>NC_060036.1:5035000-7535000 GCF_905333055.1 Maniola jurtina | reverse complement strand
TTCCATACTATAATATTATAAATGCGAAAGTGTGTCTGTCTGTCTGTCTAGTCTAAAATATCATGTCATAATTATGTACGGAACCCTAAAAAATCGTGGCCCGGCTCGCACTTGACCGATTTTTATAGAAATAATACAAATCATCATTTCTTTAGAACTAGGAATGTTGTTTTTTTAGCATGGAAATTTGCTGACGATACGTCTTTGATTTTTAAAGTCGATAGAAATAAGGACAATTTTGACGATATAAATGGTGCCATATCTCAGGTAACTCACTGGTTTACTGTAAATAATCTACTTTTAAATGCAAAAAAAACTAAGTGTATTGAATTCGCACTGCCCAATACCAAGAACACAAGTAACATTAATTTAATGATAAATAATGATATTTTGAAAATAGAAGAGACTACTACATTTTTGGGGATAACCTTAGATGCGAAGCTGCAATGGGGCACCCATATATCAACTCTTGCTGGCAAACTAAGCTCTGCTGCTTACGCGGTTAGAAAGATTCGACAATTAACTGACGTGGAGACCGCAAAGATAGTATATTTTGCTTATTTTCATAGTATTATGTCTTATGGAATCTTAATATGGGGTAGAGCGGCAGATATTGGGAGAATTTTTGTATTACAAAAAAGGGCAATACGCGCAATTTATAACTTAAAACCACGCGATTCACTTCGAGAAAAATTTAAGGAAATAGGTATCCTTACCGTAGCCTCTCAATATATTTACAACAACATAATTTTTGTAAGACAAAATATTCTTAGTTACAAGAAGGTTGGCGATCTACACAACAGGCTGACTAGACACCGTAACAGGCTTGCGACTCCTACACTCCGTCTCAGGAAGGTCCAAAAGTCATTTGTGGGAATGGGTATAATCTTCTATAACAAAATTCCTCAGTCAATTTTGGACTTGCCTTTACACAGGTTCAAAAAATCTATTAAAAATATGCTCTTGAGAAAAGCATATTATACTATCGAAGATTATGTAAATGATAAAAAAGCGTGGATTTGAACTTCGATTCGCTCCAGCAATGCGCAGGACTTCAATTGCTTTTATACATGGCATAATATTGTATATCAAATCTTTGAAAAGAGCAACCGCCGAGTTTCTTGCTGGTTCTTCTCGGTAGGAAAGGCATTCCGAACCAGTGGTAGATGCTTTTGACGATTCGAAAGAACTTGTAAAAGTCTAATTGAATAAAACATTTTGAATTTGAATTTGAATTTGAATATATGATTGCTATATATCCTGAGTCCCGACAGATTCCAAATAAATATTATTTCATCATGGTTGTTTCTTATCATAAAACGACTCAAGAATAGACACTCTGAAAGGGAGAACAACAAGTAAACAATTTAATGTAAACGTTTTGAAGACCTATTTATTAGGCGCTGCGTTAATTTTATGAGTCAGTTGGGATATATCCCAACTGACTCATGAGAAAATGTTTAGTGTTTACCTTTTGGTAAATTACATTTTCTTAAAGGGCTTGAGACCGGCTTGCCCGCGAAATTCAAATTTAATTTGGTTTTTCGCAATTTGTAAACTAATACGACAACGTAGGCTTATGGCATTCTGATTCCGACAGTGGCAGTATCATCCTCACATGTTTATACAAAAAACTTTACTTGAAAAGGTCCAGTTTAAGAAATTAATTAAAGTATCGACTAATTTGTGAGAGTAGTCGATCCATTAATTAATTTATTAACTCAATAATTAAATTTGAATTTCGCGGGCAGGCCGGTCACTTCGCCCTTAATTGTGCCAAGTGTAGCGGAAGGCTTCGGCAGAGGCTGCAGGACCGTACCGCATCGCTAAAAGCGATTTAGAAATGTTTCATGCATCACCGGGGACAATATTGCTGTCAATATTATGTGCGATCTTTTGTAAAGTTAGTAAGTACAGACCTATTGCGCCTGAAGGGGGCACGAAGATATTTGAAGAGTTATATTTCATTGTTACAGATGAAGGTACTCTCTACGATATCAAGATGAACCGTAATTCAAATGGTGTTGAAGCCAATGAGGAGTTACGAATATTGTTAGTAGTGACCGTGGTGATCGGGTTGCTGCTTATGCTATCTCTGCTGATGTGCTATGCGTGTGTGTTGAAGAGGTTGTGCTGCGGCACACCGAGCGAGCGCCGGGCGAAGAACAAGGATTGTGGAAGGACCGAAAGTTACCCCATGGGGGACGTTACTTTAATGTCACAGCCGACGGAAAGCGAACATGTTTCATAAAACAAGTGCAAATTAAAAATTTATAGCACCCCCGACAATTAGTGAAGGTTACAGTAACTAGAAAAGAGCTGATAGCTTTCAAACGGCTGAACCGATTTTCTTAGATTATAGCTAAGAACACTCTCGATCAAGCCGCCACCTTTCAAACAAAAAAATTAAATTTAAATCGGTTCATTCGTTTAGGAGCTGCGATGCCACAGACAGATACACACGTCAAACTTATAACACCCCGCTTCTTGGGTCGGGGGTTAGTGAATAAGTACGAGTATAATATCGTAGGTAGGTACCTAATCTATTTTTACGATGAAATAAAAGGATAAGTTATGAACAAATCTATCACGGCTATTATATTGTGAGACCAGAAAGAAGTCACGTGTGTGATGGGATAAAGTCTAGCTATTCGATCGATCTAGATAGTTGTCGAAGTAGTTTATTTTTCGGACAAACAGATTGTACCTAAGCCCTAATTCGCACGAGCGTTAAAAAAGCATTGAAGCATTTGTTCTATTTGAACGCTTTTTTAACGGACGTTAAAAAAGCTCTCATGCGAATGAGGCCTAAGTTTCCAATGCCGATAAGTACCTAAGTTGTAGGTTTATCTAAGTACTTTAGAAATATGTAACTCTATATGCAACTGTTTTCGTTTGCGCAAAATTTCAGTCTCCTGTGTTTTAATTACACCCTATTAACTAATAAGCCGCAACTGTCAGTGCGTCCGTCTGTCCGTGGGTTATCTCATTAATCTGAATATAGAATATGTATTGCCGCTATAACATCAATTAATTATTTATGTGATTAATGGAAATAGGTCATGACCACAGAATTCCAAATATACTAAGGTCATGACTCATGCCCCATATCACGACGGACGTGTAGAAACAGAGAGAGATAGGTGTTAAGAAAACACATTATGTAGTTTAATTCTTCATTCACAGAATTATCCTTATCACAGAATACTTTAATTTAGAATATTAAAACGATTTCTACAAAAAACCGAAGGCGTAAACTTATTACTCATTTTATTATTAATAATAATATTATGAGCCTTAGCACACTAACGCATGCGCACTTGCTGGCGAATCGATTAGCGGTTTTATACCAATGGAGTAGATGCATACCGTGTGCGAATGCGTCGGTATGCAAAAGGGCCAAGGGGTAAAGGAATTATGCTCTGGCTACATTAACGGGAGCAGTTAATGCGCGTTAGAGCCAGTCCACACGGCGCGTTGCGTCAGCGTTGCGTCGACGCAGCGCTACCACTGCGTTGTTTTACATACAAATAACCAAGGTGTTCACACGGCGCGCTGCGTCGTCGCAACGCACACATGACGGACAGCAGCCCCCGAGACGAAGCGGGAGGGGGTGTACTCGTGCGACGTCGGAGCGTCAGCGCTCAGTTGCTTGTGCGTTGACAGAGAGGATACACGGAAGCTCATTTCGTTTTACGTTTACGTTTTTGTATTTAGTTTTATTTGCAGGGTAATTAGTTTTATTTGCAGGGTAAAATGAATACCATTGAAGAAATTGACATAGATTACTTGATTACATTGATACAGGAAAGGGAAATTATATGGGACAAGTCAAACGTAGATTTTAAAAATAAAAATTTAAAAACAAAAGCCTGGGAAGACATATCAAAAGTTTTATTTCCTGATTACGAGAATTTCACAGCTGAACGAAAAAATAAAGTTGGTGAGTTCACAGTACAGATATTTATGTTTTTTTTATTTAAGAGGGCTTTCAAGATTTTCTTGCACCGCCAATTCCGCGATCAGTACAAAATTAATATCTCGACACTCTAAAATTTTAAAACTTAGGGAATTTAGATTAGCGTGAGTACTATTTTATTACTTAGCTCAAAACTAACCTAGACTACGCTGAGTAGGTATAAAATATTATTTTTTACTGATCGCGGAATTGGCGGTGCAAGAAAATCTTGAAAACCCTCATAATACAATTATACCTTATTTAGCTGCCAAGGCAGAGTTCCTCTAGTCATAAAATAGGTCGCATATTGCTGTCTTATGACATTCGGTGCTGTCTGTTCTTCATGTACGGGTTGTATTGGGAGAAATTCATCAACACTTATAGCAAATTTATCTCTTTGTCTAAAACCATCTCGATCAGCGACAAAATTGTGTAATACACAACATGCTTTTATAATGTCAGTAGCGAAGTCATAGGACACGTCTATCGGTCTGTGAAAAATGCGCCATTTGTTAGCCATAATCCCAAAAGCGCATTCGACATATCTTCTGGCTCTGCTTAGACGGTAATTGAAAACCTTTTGTTGTAAGTCGAGATTTTGACCGCCATATGGACGCATAATATGTTTGCTCAGTCCAAAAGCTTCGTCACCCACAAATACATACGGGGTTGGTATATTGCTACCAGAGAGTGGCTGGGGTTGAGGTAGTGGTAAGTTGTTGTTAATCATTAGCTCGTACAGTTTAGAATTTTGTAATATGGTTGAATCGCATTCTTTTCCGTATGCACCGATGTCGACAAATACGAATTTGTAATTTGAATCCACAATAGCTAGCAACACAATCGAAAAAAAGGCTTTATAATTAAAAAAAAGTGAGCCACTATTTGCAGGATTACACACGCGGATATGTTTGCCGTCGATGGCACCAACACATTGAGGAAAATTTGCCTTTACATCAAAACCCCTCGCTATTGTTTGGAAACTTTCAGTTGTCAGTTCAGGGATGTTGTCTCGAAGAAGATTGGTCCATATAGCACGACAAACTCTTTGTATTATATATGCAATAGTAGATTTTCCCCGTTTGAATTTGAAATGTAAATCAGTTATTGAATTTCCACTTCCTAGGTATCTGAAAAGAAAATAATTATTATAATATGCATTTATGAGATAGATAGATACCCGAAAAAAAATACTGACATATTCAGACATCGATAGCAAATAACTTTCTCTATGTAACCAATTAATTCTGGAATCGCGAAAAAAATAGCAGCTGTTGCATACATTTTGATTCAGTAGGTATTGCTTTTTGTATGTAACAGCTGTTATATTTTCACGATTCCAGAGTCGGTCACATAGTGTTTGTTAACGATATCTGAATATGTCATTAAATTTTATCGAGAAATTCACTATGTATAAATTATTAAATCATGTTTACTATTGGTTTTGCAGGTAATGATTTAATAAAAAAATGGAGAAGTGTAAAAGATAATTACTTCAGATATTCAAAAAAATTAAAAGAAGCATCAAAATCGGGCTCGGGCGCTACGAAACTGAAGAAGTATCATTTATACAATCAACTCCTTTTTTTGAGAAAAGTGGAACAAAATGCCACCGAATCTAGCTTAGACTCGCCTAGAGAAATCAACAATGAATCTACGTCTACAAATGATGACATTACCACAGACAACACTCCGCGCTATGTTCCAGTCGCGCGCAAAAGGGCAATGCAAATGGATGAGTTTGAAAGAGAAGGACTAAAACTTCTCAAGGAGCCGGAAAATCGCCATATGTCCTTTTTCAGAGCTATATTGCCATCTATTCAAGAATTTTCCGACCGAGAAACTCTCCGTTTCCAAAGTAAAGTTATACAAATTATAGATGAAATGCGGTATGGACAAACATCATCATATGTGAGTGGCCCATCAACGTCTCACCAACCACCATATGGGTATCAAACAGCAAATTTTCAAAGTACATACATTTCTGATTTTAATAATTCAATTACATCTCCAGAAACATCTCAAGCAAGTGAAGAAACTGAATACGATTTTTCTAATTTGTAATTACTGGATGATATCTCTCTTAAATAATGTCTAAATTTAAAATTATGACAATTGCTGATTATTTGTGAGTTGATTACTCTCTTAAATAATGTCTAAATTTAAAATTATGACAATTGCTGATTATTTGTGAGTTGATTACTAATTAAACAAACCAAAAAAACTGTTATATTTTTATTACTTAAATATATTTATATAGTTACCTTAAAGTGATTCCCAGCATTTCTACTGGTTCCACTGGATTCCTCATATTAGTATAGTTTTTTCGTATGTGTGGTTCTAAGGACTTCAATAAACATTCGAAGCTGGATACACTCATTCTAAAAAAATTATAAAACTTCTTTTCGTCTAATAGCAACTCCCGATATTCTAAAAAAAAAAACTGTCCATCACGATTTCTTAATGAAATGAAAGGACTGATCCAGTACCGTCTTGTGATCTTGCGTCGATTTCGGCGGTTACGTAGTAATAGGAGCAATGCTAGACGTCTTTTCCGATCCATGATTTGCTATAGACTGACTGCGAATTTTTTTCAAAATACTTGCCGCAACTGTGCGTCGCCGCTGCGCCGACGGAACGTTGACTGCGTCATAGTAACGCTGCAGCGCCCGTGTGGCCGGCTATGCGTCAAAATATTTGCGTTGCGACGACGCAACGCAACGCAACGCGCCGTGTGGACACGCTCTTAATGGCCGTTAACCGTAGGTATAGCCACGACCTAACGCGATAATTTTACATTCATATTGCCGTTTGGTGTCAGACGATTTTAACCCCAATTCAATTGGTATTAGACGTTAACCGTTCAAGTGTGGCCATTCAGTGTAACGCGTTGATTTTATTATCGGCGGAATTATCGCAATAGATGGCGTTGTTGGACATTGACGTTAACCTTAATGTGGCCCGGGCATTAGAGCGTCTTTCAATATTATCAAGGACACCTCAAAAATGTTTTCGTTAATATTTGTTGCGTTTCAGATTAAGGCACATTTGTTTTACAGTATACTTATATAATTATTACTTCAGTAGGCAATTCCAAATAATTTCAATTTCAATAAAATGAATGATTGAGGAACTGGCGACAAAACGGTGTATCTACCTAATAACATGAAATACAATTTTGCAGGTGCAAAAACTGAATCAAAGCTAATGATTTTAAGCTTATTTTATGTTTTAACGACATAATATTTGTATGTAGATAAAATCATCAAATTAAAATTCAAGTTTGTATTCAGTGATGAAAATCATGAACTTTGGACTCAATTTTAGTACATTTTAGACTGACTTGCTTAAGTTCTAATTCAAAGTTAAGTTAATAAGTTCTGATTTGTATTTAATGGGCTGAAAACGTCTGTATCAAAGAAAAAAAGTATTTTGATCATTGAAGTGTAACTACAACGTTTTGTCTGCCTGCCAATTGATAACATTAATAAATGAACAATATAACCTGTACACACAATAAATCTTTCTACTATTTCAACTCCCAAGTCAATAAATAATAATCAATTATTTATTATTAGTTAGGATTTAGGGATAAATACAATCGTGAATAGTACTTATTGTACTATTATAATTAACTTATGACTAAAATGTTCAATGATATAAGTAATGGTCTGGGCACCCACATGCTACAAAAGTATTCATTATAAAATATTAATTAACAATTCATTATAATATACAACAACTTTTTAAAATAATAACGATATAGTTCACATTATGATTACAAAACTATTTTACATTGATATGGTTCTATTCTATATAGGTAAGTATAATGAATTAATAATAGATTCTCTAAATAACTAACTGTTATTTTTGTCGAAAAGCAATCAAATAGTATTTAATATAAAACATTTTAAAAATACATTTTGGAAAAGCTGCAATACATTTTCATCAAGCAGCTTCTAGATTGCAGTAATCATATCACTGTTCTATTAATTGAAAGTATTTAATTTACAATTGATTTCAGGTTTACAGAAAATTCCACCTTCACTTTCTGATTTGATTCCCTTTATTTTACAGACTAAGTATTTAATGGCTCACATAAAAAAATATGTAATATTTATTTTAAAATGTGATGTTTCTAAAAAAAGATTTTAACAGGGCTCTCTCCGTCACCAAAGTCCATGAAATGCAGACGTATTCTAGAAACTAATATCTACGCCTGTGGTGTTTTAAAAGCACTTGTAAAAGTTTAATTGAATAAAAATAATTTGAATTTAGATTTTTCTAAAAACGTAGTTTTAAAATTACAGGGGCTCAAAGATTTGTATGTGAATTTTTAAAACCGCGTAACTTTGAAACCGAATATTTTAACAGAAATCTGGAAAACCACAGGCATAGACATTTTCTAGAATGTGTCTGCAAAATTTCATGGACTTTGGTTGCTTAATATTCAAATGAAATTGGAACTACGTTTGTATGGAGCGAGTGACGGAGAGACCCCTCTTAAAGGCTAAAACAAACACAAAGCGCGACGGAAAATGCATAGCAAGATGACACAATGAACGCATTTCGCATTTTACGCGTTTGCGAATAGGGATGTTGCCTATGTCAAAAATAAATTATTATTTCATGAATAGATGATTTTTCAGGCTATTTAACTCGACGTTAACTGTTAGTTTTAACTTACCTAATAACCATTTTAAATTATCGATTAAACTAAAAAAGCACATCAAAAAGTTAAGACATCACATTTCGCTATTTCATAAAAACTTCTTATACACTGACCTCTACTAATACAAGTACACTGGAACTGCGATTGCCGGCCTATTTTTGCGTCATGTGAGTGTACTTGGAACTAAATGTTAGTGATGACTGAAATGAACATTCTGACAACTGTCAACACTTAAAGGATTTGTCATTAAGTGTCAGTTTTAGTTTTCGGTTTGCTAGGTGGGATGCTTCGAATTGGTACAAAAAATAATTATGTATAGGTCATGTCTTCCAAGTTCCAGCTTACTCATATGAGTATCTATTTTAGTGCCCACATATTAAACGCTGTTTTGACGTTTGATAAAGATTTACTGATTTGATTAGTTTGCAACATTCCTATCCCTTGTATTACAAAGTTGAACACGCAGTCATCGCGCATTGTATATTTTAAGCTTAAATTGAAGCTAAGGAGTATAGCTTTGTTCGCGCAACACGCCGTGCACCAAAGTCCTCAGAGATTGGGGCTTGCAGTATTCCTCGAGCCAGTTGAACACGCCAGCGGAAAACTCGGCGAAGTTGCTCGTGGGCACAGCTTCGAACGAGTCAAAGAGCTTGTCCATTATACCCTGGAACTAAATAGCAAACATAAAAATAAAGTTGTGATATTGGATAAAATCAGGCGTTACTTTGCGGAAGTTCATGTTTAGCAAGAAACAGTTAAAAATTATTTTGCTATAATCCATACAGATTTTTTCTGTTGGTGGATTATAGCAAAATAATTTTTAACTGTTTCTTGCTAAAGTTGTGATAGCTTAGTGATTTAAGACGGCCGCCTCCTATCCGGGAGATCGGGGGTTCGATCCCGCGCATGCACCTCTATCTTTACAGAGTTATGTGTGGCCTTAACAATTAATTAATATAACTTGCTTTAACTGTGAAGAAAAACATCGTGGCGAAACACGCATGTTTGATTATTCTCCATAATGTTCTCCATAGTGTGTCATCAAAATCGGTTAAACCGGCCGTGAAAAGCTAGCAGACAGACAGACGACCAGACAGACATACACTCTTTCGCATCTATAATATTATATAGTATGGATTAAACTTACCACTTGAAATTTATCCTGGTCGGTAAGCCTCTGTTCACTATGGCCTGGCACTGAATGCTGCGCCTTCACAATTTGCTCATAGTTGGCTTGCATGATGCGCAGAGCGACGACGTCCTTGCGCAGAGCGTTGCGCTCCTCCTCTTGCCGTCTGCGCTGTTGCAATAGGTACTGTATGTAGTCTATGGATTTTTGTAGAACCTGTGTCAATAACAAGATAAACTTCAAAATCTGATTATTCCTAACTGCATCAAAGTGGAACAGTATTATATAGCTGTACATAATATACATTGTAATTCATTATAGTTCACGCCAGGTTGACATAGCAATCCGGTGGACGGATGCTCCGCACAGCTATGCCGCTCTGAATTAGCATGGAGGTTGTGCGGGTGGGCAGGGCATCCCCACCCGTATTGCCATGTTAGCCAGTCCCGAACAATATAATTGGTCTCCATAGCGCAAAGGTTGAAGGAGTGGACTGAAATCCAAATCCCGTTGCACTATTGTCTTACCTACTTCTAGCATAAATATTGATGAGTTTGAATTACAATACTTACAGCAGCTTTGCTGGGCTTGTACCCTGAAGCATCAGTTTGTTGGCAAGTAGGTACCAATTCTTGCAAAGAGTCATATCCCTTCTTTATTGCATCTCTTCTTTTCTGTTCAGCCTGTTTTCAAAGAGTTTTATTATATTAATATAATATAAAATTGTTTTTCTGACGCTTGGTTATTTTAATGTAACTTGGTGCATTTATATTTATAAACTCAGTTTCTCCTCTTTCATTTGACACCCCACTCTATACAAAAGCAAAAAAAATATTTTGGAGACTCCCACTTTTTTTCATGTAATATCTGTTCTAAGATCAATTTATTTCGTATAAAATGTAGCCTATGTCACTCGGACCTTTACAACAAATCGATTAACACCTCATTCATCAAAATAGGCCCAGTCGTTTAGGCGCTATGGTGGAATACACAGAACCTGGATACAACCATACACACATACGCACAACAGACGGAAACGTTTAAGTGCGGAAACCAGCCCAGAGAGAAGAAGAACCATACACACATACATACATACATACATAGACTGCTGAAATCATAACCCTTCCTTTTGGCTTTGCAGCAGTCGGGTAAGAACACTAACTTATGGGAAATTATGCTATGCTTTTTGCACAACTTTAATGTTAATAGAGATACATATAAACAGTGCCACTTTCCTTTTATAAGTATGGCTGTACAAGATATCATCTGGCTTAGGGGCTATAATGATTATCATAATATTGTTTTATATAATAATTAAGAATATTAGATAAATACCAGAGTATGAGCTTCTCTCCTTCTTTCTTTGAAGCTGCTTAGCGCTGACGCTTTGTTGTCGCCACTATCATCCTCATCTTCTGCAAAAATATTTTGTTTTAAAATATTTTTCGTGCGTAGGTGACGACAAAGTTCTTGAATTCTTGAAGTTCGTGTTTACGCCGGTACAATAAACACAAAAGTCTATACCCTGCCCCACAAGCACGGGTAACGAGGCGCGCGAGAGAATGCTCTGCGACTGCACTCTACTTTAAGCAGATACTTGCTAGGTAATGCGACATTAGTTACTCGTCAGTCGTCACCAAGTAATATATCAACTCTGAACTCATCACTTCACGTGTTCAGTGCATTCAAGACTTCACCTAATAATTAGCTGTTGATAAATTAAGTACCTATTCGTTTTTAAACAACTAACCTGAGTTGTGGTTTGATGAAGACGGTGTCTGGTGTATATTTTGAATAGATCCACTACTTCCACATTGAGAATACATAATAGAACGTAGAACACAATTAGAATTAATAAAATAAAAACTACGCTGAGTGATAAATAAAGTAACCTCTCGTTTTTACTCCATGACAAGAAAATATGACATTTAATGACATTCTATGACATTTTTAAAAATGACACATGAATGACACCTTGAATGACATTCAATGCAGTGTTTCAACTTGAGATTTTGGTTTTACCCTAGTTTCTGTGGGAATTCGCTCTAAATTACCCCTTTTTTTTTTTAAGTTCTCTATATATCACAACACGGCTTCTGACAGGCGAACGTTACCTTCTTTGTTGTTTCTTCTTCTTTTGCTTGCTTTGGGGCTATGGCTGAGCCACAACACTGCGATGCGACGTCGGGTCGTACAAACTTGCGATGCGAAAATAAAAAAGAAAAAAGACGTAACTACTCTCATTCAGTCGGAATATTTTCAGCTTTTGCGCCAAGTAACTATCTAGTTACTTACTTTTTGTTCTGTTTTTTCTTGATGCGTCTTAACGCAAGTAGAAGTAGATACGTATATTGCGGTCCATGGCTCACTAGAAATTGATAGTCAGAGTTTTCTCGTAACTACGATGCCGTATGCGAGGAAATTTTTACGTTGCGTCAACGCATCGCATTGTGATGCAGCATCGTTTTTGGAATGCGCAGTTTCTTGTATACCCTGTATCACTCGTCTCCAATCCATTGTAATTTCTTTGTTACTTACTTTTGTATCTAACTAACTACCTAGTTATTTATTAAAATAAAATAATTCATAATGACATTTACATTAAAGCTAAGATCACTATTATACGCAACTGATTAAAGCCAAGAAACAAATATTGCAAGCGAAAGGCTTGTGACTACTATTTTTTCATAATGTGCCTCTTTTGCCGAAAGTCGAAACGGCTCAGCTAGTAAATAACAATTTTTTAAATCTGTTCTGGCAGCACTGCTTTTGACCAGTGGTTACACTTTTAGGAGTTCGCCTTATTTTAGGGTTAAACGAGTAATATTAGAGAAGGACTTAAAACTTTTAAATTTAGAAGGGTATTTAAGAGTAAGTAATCAAATAAAATTAAACATCAGATGTTAACCCTATTTTTATACCCAACTAATGTACATTATTTTGTATTTTTTTTAGATTAGGATCAACAAGCTAGAAAAGAGTAGAATGCAATTCTGCAATTTGTCTACATCGTGGAATTATACTGTGTATTTAGAAAAAAATAACTCACTCACCGTCCTCGTTACAAGCTGGTAACAATAATATAATCAGTAAGAAAATATATCAATTCAAATAATGTGACAAAATTTCTACAGAAACTAGGGTAAAATCAAAATAGTAAGTGGAAACACTGCTCTTAACTCAAACAAGGAGAAGAAAAAAATATTTCTCGTGAAAGCAGCAGAGCGTTATTGAAATTATTGCGTCTTACTAAAAATTTTTATACATAATATCTCTATTAATTAAAGAAATCATGTGCATGAACTCTTGAGTGAGTGTATTTTTTAAAAAATTTGAGTTTATATCAACGCATGAAATGTCTGATAACCACTTGAATTTAAATACTCAACTGGAGTGACCTAGCCAGCAGTGGCCACCATTTTAGAATTGTTCGGATCTCCTTCCAATAATTTTTTAATCTATCAGTGTTAAACAAAACTAATAGAGTCACTAATTAATTGATATTTAGGAAATAATGTGTTGGAAAACTTTATATTTTACATTTTGTTCCACGATGAAAAATTGTTTCCGTTCTATCACTCGTTTCTAATTTAATCCAATTTATGTGTAAAGCTGCTATAGAAGAAACTTTTTCAGAAGTATTAATTAATAAAGAATCGGGGCAAGATGGTGTCAACTAGGCAGATGAGTAGTATCGGGGGCGGCAGCGGGAGCAGCGACGGCGCCGGGCCCTCGCACGCGGAGCCCGTGACGGTGGCGCGCGTGACTCGCCACTCCAGCGCCCTGCTGCCGGGGGGCTCGTCGCCGCACGCCAGCAGCTCCAAACACGTCATGATACCTGCGCCCAAGATATTTACCACTAACTTGCTCGATTTGCCTATTGAAGTTTTAGAAAAGATATTTCGCTATTTGGGATTTAAAAGTGTCTCCCACCTCAGAATGGTAATCCATACTTAGTATTATAAACAAGAAAATGTCTGTCTGTTGTAAAAGCCCATCCATGTGTTTACAGCCCATCTGTTAAACTGATTTTGACAAAATTAGTACAGGGGTTGCTTGCATACTGGGGATAGAGGGGCTCTTTGTCCTGGAAAATCAGAGTTCCCATGGTATTTTTAATAAAACCTAAATCATCATGGATGAAGTTGCAGGCATCATCTAGTAGCTTATAATATTTAAATAAGCAATAGTAATGTTTGATTCTATATTTATTATTTACTGACTGTTCTGAAAAACATTGTTGAAATATTTAATATTATTTTAGATAAACCGGCATTGCAATACTGTATGTAGTGGCATTTTGAATTCCACCTTTCAAAGACTACAAAATCAAATGCTGCATCGCTTCCAAGCAATCAAGGCAAAGATGCCTCGCAGGGAGTCTGCACGCAGGAGTCATCCACTTGCATGTGAATCTGATATAATTGAAACACTACATATGCGATTAAGCTTACTACAAATGACATTTGGCAAACATATAGAAAGGAAACATTGCTGTTTTTTTCCAGGCGAGGTAAGTTATAGAAATTATGCATGTAAATTGGTTTATAGCTCACAAGTCTGCTAACTTTTCGATAATATCCAATGTTAGCCTAAGTATCCAGTAGCAATAAAAAGTGCTGAAGTTAGCTTTGTCAAGTCACTTGCACCATACTTGCACTGTGTAAACAGCAAGTCAATTTTTGGAAGTCTAGGATGGAGACTGACCTAATCTTTCTAATAGAATAGTGTTATTTCTGAAATAACACTTGAGAATTATCATAAAAAACTTGGTTCAATGTTTGATCTAATAACCCTCATACCACTCAAGGGATCACCAGCCAGTGCCTGGTTTTCTCCAACCACCAGAATACAAGCTATTCAACCTCATGGTCTAACCTATTCAACATTACATGAGTCATCAATGATTCTTTATTGAATAGTAATTAATGATAATCTTCTAAAGGATCTTAGCTTAATTTTATGATGATAAATATTAAGAAAATGTTAAGGTAACAGTTACATAGATTGATTATAGGGATTTGCCTTCTACTATACATCACCCTAAAGGCTGCCTTTGCCATAGAACAACATGATTTTGCACCTTATGTCTGCTTCAAGTTAAAAGAGAGAACAGGTTATATTATATTGTTATATTGCCTAATTAATATTAAGTTAACTAATAATTATGTACATTTCTTAGTAAAAAAAAATGTGCAGAGTTGAGAATCTCCTTTTTGGATATCAGTTAAAAATTGTTTCTATACTTTAGGTCTATAAGTTAGGTGATCATATTATTCTAAAAAAAAATCAGTGAGCTTAGTTATTTCAGTTAAGTTCAAAATTTAGATTAGAACCAAAAACTGGCTGAGTTTGTTATGGGCTTCTCAGACCAGGAGTATTTGAAACCCTTTAGCTTAAGAGCCTGTTTCACAACACGCAGACAAACTTTATAAACTTTATTTAACAAACAAGTGTAAATTAAAATTTTTTAACACCCCCGACAAGTAAAGGTTACAGTAACTAGAAAATAGCTGATAATTTTCAAACGGCTGAACCGATTTTCTTGGATTATAGCTAAGAACACTCGATCAAGCCACCTTTCAAACAAAAAAAAACTAAATTAAAATAGGTACATTAGTTTAGGAGCTACGATGCCACAGACAGATACACAGACACGTCAAACTTATAACACCCCTCTTTTTGGGTCAGGGGTTAAATTAAGACATGACCGTTTTTGTATTGGAAATCTGCGGGTCAAATTTACCTGTTGAATAAAGTTCACCTGGCAGTGAAAGTGAAACAGGCCCTTAATCTGATTGATATGTTGTTACTAACAGTATGAACTCACTTCACTATACAAATAGTTCAAGGTCGGATCCATTGGAAAAAACTTTAATTTTAAGTTTAAAATAAACTACTTGTGTCCTGTTGTACACTATCTATAAACAAAATTGACTCTGCTAAAACATTTTTCAAAAAATTACCTGTAGAAAACTGTTCACAAACAGACTTGTTAAATAACTACCGAATTTGCACCTGTGTGTAACTTATTGAATTGATTTTAATAATATTGGTGATTTTTAGATCCTTGATGAGGTGTATAGTATTTTGTCATATTTGAAAACAACAACAAAACTTGCAAGACCTTATAAGGTGACAGATGAGCTTTTTGATTTGACCACAATGGCCATGGAATACTTCAAGGAGCACATTGAGCCTAATTTACCTGAAATCACATATTTTGGTACCGATTTCTTTGATATCACTACAGCTTTTTCACGTAAGTACCCACTTCTTTGCTTTAAAATGTTTTGACATTTTAATTATTAGATAACCTTACTAAGATCTAATGCTAAATCATACTTGATTAAATATACTTTAGTTTTAAACTGAAACTTAGAAATTTGGTTCTATGCATTTTAGATAATATTATGTTGATTTATTTATTGATATTTTGAACGGTTTATTTGTTTGCAAAATATTATTAAGATGGTGGATAAAAATACTACTAAAGAGAGATAAAAAAGTATTTTAAAGTGCTTAGATAGAGACATAGCATTTTAATTAAAAAAATAAAATAGGATTATCTTGTATTATTTGAAAAATAAAATTGATATAGGAACTTCAGGCATGTATGTAGCACAAATCCGCCGTTTACAAACAGCATTAGCATTTTACTAACTCTCACTATATTGCAAAATGCTGAAGGCAACTTATAAAATACCTCAAATTTTTGTAACATGCCATGAAACTCAGTGACAATACACATGCCGTTTATAAAATGCCACGTCAAATTAGACTTTTGGAGAACCGATAGCAGGGGACCCACGTATGCCCCTTCCTTCCCTCCATCATGGCTTGCTATCCAAGAACTTCGCGAGTTTCTAGCTTCACTCTTTACATAAAAAAAGGTAAATTGAGAGTCGGACTCCCACACGAAGGGTTCCGTGCCACTACAAAAATAACAATTTTTTTTTGTGATGCAAGCACAAATTTACGGTTTTCGGATTTTTCCCTTTATTTTAACTATAAGATATCCCTACCTGCCAAATTTCATGATTCTAGGTCAACAGGAAGTACTCTATATGTTTCTTGACGGATACGACAGACGGACAGAGAATAAGTGATAATATAATAGTGTTCCTTTTTTCCTTTTGAGGCACGGAAGCCCAAAAGCCCCTAGGCATGAGAAACCAGACCAGACTTCGTTCTGGACTATTAAGTACTAAGTCATAAACATATCGACGAGAGTATTCGTAAAACCGATGTCGTTTGTAAACAGTGAAATTCGACGATTTTGCATGAAATTTTAAGTTTCATACATATTATATGAAAAACAAATCCACAGAATGTGTACACAATATATAATAATAAAAAGACTTATACAATAGGCTAGGCTTACCTTTATTGTCTTGTTGAATCAATAAAGATTGTAATTATGAAGAAAATTAATTGCTATAATGCAATCTATAATTGCTTTTATGACATGATGTAAACTATTTTTTTTGTTACTGAATCATCATTCATCACCCTTTAAATATTTCACTAAGCTATTTAATGATGGAATATATATCACTACCCATATCATAAATGCGAAAGTGCTTGTTTGTTGGTTTTTCTTTCAATCAAGTCGCAACGGATTAATGTGATTTTTTGCATGGGTACAGTTAAAGACCAGGAAAGTGCCTTATGCTACTTTTTATCCCGGAAAATCAATGATCTTATATAAAAATAAAAATAAAACACGCGGATGAAGTCGCGGGCATCAGCAAGTACTTTAATAATTACGCTTTATATTTATCTTTTTGTACAAATTAAAACCATAACTTAACTTATAAATACTAACTACCTTTGTATGATAATAAGTAGTAAGTACCTATACTCAACAAAATCATCGTCATCATCCCATCGTCGGTCCACTCTGAGCACAGTTCTCCTTTCAGAATGAGGGAAGTATTTATTCATAGTACACCAAGCAGGCCAATTGCAAATTGGCAGACTTCACACACCTTTGAGATTATTATGAGAAACTCTCAAGATGCAGGTTTAATGCTGTCTATATCGTACCATCATTAATATCGTGGGTGGTACTAATGAGGAGCAATCTATCTATTTAACCCAGTGACGACAATCCACCACCGCCAATGGCCCCACTAACTTCCCGGATATATGAGCCGAAACGCGGGACGCGTTCGGTACGCGCTCTTGACGTGTTTCCCGGGCCGCCTTCTTGACTCCCTGCAAATTATTATTTTTAATCTACTTCTTTGCCCTTACGCGTCACTCTCCTCTTTCTGGGTTAAATGTCCACTTCCTTCCTGTTTCCTCCTCGCTGCATTCGCCCCCGCTCCCCTCCTCTTCGCGTCTTTGCGACATCTGAGAAGCTCCACCTCTTATGCCACGCGTGCGCAAACTCCCGTAGTCCACGGAAATTCATCTCCGACGAGACCTGCTCCTGTTAGCACACGGGGCCCGCCTCTGCGCATACCATCGCATTCAATATCTTGCTTCGAAGGTCCTCCTCCTCCCACGGGAGGTGTGGTCATCCTCGTCCCTCTCACCGCAGTTACCTAAAGTGACGACAGTGAAAATGTGTATTTGTGTCGCATGTGGATGCGCGCAGCCGGGGAGAGCAGCAAGTCGTACCTGTGCCTGGACTCGCCGCCGCCCGCCGGCTTCGAGGCGTCGCCGGCGGCGGAGCGCGCGGCCGAGCGGCGCGCGTCCGTCAACCTGTACCTGGAGGAGAGCCTGCCGCCCTCGCCGCCGCCGCCGCAGAGCAACATGGTGCTGCGCAAGCGCATTCACCGCATCAAGCAGGGCATGAAGAAGTCAGTACCACTTTTGAACATTCATTGCTACTTATGAGAACCTAGGTAGTCTATTTCTAATTACACCAGCCTCAGTTTTAAGGGATCCGCAGCTAACTACGAAGCTTCCGCTGTCCGCCCATTTGTCTATCTAAGTCTGCCAGCGAGCTGTATCTCATGAACTGTAACAGGTAAAGAGTTGAAATTTTACAGTATTTTATTATTATCCTATCGCATCCTAAAATCGTTAACGTGCCAAAAAAGTTTTCACTTCAAAAATAATACCACCTTAATTCCTAAATTCAAACGATTGCAGGTACAACGACCAATTATCTGCACTACGAAGTGACCTCAGGAGTTGTAAGCGCAAGACGGCTCTGCAGCAGAAGCAAATCGCGGAACAACAGAAGCAGATCGCCGAACAACAGAAGCAGACATTAGAATATGCTAACCGGTTGGATGACTACGATAAGAAGAATGAGGAAACTAGTAGAAAATTTCAGACTTTATTGCAGGTAAAGTTAGTTTGTTTCATTAACATTCTGGGTGACACTGGACGTAAAAAACAAGCATTATGGTGGCTGTATGGTGCCATTTCAAAGTTTAACTTTTTAGCTTATTTTTGGGTAAGGCAGTCGTGTTTTATATTTTTTTATGACTTATTCAAATTGGCTACCATTACACTTTTTCAATTGAACAATTGTCAATCAAACAATCTAAAATTGAATTCTTGTTTGTAGTAACAAATTTATTACATTTTCTAAATACATCGTTTGTAGTTTCAGCTTTCATGTTCTTACACATAATTTTATGTATTTTAATAATTTTGTATGAAGATCAAAATAAAAATTTCCTTTTGAATACAAAAAGTGATTTATTTTGTTATGGCTAAAAACAGATACAATATTATGTGTGTGATGTTTCAGGAGCTAAACAAGTGTAAGACGGAGTTGCAGTACTGGCGCTCTCGGTCGCCCGCCGTGCCGCCGCTGTGCGCCGAGTGCGGCGCCTCTCTGCGCCTCTCGCCCGCTCTAGCCCAGGTCAGTCGCTACACGTATAACATTGTAGAGGAGGTGCAGACTGCGGTACTGCAAAAGTGAGTTTGTTAGTCCTTAAATCACGCCACAACGGATCGACCGTGTTTTTTGCATGGATATAGTTAAAGCTAGAGTGGTATTCATTTTATCCCAGGAAATCAGTGTTCCCACAAGTAAAAACTTAAATCCGGGTGGATAGTCTCGGACGTCATCAAGTAAATAAACTGAATCCGCAATGATTGTGTCATTGCAGTGGGCGGCGGGTTCGAGCGCAGAAGCGAGCGAGGAGACCGCGAGCGGCAGCAAAGACACGGTCGCGGTGGACACGCCGACCGACGTGCCGCCCAAGCCCGAGGTGAAGGAGAGCGAGGAGCCCGCGAGCTCGCCGCCCGCGCGCCGCCGCGCCTCGGCCGACGCCGCGCACACGCCTGAACGCAAGAAGCGGCGCCTCACGCGCCCGCGCAAGCTGTGAGGCGACGCGCGCCGACTGCGGCCGAGCGACGAGGCCGACCGCAACACGCCGCGCCTCCGGGCTCGTACAGACGGCGCCGCGGCCATGGCGGCATCGCATCGCGTAGCCATGTAGACTAAACGCACCCGTACCGTCGCCGCTTCATTTTGCCCTATCACTGTACATTTCATTGCCAACCAAGAGCACTGTCGCGTGGTGAACGTGTCGAAATTAACCAAGAAAAAAAAGTTAGTGTTTGCATGTTAAAGAATACGTACAGAAAATTGCAAATCAAAATAAAAAAGTCGAATAGAAGGTTGGGTTCATCCTATTTTGTTGCAAAGATAGGAACATGTATGTTGAAAGGCGCTGCCGCTATAACGTTTACCATGTTGCGCGGCGATGGTGTGTCCGCAGTGCGAGCGCCCTTTGATTCGCGACTCTACGACTGCGCTCGCTATAATATTTTTGGTAACAGTAACGTGCAACGGTTAAGTTACAGCTTACCATCGAGTACAGAAGATAAGGAGCATGCAAGCTAAATGCTTGCAGGCTTTTTATCAGTCTGTCTTGTTTTGACGGTTAATATCAGTAGGGCATTTTCAACATTTGAGACTGCTGACATAGACAGCTTGAAGCAGTTGGTTGTGTCTGCTTAAAGTGGTCGACTGCCCTAGCATATGAATATGTGCTGAACCGATGACCACTGGGGCAGACGTGTGGGGACGACGTGCGGGGTAGCGGGAAGTGGTGGATGAGGAAGATGGAAGACTGTGGTAACGCGCTCTCGGGAAGGCCTATGTCCAGTTCTGGTTTATGACTAGCTGCTTTAATCTGTCTGTGTAAGGCCGCTCTTAGGTGTTTTTCTCACGCTGATCATCGGTGTTGACAGGTCAATTTGCATTACTTTTCGGTTCATTCATTCATTATTAAGTTCCTGAGATGAGCAGGCGTAAGCGCTCGGCTCAGCCCGGCTGAGCACTCTGCGCTGATGCAGTTTTCATTTCGCGCTGAACGCATGCGTCTCTTAACAATCCACACCTACCAACTTCTCGGTTATATGGGCTGAACCGCGGGAGGATCCCCCGGTACTTGCGTATCTCCCTATAAATTCGTTCTCTCTCTGTCCTTGTCTCTTTTGTCTTTCTCTAGAGATGCGCATTATTGCTGCTTTTGATTCATTTGCATTGGAAAAATATATTGAAAACACTACAATAAAACTTAAAACTTTATCTAATTTACAAATACAAATTGGTGAATTTGTTATTTTTAATTTTTATTCACAGTGATTTCACAGGCAATTTTTCACGAAAAGTGATTTTTCAATTTTCGCACTCATAATCGTTTGCTACATTCTCCCCTTTCTGGAGCAGATATGTTCATGTGAACACAGATGCTCGCGGTCCGGATCCTCTCGTCCGCAATCAAGGTACCCAGCTCGCGTCGCCGCGCTGAATTATGGTCTCGGTAATCAGCACGATACTACGGTTGAAATCTATAGAGTGCACTTTGACTTTGCTTAAACTTAAGTTTCAGTTCAAACGAAACAGATTTATGCTAGTGGTATAACGCTGTCTCGTTTTAACAGTGTTAAGAGAGTTAAGTCTGAGTAAAGTCAAAGTGCGCTCTATAAATCTTAGCCTAAAAGTACTCGAACTGACAGGTCGGTGCTGACTAACTACGCGCTGGTCGCCACTTGCCAGCGCCGACCATCAGCGTGAGGATAAGCGCAATCTTCGCTTATATGACTTCTCGTATATTAAGAAAAATAATATATTTACCTTCTATAATCCTCTTAATGTCTGATGTGAACCTGTCCTTTTAGGGCGCTTGTGCATTCATGCAAATTCGATTCGTTTTTCATTTCATATCCGTGTTTTTTACAAACATCAATGTCTCAAATGAAAATGAAGCAGTGCACAAACAAACCACACATTTGTGAACAATTCATATATTCACGAATCACAAAAAAAAACAGTCAAGTGCGAGTTAGACTCGCACACGAAGGGTTCCGCACAATCGTAAAAGATATCCTAACACTTTTATGTAGAACATTGCAAGGTAATGACGGACTGCGCCATCTATACATAATGTGATTTAGTATTATTTTTTTGTGTTTTAACCACAGTTTTCAGATTTTTTCCTTTACTTGTGCTATAAGACCTACCCAATTTTCATGATTCTAGGTCAACGGGAAGTACCCTATAGGTTTTCTTGACAGACAGACAACGAAGTGATCCTATAAGGATTCTTTTTTCTTATTGAGCTATGGATCCCTGAAAACGAATCAAATATGAATGAGTGTACAAATACAAACGCCCCAATAGGGTTGCTATTAAACCTTTTATTTTAAACGAAATTCCATAGAAGTAGTATGTATCTGATTCACAAAATACGTAAAACCAAGCGTTCATATGGTACTATAATAAAAATATTATCGTACATTTGTTTGATATTAAATTATAAAATCAAACATAATATTTTATAATATCTAACAAAATTTCAAATAATTTTAAGAGGTTTTACCATCCATTTAATTTTAACATATTTGTTAATCCATACTAATATTATAAATGTGAAAGTGTGTCTGCCTGCCAGCTTTTCACGGGTCATCCGTTTAACCGATTTTGACGAAATTTTATACATGAGCTTACATCCCAAGGATGGACCTAGGCTACTTTTTGTTCTAGAAAATCTAAAGAGGTCCCACGGGTATTTTCAAAAACCCGGACGAAGTTGCGAGCATCATCTAGTAAATAATAAATATTTCTATTGAATCTAATTTATTAATAAATATTTTATTCCATTAAAATAGCCTGGGTTTCTAGCTTTCAAGCCTTGGCTGGCTGTACTGAGCTGTATGTAGCTCAGTACGGGCATGGCTGTCAAATTGACATTAAAATTGACATTAACTATGTACGGCGGCAAAATATGCGCGCCGTCATTGAAATTCGCGCATCGGCAATAAACTGCTGGGTTTGACGACATTTTAACCAGATTTTTTGAGTTTTGGACCCAGTTTTTAAGATAATTTTGAGTTTAGATAGTGTATGAAATTGCACATAACTAGGTAATTATGGATTAATTTCATTGCCTAGTATTAAAGAACTGATACTTTGAATATATATTTTTTTTCGCGGCAGTATTTGAATACCAAATGGATAGATAGATTTCTTTGAATTATAAGTTATGAGGAATATTATTGGGCTATGTTCTCGTGCTTGTACAACAAATAGTTATGGCGAGTGCCGATATTTGCTTCTTGCGTAATAAAAATGCAGAAGCAAATAATACTGCTGTTATCTTTTATTGTTTTATGTGTCACAAGCAACACTTAAGGGAAACGCTGGTCCACAATTTGCATGTATGTGGTAGAAATTACCAGAAATAACCGCAGACATACCCAAATGTCAATAAAAATAACTCTTAATTTCTATTGATATTACTGAGGTTACAACACTTTCGGTCAAAAAGATAATAATAAATAATAATTAATCAATCTGAACAACGGAATTTTTGTAATAATTACGACGCGGCATGAATCCATAAAGTAAATATTTCTAGCCTCATTTGTAATGTGAAATGTAATTATTTATTTAGCAATCAACTTTTTGTTTGGCACATAAAGACTGTGTAAAATAATAAGATTATATTATGTAAATGGCTATATATTATATTTCAAAAGTTATCTATCAGTTTTTATATCTATGCCGCTCGAAAATGTCGATGACAATATAAGTAAATTTATTTTTAGTAGGTAACGTGTTAATAAGTTTTAGTTAGTTTACTTTACAGCCCTAGTTAGTTTATAGAACTGTAAATAGACGTAGGAGGCGTAACGTTGTTTTTATTTGTAAATATTTTAAACAAATCTCTTGTGTAATGTACAAATAAAATGTATTTATGGTTATATTAATATACAAGTTGAAAATAAATATTTTTGTGACATGGTGTACAGTTGATACTTGACAGACGACAGTAAAGGCCGCGTAACCTATTTTCTCACATTCGTGTGTTATTAATAAGTTAAAAAAGCGCTCACGGGCTTCACACAATTTTTGCATCATGTCACTGATTACTATAAAACATATCAAACTAAGTTCAATCATCACTCGTGGAATATCTGACCACGGTTTTATCAATCGACAATCACGCACAAATATCACAATTCAATATACGTTACGAAATAGTCAGGATCTGGGTACTATTGGAAGATTATCTTGTGGGTCATTCCTTTAATTTAATTAACAGCTCATGCTGAAATAATTTTTTTACATTTTTGTATTTATTGATACTATTTATTGTTTATCTTCATTGTGAACTTCTCATTTTTATGCTTATTCAGTGACAGTATTTATTAATTAAATACATAATTTATTAAATGACATATGGTATTTCTGAGTAAAATTGTAGTAATAACTACTGATCTGTGTACAAATCGTCATAATCGTAGAACAGTGTCGGTTCTTTGCAAAAAAACACAAATGACTGCTATATTTCAATACTACAACATGAAGATATAATAAATCTACCATCTCAAAACAGATTTTTTATCGGATATTTGTGTATTTTCAATGCTACAGATTTTGTAATAAGTATATAAAACAAAACGGTCAAGTGCGAGTCGGACTCGCACACGAAGGGTTCCGTACCATCCTACAAGGTATACCTAACACTTATATGTATTGTAGAACAATGTAAGTTAATAACGGAATGCGCCATCTATATTTGATTTAGTAAATTAAATTTTTCGTGGACATGTTTTAATTTTTTGTATGATATAACCACAAATTCATGGTTTTCGGATTTTTCCTTTACTTGCTATAAGACCTACATACCAGCCTATGATTCTAATTCAACGGGAAGTACCCTATAGGTTTTCTTGACAGACGGACAGACGACAAAGTAATCCTTTTGAGGTTGAGGTTTTCTTGACAAACACAACAGACGGACAGACATACAACAAAGTGATCCTATAAGGGTTCCTTTTGTCTTTTTGAGGTACGGATTTACGGAACCCTAAAAATGACAAATCATTTAAAAATTATTTAAAGTGAAAGTGCAGATCTGTATATGCCTTGTCACTTTTCTACGATCATGGCAAAATATTGTAGTGAACAGTATTTGCATGGTCCATAATACAGTAGGTTACTGTAGAATTGCGTACATTTAATGTTAAAAGTGCACTATTTTGTGAGATAACATGAAGGCTCCATTGTATTATTTACATGATAAGACGTCTCTCGACAAGAATTCTTTTAAGAATGTTCAATTACCAAATTCGCCAACTACTGTACACCACAGTATTGAAAATAACACGTATCTGATGATCGAGTTTATCATACATAAGAGGGTGATAGAGGGGTTGTACTCAAAACCCCTATTTGCAAAAAGTCCTGCCTGTTCCATATTTAAATCGACAACGTGTGCATCTTTTATCGCAGGAATATCGAACGATTTTCTCAGTAGTAGGTATTCATTTAAGTGCCAGTATCTAAGCCTAACTATTAAAATCTAAATAGATACCTATACAACAACAGCAAAGGAAAGTGAAAAATACAGATCAATGCACCCCTAGACATTATAGGGTGTCATAATATTCTTCATACTTTGGTTTATGGGAGAGTGATTCGCTATAATTTTGTATATACATAGTTAGGTATTATTGTACATACTATGTATGCTGTGTGTAGAACTGTAGATTGTTTCACAATGTTTAGGATGGATAAGTGGAATTTATGAAATGAAAAAATAAGTAGGTATAAAAGATTTACCAATATTTTACTATTTTACAATCCCAAATCGATTTAAATGTGCTTGTATAACTGGGATTATTAATATCGTTAGGCAAATAAATATTATGTACCCAGTTTACTTGTGCAGTGTTAAATCAGTTAAAGTAATTAAAAAAAAAATGCTGCATGTTAAATTCAGACAAAAACTATTCCAGAAACCGAAAAACTGAAGCTGACACTAAAGTCGTTTAAGCAATTGTATATAATTTGACACAATCCATTATTTATGGCTTAAACTTTTGCTTATTGTTTAAAGAAAGATGCTTAACAATAGTATTTTAATATATAATAATAACCTATATTGTTTTAACAAATACCATACCTAGTAGATTTGGTTATGAATAAGTACATTTTAGTATTTATTCAAGGCAATGTACTAATTATGAACCACCAAGACTTACAGGTTTTTCTATTCTTTCTCAGAATTTTCTTGACCATAATAAGAGAATGTGTATTTTGTCACTGCAATTATAATTCTCTACTTTATTATTTAAAGGTGAGGTTGTAAATGAGTTCGATTTTATAATTTAGACAATTTTAGTTTCTTCTTGTGTATATTATAATATTGCATAATAGTTTAAGTAGACCATTTTGAAATATTTTCTGAGTGCACAGCGATTGTTAGTGCAGGGTGTAATATTTTTCCACTATCATTCTTGGCTTGTGTGAACCCCCTGAGTTTATGTTTTCGTAGTTTATTTTGTGATGTATGTATTCTGGATGTCTCCATGGAATTTTAGTACACTAACTTTACATACCTACCTACATGTGTAAATTATTTAAAATATCAAAAACGCATTGTAACTACCTTGTATGCTCTAAAACTTAAAGATATCCGATCGAAAACAAATTATTGTGCCTAAATCAAACTACTACGTGCTAATAATTACGCTTGATATTCCCAAGATTTAATGGGTTCCAACTTCCAAATATCAACTTAAAGTTTTTATAATAGTATCACTTATATTTATTAACAATTTCTGTTTCAGTAGTGCAATACGGAAGGTTTCCATTGAATGGTGTTTATTGAGGCAAATGCTTAAGTTTTGTTTAGTAAATTAATAATTGAAAGGCGATGTTTAGGGCTGTAAATTTAAGTTAAAATATTTTTTTTTGGAAAAATACAAGTGCACTAAAAGCATTATGGGTAAAATAAATTTGTGTTCCGGTGGGTGTACAACCAGCAAGACTGTCAATTGCTGTAATATATCCGTATAACATAATATAATAGTTTTATTATAAAGTATTTTATTAGAGAAAAATACAATAAATGTGTGAAGTCCATTATAGTATATTTTATTTCTGACATCATCCCAACGCGACGGTATAATTTGCGTGAAAATGTAACGCACATTATTTTTATAAGACTACTCTAGGGACTTGATATCTTTAGCAAGCGCCCCGGGCGCACTGACGGAACGATGTGAAGAGCCCTTGCGCACGGTCGGGCAATTCAGGTGATGGCAACTAGGCTGGGAGACTAGTCGAGCGACTGGTGTTTCTTGTAGTCATGCAGAATGGACGTTGATATCTTTAGCAAGCGCCCCGGGCGCACTGACGGAACGATGTGAAGAGCCCTTGCGCACGGTCGGGCAATTCAGGTGATGGCAACTAGGCTGGGAGACTAGTCGAGCGACTGGTGTTTCTTGTAGTCATGCAGAATGGACGTTGATATCTTTAGCAAGCGCCCCGGGCGCACTGACGGAACGATGTGAAGAGCCCTTGCGCACGGTCGGGCAATTCAGGTGATGGCAACTAGGCTGGGAGACTAGTCGAGCGACTGGTGTTTCTTGTAGTCATGCAGAATGGACGTTGATATCTTTAGCAAGCGCCCCGGGCGCACTGACGGAACGATGTGAAGAGCCCTTGCGCACGGTCGGGCAATTCAGGTGATGGCAACTAGGCTGGGAGACTAGTCGAGCGACTGGTGTTTCTTGTAGTCATGCAGAATGGACGTTGATATCTTTAGCAAGCGCCCCGGGCGCACTGACGGAACGATGTGAAGAGCCCTTGCGCACGGTCGGGCAATTCAGGTGATGGCAACTAGGCTGGGAGACTAGTCGAGCGACTGGTGTTTCTTGTAGTCATGCAGAATGGACGTTGAAGAAATTGCAATAATACGTTGATACTTTTAAAAAGGAAACGAAAGCTAAACAGTTTTGAAGGTATCCTTTTTTAACCCCCGACCCAAAAACAGGGGTGTTATAAGTTTGACGTGTGTATCTGTGTATCTGTCTGTGGCATCGTAGCTCCTAAACCAATGAACCGATTTTAATTTAGTTTTTTTTTGTTTGAAAGGTGGCTTGATCGAGAGTGTTCTTAGCTATAATCCAAGAAAATCGGTTCAGCCGTTTGAAAGTTATCAGCTCTTTTCTAGTTACTGTAACCTTCACTTGTCGGGGGTGTTATAAATTTTTAATTTACACTTGTTCATTATCTAGTCTTCCTTTCCCTGAATAATATAATCAAAAGACATCTTGTTTAAAAAAAATTGTTCATAAATTATGTACGAGTGGTGACTCTTGACTTGAAGGCACCCATATAGTGGAAGGGAAAACCGGAAGGGCGTACCTTTATTGTGTATATACAGCGATGTATAAATTCATGTCTGTCTATATTATAGGTACCTATTAGTAACTTTGTTATGACCCCGGTTCTATCCGTATGACGATAATCCAAAATCAATCGACGTGTTAAGATTTTATTCCTGTTTAACCTGCCAAGTGAAATCGAAAGTATTTCATAATAAAATCATCCGTTTGCCAAAGGAGATTATGGCAGAAACAAATTGTACGTCACGCCACGCGACGTGACGTCGGGCTTAGGTGAACACGTCTACATAATTAGTAAATAGTTTCTAAACAAACAATACTAGATTTCATTGACCAAACCACAGAAGCCTGCAGGCTGCTTACTGTGATAATATAATTAGCGCTCAATCAACTGGGTACAAACTGTAAGGTTATTTTTAAAAATTGATTTGAGTTGTCAAAAATAATATAAAATTATTAATTTATCTAATGCAGGTAGATTGATAAAATCGATATTTGGCTCATTCGATGTCATACAATCTGTTGCTAGGAGGCCAACAAGATTGAACTTGCATAAATACGGGTGTTTCGAAGGTTGTAGTTTAGTCTCCTTCTGAGATTCGGAGCGATATCGCATATTTTCGGTATTTGGATTGTGAACTGAATAATTAGATGTTGTGATAGCAATCACGCTCTAATTAAATTATTTATTTTGGCATTAGTTTGTTTAGATTAAAACTCTCGGATAACCTTACACATTAAACTTGTGTTTTTTTTGTGTTGGTTTTGGAGAGGACATTCCAATAATTCGATAAAAATATTTAAATAATACCTGCTTTTCTGAGTGACGCCAATAATTCAGAAGTGGGATGTGTCTCACGTTGTCTTAATTTCGCTGTGGTATCTTTTTGTAAACAACCCACATTCGATTAAAATTTTTATTGAGTTTGATTTGGTGATTAAAATTTTTAGTTTTTTTTTTAAAGAATTTAGTCTTTTGTGAAGTGGAAAGTAATTTGCAATAAGTGGTTCAGATTTTGTATACATCGAATGAGAAGTTAGTCGTTTGGATTTATTGTTGATTTGATATTAAAACTGAGAGTTCGGCAGTTCAAGGGTAGGTTTTAATGATTTGACGGAGGGCAGGATAGCCCATGATTTGGATTTGACTTAGGGCAAGGAAGCCCGTGACTGACATGACAAGATTGATTAGAAACACGAGGACGTGTTAAATTCAGGACGGCCGAACTGTAAGGTTATTTTTAAAAATTGATTTGAGTTGTCAAAAATAATATAAAATTATTAATTTATCTAATGCAGGTAGATTGATAAAATCGATATTTGGCTCATTCGATGTCATACAATCTGTTGCTAGGAGGCCAACAAGATTGAACTTGCATAAATACGGGTGTTTCGAAGGTTGTAGTTTAGTCTCCTTCTGAGATTCGGAGCGATATCGCATATTTTCGGTATTTGGATTGTGAACTGAATAATTAGATGTTGTGATAGCAATCACGCTCTAATTAAATTATTTATTTTGGCATTAGTTTGTTTAGATTAAAACTCTCGGATAACCTTACACATTAAACTTGTGTTTTTTTTGTGTTGGTTTTGGAGAGGACATTCCAATAATTCGATAAAAATATTTAAATAATACCTGCTTTTCTGAGTGACGCCAATAATATTACCTAGGTATAACGCCAACGTTTAAACAACTTAACAGGGCTCTCTCCGTCACTTACTCCATACAGTCGTAGCCCCAATTTAATTTGAATATTAAGCAACCAAATTCCATGAAATGCAGACATATTCTAGAAACTAATATCTGTGCCTGTGGTGTTTTAGATTTTTCTAAAAATATGTAGTTTTAAAATTACAGGGGCTCAAAGATTTGTATGTGAATTTTTAAGACTGCGTAACTTTGAAACCGAATATTTTAACGGAAATTTGGAAAACCACAGACATAGATATTAGTTCCCGGAACCTTTCTACAAAATTCCATTGAGTATGATTGGTTAGTATTCCAATGAGAGATGAAATACGTTTGTATGGAGAGGAGACGGAGAGACCCCTCTTAAGTAAGCTCCTGAAGGTAGGTAGATACCTACCTACTTTTGGGTAAGGTCTGACGAAATCACAAACACAATCTTTATGATAAATTATTACACTTTTATTTCATATTTAAATTTATTAACTTTTACATTTGTGTCAAATAAATGTTGTTCCTCTTACGTTAGTATATTTTTTAATGTCGTCGTTTTAAAACCACTCTTACAGGTAACCTCTCCACGTTTATTAGCCACTCCCCTTTTTATCTTATCGTTATCGGCCAATCCAAATTGTACAATGAATAAACTTAGTGACTAATATACAAATCATCAAGCTCGTTTCACAAATCATCTAAGTAATAAAGATGTTTTCATCTTATATATTGATTACAAATATTATCCTTTATTATGCTACAATTCATCAACTAAAAACTATAAGAATTTTATATACAGTACGTTTATCGATCAGATGTTGAACAACTTCAGCCAATCAATGACGCCTTCTAATATGATGTTATGATTTGAGTGGCGCCAACTATGTTTTATAGATAATTAATATGGGCCAAGCTTACAGCTCGGCCATCCTGTTTTAAGCGAGTCTCATCGCTTTTAAAAAAAAATTAAAACTTAAGTAACATGTAAACTTCACAACCAAAATGACAAAGACTTAGTTCAACAAAACAAAAAAAAATTAAGATAGTAATTAATTAAATTAATATTCTTGCTAACTTAACTAGAAGGAATATACAGTTTTATTGATACATTGGTATTGATTATGATTGCAACTTAATTTTAGAGCACTCGCAGCACCCCTTTCCATCCGATATAATTAGAAAATAGCAGATAAACTCAATTCAATTCGAAACTATTTACCCTCGCAACTTTACCTGCCAGTCTACAGTAGCACTCAAATTTAGCCTTTAATCTAAAATTCATTTTTCTGTTCTCTTCCGCTAATATTAAAATAAAAAGATGCAGACACTCTAAATTTATAAATAATTTTTCAAAAATCATAAAGATATCAAAAATTGCGAGACCAGTAGCAACTAAAGGAGGCCTCAATTTAATCAAAGAAGGTAGGTATATGCATAAAGTCCGAAGCATCAATTATAACTCACAAGCCAATATTTTACAGGAACACTCAATAGAGATTTGGGGATGAGCATGTAAAACTAATTACTAAAAACTACTTTAAAGGGTTTCAAGTATCTCAAAATAAATTGTTAAAAGTTCTGTTCCAACTAGACTCTCCTTCCCACTAAAGAATTATATAAGAAAACTGATGAACTATATTATATAAGTCAATTATACAAATTCAAAATATGTCTATTTGTTAGGAAAATACTATTAAAGTCCGTACATACACGCATCACTTTAAAGCTAAATCTCATAAATATGGTACACAAAACGAACATACCTATTATGCTACAATTACATAAAGCTAGGACTAATTATGGTATGTAAACTACCTAGCTCTACTACATAATGTACTTGCCGAAACTCATACTGGAGGAAAAATCTTTTACAAAGTTTAAAGTTTAATCAAACAGTGTCAAACACCATAGATATCTTAGCTAGATGTAGGTATAGTTTGTTAACGAATATAACGTGTTTTGACTTTTTATATTATTGTATAGTCACCATACCTTTAAAGATTATGTTTTCTTCTATATTTATATTTAGAATCGGGAGCGATTCTTAATATGAATATGTGTAAGTGAACTTCTTGTCCTTTTGATAAAATAAACTCTCTAAACTTAAAGTTAATCGCCGCCAGTTCTCGATTTAAATCACAAAACATTTTCATACACTTTCAACGCAATAGTTTTACGCACATATTTTCTTCTTCCCTTCTTATTGGAAAATCGCGGATTCCGAGCCTTGGCGCGTCTCTCTTCTACCGGGATACATATGTGATTGTCCTTATTTCCCTCCAGATCCAAATTTTTAATGACCCTTATCCTAGGGTTCTTTCCCTCCAGATCCAAATTTTTAATGACCCTTATCCTAGGGTCTACCTCCTTCCTCCTATAGGACTTTTTGTCCATAGCCCGTAACCTCGGGGCTTTCCTTCCTTGGGACTTTGTGTCCCTGACCCATACCTAGTTTTGGGTCTTTCTTTTCCTCATTTATTCATTTCCAACATCCTTGGATCCTGCAAACATAAAACACTTTGAGTAGACCGTTCATTTAATTTTGTTTCATAAGCATCCATCATAATACAATCCGACCTAAGAGAAGTAATTTTACTTGGTAACCTAGAAAACCTATTATCATTATTATAATTTAGTTTTCTCCAGTTCCGTACCCCTCGAAGGGTGCCTACGAGACCCTATTTTCTAAACCTCTGCTCTCCGTCCGTCTGTCCGTCTGCACGTGCGTCACGGCCTGAACCGTGAACGGCGTATCGTGAACCGTGATAGTTAGAGAGTTGAAAGGAACGTGATTACGGATGTATGAAAATCCTATGCCTGGTTGCTTCCAATTCAAACTTTTTCTTTTAATGCAGATTACGCTTCCCATATTTCTTACAATTACCTATGGTTTTTTTTTTTTTTTTTTTTTTCCTAGCAAAATCCACATTCTGAAGTACTAATGGACAATGTTAAACAAACGCCAGGGTACAGTAGTTGCGTCACTTGTGCCTCTTAACCATATAATATCTACATGCAAAAAGAATCTTTGATTTATAATTTCACATGATACTTATATATTTTATTTTAGCCATAATATGCACCATATGGCGTACTTTGTCGTTTCGAGTAACATAAGCAGAACTACCAAATTCGACCCTGGGAACGACACAGTCGCGACTCGCCGCCGAATGATACCTATTAGTTTATCATTAATTCCTTTTCATAGAGAAAAGCGATATCAACATAATAGCAGGAAAAAAAATGAAATAAATATTCCGTTCGATACATCTCTATTCTCTACGACATCAAGATCTCTATCACAAGCTGATCGATCATAAAGATTAGAAGAAAGTAGGTACCTTATACATTATTTTATATGTTAACCGTAATGACCCGCATCTGTTCGATTTTCCTTTATTCGTTTCGTAAAAGATTCGTCCTCGTACGTCCATCATCATCATCATCGTCATCTACATCGTCATCATCATAAGGTCACTGTTGAACATAAACCTTCCCTAGTAAGCACCACACGTACTGTCCTCAGCCTTCCTCATTCAACCCCTGGTTCCTATTGATACAAACCACTAAACCCCCCCCCCCCCATCAAATGTGTACCTATCTACATCCATCCATCATACCCAAATGCCGTGCTGGTTGATGTGATGAGCGACAAAGTGTTAACCTCTTCAATACGTCATGGAACTGTAGGAATAGCCATGGAAGACCTCCAAACCGAACGTTGATATTTTGTGTAAGTGGTCCCACGAGTCAAAAAAAAATATTCTTGTCCATAAAGGAACAAGCCACGATATAGATTCTTCTATCGGAACTTAAATATTCCAATCACTGCATGTATTCCAACTAATCAGTTTGCTACTGTATATTTGAAGTTGATAATAAATAAAAATGTTAGCTTAATTAAATTCCTATGATAATTCGATTTTTGGTGCATCAACCAGCTTCACCTATTATGTAAAATTAAATATATATATTTTTTTAAAATTACCGGCTGTACATTTTAAACTAACCTAATCAAAATATACTTTCTTACTAATAACTTAATCTTAAAAATTTTCCAGAGGATCCTTCCGCCTCAAATTAACTCAATGATAAAAATGAACAGGAAACTTTAAATGTTGTAAAATCCAGCCAATGCTTCGTACCTTGCCTTATTAATCCAATAGGTACTTCTTTGGATTTTGTCAAAACAAAATACTTTTACTTGTTGAGTGTATAATAAATAAATAATGTAATAAATCAATTAACTGTTAAAGCTAATAACTTTTACAGAAAGCGAACCTCATGATATCTCTTATGAGTTTTAAGCGTAAAATTACCACGCCGAAAACAAAACATGAGCTGACAGTATTCTTATTTGATATACATAATCCAGTAATACTATATCTATCTACATAATTCGTAAATATGTATGTATAGTTTGTAAGTTACTATTTCACTTTATGCTGTTTCAATGCTTTAAGTTATTATTTTTATCTTTGTCTCATTTTTTTAGTTTAGCCTCATTCTATTTTTAAACTTACTATTTCGCTATAATATTTACAAGTAACCTCATCGAAGACTACACGGTCTTCTGATAACCCAACAAGCATTTATCCAACAGCTATCGCTTTCACCCGAACGGAGGTTCCCTGAAATATACTGAGATAACAATACCTAGTTGACACATGGATGTACAAGAGCGGCAACAAGCTATGACCCCCTCTAGTCATAACTATATCTTTATGATTGTAACATTTCAAACAGTGAAAGTATGTATAAACGATTTCGTCCATAGGACATGCGCTCTAAAGAATGTTAATATAATTATCAGCAACTAAAAGCTTGAAGAAACTAATAGGTACAACTTGTCTTTGAAGTATGAAAATATGCACATTTATCAAGTATACCAGTTCATCAAACATTAAAGTACGCATTTATAAAATGATAACTCACTTATTAATCAAGATAACTACCTGTTTATCAAACCTACCCTACCAAATATAAATAACTACTCACCAAATGTAATACTTTATAACTTAAGTAAAAATATGAAACAAATGTGCATCAACCACATACATACACTCTTCAAATTCATCCATTTATCAAAATGTTATATAATATAACCATTCACCAAATCCATTATATACTTTGTTCATTAAATAGCTTAGTCAAACTTTACTCCACTTGCCACGATTGCAAATTTTCCAAAATAGTCAGCCGCAAACATTGCAGCTCATCTCACTTGATAATGCATCCCTCCCTCAGAAAAACAGGCATTAGGAATGTCTTTCCAAGACGCGCGAGAGACAGCCACCGTGGCTTTTCGCGAGATTTAATCCAAATTGAACTAATGCCTAAATAAATGTTTTAATTAGAGGGCGATTGCTTTTGCAACCTCTAACCGTCCAATCAAACACCGAAAGTATTCAATAATCCGAGACGTAAATAAAAAACCCGTCAGAACACCGTATTTATAAAAACAGAGACAAGAAAAAGATTCCTCCTCGCAATGAGATCGCGTGACATCCAACAAGTGAATTATCGACTTTATTACACAACTTATCCTCAACATGTTTTACATCATTTCCTACAATTGAAATCTTTCTATTTTAAATACCCTAACTACAACTTCATAATCCAACCAAAAATCACACTAGATTTATCCCTCGGTCCCACATCTTTAATGCTTTTTTTTTCTGTTTCGGTAACTAAAACAAAAAAAATATATATATACTCATGTTATAAAACGTTGTCAAAGCTTTCCTGAACGCGCTAAATAAGCAAAAACATAAAATCAGGCGAAATGCCAGACCAGCCGAAAAACCTTCAATGCTTAATCAGCCTAAAAAAAAAATTATGATCACTATTCATATTATCATGAGATACTACCGGCGCTCCTAAGCGAAATTTATAAGGCACCGCATTTCGATTTTATCAAACAGACTGATCAATTTCGAGAGCACAACAAACGTGGTTTCCTGAGAGTTTCGTTAACTAAATGCATATCGAAACTGAACTATCGCGAAGCGAGTCAAGCGAGCGTGAAAATTTTTTTAAATATATTTCTGGGATAATGTCATGCCACAAACGCGAGCGTAGTGCAAAGATATTTGCCTAAAATTTCTTTCGTACAACAAAGAAAATAGTATTTTGGTAGTAGGTACTTATAATCGCGCCCTGCCCTAAGGGCAGTACTGTAGGTATATTACCTTTAAAAAAAAACTTACTCTAATTTTAATAGAACATTTGCCAGGAATTTAACCCGCCAAGCGATGTTAATCCAATAAAAACAAAATCATATTGCATTTAAATACGGCAGTACACAGTTAATTGCGTGAATACAGGTAAACAAAAAAAAAAAAAAACCCCGCTGCCCATTTACTATACCTACCTGCTACTCGTAGTACTCAAATTATTGTGCCAGTATTAAAAGTAAATTGCTGTTATCTAGCGTGGTAGACTACGGCCTAAACCCTTCTCATTCTGTGAGGAGACACTTGTTGCTCAGTAGTGGGCCGGCCATGGGTTGTTCATGGTGAGCTGTTATCAGCAAAGTTATGTTTGAAACTCAAACATTACGCGTTTCAAGTGGTAAAAATAGATAAATGAAAACATTTCTCCTCACTTTTGTAAAAAAAAAAACACTTATTTATGCACCCCGTATTTTAAAACTATCTGACTACCTACCTACCATAATTTTAAATTTAGTTAAAGAATAACCAGATAAGATAAACCTACTTTTACACCCACTTTAGGATTTATATTTCTCAAAATGCTCAATTTATTAACCCTGGTCACTATTACTTTATTACAACGGATCACCTTCATTTTTATCAATTAACATTTTATATCCCCAATCACTTAGTAACCATTACAAGTAGAGACGGATTATTTCACTGGCAGGCGTAAAACGAAAAGCTATTTCATGTAACTTTTTCTACCTTATCCCAAAGCGGTTTACAAAAAATAATAATTTCACAAAACAACATTCAAGATGCCCAATGAGTGCTGTGTGATAATATCGCGTCACTGTGTGCTAGAAAAAGGAAAACATCTATCTATACAATGAGTGCAGCAAACGATTGAACCTAAATCCAGAACCTACCTTCCGTAAAACAAAACCACTATGTGAAAATAAATCCCTATCGTAACTCTTAACCAAACTAATTCGGCACACGATTACAAGTGTGAAGATTGAAATACCACGTTCCGTGAGATATTCACCTGTGAAATCATTTAATGAGAAATAAAACCCCGGCAGGACATAGTAGATACATCCTGAAAACTATTTAAAAGTAACAATAACGCCCATCATTAAGTAAACCACACTTTTTATATTGTTTAACACTATGTTCACTATCTATTCCATTGTACCCACGATACAGGATAACCTAGTGCGGGTACCACCACACAGACACAGGAAAATTGTACAAGACTGTATTTTGTAAATAAACATTTTTCATTTTTCATTGTAAAATAAGCCTTCTAAATACCTCAATGTTATTTAAACCACAATTTGAAGGTCGATCGCATTTGTATAACCAATATACAAGATGAATTATAAACATGTGGGTAATTCTAGGTATCATAACGTTATATAATTTCCATTCCAACTCGGAGCAAAGCTTTCTAACAAAATGATAACTAAATGTAGAACAAACAAAACGAAAACCCACACAAATAAAAAAAAAATTACCATTAATAGGTATCAATAAAAATAAAATCATGGAAAGATCCTACCCGTTTATCCAGAAATCCTTTGATGCCATGACTAGGTACTTTGATATATTGAGGCCCAAATATTGGCCTTGTGCTCCAAAATGTCTGTGGTCTACTAGACCTCCACTTCTTTCTCGTTCCTCTGTATATTTCCACTTGTTTCTCTGAGTCGTGAGCGTGACAAGAAAATATTATATTTTCTTGATGTCCCTCTTCTGACCTTTTGGGTAAGGTCTGACGAAATCACAAACACAATCTTTATGATAAATTATTACACTTTTATTTCATATTTAAATTTATTAACTTTTACATTTGTGTCAAATAAATGTTGTTCCTCTTACGTTAGTATATTTTTTAATGTCGTCGTTTTAAAACCACTCTTACAGGTAACCTCTCCACGTTTATTAGCCACTCCCCTTTTTATCTTATCGTTATCGGCCAATCCAAATTGTACAATGAATAAACTTAGTGACTAATATACAAATCATCAAGCTCGTTTCACAAATCATCTAAGTAATAAAGATGTTTTCATCTTATATATTGATTACAAATATTATCCTTTATTATGCTACAATTCATCAACTAAAAACTATAAGAATTTTATATACAGTACGTTTATCGATCAGATGTTGAACAACTTCAGCCAATCAATGACGCCTTCTAATATGATGTTATGATTTGAGTGGCGCCAACTATGTTTTATAGATAATTAATATGGGCCAAGCTTACACTACGAAGAAAGGGCGTCGCTTCCGAGGACATTAAAAAAACTGTTGATTTGACATATTATCTCCGCCTGCGACAGTTAATTAGCAACTTCAGCATTCGGTGTCGAGTCCAGTAGACCAGGGGGACCTCAGGGTCGATAGTAGCTCGAGTGGGGCTCTGGCCGGCGATTCCGGGAAGACGGCAGCTTGCTGTGGCACAAGCTGTCTAACTACAAGTGCATAGGGCCAAGGACAGCAGAGCCTCCATGATGAGTCCAACGTACGTCGAGTAAGAAAGGCACCATCGCACGTTCTTTAGAGTTCCCGGAGCCTCTTAATATGCGCTGAGTAATGAGATGGGCCACTAAGGTAGTTTTAGTAGGTAGAAACCCCACATAGCCCGATCTCTCCTTAAACACTACTATACCTATAAAACGAAATAGACTCTATAAAACTGCTAGGTAAGGATGGGCCAAGTAACTGATTTTCTTTTCTTAAAAAATAACACGCTGTAGGTGTATTAATTAAATAGGCCCATAAATAGCAGGTACCTACTTAGAGTACCTACGTACCAATTATTAGGACTTTTTTGACTTAGCTAATACCAGGCACTTTTAAAGTGAATTGGAAATATTTTTAAAATCTGGAAAATTTTGCTTCGGAAGCAGCTGTTGCTGTTTGAAATGAAAGTCAGGGCAGTTATAAGCAGGGGAAGCGTTGGTAAAATGGTAACGCCACTCGCCAGTCCATTGTCTCGGCACAGAGCCGCGCTGACGTTTTGGCGGGCAATGTGAATCATGCACAATTTGATTACAATTTAATAAAAGTCGTGCGTGCCTCGTGAATTTTTGGCGCCAAAAAATATTAATTGTAAAAAGTGCCGTAATGTGGTTATTAATACAAACAGTGATTACTCTTGCGCTTTGTCAAGGTAGGTATATATTAATTAATTAATTTAAAATAATAATTTAATATTAATATAATAAAATATTTTTATATTATTTCTGATCCATTTACAATATAATGGATGAATGGATTCATTTAGTTTAATCATGGTAGCGAGTACATAAAATAGGTAGCGATAGGTACCTATAGATTATTTTCGGAATAATAATAAATAATTATTTATTGTACCTAAATAAGTATGTAAGTATTATAAAACATAGGTCATAGGAGTGTGATCAATTTATTATTTTTCTATCAGTAAGAAATTTAATTGCCTACAATATTTTTTATTAAATATTGTTTAAGTAGTTATATATTTATAGGTATTTACCTATTTACCATAATATACCATATAACACTAAAAACAGCATGCAAAATGCAAACTAATCCAAACAGTCTTCTTTTATACCGATCGATCTCCTAAGTAATGTATAGGCAGGCGTTACTGTGGTTTTCTGTGATATACTTACTTACTTAAATTTAAAATTTTATACTTGACAAGGAACCAAAACCACTTAATTCGCCCTCCCTCCCACCGCTAAACACTGGTAAGTTCTTTCCAATTGTGCATTTGTAAGGTCCGCATTTTCCTGATTCTGAACAATCTAGTACCAAGTCACATTGTATTTATTCAGTTTTGAGCGATTCAAAATTTTTTGAGCTAGTTTGTTAGCTAATTTGATATAGGGCCCTAAAACTCACTACTTAGCGGAGCGCTCAGGCTCAAGGGTAGGTACCTACTTGGTTTTCTGTGTTGGTTTTTAAATTCTGTACACATTCTTATGATTTTAACTTACATAAATTGAAAATTTATAAGAGAAAATCTGTAATTGGCGATATTTGTGTAATTAGCTTAGAATAAGTTCGCTCTAGATTTTCATGTAATAAATAAAATAAAAAATCATTGGGCTACGCCATAAAATTCGCTCCGTTTTCCCTTTAATCAGCTTCACCTGCTCGACCTTCGTTCAGGATATCTTTCGCGAGTATCTGCCTTGAAGCTTCGCGCTTTACAATAAAAAAAATTCAAAAGAAAAATAAAACCGACTTTAAAAACCACAAGCACTAAAAAGTAATAAATAATTTTTGTTTAGTTACACGTGTAATGTACCTAGGTATGAAGTCGAGCGAGCATAATAAAACAAAATTAGAAATCCAAGAGTGAAGCTCGCCCGAAGGAATTAACTAAATAATAAGTAGTTAATACGAAGACATTTTAAAAACTCTTCCATTTAAAATAGATAGGTTCCTACATACATATTGTACACTAGTAGATCATAGAATATAAGGTAGGTACGGTCTGTACCTACTAGACGATCCTAGGTAACTAGTAGGTACATCGTAAGTATATCGAATGGTTCAACTTTTTTGATCGCGCACGAATTCATTATTTTTGCAATAAAATTCTATACTTTCAAAATTTCAACATAACTATCAAAAAACCAGCCAAGTGCGAGTCGGACTCGCGCACCGAGGGTTCCGTACTCGTGTATTTTTTCCGACATCTTGCATCATAAATCAAAAACTGCATGCATAAAAATAAATAAAAATCTGTTTTAGAATATTCAGGTAAATGCATATGATAACCCCACTTGGTATAGTCATTTCACTTTGAAAATTGAAACACATTTTAATTTTTTTTAATGATGTAGGTAACCACAAACTCACGATTTTCGGATTTATTCCTTTACTTATGCTATAATACCTACCTGCCAAATATCATGATTCTAAGTCAACCGGAAGTACCCTATAGGTTTTCTTGACAGATACGACGGACAGACAGACAGACAGACAACAAAGTGATCCGTTTTTCATTTTGAGGTACGGAACCCTAAAAAAAGGTGCATCTATTAATTATTATAAATCTTACTCCTATTACCTAAGCTAAGTATCTAAATAAGTGGTTCTTTTTTTATATAAAGTACTTAATTACTTGCTGCTCGGGTAGGTACATCTATAAATTTTTTATTTTTGGTAGAGATTGCCCAACATACCTTATAAGTATTTATAATAAGTATATTTTATCAACTTAAGCAAAAAATATTTACCTTTCAGAAGAATAAAAAGTTTACGTAAGTAGGTAAGTAACCTACTTATCTACTTAGTATTCAACTAGGTAAATAATTGTAACTGTTTGATTCTTTAATGCTAAAAAAGTAACCATGTAAAATGTGCTATTTACGGTACCTAAGTACTAAGGTAGGCTTTAAAAACAACGTTTTGCAACTAATGTTTATTTTTTCACGCAAAGTCTCTACGTAAATATAGATTTAAACAAGGAAGTAACGCAATAAATCGCATTTTTTTTGGATGTTAATTAGTAATTATTACTTAGCTACCTATATCTACTCGGTATAACTGAGGTCTATGGTGCGCATTGAGCCTACTGTTCTCTTATACCTCGCCAGAAATGCCTAACGGACCCACATGGTGCGACAGCATATAGACATCCCAGGCGTCGCGCCTCGCTTCATTCCACCAAATAGATCGATAAATCATCCACTGCACAGGTTTAACGTCAGAGCTTCGCATAGATTATGGATGGTGACTGGTGACCGTGGAACATTGAACAGTGAAATCAGAACAATGCATTTCCTCTGGCGGTGGGATGCGGATGAGATCGATCTGGATATTGGGCTTCTGGTTCTTTTTGTGAGAGGTTCTTCGTCCTTTTGTGATTTGTTATTTTCGTCTTGGAACTCCTTAGACTCTACAGCCGCAATTAATATGCATGCTGCCTCGTCGACTCACCCGCGCCGGTTTGCGTATTAGGCAGCTACGACAGAAATCAGAATAAGTATAGGTAGAACTGTTAAAAAAGCGTGAGGGTCACCGCACCGAATGGGCAGTGACCCATCACTGCGCGTTATTTTAAAGTAGACATATGTTTTTGCATACCAGTTTAATTGATGTGGTTATGGATACTAGAGGTGCAAGTATCTATCTGTTCTTTCAAATTATTTTTGTATGAGTGAATTACTAAAAATCGGCAACATACAGCCCCCGTATATCCCCTACTTAGGTATAGGTTCTTCCATTTAAAAGCCGCTGAACCTATCAGCTTCCTAAGTTTCAAGAAATTGAATGATTCATATACCTACCTACCTACTTAGGAACTTATGCCCCTATTAATATAATATTAGAACTACCAGATATTATAGCCTAGTGGCCGTGATTTGGACCGCGTACGTAAGTGAAAAGTTTCGTGGCAAGTGGCAACTTTAATTTTTCCGGATAAAAATATCATATCATAGCATTTTTTATCCCGGAAAATCAGTTTCACGGAACTTTTGCAAATCATAGGATTCCTGTTGGTAATATGTACCCAGGATGCAAACTTTTCTCTGTGTCAAATTTCGTTTCAAGGATAGGTTCAGCGGCTAAGTCATGAAAAGGTCTACAGACAGACATACGTTCACATTTATAATAATATTAGTGTGACTGTGGTAATGACACGATACAAAATGGTGCATTGCGCTAAACTCATGTTAAGGAAAATTCTGAAGTTTTGATCCCATTAACAATTAAATTTCAATTAATAATAAAAGGAAAACCTGTTTAATATTTATTATATGTTATGACGTAATAAGTAGGTAGGTAGGTAAATTTTATACAAACATAAAAAAAACTTTCTTTTATGGGGCCATATTATTAAAACAAAAATGTCTAGGTTTTTTATAGTTTAGTTAGTTATATAGTTTAGTCTAGTTGTATACAAATTCCCTTAATACACCCGTCCGGGGCGGATAACCAGACCAGCGATAGGCACACGCTCCCGGGAATGGAGGCTTTTTTAGGGTGGGTAGGTACAATTTCTCCGATAGAACAAGACATCGGAGAAATTGTATCCAAACGTGTTTCTATGTCATGACTCATGATGAATTTAAACTAAGGACCCAAAATCACATTTGAAATTTTATAGTTTTAAATAAAAAGCTTCCGAAAGTCGAAAAATTTTTCGTATGGGGCGACAGCGGATATTATGTAGGTAGGTATTCTATTTTTCAAAAAAATTGCTTTATGAATAGAATGATAGAATTTTAACCAAACACTGTAAGTAGAACACTAGCAAAAACAAAGAAAGGTGATAGTTTTTTATTTAAAATAAAAAAACCGGCTCAGTGGAATCCGGCTTTTCAGGAATTTGTTGGCCCGCCCCTTGAATAACCCCATGATCTAGTGGGAACATCACCGCGATGGGAGTTGATTCTACGGTTTGCATGTACAGTTTCTATTACAAGATACCAATACTCAACAGGTAGAAGATTCATAATCATTCCGAACATTTCACGAGGAAGATTTTTGTATGGAATAGGTGAAACCCACCCGAGCGAAGCCGGAACGGGCCAACTAGTAAATAACTACTTATATTATAAAGCAACACTCTATCTAGGTGTGACTCTAGATAGGTTTCGCAACAATACGCCTCTTTATCATAGTCAGGAACTAAACCACTCGACTTTCACTCAAGTAGGCGATGCGATTTGAAAGGCTGAGGTAAAGGATACGATACCTAGGTTTATTTTACTTCATGTTACCTAAATTAATTAGACATTACAGAATGATCAAAAGTTTAAACATTAGGTAGGGTAATATGATACTATACCGTATATCTAAATTTGGATTGCCTAGGTATGCCTAACCTAAATAAAAAAGCTAAGAAAGAGGATCAATCACAAAAATCATATTTTTCCTATGCTATTAATATTAGGTATGGATGAAAAATGTAAAGCCTTGATAGCCTAGTGGTTAAAACGCCGGCCTCTTATTCGGGGTTTTAGGGTTTAGGGTTTTGCCATAGGGTTTCCCCTAATTTATTGTAGCTTGGAGGGCATCTGGGGAGCGTCCAGGTGGGCTTTTGAATAATTTTCACAGGCTATGCATCCAGTTGTGGCGTGCCTTTAAAGATTTCATAAATTTTAAATGAGATTGTTTTTGATGTTTATTTTGCTTTATTTAATTTTTGAGGTAAAAAATTGACAAATAATATGTCCGGGGTCTACGCTCGAAAATTCGGGGTTTTCGTGGTCTTATCCCAGTATATAGGTACATTTACAGGTTGCAATCTTAGCTTTAAATAACGGCGAAGGAAAATATCGTGAAGAAACCTGTATGCCTGACAGTTATCCTTAATATTCTCAAAGTTATTTAGAGTCTGACAATCTGTACTTGGCCAGGCGTGGTCGTCCATGGCCAAATCCTTCTCTTTCTAAGAGGATATTCGTGCTCAGTAGTGAGCTGGCGATGACGATGGATGAAAATATAATACTTATCCGTTTAGGCAAAACACGTCATGTCGCATAGACTCTACCGCATTATGCCATATCTACTTCATATCGATTATGATTCACTGATTTATTTATCTATCTATTTATTGCTGTCCTACTTTGGTAGGATCCAAGTAGGACTCTATAACAGAAGAGGTACCTAGGTAAGTGATATTAGGTCGAATGTATAACAGTTATAACACGTAATGACAAAACTTACAAGGAATAGCTATGAATCACTATTATTTTGTGCCTAGTCCGCGGTAGGATCAGCGAGGCGATTCGCTAACTCAGTGTTCAACATTCCGACCGACCAGCCACAGAATCATTTGACATTAGTTGGTTCTACATTACTGCTTTACTGACTGATATTAAAATATTTTTTCATAGCAAACCTTCAATGAAACAATCAATTAAAAACAAATGACAAATGGGCTTGGTGGAGCTTTAGTGGAACACTGAGTTAGCCAAAAAGAAAAATGCACCGAACTGACGAATAAATAAATACTTCTGATGTAAGCGAACGGTAGGACAGAACCATGTTGCACACGACACCTGCAACTTGCTTCAAATCAAGTTCAAAACACGGCAACCCGTTACCCCAGTCTATTATAGATTTTAGTGATAGCTTACCCTTGAGTGAATTCTTTTTCCTGCGTCGTTTTCTCAATTTTGAGGATTGTGGCTCCCCATTGACGCAATCTTTGCTAAGTACGATGTTCTTCCATTGCTCTCTGTTCCTGGCCGCGTGGATTGCATCACAGATGGGTGTGTTGACCGCTACTTTTATTTGATCTGACCAACGTCTCGGGCTACGTCCGCGGGGTCCCTTTCCTTCGATCTTACCAGTGACCATGAGTTTTTTCAATATTGCTGGCGTTCTTCCTTGCGATGTGACCGAAGTACTCAAGGGTCCTCCGCAGACAGACGTTAGATAGCCTCATCTTTATCTTAAGTTTGTTAAGTATTGAGACGTTGGTTCGATGTTCAGTCCATAATATATTGAGCATGGGTCGCCAACACCCATCTCAAAAGCATCGATCCTTTTTTTGTCAGCAGCTTTAAAAGTCCACGTCTCAGCTCCGTAAAGAAATATGGAGAACACAAGAGTTCTCACCAAGTGCATTTTCGTCCATTGGGATATGTGCTTGTCTCTCCATATTCTAGAAAGCTGAGACATGGCGCTCTTTGCCATGCCGATGCGACGGCAGACTTCCTGCTCGCAGCCACCCTTGTTGCTTATGTCGAGTGGATTATCTACTTATAAATAAACAAATCCCTATAGCCCAAACATTATGGTCTTGATAAGAAAACTCAGAGTCACTCTCCGGATAATGGAGTAGAGCGGGAAAAGAAGGGTTTCGTTTTGAACGAAATGAATGGGCTCGTAGTCGGGCGCGGTTGTTGGCGTTGCTAAGTAATAAAATGCCGACTTCACATTGAAAAACGCAGCATTGGTGGACCTCCAAGCTTAGATATAGGCTTCAGTGATATTTGTAGTTTTCGACTTATAGGCGGCTATTAGAAAGTGATAGGTATAAAACAGGAAGCTGAAGGGTCTACGCTGGACACAAGGGAACAAGCGGCCCAAAACACAAGGGCGAAAGCTGAAAATACTTTACAGTAGGAATTCGATATTCGTTAGGTAGAGGGTAATTTTCTTAGAGCTTCAAAAGTTGACGTTGGTAATCAGACAATTCACCTATCTGCCCGTCTGATGTCTATAAAATTGTATTTAACCCAATGATGAAGAGCAGTATACCTGTACACCTTCAATCAATCAAAATGTTGGCGTCACCACACGCGTCACAGATTCTTGGCTAAAGCAATAAATGCTGTTTGAGTTGTACGACTAGCACTACATTTGGATAGGAACCAACAACTGCATTTTACAATTATCGTACTAAGAATACCTAGCTATTACGACTTTTATTAGACTCGTGCAAAATTAGGTACCTATCATTCATTCATCAATGTCCCGGTTTTAGATATATTATGTAGGAAGGTAATAAGGTACCTACCTACCTGCTTAGATCTTTTTGCTATTAATATTTTTGTCCTTTGTTTCCTAAAGTCTAAAATCATTTTTTTATTTCACGTAGGACGACAGTGTTACGGTATTGTATTAGTCTGTGTAATATCCTAACGTCATCTGTCACTTGTCACATACTTGTCACTTGTCACCTATCGCTGTCTTGATACAATGTCTGTCTGTGTCGTGTGAATGGAAATAAAATCAAATCCAAGAGCATCCATCTTTTATTTGTAACACACCAATGAAATATGGTGCCAGAACAGGGATCACAATAAAGAAAAACAATGCAGGACGAAGATTTTGTGAACACAAAGCCTAGAAGACCACCAGGTCACAGCGAGTCGTCAACCAGCCACGCCATGACGCCATTGCCAGTAGGCATGACCCTGTCGCCGTTCATCGTTGAAGGTAACAACGTCCCATTGCTATGGAAAAAATGGCTCACACGACTGAAAGTCTATTTAAAGGCAAATAATTTAGATGAAGCCGAAGATGCACGTAAAACAGCCATTCTCTTGCAATTCATCGGATCAGATTGTCTGGAAATTTTTTACTCATTTGATCTAGATATCGAAAAAGTTAGTTTTGGCGATCTCTGTAACAAATTTACACAGTATTTCACTCCGAAAATAAACGTCACGATAGAAAGGCATAAATTATTTAGCAGGAAACAACTACCAAATGAATCTATAGACACCTATGTCACGGATCTAAAAAATTTAAGTCACACTTGTGAATTTGGTGACATACGTGAAAGCTTGCTCAGAGACATATTTAGCTGGAACTGCAACAACACTTACTATAAAGAAAGGATTCTAATTGAAAAACCGAACACCCTAGAGGAGGCAATAAACATAGCCAAGCGCTGTGAGTCTACTAAACAACAAGCAAAAGCATTGGAAGACGCATCATTACATTTCATAGGACGCGTGTCAAGATCACCAAGTCGCAGAGACTCTTCCCATAGAAACAGGTCCAGACACCAGTCACAGCAAAGACGTCAACGCACACCATCAACGTCAAGTCAGAGGAATACATCATGTGGTCGGTGCGGTCAGGTACATAGATTCAAGTGCCCAGCTCAAGGTGTCAAGTGCAGAAAGTGTAATAAGTCCAATCATTTCGCTCAGTTTTGCCGTTCACATCAAGTAAAAGTAGTCAATTGTGAAAATCAGTCTGTAAATAATGAATCTTTGTTTTATGTTGGTTCTGTCTACTGTATACAGGATGATAAGTCTAATTTGTCAAAACCTTGGAATATTGATCTATGTATAAACCAAATACAGGTAAATTTTTTATTAGACACTGGAGCAGACACAAATATTCTATCCATTCACACATACAACTCATTAAATCTGCCACTTTCCAACATACACAAAAGTAAGAACACACTTTCTACATACAGTGGAGAAATTATCCCTCTGGTAGGTCAATGCAATTTGTCAGTGATTCATAAAAATAAGTCATATACAGTTAACTTTCATATTGTCGACATGAAAAGTCAAAATATTATAGGTAGGGATACCTGTAAAACTTTAAATTTAATAAGAAAAATTAATAGTGTTTCTTTCCAGAATTTAACATGTCAAGATATAGTTGATACAAATAAGGACTTGTTTGAAGGTTTAGGTTGTCTAACAGATTTTCAATGCGAACTAACCTTGAAGCCTAATGCAACTCCATCTATAGAGGCATGCAGAAGGGTTCCATTCCGTCTTCAGCAACCACTAAAACAAGAGCTAGAATCTATGGAAAAAAGTGGAGTCATACAACGAGTTGAAGAGCCTACTGAATGGGTAAGCGCTCTAGTCTTAACGTCAAAAAAGAATGGTAAATTACGTCTGTGCATTGATCCTAGAAAGCTAAATCAGTCAATTTTAAGATCACATTTCCAATTTCCAACCTTAGATGAAATTAAATCTAGTCTTGCTGGAGCTCAGTATTTTTCAACATTAGATGCCAATAAAGGCTATTGGATGCTCAAGTTGTCAGAAGCTTCTTCTAAGCTCTGTACATTTATTACACCTTTTGGACGATATAGATTCACTAGGTTACCCTTTGGTATTAATGCAGCTCCAGAAATATTTCATAGAGAAATGATAAAAAGATTTGGTGATATTGAAGGTGTTAAAATTATGATGGATGATTTTCTTATTTATGGTAGAACTGTAGAAGAACATAATCAACGGTTACAAAAAGTCTTAGAAAGAGCACGTCAAATTAATGTAAAATTTAACAAAGAAAAGTCTGTGTTTTGTCAAAAAGAAGTCAAATATTTAGGCCATATATTTAGTAAAGAAGGTGTACAAGTTGATAAGTCTAGAGTAAAAGCTATTTGTAACATGCCAAGTCCTAAAAATATAACAGATCTTCAAAGATTCCTGGGTATGATCAATTATCTTAGTCCATTTATTAAAAATTTGTCACAGCAAATAAGTCATTTGCGAGCACTTTTATCAAAAAATACTGAATGGTACTGGTCAGAGCACCATGAGTCTCAATTTAATAATATTAAAAAAGTTATTTGTTCAACACCTGTCTTAACATACTATGACCCTAAAAAGGAAATAATTTTATCTGTAGACGCATCGAAGGATGCCATGGGTGCAGTGTTATCCCATGACAAGCAACCCATTGCATATTCATCTGCTTCTCTAAGTAAAATACAACAGTCCTACTCGCAGATCGAGAAAGAACTACTAGCTGTCCTCTTTGGTTGTACTAAGTACCACCAATACATTTATGGTCATAACATAACAGTGGAGACAGACCACAAACCTCTCATAACTCTTTTCAAAAAAGCTCTATATGACATTCCCCCAAGATTGCAAAGAATCATGCTTAGATTGCAGCCGTATGATCTAACTGTTGTATACAAGCCTGGTCGTTACTTATATATTGCAGATACTTTGTCTAGAGCAGCATTAAGTGAAACTTGTTTGTCAGAAGTTGATCAAGATATAGATTTACATGTTAATATAATAATGTCTAATTTGTCAGTCAGTCCAGAGAAATTAAAAGAAATTCAAGAGTCTACAGTCCAAGATCAAACATTAAGTCAAATAATTCAATATTGTCACAACGGATGGCCTGAACATAAGCGTTCAGTTAGTCAGTCAGTCAAATCTTATTATAGTCTCAAAGATCAAATATATGTCATTGATAACGTTGTCTTCAAATCTAACTGCATTATAATCCCAGAGTCAATGAGAGAGTATATATTAAAACTAATTCATTCTGCCCATCAAGGTATAAACAGCTCAATCCGTCTAGCAAAAACTACAGTCTTTTGGCCAAATATGCAAAATGATATAGAAAAATATATAGGTCAATGTAACATTTGTCTATCCTACCGTCGAAATAATAGTAAAGAACCAATTATGCAACATGAGTATGAAAACATACCATGGTACAAAATTGGTATAGATATTTTTGAATTTGAACGAACTAAATACTTAATGGTAGTTGACTATTATTCAAAGTATATAGAACTTGCCAAGTTAACATCAGGCTATTCAGCTAGCCAAGTAATTACACATTTAAAGTCAATATTGGCCCGTCATGGAATTTGCAGGATTGCAATAACAGACAATGGCCCCCCGTTTAATAGCAAAGAGTTTAAGTTATTCACTCAAGAATGGGACATAGAACACATAACTTCTAGTCCATACTTAAGTAGATCAAATGGTTTAGTTGAAAGGACTATTGGAACTATAAAAAATATGTTAATTAAGTGTAAAACTGACAAATCTGATATGTATTTAGCATTACTTTTGTACAGAAATACCCCTAAACAAAGTCAATATTCACCAGCAGAGCTGTGTATGTCTAGACAACTGCGTACAGTAGTTCCTACTGGAAAAGAAAACTTGCTACCTAAGCTTTGTGATATGAATAAAATAAAGAAATTAAATGAAAAACAAAAGTCATACACAAAATTTTATTATAATAAACATACAAAAATGCTTAAACCACTACATGTAGGTGATAAAATCTTATTTAAACACAAACCTGAACACAAAAAATGGGTTCCTGGAGTTATTATCCAGATAGGTCCTGAACCTAGAAGTTATCTAATAAATAGTGAACTAGGACAGTTTAGGAGAAACCGTCAGTTTATCATTAAACAGTCAGTACACACATAATATCATTTTCCACAGCACACAACACGGTCAGTATACCTATAAAGATGTAAACAAAATGAAATTGTTATTTGTTAGTAAGTTTGTTAGTATTTCAATTATTTAAAGATGTAAACAAAATGTTAGTATTTAAATTATTTTTCAGGAAAGGTAAAGGTTCAAAAAACAAATGTCAATTTTAGTAGTAGTCTGTCAATGTATCGAGAAAGGCAAAGGTTGTAAACCATGCAGCCTGGATAGTCATAAGTGATTTTCTTGTGGTGTTATAAAAAATAATGTTGTACTTGTACTATGTATATACTTGTGTTTATAAAATATAAAAAATCTGTCGTTGTCATAATAATAAAATTGTTAACAGTTAGTACCTAGTGTTAAAAAAAAAAAAAAAAAAGGGAGATGTTACGGTATTGTATTAGTCTGTGTAATATCCTAACGTCATCTGTCACTTGTCACATACTTGTCACTTGTCACCTATCGCTGTCTTGATACAATGTCTGTCTGTGTCGTGTGAATGGAAATAAAATCAAATCCAAGAGCATCCATCTTTTATTTGTAACACACCAATGAAATAGACAGCTAATGTCTCTTATGCTCTTATGACTTTACTCAGTGACTCTACCACCGGTACCTACGGAATAAAGATTCAAATGAGAAGAGCCGGTAAGAAACTCATCAGTTGCTCTTTTCAAATCGTAAAAGTTACAAATACTCGTACATACAATATTGTCAATGTAACATTGCACTGCCATCTTGTGGGCAATTGAAAGCTCAGCCATTTGCTTCTATGCAGCTTTGTCACGGAATATTTTGAATTTAATAGTCTCGACTTTATAAGTGTGTGTTTTAGGCTTTCTACATTATCTACATTATACGACTTCCTCTAGTTACAAAAAATCCAACCAAATATTACTTAGCTATACTTACCTACTATAAAAGTTGATGTCCGTGTCTACGTCCGCCACGTCCGCGTGGAAAAAATCTTTTCAGTAAACCGAAAACAATTTTTATTTTAATTAAAGTCAGTCAATATATCAATTCATAATCGGCCGTTTCGCAATCCTCTATAGGTTGGTGATTACACCAAACTATTCTGCAGCAAAGGGTTCAGAAGTTGGGACACAATCCAATGATTCAGGAGTTGAAACTGGATCCTAATAACAATATGAAATCACCATCAAGCGTCGTTGAATCGCCACGGCTTAGGAGTAGTGTACCCTGCAGTATCAGGATATTGGAGCCAGGGCTTGGAGTTCAATGATTTTTTTAAATATATTTTTTAACCAAGGTCTAAACAAGGTTCGAGGATACTTATAACAAAAGTTGCTTGCCAATCATTGTGTGAATACAGAGGCTTGTTTAAATTTTGATACAAGTGTAAATTCATAATTTAAATCACCCTCGACAGGTCAAGGTGAACAGATTTTCATCCATCAAACATAGCTAAGAGTAGGTACCCACTATTTCGATTATACAGACTTTCAGATAAAAGAAACCGCATTCAAATCAATCCATCCGTTTGAGCGTCATCTGCATCGAGGACCCGGGGTTAAAAATAAGGTAGGTACCTCCCGAGTCCCCAACGTGAGTCGAAAATAAATTTTGGTTTATTTCCTCGAGTTCCTGTTAAATGGGTAGGTAAATAGGTATTATTTGACCTGTCTATTATTAAAATATATAGGGTAGATACTAGGTACGCGTGGTTGGTAGGTAGGTAGGTACATATACCTACTTCGAACGGAAATGTTATTATTGAACTCATAACAGAGACGCTATTTTAATGCTATTGCATGTGCAGTTTATTGCTTACAAGAGCACAAACAAGAGCTAGTCCCAGAAAGCTATTTTCACTCTGCTCTTATTTAATAGTAGATAGTTAGATACATATACACACCTACACTACACCTATGACATCTCATATATAGGATATAGATCTCTGCAAGAGACTTATATCCAGCAGGAGGACTGACTATCGGTTGACGACGACTACAATAGAATAGAATAGATTTTTATCCAAGTAGACTTTTCCAAGTGCTTTTGAATCGTCAAAATAATTTACCACTGGTTCGGAATGCCATTCTTACCGAGAAGAACCAGCAAGAAACTCGGCGGTTGCTCTTTTCAAGCACGACGATGCTCTTTTTGAGTGACGACGAAGTGTCTAAAAGAAAAGAAATGTAAAAAGGCATGTAGGTATGTAGGTAGGTACCTTACTTAGTTGTATTAATGAAGTCACGAGTTACGTAGATATATTTTAATTTTTATAGCTATTTTTACGTATCAACACATAAATTATATCTCTATGCTATTTTTCCGTGTAATTATACTTAGTTACGTGTTGGTAACTAGTTGGATGATAATCTTTTACAGTTTGTATAGCGCTGATCGTTATCAATGGTGCATGCTGCATAAGCCACAGTGTACAGATTACCTATCTGTACCTATTTAAATGCAATTAAACCACCATATTACTTGAATAGAATACTACCGTGAAGGTTCTTCTCACTTCAAGATCATATTCTAAGATTACGTTACAAAGCAACACGTGCGTGTACAACTTTCTGACGCTTGAACTTAGTGATGATTCATTAATTTATTAACCGGTTAAATTAATACAATATATTCAATATTAATTCAATTCAATCAATATTTTGTGAATTAGTGCGCTAACTATTCAATTAAAAATCAACAAATCCCCTATGATACGGGATTTGTTGATTTTTAATTAAATAGTTAGCGCATTTTTTTGGCCTAGTTAGTATATCTAATGGCGGTAGTCACCTAAGACTCTTATTAGATTTATAATGTAAGGTATGTTCTGTAATCTTTATTAAACTGTGACGGTGTGACTCAGTCACTATCCGAGTTAAAATAGGAGACATGCCTTAACTGATGGCCGGTTTCAGATTAGCGTCTTTTCTGCGTGTATTAGCTTATTTTTTGTACGCCCTTATTTCGTACGGGCATAGACATGCTTACCTATATAAGCTCGTACGTGCAAGCCATCACTTCATCGGAATCTATAATATTCCCACTGACTGACCCACTGCTGGTTCGAGCGAACACGGCGGAATGAGCGCGTGCACGTGCGTTCGATTCATTCAATCGCGAAACGTAGAGCGCGTGTAAGCGCATACATAATATTATTATTATGTCAAAACGAGCGTAAATCGCGCAGAAAAAACGCTAGTCTGGAAAAAACGGTAGTCTGAAACCGGCCACAGAATAGCGATAAGTACCTACCGATAATAATTTGCCGATTTTAACCAGAAAACGGAAGGCTACAACCAGAAAACGGAAGAGAACTTCCGTTTTCTGGTTGTAGCCACTACGCTGGGCCACGGTAATAATATTACCGTGGCTGGGCACTAGCCTACGAATCCGGTGTCAAATTTGGGTTACCTAAACTTAGCAGCCAATCTGTTACGCTGGGGACAAAACAAGGTATACAGGCGTAGATTTCCCTTATATTAAAAATGCAAAACGGCGGAGTTCCGCAGGCGAAGGGTGCCACGGGACTCTATACTACACCTGCGCTATCCGTCCGTCCATCCGTCCGTCAGTTGGCTGCATCTCGTGAACCATAATGTTTAGAAATTTGACAGAGATGTGTATTTCTACTGCCGCTGTAACAAATAATAACAAAAGAAAATTCAAAAAAATTAGAAAGTGTTATTTCTTGTACGGTGGTACGGAATCTTTTGTGTGCGAATCCGACTCGCACTTGACCGATTTTTTGCTGAATTTGTGCCTGGCGTAGCATAGCTAGGATTAGACAAATCAATTTGGCACCGGAATGTAATAAGTACATAGTTTTATTCTAGAAATGCGTTGAGTTATCGTTAAACTTTACTTTGTAACAAATATTCACGGAAATCAGTAAAACGTGCAACCACAGTTTTATTGGCTTTCTACAATGATGTTCTTTGTACGGATATTTACCTAAGTATGTACTTAGTTTCAACTGGCTACTGGTTATTTTCAAAAGATGCGGACTGGTTATTTTCAAAAGATGCGGACGAGGCACCTACTATGTTGTCCTGGCATTTTACAAGTGATGAAATAAGTATGACTATTTCAAAAAATGTTGTGAATTTTATTATGATAAGTATAGTGCGCGACAGGGTGGGGACGCACCGCACACCCGCACAGCCTCCGCGCCAACCCACTGCAGGTGAGGCGTGAGCGCGGGTGATGTGCGGGTGTGCTGAGTTCCCCCGCCTTATACTTCGATTGCCATCTCAAACTGTCGCGTACTATATAATATTATATGCGTGTTATGAAGTAGGTATGGTAGGTATTGCCGATAGTCCTCTCAATTGAAATGCACAGTACAATTTTGATGATTAAACGAACTCACCTGTGTGTAGTTCTATCACAATTATAAGATCTAGCTAGGATACCCAGTCCTTGATCTTGCAACACTCAAAATTGTATTAAAAACTAAGTTATCTTACTAATTGTATATGCTTACAGTTCACTTTGTTGTAGGTACTTAGGATTGTAGGTATTTAATAAGATGTAAATTTAATTGTACTTAGTTATTAATCTTTTTGGAAATAAATTATTTGTATTTGTATTTGTAGTTACTTACAAATTAGCCGATACTATAGCTAATTTCTTAAACTGGTCCATTTCAAGTAGGTAAAGATTTTTATATAAACCTGTGAGGATGATACTGCCATTGGTGCAATTAAAGTGCCATAAGCCTACTTTGTCGCATTAGTTTACGAATTGCGAAAAACCAAATTAAACTTGAACCTTAGAGTCCTTAAAGTCTGAGTGCTGATTTTTATGTATAATTACGTTTGTATGGAAAATCTCTGCGCACATTTATTGTTCCCATTTTGAAGAATATACAATACTTACTTACCATTAGCAGAAAGGTAAAAAAAAAAATCAAAAAGCAGAAAATAAATTAAAAGAACCAAAAATAAAAATACGCATTACTTTTTATTCAATGCAAAAAAAAAGAGTCGCTTCATTCGAAGTTTTACGTCATACATTCTTATAGAAATTACATTAACATTTTGTTTACGGGAAATCGCTATCGACAATCAGTTATTATGTCTTGAATTATGAAGTGCTTTATTCGGATTCGTGGCGTGTCTGTATAGCATGTTATAGGTACCTAAATAACCCTGTTTGGTAGACATTTGCTATTTTATTTCGATGTCATGATAGGTAGCTGTACGTGGTCTATATTATTAAGGTTATTCGATTTTTACCTATCCCCGGCGCAAAGAGAAGAGTGCGATTCCGTGCCACGCGGAAGACGGCACATGACGGCAGACGGCGACGTCATTGCCATGACGACGACAGGTATTTTTAACCGACTTCAAAAAAGGAAGAGGTTCTCTATCAGGACTGTATGTTTTTTTAGTTTGGTGAAGATGTGATGAATATTTGCAAATAATGTGGTTTGCAATGATCCTGAACGTCGCTTATATGATCCGGTTTTCTGCAATCGTCCAAAGATTTTTGCAAAGAGCTGATTTTTTCGATTATCCAACGACGTATTACGCAAAGTATTTTTTCTGGAAAACCGTAATTTTTAAATTAACAGATGACCTCATTCAGATTCCTACGTTTCCTCTGTTGCGTTATCTTGGTCGGTGTCTGAACGGGACATAGTTACGGGGTTCTGATCAGTAGGAAGTTGGTTAGGTACAGGATCAACGCATACAGCTACTTACTTCACCTATTCAACGTAGTTCCACCAAGTTTGAAGATACTTTGTACTCGTTGAATTTGTCTCAATACCTAGGTACCAAATAGTTGGTACCTAGTCACAGTGATCAATGTCTTATGTTGGAGTAGGAAAGTGGTGGGAAATACGCCACATGTCGGGAGTGATTTAAATTTTTAATTTACCCTTGTTTATCATTTAATATGAAGATACAGGATGTATAACCGATCTATCAATAAATAATTAATTACCTAATAATGTACCTTTGTGTATCATGGAATAGATACTTAATTATTTATAATAAATGCTAATGAAGGATCAATTTGATTCGTACCTATCTATTTGGCCGTATAATACTTAAAGTATATCTAGTACCTATACTTCCATACTAGTGTGTCCGTCTGTTAGTCAATGATTGTCTGTTAGCTTTTCGCGGCTAATCCACTGAACCGATTGATGAAAGGCATAGATAGCAAAGCATGCATCCCGCATTTGGATATACCTGGTCCGGCGGGAAAAATATTAATGCTATAAAAAAGCAAACTCAACGGATTAAAATCGCAGACAGGTAGCAGCAAGTTATTAATTTAATTATAATAAATCATTTTGCAGATTCAACATCCTTTTTTGGGTTTTTTGTAGCACTTTTTATGAAATAGGTCTATGTCATACCAACATAGTTATACTATGTAGTTACTATGCTCATTCTATTGATTCTAAAACTTAAAAGGTAAATGAACCTATTACCAAGCACGATTCTTGATTACGATTATATTTTTTAGTAGGTAAGTATCATTGCTATCAAGTACAAGACAACTTTTTCATCCATCTTCAAAACATACTAAGGTTTTTCTAAGAATTTGAAGTAGTTAAGTATCTTTATGTACCTACATACCTACTTAATAAATAAGTAGGTAGGTAAGTAAATAATAACGCAAATTGCAAAAGGAGTAGGTACATTATATTATCTACCAGTACAACCTACCAACCAATTGAAAAGGTTTTCATCCATTGTTGTAGCAGTAATTTTTGGTAATATAGCGTATCGGTGCAAATTACTTACCAATTATTTCAGAACAATGTGTAAACCGGGAGTTCAAGGAGTTAGTCGAACATTGTTTGAATCATTGCTATTTTGTAAATATCTAGTTATCAGTGCCTACTATAAAATAACATACTGTCTTCCAATTACAGGGTCATCAAAACTGGAGGCAGTCGTGGCCATAAAACATTCATGCTCTAGGGTTGTTTGAAATCGAAAATGCCAATATCAGCGTGTCGTCTGTTGAATCCATAGATATATGTAGTTGAATCATAGATAGACAAATATATGTTTGTATGTATGTAAAGTGTATAATATATGTACCTACTCGTATAGAAGGATGGATTTATGGATGGATGGATTTATAGGTGGATGGATAGACTGATAAATGTATGGATGAATGAATGAAAGGTCCAAAAAGTACCTACCTACTAAGTAATTATAAGCAGTATAAACTGCTTTACTGTGATGTTTCTATTCTAACATTTCAAGAGCTGTAATAGCAGTAATAGGTAGCTACCTATTTGAACAGTAGTTTTTGCACCTCGGCCGTATTACTTTCATCATGTCGCACTTAAATAACTATTACTTAATACGCAACTTAAAAATAGGGTAAAAATAATGTTTGTTGTATTATTTGTCTAGATAGACAACTGACCAGCATCAGTAGATAAGTACTCGTAGGTACCTATCTTTTATTATTCGGTCATTGACAACAACAGAAGGTCAAAATAAAGTAAATTACTCCAATTATATTATTTATATCAATGAACTTGATACACTACGCAAAAAGTTTATGGCACAATTTATCAACTAGCGTCATTTGTTAAGACTTAGTAAACCATTTGTTAAGATTTATTAATAGACCTTTAACAGTGTAGGTACAATTAAGACAGGCTCTTCCCAAAAAAATTGGTACAGTAAAACTTGTGAAATAATTCGTATCAAATACATAATGATTACAAAAACCCATCGTTTTGTTTCGTTTTAGGGGTACGTCCCGAAAGGTGCCAACGGGACCCTATTACTATAGCTGACGGACCGTCCGTCTGTCAGCTACCTGTATATCTCGTGAATCCTAATAGATCGAGAGCTGCCACAGAATGTGTATTTTTAATGCCGCTATAACAACAAAATTAAAAGAAAAAAATAAAAATGAAACTGTTATTTCTTATACGATGGTACGGAACCCTTCCTGTGCGAATCCAACTCGCACGTGACCGATTTTTTTGTATTCAAATAAATTTTGTAATACTTTTGCAACGGTTTTAAGGTTGCGCTTTACTTATAAGCTGTAAAAATCTGAATTTAGTTATGACTTATGCACCGTTTCGTCAGTGTTTCTTTTCTGTATTTGTATATTGATGCCACCCGATTTCACCCAAAATGCATGTGAATTATAGGCTCCCTAATCGTATTATGACGTAATCTTCCGATTCATCATCATCATCATGATCAACCCATCGCCGGCTCACTACTGAGAATGAGTCTTCTCTCACAATGAGAATGGTGGTCATAGTCCACCACGCTGGCTAAGTGCGGATTGGCAGACTTCACACACCTTTGAGAACATTATAGAGGACTCTCAGGCATGCAAGTTTCCTCATAATGTTTTCCTTCACCGTTATAAGCAAGTGATATTTATATTTCTTAAAACGCACATAACTTTGTAAAGTTACGAGTAGTTGTGCGTGCCCGGAATCGAAAACCCCTGGGCCCCCAGCAGGCGGACGTCTTAACCATTAGGCTATCACGGTTAGATCTTTAGATTGTTATCTATAAGATATATTATCTACAATGAATTTTAATATTTTTACCCGACTACGGCAAGGCTAAAAGGAAGGGTAATGATTTTAGTAGTCTATGTATGTATGTATGTTTGTATGTCAGCCTAGCGTCTAAACTACTGGGCCGATTTTAATAAATGAGGTGTTAATTGATTCGTTGTAAAGGTCCGGGTGACATAGGCTATATTTTATACAAAAAATTGACCTAACGGATTTTACATTAAAAAAAAGTGGAAGTCTCCTAAAATTATTTTTTGCTATTGGTCCAGTGGGATGTCAAATGAAACAGGAAACAATTCTGAGTTCATGAATATAAATCTACTACAACATTAAAATATACCAAGCGACAAAAACAATTTAACTATAATATTTCAGCGTTTACTAAGACGATCGCAGTCGGGTTTTAGTTTTCAACTTTATCTTGTTACAACCACAGATTTTTTGCTTTCGACGACGACATCAAGTTCTAGTAACGCGTCTCCGAGTTAATAATTTTTATATTACATAAAAAATTAGGCACCTTGAGCTACAAACCACAAAGCATTCCAGAATTAATTATGTTACCTACCATTCAGAACAATATGATATTATGTCACGTTTGAATCACAATTACCATTATAATATCTAGTAGATATGTATTAAAAAAGAAGTAGTTATACCTACGTTGATATTAAGTATTAATTATACACTGTCATTGATATGCTGTTCAATCTATGTTCAATGTTATAAAATAATCGTAAATCGTGAGCTAATTACCTAAGTTAGACTATTGCGAATAGGTACCAGCTAGGTAAATGCCAAAATTTGACGTTGTAAAGACCAAAATAATCACTCAAACAAGTGTAAATTAAAAAATTTCAACACCCCCGACAAATCATTTTCAAATAAATAAATAAGTATATCTAGGCAACGTCCATCTTGACAGCTTGACATTTGTCAATTGACACTTGAATATTATGAACCTAAGGGTTATCTAACCTTCTTTTCTACAAGAAAACTAGAAAATAGCTGATAACTTTTAAACGGCTGAACCAATTTTTTTGGATTATAGCTAAGAACACTCTCGATCAAGCCACATTTCAAACAAAAAAAACTAAATTAAAATCGGTTCATTCGTTTAGGCGCTACGATGCCACAGACAGATACACAGATACACAGATACACAGACACACAGATACACAGATACACACGTCAAACTTATAACACCCCTCTTTTTGGGTCGGGGGTTAAAAATAAAGATTCCGACGAATTGAGAACCTTCTCCTTTTTGAAGTTGGTTAAAAAAGGATCCTAAAGTCGTTAGTATTATATATTCTGTGCTAAAGCTTACACTAGGTACCTACTTTAGTTATAATATTTTAACTAAATCACAGCATTCTCTTATTACATAATGCAGCGGTTATTTTTATTGTAAAATAATTTCAATTTTCCGGTGTTACATTGAACACAAAGGGAAATGTCATGCCTTCATATTATGCGAAGGCAGGTACCCACCGTGCTTAGATGGAAATAGCGCGAAATAATGATGATGGCATCAATCATAAGCCTTGCAGCAATAAATAGCAAAACGTAGGAAGGTACCTAAACGTAAGTAGGTACGTTATTCGGATGACTGCAAGAAAATGTAAAAATATAACAGGTAATAATTATTGATTGTAGCTTTTAGGTGCATGCTTAGTTTTTCTTTTACATAAGCGAGCATTTCTATTGCCCATGAACACTGTCCATTGCCAGAGTAACCGTCAATGCGTTTCCGTCAAAATATTTCTTAGGATATTGGTTGGTTGGTTCATAATTTATTGCCATTTTGAAGGAACACCGTTACTGAAAGTTGATTCTACAATTTGCAACAGATAGAAATGAGCTGGAGTAGCAGGAATCTGGATACCAGTCATCCACTATCCAGGCGGCGTGGGTGAAACTTGTTTTTATGACGTACCTAAGAGGGAAAGTAATACTGATACCAATATGTCTGACCTAAATTCTGCGACAATACTAAAGACTCATCACACGACCGCCCAAAAAGGAGTGTAATGTTTTCAGGGCTCATGTATGTGTGTGAGTTTCTTTATTCCACCATAACTTCTTAATGTCGGTACAGATTTGAATGTATTGGGTATCGTTATAATCCTTATATTATACCTAGTCACACTGGTTATAAAAATTCTACCAACATGGTTTTTTACGTTTTAGTTCGTTTTGTGGCAAGGCGACGTGTTTTTTTTAATTAATTACATATTTACCCGACTGCGGCAAAGCCAAAAGAAAGGGTTATGATTTTAGCAGTCTATGTATGTATGTATGCATACATACATACGTAGACATGTTCCACCGTAGCGCCTAAACTACTGGCCGATTTTGATGAATGGAGGTATCAATCGATTCGTCGTAAAGGTCCGGGTGACATAGGCTACATTTTATACGAAAAAATTGACCTTACGGATGTTACATGAAAAAAAAGTTTTTTTTTGCGATTGTATCGAATGGGATGTCAAATGAAAGAAAAGAAAATTCTGAGTTCATGAATATAAACGTACTACAACATTAAAATATACCAAGCGACAGAAAAACAATTGTACTGTAATATTTTAGCGTTTATTAAAACCATCGCAGTCGGGTTTTAGTATTTTTTTCGGAGTTTGTCCGTAAGTCGGCGATTCTCACGATAAGTTTTGTGAAATTACCTACTGCCATGAAAAAGTATATATGGCCAGACAATGGGAAATCCAATCTCGACTCAAATAACTATTGAGTAGATACTGAGGTATGGAAAGGGTTAAATTGCAGAGGTTAAGTATAGGCCGTGGCTGTACTTACAGTGTAAAGAAACCATTGTCAACAACCGCAAGGTCACGCACGATAAAGAGGACTTTCTAAATAAACAAACAAAAATATAATCGCCAAAACCTGGCCCTATTTTATCGCATACCTATCTAAGTAGCTCATATATAAATATATATATACGCGGATAAATATATCCGCGTCTTCATCCGAATAAATTTAAGTTAGTTAAATCCCGTGAAAAGTCTTTGATTTTAAGGGACATAAAAAATTGTTGCATGTTAGTTTCCAGAATGCAAGCTATCTATCTCTTTGCGTTTTGGCGAAATCGTTTCAGCGGTTAGGCACGAAAAGACAACAAATAGACAGACAGATAGTTGCTATCAGTGGTCGCCCACTTTTTATAGTTGTGATTTTTTGTAATATGCGAAATGCAAAATGTGTTTGTTTGTTGGTTCGTCCTTCAATCACGTAACAGAGCTACGGATCGGCGTGATTTTTTGCATGGGATACATAGTGGAAGACCTGGAGAATGACCTAGGCTTCTAGTTGGATACGTTTCCGACGCAAGCTGTGTGTTTTTCTTGTTTTTAACCGACTTCAAAAAGGAGGAGGTTCTCATTATTCGTTGGAATCTTTATTAGTACGTGTGGAACGTTCGGCAACATGCCTACATACTCGTAAAGTACGTCTACTGCCACTAAAATAAGATCACCTTTGCCTATTTAGGTTTTTGTGCCTCTGAGTTTTTCGTATACCTACTTAAGCTTTTTTGTTTCAGCGCCTGAGCTCGCTTGTGGTGAAGATTTTGGATATGATGGAGAGATAGGTGAGCATTTTTTTTACTTTTGCGAAATATGGATCGAGGCTGTGACGTCCTACACTTAGTGGGTAGAGTACGAGATTGCACTGGAATGACAGGATAGATAATTGTAGTATAGAAGCAGGCGTTATTTTGCGGACGTCCATTATATACAAGGAACCACAAGCTTAATTTGCTATAATCCGCCAAACCAAAGAAATCTGTATGGTGCAACATGCAGCATGTGACATGCACCGCTCGCCCTCCCACTGATAAACATGCAGGAAAAGTCAACTACCAAGCAAGCCATATGCACCACCACCACGCTGCACCTCACGAATCCCAAAACCTTCTTTATAATTAGGCATTGTAAGGTCTACATCTCCTGAAGATGCTCCGGTGTCGGGGCGAAATATGCGTCGAGTGCTTTGGGATTCGTGTGGTGCTGCGTGGTGGTGGTGCGTATGGCTTGCTTGGTGGCTGGCTTTTCCTGCATATTTATCAGCGGCAGGGCGGGCGGTGCATGTTGCACCATACAGATTTCTTTGGTTTGGCGGATTATATCAAAAGCTTTTGGTTCCTTATGTACCTATAGGGTAGATAATATCATAGTTAGGACTAAGAATTCAAAAACACACTTTTTCATTTTTAAAATATGGGTATATATATATTATCGACTCGGATCGGATCCTTTGCGAAATTATCTTAATTTTTAATACCAATTTATTTCAGGTCCACCATATTGGGGTGATCGGTACAGGGAGTGCAGAGGCAAGCATCAGAGTCCAATCAACATAAACATCTTGCGAGTGAAGCAAGTGGCGCTGCCCGACATAGATTTTATAGGCTTCGACGACCCTATCGACGATGTACACGTCACCAACAATGGACATACAGGTAATGGCGATAATGAAACTGTCCTGTAATGATTACAGAGAACTTTGATACCTTCACAACGGGAAGTACCTACCCTATAGGTTTTCTTGATAGACACGACGGACGGACAGACAGACAGAAAACAAAGTGATCCTATAAGGGTTCTGTTTTTCCTTTTGAGGTACGAAACCCTAAAAAGGGTAAGAAATATTTGTAAATATGTACGGAAGTCCCCATGAAAAATAATTTAATTGAATTTCTATTTCAATATTCGGTTTTTGGTCAATCTTTTACACCAAATACCGAAACTTTTGTATACGAGCTAGAGACCCGTGACACGCGGACAGACAGACAGGCAGACAGTAGAGTGAAATTAATAGGGCTCCGTTTTTACCTACCTGTATGTAATGTATGTACCTACCTACCTAACCTATACCTACTTATGTACAAGTGTTTGGTATTAAATGATTTCGTCTGAAGAATTTGATTTCTGAAACCAAATCTGAAAGCTTCTTGGTGTAGACGCAGCATAATCTGCTTGAAATATTATTTTTCAGTTCTGATCGAGGTAGAAAACGAGCCCCATCCGCGAGTGAGTGGAGGCCCTCTGGACGGTAGCTACGTGTTCAGTCAGATGCACTTCCATTGGGGAGACAATGACACTTTTGGTTCAGAGGATAAAATTAACCACAGAAGGTAAGAGAAACCATCTCTATTGTCGTTACGCTACTTTTCTATAAGGAATTTTAGTGCTCTCGTCTGGCTTTACACTGATTAGCCAATGTCAAGTTTGTAGTTATTTACAAGTTAAACTATACATATAAGTATGGACTTCGTCTGTGCCGGCGCCCGCCGACATACACGCGGCGCCCCTTTAGAGCGCTTCCCAGTCAGTTCCACCACCAATAAACACCAGCAGAACGCAAAAACCGGCCACTTATAACAAAAAAACACTCCAAAAAAGCACAACACGCGCGCCAGCAAACGCTACCACAGACGAAGTCTGGAAGTGTCTATAGATAGCCACAAGCGGATATTTGATATTAAAAATTATACCTACAAGGAGCTTTTTATTAGCTTTTAAAATGTGTTCCTAAAAATATTCAATTACTAGCTGTGCCTTATGAACCGGCTTATGAACCGATTGACATGAAATAAACACTAAATGTTAAGTGAAGCTTACTACAATATATTAGTGAAAACCGTATCTAAATCGAATAAGCCGTTTCTGATGTTAGCGTGCACAAACACACAGACAAACAGACAAACAGACAAAAATAAAATTAATTACAATTTTGGGTTCGGCATCGATATAATAACAACCCCTGCTACTTTTTTTTATATATTTCCATTGTACAGACACCACTTTTCTACAATTTTATTATATGTACTTATTCAATTATTAATACATACATGGTAGCGTATGACACTTCCTATATTTTTTGTAAACATAGAGAGACATTGATATGGATCATAGGTGTACCTACCTGATAATAACAATAATATATAGGTATTGATAAAATAATAATTGATGTCAAATGGTAGGTAGATATAACAAATTAGTTAATTTTTTGTTTTCGCATATTTTGCAGGGTTTTTGTATACTTAACACTAGCCGATGCCCGCGACTTCGCCCGCGTGGATTTAGGTTTTTTGAAATCCCGTGGGAACTCTTTGATTTTCCGGGATAAAAAGTAGCCTATGTGCTAATCCAGGATATTATCTATCTCCATTCTAAATTTCAGCCAAATCCGTCCAGTAGTTTTTGCGTGAAGGAGTAACAAACATACACACACACACACATACAAACTTTCGCCTTTATAATATTAGTGTGATAAGTGTGATGTGATACCTGAGTATAATATGATTAATTCACGTCTTCCTTCATGCATATATACTTAGCATAAGAAGTGCCTAGATAATTTATCTTTGGCCTTGTCTTTGATTAATTTAACAAGTATTCAGTGAGAATTACACATATAGTACATTGTTAAGCAATTGTGTTATATTAATAAATAAATAAATAAATTAATGTATAGTAATAATTTTGTATGTTTTAGTTTCGCAATGGAATTACATATGGTATTTTACAAAGAAGACTACAAGTCGATCCAACAAGCTGTGAAACATTCTGATGGGTTAACAGTACTGGCCTTTTTTTATGAGGTAACCGAAAATGAGCTAAGTCTCAGCAAAGTCTACTTAGACTTTGCTCAGACTTGCCAAAGTTTTTACCTCTTTAAGGGTTGAATATTCAGAAATCCTTTTTTAGACGATGTCATAATGGTTATCGGCATACCAAACAGCCCGATCCGTCCAGTAGGTACTTTTAGTTGCGCGTTGATAGATCAGTCACTTTTCCTTTTAGACTTGCTGATTCCTGCGACTACGTCCGTGTGGATCTAGGTTTTTCAAAATCTCATGGGACCTCTTTGATTTTACGGTATAAAAAGTACCTAGGCTGTGTGCTAATCCAGTTATCCAGGGTATCTCCATGCCAAACAGTCGAACTCATCCCCAGTAGTTTTTACGTGAAGGAGTAACAAACATACAGACGCACACACACACAGATCCAAACTTTCGCCTTTAATATATCATTAGCTGATGCCCGCGACTTCGTCCACGTGGATCTAGGTTTTTCAAAATCCCATGAGAACTCTTTGATTTTCCGGGATGAAAAGTAGGCTACGTGTTAATGCAGGGTATAATCTATCACCATTCCAAATTTCAGCTAAATCAGTCCAGTAGGTTTAGCGTGAGACTAACCAACATCCATACATACATACAAACTTTCCCGTTTATAATATTAGTAGGATATTAGTGTGATGGCTAAGCTTAAACCTTAAATAGCTCTTTGTTCATTGAACTTATTATGAAACGTCTAGTTGGATCGTCACAAGCACCCCGCGTACGACGACATCACGTCCGCGCTCGCCAACGTCACCGAGCCGCACTCCAGCGTGGTGATGAGCAACCCGTTCTCCTTCCTCAACATCCTGCCCCTGGACCTGCGCCGCTACTTCACCTACAGGGGCTCCTTGACCACGCCGCCGTGCTCGGAAGTCGTCATATGGCTAGATTTCGAACAGCCTATACGACTGGCACATGATCAGGTACGCTTATGAGGGTTCCGTATCTCTAGAGAAAGCCGTGCCGCCAAGCGATTTAGCGTTCCGGTACGAAGCCATGTAGAAAACAAAGGGGTATGGGTTTAATAAAAACTGCCATACCCCTTCCATCTTAGACTGCATCCACACTTACCACCAGGTGAGTTTGCAGTCATGGGCTAACTTGTATCTGAATAAATAAAAAAAGAGAAAAGAACGAACCCCTATAGAATCATTTTATGTCTGTCTGTCGAGACCTGCCAAGGGAATCAAACCTTTTATTTTCGTTTTTCAGATCGAGGCATTTAGAGAGCTGCGATCGGCGAATGGAAAGATTACCCACAACTTCAGACCGATACAACCGATCGGCGATCGCGTAGTGTTCTACAACATAGACAACAACTACTTCGCCTACAACGAAGTCGATGATCCTGACGAAACTGGCTCGGGAAATACAAGAAAACAGGGAAACAACAGTAGCTTTAAGTTTAGGTTAAATATTATTTTTTACATAAGTATATTAGCATTATTGGCAATATAGTTACACAAAGGATAAAGGTGTACGCAGACTTATCCGAGCCGAACGCGTCGAACGAAACGAATTTTAGAATTCAATTTATGAAACCGATCTGTCTGATTCGGACACGGAGAAGTGAACGAGGTTTCATGAGATATCATATATCTATACTTAGAGAATTCTAAAATTCGTTTCGTTCGACGCGTTCGGCTCGGATAGGTGTGCGTTCACCTTAATAGGTCAGGGCAAGTCAGGGCTACCAATGAACATAAAATATCGTAGGCCGACAAGTTCGTTTTATGATGCGATTGATACTTAAAGTTCCTAACGATGAATATTTAAATAAAGCGACATTCTAAAATAGATTATTGTATAGAATACAAAAAATCGTCCAAGTGCGAGTCGGACTGGTTGTACCGTCCTACAAGAAACAACTTTTTTTGTTTAATTTTCATGGCGGCCATTTCGAAATTTTTAAAATTTGTTGTCATAGCGGCAATAGTGACACATTCAGTGAAAATTTCAACTCTACCTACAACGTACGGACAGCGGAGGCTTACACTAGCGGCACGCTATGATGGCCGGTTTGACACATTACAATAGTGATGTGGAATGTCAATTTATTCTCGAACAAAAAACAATTAAGTTTTGTTTTTGTACCTGATTAAATAGGTTTAATAAAACAAAAATGTATATGTTTATTTAATTTATTTGAACGAACTGAATATTTGAACGAAAATGAATATACATACTTTATATGCACACAAGAAACATATGAATACAAAAGATACCAAAAAAGGTGCCACAAAAGGCCATAATTAATCAGATTCGTCCATACTACTATTTTCACTGTCGTCACTGCTATCATCACATACATTAATAATTATATGTTCGTTTTCTATAATATTATCTATTTTCACATCTCTTTCATAATCTTCCCTTATTAATTTAACAGTTCTATTCACAACCTTTTCCCAGTCTCCTTTAGTCACATGTTCACAAGCTTCTTCTAATAATTTTAGCATTTTTTTTGTGGTAAATGGGGGTTCTGTATTGTGTCTTGCAGCATATCCCTTAATTTGAGCCCACACCAACTCAATCGCATTATACTCACAATGGTAAGGCGGTAACCGTATAACTCTGTGCCCATGTTCTAATGCTATTTCGTCAATGACGTATCGGATCTTGGTTGGTTTGTTTTCTTTTAAAAGACGTACTAATTCCGCTTTTAACATATTCATGTTTGCATCTACGCCATTTTTACGAAGCCATGCGACGATATCAGCTTTCTTTTGGGATTGGGCAGGTGGCTTGTCAATTTGCATCGAGTGGTATGGGGCGTTGTCCATAATTATAATAGATGGTTCAGGGAGGCTACACAACATTGAGGTAAACCATTCAGTAAACTTTTCTCCATTCATGTCTTCATGATAGTCTCCAGTGGTTTTTGACGCAAAAGCCATGAGAGAACCTTCGACAAACCCGTTGATGGTTCCGGCGTGACAAATTATAAGTCGCGATCCTTTTCCTACAGGAACTTTGGAAGTAGATGCTGCTGTGTCATCGTTCCAAGAACGGCCTACAGTATGGTTAGCATTAAAATAAGCCATGTTTCATCCAAGAACACAACATTTTGCCAATTTTTGATTTCTTTCACTTGCCGTAAAAAAGTATACCTTGCCATCGCTATATCAAATCTTTCCATCAATATTTTGCGTTTGTTACATTTTTTGTATCGAAATCCAATGGTCTTCAAAATCTTCGTTAAAGAACTTTCCCCACCGAAGAATAATCCAGCTTCCTTCAGTGAATGCACCAACTTTTTTCTTGTTGGATACTCCTTCTGTAAATAGTAGCCGTAAACATGTCTTCGGATAGCATCGGCATCAAAGCTATCGATGCCTACGACTGGTTTTGCTCGTTTTCTCTTTTTTGGTGTGTGAAGTTTATTTTCTTCTGTGCCAGTCTCGCCATATTTTTTTTTAGTTATCCGTCTAACAGTTCGTTTTCCAATATTAAGCGCATCAGCTACGCGTTCAACCACTGACGTTATAGGTAAAATTGGCCCTCCATTTTGAGCTTCACGATCGAAATAGTTACGAAGGCGTATTACGAACTCACGTGTCTGACTATTTAGAACAGTTCTCTGCGTACGTTCGGTCATATCGACGAAATCCACAACAAAGGGCTTGAACAGAGTCCAAATTAACGAGCAAGGGTCAACAGTAATGCAGTATCAATATTTGAAATCCAAAGCCAGGTCAAAACTATATCACAATCGCATTGCACTGACAGTTTATACTTTTCGAAGCAACGTCAATTCGAAACTGCTTTGTTTTGCATTGAGCATTGACGCGAGTTTGCCGGAGGTAGTAGTTGTGCTAGCCAGCGATCCTATGTGACGATCGTATTAGATTCCATTTTTAAAAATTTATTGATATTTTTTTGCGATTTCAGAGGTTTGTCCACATAGTGAAAATTGTTCATATTCACAAGTACATTCACCCCTTAAATGGTGCAAACTGATTTTTCTACACTTGTATACATTTAAGAAATCAATTTAATAAATAAATTTTGAGTCCTAAACCTAAAACTACATTCGATAAAATTTATGAATCTCTGCACATCACTATCGTCAATAAAGTAATACAATTATTTCCTTCAAAGTCGTTATCAATTAATACGGAACTTCATGAGCGGACAAACGTCAAACCGGCCATCATAGCGTGCCGCTAGTTTAGTAGATACCTAATAGGTCCCGTTGGAACCCTTCGAATACGGAACCCTAAAAAGTGCTGAATGCTGTGCTTTTAGTCTTAAAACTACTCACACCAAACTACAACGCGCATTTTAAGCAACCTGTAACCTAATCTCTAATACTAATAAATTATCCCAATAGTTATAAGTAAATCGTCAGTGAAGTTCTAATACGTAAGTAAGTTTTGGCGGCTTTTAACATTTTAATGCCATCCGATGAAGGTACAGTTATTTCGTCAATAACTTCATTTTAAATAAGTACTTTTCAAAATATTATACATCAAGGGATGCTAACGAATATTAATTTATACTTACAGTTTTATTTACTCTCCTGTAAAGTAGACTTTTTGACTTATGCACTGTTAGAACTTCACTGGCGAAATGTAGATTGCGTAGGCAATTGGTGAACTAGTGAAATGAATTTATTCAAAATCAATAATCATAAACTATACGCATGTAGGTAAGCAATGTTACCTATAACTAAAATTAACGAAAGTACTGAACTGTGATACATAACAATTTTATTTAACGTTAATGATAAAATAAACTACATTTTATCTGTATTTTTATTACATACTACCTATTCTTATCTTAAAAAAAAAAAAGTATAGTGCGCGACAGGTTGAGATGGCAACCGGGGTGGGGACGCCCCTGATTGCCACCACAACCTGTCCGTCCGTCCGGATGTCTGTCTGTCCGTGGGTCACAGACCTCTAGCTCGTCGGCAAATGAGTTACAAACCTGAAATATTGGTATTTACCCAAATATTGAATTAGAAAATCAATTTAGTACCTAAATTGTTTTTCAGAAAGGCCCATACATGAAAAAGGAGCCAGGTAGAATAAGGAATGGGGGGCCACCAAAGTGGTCAGTTTAAGACCAATTTTGTGATGGGGGCTATCTCAAAAACTAAACTAGTTAAGAATATGGAATTTCAGTATATTATGTACCGTATGCTGTATTTAAACAACAAATACTGAAAACAACAATTTACAAAATAGTTTGTAAGCTATCACCAAAACAAACGAACATTTTTTGAGTTTTCTTTCACAGGCGATTTTCTAGCTTGGAAAAGAAATACTACATCCAAAATATGACATAATTATGTACGAAACGGAACCCTAAAACAGCGAGGCCGACTCGCATTTGACCGGTTTTTTACATCTTTGTCTAATTAACCCCCAACCCAAAAAGAGGGGTGTTATAAGTTTGACGTGTATATCTGTGTATCTGTCTGTGGCATCGTAGCTCCTAAACTAATGAACCGATTTTAATTCCCTCTTTTATGTTTGAAAGGTGGCTTGTACGAGAGTGTACTTATAGTCCGGGAGCCACCAATCCTGAAAGCTCCGTGACACGGATTCTAATATTTTTAATAAAAAATAAAAGTTCACGTTTAGACGAACAAGATTTGCTTGGTCGGCGTGGATTTGATTTGCCGGAAATATTTTAATTAAATTTTTTATTATTAAATTTTCCATAATTTTTTTCCGTCATCACGGATTTTGATCAAACTTATATAGAATTTTGTGAAATATTATATTTAACAAAAAAATATCCGGCCGACCAATGATTTTTAGCCGGAAAGGTCACGCATACCTATTTCAATGGTGTGATAAGGGGTAAAATTTATCCATTATCACGGAAACCTTTTTTTTTTTTTTTTTAATTCATGCGTTTGAATGTAAAACTTATAATTATCTTGGTATGCGTGCTCACAAACTGCCGAAAGTATCGCGCATACCAAATTTTAACTCTCCGCTTTTTAACGGTTTCTATATTTCTGTAAAGACTGAGTAAGGCAGATTTTTGGTTTAAGTTGAAACCTTGCATGAGTTCGTCCCTTTCTATTCTCTACGAATTTAACATTTACCTGCCTCAAAGATACACAATACCGTAAAGTGAGGTTGTTTTACGACAGGGCTGCATAGTGTTAACTCTCTTACTCCGGTTTCTTTTCAAGTCCATAAGACTGCTCCAAGAGTAAGTGAGATAAGAGTAACATCGAATTTATGTTAAAATTTCATAGGTCTTTCTCTCTTACTCCGAAAAGGTCACAGCATACCTACGTTGCCCTACAGCATTTTGGGGGTTCAGATCATTTCGACATTTCAGTCTGCTGTTTTCCTAGCTGTCAAAAGTGTCGTTATTTTGTATAGCTTACTACGCATCAGCATTCTAAATATATTTATTAATTTAACAAAATTCACTGTTGAATATTTACAAAAAAACATTTTTTTTGGATTTATAATTATTTTAAAATTGTCAAACCGTCTAATATTTGTACATCTTTTGATATTTTAATATGATAATGATGTAGATGATTATTGATTAATAAACTTGAATTGAACATATTTTTTGTATCAACCTTTATTTATTGTATAATCAACCCAAATAAAAATTTTCCTGAATTTCCTCTTTTCCATATTAATTTGTATAATAAATAGTTAAAAACTTAAGGAAGAGACCGAGGTAGAAGAAAGACTCTAAAAGAAATGTCATCAAGTAAGTAAAATCTATAACAGTATGATCCTCACTCACACAATAAAATTTGGTATGCGCGATACTTTCGGCAGTTTGTGAGCACGCATACCAAGATAATTATAAATTTTACATTCAAACGCATGAATTAAAAAAAAAAAAAAAGGTTTCCGTGATAATGGATAAATTTTACCCCTTATCACACCATTGAAATAGGTATGCGTGACCTTTCCGGCTAAAAATCATTGGTCGGCCGGATATTTTTTTGTTAAATATAATATTTCACAAAATTCTATATAAGTTTCATCAAAATCCGTGATGACGGAAAAAAAATATGGAAAATTTAATAATAAAAAATTTAATTAAAATATTTCCGGCAAATCAAATCCACGCCGACCAAGCAAATCTTGTTCGTCTAAACGTGAAGTTTTATTTTTTATTAAAAATATTAGAATCCGTGATCACGGAGCTTTCAGGATTGGTGGCTCCTCGCCTATTAGCTATTAATCCAAGAAAATTGGATCAGCCATTTGAAAGTTATCAGCTCTTTTCTAGTTACTGTAACCTTCACTTGTCGAGAGTGTTATAAATTTTTAATTTACACTTGTAGGAAAACCAAACTTCACCTATATAAAATCTGCATAAATTAGAAACTTAGAGTTTATAGTTTATACTGTGTTATAAATATTAGTTTTATGACTCCACCTTTTAAATTCATGTTTATAAAACATACTTTCTAAAATGAAACAACTATAATATGCAAAATACAAAGCATCTTTATTACTACAAGACTTAGATCCGGTTTCCATTTAAGCGGAGTGGAGAGATGTGTTCAGTAGACCAATCTGATTTTTAAAAGATGATAATTTTTGTAACTATTAAGAATCTGATAGATAGATTGACCGTATCTCCTCTTCACTCCGCTTAGGTGGAAACCAGGCTTTAGCATACAAATTATACCTTAATTCCACAAAAGATTATCTACTTTTCAATCATCATCTGCTGGTCTATTTTCATTCATGGTCACCATAGCACTCAGGTTTTCTTCATTGCCATGCCTCAATCGCTCCCAAATCAATTCAGCTATAGCCTTTTGTGTTCTTCGCTCAAGCTTCTCTAACTTCTTAGAGACATCTCTCTTAAGATCCCAATCAGGCTTCCGAGGTGCAAGACTGGATATATCCAAATCTTGTAAAACTACCTGTAATATAAAATTGTGCTTTGTGAAGGCCTGAGGCTAGGTTCAAAGATTTTGTTTTAATAATTATAAAGTAGAGTATTAATAGAGTAGAGTATTTCAAAGAACCAGAATTTAACATTTAGGATAATCCTTTTGCATACAATTATGTATGAACTTACCTTTTCTTTGCCAGCCTCAACTAAATCTTTAACTTCTTCTTCAACTAATGATGGTGCAGCATCAGTTAATTTCTCTTTTTTTAAATCTTCATCTTGTGGCTTGTAACTTCGAAATTTAGGCCTAAAATATTAACATTAATTAATTTTGCAGCACTTAACATTGCAGCATCTACAATTTTCAAAACAAATTAATATAGGACAATAAAAATCATCATCATCATCAACACATTGCCTGCACCAGCTCACTACTTACAAGTTTCCTCTTAGATTAATTTAATTGCTTTAAAGTTAAAACATATAACTCCTAAAAGTAATAGGTGCCCAGGATCGAACCCCCACCTACTGAATAGGAGACAAACATCTTAACTATCACAGCTCTTCTACTGAATATAGAATAAAAACCGGCCAAGTGCGAGTCAGACTCGCGCACCGAGGGTTCTGTACTTGGGTATTTTTCCCCAACATTTTGCATGATAAATCAAAAACTATTATGCATAAAAATAAATAAAAATCAGTTTTAGAATGTACAGGTAAAAGCCCTTTCATATGATACCCAACTTGGTATAGTTATCTTACTTTGAAAATTAAAACACATTTTTTTTTTTTAATGATGTAACCACAAATTCACGGTTTTCAGATTTATTCCCTTATTTGTGCTATGAGATCTACCTACCTGCCAAATTTCATGATTCTAGGTCAACAGGAAGTACCCTATAGGTTTTCTTGACAGACACGGCGGATGGATAGACGGACGAATAGACAGACAGACAAACGGACAAACAGACAGACAACAAAGTGATCCTATAAGGGTTCCACTTTTTCTTTTGAGTTACGGAACCCTAATGAAAATGAAACAAATTATTATTAACATTTCTTTAGCAATGACAAGTTTATAGTTAAGAATGAGGCCTAAGTATTCCATCATACCAAATATCAATTAAGTTGTGGCAGTAGCAGTAGTAAATACCATAATATCTCCTCCTGGTTAGCATTAACAGCATGAAGCAATTGATCACTGAACAAACATATACAGCCCAAGTTTTTGTTCGCTAATACAATTTAACTGCATAACCTATGACTTACCCGGCTATAACATGGCCTATGATGTTTGACTGTCCTGAAGCTGATAAATTGAACAACAACAATTTAACTGCAGTCAACCCCTTGAAGCAGTTACTTCGTGACCGATTACTTCAATGCTGTGGTCCTTGTACTAAGTACATTGCACTTATAAGGAACATTGCAGGCAAAAACTAACTTGTCATGAAAGAAAGAAAACAGTCAATATTTAAATTTTAACTCACTTCGGAAGTACAACAAAATCCCCTTTAGAAGCAGTGTCTTCATCGCCTTGGTTGGGAGCTTTTCGTTTGAGGGTTTTAAGTCTCTCCTTCCTTTTTAGGGCCTGTTCTTCTAAATTTCCAATACCTTCCATGGTATCTAACACTACCATAACTGTTTGTTGATAACGAATACGTCTCAATTTGCTTTTAAAATACTTATTTTCGCCGTAATAGTCTAGTGTACGTGTAACACAAAATTATTTTAGTCACTTTTTCACTTAATCTTCATCTTGGTTATGATTATGTACTGTAATTATTACTGTGTTCTATTTTACTTCACCATTATTTTTGTGATGGGTATTTTCGTTACAATTTCAAAGCAAAAACGATGAATTATGAAATTGTGATATAAATTACAAGCAAAACAACCACAAAACAAATTGACAATTGTTATGAGACAATGAGATAAGAGCAGAGGGCAGAGAGGGAATTTTATTTTGACATCATTTGTCACATTTGACATAATTATCATTTGACATTATACCCACAGATTATACTCAGGTTTCTGGTAGAGTTTCCTATCAATAGTCCAATATCGATAGACTATCGATAGTCCTTCGATTAAAAACTGCAACCTATCAATAGGTAGTATTGCCACGTAGCAATACTATCGATTTCCTGAATAGTTTCGAGGTCAACTATACATAGGCAAACTATCTCTAGTTTCTAGTGTTCTCAATTACGGTTTTGGTTTTCCCTAGTTTCTGTAGAAATTCGCCCTGAGTCGTCACGGCTAACATTGTAAGTTTGTCAAACATAGCAAGTCGTCCGGCTCAATAGAAATTGGCATAGAATTGAAAAAAATCTGCAAAAACTAATTTTCTAAACTTATTCTTAGCAAGCTAAGAATAAGTATGCCTGTATGCGTTTTTCATTTCATTCAACAAAAGTAAGTAATCCAAAGATTAGATATTTTATTATCTACATAACATAAAAATAATTTTTGGGTTTGTTTTATTTATTCCAATTTTTAAAATCCACTGATTAATTTTTAAATGAAAATAGGCTTTTTCCTTAAAACATTAAATTCGAATTTGTTTGACAAAAATAGGACCTAAGGAAAATAACGGTAATATTATTATTTTAGCTAAAATTGTAATGATGGTTCAGGTTAGTGTGAACTGTGATTAGGATTTTAAGTGCACTTGTGGTGCACTTCTCTAGATGGCGGCCTTAGTTCCAATTTAGGCCATGCGCCAAAAGAGCCTTGTCGGACTGTAGGTACCTACTTTACTCTTGTACTCTTGGATGAATTAATGATTATAATTACCGTACTACATAATATTCTAATCAAAGTGTACTACAGCGATCTAAATATGACTTTGGTGTACTACTCCCTAGAGTATAAATGTTCCTTGACTACAATACAATAGATATCCCAATGATCCCAACCACAACCCGAAGGCCGCACGGCGTGCACTCTCATTTTTGAGGGCAGAGACCCTTTGAAAAAGAACCCCCGATTGGTTCGAAACGCGTTGGGCTTAGTGTAGCGGCATTTCATTTATCAGTCATCATACGCTGCATGGCTGCTACATATTCTGGTTTTTCTCCAATATCAAGCTCCGGCCCTCGTTTTCCTACCACATTAGCACAGAGGGTACTTCGACTAATCACGTGAGTCTAGTCGGTTATTAGCATGGATGTAGCTTTGATTAGATATATGAGATGTAGGAACTAGGAAGTAATGTAATTCTTATTGGTCATTATTTACTAATATTTTTAAAATAAAAAACATAATTTTTATACAGTTTTTATAAACTTATTTATTATTATTTACATTCTTAAAAAATCATCCTAAGATATGCTTATATTATCATAGTTTTATGTCTAAATATTCACCTATAGCTAGGTTTATATATTTACATAATACATACATACGAAAATTCTAGAAAAAGCTGATAGCGCCACTCATCATAATAATAAATAATTAAGCACCTATTATTATTTTAGCCTTTCGTACACTGGACGCAACGGTTCAACGGTTTTCGATTTAAAAAAAAAACTTTTTAGTTAACTTATTATAATACTTGATGCGTGCATTTTTGTTTTATATGTAAGTATATCTATTTAGTAAATACCTATTTACCTACAGAGTTTTACGCAGATAGTCATAAAAAAATAAGAACTGTAAAAAATTAGAAGCGAGTCGGACTTGCACACGAAGAGTCCTTTCAATCGTACAAGCAATAACACTTTTTTTTGTGATGTTACCACAAATTCACGGTTTTCAGATTTTCCCCTTTAATTGTGCTATAAAACATTGCTGCCTGCCTTTCATGATTCTAGGTCAGGAAATACATATCCTAGAGGTTTTGATTCCTTTAATAGGTCTTGATATTCAGACACGACATAGAGACAGACAGACAGACACCGACGCAATGTGAACCTGTAAGGGTTCCCTTATTTCTCTGGAGATAGGGAACCCTAATAAGTAATCAGACTCAACATGGCGTAGTAGTTATAAGTTCTTAGGTAGCTCTTTCTTAGGTAGCTAGTTTTCTTCGTTTATTAATTTTTTTTATCTTATAAATGTTACATACTATACCTACTTATGGCAATATGACATCGAGTATATTATGTAAAATAAATAGTTGTTAAAAATCTATGTTACAAACTAAATTAAAAACTACTGGGTACATAACTACACTTGCTACTAGAACTGATTTAAAATACTTATTTATTATTAAGGAGCTGGCGTACAAAAAGGTGTAAAAATAACACTTCTGATCAAAATACTTTTTTTTAATCCGGACGTTTTTGGTCCTCTTAAAATACAAACTTAAACCAATCCCAAACAAAACGGCCTCAAACTGTAAGCTAAAAAAAAAAACGAATTGAGAACCTCCTCCTTTTTTGGAAGTCGGTTAAAAATTGAGCGCAAAGTTCGTGATTCAAATCGAACAGTACAGTAAAGTTTCAAAAGCCTATATTTAGTTGTTTGATCCTCCTGAAAAAAATTTGACGTGCAACGATATGTTCGCTAACTCCTCAATAATTATGAACTTATGGAAACCATTTCATATATACATAAATAAAATTAAATAAATAAAGCCGACTACATAAGACCAGTAGGCACTAACCACTCGCGGGACGTGACGTAATTATACCTGTTGACCGTTAAAAACAATGATGCCGATAAGTATAGTTTTTCTTTGGATTGTAATGTTAAAAGTGAAGAAATCCAGATGCTACATCATATTGGATCTTTATTATTTATTATCTTATCACTAAATAATATTATAAATTCAGTTCAGTATAAATAGGTAGCCTCGTACTTTTACAGGTACTCATTTTTCCATAGATTTTGTAGTTTTTTTTTTATCTAGGTAAATAACAATAATAATATCTCTAGCATTTCTAAGTTGACAAGGCACTTATTTTGCAACAAGATGCCTACTCTTAATAATTGAACTTACTCTTTTATTCACCAAGAAGTTCTTTTCTGTCTTCGATTATCGAATGGGAGTCTATTTGATATATAATTTATTGGGACTCCGTGGTTCAAAGATAATACTTTGGATACTATATTCAGGTCCTCATGAGCTCTTGAGTTAAGAGTACTTTGAGCTAACAACTGCTTTAATTCCGCGTCAGGACTAAATCTATTTCCCGGCACAAAGCGATTTGTAAGAGCCGGTGCATCAAATGTATTGAACCTATTGTAATTTGGGCTATTTACTCCGAAATTTCCAACTCCACTTTCATGACGAAAAACACGATTTCCTTGCTTTTGTCTGAATTGGTCTTCAGTCGGCCTTATTTGATTCGAAAGCTGTATAGCTGGAGCTTGACGGAAGCTCTGAATGGGATGCGGTTGCAAAAAATTGCTTATTCCCTGAGGAAGGTGATTTTCTTGTAATGGAAACTGATCTGGATGCTGCCTTCGTAAATTAATGAGGAAATCTACAGCTTCTTTACTCGGCAGTTGCTGATGAGGTGCTAATGTACTAGATTGGTCGAAAGCTAAGCTTGGTTGAATTGAAACTTGTGATTTTTGTGGAACATGAGCATTATTTTGATTTAAAATACTTTGTTGGGTGTTCTTATGCACTGAGAAATTATTATTAACTTGATTGGAGGGAAGTTTTTGTTGTTCTGTGAGTTGTTGTATTTTTATTTGTTCTTGTTCGAATAATGATTGATGTCTTAGTGCATCTTTTTGTTGTAAAAGAAATTGTTGATTTCTTAGTAACTGCTCTTGTTGTCGCTGCTGTATTTGTAAGAACCGGAGCTGCTCCTCCAGGATTCTTTGCTTTTCTTCTAGCTGTTTCTGTAATGTTAATTGCTGATTTATAAAGTCTGTTGACGGCACATTTGGAAAACTTTCGAAAGGCAGCTTCTGAGTGTACACATTTGATGTTGGCGATACCTTTAAAATTTCTTGATTAGTCGTTTGTTGATAAATCGGTATGACCTTTTTTGGAATGCCTTGTCCATCTTGATGTACGGTAAATGCTGCAACTAAAGGAGCTTGGAAAACTTGAACATCCTTTTTGTCGACATCTTCAATGTTTTCTCCGTCGTCGTTGTGGGTTGGTTTTGGGGTCGTAGTAGTCGTTGTCGTTGTAGTCGTGGTTGTACTTATGGAACTTTTTGGTTTTGAAGTAGCATACTTATTATGCGCAATATCATTTTTCGATTTTGTTGTGCTTTGTATACTCCGAACTTGTTGTAAATTAACGCCACTTTCCCTAGTCTGAAAAATTTCATTAAATGTCGCTTGCGTGGGAAGACTAGCTGTTACATAATTTTCAACATTTCCAACTGTTGTACCTAAAATTGATATTTTATCGTCAATAAATGTCGGGCTGGTATTAGACGTATTGGCGAATGCTGCTTGTCCGTTAACAACAAAAGAATGAATTTGTACATTCTCTTTGTTAGTGTCACCAACAGTAACATCTTCGCCAGTATTTAAAATATCGGAGTCCAGTGGAGAAGTCGCATCCGTCGGATCAGTGTCGGTAAAGCTTTCACTCTCTTCCAGATCAGTAAGCGCTTTTAATAATGCTTTTCGAATGTAAGGATCCAGCCGAACTGAGGGCGGTGGATCTACGGTATTTGATTTGTCGTTATTATCATCTGTACTAGTTGTCTCTTGGGTGGCACCAAGAGATAACAAGGCGAAGAAAATAATTCCCAGCACCTGAAACAAAGGAAAAATCTTGATAAGAAATAAGAATCACCAGATTATAATAATACGTCAGTAGGCTTATTGTACGGTCTATGATAAGAATACATTATTTTTCTGCTTATGAAAGGTTATTTTGTACTCGTTCATAACATTCATAAGTCAGTCAGTCTATACATTTATGTACAAATAAATACATATTTATCAATTTTGTTAAGGTTAACGAAACTGTTCACATTTTGATGACCTTAACTATTATTATAGAAGAACCAGAGTAACTAACATAGCTCATCGGATTGCGAAGCTGAAGTGGCAATGGACAGGGCACATAGTTCGAACAGTCGATAAACGTCGGGATCTCAAGGTGCTGGAATGCCGACCTCCCATCGAAAAGCGGAGCGTTGGCTATGACCACTATGACATAAAACGATTAACAGGGAATTGCTGAATGCAGGCGGTGTGCAAGACCGTGGAAACTCGCTACAAGAGACTTGGCCTTTGTCCAGCAGCATATCGATTGACGATGATGAAATTAAAAAAAAAACTACTAAAAAATCTACTAGATCAACTTCAAATAAATATTTTGTACGCGAATATTCAATGTGTATATAAGTACTAAATACCTACTCCCTTTGCCTAAAATATAGATGCATAATCATAATCAATAACTAGAATAAGTACCTAACAATAAGATGCTCATAAAATATTGGTACGACTTACGAGTAGGTAAGTACTCGAATCTGCAATGTCGGTTGACTTATATTTATGTAAGTAGATAGGTAGGTAGTTTCACGATTCCACGATCATGTTTTGTTGACTTCAATAAATTCTTTCGTGTTATGTGGAACAATGACGAGATTTGCCATGCAGTTGCGCAATAGTTTCGTCTTCCTCTGCAGACTACACGAGTGTTTAAAATAGCTCAATTTTTCATCTAAGTTGGTACATTCATCTTATAAAATTAATGATATGGATTTGAAAGACTCTTACCAATTAGCAAGAGTCTCAATAGCTCAACGGTTAAAAGAGCGGACTGAATTCCGAAAGGTCGCGGCCGCCGGCGGCGGTTCGAAGCCAACCCCCACCCGTTGCACTAATTTGTCCTAACTAATCCTAGTACATTTTTACGCTTTACGCTTAATTAAAGGGGAATGGGGAATATTAGTCATGTATGGCATGATAACATTCTTTTTAAAAAGAAAAACATCCTGATTCAAATTATAAATTAAATTATTCAATTAATTTAAACTTAAATAAAACAAATCGATTATAGTAGGTAGCTAATGGCAGTGTAATAATGCCACTAATTTCTTAATGATCCCACGTGTATTAAACACTAGGGCTAACAAAAATATTATGTCTTCCCAGATTACCATCATGTTTCCACATTGCATTGTTGTTCATGAGAAAGATTTTGTATCTATCATCATTATAATAATGCACTAGAATATTATTAGTTAGCTGTACCTATACCTACTGATAGTTTTCAACTGTATCTTCCTTAGTAGGTGGATATGTGTTATATGTATGTCTACTATGTATCTATTTAAAATACTTTCCAAAAACCATTGATTAAAGAAAGGTACTTTTTCTGTATTGCGTGTTATTTGACACCAGTTAGAAAAAAAGATATTACTTATTTCTTATACGATTGTATAAGAAATAATATCTTTTTTTAAATTTTTATCATTTGTTGTTATAGCGACATTAGAAATAAAAATTCAGTGCAAATTTCAAGTCTCTACCTATTACGGTTCACGAGATACAGCACGCTGACGAACAGACGGACGGACAGTGGAAGCTTAATAACAGGTCGGTGATAAAAATAGGTATCGTATAGATGTCTGTTTCCTAGATCTCTTATCTCCGGTCTTTTCGTCACAATCGGGTGATCGATTTCTTTTACCTGTTGAGGAGTTCCGTCTTTCAGCTCCCAAACTATTCATTCATATTTGTCTATGTAATAGATAAACTCCAAAACTCTAACCCACCATCCCTCCTCTACTTCGCCCTGTGTGGTGTAAGTACAACATTTTTTTGCATACCTTCAGTACGAACACATCAGCTAGAATCAAGCACACATTGCGAAAGTGCGAACGATTGTGCCTACAGCCGACATGCGACAGCATTTAATATAGTAAGTATGACTCAATAAATACCAACGCATGTAGCCATTTATAATCATTATCTACAATTAGGTCCGTACTCCTTAGTAAATTGTGGTCATCTTCACACTTTCACCTCCTTAAATTTGATAAGTTTAATGAATACCTACCTTCTTACATAAATGAGCTTTTGTGACTATGTAACGTATGAGCGACTAACTATCGCTTCCTCCTAATGGGTAGACATTCTTTTCTACATGTAGAATCACCTAAGTTAAATTTCATTATAATATTCATACAGGAGGAAAAGATTAAATAGGTACTTCTCCTTTTCTTAAGTTATCTAAAAATACTTGTTCCTCTCCCATTTGAAAATTATTACAGACATAATTTTCTGTGCAGCCGAAGTCAATTAACATTACCTATAATATCAACTGTTACGTTATTTTTAAAAATTGATTTGAATTGTCAGAAATGATATAAAATTATTCAGTTATTTATTGAGGGTAGTCGGGGATATTTTAAAAAATCAGCATTTGACTCATTCGATGTCATACGAATACGATCATTTTGAAGGTTTTTATTTGTCTCCCTCGGACGGAGGCTCGATACGATTTTTAAATGCACTCGTTGTTTAGATCGTGAATTGGACTAAATAGATGTTGCGATAGCAATCGCGCTCTAATTATATGATTAATTGTTTTGTCATTAGTTTTTTTGATTAAAACTCCCGAAAACATCTACCTACGCGATGTGATTTGTATCCTCGCGATTGTTTTGGGAGGACGTTCCAATGATTCGTTAAAAATATTCTGCCTTTTGAGTGACGCTTATAAAAACCTACTACTATTTATATTGCAGGTAAGAAAATGCACTTTACAAGTTGCCGGTGTCGTGCAAATCGAAACCATTCAGTTGACCGCAGGTCGCCTTTCTCGATTGTTCTCACTGATACGAAATCTTGCTCAATGCTCATTTTGCGTGTCACCGCATTCATAAATAAAGTTGACTTTTTAAAACCCATTACAAAAATATGTATTACAAAGTGACAATTTCTCATTATTAACCCCCGACCCAAAAAGAGGGGTGTTATAAGTTTGACGTGTGTATCTGTGTATCTGTGTGTCTGTGTATCTGTGTATCTGTGTATCTGTCTGTGGCATCGTAGCGCCTAAACGAATGAACCGATTTTAATTTAGTTTTTTTTTTGTTTGAAAGGTGGCTTGATCGAGAGTGTTCTTAGCTATAATCTAAAAAAATTGGTTCAGCCGTTTAAGAGTTATCAGCTCTTTTCTAGTTTTCTTGTAGAAAAGAAGGTTAGATAACCGTTAGGTTCATAATATTATGTCAATAGACAAATGTCAAGCTATCAAGATGGACGTTGCCTAAATACATAATTATTTATTTGAAAATGATGTTTTGGAAAACTCAAATACTTTGAATCGTCGGGGGTGTTATAAATTTTTAATTTACACTTGTTTTCTGTTAAATGGTTAAAAACTCAAATGTGAAAAAATCGGTCAAGCCAGTCAGACTCGGAAACGAAGTGGTATGACCTATCGTCTCTACATATAGATCGTACAAGAAATACTTACTTACCTACTACGTTTTATTTTATTTTCATTTTTGGGGTAGCCATTTAAAATTTTTGTTACTTGTTGTTATAGCGGCGTTAGAAATATTCTGTGAAAATTTCAACTCTCTACCTAAGTATTACGGTTCACGAGATAGAACCTGCTGACAGACAAACGGACGGACGGATGAACGGATTGAAAGCGGAGGCTTTAGTAATAGGGTCCTATTGGCACCCTTCGGGTACACAATCCTAAAAACAAAATAATAAAAAAAAGTATCATATTCACAACATCACAAGGCAAGGTAGCCAAGCTATGAGGGCGAAATTTGAATTTGGCGGTCAGATTTAGGTGTCACTCGAGGAGGTAAACCAAAGTTTAGCCTCTCGCCATATTCAGATTATTTAAAAAAAATGATAGTTATATATCTAGATAATGATGTCTCTGTTTAGAGGTAATAGGTTTCTACAACTGTGCTCAATTTTACAGCCTATATAATATGGTTTATTTTTAAATGCCCGCAGCTTCGCCCGCGTGGATTGGTCAGATCCCCTGCAGCACCAGGATTGAGGAGTTGGACTCCAAATTTTTTATGAAACAATGTCGCAAAGTTCCTCTATCGATTAAAAAAGAAATAACGCAAATCGGTTCAGAAATCTCGGAGATTTCGGTGTGGTAGAAAAACACAACTCCCGTTTTGAAAGTCGGTTAAAAAAGTAGCCTATGTTACTCCCTGGTCAATTCTCTACTTGTCTGTGAAAATCCCGTCAAAATCGGTTCAGCCGTTCCAAAGATTAGCCTTTTCAAACAGACAGACAGACAAAAATTTTAAAAACGCGTGATTCAGTGTTGGTATCGTTCAAATAACCATATGAGCTTAATATGAGGTAGTTATTTCGAAATTACAGACAGACACTCCAATTTTATTTATTATAAGTATAGATAGGTGTGACACACAGACAGACAGACTGAATGAACATATAATAGTATATTCATTCAGAATGTTTAATAGTACTAAATATATCCTTGCTTCTTTTCTTAAAAATAAATTAGGTGTAATACATCCAGAACCATGCTGTTTCATATTCATGTTATTCTTGGAGTCATTGAAGCTTTGTGGGTGGATTTGCTAAAACGAGGCTGACATCGATACTGTCGTATATAAATACATACAATGGGTTAGTATATTACATAAGGCATTGTCAACAACGAGGCATTTCTCTTACAAAGGTGAGCACTGATTACTTTGGTTCAAAGAAGGAGATCGTACTCGTATCTTGCAAACTGGAAATCAATCTATTTTGTTTGTATCTGCACAAAAAGATTTGTGCCTACCTATATTTATTATTATTATACCAATGTAGCTACACATACATATTTACCTTGAAATTACACGAATCAATGTGTTATTGCCTATTCAAGCCTATAAAAATGGTATTGCTTTCGGTTTATGTTGGTTTCCGTTATCCATTTTATGATACTGGTATAGTAATACGTACCTATGCACATATATATATCTTACGTATAAGATTATCTTTGGGGCTGTTAAGTTTTTTATATCTACTTTTAACAGCTCTAATCAAATGTTTTTTATGTTTATAGCAGACGCATAACCATAACTTCAAATGATAATAGTGAGAAAGACTTATTTTGTTAGGTTAAGAATTTTGTTGTATTGTTGTATTTAATTAGATTATAATAGGGCTGACATGTACTTTTAAATGTATCAAAGCCCTTAAATAAATAAAGAAAAAAAAAAACTTCAAATGATAGAATATAAATATAGGTAGAGGCAGTACTGCCACTGCCCCTACCTATATTTATATAACACACAGCATATTACACAGCAGTGTAACATGGCGTAGGTACGTTAATGTGACGTTCCATTGAATTTCCAAAATTTTCGCGCTCATTTTTTTCGACCAATAAGGCATTGTAACAGTTCATCGTGAAGTTAGTGGTCGATTAAACGCAAAAAAATAATTTTGAGATGTAACAAGTTGCTTCGTGAAATTCTTTTATGTTTAGTGAAACAGTATTTAAATAATCATGAGTCATGTTTTCTATATTATAAAATATTAGCATTCTTAATTACTTTCTAACCTTAAAACGATCTCGGGTAAGTTGATTTGAACCTTTTGATACCGGTTGGGGTACAATTAAAGGGGTAGATACTATGTAACAGCGTTATATTGTACCCTTGGATTAATCTCATTAGGTCATTTAATTAGGTTATTAGGTTAATTTGTTTCAGATTGTTTAGAGGTTTGAAGAAGGTGAGAAACAGAGTAAGAAATAGGTACTCAAAGGGCTTCACGCGGAAGAGAATATTAGAGAAGCTTGTTTCCCTACATCTAATACCTATACCTACGTACCTAGATAGTTAGCTGATACTCATATTGTATCGAAGAGGCGACTATTAATCAAATTGCTGCACAAAATCAGCTGTCAGTTTAATCTTACTTATCTTTGCATAACTAAGTACCTTGAAAATTATTCTAACCGGTGTGATACCTACCTCTTATTAGCTTTGCTTTGAATGCGGCAGAGATCAATAGTTAGATTCACGCAATCGATTAACCTTTACAAACGATACTGAATTAAACTGACAAGTCATATACTATGCCCATACCATGCTAATAGAGAGAAAACATTCGTTCAGCTCTCGAAATAACCCAATAGATGTAGCGCCACAACCCGCCTGTGCAGCAGACGCCAGCGCCACATCACGCTCTTTAAAATTCTGCCAGCGATCTCCAGAAGGTCCACGGGTACATTGATAGAAAATTTCGTGTCACTACGATGTACCTACCTAAATCATTTCATTAAACTATCGTCGAGCTGAGTCTCTATGAAAAAAAACCGGCGTTCTGCCAGAAGGACACACGTCATAATTCAAAGAAATTGAAGGCCTGCTAGCAGGACTTTGAAAGTCCTTCCAGAAGAGCTTCTAGAAGGACATTTTTTTGGACGATTTATCATTAATACGTGAGTACCTATATAGCCGTAAAAATCTACAAAAAATAATAATATCTATTTAACTTATATAGGACCCCACTTTCGACCACACAAGAGAAAGTGTTAAATATTTTCCATAATAGCATGACATTTTATAGGCGATAAAACAAAAATATTATATACTTAAAAATAATAAGCGGTGGTTTACCGAATTGATTGATTCATCATCATAATAATATAATTATAATGAACAGAATATTATGTTATGTATTTCCGTTTCGCTGATTTGTCCTCATCCGTTTATTAATTGGTTTTGGCGAAATTTGGTACAGTGATAGCTTGCATCCCGGGAATTTTTCGTCCCGGGAAGTTTTCAAAAATTAACGTTGATGAAATCGTGGGCATTTTCTATTTGAAAGATTGCTTTGCAACCCGGAGACGGCAATATGTTTACTTTTACCCTGGAAAATAAAAGACAGAGACTCGGGCTTCTAGTATTTTATAAAACATGTAAGTACATAGCATGTAGTATCACCGTAAACATTTACATTTTAAGTTAGTAGGTAATATGATTTGGATTGCACAACTACATATTTTATATGGACGGAGAAAAGATTGTTTGTTGTTCGAGAGCTGTAGACGTGATCGAAAGCGTTTCCTTGAACGGTTTGAGGTTTCCTTATATTGCTTATCGGTCAATCCGGAACTAAGCTTTAAATTCCTACCTCATACTAATACGTATAGACACAGTTTTGGATTCTTAAGTTACTTATAATTATTATGTAAGTATTGTACCTCCTAGGTAAATACTAAATTTTTAGTATCATGATATGTTTGTTCCTGGTATCAATTTTTATCTTCTCACCTTCGCCTATGTATTTACTTTATGAAATTCTATTTCAATCTCAGAAAATATATTAGAACCACTGATTACTTACTATGTCATCAGATTTCCCCTACACAATATAAGCACATGTTTAGAATTAAGTATTAACTAGAGTACGCGATTATTCTTGGACGTTGATATAAAGACCGAGTCTAATGGTTTAACGTGTTCTCTGACACTAAAAGGGAAAGTTAACAATTATTATAAAATAAAAAGACTACTAAAGTTTGGGCGAGAAATGGGCACCTTAACGAAATCGTTTGATATGAATAAATACCCTTGGTAATATTTAACACTGTTTCTACATGAGTTCAAACATTTAGTACAACACAATATATAAGCCGTAATAACCTAATTAGTTTTACGATGTACTAATATGGCTATAGTCGGGTCTAGAACCCCGGGCGCACAACTCCAACTTTTCGGAGTTGGGTGCATTTTAAGCAATTAAAGATCACTTGCTTTCATGGTGAAGGAAATATAGTGAGGAAACTTGCATGCCTGAGTGTTCTTCATAATGTTCTCAGAGGTAAGTGAATTCTGCCAATCCGCACTTGGCCAGCCTTGTAGAGCATGAGCAAAACCCTTCGCATTCTGAGAGGAGACCCGAGGCCGTGCTCAGTTTTAGTACCTACATCGTAAAACTGTGTTTTCATTTCAGTCATTCATTTGAAGTAGGTATGTAAACAATACCTATGTAAATATTAGGTATATCTACTAGAAAAGATCTAGTCTAAGTGTTTGGTGTTGCAACTAAGCCTCACGTACCTACACATTTCCATTTAAGTTAAATTGTTCTCTATATCTTCATTAGGGCTGGAGCACTAATTAGACCAAGATTACAGAGGAGGAACGAATCTTAATCAGATGTACACAATAAAAATATTGCATATTTCCCTCGGGCCTCGTAAGAACACAATGCTGGTGTCTCTTATGAGATTATCGCGCTTGTGTGCCAGGTTATAACCCGGTACACTTGTTGAGGCGTATCTAAATTTAATGAGCCTCTATTATGAACCTTGCCCAATTTGTTTAACTACGTGATTATGATGAAACTTCAGAACATATAATGAAGGATTACTTACTTGTATTCATTATTTTCTCAGAAAAATAAGATCTCTACGAGTATGATATACCCACATAGTGTAGGTACCTAAATATTATTATGAGAACACTACCACACTCTAAAGTTGAATGAATAATGTTATGTTAACATTTTTAATATTTTTCCGATACAATTCGCCTTTGACTACGATCCCATCTGGCGACAAGTGATGATGCCGCGTAAGATGGAGGCGGGCTAAACTAGGAGAGGGTATGGAAGCTTCTTTAAACCCGTACCTACCCCTGATCGGTTTCTAGGCGCATCGTACCGGAACGCTAAATTGTTTGTCGGCATGCACGTCTTTGTCGGTAGAATAATAACTAGCCACTGAAACTGATTCTGAAACATATAATGAAACTAGTAGTGCCTGAAAAGTACACGTACTTACTAATTGTTTTTTTTTTTTTACCGAAATCGAACCTGTAAGCTGGAATTTTAGTCTTATTTTATTTCAAATTAAAAAAATAGCGAGCAAACGAGCAAGTATATAAATAGGTTGATGGCGTAAAAGCTCACTGAAAACTGACTTTAGAGGGATTTAGTTTGGATAGATGAAATCACTTTTATAAACTACTCAAAACTGATATTATATTTTGTTCGGTATGTATGGCTTGCCGAATAGGAGATATGGTGTCGGCTGTCACCATGGGATGATCCTATGACAGAGTGTTAACTATGATTACACAATTTTGTGTTATTTGTTCAAAAAGTAACACGTTTGGAAGTAGGTATTATTTACCGACAACGCTAACAAAAGTACCAACGTATTGAGGGAAAGTAGGGCCGCGCGCTGTTCTCACTCAGCACATGGACATTTCGTAAGCACGGAATATGTTATAGAAAAATATTAAAGACTAGCCGATGCCCGCAGCTTCGCCCGCGTGGATTTAGGGTCTGAAATCCCGTGGGAACTTTTGATTTCCCAGGACAAAGTAGCCTATCCGTAATAGCCCGTCCCCGGGATGCAACGTGTTCCTGTTACCACGTAAAAACATTTAAACGGATGATCCTTAAAAAATCCTGAGGGATCACCAGGATTTAGGAATGCAATTCCTTACAGCATCAGGGTTGAGGAGTTGGGTTCTCGAAGTCAACGACAAAGTCTTTACTTGGTATAGATTCCTTCAATATCAATCAATTTATAACCGACAGTTTCTAAATCCCATCAGTATTGATGGTGAGGTCCCCTGCAGCATCAGGATTGAGGAGTTAGAATCCATTTTTTATGAAACAATGTCACAAAGTTCCTCTATCGATTAAAAAAAAATTACGCAAATCGGTTCAGAAATCTCGGAGATTTCGGTGTACATAGGTAGAAAAACTCCCTTTTTGAAAGTCGGTTAAAAAAGTAGCTAGTAGCTAGTTACTCCCTGGTCAATCCCCTAATTGTCAGTGAAAATGCCGTCAAAATCGGTTCAAACAGACAGACAGACAGAAGACAAAAATTTTAAAAACGTGTGACTCAGTGTTGGTGTCGTTCAAATAATCATATGAGCTTAATATGAGGTAGTTATTTCGAAATTACAGACAGACACTCCAATCTTATTTATTAAATATAGATAAGTAAATCTGTTACGATTTATGAGTAAAAGAATGAATTCCAAATTGAATCTTTCTATAACATCTTACGTAATTTAAATGGTAGAGCGCCGTGAGTTTGATGTGTTTAATTGCTTGAACGTCTGTTGTTAAGACTCTCGTCAATCACAAGCCTATAGTCACGAAAATTACGTTTTACAAATTCATTGCATATAAAAGTGTTTGATAACAATCTTAGGGAAAATATGTACGTTATAATCAATTTAGAGTTTCCAGACCTTAGACTGTTGACCGATGGTAGACACTGACAAAGTAATCTGTGTAGTAGAGTATGGTGGTGGTAGTAAAATCAGACATCTATTTAATTTACACAAGTGTAAATTAAAAATTTATAACACCCCCGACAAGTGAAGGTTACAGTAACTAGAAAAGAGCTGATAACTTTTAAACGGCTGAACCGATTTTCTTGGATTAAAGCTAAGAAACACTCTAGATCAAGCCACCTTTCAAACAAAAAAAAAACTAAATTAAAATCGGTTCAATAGTTTAGGAGCTACGATGCCACAGACAGATACACAGATATACAGATACACACGTCAAACTTATAAAATCCCTCTTTTTGGGTCGGGGGTTAAAAAGAAGACGTTTCATAAGATCTAGTTAAAATCCTTATAGAATTTCTTTATACGCTCTTTGAAGGAAAGATTAAGGATTAAGATAGCTACTTCTGCCTACATTTGTGTTGCATAATAAACTTTTACTTGGCTCTTCGAATCCTACACAATATACTCGTAAGTACTTAAGTATAATGTCTTTTCCTAAAAATATGAAATTATAACCTTTGATAGCTTTAAACTTACATACTATAACATTTATTTTATTTATACCAGAAAATGCTAATAATAAAGATTAAAACAAAGAAAAGTGGACAGGGAAGCTTTTACTCTACTCGACCAGTGACCTACCAGTGACCCTTGGTAGCGTGAGAGGTTATAAAGGGGGTAGAGTAGGTACAACAAAGATAAAAAGTACTCATAAAAAAAGCTTATTAGATATCATGTTATATTTTAAGTGATAAGTACTTAGTGCCTGCTATACTGTACAAAAATAATAATAATACAATTATTGTATAACATTATCATATTAATTTATAATATTTCACTGCGTGTTTTTAACACATTCTTACGATTTGTACTTATGTTCAAATAGGACCTGCTCACTTACTTTGAAATATAAAACTAAAATCACATTATTTTTGAGTTTGTATCCAGCATTAGAAAAACAGTAGTAAGTTAGTATTAAGTAATACTAATATTTATTAATAGGTGTTTTATCTTGCTTGATTTGACGGCAATAAAGTTAAAAGTTAAATTATTATTTAACTTAATTCTCCGGAAAGTGTCTGTCTTAGCATAGGTACATAAAAGCTGCTATGCAAAAATATGAATGGGTTACGTTTACGAGGCTGAGGGCTTTTAATAAAAAAAAATATTAATTTTATTCTTTAATTTTTATTAGGTCATGCATTGTATGTATTGAAACTTTTGAGTTAAGATGGTGAACCATTCAAAGGTATTCTAATACGCATTTAAGTTTGCCGTAGGCAGATACATTTATTAACATAATTAAATTCAAGTTACAGTTTTCTCATTAAGTCGTAAATTAAAGGTTATATCATCGTTGATATCATTCAAATCTGATTTATAACTTTTAGGAAAAGTATTAAATTACGAAAGTTATAATTTAGTATTGTCGTGAGAATTGAGAATCATCTGAAGTAAAAAATATGCTTCTGAAAGCTTTCACTGTCCCACGATGATGAATCCGACACTAATGCATTTTGTGATGGCGATAGTTAACCTAAGTGATATGTAAATCATTTTAGAAATGACCGCTTTTGTTTTATGGGAAACAAGATGTATTTTTTAACGAGTCATAATTCTTATCTATGTGCTATCTTCTGTTTCAATTAATGCAAATTTATTTTACACGGAATTTTACCGGTTATCTACTTACCCTTTATTGTTGCCTCGGTCACAGCATCAGTGCACGGTAAAAAAAATTATAAGTTATCAAATATGCATAGCTCTAGTGCACCTATGTTTAAAATAATCAGCTTTTAAATAAATCCATCCATTCATGTGCCAATAAAAAAAAAACTACCAAAGAATGCGCGAGCACGCGCGCGGATGCGCGAATTTACCCGCACGGATGCACAATTGATTTTAGATATTGTTTCAATGAGGACAATGTCGATAATATTTTGACTGCGAAAAATGCTCTACGCTGCGCTCCGCTATAATATGTGCGTCGGCCCTAAATCGGTCCTATTTTACTTTTTATTTTTTTATTTTTTTATTATTTATTTATTTGTTAATGAAACACATTTACAGAGTATTTGACATTGCGGTGTAAACATAAACTCGCATGACTATTTCTGTAGGTACACCATATTTTATATCTTAATCTCTTTTATATCGTTTTAAGCAAAACTCGTATGCCAAAACTTCTACAGTGACTTGCACGGAGTTCAGAATCAGCTTAGCTTCTTCTTTAGATTCAGTGATCTGTGGCGGCTTGCAGTGACAGTATACAAAACACAGTGCATGTTAGTCTCGAATTTCCTCTCTCGGATGTTATGATTACTTCTGTCTCATAATAATCACAATAGGCGGTAACTTAATACTGTTGCTTGAATTTATACCGGAGCTGTAGCAAGTAGCAACCAAACTACTTAGTAAGGTAACACGCAAGGTGTACATATAAAATATTATAACGTACTTTATCAATAAATTACTTAATGAGAGACTATTTCCTGTTATAGAACAAAAAATAAAGATTTCATTTAGACAACAACGACAACAGATTTCTGTTAAAATATTTGGTTTCAAAGTTACGCGCTCTTTAAAATTTACATACAAATCTTTGAGCCCCTGTAATTTTAAAACTACATATTTTTAGAAAAATCTAAAACACCACAGACACAGATATTAGGTTCTAGGTTATGTCTGCAAAATTTCATGGACTTTGGTTGCTTAATATTCAAATGAAATTGGAACTACGATTGTATGAAACGAGTGGAAACGAGTGACGGAGAGAGCCCTGTTAAAATATTGTGAATGCGCGTGTGTGGAATAAAAGGCGTGCGCTCACATGTGCTGTCACGAAAACTTTTTGATTTTCCGGGATAAAGTAGCATCCTTTCCCGAGATGTAAGCTAACTCTGTACCAAATATCATTAAAATCGGTTAAACTGTTGGGCCGTGAAAATTTAGCAGACAGACAGACACACTTGGATTTTATAAATAAAAAAAACATTATGTAAATTAAACGCTACGTTAAAGAAATAAAGGCTTAAATTAATTTAACTCTCTAAAAAATATTTTCTAGAGAGCATAGGTTACAGATGCGAGGTGGCGACATGTCATACAGGTTTCGTTGCATAATACATACGGATCATCAAACCCATAGTGTATTTTAATTTATCCACATTTCTTTCTCACATGTTTCGTAACAGCAGGATCTTCTAATCGCATTTATATGTAAAAACTTAATTCTGAGCAATGTAATCTTTGTAACTGACCTCTTTTGAACAAGTAGGTAGTATTAGGTATCTACCTAATGAATTAATTTACAGTTAACGACGCTGTCGTTGTAGCTCGTAGAAAGATATCACTTTATTATATTACTAGAGGATGCCCACGACTTCGTCCTCGTGGATTTAGGGTTTTAAAGATCCCTTGGGAACTGTCTGATTTTCCGGGATAAAAAGTTGCCTATGTCCGGCCCAGGGATATAAGCTAACCCTGTTGCCTATGTCAATTAGAAGGACGCAAGCTACCTACGGTACCAAATTTCATACAAATCGGTTAAGCGGATGGGTTTTTGGGAATCCCGTGGGAACTCTTTGATTTTCCGGATAAAAAGTTGCCTATGTCCGGCCCAGGGATATAAGCTAACCCTGTTCCAAATTTCGTCAGAATCGGTTAAACTGTTGGGCCGTGAAAAGGTAGCAGACAGACAGACACACTTTCGCATTTATAATATTAGTATGGATGTTACGATTTTGTAAGTGCACTGGGTGAGTACTGTTGGTCAACTCACATGCTACACTAGCATTACTAACAGTGGCATTAAAAAAAATCTAGATAAGAAATTTATTGTAAAACTCTAGATAGAAAAGGTAGAATTTCGAAAAGTGAAGACAAATTCGCACACTTGTGTGCGTGACACATTCGCGTAACGATCACAGATTTGAGATTATAATGGATATTGACGCGAGGCTTACGAACCTTTTAACACTAAAGCGGAATTTACATTTAGTAAATTAGGAAATTAGTGGTACCAAATTAGTTTCATTATCACGTGTTAATAAAGTAATACAAAATTACACAAATTAAAACGCTTAAAAACGTCTGAAGTTAAACGCAAACTTTTTGATGTTCCGGCTTCACTGCATCGGACCTACCTATTCTACAGGCAAAATGACGTGAAATGTGTTTTAAATTCTGCGGTGGAATCCGCTAAAAAGTTAAGAAATTTTTAAAAACAAGCACAAAATTGCGATTTTGTTTTATACTATAGAGCAGAATATGACTAGCAGAAATAGTAATAATAGAATTGCGCAAGCTAAACACCCATCAAAATGAAGTGAAATCAAAATTCTTTAGATGATATACTTAATTTGTGCTAAAGCAGTCAACTAACGTCTGCAAGTTGCGAATCGAGGTATGAATCCTTAATAACCGCGACTTCTTACAACTTATATACTTAATTGTGAAGGAACAGATCGCATCAAGCATGCAGATTGCGTCATACGGGGAAAGTGCATTCATGATTTTGTATTTATAAGATAAGACGGACGTATTACGTAGTAAAGATGGTATTTATTTGTTGTTGCTCTTGCAGTAGTTATTCATCTACTATTTATATGCCTAAGTACATAATATTTAAAACTACGTAAATACTGAAAATCATGATAAAATTATACTGTAAAAATATTGTTACTTTTTATGGATTTTAATTTCAGTTAATGAACTACCTATTAATATGAATAACATATTGGTAATTAAACAACTTGATACTGATGATAACTAAAAGATAGGACTAGCTTTAATTTTTACTGTAGTATTTTCAATTAAAAAAAAAGTACAAGTATCTTATTGGCATATCACAAAAAAGATAACAACAGGTTCAATGTAAAATCCAAAAGATCGTGTTCATGGGTGCAAATCTCACCCGTGGTTGGTAACGCTTTTCCTAGTTCCAGGCTATTAGAATGGAAACGATATTAGGTAAGTAGCCACGATTAAAATGCCTCACGTTCTCTGGAATTATCTAAAGGATTGTTATGTTAGAATTTACTATCTAAGCATAGTAAACGAACACTGGTACGTACCGGGCGCGTCATGGTGGCCTATCACTGCACAACGATCAACAAGACGACAACTTCCACAGCACACAAGTGGCTTTCTCGCTACACCGTGAAGCACTGAGTTCACAGCGGACCCTCACCATCTTTCCAATATCCCCTATGTGTTAATATGATACCTGACACATGTTTACAAAATTCACTGGATGCCGGCAATTGTTTCAATATTGCGCACTCGATACATAAATTGACACTTCTCAGTTAAAACAGTGAAGTATTTTACTAAGCGGTTAATTTTAATAACGCAAAAGTATGTCTGACCACTAAACCGATCTTAACGAGAACATGGATACTTTGCATCCTGGATGATGAGCATGGGTCTCCTCTCAGAATGAGAAGGGTTTATGCTATAGTCTGCCTCGCTGACCTAGTACGGATTGGCAGACTTCACACACCTTTGATAACATTATGGAGAAAAAAACTCTCAGGTATGTAGGTTTTCTCACAATGTTTTTCTTCACCGTTAAAGCAAGCAATATTTAATTGCTTAAAACGTACATAACTGCGAAAAGTTAGAAGTGCGTGTTCGGGTTCGATTCCTTTGGTCAGGAGATCAATCGAGTTCAGGACCCGACCTCCCGAAAAGCCTTAACCACTTGGCTATCACCGCTTATACATCAATAATTATAAATAATATCGACCATGATGAAATTTTTACTTAGTCGTAGCCAGCGGCACTTAGCGTGCGCTGAACATGGAAACTGGAAACGCAATTCTGTCAATATCTTTAGGTACGCCTTCGTAACGTAATGGAGTGCGACATCATGTTTTAAATCACGCAAAAAACGTACACATAATAGGCCGACAATAAGCGTCATACTATATTTAGTAAAGGAATCTGATTATATTTTCTTTTTCACGTCTGATTTAATTTCGGCAAACATTAAATTCTTTATCATTTATAATAACAGAGGATATAAAAAAATAATCTACATACGAGTAACTTCTACAAAAATAATGATTAGATAATAGGTAAATATAATATTATGATAAATCAAAATAATCGAACGATGTTTGATTTTTAATTGAATCATAATATTTTAAGCAATATTGTTTAACTAGGTATACAAGTTTTTTTGTGATGTAAAAATATCAAATATTTTCGTAAAAATTGTTTGGTGAACTCTAAATTTTGTATCTTAATTTTGTACTTCATATTATATACGATATATGAAGTACAAAATTATAAATTATCGTATATATACGATATATTATATTCACGGTTAAGATATGTCTAATCAAGTACTGAAAATTTGTTAAAAAAATCGAATGTTACAAATATAACCTCAAAAGTTCTAAAAAGTATTAAAAGTCCTTTCCAATATTATTTTGTCTGAATTATGTTGCCTGCCTTAACTTATTTAGAAATACTGGGTGTCAGCTTTCAGCAGGAAATACATTTTCAACCTCAATACACTCAATTTGTATTACCAGACGTTTGTCATTTAATGTAACATGCTCAACGAGCGATGACTTTAACTTAATAAATTACAATAGCGCATTATATACGAGTCGTTCCTATTATTTTTAGGGTTCCGTACCCGAAAAGTGCCAACGAGATCCTAAGCCTCCGCTGTCCATCCGTATGTCTGTCTGTCAGCGTGCTGCATCTCATAAACCATACCTAATGCGTAGGAGAATTTTTTAGTGTATTTCTATTGCCGCTATAGCAACAAACAATACAATTACAAAATGGTCGCCATGCAAATTAAAAATAAGTATATCAGTACGATGGTACAGAACCTTTTTGTGTATGAATCCGTCTCGCACTTGATCGTTTTTTTTTTAATTTTTAAAAGCATTCTTATTAATTTTGTAGCTTCAATTTTCTTTAATTTATTTTTGTAGATACGGTTATTAGTTTATTTTGCGAACTCAAGTACAAAAATTTCATGTAATGATTTAACTCCCTTGCAAAAGACATCAACGCGCTCGCATCTCGCTTAGTTAATAAAAAACAAGACAACAAAAATTAAGTTTTTGCATTTTGTTTTCTTTGATTTTGGGTCTCTGTTTATGGAGAGTCAGCATTTTTTTATAAGAGTGTGTACCTACTTACCTACCTGCTTTGTATTATCAAAAAAAATAAGATGAATGCCACAAATACTTGTCACAGATGTTACAAAAAGGCCATCAATGCCTAAAATGTATTGTATTGATAAGATGACAAGGTTTTTCTCATTTCTATTGAAATTAAAATAAAGGTTTGATTACACCGATGGAAGATGAATGAACATGTAGCTTATTATAGTGGGAGGTGGGAGGTCAAACACCGACCGGTCTGCACTTCTCCTAACCGTGGACTTTCTATTACGACATTATATCCGTCTTCTCCAAACTCACACGTAAAACACATAGATCCAAAGCAAATATTTCCCCATGGTGTGTGTTTGATTCCATTTTTAAACAGTCTTATTGAAAATGCATATTAGAAACGAAAGAATCAGAAACTATCGAAATATCTTCGAACATTTCAAGACATTTCAAGTGCTTATAAATTATTATCTACATGTATGGCCGCTCTAAGACAAAGAAATAATAATTTTGAAGTACTTACTGTTTTTGGATACCTATGACAAGGTTTTTAATAAGTACATCTTCATTGAATAAGCAAAAGTAATCAAATAGATTATAATGACCAAAGTTAATGTGTTACTTATACTATGAATTATTTATTGTTCCTGTTGACACCTTGTCAGACTTCAAGCTTGGCAGATCGGGTTAACTGGGGTCATTCAAAGTATTGAGAGAATAATCAAAAGGTATTATGTAAATTGCTTTGAGATATTCTTTGTTCTACGTAGCGGCAATTAAATATTTGTGTAAGTACTTCGCCTAAAAAATTTAAACTAAAGGCAGTAACAAATGTAGATTTTTTTTTACCTCCATTCGTAATCGGTGTGACTAGTCTATGGTCCATGGTGTGACCCGAGACATGCTACCTAAACACGTTTAGGTAGCCCGTCTCTGGGTGTGACTAGTCCATGGAATTCAAATTCAAATTCCAATTCAAAATATTTTTATTCAATTAAACTTTTACATAATAATCTACCACTTTTAAAATTATTTGGAAAATAATTTGGAACTACATGCCTATTTACGGATGTACCTACTAGGTACGGAGTGGACAAAATGACGATAAATAATAATCGACTTTTTAAATAAACAAAGGAAATTTCTGGGCTGCTAGTTTTGTCGGAAATTTGGATGATATTTTTTATTCTATTTTTTTTTTAACTGCACCCATGCGCAGCCGGGGCGGGTCTCAAGTAACTGACATTAATTAACCGTTGCAACCAAAGATTGTACTTATCTCTTACGTACTCGTACTCGCACACCCACGAAGAAAGGTAGGATGCGAAAGGATTTAGGTATAACCCTCATTATTATTCTAGAAAAAATCCTACCATTATGCGATTAATATTACGGGTCTGGGGTCGCGAACCACTTAAATGAATATTGCGATTTGAGACGCAAAATTAATATTATTTCACATTTTACAGAGAAGATAATATATTATGCACCATGTACATACGATTTCATGTTTTACACCTTCAGATCAATGCTGTAAATAGTCTGTTTTTATATTATGAATGAACTTCATCTTGTGCGTAAATTGTGTAATCATAAGTTACAAGCACGACAAATCGTCGAAATTAAAAACCGATGCCGCTCCTTCGAGTGATGTGTGTTTTACCGCTTTATGGCTGTTTCGTCATGATGAGGCTTTCTCCTCACGTCATTTACATATACTTACGCACATTTTCTGTTTGTTTAAAAAATTTCACCAACAATAACTTACGCGACATCAGTACGTACAGTGTGTACCTACCTATGTAACTACAGATGCGTTTAATTACTTCTAGCGGCCTTATTTGTACTACAGAATATACTCACACTTTGTACTTAATCAACCTTAAACTTAACTGTAGTCTTAAAAAGAACTTAAGGCACGTTTTGATAGTCATGGGTAGGAAATGTGGCCTAGCAATAAAAATTCAATACTAAAGTATTTGGGGGATTGAAAATTCTTAATCCCGCGGAATTCCGGTATTTCCGGTATCTAGGTGCCTGTTAACTAGGTACATGGTAAAGTTAAAGTCGCTGTCTTTTGCCTAGGTAGGTACTCATAATTTTCGTTATCGAAGTCTTAGAGTTAGATTCTTATCTTCATTATTAAATAAATTGGTCTGGCATCAGGTATGGGACTCCTGTGTTTTTATTAATTACATAATGCAATAGATACTAGGTACTTATTTTACAGAATACACAATTTCTCACACACAATTCATCTCTCAATGCAGTACATAGTTATACCTTCTTGATTACAACATACCTACGTTTCAATTATTTTTTATGGTTTATTGTCTTATTTTTTTTCGTGCATGTGTGTGAAACATTATAAGATGTCCAAAATTATTCTGCGATTGCCAGTTGAATGGGTCGAAGTGGAAATTTTGTCTAATCAAGTTACGATTGCAGTTTCTTATGAAATCATAAATAACATTAAAAACCTCACACTTTCAGAGCAATATAGGCAAGAACGTTGAATAAAAATGTGCTTACAACACATTTAATATTCTATAGCTTTTCACATTAGTAGTACAGGTTTTGGTGGATCTCTATGCATACATCGCTCTCAGTTTCTATTTCGCAAATATAAATATAAAATACATAAGAAAACACCAAACTAGTTCTTGATATTTTTTATTCTGAACATATCAACATACAATCTATACATATAGTATTATAGTAATTTTTCATTTAAGTAATTATTGATAGACTAGCTGACGCCCGCGACTTCGTCCGCGTGGATTTAGGTTTTTCGAAATCCCGTGGAAACTCTTTGGTTTTCCGGGATAAAAAGTAGCCTATGTGCTAATCCAGGATCTATCTCCATTCCGAATTTCAGCCAAATCCGTCCAGTAGTTTTTGCGTGAAGGAGTAACAAACATACACACACACACACACACACACACACACACATACAAACTTTCGCCTTTATAATATTAGTGTGAAGTACCTAACAGGTCATAAATAGGTGGTCGGAATTCAAAGCCGCAAATATAATTTTACTAGCGTGCATTAGTTTATTCAAATATCAAAATGTTATTACCCATATTCCGACGTTTCCGCCATAACACTGAATAGGACTCAGATTCCTCCAACATCAATGGATGGATTAATTAAACTGAACAAAGCACTCAGATAAAAAGGATTGTGACAAACAAGATGCACAACGGCAGCGAAGGCAGCGGCAAGTGGAAATCTCAAATGGAATTTGAGATTTTTTATATTTTTCAACCACAATAATTAAATTTTTGTTGGTTTTATTTGAAACTAGCTGATACCCGCGACTTCGTTCGCGTGGATGTAGGTTTTTTAAAATTCCCGTGGGAACTCTTTGATTTTCCGGGATAAAAAGTAGCCTATGTGCTAATCCAGGGTATAATCTATCTCCATTCTAAATTTCAGTCCAATCCGTCCAGTAGTTTTTGCGTGAAGGAGTAACAAACATACACACACACACACACACACACACACACACACACACACATACAAACTTTCGCCTTTATAATATTAGTGTGATTAAAAACAGAAATATATTTAAATCGTGCGAAAATATTTATTGCTGGAAGTACAAGTTTGATAGGTATCCAAGTATGCAAGCTATGAAGTACTTTGCTGATGGTCTTGTCATCTAAAGTAAAGGACCAAGGACCTAGGTTGAAAACGTACACAGGGGAGCGCGTAGAAGCCGCATGCTGCCCGCGCGCCGTTGCAGTTTCGTTCGTTACAAAGTGCGTTTATTATACAATTCTTTTATAACATAAATCCTGTGTTTATTATACAATTCTTTTACAACAAAAATCGTGCACAGTAATTATTTAGTGTGACGGCCTGCTGTACTGCTGCCATTAGTCTCCTGAGCATGAATATTTTGAATCTTCTGTGAAGTAATCGTATTCGAGTGACGTTAACCCCAGAGCTCTACACTATTTTGGATAACTAATTCTCTTACATTGGGGTGCAGTGTCCCCTACATGGTGTTTCTTTAGTACGGTAGAGTTGGAGAACCCCACAGCGCTAAGTTTTAAATTTTAATATTACCTCCGTTCGTAATAATATATGCACAGGATTATGCACTCACGTATTTTTACTTTACTTTCACGTCTTTTAGATCTGTCCGTGAAGCGGTGACAGAAGCAAGACTGTATGTGTGCAAGTTGGTTGTGGGTTACCCTGGGATTATCCTACATAGAGTTGTAGGGAAATCTAAATTAACGTCGTATATTATTAATTAAAATTATAGTATAGGTCAGGGTCTTAAAAATTTCAAAAGTCCAATTACAATCTGTCATGTAATGGCGCACAATTTTTCAATTTCAATTATTTGCAGATACAGGTACATAAAGGTGTAAATACCTACATAATAAAATATTGGTCAGCTGGATCTATCCAAGGTTTCCAGTGCGTTTTTTACACAATTTTACATAATTTAAATACAAGGATACGTTTATTTTACCTTCACATACAAGAAGTTCGTACTGATTCTACAGGCGTCATGTCGCCATGCGTTATGTATGTCCAGTGTGCCGAGTGGGAGATCCACAAAATTATTCGAATGACTTCACTACTGCGTTAACCGAGCTAACTTCAAACGCATCGAGAATCGCGAGTCAGCGAGTGTGAGATACCACCGAAGCTAACCAGCCCATACGCGTGTACTCACCGTGAATGGCGTTTATTATTTTCGTAATGTTGGCGTCGTGATATAAACCAACCAAATTTAGAATGAAATTTCTATGAAGTGATTGTATGGAAGCAGCTGTCTATCAAAATTTAACTGGTTATATCTACTGTCTATGTTTATGTTTTGAAATCATCGTCTTTGTAGGTAGGTATAGTATGTACGTCATCATTATGTATTAAAAATGAGTCAAGTGTGAGTCGGACTCGCACTCTAAGGGTTTCGTAGCATCGTACAAGATATTTTAATAATTTTACGTGGAAGACTGTAAGTTAATGACAACAGCGCCATCTATATGTGATTTAGAAAACTGATTATGTTTATGAACACATATTCTTTTAGAGCCTAGAAAAGTAAATTAAAAATAGTTTTGACTAAAATACCGCCCTGCCATAATTTTTAAATCGTAGTCCTTTAAATTAAACTTGAAAAATGCAAATAAATGTCTTTAAAATTATCTCCTCCCTCCACTTTCACTGTAAAAATCTATGCGACAACTTAACTATCGCGTTAGCGTCGTGTTTACTCGATTTACTTCGCGAATTGTCAAAATTTGATACTCGCACTCTCATAGTTCTTGAATCAACCAATCACGTGCGCTCACGTTGTCACTTTCGCATGCGAGTCGGTAAACAGTAGTCGGTCCCGAGGACGTAAAAAACTCGCACTCACAAATTATGTTTCCCCTACTTGTCACTAGATGGCGGTGTTTCAATTCCATACAAAACGTAGTTAACTTTTACGCGATCGAATAGGTTAAAAATCTCCCACTAGGCACACAGACCTTACACCTGGCGGCGGGATGAGATTGGGAACCGAATGCAGCGACCGACGGTTGCGCAAGCCGGCATGCAGTGGGCGCGGACAGCGCACCCAGCAACAGCGGAATGCGTTACACAACCGTACAACAGTGACAACCGCGGTTCAAGGACGACTCTACTTTCGAAATAAAGTAAAATAATGCGTTTTGAAAATAACTTAATTAATGAGGCCCGCAAGTTCGTTCGCATGGATGTACATAGGTTTAAAATCCCTTGCGGACTCTTTTATTTTCTGGGATAAAAACTAAGCCTCCCCGGGATGCAAGCTATCGTTGTACCTTTGGTTAAAATCGGTTAAATAGATGAGCCGTGAAAAGCTAGTAGACAGACTGACAGATTATACTTTCTCTTATATAAGTAGGTATGGATATTAAATTGAGAGTTATAAGAATAGAAAAACTAATACCTAATTAAAATTAGACAAAAGAAAATTTTATTGACATCAACATAAAAGCTTTCGTATAAAATAAACTTAAATCTAAATTAAACAAATAATTAAATTAAAAACTAAAATGAATTGAATTAATTAGACAAAACTATTTTTATGTATTTGTCTTTGAGATCAGAATATAAACAGATTGTGTGATCCTATCGTGTTTTATGTTATATAAGTAGGTACATATATTTTGTATTTTGTCTATAGTTATAGTATATTATATATCTACTAGTATTTACATAATATACCTACATTTGTATTAACTAGTTGTACAATAGGTATGATCTCCCTTTCCTGCAAATATTTCCTACGGCTCTACGTGCCCGTTTCTTTTCTAGAGTGAACCCCCATGTGTCTCTAACTCGCTACTCTCATCTTCCACGTGACGAATAAAAACTTGCCATAAGATGTGGTTTCTGAAAAAAAAACGGATATGGGACATTATTTTGCTTCAATTCCAAGCGTGCGAAGCCGGGGCGGGGCTAGTTAGTTAAAGAGTTATCATCCTGCAACAGGCTGCATCATCATCATCATCATTATCAACCGATAGACGTCCACTGTTGGACATAGGTCTCTTGTAGGAACTTCCACACGCCACGGTTCAGCGTCGCCGTAATCCAACAGCCTCTGTGACTCCCACTGTCAACTTCACTCATAATATACCTAGATTTTTATAATGTCACTATAATGACCCCGTGACATTACAATGTCACTAAAACAAGGCCCATAAAATGTAAGAAATGAAGTCAATTGACAATCTACCGTTTAATTATAATATCACTAGTGAGATTGTAATATCACGGCTTTGACAATATATCTGCGACATATATATAAATAAGTAAAGAATTTAAAAAATAATTTAGTACCCTTAATTCATAGTAGTTCATCTACAGCTGAGCATTAGCAAGCGGCGGCGCCACGTACAGCAGTTGCGCGAGGTTGCTGCGCGCGTAGCGGCCGCGTAGCTGCGGCGCGCCGTGGCCCGGCCGGCCCCACAGCGAGGCCCAGGTGGCGTGGTGGCGACGCACACTCTCTGCCGAATCACGGCGGCTCTCCTAATGTAACAAAAGTTCAATAAAATAAAAGCTTGAAGTGGTAAAAGGTGGACTTACGTGGCCTCATGTTACGATGACTCTGTCGGTGTTGTACAGGATATATAATATGATATATTTCGGAGAGCGTTCTAAGGAACTATTCAACATTGTTCCCCATCGCCATTTTAGTATCGAACCGTGAGGCATTGCCGGGAGAGGGGAGTCAAGTTGTCAAGTTGAGTAAAACATTTTTTCTTATGAAAAACGTCATGAACGGATTAAACACCCCCCCCCCCCCCTCCCCCCCCTCTCCAATCCAATTTCCGGGCTACGGCCATGGTCTGTACCCCTATATGAAATGCCCTTCCGTCTTTTTTTCAGCCAATTTTCTGCTAGCTATTGGTATTGGTACCTTCAAAGGAAGAGTGAATAGGCACCTTCTGGGCAGGCGCGCTTCACCTTAGACTGCATAATATCATATCCTGTTTGGTGAATAAGTGATTGCAGTCAAGCGCAAAGCTACATAGTTAAAAAAAACCATTAATATCTACGAGTTGGTATTAAACCTACTAATGTTTACTATTCAACTAGAGAACCACAATAAATTATTTATTTATGTTGATAATAAATCAATAACTAAACTAATCAGTTACTACATTCATTAAAATTCTTGACTAATGTTATAAATACGATGTCATTAAATAACAAATCAATTTCCATGCGTATTTCTGCAGTAAAAGAAGATTTATTATAAATTAATCTATCATTTACATAGTATACCATAATTACCTCCTTCTGTTGACATTTAACGCGCATTTGATGTTTTAATTCCCTCAAATAATCTACGGAGAGTTCGCGCCATCTGCAAAGAATGAGTTTGAATTTTCCACTATACATAATATTTATCAATCTATTTGAAAAAAACTACTAAATTAAATGATTTGATTAACTTATATAACGCCCTTATCCCATGTTAAATGAAATCGATGTGGTAAAATCATATTTGCATAATATTTAAATTAAATAAGTTTTATATCAAATTATGAATAATTCTACATTTTCTGATCAAATCACATTACATTATATTTTACTAACTGACCCTCGTGGATTCGCTCACTTGAAGTTTTATGAACCTACCTATATGTATATTATCCTATGTTAGATCTGGATAAAGATAGTTTTCTAGTGATGAAAGAATTATTAAAATCGATTCAGTAGTTTCAGAGATTATCGATTAATGACAAACAAATAAACAAATGAATAAAACTTCATTTACCCCAGAGCAACACAGTGTAACACTGAGGCAAGCTACATGGCATGCTTGAATAATTTAAAATGCAGGAAGAATTTTTGGCATTCTAAAGTAAAGCATGAGGCTATCTCGACTCTTAAAAAGAATTTGTAGCATGCCACATTATTGCATGTTGTTGTTCCTACGAAAAACAGCCAAGTACCTAAGCATGCGCACTGCATGTGACTAAATTAAATAAATGCTGCCTATTAGGTAATAAGTAATATGAATATTATCTCTCTCGATCCGTTGCAGTTTCGGAGATTAATTAGGCACTTTCACGGTGTTAAGGTTTTAAAAGCACCACAATACTTCATATTGATGGAAACAGCCTATTAAGGGCATGCCACGACCTTTTATAAAAAGCTACGTAAGCTTATAAGGAAAAAAGTTGCTCAGTTTTCTCAGAAATAATATTTTAGCTGTATGTTACTTTTGCTTATGTTACATGTTTATGATCTTTCTTTATGGTATCTAATCCACCCACCAAGTAGGTAGGTATAATAGGACATAAATTTTTGATAAAAAAATATTATTTAGGTATTTCAAACGACGAAATTTTAACAACAAGCACAAAAAATTATATTTAAGCTTTTCACGAACTTCTATTGAATTATCTACCTATAACAGGGGCAAACCGTTTTAAATACCATCAAAGACGATAAATTCACAACGAATGGTCTGAAAATGTAGTTAATGGTGTAAGTAATTAATCCCATACATCCATATCTGTTCAGGCATTTAGAAGTTACGGTGGAAAGACACTCACACACATACATAAACCCTGAAAACATATTACACTCCTTTTTTGGGCAGTCGTGCAATTATTACGAATCTCAATCAAATTACAAAACCTACGTATGTCTACATCTTAACTCCTCATTTTGAAGATGTTGAAGGCGCAGCGATATTATGTAAGATGCCTATGACAACAGCTATAAGTTATTTCCAACAACATCCATTTGGAAAACTAATTAATAACATTTCTCTATAGTCATTGCATGTTTGCCTTCGTGAGACCTTGTGCGACAAGAAATTTTAACGCGTTGCGATATCGTAAATTAGCATCACACATAATTCTTAACTTGGGAAATATTTATACCTAATCATTTAGATCTGTTTGAATTTTTGTCAATTTTAGTGAACAGATATTTTAAAGTTAGCCCAAATAATATGTCGTCGCTGCCCATCAAATTCCGCTATATAGAAAATCACAAGTTTTCAGGAGACTCTTTTAAACTTAATTTTTTTGAAAAAGGCTAAAGCATTTAAATCAAATCATCTTTTATCACCTGTTAAAAAACGAGTTTCTACATGTACATTGTACACACACCTTTTAAAACCAAACAAAATGACATCAAAAACAAAAATCCTACAAAAATACACAGCGGATTTTGAATGGGCAGCGACGATGTTCTGTTTCTTTATCACTAACTATGGGTCTCATTAGAACGCTCAGAGTCACTCAGCTAGTGATGGAGAGAGCTGTGCTTGGAGTTTCTCTACATGATCATATAGAAAATAAGGAGAGCCGTAGGAGAACCGGAGCTACCGAGTAGCAAACAGATAGCGAAGCCGAAGTGGCGATGGCTCAGAATACCTAATATTACAGGGCAATATGCGTAGGGCACATAGTTCGAAAACACGATGGACTTGAGGGTCCCAAAGTGCTAGAATGGCGACTTCGCACCGGAAAGCACACCATTGGAAGACCCCCACTAGGTGAACAGACGACGTCAAACGAGTCGCAGGAAGCCGCTTGGTTCAGCCGGCGTAAAACCGTGGCGTGTAGAAGTGCCTACAAGAGACTTAAAATGTCCAGCAGAAGACGTCTACCATACTGTGTGTCCGCACACTGCTCTACTCGCGCAATTAATCGCGACGCGCCACACTAGGTCGCTTGCCTTTGCAACACGATGGACGTCGAAACTGTGGCAGCGTGCGCGCTATCGCATACTTACCCCTACTAGGGAGCGATGGGCATGAACGAGGAACATGCGGGTAACGCGGCCACACTACTTCTCTGCCTCCGTTCCTCGCTTCTTCCCGTGCCGCACGGGCAGTGTGTGGACGGGGGGATAGGTTGTATAATAATGACGATGAAATTTTTCGATCTTACTAATAAGAATTAAACTCTTGTGGTATCTTGAAATTTATAAAATACCAATCGTTGAAAAAAAGCTGTAGAAAGCTTAAAAAATTACAACTTAAAAACTTTAAAAACTTTACTTACAAACTTTAAAAAATTACAACACGAATAGCAATTACCTTAAATTTCGAAATGGCCTATCGTTCTTATAGATTCGGAATTTAATGTCTAATTCCATTACAGAAAAGCTTACAATAGCTATCTATCAATTTGCAGGCAGCAAGCTTTCCCAAAACAGTAATCTATAACAATAATTACGCTGACCTTATCAGTTGTCATTGATTTCGTGATTGGTAATTGGTATATACGTACTCGCACGACTGCTCCGGAGGTCGAGTGACATCGCTGGAAGGCAAAGTGCGGGCTCCCACGCGCCTTCTTCGCGCCAACAGAGGAACAAGCTCTATGCCACCCGTCAACCTCAATATCGTAGCTTCTGGCGTCGGTTTCTTTTCACCACAAGCATCACCATTGTCAACTTCGTCATCAGGCAATGTCTTTCTCACTCGTTCACCATTTGATAACCTCTTCACAAACACATTCTTTTTGGGACTCCGTTTTGTTTTACCATTCTTGACTGGTTTCACTTCTTTACTCTCATCACTTTTCCTTCTCCCCTCCGGACTGACCTCGGGACTCGTCTGTTTTCCTATATCAGGCAACTTCTCAACACTGGAAGGCTTAACATTTTCTTTGTTATTCACATCATGCTTGGATTCATCGTCGGCTGTCTTTACTTTAGGTAAAAAAAGTGACGATCTTTTATACCGCTTGTGTTCCCCTTTCATTTTGTCAAAAATTTCGTTATCTGTCCAACCCTGAATTACAATTGCAGCTATTATAAAATACAAGTCAAATCTGAAATCCAAAAATCAATACCTAGATGAAAATTAACAAAAATAATAAACAAATTAGGTTTGGTTACCATAGACTTAGAGAAATTTAGACCAATATCTCGAGGATTCCTCCAAATGGCTCCGCCTGGCCCTGGTTTACCCCATGGACCATCCATTGTTTGCTACAATTAGTTTTATGAAATAAGTGATTATATGTTATTTGTGATAAATATTCTTAAAACTAAAAATATTCGATGGGTTACCTACCATTTTCCGTTCGTATTCCATGTCGCGTCTAATTTCTTCATCTAATGCTTTTTGTCTTTTCACCACCATGTCGTCTAAAACGAATTTAACGACATTAACTTTAAAGCTTAGAAGATATTTACATTTATTTTAGACATATTAATGATAATACAAATATTTATGATATGTTTAATATGAATCCATTACCATTGTTTTATGAACAGACCAGCATACGACACGCTACAGTCACGATTCGTAACACACGACACACTGAAATGAATGAAATGAAACGAAATGAAATGAAATAACATAAAGTGTACAAGTGAGGATTCCAGCAATGATAGCAGTACGTACGCACCCCTTGGCTTCACTTGGCTTACGACTCGAACGCAGCGTCGAGTCAGTTGGAATGCTTCCTGCGAATTTTGTGACGTGCTAAGGTGTCGTTGCATGAGACGATTCAATATGACGCTCGGAGTCGTCAATGCGAAATTTGTCGTATCGTGCAGTAGTGATAGGCGCGGATCCAGCCTTCAAAAAAGGTTGTGGGCACAGTCACCCGAAAATCGGCCAAGTGCTACTCGGAGTGTGAAACTCGCTCATGATCGATATAGTGCATTCCTACAAAGGAGATGTTTACAAAATATATGACGGCCTGACCAAGATTTTGTAGTGTAGACGTACTTGTACCGCTCTAGTTCCACGTGGGCAAAGCTTAAGCTAAAATTAATAAACCTGTAAAAATTACAAAGGCAAATGTGTGCTAGTTTGCACGTCGCAGTTCATTCTACTCATAACTACTAAACCGATTTTGATGATTTTTTTACAAGTTTAAAGGATATCAAATGAAATTAAACGCTGACCGTGAAAGTGTGACGTCACAACTGTATTAGGGTTATGGGCATGCCCACCGTACCCACAACGGTGGATCCGCGCTAGAGTGGTGAGTGGAGAATGTCCCTTAACCTAATATTTGTTTGTAAGCCTGTTGCTCGCGTGGAGTTTGCCTGTATCGTATGTCGTTGTCGACGGTCTGCCGCAGCAGCTCCGCGTAGCACAGCTGCGGGTCTTCGCGCAGACGCAGCGGAGTGCGGCCGCGTTGGCGTCGACGGAAAAGCGACCAGCGTCGGTTGAGCTCGTGCGCTGATACACCCTGCACAGTGGCAACAATATTCTGTTCATGGCTTAACTACATGATTTTTATATGTATTTTAGACAACGGGTACATACCACGATAGTATTTTAACTCAACTTTATCTGTATTTTATTATTAACTTTAAGTATTTTAACTATATTGCCGTTAAACCACGAAATAAGCTTAAAATCACTAACTACATGATGCCCGCGGGATTTTCGAAAAGCTAAATCCACGCGGACGAAACCGCGTGGATTTAGCTATTCGAAAATCCCATAGGAACTCTGATTTTCCGGAATAAAATATAGTTAGCTATATATAACACTTACTTAGCCTATATTCGTTTCCGAAAGTAAAGCTTTGTACTGTAAAGTGCTAAATAGATTTTGCCCGTGACTTCATCAGAATTGTTTGGAAACTCAGTGGGAACTTTTTGATTTTCCGGGACAAAAGTTTAATAATATCCATACCTACTAGTCTACATACAGCATACAATCTACGAGTAAGCAAAGTCAAAGTGCGCTCTATAGATTTAACCTAAGGGCCGGCGCACATATGGCGGAGCGCAGCGCAGAGCATTTTTCGCAGTCAAAATATTTTCGATATTGTCCTCATTGAAATAATATCTAAAATCAATTATGCATCCGTGCTCGCGCATTCTCTGGTAGAAATTCGCGTAATGTGTCACGCGATTAGAAAACTTCGCGAGCATGCTCTGCGCTGCGCTCTGCCGCGCTCCGCCATATGTGCGCCGGCCCTAAGAGCTCCCACACTACACTGCGCAAAGTTTTTTCACACGTCCGTAAGTCAGGACGAGGTTAATAGCACAATCCGCGGCACCCTCGTTACGTCATTCACGCATCGTCGACGCGACGTACACACGCAACGTGACCCTTGCCTTATATAGATTTATTGCATGTTGATACTTTATGACCGTTATTAAGTTGCCCGAAGCTCTGATGACGCGATGGAGTCTTCATATTATTATGTGTCGGCTACGGATGTGCAATTCGTACCTTGTACGTAATTTGCTGATACCTGAAAACTTTTTAGCACATGACTGCATGTTTACATCGACTGCACACGAATGGAAATCACTCACGATAGTTTAAACATTAAAACATGACTGCAGCATATTGTTACAATATATGATTACCTAATTAGATGATGCTCGCGACTTCGTCCTCGTGGATTAAGGTTTTTAAAAGTTTGATTTTCCGATTAATTACTATCCGGGATTAATGAATCAAAATACAGGTCTGGGTTGCCAACTATCTTTGTAACTTTCGTTAAAATTGATTTAACGGATGGGGTTTTAAAACACCGTGGAAAATCTTTGATTTCCTGAGATAAAAGTTAGCCAATGTCCGTCCCTAGGTTGCAAGCTATGATCTCTGTACCGTATTTCCACATATGCTCATACATCTGCAGACGAATAAGCGAGCACTAGATCAACAAGGCAATTAAGTTATAAATGTCAAGATATCGTTTCAAATAACAAACCACTGTAATAATCGGTTTGTAGACCTCTATATTATGCTCGACTTGCAATTGCCGACCTTTTTGAAGCAACATGCAACTTGATACCCTACTTGGTATAGTTATCTTACCTACCTTGGAAATTGAAGATGGTACCTACTAATTACTTATTTGTTCATGAACACATTTAATTTTTTTAAATGAATTTCCACAAATTCACGGTTTTCGGATTTTTCCTTGTGTAGAGACCTACCTACCTACCAAATTCTACGTCGATGGGAAGTAGTTCTTGACAGATACGACAGATGGACAGACAGAGAGACAGATAAACAACAAAGTGATCCTATAAGGGTTCCGTTGTTCCTTTTAAGGTACGAAACCCCAAAAACTCAATTTGTATGGCACACGTCTTTCAGCGTTTGGACATGGTAGTAGAAACTAGTTATAATTTAAGGCTTTTGCAGTTAAAGTTTTATTACTAGCGTAGTTACTCGTACCTTCAATTCGTCCTCCGGATAAATTCCAACGGCGCGCAAGTTGGTGAAACGAATGCCGCGAGGGTTGGGCGCCCCGCCCCCCGCGCGACCCCACGGCTCATACGAAGCCAGCTCTCGATGAACCTTTAAATAAATTACTTTAAAAATATAGCCTATGTCACCCGGACCTTTACAACGAATCAATTGACACCTCATTCATCAAAATCGGCCCAGTAATTTAGGCAAAAAAATCACGCCAATCTGTTCTTCCCACAGGTCACAGTAGTTCTGCCTTTCGACACGATTGAAGTGCAAACTAACTAACAAACACACTTTCGCGTTTAAAATATGGGTTACTGAAAAGTTTCTTATACTCCTCATACTAATTTTCATTATTTAATTCGGCGCCCCTTTTATACTTGGCGCCCTGTACAATCGTCCGACCGCGCCCTAATCTAATGCCGCCACTCCAATATAGGTACACTGTACATCAGCTACAATAGAAATAGTCGGGTTATAATATTTTATTCCTCCTGTTCGGCATTTTGCTGCAGCTTTCTCTATTGACACGAGAAAATAAACAATTGGCTTTTGTGCCATTTCCTTTGACATGCCATTGCAACTTACGTAAAACCACCGTAAAACATACAATAACATAACATTATGTATTAGTTGGGTGTGGGGAAATTCCATCCATAGGTATTATGCAAATACCTAAAATGCCAATCGTTTTCTATTAAATTTTAAATTAAGTAGATATGTTTTTAATACTTTATATAGGTAATTACATAGTTAAGAACCTACCTAAGTACCTACTACAAAATTATCATTTATCTGCCCACCTACCTACTTTGTGCAAGCGCGCAATTGTGTATTGGTTGTAGGAGTGATTTTTTTAAATTGTTTTATAAAAGAATATTAGCCATGTTAAATGACTAATATTCCCCTTTCCTCTCCAACTAAGCGTCAGGCTTGTGCTAGGAGTAGGTACGACAATAGTGCAATGGGCGGGGTTTGAACCGTCAGTTCAGTCCACTCCTTTACCGGTTGAGCTATTGAGGATTTTGTCTAGTTTATGTCCAGTCGAGGACACAAATTACAGGCTGATAAGGATGACGATGCTGATTAGAAATCGATATTATACAGTAGTGTAAATACTAGCACCACCTACCTCTAATATCTATAACTGTGTCCTTTGCACCATTTTTGTTGCCTGGAAGAGATCGCTAGGTAGCGGCTGCCAAATTGTACCTACCTGCCTATATTTTGTTGTGCTTTGTATGAGTTTTTTCTGTACTAATTTTGTGGTGTACATTAAAAGTATATTCATTCATTCAATCATTCATCTGTTTGTAGATGGATAGGTGCCTTCAAGTCAAGAGTGAATTGGCATCTTCTAGGCAAGCGCGCTCGACCTTCTGCTTGCAGCCAAGCTCTAGTCTATAAATTAAAAAAAAGTTACCTATAGAAGCTCACCTTCTTCTGTAATTCAAACTTTTCCCTCTGTCGTTGCTCGCGCCGCTCCCGAGCAAGCCTTTCGCCTTCTAAGCGCGTCTGCTCCGCTCGCCGCCTCTCCCGTGCCCGTCTGCGCGCCGACCCAGAAGTAGGGGCACTCAATCTTCTAAATAGCACAAATTGTATTTACACCTGATTTTAGGCCTAATGCAGCTGATTTGTGGAAGCTCCTTGTTTTTCCGTGTTGAAAAACCTAGATATCACTCCTGCATAGTCCTCTACTATAAACCAGCGAAATTTTGTCCAAGTTAGTTTAGTCGTTTAGAACGATCGAACGGTAGCAAAATTTTTAAAATTTTGCTATCGTTCGATCGTTCGATTTGATAACTTTTAGGTAACCTATAGGTTACATTATGAGCAACAATTAGGCCTCATTCGCACGAGAGCTTTTTTAACGTCCGTTAAAAAAGCGTTCAAATAGAACAAATGCATTCCCAAGTATCTGTTCACACGTCAACGGCTTTTTTAACGCGCACTTAATATCAGCGCAACGCCGGGTTTCAACGCAACGCTTTTTAACGCTCGTGCGAATTAGGGCTTAGGTACTTAACAGGGCTCTCTCCGTCACTTACTCCATACAATCGTAGTTCCAATTTCATTTGAATATTAAGCAACCAAAGTCCATGAAATGCAGACATATTCTAGAAACTAATATCTGTGCCTGTGGTGTTTTAGATTTTTCTAAAAATATGTAGTTTTAAAATTACATCGGCTCAAAGATATGTATACCGCGTAACTTTGAAACCGAATATTTTAACAGAAATCTGGAAAACCACAGGCATAGATATTAGTTTCTAGAATATGTCTGCAATGGACTTTGGTTGCTTAATATTCAAATGAAATTGGAACTACGTTTGTATGGAGCGAGTGACGGAGAGACCCCTCTTAAGATAGCCCCTTCAATTTAATTTATTACCTAGAAGCTATCTGTTATAGACTATAGTATCAGTAGAAGCTTGATTAACTGTCATTTTTGTTGTCTACTTAACTAGGTTCTAAATAAACTATACACTTAAGCATAACATAATAATTAAGTATTTATTAAAGTACCTAGGATCAAATTTTTTTGACTTACCTCCGTAATCGATCTGAATGTAAAGCAAACATTTAGGTATACAATTCACTAATGTATCACAAATATATAAAGAGGGATCATTTTAGGAAAATCACATTCGTATAAAATAATGTACAGTTATAATAGTAAATAGCGAAAATGATATAAAGTTTCTTTCAGGCATGAGCCGATTGTAACTGCACGACTCTACGCTCTAACTGCTAACGTGACTCTCTGAAATAAGTACGATAAACCATGTTTCAGAAAACGTTTCCACTGTCCTAATTTCAAACGTGATTCGTGAATGTAAAGAAAATAATGAGGAACGATGACGGAAAGAGGTAAGTAGGTAACTACCTAACAGAATATTCTTAATCTTTGAAAGAACAGATAAATTAGCTGATGACCGTGACTTCGTCTGCACTGATTTTATTTTTTTTAAAGCCCGCGAGAACTATTTGATTGTCCAGGATAAAAAGTAGGTAGGTAACGTGATTGAAAGACAAATCGACAAACAAACGCACTCTCGCATTCATAATATTGGTAATGATATAAAATACAGTATTAAATAATAATTAAGTACCTAAGTATGGTTAAGTATAAGCAAGTAAGTTTCTAAGTGTAGGTTCTTACCTACTATCTACACAATTAACATAATTGCCTATAACTTTTACAAAGGCGGGCTGTTTTCTACAACACCCCACACCTAATGTTGCATATCTTTCGATACTATCCATTCCATTTTTATTTTTAGGCTGCCTTCTATTTTTATTTTTTTATTTATTTGGATTAACAAATACCCTAAAGTGTAGAGGGTTTAATAAAAACTGCCATACCTCTTTTAGGTTAGCGCGCCTCTATCTTCTAGACTGCATCATCAGTTAGGTATCACCAGGTGAGATTACAGTCAAGGGTTAAATGTTATCTGGATTTTTAAAAAAAAAAGTCTGAACCACCTACCCATTAACTTTGCTTGGTGGCTGGCTTTCCCTGCATGTTTATCGGTTGGAGGGCGGGCGGTGCGTGTCGCATGCTGCATGTTGCACCATGCAGATTTCTTTGGTTTGGCGGATAATAGCAAATTAAGATTTTGGTTCCTTGTATATCATGGACTTCCGCAAAATAACGCCGGCTTCGATACTACATTTTATTAGGTAGGTATGTATATCTTATATGAAATAATAATACATTGTAGCTATATTTACAGGCTCTATATTATAATATCTACTACATCTCTAGTTTTACATACGGCGATGTCACCTCACGTCTCGAGAAACGATCAGTAAAATGAGGACGAAAATACGCAAATTTTTGTAAAGGTAGGATCTACTATCAGTTTCATGTTAGCAATAAAGTTTAACTCGGGCTTATTCAATAATTATTGATAAAAGTCACGGTATGAGAAGCTAACTTATTAATTTTATTTTAGTACTTAGTTATGTGAATAAGATTATATCAAAAACCTAAAATAAATGATATCATCGGGAGGCAGGGCCTCAAACTAATGTTTGTAAACACTGTTATGTAAAGATAATAAAGATTTATTTATTTATCTAGGTATCCATATTGTAATTGGTATGTAGGTAGGTACACCTACAATTAAGTAAGTGCCTACCTATAATTGTTAGAGTGCATTCTACAAATGTGAAAATGTGTCTGTCCGTTAGTCTGTTAGCTTTTCACGGCTCATCCGTTTAACCGATTTCAACGAAATTTGGTAGAGGGACCTAGGCTCCGTTTTGTTCCGGAAAATTAGAGTTCCACGGGATTTTCAAAAATCTAAATCCACGCCGACGCAGTCATCATCCAGTATATAATAATGTAAATCTAGATCTAAATACTTTCATCAAGAATATCCTATATCTGTAACTTTAACCGACACGCTACTAGTTCACATGGTAATTAAGTAGGTAGGTAGGCATAGGTACACCTAAGTAATTTGATAAGTACTCAAATAGGTATTTATACTTATAGTTCACTTGCGTGATATCCAAGTTTCATTATATTTTTAAAATAAACCTTACAGCAAAGTAATAAAGCGTTGTGCACCGAATGAATAAATTGGTAATAAAGACTTGTATTTGAAGCGGGCGTCTGAATTTTCCATGTCATTTTTCAGTTAGGTCCTGGCGGTGCCGGTCGCGGACCGATCGATAGCCGCAAACACGCCACATTGTATTGCATTCATACAGTAGGTAGGTAGTCACAAGTTATATAGTTAAAAATCGTGTACCAACGGTAGGTTTTGAACAATTCTTCCAAAGATAATCATGATAAAGAATCATGACTGTGTCCATAACTTGACAATTTGAGGCAATTAAATTACTTATGTTTATTATTGTAGGTCATATTTGGTTTGGATTAATGAAATTATGTTACATTTACACAAACTTACCGGCGACTTCGTCCGCGAAATAACAAAATAATTAGTCAACAGTACTCCAGGATAATTTATACTTAAATATTATAAAGAGTTAAACTTTGTAAGTCTGTTTGTAGGAAGTAATCTCTGGAACTATTGAACCGACATTGAAAATTCTTTAAGTAGAAAGCTTCATTATTCTCGAGTGACAGGTTTATTTTCAAAAAAATTAGAGATCTCTACGAAAATTGTCATAAGCTAAATCCGGGCGGGTCGCTAGTGTAGCTATATAACAATGAAAGAATTTTCAGAATCGGACCAATGGTTCCGAAGATTACCCCCTACATCCAAACTTTACTTCTTTAGACTGTATATTATAACTATTATCGTTGTTACTATGCACGTGGAAGGTATTCTTCGTCATAATATAATGTTCCTTAGGGCCAATTCGATTGCCCACTCAGTTACAAACTTGGCAATGTGGCTATGTGTTCCTCAAGCCAAGCAAACATATTATTTTATACCAAAAATAACGCTCCGAAAAGAATTTTGTCTCCCAGATTGGTGTTGCTTTGGTGTTTTGAATAAGACAGTTAGTCGATTAAATAAACACGTTTATTAAGAATAAAACAATATTCTTGTAACTAATATTTATAATATTATTCGTGATTTAGCATTTTACAAAGAAATAAAATAATATTTACAAACAATAAAAGCTATGAATATGACTACATATTACATAATTATTTTATGTAAAAAAAATTCATTGACTCCCTTTAAACGTATAATGTCTATATACGTCCGTAGAGCCTCTGAGGCTCGTGGACACAATGACTAAAAATACAAAATGTTATATTCCAACTTATTAAAGGAGCTCATTCGTAGCGCGCTGCAAACAAACGAGTAACGACGTTTGATTTTCAATTGAATACTAACCAATCAAACTCGATGATCATTTCATAGACACGTTCTACAAATTATTTATTAATATCTGTGTCTGTGGTTTTCCAGATTTCTGTAAAAATATTATGTACTTACTTCTTAGTTTTAAAGTTTCAAGGGCTCAAAGATCTACATACAAATCTTTAAACTCATGTTGCTTTGAAACTACACATTTTTATGGAAATCTCGCAAATCAAAGATATAATTTATTTCTAGAACGTGACTGGATAATATTTAAATGGGAACCAAACTACCCATGTATTGATAGCGCTGGGTTGCACGCTAAGAAAACTTCTCTTGTAAACAAAACTACTACTTGATAAACTTTTAATACAGAGAATTACCTACCTGCTTTAGCTGTTCACTTATTTTATCTATTAAAAATATTTATTTCATAAAGAACTCTTGAATCTTTAATCATTGCGTCTGGCTCTTTAATGCTTCATTACTATCAGCAAACAACTTTAATGCTTGGCATACAGTGCCGCCAATCGAGTCATCTAATACATACTCAATATCAGAAAGAATCATATTTTCAAAGTTATCTGCTGATCCAATAAGTGCCTCTTCTTTAACTAATATTACATATTACACAAAATTATTTTTATACCTTGATCATACTTTTTTTTTAAGTAATTCTGAATACCTAATATATCTCTATTATTTACAAGTAATAGCTTATTATTTAACTGCTTTAATTTAATTTTGATACTAAAGACTTCGTTTACAATTTCGTCTGAATAACGTTGTGCGTGTTCGTACAGAACTAACGATTTAATACTACGTAAGTCCACACGAGTATGCAGATACACCCCTAATACGCACGTGTCTACTTACGGCCGAAATAATCAATCTATCTGTAATCTGTCAATAAGTTACTTAGCAACGTTGTTATTAGTTAAAAATTATATGGAATTTTTTCACAAAATACAGCGTTGCTGAGTTACACACCGACAAGTTACAATTTACAGATAGATCGAATGATTGGCCGTAAAGAAATTGAGGTAATTGGTTTTGAAGATTTTAACACGGGTAACTTAACCAATGACTCGAAGTATTTACAAAGAAAAAAGTACAGCATTTGACGATTTGCAGCCAAATATTGAATGGAAACCGCGTTACAAATTTCGCAATGGATCATAGAAATAATTACTGTGCTGTCACACATCAATTAAGAATAATTGGACAACATTGCAGACAGAATAGTACGAAGATATAAAACTAACATAATCGTATATACAATTTTCGCCTACTATGCTCAAGTAGACCTGTAATTTATTTAATATTTGAGCACATGATGTACATACTTATGTACAGCGGTATTTGGTAACGAATGGTCACATACACGCTTAATCTACTATATAGTGGCTTTTCCGTACTGTTCTTAAAGATAGTTAACGTTGAACATGGAATTCAAAGAAAACTTAAAATAAATCAGGTCACATAAAAAAGTAAGAAATAGTACGTCACAAAATTATAAGAAAATTATACGTTAAATAAATAAAACATTTATTTCATGATGGATTTAGCGTCAAGTGCGCTTACAGTTGCCCGATATCGAACAATATTGATGTTTGCACTTGACGTGAAATATTTACATTCAAACCTCTTCTTATATTCCATTTCACTCTCTCACACACACACATACATGCACACACAAATTACACAATATTCTATAGACACACACAGGATAGTCTCTAGCTATTTCAAACACTCACATAAATCAAAATTTAATATAATTTTCAGTTTCACTTTACCTTCAAAAAGGTATCCATAATTCTGTACTTCGTCGTTTGAACCTTAAAAGGCTATGCGTGTGATAGGTGTATACACTTCTAAAGTACTTGGAAGTTCATATACCAGCTTCGTTATATAGGACCTTGAAAGTACCTTGAAGTTGTTCGTTAAGAGTTTAAGACCTCCCAAAAAGTCCCATTGGAAAATAAGTAGTCCTTAGAACTGTGGATGCCTTTCGATAGTGATTTAAGTACTGTACAGTTTTGTATCGAGATTATAGTACGACAACGGCCTAACTATAACATTTAATAAAAGTTTCTTCACTTAATTCTCAAAGTTTTCAACAAACATTATTTGGACTATATAGCGTCCGAATCCACATAAAAGCCAATAAATATTTTTTTGTTGCATGCTATATAACTTCCACGTCTTTTACCCTACTTTACTGGAATACCAGGACTTACACCAGCCTGTAACCATATTAACGAATCCTGATTTGTTTTCAAACGTATAACATTTTACCGTGGATGTGTGATGTACGCAACTTAGTTTATCATCTTATGAAAAAGACAAATGTCTTTACTAGAGATAACAATAAAATTAGTTCAGACGCTTAATCTACAACGTTGCTAATTCGGTTGTATACGCAAACTTTAACTAAATTGAACCCAAAAAACTCCTCACTGTTATTTCATTAATGTATACTTACTGCTCGCCAACTTTTTCGATTAGGAAAAGATCAATTTAATTTTGTCACATTTTAAATTTATTCATGTACAACCGAATTAGCACCACATAGTCCATAAAGATTATTTCAGATGTAACGTCTCTCAACTGCGAATCGTATTTAAAACTTTGACTTTCTCCTAAAACGGACGTTACACGTTCAGTTGGGCATCACTTCAGATCGCGTTGTTCATCACGATGAAACTAAGGACTTCATTCTGTGTGCTTAGTGTGAGATTTTAGTTTAGCGTTAAAGCAAAATCTACTTTATTTACCGTGTTTTAAAGCTCAAGTTCAAGTATACATTTACAATCAGCGCTCTAAGCGGAGACTTGGCGAAATTAAAATCGGTGGCACTGAATTTACTTTGAATCCAGGACGTTTAGGTAATTTTTTTCTGTAAAATTATTGTATTTCGACACTTGAAGATTCTATCAACGCTGGTGAGATGTACAAAGATGAAATAATCTTAAATCTGTTCAGATAATAATCAGTAAAGCTATTATAAAACTCCAAATAGGCAAATCTCATACGTATGCATTTAAAAAAGTGGAAATAAATTCGCGTAGCGACAATATCTATGTAGATATTGTCGCTTCAAAAATGGCGGTCAGTTACAAGAATTGATAAAAATAATCAGTCTATCAAGAGCTAGACCCCAGGTCGCGAAGTTGTGATTGTCTCGTTGCGATGATCGTAATGGTAATTGGCTGAATTTATAGCATTCTTACAGCAAATATGTATTCTAGTCAATGGTGAGAGAGCGTCAACCAATTAGAGGCGCTGTAGCTGTCAAAGTTTAGTGCTAAGATGTTATCGCAGAATGAAAGTCAGGATTAAACAGCGTCGATTGCCCAATAGAACATCGTGGACCGATCACTGAACTGATGCCAAACTGAGGGAGAAACGTCCGTGCAAATCGCGCACTAAGTCCTTACCTCCGCGTGAGGCGGGCGGGGCTACTTGATCCTGTTGAGCACGAGGTCGGTGGTGACGACGAGCCCCTTCTGGTAGGGCGAGTCGGCGAGCTCGGCGGCCAGGCGCGCCGCCTCCACGCCGTGCTTGCGCGCCAGGAATCGCGTCTGCTCCAGGCCGCGTGACTTGTGCACGAGCTCGAAGGCCTTCTCCACGTCGCCCGCCTCTTGGAACCGCCTCATTATCATCGGGTTCAGCTCGGGGTACTGAAATACGAGTTTTCTGTCGTCAGACAAATATAAGCTAGCTATAGAGAACCGGGGTCAAATCAGTAATTTAGAGGATCCGTAGTCTCCAAGTTTAAAAAAAAAGGAATATGAGCAAAGTTTATCATTCTGACTAATATTCCCCTTTGCCCTTCAACTAGCTTGTGCTAGGAGATAGTACAATAGTGGAACGGGTGGGGTTTGAACCGGCAACCTTTTGGATTTCAGTCCGCTCCTCTAACCGTTGAGCTATCGAGGCTTGGGTTGCGAAGCTGTAGAGGTGCTGGAATGGTAATCTCGCACCGGAAAGGGCAGTGTCGGCAGATTCCCTCCCACCTAGCTATTTCCATTCCTCAGAAAAATCATTTCAGTCATTGTGGCGTGACGAGTAACAAACATCCAAGCTTTCACATTTATAATATTCGTTCGCGTGGGCTACACAAATTTCAAATATCATTCATACTTTGAGCTGTGCGTTTATAAATCAGTCAGTCAGTCACCTATATATTTAGAATAGGACAAAAATAACCAAGTATGTTTTTTTCTACTGGTCTAGTGAGAAGCATCATTATAAAGTATTCCATTTAGCAAAAATAGACAAACCTTCAATAAAGAGACTGTTCAGAAAATGATCAAGGTAATCGAGATAATAAATTAATATAGATCTGTAATATTATGTTCTCGACGGTCAGTTGTTCTATATTATTTAAATTACTTTTCAAAAATATAACACGTCAAATATAAAGTAAGTTATACGAACGAAGGACAATAAAGCGTCATAATTTATTTTGAAACATTAGTTTTGATGAATTTTAACGTGTAGCAACCCATTGCCGCTCACTACGGAGCACGGATTTCTTCTCAGAATGAGGTTTTGGCAGGAATCGTTTCATAGTTCGCGCTCTGTTCATCATTCTTATAGCACAGAATACTTAATAGTAGCTTCCAGGTTCAGAGGGCATACTCCGCAAGATGTTCAAATAAATAGATAGAGGTTCTTGCTTAAGGCTACTGTTTATCCCAGAAAATCAAAGAATTCCCAAGAGAATTTTGAAAACCTAAATCCACACAGACGAAGTCGCGGGCATCAGCTAGTCTATATCATCATCATCATCACCATCATCAGCCTGTGGATGTTCACTGTTGGACATACGCCTTCCTTAAAGAGCGCCACCACACCCGGTCCTCAGCCTTTCTCATGCAGCCACTCCCGCCAGCCGCTATACATCGCTAGTCTATAATATAATAATAGTAAACTTAAGAGTTTTTACCTTTTCGCACGCAAAGAGCACGGGCGCGGTGGCCAGCCCCAGGCGCAGGTCGGCGGCGGTGGGCTTGCCCATAGCCTGCGCGGACGACACGAAGTCCAGCAGGTCGTCCACCAGCTGGAACGACAGGCCCAGGTTGCGCCCGTACTGGAACGCCAGCTCGCACGCGCGCTCGTCCGCGCCGCTCAGCAGCGCCACCTGCGAACCACACCATTGTTTTTTATTTATTCAGATACAAGTTAACCCTTGACTGCAATTTCACCTGTTGGTAAGTGATAATGCAATCCAAAATGGAAGCCGTCTAACATGGAAAGGGTATGGGCAATGTTCACTAAAACCATACTCCTTTGGTTTCTACACGGCATCGTACCGTAACGGTGACGGCACGACTTTGCCGGTAGGTTGGTAACTAGCCACGGCCGAAGCGTCCCACTAGACCAGACCAGAAATTTAGAAATTATAATATTCCAAACCCCTGCCAGGAATCGAACCCGGGACCTCCCACTAATAAGATCACAGCGCTTACCACTGCGCCAGGGAGGCCGTCAAAAATAAAAGCTATGTTATTTACGTTTCCGTGTGCAATACGAGGCACTGCCTTGAAATACGCACGGGTTTGTTACGCTAACTGTTCTTCTAAACACGTTCAAGGCGATGTATGGCATTTGTCCTCCAATCGCGCACCAAATGTAATAAATCAACACTATATTTGCCAAAATCTAAAGTTACGTCAGGTTCGATTACAACCTGAGGTACCAGCCAGTTAAACGCCCCGTGTGCCCGATTGTTGCGTGTAACAGCAGCGCTTGGGCCGGTGTACCCTGGTAACATGGTTAACAATTTTTCTTCATGGGATATTGTTAACCATGGCTAATTGACCTGGCAGGGAGGGGGTGTTGTCCGCGCGACCCTCTGAGAGTCCCAAGCAGAGGGTGCAGTAGACGCACCCATGGGGCATAGCCCCAGGAGCACAGGGTGTGGCTGTGTTGGGTGGTTGATGATGAGTGTTTCATCACCCATCCAATCACGGGCAGGTCTCTCGCCTGTCCAGTTTGCTGACGGATGAGGGAGATGTCGAGGATGGAGAACGTGGAGATGGAATTGCCCTTCCCGCGAACCCAAAACATAAACATTCATGTGCCCGGCCTGCAAACTCGTGCGCGGTTGGAAAACGCGTGCCTTAAATTGAACACGAATTTGGAAAGTGATTAGCGTAACAAACCCGTGCGTGTTTCAAGGCATGTACTGCCGCCTATTGTACACGGAAACGTAAATACTTGTATGGGGCCTCCTTGCCAAGAATCGTCTGTAGGTATATTACTCTCCCCGAATTTCAATCGAAACAGTGGATGGATGCTGCCCTCAAGGACCCTGGACATTGAACGTGGACCTGGAGTTGAAAATTAGTCGGGCATTCTTCGACTAATACGTGAGTTCAATCGTCAATCTTTTGTATTTATATTATTCTCGATGGTGACTATGGCGCAATTTTCAAATGTTGTTTTTTTTTTACTTTTAGTTTGTTTTGTTGGCAGAGCAGTCGTATTTTAAATTATACAGCGTGTTAAAACTACTCTCTTTAAAATATTTGTCACAATTTATAGCTTTAGCATAAATGTAGGATAAAAATAGTTACCGCTTTGACTGAGTTTGCGATTAGCGAGGCTGTCTTTCTGTATGTTTTGGTGAGGTAGTGCGCAAACCGCTCGTTCTCTGTCTCTTTGCTGCCTAGCTGCATGAACTCGCCTTGGACCAAATCTGTGACCACCTGGAAAAGGTCAATAAAAAAACTTTAAACATTTTCAATTTATTTATACTCTTTTTTTATTTTATTGGATGCCTGGTGCACTTCGACCGCCCGTTGTGGCAGATCCTTTTTTCCAAGCACATGCAAACTGTGAAATCAACTCCCTTCTGCGATGTTCCTACCTATGTGATTACAACGTGTGAATAATCAAGGGGCAGGCCAACAAATTCTTGAAAGGCCGGCAACGCATTGGCGGTTCCTCTGGTACTGCAAATGTTCAAGGGCGGCAGTAATCACTTAACATCAGGTGAACTGCCTGCTCGTTTGCTCGCTATTTTTATTTAAAAAAAAGATTAGCACTGCAAACAGACTCGCTGACAAGTGATGATGCTGTTTAATGCAAATCCGTACCTAATACATACCTACCTATTATAATTGCAAAAGTCTGTCGTCTGTTTCACTTCCTATTTGTCTATCTGTCTGTTAAACTTTTCTGTTAAACCGATTTCGAATTTTGGTACAGAGATAACTTGATTCTACATGAGGCTACTTGTAATCGCGGAAAATCAATGAGTTCCTGCAGTCTCCATGTTTATCCAATAAACTAATATCCATGCGAAAAATTTCGTGGAACCGGTGCTCCGCCGTCGCGTGATTGAAGGACAAACAACAAACATTCACACTTTCGCATTAATGATACGGGTAGTGATTATAATATATGCAGTTTGGTGATTGGATACGTTAAGGTCAACACTGACTATGAAGATATACTTTTAAAAAACAAAAATATTTGAATACCTGGCTGAGTACAAGTGTGACCTCGTCGCTGCGCAAGCGAGCTATCATCATCGACGCCACGGCGAGGATGAAGTCGCCGGCCATCGCCACCTGAAGAAATCAAATTACGCAAATTAGGTACGTAAAGTATGATCGCAGATTACACACATATAAAAAAAATCCCTATACCACGATAAGCCACTGCTAAGAACTTATGCACAGAAAAATATCACACGGAAAAGGCCGTGGTTATTTATTTTCTTAGGCCGCGGACACACCCGTAAGTTTTACTCATGTAAGTAGCTTACATGATTAACTTACGACTTTACTAATGTAAATATCGATATGTTTACATTAGTAAACGCACCATTTACCATCAGGTGAGATTGCAGTCAAGGACTATAACTTGTATTTAAATAAAAAGAAGATGTTTACATTAATAAAATATATATTGTCAATTAATTACGTAAGCTATTTATGAGAGTAAAACTTACAGGTAAAATCGCGGCCTAAGATAGGTACTTTTCATAAGTGTTACAGATTTGAGCCAAAGAACATATTATCTTTCAGTACTGTACCTACTTCACTTTCAAGATAGCGATCCACAGATAGAGCGCCTGAAGCCTAACGACATCTAGTCAAAGTCATGTAATATCTGTAATGCGACTACGCAGATTGTAAAATAGAAACCAAAATATTTACGCTGCCTAATGCTAAACTAATTAGATTTAGAAAAGTAAACCACGTACGATTCAGTTCAATGACAACTGCCCGAGGTACAATTTACTAGATAAGGTAAGTTAAATATTGAGTAGGTTTGCCTATTCTAAGTGACCAATGCTAAGTGGGACATCGTATTACTGTGCGTCACTGAGGTGTCGATCTATAGCTTCTTCTCCCCTTTTTAGCCATGGCCTGCTTATTATTCTAAACCTTTATAGATAGGTTACATGTTTTTAATGGAACGAATGCCAGCCACCCTGACGTAGCTGGTGTAAACTGTTTGCTCTATTAGAATATTAGTGACAAGTGACATCATGGTTGAGACCGAATGCTTATACTTAGGCAACCTATAAAAAGTAGCAAACCCTTCTTTTTGCTTCATCTAACGATCGAAATTTATAATCAATCCATCCGTAATCTGTCGATAAGTTACTTAGCAATATTGTTGTTTGTCAAAAAAGATCATATAATTTTTGACAACAAACAACGCTGCTAAGTAACGTATAGTACTTCAGGTCGAGATGTTGATCGGGGTATGAGGCGGGGGAGCGGCCCGCACACCCGCACGTCCAGCACCGGGTTAGCGCGCGGGCTGTGCGGGTGTGCGGGGCGTCACCACCTCGATTGCCATCTCGACTTGTCCCGTTCTATTGGTACTTATCGACAGATTTCAAACAGGCTTGTTTATAATTAGTTTCGGTCGTAAATCAAATGAATTAACGACAATGATGTCATTAGACCGGTGCGTACTATCAATAAATTGTTATGTACCGATGGCGCTCATTTCTCCACTAGCCACCAAGAATGTGTAGAAAGTTGTGATGTCTTCGCATACTAATACCTACAGTGCACTGTGCAGGAGCGGTTTCGCCGGACGCAGGCGCACGCCGCGTCGTGTCTTTGTAACTAGGGTTGACACTTATACAGGATGTAACTAACGGCCCAAATTAATAAAAATATTTTTTATAAGGCTTTTTTTTCTCTCTCGTCTGCCTTTACAAATTAGCCAATGTCAAGTTTGTAGTTATTTGTAACAAGTTAGTAACTATACAAGTATGGACCACGTCTGTGCCGGCGCTCGCCGACATACGCACGGCACTCCTTTAGAGCGCTTTCCAGTCAGTTTTAACAAAAAAAAAAAACACTCCAAAAAGGCAGAGCACGCCCGCCAGCTAACACCAACACAGACGAAGTCCATACGTAATCTGTATATAATGAATGACTTAGCAACGTTGTTAACTGTCAAAAAGATCATACATCTTTTGACAAATATCAACGTTGCCAAGTAACCTATCGACAGATAACAGATAGGATTGATTGTTAAGTTCAGCCGTAAAACGGCATGATCCCGTTGTATGGTAATCGCTATCAAATGACCCCTAAATATCTTTGGGCCAAAAGAGCTTGAGTTATTGAAAGTTTTGTTTTTAGAAAAAAAGCGGATTTGTTTCCTTAAAAATTAAATTAAAAAAGTAATGCATTTTGCCAACTTTTTAATTCTAGGTAGCGCTCGCAGCTTTTTCAATTAGTAGGTATGTAGTCATGAGTACCTACTAAGTTTATCAAAATAGATTTTCCGATTAGGACTCCAAAACTCTACCAATTGCATGATTTTTATTATGTAAACTTGACAAAAGTGCTTTTTTTTTCTTAAAAATTGGTGAGATTTTGGCCCTGCAGATAATTTTAAAACATCTAAAACACTTTTTTAGCTATCTAACAAGATACAAAAATATAAGATGATGTCATCAACATTTTTATTTTTCAATTAAAAGTGTTTAAACGTATTTGCAACCCTAATGACTATAGGCTTTCAGAACCACGTTTCCCATTAATAAAGACTGGTTAACCTACATACATTGACCGGCTTTGGAATACCTATATATAAAACTGGGTGAGACCGATGAGGTTCCAGGGAGACTACAGATTTCTTATTTCTTTTTATGAATTGAAAAAAGGAACTGCTGAGTTTCTTGTCCGCTTGTTTCAGTAGAAACTGCTTTCCGAACCAGTAGTAGAGTCCCAGACGTAGTATAAGAGACACTAGAACGAAATAAATGAATTATGAATTAGAATGCTCTCGCGCATCGTTGATCCGATTGAGTTTCAACTTTGAACAGTTGTTGTTGGCACTTATGTACAATAGATGGCACACCAGCCGCTTTACAACGCATACCGAGCATTAGCTAGTAAAAAGTAAGTAAAAAGGAGAAGTTATATTTATGTCTAGATTCTAGACCCATTAATTTCACTAGACCACCTAGAATATACTAAAAATAGATTGTTTGACCTTGGGACCAGCAGTTGCTATTCAAATAACGTGTATTAGCATAGTGGCGTGGTAGCCTATAACTATCAGCCAAATAGGTATCGTCTTGATTCATAACATTGGAGGACCACTGAATACTTAATAGTACCTTCCAGATAGGATACTAAAAGTCTTCGTATATTACACAGACTCGACAACACCGTTCCAACTGCAACTTTCGGTTCAGCATCATCGAGTCGTTCTGTCGACGGGCGACGAGGCGATCAACCTGACAGTTACCAGTAGACGACGTGTCGTCAATAAGTGGGCAACGCGTCGTCAACGAAAATGATATAAGATATATATGTATTTATTATATATGTATATTATAAAATGTACCTATTAGAGTGTATGTTTATGTATACCTACCTACTGCATTGCGACTCCCTTACAGTTCTATAAGTTCTAACTTCTAAGTATGGGTTGCCTGGAAGAGATCACTTTAGTGATAAGGTCGTCCTTTGTTTGTAAATCTATCCTGTATTTTATTCTTTGTCATAGTTTTAAGGAATAAAGTGGTTTAAATAAATAAATTAAGGTATCAGCTAGGGAAAAAAAAAATTACATTAATTTGTCGTTGGGACGTCTAAGCCCGAAAAGTGCTGCTAGGTCAACAACGCGCTTACGACCGGGGCTGATGAGCGAGCAACGAAAGTTCAACTTTTTTATTATTTTGTGCGACACATTACTTCTTAAAGAGTTGGTTATCCGATTTGTATGAACTTTGGTGCAGAGGTAGCTTGCATCTCGGAGATCGATATAGCCAACTTTTATCCCGGAAAAATCAAAGAGTTCCCACGGAATTTGAATACACCTAAATCCACGGTAACGAAGTTGCGGGCATCATCTGGTAACAAATAAAAAATGCAGACGCAGTCTGTAATCTACCTACATTGATTTCTGTAGTTAGGTGATTTGCTAGACAGAGGGGCGGTGGCGGTATCCACATTATTTTCTTGACTTTCATATAAGTTACCTCGTCACTACCACCGCACCCACTTAACCTATCACGTCAATGGTCAAATATACGAAGCAATATGGTCTTGAACCTTATAACCTTTCCGAGATTTACCAAACCGCTCTCTAAGAACTCGACTGTTGGGAAATGCCTCACGGACTATACCTGATACTTTACAACCGATAGGTATTTAACACAATATAAGCGGTTATTTTATGAAATTAATAACTTTGATATTAGTTATGACCTTCGTGCTATTTACAAACTTTGTAAGAATAGAACGTTGCTCTTTAATAATATTGAATCGTAAACATTAATCTTAAGGTATGCTTAAAATAAAACTAACTGGTCGAATTCTGTACCTATCTACATTAAATATATTAAAAAAAAATTAATTGCAGAAAGCTTCTTTGTTGATATAGTGCCCAAAATAGTATTTTTTTAATTTCTGACTGTTCGTGCATCACGCTGAAACTACTGAACGTAATTTTATGGTATTTGGCATTATTTATAGTAGGTACTTAATACTTTGGGATAACATTGGGGATATCATTTATGCTGAAAAATAATAGGATTCCTTCGGGATAGCGGACCATTTTTTATCGATCTTACTCCAAAACTCCATCAAATCTTAACGGATTTTCACAGTTCTATTTTCATTAGAAAGGTCATCATCAGGTATATTTTGGTCATGAATGTTTTTTCAACAACGAAAATCGAACAATTATGCAGTGGCTTTCAATTAGTTATTATTGATATGTTAGTGTTAGTTGTTTGTGATAATATCTGGGACCAACGGACGCCAAATTCTCCTCCTTTTCTAAGTAGGTCACCCACCCATTTGTTGACTAGAGTCAACGTTGCTATAACAACCGCCACAAAGGAAGGATTTTTTTTCTGCAGAAAATCCTGTGATGTTTATATTTATGGGTCCTCCTTGAATATCGTGTGTATTTTGATTGAAAATTTTATTACTATTTAACTACTTTATAAAATTATTATTACCCATATCAAATTATTTATTGGTTTTATAACCAATGCCCTCATGACACCAATTTATTCGAACATCAGTTCGAGGTTGGGATTTTTACGTCAACCTCGAACTCGAGCTCCAACCTACGTGCGCTGAAGCTGAACACTTTCAAGTAAAGATTTTTATATAAACCTGTGGAGATGATACAACTATTGATGCTGTTAGAATGCCATAAACCTACTTTGTCGTATTAGTTAACAAATTACAAAAACCAAATTAAATTTGAATTTCGCGGTTAGACTCATTTAATGCACCTTAAGAACAAACATACTTGTTATTTGTATGGCTTAGATATTGAACACGGATGAACCAACGGGATTGGAGACAGGAACGATCGGTGGTGGCGCGTGTCGTTCGCGCTTCGGTGCACAAATCACGCACGCATTAGCACACTTTCTGCCGCTATCCGAACTAAAAACACATCCGTTACGAGCATACCTACTTTAATACCTACCCACCGCACCAATACAGGTACACTTAATCTATACTAATAAATAAAATTGGAGTGTCTGTCTGTAATTTCGAAATAACTACCTCATATTAAGCTCATATGGTTATTTGAACGATACCAACACTGAATCACACGTTTTTAAAATTTTTGTCTGTCTGTCTGTCTGTCTGTTTGAAAAGGCTAATCTTCGGAACGGCTGGACCGATTTTGACGGGGTTTTCAGACAAGTAGAGGATTGATCAGGGAGTAACATAGGCTACTTTTTTAACCGACTTTCAGAAAGGGAGTTGTGTTTTTCTTCCTATGTACACCGAAATCTCCGAGATTTCTGAACCGATTTGCGTAATTTTTTTTTTAATCGATAGAGGAACTTTGTGACAACTTTCCCACGGGATTTCAGACCCTAAATCCACGCGGGCGAAGCTGCGGGCATCAGCTAGTTGAAAATATACTCGTGAATACGCAGCTTTAAATTTAATTCGTGGATATGTCGTTATTTGATCTATTTTTCATAGCTTTTACAAAAAATTAATTGAAACATAACTACCTATGTTTGAATAATAAGGTTTGAAATTATTATTAAATATGGATTACCCATACAAATATTATAATCCATAATAATACCCATATCTGAAAGTTAGAAAGTGTGTCTGTCTGTCTGCTACGTTTTCACGTTACGTTGCCACGAAATTCGGTACAGAGATAGCTTCTATCCCGGGGACGGACTTACTTTTTGTCCCGGAAAGCTAGATTTCCCTGGGAATTTTTAAAAACCTAAATCCAAGTGGACGAAATTGCGGGTAATTTATGGGAAATAAATTCCGACGGAATTATTACAAAACGCGGACTAAGTCGTGGGCATCATCTAGTCGTTAATAAGAAAATCAATCAATAGTAAATAACACTTAAAGTCTCGCTATCAATCTGAGTCTTGGCCAGATTTAATTTAAGTATCTTAAAATTTGCATAAAGTCAATGTCACTAAGAGTAGATCATAATTGTAATTCTTGTGTCGTTCAGTTTGTCATACTAAGTGAATCAAGTTTCTGAAAAATCTCAGCGTTAAAAAAATAGTCAAACTAAAGATACTCTAGACAAGAAAAATACATTTAAGTCCCCTATTGACTATATTGACTAGCAACCACTCCTCTTATTACTGTAATCCTTTAAAATCTTTTAAAAAGATTTTTGCCACAGTTTAATCAACTATATATACTCGTGTGTATTGGGTAGACGGCACTCGATAAGAGTGAAAGGCTTTTTCAAGAATGCTTTGAAAGTCTGCCCATCGCAAGCCACATGAATAATTTACCAGAAAAATCTCTACGATTTCACGCCAACTATATTCCGAATGCGTTTGAGTTTCTATTCTGCAATTCATTTACACCTATGAATACTATCTTATTTATTCCTATGCATGTCTTAACAGTGTTGTTAATAAAACAAAATGTTTTAGTTCCGTTACACACTTCAAGGACTAGAGACCTATTAAATTATTTTATCAATGATAGAATTTGCAAATCAGATTCCGGACGTGCGTCACATTACAAATAGCGTATCAGACTCATTTCAATATAGATGTAGTCACCAAATTCAAACCTGACATTATAACTACTGAGTGGAGACAAGTATACTATTTATGTACTCGTATATGGAAACAGTTACGTCAATCAAGCTGAAAACCGGCCGATATTATAATCAATCCCACCGTCGAAGTTTACTTAGCAACCTTGTTGTTCGCCAAAAACTGTAAGGTTTTTTTGTGAAATAACAATGTCGCTGAGTGTCTTATCGACAGATTACGGATAGATTGATTATTAATTATTTTGAAAAAGAAATCTATCCGTAAAAGAAATCTACTCGTAGTAGATACTAGTGAACTTGAAAATGAATATGACGATGTGAATAAACTGACTATTATTGCTGGTCAGTTGCGAAATGAGTTTTTCACAAGTGGACCTCGCGTAAACTGAGCGGTCTGCGTGTATAGTCGACGTGATCTTTCGCAAGACAGCCTTGACAGTGGTGGTGGGCAGGTGGCGGACGTAAGGTGAATGTGGTGGGATGAATGTGTGTCACGCGGACGGCCTTGACTCCCCTCTTATAACCCTCCTCTAACAAACTGCTTTTTATAGTCGGCATCGGTATCTGCAAACGCTCAGAAATCGTGTAAAGAATACTTTAATGCATTTATTATGTTCTCAATAACCTGTTTAGAAATCACGCTGTGAAATCGAAATGAATCTGCGCTATTTTATCAATATATTAATAGTAATTCGTGTTGCAAGTGCAGTATGATGAAAATTTTTATTAATTAAATAAAATGTTTAAAAATTACTGTAGTTGGAATAGGAACCACAATGTAGACAATTATACCTATAACAAGTATTGTATAAAATATGCCAAAGTAATACATTCGCGGGGAATTATTCTGTATTTTTTCCATTGAATAAATTTATCGAACGTTTCATAGTATTTTTCGGGTTAATATTGCATTTTCTTGTAACTTTAATACATTGGTATTTTTGTAAGTTGCACATCAGATGATGTAGACATTTTACAGATTTCTTCTTTGAAAATAACTCCACAAGAGACTTGTTGTCCATGTTAGGTATGTATCAAATATAATAATAGAAATTTTAATACATCGTACTAACTATTATACTAGGTATTTTAAAACAACATAATTGATTAATTATTTATTAGTGTCAAAATAAAATTTATAAAAATTAAATATGTCGATTAAATTGCACTTTTTTTTCTATGACATTATATACTTATATAAAAAAGCAATTGGCATAAAATAGGACGTAGTCTTAAAATACAGAAAATAGTATCAGAATGATCAAGATTTATTCGAATTACAGTCGATCGAAGTATTTCGCATTGAGTGAGTGGTCGGTCGGGTGGTTACGAAACATGCAGGCATGTTGTGGCGATTAGTAGCCGAGTGGGCCATCGTTTCAACATACCTGGCTAGATGGCAAGGCGACACATGTACCGCTTAAAATTTGGTCAGTCCTAAGACATTCCGCAAATTACATATACCTACTTACGTCTTTATATAACTACTTACGTCTCTATCAATGAACCCAAATAAAATCGATGTAATTTCAAAGCCTCTTCTCAATCATTTAAATATATATTAGGTACTTGAACCTAGGAACTACACGGACCCCCTACTAGACACCCTTATACCTACTTTTAAACTTTAGGCGCGTCTGGCAGGGGGTTGCCACGACACTAAGTGTCTGGCAATGCATGACCTGATTTCTAATACTATTCCGAAGAAAATATAAAAAAAAAAATTGACTTTATTCCGAAGTTTTTTTACACCTTTATTACCTGTTATCTCCCAAAGCCACCATGATCCAAACTTCATAGTCGCTGATCGTTCCTACCTGTGTTGGGAACAATACGTAGTGAAACTTTCAGCTTTTAATAAAATAACGAAGATCTGCCACGCGCTGGCCCTTAGTCTAATATACTTACTTATTATGCAAGAAATATTAATTATCTTAATCACCTATCAGTTGTTTAAGCTGGGACATTAATATTTAGTAGGAAGGTAGCTAACGAAACTTAAATAGATTTAAAATATTATTTCTATTATAAAATGTATATTATATAGTGCATTGCTATTACATATACTTACTTATTATCCAAGAAATAATTTATTATTGTAAACTTGTAGTTTTAGTGGTGCGTAACGCCTAAATACTCGTACCTACCTATCCACCTGGTTATTCGATAACGATTTATTTGATTAATGTTATATAAAACTCAACTCGATCTGGAACAAGTTTTTAATGCAAAATCATAATTCCGTAGGAAGAACATAGCCAAAAAATATTGGTTGTCTGTAAAGTCGGTTTTCGGTTTACTGACGATAGTTGAACGTGACAACAAAGGCCGATTGTGCTTCTTTGTCGCTCGTTCTGCGCTCTCGCTTGCACTTCAAGCCTTACACGGAACGCCTCAGAGCGAGGTAACGCCGCATGAGTCATGTTTTTTCGTGCGTGCAGCCGGCTCTATCGAATTATAAGACGTTGTCACGTCAAATATTTTAAATTGCACATTTCTCAACCCCCTATTTTACCCTAATTTTGACTTTTCGAAAATCCTTCCTTAGCGGATCGTCACAGCTATATATGCATGCGAAACAGCCCGATCCGTCCAGTAGTTTGAGCTGTGCGTTGATAGAGCAGTCAGTTACCTGTTCTTTTTATATACTTTGATAATATATACCTACTCTACTCGTATATGTAAAAAATAGATACGTATCTGAAGTGCAGACTTAAAACTGAAACCTTATGTCTTACTCATCAGCAAGCACGGATTTAGTGTATTCGCCATGTAATATTATGAGCGTGCATGTCTATGGAATAATGTCATTGTTTTACCAACACTATTAAAAGATCAATAGGTTCTATTCTTTTCGAATATAGTTCAATGACTTCCGAGTAGAAACCAGAAAAATTATATACGAGTAATTATCATAATTTATTAACGTTGTAAAGGCAAGTCTTAGGAATATAAACTTTTTAGGGTTCCCTACGTCAAAAGGAAAAAAGGAACCCTTATATTATCACTTTGTTCTGTCTGTCTGTCTGTTGGTCTGTCTATCGTGTCTGTCAAGAAAACCTATAGGGTACTTGACCCGTTGACCAACAAAATCCGAAAACCGTGAATTTATGATTACATCACAAAAAAATGTGTTCACGAACATTATGAGTTTACTTACACACATAAGTGTTAAAATAACTTGTACGATAGTACGGAACCCTTCGTGTGCGAGTCCGACTCGCACTTGGCCGTTTTTTATGCTAATTATTATTATTATATAATTCAATATTGCCCTTAGTCATAAAAAAATCTTGGCAAGCAGGATTTGAAATTATCCTTGGCCGGCCTTTTTTAATAAATTAGGTATATTATAATGCTAGGACGTTATTATATTTAAATTAGATATATTACATGCTAATCATTAATTTTAATATTGCCCTTATAAGGAATTTTTGACAAATAGGATTTGAAATCGTCCTTGGTCGGCCTTTTTTTAACCCCCGACCCAAAAAGAGGGGTGTTATAAGTTTGACGTGTGTATCTGTGTATCGGTGTATCTGTGTATCTGTCTGTGGCATCGTAGCTCCTAAACTAATGAACCGATTTTAATTTAGTTTTTTTAGTTTGAAAGGTGGCTTGATCGAGAGTGTTCTTAGCTATAATTCAAGAAAATCGGTTCAGCCGTTTGAAAGTTATTAGCTCTTTTCTAGTTACTGTAATTTTCACTTGTCGGTGGTGTTATAAATTTTTAATTTACACTTGTTATTCATAAATTACATTATTATTATAGTGTATAGGTCGTTTGCAGATATAGGTACATACAATAAATTATAAATAGGCCATAGATAAATTCTTTATTGCCTATTTATTATTGCCATGTCCATTCGCGTCAATTCGACTGCAAGCAGTCTTGTTCTGTTTTTAAAATTTAGAAAAAAATGCGCATTATGCGTATATCAAGTGCCTATAAGCCGTAGCACGAATTAGCCTTTTTTTTAGATAACACCTTTTGCAATACTATAATTTAAAAAGATGTGCCTTCAGCCTCTTTGCTTTATAATAATAAATATTATCACGTGTACCTAAAACCCCCAATTTTTAGTAGTGTGCATTTTTTAAAGAACCTCGTTGTCAGTATCCAGTCATGCCGGAAATTGCTGGCGTGCGTACATACCGATTACAGTTTTGTTTTTTTTTTAAATAGTGAAGCTATTTCCGAACAAGTGGGAGAAATAGTAGATTATTCAACATGGGGGGTAATGTAATGTCTTACGTCGCGGGCGCCGGGATAAATCCCAAGCATAACAAGGGATTTTAGAGTAACTCCCGAGCGTAGCATAGCGTAGTAGAACAGCCTGCAGAGCGACTGTTGCCGGCACTGTAGCGGCCAGCGCGGCGACTCAGCGCGCCGCGGGTGAGCGGAGCGGAGTGAACTGTGGAGCCCAAGTTCGACCCACATCCCCGCACCGCGGACCCCGCAAGGTACTGTTACGAAGACCAGTTTGACTTTACATTCATTATTAAAAGCCCGACAGGTAGGTCAGAGGAAAGTGTTAAACGAATTTTGCTTTCGACGAAACTCTATGTCATACCCAATAGAAAGTGTTAGTTGGTCATCTTAATTCAATAAACTCAGAATTATAATTATCATCTTGCTATAATTAGCTGATTCATCACGAGCGAAATTACACATAGTAGTGTTTTATACATTAAGTGTAATCTAATTAGGGTTACGTAAATCCGAATGGAAAAACGGAAACTTTATAGGATCACTCGTGTGTCTGTCTGCCCATCTGTCAGAGCTAATTTTCCGTCCGAATCTACTGAACCAGTTAAATTGAAAATGACTCCAATATGAACGTTTTTCTATGAATTTTCCCTTTGCCCTTTTTTAACTAAAAAATCTAGTATCTCAAGCGGAATTAATTCACCCGGCCTCTCACGTGGTGAGGTGCGGTTAGAGGGAATGGGTGACACGAACAAATAACATTGTTTCCTTATTGTGGAAACGGTACTATACCTACCAACGAGTTGTCACTACCGTTTATTTTATTTTTTTTAAAAAGGGAAATTATAGGGACAATAAACAGGGTGTTATACCCATAGGTGTATATTGTTATATACGGTGTAACATAACCTACCTCGGTACCAAATTTCACACAAATCGGTTAAGCGGATGGGATTTTAGGAATCCCGTGGGAACTCTTTGATTTTCCGGGATAAAAGTAGCCTATGTCCGTCACCGGGATATAAGCTAACCCTGTACCAAACGTCAGAATTGGTTAGGCTGTTGGGCCGTGAAAAGGTAGCAGACAGACAGACAGACACACTTTCGCATTTATAATATTAGTATGGATTGATTGATGTCGAAATTGCATCCCAATGTTCGTCTGCAATAAAATAATTCCTTTTACAGTGAAGCCGGTTCTTCTACTTAACGACATTCTTGTGAGTATTACGTGATAAGTGATAACATTTGAAGTAATATCTTCGGCCCTTACTAATAAAAAATTTCATACCGCTTGAATACATGATTTATGCACACAAATGTATGACTGAAATGTGTATAAATGTGTAAGTAATACAAATCGTTTTATATCAGTAAGGGCATTCAAATGTAAATTCATACAAAACGGACCCCCAATTTAAAATAGCTGTATACAAAAATGTTATTTAAATTGTTTTTAATAAAACCATAGCTAATACTTTATATGTATCTAGACATCCTTATTCTGTTTCATTCATTACATTATTGGATTCCACACAAAATTAATTTGTACCTATATTAACTAAAGTAAGCATGGTTGTGATTAATCTTTAAATTCAGTGTAGGTATTTACGAAATAATTGAGTAAATATGACAGCGTGTATTATAAGGGCAGTGTGAAACCGTGTCGTACAAAAATGTCGTCGACAAAATTACCCAAAAAAGTGGGATGCAAAAAATGCCTTACCATAATTACTAATGATTACTGAATTCATATTAAGGAAAAAGAATTATTTCAAGCAATCACAACGTAGGTACGAGTAGAGTAATTGTAAAAAAATAAAATCACGTTGCAACATACCAAATTGGATTATTGACCTATCATATTATAGTAGTAATCAATACCCAGGTTCCCAGATAATATTACTTACCCTATCATTTTAATGGTAGTGGTAGGTAGTGAGTGGGCATTTCGGAGTTCGTACATATCAATATTATCGACAATCGTTTTATATATGTACAAATAACTAAGCAAATCTAAATTGCAGATATTAAGACTAAAATAATACAAAATAAAACACAGCCCCGCAGTCTACGGTGCAATTCATCCATCCATATTATCTGCTACTACATAATATTAATAAATGCGAAAGTGTGTCTGTCTTTCTGTCAGCTAGCTTTTCACGGTCCATCCGTTCTACCAATTTTGATATAATTTGGTACAGCTTGGCAATTTAGATTGCATCCTGGGGACGGACAGGCGTTATGTTTGTCCCGGAAAATAAAAGAGTTCCCGCAGGATTTTTTTATAACCTCAATCCACATGGACGAAGTCGTGGACATTATCTATTTGGCGTTGAGATAACCAGCATCCCACGAATGAATATAGGCTACTTTTTATTTCGGGAAATCAATGAGTTCCCACAGGATTAAAAAAAAAAATAATCCTGTGGGAAACAGGATTTAAAAAAAGCCCAAATCCACGCGGACGAAATCGCGGGCATCATCTAGCATTTAATAATAGTCTACTTTTTCTATACATAATATTATGTACATATATTATACATGATAGAGAAAGTAACTCTGATTCTCATATTTCTACAAATACACGTTGGACGTTATAACTTTAGAGTCATATTAACAAGAATGCATAAATATTCCAGACGCATACGATCCTGATTAAAACTCACAGTTCTCCAGCGACGACTTCGAAGTCCAATGAACAATATAACGTACGAGACATATTCTGAACAATGGTCACAGAAACGATAGGAATCGCCAATACAGTGCTGACGTTTTATATCGCATCCTTGACAACCGCATCTATTGTCGCGGGCAATATTTGCACGCTAGGCCGCGGTGGCCTCAACGACAGCGGCGAGCGAGGCGAGAGCGGCAGCGGGAGCGGGGCGATGACACAATACGCTTTTTCATTTATATGGAGCCTCCATGTCACTGCCACCGCTGTCGGCTAGGACAGCATCATATAAATAAATGGGTATTGTGCCATCGCCCGCTCCCGCCGCCGCTTAACGCTGTCGTCGAGGCCGTGGCCTAAACTAATTTGCACTCAGCACATAATACGTAACAAAAGAATAAAAAAACTTGAAGTCAATGACTTTACTTCTTGTTGGCAAAATCGATAGGTAAGTACCTATTACATAAAGAGAATTTGATAAGAACGAGTGTATATAGAGTGATTCGCCAATGCACAATATCAAGTCAAACCTGTGCGAAATATGTACTAGAAAAGCTGTGGTAAAGCAAATTAGGTATGTATGTATGGAAAACTAGCGACCCGCCCCGGCTTCGCACGGGTGGACATTTATTTTTTCTATTTTCCGGGATAAAATATAGCCTATACGGATTCGGAAGAATCCCTCTAAGTAATAGTAAAAGAAATTTTGAAATCGGTCCAGTAGTTTTTGAGCCTATTCAATACAAACATACAAAAATACAAAGGTTTCCTCTTTATAATATTAGTATAGATAAACATTTTGACAAAATTGACATCATAGAACGCTATTATAAGCTCAAAAGTTATATGAGACGAAAAAATAGAGATAACTAAATCAACATAAATGAATATCTACAGACATCTAAATTAAGCTACATTATCATTTATACATTATACATTATAAATCAAGTACCTACACACCAGACTTGAATGTGGTTTATCCATGTTTGAATATTTTCCAAACGGATTCGGACAACATCCGCCATACTTAATCACACATATTTGATATTGTCACAACGATGATTCGTTTCTTTAGAATTACTGCAGATGCCTAGGTGCTATACTATTTTACTTGTATAACACACTCCACAGACGCACAATTATTTTTTAACTGAGAAAAAATATTTGCACTTACTTAAAGGATTTTTTAAATTAAATTCTTTAATTAGAGAATTATTGTTAATACAATGAATAAAAATGCAGTGTTTTAAAACAGAGATCAGAATTATTCTGCCGATTATGGATTTTATACTGAAGGATGAAAAAAAGTCGCAATGCCTTCAAGTTGTGTAATGATTGATAATATAAATATTCTATACGCATTTGACGTTTTATTGTTATTTTATTGTATCGTGGCAGATACCAACGTACAAGTTACGTTAATAATATCCATTTGATTAATTAATTATTAACGCGATAGTTTATATGTATCGATGGATGTTTGTTGCTCTTTCACGCAAAAACTACTGGAAGGATTTAGGTATTTTTTCATTGTCCTTAGGTTAGCTATTATATTATATTTTATATTTTACTGTACGACTTATGTTTATGTTAATGCACGCTGTGACTGCCCGTAAGTGGAGTTGCATAAGAGCCCTAGAATTTAAGGAACAACATGTATAATTTAAATGTGTAACTCTGTGGGCGGTACTTTAGTAAATAAATAAATAAATAAAGCTGAAATTTGGAATGGAGATAGATTATACCATGGATTAACACATAGGCTACTTTTCATCAATGAGACCCCAAGGGATTTTTAAAAACCTATATCCACGGGAACAAAGTCGCGGACATCAGCTAATCAGATAATGAAATGATATAAAGTTATATTACAGACCCTGAGTAGCGATTCGCGATCCGCCTAACTTTCTTTATTGCGCACCTCTGTTTACAATGAAAGGAAAATTTGGACATGACTTAGTTTTAAGTCGTCCATACTCCTACTTTCAAACATTTAACCTACATCCACAGTAAAGTGATTTTTACCTAGCTTTTAGCAAAGAAAAATTTTAAAGGTAGGTAATATTTCTGTGTAAAAATTAAAATTTAAAGGGGGGGTAAAAACAACCATCAATAATTATAAAACGATTTCAACATTTCAGTGATAATAGCAAACATGGAACACCATAAGGTCATAAGAATTGATTCCATGTAGAATAAGTGGCAAGAACAATAAGGACTTAAAACTTATTGTGATATCAGCATGACCTACCAACGTTTTGCAAAGGCTTACGAAAACTACCTTGAGAGGACATAACTAAGGGTCTTAATACTTTCAACAAATATTTCATTTAAGGGTGATATTCTGTCGTTAGTAAAATTACCCAATTATGAATATAACAACCATAAATTACAGATTAGAATTACGTACTTACTGAATATTATAGGAGACCCTTTTTAGCAAACAAAAATACAGTTTCTTAAGTAAATATATAATATTATTGAAAAAGAAAACATAAGAAAGTTCTAAGAACTTTAGAGATCATAACAGCACGTTTCTTACTTACCAGAGTAACGCGTGACAATGAACTTTGCTTAGAGAAAGCCTATGTCATAAGGAAGAACATTTGCTTACTTTTACTAGACTTTTTTATATAATTTTTTGGTAGAGTTTAAGTTTTTAGTTAAATCTAAATACTTCATACCTTCTATTAATTAAATGATATGTTCGTTATTTTTGTAATGTTCTATCAAAAATTTAGAACAACCACTTTATTTGGTGTTATTAGGTAGACAGAGTGAAATGAATACATAATTCCTTATTTGGGATATGAGCGACACAGTACAAAGTAAGAAAAATTTATAAGTAGCAAACAGAGATCACACAATGACTTTGAGATTAGATAACCTTTTAATCCAGACAAAAATGGCGGCATTCAAAAAGCAAACTAGAGAATCTGACAGAAAGAATCCAAAAAACCGGTCTAGTTCCAGTCGGACTTGCACACGTCCTGTACCATCATACAAGACGGTACGTTTTTCAGACGACCCCCAAAGTAAAATAAATCAAATACCAAAGGTATTAAAATAGGTAATCAATTATTATTATTCAATATTTGTTTTATGCTTCACTAAAATCGGCTGTAAAACGAAATACAAACAATAAATTAGATAGGTATACTCGTAAGTGATTGAGTATAAAAGGAAAATGAGGCGAAAACAAAAATTATAAACGTGAGGCTGCAGGGCACTTTCACCGGGGTCGTCAGCTTTCGGCCCCTCTCTGGCATCTTAACTGACCACCACTCTCGCTACGTAGGTAGTTATACATCTTTGTTTACGTACGTAGGTTTTATTCATACCGGTCAGTAGCTCCGTCTCGTTCTTATAAATGCTAGTGAAAGGTAGCAGCGTCTGTCTATATCGCTAGGTGTAAGCGACGCGGACTACTTCCCACAATTTGTGTTGTTCTTTTTTATGTAGGACAAGAACCTGAACGTGACAATGACCCAAATTGTTCACTTCTTTTCTTTTTCACTCTTATCGAGCATAGGTTATCCAGGAACTAGTGTCTGACCGAAGTCGACTTCAGTCGAAGCCGAAGCCGATTAATCGGCTATCGTCACAATCTTTGGCCGAAATTGAAGCCGAAGCCGAAGATTTAATATGGCATACGAGTTCAAAATTGACTAAAAGTGAATAAAATCATGGTTTTTTTTTAAAGTTTCTGTAGACATTGTTTTATTAAACTTGTCTTATACAGGGTGTCCCAAGAAATAGTGTCAAGCGGTTGTCCAGAGGTAGAACAATACTAGGGCTACCTGAATCACCCCTATGTATGTTCCGCGGTTTTGCGTAGTTTTTGAGTTATGATTTTTTTTCTAATTTTTTGAGTAATCCCGACTTGCAAGAGATTATTCGTCACAGAGGCCTCAATTATTGAGATATGTGCTTGATTTTTTTTTATTAGCTAGGTGAATAGCATGCCTTGCATATAAAAAAACAATTGTGGTCAGATCTGATACCGTTAAGTCGTAAAAAAAAGTTGAATCCCATAGTTAGTAAAAATTCAAAAACTACATAAGTTTTTCGAAGTTGATTAAAAAAAAAAGTCACTGATAAAATTCTGCCCAGACCTTTTTTAAAAACTTGCTTATTTTATCATCTAGTAACCCTGTAAATTTCAATGAGTTATCTTTATGGCTTCATACTTAAAATTTGACATATCTCAATAATTGAGGCCTCTGTGACGAATAATCTCTTGCAAGTCGGGATTACTCAAAAAATTAGAAAAAAAATCATAACTCAAAAACTACGCAAAACCGCAGAACATACATAGGGGTGATTCAGGTAGCCCTAGTATTGTTCTACCTCTGGACAACCGCTTGACACTATTTCTTGGGACACCCTGTATAATTATGTACTTAACACTTCGGAATGAAAATCTCATTTGTAATATTTTTTACTTAAAAGCAGTTTGTTTGATTTCGGCATTTCCTAAAAACCTTCGGCTGTTGCCAAAACTTTGGTCCATTTTGGCCGAAGCCAAAGGTTCGATCGGACCCTACCAGCAACCCAGCTTTACCAATAGAAGAAATTGTGTTCTACTCCGGTTACATGACATTATGTACATGCCTATAAGGAGAGTTGATTTACGGCCTCATTAAATAATTTACACACGCATTGTTAGTCGGCGCAAAAATCAGCTTTCTACATTGATTGTAAACTGAAATGGACAACGATCAATGTTTGATGTATTGTTGATAACACAACAGATCAGTATGGGACCCTAATTCGTTTGAGTGCGAAATTATAAAATGATAATATGCGATTACGAAAAATCTGCATCATTGCATTGACAATCTCATTTGCAGTGATTAGCAGAATTTTTCAGTACTTTTGATTCAACAATGCATTTTAACCAATAGCGAGAGAGTGTCGGCCAATCAGAAGTGATTGCGATCGTCACACTGTAGCACTGTAGCTGTCAGTTTACCGTAATCGAGGTTGATTATAATCGATCCGAAGGGAGAAAGATACAACCACTAACTACTACCTTCTTGTTAATCTAAAACGTTACTCTAGGATTACTCTACATTGTGCTTTGGAAGATTTGAGATTTAAAACATTACAAATGATTTATCTACTCAGGAGACAATTTATTACTCTTTTTTTGTCCCTTAATATACATAATTATTTCCCTTTTTTTAGAATATATTGTTCGAATTCGTCATATCTACTTATGTGAAACGTTTAGTTGCACCTAATACTTGTAATAGCAATTTGATATTTAGCCATCATCTCCTACAGTAAACAAAAATAAAAGTCCTGACCAGAACAAACCCTTAAACCTATAAAGCTGTGCACGGAGTTCCCTTTATAAAGTTATCTGGTTTTACTTTTAATCGTCCCACCTGTAAAATTACGCTTCAATTAAATTTTTTCTAATGAAAACACCCCCGCACATTTACCTAGTTGGATAATTCCTCTTAGCCACCGATTACGTGTATAAATTTTTATATCTTTGCTTTACAAATGTTTGCGAATTTGTTATGACAAGTTATTATCCTCCTTAGCAACATTTATACACACATTATGTATACGACGCCATTCATACCAGACGCTCCTTAATGGAGACGACACTATGTTCATATTTAAATAGTAGGTATTTCGGGTAATTCCGCTACAAACTACAAAGGTACATTTTGACATTCGAAGCATATATATAAAATCTATTAAGTTTAGAGGACGGCGGTTAATGGTCGGCAATATTTCCATCTGCACTGACATCACAATGGATTTCAGCAAAACGTAAATTTTTCATAAGATAATTCTTGTCACGACCGGATATTCCCAAGATAATTTCCAGATTAAATACATCAATAGACCTTGTGAAGACTATTTGCATTACATTAAATAGTAGATATATACATATAACGAATTACAATAGGTTCAACCATATAAAGATGACACATACAAACAAGGAACTATCTCAAAATGATCATTATCATGCGATACCAGTAAATAATAATATGCCGCATAGACCTTTTTATGAAATTGATTTGATCTTTACATAATATACTAATAGGGCAATACACGGTTACTCAGAGTAACCGACATAGCTCAACGGGTTGCGAAGCTGAAGTAGCAATGTTCAAGCACATAATATGTAGTTTGAAAAGCGATAATGTGATCCCAAGTGCTCGAATGGCGACCTCGCATTGGAAAACGCAGCGTTGGCAGACCCCTACTAGTAGAACAAACGACATCAAATGAATCACAGGGAGCTGCTTGTTTCAGGCAAGTAGTAATTGTGCGTTTGAACTTTGAAAGTCTCATCTTAATTACTTTTGTATTTTTTATGTGATGCGCGCTTGAATAAGTAAAGTGGCAAACTATTACAATTTTATAATACTAGAGATGACTTTCGAAATTACCAACCCGCCGAAACGATACCTAAAGTATATCATGAACAAACTTGAAACTACAGAAACTAGTTGCTCTTGAAATTAAATAGTGATTGGTATACCTAAAACATAGTCTGAAACGTGACCGATCTAAAACGATGTCTACTGTGATATCTAGTGATGAATCGTATCGAAGGACCTTGGGATAGTATTGTTTCATTTCATTATTGCAACTGTATGATTGCTGATTGCGCAATCAGGTGAGACAATAATTGACGCTTACCTTCTTGTGGTTCCAGAGCACGTTGACTGAGGGCTTTCCGCGTCGGAAGTCGCTCTGGTCGATGACGTCGTCGTGGATCAGCGACGCCGAGTGGATCATCTCGCTGATCATGGCCACTTGCCTCTGCGATGGCAGCAGTGCACTGTTACCACAATAAAATATTGTTATGATTAATCATATTGCGACAGTTCGACATATCTCCCAAACTGGATTTCGGGAAATGCATCGAGTCAAAGACTAAAACTGCAAAAAACTTGGTATCTCACTTGAAGCGGTACTTTAAACTGAAAAAACGTGCCACGTCTCACTCTATACCTATCAGGCTCACGTTCGGTCTGGCATGGAGTTTGTTGTCACCTTTGGAATGGCTTTGCCAAGTACCTACTAGCCACTAGGTATTACAATGCGGGGTTATTCAAGGAGCGGATCAACAAATTCCTGAAAGGACGGCAACGCGTTGACGATTCTTCTGTTGCTGCAAATGTTCATGAGCGACGGTATTCACTTAACATTAGGTGGCCCGCCTGATCGTCTGCTCGCTATTAATATTTTAAAAAACCTACCAACTCGATGACTCACTAGATCGCCGCGGCTGAAGAATAAAATTGGCGATCAATTATTTACGCAGACGAAATTGCTCAGACATTTGTCGCCTCTGTTTGTCGGTCTTTTATCGGACATCCTTTGGAGAGTGTACTGTTCGCTTGGATTTAGGTTTGAGTCGTATACCGTCTTATAGTTATCCGATATCAACAGACATACTAATTATTATGCAAACATTATATAATGAGTAATGACATATCCAAACAAGTACAAGTACAATATTTGTTGCGGCGGATCTGAAAACAGTGTGCTCAAGGTTTTGCGTACGGTGATATGTATAACTCCCTTCCCAACGTACTATAATTATATGCATTTAAAAGTTGTATTTGGACTAAAATTAGTAACTAATTTAAATATACTTGTATTATTAAGCAGTTTTATTTTGCTTCACTTACAAACTAGACTTACACACTTAAATTCATTTTATTTCATATTTTTAACCGATTTGCATAAAGAAGAGAATCTCCATTCGGCGCGTGTGTGGTTTTGCTATGTGCCTACGTCGTTTTTTCCGAGATTTCTAGACCGATTTGGAGGATTTTTTTACTCAATAGAGGAAGTTTGCGAGAACTTGGAAAAATATTTTTGGATCTAACTCAAGGCGAATATAGACTTAATCGATCATTAATTTAACTCCAAGTAATTCCTTTTCAATCATGATGCTGCTATACATACTAAGCTGTGGGGATTTAGGAACTGTTCATGAAATGAGAGGTCTAAATGTAGTGATATTGTTTTCAACATAGAATATTGTGGAAACGATTGAAGTTATTTTAGGTCTGTTAATCTAAGTTAAGTTTAAGTTAGATTATGTAAACCGAATTAACAATATTACCTTTATATTATAATACAAATATAAGATTATATATTTGAGATTTAAGTCATAAGATGGTAATATTAAGTACTAACTGATGCCCGCGACTTTGTCTGCGTGGGTTTAGGTTTTTAAAAGTCCCGTGGGGACTCTTCGACATTCCGGTATAAAAAGTAGCTTATGTCACTCTCCAGGTTTATAACTATAGGTTTTTATGCAAAAAAAATTTCAAAAGAAAAATAAAACCGACTTCAAAAACGACAAACACTAAAAAGTAAAAAATAACTTTTGTTTAGCTACACGTGTAATGCACCTAGGTATGAAGTCGAGCGAGCATATTAAAACAAAATTAGAAATCCAAGAGTGAAGCTCGCCCGACTTCATACCTAGGTGCATTACACGTGTAGCTAAACAAAAGTTATTTTTTACTTTTTAGTGTTTGTCGTTTTTGAAGTCGGTTTTATTTTTCTTTTGAAAATTTTTTATTTCACAATTTTTAGTGGCCCCACTGTACTATAATATGCTGTGCCCAGTTAAAACCCTACTGTTTACTAAGCTATTACACTGATCGCGAGCAATTTGCTCCTATCCATTGAGGAGTTCTGTTCTTCATCTCCGAAGATATTCATCAGATCTTCACCAAATTTATATGGGACCACCTGCACAGTATATCCTTTCAAACAAAAAAAAAATTTTCCAAATCGGTCCAGGGGTCTTTGAGTAATCGGGGAACATACATAAAAAATATAAAAAAAAAATAAAAAAAAAAAAAAAAAGATCCCGACGAATTGAGAACCTCCTCCTTTTTTGGAAGTCGGTTAAAAATTACGTCCGTTGCGATTTGACTGAGGGACAAACCAACAAACAAATACACTTTTGCATTTATAATATAAGTAGTGATTACACAAAGATGACAGCCTCCCTTATGTATTATGGAACACTATAATGTTATTATTTATAAGATTATAAATAATTCTATACGCAACTTCTGCGCACGCATCGGATTTATCACGTCCTTTAAATATTCTTAAAGTGTATAGGGCAGTACGCGGCGAATCATAGCAACGTGAATATCCTACGTAATTACTAAATTTAATATTCATCCGATGAATTCCTTAGGTTTTATCTTCGAAGAATTCTCGAGTTAGATTTATTTGTACTGCAACAAATAAAACTGCAATAATTCAATTAGAATTGTATTCGGTTGTCTACAAAGACACCTTGAAATGTGATCGCGTTGTCCAATAAGCAAAGCTTCGTTAGATATTTTCGGATTGCGTGGAACCAACGTGGAACGTCCTGCAGTATTTCTCCTTTAGGGATTTTGCCCTTTTTTAAGGCAACAGGGCGACCTATTTTAGGATAGAGATTAAGGATAATTTAATTTGGGGTAAAATTGAAATTCAGGTGGTACCTGATTCTATTTTTATAACTCACACACTATGAATGTTGTATTTTTCAGATTTATCAAAGATTCGCTCAAAAGGGTAGAATGAAAAAAAAACTGCATTCTGGAATATTGGTATATTTTATATGTACTTACAACAATTAATTAAGCTGGATGTTAAATAATTATTCGTTTATGAGACAGTTACTTTAATTTGAAAATGGAAGAAAATGATAACCAAATGCCTTAGGTATTTGTTACACGACTTATTAATACTTACTAACTATTAAGATATTTTAGAATTGTTAAATTATATTAAAAGCGTGTAATTATGTTCAACAATATAATTAACGTTAAATAATTGCTAGGCACTCTAAATCAGGGTAATATTTCGAAAAGAAATTAGGGTAATTTAGGACGAACTCAAATAGAAACTAGGGTACAACCAAACCGTAAGTTTTTCTGGGAAGATTGCAGAGTGCGAAGCTCTGCCTGGAGGTAGCCCTAGGGCTCGAAGGGGTCAGAGACAACGTTTTCTTAAAGGCGCTTTCTGCTCGGCTCGGACTTCAGCTATGTCAATACATCTTCAATTCAGTTAAACTAACAAAGATAACTTGTATCGTGGACATGAGTATAGGCTACTCTTTATCCCGGAAAATCAAAGAATTCCCACGAGATTTTTAAGAATACCTAAATCCATGTGGACAAGGTCGCGCGCATCGTCTAGTGTACTTAATATAAAATTCTGTCAATGACAAAATGCCTAGGTAAGTACTAATTTAGTTCAAAATATATCTAAATTAAAATTTACAGCTTTACGTTTATGAATGGACGATTTATGCTTGGACGAACAAATAGATGTCTTACGAAATAGTGTGACACTACCATAGACACTACAATTAACGAGTTGTCACAGAAAAGTTAAATGCTATAGCCTTCCACGTGGTTTCATGGTCAACGGTAACTCCTAACGCAGGTCACACATGATCTACCGTCAAGTTTGCAGCGGACTTGGCGTGGACCAGTCAGCTGGTATCCATATAATGTCAAGTGTGTATGACATTATGTGATTAATGGAAAAGGGTCACAACCTTCGGCAATGAGAAATACGACTATAAAGAAAGAAATAAGTAAAGAAAGACTATTTTCAAAGAAAGATCCTAGGCTATGCAAGGCTATGCATTTATTATTAAGTAGGTATAGGTACAGATAAAATTATTTAGAACGCCTAGCGGCCCTTTGTGATCAATTTATTTTCAATTTCAAAAGGACGCAGTATGATATACAAAACCCTAACCTCGATTTGAGCAAATGAATTGAAAAATCTAAACATATAATTTAGCAACTACCATTAGAGTGAATGGCTCGGTTTGGAAAAGGCCAGACACTATTCAATAATGCCTTAAGTTGTCGATTTAAATTTTTTTGTAATGTCATTTAAGCAAGTATCATTAAGGCAAAACTTAGCCGGAAAACTAGTAATAGTCCAGTCATTTGGTGCTAAAAAAGGGGGTTACCTGGAAAGTTTTCCAGGAGTTTAAAAAATTGGTGGTTTTGTCTCTATAACTATAGTTTCATTTATTACATAACCTCATGACTCACATTACGATGATTTCATCGTTGAATGAGTCGAAAAGATGTTATCGTCAAAAAACTGTTTTTGAGCGTTAATGATACTAGGTGGCAAAATGAAAATTCGGAAAGAGCAGTCGAAATCTAGAAAATCACCACGTTTCAAAACTCCCGGAAAACTTTCCAGGTAAAACTACCAAATGATTGGACTACAAGCTGATGTATTTACTAATGATAATAATGATAGAGTTGCTTTGTGCACAATCTTACCTACCTATGCAAGATGTACTTAGATAGACTTAATCACAGGTGTCATAATATTACTGTCCCACCCTCTCAACCTGACTTCTGTTCACGAATACGGGACACCAGTATACCAGTACCTATGAAGTTCGCTGCTCCAGTGATATTATAGGTATCTCGATATCTAATACCAAGTATCCACTAGCATTAAAACTTGCAGAAGATAGCTCTAGCAATTCACTTGTACTGTGTAAACTCTCGCAGCAAATCTATTATTGCAAGTGTTTCCGTTGGAATGTAACTTCCGCAATTTCTTGCAGAATATGCAAGTTTTAGTTGTTTTAATTTACTACCAACTACTAAAACTTGCTAGTGGACACTTTTCTTAAGTTATAGTTAAGTTTCGTAGTATGAAATGGCGTATCTTACCTATTTTCTCCATATACGTGGTAGTTGACCGCTCTCGCCATTAATATCGCCACCATGGGCCTTAGCGCCTTGCCTTGTCCGTCGAAGTAGTATGTAGCTATGGTGTTTAATTCTGGCTGGTTTGTGTTGCGTTCCAATTCCTGTTGATAAGAAGAACTAAAGTCGAGTTTGGATCTAATTGTACTTTAAGTGTGCCACATTGGTAACAAACGCCTGAGCATCTAGCATCTCTAGCAGTTACTTATATTATTTAGAATTAGAATTTATATGTTACAAAGAAGCGATCGCTCAAACAAACGATTTCAGCCAATTGGCGTCCAATCCACTCTGGATTGGACTTGTAGGAACCATTTATGAACTTAATGCGTGTCATCAGTCATGGAAACATAAAAAGGGCAAAAGAATTGAAAATGATTTCCTATAAAGAAGAGGAAGGCCTTTAGTTTCAGATTTGACACATACCTAGCCTTATTTTTATCAACTGGTCTCTAAACATATGTAAGTACCTACTATTTATATTATCATGTAAATTAGAATAATATCCATAGTGTTTTTATAATAAGAACAAATACTTTTAATCCTTTGTAGAGTCATTTGAAAAAGGATTTTGATGCGTTTGGTATAAGTTCTTACTGGTTTAGTGAAGATAAGTATGGATCACTACGAAAAATTAAGTAACAGAAGACCAAGGTCCATATATATAGCGCCGACTTTTTTACGCAATGCATTGAGCAGACAATGCGAATCCTACATAGTGGCAAGTGAATTATTGCACATTCACGTAAAATTAATGTAGCTTGTATTTTATTTGAGAAACTGTTACGGCTGAGCTGCACACACTCCCATACACAAACACACACACTCTCACACACACGTAGATATTATTTTTATTTACTCATAGCAGCTGACCCGCCCCGACTTCGTTCGAGTTGAATTTTGGAAAATTGGTGAGGCAGTGTGGAATTTCCGATCTCCTTAAACACGTATGCTCATTTTCAATCGAAAACACAAAAACAGGTGTAACTTGAAAAATCGCGGTGTTTCATCTGAAATGCTACATTATAAAAGGAAACTAGGGAAACTACTGTCAAAAGTTTCTAATCCCCGTGGTTTAAGAGGGCTCTCTCCGTCACTCGTTTCATACAATCGTAGTTCCAATTTCATTTGAATACTGAGCAACCAAAGTCCATGAATTTTTGCAGAAATATTCTAGAAACAAATATCTATGTCTGTGGTTTTCCAGATTTCTGTTAAAATATTCGGTTTCAAAGTTACGCGGTCTTAAAAATTTTCATACAAATCTTTGAACCCCTGTAATTTTAAAACTACATATTTTTAGAAAACTCTAAAACACCACAGACATAAATATTAGTTTCTAGAATATATCTGCAAATTTTCATGGACTTTGGTTGGTTAATATTCAAATGAAATTGGAACTACGATTGTATGAAACGAGTGACGGAGAGAGCCCTGTTAAGATTGATTTTTCATTCGGTTTTTCTTTTTCCCACTTGCCAAATAGTAAAGTTCATTGTATTATGGTGCCTACATACTTGTAGGCTCCATAATAACATTGAACTTTTGATTAGTGTCTCGAAGTTGCATTAATGTCTATACGAGTATATATTGTTTACAACGAAAACAACACTTACTTTTGTAAATAACGGAAGTGCTTAGGTATGGTAAACTTGCAATAGTAATTATCACGTATATACTTGTAAGTATCAACTTAATCAACCTATTTGTTGAGGTTGGCTGTAGTTTTATTTTCTCAACCCATTAAATTAACACAACGTGTCCAAATATTCATTAATTATGATTTTTATTTTGGGCATATATTTAATTAAAATTGCTGAAAGATAATTTTAGCGATTGAATAGAAACACAAAGATTTTTTGATCAAATACGTTTAAACTTTTACAAGTACTTCTTTTAACAAAATGAGTTTATTTTTTGAATAAGTAAATCCTATCAATAAAGTGTAGCACGCGACAGGTCGAGATGGCAATCGGAGTGGTGACGCCCCGCACACCCGCACAGCCCCCGCGCTAACCCGGTGCGGGATAGCGCGGGTGAGGTGCGGGTTTACGGGACGTCTCCCCGCTTCATACCCCGATTGCCATCTCGACCTATCCCGTACTAGGTATAGGTATATCAATAAGCCATTATTTCTTCATGTTACTAAATTAGATGCTTACCTACCTTTTAACATTATAATTTGGTACAACCTTTCAGTTCCGTAAGTGAGAAAACCCAGGTATTTTATAATCATTTGTTACGAAGGCAAAGTCACAGTTACTTATTGAGCAAATTGAATGACAAACATCGCATAGCCTTCAGTTTTTAGGATTCCGTAGCCGAAGGGTGCCAACGAAGACCATGTTGTCCTCCGCTTTCCGTCCATCTGTCTGTCAGCGGGCTGTATCTCATGAACCGTAATAGGTAGAGAGTTCAAATTTTCATAGTATGTATTTATTTCTATTGCCGCTATAACAACAATGAATAATAAAAATTTAGTAATAAAACTACTTTACATAGTGTTATATCTTGTACTCTGCTACGGAACCCTTCATGTGCGAGTCCGACTCGCACAGACCGGTTTTTTTTTGCTAGGATATTTCACGCATTTAAGGGACAAGGAAACTTGGAGAACTGAAACAAAAAACACGAACAAGAAATAGCTGTCATGTTTCAAAAAAAAGTGAAACGATGAAAATTGTTCAAAAAAAGTTTTTTATCTATACAGAGCATTCGATGAGTGTGTTAAACTCACACTTTTTCACAAGTCACACACACATCCCAAACAAGAAAACCCGTTTTTCTTTAGTTGTTTTTAAAAGTAGAACAGTATCAGTTTGGTAATCTTAAAGGCTGATTGGTTTCACTGAAGTCTATAACTTTAACTAGGTAGGTATTATCAGATTTTTTTAAAGAAAATTCGGACGTGCTTCATAAACGTAAAGATGTAACACCAAGCAATGACTACAATAAATAAATAATAATTAGTTAATTAATGATTACCTACTGATGTAGATTCATAATTGATTAGGAAAAATAAATAACAATTGAAAAGATAGAAAATTTCAAATGATATGATTTTTATAAATGTGTACTTTGAGTCTCTATTATCACACTAATATTATAAAGGAGAAAGTTTGTATGTGTGTGTGTGTGTGTGTGTGTATGTTTGTTACTCCTTCACGCAAAAACTACTGGACGGATCGGGCTGAAATTTAGAATGGAGATAGATTATACCCTGGATTAGCACATAGGCTACTTTTTATCCCGGAAAACCAAAGAGTTCCCACGGGAATTTTAAAAAACCTACATCCACGCGAACGAAGTCGCGGGTATCAGCTAGTCTAATATATCTTCAGAAAATTATTCTTATTTAATAAGCCCTATAACTAAAGAATTGATGGATAACTACGTCATACATATCTAGCCGCGCCCTCTATTAAAGGGACCCGATGAATTAGAAGTAGGTACTACAACCATTAAAGTTAAACGGACAGGTTGATTGCATAATACTAATACAGAAAAGAAAGTCCAATCCGTGTTGTGACGTTATTATTTACACATAATATTATACAGGCTGTAGTTTTGGGAGCGGTGGTCTTAGGAGCTATATGAGTATGTACTATGTAGTCGATTTCATAGAAAATAAACCCGTGAATTTGTGGATACATCATTAAAAAAATTAAAATGTGTTTAAATTTTCAAAGTAAGAAAACTATACCTACCAAGTGGGGTACCATATGAAAGGACTTTACCTGTTCATTCTAAAACAGATGTTCATTTATTTTTATGCATAATTGTTTTTGATTTATCGTGTAAAATGTACAGATATCATGCAAATAGTACGGAACCCTCGCTGCGCGAGTCCGACTCGCGCTTGGCCAGTTTTCTTCAGTTTTAGGATTTAAAAAAATGTATGTCTACTCGTTTAAATTTTCTTCGTTGTAGATTTCGTCCGCGTGAAGTTATGTTTTCAAAAATCCCGTGGGGACTCTTTGATTTTCCAGGATAAAAGTATCCTATATCCTTTCCTGGAATGCAAGCTATCAGTTTACCAAATTTCATCAAAATCTGTTAAACGAATGGGCTGTGAAGGCAGACAGACACACTTTCGCATTTATAATACATAGTAGTATGGATTATTATGGATGTAGTAAGTAATTGCAGATCGATGATAACATAATGGATAATGATAGATAGAAGGAAAAAATAATTTTTATTAATTGTGGCTAATCCTGATTCTAATGGACCTATAATTACATTTTATCGGAAACTTTTGTCTGTTTATTATTACTTTTACAAGGCCGTAAAAATCAACCACAAGATACATAACTTTACTTATTAGTTATTACCATAATAAAACATACAAATAACTCCTTAATGATGAGTTATCATAAGTGATTAGTCGTTTGAAGCAGTTAAGATACTATGTTTATTGTACCTATATACTATTGCGTTTACCTACAGCAAAAAAGACCGGAGTCCATCCGTCTTTGAAATTGAAATTTCACTGATCTCAATAGTAAGGTCGTTGCTCCCAACCTTGGCCGAGTGAAGCTCTACGAGACAGCGCCTTTCGTTTGTCATCATGGGGAATTCCAGATGCCCGTCCTTATTACTATCAAGTAACAGACCTATCCAACCAGGAATCATAAAGACCACTCCTTGGAATTCGTATTCACTGACAATATACTTATTTCACAGGTAATTTATTTGAACAAGCGATTATTTTAATTTTTAAGTGGAAATTTCGTGTTTCCGTTAGTATTTTTATAGGCGTAACTCGCCAAGGGTATGTCATGTACTCTAACATAAAATCAACACATACATATTTTCTTAATAAGTTATACATTTTTTTACATTACAAATTATTCAAAATTAAATTAAGATCGTATGTCGATATTCGGAGATGAAGAATGGAACTCCTGAAACCAAAACCGGCTGATAAAAAAGTCCAAATCAAAGATAATATTATAGGAGAAGGCAGATTATTCTCTTTTTTAGAAAACAAGAGTAACTACCAAATTAGAGTTAATAGTCCAACAAATGACAGTCAAAAAGTGTACAATAGTAGCTACTTTGAATAAATTATTTATTTGCTTTGAATAGTTCAAACATATTGCTAGATAAAGTTACTTCGCTTACAAGAAATAAAATTTTCTTGAAATCGACGAAATGTTATTATACCTATTTCATTATTCTTATTCGGCATATTTATTTATTTTTGAGATCAAAATACAAAATTTTCATAATATCACAGCGTATTAGGTATATCATATATATGAATATCACATTTGAAAATGATTGCAAATTCATATTTAGCTATTTTTTTTAACCGATCGAGTCATTGAGCATGCTTGGTTAGCTGGAGGAAAATGCAGTTGTACGAATCCGGTGGATGACCTAACTATTATTGAGATTTGAAAATTATTCTAACAAGTGTAAATTAAAAACTTATAACACCACCGACAAGTGAAGGTTAGGTACAGTAAGTAGAAAAGAGCTGATAACTTTCAAATGGCTGAACCAATTTTCTTGGATTATAGCTAAGAACACTCTCGATCAAGCCATCTTTCAAACAAAAAAAAACTAAATTAAAATCGGTTCATTAGATTAGGAGCTACGATGCCACAGACAGATACACAGATAGACACGTCAAACTTATAACACCCCTCTTTTTGGGTCGGGGGTTAAAAAGTACAATAACCAATGAACTACACAATATTGAACATTGTACTAGCAAGAGCTAGTATAATGTTCAATATTGAATACCTAGTAATTTTAAATCGCTACGGATAGTGCCAGGTGAACCGTGAAATACTATATGTTGCCATTGTGAAATTAAAACAGGATTCCATATTATTCAATATAGACGCTTCTTTAGGGGACCATTCAGGCGAGTAATGTTCTACCTTAATGGATTGTATAAAGGTAGATTATGACACATGCCGTCTGAATGAGCCCCTAAAGAAGCCCCTATCTGGACTATGGATTCCAGTGTAAATTATCGCAAATTCTTGAAAGATTTCCTAACTCAGGATAGTCACTGGTAAGTGCTAACAAAACGCGCAAATGTGTTATTTGATGTTAACCTCGAAGATACTTGAAAATCAAACAGGAAGGTTAAGTGTTATACTTAGCTCAAGTTACGTAAAAATGACAAAAAATCCTTGTTAGAAAGTATCCGTAATGCCTACGCAGCCCTAGGCATACGACAAAATAGTCATATGGCTCGACACACGTATCTAGAATATGAAAAACTGTAACATAATATTATTAGATGTTTGTAAGTTTATCTGGTTAGGGCTTTAAATACCTCTAATATTGATACAGGAGATACAAATTGACAAATACCTCTGATTTTTCCTAGCTTTCAGCTCAAAATCGCTATACATACCACCCAAGCTAATAAACTTGTTTCTATTAACAAATTCGCTCCGGAAAATAGCTGTTTTAACGCTTTTCACAAAAAGGATCGCAGAGAAACGACAATTAGTCTAGAAAGAATACAAATCGAACTTCTAAGATTGTACGAATAACTTGAGGCAGAGAGGGTTCTTGAGAAAATTTATTGAAGTGACAACTTCTTTGGGCGCGTTGGGCGATTTTGGGATGGGTTAAAACTTCAAGGTCGCGTTACCGACATTCCAATGTTATAAGTTTACAAATTATGCAATTTAAACTTTTCATAATACAAATTATTCAAAAGTCCAAAAAAACACTGTTATTTCATAGTTTTAAATTTTCACTTCTGTCGGCAGCCCACACTAAATGCCAATTTTTAAGATTCCGTACCGGAAGGGTGCCAACGGGACCCTATTACTAAGCTCCGTTATCCGTCCGTCTGTCTGTCAGCGGGCTGTATCTCGTGAACCATAATAGGTAGAGAGTTTAAATTTTTACAGAATGTGTCTTTCGATTGCTGCTATAATAACAAATAGTATAAAAAAAAACTAAATGGCGGCCACAAAAATTAAAAAAAAATAAAAAGTGCTATTTCTTAGACGATGGTAAGTATAGAATTCTTCGTGTGCGAGTTGGACTGGCACTTGACCGATTTTTAATTTTTCTTTATAATATTACATACAGTAGGTACATTTATTTGTGATGCAATGTAATATAATTCGTTAATGTGTTAATTGTTCTTCAACCTACCAATCGCATCGCAGTTGCTTGATAATTGGGAATGAAGGCAAAGGTGTACAATCAAGTTACGTAAAATCGTGATGGGAAACTCTATACGGTCAAGTGATTCTGTACTTATTTATAACTGTAATAACTTTTTGTTTAGAGTATTAATTTATGCTCTTTGTATTATACTCGTAACTGTAGATTGTTACGGCCATACTCAAATATTTAGTCGATGTAAGCCTGACTAGTTTCGAACTCATCCGGGGTCCTTTAGTATTAATTGATGGTTTTATTAGCCTAGCGGTTAGAACATCCGCCTCCTAATCGGAGGTCGGGGGTTCGATCCTGGGCACGCACCTCTAATTTATCGAGAGTTTCGAGATGTGCGTTTAAAGTAATTAAATATCACTTGCTTTAACGGTGAAGGAAAACATCATGAGGAAACCAGCATGCGTGAGGGTTCCCCGTAGTGTTCTCAAGGGTGTGTAAAGTCTGCCAATCCGCACTTGGCCAGCGTGGTGGACTGTGGCCAAAGCCCTTCTCACTCTGAAAGGAGACCCGTGCTCTGTAGTGAGCCGGCGATGATGATGATGATATTTAACAACCACTGTATTTTACAAATATAAGTATGTATATGCATAGCGCACGGAATAAAGAAAGTGTTTGTTCTTGGAGGTTTTCTTCACCGTGTTTAGCCTCGAAAGAAGGTCAAATGCTTAAGTTTCGCGTGGTTTCACACGCCACTTTCCATCGTCTAAACTCTAACGCAACGTCAATCTAGTATTGAGATAATAATGTAATTACCGTCCAAAAAATAATTGAAGCTAGGATAACGTTACAATTAGTTTAACAATTACCAATTTAAATATAATAAATATACTTACAGATAATACAGAATTTGTTTCAATAAAATCTTTAATCCGGCGGAATTTCATTGCTTTGAAGTTACAAAATATTTTTTCATATTCGTGTAGTTTCGCGTACTTTTTGTTAATTCAACGTCAGCCGCTATCATTGCTTCACCGTTACCGATCAGTTCAAGGCATTCAAGTATTTGAATTTATTGATGCATCTTTTATCTTTGGTGTCTTCTTTTATCAACGCTTTACTGTCAAAGAACATCCAAGTCAAGGACAAATGAAATCAACATCCGAAACGGATTTTTGCAACGCCAACTGTGTAATAATAAAACTGTAATATATATTTTTTTTTAACAAAACTACAACACTGTTATTAGACGAAGTATACGACGTAATCTTGATTAAAATTGTCGTGCCCTGTGTTTATTGCACTTATCTATTGTCTTGAAAATAAAGGAAACAAATGATTGTTTCAATAAGTATTATTACCTCTCAAGTTCTTACTATAAAGAGGTCAAAAAACAGTTAATAAATAATTCAATTAATTATTAATTAATTTAAATTAATGTCACTAAATAATTCAATTTCTGAAAATTTTGAGCAACAAAATCTTGCAACAAATACAAGTGTAAATTAAAAATTTATAACACCCCCGACCATGACAAAGTATTTGAGTTTTCCAAAACATCATTTTCAAATAAATAATTATTTATCTAGGCAACGTCCATCTTGACAGCTTGACGTTTGTCAATTGACATAATATTATGAACCTAACGGTTATCTAACCTTCTTTTCTACAAGAAAACTAGAAAAGAGCTGATAACTCTTAAACGGCTGAACCAATTTTTTTGGATTATAGCTAAGAACACTCTCGGTCAAGCCACCTTTCAAACAAAAAAAAGTACTTAAATTAAAATCGGTTCATTCGTTTAGGCGCTACGGTGCCACAGACAGATACACAGATACACAGATACACAGATACACAGACACACAGATACACAGATACACACGTCAAACTTATAACTCCCCTGTTTTTGGATCGGGGGTTAACAATTGACTTGCTGCACGTCACGTCAACAGTGTGACGTGCATGTACCTACTATGTGACTTCCCAGAGCTTATTTTTGAAATTTTAACTGCCTTAATAATACACAAAGTGGATCTAGCAATACATTAATTTTTCATGATCAATCCATTGCCGGTCCACTACTGAGGACGGGTCTCTTCTCAGTGTGAGAAGGGTTTAGGCCATAGTCTGCCATGCTGGCCCAATGCGGTTTGGCATAGTTCACACACCTTTGAGAACATGGAAAACTCTCAGGCATGCAGGTTTCCTCACGATGTTTTAAAGCAAGTGATATTTAATTGCTTAAAACGCATCGTAACGGAAAAGTTAGAGGTGCGTGCTCGGGATTGAACCCCCGACTTCTGATTAGGAGGCGGACGTTCTAGGCTATCACAGCTTAACCTAGCTTAGTTAGTTTTTACCCATTCCAAAATCGCCCAACGTGCCTAAAGAAAGTTCAATTAGTAAACAACTTGAAAACCCGCTGAAAAATGAAGCCTTTATTATAAAGTAGCAATTAAAGGCCAAATATTTATGTGGTTAGGTATGACCTCAATTTTTCTACAGGATGCACTAATGAGCACGTTTCAAAACTCATCTCATCGCTTTCGATACAATTGCTGCACATCCACATCCGTGAACACCCGCCACTATTTTGATGATATAATAATCAAGGACAATGTTATTATTAGTTTTATTTAAAAAATAATTTCGTCTCATTTATCTGCAACCAGTCCGGGGGTATGAGATGAGTCGTATTATATGTACTTTCATTCGTTATTCTAAGTAAATAAATAAATCGTTATCGTTATAATAAATAAATGATTGATTAATCGATTGATAACGAGGGAGCCTTGTATTGCTCCAACGTCCATCAGATATTGAGCACGTCGTTATTTAAGAATTTAGGAATTTCAAATCTTTATGATGACGGTACCATACAAATTAAAACCTTATAGTATTGAACTAGTATACTATTAATTTCATGTAATTGAAACCCACATAGTTCCACAGTTAACGGCGGACTAAAATCCGAACGCTCGTAAGTTCAAACCGCAAATCTTTCTATTTGTTTAATGTAAGTAGTAACACAAGCTTTTTGGCAGCTAATTGAAGGTGAAAGAGGGATTAGTTATGTTAAGACAAGGTTAAATTTTGCTAAAAAAATATCATCTTTGACAAATGATAATACCTCTCTACACTTACTACCAGAACTAGGAAACATACTCGTACAGTAATAGAAGTGATCTTTGATTTAAGGCAACCATTTTATTGTGTCATTGTCAACATTCCCGAAGAAGTGAGAGCCGCTTGGGCACACTAACTTTTCCCCAAGATAAACTATTCATAATATCACTTGGTCGATGCCCACACCTCAATCCTCGTTTGGCCCAGTCACCAAAAATAAATGACTCTTAATCAACAGAAATACTGGTTTTATAATAGGCAACTGATGATGCGCATATTGCTTAACCCTCGACGGCTCGCGTGCTGGCATGTCATGACTTTGACACACTTGCCGATCAATGGGCACCACATTGGCACTCAAAAAGTACCACTAATTTGAGATATATAGAATGCACTCACGTAACCGATTGGCATTTCCATTATGGCACAACATACGAATTTAAAAACATATTTTGTTCATGACCCTGATTTTAGGAATGACGTGAACACGCACTTTAGTAGTTGCGTTATTTGGATTTTAAAACAATAATTGTAATGTCGTTTAGTGACCTACCGCATGGAATGTTCGGTAATTAGTTATTATTGTTATTATATCATTGTTTTCACTTAGCTACGTTATGGTACCTGCTTGACCAGTTTAAAAACGTTCTGTTAAAATTATAAGGTATGTTTCTTTAAAGATTTAGCGGCTGAATACTGAAACATCACTTGCCTTCTTAAGAGCACTTTTACGTTCGCTTTCCTTTCGCTCCCAGCATTTTAAGATTTTCAATGATCGAGAAAGTCTCCGTATACTTTTGACATTTAAGAAGCTACGATGCCACAGACAGATACACAGATACACACATCAAACTTATAACACCCCTTTTTTGGGCCGGGGGTTAAAAATGGGAGAGAGGAATGCAAAAAGCGCTCTTACACAAGTCTTAATGTTAATTAGCAAATAAAACTAATCTCATATTTATCTTTAGGATACTTGGATAAAAATTTGTAAGTATAAGAAAATTCTTACTGATCGTATATCCTCGTATATGCCGTTTAGGTCGTCTTCTAATAGACGATAAGGATCGACGATCTGTGTGCCGTAGTCGGGAAGTGAACCGGTGCTCGTGCTCTGTAGACTGGAGGCCAGCCGCCGCGCTGCGCCGGCCACGGCCCCCGAGCCGGCTGACCCGCAGGCTGGGCCGCATGTCGTTACTCGCTGTAAAGAGTAAAGAAAATTGTTATTAAGGGGGCAAGGTATTCCAGCCATAATTTCAAATCTAGAGATGGCGATACACATTGTATCTCTCTTAGACGCCCCTGAACCTAAACCGCGCACAAAACATCTTCAGATGCAATTTCTGACTTGAAATTTTAAATACAGAGTAAGATAGTGAAAGGATGAGTGGGGAACCTTATTTGTTTGACGGTTAATTTATTTAAGAAACAGTAGTTCTTACTTTTTGTAAGCGTAAATTATAAAAAATTCGTCAACAAATACAATTTTTATCTAACTCTTTAAGTCTAAAATCTAAACCATTGCTAGAAAAAACGACGCAAGCGCCAGCATCACCATGCTATTTCCTTCACATGTTGTTATTGAATTCTTTTGGGTCTGAGTTGAATTTTTCTGAGTTAGGACATTCTTTCAAGTTGTGCCACGCATAAAATTGTTTAGGCCAGCGCTTCTTCTGCTTGGAGCCCTAACTTAAATATGTGAGTGGTGAAGGCTGAGTTTGGACTTTAAGTAAAACTAGTTGAATGGCACAATTTTTAAATAAACTTTTTTTTGTATTTTATGAGGTCCACTTAACTTTTCCCACAGTTTATTATGATCGGATTTAAAGTGTGGAAGGGTATGAAACCAGCAGTGCTGTTTTATCACAAATTGTAGAGGCGTGTGGCCTTTTCTAAGACTGGCAGCTGCAAAGTATGAAAATTGCTAAAATTATGGAAGGATGCTTCGTCCATAAACCGACAAAATCTCTAGTAGACGTTGCTGTTGCATGCAAAAAATAAAAATCGTGATTTTCCCTGCATAGGGCTCTTCCCAAACATGGAGGACGTATCGCAAATTTTAATACCGTAAAACTTTTGTTACCTTCTGCAAGAAGTTCAAGGGCTCTTAATTAATATTAAATCATTATTTTCCAGCCAATTAAATATTTTGCCAACACTGGTTCATATATTACGAATCTAGTTCAATTGGTACAAAGAATCAATTACCTACTAAGTATACCTAATAGTAGTGTTATCATTAACTGTGTCAGTCTACGTAATTCTTCATTCATAGGATACACAACAACATTATGAAACAACAGTTGCATCACAACGGGCGTAACTGAGTAGTAAAACATGTAAAACTGCGTCACTTTTCATACCTGTATGCACATCTTCATTGATTTATTTAACACATATCTATTGAGAATAAGGCAAAATAAAAAACTAAAACGCCAACTATTCGTAGGTACTATCCTTTTAAAAGCTTTTTAATAAGTTTCTTTGCGCATTTTGTAAGGACTATTACACATTTTTCAGCTACTTTCAATAATGTCCTATTGAGTTGCAAAGCAGACACGTGTGGTTCGGATGACAATACATGATCATGGTTACATTGAGCACCTCTGCAGATGGAGGTGGGAGGTGGACATTGGAACTCTCTGATGGCATAAGGCAGGATGATCTAATTTGGAATTTTTTTTTTTCACAACCTGCAACGGGAAGCTGGAAGAAATTTCTGTTTAAAGATAAGCATTTCCTATGTACTTAGCTTAATTTATTATTACTTTGTAACTACAATTTTAGTACATGAAAAATAAATATAAATACATTATACTTTTCAAAAATACAATGAGTCAGAAGCCTAATTGTGCAGATGGAAGGTGGGCCTGGAACTCTTTGATGGCTTATGATAGGATAGGTAGCCGTGGTTGGGCTTATACATATAATTTATTTTGATGAGTAAGTTTCAATCTTTTTAGTAAGTACATTAAAAAAATCTTTTAAGTACTTAAAAACGTTAGTTTATTTTGATTTATTTTTTATTAAAATTAAGTATTTTGAGAGTCATTAGGGAACTCATGCACATACTATTGCTAAACCTATAAGTTAAAGTATAATATAACACTGCCGTAATCGAATAAAAAAGGAAAAGTATCCTTCAACCACGTTTCGAATGAAGAAACACATAAACGTCATGAAAATATAACAAGTCCAGTAAGTAAAAGGTTTGTGTCTGTGTATAGCATTTTGAAATAGATGTTGGTATCGACTGACGTGTAATAAATAGTGTTTCTGTAATAAAAAAATTAATAATGTATTTTTTTAGATTACAAATGCTTTAATTTTTTGTTATTATATCGATTTACCCAAACGATTTTGTGATACTTTACTATTAGGCCGAATTTTTGTGATCATAAAAAAGAAAAGTATTAAAGTTTTAAAAATATAAGTAATAAATTAGTTTTTTTCATAATAAGCGTGTTTGTATAATACAAAACCTCTACAAACCAAAACAGTTTCATTTCTTCCGCTTAGGGTTCTGTTTCTAGAGGATGCCAACCGGACCCAATTACTAACGGCCAAAATTAAAATCAATCTATCTGTAATCTGTTGATAAGTTACTTAGCAATGTTGTTGTTCGTCAAAAGTCCTTTTGACAAATAACAGCGTTGCTAAGTAACTTATCGACAAGTTAAAGATAGATTGAGCATTAATTTTGGCCTTTAGCCACCGCTGTCCATCTGTCTGTCAGCGGGCTGTATCTTATGAACCGTAATAGGTAGAGAGTTGAAATTTTCTCAGAATATCTATTTCTATTACCGCTATAACAACAAATAATAAAAAATTCAAAATGGCCGCCATGAAAATGATAAAACTAAAGTGTTATTTCTTGTACGACGTACCGGACCAGTCGTGTGCAAGTCTGACTCGCGCTTGACCGACTTTTCTAAAGTTAGCGTGGCCAAAGTTGCTAAGGCACTATTGTAATTCGATTTATCAATGTCTCTTTTATGTCTCCACTTAATAGAATGTGTCAACATATTATTATCACTCTGTTGCTATAAAAGATGAATAAATATTGACTTTAATATAAATTAAAACACCCAGCTTATGCGAACGAGTTTCAATCCGAATACCAGTTTCATTTCTACAAGATCAGACAGCACGATAAACGTGATTTATAATCTCAGTTTTGTTTAAGTTAGAGATCGTCTGAGATCAATCAATTCTTGTTAGGATAGGTTATTTCATTAGATTACAAGTGTAAATTAAAAATTTATAACACCCCCGACAAGTGAAGGTCACAGTAACTAGAAAAGAGCTGATAACTTTCCTTTCAAACAAAAAAAAAAACTAAATTAAAATCGGTTCATTAGTTTTGGAACTACTTTGCCACACACAGATACACACGTCAACTTATAACACCACTCTTTTTGGGTCGGGGGTTAAAAACAAATCTAAGCGGAAAATCAGTATATTACGTAGGTACATAATGCTTCAAAATAGTAGGTAAACAGCAAGATAGTAAAATTATTGTTCTTTAACGAGGGATCAACAAATTCACTTAGATTCTAATCAGACTTTCCTTCAATGGAATACCATGTACTCGTATTCAAAAAAAACTTACACCTGGTTCCAAAATAATACGCTCATACTGCCGCTAGATACATACCTATACAGATTCTTTTTAATTACTTTTTTCGATTTGAAATTATCAACAACATAATCTCAAGTTAGTACCTACATACTTGTTATACTTACCTACTTTCCTACTTTTGGGTAGGTTAATTAATTAGGTACAGGATGTGGAAGTAATGAGATTTCAATAATTATTATATTTACTGAATAGGTACTTTACTAACTATTTTATTTGAGAAAAAAACTAACTTGATTGCTTGACTGAATTTTTTCTTTACATTTTCATAACATACAAATTATCATCAACCCGTTGCCGGCTCACTGCTGAGACGCGGTCTTCTCTCAGAATGAGTAGCGTTTCGCCATAGTCCACCATGCTAGCCAAGTGCGGATTTGCAGATTTCACACACCTTTGAGAATATTATGGAGAAATCAAACATACATGCAACACCTCCGAAATTAAGGTTTCCTTACGATGTCTTAAATGGGCATAGCTCGGAGTTCGGAGTTCGGAGCTCGGAGCCTCTAAGTTTATAGAAGGTTGACGTATTACTACTAGGCTAATCGCCGCGATTATATTGTTATATTACTAGCTGATGCCCGCGACTTCGTTCCTTATAGGTTTTTAATAATCCCGTGGGAGCTCATTGATTTTCTGGGATAAAAAGTGACCTATATGTTAATCCAGGGTACAATCTATCTCCATTCCAAATTTCAGCCAAATCCATCCAGTAGTTTTTGCGTGAAAGAGCAACAAACATACATACACACATACAAATTTCGTTTATTATATTAAGTAGGGTAGTCTATCTTACATTTTACTTCAATTTATTTTCGGAATGCTGTGTTAAGTTAGCGGCATCTGTGATTTAGCAAACTCCATTGCACAACTTTATTTACTAACGGATCCAGTTACTCCTCTCGAGTCAAATATTTGAATGATTCAGTTAAAGTTGATAAAGTGAGGGTGCGGCAGGTGCCCTTAGCTTAAAGCGGCAGTGACCGAGATCCGTGTTTTGCAACTGTTTATGCAACTACATGAGTGCAGTCCACACCTGATGGGCGACGACCGGCCGTTGCAAAACCAACAAGACTGATGCACGCATGCATAGTATATACGTGCGCCGTGTAGACTACGCCACAGTTTTCTGTTTAAAAAACCGGTCAATTGCGAGTCGGACTCGCGCACTGAGGGTTCCTGCCGTACCACCGTTCAAAGAATAAAATTTTTTCATTTTTTAAATTTTCATGGCGGCCATTTTGATATTTCTAGTATTTGTTGTTATAGCGGCAATACACTAGTAGTAGGGGATTCGCCGGTTCTGCCCCAGGCCCTGGCCCCCTCCCATGCCTCGCTGCCTCAGCCCCCTCCGTGGCTCGGTCAAGATCGAAACCTAAAAAAAAAAAAAAAAAAAAAAAAAAAAAAAAAAAAAAAAAAAAAAAAAGGTTTTGGGGTACGCTGAATCGATTGCGCTCACTCCCGACGTCGTATCTCTAACGGTTGCAAAGTTAGCTTTTCGAAAAACTAATCCCTAGTTCGTTATCTAATTGCTTAATCACCTACTAATGACGCTCTATTGTTCGCTGGCTCGTTGCTTCATTCTATGGGTTTTAAAGGAAACGCATGAATCATAACTACTCTTTATTAGCCTTCAAATATTGATTTAAATAACTCACATAAAAATATATCATTCTCTACTGTATTTTCATTGAATAAATCTAAAAAATCTGAACTTGTATAGTAACCTGAAAACATGAAATACAAATACATTATACAATATTCTCCACAAACTGATGTGTAATCATTCTGTATCCGCCTTGTATTGAATTGCCATATTCTTGTATTTCTTTCCAAGAACTGCTTATGATATTTTGGTGGTGCTCGTCCAAATGAATCAAAATATTGTCCAACACCATTTGTATCTATATATATGGCTATCCAATGCGATCCTGGTTTATAATCGGGGTCTAGATTGCTTATTAAATAGGCTGGTGTTTCAACATAAATCGGTAACCGGTTTGCGGCATACATATTGTCTTGCAGACTTGGGTGTATTCTTCTTAAATATGTCTTTATCCCTATTGTATTCATATTACTTCAATACTACTGATCTTATCGCTGCCGAGGATCATACATGAATGGGACGTAAGACCATGTTATTTCAGATATATTATAAATCATCAACCCATCGCCGGCTCACTACAGAGCACGGGTCTCCTCTCAGAATGAGAAGGGTTTTTTGGCCATAGTCTACCACGCTGGCTGAGTGTGGATTGGCAGACTTCGCACACCTTTAAGAACACTATGGAGAACTCTCAAGCATGCAGGTTCCCTCATGATGTTTTCCTTCACCATTAAAACAGTGTTATTTAATTAAGTACTTGAAACGCACAAGACTTCGAAAAGTTAGAGGTGCGTGCCTGGAATTGAACCCCGACCTCCGATTAGAAGGTGGACGTCTTAACCACTAGGCTATCACAGCATAGTCTTATTAAAAATAATGGTCCATAACTTAAATAAAAACAAAAAATATTTCTTGTATCAGTGTTTTATTACAAACCTTAATAATAATGTAGGTACAAATTATAACTTAATCTATTTACAGAAATTAGGTTTCTTAGCTGCTATAGTCCACGCTTACATTACGATTTTTATCAATTTCAATAACATTGTCAAACTCTGCATATACGATGCAGTTTATCGTTTCAGGAATAGCTGAATCAAAGCGAACTTCTAGCCTCACACTACCGTGCTTTATAAGATTCCAATGACTAGAGTGAGCTGATAAATCAGGAGTTAAATCGAATGCTAAGAGACAATAGCCTTTTGCATATTGTTCCCTAGATATTCCGTTCCCTTCATTTAAAAAATGGATTCCCGTGCCTGAGAATAACGTATGATAGGCTGAACTGAAAGTATTATCATCGAATGATGGTTGCAAAGCTTTTGAAGGTATTTGTTGGCCATCAATATATAAACTAAATGTATTCATATGATAATTTTCAAAGTTGAATGGATTTTTCGTAAGAGTTCCATTAAATGCTGCGTTGTTAACAAATCCGACAATACATCTTTTAGGAACTTGACCAAGAAAAATATTATCGAGTGTTTTACCCTGAACCCCTGAAGGAATTGTTAAAACTTTAACTTCCGCTCGAGTTATTGGATATTTTGCAGTAGTAGATGCTAAAACTTTTTGATGTGCAAGTAATACAGTCAGAGCAAGTAGTACAGGCACGTGTCGATTAGTCATTATTCATTCCAGGTATTTGAAATTCCGTAGGTTCGTCATTAGAAAATTCCAACAATACATCTTTATCTAGGTAGTTAGCTTATCACGTTCCTTTTGGCTTTGTTCAATAATTGTTACAATCACTAACCACATTTTTTGAAATATTGATTACAAAACCTTTTTCGATAATATGCTGTTTAACTAGTTGTTATCGGTGCAAATACATTCTTCACTAACGATAATGGCATTGGTTTTACTATATAAGCTCAAAATAAATAATTTCTGTCATATTTACTACCTCGTTTCTACTGAAGAGTACTGAGAGAGTACAGTTTGACTTTAAATCTATATTGTGTTCATACAAGTGTTTATTAGCAGTGTGTGATTAAGAAGTGTCGTGTGATAAACAATGGAGGTGAGTGTGTAATTTATTTTCTTTTAGTTCCCTTTAAATTAATGTAAATATTTATGATATCAGTATGATAGTTTATTTTTATTGTTACAGAATATATCGTACTCCCCTTGCAATAGTCAAGAAAACAATACATATAAGCAATATTACTTTCCTGCGAATTTGGTAGAAGAAGAAACACAAAATTTGCTCATAGATCATGAAATGCCATCAAAGAAAATGAAAAGGAAATCTGAAAATATAGATATTTTTTTCGAGTCATCCCCAAAAAATAAAAACAAAACTAGTTCAACAGTGGCTCGAGCTAACAAAGATGGCAGTATATCGTATATATCTACGAACTCCAACGATGGTGCGACAGCCACACATCTCATTAAATTAGAGGTGTATGACCTAAAAAAACTAGCCAAAATACCTCAGTCTCAACACTGGAAACATGCTAATGTAAAAATCAAATATTATACAGAAAAGGCTAATGGAAATTTTGCGAACACGAATGAGATAATTTATAATATTACAAAAGAAATCGCAGAAACAGAGGGTTGTAAAAAATACTCATTTAATAATTAATAACTTAATCTATCATTAGTAAACTACCTCACATAAATACTTCACCATAATTTAATTTGTGAGATTAATTCGACGTAACACTTATACAAGCAGTATAAAAACACATTGTAAATCCTATAGTAATGTCAGTAAGCCACCTGGTGCTGTTAATGAATAAGTCTCCCTCTGTAGTCTTATAAACTGTCAGCAATGGAAGATACAATTGACAGCTGTGTTAGCACATTTTTCAACACTTCAATTAATGATGAGGAACTCATTGAGGCTTTAGATTATTTTGACTTACTGGATCCAGCATATGACAATGAATTGTATAATATATGTGAAGCAATTGATTCAATCATGTAAGTATTTAAACATTATTATTTTTAAAATTATATAATGTGTATTATTGATTGTTTTTATATGCTTCTATTTTTCATTTCTAGCCCAACTAAACAGAAACTTCAAATTGGTGGAGCTTTAAAGCGGTCCAATGATTTCACCGTGAACAACTCTGCGAAAAGAGTGAAATATAATGAGGGAGCCTCAACTTCATCTATTCAACACTCAGAAAATAACTCCACTACACCATCTGCATATTCAGAAGGTAATAAAGTGAAGTGTGATATTTGCAATATTTTTATAACCAAAAGGTATTTTTCTAATCATTTAAAAAGTAATTTACATAAAAATAATCATTTAAAGTCGCACCCATCATTATCGAATGTTTCTGTAATTGATTCAGCTTTTGGACAAAGAATAATAACGTACATGATAAATAGTAAAAATGATGATTTATCGATTTTTAAGACCCCTGAATCATTTTTGAATTCAATAAAAAATGATATTTTATTCCTAGTTCAAGAGTCGATCAAAGAACATACAGTTTTTAAGGTAAACTTCATTTTACACGCAGACTTTATACAACAAACCAAACAATTGACAAATTCATTTGACTTTCAAACATCAAACTATATAGTTTTCCGTGGAGACGATCTAAATATTTTCCTGTCATCATTATGTGACACTTTTAAAAATAAAATTAGTTCTTTTGAAAGAAAAGACAGTGGCTGGAGTTTAACAAACATAAAATGCTTACATATGAATGTAAATAAATTTAACCCGCTTCGTGGTACATCTTATATTGATTTACCTCAAGATATTAGAGCAAAAAAAGCGGTGATAAATGTTAAAAATGCTGATTATATGTGTTTCAAATGGGCATTACTTTCTGCTTTATATCCTCCTGCTAATAACAAAACCGATAGAGTCTCGTCATACAGCATGCATTCAGATAAACTTAAATTTGATGGTATATCATTTCCAGTCAAATTAACAGATATACCTAAAGTTGAAAAGCAAAACAATATAAGTGTGAATGTTTTTGGCTTAGAATATAATAAAGAAAAGAAAAATCATAGTATTGTAGGTCCCCTCTATTTTACAAAATCTCGAAATAGTACTCATGTTAATTTATTATTAATCTCAAATCAAACAAACTCGCATTATTGCTATATTAAAAACATGTCACGACTAGTTAGCAAGCAAATTTCAAACCAAGAACATGCCATTTATTTATGTGATGGGTGTCTTTTACATTTTCCTACACAGGAGAGATTAGAAACCCACCAACAAAATGATTGCGTTCATATCATTACAGAATTACCAAATAGTGAACTATCTAAAAAAAATTGGTTTGGACAACCATCATCAAACAATAAAATAAAGTTTGATAAGTTTAATAAAAAGTTAAGAATACCATTTGTAATATATGCTGATTTCGAAGCGTTTTTAAAACCAATAAATTCATGTTCAAACGATCCCTCTAAACCTTTTACTGAGAATATTCAGAAACACGAAGTGTATAGTTTTGGATATTATATTAAATGTTCATACGATGATAGCCTTTCAAAATATGAAACATACAGCGGTCCAGATTGCACTAAAGTATTCATGGAACGACTCTATGAGGACATAAAACTAATATGCAGAAAAAATAGTTTTCAAAAACGCCCAAACCCACTAACAAAAGATGATGAAATAACTATTGCAAATTCTCATAACTGTCACATATGCGAATCAAGACTGAATGGAGAATCCATTCTGGACTTTGACTGGCATACTGGAAATCTAAGAGGTGTAGCACATGAATCATGTGTGGAAAAATATCGCGCTCCCCGTCATATTCCTGTAATTTTACATAATCTTAGTGATTATGACGCACATTTCATTGTTCATTCATTAAATTTTACGGAAGGTGAAATCGAAGTAATACCTCAAAATAAAGAAAGATATATTTCGTTTTCAAAAATATTAAATGTTAATAACCAACAGATAAGTTTGAGATTCATAGATTCTTTCAAATTTTTGCCGTGCAGTCTTGATCAATTAGCAAAAAATCTCAATGACGATCAATTTAGATCGTTAAAAAGAAACTTTCCTCATAATGATGACTTTAGTCGTTTAAGAAGAAAAGGTATTTATCCGTATGAATACATGACTTCCATTGAATGTTTAAAATCATCATCACTCCCATCTCAACCTCAATTTTACAATTCGCTGTCTAATTCCCATGTTTCCGATGATGACTATAATCATGCAAAAGATATTTGGAGTCATTTTTCTTGTCAAAACATGTTAGATTATTCGAATCTGTATTTGCAAACGGATGTTTTGTTATTAACGGATATATATGAAAATTTTCGTGATATTTGCATCAAAACATATGGATTAGATCCAGCTCATTATTACACAGCTCCAGGTTTAAGTTGGGATGCCATGCTTAAATATACTCAAATTGAGCTAGAGTTATTGACCGACTATGATAAAATAGCTTTTATTAAAACTGGGATCAGAGGAGGCATATCTCAATGTAGCAATCGTTATGCAAAAGCAAATAATCAGTTTATGGAAGATTATGATAAGGAAAAACCCAAATCGTATCTAACATATTTAGACGCTAATAATCTTTATGGTTGGGCCATGTCCCAGTATCTTCCAACAGGTGGGTTTGAATGGGTAAACACTGAAACAAACTTTAAAGTATCAGACACATCGGATATTGGCTTTATTCTTGAGGTCGATTTGGAGTATCCTAATGAACTTCATGATTTGCATTCCGACTTACCTTTATGCCCTGAAAATCTTCGTATCGGGAATTCTAAAGATATCAAGTTAGTACCCAATCTTAATAATAAAACGAAATATAAAATTCATTATAGAAATCTAAAACAATGTCTTAGTATGGGTATAAAGTTAACTAAAATTCATAGAATATTAAAATTTAACCAAAGTCCTTGGTTACAAACATATATAGATTTAAATACGAATATGCGAACTTTGGCTACTTCAGATTTTGAGAAAGATTTTTACAAATTAATGAACAATTCCGTTTTCGGCAAGACTATGGAAAATATCGAAAAGAGAGTCAATGTTAAAATGTTAACGCATTGGGAAAATCGTGGTAAAGTCTTAGGGGCACAAGACTTAATTGCTAAACCTGAATTCCATAGCTTAGCCGTTTTCAACGATAACTTGGTAGCAATACAGTTGCGCAGAACCAAATTAACTTATAACAAACCAATTTATTTGGGTTTTTGTATTTTAGACATTTCTAAAACTTTAATGTATGAATTCCATTATAATTATATGATAAAAAAATTTAACAAGAATATTAAGTTATTGTATACAGATACAGATAGTTTAATTTATCAAATTTTTACAGACAATTTTTATGAAGATATAAAATGTGATCTAATTAATTATTTCGATACATCCGATTATCCACAAGATAATATTTACGGCTATCCAAAAATAAATAAAAAAAAGTTAGGATTCTTTAAAGATGAAAATAATGGGAAAATTTTAAGAGAATTCGTAGGATTAAGATCAAAAATGTATGCACTGGATGTGGACCATAAAACTTTTGCAAAAGCAAAAGGAGTAAATAAAAGTGTCACAAAAAATATGACCATGGAAAATTACAGATCGTGTCTACTTGATAAAAAAATTCAGTATTGTAATATGCTAAGATTTCGATCCATCAAACATGCGATTTTCACACAAAACATTAATAAAACTTGTCTGTCGTATAATGACACCAAGCGGTATATTTTACAAAATGATATTGACACATTAGCTTGGGGTCATTATAAAATTAGTAATAATGAGGTATTTTAAGAAATGTAGTGTAAGGAATTTTTAATGTAATTTGATGTGTCTTTAATTTATTTATTTTTTACTTGTAAATATTTTAAGGAATTTTTATTGTAATTTGATGTGTCTCTTATTTTATTTTTTTATTTGTAAATACTATATAGTTTTAAGAAATTGATTTTAACTTTCGTCTTTATATGTATTTTATTACAACTTTCCTCTAGTTCATTTTTGTAAATAGATTAAAAAAAAAAATTAATGTTTAATGTGATTTATTTCTTTTTGATTTTTATTTTGTTTCATAGAACTTTTATTCCATTGTATATAATGTATATTAAGTAAAATAAAATGTTATACTGTCACTGAAATGTCTCAGTCTTTTTTTAAACCTTTCAAGTAACACACGTTACAATGTTGTGTTTTATTCATCCATTTACTGCAATCGTAGCTGGTCCAAGTGGTTGTGGAAAATCAAATTTTGTTACAAATTTCATAAAATATGTGAAAGAAATTTGCAGTAGAGACTTTGCTCAAATTACTTGGTGTTATGATGAAATGCAACCACTATATAATTTATCAAATGTTAACTATCATCAAGGAATTCCTGATCTTACAATGTTTGATGGCAAAGATGCTCACCTTGTTATAATTGATGATCTTATGAGAGAATCTGATGGTCGTATTGTAGATATTTTCACTAAAGGTAGTCATCACAGAAACTTAAGTGTTTTTTATATTACTCAAAATTTATTTCATCAGGGAAAAGGACAAAGAGATATATCTTTGAATGCAAGTTACATTATTTATTTTAAAAATCCTCGTGATAAAACACAAATACGATACCTATCAAGACAAGTGTCACCAGAAAATTCAAAATTCATTGAGGATGCCTATAAGGATGCGACAAAAGAAGCACATGGATATTTGATGATTGATCTGAAACAAGATACAAATGACATGTGTCGAATTAAGTCAAAAATATTTCCCTCTGATGAATGTTGCGTCGTATATATCCCACCAAAAGATTATAAATATTTAAAGAATCATCAAATTCCTATCATTTACAAATAATGCATCGAAGCCTAAAGACACATAAAGAGCTGCTACAAGCGTTGCATACACTTAAACCTAAATATCAAAAAGCATTATTAAAATCCTGTGAAGAAGAAGAGATAAATTGCATTTGTGAGTGCATTCACAACGTATTACAAGGTAAAGTTCCACTAGAAGATAGACGAAAGAAAAAGTTAAAAAAATTTAAAAGTATACTTCGCACTTTGGTTCGCAAGGGAAAAAATAAACTAAGAAAAAAGATATTGATTCAAAAAGGAGGAGCATTTTTACCTTTAATTTTGGGTTCTATTTTGAGTGGATTAGTATCATCTATAGTTTAAAATGGAAAATGCTAAAAAAATGTTGCTTGTTGAGCCTAGTTTTATAGAAAAACTAAAGCAGCATACCAATACTGAAAATCCTATGTCCCGATTAGATGCAGAAATGCAAAAGATTTTAAATAGTAATATCGAAGATCGGAAAAAATGTATTTTATATCTACAAATTCTACAAAGATACCTACATTTTACCGAAGGAGAACGACAACCTATCGAGTTGCCAATCATCACTGACAATATAAATGAAACTAAGAGTTATAAAAATAACAACAAGGAAAATAAAGACTTAGTATCGTTCGAGTCACCAACAGCTGAAGTGAAGGAAAATAAAAATTCGAATGAACATAGTCAACCACGTTACTCAACAACTCAAATACTAAGTCTTATACCAAAATCATATTTGAAAAAAGGTGAGCTGTTATTAAACTTGATTTCTTTGAGTAAAAATACAATTTATTGGGATGATGATGATGGTACAGTGATAATTAATAATGAAAAAGTCCCTGGAAGTAATATTGTTGATCTAATTAATGATTCGTTGAGACCACTAAAAAAAAGTGATCCAATAGGTTGGGAAAAGTTTGCCAAGGCATTACATGCAATCAAAGTACCATTGACTTACATCGGAAATTCTAAGAGGTCGGATTTTATTCATCAACTTCAGATGAAATCACTCGAAGGGAACTCTACATCTGATGAAAGAACTTTAAATACTCCACAAGGTAGTGGTGATAAATATATTAAAAAAATTAGGAAGAAAATTGATTGGGAAAAATGGACCCCTTATTAGAAATTAATAATATATATTATAATCCAAAACACCCAGCTGGGTTTAGTAGCATTGATAAATTATCAAAGACCATGAAAGGTAAAATGAGTAAAACGGATGTAAAGAAATGGTTACAATCACAAGAAACCTATACTCTTCATAAACCTGTTCACAGAAAGTTTTCTCGAAACAAATACATATTATCAAATCTCAATGAATTATGGCAGGCTGATCTTAGTGATATGAGAACTTATTCGAAATATAATGATGGTTTTAACTATATATTGTGTGTTATTGATGTCTTTAGTAAATATGCTTATGCTAGGTCGATGAAAAAGAAAAACTCTAAAACAATAATCGAATGTTTTGAAAGTATATTTAATGAATCTAATGCGACTCCTACACACATACAATCGGATAAAGGAACTGAGTTTGTTTCTAAAGATGTTAAAAAGTATTTTAAAAGCAAAAATATAAATTATTACACTACAAATAATCCTGATATAAAAGCAAGTATTGTAGAAAGGTTTCAAAGAACTCTGAAATCTAAAATGTGGCGCTATTTTACATACAAAAATACATATAAATACATAGATATTTTACAAGATTTGGTATATTCGTATAACCATAGTTTTCATTCTAGTATTAAGATGTGTCCTTGTGATGTTAGTTCTAACAATATAATGACTGTTTGGAGAAATTTATATGATAGGAAAGCAACTAACAAACCATCATCACAAAATTCACTACCTACATTTCATGTTGGTGATAATGTTAGAATTTCAAAATATAAACACATTTTTCAAAAAGGTTATGAATCTAACTGGAGTGATGAAATATTTGTTATATCTTCAATAATAGATAGATCCCCACATGTAGTTTACACATTGAAAGATTTACAAAACGAACCTATAGTTGGAACTTTTTATGAAAAAGAATTACAAAAAGTATTTTATGACCCCTCCTCAAATTATAAAATAGATAAAATCATTAGTTCTCGATACTCCGGCAACAGAAAAGAAGTGTTAGTGAAGTGGAAAGGTTATCCTGATAAATTTAACAGTTGGGTTTTAGAGTCTAATTTAAATCAAATATGATAAAGGAAAACTTTTATTTGACTTTACTTAGTAATAGTTCAATGGAATACTTCCCGGAAAACAAAACAACTATGTTTTCAACGAAGTTACCAAAATCCCTTATATTAGAAGGTGAATGGTTTGTTGGAGTTGTAGAAATTCAATATCCTTGTACGGTATTTACTGTTCAAGAACATGAAAATGTTATTAACACATCTAAATGGGTTTTGATGCCTGATGATGACACACATTCATTAGTGCACTATAAAGGACGGATTCCGGCCATGAACTATGACAGCATTCAACATGTTATAGAAACTTTAAATAGATATACTTTTGAAGAAATAGTATTTCATTATGATGAAATAACCAAACACGTATCAGTATCAATTTTGGATAACTCAATTGACACACTTAAGTTGTCAACCAAATTATGTTTACAACTTGGATTTGAACCAAACAAAAATCTTGCAGTAAATAAAATTGGGAGCTATCCTTCTAATTTAAAATTAGGGTTGCCATCTCAATTGTTTGTTTATTGTGATATAATAGAACCGCAAATTGTGGGGGATGTAATGGCTCCTCTTCTCAGAATTGTACCTTTAGATACGGCAACATATGTATATGGAGCAAATAAAATGCATATTTTCTCACCACCTCACTATTTACCTGTTATGCGGCGGGAGTTTGATACTATTGAAATAGATATAAGGTCAAGCACAGGCAATAAAATCCCATTCCAGTTTGGAACTGTGTGTATTAAACTTCACTTTAGAAAATTATAATGGATCCTTATCAAGATAAGATAACTTGTCCTTACGAGCAATATTATTCACATCAGGCTGGGTCAGGTATTGGAGTAATTTATAAAGGTGTACCATATCAACGTGGTCATGGTATTGGGAGTTTTCTTGGAGGATTGTTTAGGTCTATTTTACCACTACTCTCTAGTGGTGCTCGAGCTGTAGGAAAAGAAGCATTAAATGCAGGTGTTGGTCTTCTATCGGATATGGTTAGCGCACGACCTTTGGAAGATTCTATCAAAACTCGTCTTAAGGAAGCTAGTTCAAACTTAAAAAGGAAAGTTCATGACAAGATAGACAGAATTAATATGTCTGGCTCAGGATATATAACTAAAAGAAAACGACAATCTTCATTCATTCAACCGCTGACAGCTAAAGTGAAAGCTATTAAAAAATCAAGGCTCAGTCAAAATAAAATAAAAGATATATTTTCTAATTAATTATGTCTTTTTTACATAATCATTCATGTGAGTGTATTAAATCAGAGTTAGATTTGTTTGCTTTGCCATCAACGCAAACAAGTATAGAAAATGGATTATGGATTCATTACAAACCCATTTCATCCCTTGCTGATGATGGACCGATAGAATTTCAAATACCTGGAACGAGCGAAGACTACATAGATTTGTCTCATACGTTGATCCATTTAAAAGCTAAGATAGTGAATCAAGACTTATCAAAACTTAGTTCATCTGCAGTTGTAGCTCCAATTAACAATTGGTTACATTCAGTCTTCAGTCAGCTGGATGTATACTTGAATCAAAAACTCATTTCACCTCCAAACAATACATACGCTTACCGTGCTTACATTGAGACATTATTAAACTATGCGCCAGCAGCAAAAGAATCTCACCTGACTTGCGGTCTTTGGTATGAAGATACTGCGGGGAATATGGATTCAGTAGATGAAAAAAATACAGGTTTTACTAAAAGACAGAGTCTTGCAGCCGAAAGTAAAGAAATAGAAATGATTGGACACTTACATGGTGATATATTCAACCAGGAAAAATTTTTGATTAATGGTGTTGAGATGTGTGTTAAATTAATTCGCTCAAGGGAAACTTTCAGTCTTATGGCTTCTTCAAATGATTTAAAACTTAAAGTGTGTATCACGGATGCAACCCTTATAGTTCGACGCGCGCGGATCAATCCGACTGTATTACTTGCACATCAAAAAGTTTTAGCATCTACTACTGCAAAATATCCAATAACTCGAGCGGAAGTTAAAGTTTTAACAATTCCTTCAGGGGTTCAGGGTAAAACACTCGATAATATTTTTCTTGGTCAAGTTCCTAAAAGATGTATTGTCGGATTTGTTAACAACGCAGCATTTAATGGAACTCTTACGAAAAATCCATTCAACTTTGAAAATTATCATATGAATACATTTAGTTTATATATTGATGGCCAACAAATACCTTCAAAAGCTTTGCAACCATCATTCGATGATAATACTTTCAGTTCAGCCTATCATACGTTATTCTCAGGCACGGGAATCCATTTTTTAAATGAAGGGAACGGAATATCTAGGGAACAATATGCAAAAGGCTATTGTCTCTTAGCATTCGATTTAACTCCTGATTTATCAGCTCACTCTAGTCATTGGAATCTTATAAAGCACGGTAGTGTGAGGCTAGAAGTTCGCTTTGATTCAGCTATTCCTGAAACGATAAACTGCATCGTATATGCAGAGTTTGACAATGTTATTGAAATTGATAAAAATCGTAATGTAAGCGTGGACTATAGCAGCTAAGAAACCTAATTTCTGTAAATAGATTAAGTTATAATTTGTACCTACATTATTATTAAGGTTTGTAATAAAACACTGATACAAGAAATATTTTTTGTTTTTATTTAAGTTATGGACCATTATTTTTAATAAGACTATGCTGTGATAGCCTAGTGGTTAAGACGTCCACCTTCTAATCGGAGGTCGGGGTTCAATTCCAGGCACGCACCTCTAACTTTTCGAAGTCTTGTGCGTTTCAAGTACTTAATTAAATAACACTGTTTTAATGGTGAAGGAAAACATCATGAGGGAACCTGCATGCTTGAGAGTTCTCCATAGTGTTCTTAAAGGTGTGCGAAGTCTGCCAATCCACACTCAGCCAGCGTGGTAGACTATGGCCAAAAAACCCTTCTCATTCTGAGAGGAGACCCGTGCTCTGTAGTGAGCCGGCGATGGGTTGATGATTTATAATATATCTGAAATAACATGGTCTTACGTCCCATTCATGTATGATCCTCGGCAGCGATAAGATCAGTAGTATTGAAGTAATATGAATACAATAGGGATAAAGACATATTTAAGAAGAATACACCCAAGTCTGCAAGACAATATGTATGCCGCAAACCGGTTACCGATTTATGTTGAAACACCAGCCTATTTAATAAGCAATCTAGACCCCGATTATAAACCAGGATCGCATTGGATAGCCATATATATAGATACAAATGGTGTTGGACAATATTTTGATTCATTTGGACGAGCACCACCAAAATATCATAAGCAGTTCTTGGAAAGAAATACAAGAATATGGCAATTCAATACAAGGCGGATACAGAATGATTACACATCAGTTTGTGGAGAATATTGTATAATGTATTTGTATTTCATGTTTTCAGGTTACTATACAAGTTCAGATTTTTTAGATTTATTCAATGAAAATACAGTAGAGAATGATATATTTTTATGTGAGTTATTTAAATCAATATTTGAAGGCTAATAAAGAGTAGTTATGATTCATGCGTTTCCTTTAAAACCCATAGAATGAAGCAACGAGCCAGCGAACAATAGAGCGTCATTAGTAGGTGATTAAGCAATTAGATAACGAACTAGGGATTAGTTTTTCGAAAAGCTAACTTTGCAACCGTTAGAGATACGACGTCGGGAGTGAGCGCAATCGATTCAGCGTACCCCAAAACCTTTTTTTTTTTTTTTTTTTTTTTTTTTTTTTTTTTTTTTTTTTTTTTTTTTTTTTTTTTTTAGGTTTCGATCTTGACCGAGGCACGGAGGGGGCTGAGGCAGCGAGGCATGGGAGGGGGCCAGGGCCTGGGGCAGAACCGGCGAATCCCCTACTACTTACACTACACTTTTTAGTACTGTTCACGAGATATAGCCCGCTGACAGACGGACGGACAGACAGGGGGGGCTTAGTAATAGGGTCCCGTTAGCACTCTTTGAGTACGGAACCCTAAAAAAACCAATTAGTGGTCGATGAGGGAGAATACTCTTCGTTTGTTGAATCATTGCCTTGGTCATCTCGTTTTCTTTTAGCTTCTAAAACTATTTCTAAACAAAAACCTCAATGCTTGACTTTCTCCTGCTTCGTAATCAACTTAAATATTAGGTATACCATACTTAATAACTTAATTTTCATTAACTGCATTTTTTACTATTTCTTCTATTATAGTATCAGAATCAGCGTAAAAATATGTGCAAACTTTCTTAGAATAAAACGAAGTCGGAGGTTAAGAGGTCATTAAAAAAGAAGGCGGCCTTGAGATAAAGTATATTCTCAATTCTTATAGCTAAGTAAGTAGGTATATGCGTTCAAGTTTTTTGTTTTAATTTTGTTTCAAAATAATATTTCAACATAAGCACAATCTTGGTATGTTCAGACTCAATTTTAGTACCTAGTAGTAGAAATACTTTACTTTGTAACTTTCAGAATTAGAATGTGGATTTGACGTAGAATTTATTTAAGAGTAGAGTAGATTGTAGAGTAGGTAGGTATTTCCAAACAAAAGAAACCTCAATAGGCAATGAGGTAATAGAAATGCTAAATACTTTAGGTCTAGACTAGAAACGGAATATTATAAAGTCACCGTGTTGTTGAACAATGTTTTAAGTATACAACATTTCCTTTAATGATGTTCAATTTAGTAGAGAATGAAAACATTCGCGCGCATGCTATTCGTGACCACGTTATTTGCCTATAATATGTTGTCTATACATTTTATAGCGTATTTACACGAATAGGTACTTTGAATAAAAGCTTGTTTAATTTTGTAAACTTATAGTTCGACGGTAGTGGCAGGCGCAGTGACAAATTTTCAGTTTATGTTCTCGTTAAGACTTAAGTTTAATTTAGACCAAAGCATAGAGCGACAATGCGGCATGCCAAGAATCGCATGGTACCTAAGTACAATATATTTTAAAGTGCAGCCCGAATCGTCGACAGACTGTCAAAGCGTAATATTCACGATGTTGTCTCGGCATGAAATAGACTGCTGCGTGCTGCATACGCTGCAATAATTTTTTTTATTTGTAGCATGCTGCGTTGTCGCATGTTGTTCGCTTGGTTTCATGAAACAGTTCTTAGTCACAGGAAAATCTATCAGTTGCATTAGTAAATTTCTTATGAATCATGCTTAATTGGGGCTCACCACAAAAATATGACTACCTATAGGTACAAATACGAAAATGTTGGTTTGTCTTTCAATCAAACCGCAACGGAGCAACGGATCACCGTGATTTTTGCATATATTATGTAGTAAAAGATCTGGAGAGTTACATATTATGCTAATTTTTATCCCAGAAAATCTAAGCGTTCCCACGCTATTTTAAAAACCTATATCAACTAGTTTATGGTTTAAAAAAACCACAATGTTACCATAATTTCACATATTAGTCATAAATTATGAGTTCGTACTAAGTAATAAATAATAACCTTGCGTAGGTACTTGGCAATTGGGTTAGGTCAACGTACAAATTATAATATTACTCTGGAAAATAAATGTTTGTGGCCAATAAATAGGTATAAGGTATACGGCGTACCTGGTGTTTCATTTCGTCACGAATTCAAATAATATGGTATGCACGACGCACGTTTATTAGGTAATTACTTGCACAAATACTTCTCAATCGAAGGAACACAGGAGACTTTTATTATTTAAAATAATTAATTTACCTACTTTCTTACCAAACAAACAATTATGTACGTGTTACCAAACACGAATCCAGATAGTAGGTAGATACCTACTTGAATATTTCTACTTTCCAAATGATAAATGTACATATAACATTGCACAGATTAATTGCATTATGTACAAATTACTTACAACGTAATACGTATAGGCCATAAGCTAATAGACGAAATATAAGTCATAAAAGTATAACAATAAAAGTGCCCACGCACTTGAACTGAACTGCAGCTGAACTGCGCGTCGCATCAGCGCCCCGCACGATATTCTCTCCAGCCGCGCCGCGCGGCAGTGACGTACGCGCATCGCGGCTGGAGAGAATATCGTGCGGGGCGCTGACGCGACGCGCAGTTCAGCTGCAGTTCAGTTCGAGTGCGCGGGCACCTTTAACCTGCTAATCTTTAATATGAAGCTTTTTTCGTAACTTACCTACTAATTACGAATCGCCCTTAATAAGTGCAGTAAGTAATAAACAATTAGAGTAAAACCAAAAAGCCCTTCACAGAACAGTCCGAACTATAATAGTGGCCGATCGCCATGTCGGAAGAAAAAGGGAGAAACGCATTAAAATAATATGTTACACACAATACGTTACACAGATACACAAATACACACGTCAAACTTATAACACCCCTCTTTTTGGGTCGCGGGTTAAAAACATTGCATAGGTGAATACCTAATACAACATTGTGCCTGGAGAATCTAGGTACATGTCAATAGAATTTGCAACTTATGACTCAAAATAATTCGATTCATAATAAATACGGTACAAAAAAAATTGGCACCAGCTAACGTCATACGCATACAATACAATACGTAACGACCTAACTTTGGTTCATTCATTCAAATACTTTACAAATCAGGTATCGAAATATAAATTAGAACCCTGCAAACTATTTGGCAACCTACCCAATTCACGCCGACATCCACGGATCGCATAGTAATGATATGTACATTAGATTTCGCACACGCGATAGCGACGTCCGCAGAAAGTTTATTTTATTTCTTAACAAATTAACATTTTAATTTAAAGGTATACCTTTTTTTTTAATGCAGATACAAGTTAGCACTCTCACTTGGTGGAAAGTGATGATGCAGTCTAAGATGGAAGCGGGCTAACCTGGAAGGGGTACGGGTAAGGGGTATGAGACGTAATAGGTACAAGGTCTGACGTTAGAATTTAAGTAACAAGATCAACTAAGTTGTACATGCTGATATCAATTCAATTTCATTATATAACTATCCTAAAGTGACACTATTTTTATTAACCCCCGACCCAAAAAGAGGGGTGTTATAAGTTTGACGTGTGTATCTGTGTGTCTGTGTATCTGTGTATCTGTCTGTGGCATCGTAGCGCCTAAACGAATGAACCGATTTTAATTTAGTTTTTTTTGTTCGAAAGGTGGCTTGATCGAGAGTGTTCTTAGCTATAATCCAAAAAAATTGGTTCAGCCGTTTAAAAGTTATCAGCTATTTTCTAGTTTTCTTGTAGAAAAGAAGGTTAGATAACCCTTAGGTTCATAATATTCAAGTGTCAATTGACAAATGTCAAGTTGTCAAGATGGACGTTGCTTAGATATACATAATTATTTATGTGAAAATGATTTGTCGGGGGTGTTGAAAATTTTTAATTTACACTTGTTATACTGCACACGTAGAGTCTTTCTTGGCTTATTTAATTGACTTTTAACAAGTAGTCAAAGTTCATCAAGTAGTAGGTACGAGAATTTTGTAATTCAGTCAGTAGTTCCGAGATAAAAAATTCAGCTCCCGGCTGAGTTTATCGTGTGCATCTTTTTGACCAGTGCGGATTGGAACCCTCGTAGCTTTAGTTTTAAGTTTACGTATAAGTTATCAATCACCATAGATACGTCAAATTGAGTGCTCAAATTCAACAAGAGACAATCAAAAAGTATAAACAAGTGTAAATTAAAAATTTATAACACCCCCGACAAGTGAAGGTTACAGTAACTAGAAAAGAGCTGATACTTTCAAAAGGCAGAACCGCTAAGAACACTCTCGATCAAGCCAAGCCACCTTTCAAACAAAAAAAAATTAATTTAAAATTGGTTCATTAGTTTAGGAGCTACGATGCCACAGACAGATACACAGATACACACGTCAAACTTATAACACCCCTCTTTTTGGATCGGGGATTAATAAAAGGCTTTGACTTTGTCCTCTACAATAGTTATGGTGGAAAGGACGTAGGCTGGATCACTATGATTTAGCTATCTATCGCTGTTTTTCAGTTCCTGAGCTTTTCATTTTTAGCAGTTTAGGCACAGAGGTTTAAGTTTCCAACGGGACGCTCGGGAGTGACTTGAGCGTCCATACGAAAGCATTAATTAGAAGTGTTCATTCTTATACCTAAGCTGTGATAGCCTAGTGGTTAGAACGTCCGCCTCCTGATCGGAGGTCGGGGGTTCGATCCCGGGCACGCACCACTGTGAACCACAATTACAATACATACAAATACAAAAAATTAATAATTTGGAAAGAGATAGGTAGTGTGTGATGTGTGGTCGCTTAATCGGACAATTTAAGGGGTTTTATAGGTCAGGATAGGTGCCAGCCCCATCGTCACATGAAACTATGAATAAAATTAGAACAAATCGAGCTTTGCATTCTTATAAACAGATGAATGTAACATTTCCTACACAAGATTACCCTAATCACGCATTATAGTGCATGCGTACTTTACACACGAGTTGTAAATCACAAAAAAACTAATCCGTTTTCAATGTAAATGTGGGTACACATTGCCGCACGTAAAATTGCATGTGTCAGCGGCACATAACAATTAATACGATAGAAAGTGAGCATCGACCGTCCTGCGCTTCTAAAAATAGTCAGTAGCCAATTGACACGTTCCATTGATTGAAATAAACACAATCAATACGTAATCACACCAATTAACGATTAGTTAAGTAAGAGGAAACAAATATTTAAGTATTACACCTTTATAACATTGCCGTGAAGGCAACTGGCTATAATTTTTCGAATATTCGTATTTATTTTACTCGAATTAATTAGGTTTTGAAAAATCCCTTGGAAACTCTTTTAATTTTCCGGGACAAAAAGTAGCCTAGAAATGTCAGCAGCGTCAGTCTCTCCTTTTTAACCCCCGACCCAAAAAAGGTGTGTTATAAGTTTGACTTGTGTATATGTACAAGGAACCAAAAGCTTAATCCATACTAATACTATAAATGCGAAAGTGTGTCTGTCTGTCTGTCTGTCTGCTACGTTTTCACGGCCCAACCGCTGAACCGATTTGAATGAAATTTGGTACAGACATGGGATACATCCCGGGGAAGGACATAGGCTACTTTTAATCCCGGAAAATCAAAGTGTTCCCACGGGATTTTAAAAAACTGAAATCCACGCGGGCGAAGCCGCGGGCATCCTCCAGTTTGCTATAATCCGCCAAACCAATGAAATCTGTATGTACCACACAAATTCCAACACCACTCGACGCGCGTTTCGCCCCGACACCGGAGCATCCTCAGGAGATGTAGACCTTACAATGTCTAATTACAAAGTGTATCTGTGTATCTGTCTGTGGCATCGTAGCTCTTAAACTAATGAACCGATTTTAATTAAGTTTTTTTTTGTTTGAAGGGTGGCTTGATCGAAAGTGTTCTTAGCTATAATTCAAGAAAACCGGTTCAGCCGTTTGAAAGTTATCAGCTCTAGGTTTTCTCTATAACTAGAACTCAGCACTAAGAAAAGATTCTTTAGAAATTCAACCAAAGTGAAGCAGAGACACGTCAGCTAGTAGGCATTAACAAAGATCTGTAATACCGCGAAGCTACATACAGAGTAAAAGACATAAACGCGCGACGAGTTCGCGCACTAGGTTAATACTGATAAAATATTCGATTAATAGGATGATTTTACTGTAGTAGTAATACATGATATACCCGCCTACTTGGGTACTTTTGTCTATACCAATAGTCTTGGACTGTACTAATAAAATGATGTGATATTTTGTATAGCGATAGTTTATGGGACTAGAATTCATTATTAAAGAGAATAATTAAATAAAAATCATGATTTTTATATATTTTTATCATAGTTAATTATTATCAACGTCACGTGTATGGAAGGCGTGTATTAATGACGATTATTTTCTTTAATAATGAATTCTAGACACATAAACTACCACTATACAAAACATCGCATCATTTTATTACTACAGTCCAAGACCCTATTCATTGCGTGCTGTAATATTGTGGAAGTAATGAGGGTTCAATTATATTTACTTATTATTTAAATTACGAAAAGAAAATAATTACAAATAGGTACCTTACTTATTTCTTTAACTATTTAAAGACAAACCTTTATGTATTTGAATTTTAAATATATAATAAATATTTTCTATACATTTTAATAAGATACAAATCTTAACCAACGCAGGTTACCTCTCAGAATGAGAGAGGTTTAGGCCATAGTCCAAGACTTTTTTAGTTTTGTCCTAGTTTTGAGAACATCAGGGAGAATCCTTCACCATCAAAGCAAGTGATATTTAATTGCTTAAACCCATCGTAATATGAGTAGCATAGTATATTATATAGACGTCGGCCTATTAGCAGATTTGTTTGATGCTCGCTGCACGCGAAACAGTTTGAAGCAATATACGTTTTAAACGACTAAAACGTACGAGTACAAATAAACTCTATAAAAAAACCGGCCAAGTGCAAGTCAGACTCGCGCACCGAGGGTTTGGTACTACAGTCGTATTTTTTAAACATTTTGCACATTACTTAAAGTAAAAACTATTATGCCTAAAAATAAATAAAAACTTCTAAAATTGTTTTAGAATTTACAGGTTAAGCCCTTTCATAATATGATATCCCACTTGCTATAGTAATCTTACTTTGAAAATTATTACTAATTATTTGTTCAAAAAAAAATATATTTTTTTGTGATGTGACCACAAATTCACGGTTTTCTGATTTTTCCTTTACTTGTTCTGTAAGAACTACGTATCTGTTTTTCATGATTCTAGGTCAACGGGAAGTACCTACCCCATAAGTTTTCTTGACAGACACGACAGACTTATATCAGACAAGATCTTATAAGGGTTCCTTTTTTCCTTTTGAGGTACGGAACCCTAATAAGAATAATTTATTTGCCGAAAAGGTTCGGATGGCCAATATTTATTTTAATTCTATGTATGATGAATTAAAGAGAAGTTAGTTATTTAAATAGTCGAAGCTATAATTTTTATAGTATGCGCAACAGATTACATATTTTAAAAGGCGCGTAGGTAGCTACTTCGTGTGTTTGCAAAAATACATGAAAATTTAAAAGCCAAATGTAAACAATTTTTCTTTTGTAAGTAAATACGAACAACATTAAAAATGCGTTTCCCACATTCATATTACAAGGTAGGTACCTAGCCTATGTTTTATTTTAAAAACATCATCCTTCTTGCAGTTCTTTATTCATGGCACAAGAGACTTTATTACCATTTAAATTATTTAACGTAAAGTATGCCGCTACGAACAATGTATAAAAACCACTAGGGAAATGTTCTTCCCCTTAGGCACCAACTGCATTCCTTTAAAATGTTATAGCGTGGGTTACTTCTTATAAGGTTTATAGTAGACATTTTATTGAGAAAAGATTGTAAGTGAAATGCCTACAATGCCATGAGTTCGTTGCTCTACCCGGATCCTTCGCAATTTATTGATTATATTATTAATAAATATTTCACGCTCATGAAACACCACAAGTGAATAATTATAGGCAGAGCAATCAAAATGAATAATAACGCATCCTTTCTTGGATATAATACAATAACTTAATAAGTGGTCGTGCGCTAGCAAAACTTTACTTGGAAGGGTAAGGTACCCTCTTAACCAAAACTTTATAATATCAGGTAGTCCATATTTACGTGTCCAGTTGTGACAAAAATGATGATGAAATAAATACAATTAAGTATGATTTAAGACATTTCTACATTCCCTAATTCTCTACTTTATGAAATCTAGTAATCAGAAACTAAGTACAATTAAGTAATTACCTATTTTACTTGACGAGAATTGAGCTTATCAAAGAACGCTAAAACTACTGCAACCGTTGATACTGTAAATTAAAAAGCATAATTAACAATTAAAAAAGAATTCCAAGGTTAGAGACTGGTTGCACAGGAATGTAAATCGAGATAAAAAGTATTTTTGATCGCTCAGGATGTCTTATAAAATTAATTGGGAAATTTACTACAGACTTTATAGAAACATACTGGCTTTTTATTACAGACATCAATTCACGAAGAATTTAAATATCTCATCTCCCTTTCTTTTATTATTTTCTGGCGCTCGTAAATTCTTCGTACAGGTACTCGTAGGTATTTTAGGTCATACATGGGTAATACCTGCCAGAAATAACACTTTTGTTTAATATTTATAGGATATTTTACATATATTAATGCATGTCGATTAACACAAACCCATTTATGGAATACCATCTTTCATCCAAGCATACAGTTAAAGCGATAGTAGCCTAGTGGTTAAAACGTCAGCCTCCAAGTCGAGGGTCTGGGGTTCGATCCCAGGCACGCACATTTAATTTTTCTGAGTTACCTATATGCATTTTAAGCAATTCTATTAAATTCTTACCTACAGAAAGCGTTTGTGAAGTCTGCCCTGTACTTGGCCATTGGTTTATAGTAGACATTTTATTGAGATAAGATATATCGTGGTATACTATGGCCAAATCCATATTCTGGGAGGAAACCCGTCCTCAGTAGTTAGCCAGCGGCCAGCCAGTTCTTTTAAAAAAGTTTTTTTAACCGTCTCGTCACGATAAAAAGAACGAACGTCACCCTATCGTTTCCTGAGCATTTTTTCCGTTAAAAAATCATGTAATATCTTCATCGATGTAGAAGTAATCATTTTTTATAATTACACTAGCCTATGCCCGCGACTTAACCTTCTTAGGGGTTGAATTCAAATAAATCCTTTCTTACCAGATATCTACATCATAATAGCTATCTTCATGCTCTTCAGCCCGATCCGTCCGGTGGTTTGAGCCTTGCGTTGATAGATCAGTCAGTCAGTCATTTCTTTCTTCTTAGATGAAGAAAACTTTCGTTACGCAATTTTCATATATCCAATTATGTCATAGAGTTATTACACTGAATTATAGCTTTTAAAAGAATGACATTTAAACACAGAATAACTAAAAAGTTTAACATTCCAGAAATAATATTATCGATAAATTAAAAGTAATTTTACTTTCGATACTTTTGACAGTTTGAATGCGAAGCGTTTCATCTTGGCTTACTCCTCGGTAGTTTCATCAGAGTCTGGGAGCCATTCTCTAGGGTCATAATATGCATGTACGTGTCATAATAATTGCGACTGTAATTACTAAGGTAGGTGAGCCAAACAAGCGGTAAGTGGGTCAAAGACCGCGGCACAGCCTCCAGAGTTCAAAAATCAAGGACGCCCGTCAAGACTTATTAAAGTAGGTAGGTATAACCTACCTTAATACATGATTTTTAAATACATATCAGACATTACGGAACCGACAGGATACGAATTTTTGATATGTATTTAAAAATTATTTAGAAATCCATAAAAATTATAAAAATATAGGTATAGGTAACCTTACTTAAAGTTGTATCATTCTTAAGGCAATAGAAACCGAGGAAGCTTATGTTTTTAATATAGGTACTTCAGGTAGTAAGTGCATTTATTGCACTGGTAAAATGTAAATTCGATTTCCTAGCACCCGTAGTTACCATTTATTATTATAAAGCAATAGGTCAAGCCGACAAACTTCTTCAGAAGTTTAACATAAGAAAATGGTGCAGATTGCGCATACAAACAAACACACGAGTACACTATTAATTTTTACGTTTCATACTTTTATTTAAGGTACTTAATTATTGAGTAATATTTACAATTTACAAAACGTGTATATCTATGTAGGTAGGTACCTAATATAATTTGTAAATGAAACCATAAAAGCCCTGTAAATTTTTTTACAATATACGAGTATAATAGGTATGTAATGTCACTTCTGTTTATCTTGACGTTTCCGCCCTATGTTAAACAACTCAAAAATATATATGTACGTGCAAATAAGGAATATTTCAAACATTTATCCTTTAAAGTAAATGTCAATATACGAGTGCTAATGACGTAGTTTTACTTTTGTGGGTAAGTGTAAATAAATGTCCGATTACGATGAAAAACCCACCATCTAGTTAGGCACAAGACAGAAAACGTACATACAATTTAATTTTACGCGCTGCGGCGAAGCCAAAGGAGGGTTATGTGTTTGACCTTTATGTTTGTATGACCGTTCCTATGACTGCTCGTAACTTCTCAATTGCCTAACCAATTTTGATGATACTTTAATGATACGTCATTACATTCGTCTTGATGGCGCGAGTGTCACTGGGTACTACCAGTGGGTACATAATTCTTAAAAAATTGAAATGGCGGATTGTATAGGTACAGTGCGGGCTAAAAAAGATACAGCGCAATCCGCCGTGCTGTCGGGGTTTTCTGAAAACTTAATATTTTTTTTTTTTAAGTAGGTAAGTAACTAATTTATTCTAGAGATGTTATGGTGGTTCAATTCCGATTCCGAAAGTTCGGAACTTCGGATTGGTTTTAACTTTTAACCTTCTACTTTTGTACTAAAAGAACTTTCACGCTTAATTTACTACCAAGTAGTGCTTATATTTTAGTTAATTATTTAAGTTAATGTAAGTTTGGTATTTTTAAGTTCACAGCTATTTTGCGGAGTCATTTTATAATCACTGTCATTAGTGACTGGTTGAAATAAGGTAGCTTACACACAGAAGATGCAGTTGAGTAGAAATGATTCATTAATTCAATGTTTTAATTGGTTTATATTTTAAAGTTTATAATGCCAAGGCTGTATGCTATGATTTATGAAAACACTAGCGGTTCGCCCCGGCTTCGCAAGGGTGCAATGGGTGCATATTAATGTGGTGAGTGTGGAGTGATTAATGTACATATAATATTACTAAAAGAATAAGACAGCTTCGTAGATTAATGTATGCCTGGACAACATTTTCGCAATTTTTGCAATGAATAAATGAATTATGAATTCGATGAAAGCTCTTAGTCCGCTTCATTTCTTCCGACATCTTATTTCAACAAATTAACACAAAACAATATTAAATTATACGTAACCTTCCTCTTGAGTCGCTTTAGCCACCAAGCGCTAGAGTGTAATTTAACAAGTGTAAATTAAAAATTTATAACACCCCCGACAAGTGAAGGTTACAGTAACTAGAAAAGAGCTGATAACTTTCAAATGGCTGAACCGATTTTCATGAATTATAGCTAAGAACACTCTCGATCAAGTCACCTTCCAAACAAAAAAAACTAAATTAAAATCGGTTCATTAGTTTAGGAGCTACGATGCCACAGACAGATAAACAGATACACACGTCAAACTTATAACACCCCTCTTTTTGGGTCGGGGGTTAAAAAGAAAAAAAAACTATTGATGAAATCCGCATTAAAATCCGTTGCGTACCTAGTTTAAAAGATCTAAGCGTACAGAGGGATAGACGGCGGGAAGCGACTTTGTTTTATACTATCTAGAGATACTCGTATGTACAATAAATGCGTCTCTGAGTTATTCGAATCATATTATATGACTGTATGAATGCAATATGCTACAGAACGAGCAAACGAGTTGCATTAAGTAGGCATTCGACATTACAAAACATGGAACGGTCACGCTCTCAAAAACCGAAATAACTCGTATTACCTTTAACTTATTAAATAACTATCCAAATGAAGGAAACTCTTTATTATTGAAATCTTTTTTTTTTATTTAAAAGAAATAAGTAGGTATAGGTACTTGATTTCAAAGTTTAATTATACTTATACTTAGGTAGCTAAGGAGGTAAGGAGTGGACTGAAAACCGAAAGGTCGACGGTTCAAACCCCGCCCGTTGCACTATTGTGGTACCTACTCCTAGCACAAGCCTGACGCTTAGTTGGAGAGGAAAGGGGAATATTAGTCATGGCTAATATTCTTTAAAAAAGAAAAAAATATATATAGTTAGTTAAGAGTTGCTTTAGGTAGCTAGAGAATAATTACTGTGGCTAGTTACCGCCCTACCAGCGTAGCCGTGCCGCTAATAGCGTTCCGGTACGATGCCGTGTAGAAATCAAAGGGGTATGGGTTTAATAATAAACTACCATACCCCTCCCAGGTTAACCCGCTTCCATCTTAAACTGCATCATCACTTACCACCAGGTGAGATCGCAGGTCAAGGGCTAACAAGTATCTGAATAACAAATAAAATCTAATGAGATAGGTAGGTAGGTAGATACTGCGAAATTCTCAGACCTTATCGAGCTCCAGCATCACGTGCCAGGGTAACTGCAATTAATATTGCTTCCACAATCACTGATGAGTTCATTGTTTGTAAGAGGCGACCGAAACGCGCTTGCTCAATGGTACCAGGCTAAACATTCAGCGGTTGCAAGGACGTTTAGTAACCGGTGAGGGTGACCGCTTCTACTGCTATCTACTAAATGGCGTCGATGTTTTTCTCTAAACTAAAGAAGTATTTGTATATCTTTTTTTTTTTTGTATGTCCAAACTCGGGAATCAAAACCTAAAGGGTACTTTCCGTTATCCTAGAACCATGAATTTTGGCAGACCAAGTAAAGGGAAAAATCCGAAAACCGTGAATTTATGGTTACATCACAAAAAATAAGTAAAGTGTTCTTGTACGATGGTACGGAATACTTCGTGTGAGAGTCCGACTCGCGCTTAACCAGTTTTTTTTTTCTATAATAACTTATGTATGATGGTACGTCACGTAATTATGGTGGTCAGGCATTACAGTGCATGTAGATTATTAGCTAGCATTATTAGCTAGAATATAGTAAAAGTGTGTAGTATTTAATCGAGCGCCTATCAAATTTTTGCTCACCGAAAAATTATGACTGGGCACCAAAAACAATAAGTAGGCGCATAATTTGTACTTTGTAGAACCTAATAATAATAAATAAAATATTGTCTGAGGTCCCTAACTTATTATGACCTCTGACACGAAAAGTGAACAGTTATTTTCAATCACTTTTCAATAATTTTAAAAGCCCATATATGAAAAACTTTTGCGGCTTTTGGAAGCTTTTAATTTGAAATCTATTTGATATTTTAATAAACGCTTTTAGATTTTTGATCTAAACTCTCGACCTAAACGTTTCGGGTAACGGTGATTTTTATGCGACTTTATGATAAACTCTGTTCTTTATGAACGAAAATGTTTTTATGTAGGAAAACGCTACTAACACTTGTTACTATTGCAGTAATACAAGACAACAAATGCTAATATTAAAAGTATACCAAATAAGAATCCTCTGACGGTAGTTAATAAAACAAACGAGAGTAGGCAATGAATAAAATGAGACAATTTATAAAATATCTCACGTAGGTATACGAACTAAAACTGGTAAAATTTACGTAATTTTCATATATATAACCTACTTCAAAGGTAGCATGTAAAATATCAGACGATTGGTCAATTGAATAATGTGATGAGTTATTGCGAAAATAATTTAAAATTTTGATTCATGTGGCAATAGTTATTAGTTAACACCTTCACTGCGTTGGCGCTAGACTAAGACTTACTGCCAGTGCTGTACGAGTCATATATTTCTCGTAGCAAGAATGCCAGCTGTGCGTTACGACCTTCATTTTCCCGTATCAGGTCCTGACTTCAAAGGTCCTTGGAGACATGGAAACTCATCGCAAGTACAAAATTTTTGAACGAATCGATAGGTTATATCCTTGTGTATATACAGTTGGCGTCGCCCGGGATTCCGTACGATATTTTAAAAGTTATAGGCATTTTTCAAAATCGGTGATTTTACGGGAAATTACTTCCCGTGCCGCGTAGAATAGATAGAACGCTAGTGATGAGGTACACTCGTAAAATATGAAAAGGCGACATAAACTTGAAATAATATTTATTAATATTTCAACATGCATAATTAACAAAATAATAATCATTAAAAACAAAAAGAAAATAAAACAGTATTACAAATTCCTGTTTTTTAAAAAACAAATATAATAGGAACTTAAGATCAGACTTAGTTATTGAGATCAATTTACTAATCATAAGCATGCTAAATCAAAAAATATAGTGGAGAAACTATTAAACGAGAGCAAGCTAACAAATTATATTAGTCTTAAGTAAAAAAAATAAAAACAATACAATTGAGAAGATTAGGAACAAAAGGTGACATTTACACATAGCCCAAATATATAAATCTCACCTTCTGTTCTTCACCTCCTCAATTATTAGTAAGTATGTAACAAAAAAAATCTTATTCAATTATAAAGTCTTGCTTAATTGGACAAAAAAATTAAGTACTTAAGTTTTAAAAATTATGTTTTTGCTAAGTATTTAAGTATCTAATCAACTTTTAATTACTTTTTTTTTAACTTTATTAACATAATTTTTTTTAATTTAATTTTAATTGCTTATTTTACATGTGCCTCATTAAAATAGTCTAAACACATTGGTTTTTGGCAATCGTCAGGATTGATGACAAGAAAAATAATAAAGAAATTATAAAATGAGAAATAAAAACAATTATCTTTATGTATGTAACAAACAAAATATTTTCATCCTTATTTTAATCATTAAATTTTACTTAATTAACAAAAGTAGTAGATACTTAATATAAAATAATATTTTCATTAAGTATTTTAATAACCTTTTTTGTAAAAATCACAGAATAAAAGGAACTTAAACATCGCTCTTAGTTTTTGAGATATTTCTTACTTTTTATATACCTATTTTTCTTTAATTTCTTAATTTACAAGTAAGTATTTTATTATAGCACACACATTGGTTTTTGGTTATCCTAACAATGACAAAGAATATATTGAAGTAACTTTGAGAGTAAGAATAAGAGTACGATCGCATATTTAGTCTAAATAAAAGAACAAAACAATTACTATTAAGTACCTATGTAACAAACAACATATTTTCATCCTAATTTTAAAATTTTGCATGATTGACTAAAGTATTAAGTTATGATATGAAATTATATTTTTATTAAGTATTTTAACTATCACAAAAATATAAGGAACTCAAAGAACACTCTTAGTCATTGAAATGTTATTTTTTTTCCATACATATATGTATAATCTTTTTTATATCTTCATTTATTTATTTTTTTATTTTATTTTTTATATTTTATATTTTTTTATTTTTTAAATTTAATTAAATGTAAATGATACATGAAATGATAGGTATGCTATGCTTATTTGTCATGTACTTTATTATAACAGTCTAAGCACATTGGTTTTTGGCAATCCTGGCAATAAGTGCGAACTTTTTTTACCTTTTTATCACTCTCACGGCTGCTAAATTCTTTTCTCAAATCTTTATAACAAAAATGGCATTTCTTAAATTTTTCTGCTTTTATTAAAGTGTGAGCTATTCGCTTTTTTGATTCGTTGTTGTGCGAGTCAGTAAAAGATATCTTCGTAAGAGATTGAATTATAGACTCCAGGAATGTTAACAGTGTTATTTGGTCCTCATTTTTCATTTTATGTATAAGCCAAGCATTCACTAAGCAAGTTCCAAATAACAGACTCATCATCAGCTTGCGAAACCATTTTAATCCTCTTAAGAGAGTTGAGTAGTAGGCGGTCATTTGGTCACTAAAATCTACACCTTTTTTACATTCATTGTACATTATTACACACGCTGGCTTCATGATTGGCTGTTTAGATACACGTGATAGTTTTCCAGTATCTTTTAAAGTAGCACTGTGCTCTTTGACGGTAGTTAACATTGTAACAGGACGTTTGTCCATCCACTTAATTATTTTAACGCCTTTTTGGTTCATGCATCCAATAATTTGTCCTTTCTTTAATTTTGTGCTTATGAATGTCTTTGGCAGTCCTTTCCTATTAATTCGCACAGTGCCACAAAGAAATGTCTTCTTTTTTAGTAATTCTGCAGCTAAAGTAATTGAAGTATAAAAGTTATCTGCTATGAGAGTTCGGCCTTCTTCTAATAAATTCTTAGTTAGTTTTAATACGACATCATATCCATGTCCTGATCCTGATTTTTCGTCATCTTTTCCCGTATAAATAATTACTGAGTAAGTATAACCCTCAGGTGTGCACAATTTATATAACTTGATGCCATATTTGTGAGCTTTGTTTTTAATATATTGGCGAAATATAAGGCGTCCTTTCCATGGTATCATTGTTTCGTCAATAACCATAAATCTTCCAGGCTTCAATACTTCAGTAAATGATTTCAACAATATATCGAGTACATTTCGTATCTTATATAATTTGTCTCCTTTATCAACATTGTCACTGAAATGCCAGAATTTCAAAAGTAGCAAAAAACGATCTCTAGATATAAGGTTTGCTATATACTCATTTCGATAGCATTTCTTTTTAGACCAATACAAATTCACTTGAGGCAATTTAGTGATACCCATTACCATTAACACACCCATAAACTTTTCCATTTCTTCAAAAGTAGTTGGCACCCATTTTTTTACGCGAGACTTTGGCTTAATGTCATGTGAACTTATATATTCCGCAGCATACTTATTAGTTTCCACCACCATTTTTTCAATAAGTTCTTTGTTAACAAATAATTTATAGTAATCAAGGGGTTCATTTAGTTGTATATTTGGTGGAATATTTATTTGGCTTCTTTGTAAATACTGTTCAAAATTTATTGCATTTGTATTTGAAATATCAACCCATTCCTCAGACCCTTCATTATCAACATCTTCAATAGAAGCGCTTGATTCAGATTCACTGTCATATATTTCATCAAATGTATCAGAACCATCCTCTGAATCTAAGTTACTATCTTCAAAAGACGAGGATACATCAGAAGAAAATTGCTCAATTCTTACATTTACTTCAAAGCTGGGTGGTTTGTGAGTTTTATCTCTAATTTTAGGTGAAAGAATTTTTTTATTAGTTTCTATGTTTTGTGTGTTCTCTGTACTGGATTGATCTAGTTGCTTCTGCTCTTCATAAAGTTTTGTTTCTGTAGTAATAAATGGGGTTTTTTTCTTTTCAGGTAGATGTTGAGTAGTAATCAAGTTTTTTGTTTTTCTAGGTACTTGATCGAATATTTCTTCATCAGATTCTTCGTCAGCTGCAGTTGAAACCTTATGTTGTATTAGTAAACTTTCAATGTCATCATCACTTCTAGGCGATCTTTCGTTATGTATAGCCGGGTAACATATATCATCATAGTTGTTATCTGATCTCATTTTTGTGAATTTCACTTGCTTTGGAGTGCTCGGTGAGTTTACACTGACATTATTGGAGTTATCGTCATAATCTCCAAATAGAACGCCCTTCCGTTTTGTAGACAACGTAGGTGTTTGGTGAATTTGAATGTTTCCATCCGTATTTGTGGGCGTGCAAGACGATGGTGTATTAAACTGTGAAAATAGCTTACTTGTTTTCTTACTTTTGGGTGTCGATAGCAGTTCAGTCATAACCTTAGAATTCATAGGTGATTCTAGAGGTGGTATCAAATTACTTATAGAAATGTTGTCTAAGGATATCGAATCAGCCTCAGTGATATCATTTTCGTTGGTTTGTACCTGTTCCAAAACACAAAATTGTTTACTTGTCGAAGGACTTGTGAAAATTGAGTTCGATTTCTTGTGCATTGTTTTCTGAGTACAAGTCACCTCCGGATCACTAATAAGTGAATCAAGCTTCTTGTTAATTGTCACACTATGCAAAACTTGAATTTTTTTTTTCGCTGGCGATGGATTTTTTGAAATCGGACTCGGTTTTTGAGAACTAGTCAGACTGGAACCACTACACTGGACAACATTATTTCTAGCTTCTTCACCTTCTGTCTTTATTGCTGTACGCATATTAAGCTTCCTACGTGATCGTTTCATTTTCGCACTTCGCGCGTGACAACAAATAGCAACGTGGAGACGTCTCAACTACGCACCGCACTAGTGCAAACTGGAGCGCCGCGTGCGCGCACGCCAGTGCGGTACGGGGTGGAGAGGTACGTCCAAATAGTTCCCGTGCCGCATCAGAGGAAAATAATTTTATTTCTACGCGTTACGCAAAAATACTTCCCGTACATTTTTTTATAGAAAACTGATTACATATAAAGCAAGGATGTCGGGAATATAGTTATCTCTTTTGTTCGTGTATGGGAACTTAGTTTATCCACCCGCGCACCAGGCGTAAGACAAGGACAATTAGCTGCCGCACAGGCCGGAACTCAAATACGACAAAATACTTCTCGTAACGCAGGGAACGTGTTAAATCTACGATGAATCAAAACTTTACTTCAATGTGTATTTAAAACTAGCTTAGCCATATTCTCGGCTTCGCTCGCGTGCACCTTTAAATCCTTTCTTAGTGGTAGCCTAAGCCTATCTTCTTTCTTCTATCTTCTTCTATCTTTATCTAGTCGGAAAACCGACATGCAACTAAAGATTTTAGGCTTATTGAACTTCTTTAGACACTTTGGACGATTTTGGGATAGATAGGTTTAGTGCTCAGAGTGTCGATAGGTGTAAAAACTAAAATAATGATTAAATGAATGAATTAATGAATATACTTTTATCATCCACCACACACCACCACCACCACACCACAAAATTATACGGAAAAGTCATACAAAGCAATAATGGTTTTAATTTACAAATTATACTATTTCAATTTTTGATACAATTGCTTATGTATGTATTTGCCAAATAATTAATTTGAAAATCTAAAAAAAAAACTTTGTTATTTAAAAAAAAGACCATACAATTTTTGATCAATAGCCATGTTGCTAATAACTTATCGACAGATTGCAAAGAGGATTGCATATTATTTTTTGCCGTAAATGTACAGTAATCATTCTGTTACAATTTCATTAAGTATTTAGGTATAGTGAGATGATACTTCTACAGTTATAATTAATTACCATTACTAGACGCCCTTTGGTATGGTTAGCACGTATTTTGGTATCGAAAAGAGTGTTGTAAGTCCAAAATAACATATGCTACGATGTATGTATTGCTGCAAACTCTTATACAATGATGTCGACTGGACAAATAGTGGTGTGTTCCGCATTTCTAGTGACCATCATTTTGCAAAGGAAATTACGTGCCGGTCGATTTACTTCTTCAATTCATTTAAGTAGGCACTTACTTTAAAAACATAGGCGGAAAACAATGACAATTTTAAACAAGTGTAAATTAAGAATTTATAACACCCCCGACAAGTGAAGGTTACAGTAACTAGAAAAGAGCTGATAACTTTCAAACGGCTGAACCGATTTTCTTGAATTATAGCTAAAAACACTCTCGATCAAGCCACCTTTCAAACAAAAAAAAAACTAAATTAAAATCGGTTCATTAGTTTAGGAGCTACGATGCCACAGACAGATACACAGATACACACGTCAAACTTATAACATCCCTCTTTTTGGGTCGGGGGTTAATAAGAAACATATGTATAAACCTTCATCACTAGCCATATTATAATTGAAATGCGAAAGTGTGTTTGTTTGTTGGTTTGCTGGTTTATTGATTTGTTGGTTTATCCTTCAATCACGTCGCAACAGATCGACGTGATTTTTTGCATATTGGTTATAAGTTATAACTACATAGTTAAAGACCTGGAAAGTTAAAAAGGCAACTTTTTATCCAAACGTATCCTGCGGGATGGCATGCCATTTTCCACGCCTTTGCCGTTCAGTCGCAACACACACAACACATTAACGGATTCATGTGATTTTTCGCATGGATATAAGTACTAGAGATGAAATAGACTAGCCTACTTTCGTTTCAGAAAACAAAGAGTTCCCACGTAATTTTAACAACCTACATCAACATGATCGATGTCGTGGGTATCATCTAGTTATAGAATACAATTTGGGGCATGTATATAAGTACTTTGCATGGGCTTAATTATTCGGGCAGAAAAAGCAGCTAAGTAATTACCTATTTAAAGAAAAGCGCTGTTACTATGCTTACTTGACATCGGTGACTACTTAATAGCAACTGGAATTATCTCAAATTTACTTTTTTCTATCAAAGTATAGTCAGTACCTAGTGCTGGTCGTAAGCTGTAGACAGGTTGCCGGCACTGATCACGCAAAGTTCTACTTTTGTTCTTGATAAATCTTCACTGCAGAATGCTGATTCTTACTTAATGATGATTCTCTACCTTGTTTGTACTTAGATGATAAAATAACATCGCGATAAGTCATCTACCCAATATTGGCGCTCATAAAAATCTGCCGAAACTCACACAACTTTCACTGACAACCGGCACAGAGGTCCGCATGACTTTTATTTGATTAAATGGATGTTTTCGTTGAAATTATCGTAGTGATTCATGAAATACAGCCACATTTCCAAACTACTTGGGTAGCTAGATAGATACCTATCTATTATGTACTTACTTTATGGATGTTAAAATTTCTATAAGCGCATTAGGCGATTTTTGGGAAATGTTAAAACTTCAAGGTCACGTCATCGACATGCTTAGGTACATGCAAGTGTCAAGTATTCTTTGGTAGTAGGTGTACCTCCTAACAGCTAAGGGTTCCGTACCTGAAAAGGAAAAAAGGAACCCTTATAGGATCACTTCTTTGTCTGTCCGTCTGTCGTGCTTGTCAAGAAACCTACAGGGTGCCCGAAATCCAAAATCAAAAATCCGAAAACCGTGAATTTGTGGTTACATCAAAAAAATTATCAAAATATGTCATGAACAAATAATTAGTATTATCAACTTTCAAAGTAAGATTAATAGGTATACCAAGTGGGGCGTCATATGAAAGGGCTTTACCTATACATTCTAAAACAGATTTTTATCTGTTTTTATGCATAAGTAATAGTTTTTGATTTATCCATTAAAATGTCAATAAAAGCAAAATGGGTTGCACAATAATTAGTCAAGATTTACTAACTTGGATCAAAATAAAAGCCTTATTTCGGCAACAAGGGTTTTCCTGGATTTGATTTCCGGGGTTTTATATATTGTTTTGTTTTGTGGGATTTCAAATTATTGAGCGCTATCCAAATGGCAGAGCAGCGCAGCGCGTGTATGTTGCTTTGCCGCGCGGCTATTGCAATTTCCACTGATTAGTTTTACATAGCAGTGGCCGAAAGAAGAGATTCATTGAGCCCAAAAACAATATCATCACTGATAAGAACTAAATGTAATTTAATTTCAATAACTTTAACTGTATTGATTTACTTAAATAAAATTTTAAGTAAGGAAAGGTTCTAGAGGATATTGGAAACATTAAAAGTCTGAGAAGTTTTTATTTCTTGAACGAATGATGAAAGAAAAAGACTGTTTAATTTTTAGAATCACAGTCAGAATCTGAATTATAGTTTCTTTATTGAATTACACAATATGTTTAGCATATAAATAATATGTAAGTTGAAGGGAAGGACAAGGTTTACTAATATAATGATGTGCAATAATAATGAGTTAAATTAATATTATGTAGATGAATGATACTAATAATAATAAATAACATAATTACTTAAATCAGTTTATTGTTACCAAAGTGTAAGTTATCCATACAAATTTTATATAAATGATATCAATTTAAGTAGTTATACTTGTTTTATATGAGAGGTAAAAAAGACAGCTAATACATCCAGGTTTTTCTCTCTTAAATCTGGGAAATATGAGGTCCTTGTCCTAGTTTATAGATATAACAGATAGCAACCCTATGGCAGGGATATATTAATATTGCTTTTTAATAATGGCCTAAGATCCGTTAAGTAAGTTTACAAAAGTATTTACTAATAGGAACTTAACGAAATACAGAAAAGTGAAACTTTCAACTTTCCTCATTTATTTTCATACATTTCTATAATTTCAATAGATACGTTTTAAACTTGCAAGCAACCTTTTCTAGAAATACAGATTTTAGGTGCCTACTTTTATTTGAAAGAATTCAAAGGTAACTAAGTTAGAAACAACTAAAATTACTCGCAGCAATAGTAATTTTTACGCAGAATAATAGGTATCTATTGAGATATGAAATAGCGAAATGAAATATTAATGTCTTATATGGACACTTAATTGTTGCTTAGAAAGTTTTGTGTGACTCGTCAAGATTTTACATCGCATGCTCGCACGCTGCGCGAGAAAGCACGACGCGTGATGCGGCGCGCGGCTCATGACCGTACCAACTACCAGTGGCCGTCAATCGTAGACGCACTGAATCACACAATAACTAATAATTGCCATAAGGAAATAGTTATCAATTATTACCTATGCCTAACGTACTTAATTTAGGTACTTACTACAATTAAAATTTTGTTTAAATAATAATTATTGTAGTCGTAAATAATGGATTTCAACAGACGCAAGTCGAAAGTAAAAGCTTTGATTTTAGTGAAAATCGCAGATTAAAGCCAAGAAACCTGTGCCGCGAACTGACCTACTGACCGCAGACAATTTCACTTTTTAGAATTTATATGATTTCATTTACTTCGGGTAAGTTTTGATTTTGTGCTACATATCGTTACATAAAGTAAGTAAATTGTGATGAAATCGCTACGGTTATTATCGCCTAAATAGATCAGCTGACTTAGGTTAATGTCATAGTCATGCTGTTATATAAAAAGGATTGTTGTTTAGTAATGTCAAACAAAATCTGAATTTCTATTATTTTCTAAAATAATCAATAATTGTATGTTTTCGTAACAAATTTAAAAAAGGGACTATTAATTAGTTAAAAATAATTATCTAACCTGACAAGTCTTTCCAAATATCCGCAATGGAGATGGTCCGGGAGGTTTAAGTTTCACAAATACAGTCTGTCTTCGAACTTTAGGTCCGAATTGACACATAAACTTATCCTGAACACGAGCACAAAGCCTACTCGAACTTAAACACGCCATAGCTACAACTGCGAGCAAACGCTTGGAGACATGAACTACTTTACAATACGTGCAGAGCCATCGCGGATCGGCCTTTTCCTCCCCACTTAGGTCAAGACAGCTGATTGTCAAAGTGCTGTCAATTTTGTGAATTGATCTATATTGCCAGAAACATTTATTTAGTACCATTTTGAAAAGTTTTAGTAAACTTTGAGGCAATAATAATAAATAAATGCCAATCTTTTCACAAGCTTATAATCGTTACAATAATTTTAGATATATGTTTTCGGGGCAAAAATCTGTAATTAATATTATTTTATGTACAAAAGTAGTTATGTCAATATATTTGTCAGTCAGCTAGCTGTTCACGACTCAACAGTTTAATCGATCTATTTTGATGAAATCTGATTCAGAAATAGCTTACGCCCTGGGGAAGGACATAGGCTTGAGGACGGAAAAGCAAAAATTTCCACGGGATTCTTAAAGACTTAACTTTAACTTTAACCAATTTACGTACATAACTAATTACCTATAGTTAATTATGAAATTTTGTACAGAAGGTAACTTGTATCCCAGAAAATGGTATAGGAAACTTTTTATCCAAGAAGTACCCAGTCGTCCCACGGGTAGGTACCATCTATTATTACATAATATATAAACCTTTGATTCCATCCCGTGGTTTGAGTTGTGTGTTGATAAATCAGTCAGTCAGTCAGTCACCTTTCTTTTTAAGTAATTGCATAACAGGGACTTAAGTTATTGTAATGACATAGTGACCACTTTGGATTAATAACAAATCTGCAATACACCTATTCTCAGATTCATGATTAAATCTCTTTTATACAAAAACTATAATATTCTTAAATCAAATATTATAACATTCTATTCTTTAATTTTCAATAATTTTTTTGATAAGTATTCATTTATTTGAGTTAAACATGGAGAACTCATGTTTTGAGTTCCAACATAGCAGAACCTGAAAATTAACGCTGCAGGTAGTCAAATACTGCACAGTATTATGCTGATGCAGTAACTGTAATCCCTTACCTCGTTTTTAAACATTAACTAACGCACTGTACATTTTTGACTTAGGTAATCACTTTCACAAAGTAGTTAATTACCTGGGTAGTCTCAAGTGAAGCGTCAAATTCGCTCATACACTGCAATAGGCTCTATATCAAAAAAATTAATTTTGGATCCGCTGGCAGATGAACTTTTCCCTATAAAATACCTAGTTACCTCTTTTCTCAATAACTTTTCTACTTTTTAGCATTCCGACTTGGGAGAATAATGAAAATGATAATGGAAACACTAAAAGCACAGTACAAAATTCACAGATCATGTTTATCGAGCATAGAGTAGAGAATATAGATGAACCCTAGTCTTTGAAACCTAAACTAGTATAATAGTTATCTGTGAACCTACTTGATCTGTGTGCACTGTGCCTATAAAATAATAGGTACCTACCTAAAAAAATTAAAATAATAATTACTGAACGTAGTGTTTATATACTCTTTGATTACTGGTTATCTGTGTCCAGGTGAAGAAAAGAGGAATTTTTTGTGGTTGGTGATCAAGAAAAAAGGAAAAAATTAGAATAATATCTACAAAAGAATTTGATAAAACTGTTTGTTTTTCAGTTTAAAATCAGATACCTATTACACTACATTCAAAATGATACCTCGTGTCCATCATCTGAAGAATATAATAAAGAATTTTGAAAAAAATGTCCTACAAATATTTGGATTTCCACCTAGAGGTACTTACTTAAAAATATTTTAATTAATCCTGGGTTCAGTTGAAAGCCAGCAGGCCTTTTTTCTTATCTCAGTGGCTGTGTAATTAAGTGTCCAACAAATTACAGTTAAATTCCTAATGTGTTATTTTGCAACATTTGGTTGGTTACTTTTCATAGTGCAAAAATTTCAGTCACGAAGATACTAATTAAACAGCTTATGGTGCCTAGATCTGCTGGGTAAATTCTCCACCAAAAGGGTGCAACTGTGAACTGTCATACCCCTTATCATAAATTATATTTTATCTCATTTGCTATGGAGGCTGTTATGCCATAATTTTAGTATAAACAAGTGTAAATTAAAAATTTTCAACACCCCCGACAAATCATTATCAAATAAATAATTATGTATATCTAGGCAACGTCCATCTTGACAGCTTGACATTTGTCAATTGACACTTGAATATTATGAACCTAAGGGTTATCTAACCTTCTTTTCTACAAGAAAACTAGAAAATAGCTGATAACTTTTAAACGGCTGAACCAATTTTTTTGGATTATAGCTAAGAACACTCTCGATGAAGCCACCTTTCAAACAAAAAAAAGTAAATTAAAATCGGTTCATTCGTTTAGGCGCTACGATGCCACAGACAGATACACAGATACACAGACACACAGATACACACATCAAACTTATAACACCCCTCTTTTTGGGTCGGGGGTTAAAAATACATAATTATACTTCCAACATTGCACTTTGCTCAATTACTGTAGACTAAAGGGTATCAAGCCTCAATTAATGTGATTCAGTATCCCAAATTTTTGTTGGGATAAAACTACCCTATAACGTTAACTCAGAGTCTCAGCTACCACTGTACCAAATTTCATTTGTCTTATCCGTAGTTTTCACGTGATGTGTGCACATACAGAGGACACAAAAAAATTTAAAAAATGATTTGGGTTCTATATCTATAATAATGTTCCTCGGACTAAAAATTCAAAATATAGCAGAAATCATCCACTTACAGTTTTATTATAAGTATACATTGGACAACCTACATCTTTGCAGCACTGTCTCTGCCTATCCTTTACTTGTCCTCTATTTCATTTGGGATTGATTTTAGTCCTACCGTGGTCCTACCTAACTACTTTTATTTATTTTATTTTATAATTTGTATTTTAGAGTTGGCGTTGGCATATACTTATGAGAAAAAATTACCACAACCCAAAAAGTTTTCCATTAAAGACATTGTTGGAGATGGAATTTTGTTAGCTGTACCCAAATTTAGGAGAACTGTGGAAAAGAGATGGAAGAGAAAATTTGGAAGTCCAGAATATGTGTGGAAAATGCTAGTACCAAAAACTAACATCATTGTTTGCAATGATTGTGGGCATTACCATGAGCGTGGCTACATCTGTGGTACAAAGTTATTTTTAATTATTTCTATTAGCCAAATTGGATGTATTTTAGATTCAATATATAAACCAGTAGATGGATTCCGAAAAATCGGCATTAATCATTATTACAATCGCAATTGTTGGCTTTTATGGTATTCTTGTTGCAACAATGCCTTGTTTGTAGCCAATAAGCAGGGAGTGTAAACCAATCATTGCGATCGTGACATTGTAGCTGTCACTCTACCGGAAACGACCCCAGAAATACAAATTCTGATTACTCAAAAACCTCTTAGCATTATAAATTCTAAATAGCCATTTTTAGGGTTCCTTACCTCAAAAGAAAAACTGAACCCTTACAGGATCACTTTGTTGTCTATCGGTCTGTCCTGTCGAAACAGCCTATAGGATACTTCCCGTTGACCTAGTATCATGAAATTTGGCAGGTAGGTAGGTCTTATATTGTGAATTTGTCCTTACATCACAAAAAACCAAGTGGGGTATGATATGAAAGCATCAATGATCATATGATATTTATGTATTATAGTTTTTGATTTATCGGGCAAAATGTCGGAAAAATTGCCTGAGTATGGAACCCTCAGTGTGTGAGTCTGATTTGCACTTGGATGGTTTTATTTAATATTAGCTGACCCGCCCCCAAAAAAAAGAAATGTTTTGGGGTCTAAATCGATAGTAATGTTTTACTCCGATTAATATTTTCAAAACATATTAATGTATAGAAATTGTTCACTTACAGTTTCAATTTGAGTACAAGTAGATTACTTATAATAAAACCATTTGTTATAAAAATTGCTGATTCCAGGCCATTGCTACAAAAAAGTGGAAGAAGAAACAAAAGAAATTCAAGATAAAATACAGGAAAAATTGGGCAACCTAAAACCAATTGAAAGTGAGGTCATTGTTTTGTATAATGGGGAAAATTTGCCAGAACAGGTAATTATAGAAAAACCTAGAAATGCATATATGGATTTAGGTTTTTAAAAATCCTGAGGAACTTTTCAATTTTATGTGTAAAAAAGTATCTATCCAATAGGATGTAATCTATCTCAAACTGCAAGATTGGTTCAGTATTTGAGCAGTGAAAACTAGACGACAGATAAACTTTCGCATTTATAATATTAGTTATTGTGACGAACACTCAGAAATAAAAGAAATTAACTTGTATAACCCAACAGGGAATTAATTCCGATATTCACAAGATTATATGCAGTAAATAAATCACTCAAAACTACACGTAATAATGCGCGCACGCGGCCCGACAACCGCTTTTATGCATCGCCATCACTCCTCTCCTCTCCTCTCCTCCCCTCTCCGCACCTCTCCTCGCCTCGGCTCGTCACCCCTCGCCTCAGTACTACTCGCTGCTCGCTCCTTCTCTCTCTACCCGCTCCTCGCACGTTACAGTCGGCCGTCCTGAAACAATTGCACCGCAATTGGCGCGGCGCAAAAACATACTTTAGCTCTTCAATAAAATCTCCTCAGCTCACAATTTTAAACTTCTAAACTCAATCCAGATTTTTGACCTTTACCAGCTACCCAGTTTGAACCAACTGCTCAAATTGAAGCAACTGCTCAATCTGAACCAAATGCTCAATCTTAAACTGGTCAATGTAACTAACTGCTCAAACTAAACCAACGGCCAAATTTAAACCAAATGCTTAAACTGAACTAAGTGCTTAAACTTAATCAACTGCTCAATCTAAACCTACTACTCAAAGTCTCAATCTAAAACAACTGCTCAATTTAAATCAACTGTTTGAACTAAACCAACTACTCAAACTAAACAAACTGCTCAATTTAAACCAACTGCTCGGTCTAAGCCAATTGCTCACTTGAACCAACTGCTCATCTGCGCCAACTGCTTGATCTGAATCAACTGTTCAACGTAAACCAATTGCTCAATCTCAATCAACGTCTCAATCTAGACTAACTGCTCAATCTTAAGCAACTGCTCAATCTAACTAACTGCTCTACCTAAACTAACTGCTCTACCTAAACTAACTGCTCTACCTAAACTAACTGCTCAACCATAACCAACTGCTCAACCATAACCAACTGCTCAATTTATACTAAAAGATCCATCTGAACCAACTGCTCTATCTAAATCAACTACTCAACAACTAACTGCTCAATCTTAAGCAACTGCTCAATCTAACTTACTGCTCTACTTAAACTAACTGCTCTGCCTAAACTTAACTGCTCAATCATAAACGACTGCTCAATCTAAACTGAAAGATCCGTCTGAACCAACTGCTCTATCTAAATCAACTACTCAATCTAAACTAACTGCTCAGTCTTGACCAACTGCTCAATTTAAAGTCTAAACTAGCTGCTCTACCTAAACTAACTGCTCTACATAAACTAACTGCTCAATCATAACCAACTGCTCAATCAAAGCTAAAATATCCGTCTAAACCAACTACTCAGTCTAAACCAACTGCTAACTTGAACCAACTGCTCGTCTACACCAACTGCTTAATCTGAACTAACTGTTCAATCTAATCCAACTGCTCAATCTCAACCACCTGCTCAATGTTAACTAACTGCTCTATCTGAACTAATTGCTTAACCTTAGCCATCTGCTCAATCTAAACTAACTGCTCAGTCTTGAGTCTAAACCATATGCTCAATCTGAACTAACTGCTTAATCTATATCAACTGTTCCATTTAAACTAACTGCTCAATGTAAACCAATTAGGTACTCAATTTAAACCAACTGCTTGATCTAAACTAACTGTTCAATCCAAAGCCTTAACCATCTGTTCAATCTAAACTAACTGCTCAATCTAAATCAACTGTTCCATTTAAATTAACTGCTTAATCTAAACCAATAACTCAATGTGAAAACATAGGCTCAATGTGAAAATCTTAGACTCAATGTAAAAAGCTTAGACTCAATGTAAAAATCTTAAGACTCAACTTAAAACTCGATACCAAAACCTCGTTATTTACCTCGATATCAAAACCTTAAATTCAACGTCAAAATTTTAACTCAAAGTGAAATCTGAAACTCGATTTCAAAATCTTAAACTCAATATCAAAATCATAAACTCAATATCAAAGCTTAAACTCCATCCTAAATTCGATATCAAAATCATATACTACATATCCAAATTTTTATCAATTTCAATATCGAAATCTTAAACTCAATCTCAAAATCTTGAACTCACTATCAATATCTTAATTCGTTATCAAAATCTTAACTCGTTATCAAAATCTTGAACTCATTATCAATATCTTAATTCGTTATCAAAATCTTAACTCGTTATCAAAATCTTAAACTCACTATCAATATCTTAGCTCATTATCAAAATCCTTAACTCGTTATCAAAATCTCGAACTCGTTATCAAAATCTTAAACTTGTTATCAAAATCTTAAACTCGATATCAAAATCTTAAACTTGTTATCATAATCTTGAACTCACTATCAATATCTTAGCTCGTTATCAAAATCCTTAACTCATTATCAAAATCTCGAACTCGTTATCAAAATCTTAAACTTGTTATCAAAATCTTAAACTCGATATCAAAATCTTAAACTTGTTATCAAAATGTTGAACTCACTATCAATATCTTAGCTCGTTATCAAAATCCTTAACTCGTTATCAAAATCTCGAACTCGTTATCAAAATCTTAAACTTGTTATCAAAATCTTAAACTCGATATCAAATCCTTAAATTCAATATCAAAATCTTAAACTCAATATCAAAATCATGTACCTACTCAATAACAAAATTTTTACCTCAATATCAAATGTTAAACTCGATGTCAAAATCTTAACTCGTTATCAATATCTTAATTCGTTACCAAAATCTTAACTCGTTATCAAAATCTTAAACTCGTTATCAAAATCTTGAACTCACTATCAATATCTTAGCTCATTATTCTTAAATTCAATATCAAAACCTTAAACTCCATATCAAAATTTTAAATTCGTTAACAAAATCTTAAACTCGATATCAAATTCTTAAACTCAATATCAAAATCGTAAACTCGATGTCAACAGTTTAAACTCAAAATCAAAATCATAATATACTCAATAACAAAGTTTTTAACTCAATATCAAAATCTGAAACTTAATACCTAAATCTTAAACTTGATATCAAAATCTCAATTCGATAATATCAAGATCGTAAACTCAATATCAAAATATTAAACTCAATATCAAAATCATGTACCTACTCAATAACAAATTTTTACCTCAATATCAAAACTTTCTCGATATCAAAATCTTACACTAGTTATCAAAATTAAATTCTGAAACTTAAAAGCAAAATGTTAAACTCGATATCAAAATCCTAACTCGATATCAAAATCTCAACTCGATATCAAAATCTTAACTCGATATCAATTCTACAATATTTTGTTATGATCTTTAACTCAAAATCAAAATCTTAAACTTAGTGCCAAAATCTTAAGCTCAATATCAAAATCCTAAGCTCGATATTAAAATCTTAATTCGATATCAAAATCTTATCTTAATATCAATACCAAAATCTTAAACTCAATATCAAAATCTTAAACTCTTTATCAAAATCTTAAACTCCTTATCAAAATCTTAACTCGATATCAAAATCTTAACTCGATATCAAACTCTTAAACTCAATATCGCAATCTTAAACTCTATATCAAAATCTTATCTCGATATCAAAATCCAAAGTCTTCAAAGAACATGACATGACATGTAGGTACAATATAAAAAAGCAGTAGATTTGCACTTACCTCTTACCTTACTTACCTCTGCTATTTCCGAACATTGTTCAGCATGAGCAATGCTGTTCTCTTTTCTATCGTGGTCTAGTATTTGTTAATTTCCTATAAGAATCTCTCGTATTGCTCTGAAAATAACTAATAGCTCACTCGGTAAGGCGTGTATTACGCATGAAACGGCTGTTTGATCACTTAGCTGGCATCTGTAGTACATGGCTAACTTTTCTTGAAAATATTTTGTTATGATCTCATTCGTCATTTTAATCTGGACATCAACTTTCAAATTCAAATTCGAATTCAAAATATTTTAATACACGACTCCACAACTCCTCTAGTAACACACGTTACACAATCATCGTCTTCCATTTTTCTCAAGTGTGGTTGTATAATTCTAACAGGTTATGGTTATTCCAACCACGTGCCTGACCCAGAAATTTCGATTGCAAATTGAATGATTTTATTTCGTCACTCCACTGATAGATCTCGTCCAACTGAACAATTTTGCTAATCCAGCTTTCTACATAATAACACATGATAAATTTATGTATTAACACGGTTTTCTCGGATACTTTTCCGAAGTACCCTCAAAAAATAATAATTTAGCGGCTTTACCAACGTGTTTATCAAACATAACCTTCAGTTCAGTCTGTGTGTGAAATGACAACTTTTGCATCTGTACTCACTTACGGGTCTTGAAAAAAAACAGCGCTTTCACAATCTCTTGCTGACCTTCGCATTCTCTTCGACCTCAGGGATATTTCTCGCTTTTCTCGCTTCATTGTGAGATTTTTGTGGGCCTTATTCATCCCACTTCTGAATGTGACGAACACTCAGAAATAAAAGAAATTAACTTGTATAACCCAACAGGGATTTAATTCCGATATTCACAAGATTATATGCAGTAAATAAATCACTCAAAACTACACGTACGAGGGGTGGCTGAAAAGTTCTGAGCCTAAGGCACTTGTATTCGTGCTAATTACTCATCCGGCGGGTCACTAGTTGAGCGACATCTACCCACTATATAAGAAAAGTTTCATGTCATTAGCTTCATTAAGCTTTGAGTAATTGAACCGTGAACATCAACATGTCTGAGTCATCGCTGCAGTTAACGAAATTGGAACATCGCGCCGTCATAAAATTCCTCGTAAAAAAGGGGAAAACAGCAAAAGAAATTTTTGAAGAAATGTCTAGTGTATACGGAGAATCTGGACCGTCGTCAGCCACGGTTAAACGATGGACACGCCTATTCCAACAAGGCCGAGAGACTCTGGAAGACGACCCCCGCTCGGGCCGGCCGAACACCGCAGTCACTGATGAAAACATCGAAAAAGTAAAAAAAATTGTACTGGACGATCGGCGAGTAAAATTGTGGCAGATAGCAGAAGAGCTGAGCATCAGTAAGGAACGAGTTGGAGACATTATGCATAATCATTTGCATATGAATAAAGTCAGTGCGCGTTGGGTGCCTAAAATGCTCACGCCACTGGACAAGCAGCGACGAGTTGAAACTTCCGAAGAATTTATAGACCTGTGCAAGGACAATTTGGAGGAAATTTGCACTCGTATTGTCACCGTTGATGAAACGTGGATCCGACAATACGACCCGGAGTCGAAACAAGAGTCAATGCAATGGATAGAGAAGGGGGAAAAGCCGCCGAAGAAGTTCAAGGTGGAAAAATCGGCTTCCAAACTCATGGCCACCATTTTTTGGGATTGCGAAGGAGTTTTACTCATAGATTACCTCCAAAAAAAAACTACGATGAATGCAGAGTATTATGCAGGGCTTTTGAAAAAAGTTCGCGAAGCCATTGTTGAAAAAAGAAGAGGCAAAATCAGCAAAGGAATTTTGTTTCTGCAAGACAATGCGCCGGTTCACACAGCGCGCATTGCGAGGCAAGCCTTGCGAGAAACTGGATTCGATGAAGTGAACCACCCTCCCTATAGTCCAGATCTGGCCCCTAGCGACTATTTTCTATTTAAAAATTTGAAAAAGGACCTTCGGGGACGAAGATTTGGAGATGATGAAGAGATGAAGGCGGCCGTAAATGAACATTTTCAAGCTAAAGACGCGGCTTATTTTTTTTCAGGGATACAAGCCCTCTATAAAAGATGTCAAAAGTGCATTGAAGTCCATGGGGACTATATTGAAAAATAAATTTTATTTAGATTTTTATCTAGACTTTTAATGCCCTAGGCTCAGAACTTTTCAGCCACCCCTCGTAATAATGCGCGCACGCGGCCCGACAACCGCTTTTATGCATCGCCATCACTCCTCTCCTCTCCTCTCCTCCCCTCTCCGCACCTCTCCGCACCTCTCCTCGCCTCGGCTCGTCACCCCTCGCCTCAGTACTACTCGCTGCTCGCTCCTTCTCTCTCTACCCGCTCCTCGCACGTTACATTATATTGTAACTAGAAGATCAGTCCTGGCCTGTGGTCCTGGCCTTGCTCAAGTAGCCTTTCTGAAATCCTTCCTTCAGGCTTCAGATACATACAATTTCGCATTTGTAATAGATATATTATTGTAATTAATATTATTATTGTAGATAATTTAAGCCTCAATAGCTCAACGGTTATAGGAGCGGACTGAGATCCGAAAGTTTGGCGGTTTAAACCCCACCCATTGCACTATTGTCGTACCTACTCCTAGAACAAGCTTTACGCTTAGTTGGAGGGGTAAGGGGAATGTTAGTCATGATTAAAATAGCTAATATTCTTTTTTTTTTAAATTAGAAGATCTGTCCTGGCCTTACTCAAGTAGCTTTTTTGAAATCCTTTCTTCGTGATGGTCTACATTATAGAGAGAACCTACATACAAAAAGTAAAGTTTATATACCTAGCTGTTTGATTGGTGTACCTATTGATAATATTGTCAGTTACTCTTTTTATTATATTTTTGTAATACAATTTGTGATGATGACTACTAATAAAGTATGCTAATTGCTTATTTTATTGATTTTTCTAGCCCAAAGAGTTTTGGCAAGGGAAAAGGATAATTGAAATGAAGAAAGACAGACCACAGTGGTTCAGTAAGAATCTTTTGCAGAAATCAACACAACAACCATCAGAATCTAAAGACGTTAAACCTACTGATTTAGCTTAGACAATTTAGTAGTATGTAGTAGTATATTTAGTGTTTATATACATGTTATAATTATTATGAATAAATAATGACCTCAAATGAGTTGGCTGTTTGTTTTAAGTATTTAACTAAAATTTACCTATCATACTATGATGAAAAGTCATTTATAAAACTGCAATCCATAGTCTATTTGTCTGTTTGTAACCTACCTTTTCAAGGCTCAACTCCTAAACTGATTTTAACTAAATAGTTAGCTAGCTAACTGTTAGAACTTCACTGACAATGGGACTTTATCCTAAAAAATAAATAAAACCGGCCAAATGTGAGTCAGACTCGCGCACTGAGGGTTCGGCCGTACTCTGGTATTTTTTCAGACATTTTGCAAGGATAAATCAAAAACTATTACGCGTAAAAATAAATAAAAATCTGTTTCAGAATGTACAGGTAAAGCCCTTTCATGATGCTACCTCACCTGGTGTTGTTATCTTACTTTGAAAATTGAAACACATTTTAAATTTTTAGGGTTCCAGACAGACAGACAACAAAGTGATCCAATAAGGGTTTCGTTTTCCTTCTGAGGCACAGAACCTTAAAAATGAAAACAGTAACAGATGTGGGCATCAGCTGGGTATTGATAAAACAACACCTGAAATATGTTGAAAAATAAAATATTTAATTAAATTCATTAAGCAACTGAATTTAAATTAAAAATTATGTTAAGAACAGACCTATCACAAATAAATAATTATTACTTACTTAAACTAAAATAAATAAGTATATCACAAAATTATAGTTAATTTTTTTACTTCACATCACAATATCCAATGAATTTGGAACTGTACCGAAGTTTTCCATAGAATCTACTTCATTTTCACCAACAAAATGGTTTTCTACATGTGTCTGGAAGTCAGCAAATGCAGTATCTTTTTGGTACTTCTCTCCACATATTGGACACACCTTATCGAATGGTTCACAATTTTCATCACCATCTTGATAATTCCCTGAATTCATATTTGCTGTAGTATTATTATCCTCAAAGTCATTACTGCTAGAATCCATTTGCTGCCTTCCCAGAAGGCTATGACTGGTTTCTGTTTCCTTGTTTTCACATATGACACTTTTTGATTTACTTGCCAAGCATGATGGACATTTGTAGCCTTCTGAAATTTAGAGATCATGTAAAGAGTTAAATAAATATTTAAAATGACTAAACAATATAGATTTTTAACACAAAGAATGCCATGAGCATTACTGGTTAGGCTCTGTGGTGTTTTTATGGTTCCATACATCAAAAGGAACCCCTAAAGGATCAGTTTGTTGACTGTCGGTCTGTTGTGTCTGTCAAGAAAAGGGAACTAAAACCTATAGAGTCCTACTTGCACTTGACCGGTATTTCATTTTGACCATTGTAACCTCATTAACATCATCTATAATAATTATGTAATATTAGTACATTGAAATAAACATTATTTAAATGAAATGATTTCTGTTCAAATTTGTTATTCCTTACATAGTTACAATTGTTAATGCTCAGTCACGATGCTTATATCACTAGTGGACTCTATGGTAACATAACTGGAGAAAGGACAACATAACGTGGACAGACACTCAGTGTGTTAATTTAATTCACATATCTACCTTTCATTATTATTTCTATTCTTGATATCAGAGTTTTTAAATCTTTTTCTTGTTTGGCTAAATCTTTCTTGAGACACTGTAACTTTTCTGTTTGACTATGAATTTCTTTGAGTGAATCAGTAGCTGGATCTTCCATATATGTAAATCCTATTGAATCCATGTTTAAAATATCATCATCCATGTCTTGTAATTGTGTCATTTGTTCATATTGTTCCACAAGCTGCGATTTTTCCTGTATATAACTGTTTATTAATTTCAAAGATATTTCTTCTAAACTTGAGTCTGAGTATTTTTCTTGATTTTGAGTATTGTATTTAGGAGTACTGTGTATGTATGTGTTAGTGCGTACCAGAGGTTGTTTTGGACGATCTCGCACTGACTTTTCCGAACCCCTTAAGCTGGAGAGCTTATTCCACAGGTTCTTGTTTTCACACGAAACCATAAAGACGTGGTGGAGCAGTTGCGATTTCTGTTTGTTAAGCTCAGCTATCTTTTGATGCAGAGATACTTTGTCATCATCTTGTAGATTAGGTGTATAATCCGATTTTTCTGTTGCTTTGGTAATATCCAACTTCAACCGCATGTTGTCTGTTTCCAGGGTGTTTATTCTTCGTTGAAGTAGTAGACATCGATCTCTCATAGCATGAAGTGCCAATTCATGGACATTACTATAATCTGCTTTTATTGTTGTTTGGTAAGTTGAATCATTATTAAAACTTACTATAGATGACGAATCCATTGCCATTATATTCTCTTTGAATCAAAATACTTAATATATAGGTACCTGGCTCCTATTTGTTAATCGCAGGCTACTGAATACTGATATTAGCTACTGTACCTTTTTTTCTGGTCGGTGGTGAATTGGGTGAATGGTGATCAAGGTGACGGACTCCCTAGAGTATAAATGTTCCTTGGTGACGGATTACCTACAGTGCGACAAGCACAAGGCCAAAGAGTATATTTTTTTTTTTCTTTAAATCTGGCTTTACTCTGATTAGCCAATGTCAAGTTTGTGATATTTTCAAGTTATTGAATTTATACAAGTATGCACTCCGTCTGCGCCGGCGCCCGCCGACATACGCGCGGCGCCCCTTTAGAGCGCTTCCCAGTCAGTTCCACCACCAAAAAACACCAACTAACACAAAAACCAGCCACTCTTAACAAAAAAAAAACACTCCAAACAAGCACAGCACGCGCGCCAGCAAACGCCATCACCATAGGCCATCACAAACGAAGTCAAAGAGTACATAAACACTAAGGCTCTCTTTTTTTTTTTTTTTTCTTTAAATCTGGCTTTACTCTGATTAGCCAATGTCAAGTTTGTGATATTTTCAAGTTATTGAATTTATACAAGTATGGACTCCGTCTGCGCCGGCGCCCGCCGACATACGCGCGGCGCCCCTTTAAAGCGCTTCCCAGTCAGTTCCACCACCAAAAAACACCAACTAACACAAAAACCACCCACTCTTAACAAAAAAAAACACTCCAAACAAGCACAGCACGCGCGTCAGCAAACGCCATCACAGACGAAGTCCAAGGCTCTCTTGGCAGTTGGCACTAGAGTGACATTGACAGAGGCGAATTGTAGTGCAAAGGCTGCCAGCAAATAAAATTTTCTCAAGTTAAGGGAATATCTCGAAAATGTTAATGTTAAAAATCGAGTAAGTTTTATCTGATTTTAACTGAAAAAGAAATTAGACAAGCTGTTCCAGTTTTTACATCGAAAAAGAATGCTAAAAACTATTGATAGGCTAGGGACTTGCAACTTATCACGTTTACCTGCTCAAATACTATACTTACCTAGTGCTAAATATAGCAATAAGATGCAGACACATTTAAGCTATTAATTTTGTCAAAATATACCTATTGCGAAGTTATGTATATGGAATGACTATTAATTAAAAAAAAAAGTGAAATTTAGATTTTTTACTTAGCAACACCACATACAAGGGAGCTTGTGACACTTCACAAGATGGCGGCGTTAGTAATAGTTCAACTTTTGGCCACGCGCCAAGAGAGCCTTGTCATGTGCCTTGTCAGACTCGTAGATGGTAGGTATCAAATCGTCAATTTGACGGTGACATTATTTTGTTTGTTGACATTCTTGTACCATGGATTTGATTCTCATATCATGCTCTGAATATCAAGTCAATTTATAGTTACCTACGATATTTCTAATCTCGAGTTTAGTTCCTAAACCTTGACGGTTGACCGGTTTTTAGGGTTCCGTACCCAAAGGGTAAAAACGGAGCCCTAATAATGTCACTCTGTTGTCTGTGTCTGTCTGTCTATCCGCGTATCACAGGTCTCTAGCTCGTAGAATATTTTATACTAGCTGACGCCCGCGACTTCGTCCACGTGGATTTAGGTTTTTCAAAATCCTGTGAGAACTCTTTATTTTCCGGGATAAAAAGTAGCCTATGTGCTAATCCAGGATACTATCTATCTCCATTCCGAATTTCAGCCAAATCCGTCCAGTGGTTTTTGCGTGAAGGAGTAACAAACATACACACACACACACACACTCATACAAACTTTCGCTTTTATAATATTAGTGTGATATTTTTTAAATCTTAAATAAAGAAATGGGGGCCCGTCAAAGTTGTCAGTTTTGGACCATTTTTGTGATGGGGACTATCTCAAAAAATAAACTAACTATGTAGTTAAGAAAATATACCTACCTATATACTACCTAACAGTCATATACTTAATCCGAATTTTCGGTGCATTTTTTGGGGTTTACTTTTACGGTTTATCTACCTACTAGGTAGAGATACCTAAAGATACACAAACCTAAAGTATCTATGATGTTCATAATAATTATGTCCGGAACCCTAAGAGAGCGAGACCCGACTCGCACTTGACCTATTAAAAAAAGATTTAGAATCTACCTACGAGGTACGTACCTACCTAGTACCTACTACCTACCTTTTATTTTGGTCGACCTTTCAATTATGCATAATAATTATGCGTAAACTAATAAAACACGTTTCAAAAGTGGGGATATTCCTATTTGATGCAATAAATTTGTCTTTTATTGTAGGCAAGTACTGGAGGCTCCATTAAAAATAGTACAAAAATGTCGTTTTCTGTTCCTCTTCTGCAGTTTGTGGCTTTCTTGGTTAGTTTGCCATTTTACCTACTAAGTAAGTACCTATATATTCCGCTTAAAACAAGAAGTTTGTTAAAAATGTTCATTTCTTAATAAACTTTTGATATTACACACCACAATATAATCAGTCCATTGATTGATTGACAGACTGATTTACCCATAATCCATATGACTGCCTAGGTACCTAGTTTTGAACAAGATATTTTTCTTATTTAACTACTTATTGTTAAACTCACAAGATATCATCTTCTGGCATCGATGTACCTATTTTGGTTATCTTGTAAACTAAATTAGTGCCTAACACTTATTTATCTAGGTGCCAAACCATTGAAGCAGGTAATGCTTAAGTATTCCTACCTATTTAACGTTTTTTTATCAATATTAATATGTACCTTAATTGCAATTTCAGGATGTATTTGCAGTTGGTCTCATAGTGCCATTAATACCTAACCATGTGCGACAGATGGGAGGTAACCACATTTATGTTGGCCTGCTGGGCTCGATGTTTGCAGGTTTTCAATTGCTGTCCGGTCCAGTCATAGTAAGTATTTTTTTTATGTACTTAACTATAAGGTTAGTGTGTAAGGTCTTATAAACTATGCATTAGATTTTAATGTGGTTTTGACCAACAGATAGAGTGTTTCAAGAGGATGGTTTATACATATAGTTTAATATTGTGTTGTGTTAATTTGCCATAATCTTGCACCTATGCAAAGCTGGGGTGGGTCACTAGTCACTACTAATATTAAGTATAAAAATGAAAGAGTGTGTATTGGTTTTTCCTTCAATAATGCTGAAACACATTAAAAGATCAACATGAAGTTTAAGACTTGAAAAGTGACTTAGTTCCTACAGGAGTTTTAAATTTACACAGACAGAGCAACATACATTATTTAGTGTGTTCCAAATATACCCAGCTAATATTTTTTGAAATAAGTAACTATGTTTTAGTTTTTTCTGATTTGTAGAGTAGAGTAGCTTTGCTACTGGCAAGTGATGCAGTCTAAAATGAAATGTGCTTGCCTTGAAGATGCATTGAAAGTGGAAGGTACCTACATTAAAACAGGAGGGTGAAACTGATCAGTAATCTTATTCAATCTAATCATTTGTATTTATTTTTATTTTTTAGGGTAGTTTGAGTGACCTGAAGGGACGGAAACAGATACTAATTTTAACAATATTAGTATGTTGTGTAGCTTACTTGATAATGGGAGTAACAAATTATTTTGCAATTATTTTACTAATGCGACCAGTTTTAGGTAAGTACTTAAGTAAATATTAAAAAAAAAATCAACACAAAATTAATCATTTTATTTTAGTTTCATTCCGATTTAGTTACACATAATAATTAAAAATGTGTCCATCTGTTTCCATTACCTATCCATTTAAATTTATTGGTAGGTACAAAGATAGCTTGCATCCCAAAGATGTATAAGTATAGGCTACTTTTTTATCCCTGTAATGAAAATCAGAGTTTCTATTGGATTTTTATGAGACCTCAATCTCCTACAATAAGAAGCTAGGATCTTAAGCTGGCAGATATTGGTCCAACACATCTGCTTAACATAAAAATTACTTCATCAAAATTGTGAGATTGATACAATGAGTAGCTCTTATACTTCTTTGTTTTTGATTTATACTTCAGTTCAATACATCAATAAGTTGCACAGAATAATAATAATATAATCCCTAGTGGGTGTAGAATTATTGCTAGAAATGGACACTCAACTACTTAGTAATAGAGCAGTGCCGTAGAGTGTACACTTGATGGGGTGACAACAAACACCTGCCATTTCAATGCCTTACAAGTTGCAAAAATCGGTCTAGTGTGAGTCAGACTTGCGTACCTACGAAAGGTTCCATACCATTGTACAAGATATAATACGTTTATATACAACACCGCAAGTTATTGACAGACAGCGCCATCTATGTATATGTGATGTAGTAAACTAATTATTTGTTAATAATTTTTAAATAAGTACAAATCATAATTTGCGGGACCGGCAGGATTCGAACCTGCATCTTCTGAGAATCGTGACCGATTATTTAGTGTGGATAAAAGACTATCATAAAAGAATTATAAATAAGTAGGAAATTATTTGTTCTTGAACTTTTAATTTTTTTGTGAACCACAAATTCACAAATTATCGGATTTTTTTCTTTACTGATGCTATAAGACCTACCTACCTCTTTAAATTCATGATTTTAGGTCAACGGGAAGAACCCTAAAGGTTTTGATTCCCTAGTCTTGACAGACAAATAGACAATGAAATGATCCTATACGGGTACCTTATTTCCTTTTGAGGTACGAAAACCTAATAATAGGGCAGACAGTGACCAGCCGTCTAATAGATAGTCCTCTAAACTACCCAATTTCACCAACCGACAAGTGATTTCTTCTATGACAATTTTACATAATGTAAGTATAGGTACATTATTTTTATGTTTTCAGGTATATTTAAACACACTCAGTTGTTAGCAAAGGCGTCGGTTCCTGATTATGAGTGCGATGAGATGAAACAGTCTGTGATATATGGAAAAATGTTTGCAATATGTGGTGTGGGAATTGCATTAGGACCAATTGTCGGTGGTCATATTGTTGAAGATCATCCAATTCATGGCTTCAGATTTGTAGCTATATTAGTAGCTATATGCTTTCTTGTCAATGCTTGTAAGTTTTTAAAGTTATCTCGTAAGACAAGTTGCATATCAGATTGTTAAAATATTAACTATAAAAAAATCTAAGTGGGCTTTACAAGTCCATTCATATGTCCATGATTAAGTTTAAAAGAAAAAGCAACCAATCAAAAGTCAACAAACCCTGACTTTTTGCTTTTATTAACGTTTATAGTTTAATAGTAGCCATAATGAAAATTAGACTACCTACCTGATATGCAACTACCCTTAGTATACTTATATAGGGTTACCAAAAACTCAACATATTCTTGGCAGAACATTTGTGGCGCAAAATTAAATTTTTATCTCGAGTATGTATCTATGATTGAAAATCGAGTTTTCGAAGTTTTTAATTTTTATGTTTTTTCAGGATCAATTTCATGATTTTGAATACAGAATTTGTCCAAATTCTGTATTCAATCCTATTCTGTCCTAGTTTAGGGGCCAGGACTCCATGAAATGCGTATATCTAAATTTGTGAAATAAATTTTCATTTCATTTCATTTCATTTCATTTCATTCCAAAAAAGTACCTACCTACCTACTCATTGATTTTTTTTTATTCAAATTAATTTTCCTAGCTGAAACTTTTTCTTTTAATTCAGAGTAGGTTAGTATGTATAAGAAAATAATGTTAATTTATTTTTCAGGTCTTGTTTATTTGCTGCCAAAAGTAAACGTTCCTGTAAGAAGAAAATTTAACCCTACCAGCTCTTCTCATAGTATTCTACATTCACTTCTATCTTGTAGTAAACAATCTTTTGTTCAGTTATCAAAAGTAGAATGGTCCAAATATTGGATTATTTTTATGTTTCAAGCCCTAAGTAGTTTTGCAATGGGTGTTTACGTTTCAAATTATGCACTATACTTAAAAACCCAGTATGGCCTTTCACCAAAATATATTGGGTATGTTGTTTCGATTCAAGGTGTTATTGGCGCCATATCAGGTTTTATGATGGGCTACATTAACAGCTTTTACACTCATGACAAAGATTATAGCATAAGAAATTATCATGTATTTATTCTGTTAAGTGCATCTTTGTTAGGAATATGTTTATCTATCAACATTGTAATGTACACTGCTTTGTCAATCCCGCTAGCCATTGGTAATGCAGTAGGTAGGCTAGTTACATTAGATATGCTCTTGAAGAGGAGTCATGGAGATCATAGAGGGACCTTGATAGGAGCTTCAAATAGTGTCAGGTCTCTATGTCAGGTCGTAGCACCTTTGGTAGCTGGATTCATAGGTGAATTCTTTAATGTAGCATATGTTATATATGCTTCATTCTTTTCCGCATCTATTGGGCTTATAATGAGTTTTCATTACAAAACTAAATGGTTGTTAAAGGTAGACTAAAAAGTTACATACAAAAATAGAACGCTATTATTACCCGACTGCGGCAAAGCCAAAAGGAAGAAGGGTTATGATTTTAGCAGTCTATGTATGTATGTTTGAATCCAGATTCTGTGTGTTCCACCATAGCGTCTAAACTAATGGGCCGATTTTGATGAATGACGTGTCAATTGATTCGTCGTAAGGGTCCGGATGACATAGGCTACATTTTATACGAAATTAAAATTGACCTAATGGATGTTACATGGAGAACAGTGGATGTCTCTTTTAATATGTATTAGTGGATGTCAATTTTTTAATATTATTGTATCGAGTGGGATGTCAAATGAAAGAGGAGACAATTCTGAGTCCCTGAATATAAATATACTACAAAATTAAAATATACCAAGCGATAAAGTGTTTTAAAAGGGTTTTATATTAAGACGATCGCAGTCGGGTTTTAGTTTTTCTAGATGTACTTAATGAGGTTACGTATGGGTATTGGGTTACATACTGTTCCAATATACTTAGGTACGGCTGCATCCATAATAATATTGTTATAGGCTATAACAATATTATATTATGGATGCAGCCGTACCTAACCATTAGCTATAACTTATAGCTATACATGCTATATAACTTTAATATATTTGTATGAAAAATAATTGGTGTTTCATTATAAACTATAATGATTATCTATGTAGGTACACAACTACACAGTATTTTTTTTTTATTTAGCGCTAATCCATGTTTAGCTGTAGGTAGGTTCTGTTGGACATCCTACTATTCAGCCATATCATATCCATACACCACATACCCGGCGCCCAGTTCTACCCCCTCTCCCTACCACATTCTACCCTGTTCCATTCCAACACAGGCAACCCAAAAAACATTGATATGCGGTGCATCCCATAGATCATCCATGGTGTATCCATTAGTGTGTATACGGTAGGTTTTTATTGCCGTGTCATCAAAATATACGGCAATCCAATATCGTTGCAAATCAACATACGGCAACCATGAACGGCAACTGTTACAAACTTGATGGCAAGATGGCAACATTGTTCAGTCGTCTGTCAAAGATAGAATTGTAGGTAGGTACCTACCTCACAGAACATTATGACCTACCTACACAAAGAACTTCGTCTGTGTTGGCCGTAGGCGTTTGCTGGCGCGCGTGCGGTGCCTTTTTGGAGTATTTATATTTGTTAAAAGTGGCCTGTGTTTGTGTTTTACTGGTGTTTTTTGTTGGTGGAACTGAATGGGAAGCCCTCCAAAGGAGCGCCGCGCGGCACATACGATTGACGAAGTCCATCATCTATACAAATGTATAGTTTCTCTAACTTGTAAATAACTACAAACCTGACATTGGCTAATCTGTATAAAGCCAGACGAGAGAAAAAAAAAACTACACAAAAAATGGAAAATGTTATGTTGTTGACAAGTGAATTGTTGAATTGAATAAGAATTAAAATATTCGTAGCTTTGTGAATCGTGAACCGTGAAAGATAATTTTTTGTACCTACTTATTTTACTTGAACTTTGCTTGAACTTTAAAAATAGATTTAAGAATATACCTACCTTATCCAACCAAGCATATCATTATTATGCGTAAACTAGTAAAACACGTTTCAAAAGTCAGGATACTTCCTATTTGATAAGTCTTATAATGTACTAGACTAGAGACTACGTTAAAACAGTGCAAATGTCGTTTTCTGTTCCTCTTCTGCAGTTTGTGGCTTCTTTGGTTAGTTCGCCATTTTATTTACTTACACAATTTAATAAAAGATCGGCTAGCGATGCGACCGGTCGGCTCAATAAAAATAAACTCGTCTTCCGCCGGTCCGTCTGCTAGACACTTCCTTGATATACCTACTATAAGTACATTATTAATTTATTCCTCCTAAACAAAAATGATCTTATAAATTACTAAATAATAAATTAAATATACTTACTTATTGTTAACCTCATGGGATGATCTTTTGGTTACCCTGTAAACCAAATTAGTAACACCTATTCATCTGACCATAAAAGTACATAATGATTATTATACCTAATTTTTTTAATAAGTAAATTGAAATTTCAGGATCTATTTGCAGTTGGTCTCATAGTGCCATTAATACCTAACCATGTGCGACAGATGGGAGGTAACCACATTTATATTGGCCTACTTGGCTCAATATATGCAGGTTTTCAATTGTGGTCAGGTCCAGTTATAGTATGTATTTTTTCATCTAACTATAGTTAAAAGGTAAAACCTGTCTATCTAATAGTTATTAGATTTTTTTTAAGACAGGTTTTACTTTTGACTTATGAGTTCATAAGTGTGTTAAGTGTAAAGTAAGTTTTCTCTTTATGATGAGTCCTAAGTTATAGAGAAAACCTACATGCAAAATCTCAAGTTACTGACCCAGTGGTTTAAGCTGCATGTTGGTATATCAGTCAGTTTAAAATTTCGTTTGTTTTGATTTATTCACAACTATTTAAATGAAATCTTATTCACTAAGAGTAGCAATCGTTTCTGCTCATGTACCTAATTGGTTCTTAATATTATACTTATCACTTCCAATTTTATAAATATGAATGTTGTGTTTTTTTTTTTTTTAATTTATAGACTAGTGCTTTGCTACTGGTAAATGATGATGTAGCCTAAGATGGAATGTGCTTGGCTAGAAGATGCCTATTCACTCTGGACTCAACCTACTTAACTACATTGAAAGGGTACCTACATTAAAATTGGTGGGTGAAGGTGATTATAGGAATATATTTAAAAATAATCATTGGTGTTTATTTTTATTTTTTAGGGTAGCTTGAGTGACCTGAAGGGACGGAAACAGATACTAATTTTAACATTATTAGTATGTTGTGTAGCTTATTTGATATTGGGAGGAACAAATTCTATTGCAATTATTTTACTAATGCGAGCAGTTCTAGGTACTTACCTACTTAAATATTTAAATTTTTCAAGATAAAATTATAAATAGAGGATAAAATAAGTGTTTGAAAATTGTGTAGTCCACGTAGACGAAGTCATGGGTATAAGCTAGTTACTTATATTATTTACTAGCTGATGCCCGCGACTTCGTCCGCTATTTACGTTTTTCAAAACCCTGCGGGAACTCTTTGATTTTCCGGGATAAAATGTAGCCTGTGATTATCCAAGATATAATCTATATCCATTCCAAATTTCAGCCTATTCCGTCCAGTAGTTTTTGCGTGATTGAGTAACAAACATCCAAACATCCACAATTTCAAATTTATAGTATTAATATTAGGATAGGATTAATCAAGAGTGTGAGATTGATATGTACAATAACTGGATCTTTTTTTTTTCTCTCGTCTGGCTTTACAAAGATTAGCCAATGTCAAGTTTGTAGTTATTTTTTGTAACAAGTTAGTTAAACTATACAAGTATGGACCCCGTCTGTGCCGGCGCTCGCCGACATACGCACGGCACCCCCTTAGAGCGCTTTCCAGTCAGTTTTAACAAAAAAAAACACTCCAAAAAAGCAGAGCACGCCCGCCAGCTAACACCAACACAGACGAAGTCCTAACTGGATCTTATACTTCCTTCAGATCAGTAAGCATCAAAAAGTTGCACTGAATGATAATATAATCTCTATATATGAATGATAAAATAATCTGTAATGTGTGTGTAGAACTATTGCAAGAAGTGGACACTAAACTACTAAATGGAACAGTGCTGTAGAGTGTAGATTTGATTGGGGTGAGAACAGACCCCTGCCATTTCAATGAATTAAAAATTTCAAAAAGATAGCGATTAGTTGCCTAATAGATAGGCTTCCAAACTAGCTGATTTCACTAAAGCAACAAATGTCGTCGAGCTGGTTTCCTTTCCTCATTATTACTAGATACCTCTCTTGGATCATGTCGGTCTTACAGCCACACTTCGTCTGAGTAGTGATCAGATGATGTTGCTTCTAGCCAAAATCTTGTCACAAAATTCCCCTGCAGTTACCACTGTGGTGGCTACTAGCTAGATTGTAGATAGGATGCCTCACCAATTTTGCTTTATTTATTTTTATGGTAATTGATATCAAAAGATTTTAAATTTTTTAATAATAATGCATTTATGTTTTCTCAGGTATATTTAAACAAACTCAATTGTTGACAAAGGCGTTGGTCCCTGATTATGAGAAGGATGAGAAGAAACAGTCTGTGATTTATGGAAAAATGGCTGCAATATCTGGTGTGGGAATCACAATAGGACCTGTAATTGGTGGTCATATCGTAGAGGATCATCCAATTCATGGCTTCAGCATTGCAGCTGTATTAGTATCCATCTGCTTTCTTGTCAATGCTTGTAAGTTTTTAAGCTATTTGATAAGTGAAAGTTGCATATTAGGCAGTTAAAATTCTTATGTTACAGTTACCACTAAATATTGATCATAAAAAAATATCATAAATTTAAGATTAAATTAGGGTTCACAGTTAAAAAACCCTGACTTGTGCCAAAGTTTGACTACTCAAAAGTACTTGTAAAAATTATTTCATTTAAGTTTTATTTTCTGACACTTATCTTTTTTTGCCAGATTTAAATTCAAAATATTTTTATTCAATTAAACTTTTACAAGTGCTTTTGAATCGTTAAAATAATCTACCACTGGTTCGGAATGCTGTTCCTACCTAGAAAAACCAGTAAGAAAACAGAGTAGGTAATGAATGAATAGATGTATGAGAAATTATTGTAAGTAATTTATTTTTCAGGTCTTGTTTATCTGCTGCCGAAAGTAAATGATCCTGTAAGAAAAAAATCTAATCCTACCAGCTCTTCTCATAATATTCTACAATCTCTTTTATCTTGTAGTAAACAATCTTTTGTACAGTTGTCGAAAGTAGAGTGGTCCAAATATTGGACTATTTTTATGTTTCAAGCCCTAAATAGTTTTGCAATGGGTGTTTACTTTTCAAATTATGCGCTATACTTAAAAACCCAGTATGGCCTTTCACCAAAATATATTGGGTATGTTGTTTCGATTCAAGGTGTTATTGGCGCCATATCAAGTTTTATGATGGGCTACATTAACAGCTTTTACACTCATGACAAAGATTATAGCATAAGAAATTATCATGTATTTATTCTGTTAAGTGCATCTTTGTTAGGAATATGTTTATCTATCAACATTGTAATGTATACTGCTTTGTTAATTCCGCTAGCTATAGGTAATGCAGTAGGTAGACTAGTTACATTAGAAATGGTATTGAAGAGGAGTCATGGAGATCATAGAGGGACCTTGATAGGAGCTTCAAATAGTGTCAGATCTCTATCGGGTGTTATAGCACCGTTGGTAGCTGGATTTGTAGGTGAATTCTTTGGTGTAGCATATGTTATATATGCTTCATTCTTTTCCACATTTGTTGGACTTATAATGAGTTTTCATTACAAAACCAAACAGTTAAAGGTAGACTAAAAAGTTTGGAAATGGATTGGTATATGTTTATTATAAAAAAATTATACACACTACTTTCTGCAGGTTTATTTTAATTTACTAAATTATTGAGACACTAATGAATCCTGTTCAAATTTCTTATAACATAATATTGTACCTGTGACTTACACTTAGGTATTTAACCATAAAAGATTATGAGACACCTTTACTTACCGCTGCATCTATAATATTGTTGTTGTAGCTATAAATGCAATAATTTTAATATATTTATATGAAAAATAAATGTTGTTTCATTAATTAAAACTAATATGTACACAGTATGCGCTAATGTTTCCATAGAGGTTGTAAATGGTAACTTATTCTCCTTCTATAGATCTCATTTGTTTCTTCTTCATATCCTGAATTAACTTCTGTATATCTTCTCTATTCTGCTTATTTTCAGGAGGATATATTTGGCGCTTAGTTTTCGTAACCCATTCCTCGAAATAGGTTGGTTGGTTGAAGAAAAAAAATAGACCAACGGGAAGTGAAGTATACATAGCCATCCTTGCTACTTCTAATTTCCAGCTACCCATGTTAACTTCCTTTACGCGTAACTTTTACAAAGTACTCTGGTTACGTTATGTACTTTAGACGGCAGTTCCTTTACTTTTCTTGAGGTTTCCAAAAATATAATTTTCACATATAATAGGAAAATGACATTTACGTAGATAAAATGTGGACCACAGATCACTATAATTATATACTAGATGTAGACTGTGGTGGACATATACATAGTATTTTTTTATTTCCTTTAGCTGGCTCTGGATTATAACTTTTTGGAAATTTACACAATACAGTCATCATAACTCATTTCACAGTCGTCACGAGTAAAATTGCAGACGTGTCGAACTGTGTTTAATGGGTAGCCCTTACACTTCTCCATACAAACGTATTACGCTTATTATTCTATCATTTGTTATTCTAGATCTATAACTAAGCCACATATCGATTTATCTCTTCATTATCTGTGCTTTCAAATAATAAATTTAGTCAAATCAGTTATATTCATTATGAAAGTTATGACCCTTGAAAAGCCTCTATTTTAGGGCAAATGAGGTAACTTCGTGCGTAGCTAAACTATATAAGAAACTAGAAAATTGTAATCATGTCACACTTTACCAACTTTGTAATTTCAAACGTCTTTACTTGGCGTAATAAAATGTTTTCTTTTGGGAAAAATAGGCGTAATTCCAAACGTCACTTTGAATTCTCCCTTTGCCGTTTTTAAATAAGAAAGCAAAATCCATTCACCCCGCGCTACCGTAACGGGGCCTCTCTGCTCATTGGTAGGTATAGTGCCGTTATACGTTTATATGCGCTCGTTATACGTATAACGCTTAATAATACATATAATTATATGGCACGCTGCCTCTGTATATCGTATTATGTGGTGTTGCTAAGTAAAAAGTTTTTTCACTGAGTTGCCTGTCTGTCCGTCTGTCGTGTCTGTCAAGAAAACCTATAGAGTACTTCCCATTGACCTAGAATCATGACCTACGAAACAAAAAAAAATATCGAAATTGGTCCATATTTGGCGGAGTAATCACGTAATAAAACATACAAAAAACAGTCGAATAGAAAACCTCTTTTTTGAAGTCGGTTAGAAAAAAGATTTCCGTGATGATAGAAAAATTTCATTCCTCACCACACACCATTCAAATAGGTATGCCGAACCTTTCTGGCTAAAAAACATCGGTCGTCCGGAATTTTTCTTTTGTATAGACTTTTGCACAAAATTTGCGATGATGTTAAACATAACGGCCATTTAGTAATATGTATAAAATTTATTAAAACATATTTTTGGCTAATTAAATCCACGCCGACCAAGCTCATCTTATTCCTTTAAGTGTTAACTCTTCATTTTCATCAAAAAAAATTCAAATCCGCGATCACAGAGCTTTCAGGATTAGTGGCTCCCCGTCTATTAAGCAAGGTCTAAATAGCACTATACTTACTTAGTACCTATAGGTGGGTAAGGTAACTACAATTTTCCAATTAAATACGTCATATTTCTAAATTCCCAAATGCTAGCGGCAGGAATTAAATTATGGGTAGTATTTAAACGAGTGAAAATAAATTCAAAAAAAAGGTATAGGTTTCAAGAACATTGAATTTTCATAACAGCTCTCCATAACCCATATTTGGTCGTCACCGTAGTCGGGTCAAAAAACTTGCTTCCACTGTAATCTAAGGCCGGTTAGAATACAGACACAATCGATATTAATGTGGTCGAGCTTTTATCATTACATTTTGAATTTCAATGGCGATGATAACGAATCGGAATCGTGCTGGGCCCACATTAGCACGCGGCACGTTCCGGTGCACGGCATCAGATATCTACGTAATGCAACCGTAATGCGCTCTCAGTATTTCATGTTATTACAGTCTATAGGACATAGACAGGTATAATATCTTCCGTGGTGATCGCAAAATTGCTCTTTCCGATATCAAATGGCGGAGCATTCTGTTGTAGGTACGGAAATAAACTCATGGTAGGAACAACATTAGGTAGGTAGGTATAAAATAATGTAAACTACTTATAGTGTTTAAATCAGTTTAATTAAATCCTAAAAAATATTTAAGCGGAATCCCGCCATTCGCGCTAATGACATGGAAGTATAATAAAGTACCCACCTTCTTACCCATCTCTCAAGTAGAAAACCGGGTTTTCTATTGGAAAGATAGGGAAGTCCACCTACACGTACAGTAGGTACTTTACTACCTACCTGTCCCTAGCACTAGCACTTCTCCTTTCAGCAAAGGTTGCCTGGTAGAGATTGCTCCAAGCAATAAGGCCGCCTTTGCACACAATTGTTTTTTCTGTTTACTTTTTTCTGTGTTGTGATCCTTTACATGTGTTTTTGTGTGCAATAAAGTGTTTCTATCTATCTATCTATCTATCTATCTACTTTTACTACCTAATATGAGTTATGACTATTTATAAGCTTCTACAACATTGTTTCTTTTGCTTGAGCAATTGACTTGGTTAACCGCCTAACCGGTGATCAATAATTATGTAAGTCTGCAATAGACTTCGGAAGGACATCTTTATGTGTCCGCTGATAACGGTTGTTCGTAATAAGTATTAGTGTTCGGCACGTCATTTATCAGCATCGTATTAACGGTCCTAACACTTCCGTACATAATATATCATTGAGTTAAAGCTTGTCATGTATATTCTAATAGCTTGAAACGCGATATTGATGTTGTGAGTGAACAAATAGTATTACCGCACTATCGTATACAACTAGATCGTAATAATTACAAGGAGACGCGAGTTGTAAGTAAATTAAATCTTGTAAGTAATTAAATTAAATAGGCGATGTGGTAATGGGATAGCAAGGTATTGCAATTTGCTGTAGTACCTAGTTTAAAATTAAAGAGCACGCTACAGTATAATTACCTTCCTCTTTTATAGGAAGATACGGGTGGTCCTGCCAACAAGCAATTATTAAAATAATGTGTTTCAACATGGTTTCAACTTGTTTCTTTTTTTTCTGAAAGACATAAATAGGCAGGTATGTCCTATTAATAATTCAGTTTGGATTTTATAATATCAAGCTACCAATTATGTAGGTATTTACGAAGTATAATTTATATTATTGTATTAGGAAGAAGATTGCAAGGAAAGAAGGAATTGGAAGGAATTTGCAAAATTGCAAGCAACTAAAATAACCGCAAAAAAATGAAAAACAGAAGAGCTCGTAATAGATTTAAGAGTCGGCCTGTTTGGTTTCCGCTATGAAGTATTATTATACACACGATTATTGTTCTAAGGTTGAAGATTGCTGAGGTTTTGTTTATTACCATTGCTTACAGCCACAATCAAAAATATAATAGGTAATATAAGGAGGTAGGCATAATAATATTAGTTATAGTTAGGATTGCCAGTTGCCCCGTATTTTACGGATTACCTACGCCGCATTTTATGGTATGATAATACAGAAGCCCATTGCGAAAATAAAATACTTGATTTATCGGGTTCCCGTATTTTTAGGGTTCGGTACCTCAAAAAGAAAAACGGAACCCTTATAGGATCACTTTGTTGTCTGTCTGTCTGTATGTCTGTCCGTCTGTCGTGTCTGTCAGGAAAGCCTATTACTATTACTACCATTTTGCCGTCGATTTATAATGTTTCACATGTTTCCAATGTTACCCGTGACCTCTGTAAGGTAAATTAAAAGGCCCAAAAATCTAGAATCCAGAACCGTTAAGTCAGTTAAAAAAAAATAACAAACAAAAATTAATTTGACATTTGACAGTCACTTCACTATTTGACATTGACAAATAATTGGCGATTCACGATTGACACTTGACAGTAACCACTAACCATAGGCATGGACGTATTAATGGTTTACCTACCCAATTTTTGGGTTTTGATTACTTATTTCTCACCTATTTTGTGAAAATTGTAATTGTAATTAATTAAATTAATGAATTTGGTTGATTCCGAATATTATATAGTTTTGGATTTTATGGTTTTGATAAGGAGAAAATATTTTATTACGAGTAACTATGTGTAACATCTATAATAAATAAGTTCTAACATCACCTCTTGGATCCGGGAAACAATAATAATTAATCAATAGGTACTTCATTCTTAGCACAAATCAGTAAACACAATAATGCCTAACCTCTGTGAAACATTAGTAGATGAAATTGCAGAAAGCTGTGTCAGTTTATATAAAAAGCTACCGAAAACTGGTAAACCTGTTGATAAAGAGTGGACGGTGCTGTCTTGTATAGTGCAATATCAAAAGGACACAAAAATGCATGAAGTAGTTGCTTTGGGCACTAGATCAAAATGTATTGGAGCCACAAAGATGTCACCTCAAGGTAACATTCTCAATGATTCTCACTCTGAAGTGATCGCACGGCGCGGTTTTTTGTTATATTTGTATGAGAATGTAACAAATGCGGTTGAAAATCGGCAATCAATATTTTTAAAAGACAATATTAAATTTAAATTGAAAGATAACATAGAGTTTGTTTTTTATTCATCACAGATGCCTTGTGGAGATGCATCGATAATACCTAAGACTGGAGATTGCAGTGATATTGGTGAGTTAATATCAGGTGACAAGAGAGAAGCTCAGGATGATTTATGTGATGTAGAGATTAAAAAGAAAAAGCTAGACATCCACAGAACTGGAGCCAAATGTCTGTCCTATAATCAGCAAGACCTTAAGGAGGCTGGACAGGCGTACCATTTAGTAGGACAAGTGCGAACAAAGCCTGGACGAGGAGATCGTACACTATCAGTGTCTTGTAGTGACAAGATTGCTCGGTGGATTCACTGCGGAGTTCAAGGCAGCCTATTAGATTTATTATTATATGAATCTCTATTTATTAAACATTTTATATTTGGGTCAGGTGTACCATACTCAGATGAGACATTACACAGAGCTCTTTTGCAGAGAGAATCTAAAGTCAGTATTACTGATAGATTAAAAGTAATACCAACCTTCTATAAAAGCTCATTGATATTTCCTCATGTAAGAAGTAAAAGCAATGAAAGGCCTGCAGCAGGCAGCATTGTATGGGTCAAAACAAAAAATAGGTACAGTAATTCTTTAAAGATAAATATAATTATGTAACTTATGTTGGTACTGATAGCTAGTTGCTACTGTTAATTTTTGTAAACAATATTAAAACAACTATATTATTATGTAGAAATAGATACACTTCATAAAAGGATTTCAAGAAATTCAACCCATGCAAAGTTAAGAGTTGTTATCTAGCCTACAAAGTATCAATGGTTTAAGTAATTTTCCTACTACAAAAAGTACTTCCTAGTATAAAAACTCATTGGCAATATTACCTTTTATTTTCTTAAGTCTCAATTAAATGTTATTTCTTTTTATTTTCAGAATACTAGAAGTGGCTGTTCAAGGTAAAAAGTTAGGTGTTACAAAGAAAAGAGCAAATGATATGAGCAGTAGTGTTGCTATCAGTAAAAATAATTTATATAACAAATATCTGGAAGTGTTACATAAAAGTAAAGATTTAAAAGTCCATATTTGTGGTGAACAATCCTTACAAAGTATCCCATACAATGAAATGAAAAGAAAAGCCATCATGTATCAGACTCGGTGGAGAAGAACAAAAGAAATATTTTTTAAATCATGGACATTGAAACCAGATATTTGGAATTTTTGTATTAATATAGGACCATGATAGTTATTAATTATTAATTAAATTTTCTGTTTTGTTTTGATAGATAATGCAATTAATAATATTATGTTGACTTGGAGTTTTCAAATGTGTAGAATAATATCATTTATTTAAGTATATTATGTGTGTGTATATTTATGTAAATATATCAGTTTTACTAGTTCAGACTTCAGTTGTTTTCCTGCTTCTCTAATTCCTCTTGGATCTACTTTTTATCGCCGCTTTCCCGAGGTAAAGATTAGCCTATTGTGCAGAATGTAGGTACTAAGCTATCTCAACACCAAATTTTATCAAAACTGGTTTAGTCACGGTCCGTGAATCACTCATTTATATGCATTTAATATTAAATTATGAATTTTAGTTTCATCCAAAATGTATACTAAATTACGAAATTGTTTCTGTCTATCTGTTTATTACCTTTTTCATTGCCCATTTGCTTAACGGATTTTTGCAAAATTCCGTACAGAGATAGCTTGCATCTCAGAGATGGAAATAGGCTTATTTTTATCTCTGAAATCGAAGTAACTATTCCATGCGTCCTTCTATATTAAAATAAATATTATTAGGTAGGTCTATAATCTTTCGAGTTTAATAAAAGTCAAAAGTAGGTATAATTTGTACCCCTTATCTGAATTCCCGTTATTCGTAATCAATTGTTAGGGGAATTACAAATTAAGCAAAACAAATGGATGTGTCGTAGGATGCCGAGGCTTAGCGCCTACGCGTTGATCCTATCATGTATCAGTCACTGATTACGTTGATTTACTGCTTTATTAATGCTTTAACAGAGATAGGTTTTATGCGATGCGATGTTAAAAAGGATTTTTTTATTTTAAGATTTATTTTTAATATACCTAATAATACCTATGTACTTTTTTGTTTTTATTATGGAACACCGGAAGCACTTGGGCCGAGGGCTCGGCTTTCCAATTGAACAAAGGTACCAACCTTTTATTTTGTGCTGTACTCTTTTATTTTTAAGCTGTGGTAGCCTTGTGCTTACAGAATATAGATGTCCACCCCCTAATCGGGAGCTGGGTGGTTCCTCTAACTTTTCGGAGTGTGTTTTAAGCAATAATATATCAGTTGTTTTAACAGTGAAGGAAAACATCGTGAGGAAACTTGCATGCCAGAGCCTGCCAATTTGCAATTCCGCTTTAGGCCAGCGTTCTACCACGCTGGCCTAAAAAGGAATTGCTATCGGAAAAAACCCTTCTCATTCTGAGGGGTCCGTGCTCTGTAGTGAGCCGGCGCGCGGCGATGGGTTAATCATGATAATGATGATGACAACCTTTTATTTATCTGTATTTGTCGTAAAAAAACCCTAAGTAAGTACCTTGAGCCTTTGTTCATACGGATGATTTTTACGAGCATTTAACAGGGCTCTATCCGTCACTCGTTTCCACTCGTTTCATACAATCGTAGTTCCAATTTCATTTGAATGTTAAGCAACCAAAGTCCATGAAATTTTGCAGATATATTCTAGAAACTAATATCTGTGTCTGTGGTGTTTTAGATTTTTCTAAAAATATGTAGTTTTAAAATTACAGGGGCTCAAAGATTTGTATGAAAATTTTAAGACCGCGTAACTTTGAAACCGAATATTTTAACAGAAATCTGGAAAACCACAGACATAGATATTAGTTTCTAGAATATATGTGCAAATTTTCATGGACTTTGGTTGCTTAATATTCAAATGAAATTGGAACTACGATTGTATGAAACGAGTGGAAACGAGTGACGGAGAGAGCCCTCCTCAAAACATGCTTTTTCAAAACAACGCAAGGTTTTAAAAATCCAACTCTACGATGAAAAAGCATATCATCTGCTGTGAGAACTTGTTTTATTCTAACAGTTTTAGAGTTCCGTACCCGAAGGATGCCAACGGGGCCCTATTACTAAAACAGCACTGTCTGTCTGTCCGTCTGTCAGCAGGCTGTATTTCGTGAAACGTAATAGGTAGTGAGTTGAAATTTTCGCAGGATGTGTATTGTGTAGGTATTCTATTGCCGATATAACAACAAATAATAAAGTTGCAAAAAGGCCGCCATGAAAATAAAAAAAATAAAAAGCGTTATTTCTCGTACGATGGTACGGAACCCTTCGTGTACGAGTCCGATTTGCACTTAAGCGCTTTAGCAAAGTATTGTAAAGAAGGGTTAGGTCACCTAACCTTTTACTCTTTGAATTTCTGTTAACCACATAAGTAGGTATAGGTACTCTGAAACTTGCCAATATTATAGGTAAGTTCTATAGGTATATTTTGGGATCAAGTTACTGCTTTCGGCGATGGAATTCGATGCAGGCTTGCGACTGAACGAATGCAAGTCGAGCTGATTTGCTCGCCTTGCAGAAGCTTGCTGGTTCACCTACTTTCTACCGGAATGCAATTAAAACTCATATGCATTTCTCTTTCTGTAGGCTATGCAAGCATATTAAAAACTTACCTACCATGTTATTTGACCCGCCCGGGCTTCGCACGGGAGGCCTTAGTCATTTAATAGACAAATATGTATTGTGTTATATTACAATAATACATACATATAATCACACATATAAACATACATACAAACCTTTTGAAATGTTCAGAATGATAGGTATAGTCCGCGACAGGTTGAGATGGCAATCCGGGTATGAAGCGGGGTGTTCCCTCAACGATTGTCATTTCAACCTATCGAGGACTATACTTACCTTGGTACTGAATTATGAAACCCATATTGAATTGCACTGAGATTTTTACTGAATTCGAAACTGTTAGTGATAGGGAAGAAATGAAAATGTTGTAGGTAGGTATGCAAAATAAACTAGCTCTACCTATGTATTCAGTACTATAACTAAGTCTTTACTTTTTACTAAGCTATAATTGCCATTTGCCAAGCTGTGGTAAAGACGGCCTAGTGGTTAAGATGATCGCCTCCTAATCGGAGGTCGGGGGTCCGATCCCGGGCACGCACCTCCGATAACTTTTCGGAGTTATGTTATGTACCTATTACCTAATTAAATATCATTTGCTTTAACAGTGAAGGAAAACAAGAAACCAAAAGCTTAATTTGCTATAATCCGCCAAACCAAAAAAATCTGTATGGTGCAACATGCAGACACGCACCGCCCTTCCTCCCACTGCAGGAAAAGCCAGCCACCAAACAAGCCACACGCACCACCACCACGCAGCTTCTATACTACAGTGAAGGAAAACATCATAAGGAAACCTGCATGCCCGAGAGTTCTCCTTAATGTTCTCAAAGCTGTGGGAAGTCTGCCAATCCGTACTTTGCCAGAGTGGTAGATGGCCTAAACCCCTTCTCACTCTGAGAAGAGACCCGTGCTCTGTAGTGAGCCGGCGATGATATTTTGATGATGATAATAATTATTGCCATTGATTTGCAAGCGTTGAGAAGTTCCGTTTTCCATCTCCGAAACTACTTAATTCATCACATTTATTTTGTTTTATGATAAACTAGCGGTCCATGCCCGCGACTTCGTCCGCGTGGACTTAGGTTTTTGAAGATCCCGTGGGAACTGTTTCATTTTCCGGGATAAAAAGTTGCCTAAGTATGTCAATTACAGGGACGTAAGCTACCTCGGTACCCATACAAATCGGTTATGGAATGGGTCTTTAGGAATCCCACTAGAACGCTTTGATTTTCCGGGATAAAAAGTAGCCTATGTCCGTCCCCGGGATATAAGCTAACCCTGTACCAAATTTCGTCAGAATCGGTTAAACTGTTGGGCCGTGAAAAGGTAGCAGACAGACAGACAGATATACTTTCGCATGTATATGTATATTAGTATGGAAGTATGGATGGGTAAGTAGGTACCTATATGTGCATTCTTAAACTACTAGGTAGTTAATAACTTGAAACTTACTGTTCACTATGACAGCACAATAGCTATTCTAGGGAATAAATCATAGCAGGTGAGCGCGTGCGCAGGTCGTATATACGAGTATGTGATCAATGAATGAGCATATTATTATTATTATTTGTGTACAGTCTACGTTACGGTTGTTTAATAACAGTAATAATATCATTATTTTATAATAATCCATCTTTAAAAGTAAATTGGTAGGTACTATTGGTAAGGTAAGAAAAAGTAATATTGGCTGGTGTAAATAATGTATGGGCGAGATCCGCTTAGTACCTAGTTATTGGGATTTGGGATAGTCTTCACTCTTCTTCACCTAAGTCACTCCTTAATTCTTAGTGACTCCACGGTGATAACACTATCGTAAGTAGACACATACCTACCTAATAAATAAATCGGAGATATTTTCGATTTTTTTAAATTTCCCGATCCTTGGTAAGTAAACTATTAATAATATTATCCATCACTATACTGCTTTTGGGTTAAAACACGATATACGACGGTGACGTTTCTACGCGACTCCTAGAAATTGTAATAAAAAGTAGAAGTACAAAATTATTGTATGAAGGCGAACAAACTAGGTACGAAGTGTGCGTTGATGTAGCGCTCCAGCTGCAGGCGAACGCGTAGAACAAATCTTACACGCATACACGCGCGTTTAGTGTGATGATCTGCCGTGCATCGCGCACTGTATATGTAATTCAGGCTGTATTCACGACTTTGGTCTGGTTGATATTAATAAAATTTAAACCGTGCCCCAATAAATATAACGGTGAGGTCGTAAATTGGCTGTTCCCCTGATCCTTCTATCAGAAGGAGGCTCCGGTCACGACTCGTTGTTTACTTGCAACAAATTACCACGGTCAAACCGCGAAGAAAGCTGACATTGTATAACGCGCCAATAAATCATGTTTGACAAAAGCGATGGTCTAACATGGTTATATTGATCATTGTTTTGCCTATATGCAACCACGCTCCTCATTGTTCCTTTGTAATTTGAAAGCCATATTAGTTATTATGAAATCCTGCACAGGGTCCTGAATCCTGAAACATAACGGCTGAATAGGTACAGAAATGTCTCTAGCGTCTTTAGTCCCACATATAAATAGTTGGGTTAATCATGATAATGATGATAAATGTAGGTACTGATTTATTAATTACCTAGGTAGGTACTCAGACCAATTTTCAATGAACAAAAAATTATAATTGTAGCCAGTTTTTTTTAAATAAGTAGGTATTTATTACCATTGGCTTTGTAGGCTAAATTAATAAGTGTGCGGTAATATTTTTGTTGCCCAACGGTTATAGATACCTAAGTACTAAGTAGATACTTTGTACTTTTGATAGCGGTAAAATAAGGGCCACTTTATAAGCAAAATGTATTGAAAAAATAATGATAATATGTAGGTTTACTGGTTCAATGTAAGAGAATAAGTAAGGAAGCAGTCTGGTTGCTTTCAGTCCATGTAAAGTAAGTTACAGTTACTCAGCGGTGTGGTGTGGTCCTGTTTAATGGCCTAACCATCGGCTACTAGTTTTATACGGGTTTTAAAAATACAAGATTATTAATTAGCTTTTCGCTGACTACGATTATTCGATAGTTCTTTGTGTTTAACGTAAGGGTCCGTTCGGCATGCCCGCCCCGGCGTGGCGTGATTGGCCCCGAAATACCGAAGCCCATTGCCAGTAGCGGACTGAGGCTGGGAATTCAATTTTTGGTTTTGAGTCAACATTCAACACCATATACCAAAATTTCAGGTTTGTAACAGTTTACGAGCAAGAGATATGTGACACGCGGCTAGATAGACATACAGCAGAGTGACATTAATATGGCTCTGTTTTTACCCTTTGGGCCAAAGGCTTTGGGTACGGAATTCTAACAAGCAGACCCCAAAATATTGAATTTCCTGTTGGAGTTAGAGTCCCAAGAACACCGAAGAGACGTCACCTCTCTTTCTATCGACTCTAATGGGGAGTCAAAGAGTAGGTATATAAGCACAATATGTGGGGACTTGGGGAGTGTCCTGACCACGTCCTAACTCTTGACAAGTTATTATTTTACCTGTTAAAGTAGTAGTACCACTTCCCTATTTTCTGAGTAGCTAAAATCAAAATGTCGTTGTCTGTTAATATTGGAGCAATCGTTTGGGTCACTCAATTATTCTCGTCGTAAATTTTAATTTGTGACAGTTACAAAAGAAAACAATAATATCAAGGACATCATCATAATAATTTTTTACCAGATTTAATATTCTCAATAAAAATGATATTAATAATCAGGATTAATTGAGAAATGTTAAGGTGTAAGGTACAAAATATCGAAATAACATTTTAAGGGTCCCCATATTTGGATTCGTAATTTCGTATTTCACATAAATTGCATTGTCACATAATACCTTTTAAATAATTTTGAAATTAGAGCAACGAGAACGAGAATTTCGCAAAGTGAAGATACTTAACCAAGCCAATGTTATGAAAATAAAATATATTTGAAGCTTCCGTGTATCATGTATCAACTTACTTAACAATCTTGCAATTTAGATTTTGTTATGGAATACATCTTCCAATCGAATGGAATGGTCTACAAACGATCTAGGTCGATTGTGTTGATAATGGCTTCTATGTGGAAATTATTTAAATTAAAATTAACTGTACTTATTCATCATCATCAACAAACACATCGCCGACTCATTAATTAAATAAGCAAGGGTCTCCTCTTAGGATGAGAATGGTTATCAAAGTCTACCACGCTGGCTAAGTGTGGTTTGGCAGATTTCACACATCTTTCAGGATAAGTATTATGAAGAAACCTAGCATAATCCTTATAATAGATATAAGTTATTACTTACTATACATCGATGCTCATTACCTAAACGTTAAATACGTTGCTAGACAATGCATGCAACTCGCCCTTTCAGGTTTCTTCGCGATGTTTTTCTTCACCGTTAAAGTAAGTTATACTTTTAATTGCATTTAACTCCGAAAAGTTAGAGGTACGCGGTCAGGATCGAACCCCAGACCCCACGACTGCGAGGCCGGCATTTTGTAGGTACTTAGGGTCTATTAAAATAAAAGACCGCCGGTCGAATGCGAGTCGCTCTTCGCTCTTTTAGGGTTCCGTACATAATTCTGAACATTATATTTTGGGTGTATGAAATATTTGTTTTCCGAACTGGAACATCGCAATAAACCGTGAAAGAAAACCCCAAAAAGTGTTCGTTTCTTTTGGTCACACTGACAGCTTACAAACTATTTTGTAAATCGTTGTTTTTATATTTGTTGTTTAAATACAGTATGTATGGTACATAATATACCGAACTTTCACATTTCTAACTATTTAGTTTAGTTTTGGGATAGGTCCCCCCCCCCTCCCCCCCTCCTCCTTATTTAAAAAAAAATGAAAAATATATTCGTACTCTACACAATGAGTTTTAAACAATGATACCCCACATGCAAGGGTAATTTTTTCCCCCCGGCTCCTTTTTCATGCATGGGTGGCCCCATAGAAAAATAATTTAATTGAATTTCTAATTCAATATTTGGTTTTGGGTCAATGTTCTAACAACACGAGTCTACGAGCTAAAGACCTTCGACGACGACGAGATAGAGACACGCGGACAGTCAGACAGCAGAGCGACATTAATATGGCTCCGTTTTTACCCATTTGGGTACGGAACCTTAAAAATCGTGCCATTGAGCGCGTGCATCTTTTGCAGCGCGACCATATTAGATGGTCTGGAATCTGGATCATCACTATACCAGAGTAAACGATATACGAAAGCCACCTAACTCGTTTGACATTGATTGGGTCTACATTGCTGCTTCACTGAGCGATATAAAAGTAATTATTCAGCACCTTCACCTAGTAGGAAACCTTCAATGGATCAAAAATGAATGTTAATCGAACTTGCTGGCGTGATGATCACTGAGTTAGCGAATAACCCCTGCTTTAGATTATCTGAAAAGGTTGAAATCCCAAAAAGGGCTCTCTTTGCATTTATCTTTTTGTAAAGTAAATACCATCGACACAAAAGCGTCAATTCTTGCTCGAAACTTTCGCAAATTGATCGCACTGGCTACACCTTCAGTTGATTTAAGCTCACCCGCGTGGATTTAGGTTTTTAAAATTCCGTGGGAACTCATTGATTTATTCCGGGATCAAATAACATATAGCCTATGTCACGTCTTTAACTATATAGCCATACAAAAAATCAGATCGATCCGTTGCGACCATCGATGTAAAGATAGTTGCGGCGTGGTTGAAGGGCAAACCAACAAACAAACACACTTTCGCATTTATAATATGGGCAGTAATTCTAAGGCAGTGCCACAGAGCACACGAACACCAACTTGTCTTTGACTATACTAATTAATAGTCCTTTAAAGCGCAGCAAATTTCTCATATTGTACCTATTACTCGAGTCGCCAAAAGTCAGAACCAAAGAATTTGCAACCATTGTCCCGTCCCGGAAAGCAGATGACGTCTTTTGAACTTGTGATCAATTTCACGACTGAAAAAAAAGCAAGAATGAAACATTAAGTCCGACAGTTATCAAGTGACCCGATCTCGAGTGCTGCATTCGTTTTTACAACGGGGCTGTTCTCGTTCATCTTGGTTTTGTGACCCTGTGAACTTTACCTAAGGTTAGGGTTTTCACATGCAGAGAATTTGTAATAATCCATACTTCCATACTAATATTATAAATGCGAAAGTGTGTCTGTCTGTCTGTTTGTCTGCCTGCTACCTTTTCACGATCCAACAGTTTAACTGATTCTGACGAAATTTCTTACCGAAGTAGCTTGCGTCCCTGTAATTGACATAGGCATTTTATCCCGGACAATCAAACAGCTCCCACGGGATCTTTAAAAACCTAAATCCACGCGGACCAGGTTTAAATAGGATACGAATAACTTTACTTTATCTATGTACTAGATTGAAGGAGTTATTTTATTGTGCAAATTTTTCTTGGTTTCATAAGTATTGTATTATTGTATTGCATTGATAAATGAAGTAAAAATGGATTAGTAAATGTTGCATAGTTTAATATGTACTTAGTTCAGTAAACGAAACACTTTAATATGAACTAAAAGACGAAATATTTTTTTAGCTATAAAATATAGCCTGGTGTAGGCACACTTTATTATTATTAGTTCAAAGACATTTATCTAAGTATAAATATCTTTGAACTAATAATAATAAGTGGATATAGGTTTATTTAAAAATCCCGTGAGAATTATTTGATTTTCCGGGACAAATATCCGACATGCAAGCTGTCTCTGTACTAAATTGGTAATAGAGATGGGCCGTAAAAAGCTAGCATACAGACAGATAGAACAGGTAGAATTCACATTTATTTCCTTAGTACTTATTTACTTAGTATGGATCAAAATAATTCTAATCAAGACTTTGTTGGCAACCCTATATGTAATTTATGCCACAAGCTGAATTTATCCAATTACATGGTTCGGATCAGATTATTTTGAAAAGAAATTAATTAGAATGTCCTTAACAAAGGTTGTACGAGTAGGCTATGTATACTTTTCCGTTGAGTCTCCCATAAAACTTCAGGACAAGTTTCTTGGTTCTTTGATATAAAAAACCGGCCAAGTGCGAGTCGGACTCGCGCACTGAGGTTTTTGTACTTGGGTATTTTGTTCGAAATTTTGCACGATAAATCAAAAACGGATAGACATTGGGATCCCAAGGTGCTAGAATAGCAACTTCGCACCGGAAAAAGCAATGTTCAAAAAACACCCACTAGGTAAACGGACTGCACGAGCCAATCCTGCTCGGAGGCAGAGACATCAGAGCGGCGTTGATCAACGTCCTGATCCGTCTATCCAATAGTCCCTGGCGGTAGGACTTCGAGGTCGTGAGTGGCTGGAGTGTGGCTCTAGCCATCGAGAAGTCGGTGGCATGCTGTGGCACAAACTGCCGTGCCTACATGCAGGTGCATGAGGGTCAGGAAGTACATCGTTCAGGTGGAGCCCAATGGGTGTCGCGCGAGAAAGGCACCGGCGCACGTTTTTAAGTTCCCGGAGCTCAATATGTGCTGAGGAGGGCCACCGAGGGTATCTTAGGTAGAAATCCCACATAACCCAAGCGGGTATCTTAAGAAGATTTCCCCCTCGAAAAAAAAGGTGATCAGACTAAAACAAACGGGTAGCAGGGGCCGCTGGATTCAGGCGGGTAGCGCAAGAACATGGGGCGTGGAAGTTCAACAAGTGGTGACGATGATTTCTAAGTCAATACTTCGAGGAGTAGTGTTCACCTACAGTATTAGTTGTGTTCGATAGATTTCTAGTTTTAAGATCAATATCAGAAGCCAGAAGGTTAGATCTACCGATACAGATTATAAAGAGGATCAATGGACAAACCGGTTGGAGTTACCTAAAGGTAAAGTGAAGGAATTTGCAAGTACATTTTACGAGGAGTTAAGTTACGCAGCAATGGGTAAGGCTATCCAGTTACTAACTTCGTTTAATATCATTTACGTCATATTTTTTGCATCCGCTTTTGCAATAAGGTCAGTATCTACAGAACGACAATCTATATAAATCCTACAATAAATTTTTTCGAGATAAAAATCTTTAGTGACAAAGTTGCAAGAAAGTGATTGGATTTGTATGTATTTTCTGCCTCATTTATGAAAGTTAATTTTTTCTTTCATGAATAATTATGTTCATATACAAATACATACTTTACTTACATACAAGTGTAAATTAAAAATTTATAACACCCCCGACCAGTGAAGGTTACAGTAATTAGAAAAGAGCTAATAACTTTCAAACGGCTGAACTGATTTTCTTGGATTATAGTTAAGAACACTCTCGATCAAGCCACCTTTTAAACAAAAAAAAAAAACTAAATTAAAGTCGGTTCATTAGTTTAGGAGCTACGATGCCACAGACAGACACACAGATACACACGTCAAACTTATAACACCCCTCTTTTTGGGTCGGGGGTTGATAAAAAAAATTATGTTTCAGTGTTCACTGCACTTCAAATCTGCCTATGCGTTTGCGCATCGTTTATGTAATTCAAAAAATGTCAATTCAATCGAAAAGAAAAGAGGCCTTGATGATAACCGCGCATTATTATCATCATCATCATCATCATTATCAACTCGATTCAATCGAGTCAACTAATAGATGCCCACTACTGAACATAGGTCTTGTAGGGACTTTTACATGCCCCGGTCTTGCGCCGCGCCGCCTGAATCCAGTGGCTCCCTGCTACTCATTTGGTGTCGTTTACCACCTGGTGAGGGGTCTTCCAACGCTGCACTTTCCAATGCGAGGTCACTGCCACGTCAGTTTTGCTAGCCCCTCGCTGTTTTTTTGGAATACGTCTTGGATTGGACTACCGGCACTACCGGGCATTAGCAATTAATACTTATTTAATATCTTTCATTTCAAAAGACATACAAAAATGAATATAACTTACATAACTACTTTGAATGAAAGATCTAACACAATAGATAAACAGAATATATTTTAAACTGACAATTAAATTGCACTATTTACACATTGGGACACTAGAGTCATACCACAAAAGGACTCAATTAATGGGTAAGCTAGATACAGATCTATACATATATTATTTTTATTTTATTTATTTTTTATTTGTACCAGAAAGTTGTAACAATATAAATAAAAGGAAAGAAAAAGTGGACAGGGAAGCACTTATCTCTATAAGAGATCTCTACCAGTGACCCTTGGCAGTGCGAGAGGTTGTAAATGGAGTAGAATAGGTACAGCAAAGATAGACAGTAATCATGAAAAATAAAAAATAAATATAGTAGATATTATGTTATAATATATACTTACAAATATTTATATATTAAAATAGACTTACAAAAACATATATACCTTAATACATAAATATATACTTATAGTCATAAATATATCTTATAATATATACCGATAAATATATGTAAACAATATGTTATTCATTGTAATCATTTATTCATTTATTCATTCTTAGTTCTTAAACTATTTCAATGCACAAATAGTTATCCTAAATATTATTTTACAATATTTTGCTATGTACTAAGTATTTGTTAGTAGATGTGCCTTATAAACAGTAGGTATACAATGTTAGAAAGTTAGTAAGAACATACGAATAGGTTTGACAACCCCTGTGCTAGTAAACACTGTATTACAGTGGGTTGACTTCTCCCATTCCTAAGTACTTAATTTAAATGTGTTAATATGGTGTGCTGATGGTCGGACATGCAAAACCGTACCAATACAACAGCGTTATAATCAAACATAGTGTACCAATAAAAATAAAAAGTCTTAATAATATATTTTAATGGAGGGTAGGTAGTGATTGTAGTTACGTACACGCGGCATCGTTGTGAGGTATCATGCAATCCAACTGCCTGTCACTCCTTTGTGCGTACATTGAGTTATGAGTTTTTAGAGACCGAGTTCTTATCCTGTATCACTAGTAATAAATATTAGTAATGTAGTGTAATGTTATTGTTAGTAAATATTAAGCCTATAGGTTTTCGTGCGTGTGCGCTTACGTGAATTTTGTGGTATATATGTATGTGTGCATGTGTGTATATGTAGAGTATGCGTGTGTGTGTTTGTGTGTTTGCGTGTGATTGTGCATTGTGTGTTGTTTATGTTTGCAGTTTGTCATACTACTACTACTAATATCATACTATTTTAATCAGAAGATCCTCTGTTTCGTTATAATTTAGAACATTAAGATATTTTATTAATTGCGTTTTCAATTTATTACTTGTAAAATCTTTTAGCATTATCTTTTTGCTTATTGCGTTGTATAGTTTCGGTCCTAGATAATTTATGAATTTTTGAGCGAAACCTGTTTTTTGTTGATGGATATTATACACTCTATGTATTGTACGCCTAATTGCAGGAACTGGTTGAATTTTATGTTGTGCAATTATCGCGTGTTTTATAAATAATTTACGAACTGTAAGTACCTCTAGCTCAGAATATAAAAGGTGGGTAGGGTAAGTATATTTTTTAAAGGTCATAACTTTGAGTACGGCGCGTTGCGCTCTTTCTATGGTTAATAAGGTGGTTTTGGAAGCACCACCCCATGCTTTTATCCCATAAATGATTATAGACTGACATAGGGCATAGTAAGTACTTAATAGTAATTTAGTTGAACAAACATTCCTGAGTAATTTAAAAATATATATAAGTTTCCTTATCCTGCAACTTAATTTTTGTATGTGCTGTTTCCAATTGAGATTCTGATCGATCAATACACCAAGGTATTTAATAACGCTTGTCCTTTTAATAATGTAACATGAACAGTTACTTATTTGAGAACATGTATGGGCTTTAATACAAACAGAATTCTGCTCCGGTTGTGTTATGACAGAGAGGAAAGATAGTGCTGTTTCAGACGAAGTTTGAAAGCTGGTGATGGAAGGGTTATTTTTAAAAATACTGTCAGGTAGTGAGTTCCAAAGGCGAGTTGCGAGTACCGTAAAAGATTTAGCATAAAATATAGTGTTGTAAGGGGGAACTGCAAGTGAGTTTAACTTGACACACGAACGCACTGGCATCACCCGAGGAGCGGCTTCGTTGAAGCGCTCACGCAAGTAAGAGGGGGAGGATGAATTTAAAATCTTAAAGAGTAGCGTGAGAATATGAGTATTCCGGCGAAGTCGAATAGGGAGCCACTTTAACTTATTTCGAAATTGAGAAACATGGTCGAATTTGCGCAATCCGAAAATAAAACGGATGCACAAATTCTGAAGGCGATCTAGTTTATCAAGCAGCTCCTCGGTTGCATCTAAATAGCAGACATCGGCGTAATCTAGGAGAGGAAGCAGAAGAGATTGTGCGAGTAAGATTTTAGTTTTAAGAGGAAGGAAATTCTGCAAACGTTTCAAGGAGTGAAGGGAGTAGTGCATACGCTTACTCACTTCATTAATGTGACTTGCCCACGATAAATGGCCGTCCAATATCACGCCAAGATTTTTAGTTCTTTCGGTTAGCGTAATAGTTACCCCATCGTAGGCTACTACTATATGAAAGTAAGTATTACTATATGAAAGAAAAATATCTTGTCTGTAAACTGAAAGTAATCCAGAAAACCTTTTACCAATTTATCAAGCTATTATTAATTTACCAAACCAATAGGCTTAAAAGGTATTAATTAAACCAAAATAAAAGTATTGAAGTATTGTATTATTTTTATTCTTACTCCTTTATTTCCACAGAGACTCGATTGTTGTAACATCACAGTGATAATTCGTTTTTAGCCCATTTCACTCGTTGGTACTTTATGTCTTAGTTGGATAGTTTTGAAGTCGCGGGAAAGGCACAGGTGTATAATTTTTGTAAACTGTTTCCCAATACTTAGAACCAGAACATTGGTAGCGCAGGTGAATACTTGTTTTCTAACTAAAACAAAGCCCCCTTAAAAGGTTCAGCGATGGATAGATATGTATTGTTTAATGGGCGAGTGTGAACGCCACTATTGTTAAGCCAAATAAACGAGTCTTGACACGCGATTGTATTTGCGAAATGTTTAGCTCACGACTAAAATAAATAGACCCTTATTATCCAAGTTGGTGATAAGTAATTAAATTAGACTTTAATTGAGTACTGAATGAAATAACCGAGTGTAAATAACAGCTAACTAAAAGCTAGCAAGGCTTGAAATATTTGATTAGGTATTTTTAAAAAATTTCGATTACGATTGCTATGATTCGTCATATAGGTAGGTAGATACATACATAGGTATCTAGGTACCAACCTACATAGTCTTTCTAGCTTTGTAATTTCATAAACAGAGTTCGCGGTCTTTAGGTGTTCTGGTAAGTTTTGGTTAAAAGATAGATATGTTTTTAAGTGTTTTTCAAAATTAATTTTAAAACAACAAATCCGCGGTTTTTCTGAAAAACGCAAAACGACCAATATCGGGTGTTTTTCGCCCAATAACATTTAGGGGACATTGGATAGGATTCGATATCCCCTACACCCTATAAGACCTTAATAGGATCATATTCGTGAAGCTTTACCCTACTACATACATAACTACATAGTGATAGTTATGTATAGCAAGTAATTTCACATAATATATATTATGATTTCTGGCCATCTACAGGTAATTACTAATTATGTCTCTATGAAGTACCTAAAGCGAGACCATAAAGCCATAAAATAAAAATATTTTATGTGCACTGGAGTTATAAATAGCCGAGACGAGTAAAAAGCGCGTTCATCGCCATGGCGACGATTGCATAAACTCAGAGAAGCCTGTTCGAGGAAGTCTTAGTAATGAGCAATTTGCGTCGCGCCGTCGGGAAGCATTTTTCCAATTCAACTTCCCATAATGAGATGTTAAACCATCTACGGTTTCTATTTTCTTCTATACGAGTTACTTTGTGTAAAACATTCTAATAGAGGACTTGCAAAAACTAGCGCATTATACCCGAGTTTTTTAGCACAACAAAAACATGTAAAAAGCTGGATAGAATGTGAAATCGTTGAATCTTTAAACCTAGAAACTATAAGAATGTTTGCTCTTTAAATACTTAACGATAGCAATGAGAGAGAGATAAAAATATCTTATGCCGTTATGTTTGACGGAAAATTATCTTAAACAACTTTTTGCAAAAATTCCGCTGCAAATGCTTCTAGTCACGATTTACAAAGAAAATAAATGTTGCTTCTAAAATGTATACGTCTTAACCTGTACCTTTCGTGGAATGCAGAGAAGCTAGTGTGGGTGGAGCGGTGGACAGATCCAATTACATGGCGTTGCGAATTAATTTACAACAGAAGGCGCCGGGGCGTCGCTCTCACCTTGACACCGTCGCAGACCAGCCCAAGACGCCCAGAGCTCACCCTACGATACTTTGCGCAAGTCCTTCAAACTTTCGCGCGCTTTCGTTTTCGTCAACTACCTACTACAAATTCAAAAGTATTTCGACGGGCCTGCCCGCGAAATTCAAATTTAATTTGGTTTTTCACAATTTGTGAACTAATACGTAAACGTAGGCTTATGGTATTTTAATTGCGACAATGGTAGTATCATCCTCATAGGTTTATATAAAAATCTTTGCTTGAAAGGGTCCAGTTTAAGAAATTATTTCTAGTATCGACTATTCTCACAAATTAGTCGATACTAGCTAGAACTAATTTCTTAAACTGGACTTTATCAAGTAAAGATTTTTATATAAACCTGTGAGGATGATACTGCCATTGTCGCAATTAAAATGCCATAAGCCTACGTTGTCGTATTAGTTTGCAAATTGCGAAAAACCAAATTAAGTTTGAATTTTGCGGGCAGGCCCGTCTCATGCCCCAAGACACAATATAATACAATATAATAAAAGCGAACGTGTATCTGTCTGTCTGCTAGCATTTTACGGCCCATCCGTAATGTTGATGAAACCAATGTTGATGAAAGCTACAAAGTTAGCTAACATCCCACAGACGGACGTTTAATTCCAGGCAATCAAAGAGTTCCCACTAGATTCCTATAGGTCCATCCGTTTAATTAATTTTTATGAAAGGTACAGAGATAGTTTGCAACTCAGAGAGAGATATATGCTTTTTATCCCGGAATATCCAAGAATTACCACGGGATTAAAATAAACCTAAAACTATGCAAGCGAAGCCGATAAAACACCGGTCAAACTTTTTTAATAAGCTCGAATTTATCGGATATTGCCTTAAAAATGAGTTTGAAAAGTTTATTGCACTTGAATAATAATGCACCTAATCTTAGGAAAATTTTCACAAGATATTTACAACTACGATTTACTACATACACAAGCCTTTAGAGCTAGCCCGCACAGCGAATAAAAATCGCGCGGAAATAAATCTGTGATTTGACACGCGGTGCGGTACTAAATCCGCGCGAATATTAATTTATTCAGTATGGAGTAATTGTAAGCAATGTTGCCAATTTGGTGACTTTGTCACTAGGTCTAGTGGCATTTCGAAAATACTAGCGACTTTTTCGGTTTTAGAGACAAAAATAGTTAGCAACTTTTCTAGCGACTCTTGAAGTGTCTCTTTTGAAAAAATTTTCACCCATGAAATGGAGAGGAGATCACGGTGTTACCCTTGGTGTTACCTAGATAAGTTCTCCTCCTGTATTTTTGTATGGGAACCACAGATTAGACTTATGTTTATGTATTCATTATCAGTAAAGCTTTATTCTATGACAAATAAGTTATTAATATTAAGTTGCCAGTTTAGCGACTTCGTCGCTAGATTTGACGACATTTCGAATACGCGAGCGACTTTTCTAGCGACCTTTGAAATATGTCTTTGTTAAAAAAAAATACCCATGAAATGGAGATCACGGTCTTACAGATAACTTATACCTCCGAGAATGAGGTGACTTGCTTATTTCTTGTTATTGTAATGTGTAAGTATTTATATTTGACATTATGTAAATGAAATAAAGTTGGATTTTATAAAAAAAAGTTTAATTAAAAAATCGTCATTTACTTTGTACTAGCCGATGCCCGCGACTTCGCCCGCGTGGATTTAGGTTTTTCGAAATCCCGTGAGAAATCTTTGATTTTCCGCGATAAAAAGTAGCCTATGTGCTAATCCAGGATATTATCTATCTCCGTTCCGAATTTCAGCCAAATCCGTCCAGTGGTTTTTGCGTGAATGAGTAACATTCATACACACACACACATTAACACAAACTTTCGCCTTTATAATATTAGTGTGATTGATTTTCTAGTTTTCTGTGTCTACCTATTCTGATTTCAGCAACTTTTAGCAACTTTTAATTTGTCTTCATCTGGCGACATCTAGCGACTTTGCAGTGTGGGTAGGAAAAATTCCGTACGCCGAAAATAAATCGCGCGTATAAAATTCGCGGTGCCGGCTGGGTCTTATACTGAGCATATTGTGTATTATCTGTGTCAGTTAGTGATAAGGTGATAACTATCAAATTCCTTACATACCACGATACTCATTGTTCATCACTTATCAGTATCACTAAGTAATTTAATTGCTTTATAGTGTTTGAGCTGAGCATCCACTGTTTGCGTTAAAGTAGTTTGTAAACAATATATTTGGAAACGATATACCTATACCAAGACGTTCTTTACACACGAAATATCTTGCATACCACGCATGTTTGTCAACTTTCAATAAGTACATAAGTGACGTGATTTAGTTTGCTAGAGCGCAGTAATATTTATATGAGATAATGATAATGGCATTCCATACGGTATGCGCATACGTCAAACTAGAACGGAGGCTGTAGCGTGTAATCGGAGGCTGCGCACGCGTTGCTAGATCTCCCGAGTCTAGATGCAGCGCGCGCGCACATGCCGGCAGTCGCACGGCCAGCGTAGCGGCGCATAGTCGAGTACGTGGTACGCGAACCACCGCTCCAGAACGCTTTCTCGAACGCATTTACGATAACTTTGCACGATTTTATGATTTTATTTGTGGATACATAAAGTGAATAATAAACTGGTGTGATAAAAGCTTATTACCATGTCCGGTTGAACATTTCGTTTATTGTGTAACGCTGAAAACTGTCCAAATGAAGATGACTGTAAATCGTATAAGGGTGGTTGTGCTTGGGAGCCCTCGGAGTGGGAAATCGGGTTAGTATCAAATTATATCTTGCGTGTATTTTCAATTTTGTATGATCTATGCCATTTTAAATGATTTATTAAAAATATAAAAGAAAATACGTGATCGGTAGCCATGCCGGAAAACTCAACTGTTTACAACGGAAGCTTTAAGCGCAATAGCGGCTGGGCTTTCCGTATTTTTGTCCGCAGTCAATTTAACGTCTACTTCCTAGGATTTTTTCAGAAAAATTGTGATAATATTATAAGAAATTTGCACAAATTTTTATGTAATTATGAATATAATGATAGAAAATTACATTTACAGTATACCTAGTAAATTTCTTAGGTAGGTACTTACCTATCCTATTGAAAAAAATTACAGGAGTCTCATTAGCGATTCGTTTTATTTCTGCCAAGTAAAAAATATGATCCATTCGATTATTACCTTCGGTAAATACTAAATACAATAGGTAATTATTGTTACGACGATATTGTAAAGTCACTGAGTAAGTATGGTAGACACCTAATACCTATTATAGGACATTTTCTATTGTGTAGTGTTGGGTAGTGTGCAAATATTTATTTTGACGTTATGGCGTTATCATGGCATTTAATTCGGAGGCGTTCTTTATTATTGTAACTTCATATCAGCTGGGTTATTATAATTTATACCATGACGCATTGTTAGAGTATTTATATTTATTTCTTTTCTGATAAGCATATCTACCTATAATTACATAATTAATAAAAATATTGGGCTTAAGAGGATCGTCTAGTATAAATTTTCATACAAAAGCGATAACGTTTTTCTCCCTGTAAATGTAATCCAATTTTCATGTTTTAGAAATGTAGATAATATAATGAAGAGCTATGCTCGTACATTTTAATTTTAAAGAAATTTTCCCTAAGTTTAAAGTTATTAGCATATACTCGTAAATATCCATATAGTTGACCTAAAATCTTTCTTGAGTATTTTTTTAATGTAACTAAACTAAAATATTAAAAAATAAAACGTACGAGCCTAGATTAAGGTATAGCCTATAATAGAAGTTTAAGGTAATACTTCCATTATTTTCTTATTAAATCTTTTACTTATTAAAAATTTAAAGGCGTGAATTTAAAAATAAATTTAGAATTAAGTTTTAAAATTTTCACTAGGATTTTTGTGGAAACTAGCTGATTGCCGGCGTTTCGTCCTTTCTCGAACTGCTTTCTTAGTGTGGCCACAGAAAATTATGCCTGCGGGCATAAGGCTATGTTATAGACAGAACCTACTCATATGCAAAAACTTCAAGTTTTGTTTTTATACATTGTTGGTTATTCATTCACGGTACTTACTATTTTATTTATATATAAACTTTCCTGACTAGAAAACGCAGTAACATAAGTTTAAAGAACTGTATTCTTTTTGGCGTCTACCTAGTATAACTTAACGGGTGTTATTCTGCAGGTACTATAAAAGACAGCTTAATACTTACACGTCAATAGATCGGAATTATATTAGAGCTTTTCTAACCATTTGTAACTTAATTTATGAAAAATTTAGAAGGAATATTCGAAATATGAGTAGGTGCGGTACCTACCTACTTGTTTTATTCATATTAATGAAGAATGTTATAATAACAAGCTATTTTTAACCACCGGCCCAAAAAGAGGGGTGTTATAAGTTTGACGTGTGTATCTGTCTGTGGCGTCGTAGCTCCTAAACTAATGAACCGATTTTAATTTAGTTTTTTTTGTTTAAAAGGTGGCTTAATCGAGTGTTCTTAAGCTCTAATTCAAGAAAATCGGTTCAGCCGTTTGAAAGTTATCAGTTCTTTTCTAGTTACTGTAACCTTCACTTGTCGGGGGTGTTATAAATTTTTAATTTACACTTGTCAACCTATGAAGTCCGCATTCATCCAAGTGTCTGTGATATATAAGCTATCAACGGACCAAAAATAACGCCGTGCATGACATTTCTTTAAGTAAGTAGAACTATCCGCATAACTAACCCGCTTATCTACAATCCGCAAATACTATACATACATGTAGATCAACGACCTCGACTGACGGCCGAACGGACGCTTGTGTTACACAATGTTGGCGCCAGCAGTTCGTGGCTGCCGTCGGGAAATCGCTTCTTGACCCAGCGGCCGAGTCGCCGGCGACTCGCTGTAATTGCACCGCCCTAATTGTGCCCGACGGACGGCCTCAACGCATGCCTTTGCAATTCATTACGCTAGAAGATCCGACATGGAAATTGGTATTTAAGTAGATCCTGTCTATGTATCGGAGGACGTCTGACAGCCTTAATCCTTATTACGGATGGGTACGAGTATACGCGAGTTGCATATATTTTCTTCTTAGCAAGTAAGTCGCCTTTGGTATTATTATGCGTGTAGTAAGTACTGGTAAGTACCTACTTATCGTTCACAGTATTTTATATAGCTGCATATAAACGTACCATATTAAACTTTTCTTATTGTCGTTATTAGGTAGAGTTTGCTATACCTATGGCTGATATGTTCAGTCGGACTAGATCCGAGAAATATAATATAAATATACTTATACCGAATATGAATAAGTAGAAATCTATATAATACGAGAATGTGTATAAAGAATTAGGTATTATAATATTGTTCTGATTGTTCTCTATAAACCATAGAAATATGCTATAAACTGACGCTTTCCGTACTAGGTATAATGTACGTTTGTATATATTCTAGTAGACGGACTACTAGTAGATGAACTACTAATAGACGGACTACTAGTAGATGGACTACTAGTAGATGAACTACTAGTAGGCGGAATACTTGTAGATGGACTACTAGTAGATGAACTACTAGAAGACAGACTACTAGTAGACGGACTACTAGTAGATGGACTACTAGTTGATGAACTACTCGTAGACGAGCTACTAGTAGACGGACTACTAGTAGATGGACTACTAGTAGATGAACTACTAGTAGACGGACTACTAATACTACGTAACTATCTGAGAATACTTATGCATATTTTGAGCCGCCAACGTCAACTTTATGGTAAGTGCCAGTCTAAAAGGCTCACTTCGACGGCAAAGGTTCAAGAACGTAATAAATGACGCCACTTAACTTTTAGGAGCATTTCGCACTTTCGTTTTTTATTAACGATTTTCACGGATAAAACTAGGGTATGGCCTCATTTCACTTCGATACGATGTACCGTTGTTTAAAATACTATATGTATAATGGGACAATAATTCTTGGCCCTCACCCATTTCGCCAAAATTATTCTCACCTACCTCAGTCTGTTAAAGAAATGCGATACGCATCTTACGAGTGTATACTGTGGTACTTGCCTACCTACTTGTTGTTAATATTGATCTTAAAAATTAAAACGAAAGCTTTAGGTAACAGACTGGGTGGAATTGTTTCAATTATCAAGTTGGTCAGACAACCTTTTTAGCAATCAATGCCAAGTGCCAACGGAACAGTGAACAGTTCCTAGTGGAAAGGAAGCCTGGGTCGCAAAAAGTTTTCGCAAACGTCACAAGCGTATCATACACACACACACACACACACACACACATGCAGACGCGCATATTAACACTAATTTCATAAAATATAGGTAGTATTTTTAGTAGTAGTATTTTATGATTAAAAGCTTAAGATATTATAATATTATTACGATCTTTAACCTACATCCCTTATACGATTTTTTACGATGATAGGTTTTTACCTAAGCACAACTAGGCTTTCACAAAGCTTCAGCCTTTACTAAATTGGTGCTTGCTTATTTCAAATAACTATCTAAAATATCTACCTACTAAGTAGTTAATCGGGGACCTTTTGAGTTGTAGTAGGTTTTATCGTTGATCTATTAAGTAAGGCTTTTCTGGTAAAATAATTTATTGACTGTAAGAAACAAACGCAGCGTCTATAAAAAATCTTGGCTTTTTCTTCATGTAGAAATGAGAGGTAGCTTTGGATTTTCTACTAAGTACTATTCACATCTTTCTACTCAAATTATTGCACTATTTTATCAGTTAAAATTTTTTTTTGCTTTTGAGCAATTTGCTCTTATCCATTGAGGAGTTCTGTTCTCCATCTCCGAAGATATTCATCAGATCTTCACCAAATTTATATTATGCGACCACGCGACCACCTGCACAGTATACCCTTTCAAACAAAAAAAATATTTCCAAATCGGTTCAGGGGTCTTTGAGTAATCGGTGCAAAAAAAAAAAAAGATTCCGACGAATTGAGAACCTCCTCCTTTTTTTGAAGTCGGTTAAAAATCAGCTGTCAGCGCAGTAAAGCAAACTTGTTTATACAAAACATGTTACACACACGTAGCGACATAATATGATTGATGGTGCCCATGATCTATTAATTACCTATCGATTCCTGTCAATACAACACCTATTGTTTGTCCTGCACCGAATCATTCATCAACCCACGTTGAGCCGTGTACTTAGATCGTTATAATTTGTCTTGTTCGCTACGATGACCATAAACATTGGTGATAAATCTCAAAACATTAACAATTAATATTGCTCTAATATCGTAATTCAAGACAACTTGGTTATTCAAAACTAATGACATTTTAAGTTTGCTTCACTGTACGATGACGTTGATAAAATAACATCCATACGTTTTGTATGATCACTTGAATTATGATGAATGAACATTTTTGAGTGCTGAGTGTAAAAAATACTGGCGTTATCTGACCACAGAGAAAGTAAAATGTTTACATTTAAATACCTACTGAAGGCGGGAAGAGAAATAAAACGAAAACGAGAGTGTGGAATTTGACATGCGTTTCATAAGTAACATCGATTAACTTAAGGTATTTTATAAATTACCATTTTTAGAACGGTTGACGATATTTAATTTAATTAAACTGACTGTTAGCTCCTGTGTGTAGGCTCCTGTATGGATGGATTAATGAAGAAAATATTATATTGGTATACTTTGAAGTGTTGTTCCACTGAGTTCCCCTATAGCAAATTTTGTAGCATAACGTCCCAACATCTATCGGTTTTTGAACTACGAGTATGTGCCCTGCCCATTGTTACTTCATATTCGGAGCTAATAGAGCTACATCGGTCATTCTGGTTCTCTTACGGCCTCTTCATTTCTGGGTTTATCACTTAGAAAAACTCCAAGCATAGCTAGCTCTCTCTATTACTCGCTGAGTGACTCTAAGCTTTCTTATGAGGCCCATACGTGGCGACCGTATTCATAAATAACAATATTATGTACAAAAATCCGTAGAATTTCATGTATGTAGTATTTATTCAACAAAAGTCCTCTATTACGTAGCATTTAAGTGAGTCTCCAAAATAGAATGCGTATGGAATCTATTTCAAGTCCATTGTCATGCGGTGCTCGGCCTCGCTTGCATAATAGTGTTGTGGTCTTATTTGAACTAGGTTTATACACCCGATTTAGCTCGTGATTCGATTGTCAAGCTGAATACTAACTCCCGTTGGAAATATTCCCTATGACAGTCAATGACTCATAATAATATAACAATTGTATAACTGACCGCAGTGTTCTACCAATCGCCATGTAATGAATTATCGAGTAATGGCTTTCAAATTTATTGTAATGTTTTGTGCGGACTGTTATAATAGTATGAAATTTATGTGTACTCGTATCTCCGATTTGATGAAATGACTATAAATAGGGAACATTAAACTGGTTCAGGCGATTCGCTGCTATGCCTGACTGACTAAAATTACTTTTAGGGTTCCGTACCTCAAAAGGAAAAACGGAACCCTTATAGGGTCACTTTGTTGTCTGTCTGTCCGTCCGTCCGTCCGTCCGAAAACCAAGAATTTGTGGTTACATCATTGAAAAAAAATTAAAATGTGTTTCAATTTTCAAAGTAAGATAACTATACCAAGTGGGGTATCATAATATGAAAGGGCTTTACCTGTATATTCTAATTTTTATTTTTTATGCATAGTTTTTGATTTATCGTGCAAAATGTCGGAAAAATTACCTGAGTACGGAACCCTCGGTGCGCGAGTCTGACTCGCACTTGGACGGTTTTTAGGTAATAATACAATGTTACTACGTACGTCTCACTAATTACGATTAATACAATGATTTTAAATTATCGATATTTTTAACCAGTTGACGTGGCCACGACGTGACTGCTACTGCACCGGTCCGAGCCCGGCATTTATGTCGTGAATTTAAGCTTTTAAAACCGTTAATTTAAACTTAAAATCATAAGTTTTTATAATATACATATTATGTTGCTTAAACCATTGTAGATATTCATCGTATTCATTAATATAATAACATTTTATTATAATTCGTTTGTAATATGTGTGTTTTTGTTAGTACTATTTGTGTCGTTAAATGATTAACAGCTCAGTAGGCAGATCTACATAATATCTACCATCGTTACAAAACACGTAGTTTGTAGTTACAAGAACGTTATCATTAGAACGTGTCTGACCATAGTCCATCTATCAAAATGGTGAGAACATAATACGCTGGGTGCTTCATGTACTGTCAGAGATGTAATCACCTTTGAGAATACGATGCGTCCTTTTGACGGGCTGCTAGGATTCTCCACACTTCGTTTTGTCGGTAGCCTCTGCTATTCATGCAACGTGCCTCGTCATCTATGTTGATTGTGTACTGTACACCCTTAAATGGGAATTCCAGGAGTGGTACACATCAGTGAAAAGACTAATCAATGCCACGTCCAGGAGAAAGTTGGGAGTAATGACCCTTTGATGACTTTTTCCTATGAGTACCTACTAGAGCAATGTAATATGAAGGGTATAGCACGAGATTAATGAGTTGCGTAAAATGAATGTTCGAAATAGATGTTTCACTATGTAGGTACAGTTTTTAAATAACGTATTCTGATGTTTTATTTCTTTTGTTGCAGCGGTGGTTGTGCGGTACCTCACAAAGCGCTATATTGGAGAATACAGCTCTACCGGGGGTGAGCAATCTCTTAATTAAATACATATGATAATTAATACACTAGCGACCAGCCCCGGCTCCGCATGGCTGCAAATTTTATCGTGAAGTGACATAGTTTGAGTCCACCACGGCTAGGGCTTACAGATTTTACTTAGTATTTTTAGCAGTAAGTCAAAGCTTTATCAATACCTATTGATAAAAATTGTTAGTGTGAGTCCACCTTAAACGATAGATAGGTATACATGCTATCGCGGACTTTTTTTTAGAACTTTTTGAGAGAAACAATTCCACCATACATTGTTTTCGTGTAACTTTAATTATGTATTATTTACTCAACGCACGCCATGGTAGCTCTCAGATGAGACGAAAATCACATTATTACAGTTTTTCTAGGGATCATTTTTTTTTTGAAAATAAAATATTGCTTATGTTACTCGCGGATAATGTAGCTTTCTATAGGTGAAAGAATTTTTTAAATCGGTTCAGTAGTTTTTGAGCCTATTCATCACAAACAAACAAACAAATCTATCCTCTTTATAATATTAGTAAGTATAGACATTATATTAATTACTAAGCTTTGGAGATTTTTTAGGTGAACAACAAAGCATCCAAACAGCTTTGTTTTTCTTTTTATTTAAATTCGTTTCCTTCCGACCACAACCAGTTTTTGCGTCAACACGATGACGCGTGCGTTTCAACACATAGATATAGGATTATATTGTAAATTATTAAGTTTACGCGAATTACATATAAGTTCATACAGGAAGGTAGATTTGTTTATCAAGAGACACGGTAGAGTTTTACTCCAATTGCGTGAGGACATAATATTGTGATGATTTGCATTTATAAACAAAGATAATAATTATGCATATAACTATTGCTTCACTTACTAAAAAATTACGGTGTTGATTGATAGAGTATTTACAGAGATTGAGAATTATTGCTTACTAGCTGTGCCCGCGACTTCGTTCGCGTGGAATCAGCGCGCTTTATATAGCCACGGACGCTCAGGCGCGAGGCGTGTAGTACACTACGTTAAAAATGTTCGCCGTGATTCTTTAAATTGACATAACTTTTTTATTTATGAACCGATTGACATGAAATAAACATTAAGAGGATCATTGTCAACGATCCCCCGTCGATTTCCTACGTATGATATTATTGTTCTCATCTCTATCTGCCCTGGTTCGTGTATTCTCGGTTCCTAGATCGGTGCATTTGTGATAACCAATTCTAATTGCTGTGATTGGCTGAATTTACCATGTTCTTGCTGCGACAGTGAGTTTGAGCCACTAGCGGAACAATGTTAGCCGGTCAGAAATGATTGCAATTAGTCAACCTGTATGACGTCCGTGTTCTGTTTTTGATTACAAAAAAGAAAAAATTGTTGTTGCAATCATCAATTTTAGCAAATAGTGAAAGAGAGTCGACCAATCAGAGGTCACAACTACCGTCACACTTTCTGTGAAACTATGGCAGTAGGCTTACCGAGTAATGAAAACAATTTTTCATTCTGTAATGTCATGTGGCAAGTAGGGTTGCCACCTGCCTCTTTTTGATTTACAGGCTACCACCATCAAAAATACGGGGTTTAGATTTGAAGAAATTTAAAAATTTGAAGTATTTGAAGAAATAGGCGGTGGTTCTCTCTGAAATGCATGGAAAGCCTATTTAGATATTTCAGTTTATTTGTAAGTTTTGTATTTTTTCTCTGTATGTTGCCGTGTCTTGATTGGTGAACTGTGTTTGCAATGTGATTTTAAATAAAAGATTTATTTATTTAAATAGCTTTTAAAAACTCTAGTTTTGTAAAGCAAAATGTTATACATTTCATGCATACAATCTTTGCATTTTAACTTAAATTTACATTTAACTTGTAATTCCACCTTCACAGTATCAATACTATGGCCGTAGCCAGGAATCGATTTCGGGATAGGTTTTATCAGGGCCGGAACTGAATCCTGTCATGAGGAAAATAACATTCGCTCAACTTTATGGGCTAATTACCTGGTTAGTGGAATTTCGCCTTTCAATTTGACAGTGAGATAAAATACAACAATAAAAAAGCGCGAGCGCAGTGAGCGTAAGTGTTTTTGGTTCAATTACAGAAAGAATTAAAGTGAAAGGGAAACGAGTTTAGCCATAGCAAGATTTTATTTTTAAAGCTCCCTATCCATACTAATATTACAAATACGACAGTATATCTATTTGCCTATCTATTTGTTACCCTTTCACGGCCCATCTTCTTTACCAAAATTTTGGTACTTACTATTCAGAGGTAACTTGCATCCCAGACATAAACTTTTTAGCCCGGAAAATCCCCCACGGAATTTTTAAAACTCTAAATTCATGCAAACGAAATTGCGGGGCTTACACCAAGTAATACAAATTCAAAGCGCGAGTGAAGTGAGCGCGAAATGTTTGATATATTTCCAAAAAAAAATTGGTAAGCAAATGCAAGAAATAGTGTAAGTATTATTTTAGGCTTAGGTTTTTGACGGCTTCCCAGGCGCAGTCGCCATTTCTAAATTTCTGGTCTGGTGGGAGGCTTCGGTCATGGCTAGTTATATGGTTAGTATGGCCCTAACGGCCAAGAAATTAGACTGCATCATCACTTACCGCTAGAAAAGATTAAAGTCACGGGCTAACTTGTATAAAAAAAGGCTAACATCCTCAAACCAAGCCCCGCCGCCTTGGCTACGACCATGATCAATATCGAGTGGGTTTCGGCTACGCATTGCCGCAAAAGGAAAATATTCTTTCTACTGGACATAACGTCAGTGTTCGGTTTCGCCAGCCAAGTGCGAGTCAGACTCACGCACCGAGGGTTCCGATTCGGGTATTTTTTTCGACATTTTACACGAGAAATCAAAAACTGTTATGCATTAAAAAAAATATGCATAAAAATAAATAAAAATCTGTTTTAGAATGAACAGGTAAAGCCCTTTCATATGATAACCCACTTGATATATGTAGTTATCTTACTTTGAAAATTGAAAATACTAATATTTGTTCATGAACACATGACAGACGGATAGAAGGACAGATGGACAGACGGACAGACGGAAAGACAGACAGACTGATAGACAACGAAGTGATCCTATAAGAGTTCTTTTTGCTTTTGAGTTACGGAACCCTAAAAATATTTAGTTTTATTTGCCCCGTATTTTATTTTCATAATTACCGGTTTCTCTATCCTGACATACGGGGTAACCAGTAAAATACGGGGCCTCTGGCAACCCTATTCGGAAAACACTGTCACATTCAAGTTAATGTCAAATATTTTGTTTTCAATTACAGAAAGCTGCATCAATCATTATTACAATATTTTCTTTGTTGTGATTGGCTGAATTTTTGAGTTTCAGCCAATAAACAGACTGTTTGCCAATTAAACGTCATAACAATATAAATGCCAGAAAGTTTAACCAAATAAAACAAACTTAATGAGAACCTAGTGAGAATGCAAACGGCACACAATTTATAATACATATTATGTTAGTCGTATATAATAGATATTATAGTAGTCGTTCACTTTAGTAATAGTCAGATTGTCATCAGTAAAATTGATATTGGTCGATGTATCGTAAATTATTGTTTCGGTGACAAATATTTTTATTATCTATTTATCTTTGAACAGAATGGAATAGAATGAAATGGAATGGAATACAATGATAAATTTTTATTCCTGTAAACTTTTAGGTAAACTTCAAAGTGTTTTTGGATGGTCAGAAAAATTTACCACTGGTTCGGAATGCCGTTCCTACGTTTTCTAGGGTTTCGTACCTCAAAATGAAAAACGGAACTCTTATAGGATCACTTTGTTGTCTATCTCTCTGTCTGTCGTGTGTGTCAAGAAAACCTCTAGGGTACTTCCCGTTGACTCAAAACCATGAAATTTGGCAGGTAACCTAACTGCGTAATTTTGGGTAGTTTTTTTAATCGATAAAGAAAGTTTGCGACATTGTTCAATAAAAAATTTGGATTCCAACTCCTCAATCCTGATGTTGCAGGGGACCTGACTACTAAAGCTAATGGGATTTAAAAAGTGTCGATTATTAATTGATATTGAAGGTATCTATACCAAGTAAACACTTTGTCGTTGACCTCAACCCTGATGCTGTAAGAAATTGCATTCCTAAATCCTGGTGATCCCTCGGGATTTGAAAAGGATAATCCGTTTAAATATTCTTACGTGATACAGAAACAAGTTGCATCCCGGGGACGGGCTATTACGGAGAGGCAACTTTTGTTCTGGGAAATGAAAGGATCGGGATTTTTAAAAACCTAAATCCACGCGAGCGAAGCTGCGGGCATTAGCTAGTTGTAAATATATTTAGAAGCTACTATAAGATAATAGATAAGGTACTTATTTCCTTATATTTTTATTGTATGGCAGCGCGCGGTTTTAAATTATAAATTGCACGTCCTGTCCTTTTCTGTAATACATTTTTTTCTCAATATCTACCGCTTTATCTCATAGCAAGAGTCCGTAAGACATAATACAGTGAAAATAGGCAAAATATACAATTTTTGCAGTTTCCACGTCAGTACCTGTCGAATTTTTCTAACAGTGTAAGCAGCAGAGCTGAGTTTACCATCAAGTGTTGATATGTGGGTGTTCCATAGAAGCTTTGCATCTAACATTATACCGAGAAACACGGGGTTCTCCTTTATTTTCAACATATGATTATTTATCAATGAATTTATGTCATTTAAGGTCCTGGTATTGGGCAGTGTGAATTCAACACACTTAGATTTCTTTGCATTTGGAAGTAAATTGTTAGCAATAAATCAGAGAGTGACCTGTGATATGGCATTACATATAGTATACATTGTCAAAAATTATAATATTAAAGCTGTGCGTATTGCGTGAGGAATAGGTTGCAAGAGAGTTGCAACTTGCAGGGTTTGATGCATACGCTATTGCCAGCAAATATGAGACATATTTTTATCTACAGGCAACGTCTGAGTAGGTAACGCATACGTCTAACGCAAGTTGAAATGTATTTAGTTAGACCTATCGACAAGTTTGGAGTCGGGTGCAGTCTAAATGTGGCCCGTGTGTTTAGACTGTCCGTTTCTGTCAGTTTCACGTGTCGTCCCCCGCACTTCACCACCCCGCTTGCACAAATCGAGACAGCACGAAATTTTCAAGATTTCTGGGTGTAATTTCTGGTTTTCGTAGTTCCCACATAATTATAACAATATAAAATATATAACGATAATTTTTTTACTACATAATATTCATTAAATTTTCTAGGTCTGTGGTTTTTCCAAATTTCATTAAATTGCTTCGTTGTCTAGAAAAACGAGCACAAAGTTGGGCCTTTTTTTTAAAGAAAAATACAAATCTTTGAGCCCCTGTAATTTTAAAACTACATATTTTTAGAAAAATCTAAAACACCACAGACACAGATATTAGTTTCTAGACTATGTCTGCAAAATTTCATGGACTTTGGTTGCTTAATATTCAAATGAAATGGGAACTACGATTGTATGGAGTAAGTGACGGAGAGAGCTCTGTTAAATGTTAAGTGAAGCTTACTACAATATATAAGTGAAAACCGTATCTAAATCGAATAAGCCGTTTCTGATATTAGCGAGCACAAACACACAGACAAACAGACAAAAAAAAATTAATTACAATTTCGGGTTCGGCATCGATATAATAACAACCCCTGCTACTTTTTTTTTATATATTTCCATTGTACAGACACCACTTTTCTACAATTTTATTATATGTATAGATAATATAAGTAATGACAATATCTGCACAATCATTTAACTATTTTAAATGTAGACTCAACTGACCTACCTGCAAAAGAAACAAAACTTTAATATTGAGGTAAAAAAGGTTATAAATTAGAATATTATCGTATTATACTGATTAGTACAGTTAAAACTACTATGTGACGAATTATTTATTATTCGATACAATGTAATTATTTCGTAACTACGATCACATTGTACTAAGTCAAAACGCGTGAATAAAAAATACAATCTAATTATTTAAAACTCAAACTACAATTACTGGACTAGGCGTGCAGATCGATAGTTCGTTATTAGGACGTAGGTAGCTTAGAAAGAATTTTGGAAACGTCAATCCCTAGTGAAGTTTACTTCACCCCCCCCCCCCCCCCCTATTTTAATAGGGGTTTGAAATTTGTGTAGTCCACGCGGACGGAGACGCGGGTATAAGCTAGTAGTAACATAATTATTGGAACATGTGTATGAGATTGATTAATGAATGACTTTTTTTTTGTTGAATGAATGAATGTATGTAACTAGTGTATTAAATTAAAAACTTATTTACAGATTTCCTGTACACACATAGAGTGGCGTTCGACGGCGCGGTTTCAGAGGTCGAAATATTGGACACCTCAAATTGTGCGGTAAGTTAGTTTGAACTATACCTACCTAGTGCAAAAATGCTAGTTAAGTAAGTATAATAAAAATATAAACGAATACGTGAAACGTATATTGTTTTAAAAATGCAATTAGATTTTTTTTTATTGTTCTCGGGGCGATTCAATACGAGTTTCATTATCATTTAGAATATTTCGCTAGGGAGGTTAGAATTAGGTTAGGATTTTCATATAATATATTCCTATTTGCCTATGGGATAGGTAAGCTCCCCTTGCAAAGTCGGGACGTATCAACTCGTGCTAGGTATATACGGATAAGCAATGTGAAAATTTTTGTTGTATATAAGGACCATATTAAAAGAACATCCACCGTTAAAATCATAAATTCGTAGACCTTTCAAAATTAACAAAGTGATAAAATTATTCATCTCGCCAACTTTGCAACTTTCGTAACTTTCACGCTTTAAGAGCAGGACTTGAATTTATAAGTATTTAAATAGCTTGTAGCTGCGCGTTGAATCTATATTTAGCTGAAGAATGTGATGGTGTAATTAAACCAGTAGGTACCTACCTACATTGTGGTCCGTGCTATACCTTATATCGTTAAGGCAGAGATTATTCGCGCGAATAGGAAGTGCATAATCAAGAGATAGATGGGACAAAGTTAATTAAACGGCAAACAATGAAGATGGTAATCTGACAGTTTGTACTCCAAGAGACAGTGGTGTTTTCTGCTACTCTGGAAGAAATTGATAATGTTTATTTACTCTTAGACCAGCAAAGTAAAAGGTTGAACTTCGTTTTGATTTTTTCATATTTAGTAACTAGTATGAAACTAAAGAAAGAAAGTGTTGAAAGTTACCTATGACAGTGATATGTTACCTATTTACTGAATACGACGCGTTCAGCGAAGTGCCGTAACTACCTTCCGTTGGGCGATAGTGTCTGCCAGAATGTATTCAATGTATTTTGCATGGCAAGCGTGAAAGGACCAACAAGCAATAGATATCGGTACATTGTCGCCATGTACCAGTATGGAGCGCGCTAAAAAAGGCGCTACGATAAAAGTTCTGTTGTGCAGATACTTCTCGGCGCGCTTTTTTTACAAAAGGTATGTCATGCCAACTGAATACTACGACCGCAAATTCATCCACCAAACATTCGGCGACGTAATATTTTACGCAGGTGTGTAGCGAAGCGACACTACTCACTAGTCTTTACGGCTGTATGTATTCACAATCATTACTATGAGGTCTCATAGTGTGCTCGAACGCATAGTGTGGGTTCCACCAATCAGATCATTGTAAATTGACGTGATACAGTAATCTGATTGGTGGAACCTACACTGTGCGTTCGAGCGCACTATGAGACCTCATAGTAACGTTTGTGAAAACGAGTGTTTATAGAAGTGGTCGGACCCTTAGAATAAAAACCCAGGTCGGACCTAATAATACTTGTATTTGTATTCGACCTTTAAAATAATAGTCATCTCTTGCTCTATTAGCTCGCGGCGCCGCCGCCTGATCTACTGCGTACGCTTTAATTACACTAAATTTATTATAAGGCGAGTTGTAAGTAATTGTATGATGCATTAGATTTCGGAACATGGAATGTTTAAATTATTGTTCGTAGGTAGTACCTACGCTACACATTGTGTTACGTAAATTTTTATTAGGTACTTACCTATTATTTGTAAATTAAAGAAACATCTTGGCCTACCATGTTGAATTTTTTCCGTGACTGGAAATAAGAAACCTCTCTTGTGCACAGCATTGATAACAACATAGCATTTAAAAAATAAAAGCGAGCGCATTGCTTTTGTTTTTTAGGGTTTAGGAAACGCTAAGAGGTAGTGATAGTAGTCTAGTGGTGAAGACTTCGGCCTCCTATTCAGGAGGTCGAGTGTTCGATCCCGGGCGTAGGTACCTTTAACTTTTCGGAGTTAATTGCCTTTTAAGCATCAATGTCACAATATGTCACATGCTTAGCGGTGAAGGAAAACCGTAAGGGAACCTGTAAACCTGAGACTTATTCATAATGTTCTCAAAGGTGTGTGCAGTCTTCTAGCACCTCACTTGGCCAGCGTGATGGACATGACTAAGTTCTTCTAAGAGGAGACTGGAGGGACTGGTACTCAGTAGTGGGTTGGTGATGTTACATCCTAAGACGGAACACGCATACCTGGAGGATGCCTATTCACTCTTGGCTTAATGGTACCTATATGATGGATATGACGATAATGATAATGAAGCTCAAAGATAAACGGATTTTTTCAGGTGTTTGCAATAGTTACATGGAGTGCTATGGGGTGTCATGAAAGGAAGTTCGAAGACGGCATCAGCTAGTTTTAATAATTAAAATGTTTGTTTAGATGCGTGGATGCCTGGGCGAGCACGTGCGCTGGGGCGACGCGTTCGCGGTGGTGTACTCCGTGTGCGAGCGCCGCTCCTTCCTGGCGGCGGCCGAGCTGCTCTCGCTGCTGGCGCAGACGCGCCTGCCCAGCTGCGCCGCGATCACTCTCCTGGGCAACAAACGAGACCTCGAACACGCCAGGTAAATATACTGAAGGCTTACAAATGCGACGCGCGATAGCAGAAAAGTTGTAATAAGATGGAGTGATTATGATGATACCACAAATCCTACACCATGTTTAATGTGACGTGCTGTGCCGTACCTACAGCTGCTGTTGCGCGTAATCGCTGCAATAAACTATCGCAGCCGCTGCACTTTGAGTATTTATAATCATGAAATAATTAATCATTAATCGGAGTGGGTCAACCTCGATGGATCGATAATCGATTTAGTTCTTTTGAGAAGTGTCATAAATTCGTTTCGGTGCTCTCTATCTCTCCTTGCATCGTAACTCGTATTCCTCATTGCAGTGAGTCATGACTCATGACCGCTATCTCTTAATTACATTATGGTAAGGGCCATCTTGGGGTAATAATGTGGTGAGCTTCAAAATCTTTCCAAGTTCCATGTCGGTGTTACTGACTAACAAAATATTTTAAACTACACATTTTTGCATAGTTTGGGGATGTTTTGACTGAAGTAAACTTCTGTTGTTTAGGGAGGTCCATGCAGAGGAGGGACAGGAGTTGTCGCTGCGGTTCGGCTGTCAGTTCTACGAGGTGTCAGCGGCGGAGTCGTCCGCGGGCGCCGCACTCGCCTTCCACGCATTGCTGCGTGAAGCGCGTTCTTTAGCTTTACTACTACCCGCGCCCAGACGAAAGCTCGCCGCCTACTCTGTTTCCAAGGTACGCCAACTTCAGTAAGACCGTAGTGTTAAAGTAAACTAACCTGAGAAGAGGACAAAATATGTTTTGATTTGGCTCCGTACTTTAGTAGATACAGAAAGTCGCAGGCAACGTGTTTTCAAATTATTTTTTAAGTAAAAACAATAACAACGCAAAAATAATGCTAGTAATTTTATTGTTTCAACGTGTTTTAGTACGTACGAGTAGAATATAGGTACATATAGTATTTATTTTAATAAGGTTTTTCTTTCTCCCTTTAAATTCTAAGAGAATACCCGATCTCAGTAGATGGGCTGACAATGGATTGATTGATCCTGATGAATAAGGTTCTTGAGACGTACTTTTTTTAATTTGTCACATTTTTATTTAAAAAATTAATAATTGTTTTCTTTGCAGGTAATCGGAACGATATTCGGAAAAAATAGTAAAAGTGTGCGAAAGAAACGACCGTCGCTTAGTATTTAAGTTTATTTATTGTCAAGATTTACTCTCATAGACTGTTTAGTTTAAATAGGTAATTTAAGCTGTACAATGTACATAATAGTTGTTTTATTTTGGGTCCAATATCATTAGTTTGTGTTTAGGTTAATAGGCGGGCGTGGCGTGGTAGCCGGCGTGATACCAAAATAATGTAAGAACAAGCCCGATGCTAAAAGTATCTGGTGGGCTTAGGGCACGTGAGTAATGATTTCTATGGGGTCTTCTATGATTTCTAAAAGTGGGGTTCTACGATAATGGGGATGATACCTATGTCAAAAATAAATTATTTCTTAGTAATTCTTAAATAGATTGCCTCCCAAAATCCACATTCAATGCTATAGTTTTAAGTTTGCTAACCATTTTAAATTATCGATTTAACTAAAAAAGTACGTCAAATTACGTCAAATGTGTATGACGTCACATCTGTGAATTTCATACAAGCTCCCTTACTAAGCGAAAGTTTTGACGTTTGATAAAAAGTCGCTGATTTGACTAGTAGTCATCATCCCTATTGCCGCGTCCGCCACCGCGCCCGCGCTTTGCTGATTTTACAATAACTGGTACTTACAACTTTACAGCTGACTGAGGGTATTATAAATTAGTATACTATTTAAATATCTAGTATACTGATTGCTATGTTCTGTATTATTTAACGTTCTTAAGCGTAGACTGACTCATCTTAAAACGTTATAAAGTCTCTACCATAAATAAATAAGGGGAGATTATTTTTAAAGATAAAATAATATACAGTGGCGTAGCGAGGGGGTGTGGTTGCTAGGGTTATAGAGGCCTTTGCTAGAGGCGGTAAAGAATATTCGAATTTTTTTTTACTTAAGTAATAATTTTTTGTTACAATTTTGGAAAGTTATGGTGTTTTAATTAGTAGCTTACGTTTATTTCTGTGCTCAAGACAGGCTTGAAATAATAGTGTGGTGAAGTTTTATATCCGTATTAAACTCGAGATATAAATAGGCACCCGGTAGGCAAGTCCCACCTACACACATATTATGAGATTATGGCTTTGTGACATACTTAATTTGAGTTTATTTAAAAATAATTTGTATGATTGGCTTTAAATGCTCAAATGATTTTAATGATAACTTCAATCTGAGTTACAGACATTGTAACAATGAAATAATGTTACGAGTATGAGTGAAAAACTTAAGTCTCTTACGCGTTTCTCAGAGGTTTTGATGCGATTTGTTTATCTTTTAAGTCAGTTAAGGAAAACTAAAGTAAATATAACTAAATTAGGTTTATAAAATGTAAATAGTAGGTACCTAACTACCTAGTTTTGCAAATTATTGTAAATATTATTATATTTAAAGAAACCTCGCATTACACATTAATGAAAGCTTTTGTAAGCTTGTTGTAGATTATAAGTAACTTGTAAATATTCTTTTATGTAAGTAGGTACTTTTAGTTATAAAATATACACTGAAGTTAAATAAAAATTCTTTATTAAAATATTATACTGTTTTATTATTTTTATGCCAGATTTCCAATTAGGTATGACATCATTTATAAATGAAATCTGATTGGTCTTCTAAACTTATCCAGGAATCACCACTATGATTGAAACCGGACCTCGTATTTACGTTTCCGTGTACAATACGAAGCAGTACTGCCTTGAAACACGTACAGACCTACGGGTTTGTACGGTAGCTCCCATTCCGAACCCGTGTTTAATTTAAAACACGCGTCTTCCAATCGCGCACGGGTTTGCAACGCAAACTGCTCTTCCGAACACGTTCAAGGTGATGCATGGAACCTAGTCCTCTAATTGTGTACCAAATGTAAGAAATCAATACTATATTTGCCAATAACTCAATTTAGGTTAGGTTAGAAAATAGATATTCATGTGCCCCTAGCGCACTTAGGTTTAGTGGGTAATCCATAATATATGACCTAACTTAAGTTAAGGGATCCCATGCATCGACTTGAACTCTTTTGGAAGAACAGTTTGCGTTGCAAACCCTTGCGAATATCTGGAAATACCAACAGTAATTGAGGAAATCAATAAGTATAATACAAAATATCGGGATCGCTTGTTGAGGCACCCTAATCAACTGGCACATAGCCTGCTAACAGTGGAACGGATAAAGCGTCTGAAGCGGGCTAATGTGCTGGATAGTGTGCAGATCTAAGGACACTGGTCCTAAGTTCTGCAAAAGTCATAACCGACCATAGCAAATCTGCTTATAGTCTGTCGACTGATCGCAGATCACACACTGGAAAAAAAAAAAAAAAACCCTTGCGCGGTTGAAGGACGCGTGCGTTAAATTGAGCACGGGTTTGGAAAGGGAGTTAGCGTAACAAACCCGTGCAAGTTTCAAGGTAGTACTGCCTCCTATTACGCACGGACAGGTAAATACGCAACCGGGCCTATAGTACTGAGTACTGACTACCCATCTTTGGATGGCCAAACGCTGTTATTTGCCATCTCCAACTCCATACGGCAATAGTATATTTCATAACAAGTGCGGAAAGGCTGTCATTGCAAAGAGTTCCGACAAATGTCTACCCGAGCCGAGGCGTAGCTGAAGGCGAGGGTTGACAGTCGGAACGAGTTGCAATGACGGTTCCGCACGTGTACTGAACGACTATTTTTAATACAGTTGCGAAAAAATGAAGCAATTTAATAAAATAATAAAAACACAATAAACTCAACTAACTTAATTTAATTTAATTTAAAACAACTTTATTGTTGATAGATATAAAAAACTAGGGTCGAAATTACTCATTTTAGGCAACCAACAACTAAACTCGCAAAGAAAATTTCTGAAAAATGGCGCCAACCGTAGAATATAAGCAGAGTTTTTTTTTCTTCACCCATTCTGGTAGGCAAAGGGAACTATGCCCATATAGCCAAGTCTTCAGTAGAAGTTTTTTATTGATATGAAATGAAAATGAAATTTAATGAGATGAAATGAAATGAAACCTAACCAAACTCATTCAAGCAAATCATTAAATCTGATATTGAAACAAATTAGTAGCTTCTTATTAGAAATACGTATTTGCATGAATCATAAAAACTTCAATGAATTTTTTTAGTAAAAACTTCATGGTTGGTTTTTCTTTTTAATATTTTGACAGTTGGGAAAGAAAAAGCACGAGTGCGGGAAAGGTAAAGAAAAAGCACGAGTATGCAATAGCCCACATCCCGAACGCTATACGTCCCTGCAATACGCCACTTTTTGAGCAAAGTCTGTATTAAAAACTAACATACCTACATCACGTGCCACGTTTTTTTTTAACTTATAAGCAGGGCGTATTCACTTACTTAAGTTACGCTTTCCAAAGCTATTTCAACAAGTACAGTTGCAATTTGCAAAACTAACGATTTCGTACTAAACAAAGACGAAAATCAGACAACTATGTATTTGGTATCGTTAACGTGAAATACGATAGGAACTGTTGACCCACAGCGCCCTCGAGATTAGCGCCCCAAGCGTGGGTACTTCGCCCCAGTTACTGCCCAATACATCTTTCAAAACGGACACTAACAAGGCAAGTAGACAATAAAACTGTGCAATACTTCCAAACCTTGATAAATGAAGGTTTCTACAGGTTTCAGCATATCACAAAACGGCTAAACTGGGATATAATGAGTCTAAGCAGATAGGATCTAAGGTCTAAACGCCTTTTGATCGTGAGGTGACTAATGGTTCGACTCTACTATTTGGGATCCGGTAAATGATTCGTGATATCGTAAATTGTGATTTGTGCGGCCTTGTGGTAAGGCGCGAATATAGGCTTTTTAACAATCACGCGTTAAGTAATTCTTTGTATTTCCGGCATATAACTAAGTACCTACCCAAGGCCATCACACGGAGAATTAACCGCTGTCAAAGATTGTCGCGTCTGCCCACCGACTTACATTTGCCAAACTTATTTATGTAATTAAAAATTCGCCAAACACTGAAAATTCGCCGTGTCCCTAATTAATAGTGTGGCTTGTTAATTTAAAGCTCGGACTCCAATCATTTGCCGAATCCCGGTAGTGGAGCCGTACCATAAGTGTATTTATTTATATTTTATTATTATATTGGCATTATTCTTTAACGAGTCTAGTGTGGCACCTGCATTATTTTTATCTTCAAAAAGATTTTTGATAGTGCATGACCAAAAAAGACATGTCTACAAGTATAAATTAAAAATTTATAGCACCCTTGACAAGTGAAGGTTACAGTAACTAGAAAAGAGCTGATAACTTTTAAACGGCTGAACCGATTTTCTTGAATTATAGCTAAGAACACTAGATCAAGCCACCTTTCAAACAAAAAAACTAAATTAAAATCGGTTCATTAGTTTAGGAGCTACAATGCCACAGACAGATACTCAGATACTCGTACACAGATACAGACGTCAAACTTATAACACCCCACTTTTTGGGTCGGGGGTTAAAAACACTGCTCTATAATAGTTTTGTATAGAAGTGCAAGCAACCGATTAAAACGTGTATTTAGCATAGAGAAGGAAAGGATACCTGTAGTATATTTTTTAATCCCGGAGTGATAAGAATGATGGTTTTCCAGACCGTAACTAGCTTTACTAAGCCATGACTAAGGAAAACATCGTGAGGAAACCTAGGCATACCTGAGAGTTTTCCATAATGCTCTCAAAGGTGTGTGAAGTCGGTGAATCTGCACTGGGCTAACGAGGTGAACTATGAATCTCCTTCTCATTCTGAGAGACCAGTATTGAGGTAATAGGCCGGTGATGGGATCATGATGAACTACAGCTATACCTAAAACTACTCCTCTTCAATACTTCAGCAGATAGAAAATTCGGTAGGTACTGCAAGAAGTCTGACGATGGCGCTTTGACAAATTAGGAAACGTTTGTTTTCTTAAATAAATTCCTCACTGGAATTAATCTCTAGTCTTGTTTGGAGAGCGCATTGCAGCTATCACTTGATGTGCCATCAATTTGATCATTTAGCACGCCTTTCATTCCTGGTTTGTCGCGGTCACTCTAGTGCCGGTTTTATAAGATGACTAGATTAGAAACGAAATGTACAAATATTGATTCCAATAATAGCTGTAAGGCAAATGTTTCAATGTCCGGGCCTCGTACGCAAAGCTCCGAGCACCCACACCCACTCGATAGCCGATCCGCAGATAACGTCCCACAATAAACAGCATGTGACGGCACTAGTTTACTACATGTGAAAGCTGGAGACAGGTGCAAATTTAAGGCGTATCAGAGAAATTTTGCAATGAATGGGATAATTATTAAAAAATATGATACTTTATTAGATCGCCGAGGCGGAAGTTATTCGATTAGTGTTTGGCTACCGGCAATTTGTACAAACCGGTCAAGTGAGAGTCGAACTCGCACAGAAAAGGTTCCGTACCATCGCACAAGTTATAACAATATGTACTTTAAAATTCCTTTAATTTGCATGGCGACCGTTTTACTTTTCGCCATCTGGGTTTTTTTATTCAATATTTGCTGTTATAGCGGCATAAGGAATAGATAACAAAGTGTATTTCAACTCAGGTTCATGAGGTACACCCCGCCAGCATGACATACAGACGGATGGACGGCCTCTGAGGCTTAGTTATAGAGTCTCTTTGGCACCGTTTGTGTACAGTTAACTTAAATATTAAACTTTATTAGATCATCGAAGCGGAAATTGTTTGATTGGTTTTTACTGTTTAGCGCCCGGCAATTTGTAAAAACAGTAACAAGTCCAAGAGCACGTTTATAAATAAACTGGGTCTTTTTGAATGAATGGCAGCATGAGAGCAATAACTAATTGGCGAGTGCAGCAATTACGTAATGTTCCATATAAATGGTCCAGAGTCTAGTCGGTGGATGATGTTAAAGTGCATACAGACCTTACGACCTGTCAGGTCGCAATAAATCTAACCGAAATCTATAACCGGAAAACGGTCTGATCTATCAACACACAGCTCAAACTACCGGATGGATTGGGCTGAAATTTGGCATGCAGATAGCTATTATGATATAGACATCCGCTAAGAAAGGATCTCAGAAAATCTAAACCCTTAACAGGGCTCTCTCCGTCACTCGTTTTATACCATTTCATACAATCGTAGTTCCAATTTCATTTGAATATTAAGCAACCAAAGTCCATGAAATTTTGCAGACATATTCTAGAAACTAATATCTGTGTCTGTGGTGTTTTAGATTTTTCTAAAAATATGTAGTTTTAAAATTACAGGGGCTCAAAGATTTGTATGAAAATTTTAAGACCGCGTAACTTTGAAACCGAATATTTTAACAGAAATCTGGAAAACCACAGACATAGATATTAGTTTCTAGAATATGTCTGCAAAATTTCATGGACTTTGGTTGCTTAGTATTCAAATGAAATTGGAACTACGATTGTATGAAATGGTATAAAACGAGTGACGGAGAGAGCCCTCTTAAGGGATGAAGTTGCGGGCATAAGCTAGAGCGTCTATAAAGATGAAGATAACAAACTATGGCGACCAATTAATACTTTAGATCCGATTTATTTAAAAAGATTAAAGAAGTGTTGGCGGCGTCCGTTTTTTGTTCAAACGAGATTATCTATAAGGCAGGCAGTCTGACAAATCGGAGTTTGTGTAGGCTTCTTTAATAGGATACAGGTGTATCAACCGATAAGATGTAAGTAACTAATAAATCCAATTCCCTGATCGCGTTAGTGGCGCCAGCGTTCCGCTCGTTCTTATGTCAAGCCGTGAAATGGTGCTCAGGAAGAGAAAATAAATCTAGTTTCTTACTTTTATATACATGGCGCTTGACATCGATAGAGGTAATACAAATTGTACTGCAAAAACAATATATAAACTGTATTGCAAAGGAGATGTTGGAGGAGATAATGTACGTTAGGAAGGTTTTTCCTCTATAATTGAGGTCTTTAAAGTAGTTTTAGTGAAATAGTACCTACTGTGGTGTGTTAACTATACGTTAAACCTTCATAATGTAATAGTAAATTCATTAATTAAATCGTTCATAATACCTATGTAAGTTTTGAATCTAAATACCTATCAGTGCCTCAAGTGAAATTGGTACCTACCAACTCAAATTCAACACTTTTCAGGAGAAATTGAAATTAAGTATCAGCATAACTTCTTTTGAATGAAACGTTCAGAAGAAGTTATTATTTCAATTGCGACATGCTATAAAAGTTATGTTTTTGTCTCTGCTGAAAAGTATCGAAAAAGTTATTAAATTTTTTGATGTAGGCACTGCTATTATGAAAACAAAAGACGATTTATTGAGTAAGTGTTAGATATGCGTGATCAACCCGTTGCCGGCCCACTACTGGGCACGGGTCTCTTCTCAGAGTGAGAAGTATTAGATATATTTTATATCAAAGTCTAATGATGTAGAACATCATTTCGACAAAGAAAGCGTTATTTTATTATAGCCAAATTTCACTAACTCAATCAGTAGATTAAAAGTCTGACCTTTTGTGGTATATTTGCGAATTTAGTGTCAAGTATAGAATGCAATGAATCACAATTGATTGGTCAGTGAAAGCATTTAGCGCGTAATCAGACAAGTTTTATCGAACTATTGTATGGATTGATCACGTTTAAAAGATCTATTGGCAATCAGAGATAAAGATATAGTGATATAAACTGATGTTTAATCTCTTATTCTGTATTCATTTTGCTAAGGCTGCCGTAGACAATTTCAAAATATCTTTTATATTTAAACAGGTTTATCAAAACAAGTCTCGTGATGAAATCCGATCTCTTTAACAAATTTTAAGGATATAAGTACGAAAATATTATTGTAATATATACTTATTTATTTTACAGATATGTACTTAGTAGGTATGGCTATGTATGGCTATATTTATTTTCACAAATTATGTACTTTACAAAAAGATCATAAATCAGTTCAATATTTTTGGTATTTTATGAATAACGAAGGAAAGGGAAAAGTCTTATACCTACTTATTAACTGTTATTATATTCGGGTTATTGTGCTGGAAAAAAATTGAACATTTGATTTCAGGATTATTTAGTTTTTACGTAACTATATTAAAAAGTATTTGGAATCTATCGCGATATCAGTAAAGCTGGTATTTAGAAAATAAAGCTTTACCAACAACTGTCTCATCTGTTGACAGATGCGTTTGCTCATTTTTTAAGCAAAGGTGCATTTTCAGGCAAACGCTGTCCAGAAATTCAACCTTTTTTTTGACAAAGAATATTAGCCATGGCAGATACTCCCATTCCCCTCCGATTAAGCGTAAAGCTTGTGACAGGAGTGGGTACGACAATAGTGTAACGGGTAGGGTTTGAACCGCCGACCTTTCGGAATTCAGCCCGCTCCTCAACCGTTGAGCTATCGAGGCTCTAACCTATAGGTATATAATACCTTGAGGTATAGGATAACCTGTAGGTATCTTTATTCTTGGCACTCTCGCGCGGGCCTGATTTATACAGTAATTAGATAAGGCTAGATTAAAATTGTATTGTATCGTTTTCAGTAAAAAAGTAAATCTCAACTCTGAATAATAATAATATATTAGGTTGGTATGTGCATTAGGCTTTACGAAACGTTCTCACAATATTGTAAGGAATGGCAGCAGAGATGTGATGCGTGCATGCAGTGACAGGACTTATGACATGTAGATACATCTTGGCGTTCATGGCGCGTTCACGATGGATCTGATATTGCCTTCTATCAGTCACTTTCATCTCTCGCTTAGATCAATGATTGCCAGTGTCGTCTAATTGCTCATGTTCGTCTCGTCTTGGAAACTCGTGCATGAACGGAGACAGCAAGGAATTATAATGGTCAGCTAATGCAATGTTTAGTAATACTTTGTGACGTCTTATAACTAAATTAAGAAACCGTCGTTTGTTCTACGAATTTCAACTTGTACGGTTCTAATCCAAACAGATTTGTTATCTTCCGTATAGCTTAAGGTGTTTTGTGGTCCATAGATGTCAAGTTTAATGAATATGATGTGCTTGATACGCGGAAATGAACTTATTGTTTATACAAGTACGCTGGAAGAGGTCTGCCATACACAATGACAGTTACTTTTGTGCCTATTCGAAGCTTCCCACCGAGAACATACCGGGCATTTAAAATTGACACTTTGTGTCAAATGCTGTTCGTGTTGACACTATGTTTACAGACATCTCACCCCTAGCACTTGTTCCAGTATGCTCACATGACTTCACTGTTGCTGTCAGCGCCAAAATGGCGAAAATCAAGTTGCTTCAAAAACAGGTCGTCAATCGCAGTTCCAGCGTGCTTGTTTTAATAAAGTTCAATGGCTCGATATGATCATCGCCAACGCTTAGTACAAATTGCACTTGATAGGAATAGACAAGTTTTACACGATAATTTTAAACGATAAACACATTGGGCTGCTGATATCTACTTTCTCTTCCTGCTACTGCCGGGTTAAAAATAAACTATCATCTCAAATACCTTCTTCCTGCGTCGCTTCCTCAATTTTGAGGATCGTGGCTCCCCTTTGACGCAATCCTTGCTACGATGTTCTTCCATTGCACTCTGTTTTTTGCCGCATGGATTGCATCACAGATGGGTGTGTTGACCGCTTCTTTTATTTGGTCTGACCAACGTCTCGGGCTACGTCCGCGGGGTCTCTTTCCTTCGATCTTACCAGTGACCATGAGTTTTTCAATATTGCTGGCGTTCTTCCTTGCGATGTGACCGAAGTACTCAAGAGTCCTCCGCAGACAGATGTTAGCTAGCCTCATCTTTATCTTAAGTTTATTAAGTATTGAGACGTTGGTTTGATGTTCAGTCCATGATATGTTGAGCATGCGTCGCCAACACCACATCTCAACACCTACCTCAATAATGAATTTGTAGAAAACCTGTAAAACTGCTAGATCTAAGTCTCTTGGTTTTCAGTAATGAGTCATCCTCATGCAGCTACTGCCATGCCAACATCCTTGTAAAATCGTCGGCCCATAGTGCTGGAAGGCGCTTAGAGTTAAACGTACTTACGCGGTAGAACTTTCCAGCCCTTCTCTAGGCAGCATCGCTTCTGCTTGCTACATGTGTGACCTAACCGCTGCGCGCTGTCAACACATGTTGACATGTGGTCATTTACATTCCTTCTTCAGTGGATCGTTTCATTTCAAATGAGGGAACTAACGAACAATATGGTTTAATTTACAGCACTTCTGATAATTTTTTTTAATCCGGGCGTTTTTATATCCCTGAATACGAATCTGAATTCATTACCAAGCAAAATAGGTTATATAATAAAAATTTACTGAAATTAAGTTCAAAGTCTCGATTTGAGTTGAGAATCTATACTTACTGAAATTGAGTTGAGCGATTGAAGAGAATTTCGGTCCCTGAATGAATTCAAATTTCAAACGAGCTAAACGGCCTAAAACTTATTCTAAAGTTTTTGATTTCGATCAGAACGGTACACTTATAATAAAGTTTTAACAGCTTTCATTCAGTTTTTTCGTGTACTGTGCATTTCGTAAATAACACTGTTTTGTTCACCTACTCCTCAAAAATTAATCTTTCTCTTTCAGGGAAACTCACGACATAGCCCTGGAAAAATAGAAAGATGATACTAACTTATTATTAAACAATAAACCCACATGTAAGTATATAAAATATAACATTCTTGAAGGGCACACTAACGAACTCACAATATTCTATAACATAATATGATCGTGTGGTCAAATGCTTGAATCCGATAGCCATGTTAACCGCAACGTGCCCTTGCGCCTACCTTGTCCGTAACTTGCAACTTGTGCTCAGTTATGTAAAGCGTAGTCTAGCTATTTACAGAAGATTATTTTCATCAATCGATAGCAAACGCATGCACTTTAAGTCGAGCGTTGGCGCAAGCTGTTCCAATCACATTTACGGGTAAAACATACTCAAGATTGAGTCGATGAATGATGTTTTAACTTTTAACAGCGCAAATCAACGTTTGTTATTACGTTATTTTTGGCAAAATTAATAAAAAAAAATAAACTAAAATTTTCGCATATTTTGGCCTCCATAGGTCATTTAGCTGCCTGCAGCGTGTGCGGTGTATAGCCGGATTTTCTGGCGGCTAATTTCTTTAGTCGCTACCCTGACTACGAGGATGACATGGGATGTATTGAGTACACCAAATCATACGATAACTACGATAGCAAAAACAAAATTTCAGAGACTCCCCCTACTTTTTTGGATGGATCATCCGTTAAATATATTAAATTCGTTAGTATAAAATGTTACCTATGTCACCCGGATTATAATAATGAATTGATTAACATCTCACTCATTTAAATCGGCTCAGAGTTTAGGCACTACGGTGGTACAAACAAATACACATACAGCTAAAATCATAACCTTTCCTTTTGGCTTTGCCATAGTAGGGTAGAAACAAATGTCGAAATTATCTCGTAAATCACGAGTTTCATAATATTCAAATTTCCTAGTCCTGCAATCCAATTGTATAACTGGAAACCGGTAGGCCGAACTGTATCGAGTTAAACACTAATGGAGCTTAATGTAGATAATCAGAGATCACCTGTCTAATCGTTGACGAATGAGAAGTTGTGGGCAGACTCATCGGAGAAAGTGAAATATACTGCCGAGATATAGAACCTAGAAACGATAAGAACAAAGCGATCATTACACGATACACACCAAAGATTGTCTGGCAAATATTTATGAACTGTAATTTCGACGTAATTCATTTTTCGGACGTAGATACTAGCGGAACTGGTTTAAAGTTATTTTAAAGACATTTTTCAAGCCACCAGTTTCAAGTTTTTGTACTTTAATATGTTTATTACATGTCTCAATATTAATGTCTTATCAATTGTAAGAAAATAATAATATAAGCTTCATTGTTTTCTATCTGTAGTGCTTTGCACTATGCTTACACGTACTCTGCTCGTTTCTTAATTTTTGATTTCTTATCGAAATAAACGATAAAAGTAGTTGACATACTGGAATTCTTCTACTACTATATATACTATTTTGTTATGTTATGTAGGCAGCATTTTACTTGTCATCAATAAAATATTTATTTTAAGATATCGTCTTAATTACTGGCACCGACATATCCAGTGAGCGTATAAGCTCTACATCTGTAATTACAAATCGCATGTGTCCATCATTTAAAGCTGGTCCGAAGATAACGCTAAATGGCTAATTTGTATTTGTAAACCAAATGTTGCATAAAACATGTCACGTTTGTTACGCTGAGAACTACGCGAGTGACCGGCAGCACCGTAATGATTGAGCTTATGTTACTTTTTATTACGGAGTCGTTACAAAGATGACAGTCTGTAATAAATTATAGTAAACGAGTTAATGCCTGCGACTTCGGTCGCGTGGATTAAGGTTTTCAAAAATCCCGTGGGAGGCTTTGATTTTCCGGGATAAAAATACCCTAGTACTTAGTAGGTTTATCTGCGTCCAGGATACAAGCTATAAAAAAAATTGACAGACAGACACATTTACGAATTTATAATATTAATTACTGGTAAGTATCATTTTCGAAAAAAAAACAGGGTTGCTGAATTCATTTATATAGGCATTATTCAGAAAAAAACTAGTAAAATAATTCCTTAAATGAATTCAATGATACCAAACTTCCCCAAAATTTACATCAAAAATCTTGATAAACACTTTTTAAGCCTTTTCTTGGATCCTAAGGAGCAAACCTATGAAAGAAAATCTCTTATTCACAAAACTCCGTATTTTTTTCACTTTTTAGTCGTGGAACTATTCTAGAAAAACATAAAAAGAAAAATATGATATAAAATAAAAATCTACATTCTATTCTAAATTTTCATTCAAAAGAGTTCAACGTCATCGTTTTATGTTTATTAAAATAATTTATTAATTATAATAAAAATGGTATAAATACCTATTGTAGATCTCTCTCTCTCTCTTTCTCTGTACGTCGTACATACCTATTCCTCATTGCTGAGGATCATGCCCTCTTTCCATTGATCAGATAATGGTAGGAATTTTATGAGGATAATATTGCGGTGCTACAATTCGACTAAGATAATGAAATTTTGACTTATGGGCTCTTGGGTATCTAAGACCTTAGGTACAGTCATCATCAGGTTAGTGATAATAACTGGGACCGACAGCTTAATGCACTCCCCGAAGCACAGAGGAAACGTAAAGTCAAACCTTCGAAGCCTGTCACCCACCCAGTTACCAACTTGGGTTACCGTTGCCCGATTGGTTTATAAGTTGTCGCAACTAGGCCACACGATACTCTTTGTAGATAGGTAAGGTATATAAGTAGAGTAGTTGGTTCAGTTGATCTCAAGCTAATGCCTATAGGAGCTATTGGCAAATTATTATTATTAGCGGCGCAAAAGCGTGTTCTGGGTCTATGCCCAGCTGTGGACATCTATCAATTTAAACAACGAACAACGACGACACGTACCTTAGTAGATCAGAGGTTCTATTGTAACTTTTAGAGTTAACGTTAACTGTGCGTAAATCTGTCTTTTAGGATGAACGAGAAAGGAAAAGAAAACTTTTTCGCCCCTTTTCTGTCCATACTACGCACATCATCATCATCAACCCATTACCGGCCCACTATTGAGCACAGGGTACTTAGTACGAGAAGAGTTTTGACCATAGTCCAACACGCTGCCCAAGTGCAGATTGGTAGACTTTACACGGCTCCGAGAACATTATGGAAAACTCTCAGTCATGCAGGTTTTCTCACAATGTTTTCCTTCCCAATTTAATTTAAATTTCTTCAACTAGGGCCTCCGAAAAATCATGATTCATGAATTATTATCGTAAGAGACTGAGAAAGTTTGAAATATACCTGTGACCTTTCCTTTTGTCATCACAAATGTTACGACGAAGGTTAAGATAACTTTAAAAGTGAAGTTAGATTCACCGATTCTCACGGACCATTCATTATAAAGAGGAAGCAATAAATTCATCGCAAGCATTGAAAAGTATGAAATGAGATAAACCGGATCTGCATTCGATAGTGATAAAATATGAACTCGAGTGCCAAACAATTTCACGTCGACACCGTTGTTCGACATGCGCGATTTCTTTTATAATTTCTCTTAAGAGTCTCATATATTACCATATAAATATTTTAAGTATCATTAATGACTTACTAATATACATATTAAAATAAAAAGATAATTTTTTTTTATGAAAAATAAAAAGTTTTTACTATTTTATAGCCTCAGCCTTTGTGTTCTTAATTACATATTAATTTATTCCGGGCTTTCTATGGATCACGAATTAGATTCTATTGACTAAAATATGTGAACGTAAAATGGTTACACTGCATTGAAATTCACCAAGAAAAAAGTTAAAATAACTACTGCATTCTGTAGGTATTTACTTACTATATTTTATTTAAATAAACTTTTACAAGTGCTTTTGAATCTTCAAATAATTTACCACTGGTTCGGAATGCCGTTCCTACCGAGAAGAACCAGCAAGAAACTTGACGGTTGCTCTTTTCTATTGTTCATTTTACAATAAATTATATTAGAGAAGGAGATAAAAGGGATCTCAGTTTGGTGACGTGCATTTTCCATTAAAATATTCCACTGAATTTCTGATAAGGAACAATGTAAAACTTGAAAGTTTAAAGCTTGCAATATAAGGTAGGTAAGCGTACGTACAACTTTTTTCAGCAATAAATATTAGCATTCAAACTCTAAGCAGACTTTGATTTTACTTACCTTAAATAGGCTCACTGACTTGTTATGGCAGTCCGGTTCATAAAATTAAATGGTTTTAGTTACAGCAAATTGCTTTGTGATTCAATTTGTCAGAATCTAAATACCATTTTGATTACGGAATCTATACTAATAATTTCAAGTAATGACTCATAATAATATTAGCTTTTCGGAGTATGCTTATATCATAATAAGTTCGAGCAAACATGTCCCTACGAGCGCCCTGGTTTGTATTTGCTCTACCATTGGAATAAAAGCAAGCCAAAGGTGAAACCATTTTAAATTCATTCGAAGTAATTGAGAACTTAATGAGTCTTGGTAATGAGTTATTATGTATATGATTTGAATTATTCAAAATCCAAATAAAATTATTACATTTCTTCAATCATTTAAAATATGAAACTTTTTTTATTTATCATATAAATATGTTTTTCCGCTATCAATTAAAAAAATATATTTGAGTATTCAAGTATTTATTTGTTCAAAAACATGATATTACAAATTCTTATATAGCTAAAGTTATGGACAATCTTTTAACCACTTACGCGCATGCATATTTATAGCACATGGTTAAATCTCTCCATATTGATTATATTTTGTATTGCCAAACAAGGCCGTGCAATCTGCAAAGTAAACTGAAAAGGTTTACAATAATAAAAGAAGCATTTAAAACAGGCACGTAAACTAAAATCCATACTAATATACAAAAGTATAAGAAAGACAGACAGACGTCTGTCAGTCTGCTAGCTTTTGAGGGTCCATCCGCTTAACCGATCTTAAAGGAATTTGGTACAGAGATAGCTTGCACCCCGGGTACTACTTTTAGGGTAGTAGCCGGGTAGGCTACTTTTTATCCCGGAAAGTCAAAAAGCTCCCACGGGATTTTTAAAAAACCGAAATCCACGCGGGCATCCTCTAGTTTCAAATACCTAATGATTTTGTTCGTTATTTTATCTAATTCCTAGTTATTTTTTTTAAATTACAAGTAAAGTACAGTTTGTTTTATAAATAAGTGCATTAACCACGGACACTCCAGTGGGTAAGCACCTAGGTTACGTTTACATATTGAACAAGATTTTCTTAATGTATAATGTAATGAGATATCCAATATCCACCTACGCAACACCTACGTTGTTGCTAGGAATAAATTTATCGTTAGAGCTTATATCGAAAAGGAAAAAAGGCCATAAAATCTATGTTCTAATTTGTCAAAACTTTCATTTCTTTATTATTATGTAGGTATATTAAATATTCTAACACTAGTTGACCCAACCTGACTTTACCCAGGTGGGCACACGGTTGACCTATTAATCTACAGATGTGACTAATATTTTAATACCTAACATATTATAAACTGGTTTGATCTAAATAATAATAAAGATAGATACCAACATTTTTTTAAACCGAAAAGGAACCTGTTACTAATCATGATGTGATGATGGGATGAAAATGTGTGATGTTATATGTTAAATGTTTACTTTTCACTAAGCTACCTATTACACTGATCGCCATCGATTTGCTGTTACCCGTTCTCCAGCTCCAAAACTATTAATCATCTCTTCACTTTTATTTAATACTGTACTTAAACAGTCTTTATAACAAAAGAATTGGCAAAATCCGTTAAGATTTGATGAAGTATATTAGCTATAAGTATACGTTCAAATCCGTTCAGTAGTTCTGCGTAATGCGTGCACAGACAGACAGGCAGATTAATAAAAATACTGTTTTGGGCTCTATATCGATAAAAATACTTCGTACGATTATAATTTCCAAAATATATTTAAGAAGATGATAAGATAAGAATCGTCTAGTCAGTTTTATTATAAGGATAGATATGTGCTATGTATATGTGTATAGGAGAGAGAAAATAATGTTGACGCAACACAGACTTTCTTGAGAATTAGCATTTATTTGGAGCACGTAGCTCGAGGCAAAGGATACGACTTTGTTTGCATGACAAGGAAAGGCACTCTTATTCCTCCTTGAGGTTTAAAGTAAGCTTTTAACTGAGAAATTTTGACGTTTTGGCAGTTTTTTTTATTATATGGTTTGTGAACTATATGAAGCCCATCTCTGGAATTTTGTAGATCTACAAAATTTCATTGAGTTTATTGGTTAACTATTCAGATGAGCTCAGCGAAAGTACGTTTGTTTGGAGCGCATTGAATTGTCAAGGAGTTTATTATTCAAATAATATTTGAGGAGTTTATTATTTGAATAATAAACTCAAATTTCATTGAGTTTGATTGGTTAACTATTCAAATAAGGACTACACTACGACTTTGTTTGGACTATTTCAATAATAAACTCCTCTTAACGAATCGCCACTAGCCACAAGTTTAATTCACGGGATCAGTATAATTGTCAGACTGATGCTATTTAAAAAGATGGATTAAGACATGAAGTCCAATTTATTGTATCAAATAGGATTAGAGGATTATTATTAAGTGTAATTTAAAATAGCCACAGTCCGTTGACTACACTTGAGATCCTATCGTGTTCGTGTGCGTGTATGAAATGGCTGGCGCCAACTTCTATTACCTATATTTATTGCACGTCTCTCATGAAGAAGATGTAAATTCAGCTTCTATTTCATAGTTTATAGGACTTTATTTTGATGCGAATTTGTGCCTTATAACTTCTCCTTATATACTCTGGATGCTTAAAAAGTACCTTGTTGTTACGTTACAAAGCTCATTTATGGTCGACTAAAAGTAAAATTATAAAATATGCTCACAATTTCGCTATCGATCCTCGACATCCGCTCATTACCTACAAGATGGTGGAATGTTGTTCAACATAATATTTTATGTTAGGCATTCCACGTGAAGCACTATAAAAATATTTAAACACTATTACATATATAAAAAAAATATTACACGGTCTTAAAGCGAATACACTTACCTACCTAATCCTATTATGTATGTAGAGTGGCTGTGTGGTTAGTTCTTTTTTGTACACAATTTCTAAATTGACAGGTCTAAACCTAATACTATCCTTTTCCACAGGGAGCACTGTGAAAGAAGTCCCCACATAATATTTTAAAGTAAGATTTCAAATTTTCTTGCGTAGCGCAATCGTAAAGCAAATTAATATTTGAATGTCTTTAGCTGCATTCCGTAATTAAGTTCAATAGGTATATCCAGATGTAATGAAGATATCCGCGTTAGTGGCTCTGTAATTACAACGTTATTTATAGTCCACAGTCACGGCCAAATTATGAGCAGTTAAATAATCCTCCATTTTCAAAGGTGTGAAGATCTATCCTGGTAAAAAGTAATCCTGCCGTTTCTTGATTATATTGTACTAGTTGATCTACCCCGGCTGCACTCGAGTAGAAGTTATTACAATCGGCGAACTTCCAGAAATCCTGAAACCCGAATTTCTTTAATTTTGATGGAAAGCTCAAATATCAATTTTCATTAAAATACCTTGAAAAATGACGGACATTTAAGGTATACATTTTTCATCCCCTATTTTATACTTCCCATAAGGGTGAATGAAGATAACGTCTTTGTAAGTTTGGGCTATGCACTGAAATATCAATCAGTCATTCAGAGCAAGTCTTCATTATAATGTTTTGAAGATAAATTTTTACATCTATTATACTGTCTAGTATACCTACCTGCGGTATCTAACTAAGGTAATAAGGCGAGAATCTCAAAATCTGCTAAAAGGATTTTCCCTTAGGTATGAGTTTCCCTTAGGTTTCTACAGTGTGGCCCCAAAAAGGTGTACAGTACGATCCCTGCAATGGTGTAGTTTACTAGGTAGCGGAGGTAGTAGGTGCCTAGATTTTGAACAGTGTAGTGCTCTCAATCGAGAGCGGATGAAGGCAGTAATTGTCTGCCAGTTAGTAGTATTAGTTTGTCAAATATCGCCAACGGTTTCTTGACTGTCTCGCGTACACAACCCTGCAGGCTGATTTCATAACTCTTGCTGCAGCCGATGTAAATTGTAATCATCGTAGGTAATACAATAATTATAATTATTATTCTATTTATCATGTGACGATATCATGCGGTACTAGAGGATGCCCGCGGCTTCGCCCGCGTGGATTTCGGTTTTTTAAAATCCCGCAGGAACTTTTTGATTTTCCGGGATAAAAAGTAGCCTATGTCCTTCCCCGGGATGTAGCCCATATCTGTGCCAAATTTCATCAACATCGGTTCAGCGGCTGGGCCGTGAAAACGTAGCAGACAGACACACAGACAGACAGATAGACAGACAGACAGACACACTTTCGCATTTATAATATTAGACAAAGTATGGAATGGTATTCACCAGACAGAAGAGTTGGATTTCTTTTCTATATATCGTCGTAGGTCGGGGGATCTACGACGCGTCTAACTTTTCGAATTTTCAAAGATCCTTTCTTAGTGAATATTTATGCATGCAAAATTTCAATTTTTCGTTTAATAGTCTGAGCTGTGTGTTGATAGATCAGTCAGACAGTTATTTTTATATACTAGCTTATTTCCGTGACTTACTGACAAATTTCAAATCACTATTTTATCCCCTTGGGGGCTGAACTATGAAAAATCCTTTCTTAGCGGATCTATACGTCATAATAGCTACCTGCGTGCAAACATTTGTACCGGTCCATCCAGTAGTTTGAGCTGTGCGTTGATGGATCATGTCAGTCAGCCTGGTCTGTGAACCTATGAAGCCCGTGCCGCGCCTCTTACTTGGCGTTAACCAAATCAAGCAGGAACCGGCAAGGGTTGAACCGGCATCCTTCTTGATATCGTGGCCTTAGAGTGCCTTTAGTTCGTTAAAATCACATTTTCTTCATAATGTAAGAGTAGGTTTTACCTAACAGTTTTCATTTAATAATAAATAATATTTTATGCGATCACTATCGCAAAAGTGACAGGCAATATCAAAACAAACATCCAAAGGATTATGCAAATTATACGATATTATTGAAAATATTATAAAAATATTATAATTTAATTACGCATAAGACGACGACATTTGGAAGATAAAATTAAGATAACAAACCATCTTTTACATTTTTAATTATAAGACAGTTGAAATAATTGGAAATTCCTTTATAAATTCAATTACTTTATTCAATCGGAGGTACGCAATAGATATCACCTAACACTGTACCTATAGGTACTTATATGTACTTGAAAATATTATAAATGCGAAAGTGTGTCTGTCTGCTTACTTTTAAAGTAAGTCTTGTAGGTACCAAAATGAGTCAAAAGCATGGGCCACGTAAAGCGAGCAGACAGACAGAAACACTTTCGCATTTATAATAATACTAGCCGATGCCCGCGACTTCGGCCGCGTGGATTTAGGTTTTTGAAATCCCGTGGGAACTCTTTGATTTTCCGGGATAAAAAGTAGCCTATGTGCTAATCCAGGATATTATCTATCTGCATTCCAAATTTCAGCCAAATCCGTCCAGTAGTTTTTGCGTGAAGGAGTAACAAACATACACACACACACACACACACACACACACACACACACACATACAAACTTTCGCCTTTATAATATTAGTGTGATTATAATGCAATATAAACATGGTAGTATGGATATAGATGCCTACCTACAATGTGTACAGGAACAGGAAATTTCAATGGTTCGTATCGAATTTCTCAACGATATGGGATCTTAATCGGGATCGTTCTCGTATTTACGAGCTGTCCCGCGGCTACCGGTTATCGATATATCGGGATAAGCATCGATTTTACATAAACTTATAAACACCTGTTATTTTAATCATGGTATATTATTTTTTGGTGAAACATACTTAGGTAGATATCCCGTTGTTAGTTTAATACAACATTTTTTTTTTGTTTACGTTTTGCTCGACTGTCCACGAAACAGTAACAGTACCTATATATTTTAAAAAATTTGATTTTGTATGCAGTGTTTACTTTTAAATGATTTAACATAGTTGAGCATGATGAAAAATACAATGTATTTATTATAGTTATTAAGTTTATGTTAAATCGCTAGTAAATCTTTAAATAAAAAAAGGACTATTGTTTCTTCTAAATCTTCTAAATGCCTAAAATTTGGATGTATGGGGTAGGTATCGTTAGAAAACTTACATCAACCCAAATGACTGTTATAATTTTTTTTTGAAAAAAATTCAATATGCCAGGGCAGTCGTGTTTTCATATTTTTTTTAAACTATACTTTAGACTTTATTTTAAGTTTAGCGTTCGCTATTGTCGCTTATTGCTCAAACAAAACAATGTTTGGGTTCTGAATTGGATCATAGCTATTTTTATTGTATCCTGTAAAACGTAATTATGTGTTTTGGCTATGGACTTGTTAATCTCTATTAAGTAATATACCTACCTTGTGAATGAGCGTATTCATGTACCACTAAGCTGAGAAGAATTTTAGACCACAGGTTATCCCAGTTCCATCCAGTAGGTATTTTAGTTAGACCAAGTTTTATTTTTTATTTAGGAAGAAATAATTATACTTAGGCAAAAAAAAAAATATGCTAAAAATAAAACGGTATAAACAGCTAGGTATGCCAGTGCAGAACATAGTTTTATGTTAATAAGATAACGTAAAAAGTTGCTTCAACTATCACCAGCTTTCTTCTAATGAATAGATAGATACACCATATAAGAATATAACCTAATAAACGTGATATTGAATGTTGGTGAATTTCTTTGTCCCACCAAAACTTCTAACTGCTCGAAGAGATTTGCATGTATTTTATGGTATTGTTAGAATCCTTATAAAGTGTATCCTTAAAAAGAGTGAAACTGGCTATAATTTAATATGGCTCCATTTATAAAAGCTTTTTTTTTAATTTTTTGGCAGGACAGTCGTGTTCTTAAGTTTTTAAATTAATCGTTTTGCAAATCAGTGCCTATCTGTTTATTATTTCTAGCGGCAGTAATAGGTAGGTATCTTTTGGATAAAATTCTTATTTTATTTCACGTGACACGGTTTTTACTCAATTGGTAATGCACTTTTATGGGAAAATTAACACGATTTAAAGGGATTTATGTTCTAACTTACCTATAAAATACAACGAAGGTGTGGTTATTAGCTGTCCTAGAAATGTATTGCTGGTACACTTATCGTCATGTACTTACTTAGTTATCATAAACCGGAGCTTCGCCTGGCGCCCAGAAAGGTCTAATGGGCCATTGATTGGTCAAGGTCTTATTTGTAAGTGAAAACATAACATGCTTTTCGCAAAATGTACTTACACAGGCTACAAATAGTCTTGTGCAACGCACCTCAACACCTCAAGGTTGTAGAGATGTAAAGAATGTTACTCATTAGTGAATGATGGCTTTTAAATATTATTATGGTAATTCCAGTGACGTATGTACAATGTACATCACTGATTGAGTCAAACATAGAGTGTCGTTGTGTCATAATGCAAACTATCTGGGTTTCTAAAAATTCTGCAGAATTTGCTCAGGTTCGGACAATGCGTAATTAAGGCACTTACCTACCTATCTAATTTTTGTGCAAATTAAAGATTTTTTTCGTTTTGTTGAGGTTTTTTCCATCGAGTTTAAACGTTTAAATTAAAATTGCTTGTTGGTTGTTTCACTGAGGGATTCGCAATGAATCCATATGAGAATCAAATTAACTAACCGATATAGCTCTGAGAGTTAGCAAGCTAAAGTGGCAGTGAGCAGGCCGTATTTGTCGCAGAACCCATGGCCGTTGAAGCAGACAAGACCGCGTACCCGTAAACGTAATGTAGGATAACCTCTAGCCCGCTGGACCGACAATCTTAAAAAGCTGGTGGGAAGTAGATGGATGAGGAAGGTGGAGGACCGTGTATGGTGGCGCGTACTCCAAAAGGCCTATGTCTTGCAGGGGACGCATACAGGATGGATGAATGGAATTTTTAATTTTACAAAAATAATAATAATTTATGAGCATTGCGTAAGCATAAACGTAAATAAGTAGTTTATTATGATTATGAAAGTTTGTAAAGATAATTACACTTGAATTGCACTAATGAAAGGAAGCCCGTTCAATCATTTTTCGTGGTTGCGACAAGACGTGTGAGAACTGATGAACTTCAGCATCGCAATCTGATCGCAGACCTTGTACCCATTAAACCATTGTCTATCACTAGGGTCGATAAACACAGTTCTCGCTAATGTAATTTTGTAAGGATAGATGCTGACAAGAATAAATTGAAAACTCTATTAAGCAATTGTAATAACAAATGTTTGTTGACGGCGGCTTCAGATAAAGCTTCAATTCTCAGACGGATATTTCGAAATTCGTACCTACTATGTATAGGTTTAATCCGAGCAAAGATATTATTATGATTATTGATATGTACCTTACCTTTGTAAACATTTGCCTTTATAATACACTCGCTGACTCGCCCGGTTTCGTAGTGACATGACGAACGATTAAAAAAGTGGGTAGCATAGATAGAATTTGTTAACAGTAATGTAACTTTAACGGCCTGTCATGCATGACCTAAAAATTGTAAAGGATTAGCACAGGTACTAGATACAGACAAACGCTGATTGCGTCTTTGTTTTGTTACTATTTAGTATTTAGAAAAGTGTATCTGAATTCCTCCTACAGTTTACACCTGTCTCTGGTTTAATTCACTATACGATCGTTTTATTTTGATTGCTTAGCTTACAAGCCATCCTTTTAGTCATTTATCCCTCGCTCCTCGCTCATCCTTGGTAAACAGGCAGTCCAACTGCTTAAGTATGCTTAGGTAGACTTAGTATCTGCTATCATGATTACCTGTTATCAGTAAAAAATTGAGGTTGGTGTGATAGTATTTCACTTATGTTTCGGCTCTACTATCAAGATTCAGCAAATGATTCGTGATTTCATATTGTGAATTGTGTGAGTGGCGGCAATCGTATCGTTCCGTACATTCGTGCTAACCGGAATAGTTGGCGCAAAAATAGGTTTTTAAAAATCCTACGGGAACTCTTTGTTTTTTCGGGATATAAGTATTTTTAATACACCACAGAGAGGACTATTCGCTGGTACAGTCTTGCGACTGCTGGCCATTCACCGTATTCTGAATCATGTGGCCAGTTAATTTGCCGAATGCCAAACTATCGTAAAATTTGCCAGAACACGAATCTCATTTCCCGAATTCTGATAGTGGAGCCGTACCATTAGTACAAGTTCGTACTTTTATCGCGATTGCATCATTGTTGTGATGAATCCGAAAGCAATAAAGTTTGAACAGTGAATAGCGTCCGATCATTGCGCAATTTTCTCATTACGTTATTGATTTCACTAAGTTTTGTTCGGAGACACCCCGCTGAGAGCCGGCGAGGTGGTCTTCAACACTCGAGAAGAGCTGCTAATATTGCATTGCTCATTATTATTTGTGAAATTTACAAATACACTTTAAATGCGAGCTTTTGCGGTACAATGTTGCGGACAAAGGCCGCTTATGCTGGTATTGTTTAGTTTAATAGCCATATTTTATGTTTGTGGCTGTTAAACGCAGCGAAGTGCATTTTATAAAGTACGGAGGTACACGTCGGTGTACCTACTAAGTTATTATTATTTAAGCGAGCAATGAACATTGAACGTTTTTGCTTAGAAATTTATAACGCCAACGCTTTTATTTATAGTTAAGGCTTTAATATTAACTTAACGGAAGTAAGTATAGCTGTTGGTATTTGCATCAGATGAAAAGAATAAGCATAGCTGTTATTAGCAGTTTTTCTCCTTTCAGATTAATTTAAGTTATTGGTTGCGTCCATTTGTTACCAAAATAGCTCTGAATTTTATTAATTTATTATTGACTAAGTATAGTTGTATAGTTTGTATTTGCAATGACAAAAAAATAATAAACACAGTAGGTATTAGCAGTTTTTCGTCTTTCACATCAATAATTGTTATTTGTTGAAAAAAATAGGTCTGACAATCACACTAATATTATAAAGGAGAAAGTTTGTGTGTGTGTGTGTGTGTGTGTGTGTGTGTGTGTGTGTGTATGTTTGTTACTCCTTCACGCAAAAACTACTGGACGGATTGGGCTGAAATTTAGAATGGAGATAGATTATACCCTGGATTAGCACATAAGCTACTTTTTATCCCGGAAAATAAAAGAGTTCCCACAAGAATTTTAAAAACCTACATCCACGCGAACGAAGTTGCGGATATCAGCTAGTAATAAATAATTATAAGATTCTTTCAATGTTTCCCATGAGTTGCTCGCAATTGAATTAGTATGTTCTTTATTTTCCCATTACTTATAAGTATAATTAAGCAGGTGTGTGAATGGATCTCGTGTAATAAAACCTAAAAAAATCCTATAGCATTCATGTTTGTGTAGAGGCTTATAAATATCCTGCGAAGTCGGCCTAAGGCTGCTTTGCGCTTAATCCCGGGAGATTTTTATTTAATTACAGATGCAAGGCGTCGAGTCTGGCAGCCATATATTATACTCTGATCACGCTCATGTGTGCCAAGACAAATAATATAATGCAGCTTGCATTCATGCGTAGGTTCTTACTCTAAACAACGTTTTGTACCAGCCTACATAAAAATGAATGGAGAGGATTAGAACGGGCATTTCAGGCGTTCCTTTGTAATTTGTTAAATAAGTAGTGGGTTGCTTTAAAGCTGTGATAGCTTAGTGGTTAAGACATGAACCTCTTAATCAGTAGGTCGGAGGTTCGATCCTAAGAGCACGCACCTCCAACTTTTCGGAGCTATGTGCGTTTTAAGTTTAAATATTACTTGCTTTAACGGTGAAGGAAAACATCGTGAAGAAACCCCCATGCCTCAGAGCTTTCCATGTTCTTAAAGGTGTGTGAAGTCTGCTAATCCGCACTTGGCCAGCGTGCCGAACTATGGCCTGAATACTTCTCATTTTGAAAGGTGACCTGTGCTCAGTAATGGGCCGGCGATAGGTTGATCATGATGAAGTTGTACTGACTGGTTGAGTAACTTTGACAGAAACTGTTCTATGGCACAAACCTATCAATAAATGATGAAAAGTCATATTTCATTGATAATATGATAACCTTTAACACCACCACAATAAGTGACGAAACTGTAAACTAGTCCGTGAGCAATATTTCACCAGGTATTCCAGATAAGAAATCAACAAAAAGCAGTGTCACAACGTGAACTCTCTACTCGGAAAGTTTTGCAAGTATCAAGATAGAGTTACTACATTGTTTGAGATGCCAGGGGTCGATTCCTTTCCTTTAATGAAAGGTGAAGGACGGGCCAGGAATGTGGAATAACTGAGAAACAGAACAGTGTTTATTATGCAAATCAATCTTCAGTAACGACAAAGGCCTTAAGGATAAGGTGACAGAGATAAGGTTTCTTTCTTCGACAGTCGTATTTATTCTGGTACGAGCGCATTCACAAACTCAGATAAAGACCCGGCCAATGCAGAATGAGCCATAATTTTTCGATCTTTTGTCTCCAGACCGCGAAGTATTTTCGTTATGTAAATATACTGCGGTGGTTTATGTTCAGAATGCAGCGAGCGTGCACGTTCAAGGTTTGACATTATTTAGGTTTGTAGTTGCATGTGAGTTATGTGCCTATGGAAGTTGACGTTACCAGGTCATGTACAACATTGTTCAAGGTATTCAAAGAGAATATTTGCAAATTACATATCTATTCCAATCAAGATTAGTTTTTGTTACTTCAATGATAATTAATTATTTCGAAGGGCATTATACATACATCCATATTATTTCAACAGCTCTATCCAAGTATTAAATGGTCTCAAAATTATTTGTTGAAGTATACATTTTTAATCTCAATGGATATTAAATTATTGTTTAAAATAAATTCTCTAAATTATTGTTTTAAATTCCGACTCAGTTGACTGATTTCGTTGGTTTCCGTTGTAATTTTGTTAACTATCTAAGTACCTATTGGAGAAAAGATAGAAATTTAATTCTATCCCGAGCGAAGTGGGTCAGTCTTTGGCGTTTTGTGCCATAGTGCTCGTTGCCGGCATTATGGTGTAACAGAGCCCGGGGCGACCACGGGAGGATAAAAAGAGAAACTCTCGTAATCTTCGCGCTACCGTTTTCTAGAAAATTGCGTTTCCTCAGTGAAAGTACTTAATAGCAGGGCGTAGGATTCGCGCCTGTTTTAGACCTTGTAAGTAACATTCGTATGTGATTTTATGAACGCATGAATGCCTCATTGGTCTAGTGGTTAACATGTCGCATGCTGGCATGACCTTTATCATTGATAAGCAAGCTTTTTTCGACGCACCCCATGCTATTGACGGAGGTAATTGTGTTTTCAGTACTATAGAAAAACACCCCTGCGCGTCTTACGTGTTTTTCGGCCATGTGCATTTTCCTATAGGTACCTCTGAACTAAAGCACCTGGTTACTAATAAAATTAGTTACACCAGAAATTCATATGCGCTTAGTGAAAGTTGTAGAAAAAGTTATGAATGTTGTCGTGAGTGGACATGGACATAGTGTTCTTATCTTTTAAACAAATGTGGCTTACGTGTCCCTGTCTCATATAAGTATGATACAAAGCATGCGTATAAGATGTTTAACACAAATTCGTGAAATTAAGGTAAAATTAGCTTAGACACAATTTTCAGGGTACCGTTACCCGAACGTTGCTAACAGGACCCTTTTATAATTCATTCACTCGCACTTGGGCGGTTTAATTTTGTAAAATGGTTCTATCAAGATCATTTTTTAACCCCCGACCCAAAAACAGGGGTGTTATAAGTTTGACGTATGTATCTGTGTATCTCGTAGCTCCTAAACTAATGAACCGATTTTAATTTAGTTTTTTTTGGTTGAAAGGTGGCTTAATCGAGAGTGTTTTTAGCTGTAATCCAAGAAAATCAGTTCAGCTGTTTGAAAGTTATCAGCTCTTTTCTAGTTACTGTAACCTTCACTTGTCGGAGGTGTTTTAAATTTTTAATTACACTTGTTTAAGTTTGAAGTTCTACAAATCCACACAATTGGTTGTGATTGCGAACTAAGTACTTATTTTAAAGAAAGAGTGGACCTCAACTTGCATTTCAACAGACTGTAACCACTGTAACCTTATTTCCACGGAGGAAAAACTAGGACTCAACTTCTCAAGTATCATCAATCATAATCACTATCATTCGAAATCATGAAGATAGTATAGAGAAGAATGAGCAGGGTCAAACCGAAGATAATTCACTCGGTGGCTACCGTGACCACTGAAGCAATTTCTTTTACGATTTTAGATTGATTGATGATTCATTTTTTGTTGACACACACTGAAATGGACATATACAAATACGCTGGAAAAGGTGTGCCGTACATTTTTTGCCGATTCTGAGCTAGCGTTCTTATCTGGAATCAAAATTGTCATTTTGTGTCAAATCGTTGTCTTTGTGATGATATTATGTTGACAGATGTTTCATCACTAACATTTAGTTCCATTGCTGTTATTAGCGCCAAAATGATGTTTTAAAAACAGTTGGGGAATGACAAATCCAGCGTACTTTTATAAGTAGAGGTCAGTGGTTTTACATATTATGTTATGATGACAGGTGACAACTTCTAAGGAAATTTACGAGGATCGTTTTGATGCAGCATGTTTCAAGATGATTGACGATCAACTTTTTATATGAAGGTACAGTCTACGGATGTAATATTCTTGTATAATTTCGTAAATTAGCCTGAAGCACGATCGAATATGGCACTACTAGGTAGGTATCATACGTCCGCCGACCGATATACGTCCACTCCTGGGCATAGGTCTCTTATACTTCATTCATACTTTACTATATACCTTAGGGACTTCAGCACGGTCATGCGCCGCGCGCCGCCTGAACCCAGCGGCTTTCAGCGTCTCGTTTGAAGTCGTCTGTCCACCAAGTGAAGGTCTTCCTACACTATGCTCTCCGGTGCAATGTTGCCATTCCAGCCCCTTGTGACTCCAAGCTGAAGTTCTGTATCTGAAGTAAAAACCGATAGATTTTGGAGTCTATCGGTTTTCACTTCAGCTACAGAATATTTCAGCTTCGTAACTCGATGAACTATGTCGGTTACTCTGCTTGACTACGGATCTCCTCATTTTAGGTTAGGTGTGGCGCAGAATAATTATACCAAATATTTCAGCACAGAACTGAAAAGAAAATGCAAGAACACCCACTAAGAATATTAGGACGGATTCCTATGATACCGATGAAACCATGATGAAAATAATTGTGAATAGACTGAATAGTTTTGACCATCTATCCCTGGCGTGGTAGGCGCTATTAGTGGGAGGCCCTGTGTTCGATTTTCAGCAGGAGTTTGAAATTTAATAATTTCTCAATCTTTGGTCTGGTCTGGTGGGAGGCTTCGACCGCGGCTAGTTATAACCATACCGGCAAAGCCTTGCCGCCAATTGATTTAGCGTTCCGGCACGATGCCGTGTAGAAACCAAAGGGGTACCTATGGGTTTAATAAAAACAGTCATAAGTCATAACCCTTCCAGGCAGCCCGCTTCCATTTAGACTGCATCTTTAGACTAACTTGTATCTGAATAACCCATTCTTCACAGCATCGTATCGGAACGCTACGAGTAAATCGCATGGTGGTACGGCTTTGCCAGTAGGGTGGTAACTAGCCACGGTCTCCCACTAGAACAGACCAGAAAAGAAATTATAAAATTCTAACCGGGAATCGAACCCGGGACCTTCCACTAATAAGACCACAGCGCTTGCCACTGCACCACGGAGGCCGTCGAACTTCTTGGGAAGTAGCTTCCAAACCAGTTTGATGGCCCGGATCGTAAGGGATTTATTTATGGGGCGCCTAGTGCCTACAAACTGAGGCCGGTGTAATCGGAAGTGTAGGCGGCCTTTATGACATCTTCTCCAGCAGAGAAACATTTTTATTAAGACAGTTGTTTGGTTTAGATGTCAAAGCAAACACCACCACCGTCTCCTTGTGTAAAGTGTTGCAGGTACCTACTATCTTTCAATATCATACTTACCTATTGTACTGTGAGCACTGTGAGTAGGTGCTACCTATGGTTGCGAATACATATTTTCATAAGAGACCATTTTTAAAATTTCAAATGTATCACTTTTATCTTACCTAACTGATTCATATGAGTTTGATCGGAAGCTGTAGCCTATATCTATAAAAATAAATCTAAATTGGGACTACATTTAGATAGCGTCCACACCCCTTCAATGACACAACTCTACAAAAACTTTTCACAAAAAGTTTATCATAATTTCAATACAAAGATTCGATGACAAATTATTATCTTAGAGACGAACTAAATTATCTCATAATCATCAACCCATCGCCCACTATGGAGCATGTGTTTTCTCTAAGAATGAGAAGGGTTTTAGCTGTAGTCCAGCACGCTGGCCAAGTGCGGATTACTAGACTTCACACATCTTTGAGAACATTATGGAGAACACTCAGGCATGCTGGTTTCCTCACTATGTTTGATATGTACCTAATTGCTACAAACGAACGAAATTATAATAGACCTTTATTACTGTTGAGTGGCCGATGCGTGGACAATACGAATAAATGAGCAATAGTAAAATAATTTGACATCTTCACCAGCAACACTAATTGTGCCGCTATTAACAACCATTTCCGCAAATGTGTCATCCACGAGCCTTGCTTAATGATTATCGTATAGATTGCTCAAAGATCTATCGGTATTTGGCAATAAGTATCTGCCTGCGGGTTGCAATTGCTCAATGCGCGTGATCGATCGCGCGCTGTGCGCGGGCGCCTGTCCGATATTATGAGAAATCTTTAGGCAAATTAATTTTAACTAACAATTACCTACATTTTTATATTTTTTGCATGGCACTTTGTACACACCATTGCGTATTCCATCTACACGCACGAAACGTTTTGCATCATCATTCCTCATACGCATGGCTAAAGTTTGAAATACGCATCCGTGATCTGTGTTTAGTAAACGCGTCCCATCTTAGACCACATCATCACTTTCCATCAGGTGTGATTTTCGTCAAGCGCTTGTCTTTAATGAATCAAAAATACACATTTTTTGTGTTTCGTGCGAAAATGGTATAAAAGGTACATTAATCGCATAGACAATCGTCCGATGCCCGTCTGTCACAGCTGCTTATTCACGTACCTAATGTTGTTGGGTGGAAGCATGGCTTACGCATTTCTGCTATGAAGCATTTTTTAGTTTAGTTTATTTTTGCTTTAGATAGATTTAGATTTTTTAAAAATTCCGTGGGATCTCTTTGAGATTCTGGATTTTTATTTTTTACGCATTCTCATAGCGAAAAGAATTAATGTTTTATTAAAATAGGAATTGAGTCGTAAAATTGACAGTACCAATCAATACGATAAAATCTCATTTATGTAACTGTATAACCTATAGCTAATTAGAAACGACCTACTTTTCCCATGAATAATATACATCAAAACATTCAAAACTGGTTTCTTATGCATATAATATTATTATGTTTGAGTGTTTCCTCTATTCTCAGAATGCGCACCTACGCTAAAGCAGGTAGGTGAAGATTTATATGAATGAAGTGATCTCAAATCTTGTGATATTTAATGTGCCGTTTGTCAAGTAGTGCAATCATGTATTTTTAACCCCCGACCCAAAAAGAGGGGTGTTATAAGTTTGACGTGTGTATTTGTGTATCTGTGTATCTGTCTGTGGCATCGTAGCGCCTAAACGAATAAATAGATATATGATAGATACTTACATACTTCTATGAAACTACGAATCAACTCACCTGATTGTGCCCATTTAGCATGCCATGCCAGCTATAATTTTTAATCGTGGGGACTCAACTGTGTAAACTGTTCCTTTTAGTACCGACTTCTTGATGAATGTTACATAGAATACAAAACGCATCTATTCCCAGTACACGCATGTTTGTTTAAAGGTATAATATCTACTAAACAAAGGAAGATTTATTGTGCTTTCTCCTGACGCGTGATCTACGGCATTCATTTTTGTGGCGTCGCGTAATTTATTAAGGCGTTTTTCCATGGGACACCGCACGACGCGACTAAATGTGGTAACGACTTGCGAGCGTCATTTGTTATTACATTTGTACTCATATTCTATGTGATACTTTTTTAATTTACAGACTAGCGCGTGGCTTCAATTTGCTAGCAAGTGATAATGCACTTTAAAATTGAGCACGCTTGCTTAGAAGTTGCCTATTCACTCTTGACTTGAAGGTACCCATATTACAATCGGAAGGGAAAACTGGTACCGGAAGAGCATTCCATATCCTAGCGGATCGGATTAGAAACGAGGAAGCAAATCGCTTCGTACGTGTCCGAGGAATTTCAACTATGTACGAATGCAGATCTTGACAATGCCTTACAGTACGATGGTATAAAGGTGAAGGAGGAATCAGGTCAAAGAGCGCTTGTGCACACTTATTCATTATGAAATGACACCCACAAAATTACTTACCTACCTACGTTTGGAGAACAACTTTTGAGCTAAGTCTTCGATGTCGTTATGTTGTTACCAGTTTTTTTTTTTACATGGATGATAAAGCTACTGTTAGAAATAAATCGCTGGAGATGGTTGTACAAGTCGGCACGACTCTTATGTGAAGACTATGAGATGTAACTAGCATGCTGTTGCCGGAATCGTCTCTCGAAGAAAAACATACAAACGATAAGTCATGTGCACTGTGTTTTGTATACCTATGTGTATCGTGACGACAAAACGTGTCGTGAAATGGTTAGTGGAAGAACGCCCTTGAGCACATCCATTTAAACTTTTGAAAGAAAGTGCAGTTGAATGCATAATAATGCATCAGTTAATATAATACCATTTTAAGTGCCATCTGTTTACATGAAAAATGAGCGTTGGCTCCGACCAATTAGGTTTGACTTTTTCTCATTCATTGTTCTGACTTTGTAATTAAATAAAGCGTTGATTATAACTTTTGACGCTTAAGTAAATGCTCTGTTGTAATGATTTAATGATCCCTTAAAAAATAATCCCTCACCAATAAATAGACTACGATAATGTTTTATTTTAGGTTAATGATCAGCATGACTACAGACGAGCCAGTATCAACTCACTTTAGAAAATTTTAGATTTTAAATAAAAATAGCGAGAGTCAACAGACTAAAATAGGTATATCAAACTCTTTTACCTAATTTAATTGGATATTTACATATTTGTTGTTCTCGACACGGCGCGGCCTCCCAGTAGCCCATTTAAGGCTTTCAGTTTTGGTGCGGACACGATCAATTAGAGAGCTTACAGATTTGAACAATGAGGTGAAAGAAAAACGTTAAGTTGTAATCAAATCTCATCAAGTCCTCATGCGTGGGCAAAACAAAATAGGAAAGTTAGATCTAATTACTTTTATACCGATAACGATGGGGTCGCTAGGAGGCTAATTTAATCCCTTTCAAACTTTTCATTTTATCTAGACGATTCAATTTATAACAACAATGGTCAGATAAGAAGTTGTCGTCGGCTCGGTAATTACAAAACGTAGCAGCCCGTCATCAAACCGGTAAAGAACTACGAAGACTTTCTAAGAAAGGTACCGGGTACAATTGGCTGACTTTATTATTGAAAGCAAAGATCGTATCTGCCACTAGTTATTAGCGTGTGATTTAGTGGGCTCGCTGCAGCGCCGGCCCGAAGCCGACCACCCCCTATTTACTGATAGAATATTGGCGCCACGAACAACTTGTTATGAAAACCGTCATTTACTTTAACGATACCATTTTCATCTTTTGATAAAATCTTGCTATCAATTTTATATAGATTAAATAATGTGTATGAAGGGCTAATACAATTTCTACAAAACTGAAAGCCCGACCGGCTATATTGATGGAATACAAGTACAGTGAACTACGAGTAAGAATTTCTCGTTCTATTACAAAAGTTCAATTTTGTTTTTTGTTTGTTTTAAACTTTTTTTACCCGACTACGGCAAAGCCAAAAGGAAGGATTATGCACATAACAAAAATAGAACCTAGGTACATTAGGCGAACTTAATACCTACCGAATAATACAAGAGGCATTGTCGACCAATTAAACGTTGGTAATGAGGAAAGGGTGATAAAACAGTGTGTGGTTTTCGTACAGGTTTCGATGTAATTATCAGAATATTAACACTGTACTAATGCCAATTTCTAAGAGCGATTTCGGTAGACAGGTGTCACATTACATATACGTGATATCAATATTGCATAAGTGGTGCAGTTACTAACGTAGTAATGTTCTTACGCTCCAATTATATAGAGACCGGTTCAATCGGATATTTATTTTATTGAATATTTTAAGCATCTAGGGCTGCCTTTCTAGAAAAGAATAGATCGATATTTAACTACCTAGGAATCACACTATTCAGAGCACCAAACTTTTTAAAATAAGACTATTGTCTCACGCTGCAGTGGAATCCACTTCATATAGTTCCTCGTATGTATAAGGTACGTACCGTACCACCTTATTCATTGAGTCGAGTAAACATATGGGGCGCTCTCTCTTGCACAATTTTATAGAAGTGAAAAGGACGCACTATGATTGTGTCATATTATATTATTTATTGGTCAGTGGGTGTGATCATTTCCTATAAAAATAAAGGTGCGTTTATTTTGTTCACTACAAAACACTAGCTTCTGCCATTACTTCTTACTTCCCTATTAGTTCGTCTCCTTGAACAGGGTATAAGTACATACTTAGTATAGTGTGACCGGACGTCCTGCCTTAGTTACCATCATACTTTGTATCTGTTTTTAACCCCCGACCCAAAAAGAGGGGTGTTATAAGTTTGACGTGTGTATATGTGTATCTGTGTATCTGTGTATCTGTCTGTGGCATCGTAGCGCCTAAACGAATGAACCGATTTTAATTTACTTTTTTTTGTTTGAAAGGTGGCTTGATCGAGAGTGTTCTTAGCTATAATCCAAAAAAAATCGTTCAGCCGTTTAAGAGTTATCAGCTCTTTTTTAGTTTTCTTGTAGAAAAGAAGGTTAGATAACCGTTAGGTTCATAATATTATGTCAATTGACAAATGCCAAGCTGTCAAGATGGACGTTGCCTAAATACATAATTATTTATTTGAAAATGATGTTTTGGAAAACTCAGATACTTTGGATCGTAAGCGTGGAATAGTCCAAGAAAATCGGTTCAGCCGTTTGAAAGTTATCAGGTCTTTTCTAGTTACTGTAACCTTCACTGGTCGGGGGTGTTATAAATTTTTAATTTACACTTGTTACCCTTATATATTTGGCTAACAGACAAGTGACAACCCTGTAAAATATGACCACCAATCACATATGAACCTGTCCGCACTTTGCCCATACAATAATATACAGAAAGCATTCTACGCTGACACGTATCGAGTTCAGTGTACTTATACTTGGTGATATAATAAACCTTATATGCAAGTTTATTGCAAAAATAAGTATGTACTTTAATTGATAACTTAATACGAGTCAATTTTATCAATTAACATAATTAAGTTATTTGTAATTATAAGCGGTGGACTTATTACTGAATTAATAATTCAGTACTAAGTCCACCGCTTATTTTATTGAAAGAACCCTAACAATATAATAATTGCAATCTATTGATGAACTGACTACTCGAAACTATGGAAAAGAGGCATAATGCGACCCGTAAAGGTTTCGATGACTTATAACGATTTAAATATGATTGCTAGTTTAAGAAAATAATATTACTTATATTATTTTTACAAACACAGTAAGTACAGATTTCACTTTTTTAAATGGTAAGTTGAAGTTCAAGACAGTAATCGATTTTACGTAACTGTCTGCTTGTAGGACTTGTAACTACTTATGACATTTGTATTTTTAAATTGAACATTTCCATGAAAGGGTGTTCAGGGAGCAGCTGTCTAATTATATAGAACAGTTTTTATTTGAAGAGTGCTGTTTTAAAGCAACCTGACCACAACTCAGTTTCATCCAATTACCTATGAGATGTATATGAGCAATAGATACGCAATTCTTTCAGGTACGTACATACATAATAGATTTTTACCATCCAATATTTTTTAATTTTGCTCGAGTCCTTACCACTATTCAAGGCTGAAAATACTAGAGCGCTGTGGTTAGCTAAGTTTCTTTCTCTCTCGCACATTCTAACATTTTCAATAATTAGGAAAGAATCAAGTACACTTTTAGGAAATGTGGCTCGGTCAAGTTCTACAGTAAAATTCCGCTTATTTTAGACATATTTTAATTGTAATATCATCAGTAGCATGTAATATAGAAAAATTGTGAAAGCTTTCAGTATTTTTCAGTCCATTTTTCTCTATCAAAACAATCACTGAATGACACATTAATAAATTAATATTATATATGACAAATTAATAAAGGACAAGAGCCACTTCTGATAAACTTGTTAACCTGATTGAATTAATTTAATTTTGCAGAACATTTCTGCTAAGTTTCTGCTCTAGCAATATGACTCTCTCTGACTTTAACGCGTCATAGCAGTTTGTTGTAAGAATACTTTATCATCTGGATCGAGACTATAGTATATCACAAATAGTGCAACCAGGCAACACTCGCAAAATAGAGGTAATTATTACATAAGTTATTGATGTAAATAAGGTAAATAAATGTTCGCTTGTGAAATACAAACTGTGACCAGTATTTATGGCATTTTATTGCAACAAAGTTACCTACTTGATTCGCTTCCTTCAACTTGCACAAATTTGCATTTATTGTTAGAATCGAGAAACATTTGTTTTATTTAGAACTAGCGGATGCCGCCGACTTCGTCCGCGTGGTTTTAGGTTTTATAAAAATCCCAAGGGAACTTTTTGATTTTCCGAGACAAAAGTAGCACCCTTCCCTGGGACGCAAGTTATCTCTGTACCAAATTTCGTCAGTGTTCGATAAAAAGGATGGGTCGTGAAAAGCTAGAAAACAGACAGACAGATAGACAGACAGTCAGACACACTTGCGCATTTATAATTTTTTATTTATTACCTTTATCCTATTGTAAGTATATAAAATACATCTTGAGGTTTCTGCACAAATTTACACCTGCTAATGGTTAATTCCTGAGAAATTCATGGATTTGGGTTTTTACTTTAAACATAATTTTGGAAATATTTTTAGATAGGGACCAACCTACTATCTTTGTATTGTTATTTTAACTGTATTAAGGAAAAACGTTTAAGCGGTAGGTAGGTACCTTAATGATATGAAGATATTTTTTCCAAGAACATTTATTGTGAGTAAATATAAGCTTAATGATGCCTGCCATGCGATTTTGTGACATTTTGAAATTCTTTGTCACATATAAGGTGGTGGTCCGCACTAAATCAGGTGTTGGCTTGTACCATAAACGCGACTGGTAGAATGCCCCGCACTAATATGGCGGGGCGCCATGAACTTACCGAATGTCACTAACCCCAATTATGTCACTATTCAACATAATATAAAACAAGTGTAAATCAAAAATTTATAACACCCCCAACAAGTGAAGGTTACAGTAACTAGAAAGAGCTGATGACTTTCAAACGGCTGAACCGATTTTCTTGATTTATAGCTAAGAACACTCTCGATCAAGCCACCTTTCAAACAAAAACGACTAAATTAAAATCGGTTCATCAGTTTAGGAGCTACGATGCCACAGACAGATAAACAGATACACACGTCAAGCTTATAACACCCCTCTTTTTGGATCGGGGGTTAATTATTGTTTGTAAATTAGGTAGGTATAACTTATAGGCAAGTAATTATACGTTTTTGATTTAAAATTATTTTGTGTGCAATCGTTGAAAAAAAAGGTTCTAACGCAATTCTTTATACGCAATCACTTTTAATGTAATTCCAGAATATTCAAGCCAAACTTGTTAAGATAGTTTGTCTATAAACGAGCGCTTGACACAATCCCATGCTTCTTTCATACTAAAGATTTAGCAAACATTTGGAGAGTAAGTACTTCCGAAGTGATTTTAAAAGCACGAAACGCTAGCGGAGTCCCTTCAAATTAAAGGAGTCTGTTAATTGCCATTTCGGCTGAAACTTGTAGGTATAAGTACTGTAGTATTATTATCTTATCTGCGAGGAAACAATAAACGAATGAATTTAAGAAAAAATATACATCGCAGCTTGAACAGTTGGACAACGATAGTAAATATAATGTAACATTTTTGCCAAAAGTTACTACATAACAGTTCAATGCAATCAAAATTCTTTTCAAACTTTTAGAAAGAGGTTTCGTTTGCATTCCGAATATAAAATAATAAATTCGTTTAGGTTTAACACTAACATAAATTAGGCGTAGTTAAAAACGCCTAATGTATGTTAGTGTGCATTTAAAGATCCTCTTTACAAGTATGAAATTGTGCAGCAATTTCTATTATTCTTGTGTAAAAAATTGCCGGTGTGCGTAACGAAAAGAACAGATTTTGTATTTTGAATAATGAAGCAATTTTCGAGCAAGTGGGAGCGAAAATAATAACGTTACAACGCATTACAAAGAAAAGTATAACAACACATGAACAATTTACGTATAAATTGATTTAATTTGGCATATTGGAATTGATCACTTGATCAAATTGTCTGGCTGAATCAGTTTCTGCGTTAAGGCCGGTCCTGAGCTATAAAATTATCGCATCGGTCTACGATTCTTGTCAATAAGCAACAAAATAAAAGGTATAAATTCAAAGGCATGCGGTCAAAACTACAATTTCGCTGTCCACTGCATTAAATTTATCGTCTTTCGAATCATCGCAGGGGCGTGATCTTGCAGAGCAATCTATTTTATAGTTCTCTCCGGAGTTCCAACTTAATGTTGGTGAAATTATGTTATTAGCTTTGAATTACGCCCAAACTTTAGATGAATAGTCATCAATTATAGTAAAATAGACATAATTATCGATTTAAAAGTTTAGTATTTCGTTGGCAAATCGGTGGTATTTTTGAAAGTCTAATACCTATTGATATTAAAGGATAAGCTGACACGTTATTTCTAATACTATTCCAAAGAAAAAAAAAATACACTTTGTAAGTTTACGTAAGTTTTTTATACCTTTTTTACCTGTTATCTCCCAAAGCCACCAATGATCCAAACTTCATAGTCGCTGATCGTTCTTCCCTGTGTTGGAGACAATACACTGAGGAACTTTCAGCTTTTACAAAATAACGAAGTTCTGGGCCTCGCTGGCTCTTAGTCCAATAGGCCTTATTATCTCTTAAAGTTTTTCTTGATTGGTTTTCTGGTTCTCCGAGTCGGTACGACATAATAGCAGTTCAGCGGATTTTTTGCCACCACGTTGTAAATAACGGTTTACTGGGACAAAAATAAGTGAATGAAGATAATAATTTTATAAAATATATTGTCGATTGCCATGCAAAAGAATGCAAAGTAATTTTTGGACAATTTTGGGTTTTGAATATCATTATGAAGATTCGAATGTAAGACAAACTTCAAATAAGTCAGCGTCACACAGCTCTGCTTATCTACAGAGTTGGATATCCTCGCGACGGCTGATGCAGTGACCTTTGGTAAGACATGTAGGTACTTAATTATATTTAATGTGGTTTTGCGGACATTATATATTTCAAACCGTAGTAGTAGATCACGAATGACTTTATAAGGCAAACGCACAAAGTTAATTTAAAGAAACCAGAAAAGAAATCTCGACGTGTCTTGAGCGTAAATTACGTCTTGTTGCCAAGGGTTCACAAGGTTGAAACAAACAAAACAAGAAACCGCAGTGCGGTGTATCCTATCTCTTATACATATTTGGATCAGTTTTCCGATCTTTTTTCTAATTTGAGGAAAATTTTATCTAATCTTGTTCCTATTTCATCAGGAATTTGATTAAAGACCCAAATGCAAATTATTTGAAACATTAAAGTTATTTTAATCACAATTTTAAATGAATTAGCTTCCATATTATCACATGCAACAGGGCCGTTAAAAATCTAGGAAAAACGGTTGATACTTTTCCATATCGCGGTTGTATGTGTTTCAAGCCTTAGTTACATATTACAAAGAATTTTTGTTCTCAGTAATTTGCTTAAAACGCTTCATACCATAGGCACCTTAAATGTATGTAATTAAAATGACTAACCACACGTTTATGTTGGCCAAACAACGGGTCAGCCTGTATAATTTAAAAAGAACTTAATTATATTTAATGATTTAATCGGGACAAACAGTAGCTTTAACTAGAGGTCTTTCATTAACGTTATTTATAGGGTCCAGACATATACCTACTGGTACTTAAAACAAACAAGAATATTATGCTAAGTATATAATATGTCCAATAAATAGCCTCTTAAAATTAACGGTCACTTAGTGGCCCACTTACCTTTTCATTGTTAAGTGCGTGCTAAGCAGATAAAATATTACTTATTTTAAGGGTGCAGAAAAACATCGTTTATAATATTATGAGAGTACTATAAAATGCTCTCAAAAGTGTATGAAGTCTACCAATCCACACTTGGCCAGCGTAATGTAGGTAAAGTTCGCGAAAGGTCGAGATGGCAATCGGAGTATGAGGCAGGGCGACGCCCCACGCATGCCCACACCGGGTAAGCGCGGGGGCTGTGCAGGTATGCGGGGCGTCCCCAACCCGATTGCCATCTCGACCTGTCGCGTACTAAGTATAAGTAATATGGTCCCTTAAACCCTTCTTATTCTGAGAGGACATCAGCTGTTCTCAGTAGTGGACCGCCAATGGGTTGAGATGTTATATTACGAGTATGTCATTACGGGTATTACGGGTACGTATTAGGTTATGTTTACTGAGTTTTTTAAAACACAGAATGGAGTATCTTGTATACTTAGATCAAATAAAATACTGAAGCGAAAAAATATTGTTATCATTTTATTATGCAAAACAGTCTAGTTTATGGGTTAGTGGGATCTTTATTTTTATATTCTTGTTTTGGACAAAGAAAGAATGAGATTAATTTCGAAATCTATTTATCAAAATGATAAGCATCGATATCAACAGTCGTTCTTTACAAGTGTCGTACGGTTTCTTAGAAAAACTAAAATACAAGTATGTAGATAAATGTGCTCTCACTGTGATGTCGAAATAACAGAATTTTCATAATAAGGTCATTTGCACAACTACAAACATCCGAATCTAATTTTCGAAGCGACTGAACTGATTTTGACAGGACGTGGACATAAACTAAGCTACTAGTTTAAGTATTGGCACGGAACTCTAAAATTAGTGGCGATCGTAATAGATTGGAGACGGCCGAAGTGATACAGAGAATTCTCAAATCAATTGCACAGCCACAAAGAAGATAGAAGATTAAGCTACTTTTTAGTGATAATAAAATAACTTCCTAAAATAAATAACATCATACTTACCACACATTAGACGGATAAGATAATAAAATAATAGCGATTGTACAGTTAAAATCTCAGATTTTCAGCTTCGCTTGCACTATGATAAATATGAGCAAGCGGTTTAATGTTAAGAGTCTGTTCACTAGAATAAATAAAGCTCGCATTGCAATAATATTATAATGATATTTACTAGAAGTTATTGCTCATTCTCAGTACTAAGAGTACGGTATACGTATATCACAGTACGTGCTTTTAACATTAATGTAGTCGTTATTTAAACCAAAGGAGATCATTATTTTTGGGCCTTTTCTGAAAGTGCCGGCCAACGAAAAAAAATGGTACGGATCGTTAGAACTAGCCATTTGGAGTAATAGTTAATATGGCAGAAAAGTTGTAGGATTGCTCTGAACCAAGTTATACAAGGTCGAAGATTCGTCATTTTCATACATTTTGTTGATTTCTAAAAGTGCTGGGAAACATAAAATAATGTTAGATATTGCTAGAACTAATGATTTGAAGCAATTGTCATTATGACGCAAGGGCTGTGGGGCCATTATATGTCGTGTTATACAAGTTATACAAAAAATGAATATACTTTGTATAATTAATTGTTACCGATTTTATGATTTTGTTACTGTTCTGATGGTTTTATACGAATTTGAATACACGTACAATTATTTTGACTCCCACGAAGTGCTGGATAAGGACAAAATTCGTTTATACATACCTGGATTGTATGCGGCCTTGTAATACTAGGTTATCTCATCCAGCCATCTCCCAAACTTCTGCCACTGGGATATCTCCGGCGAGCTCTGTGATGAATGCGCCATTTGGTTATAAGTACTTAACTGTTCACCATAGTAACTACGGGCTTGCTTCAGCCAATAGCTGCCCAAAGCAACCTGCGTCAATTCTTCTGTGAATCTAGGAAAGTCATTGAACGGAGGATGTCGGCTTTCATAGCCTGGAAATGAGCTCTTCTTCTATTATAATAATTATTGTGTGTGATAACAAGTTCTGCTAAACTGTTTTGCGCATTGACCAGTTCATGGATTTTGTCAAGGAAATCACGTCTGTAGTACACGTTATTGTCTATCAGAACATGATAGCTGTTTAGCGATGTTACCGCAATCCTGAAATAATCGATCACGTTACTTAATGCCTGGTCACTCTGATCAATCCTGAGCAAACGAAAATCTCTTTTAAAGCAATTGTTCATCACTTCCACCATCCAGCGGCAAATGGTAACAAGTTTAGATTTATTGGTTTGGTCAGTAATTAGCTGGGTTTCATTTAAATGTTTTGGTTCTAGCATTTGTGTCACATAACCGCATGCCTCAAGAAAGAAAGGCTATCTATAAAGGGCATGTACAGACAGATACAGGCATGTACATATATCTTCAGAAAAGCACTAATTACTTTTTTCAGTGAAAATCATACCCTAGCCACAAGTTCCGAAACCACTAAAAGACTTTATATTTGTTGCGATGGAACAATAATCTACACGCTTCAGCAACTTCCAATGCCCAGATTTTAAATGAAACCTTAAATGATATAGAAGATTTTTACCGGATTTTTATCTTAGTCCATGGTTTTAGAGATACCATAAACAATCTTGAGGTAATCTTTCTTTCTTGAGGTGTGCGGTTATGTGGCACAAATGCCAGTAACAAAACATCAGTAAAAACCCGGCTAACTACTGACCAAGCCAATAAATCTAGACTTTTTACCATTTGCTGCTGGATAATGTAAATCTTTGGAAGAGATTTTTGTTTACTCAGGGTTATTCAGGATTTGTAACCGGACATTAAGTAATATGATCGATTATTTCAGGATTTTGTCAGCATTGCTGAACGGCTATCGTGTCCTGATAGACGACAACGTGCATGCACGTGATTTTCTTGACGTAATCCATGAACGGTCAATGAGCAAAACAGTTCAGCAGAACTTGTTATCACAAACAATATGTAGTTATAATAGAAGGAGAGCTCATTTCCAGGCTATGGAAGCCAACATCCTCCGTTCAATGACTTTCCTAGATTCACAGAAGAATTGACGCAGGTTGCTTTGGGCAGCTATCGACTGAAGCAAGCCCGTAGTTACTATGGTGAACAGTTAAGTACTTATAACCAAATGGTGCATTCATCACAGAGCTCGCCGGAGATATCCCAGTGGCAGAAGTTTGGGAGATGGCTGGATGAGATCACCTAGTATTACAAGGCCGCATACAATCCAGGTATGTATAAACGAATTTTGTCCTTATTGAAGCTGATCCAGCACTTCGTGGGAGTCAAAATAATTGTACGTGTATTCAAATTCGTATAAAACAATCAGAACAGTAACAAAATCATAAAATCGGTAACAATTAATTATACTAAGTATATTAATTTTTTGTATAACTTGTATAACACGACATATAATTGCCCCACAGCCTTCGGGTCATAATGACAATTGCTTCAAATCATTAGTGCTAGCAATATTTAACATTATTTTATGTTTCCCAGCACTTTTAGAAATCAATAAAATGTATGAAAATGACGAATCTTCGACCTTGTATAACTTGGTTCAGAGCAATCCTACAACTTTTCTGCCATATTAACTATTACTCCAAATGGCTAGTTCTAACGATCCGTACCATTTTTTTTCGTTGGCCGGCACTTTCAGAAAAGGCCCAAAAATGTATGGAGCTAGAATGATCTCCTTTACCGTTATTATGGGTTTCGCGAATATGACAGGTTGCGCACGAGTTTGATATACAGAAGTAGGGAATAGTCCGAGATCCCGTAGAGGGTTTTACTAGCATGATTTATGAAACTTGGTTTGATTATAACGATGATAAGAAACGAGCATAGCCTAGTGGTAGACGTCGGCCTCCTGTTTGGGTAGGGAGGGTAGGGGAGGGGGTGGGGGGTGTGTCGAGGGTTCGATCACGGGCACACAGGTCTAACTTTTTGAAGTTATGTGCATTTCCAGCAATTACAATATCACTTACTTTAACGTCAAACCCTTCTCATTCTGAAAAGAGACTCATGCTTGGTAGTGATTTAAATCTTATTTATGCCGATACAAGTTAGCTCTTGACTACAATCTCACCTGGAGGTAAGTGATGATGCATTCTATGATAGAAGCGGACTAACCTAGAAGGGGTATGACAGTTTTCATTTAGCCCATTTGACCCTTTGGTGAGTCGGCAATGAGTCGACGATCATGATTGATGATGATGATGATGTATCTAGTGTCAAGTATTTTGAGTCGATTTAGTCATCTGTCACTGCCAACTGTATCCAATGCGACTTGCGAGAATTTGGCATGAAATAGGTGCTGTGAAGTTTCAACTTTTTTAATACGTGCCATTTTTATGAAAGCAACTTTAATAAGCACGGTTGCCGCTTATCTTAATAGGTTATAGGCAGAACCGTTTTTTGGTGAACCCCGCTGCTTCTTTTTAAATATAATATTTACTTATGAGCTTACATAAAAAAGCAGCTAGCATATCTAGTTTATCGCAAGTAAAGCAAAAGTATTAGTACTGCATTTTTATGGGAGAGGTAGTTCTCCAACCTCTAAAAAGAGGCTCCAACCTCCTACAGATGTTTTTAACTTAAGTTACCGGAAATAAACAATTTTGAATTATGAAAAAGAACTAGAACTAAGTATCGTAAAAACTTTCGTCTTTTATCAAGCACCTTGTCAGAATGTTCTACGGTCTCTCAGGCCATCGGGCCAGGAACGCACAATAACCGCGATATTATAGCGGAGATGGCTCAGCGGGGGCCCGGCCCGGAGGGAACCACCTCAAAAGCTTTTGGTTGGAGATTTATAGAAATTGCTACTGTTTACGTTTGTTGCTGCTTTGTGGCGTGTAAGGTGTAGGCGTAATTGTTATTGTCGTTTCTTTATGCGTATCGCAATATATGTATATAAAAAAATAGTAGAGTTATAGTATAGGCATTTACACAACGTTATGACTAAATAGAGATACGAGTAAGTACGTCTATTTTTACTATAGTGGTATAAGAAAATTTTCGTAATTTCTAAGGATAAAGTTCGTATAATTAAACATGAATCTTTGCTACTAAATGAGTAACAATATGTACCTATGTATGCTCCAAAGATTATTACTATAGAACCTCACTCACTTTTGTATATATAATAATATAATCTGTAATAAATTAAATGATTTTTTAATTTGTAGTGTTTGTGGTTATTGAAGTCGGTTTTACTTTATTTTTTATTTCACAATTTTTTGTGGCGCTCAGGAGTAAAAAGGTCCTCTATTTTATAAGATCCAAACAATCCACCGGTATTTGGTACAAAGGTTATAGGCATCCCAGGGACGGACATAGCTACTAAAATCAAAAAGTAGGCAGTAGGTATTTACTACCTACCTACCTACCCACCCACGGGAATTTAAAAAAAACCGAGATCCATATGAGCGAAGATTTGGCTTTAGTACCGAGACAGTTTGTATCCTGGACACAGACTATTTTTTATCCCGGAAAGTCAAGGAGTTCCCACGTGATTTTTAAAAACTTAAACCCACGTGGACGAAGGTGCGGGCATCAAGTTAGTTCTAGTCTTTAATATTGCTGAAAATGAACCACAAACGTCCCGGTTCACACAAGACAATAACATATAGAGAAGGTCGATTCATTATCCAACTAACCCACTTCCCTCTAGACATACTCGAAATTTTATATTAATGGCTGTCTGGGAGATACATATCAGATTGGTTCATGCTTCTGGCGAAAGTTCCGCGAATATAGTATGCTCGCAAATTGATTGGGCCGTCTTTGTGAGTGCCGGAATTGAATCACCACAGGGCCCACGCAAGTTTAACACGCACAAGTCCTTAAATGCACGCAAATTATTTTTTGTTAAGCGAAAACTTTATCTCTAAATACAGAGGGTTCCACTTTTATCCGAATCAAAATCGACACAAGAAAATAAGAAAGCTGTTGTAATAAAATAATAAATAATGTTTATGACGACAACCATAGACCCAACAGAAATAAATCTCATACTTAGGTCACAATATGCATGTTATCAACTGACAGACGTCCACTACTTATTATAGGTAGGTCTCTTATAGCTCAGTCTGTTTGCTAGACTTTGGTCTTCAAGCACTAAAGTATTTTAACTGTAGGTAGTTGTAATATAAAATTTGTTTATTACTAGGTGATGCCCCCGATTTCGTCTGCGTGTTTTTAGGTTTTTCAAGATTCCGTGGGAAATTTTTGATTTTTCAGGATAAAAGTAGCCTATGTCCGTCCCCGGGATGTAAGCTAACTCTACCCAACAAAATCAGTTAAACTGTTGGGTTGTGAAAATCTAGCAGACAGACAGACAGGCAGACACACTTTCGCATCTATAATAATACCTATTAGTATAGTCCAAAAGCCTTGCATTTAAGCAATAGCGCCAGCTTCATAGGAGAACAGCTGCATGCCCATTGGAACATTATTTATTATTTTATCTTTGAATTATTTATCCGTTACATTTTAATAATAATAAAAAAGGATATTTTTTCCCTATCCTAATTACACTAGTCTAGTATAGTAGTAAAACAGAAGAAATAAAATTGATTGTAAATAAACTTTTCATAATATAATTTTTCTAGATCCTTGAAAGGAACTCGAAATCACACTGACACAGTTAAAATCTTCGAAGACACAACGGGCGTTTCGAAGTGATTAACGGCGACCCACTTTGCGAAAATTTTGGCTGAATTACAAATATGTGGTCGTCCTACCTTAATCTAGTTGTGTTATCATAATGTAACATCTCTGTATTGGAAATGTCTGCTAGGAGTGACCTTGTTGGCTTACCGTGCCGAATGTAATCTGTCTTTTACTAGTTGATAGAGCTAAACCCTGATTAACAGACGCCTCTTGCAACACGGTGTATTGGCACAGGCTGCTTCATATATAATTAGTTATCGTTAGTTAAATGAAGCGGTAAAAATAATGGCTCGGACGCATGCTTGGCCATTCGCAAGAAGTCATTTTCTTTAGGTACACTTTTAGTTCTTTTGTCTGCTTATATTCAAAACAGTTCCTTGTCGTCATTAAACAATATCATTGGGTCTTGTATCATCATCATCATCATCATCACGATCAGCCAACCACCGGCTCTCTATTGAGCACAGTTCTTTAGAATGAGAAGGGTTTGACCATAGTCTATCACCCTAGCCACAAACGGATTGGCAGACTTCACACACCTTTGAGAACACTATGGAGAACTCTCAGGCATGCAGATTTCCTCAAGATATTATTTTCCTTCACGTCGTATATACTGTATGGGTCTTTTACAAGTACCTACTCTACTACTGTACCCTTTTTATAAGCATTTTTATTATTGAATCGTTTTCAGAAATCGGTAATCATTGAGGCTTGTATCAAACACGAAAGAATACAGGATTGAGGCACGATATGCGCTTGATCGGGGCGAAGATGTATTCAGCAGGTCAAAAAAATTATTGACACACTCTAGCTTATGCCCCTTTATTAGCAAAACAAATTTCTAGCCCCTATTATACCCCTTTAGGGCTCGAATTTTCAAAAATTCTTTCTTAGCGAATGTCTACATCATTTATAATAGTTATCTGCATTCAGCTGCATCCCAAATTTTGGCCCGATACATCCAGTAGTTTGAGCTGTGCGCTGACAGTTCAGCCAGCCAGTCAGTCAATCAATCACCTTTTCCTTGTTAACCGACTTCAAAAAAAGGAGGAGGTTCTCAATTCGTCGGAATCTTTTTTTTGTGAAAAATCTTATTCATTTGCTAAACATTTTTTCGCCAGACCTGTCAAAAAATTATTGTTATTCTAAGGTTATTCTGCGTAGCCATCGTCGGGAGGGGGCTGGATCTCTACATTATCTTTATGGAATTGGTTGACATATCACGCGTAGTATTCAATTATTTCATTTACTTTCTAAATATTTCTATGCTTTGTGAGCGAGAACGGATTTCATACACCATTTAATATGAACGTAACGTCTTGGTTAAATATTACAGATCTCGGGTCTAAACAATAAGGGCAGACTTCAGAATACGCTCGTGCATATATCCCCACTCATAATTTACAACAATTTTACAACTCTACTTTCTTTTATTATTTTAGTAGTCTGACCTCCGTCATCATTTTTCTCCATAAAAATTTAAAAGCATGGTCGGAGGTTTTACATAACCTAACACTATTGTTAACAATTCGATGACCTTATATTTCGACCTGAATCTATAAAATATGATTGATGCAAACAAGGAGGTTAGTAGTTGTTGTAATTTATTTTTTGCCGTCTTTGAATTCAAATTCAAACCTTTGACCGGAACAAGAGATCGTTTGCATATGATTTCTATTGATTATGGTCGTATTGTTGCCTCTTTTTAACCCCCGACCCAAAAAGAGGGGTGTTATAAGTTTGACTTGTGTATCTGTGTATCTGTCTGTGGCATCGTAGCTCCTAAACTAATGAACCGATTTTAATTTAGTTTTTTTTTTGTTTGAAAGGTGGCTTGATCGAGAGTGTTTTTAGCTATAATTCAAGAAACTCGGTGCAGCCGTTTGAAAGTTATCAGCTATTTTCTAGTTACTGTAACCTTCACTTGTCGGGGGTGTTATAAATTTTTAATTTACACTTGTAATTTTTAAATCTGTTATTATTTTTACTTTTCGTTTAAAATGATATTATTGTATGAAAGCGTAATTTTTATTGTGTGAAATAAATTACAAGAGTTCAATCTCTCACGGGATGCAGCAATATTGAACATTATTTTGGCCATCGGTGTCAAGAATATAGCCTCGATAGCTCAACGGTTATAGGAGCGGACTGAAAACCGAAAGGTCGCTGGTTCAAACCTCACCCGTTGCACTATTGTCGTACCTACTCCTAACACAAGCTTTATGCTAATTGGAGGGTCAAGTCAACATAATAAACTTGGCTAATATTCTTTATTAAAAAAAAGACAATATCTTGTAGGTACCGTTGAGAGACAATTTAACTTCTATTACAATAAAAACTACGTATTGCACTTACTGTGAATGTTTATTTATTTATTCATACCAAGACTACATAAATTACATACTTAATACGAGACAATGAGCGTGAATATTCAATTAAAATAGCACCAAGTAAATTGAGCCAATTGTAAGGACATCTGTGGCAACAAACGAATACGAGCAGAGTAAAATACATAAATATATGTCATTTCCAATTTCGGCATACATATAAGACATAAAATTATGATGTAAACTGAGACGCCGTTCTTCGCCGCTGATGTCACCATGCGCCAAGTAAATCACTTACTACTTAATGGCAGCTGTTTAAATGGTTGACCTGCAGTGCGTCTTTTTAATAAGCTCGATTAACATGGAACAAGATGACATCAAGTTTCGTAGAGCTGCTTTGATTCTGGGTACAAGTTGGTGGAGATTTCAACTGTAAATAGGTATACAAATACATTTTATGCACTACTAGCTGATGCCCGCAGCTACGCCCGCGTGGATTTAGGACGCATGTATTATACATATAAACCTTCCTCTTGAAACGCTCTATCTATTAAAAAAAATTGCATCAAAATCCGTTAAAGATCTAAGCATATATAGGGACAGACAGACAGGGAAGCGACTTTGTTTTATACTATGTAGTGATAATAAGAAACAGTACCGAAGTGACAGACTTAGAAACTGTTTTGAACAGGAAATTTTGTCCAAAAAACTAGTTTTTTTCGACTACGATGTATTCGATAAAAGAAAAAGACTTTTTTTTACCACGTTTGAAACAAATTGTTCTAGAATACGTATTTAATACGTATGTTTTTTCTCAGTGTTTTAAATAGTTTTTAAAAGCCTTGTTTTAAACATTTGAGTAAAACAATGCAAACCGGAAATTGATCAGCAAATTTCTAAACAGGGGAAGTATTGTAAAGAGAGGATGTAAGTAGAGAGTATGTATCCACATTCCAAGCAATCGGTCAAAATATATTAACCAATAATTCTGGAGTAGATAATCGCATGCATGCTTAAGCCACGCCACTTATGCAACGTATAAAATATTGCTAATCATAAGCAGGCGGCCGTAGCTCACCGACCAGACAGAGATGGAGCTTGAGATATAGATAATCTAATAAGTCAGATCTGAAACGCCACTTATGCAACGTATAAAATATTGCTAATCATAAGCAGGCGGCCGTAGCTCACCGACCAGACAGAGATGGAGCTTGAGATATAGATAATCTAATAAGTCAGATCTGAAGCCAAACGTCGACCAGTGGTATAACTCAGGGTTGAGATGCCAGAGGTTAATTAAAAATAGCTTTAATATTATATTGAAGATAGAGTCAGATTAAAACGCATCCAATTTATGCAACCTGTAACTGTACTTGATTTACTTGAAGTTATTACTTTAAATAATTTAGAATAGTCTAGCCAAACCTCTGGTTCTGGTAGGTAATAACTCTATCAGTATAACTGTGAGATGGTAGAGTTTATAAATAATTTATATAGACGCGATGTCGTTGTACTTAACTATATTTTACTAGTTTAGGTTTTATCTTGTACATTAATAATTCTTGTAATGTTGGAGCAGTACACATACCTTGGAAAGTACATGGAAAGAAACTTGTACAGCTCTGGTTGCTAAATATGTAAAAAGGGCAAAGATAACACAGTCAATAAGTAAGTCGTGATATTTACATAATGTTTTGCAACGGATAGGGCTTTTGTTTTGATTTCTGTCTCATTGCATTAAAGTTAACAAGTACTTAAATTGATTTGAAGTCCTTTGTGGAAGGATCCCCAGACATTTATTTTAACATTTGTTTTGTAAGAGCTGTAGCCTGGTATTGCCGTAAGAAAGAAGAGTTGTTAGGAAAGAGGTTCTCGTTAGATCGTAAGAGGAATGGAACCAATCCACTAATGGGCGATACATAAATAGTATCTAATAGCTAATAAAGGGCCAGCTGTCCAGGAAACATGAAATAATAAAGTTCTGGATGACACAGTAGGTACTCCACAGGGTATGAGATGTATCAGTTTATAATATAGATACAGGACACATAAAAGAGAGACAAAAATGTATTGTTTGTTTCTCAGTTTTGAGGAAGAAAGAAAGAAGATCGGGGAAATGCTGGGATGTTTTGTGGTAGAGAGTCTCATATTATAATATACAAAAATGGTGGAGGCAAAACGGAAGTGGCTGGTAATTGAAGAATACAATATGAAAGGTATGATAGAGAGAAAGGTGGAGAGAGAAGAATGAGTCAGGCTGCAACAGTAATGGTAGGCCACCAAGGCGGGTACATTATTGCTTGGAGCAAGGAGGGGTTTTATTCGGTGGGAGTCCACAGTATCCGATTAGGATTCTTATGTCCATGAGGATTTCTCCTCTTATGCAAAAAAATAAATTTACTTGACTGTGATCTATATTATTATAATATTATAATTGTTGTTATATATCTAAAGGTGTGTTATATATTATAATAAAATCTGTATCTCACCAACATACCTATTATGGCACAATTAGTGTCTTCATGCGCATATTATGTATTTAAACATCGATATTTTTATAAAATGGAAAAGTTACAGCTTTTTAACCGCAATAAAATAATTTATAAAGAACTATAGTCATACGTGTTCAATTTTTCGTTCAAGTTTTAATACAATTATTATTGGTGCCATGTAAAAATGTAACAACCCTTAGGAATGTCTGCAGATCTGACGGCCGAGGTTTTATTTTATCTTCTAGGGTTATCGTTTTATTTTTAGAATATAAGTTTTATCACATAATATAAATGGATTTGCATTGCAATTTTATGAAAGTTGAATGAACAACAAAACAGGACCGGACTTTGACGTTGCACGGTTCGTTAAACTTAAAGCACCTACATTTTTGGATATCTGAAGAAAAATGCCTAATTGTGTAAAAATAATGTAAGGAGGCCTATAGTATAGTAGGTATCTTCTTACACATAAGTATTATATACCTATATACTTCCCTAAGAACTAAATTATTTACATATTAAATTTAATATCTACAATCAAATTTGTCTTCTTACTTGTGTGATGAAAATCGATATGTACATTATCAATATCGCACAATACAATAAAAAACCACAGATACTTTGCCCAATGTTATTTTATTGAGTTGTAATCGCGTATTTTTGGCCAACATCGATCATTGAACTTGAAGGTCGATGCAAATTTTAGGGCGCATTACTCAATAAGGATAATAATCAGATTAAGAAACCATCAATTATTACGTGTTTATGTAACGTTGTTATACAAATGAAAGTAAAAGTGGAGACGTAATTTGTCCCTAATTTCCATACGGGTCTCGTGGCATTTAGCCGGCACTTTTAGCGGTGTGTTTTCGCTAATTACCATCTCGTTTGCAATTTAAAATCGCATGTAACGTGGCACTGGCAGCGTCTATTAGCGAAAGCGTAGGGTGTTTCCAGTAATTGGCAAGGGTGTGGTGGCACATGTGTGGACTGGGCAGCGGCCGCTGTCAGTAGGTACGGTACACTTGTACACTTGTAGGTGACTATCACAGCCCATTATGCAAGCTTCACACCGCTACAGAGTGCTGACATTTCCTGAAAGATTAGATCAGTTAATATTGTAATAGGCGTATACAACACTCATTATACATTAATGATTTACTCTAGCCGAGCAGTATACTACAGTACCGTAGTGAGCTACGTACATCTATATCTAAATCTATCTACGCACATATATATCGTAAATTATCGAATAATAATCATTTAAATTAGGTAGGTAAGAATAAGTACCTACGTATTTATTGAAAGTTAGTTACCTAAGTAAGATTGAAATAAACATATGCACTTACCTACTTTCAGTATTGAAAAGTAATGGAATTTAAATTTATTTAATTTTAAACACAGAGTGGATGAACAAGTTAGTCATTATCTCTCCAATAATATGATAAAAATTAAAATATTTCGCGGAATTGGTTTTGTTTGTAGGTATATCCTTCAATCACACCGAATGGAGCAACGGATTATCATGCTCTTTTTTGTATGAACATAGTTAATTAAAGACTGGAAAATGACTTGGCTACGTTTTATTCCAGAAAATCTAAAAGTTCCCAGGTGATTTTTAAAAATCCAAATTCGACGCGGATGAAGTTGAGGGCATAAACATTTACTCCCGTATGAAGTTATTAATAATAGTTAGACAAGGAGCCACGCCGAAGCCATTATGCCTTCTCCACCGCACTCTGTAATATGACATGATTCATAAACCATACATATTATAAGCCATACAAACCCTGCACGCACAAGCTTTGCGGTGCTCTAAAAGTCGCACATCGCTGCCGTAGCGCTTTTTGTCTGTCGAAGCCCTTAAAGTGTGTACACGAAAATAATATGAAGCAACACTATATTCTAATTGCCTATTCATAAATTATGTTCATACTCATCCAATAAAAAGACTACTCACTCGCTGTCCATCCACGTCCACGGTTGACAGTCCTGCACCTATTGCGATCGCAATGAGCTCGTAGGTAATACTTGTAGGTAATGTATAAGGCATTAGTCATGTTACATCTTTGAGGTCAAATGGTCGAGCTGGCACTGATGGCGACGCTTAGTCAGTGCCACTCCGCGATGAAGTTGGATGACGCTGTCAGGTTAGTCGTTTGTTGTCCTGAGAGCAGCTCAGACGGACGACAAATTCCATACCTACTTCCATACAACTAATCCATACTTCCATACTTCCAGTTTCCATACTTAATATTAAAATGTGTCCGTCTGCCTGTCTGCTAGCTTTTCACGACCCAGCAGTTTAAGCGAATTTGATGAAAGGCACAGAGTTAGCTTACAGCCCGAGGATGGACATAGGCTACTTTTTATCCCGGAAAATGTAGCCTAAGAAAAAGAGTTTCCACGGGATTCTTGAAGGCCCATCCGCTTAAGAGATTTATATGAAATTTCAACAGAGGTATCTTGCGCCCCGGATATAAGCAACTTTTTATCCCAGAAATTTTCCACGGGGTTTGTAAAATCCTCATCAAGTGAAAGAAAGACTGGCTAATTTTAGTGCAAGAGATCGGTCTGACTGTCTAGCGTGGAAATGCAGCCAGTACTCTGGCACTATTCCACGCGGGCATGGTTTGTACAGAAAGTATTTACTTAGCCAAACTGCAAAATTTTCAATTTATTAACTGTGAAAGTGTGTCTGTCTGTCTGCTACCTTTCCACAGCCCATCCGTTTAACCGGTTGGTACATAGATAGCATGAATAGACATCTTTTTGTTCTGGAAAATCAAAGAGTTCCCTTGAGATTTTCAAAAATCCTAAATCCACCTGTATAAAATTGATGGCATCATCTTATTCTATACAAAAATAGCTTATAGTGATTATCATTTTTATGGGTAAACATTTTTCCACGTGGTAGTCTTCAACGTGTTTTACGACAATTTTACGAGATACATTACCCGTGGTTTTGTCTGAATTACCTACCATAACATTTTGAAAGCCAGCATCATGCTTTGAATTAAACCAGATGAAATATGAAAGAAGTTATTAATTATTTTCTGCTTCATTCTATAGAAAAAAAAAAATACTAGGTATACTAATACTTATACCTATATTTAGGAAAATAACCCATATTTGACTTTTTATATAAATTGCAAGCAAACGAGCAGGCGGATCACTTGATGTCAAGTGACCACCGCCACCCAAGCACAATTTTGCAGCACCAGAGGAACCGCCAAAGCGTTGCCGGCTTTTTGCCGGAATTTAAAATTCAAAAAAAAAATCAAAATATTTATATTCAATTAAACTTTTACAAGTGCTTTTGAATCGTCAAAATAATCTATCAATGGTTCGGAATGCCATTCCTACCGAGAAGAACCAGCAAGAAACTCGGCAAATTTAAAAGAAAACCTTTATGGCGAGGTAAGAAAATTCAAACAGGAATTTACAAGATTAAATTCTGATGCATCCACAGACCACATTGTTCAAAATACAGTAAATCCTCATAATATTATACCTACCTACCTAAATGTGAAAGTGTGGATGTTTGGATGTTATATTATAATATGTGTGTGGATCTGAATGAAATGTAATGAAGTCAGTGGTATGTTTTATTTGCGACAACCGCCCGTTTGTACTGAACGAGGACTCATGAGTTCATTCGTGTTGCACAGACGTTATTGAAGCGTTGAATAGCTTGTTAAATATCACATCTCCAGACCTCCTGACAGGACTGCAATATTCTATCGAGCAGCTAATAATGGCTGTCTGCCATTGTGCCTTTACATAACGTCCAGAGCGTCCAAATCGCAGTTACTTTATACAATAAGGTGCTAATAGGTATATACATAGTAACATATTCAGTCGAATGCTTAGGTAGTTACCTAATAGCATATAAGGACTAATAGAAAACCCGCGACTTATTAAACTTTAAGAGACTTGCCACGATACAAAGTGTCAGGAATGCATGACGTGACTTTTTAACCCCCGACTCAAAAAGAGGGGTATTATAAGTTTGACGTGTGTATCTGTCTGTGGCATCATAGCTTCTAAACTAATGAACCGATTTTAATTAAGTTTTTTTGTTAGAAAGGTGGTTTGATCGAGAGTGTTCTTAGCTATAATCCAAGAAAAAAGTTATTGTAACCTTTACTTGTTGGGGGTGTTATAAATTTTTAATTTACACTTGTAATACTATCCCGAAGAAAACATAAAAATTTCAGACTTCATACTTTGACGTAAAATTTTGTAAGTAGGTGTCTCTTTGTTATACCTCTTATCTGCCAAGTTCACCATGATCCAAACTTCATAGTCACTGATCGTTACTCCCTGTGTTGGGGACAATACACAGAGAAATCAGTTTTAAAAAAATAACGAAGATCTGGCTCGGGCCCTTCGCAGGCTTTTTAACCCCCGACCCAAAAAGGGAGGTGTTATAAGTTTGACGTGTGTAATACACAGTGTGTATTTGTGTATCTGTCTGTGGCATCGTAGCTCCTAAACTAATGAACCGATTTTAATTAAGTTTTTTTTGTTTGGAAGGTGGCTTGATCGAGAGTGTAGCAGCTATAATCCAAAAGGTTCAGCCGTTTGAAAGTTATCAGGTCTTTTCTAGTTATTTGTAACCTTAACTTGTCAGCGGTGTTACAAATTAATTTACACTTGTAATCCATCAGGTATACATACTTGTTCTCCAAACCTATAAAAAAGAAAAGTTATATTATACAAATATGGTGCCTTTTTCCTCCCTCCTTCGACCGTATCAATTTTGGGACTATTAAAAGTACAACAAAACGAAGTAAGAAGCAAGAAAGGAAGAAGAAAAGTTAACAAAACTGGTTCCTAGTAATATTACGAAACTGATTATAACGTCTTTGTATTGACCTAATTGGACAATTTGAGTTTAAATTGCTTCTGGACTTATATTAGGTCAGTACTCAATTTTAAATGAGGTCCCCAATCATTTTATTGATCTTATGTAAAAAGATCTTCGGTATTTTTATTATCATTTTAAGTGCACTTAACTAATGCAGAAACGATATAAGCTTTCTTGTTACTGATCAGCGTTCAATAAGTTAGTCATTACATGAAATGCAGTAGTTTCTACATTCATACAATTTACCCGTAACTAATTTAAAAAGAGATTATACAGAAGCAGTTATCCGGGGCAGTGAATTTGTTTCCGGGAGCAATAGCCTGAGGTAGGTAATCAATTTATTTAACCACTAGATACAAAGTTATAAGTAGTTGGCGTAAATGTTATGGCGAATACTTCTGATGTTATCAGTTACTCAGCTGTAATTGAATAGTGAGTAGATTTTATAATTTCTGCATATTGTAACTTTTTAAGAGCCCAGTAATGATCAGCACCATGGCCGTGTCCAGGAATACATTTCCAGATTATCAGGGCCTTAACTATTATATTTCATTGATGAAGTACCGAGTTACTGGAATTTCACCTTTCAATTTGACAGTAAAATAGAAAAAGTACATCAACAAACAGGAGCACGAGCGAAGCAAGCGCAAAATATCTGATATAATATACTTATTTGTAAAAAAATTGGTGTGCATCAAACTCAATGCGTAGATAGTTCTGTTTGTTGTGAGCCAAATTTTTTTTTAATAATTAGTTTAAAGTTACACGAGCTCAAGGATTTACGTACAGATCTTTTATTCCGTGTAACTTTAAAACTGGATATTTGTACGACAACCTGGCAAACCACATATACAAATATTAGCTTCTAGAAAATATTATTGTGTTTAAAATTTCATCGAGTTAGATTGGTTAATCTTCATAAATACTCAGATGAGAACCAAACTACGTTTGTATGGAGAGCTCGCTAGGGAAGCTTACTAGACAAGGGGGGGAGGATTGACTCTTTATTAATTACTAGTCCCGCATTGGTATGTTATCTTGATATTATAATAGCAACCTGTTGCGTATAAAGACTATCTTGAGACAGGTACAAATAGCTTCCTCGTTCCATCATAATTTCAATATTCAATTGTAGGTATGTGGGCAACGTGTTATTAAGAATCGAGAAATTGCTAGGTGACTAGGAAAAGGCCCAATAAATAACTGATAAAATACGTACTTATATTTAAAAATTATTGCCCAAACTTTATGAGTTATTAAAAACATTGATAACATTAACATATTGCTTACTAGCTGTGCCCGCGACTTCGTTCGCGTGGAATAGTGACTTTTCGGGCAGCATATTTTGAATTAATTGACATAACTTTTTTATTTATGAACCGATTGACATGAAATAAACACCAAATCTTAAGTGAAGCTTATTACAATATATTAGTGAAAACCGTATCTAAATCGAATAAGCCGTTTCTGATATTAGCGTGCACAAACACACAGACAAACAGACAAACAGACAAAAAAAAATTAATTACAATTTCGTGTTCGGCATCGATATAATAACAACCCCTGCTACTTTTTTTTATATATTTCCATTGTACAGACACCACTTTTCTACAATTTTATTATATGTGTATAGATTGTGCAACGGCATATTTAAATAGTGCGTAAATGAAGTCGTTTTAAAATAAAGTGCATTTGTCTGAGGTATCTACTTAATTAATGGTTTATAACATAACACATGTCCTTCAAATACTACGGCTATTTACAATCATTTAGAACACCTTGTTAATCTCTTTTTGACCTTGCATCAATATCAATGTTAAATGAAGTACCTACCTAGGTAAAACAGGTCGTACTTACTTAATTAAAAAAAATTAAAAATCGGACTGCCCTCCCAAAAAACGAACTAAAAAGTTGCGAGGTACGAATTTTTACCCTTGAAAATTAATATTTTATCCAGAAAAATTATAGCCCCTGTCACCCGGAGTAATATACTTTAAATATAATTCTAACGATACCCAATACATCCTATTTCTTCAGGCAATTAGAAGTTATGGAATATATCCCAACCAACACGAACCCTGAAAACATTACAGTCCTTTTTTGGACAGTCGTGTGTAACAATATAACATAAAACGGTATTTAATTTGTAAAAAACTTCTCAACTTAAGTTGATTTATGTTATGTCCTTTATTTGGTTGTTTGCCAGCGGATTTCTTTGTAAATTTACATAGCCAATTACGGGACCATTTTTTGGGGCATGTATACTGTTGCGGCTCACTTGTAGAGTAACAATTGAGATTTGTGTACCGATATGTCCTTGGATACATGTAAAGAACGGTACTCAAGAACAAGGGTACGAAATATATTTCAGTGAATAAAGGCTTAGGCATACGTAACGCGCGTGATGGCAGCGTCGCATGTAGAGTTCAACGCGATTCCTAGGAGTTAGACCACACCAATACAATACAAGGAACTCTATGAAGGCACGGAGCTGCTGCTGACGCGTCAGGGAATTATCACGACAAACTTCATACAGTTCTTTGTGTTTGTGGCGGTTGCCACAGTTGCAAGAAGGCACGTTTCACAGACCTCGATACGGACCTAAGGCGGACGACACTCACGACGCTCTCAATAGATGACAGCACGAGTATCATAAAGTTGATGTGCAATAGAAAAGTTAGAGGCCTGTAATTAAACTCCTGACCTTACGAGTAATAGTCAGAGATGTTAACTACTAGGCTATCGCGGCTTTCTTCATAGTCACATAGGCAGGGCACATTTGCATAGTCTTTAGTATTGTCACATCAATCGCTTCAGCTTTGACCCTTCGAACCTCGGACCTTAAAGCTTGAGAGCCTGTCGCGAGACTGCATTTGCATGACAGGACATCACACTGAACGTGTGTATATGTGATGCAATTTATCATATTAGAAGGTCACCATTGGCACGCTGTTGCTGAAGCTCTACACCAATGCGCGTTTCGCAGTGTCAACGCATTCGTATAGTTCCTAGTATCATAACTTCTAGGAGTATGACGTCACAGACCATATGCTTTAATTGTTGGTGGAATGCGTTCAATTTCTAAGTGGGGGAGAACGTGAACTAATCAATGATTAAATGGTAAAATATGAACAGAATTGATGTTTTTCACAGTTTATTAGTCAACCCAAACTTTGTTGCTTGCAAGTTGTTCAGATCATTACAAAGTAAGTAAAATTTCTGTGGACTGATTGTAATTCAGGGTATCATACGCAATGTAAATAAATGATTCAAAAAAATCTTGGACCCGCGTTAAATGCGTTTCCGACGCGAGGTCTGTTTGTTTCAGCCTTAGCGCGTTTTGGATGTCTCGCAAATTTATTACGTCACACACTTAACGGATTTAACCACGAAACGTGGACATGAAAAAGCTGTTTACAAAGGTCAATTTATACTGCGTAATTGACAGTGATTCTCGCATAACTCGAATGAAATTAATTGTTTTTGAAATTTTGACGCTACGTTCGCTTCTTCGCGCGATTAACAGCATGCAAGCTATCATATTTTCAAGTCGTCATGTTTAACATTACTTTAGGCTTTTTGCCATTTACTCTTATTACACTGTCGCAGAGAAGCCAAATGTAATGGATATGTCAATTTAATTTCACACATAAAACTTCTTGTTTTCAGAATTGCCAATGTAGTCTTTTACCCTGATTACATAACATTACTTATATTATACAATACTATTAAGAATATTAGACCCGTAACGTAGTATATAACTTTTTGTAGTAATTTTATTTATATTTGAAATTTTATTGTCAACTGCCATTTCTTGTTAACCACCTATAACTAACCGCATACTTTGTACCAACATAATATAAGCTAGTGATAGAGGAATGTGCAGTGCTCAGATAAACGAGCTTTAGGATTCATGCCATTTGTAACGAAAGTAAGTAAATCTTACACAATAGTAGGTAATGCGAAATTAATGTGTGTCTACCTTGCATCTTACCTCAATACAAGTAGTTATAGTAAATTAGCAACAAATAAAAAATGCAAATTACGCTATTCAATGGTTACACCATTTAAAGTACAAGCGTACATGAAATAATGAGTATAAAAATAAACATTGATAAATGATTGCTGTACCTTCATGTCTTATTCATTGGTCAGACAAGCGTTTTCTAAAAAAGATGTAACTCACGTCAAATGACAAGCAAATATTCCTGAGCGATTGCCTTGTCGCTAAGTGTCTATTCAGACGAACCACATTAAAGATGACGCAAGGCATGTTATAAGTCTCATTGCATTAAGTTGCAGCCACAAAATTGCCAACAACTATACAAGCAGTTACGATGTGGTTGGTCGCTTGCGTGTGAGAGCTGCAAGTGATACGTACTGATTTCATTTTAGCCATGTTGTGTCGTCGGTATTAAGTTCACGACTACAAAATACGTGGTAAAAGACGTGGTACGTGTAAATGGAACTTCACGTTTTAGGCCAATTTTATTTTATGGCGCTGTAGTGTTGAGTGTGGACTTTGGTTGCGGCGTAGCACGTCTGAAAGGACCCTTATGCTCGCGCTGGCGCGACAGCATAAAGAAATAGATGTTCGGAATAAAATACAAGTAATGCACTTTATCTCCTTTTAATGGGCTTGAAGCTAAATCGATTAAATTGTTCTCGACAAGATCGTATCTCAGCCTAGGTAGTATTACTTGGCAAAAATGAATAATGTAGAGAACCTTATTGAAGACCATTTAGAATTATTATTATAGTCGGGTTTTTATCTTCATCATATCGCAAGTTTGCCGTGCTAAGACCTCTGTGATTCCTTGTATAGGTATCTTTCTATGGTTAGCAGTCTGCTTTTTTGTCCACGGAATTATTTATCGAACACTATTTGACAAGCTAAGTGGAAGACGAACGTTTAATACCTTAATACGTACGTTTGTATGGGTTCCAATTTTCAAAACTACCCGTTCGTTTTCAACTCATGTCATGTTTTACAAGTCATGTAAATGAATGGGTCGAAAATGTTACTGATCTTTTTTTTTAAATTAATATGATAAAACAAAAGTTCTTGTAAACCTGTTGCAAATGTCTAATTATATTATTATTGTACTGCCCAAATTATGTATAGAACAATAGGATTAAATTGACAATGTTGTTGTGGATTTAGTTCTAAGCATGGTTCTGAGAATGTTGTGACTTGGTGCGCCAAATCAGTCAATCAGTTTCATGCCTGTTTTGTGCGTAATTGAAGTGGAGACATTCTACGTTGAAATAGCGTGCTCAATTTGTTAACTTTATCTTTTCACATAAAATAGTATTGGTTGGAATTTAACAGAAAGACACGTAATTAAAAAAAAACATAATCATAAATTGATTATTTTATGTAGGACATTTATTATCTCCTTTGCTACGTCTGTGACTCTACCACCGGTTCGGAATGCAGATTCTACTGTAAAAATTTAAATTTCTTTGGAGGTAACTAGCCATATAGGCTTTGATCTCTAACCCAACCTTTTAGATCTATGAGAGATCATTGAATACTTACACACTCAAAAGTAGGAAACCAAGACAGCAAATAAGCAAATTCATCACCATCATAATCATCTTAATCCGAATCCATCACCAGCCTGATACTGAAGAGTCTCCTCTTCTAAGCAAAGCAAATGCTAGAGGCGTAAAAACCCATTTTTAGCTATCAGTGATGAAACAGCAACAAAGTGCTGCATATAGCTTACGTATAAACGACTTTTGATAAATGGATTAAGGTTCTATAGAAATTCTATCATTGTCTTTTAGCATAATTAAATTATTAGAGCCAAAAAGAGGGGTGTTATAAGTTTGACGTGTGTATCTGTGTATCTGTCTGTGGCATCATAGCTCCTAAACTATTGAACCGATGATTTTAATTTTTTTTTTGTTTGAAAGGTGGCTTGATCGAGTGTTCTTAGCCAAGAAAATCGGTTCAACAGTTTGAAAGTTATCAGCTCTTTTCTAGTTATTGTAACCTTCACTTATCGGGGGTGTTATAAATTTTTAATTTACACTTGTTGGTGGATTGATTTTGCGACAATAAAGTATCTAGAAGTGAATGCGGTAAGCAGAGACTATCGTTTATCACAGGTTCGACGCCTATAATTTCATAGGTTTTGACAGACATCCTTGAATAATGGCGAAATGTTAGAAAATAAAGTATCGATGTAGCTGGAACAGGATCCGTTAGAACAGCGCACGCTGATGTCGGCGAGCAGGCAGGTACAGTAGATAGCGCGTATACAAATACTTCGTGCACCATAAATCGCAGCCGACCTTCTGCGCGAGCGTTGCGTCATTGCGTGATCGCAATTGAGGATAAATACTCTGTACCTTGTTTGTCTTCATGTTCGTCATATCATTTTCTTGCCCTTTATTGAGAACCAGTTTATTACTCTAAGACAAATCTGGCTTCGACTGACGTATAAAAATTATCATACTACTTTGGCAATATGACATCAGTCTTACAACTTGCATGGTAGGTAACTAGGTAGTATAGTTATTTGTCCGATTTATGAATGAACCTATGTTGTACATATCTGGTCATCTGACCATTTCAGTAGTACTTATCTCAATAGTAGATTCCGCTTACGTTAGTTTAAAAGACTAAACACTTCTAATAGTTTCCATTTACTTTATTCAGTACATACTTTCGCCTTTATAATATAGCGTGATAGCAAGACAAGCTCGCTCCAACCTCAGACCTCATCGAAACCTGACATCGCTAATCACCAGCAAGTCGGATCAGGGACTCTTCCTTCAGTTCTGCAATCAATTAGCACAGTCTATAATGAAACGAAACAAAGCATAGGTTGGCCATAAAAACCAGATGTATGATGCCTATTATAATGATATGCTTAAGAGCCCGTCATCTCGATTATCACACCAGTAAAATAGTCAATCAGTGCTTTGACCATTTTGTCTTTAATTAAATTCCGACAGAACCCTACCAGGGCCCACAAAGTCTCCGACCGTCCATTCGGAGAGCCCATCGAAGTCGCGGGCATCAGCTAGCTGCAGATAATAGATATTAAGGCTGCGTGCAAGAAGTTAAGTAGATATAGTTAATGTGCGTTACACTTGCTATCTGAGAGTTCCTCTCACCGCTCGCACCAGCCTCGCTGTAAATGATCGTTCCGGTAAAACAGTTCTCGTGTCTTCCCTCGGCTTCGTGACTCGATAACAGGGAACACACCTTGGCAAACTACCATGTAGTAATGTATCTGATGGTATTTACAGAAAACTATTATCGTCTGTAATGCATTCTGTAAACGAAGTACATTTGTATTTAATTTTTAACCCGCGACCCAAAAAGAGGGGTGTTATAAGTTTGACGTGTGTATCTGCGTATCTGCGTATCTGTGTATCTGTCTATGGCATCGTAGCTCCTAAACTAATGAACCGATTTCAATTTAGTTTTTTTTTTTGTTAGAAAGGTGGCTTGATCGAGAGTGTTCTTAGCTACAATCCAAGAAAATCGGTTCCGCCGTTTGAAAGTTATCAGCTCTTTTCTAGTTACTGTAACCTTCACTTGTCGGTGGTGTTATAAATTTTTAATTTACACTTGTTTTAATATTGTGTTACTATGAAGCTGAGCTGGAAGCCCTGTTTTCCGAGACACAGGTTTTACTAGTTCGGGAAACAGGTGCACAATAATGTTTGTTATTATAAGTAATTTACGTCAATATGTTTCTATGTTTATGTTATATTGTTGTTGAGAAATTTATCTCTTATGCCTTATCTTATCTTATGAACGCTCTTAGCCTTAGAATTAGCTAGTTGATGTTCACGACTTCGTTTGCTTTTTATATTTATAAGAATCACGTGGGACCTTCGATTTTTCGGGATAAAAAGAAGCCTATGTCACTCTCCAGGTGTTCAGCAATGCATACCCATGAAAGAAATCCCGTCAATCCGTTGTTTCGATGCGACGTGATTGAAGGACAAACCAACAAAATAATGTGTACTATAGTATAATATAGGAACGGTCGGCCTCAGAATTCGAGTAGCGATTCCACGAAACGATTGCACTAAAAACCTATGATCTTACTAAAATTCATATTTATGTGCATTTTTTTGTGTCCGAACCAACAGGTTATAATAAACTGAGCCTACATACAAAGTGCCTACATACTGTGAGTAAATCGCAAATATTAATTACATTACAACGAAGCTTATAGCTTTCAGGAAGGCTATTTAGATACAGGATAAATTGTTAAAGGAATGGTAATAATATTCAGCTATTATTGGTATCATAATGGATTATAATAAGCGTAGAGAGCGTGAAGATCGCAGTAAAAGATTTCTTGAAAGCAATTTTAGCATTTTAGAGTAAGTTATGGGAGGGATCAGATAATTTCTCGGTTGCATTTCCCTGCAGAGCGATAGCGCCCAAGATACCCCCTTTGCAGATTTGTGAAATGTCTTCTAATTTTATGTTGCAACTACTAGCCCACGGCGTAACTTTCTTCTGTACCTAGATACCTCCTAGGACCTACCTATTCAGATTATCATGCAATGTTCTCATAATTAAAAGTTGTTGCACTTCAGGATTTAGAAATCATATTATACTAGAGGATGCCCGCGACTTCGTCTGCGTGGATTTAAGTTTTTAAAGCGTCCGTGGGAACTTTAGGCTTTCCGGGATAAAAGTTATCTATGTCAATAACATGGATGCAAGCTACCTCGGTACCTTTCATACAAATCGGTTGAGCGGATGGGTCTTCAGGAATCCCGTGGGAACTCTTTGATTTTCCGGGATAAAAACTAGCCCATGTCCGTCCCCAAGATATAAGCTAGCTCTGTACCTTTCGTCAGAATCGGTTAAAATGTTGGGCCGTTAACAGGTAACAGACAGACAGACAGACAGGCAGACACACTTTCGCATTTATTATAAGTATTAGTATGGATTACCTACCTTCAAAGTTCACTAGATCATCTACTTAGATGAACTAGAAGTTATAAGCTTTTGAGTAAGTTAATTCCTGTACTAAATTCCAGTAGTAAATTCTTTTGATAATTCAAAAGCACTTATAAAAGTTTATTTGAATAAAACATCTTTCTAATTCTAAGACAATGAATTAAAATGAATGATGCACTAAAAAAACCATACATATCCGAAGGACCTCTTACAAATCAGTAATAAAAATACAGGACAATTATAAAAACTAGAATGTGGTAAAACTGATTGTCAGTGTTTTTTTTGTGTTCTCGAATGCGAAAAAATATTTTTAGTTAATTAAGTACCTGCCAAAATAATTAAGAGGTCTAATTAATCCATAAACCGAGTAGGTACCTAATCATCAATGTATTGAAAGCTTTTGGTATCAATAACTTTTTGCTATTCTAAAAATGTCGGAGACATCTTTATAAATCCTTGAACTGATAGGTACTAAAACACTGAATGTTCATTAGCTTCTGGGAACCATTGCGCTCAATATTTAACTTGAAGAAGAACCTGATACGATTAATAAATACTTCACCTCGGCACTTCAACTCAGATTGCATTCTAAGAAAGGCTGTCTGATAGCATAATATAAGTTTGTAGAGTAGGTAGTATGAGTGGCGTCAGCTTTTATACCTTCTTATAAGTACACCAGCTTATGCCCACAACTTCGTCCGCATGGGCTACATTTTCCAAGCTCTATTTTACCTTTAGGGGTTGAATTTTCAAAAATCCTTTCTTAGCGGATGTCTACAGCAAAATAGCTAGCTATTTGCATGCCAAACTTCAGCCCGATCTATCCAGTATTTAAGCTGTGTGTTGATAGATTAGTCAGTCACCTTTTCCTTTTATATAGTTAGATTTTTGCGTTGTTCCTTTGTGTTTCTTCAAATTGATATTGAGTAACCTAATAAGAACTAATCAAATGACTAATACACTTAAATGAAATGGCACATAAACTTATCAATTATTTTCTGTAACAACACTTGTAGTAATTCATTAGGTATACCTAGTAAAGAAAGCTGAAATTTCGCACGTGGAAAAGAAACCTTATAGGTTAGCCACGTTTTGATGTATTGTACTTTTGTGTTAATGTAATTACCTAATTACACAGTTAAATACTTCGCAACGAAACTGTTTTCAAATAATTTAGTAGGTACATACGTGAACAAAAGTGAAAAGTAACAATACTTGATGTAATATACAACTGTTTTGTGAACAAGTGTAAATTAAAAATTTATAACACCCCCGACAACTGAAGGTTACAGTAACTAGAAAAGAGCCGATAACTTTCAAACGGCTGAACCGATTTTCTTGGATTATAGCTACGTGCTTAAAATGCACGTAGCTTCGAAAAGTTAGGAGTGCGTGCCCGGAATCGAACCCCCGACCTTCCGATAACTGTTACGGCAGTAATTGATTAGGTACTCTACTCTAACTAACTATAAATGAGCATTTATTCCTGCTTCATACACTGCCTCATCTTAGAACTATGTAGGTAAGTACAATTTTACACTTCAATGATGGCACAGAATACAGGGCGTGTGGTGCGATAGTGTCGGTTCTTCCTGCGGCGCTGGCGCCTGTCTATTTATAGCCTTGGTTCGACCACGCATACAGCGTAATGTTTCTTTTGATAAACATCTATGGAAAAAGCGAAGGCATCCTGTGCGAAAATAAGTTTAGATAGATATCATCTAGACTGCGCTCGAAAAGTAGGGTCATGAATTTTCAGGACGGCTTTATAGATAACGCATTGAAAAAACAATATGTTAACTATATGCATGACTATACTAGCGGCACGCTATGATGGCCGGTTTGACACATTACAATAGTGATGTGGAATGTCAATTTATTCTCGAACAAAAAACAATTAAGTTTTGTTTTTGTACCTGATTAAATAGGTTTAATAAAACAAAAATGTATATGTTTATTTAATTTATTTGAACGAACTGAATATTTGAACGAAAATGAATATACATACTTTATATGCACACAAGAAACATATGAATACAAAAGATACCAAAAAAGGTGCCACAAAAGGCCATAATTAATCAGATTCGTCCATACTACTATTTTCACTGTCGTCACTGCTATCATCACATACATTAATAATTATATGTTCGTTTTCTATAATATTATCTATTTTCACATCTCTTTCATAATCTTCCCTTATTAATTTAACAGTTCTATTCACAAGTACATTCACCCCTTAAATGGTGCAAACTGATTTTTCTACACTTGTATACATTTAAGAAATCAATTTAATAAATAAATTTTGAGTCCTAAACCTAAAACTACATTCGATAAAATTTATGAATCTCTGCACATCACTATCGTCAATAAAGTAATACAATTATTTCCTTCAAAGTCGTTATCAATTAATACGGAACTTCATGAGCGGACAAACGTCAAACCGGCCATCATAGCGTGCCGCTAGTTAGTAACAAGGGTAAGTAAAATATAAAACGTAATTTTTCTAAAACAATAAAAGGATAAGATGACTGTCTGACTCGTTTTGACTTACTGATCTATGAACGCACAGCTCAAACTATCCAGTAGTTCGATCGAATCGACCTAGGCTTGCAGATAGATCTGCATGCCAAAATATTACGCTAAGAGGCTAAAGTAAGGGTTTAAACTTGTGTAGTCCACGCTTTCGAAGTAGCGGGCATAAAGTGATAATAAATGTTACAAGAACTAAAAATAATGTCTGCATTCCTGGTGATAGTAAAACTTTATATACGTTATTTATTTCGAGACAATCAGTATTATATTATAGGGAAATGTCAGTAAAAAGATATTTCTTGTGTACGCAATATTTATGCCAGCCTTTGATAGTATACAACTGTTAACCTTTTGAGTCTTTACGAGGCGCGCTAAAGATAAAATATTGACCTTCTTACGTCATTCGAAGTCAAAGGGTTGCTCAAATATGACCTGGAAAGCCCGGTTAACGTTTATGATCTCTTTTGTTTTGGTCTTTGGAGAAATCGAATAGTTGTCAGGGTTCAATACCCGAAGGGTACCCCGTTCGTCTGTTTGTTCGTCTGTCCGTCCGTCTGTCCTGTCAGCAAGCTGTATCCTATGAAACGTAATAGATATAGAGCTAAAATTTTTACTTCAATCGCAAAACGGGCAGTCATTAAGTAGGTAGGGTATTATTACTGCATCATTAAACTTGTATAGGGAATTCGTGTGTGTTAATTCCAATGTACCTATAATATCTGCCTACGCAAACAAAAATTGATTGAGAGAAAATTAATCAGAGATCCGTATCCTACTTGAATTCGCTGTGGTTCGGTTTAATTTTCATTTAAAACCTGCTCTTCGAAATTCGACAAACCTAATCCAAAAACTGACTTTGATATGACAAGCAATTACGATGAGAGTTTTTAACTTTTTGTGAGGCATTAATCTAAAGTACCTGAGCGAAGTTAAATAAAATGTTACGCTTGGCAACATAATTTGAAAGATATTGTGTGGTGCGTACAGTAAAGTAAGAGTTCATGGCAATTATCCTTAAGCTTTTTACACGCCTATCCAAAAAAAGGAGTGTAATGTTAGCAGGGTTTGCATATGTATGTATATGAGTTTCTTTATTCCACCATAGCTTCTTAATGCTTGAATAGATTTGGATGTATAAAGTACTGTTAGAATCGGGTGACACTGCTACAAATTTTTTGAAAAATTCAATATGGCAGGGAGTACTGTTTTTTATTATTATTATTGTTACTTGTTTGGTAAGAACAGAATCATTTAAAATATGTCGAAATTATTAAATTGAGTAAAAGTTTAAAGTATAGATATAAATCACTTAAGGTTTTAATATTTGAACTCAAAAATCAATTGAATAATTTACTTTCTAGAAATCTTTACTTTTCATATTAGTACCTATTGGGGGTTTATTTACTTTCGTTTATTATTTTTTCTGTATCGGTACACCAACAGCAAGGTTCACAAAGCGTTTAAAATACATAGTGCGCTTATGAACAAGTATTAGGTACCTCCTTACATTTTTAAGCGATTAAAATTTTGTTATTCGTACACACTTTTCGTACAATATATTATATTCCTCTTATAAACAAAAAAGTGTACTAAGAAGGATGGATGTATGGCCTGCCGAATTTTTTCGTTCATAATATTAAGTTTTTAGTTTTAGTCGTCAGCTCTTGCACTACAATATCGATCAACCGCATTTCGGGACAAGTGCGCATTACTTTTTATCCACGTGAGGTAATTAAGTATTCTTATTCCCTGAAGCTGCGTACGAATTTTTTATTAAAATACATGTACTACCTACCTACATAGTATATTTATTTACGTTTTCCCTTACACTATAGCGGTAAAATTCGTTAAGAAATTTTAAGCTGTTTGTTAACAGGGCTCTCTCCGTCACTCGTTTCCACTCGTTTCATACAATCGTAGTTCCAATTTCATTTGAATATTAAGCAACCAAAGTCCATGAAATTTTGCAGACATATTCTAGAAACTAATATCTGTGTCTGTGGCGTTTTAGATTTTTCTAAAAATATGTAGTTTTAAAATTACAGGGGCTCAAAGATTTGTATGAAATTTTTTAAGACCGCGTAACTTTGAAACCGAATATTTTAACAGAAATCTGGAAAACCACAGACATAGATATTAGTTTCTAGAATATGTCTGCAAAATTTTATGGACTTTGGTTGCTTAATATTCAAATGAAATTGGAACTACGATTGTATGAAACGAGTGACGGAGAGAGCCCTCTTAATAAGCGTTACAACGCAAATTCACATTTTTATATGACTTGAAAGGCAAATCTAAAATGAGCTTTTTAAAAAGCTTGAGGTGCTCAACAGCGATACCTTTGCGCTCGAGCACATAGGCTCGAGGAGTAGGAGTAGGAGCACGACCACATATACTTAGGTACTTAAGGAGGAGTTATGTGGTCTGCAAAGCACAGTTCAAGTACATTGTGGTCGGGCTTGCGCTTCGCAGACCACATACTCCTTAAATCACTATACTCCCGTTTCCAACTTCTCAAGCTGATACTACATTGGAACTGCTCACCAAAATAGTGAAGACTAATTGACTAAGGATCATGTTAAGTAAGGGTAGCATAGGTAAGGTAAGTGAGTAAGGATTTAAGTTGTGAATAGCTACTGTGCACTCATTTGAAAAGTTATTTACCTAAAGAAGAATAAAAGCACAGTTTTTCCTGTAACTTTTCCTACTTTATTTTGTATACTTACACCTAACAAAAATATATGGCCCGACCCATCGAAAATTAAGCATATCCGTTTTGACGTAATTCACACCTCAATAGAAATCAGTAATCACGGATATCATAGTGCCGGACTCCGTATAGGCACATTGTAATGGCTTTATTATGAAACGGATTTCTACTGTTTTTATTTCTTTATTATCGTTATGAATAAGCGTCGGGCATTTGCGTGTTTATTCAATGACGCACATAGTACAAAGATCGTATTTTATCGCTGACTGACTTATTATGTCTCTTATATAATACATGAAATGAATTGTAAAAGAAAGTACTGAATTTACGTTAAAGAAAAACTTAAGTTATTGTTCTATCTCGTAAACAATTGTTTTCTAGTCCATGCTTCTAAAAGTCCTATTTCATTTTATAAAGAGGTAAAATTTTTAAGTTTGTTTGTAGGAAGTAATCTCTGAAACTACCGAAGCGATTTCGAAAATTCTTTCACCAATAGAAAGCTACATTCTTCCTGAGTAACATAATATATTATGCTACGGTCTGTATTTTATTTTAAGCACCTGTGCGAAGCCGGGTTGGGTCGCTGCTAGTCTTGAATAATATGATACCTATACATAATAATTATGGCATAATTATGGTAGTAGAAGGCAATTGTGACTTATTGTATACTAAAGGATGCCTGTGACTTCATCCGCGTGGATTTAGGTTTTTAAATATCCAGTGGGAACTGTTTAATTTTGCGGGATATAGGCTAATCCCGTACCAAATTTCTTCAGAATCGGTTATACTGTTGGGCCGTGAAAAGGTAGCAGACAGACAGACAGATAGACAGACACACTTTTGCATTTATAATATGAAGTATGGATTTTTTTGCTTTTTTTACGAATCAATAGTTATTAGTTAAAAATGAAACATATTTTCATTATCATCATAAACTGGTAAGTAGACGTCTGTACGGCTGGTGATCACGTCGGGGTCACCAATATACGGGTGTGGTGGTGTCCTATAGACGTCAAGTTTGCCAACTGTACTAGGGGTAGGACCGTGTTCTCTACCAGGGTAGGAAGAAATCAAAGAAAGTGCACACTAATAAATATATAATTCAGCACAATTCAATTTACAATTTGGGAAGCTACAATCAGATACGTTGGTCTTAGAGCAACTGGTGAGTCGCGCCACCCTTTGCACGACGTAGCCTCAAAATGCTGACTTGTCAGAGCCTGCTACAACGTCCACACTGCACTAGAGGAGATGGGTCTCTTGTAGGGAGTTCCTCATGGAACGGTCTTGCACCGCCTGAATCCAGAGGCACCCTGCCTGGCCTGATGTCGTCTGTCCATCTAGTGGGGCGAAAATATTTATATAGTTCTAAATATAAAAGATAAGTAATCTAGATTAATAAGTATAAAACCTACTTGTTAGTCTAGCCAAACAAAATAATGAACTTGCACTTTCAACACAAATATGTATTTTAATTACTGCACAAAAAATATTACGATCAGGTGTTGAGATGGAATAAAATCAATAACATGCGATGTATCTACATACAGTTGCAAAAAAGTATCTAGGTTACTAAAATAATAACCTCTATTTTATGTAGTGAACGGAAAGCACAGATGGTCAATAAATATGAATATTCACGATTCGTTCAATAGTTGGCCAATAAAAATAACAGTATAATTATTTCTTGATATGTAAAAACGCTTTAAATTCTTAATGTGGCTAATTCTGTTATAGATAGGTACATTACCTCTAAACTAAATTGAAAGTAGGCAGTGCCATCTTATTAAGGTGTCTGTGGTAGTGCTAATGCTATCCTTCTTTGCAATATGAAAGGGCAATACATACAGACCTGCATAATTATTGATTATTCAGTTAAAAGAGGTTGTGAACGAGACGTTCTTTTTAATTTTAGCGATGATTTTAACCCCGACGTAAACAGACTAGGGTGATAAGTTCTAACCGCTTCTGTCAGTTTGTGGCTATGTGTAGTGTAGGGTTCGTAGTTCGTAGTGCTTAAACGGATGGACCGATTTGAATACAATTTTTTTGTTAGAAATTCAGTTTAATCGAAATAGTTCTTAGCTTCCTACGCTCATTTTTATTAGGTTGATAGTGCATACTGTGTTCGCGGCCTATTGTGACTATTGCACATAAAGTTAGTCTTTAATTAGCAAAATAGTATATAAGACATGACAAAGAATAAAACCGTTACACTCCACTTAATTCTCCTTACCTAAAATTTGAGGACCCGCCAATCGGGCCCTTAGTTTATTGAGAATATTGACACAAGTAGGTATTTATAGACCAGTATTGTGATATTGTATTGCGATATTTATTGACTGTGTGAACCTTGTACCTATAAAAACTTATCAGCGTAGAGTTCAACTTTTTTCGTTAACGCTCTTTAATTAAGCCTTTCACTTAATATAAATGATAGAGTTATTTATTATTTTTATTGGGTTTGATCGTTGTTAAGATTCTATACGGATAATAAATTATTGCAAAAATACACTAAAATATTGGTAGATTAACTTTCTTCTATGATTTTAAATGTTAGCTTTCGTTTAAAGTTTCACTACAAGTATAACGATTTTTTATTCCTAACAAACAACTTTTCCTACTTAGCAAACTCACAAGTTAAAAAACATGATCATTAAAGTGAATTTTATGAAAATTGAAACCCATCTACTTAGTTAAGAATTGCATGTAAACGGATGCAGGGAAAACTTCATACCTACAACGTATAACAATATGGGATACATATTATCGCCATATTTGCTCTAGGTAGATATGTGTCTGAATATTATCATTTCAATAGTACGGTTTACTTTTACAGTACTTTTGACGTGACAGTTTAGATACACACACAAAATATGGCAAGTCCTTATTCATATTCATACTCATATTCTTTATTTTGCACTTCAAATGTAGGTACAGTCTAAGGCCGAAATTCGTGTATCATTTTAATAAGCATATTCGCCTGGCACGCCACATACTTAACGCACATGCGTTCTAGGTGTGTGTGGCGTGTTTATAGAAAAAGGTCATAAGTGCGCGGAATTGCTACTCGAATTCTGAGGCCGACCGTACATTACACATGAGACCCTGTATGGCAAAAAATATATCCGTTTACAACATTCATAAATTAAATTAAAATAAAAACATTAAAATTCACATAAGTAGGTAGGTAGCCAAAATTAACACTCATAGAATATATTCATGGAATTCAAACTGTCCTTTCTAAGATTGTACGCATAATATTGAATTTTGAAGTTAACTTATAAATTATATATTATGGATTTAGGTTTTTAAAGATCCCGTGGGAACTGTTTGAATTTCCGGGATAAAATGCCTGTGTCAATTACAGGGACGCAAGCTACCTTGGTGCCAAATTTTATACAAATCGGTTAAGCGGATGGGTTTTTAGGAATCCCGTGGGAACTCTTTGATTTTCCGGGATAAAAAGTAGCCTATGTCCGTCCCCGGGGTATAAGCTAACCCTGTACCAAATTTCGTCAGAATAGGTTGAACTGTTGTGCCGTGAAAAAGTAACAGACAGACAGATAGATAGATACATTTTCGCATTTATAATATTAAGTATGGATACTTTTATGGCTACATACCAAAGTAAGGTACGCTTTGCACCTTTTTCTAAGGGCTGTAATACCGAAGAACACTTAAGTATTAATATTTTTGTCTATGGTAGATTCGAAGAGTTGCCGACAATATTAATAAAGAAATTGTAATGTATTCTTGTAATTCTTTATTGAAATCCCGCTATTAACATACATTCCTTAACACATTTTTTCCTTAAAGTACCGTCAGTCATTCTTGATAGATTAATGACTGGTGACTACTGGCTGTCTCGGTGAAGTTAGCATTATTGCGACGCCTCCAGCGAATAATTCATTTCATACGGAAATCTTTTAAGTGATGACGTTGATGCTTTTTACCCACTTTTGTAATACGACTATCTCTTGTCTTTGGTTTTACATGGATGCTTTTCTCTTATAAGAGCTGGTTTAATCAATACGACAAAGAAAATATTTACTAAGTAGGTAGGTATAGGTACAAATATTATGTTTATCCAGCCCTTGAACACCTAGGTACTTTGTAAGGGACGGATGAACCAATCCTGAAAGGCCGGCATCACGTGGCATTTCCTCTGGTTCTACAAATGTTCATGGACATTAAGTATTCACTTTACATAACGTCAACCCACCCTCTCGTTTATATTATGTCTACGTAGTTAAAAAACCGGCCAAGTGCGAATCAGACTCGCGCACCGAGGGTTGCGTACTCGGGTATTTTTTCCGACATTTTGCACGATAAATCAAAAACTATTATGCATCAAAATAAATAAAAATCTGTTTTAGAATGTATAGGTAAAGCCCTTCCATATGATACCCCACTTGGTATAGTTATGTTACATTGAAAATTGAAACACATTTAATTTTTTTGAGTGTGTGATGTAAGCACAAATTCACGGTTTTTGGATTTTTTCCTGTACTTGTGCTATAAGACCTACCTACCTACCAAATTTCATGATTCTAGGTCAACGGAAAGTACCCTATAGGTTTTCTCGACAGACGACGGACGGACGGACAGACAGACTATACCTACAAGGTGATCCTATAAGGGTTCCGGTTTTCTTTTGAGCTACGGAACCCTAAAAAGGTAACCTAAGTACGAATATAGATACAATAGGTACCATACAAAAAGCTTTTGGAAGACAAAAATCCTCGACTCTTATCACTGCTTCTACTTATCATGACATTCTGTATAATCTGTGTACATAAGTAAGAGTAGAAACCGATATCTAAAAGGCCGATCCAAAAATGTTTCGAGTAAAAGTGGTGAAATTGCTTTACCCGCAGACAGCGTGTCTTTTAATTTGTATTTTATGTAGATTTGGTTCATGATTGACTGATGGAGATAAATGCATTCGCGATGACCCGTCGACAAAAAATTCGAAAGTAAAATTAGGGCAGCCTCTCGGAGGACTACTTAAAGTGTTGCACTTTTTTCGACCTTAATTTCACGTTTGTAAGCAATTAAGGAAATAAAAGGTTTTGTTCCTAATAACCGATGGTTTTCTGTGAATTGGAGATTCATCAACTAATAATTTGCCGTAAGTTCAGTAGACCGTGCCGTTTCTTTTGTTCCAAAAAGATATCCTGTATTTTTCTTGATGTGGATATTATCGTAATTGTATGTTACATTCTGTGTAAAACGAAAAAAAGGTATCAAAATATTTTAACCAACTCATTAGTAAGGTAAATGTCAAAGTTCCGTTTTTAGAAACGCGTTTTACTCAGTAAAAACTAGTTCTAACTGAAAGCTTCTGTAAAACCTAAACACCCATTCCAATTTTTTTTTGTAGGTAATATTTGTCTGTCTGTTTGTCAGGCAGGTCAAGGTCTATGTAAATAGTGACCCAAGTGTCACTTTATCCCAAGAAAACAAAGAACTAATATGTCAATTAATAAAAAATCCACGCGATTAAATCGCGATTAAATGCTAGTTAATAAATACCTTATTGAAAACCTTGCAAGTTAAACCTAGTACTAATTACACTGTTGAGATTTTTTTTCATTGTAAAAATTGGACAGCTACCAAATAAATTACCCGACGCGAGGTTGAAACAGTAGCCGCATCGTTTTTCTGTCACGTCGGTCTTAACTCGCAACGGATGAACCCAATCATGTTACCTGTGTACTGCCACCGATGAAAAATGGTGTATTTATTAATAAATTTGGAACGAGACCAAATATGTTATGATCGGTGCACAACATTTGTACACGGCGAATACCTACACATCTGTGAGCAACTGATACCTTATTCGTTGGCATAGTCCACCACGCTGGCCAAGTGCGGATTGGCAGACTCTAACACCCTTGAGAATATTATGAAGAACTCTCAAGCATGAAGGTTACCTCACGATGCTTTCCTTCACCGCTTAGCTAGTATACCTCTCTATTCACTCCGCAACATGTGCCAGATAAGCATTATTATACAGACTGCTTCATCCCTCATAGAAACTGCGAGTTAGACGCTCTAAAGTGCCTAGAGACCACAGTTGGGTTTTATAAGTCACAATGGGGAACGAATGCCAGATACAAGAGCCCGGCAGTAAAAATAATAATATAGGTGGATGCCTTAGAAGATAAGAGTAAAATGCAAGTCAAAAAGCGTTGGATGGAATGCGTAGAAGCCCTCCATAAATTATCATCATGATATCCTAAGATATCGTCATAATTAGCCTACGCGGAACGCTGACGAAGCCTGCGATGCGACGCGATGCCTTATTTATCGAAAGACAAAATCCGATAAGTACCTTGGGAATCATGACTATGAGGAAACCGATGGCGATGAGCCAAAACATACAAACATTCACGAGTCTACTATAAGTTCTTAAATCTTAATCTTTGGTTAGGTGAAAAGATCGTACAACTGCTAATTGGTATTGTTTATGATGCTTGGCTTTTATACCTTGTGAATACAAATACTTACTGTGGAATACAAATACTTTACCAAAATGAAAAGTCGATACAGTAGTCTGTATGGCGCATCGAGTATCCGATTAAGGCACGAAGGGGGCTTGTAACCACAAAGAAGACTTACAATTTCCACAGGTGTCGTCTGCCCGCATAATATTGTCGTCCATTTTTACTATAATGCCGTAAATAACCTGACTATGTAACAATAAAATAATGATGTCAATCGTCGCCTCTGATCCAATGAGTTTTTAATTAGCTAAGAGAATATTAATAAGTATTCTGAAAATTTTCAATATTCCCCTTTACTTTTGGGCATAAGGTTTGCTGAATTCATCTTCACATTTTTGGTACGGAACACCTCAATGGGTAATAGCAAACCAATGGCGATCAGTGCAAATCAATAACTTACTTAAAAGTGAACTTTTAACCACACGTATTACATAAGTAATACATTAATTCATTTTCTATTCTATTAGTAACAGATTTGATTTCGGTAAAAAAATTGGTTACTTATCACTGCAATTCAATATGAGTTTCATTATCTTGAATTTGAGGTTTTATTCATACTTGTCTAAGCTGAGCCCACCCGTGTAAAACCTAGGTGGTTAAACTAATACATAACCTGACTAATTGATATAACACTGACTGGCTGAGTCTAGAAACTTGGTGAGTTTCTTGACGGCTCTACTCAGTAGAAAAATTCCGAACCGGTGGTAGAGTCACAGAGGTAGCGAAAGAGACAAGTACCTAAACTACATGTAATAAATAAATTTTAGTTTGATTTTAATTTTTCGATTTTAAAATTTCTCAGGTAGGTCTTGTCTTTAATACGTTACAGAAAAGACCTCCATTATGATAGGATTCTGAGGAATTCTAATGGGATTTTTAAATGCACGTGAACGAAATCGCTGGAAACAGTTGGTTTTGTATGTTTCCGTGTTTCCATAAATCTTAATGTTGATCCCGTTTTTTGAATGTCTGTCCTATTAGGTTTTTAATGGGGTTTTACAAATAATATCTGCAGAAGACAATAGAAAATGTTCCAAAAGCGCTTGTTAAAATTCTTTTACATCTGCAGTCATCTCATTAAAATTCTATAAAATGTAGTCATTTTATTTAAGGTTTATTTCTTGGTGACAATATACTGGGGTATATTTTTCTCCCTATCTTCCTTATTCTTTTGAATTTTTGGGTAAATTCTCAAAAATCTGCAATTATTCTCAGAAACCGTTCTACTATAATATCATTTAGTACATTTCCTCTGTTTAAAGAAAAGCATTTACAACCCAATGAATTTTACCATTTAAAACGGACTACGTATTCAAATGTATTATTTTAAAATATGACTTTAACAATTTACAATATAAATAGTTGCATTTCGAGTTGTGTTTCTATTCAAAGATGAGTCTACACTAATTAATGTTATCGTTATTTCATCTTAGCACCACCACCTTATTAAAGAATGACACCGTTCCTTGCTAAATTAACTTTACCCGTAGCCACATAACCGTAATATCTGCTGACAAACTTGTCACAATTCTTATATGTACTTCTAATTGAGATTTTATCGAGATTAATGTTTTACAAAAGCGGCGGCGTGACAAGCAGACTAGTAAACTTTTTGTGAACTCTAATTTTTTCTAGGTGATCTGTCAATTAGGATGTGAATTTTTTCATTAGTAGTATTTATAAGAAGATATAAGTAAGTAATCTATACTAATAAATAAAATTGGAGTGTCTGTCTGTAATTTCGAAATAACTACCGCATGTTAAAGTCATATGGTTATTTGAACGATACTATAACCGAATCACACGTTTTTTAAATTTTTGTCTGTCTGTCTGTCTGTTTGAAAAGGCTAATCTTGGGAACGGCTGAACCGATTTTGACGGGATTTTCACAGACAAGTAGAGAATTGACAAGGGAGTAACATAGGCTACTTTTTAACCGACTTTCAAAAAGGGAGTTGTGTTTTTCTACCTATGTACATCGAAATCTCCGAGATTTCTGAAACGATTTGCGTCATTTCTTTTTTAATCGATAGAGGAACTTTGCGACATTGTTTCATAAAAAATTTGGAGTCCAACTCCTCAATCCTGATGCTGCAGGGGATCTGACCAATCCACGCGGGCGAAGCTGCGGGCATCAGCTAGTCTTGAAAATAAAATCGATATGACAGTTTGCTTCTGCGATTCGACAAGCCAATATTTATCTTTAGAATTTAACATGTTCGAGCATGTGAGTGGGATTTAATTTTCAAGCGCAATTAGGCTTAAATATGAATTCCTTCTATTTGAAATTCAGCGATGCATTCTATTTGATTGATATCTTTACACTTATGAAGAGAATGTTTACCTTCACTTCATAGATTGTTTCACTTACAGAAAAGTCACACATCAATAATAGACAAATTATATTTTGACTAACTCTATCAACTACATTTCCACTCGATAGGTGAACTTTGCATTGCGACTGCGCTAAGCGCCAATAACATGTCCTCTCACTGCAGTCGATCGCTAGCAGGTGCGTTGTGCGCGCGTGCGTCCGCCATTTTTAACAGCTGATTCACCATTCACGCTAACACGATCGTTTATACTCCGTCCAGAAACAATTCAATCGATCCATTAAGCTGGGCTTAAATGACATATTGACTTATTTTGCAGTGCAGTGATTAAAGACTAATGAAGATGACAGTTAATCGAATAAGAGTCGTGGTCCTGGGCAGTGCACGAACCGGCAAATCAGGTGAGTACCACCAATCAAATTGATGAGAACAGCTGCCTAATTTCGATGGCATCCAAGATTTCCTGATGACATCCTTTTTTATAAATAAATTTGATCTGACGGCTAATAAAGCTTTAATGACGCATGGCTGGATCTCGCCTTAAGCTATTTTTTGTTTGACCCTGGTCAGGATGCCGAAATCAATTACCTCTAATGGCTTGAAAAAAGTTCCTTGATTTATTTTGGGAACATGTGCTTTTTAATCACACGAAATTATTGACCGTTCAGACTTATAATTAAATCCTTTGATCTTGGTTACAATAGTGATCTGATATCAACAATGGTGATTAAATTAATTGGGTACCGAACATAAATCGTATTATATTTTATGGGGCCTTCATTTTTCAATTGTTTTTGTTTAAGTTAAGGGAAGCCTTATTTTGTTTTGATTTGAAGACAATTTGATCTTGCATAATGTATATTATAAGTAAACCTAATATACTCAATATATTTAAGTAGGTACATAATTCAATGCTATTTGTATGAAGCGTTGTCTTCTACCCTAAACCGATTCAGGATTCAATGGGTTTAAGTTCTGCTCTACTAATTGGGGTAGGTAGCCGATATCATAGACTTTGACATAGGCTAGGCGAATAAATGTAGCTAAGAAATATAAATAAGTTACGCTTATGCTTAACAACAAAACAGTGCATGTAATGGAAAATGTTTGTTTTCTTCACGCTCTAAAATGCACTTATGGTAGGTAGGTACCTACTTATTTCTTATCAGTCAGCCATAGGCGTAGCGTCGCAGACATATATTATTTTATTGATAACAAGTACCTAGTGTCAATAGGGCTGGTGGCCGATTCCATGGAATTGTAGTGCAAACAAGATAGTGTGTTCAGTAAAACAATGCACAGAATAAACTGTAGCGAGACATATGAATTCTCTAGACAAATAGGTTCCTGCACAGGGTACCTACCTTCTCATACAATGTTCTTCTTTGATTTTTTTAGATAAAGGTAACACAGGTTATTTTGTCATAGCAGTTTGGCTTTGAGTGCTGGATTCGGCAGGTCTGATCATCAAATTTTGCTGAAATTAACCTATTTTACCTATTAGCAAAATGCGTATTTTCCACTAAACTAGAAAATATCGATTAACATTTTTATCTAAACGCGCACTTTCTGTTTGTAGCAATTGAGGAAGTCGTCAATCATCTTAGACAAGAAGTTTTAAGGCATGATATTTTTAACCAGTAATGCGCAGTGAGGTAACAGAGTTGGTATTTTCAACATCATTTTTTGAAGTGAAAACTTCTTTAGGCGCACTGGGCGATTTTGAAATGGGTAAAACTTCAAGGTAGCGTCACTAACATGCAAGTGATAGATTAAAAACTAAAGTAATGTTAATGGTTTCACTTTAAAAAACTGTCACATTTTAATTTTTGACACAAAGTACCTACGATTAATTTAATATCCCCAAAAATAGCCATTTGTTATTTAATATGTAGTTTTAAGTTTTCACTTCTGTTGCTCCCAATTTTTTTAATTTTCAGAATTCCGACGTAAGCCCAGCAAGAACAGTTGATATTAGAGGGGTCTCATGTACCGAGTAAAAATTATTCTTAGCCGCATATTAAAAAAAATTGCCCATTGCAGCAATGGTTGATAAACTATCTTGATGATTATGGTTATAACTTCTGTTGATACGTGATATTACTTAATAGTAATCTGAATCTTTCTGGAGATAAGACTTTCCATTAATGGATAGTATTAAAATTTTTGAAAACTCAAAACTTGATTTGCCCAAATAAACATTCCCTTATTTCAAAAAATTGGTACCTTTTACGCGTAAATCGCCGGAGTGTCACAAGGGAATGTTAGTCAGGGTCATAAAATAGAATGCTCAACTCGACGCATTCCAAATGCAGGTCTAGTAGTCATATTCCATCACTAAAATATTATTACTGTACGAACAACGTATTGAGGGGGCGATGTGTTTATCTTAATGAGCAGACATAGATCGTTGACGCATCTCTCAGATATTAGCCACTGATTATTCAGCGCTGCTAGAATATGTTAACAAAATAGCAATTTTTTATTTATTTATTTGGAACAGTATACAATTACATATTATGCATTAAAACTATAACTTAAACCTATCAAACAATATTGGCAAATATATAATGACGTACATTATCCACAGCTTAGCAATAGAACTAGGGTAACATACTTAACCTAATATTATAAACAAAGGACTTAAACTGTACAGTGATTAAAAACAACTAAGAATGTGTGATTTTATAAAAAAAATTAATAAAAAGAGTAAGTATTGTTTACAAAATAAGGGAGGGATAAGTAAATGAAAAACACTTATCATAAACACCGAATATTTTAATCATTTAATTTTTTCTTTATTTTAAACATCAATAAATACTTTTTTATATCTACCTTCAGATAGGACAAAGATGTCAACTTCTTCGAAGTTTTTGTTTTATGCAATTAAGGTACGGGCATAGCGCATAACTAAGTCCCTGCAATAGATAGAGGGTAGTGATGACGTGACGCGAGAGCTCAGTGATTCGTCAACTTTTGACAACTGTCACCCTCCCGCACCAGGCGCTTTTTTTTTTCACTCTCTCGTCTGGCTTTACAAAGATTAGCCAATGTCAAGTTTGTAGTTATTTGTAACAAGTTAGTTAGAATATACAAGTATGAACCCCGTCTGTGCCGGCGCTTGCCGACATACGCACGGCACCCCCTTAGAGCGCTTTCCAGTCAGTTTTAACAAAAAAAAAACACTCAAAAAAGGCAGAGCACGCCCGCCAGCTAACACCAACACAGCCGAAGTCCCACCAGGCGCTATACCTTTGGTCATTAAATTAGTCCAGTAGACTAATATTTAAATTTGAAAAGCGAGCGAATTGACATCCAAATTCGATTGATCAACACTGCGTAAAAAATGGAGCGCGTTTTAGTTGCATATTTTAAGATGTTTAAATAAATTGATCGATACGTTTGTTATGCAAATAATATAATAACTAGGTATGAATATACAGAAAAAGTAATATGTTTATCAACTTTCTATGTAAATTGCTGGCTAAAATTGTTAATCTGATGAATTATAATTAAATTAAGTCAATATAATTTGATCATCTCAAGTGAAGTTCTACCATTAATATGTACAACTATGGGGCAGTGATGGAATATAATTTTAAGATCAATTTTAATATCAGTATCCAATATTGTATCACTTTATATTCTACATAATACGAATCTCTTTCAATATAGTTAATTAACTATCTTAATTTGATAAAGGCACTAAAACAAATTATTCTTGTACTTAATTAATACCTTATGCAATAACATAAAATCTTTATACTTTAGCACATTAAAATGTGGTGGCGAATTTCTTCATCGTAAAAATATTGATTGATTGTCAATTTTGATTTAATCTCAGTTTAAGATAATTAAAGTCATTATTATCTTCTGCACTTTATTAGGAACACATTTATAGCTCATTTATGTTCATTAATTCGATGTTATAAGTACAGTGGTATAATAAGCTTAAAGTTGTAAAATCATAAATTAAATACTTAATAATGAAGTTGCCATAATATAATATGCATAGTGTTAACCATGTAAAACTCTGTGAGTGCAATTATATTTTACAGTTAGGAAGTGAAGAGAAAGTAGGCATGAAAAAATAATTTGCAACGGATTATTAGGATATACAATACTGACGAGCATGTTACTATGTCATATAATACTGACCTTTTTAGAAATAACTAAATAAATGTAATATTGTAGGTACTTCTTAATTTAAAAAAAAAAAAAAACATAATTTTCAGGTTACCATAAAATGAAAATGCAATTCAGATATCGATACGATAACCATATTAGAGTATCAATAAATAAAATGTAGGTCAACATATTTTTGGCATGTGATATGAGATGACATATATTGATAATTGCAAAAGATATGATATTTTTGCGAAAAAAATATTGCTTCTCTATGAAATTGATAATAATTATGTGAGATAATTATTATGTAATTATATTTTTATTCATATAAAAAAATGTGACGCGCTTGTCTAGAAGATGCATGAATACACACTCGAAGTTCAATTTCGTAGACCAAGAAAACTTATAGAAAATAATGTAACTTTATTGTTTATGTAATAAGTTACAAAATTAATGTTGATTAATTTATATATTATGTTAATAAACAGCCTAACATAATTGATAAGTAACCCGTGAAAAGTGGCTATTCGGCAATAAATAATGTCTATGCAATAGAAAGTATAAACAATATGTTGGCGAAAGCTGCTGAGTGAAATTGATTTATCGTGGTGGCATTCGGATATCATTTTGGAAACACTCAGCGTATTATCATAACAATTAAGATACTTTGAGTAAGATGATTTGACTAATGTCACCATTGATTAAGTAACAGATGTGGCCAATATTGACAAAGAAGGATTAACGTTTCTATCTCATAATAAGTTAGAGCTTACTGTTATTTTATGGTAATAAAATACAATAGAAATTTATCTAATACTTAATCAATCCTATATTAATAAATATCAGTAAGTATATCTACTCCTTTAAATCATTGTTCATAACTTTGCTATAAAGAATAATAAGATAATTTTAGATTTATATTATAAGCTATTTAATTTAGTGTTAAAAATTAATATAAATTTTGAAACTCCTGAAATACTCCTGAATTCTCATAATTTATGAATTAATTAATACAATGACAATTTAAATCAATTTGAAACAATACCTGCTAATGTTTAATGGGACGGGACGAGAAAATATACCTACCTATAAATTAACTTGAAATATGTCGTTGATAAGCTAAAAATGTCATGATCTCAAAAGCTTTAAGGCACAACGGTTAAAATTATAAGCGTACCTATCTTTAAAATGTGAGCTAATGTTATTGTATTGTCAGGCATTCGTTCCATATCGCGCATATCAGATCGAGATGTAAATAGATATCAAATCAGGCCGTGTATTATACACGACATAAAACTCGCAGAATGCGTTTCGATTTGTAGATCGAGAACGTCTAAATGCCAGTTGCAGTTATATTTATTTGCGGCAGCCGCGTGCCACTGGCCACTGACTGATGGAGTGAGTCAGCCGGTCAAACGTCTGCTGGGACACCCGTCTCTACAGCTACAACACTGCTCAAGTGCTTACTACACACACGAATAATCTCAAAGCGTATTTTGCATGCCTCGTCATACTTTATTCCTCATATTTTTTAGGGTTCCGTACCTCAAACGGAACCCTTATAGGATCACTTTGCTGTCTGTCTGTCAAGAAACCTATAGGGTACTTCCCGTTGACCTAGAATCATGAAATTTGGCAGGTAGGTAGGTCTTATAGCACAAGTACAGGAATAAATCTGAAAACCGCGAATTTGTGGTAACATCCTTTAAAAAAAATTAAAATGTGTTTCAATTTTCAAAATAAGATAACTATAACCAGTGGGGGGGGGGGGGGGGGTAACATATGAAGGGCTTTACCTGTACATCCTAAAACAGATTTTTATTTATTTTTATGTATGACAGTTTTTGATTTATCGTGCAAAATGTTGGAAAAATCCCGAGTACGGAACCCTCACTGCGCGAGTCTGACTCGCACTTGGCCGGTTTTTTTAATAGCGTGGGAGATATTTTCGTTACGCAGTGTCTAAAATTGTTTAGCGTAAAGAATGTTGATAATGACTGTCTCTATGAATATCTTTTTTGGTATACCTAAGCGATGTTTCACATACGACACAATTAGTGATGTACCTATTCATAAAAGCTCAATGAATAGTTGCATATTTTAGTGTCTTTAATTTTGACACGAACCTGACGTGTAATAACAGCATTCAGTTTTTGGATTTCCAGGTCATGCAGGCAAATATCATTGTTTAGAAACATATCACTGTCAATACTTACAGGCATAGAAATTCAAATTAGTAGGTCACTGATGTCTGTGATTTAGGAGAAAGTGGGGTCGAATCCTTTTTTATTTTACGGCAGGTTGTAATACTAAAGAGGCTTGTTAAGAGGAGTCTCTCCGTCACTCGCTCCATACAAACGTAGTTCCAATTTCATTTGAATATTAAGCAACCAAAGTCCATGAAATTTTGCAGACATATTCTAGAAACTAATATCTATGCCTGTGGTTTTCCAGATTTCTGTTAAAATATTCGGTTTCAAAGTTACGCGGTCTTAAAAATTCACATACAAATCTTTGAGCTCCTGTAATTTTGAAACTACATATTGAGTTGAGAGTGAGGCACTGATATTAGTTTCTAGAATATGTCTGCAAAATTTCATGGACTTTGGTTGCTTAATATTCAAATGAAATTGGAACTACGATTGTATGGAGTAAGTGACAGAGAGACCCCTGTTAAATATGCCAACAGATAAGATCACATTGTTAGAAATGGACACGGACAAGGCCAAGGTGATATACAAACTTGTAACATTTTAAATATCAGTTCAACATTGTCAGTGGTCTTGCTTGAGTCACTATGATTACCCTAAGTTTGAATGGGAGATATTTTACCTTTTTTACGTACCTTATCAGAATGTTAATCGGCCGAAAGTAGAGATTTATAATTGGGCTAAATTTTCTGGTTTCCAATTAACATGTCTTGTGGGACAGGTTAGGATCAAGTCTCGATCACCTTAGTCGATGCTCTTAATTAACGTTCGCCTTCAGCTACCGTATTCAGCAAGCATGATCGCTTAAATTCGCCTTGTCTCCTGATATACCGTTATAGACCTCGTTACAGTTACCATTCCGGTGTGTTCTGGGAGTTAATGCGATTATTTCCACATCTCTCCTCATCTCGCGATCCACAGTACCTATTCCATTTCACTGCATAAAAACGATCGTAAAATAAAGTACCCGTATCCTAATATTTGAATCATTTTGAAAATCACATTTGTAATGCTTTTAAGATTTCTTGCAGGCTCTTCTTGGTCTGCAGCGCTGGTAGAGTCCCACCACTGAATATTTATCTATTCTAGTCCTACACATAGGTACTAAAACAGATAATAGTTGTCCTAGATGAAATAAATAAAATAAAGTCTTTGAAGACGCGTGACGGTGTGAGTATGCTAGTGGTACTACATAAACTTGAATACGACGTATATAAATACAAATATCAACAAATAATCATTAATTACGTCCAATTAATAAAACTTAATTTTTACTTCGATTTCAAAAGTTGCTGTTCACTACCTTGACTGTTATCAGCAGTGAAAGTGCTTGTTAGTTTAATTGCTTTCCTCCCAAGTTGAAGTTTATTTTGCATGTTTCGATAATACGTACAAGTTGCCTGGTATAATAATATTAAAGGAAAATCTATTATTTCAGTGAATTTATTAAAAGTTCCATGCTAGTAAATTTATAAAATAAATCGCAGCTAGAACTCTTTTTCTACATTTGGTATTGAGTTTTTAAACTGTAAATTAGAAACAACTGCAATCTGAGTAATTATCACCAATGCGCACCACCTAAATTACAAGTGTAAATTAAAAATGTATAACGCCCCCGACAACTGAAGGTTACAGTAACTAGAAAATAGCTGATAACTTTCAAATGGCTAAACCGATTTTTTTGGATTATAGCTAAGAACAATCTCGATCAAGCCACCTTTCAAACAAAAAAAAACTAAATTAAAATCGGTTCATTCGTTTAGGCGCTACGATGCCACAGACAGATACACAGATACACCCCTCTTTTTTGGTCGGGGGTTAAAAACAAACCTTTTTGTTACAAAAATGTAGCAACGTAAAATTGTATATTTCGTGACTTTGCTATTTATATTAGGAACATAAATGCAATGTATTATATTATAGCAGAAGCTCGTTAATAAAGTTGGAATGACATTTTTATTGTTCTGTCACATACACAGTTCCACGCCAAGTGCTTAGTGTTGGCAACGCTTAATAAAATGCAGGGGTTATGAGACGAGATGATGATGATGACAAACGAAGTATAAAGTTAGTGTCGGTTACAAAAATACTTATTAGAAAAAAAAGAATAAATGACGGATTTTTCAATACTTACTTCTGAGTAGGGATTAAAAACTATACTACCATGATAATATTATGAATGTAAAAGTGTGTCTGTCTGATTTTCTGTTTAACCAATGTTAACCTATAGCTACCCGTCAAAAAGTCTTGCATCCCGGTGGTGGACATAATATGTTATATTTATCCCGGAAAATCAAAGAGTTCCCAAGGGATTCTCAAAAAAAGCAAAACCTATGATTGATGTGGATGAAGTCGTGAGTACAGGGATAACTTGCATCCTGGAGACGGACATAGGATACTTTTTATCTTGAAAAATCAAAGAATTCCCACAAGGTTTTTATAAAACCTAAATGCAGCGGACGAAGTCGCAGGCATCATCTAGCCATAAAATAAATAATAGTTTTATATTTCTGTAGAGATGCAAGGTAAAAAAATTAAGGTATAAAACATAATTCAAGTTACCATGGTTAATATTGGTCTCAATTACATGAAATGATAATAAAATTAAGCAAAGCAATCAGAGGTGATAATGCCGACGTGCCCTAATGAAAGGCTAGAGTGAACAATTTATTTGCCTTATCCTTTATTGCAGCAGTTGTTTTGATACTAAATAAAATGCAGTTGACGTATTGTTATCACTGTAACCAAGTATTTAGTAATTATTGTAGTAATCATTGTATTTGGCGAATGAACAGTGTACCAAAGTGAACTAGAGTGAGGGAACTCTCGGTTTGATCCTAAATCGACGACACGGCTATGGATGACGTGAAATCCAAGAAAAATAGGTGGTTCACAGGCTATCATCAAATGTAGGCCCATTTGACACCTGTCAGTATCGTCGAAGCGTCGGCATTTTGTTACAAGTTCTCTAACTGTCGTGAACTGTGTCGGTAACAAGTGTAAATTAAAAATTTATAACACCCCCGACAAGTGATGGTTACAGTAACTAGAAAAGAGCTGATAACTTTCAAACGGCTGAACCGATTTTCTTGGATTATAGCTAAGAACACTCTCGATCAAGCAACCTTTCAAGCAAAAAAAAAACTAAATTAAAATCGGTTCATAAGTTTAGGAGCTACGATGCCACAAACAGATACACAAATACACACGTCAAACTTATAACACCCCTCTTTTTGGATCGGGGGTTAAAAAAAGGCAGTTACTGGGGAATGCAGAAAGAAATGAAAACTTAACACTATGAAATAATATTACCTACTTATCGAACGCGCATATCATACGCGCAACACGTCATATTATATGTAATTAGCATATCAGTGAAGAACCTAAAGAAGTTTTCACTTTGATAACAGTAACTGTAGAGTAATGTAACTTTGAAGATTCCTTGTATAAATCAAAATAATTTAATGGAGTTTATACCTACTAAGTACTTATCGGAAAATACCTAAACGTGCCTTGTCTTTGTGACTGTAAATTCTTTGGATTCGTAATAAATATAAATGTGTGACTTATAATTTTTAAACCATGTTGTTAATCATTCATTAGTGGCTAATGAATAAGTAAAAAAAAAATTTTTTTTATATTAAAACTGTTTGATCGATAGATTGTAAATACTCATTATGTGCCTTTATTGATTTGTATTCCATAAATTTTTTTTTTTGCTCAATAAGTAGATTTACTTTGTTGGGTGTACCTAGTTGTAGTATTCGATTAGGCAATTCAAGCATTCATGTTAATGACTAGCCCTTTGTCAGCTTTCCCTCTAATTGAAACTCGTAGTTATAAATTTATTCAAGAATACAACTTTTGTAACACCTTTACCGATTACTTGCTAATTGCTTTCTCTGTCGCAAACTTGCATTTCATTTTCTATTTTCTTCAATAAAATAAGATTAAATATAACATTGAACAATGAACCTTAGCTGATTTCGCAATGAACATTGCGAAAGCGTGTTTAAGTAAGTTTAGTCAATTTCATTACAATATTAATTTCAATTTCTTTTTGTTTCAGCCATTGTAGTTCGTTATCTTACCAAAAGATACATCGGAGAATACAGCTCCACGGGAGGTTAGTAGAACTTAGTACAATTTGTTTATTAATTTAATACTTATATTTAATTTTTGACAATATCTAGCTCATAAGTACCTATATTAGTATATTTAAATGGAAAATAACTTTATAAATAATATACACTTATTCAAACACTAGTCATAATAAGTATTAGTTAGAGACAATACGTTGGCACCTAAAGAAGCCAGCACAGAGAATCTGGAGCTTTGAGATTTACAGGCCACATTATTATAGTTTGCGCCCGATAATGTCATATAATTTCCTCCTAATACATACTTACTTACTTCCCATATAGTTTATTTCAATAGTTGAGTAAAAAGTAGGCTAACATGCGTTCAAAATGATGTTATTTACGAAATCTAACTGTACTTTGAATTACTTAGAAGTTTGAGTGCACTAACGTTTATTATTATTTTGATATCGCTAAGCCCTTATCATCTGCCAAGTGCTAGATGCCAATAGTTTATTTGCGAAATTGGCAAGTGAATTAGTTGTAGCCAAGGCTGGAGGGCCGCGCGGCGCCACTAAAACGGCCATTGACACTCAAAAGATTGCGTAGAATTTTAAAATTCCCCGCATATTACATAATCCCTTTCTTTTCGCAATCTAGCCCGTGATTAATGCAATGGGAGTGCGTCTTTCACAAGAGTTTTGTGTTTAATAACCTTCAAGGACGATCGTGAAAAATCTTATTTCATACGAAATTATTTTTTCACGAAAAGTTTGCTCAACTTTTCTTATCTTATTTATAAATAATTTTCTTACAAAACATTGATTACGATATCACTAAGACAATTTCGGCAACATTTGTTCCCTAATCAGGTAAATAGGTATTATATAACTATGTATAATTTCAAGGTCGCGTCAGCGCCATGCTAATTGTCAATAGTGCTTTTAATCGTAAAAACTAAACTAATGTTAATATAATGGTTTTAATTTACGAATTATGAAATTTTAATTTTCGGTTTGAGAATCCAAAAAAAAACACAGCTATTTAATACTTAAATGAGTATTAATTATTATTTTGATTAATGAAAATGTACTTAGATCTAATAAAATAAATAACAAATAATTTAAACACCTAATACATTATTTCCATGGTGCATTGATGAGCGTTGTTGTCTTGTAAGTGAGATGCCTCAAGTTCGATACCCTACTGTGTGGGTCAATTTGTTTGGAAAATAATTAAATTGGCTCGTGGTACGTATGTTTGGAGACTTTGGTCATGGCTGGTTCCCATCATACTTTACGATACGATTTCGCGTTCAAACCACAAACTCAGCAGGGGGCTAATAATACTGCTATATACTCCTTCCAGATTAGACAGTCTACTTCAATCTTAGATCACAGGCAAAATTCGGTTGAATAAAATAAAATTAACTGTTTATTTTTGTTGCAGATTTTTTATATCAACACCGCGTGTCATTTGACGGTGTTGCGTCCGAAGTTGAAGTTTTGGATACTTGTGGATGTGCGGTATGTGATACTCTTAGTTCATTGTAAAAAAACCGTCAAGTAGAGTCGAACTCGCACTCGACGGGTTCCACACCATAGTGCAAGATATAACACTATGTACTTTTTTTTAAATTTACATGGCGGACATTTTGAATTATTTGTTGTTATAGCGCCAATAGAAATACACACTCTGGAAATTTCAGCTCTACCTATTACAGGTCCTGCGCGCTGATAGACATATGGACGCATGGACAACGGAGACTTATAATAGAGCCCCGTTGACAACTTACTATAAGCCTCCGGTCGAGAACAGAACCCTCGAAAGTTTCCAGACAGATTTGGAAAACCTTAAAAAATTGCTATAAAAGAAAATGTGGGAAGATTTTTATTCAATTTAAATGTTCTGTAATGTCATGAGAAAGGGTCTTGTTCCATCATAGAAGTTTTTCTTTGTGCAGAAAAGAGGTTGTTTGGCGGAACATCTGCGGTGGGGTGACGCCTTTGCGATAGTGTACTCAGTGTGTGACCGAAGATCGTTTTTGGCGGCAGCTGAGCTTCTAGCACTTCTGGAAAGAACTAGGCTGCCTGGATGCGCCGCTGTTACTTTGCTGGGAAACAAAAGGGACTTGGAACACGCCAGGTAAGCAAAATATCGAGATCTGCTATGATCTACACGATCCGCGTCGTTGATTTTCCGGAATGTCAAAGGGTTCCCACGGGATTTTAAAAACCTAAATCCACATGGATGAAGTCACGGACATCAGCTAGTATCCTATTAAAAGTTTTCTTCTCCTCTTTTTCTAGAAATAGAGACCTGTGAGTAGCACCTATCGTATATATTTTACGCCATGATACTGTAAACAAGTAAACCTTTATAAATTTTGTTTTATAATGTAATGATAATATTATGCCCACAATTGTATACTAGGAATTACCTCAACTCAGGTGCCACGGTTTTACTAACCACAACACTTGAGTCTTGTCCTAATAATACATACTGTAAGGACGTATAGTTTACAAGGTGCAGATTTTATACCGGATACCCTATACTCTGGTTCAAATTACGTGATATGATTTGATATTATTCAACGCAGTTTGTTACTACTGTTACGAGTAGGACGTAATTCTCGAACATCTTAATGATTTTAGAAAGCCGAAACTAACATTTCAGATAACTTTACACAGACTTTTCACCTCGGAACAGTTTTATTAATAGTAAATATATTTTATCTCGAAATGCCCGTAAGCGGAGCTGCTAGCTACTACTGGTAATACACATAAATGTAAATATTATGACATTATAGCGCGGTAGGAATATTACTGTTATGGGACATTATTATGTAGTTATGCCACTTTTACTTTGAGCTGCATATTACACAGCGTCAGAGTGGCGACATGAGTTCCCCTTTTATACTATACGATGTCGATAAGACTACTAATTCGATTACAACTCATAGGTAAGAACCGATAGCTCACATAAGTAGTCTCTATGGTTAGAGCTCTGGTTGTTTTGATTAATCCTTCAACATTTGCGAAATAGGTATATATTATAGTGTCATAGGTGGTCATACTTTATCTTAAAATTAAACCTAATTAATACCTTCATTATTTAGTTAAGTATTTACCTACTTTTCTTGTGATCTTAAGTGAAAAATCGTATCGGATTCGTGTCTTTGTTGTCTACTTGTTATATGTATTACAGTCGTTGATGGTAGGATTGGGAATTGGCGCCACTTTCATGCATTTCTGCGATAGTGTTATGATACCAAAAATTACTTGCATACCGCTCTCAATACTAACTTAATATTTTTGACGCAATACGACCTAGTATTGAAAAATTCTTTTCCGAACATTCAATGGTGCTTTATGATTTAAGTACCTTATACAGTATTTTCTCATTTGATTTTATTTAAAAATTCTAGAAACTTATTGAATTTATAAATAAAATTAAATGAGAAAGCATTGGTATTTTTGTGATTCAAAATTTTAATAATGACGAAAATTTGGTGGTTTACATGCAACATAACTGTTCCCTCCTATCTGCATATCGCGTGTGGCGCGATAATTTAACACTAATCTCGCCCATAGTACACTTTAGCAGTCATAACGTGGTAAAAGGTCGTAATTTTATCTCTTAAGTACAGATTTCTGTCTCATTTTGAAACTTCCGAGAAGTCTATATTTAAGTTATTTAAATTCCTGCCACAAAAAATGATCACCGGTTAGAAGGACCAAAAGGCGTCGATTATGGTCACAGTAATGATGCTTTAAATTGAAAACAGAAAAATATTAAATAAAACTTTTTATATTAGCACATATCACAAAAAAAATCTTTCCTAATATTAAAAGGTTTGGCTCAGGCATAATTATTATTTCTGCTAAAGTGTGATAGTTTTACCTTGCCATAAATACGTGCTGCCCGTGTCAGATAAAGTCGTATAATTTAGGTAAAAATAATCGTATTCAGTTATACAGTAATTATTTTGTCTTATACTAGGGTTGTAAAGACTGAAGAAGGTCAAGAGATGTCTCTGAGGTTCGGCTGTCAGTTCTACGAGGTGTCTGCAGCGGAATCCTGCGCAGGCGCTGCTCTCGCTTTCCACGCGCTACTGCGTGAAGCCCGCGCCCTTGCCATGTTAATGCCGACGCCACGTCGCAAGCTTGCCGCCTACTCTGTATCGAAGGTAAATAGAGTTACTTGTAAAGATATTCATAGAAAATAGGATAGGAATAAATCATGTATAACGGGTGACAACGTCTAAAGTGCGGAAACAGGTCCGAAGGAGGAAGTATACAGCGATTTCCTGCACGATTCTTCTGTTATTAGCGGACGGTTTTTGCATTTAAGCAGGCGTTATACTTTGCGGAATTATAGAAACAAGGAACTACAAGCTAAAGCTGAAATCCGTCCAAACCGACAAATATGTGTGCTACAACGCGCATCATGCGATGTGCACCACCCGCCCTCCCACTACTAAAGAAGCAGGAAAAGCAAGCAATCTTTATATATATTGCTTGATTTTCCTGATTTTTGATTGTTATTATTTCTCCCATCTCATGAATTGAATCAGCTTGTAATTGAAGCCTATTTTTAACTGTAAGTTAAATAAATATCAATGTGCGTAAACCCATTAGGAATTGCCAAACAATCGTTATCAAACAGTCGTTAAATTGATCTATCTATCTTTGACTTGTTTATGCTTTCGGCAGATTTACATTTGTCTTACGAAGTTTTCCATTCGCACATAAAAATCCTACTCAAACATTTCTATCGTGATGATAAGCACGAAATACTGAGTAACAATGTGAAAACAAATTTATTACTGATCATTTATTTTATTTTTTATTGTTTTATAAAGATCTTTCTTACTATAAAATAATGTTTCTTTATCCAGGTAATCGGTACCATTCTGGGTCTCAGCAATAAGAGTGTGCGGAAGAAACGGCCATCCCTCAGCATATGATTTGTTGAGTAGATTTGATTTTAGGTCTTGTTCACTCCACAATGGAGTTTGTTACTCTGCAAATGGCAGAAAGCTTTTGAATGCCGATGACGGAAGTCAAGCTTGGTTTGAAGATGGGATGGAAAGCAAGGAATGGATATTCTGAAGGCTCTAATGATTAAGGTACTTTTAAGTTACAATATTTGTATGAGAATTTTAATAGTCCGACTTGTTTGCACCGTGTATTTTTCATACTGTTATAAAAGTTGACAATATTTGTATATTAAGTAGATAAATTGTTAAAATTTTGCAACAAAATATGTGGAACTTATGAATGTCAAAGACAAGTTACAGCTGCAACTTTTCAATAAAATTGAAAAGTGTTATTTAAATTGTTTGAATGTAAATGTATTTTTGTAGTAAAGTGATGTATTTATCTGGTCTTTATGTCAAAATTTTAATGTTTAGCGATTTTAAAAATACCAAACAGGGTTTCCATTTTTACAGTTAGTTAAGTAGTACCTACCCATTGTTATGATAGTGTTAAGAAGTATGTATAATTTGTCATTTATACCACATATAAGTTTATTGCATGTAAGTATGTACCAAATACTTACTGAATGGAAGTGGGTTTTCATGGAGTTCGATTCTTATTGTTAAAGGGTTTTTCAGATATTACTCACAGTAATCCAGGATAATATTATGTCATATTTTGTCTAGACCTACTAATTTTCACTCGAGTTTTTACGTTTCTGAATTTCGACTGGTTTATGATCTTATTCCTGTATGATCTTTTGGTGTTTAAAAAGCAAAAGTGCAAATGTTACTCTTTAAAGGACTCTACACAAGGTACAGTCCCCCGGGACTTAGCCCTCGGGATTAGTTACTACACCGAGTAGGTACATACATACCGGGACACGACACCGGGTTTGCAACGATGTAAGGGTGCCGGGATAAACGCCACAGATTCTGTATAATATCGTAAAACTGTTTTACTTATTTGCATATTAATAATATCTTTATCTAAGTGGTGTTTTTGCGATTGCTGTATGAACAAGTGTAAATTAAAAATTTATAATACCCTCGACAAGTGAAGGTTACAGTAACTAGAAAAAAGCTGATAACTTTCAAACGGCTGAACCGATTTTCTTGGATGATAGCTAAGAACACTCTTGATCAAGCCACCTTTCAAAAAAAAAACTAAATTAAAATCGGTTCATTCGTTTAGGCGCTACGATGCCATAGACAGACAGATACACAGATACACACGTCAAACTTAAAACACCCCTCTTTTTGGGTCGGGGGTTAAAAATAGGTAAAAAGTAAAATCCTATTATCGTTTAAGATCATTGTCAGTCGTCGAGAGTAAATGCTGAAGAAATTAAGAAGAATTTAGTTCTCTTTTCGTGAATATTCTAACGTAGGTATTTTTATTTTATTTTACAAGTTTGACCCACCTTTAAAATGAAGCCTTATTAATTAATTCTTTGATACTGTTATAACATAAATTACTATTAGTAATGAGGCTGCAAAAATTTTTGAACGTTTTGTGGAACAGGAAGTCGTGTTCAATGTTATATTTTATAATTATTTTTTAATTAAAACTTTCGATGTAAAATGTCAATTATGTATTTGTAATTTAACTAACTATAAGTACGAAAATACAATTATAATTAAACTGAATTAAGATTTTTATTTCAGCATTCCTATTAATATGATTCCTATTATATATATTAATGCTTAAAAAATTTGACTTCTTATTTGGCGGATTCGGAGTTCGATTCCGGACACGGACCATCCGGTCGGGGGTTAAAAATAGCGCGTAATGTATTTTCACTAAGTAGATATTCTCTCTGTAAACAAAGATGTATCAACACTCAGAGTAGCAGCACAGAATTAGCAGTCTGAATTGTTTATTTGTCCACACTTTATTATGTGTGAAGCAAAAATAATTTTCGAGTCGGCAGACACATGGACGCGTGTCGTATCTCCAAAATAATTTTATTTATTGTTAATAAGACTTTAATGAATAACAACAAATGTATGTTTTGACAATAAATTCAATAAAATCCGTTAAATTGTAATAATAAACATTTTAGTGAATTTCGAATAATGAACAAAAGGATTTACTCACATCGAATTTTTAGTTTTCACAAAGACATACAGAAGAAAAGTTTAACAAGTGTAAATTAAAAATTTATAACACCTCGACCAGTGAAGGTTACAGTAACTAGAAAAGAGCTGATAACTTTCAAACAGCTGAACCAACTTTCTTGGATTATAGCTAAAACTAAACTCTCGATCAAGCCCACCTTTCAAACGAAAAAACTAAATTAAAATCGGTTCATTAGTTTAGGTGCTACAATGCCACAGACAGATACACACGTAAAACTTATAACACCCCTCTTTTTGGTTCGGGGGTTAAAATATGAACTAAAATTGGTCAAGTGCGACTCGGACTTGATTCCCTTTTCATTGACAGATACGACAGACAGACAGACAACGAAGTGATCCTATAAGAGGGTTACTTTTTCCTTTTAAGGCACGGAATCCTTAAAACAAGCACAAGTCAGTATTTTTTGTACCTTCATGGTTAAGGTTAAGGGTCAAGTTTAGGCCAAAGGAGATTGGTAACGATAACGTAACTTTTAACCGTCTGATGTGCAACTAGCGCTAAAGTTATAATAATATGTAGGTATTGGCGGTTAACACATTTACGGTTAAAGTAGTTTTTAACTGACTTGTGTAGGTACCACCATTAATCACTCGGTAGTTAATTCCGTAAAGAAAGTTTCTTACTGCAAAGATGTAAGTTAACGAAGATTAAAAACATGAATACATAAATCTCGAAAGATTTATCAAACTTAATTCATTAATACAGGTGTAAATATTTTCAAAATTATTTATCTGCTTCAGTAGGTGTTAAAGAAGTAACAAGATTCACCTCTTAAAGGTTTTGCCATCATACATTTCGTTTGCTAAATTATTACCAGCATAAATAACAATCAGAAAAAGTACTTACAGTAAAGTGCAGATTTTTCAATATTGTCGGTGAAGAGGTTAAAAAGTACAATTCTCGGTTTATTTATGAAAAATTTCCCCAGCGCGTATTCTCCATACAAACGTAGTTTAGTTTTCATTTGAATATTAACAGATCAAACTCTATGAAGTTTTGTAGACACGTTTTACAAACAACTAAGTATCTATATGTCTGTGCTTAGTCAGATTAAAAATTTGTATAAATGTTTAGTTTCAAAGTTACACAAATTTAAAGATTTACGTATGTAAATCTAAGCTCTTGTAACTTTTAAAGTACACATTTTTACAGAACTCTAGCAAACCACAGACAATTAGAACGTGTAGTATAAAATTAGGTTTGATTGGCTACTATTCAAATGAAAACATCAAACTATGTTAGTTTGAAGCATACGAATAAACTGCTTTTAAACAAATTCTCTTCATCATATGCTTTTTTAACCCCCGACCCAAAAAGAGGGGTGTTATAAACGAAAGAACCGATTTTAATTCACTTTTTTTTGTTTGAAAGGTGGCTTGATCGAGAGTGTTCTTAGCTATAATCCAAAAAAATTGGTTCAGCCGTTTAAAAGTTATCAGCTATTTTCTAGTTTTCTTGTAGAAAAGAAGGTTAGATAACCCTTAGGTTCATAATATTCAAGTGTCAATTGACACATGTCAAGCTGTCAAGATGGACGTTGCCTAGATATACATAATTATTTATTTGAAAATGATTTGTCGGGGGTGTTGAAAATTTTTAATTTACACTTGTTATATTAGAATGTTCTTCATTTGTACCTAGGTAAGTCTTAAGTATAAGTTATTTATATCTAGAATCAAACGAAACAGAGTTTTGGACTTTTTTAAATTCGAATCTGATTTTCCTCTCACTTTACCTGTATAACTCAGAGATAACACAAAACCATAGAGACATAAACATTGCGCAACCGTTCAAAAGCGGACTAGTGTATTCCAGATTCTAGATTGATGGTGTACCACCCACCGGATTTCAACGAGAAGGATTTAAATTACGAAGCATTTATTCGTCTTAGCTGCCTCAATGTAGGCTGCACGGATGTGATAAATGCGTCCCTTTTCAATGCTTGTCAGGGTGAGACGTGAAAGAACGAGCCAGTAATTACGACCATACATAAAATACGTGGGTAAAACGGTACCAGATACTAAGATTACGTTCTCTTTCCTAATAGGAATGGCAGTTGTAGAATTGTAGGTGAAGGCGGTAAAATCCTAAGGGAACGCTTTTACGCATGAGACGGGTCTGCCCGCGAAATTCAAATTTAATTTGGTTTTTCGCAATTAGAATAAGAAATTAGTTCTAGTCGATACTAGTCTATTACTAGTCCATTAGTCGATTTGTACAAATTAGTCGATACTAGAGCTAATTTCTTATACTGGACCCCTTCAAGTAAAGATTTTTATATAAACCTGTGAGGATGATACTGCCATCGGCGCAATTAAAATGCCATAAGCCTAATTTGTTGTATTAGTTTACAAAGTGCAAAAAATCAAATTAAATTTGAATTTCGCGGGCAGACCCGTCGCATTCACCTTAAGTAAACTGACTATTCAGTACTCGCATCTTTTATGTATGCTCTTAAAATTCTTATAGACAGATATAATGTAATGAAACAAAATATTCCAATAATCCAAATTATTCACCTATAGTCATATCATCATATGAATCAAAAAGTAATCAAATCGTTTAGGAAGACACTTTCGTCCAATTTAGTCGTGTGATCCGACTTTGATTAAACATATTGTCTTGGTTGGTATTAAGAGCTTTTCTTTCACTGAAATATAACTTTGTACTTTGATAGCTTTGTCATAAGATAAAGAGTTTATTGCATTATTTATTGGTGCATACGTCGTTTCTTCACGAGCTTGGATGGCGCCAGAGAGGAAACGTGTTGCGGCGGGCACGACCACGATGCGCTTATTGAAAATGGCACATTATCATAATGCAACAAGTGGAATGTTAGTGATGCCCATATAAGGCAAATGACTGTCTATATTCAAAACGACTTTTTGCCCTCGATTTATGTCTTCTTCATCTTCAATTGGATGTAAAAAGAGTTGTGATTTAGCCCGTATGTGATACTGGGCGATTTTTAAATGGATATCTGGAATTCCTTGCGTAGTTACAAGTCTCTTAACTATCACACTAATATTATAAAGGAGAAAGTTTGTATGTGTGTGTGTGTGTGTGTGTGTGTGTGTGTGTATGTTTGTTACTCCTTCACGCAAAAACTACTGGACGGATCGGGCTGAAATTTAGAATGGAGATAGATTATACCCTGGATTAGCACATAGGCTACTTTTTATCCCGGAAAATCAAAGAGTTCCCACGGGATTTCGAAAAACCTAAATTCACGCGAACGAAGTCGCGAGCATCAGCTAGTATCTTATAAATGGCAAAATATTAAAGTAAGTATCTATATAGTTCAGATCTCGCTCACAACTTTGTCTGCGAGAATTTAGGAGTTTGAAATTATGTGGAAACTCCTCGATTTCTGGAATAAAAAGTATCCTATGCCCATCTCCACCAGTTTAGGTTTATTCAAATAATTTGAAGTCCTGTATTATATTTTGTGATAATATTTATCAAAGATATACTGTAAGTATAAATGACTTGAATATTATGTATTATATTAATTGAAATTTCGTTTGTCTAGAATGTTTTTAAAATCAAATGATAATTAATTTTTTAACCTGCAGTGTAGGTAGCTGACGAAATAAATAATTAATTATTCGATACGCTAACAATAGGCTGTGTATCCTAATATGACAAGTCATAAACCATAACAAAGCGTTTAAAGAACAGCTAACTGCATAAATTAATAACAATTTATTTATGTGGTAAGAAGTTTCTTACCAAGATAGAATATAAAGATTTTTTGTTTGCTTTTTTATAACACGACAGGCTTGAGCTTGGTGATAGTCAAGTAATGACTGATAGAAGACAAGTTGGAGCACGATTAACTAGAAGAGTATAATTCGTCTAAGACTAGAAGATGACAATAATCACTCCTATTCTTGCCTTATTCTATCAAGTTAGGTTCACTCACAAGTACCTATTTATATGTAGGTACCTACCTAACTAGCTACTTCTACGTTCTTTAGCATTTGAGGTTTTGAAAGGGTGGAGTGAGAAGTGATCTCCCAAGTATTGTTGTAGATAATTTTGATGGTAATGAAGTTTTTATAATGAATAATGAAGATTGATGAAATATATAATCTTGCTATAGAGTATTGTGTATGTTGTATCAGTTACAACCGATTTGGCAACGCTGCGTGAGATAAAATGGAATTTCTAACATTCACCATAAGTTCGTATGCATTATAGATTAATGAACTGGAACACACATGCTGAAACAGGGAGAATAGGGAGAAGTGGCAAAACTCTCTGCCCACAAAAACGGCACTTCAGGATGACCACGACCACTCTGCCAAGAGTGTTACGATGAAGAAAAAGATACATCACTTCCGAGTTAGTGATCAAATCAGGAATGAGCAGATCCATAGAAGGACCAGATTTACCGCCTTAGCTAAACGGGTTGCGAAGCTGAAGTGGCAATGGGCAGAGCACATAGTTCAATAAATCGGTAGACGTTGGACTCCAGAATCCAGACTTCAGGTAGAAGATGTTAGAATGGCAACCTCACCGAAAGGCGCAGCATTGAGAGAACCCCCACTAAGTGGACAGACAACATCAAACGAGTCGCATGGAGCCGCGAGGTGTGTGGAAGACCCTACAGGAGACTTATGTCCAGCGATGGAGGTCTATCGGTTGATAATGATGACGATGATCATCCATATATCAGACTCCATAGCCTTTGTCATATGCAGTCAGGTAAAAATGCAGCCAAGCTCTATATTGGTATCGAATAGTATCTTGGTAAAAAATGGCATGCGAAAGTACTGGGCGTCATACCTACCTATTTATGTAGACAACCATTTATGCCTCACATAAATATTCCAGACAAAAAGATAATTTTATTTAAATCGCAATTATTTATTCACACTCCTTCAATCCTTATTAAGAAAGTCTCGATGAAGGTTTATGCCCTGAAATATATCGATAAAATCTCGACAATCATTGGTTAGTAACTGTCGTTAAGTTAAACATCAATTTGTATGGAAGGCGCGAAACTTCATTATAATAAACGCCGGTATGACTCACGGCTGGTAGTGCCTGTGGCGAAATCGAGACATTTATTTCTAGACTAGGCCAGTGTACAATAAATAACCCAATGCCGGCGATTGCAATACAAACCGACAGTTTTATAATAAGTTATATTATTATGGAAAAAATGCTGTCGGGCACGACTGTTGTGATTAAACGGGAACAGTTTAATATGAAGTGTTATTTGTAGGGTTGTGTAGCAGGAAGTAATTAATCCTATGTCTTATTTATCATGTCTCTGTCGCAGCAGGTGACCGTACGGGCGGCTTCCCGGAACGTGCACTCGTATAAATGAGAACATCGCGTCTTCATTGTATAGGAGAAGCGGATTCAAACAATCATTTTATTTCATAGGCGTTGTAGATAGGTATATAATATTGTATTGTAATAATAAGTTTCATTATTACTTTCTTAATATTACAAATTTGTAAAGGCGGAGGACCGTGTTTTGCGTCACTCTCTTTAAAAAGCCTACGTCCAGCTGTGAACGCATATAGGCTGATGGAATGGAAAAAAATTTAAAGCTTTGTTTAGATATATTAGTTGTTAAAAAAAAGCTTATTTTAAGCTAAGAGGTAAAGTTTTGAGTACTTACAGATTTTATGTTACCGCTAATAAATAATTAATTATTGTGCAGTGTGTCTTGCTGATAAACCACCCAACCGCCCACGCTTATTAGTTTCATTGGTATGTGTAATGGAAAATGATACATTGAAAATACTAAGAATCGTGCTCAGGATAGAAACAGCGAACAAAGAAGAGTCGCGACAAATGCTGTGACATATTATTCCCGCTACCCGCTTACGCGGTTATTGAGATCACGGCCTAAAAATAACAGTAGTTCACGAAATATAAACAAAACGTTAGACTCCTTGCATACCGTTATCATAATTATAGGTACAGCTGCTACCGTATCTTGCGATTCAACTGAAACGTAATTTTTATACAGTTCTGAGAACTTCGATAGCTACAAATTATATTATCAGGGTTGTATATAACTATATATATGTACCTAGCGCGTACATAGAAGCATAATTTTACATTCTGATGCCCGCGACTTCATCCGCGTAGATTTAGGTGTTTAACCAACCGTGGAAACTCTGTGATTTTATTAACTTAATTAATTTATCGATTGAAGCTGCTATTTACAACAGTTCCTATTCCAGTTTTAATTTAGGTGTTTCCGGAAAATTGGTTAGAGAGATGTTTGTGACTCACAGCTCATTATTGTCAAAACGCTGTGGATTTTATTAACAGAGCTCTCGCCGTCACTTACTCCATACAATCGTAGTTCCAATTTCATTTGAATATTAAGCAGACATTTTTTTTTTAAATATGTAGTTTCAAAATTACAGGAGCTCAAAGATTTGTGTGTGAATTTTTAAGACCGCGTAACTTTGAAACCGAATATTTTAACAGAAATCTGGAAAATCACAGGCATAGATATTAGTTTCTAGAATATGTCTGCAAAATTTCATGGACTTTGGTTGCTTAGCATCCAAATGAAATTGGAACTACGATTGTATGGAGCGAGTGACGGAGAGACCCTTCCTATTCATATCATTACCATCAATTTCTCATGTCCCACTACTACTAAGTACGGGCCTCCTCTCAGGACTAGGCTGACCAGTGCTTATTGGCAGACTACACACACCTTAAGAACAATAATAGTAGAAAATTCTCAGGCATGCAGGTTTCTTCATGATGTTTTCCATTACCGTTAGGTCAAGTTAATATTTAATTGCTTCGCGAGTTAGAAGTGCGCATCCCCAAATTTATGTAGAAGGTCAAAATCGTAACCTAGGCTGATACTATTTTTCTTCCACGTCCAATAAGCTTAAACAAGTGTAAATTAAAAATGTATAACACCCCCGACAAGTGAAGGTTACAGTAACTAGAAAAGAGCTGAAAACTTTCAAACGGCTGAACCGATTTTCTTGGATTATAGCTAAGAACACTGTCGATCAAGCCCCTTTCAAACAAAAAAAAACTAAATTAAAATCGGTTAATTAGTTTAGGAGCTACGATGCCACAGAAAGATACACAGATACACACGTCAAACTTATAACACCCCTCTTTTTGGGTCGGGGGTTAAAAATAATTCGTCTAACTTACCTACAGTCTGCACTTATATGCAGACTGTAGGTGCACTAAGAGTACCTCAATAATACTTGTTACGATACATAATAATATTATCTCTCGTTGTATTGTGGCAGACCCTTAATCCAGTGCCCAGCCTACAACTAGCGGCTCCTAGATCGACATCTAAAGCCAGTTCGATCAAAGACGGTAAGGTTTAATAGGACCCATGTTAAACTCGTACGCCTATCGGCTTATATCGCATACCATCGCGGTTACTGTTCCAATACTGTATTCAAAACCACGCAGAATATAATTCTAGAGCCCACTTACATGTCTTTGAGATAAAGCTAGCTTTTGCCCGCGACTTTGTCTATGTTGATTTATGATTTTAAAATCCCCTGGAAACCTTTGTTTTAATGTGCCAGAATGAAAAGTGTATTTTACTTGTCTCTATGATGCAATCTGTGCGCTTTAAAATCAGAGCATATGCTTTTGACGACCTCCTTGGCGCAGTGATGAAGACTGTGGTTTTAAAAGGGGAGGTCTCGGGTTCGATTATCATTTTTAAATTGTCTATGGTCTAGTCTAGTTCCCACCATAGCAGACCAGGCTACTGTCGTGGTTAGTTACCACCTCACCGGCAAAGCTGTGCTGCCAAGTGATTTAGCTTTAGCGTTCTGGTTCGATGCTGTGTAGAAACCTATAAGGGGTAGGTATGGGTTCAATAAAAACTTACTTAGTCCCAAGTTAGCCCGCTTCCATCTTAGACTGCATCATCACTTAACACCAGGTGAGATCGCAGTCAAAGGCTAACTTTAATGGAATTGAAAAAAAGCTATCGAATGTTAAAGATTAATTTCATGATTTATAAACTAAATGTGAAGAAGAAATGGTATTATTTATTCGTATCATTAATTCGTATTTACCAGTAGGTTTCTGAATTATGATGGAAAATAATATCATTTTTCTTTTTTCTTTCAGTTAGTAAAAATGTGTAGGTTACCTACCCATAGTGCTGTCGCTCCGCATAAATGCATAATTTAATTCTTTGTCGATGCAAAATCAGCCAACAGCCAACATACGAAGCCTTATTTAGTTGTAATGATCACCGGCGCCTCAAGGTTCATTGACATTACGATTATGTCACTCCTTACTCTATGCGCGTAATTTACGTATTAGATAAGGCCGAGTAACATATCGACTTGTCAAGCTTATATACACAGAAAATTGCATTTTAATGGGCTAAGCACATTGAAATGGACATAACAAGGACACTGGAAGAGGTGATATAAAACGACAGTTATTCTTTGTGCCGATTCGAATCGTCCACCGAACGTACCGGGAATTAAAATACACGCATTGTGTGAGTGTTAAATGGTCTTCGTGTTGAGATGTCTCATCAGTCATCACTAACCTTAAGTTTCAAACAGGTACACTCACTGCTGCTATCAGCGCCAAAATATCGAAAATCAAGTTCCTTCGAAAACTTGTCGGCAATCGCAGGTCCAGCGTACTTGTATTAGTAGAGGTCAATGACTAAGCAGTAAATAGACGGATAAATGTACGGAGCACTGGTTCGGCGACAAGTGCGCGACGTACGCAGACAAACCATACACGGCAGCCTGTAGAATGCTTCGCCGTAATACTAGGTACCAACGGCTATATACATTATACACGTAACACTTACAAAAACTCACCCGCGCTTGGTAACCATAAATATTTATTAGCTACGTTGATTTTGAGTTCACGTTCGATATTTTCAAACGTCACGGAATGATTATCAACATTAAGCAGAGCAGGTCAAATGTTTTTCGATTAGAAAACTGTAGTGACCACTGATTATTTATAAGAGTGCGCTGGAACTGCGATTACAGATCTGGTTTTGAAGCAACTTGATTTTCGCAATTGATTAGGCGCTGATAGCAGCACAATAACCGTCACATAAGCGTACCTACTTGGAATTATATTATGTTAGTGATGGAGATGAGACATCTGTCAACATAGCGTCAACACGAAAACTATTCGACAACAGTTCTTAATTCCCGATACACTCAGTGGGGCGTTTCAAATCTTCACAAAAATAACTGTCATTTTGTATGACACCGTTCCAGCGTACCTATTTATATAATATGTCCATTTCAGTGGTAGTGACAGTTAACTTTGCGAAGCGAATCCCAAAAATCTAACGACTCCATAATTAGAGAATGTCAGTCATGCTCAAGAAATTATCCATCGGATACACAACGTTGCTATGTTTAGTAGGTCGCAATTTAACTTAAAATTTACAAAACCCCGACACATTAAAACCTCAAAAGAGCTGATAATTTTCAAACGGCTTAACCGATTTTCTTCGATTATAGCTAAGAACACTCTCGATCTATACATCTTTCAAACAAAAAAAAAACTAAATTAAAATCGGTCCATTTGTTTAGGAGCTACGATGCTACAGACAGATACTTAGATACACAGATACACAGATATACAGATACACAGATACACACGTCAGACTTATAACACTACCCTTTTTGGGTCGGGGGTTAAAAAGGACTATAGGAGGTATCAGCGATCGGCGATTTAATTGCTTTTTCGAAGCTCGATGCCACTCCACTCCACAATAATATCGATCGACTTATTATATAATTTTCCAGCCTCAGCGATCAAGTCCGTTTTGTTTAGCGATAAACGCAGAAAGTCGTTAAAACGCGATGCAGTATCAAAACAATCGTAAAACGCGCGATTTCAATAGGTATATTCAATCGAACGCAGAAAGCATTGATATGCAGTTGCAACTCGCAAAATCGCCGGTCGCTGATGTTAATAAATCATCGTGTCTGCTATTGCCCTAAATGATTTTTACATGATGCGACCTACATGCGGCCGATGGGAAGGTGATCGGAAGTCATATAAACTTGACCTCTGAACATGATTCCGACGGTGAAAGTCCACAGTAGCCGGCGTAATGAAGGACCGGGTCGTTCCACTACATTACTCTTCTGACTAATTTGTGCTTGCACTTTTAAATTTTGAGCTATAATTAACCGTATGTGGGCTGTTGGTTTTTCATTACCATTAATCATATGCGATTATGTTTACGTTGTAGCCTCCGTGATATATGATATTGTACACATTGAACAGCACTGAATGTAAGGATGTGTGGAATAGTATGAAATATTCTTTTGCATCGGTATCTGACTAGCTTCCATAATTGTAGTGCTTTACAACTAAATGTTCCAATTTAACATCATTTATAGCAGATTCCAGCCACTGAACAAAATATGTTTTAGAGAGTCTTTTACAATTGTATAAAACACTAGCTGACGCCCGCGACTTCGTCCCGTGGATTTAGTTTTTTCGAAATCCCGTGGGAACTCTTTGGTTTTCCGGGATAAAAAGTAGCCTATGTGCTAATCCAGGATATTATCTATCTCCATTCCGAATTTCAGCCAAATCCGTCCAGTAGTTTTTGCGTGAAGGAGTAACAAACATACACACACACACACACATACAAACTTTCGCCTTTATAATATTAAAGTGTGATATTATGTACCTATGTATAATTTTGTTACGACAATTTTGTCGTGATTATAATATTTTTGTCTACTAAATTCTCGTTTACTATACTATTTCCGTATAAATTTCATGAACAGCATCATGCTTCAGCTAAAAAATGTAAAGCTTACTAACTTCATTTTTCAAGTGAGAAATCATGTGATTAGTGGAAAAATAGAAAAGTAAATCTTTTAAAGTATTAATTTGATACAATGTCATGTTGGCAATTGACATAGATTTGAAGTAGGTAGGTATAGCTACTCTTATTTACCGCTCTATATGAGTAGATGTTGAGATTGCAATATAGAAAAGAAATGTAAACTAAGACCGTTAAGCATTTCTTAAAACCTAAGTAACGTTGCTGTCACTTACATTGTAACGTAATTATTTTTTTGCTAAGCTGTAATCCTTTTTAAAGTCTTTAACTCTGACAACCGTGCGGATTACAATCACTAAACTTAATAAGTTCATTGGCTCTATGAACGGAAAACAAAAAATCAACAAAGGATCACCCCTACTTTTTAATTGGATTTCCGATAAAGATCACAAGATTAACTATTAATTGGAAAGAAGGTGTTTTTTGGGAAAACTGGCAAGTTGTTTCATAAATTGATAATATCGGAGCGTAAGTAATTGCTAGCTGTGAGTAAATTACTAGTAAACTGACATGGTTTACAAATTGCAACCATTTTGATGTCCTCAATCGCTACATATGGTCAATGTCAGGCCAACCTATATTTATTATTTAATTTTCGTTGTTTACGCCATACGAGGACATGTGACTTTATTATTTGCTCCGTACAAGTCTTCCTTGCGTTTTCTTGGTAGGTAGAATTCAAGTGTTTATTATCACATTAAATGTAAGTGTTTTATACACATATTTATCTCTTAATAAGATGAAAGAATGAAGGTTCCATATACCTGAAGGGTACCAACGAAACCCTATTACTAAGCCGCCGCTGTCCATCCCTCTGACCGTCTGTCTGTCAGTAAGCTGTATATCATGAAACTTAATAGGTAGAGAGTGGAAATTTTTACAGAGTGTGTATTTCTACTGCCGCTTTAACAACAAATAATAAAAATTTCAAAATTACAGCTATTCCAAATTAATTAAAATTAAAAAGTGTCATTTCTTGTACGATGGTACGAAAGGAACCCTTCATGTGTGAGTTCAACTCGTACTTGGCAGACTTTTTTATTAGAATCATTGAGATATCCTAATTAAAAGTGAAGCTTTGTTATATAGACCTTCGGGAGTGGAGGACGGAATCTAACAGTATAGTAATTTAGCACATTTAAGTCTGTTAAGTTATTTCTTTAATCTTGATTAAATTAATGACTAAATATATCGGCGCAATAATGAGACACGTAATTCATAGATCGAATGACGAGTAGAATCCTCAATGACGCATCGTACGTCGTCGACGTTTCCGAACCCCACCGCCACGATAGTATTTAAAAGCGAAGCGGTCCAGCGGAGCGGCATTCTATTATCGACAGTCGAAGTGATAACACGTTGAATTTGTCTACCTTTTTAATTTATTCGGTTTAGTTTGACAGTTAATTGTAACTTTGGTTTAAATGTTGAGTTTCTTAACTTCTTTCAAATTTGTTCGTTTAAGTTTGACGGTTAAATGTAATTTCGGTTAAAATATTGTAAATCGAATCTTATTGTAAATCAAATCTTTGAAAAGAGCAACCGCTGAGTTTCTTGCTGGTTCTTCTCGGCAGGAAAGGCGTTCCGAACCAGTGGTAGATTCATTTGATGATTCAAAAGTATTTGTAAAGGTTTATTTGGATAAAAGTAATATTAAAGATGGTTAAAAGTTTGATAATAAACTGTGATGAATAATAACAATGGCGCGAGTTTTATTGGAGCTAGTTCTCCTACTCTTACATCAGAAGTGGGATCAGAAGTGGGTATTTATCAAACAATGATACAAAAAAAAAAAAAAAAAACAATGGGATAGTAATGATAAAAAAAAAAAAAAAAAAAAAGAGGATAAATATTTAAAAAAAAAGGGTAATACCGCAAAAAAAAAAAAAAAAACAAACAAAAAGATAAACAATGCAAAAAAAAAAAAAAAAAAAAACTGATAATAATATTGTATAAAATGTTAACGTAAAAGCTGAAGTAAGAATATCCTCTGAATATGAATATTACTGAACAATAGACGTGAACTTCATCGAAGTAAACCAATGGGACCAGAAGAAAAGTTTGCCACGATTAACGAACGTTTGGAAAGCGTACCAAAATTTGAAGTACAAAGTAATGTGGCCGTATCGGCTATGAGTAAACGTAATAGTACGGCAAAGTGAGGATTTGACGCGCAGACTGACGTGCTTTTATAAGTTAAGTACTTTTCCATTATTTAAGTGTAAACGGCAAGGCCAATATGAGCGCTGAGGCTCTGAGGCTGAACCAATATTAGCGCTGAGGCTTGAGGTTCCGCCGTCATCACTTTTTACTATCTTTCCGAAGGTGTAAACGTCAAGGCCAAAATGAGCGCTGAGGCTCTGAGGCTGAACCAAAATTAACGCTGAGGTTATGAGGTTCCGGCGTCATCACTTGGGGTTTCAATTATCCTTAAAGTCCATTTGATGTGTGAACCAAAATTAGCGCTGAGGCTATGAGGTTGTAACGTCATTTGTGCTTTAAGATAATTGAAATGTGAAAAAAAAAAGCAGCAAAAAATGGTTACTGAACCGAAATTAGCGCTGAGGCTATGAGGTTCTGATGATCACTTATGTGTTTTCAATTGTCTTGTAATTCATGTGTCAACGTCAAGGCTAAAATGAGCGCCGAGGCTCTGAGGCTGAACCAAAATTAGCGCTGAGGCTATGAGGTTCTGACGTTATCACTTATGTGTTCCAAGATAATTGAAATGTGTTTACGTGAAGGCTATGAGTTAACGTGAAAGCTAATATGGGTGTCGAGGCCCTGAGGCTATGAGATTCTTAACGTGATAAGAGTGTTGAGGAACCATTTTTGATTTCGAAATTATAAGGGTTTATGTGTGTGTGATGTTGGTTTACTAATTTATGCACTTTATTGCAGAGAAAAAGGACGAGAGTAGGCGCAGGGACGCGCCTATGATCAGTATGGCCGTATCGGCGCAATAATGAGACACGTAATTCATAGATCGAATGACGAGTAGAATCCTCAATGACGCATCGTACGTCGTCGACGTTTCCGAACCCCACCGCCACGATAGTATTTAAAAGCGAAGCGGTCCAGCGGAGCGGCATTCTATTATCGACAGTCGAAGTGATAACACGTTGAATTTGTCTACCTTTTTAATTTATTCGGTTTAGTTTGACAGTTAATTGTAACTTTGGTTTAAATGTTGAGTTTCTTAACTTCTTTCAAATTTGTTCGTTTAAGTTTGACGGTTAAATGTAATTTCGGTTAAAATATTGTAAATCGAATCTTATTGTAAATCAAATCTTTGAAAAGAGCAACCGCTGAGTTTCTTGCTGGTTCTTCTCGGCAGGAAAGGCGTTCCGAACCAGTGGTAGATTCATTTGATGATTCAAAAGTATTTGTAAAGGTTTATTTGGATAAAAGTAATATTAAAGATGGTTAAAAGTTTGATAATAAACTGTGATGAATAATAACAATGGCGCGAGTTTTATTGGAGCTAGTTCTCCTACTCTTACAAATATACTTTTAAAATAACAGTAAAGTAAATAAAGTAGTAAGTTAAACATTTTAAAAGCAAAACAAATTATAGGCAGGTATCTTATTAAAAATTCTACTACAGTTAGCTATAATTCATAAAACATATCATCATTATGTAAATTTTCATTGCAGTAAGCAGTTTAGTGGGTATGTGCACTCATTCGTATTCAATTCGTTTTCGGGATTCGTGAAAATACGATTCGAAGTCGTCGTACTTGAAAACGTACGTACGCGTGTTAATTTGATACGTATCCGTCAAAATACGAATCTCAAAAATACGAATGAGTGCCCACGCGTTCGTACAACAGCCACTTTGAATCTTATTTTTACGAATAACGAAAACGAATTGAATACTTACGCCCTAAGTCTTGAAATTGAATTAAGCATGAAATAAGCTTAACAAGTAACATTTAAACCTTTATAATATTAGTAAGGAAGTTAGAATTACGATTCAACACGGCAATATAATTTGTTGGTCTTAGCCATTGCGTTACAGGCGCGTCGTTAGTACGGTCTGGGGTCAGGGAGGTCAACTAGTAATCGCTCTTTGAAGTTATGAGAAACGTGCTAATCCTGTCTCGAACAGGTGAGAATAGTAAGAACTAAGAAGACTATATAGGTAGGTCTCTGCCTCGTTGGTCAGTGGTTAGCATGTTCGACTGTAGATGACGAGGTCCTGGGTTTGATAGTTAAGTATTGGATTTTTCTGTTGAGAAATTCTCTGTAGGTACCTCTACTTGCCCCGAGTTAGGGAGTTGGCGGTTAGAAACTTTGCGAGATTGTTCCGTAAAAATATTGGATTCCAACTTCTCAATCCTGATGGTGCAGGGATCTGACCACCAAGACTGATGGGATTAAGAAACTGTTGGTTATAAATTGATATTGAAGGTACCTTCCTAAAAATTAAAGACTTCATTGTTGAGCTCAAGGACCCAACTCCTCGACACTGATGCTGTAAAGAATTGCATTTCTGAATCGTGGTTATCCCACGGGATTTATAAGAATCAACTTTGAGATACCTTGCATCCCGGGGACTAGGCAATTTTTTGTCCTGGAAATTCAAAAGTTCCCACGGGATATTTAAAAACTTAAATCCATGCGGGTGAAGCCGCGGGCATCTTCTAGTCACACTAATATTATAAAGGAGAAAGTTTGTGTGTGTGTGTGTGTGTGTGTGTGTGTGTGTGTGTGTGTGTATGTGTGTGTGTATGTTTGTTACTCCTTCACGCAAAAACTACTGGACGGATTGGGCTGAAATTTAGAATGGAGATAGATTATACCCTGGATTAGCACGTAGGCTACTTTTTATCCCGGAAAATCAAAGAGTTCCCACGGGAATTTTAAAAAACCTACATCCACGCGAACGAAGTCGCGGGTATCAGCTAGTTTATAATAATTACATAGTAGTAGGATAGCTAGCTTTTAACAAGATTTGAATTTATTTTAACGGATAAAATCGGTAGGTACTTATACATACAGTAATAATTTAATATTAAAATTTAGTTAGCTCAAATCATAAGATTGTTTTTATTAGTTGAATTTTAGTTGAACGGGCGCTCTATGAAGTTTTAATTATTCCTGATTTATTTTCAGACCATTTTATTTGAAATTAGGTAGGTACCTATTATATATTTTGCTGGCGACACCACACTCCGATGAAATAGATTTATTAAATAAATCAATACATGTTTTAATATTGACAATAAATTTGCATAAAAATTCAATGGATAAATGCAGCTTTTATATTATTTAGCACGTTAAATTCTCAACTAAGCAAGCCAATTACCAGTTTGCTTTCATTCATTAGTCAAGAGTATGAAGATTTTTAGTAAATAACTAAAGCTTCGAGAATGGTTCAACGCTCGGAGCTGGTAGGTAATATATCAAACAGTTTATTATGCGTTTACGTGTAGAACTAAACAAACTAATAAACGCATACACGTCTGTTTCTTTATCTGTTTACCAACGTATAGCTCGGGTAGATACGACTTGGTATATATTTTTAACCCCCGACCCAAAAAGAGGGGTGTTATAAGTTTGACGTGTGTATCTGTGTATCTGTGTATCTGTCTGTGGCATCGTAGCGCCTAAACGAATGAACCGATTTTAATTTAGTTTTTTTTGTTTGAAAGGTGGCTTGATCGAGAGTGTTCTTAGCTATAATCCAAAAAAATTGGTTCAGCCGTTTAAGAGTTATCAGCTCTTTTCTAGTTTTCTTGTAGAAAAGAAGGTTAGATAACCGTTAGGTTCTTAATATTATGTCAATTGACAAATGTCAAGCTGTCAAGATGGACGTTGCCTAAATACATAATTATTTATTTGAAAATGATGTTTTGGAAAACTCAAATACTTTGGATCGTCGGGGGTGTTATAAATTTTTAATTTACACTTGTAGTTAATATAGGTACGCCGTGATAGCCTAGTGGCTAAATATTAGACCGTCCGGCTCTTTGGGCGGTTCGGGATTCGGTCCCAGACACGCACCTCTAACTTTTTGGAGTATGTGTGTTTGTATGTGTATTTTAAGCAATTAAGTATCAATTGTTTTAGCGGTGAAAGAAAACATCGTGGGGAGCCTGCATGCCTGAGAGTTCTCCGTAATGTTCTCTATGGCCAAATCCTTCTTAATTTGAGAGGAAAGCCGGCGATGGTTTGAGAATGATGTTGATGATATTTTATTTACTTGCCTATATAAAACAAGGAAGTAGGATAGACAGATAGAGATAGAGATATAAGGATAGATAGAGTACTTATCTGAATTCTATGCTTTATCTTATACATACCTACTCAATATTATTTATAAGTAACAGCTAAGTAGGTAGTACTTACTGGTAAACCGATCCAACTTTATACTTAACTAAGTACAAAAAATATAATAATTATGAAATGAAGTTTCCACCAACATCTTATCGATTTTATAAATCAATGTAGGACAAGATAGATATTATCAGCCGATTTATATAATTTCAATAGCTCCCATTTTATGAAATAAGAGGTCATAATATTATTACTTGCATTTATGTAATATCAAAAAAAGGGTTAAATAATGTCATTTATATAATAGAAAATTTAATATTATCCAAGATTGTAACATATTGAATAGGTAATTTACCTATTAGCCATATTATCGTAACCATCTGGATATAAGCCCGATTGTCCATTTATAGCTAAATAAGCTGGATACCTATTGCACAAACTATTTTTTTTTTGGAATGTAGGTACTAACCTATTTGACCACAGTTACATTTGATGGAAAGTGACGATGTTGGTTGAGACGGGACGTGTTTGCCTAGAAGATACCTTTTCACAATTTTTTAAAGGCAACCGTACTGTTAGTGGTAGGAAAACAGATCGCGGAAGAATATTCTAGTAACTACGTAAAAAATATGAAAATTCTTTCAATAATATTAGAAGAATTTATTAAATTTTATGCCTGCTTTACGCGAATGGTAGCGTGAAAGACTGTGAACAGCTACGCGAACAACAGTGTGGATTGGTGTTTCCCTGTGTAATGGTTCATCGGCTTTTACACCGCGTATTGCGCGGGATTGAAGAACGGATATAATGTTTCTATAATAAATCCACTTCTCTAATAGTCTTCTCATTATATCCTAAAAAGAAAACTCCGACCTTTTATGTGATTAATTATATTAAGGCAAAAACTTTCAACAATGAGGAATATAACGCAGAAAGAAATACTATGTACGATAACTAATTGATTGATTTCCGTTTCATAGTAATTTAGAAAATTAGATAGCTTTTATTTATATTGTTAAATATAGAGACTAGAATGTTGCTCATAGTAAATTTCACTTGAGAGCTTTCTTAGATGGTAAAAAATATTGTACATAAGTAAGTATTGTAGTTATTATCTCATAATATTTCTCATAAATATATCGTATAGCACTGACCGGCGATGGATGATAAGCTTTTTACGGCAATGTCAAGTTCAAGACAAAAGCCGAATTCGGTATAAAATCAACATAATCTTATTGATTTTATGTAAGGACAAACCAAGTAGACTCTTCTATCTTCGTAATCTATGCATCTTATGAATTATTCAGTATAACTTTTACAAGTTCTAGGACAGTTTTGTCGTTTGCATTTGTGCAATCAAATGTGGGTAGATACTGGTACTAATTTCACAATAATATAGGTCTATGTGAAATACTAGTATGGATGCTAAATATGGCACGTCCGACGCGCAGACTATGCACAGATTGCAATTTTGTATGAAGAAACGTAACACGGACGAGGCTTGGAAGACTCGGACATGGCACGGTCTGATGTTACCTCATACATCTTCCAATCTATGTGTTCTGGACGTGGTACGGCGCGGGCCCGGCATGGTCTAGCATAAATCATCCATTAAGCAGCTCCACCACCAAAGAGGCAAAGAGGGTTCCACAATTAGTATTTATAACTCGATGAATAAGGTAAATGGTCTGACTTGTGCATTTTTTCTTTTACTGGCGATTTTTAACGATTCTTGACTATGTAATAACACAAGGAAAATAAGGTGGAATGACCTTGCTTTTTCAAAGTTTAAGATATCAAGAAGTCAAATAGTTGGGAATTCGCTTTCTATTGTCTAGACTCGTATCAATTCTTCCATCTCTTTATAATATCTGTAGAACAATGACATTAGATGAATGATCGTGCTTTTGACCAAAAATGAAATGAATTTCTATTTTCTACGTTTACCATGTCGTGACGTCTGTTTGTCTCGACTGAAATATTATTTTAATGCTGGGAGTGTTCATAACGATTTTACTTCCAAGTTTTGTCAGTAATGCTACAATATTTCGTGAGTAACGACTTAGATAAGCTTAAATGCGACTATCTAAATTAAAACAAGACTTACTAGACTTACCATAATTCAAAAGATAAAAACTGGCATAGATGTGAACAAGAAACTACTTCATTTCATCATATTTACCATCATGATTAACCTATCACCAGCCCATTGCTGAGCACGAGTTTCAGAATGAGAAAGGTTTAAGCCTATAAGTCCGCCCGCTGGTCTAGTGCGAATTAACGGTCTTCACACACCTTTCAGAACATTATGGAAAACTCTCAGGCATGCAGGTTTTCTCACGATATTTTCCTGCACCGTGATATCTGATTGCATTTTAATAGCAATTTTATTTAATAGCAAGTGATACTACATAGTTCAGAAAAGTTAAAAGTGCATGCCCGGGCTCGAAGCCCCCTTCTCGAATAGAAGGCCGTCTTATAACCACTAAGCTCTAACCCCTCCCCCACTAGTCTTCATTAGGCTTAAATTCAGTCTATGTGCTTTATATTATCGTGTCGTAGAGATCGTATTACAATTTTCGATATTTGAATACAAACGAGACAATGTATTTATGCCTCCAATAACAAAACGAGTTACGGTGGGTTTATAAAAATAATTTGAGCATCCGATGTAACAGAATTTAAATGGAGCAATTTACTTTTCATGCCATAATATATATAGTGGAATCGTGTTGTAAGTTTGCATTAGAATTTCAATAAACAGAGAGAGCCCTGGCGTGCTAGAAATAGCTGAGACGTCTTAATAATGTAAATGAATTCGCCCGATTCTGTGCACCGTTGGGATGCAGGCGCGTTCCTGTACAAGTTTAGCAAGCGCCGTCATTAAGTATCGCCCTTTACCACTACCATGAGTCAAAGTATTTCTTTTACGAGACATTCTACGTCTGCCCAAAAATAGGAGTGTAATATTCTCGGAGTTCATGTATGCATGTACCTATGTGAGTTTTTTCCACCATAACTTTTAAATGTCTGAACGGATGTACTATGAGGTACCTATAATATAATGCCGAATGGCACTGGCTATAATTTTTTGAAAATAAATTTAATATGGCGGGTGTATGGCACCATTTTAAAATGTGAGAATTTTTTACTTTTTAGTTCGTTTTCGGCAAGGTAGATTTTAGATGTATTTTTTTATTTTTCTTAATTACGATTTAAGACTTGTTTTATGGTTGGTTGTTTAAAATTTAAAAGTAAATTAAGTAAGGCATGTAAATTTTCAAAGTTCAGCTTTTGAAATTAATTTTCGTGGGTAAGAATTATTATTAGTTTGACTACATAGAATACATTAAAAATTCAGTTTTTTAGCCACTCGTGCTGAGATTTGAAAAACGGTCAAGTTTAAAAATATGTTCGCTAAGTAATAATCGGGGAGCGGGTGGATGAGGAAGGCGGAGGACCGTGTTTGGTGGCGCGCTCTTGGAAAGGCCTATGTCCAGCAGTGGACGCTTACAGGCTGATGGATGGATGGATGGATGGAAGTAATAATTTGTTAAAAACAAAAAATACAGGTTAAGAAAATGCTGAGTAATTTGTGTTGTAATATTTTCTTTTTCAAAACTGAATATAATGTTGTAAAAAATCCTTAATTTGAATGTTTCTATGAACAAAAATAATTAACTGGCCGTCAGTGGGGACTGAAGTAACAGTGTTTTATGGAATTGAAGTAAGTGTCAAATATTATAAAATATTATAATTCATGACTTATAAATTGAAACCGTTCACATTAATTTTTATATCTAGCGGCAGCGGCACTAAAATTAACATTAGCGAGCGAGTTCGAGAAGGGTAAAAACTTCAAGAAGTTTAAGTACGCGATTAAAAAAGTTTTCCCTTTAATAATAAAAAACAAAGCTAACGCCACTTACTAAGTATGTGATGATTATAAACCATTGGTTATGAACTTATGACTAACTTAAGCAGCAGTCAATTAGCATCCTGCCTAAGACTGGATTGTCCACATTCTTCCTGATATACGAGAAGTGAGTAGGTACCTATCCGTTCCCACATCGCAAAAAGAAACTGTTAAAGTGCATTGAAATTATCGTTTAGGTATATTATCCACATGTCTGTCAAACTCAAAGCATTTATTATTTAACAAGTGTAAATTAAAAATTTATAGTAACACCCCCGACAAGTGAAGGTTACAGTAACTAGAAAAGAGCTGATAACTTTCAAACGGCTGAACCGATTTTCTTGGATTATAGCTAAGAACACTCTCGATCAAGCCACCTTTCAAACAAAAAAACTAAATTAAAATCGGTTCATTAGTTTAGGAGCTACGATGTCACAGACAGGTACACAGATACACACGTCAAAGTTATTACACCCCTCTTTTTGGGTCGGGGGTTAAAAACGCAGTAGTTAATAACTATTTATATATCGAAGTGGACGGAAAAGTAATATGATAATAGATAGGCATCCAAATAACCTATCTAATAATAAAAGTCAGCCTGTCTGTTTAGCGTGCGCGGAAATGCAGCTACTATTCTTAGCACGAGGGCATGACAAACATGTACTGTAGGTAAATAAGGTTAAGTTTGCACTATACATTTGCAATACCTACATAACGTAAAAATGTTTCTTAATTTTCTTCGAAATTATGGTTTTTTTCCTAAAAACCTATAAAGTACCTACCTAGTAAATATTGGAATATATTTAATACTAGCTTATGCCAGCGACTTCATCCGCGTGGACTAATTATTGAATTTTTAACCCTCAACCCAAAAAGAGGGGTGTTATAAGTTTGACGTGTGTATCTGTCTGTGGCATCGTAGCTCCTAAACTAATGAACCGATTTTAATTTAGTTTTTTTGTTTGAAACGTGGCTTGATCGAGAGTGTTCTTAGCTATAATCGAAGAAAATCGGTTCAGCCGTTTTAAAGTTATCAGCTCTTTTCTAGTTACTGTATGTAACCTTCACTTGTCGGGGGTGTAATAAATTTTTAATTTACACTTGTATTTTATATATTGACTTATGCTCGTTATATTTAAATATTTTAGGATGAGTTAATTTCCTGTACCTATTACATAATAGACAGATACATATTTCAATTTAACCATCACAGGTAAAAGTTATTCAGTAATAATAACCTATGCAGGTAGGTACTGTACCTACTTAGTTTAAAAGATATTTATTATGATGTAAAAGGAAATACTTTGCAATTGGTGAAATATTTGAATTGGACTCATGCAGGTAAAAGTTATTTCGTAATATTTAGTTTAAAAAAATATTTTATGATGTAAATGGAAATATTTCGTAATTGGTAGGTATGAAATGTAAGAGTTGCAAAAGACAAATAGCAAATTGTTGAGTTTAGCCAGCGAAAGTGCCGGCGTCAGCGTATACGCATGACAACAATTCTAGTGAAAGCATTGCTATAGAATTTGGTAGATGTAACAAATATTAGCTATGTTTTGTACGCAGAACCAGCGCCGTTGTAATCAGCCAGCCCTTTGGGAAGGCACGTTCCGTAGACGTCTCATTTAATTTGCTTGTTCGTAGAATTGCACGTCGTTAAGATGGAAAGTCAAGGTCACTTGGGCTTCATTTTACGCGTACTTACTCAAATAGGTACCATCATCAAGTGAAACTCTTGATTACGGTGATTGATGACTTTAGAAAACGAATTTTTTAGTGTTGGGACCTTGGGGCTTAAAGCTTTTGAAGGAAATCCCTACTTACCTACATTTTGGTTAATTTTATTGTTCTATCAAGCAGTATGACGGATTTTTTGCATGGATGTTATTGAAAGCTGAAGAGTACGGTAGCTGCTTATTGTCGTAGAAAGAGTTCCAATAAATATAACTAACGCGAAAACTATAAATACAAAAGTGTGTTTATCTGTCTGCTAGCTATTCACTATCCATCTGTTTAATCGATTATGGTAAAAGGTACAGAGATAGCTTGCAATAGCTTGCATCTCAGGGAAGGGCTTATGCTACTTTAAAAAACCTAAATCCTCGTTGAAGAAGGGCATAAACTTTTTAGTATTGCATCCTACAGAGGGATCTCAGAAAATTAAAGAGAGAGTCCCAATGATTATCTAGCAGATAATAATTTTACCATCTGCGACAGCTATAGCATTTCTCTTATGATATGAATATGGTTTCTCATCAACATTTCTGATGAGAACCGATGTGGAAAGGCGTTTTAGCGTCCGTGTTGTCCACATATATCGATGGTAACATATCTGGGTATCAATGCGAAAGTGTGTTTATCTGTCTGTCTATTAACTTTTCATGGCCCATCCACTTCATAGATTTAGAGTGAAGGAAAAGTACCTAAGTATAATGAAGGCTTGCGTTCCGGACTCCGGAGACGGACATTACGGCTTCTTTTTATTCTAGACTAGCGACCCGCCCCGGCTTCGCACGGGTGGACATTTATTTTTTTCTATTTTCCGGGATAAAATATAGCCTATACGAATTCGGAAGAATCCCTCTAAGTAATGGTAAAAGAAATTTTGAAATCGGTCCAGTAGTTTTTGAGCCTATTCAATACAAACATACAAAAATACAAAAATACAAAGATTTCCTCTTTATAATATTAGTATAGAAAAACATAGAGTTCCAACGGGCTTTTCAAATACTCAAATCTACGCCGACGAATTCCCACCAGGCGGTTTCTACTAATATTATCATGACAAAAATTAAAAGCCACAAATAAAACAAAATAAAATAAATAAGTAAATATTCATTTATTTGAGACCATAGCGCAAACACATTACACAGAATAAAACACAGCAACATACAGAGAAAAAAAATCAAGTAAATCAAAATAAATACAGCCTTTACTATTTTAAATTAACGGTTTTTTTATTTACATTTTACAATAAAACCTAAAGCTAGCCTTATCTAATTACTATACAAATCCCACGTGGAATGGTGCCAAGAATACTGGCTGCATTTCCACGCTGGACAGCCAGGCTGATCCGTTGCGCAAAAAAATGAGCCAGCCCTTCTGTCACCCGATGAGGCTATTAAACGCGGTGAAATCTCTCGTAAAAATTAACGGTTTATGACATGGTACAGCACAGCTCGCTGATATACAGATGACATACAGACGGACAGACGGACGGACAGCGGAGGCTTAGTAATAGGTCCCAATAGGCACCTTTCAGGTACGGAACCCTAAAAATGTTTAAAAGTTCTGTTGGTTGTTCTAAACAGAACCACTTATAAAACCGAAGTAATAAGATGTTATTCAATTGGATTGGCTATTCATGAAATTGTAACATAACACCCAACTAGGTACAATAGTTTCGTAATAATCATCCAAGCGTTCAGTAAGACGTCATCTCAATCAAGATGTCAGTTTACATCTTACTTTGCAATATGAATTACGGATTCAATAACGTGTTAATATTTCATTGCATACATTTTGGTCAGTTAGCAACTCTCCATACAGTATTCTGAAACTATTCAGCTACACACTATACAACTTAGTACACTATATAGTATTGAAACTATACTATATATAAATAACTCACGATAGTTTAAACGTCAAAATAAAGTATTCTTAGAAGTAAGTATTAAGTACATATTTATTGAATAGCAATTTATTAGATAGATAGATTTTTTAAACGCGCGCGGGCGCGTTTGGAGCCCTCGTAGCTTTAGTTTTAAGTTACGTAATTAATTATTACCACTATATCAGACAAAAACAATTTCGACCATTAAAAGAATTACAATTGTACCTACTTCGAATAAATGATTTTGACTTTGACTTTAACTTTAAAACAAAAATAATTCTGTGACAAACAGTTTATTCTACTTGTGAGTGATATAACGAGGTCAAGAGTAATCCACATTATTTGTTAATAAAATAAGTTATTTATTAAGAGATCAGGATTTAGGAATCTCCGAAACATAATTTGAATCCCAACGCAAAAGGAGGCGACGCGTCAAGCTATAAAAATAACAATACTTTAAATATTCGCAATGGTCTTAAAATTTTATTAATAAGCCAAGGATTTGCTGGCTATAAAACTGCCAAATTACTAAATATTCGAGAATAAATGACTGTTAAGTCGCAATAAGTTGTTGTTATGCTATCAGTGATTTTCAATGAAAGTTGAAATGTCTCGTATTTCATGTCAAAAGAGTTATCATCTTGATAAATATATTAATATTTAAAAAAGAAACTCACAGTTGTTTCGTGACTTTGTTTGGTTCAGTGTATGTATATTTGTCGTAGATACACAGTAGAGTTCTTTCAAAAGAGAGATTATAGTTTAATGTCGAATCATCTTCGACCTTTTAATGTAGAAAACTTTAGTAGTACCTACTTTAAATGCTCGTAGCTAGTAGTAAATAATTACAGGCAACAAAGTGTTCTCATAGTCCTATTTACTTACTTGATAATATGTTAATTTGAGGGTTTTTCTATTAATAGGTAGGTACTCAATACTAGCTGATGCGACGACCCACTCGTATCTGATTGTAGTAGTGCCTATGTTGAAGGTATATTATAGCAGAAACCTTCTCGCTAGTAATGACTACAACTGTACGAAGTTACAACTCTATCCAGTGAGCGATACAAATAAACACTATTTTTTATATAAAAGACAAACACATGCAGACATAGGAACCATCTCTGTTACTGCAATGGCGGATGGTGGTATTATAACATCTGATATGCCGGTACACCAAAGTTGTATTACAAAACTCATCGATGAGAACATGAGAAGTGAAATCATGTATTGTGTCGGCTGAACTACATAAATTGTATGGATTGTATTACGTAAAGCATAAAGGATACATTACAACCACTAGGTTTTTCGCCTTGGGTTCTCTGGACGCGGGCCTTGTGCTCCACCGTACACGTCGAATGCATTCGAGCATTCGATGTCATTGTATTTCTTACGCAATTAAGATGCACTGCTAGATATAATCGTGCCCTCGTACATACTTCATCAACTGACGGCATCTGTAAACACGTCTCCTTGTTTCATTACAACATTCCCTTGTACGTTTGTTGTTTTGGCTGTCTTATTTAAAAGGACGCGATGCGGAGGAGAGATTCTTCTTATCTTCAGAAAGTTTAAACCATAATATAATAAAGTTATCCAATGATCCAAAGGCAATAAACTAATAAAAGTAGGTACTGCGCTCTCTACGTACGCTGCTGTGTATGCATATCTACATGGATTATAATGTTTACTGAAGTTAAATTTAATTATTGAATTGACTCACTTTTATGGCGATAAAGCACAGATAGGTACGTAGGTACTAGTACGGTAGGTAGGTATGACAATTTGTTTCGGTTGTACGGTATTCAGCCATGCGTGCAGAGCTTATTACTTATTAATTATATTTATCTGGACATGCCCTACTTGCGGCTTTAACAAGTTACAAAACAGCTTTTATGCGTTAAACTTAACTATTTACTCCACTTACTTTAGTTTATTTAGTTTAAGTACTTAAAAGGTAAGCAAGTAGATTCTCGCTGAAAATATGTCTATGGGGCGCACTATACGGAGCCCATACTGGACCTTGAAAGAATGAAAATATGCATGAATGTCATAATACCTTATGAAAACATATTATTAACCCCTGACCCAAAAAGAGGGGTGTTATAAGTTTGACGTGTGTATCTGTGTATCTGTCTGTGGCATCGTAGCGCCTAAACGAATGAACCGATTTTAATTTAGTTTTTTTTGTTTGAAAGGTGGCTTGATCGAGAGTGTTCTTAGTATAATCCAAGAAAATCGCAGCCGTTTGAAAGTTATCAGCTCTTTTCTAGTTTTCTTATAGAGGTTTTTGTGCCGGGGGTTTTTAAATTTTGAGTTATAGGTACAAGTGAAAAACTCCAAAACGGCTAAAGCGCTGGGCAAATCGAATCGCTTACGCTCTCCAAGGTTTCTGCGATTTGTTTACCTTATAGGCAAGCGAAATGAAAACGCACTATCTATATTTATTAATAAGCTTTTTTCTCGATACTTTTCATAATAATTTTACTTAGGTAGGTACTATACCTTTTCTTTGGTTTGTATTATTGTAAAAGGATCAGCTGATTCTTTGCATACTTCCGGGTTAGTTTTGGGTTCCGTACCCAAAGGGTAAAATGCCCTATTAATGTCTCACTGATGTCTGTCTGTCTTTCCGTCCGCGTCTCACAGGTCTCTAGCTCGTAGACGAAATGAGTTACAAACATACTCAAATTGACTGGTTTTTTATCTCCTTACCGAACCGCTAGTCCCTATATATGCAAATTGCATAACATTAATCGTGGGTCGAATCAATCTCATTGGTTACAAAGATAACATCTTGAGAACATCCCGCGGCAGGACGATAACCGTCGGCTACGTAACAAACGAAAGTGAAAACAATTAGGGAATTGATGTACAGCTTTCGCCGACTCAGATCGTGTCCGATAGCCCTAATGAGTCAACAATATTATTGTTGAATGTATACGGTGTAATTGAATTAATAGATGCGATTATTACAGCGGTGTCTTAGATTAAGCTTCCATTAATATAGCTAGTGTACTCTCCTCCGATCAGAAAAAACCGGCCAAGTGCGAGTCAGACTCGCGCACTGAGGGTTCCGTACTCTGGTATTATTTCCGACATTTTCCACGATAAATCAAAAACTATTAAGTATGCATAAAAATAAATAAAAATCTGTTTTAGAATGTACAAGTAAAGCCTTTTCATATGATATCCCGCTTGGTATAGTTATCTTATTTTGAAAATTGAAACACATTTTAATTTTTTTTAAATGATGTAAGGACAAATTCACGGTTTTCAGATTTATTCCTTTACTTGTACTATAAGACCTACCTACCTGCCAAACACGATTCTAGGTCAACAGGAAGTACCCCATAGGTTTCTTGACAGACACGACAGACAGACAGACAGACAGACATACAGACAGACAACAAAGTGGTCCTATAAGGGTTCCATTTTTCCTTTTGAGGTACGGAATATACGGAATTACGGAAAATATAATTATTATCTATTACTTAATTCTACCGTCTAAGCGGAGTACCTAAGTTATACAAACCACTGTAAAAATTGCTAACAACTGAAAGTATGTTCTTCATGAGAAATAAATATCTTGAAAGTGTATTTGACAGAGTACCTAATTACATCGAATTTAAAGTCCATAAAAATGTAGGTAATCGTTCTTCCGTAAGAAAATGTATTATAGGTAGGTAGTTCAGACAAAGGTAATACTTAATTTATTGGTCAATTTACTATAATCCGATTCTCACACTTGAAAGTAAAAGGCTGTGTAACAGTACACAGATGACCTTAAAACACAAAGAAAATGTTTCTACGAATTTATTTATTTTAAATACTTTTCTTTAGGTGAATAAAATCTTTAGGTTATTTGCATATTTTACTCTTTCTGACATAATTAGTGCCGTACAAATGGACAGTCGAAGAATTTTATACCAAGTTGAAAATTGCAATAAAATAACGACTATTGAAAACCTGTTACATTTTTAAAATATTAATTTTTATGACCTATGTACATTGTACATAGGTTTTATCATGTCACTCATGCACTCATTAATCCTGAAGTTTAACTCCAGGAAATACCTATTCGTTCCTCAACACTTTCCATACAAATAGGTATAGTTTACCTGTATCGGTGGTTTTCCAGATTTCCGTAAAAAAGTGTATTTAATTTTAAAGTTAGGTACGCGGGCTCAAGATTTACATATCGATCTTATTCGCCTTTTGGATAACCCCATGCACGTACCTATTTCATAGTGTTCATAGGGAAGTTAGATGAAATCTGATTTAAAGATTTGAACCTACATATGTGTTAGGTAGACACGAGCAAGAATATTAAAAACTAGTAAGTTACCAAGCATCCAGAAGGTGTTCATAACTATAACTTTATAATACAATTAAGAGCGGCAACATAGTACAAACTTACTGTACTAAGGGGTCCAAGACTTTGTCAGAACCTAAAACAAGCAAAACTCAAAACAACAACGAGGGCAATTTGGCATATTCTAGTAAGTATCGTTTAAATTGCCCTACCAGTATAATATTGCCTGAATTTACATCGTAAATAGGTGCAAAATTACCCACCCAATTGAACCAATTTGTAGGTATACTCAGGTACAGAAAAGTGGTGGTATTATTCAAAACTGTTCATAGTGTGAACATCTTACCCATTATTATAAATGTAAAGGTTTGGATGTTTGTATGTTTGTTGTTTGTTACTTCTTCACAATAATTGAAGCGATTTTAGGAAATTTCAGGAAAAAGTATCCTATATCCATTTCCGGAATGAAAGCGATCTTCGTACCAAATAGATGGTGCCCGCGGATTCAACAATAAGAGTAAGAATTAAGATATAATTTGAAATCTAGCTTATCTAATGCCAACTTGGTACCTACACTTATTTACAAGCTGCGCGCCGCTTACACTGCACAGCCTTCGCGCCGCTATTCGTGCGCAATAAAATAAATATATGCTGCTATTTTTTATTTAACTTTGTACCAATGTTATTACACCCCATATTAAGAATGTAGAGATTAACGTTTTTTAAAAGAAAACTTTTATCCCAAGCTCTACAATTCGAATAGACGTGACAAGATACGATCTGAACAACTCTGTGCTGAATTAAACACATGTGTGTTCTTTTGTTTTCCTTTGAGTGTGGCATTGTGTTTAAAAGCAAAGAAGCAAGTATAATAAAATTATCGTTAGCTTATTCGACCTGTAAGATGTTTTCATTTCTGAATTTGATAACAAAGTCATTTTAAAATGCGATTTTTACCATTACTATTTTAGAAGTTTTAGATCATTTCGATATAACAGCAATGAAATGATATATTTTATTTAATTTTTAACAAGATGATGACCGCGACTTCGTCCACGTGAGAAAAGTAGCCTGTGCATTCTTCCAGGTTTTAAACCCTGCATTAGGCGCACACCAAAAACTTGCGCGGTTGATCGCGCGGATTACATAATAATATATGTATGCCATTTTTAAAACGGAAAATAAAAGTAATTTTGGTCTTTAATGTTATTTATTTATTTTTATTGTTATCTTCCAGGTGTGTTCTGGTAATTATTTGCATAATGCTAAAGTTTCACTATTTATTAATTATAATATTAATAGCATAATATTATTATTTTAGGAATAAGTAGGCAGGTAACTGAACATAATAATGCCTTGTATAGTAAAAAAATGAAAGTCACTCGATTATAATAAGTACTTGTGATTATACTATTGTCGGCTGCAATTAATGAGTGGCATTTTCGCCACTCAAGGCACTGTCAGTTCAACGAGCGGAAGCCTGTCAAAACATTTTGACAGACGTTATAGGAACCTTGTGTTATGCATCACCCCGATATCGATGCAAAGAAATGTATGAAATATGAATAGTGCTTGAATCAAACGGTTACACAATGTAGTTGTAACAAGCAGATTGTGTAAGGGATTAATTTCACGGGATTAGGCATGCTTTGTTAGATGGCAAATATTTTTAACGTAGGCTACTATGAGAACGGTAAGTATCAAGTAACATTTCTAGGGCAAGTAAAAGTAATCACCAATATTTTATTATTTTGAAATGAGGAAATCCGTAGAACAGCCAGAGTAACTAACCGACACCCGATTGACGTTGGAGTCCTAAGGTGTTGGAATACGGATTACGGACCCCGTACTGGAAAGGCGAGATTACTTTCTCAAAAATTTACTAGTCACTAAAGACGTTTGTGCACTCATTCGTATTCCATTGGGATATTGTTTAAATCGGTTTTTTAAATCCCGCGGAAACTATTTGATTTTCCGAAATAAAAAGTTCGTAGCATAAGGACAACATGAGCTATTTCCATTCCTTTCCGTCAAATCGGTTCAATTATTATCGTGGACACACACCAACAAACATCCAAAGTTATACATTTATTATATTATTAGGATTACGTAGGTACATTTTTGATATGTAGTTTTAGTATAAATTAACCGTTAAGTTAACCACTTGAAACATCTAATTAATACGCGTTAACATTGATAGTATCTGCACATTATATCTTGTTAACATGATATTATTAGAGTTTCTGATTTCTGAGTTAAACAAATAAATTAACTCTTTAAAATGTATACATTGTTGACTTTCCCAAGCTTTGAAGGTTGCTGGCGCGAACTGGATATCAGGATTGTGAGTCAAATGTTTAAATCGTGCTAATATTAACCGGTCAGGGTCAGATACAAATGGATTATTCACCTTTACTGGAGGTTCTATCTTGTAACAATGATCTATTTCTATCTTCTTTGGAACCGACTAGAAAAATATAAACTTACTTACTAAACTTACTTACTTTTATAGTATTAAGTTAGTATAAAAGTAAGATTTTATAGAAATATTCGAATTTGTAGAGATTGATTAACACAACATTTATTCATTAATTTCAAGGATCTACAAGTAACGAGTTACATATTAACAGATATTTACATATTAACGCACTGAGATCGTTGGCCATCTTTAGATAGGCCGAGGCCAATGATCTCAGTGAGTTAGGGCACGTTAGGGCCATGAAAACTTGGACATATTTTTTTTTAAATTTTGTATGGAAATTTTATAATTTAATTTCGTCATTATACTTCAGCATTGCATTTATCAGATCAAAGTAGCATGGGTACGTGTCGTCATTTTATACTAATTACCAAACACCCTGTATATTATGTGCAAACTTAAAACTTGTAACATTAAATGGCTTCAACGCGTGGTTGTTCCTACATAAAACTTATCCCAGACAGATTATTATGCTTGAGATTTTGAAATAATCAATAGGTAAGTTGTAATGGTCGTAATGAATAAACGTTTGAAATAGGCATTTAAAGTGAGTCTTATGATTGATTCTCTACTCACGATACTCATTACTTTACTCAATCCATTGACATGTATTGACACGCGGGAAGCATTGCGCAGTTAGTCATCTCTAGTTTGAAACTTGAAACACACACAACGCGCAGCGGCAACGTGTCTGTCATGCCTCTTTAAATGAAAAAAAAACAGGCAAATGTGAGTCAGGGCCGGCCCAGAATTTTCTAGGCAAGCACATTCCAAACTAGACCTCATCATTGTTTTGTCAAGCGTAAGCCTGTCTTGCATAACTCAAAATACAAAAACCCCCGACACAAAAACTTCTATGTATAAGAAAACTAGAAAAGAGCTGAACTTTCAAACGGCTGAACCGATTTTCTTCGATTATAGCTAAGAACACTCTCGATCAAGCCACTTTTCAAACAAAAAAAAACTAAATTAAAATCGGTTCATTCATTTAGGAGCTACGATGCCACAGGCAGATACACAGATACACACGTCAAACTTATAACATCCCTCTTTTTGGGTCCCTAACTTCAAAACCTAGCCTCGAGTTACGAGGGCGTTAATAAAATTGCTGTCGCACGTTGTATTTGTTTCAGACCTTAGCTGACCACACGGCTATTACCTCACAGAAATGTTAATATTGTCTAATTACTAAAATGTTATCCTAAAGACATCGATCACGAAATGTGACCCGTCCGTTGCGTAATTGTGAGAATGTTTAGCGGTAAAAGTGGTCCAAAATGATGCTGAGATTTAGTAGATTTCATTAGGTCGCGGTCGGTACAATCAAAGTGTTGCCATATTATTTACTAAGTTCAGTTATCTCCCGCTAAATTGCCTCGTCCTGACTGAAAAGGGACCAATTAATAAGATTGTAAAGTGGTGATAATAATAGAAAAAAGAATACCCGGCTGAGTTTGTTGTGGGCTCTTCTCAGACTTGGGCGCGTTTGGAACCCTCGTAGCTTTAGTTTTAAGTTACGTAATTAATTATTATCACCACTATATCGTACAAATTTAACAATTTCGACCATCAAAAAGAGTACAATTGTACCTACTTTGAATAAATGATTTTGACTTTTGATTTTTTGGCATTCAATAATGGCCTGGACCTGCTTTTGATTTGTTTATTAATTAGGTCGTCTAGGTAGGTAGGTTTATTTATCGTGTAATGCAAAGTCGGCAGTCTAACTTTATATAATAAAAGAAAAGTTGTTTACATCCGTCTTAGTATTTGGTAAGAGTGCTCTGCCTACTCCTGATGTGCGTAGGTTTATGTATAAGTATAGATATATAAAAATCAGTAGATGCATATTTTTCGTGGAGTAGAAAATAATTCAAATGGTTAGCGTTTTTTTTTTTTGGCCTATGTATATTAAAGTCTCAAAAGTAAGATAGTTCTGTACGTTTTATAATTTATGAATTCAATCTAGAAATCTCTTGTTATTAATTGCTAACCAAAAGTAGCAACTAAAAATTAATAGGTAGGTACAGGAAGTAAACTTGAAGTTAATGAGCACATCATGAGCTAATCAAACTTAAGTATACTTAGTAAGTACTAAAGGATGGCCGCGATTTCGTCCGCGTGGATTTAGGTTTTTAAAGATCCCGTGGGAACTGTTTGATTTTCCGGGATAAAAAGTTGCCTATGTCAATCACAGAGACGCAAGCTACCTCGGTACCTTTCATATAAATCGGTTAAGCGGATGGATTTTTGGGAATTCCGTGGGAACTCTTTGACTTCCGGGATATGGAAGCCTATGTCCGTCCCCAGGATATAAGCTAACCCTGTTCCAAATTTCGTCAAAATCGGTTTAACTGTTGGGCCGTGAAAAGGTAGCAGACAGACAGACAGACACGCTTTCGCATTTATAATATTAGTATGCATAGAGAAGATAATGAGATCAATCAAATAGAACGACATTAGGACTTGAAAGAATCAATACTGTTGTTAAGTGTTATTTAAAGTGCGTAAAACTTCATTTTAATATTATGTACTGATAAACTTTCTAAGTAAAGAAAAGTAGGTACCTACAAGGATAAAGACAAAGAATAAGCACCTAAGTAGATTATAGACTAGTTAGTCAGACATGACACGTTGTATGTAACATAGGTGATTACTATGTCACATGTCATATTATGGATCTGATATGTGAAATCAACGCAAACATGGTGTCATTGTTATCTGTAGGTATGCAAATGTAACAATATTGTTAAGCTGGCTACAGACTACAAACGCAGCTGAAGATGGGCGCTGGGGATCTTCCTGAAATACTCGATCTCTTTGAGGAGAAACCAGGTTATGTGGAATATGTTCTTACTTTTTAACTGACTTTCAAAAAGGAGGTGGTTCTCAATTCGGCCAGTATCTTTTTTTTATTCACTACATTTTGGAATTTCACTTCGATTCGGAGTCAATGTAAATCGACTGGTACGACTCTTTTCAGAAACGTTTTCTTGGTGCTTGTCTATGTTATGAAATTTCATGCTTCTTTGGTAGAAAGAAGTTATTTCCCATTTGTGAGTAGTCCGTTAATTTTCATGCCCATTTAACTATTGCTAATTTTATTTATTTTAAATTAACTGAACACCGTACCTAACTCTGTTTCACGTTAACGACTCTGTGTTCAAATAATAATCCTCTTTGGATCGAAATCATAATCCTCTTATTGTGTTCATTAATAATGAAGTGTTGAACGATAATCTTTACAGGAGTAGAATTAAAATTAAGTACCTACCTACTTAATTTTTAAGAACTAATTGTCAGATAACTTCGCCTGCGTATGATTTCTATAAAAAAAAGCAGCCTTTGCGCGTCTCCAGAAATTTCATTAAGATTAATAAAAAATCCTGAATCCTGAAAAGATCGGCTCTGTTATTACGACTTATTATAGCCCGGACAAACAGACTGTAAAAAAGTAAGTAAATACGTAAATAAATAGGCGAGTAAATGCAAATAAATACGTTGCCCTCATTACAGAGGGTCGTGAATTTATTTAATAAATCGTAATTCCCTACAATCACTCAGCGGGCGATGGAGAGTGGAGAGTTATGCTTGGAGTTTCTCTATTAACAAGTGTAAATTAAAAATTTATAACACCCCCGACAAGTGAAGGTTACCGTAACTAGAAAAGAGCTTGATAACTTTCAAACGGCTGAACTGATTTTCTAGGATTAAGCTATCCAAAGTATCGGAGTTTTCCAAAACATCATTTTCAAATAAATAATTATACCTCATTGCTTCGTCCTTTGAGATTAGGTATACATTGTAGTAATACGTCTAAGTATTGCCTTTCTACCACTTGTTTGAAAGCAGAAAATCTGCACTTCTATTTTTTGTATTTTTTGTTGGTACCACTGGAGCGTTCCCATCTCATTCGCGTTTTAGTGCCTCGCCGATCACCACGTTATTCAAGTTTTAAAAAACGTTACAAAAGCGTAGTCACCAAAACGATAGTGATTTATATATTTATTTATTTGTTACATATTTTTATGTTATAAGGTTTTATTATAATAGTGTCTGGTGATATGATATCACTATGCAATTAATGTTTTGTGCATTGCGATGTTACCTTGACATATGACAACATGGCGATGTTACTTTCACGTGATTTGGAATTCCGGACCATAAGGTATTTCAGTGAAGACGTGTTACCTAATTCTAAACATATTATGAATAGCTTCTGGGACTGTTTACGAATCAAACTAGTGATATGATATATATGATACGTCACTTGGAATCCCGAAATAAAAAGGTATTTACAGTGAAATGTTGCCTACTTCTAAGGATATTGTGAAAATTTGCTAGGATTATTTCCATATCACACTAATAAAATACGACATTACTTTCCTATTGTGTTGTGTACATCTTGTGGGGATGTGACCTTCACATCAATTAGAATCCCGGAACATGAAGGTGTTTACAGTGAAATGTTATTTATTTCTTAGGATATTGTGAATAGTTGCAAGGACTATTTCCGTATCACACTGAGAATATGACATCACTTTCCTATTGTGTTGTGTACATCTTGTGGGGATGTGACCTTCACGTTAATTGGAATCCCGGAACATGAAGGTATTTAACAGTGAAATGCTGATATTTCCGTATCACACTGGTGATGATATGACATCACTTTCCAATAGTGCTGTGTACATCTCATGGGGATGTAACCTTCACGTCATTTGGAAGCCCAGACCATGAAGGTATTTACAGTAAAACATTACCTATTACTAATGATATTGTGAATAGTTATTAGGACTATTTCCGTATCAGACTAATGGAATGATATCAATTTCCAATCGGTGTTGTGTACATCTCATGGGGATGTTACCTTCACATCATTTGGAATTCCGAAAGCTTTGAAAATATTATCGTGATGGAATACATTTAAAAAGGAATATTATTACCTTTACTTTGATTATTATTTGTGAATGAAATGTGTCTACATGAATCATGAGATATCAAGTGCTATTATCGAGTAAAAATGAGATCATTTGAGATTTACACATATTAAATACCTTCTTCATACCTTCATATAGTTTATACATTTATGTTGCGGTCTTCTAATAAGGATGTACCCTTTCGCTACTGATAGAAAAGTTAAGGGTAGATGGTTTAAAATACCATTGTACAGACGGATTACAACTCGAACCTGAGTTAGTGCCAATGATTGTTGTCGAAACGCAGCCAAGCACGTCAACCATAAAATTAAGCCATCGTCAAGAAAAAACTAGTCTTCGCTTCGCTTTATCGGATATGCTCATGAGGAAGCTCTCACTCATTTTTTCTCTTTAGAATAAAGTGATCAGTCCGTAAATTAATTATTATTAAAGATCCAGCCAGACTGATGTGCGATACCCAGCACAACGAATCTATGACAAGAAAAAACTTCATATTCTTTTTTAATAAAGAAAAATATTAAAGATCAGCTCATACAGAAATAGACTGTGTCTTATACAGCGTGAAGCTAGCCGATACATTCGGGCTTGTAATATTATGATCCGGTGCCAAGATATGAATAATCCCACCCGCAAGAAAACCTCCTGCAACGCAGAAGCCGACACCGGCTCCTATCCAGACTTTAAACCAGGAGCATCCGCTCCCGGCAATACAACAAGCGGGAGCAACGATTATATACGAAGTACGAACCCACGAAGTCACCGCGCTCACGGCAGCTGTGACAGTCGCCGCGCCGCTGGCTCTGGCAGTGTCACCGGGGACCCTCGTCGCTGCACCCGGTACGTTCCGCAGGAACGTTCATTCTACTTTTAGGACTAATGGCAATTAATTTATGACCCAGTCATACTATTGTGGGTAAGAGGATACGGGATTCCATTTCTAAAACCAGTATCTTAATCTCACGACCCAGCATGTCTCCTATCATCTGAATATAATATCATAGACTTTATGTTTAGTGAAGTTATACTTATCACAATGTGATTCGTGTGAAGGATCGTTTCCTTCTTTTCATTTTTTATTATAAATCCAATGGAAATAACAGACTTATAATAAGTCTAAAATTCTTAAACGAAAAATTCTTAAAGTGGGTGCTTACATAACAACATTAAGGTCAATTACAGCTACATCAATGAATAGTTGGATGGCCACGTTAGATTTATTTCTTAGGAGTTATAAAAGATTTTACTACCTATCTATAGAAAGTATCTACGATTTAAAATGAACGAGAATTATTCCAATTTAATGGTTTACTATTTTGGTCTGAATATACTTTCCGCCTCTCGTCTTTACAAAACTACGAGTACTAAAGCCGGTGATTTATGTATTTACTCAGATTTTTGGGTTACTTGTCAACTAGGTATATACATAACATATATTTACAAGATATAGTTGATTTTTAAAAGTTATCAGGGTTATCTAAAATTATTTTACAAACAATAAATACTTTAGAGTTCTTAAGATTTATCATCAATGTAAAAAAGAGCTGTACAGCCCGAGTACCTACTGTGCGCAAATATTGCAATTACCTGATTAAAAAAAAAAAAAAAAAAAATACCTTGACCCGTCTGAAGAAAAATGATATTTAATCAATCAAGAGCTAAATTTACATACAAAACTCGTTGTTAATGACTTACTGCGACTTACCCGCGATTTAGTAAGTAGATACGGTACACCTACAAAAACGGACAGAAAGATGTTTTAAATATCTTGTTGTGTAATGCAAATCACTAAGATAGCTCAGCATTGACACATCAGCATTCAGCACAGTCTTTGCAGGATTATTTACATAATGGTAAAAATCTATCGAAGTGACAGTCAATCCTATTTGACAAAATAGACTGTCTAGAATTATTTTTTTTTTTTCGGATGCTAACGATATAGGGTAGGGGCGACACGTTGTGAGAAGACCACCGATGGCCAGTGGATTCTGAGTTTAGTTTTGAATCTGTCAAACATATGAAGTAGCTAAAATTACTGACTGTTTTTTTTTGGACTTTCAGGTTTTCAGAAAATGGAATCTATAAAAAAAAAAAAAAAAAAGGCATTATTATATATGATTTTTGCAACTCTTTTGTTTTCCAACCGATTTCGTTGAAACTCGCTGTCTTTGAAGAATGTAGTAAACTATTAATAGAAAAAGTGAAATTTTTTGGAAAAACAAGATGGCCGCCGTACAAATTTCGTCGGTGTCTATCTCGGAGGCTATAAAGGATGGAAGAGTGGTTTCTTGGCAAAAGATGATCAGGGTCCGAAGGTCTACTCAGTGAAACAAACTCTACATGCTCGCGGACCACTTTAGTGGTCCGCGCACCCACGCACCCTACTTTATTAACCTCAACTATCCCGTTTTTACAAAAAATGATATGGATGTCGTTTTCAGAGTTTTCCAGGGTGCTGATTTTGATAATGACATTCATTTTTAGATCCAAGCTGGTGGACATGCACTTTTTAAGAAAAAATTGATATGGGTGTGGGTTTTATGTGTTTTTGTGGTGAATTGTGTATCTTAATAAATAAATTTGGTTAAATATAATAAAGTCAACATAACCACGTCACGCGAGCTGCTTTAGCAGCTCGCGCACCGAGCAAAACACTAGTTTAACTATATAGATGGAGTTAGATGTCCACTTCTTACGAGAATATCAAAATCTATAATTATGCTGTGAAGCTCACAGGAGATTTGTGTTCGCTTCATACATTAGTTTAAAAAACAACGAAATGCGGAGTCACGAAGATCTTATCAAGGGAAACGGGAACTAGAAGAACATGTATTTAAATAAATAGTACCAGCCTTAGGGCAACCACATGTTGGTTTTGGCAAAAAGAAAAAAAAAAAAAACCCTGGTTTCCACCATTTCAGAGCCTTCTCTGTTCGGTTCTAAATTCAATTTAGACATAATGATAATGCATTATCTGTTTCAGCCACCCTGTTGATTGCATATTATGTTGGTTGCATGGAAGTTATCAAGACGGTACTACTAGGTAGAGAGGAGCGTAGCACCGTCATCTTTGTATATATTATGATCAACTTCGCAAGATGGTGTTGGGTTAGTTTTTTGTAAAAAAAAAAAAAAAAAAAAAATAGGTGCACACGACAGAACGAACTCTGTGTCCTGAAATAAAGGTATATTGTATATTATGAAGCGTCAACTCCGATGAAAATGTCTATCTGAATTAGCCGGTCAGGCTATAAACTTGATGGGTTCATAAAACACAGCCATGGCTCAGCTCTATCGTTGATCCTAGGTTCGAGAGTAACGTCTGTTTTTTCATCGTCCTCCAGTCTCAAGATTTGATGTTGTTATACCATGAGATCTGTCCATAGTTTTAGAATTTTTGTTAATTGGAATCCAAATAACAATTTGAATTTAGAATATTTGATTAACGTCACATTACTCATGCTGGTATAATTACACATAAGGTGCAAACCATATTTTGAAAATTAATTTAGATACGTAGTGTAATTGTTAATAATAATATTAATTTAACAAACATCAGTCGAAATACATGACCTAACAAGATCGTCATACCCAGATTCAGCTCAACCTTGCCTAAATGTTCCTTTCTAATAAACATTCACCGAAGATAACTTTATCCAGCAGAAACATTGTTAGAATACATCGATAGAATGTAACCCCTACAAAAAAAAAAAAAAAAAAAATGCCCCATTACAATAGTAAGATTTAAGAGTCCGCATAAATCGGTATCTACGAACAGTATCAGTCAGTGGATAAAAATATAATACTTCTATATTTTTTTTTTTCGCTTATTCCGTCAGGCATGCAGCTACCTCCGCAGCTCACAGTAAAGGTATCAATATTGATATACCTAATACGAAATACAGCGGCCTTAGCGTGGGCAACTCTATGCTGTGTGCCAGAGTTTATCGTAGAGGTATTCAATGTGATCAATCTAATCAGATTGCTCTATCACTCCTATTATTTATTATTATTTATTATTCATAAATCAATCTGGAACACTGAGCAGCTGATTAAAATTTATTTTAAGTAAAATAAATTTGAATCAGCAGCTTTAAAAGTATTTTATTTTTACTTATAATACAGTGATTATAAAAATCACTAAGTATCTACTTAAATACGGATGAAGTAACCGTAATTATGATAATATCTTTTATTTATTTTTGGCTTTATTTTGCTTGTCAAAATTGATAATATAAATACAATATTATTAAACCTAGAAGTGTTTTAATATTTCACTATCTTTCAAAATCTACAATGTATACCTAATCTCAAAGGACGAAGCAATGAGGTATAATTGATGATTAAACGAACTTACCTGAAGTGAAGTTCTATCCCAATTATACGAGTTGCTTCGTCCGAAGAGATTAGGTCCCTCCCAGCCCTAGGACCCCTGATAAGTGAAATATTAATGTTCCAGGCAGGCTTTCAACTAAATGAGATGGGAACGCTCCAGTGGTACCAACAAAAAATACAAAAAATAGAAGTGCAGATTTTCTGCTTTCAAACAAGTGGTAGAAAGGCAATACTTAGACGTATTACTACAATGTATACCTAATCTCTTCGGACGAAGCAACTCGTATAATTGGGATAGAACTTCACTTCAGGTAAGTTCGTTTAATCATCAATTATGTATCTAGGCAACGTCCATCTCGATAGCTTGACATTTGTCAATTGACATAATATTATGAACCTAACGGTTAGTTAACCTTCTTTTCTACAAGAAAACTAGAAAAGAGCTGATAACTTTTAAATGGCTGAACCATTTTTTTTTTGGATTATAGCTAAGAACACTGTCGATCAAGCCACCTTTCAAACAAAAAAAACTAAATTAAAATCGGTTCAGTCGTTTAGGCGCTACGATGCCACAGACAGATACACAGATACACAGACACACAGATACACAGACACACAGATACACACGTCAAACTTATAACACCCCTCTTTTTGGGTCGGGGGTTAAAAATAAGGAGACCCGTAGAAAAACCAGAGTCAGCCGACACAGCTCAATAGGTTGCGAAGCTGAAGTGGCAATGGGCAAGGCACATAGTCAGAGAAACCGTTGACGTTGTAGACGTTGGGGTTTCATGGTGCTAGATTGGCGACCTCGCACCGCAAAGTGCAGCATAGGTGGTCAGACGACATCAAACGAGTCCCAGGGAGCCACTGGATTCAGGCGGTAAGACCGTGGTATGTGGAAGTCCTTACAAGAGACTTATGACGTCTATCGGTTGATGGTGATGAATTCCCTACAATTACGAATTATTGAATGATATGGGTAGGAGCTTTCTTGGGACACTAAAATCCTTCCGCATCAGTAAAATAAATAATAATAATAATCAATCGATAATGTTTTAATTAATGTTTTTTCTTCCATTACTTCTGTAATATTTTTTTTAATTTTTTTTAAATATGGTAATAATGAGATCACACTATCTAACTAATATTATAAAGGCGAAAGTTTGTATGTGTGTGTGTGTGTGTGTGTGTGTGTGTATGTTTGTTACTCCCTCACGCAAAAAGTACTAGACGGATTTGGCTGAAATTTGGAATGGAGATAGATGATATCCTGGATTAGCATACAGGCTACTTTTAATCCCGGAAAATCAAAGAGTTCCCACGGGATTTCGGAAAACCTCAATCCACGCGGGCGAAGTCACGGGCATCGGCTAGTAATAAATAAATGAAAGAAAAATCAATCGATAATACAATTTCGAAACCATAAGTCAATTTAATTTATTTGTTTAGATAGTAGACGTAGTTGATAAGCTTACTCTTAATACCTCATTCGCAAACTTGTCACTTTCTCTGCAGTGGTAGTGGGCAGTATTCGTCTGATGCGCTCGTGATTATTACCATTAGCGTCCATTAGCCGTTTAACTAGATACGATTAGAGCACGGCACGACACGGTTTGCAACACCATAATATATCATAACGCAACTTCAGAAATAAACTGGTCTAAGACAAAAATTTTAAATTTCTAGTTTGGATTTAATTTATTTTTTTAACTCATAGAATGCTGAAAGTAGTACTTTTCTAATATTACAATCTAGCCTATGAGATTTAATAAATGAAATGACCACCTTCACAGTGCTTTAACATCGCACGTTTTTTGTGGGATAAATTTAAAATAACCTACGTAGTACGTAGTGCTCAGCATACTTTGATAAATTATTATTTACTAGCTGTGCCCGCGACTTCGTTCGCGTGGAATAGTGACTTTTCGGGCAGCATATTTTGAATTACATAACCATCGTTTGGTTTATATAGCCACGGACGCTCAGGCGCGAGGCGTGTAGTACGTACTCTGTACGTTAAAAATGTTCGCCGTGATTCTTTAAATTGACATAACTTTTTTATTTATGAACCGATTGACATGAAATAAACACTAAATGTTAAGTGAAGCTTACTACAATATATTAGTGAAAACCGTATCTAAATCGAATAAGCCGTTTCTGATATTAGCGTGCCCAAACACACAGACAAACAGACAAACAGACAAAAAAAATAATTACAATTTCGGGTTCGGCATCGATATAATAACAACCCCTGGTACTTTTTTTTTATATATTTCCATTGTACAGACACCACTTTTCTACAATTTTACTATATATATATAGATAACAAAAGATTGCAGCATTTTTAGCCGTGTGAACGGTTCTGTACTCAATACGGTACGTATGTAGAGTAAGATTTCCTGCAAACGAACATGCGCTGAACAATATAAAAACACATTTTTACATGGTGATTGGTGACATAGAATAAAAGAAGGAGTCATTTTAAATAGGAGCTTCTTTATTTCTCCAGATGCACGCGTATAACCACTGCGGGAAATCACATTAGTTCTTACAGAGCGCCCTCTGATCTTATTGGTGTTGATGTCGTGTGTGAATGCCTTTCATAATATAAAAACACATTTTTGCGTGATGGCATGGTATAAAAGGAGCAATTCTAAATGGTGACTTTTTTATTCCCCGAGATGTACGATCAAATCTGCGGGTTTTCGTGTTAGCTCTTATAGACAGCGGTCTCCGCTTTCATTGATATCCTCATCATCTTTGACGACAGGGGTCAATACTTGCCCCAAGTATTAATATTGGTGTAGGTAAGTGTCTACCCTAGTTATGGGCACACTACACAACTTTGCCAGTGGCTTGTATTATGCTACGATATTATTTATTTTTTTGGTTTGGATCAGTTTACATCGCGTTTGCGATTATATCAGGTTCTAAAACCGATCCGTTGATTGCATAAGTCGCAAAAATATATAGCACGGTATAAAACTTGCTATTCGAAATACATTTGCTTATCTAAGTTCTTTGCGTTTTACAAATACGCCAATGAGAGCTTTATTTATCATTCGTGACATGTGATAAGAAACCCACACCCCTGACAGGTATTTTGCAAGTTTGTTTGTGGGTCTACTGTCTATCTACTAGGTTTAACAGGGCTCCCTCCGTCACTACTCCATACAATCTTAGTTCCAATTTCATTTGAATATTAAGCAACCAAAGTCCATTAAATTTTGCAGACATATTCTAGAAACTAATATCTGTGCCTGTGGTGTTTTAGATTTTTCTAAAAATGTGTAGTTTTAAAATTACAGGGGCTCAAAGATTTGTATGTGAATTTTAAAGACCGCGTAACTTTGAAACTGCATATTTTAACAGAAATCTGGAAAACCACAGGCATAGATATTAGTTTCTAGAGTATGTCTGCATTTCATAGACTTTGGTTGCTTAATATTCAAATGAAATTGGAACTACGTTTTTATGGAGCGAGTGACGGAGAGACCCCTCTTAATAAGCGAATGCAGCTTAAGTGGTAACATTCGTATTAATAATAGCGAAAGCTATATTTGCATTTTAGGGTGGTTGTACATTACACTACACACACGTTAGATCTGCCAGGACCCGAGAGGAAGGTAAAACAAGAAATCGAGGGTATACCTACTGCTAAACCCCAATAGGTAAGTACCTACCTAAGTTTTTATTGGGTTAGGTGGGTCTTACTGGCTATAACCCTTGAAACGCTTACTACGCAGAGGTCAGCGTTGACGAGCTGCTGCTTTAATCGTAAGCTTTCTTTGATGAGATCAAATCCGCCGATTCTATCACTGTTTGTTTGTGACAGATTCGGCAGATTCGGTGGCATTAGGCATGACGCGAAGGCACATTAGGTTTTAGTTACAAACTAAAACCTAATGTGCCTTCGCGTCCTCTGGCCACTCTTGTACTCAATTGATAAATCTCTTAGAATGCATGATGGCTAATGTCAAAAACCTTCACATAAGTGCCAACAACAACAGTGTAAAACATTTCAATTCAATCAGATGAGCGACGTGCAAATGTAGAAATATGATGCATGTTAAAGACAAACAAACAATTTGTATTTCATACCAAGGTTGTCAAATGTTTATAGGTATGTAAATATGTAACGGAAAATATAATAGGTACAGTAATTATAATATATTATAGAGTTATCAATATTGGTTGCTCGAATCTGTATTATAAAATATATAATAATCTCATCATATAAATCAGAATATAAATCATTGACATAGGATCATTATTTACTTGTACATAAAATATTAAGTAGGCATACCCAATTTTGAAAGAAAAAGCTGAAACTTGAGTCATTGTTTTATTTTTTATGCAGTTTCAATTTACATAGATCATAGAGCCTATCAATATTAATTTAAATATTTATATTTTTACCAATAAAATATGCATATTAATAAATTACTTGCAAAGTGAAATTAATCAACTCTCGCTGGCAAATCTATCAAATCCCTTGATCACAAATCAAATGATATCCGCGATGTCAATGACATCAAACGGATGCGCTTACGCAACATGCACCTTGACAGTATACCGTTGTGTCTGAGTTTGATGACGTAACATACAAAGTCGAGCAATTCATATCTGCTCCTCATCCCACGACGTTACTCTTCCGTTCATCGAACTTTTTCCTGAGGTAATTCTTCATTGTACTAAAAATTACTTAAGGCTTGGACATACACAGCGCCCGGCGGAAACGCTTCCGCGTAATTGCATCCAACATAGCTGTCAAAAAATATTAATCCGAAAATTGTATGTAGGCATTCACATTACAAACCACGCACTTTTCCGTAAAACACTGTTTCCATTACGTTATACGTAAAAGTAATGTAGAAAAATATTGGTGCAAATCATATTTTCCTTGCAAAGCGTAATTTCAAGTGACAGTTGATGGACTGGGCATTAACTTTCCTATTCTTTAAATGTATTATACCTACATTGGTAAAGTAACACATCTGCTATTAAGGGGCGATACCGCATCCTCATGTCTTCCCTCTGATACTGAGACATTCATATTATTGACCTCAAACTAATTATACGGGAATTATATATAATTAACGCGGGAACTCTGTCGACTGTCAAACTATATGCATACGTAATATAATATTATGTGATTTACTTCATACAGTTCCTTGGCTTGCAAATCGTACACGCATGCGTCACATCCTGTCTTATTTACATCCGCTCCGCTCCGCCGTCACGCATTGTATCTCTCCAAACCTTTAAGCTTCCGAGGAAGTAAAGCGTAGGTTTAGATCGATCAGATTAAATATCGATAAAATAATTGCACAATAAAGCATTGTTCTGTAAACACCGACGCGATTGATATGAATGAACCGTCACAACTATTTCGATATTATCAGTACGATTTTATTCTGTGGCTGAACATACATGCTACTACTGCTAAGCGATTAGCTTCTCTAGCAGCCAGTTATAGCGCTTAAAATTCATGTGTCTCTATCTGCAGTAATAAAAATGTCAAAATGTGCTTCCGGTCGGATGCCCAGTCTCCAAGGTGTCGTCACGATGGAACCCTATGAGTAAGTTGCTATGAAATAGATATTGAGCTAACAGACGGAGTGGAGTGGAGTGGAGTCTTTCTGATAACTACTTAAACTCAGCTTCGATATCAGTACCGTTAAAATTGGAATACCTACTGGAAACAAAACACGAAGGATGCCGCGCGCTGTTGCCTTTAGGGCTAATTCGCACGAGAGCTTTTTTAACGTCCGTTAAAAAAGCGTTCAAATAGAACAAATGCATTCCCAAGTATCTGTTCACACGTCAACGCTTTTTTATCGCGCACTGTTGTATTGTCAGCGCAACGCTTTTTTAACGCTCGTGCGAATTAGGGCTTGGAAGAGTATTAGAAATCACGCCATAATTGCCAGACACGTGTCGTGGCAATCCCCTGCCAGTCACCTTTAAACTTGTTGAGTTGACTTCGTAAGGTTGTCATCGAAAGACAGGAAAGACACCGCGCCTTGGCTTTGTCGGTGTAACTTGCCTACTACCTAGTGCTGATGCCCGTAATTCCTCAGCTGTTGTACATGCGAACCGCAGCGCGAAATCCCATGAAAACCCCGTGAGGGGCGTGAAACCACAATCCACGCTGTCGTTTCGCGCCGTTCACGGGTTTTCTTGTCTTTGTGCGCGAGTAAAGAGCGGTCTTGAGGAAGCGATCGAACAATTAATGATACTATCCAATAGGCGTCCAGCCTACATCTAAGATTGAAATATCCACGGACGCTTTTGCATCATTTATAGTTGCCATAAAAGTAGTTTATCGTTTTTGAAATCGATTTGATATTGTTACGAAAATGTGGTGCCAATCCTTTCCTTACATTTATTTATAGCTAGGCATTTTATTATGGGAAGATTTTATAGTATTAATAGATAGTAATATATTGCAAAGTTTTCCGTTTTAAATAATTTAATGGTGATCGGCTGGAACAGTCGTATCGAGCGCAAATTAAGAATTCTTCATAATAATATCATAATTTCTTTCATTCATTAAGTATGGTTTGTTTTGTCCCTTTCGGGTATGTAACGCGTCTGACAAGTCCACCTTGATTCTTAGTCTGAGCAAAATGATAGTCGTAAGTTTTCTTCCCAACCTTTCCATAGTAGATAATAAACAGCGCGGCGCTCAATGTACCTACTTGACCTTTTTACTTCATTACGCTAACTGGTCCCTGCAAATCTTTAACATCTCAGAACTATTGTAATGATGTATTACATAACATTAACACGTTCTCGTGGTTCGTTCCAACCAACGTGTTATTTAAATAAGGTCCCAGCCACCCCGGTCGGTGACTACCTCATTACAAACGTGCTAACATTTTCGTTAGCTTTGTTATCATTCTAGTTTAAATTCCAAAATAAGTAGTTGCCGGTTATAAAGCAACAGCTTTTGTTTCTAGATGGTGCCCGCGACTTTGCGTGGATTTAGTTTTTTTTAAACCCATAGAAACTCTTTGATTTTCCGGAATAAAAAGTCGGAAGTCTAAGCCCGTTTGCAGGCTGCAAGCTATCTCCGTACCAAATAGACGATACGTGTAACTTTACCCATGTGGATTAAGATTTTCAATGAATCCCGTGGGAGCTCTTTACGAAAACGAAACAAAAAATAGCCTATGTCCTTCCCTGGGATGCAAGCTAACTGTGTAGTATTACACTTTTCGTCAAAAACGGCTTAACCCGTGAAAAGGTAGTAGACATACAGACAGACACACTTTCACATTCATATTATTAGTATGGACTGGAGTGCAGTAATAGATGACATAAACCATATAGTACAGGGATGCAAGTTGCAACCTATATGCGACCCTATTGTAAGTAGGTATATAGGTAAGTCTTGGCTCGTGCCTTGTCCAGAAATGTGTGACCGGCCTTTATCTTCATCTTGATGACTTATGTAAATGTTTTGTCATAGGGTAATCCCCACCGGTGGCCTCTCATGTTACTGTGACCTAAATACCTGACACACATTTTGATCCGTAAACTAAAATTCTTTGTGTAATCTGCTTAAAATTCCAAAGTGCTCATTATTGTAATCTTTTCATGGCAATATGGCCTACATACTTCGAAAACTCATTAAGAATCATGTTGCTTTTATTTTAAAATAATTATGTAGGTACTTACTGAGTAGTCAACGTAGTTACGCGACTTTTTCTAAAGAAATCATAGGAACACTAACAAAATAAGTCACAATATCTATAACACGAAGCATACAGCATAATTATTTTAGTGAAAAAAAGTATTGTTGTAAAATCAGGTATGTAAATAAATAATGACTTATTATTTAAACAATAATTATTATATAGACACGAGATCAAATACTAAAATCAGTAAATCAATGTATTATAGAAAAGTCAGAACATACTAATAAGATGCCTTGAGTTGAGTGATAAAATCTATGATATCAATAATTAAGATTAGAAATACTACTTAAGATAATTAATTTAATATAATATAATTATTATTAAGATTAATAATAATAATAATAATCTTTATTTATTTAAGCAACAAAGGCCCACAATATTATGTTAGTAAACATCTTAACCTATGTTAGTAACTAAATTATAATGTAATGTATGTTAGTAAGAAACTTATTCTATGTTAGTTAATATAATTAATATACTTATTAACTAATGCAGACATCCAGTGCGCTTTGAGAGCGCTGTCCTGTCTGTCTGCTATCACCTTCAGGATAATGTTGGGACTTCTCTCCAGCCTGCTTTTAATTGAGGCGATCCGTTTCCGCATTATTGCGAAGAAACCGTCTACACGGTTCTCCGCAAACATACCGGACGCGCTACAGTATCGAGGCAGTCCCAACATTATTCTGAAGATGTTATTATACTGGACTCGGAGAGCGTTTATAGATTTTTGGGTATAGTCAACCCACAGACTGCACGTGTAGAAGCTCTGACAAAAGGACTTGAACAAAGTGACCTTAACTTCTTTTGTGCAACGTGCGAATCTGCGAGCTATCATATTCCCTCTAACCGCCAACGCCCTCCGTTCCCTATCTATGTCACAGTTATCTTTCATGTCTGCTGTAACCACATGACCCAGGTATGTGAATTTGGGCACCCTAACCAGCTCTGCACCGTACAGTCTCACTGGAGGTACATAGCTGGGAGAAATGCTACCCGCCGCAAAGACCATTAGCATGCTTTTTTTTACATTATATTTAAGTCCATGCTTTTCAGCATAGTCTTCGCACACCCTCAGCAAATCTCTCAGCGCACAGACCGATGGGCTCAGCAGCACCATATCATCCGCGTAACTGATGTTTAATAAAAATTAAGATTAGAAAGATGAGACTGTATGTACCTGCTCAGATTGCATATGAAACTACCTTTTTTTTAGAGATAGATACCTATGGCTTAGGTGTTGCAAAGAAGATTTCTCCTCTGGACTAGTAAAAACGATCAAAATGTATTGCGAATAGTGAAATGCACAAAGGAATTTAACACATCATTATTTGCTTATAGCGGATCTCCGGATCCATAGTGAGGGCTGACCGACGACACATGACATAACATACTTAGCGACATACTTTTGAATTCGCAAGCAAATATAGATAGTACTGTACACACTTTTCCTTCTCTGAATGAAAAGTTGGTTTGTGTTCTAGTTTATTAAAACTCGTGTGTGATGATGATGATGACGGTGACGATGAAATATCCTTCCTTTTTCAAAGGAACAAGCAGTAAACGAGTTTTTTTTAATTATATAGACTAGCGCTTGGCTGCAATCAGACCTGCTAGCAAGTGAAGATGCAGCCTAAGATGGAGCGCGCTTGCCTAGCAGTTGCCTATTCACTCTTGACTTGAAGGTACCCATATTATAGGTGGAAGGGAAACTGATGCCGGAAGGGCGTTCCATATCCTAGCGGTTCGAATTAGGAAAGAGGAAGCAAATCATTTCGTACGTGTTCGAGGAATTTCGACTACGTACGGATGCAGACCTTGACGATGCCTGGCAGTACGATGGTAGAAAGGTGAAGGAGGAACCAGTGGTACAAGACCTTGTAGTTTGGAAGTTTAAAAAAAGCTACATCCAATTATAGGCCACGAGTGGACGTAGGTTTCTTTCAATGATGATATCAAACGAGTAAGGAAGATCGTCCTATTGGATGGAAATACCTAAGTAAATAGTTCAATGCGAACTCTGGCGATCTCAATAAACCAATAGGTAATTCAATAAGTTCAATTCAAACTAAAAGTAAGTAGGTAGGTACTATTACTCAAAATTACATAGAAAAAATGCATTATATATAAAAAGCCCTCTTCATAAAGGTGAATAACTCTAAAGTTTTTATTTTAGATATTACCTACCTTATTTAGGCATATAAATTTTTGTACTTGTACTTTTTTACTTTTCTTGTCCTACTTACAAAAATAATATTGAAAAATTTAACTTTTTAATCAAGTAATCATATTCCATTATTATGTTTCCGTATTAAAACAAATAATTAAGTAGGTACGTATAATAATGCTTTCCTCAATGCTATAAGAGTAGAAGGTGGTTGCTTAACAAAAGAAATTCGGCGGATGTTACATAATGTGGATGTAGATCGATTATCAACATTACCTACTAAATGATCGCGTATAATCCGATAACCTCAAACTTGGCCATTCATAACGTAGAATTGTAAGAAAAAACTTCCATTGTATTTGGTCGGTAACCAATCGATTAGCCGGCCAGATCGATATCTACAGATGTCCGATACCGTCCATCGGAAGACACCTTGAAAGTAGGATAAATCGTGAGTTCACTAATTATTATTGGTGTTACGTTAAGTATTGCGACACTGGCTGGGTTGTCTCCTTATTGCGAATCCACTAAGATTTATGGTTATTAATCAGGCTAAGAGTCCAGTGGTAGCCGTGTTTGTATTGTTACACCATCGCAGAGATAATATGTTTATCTTAAGAAACAGTTGTGTAACATTCTCTTAAGTGTTTTAAATTAGCTAATACTAAATGTTTCACGCGGTCATTACGTCTTGTCAACATAGAAATTAATTCTTTGAGAAACCTCATCTAAATATGTCATAATAAATTACGATTCATGAGCGAATAGTCTCTACAGCCTGATGGTTAAGATGTCGGGGGGTTCAGGGTTTGATTTCCGGACTTCTAACTTTTTGGAGTTATGAGGGTTTTAAACAAACTATATAGGTATTTGATTTGACGGCGAAAGAAAACATCTTGAAGAAACCTGTAATACCTTAAGAGTTCTCCATAATGTTCTCAAAGGTGTGTGAGGTCAACCAATCTGGATTTAGCCAGCGTGGGGGACTATGTCCATAAATCCGTCTCATTCTAAGAAGAGAGCCGTAATCGGCAGTGGGCCGACGATGGGTTGATTGATGATAAGGATGATAATTTTTATATAGAGCTTGCTACTGGTTGATTGTAGTGGTTGGTCAATAGTATTAGGTAATTAGTGGCATTGACTCCTGAAAAGTTCCAGGCGTATCCTAAAATACCTACCTAAAACAAAATAATCTTAGTTTAGCACGGTCATATAAAGCGTCTACGTACAAATTTATTCTTCCAGTTATGTCTTCGAAAGCCAGTCGTCACGAACCATATATCACTACATTTTACTGAGGCTCTGGTGGTTTCGAAAAAAGGTAACTGTCGCTATAAAAGGCTCCATTTTACTGCCGTACTGGGAATGCGGAGCAAAAATAAAACTGCATTACCTTGCGAGCAAGGAGCGAACAGGATGTTTTGAGAAAATGATTTTCATGAAACTATGTGATCCATTTTTTGTGCTGAGTATTTGCAAATTGGTAGCTATTGACCGTGACTTTGTTTTACAATGTTCCACAGGAATCTGATTACTTCGTTGGCTCTCTGTCTGTTTGTTAAGACTCGTCAAGAGAATCAAAACCTATAGACTAAGTACCTACTTTCCGTTGATTTAGATTTTAGAAGATAGGTACATGGGCAGGTAGCAAAGTCTTATAGCACAAGTAAAGGAAAAATTCCGAAAACTTAGTCAATTGCAGGACTACAAAGTTTTACAAATTAACGTTAAATGTTTATGCTTAACAACAAAAGCATTGGACAGCTTTAACAACAAAATAATGAAATCTATGCAAAGAACAAATTATTGCGTGTCGTAAAGTCCAGGGTTACCGTTCAAACCTACCTTTGTTTACAAAAATCTGCAAAAAAAATACCCAACGTGGAAATATCATTACTAAATTGTAATACTTAACCAATATTAGATAATACTTAATTTATTTTCTAGGTACAGAAGGATCATCCGCAAAGACGTGTAAATATAAAACAGAGGTAGCGAATCTAGTTACAAGACATTAAGTAAAATTGCTGGCACTGCGCTACGGGCTATGATTTACTAAAGGCCTCTCTTTCTATGCGTAAAGTCCTAGCTTTCTATCTCTCTCTCTCTCTCTTATGAGATTGAGATAGAGTTAAGAGAGTCGTCGCAGGACCATGTCGCGTCATATGATCAAGTAAGTCCAGCCTGCCTTAGTTTCTAGTATCAAGAGTTATTAATATCCGTAGTTTAATCTTAGTGGAATCTGCATTCCGAACTGGTGGTAAAGACTTGACTTATCATAACTGGCACATGCTGTAAGTTTTCTTATATGAAATAAATAAATTTCATTAAAAAAAAAGTCATTTCATTTCATTTCCTTGAAACAAGATAACTGACAACCCTAACTGAAATATACTTTCTCATGGTGATTTAACGATGGGTCAAAGAGGCATGGTGAAAAACTCACTCTCGTAAGAGCCTCTCATTTCCGCGAAGCCACGAAGACGAAGAAACCGTTTTTCACAGGTTATAAATTGTATTGAACATGCATCAATACATGGGTGAAAGATCAACAGCTAATTGTTTTGTTTTGAATGAAATTGACTCTTTCAGTAATATTAACTTACTGATTATGTATTAAGTATTAGATATTTGTTTAGAACACTTTAACAAGTGTGAATTAAAAATTTATAACACCTCCGACAAGTGAAGGTTAACTAGAAAAGAGCTGATAACTTACAATGTCTAATTGCAAAGTCATTGACTGTGCAATCAGACATTATAAGGTCTACATCTCCTGAGGATGCTCCGGTGTCGAGGCGAAACGCGCGTCGAGTGGTGTTGGAATTTGTGTGGTACTGCGTACCATACAGATTTCATTGGTTTGGCGGATTATACCAAATTAAGCTTTTGGTTCCTTGTATATCATGGACTTCCGCAAAATAACGCCTGCTTCTATAATATAAATAATAAGTTGTTTTAACGTATCTTTTAGTATCTACAATAACTCATAATACCTACTCATCATGTTACAATTATTTCAGAATACTTAATCGTGTCTTTAATTGGCTTACAATGACCATGATTTATGCAACTAAGGGCTGTAATAATTCCATTCAAATATATTATCGTGATGTCGAGAAAGGTTCGAGCTATTAATTGAAGTGATAAAATGATATTTACCTACTACTTATTTTATAATTGTTAATTACTTGACAGCAGTGAGAAATGTTTCAATAAAGTTTTACGATACATGTAGCAATAAAAAAATGGGACCGGATTTGAGGCAATCCGCACACTAAGCAATATTTTCAACGTCAAGCCGGCGCCGGCGCCGACATAACTGACATTTACATGGGACCTTGCGTTTACCAATTTGCGAACAATACACGCGGTTGTCACACGCATTCCCGGAACCCTGCGCTCGAACCCGGAGTGACCTCAGCCGCCCGACCTCCAAACACATTCTCCACCTCAAAAGAGTTGCAGAAATTATACTACGACACCTACAACGACTCACTTATCGCACAAATCCATCAGTGTCGCACAGAACCACTTTTTTATTATTTCAATATTTACTTGTATTTTTAAATATTACTTACTTATTTCAATCTTTAAAACAAAATATTTATCTCCACTGTCTGTACTTTACTCCATTGAATTTGTTTTTTGATCAATAAATCCCAACAATTTTTTGTTTAATCAGCATGATGGATGGAACGGCGAAAAGAAAAATCTGTTTTTTATATTTATAGACTAGCGCTTGGCAGACCTGATGGCAAGTGATGATGCAGCACACTTGCCTTGAAGATGTCTATTCACTCTTCAAGGAGGGGAAAACTGATGAACGATTAGCCGTTCGAATAAGAAACGAGGAAGCAAATCGACAACTCCCTCTCAATCCACTTCGTTGGTAATACAAAACGTTACCTGGTTTTGTCAAAAGATCGTTCATCTCACTCTTGGGTATGTCTCGCCCGTAAATGTTGATTGCAACAGCATGCGCTCACGCTCAACTTGGAGCCACCATGGAGAACACTCTTAAAGTAGCTATGCGTTAAGAGAGTTCCCACAGAAGTGCGTTTACAATTAGGTAACATTTAACCAGATCCGCGAGCTCATTAAATAAATAAAAAATCGGAAAAGTGCGAGCCGGACTCACACAAGAAGGGTTCGGTTAACCGTACCATCGTACAAAGTATACCTGACACTTTTATGTAGGATAGACAGCGCGATGCATTTTATGTGATCTAGTAAATTATTTTTTTCGTGAACACAGTTTAATTTTTTTCTGTTGTAACCACAAAGTCACGTTTTTCGTATTTTTTCCTTTACTTGTGCTATTAGACCTACCTACCTGCCTTTCATGATTCTAGGTCAACGGGAAGTACCCTATAGGTTTTCTTGACAGACAGACAACAAAGTGATCCTAAAAGAATTGAGGTACGGCACCCTAAAAAGATCATTATCATAAACAATAGAGCACTCGGCGACTGAAAGTGATAGTCTAACCGATATCAAAGCGAACGATGACGATAGCAAATGACTACAATGCGTCTAGTCATTCTGGATCCAAGCGCGTTTGTAGTTGAAGGTTATCAGTCTCTTGCGCTTTCTTTATGATCTGAGCTTTCTTAGCAGTCAAGGGCATAAGGACAGAGTACTGGTACGGAGTAGGTACCGTCTCCAGTAACTAGGTAGGTAATGTCATCCGCATATTTAACTGTTTATTTGTGCGGACGAAGTTGCGGACGTCATCTAGTATCGATCTACAAAAAAGATTTTACAAAATCTATACTAATGTTATAGGTATAGGTTCGAAAATGTGTCTGCCTGCTATCTTTTCACGGACCATGCATTTTAACCGATTTGGTCGGGGACGAAGATAGTATCCCGAAGACGGATATAGGATACCTACTTTTATCCCGGAAAATCAATAAGTTTCGTCGGGATTTTTAAGAATCTAAATTCACGGGATCGAAGTTGCGAGCAACACCAAAGTTCGTTAATAAGTTCTATATAATTTCTTAGTGGATTTTAATATTGCAGTTTTCATTTTAAATGTAGCTATATGTAGAAGTATGTAGAATAATATCATAAGTTAACTATCGAAACTCAAATTACAGAATAATACGATAATATGCCTACAGACTAGCCTAGGTATTGCTAGGTAGATTAAGTAATAACCTGAAGCATGTTATTAAAGTTAGAACAACAGAGCATTCATCATTCACCGCAAATTATAAAGAGGGGTTACACAGAAGCGGTAGACGGAGCCGTAAATGGTAAATGGAACGCAAATGTCAAAATTGCAGCTATTTACAATACATCAAGCTGCGCCGGCGGCTGGCTTGCGGTTCTTTGACAAATGAAGCTGTAGTCTTCCTGACCGCGTAATGCATGGTGACTTAGCTGCTACTGTGTGACCCGGAACGTCAAGTGAATAAGTCACGCACTTGACTTACGATTATTTATGAAACGGTGCGGAGCTCGGAGTTTGTTTTACTTACTTTAAAAATGATTTAAAAAGTAAGTTTTTTAATTTCTAAGTGGGCATTGAAGAATTGCGAGCACGTTTTTGAAGTGAAACCTTTTTTTTTAGGCGCGTTGGACGACTTTGGAATGGTTAAAAATTTCAAGTTCGCGTCACCAACATGCCAATGTTAATAGTGCTCGAAGTACTGATAGATGTAACTCAAAGAAATTTTAAGCACTAGTTACCTAAACTATTACTTACTAAAACCATGATGTTAATTATTTCCTACTTGCTAAATCCATTATATAAATAAACTAATGTTGATTTACAATTTATGAAATTTTATTTTTTAACCCCCGACCCAAAAAGAGGGGTGTAATAAGTTTGACGTATGTATCAGTGTATCTGTCTGCGGCATCGTAGCTCCTAAACGAATGAACCATTTTTATTTAGTTTTTTTTTGTTTGAAAGGTGGCTTGATATTGATAAGTAGGTAGTGAGTAAAAGTATGTAGAATTAATTTGGAAATAAAAATAGACTACAATTGTTATGATACCTACAGTATTTTGCAGTTTAAACTTTTGTCCGTACCTAACTACCTATTCTTTTTTAATTTTTGTCCGTAGAAAATATTGTAAGGATATTTTGCTGGAAGTTTCTTAAATATACCTACATACATGCATAATTAATAATTTGCGTGTAAGTAGGTACATGGTAGGTACCTTTTGCAACTATAAACAAACTGCAACAAACTGCATCAATTTTACGTAGTCCCCGATAAGATTTCTGATAAGAAGAATGATGGGATAAACCTTGTTTCAATATACAGGTGAGACCTCAGGCCTCATTGAAATTGATGCGAGTGTTAGACCTTGTGGTAAGTAGATATCCTGTTCTATACGGTGTGCCAAATGCCTTGAATGAGGTCAAAACGTGTTGACTTAAAAGGATCTAATAGAATTTGACTGGTTCTTATAGATAAATCCATGATGGTAGTAGATATATTATCCACTCTTCTCATGTTGTTAAAACTAATGAATCTAATATTAATTGTATGTGCATGCATATTACAAACAAAATAAACATAGGAATATTTTTAGTATTAATTAAGTAACTATGTTGTTTCAGCAAAATATCTATTGATTTTGTAAGTTTTGTATTCGACGAAATCCAATACCTACTTCCTATCTAGATGCAAGTATTTACTCGTAGTAGGTATATATATCTGTCTGTCTGTTTGCTAGCTTTTCCCCCTTTAATCGATTTTGATGAAAGGTACGGAGATAACTTGCAACTCAGGGATGAACAATTTATATAGGCTACATATTTTGTGCCCGGAAAATTAAGTCCCGAGGAGCATCATCTAATACCTACTCCTAAAACTGCTACTTATCAACTTATACCTACCTAATAATTTTCTTTCGAAAGAAATAATTTTTCAACGCATGCGCACTTAAGTTATATTAAGAAAATAACAATAAGTACTTTCAAAAGGCGATATGGAGGGATTTTTACCTTCACATTACCATATTTCAGACGATATATCTTGAAAAAAAAAATGTAGTAAAAGTGAAGCATTTATTCACATTCCATGCTAACCTTGAACTCCAAAGATAATATTAAAATCATTAAATAAAATAAGCAGTGGTCAACAAAGGGTGATAACTGATCTGAGCACCGAAGTGGGCGCATTTATACAGAACATAAGCAATTTACATAGTACAGGGACCACTGAGATGGAACGGTCTGATATGTGAAGGATTTAAATGAAATAAATGGTAAGTATAATGGAACTCTTAATGTTGGTAAGACACCCACCGCACCCGGAAGGTTCACACTCAGAGATACGCTATCTAGCCCGGGGATTGATTACTTCTCGAGCATTAGGTACAAAGCGTAATAACTTATGACAAGGTACCTAAATAGATGAAATTTCCTCGTTTCGAAAATAATGATAGCTTTCGAGGAGTCACTTGTGGAATAGTTAGGTAGGTAGGTATGCTGTCTAATACATAGAATCATAGACTTATTAAGCCTATGCATAGAATACTTAAATCAGAATGTGTCAAGGGTTCGAGTATGTGTTAAATTCAAATTCAAAATGTTTTTATTCTATTAAACTACAAGTGCTTTTGAATCGTCAAAACAATCTGCCATTGGTTCGGAATGCCGTTCCTACCGAGAAGAGCCAGCAAGAAATTCGGCGGTTGCTCTTTTCAAGAACATATTCAATTTACAATAATATGCCATACTGTATACAAGCAATTGCAGCGCCGTGTATTGCTGTAGCGAGTCAAATCCAAACTTTTTTGTCATTTAGATAATCTTCGATTGTATAATAAGGTTAGATACACACTGGGTAGGTCATCAATCATCATCTAGCAATGGCTATTGATTAGGAAGATGAACTCAATAAAATACCTTCTATTTTTTTAATTTTAATCGGACCATCACACTAACTTTAAGTATTATATTTTTTTTCTGAGTAATTACTTACCTGTTCCCTACGGTGGATATTTGGTGGATATCCACCTGTAGATACAGTTATCCCTGATATTAATACATATTTATTTTGATAATGATATTAATCTGCGTTATTCCAAAAGGTAATGAAATAAATAACTAGTTAAGTGATTTAGCTCTTGCTATTGAATTAGAAGCCAACGTAGAGATACAATTTTATTTAAGCCATTCAAATATTAAGTAGATACAATGCCGAATACAAGAAACTTAAAAATTCGGCTTTTATTAGAATGTACCTATCACAAAAAACCAACGTTAACGAACGGTCGATACGCTGTCTGCACCTTCATACTAGTCTAGTACAGTCAGTCTCAAGGAAAACCCACCTCTCAAGCCTCAGGAGGCATTATTTTCCAGTTAAGACGAGGGTGATCCTGCACATGCGTTCTGGCCATCATTGATTTTTCTCAGTTTGACAGTTCACCCGATGTTTTGAGCTACCACCCGCGTATAGGAAACAAAGTAAACAAAAAATATGGCTTTAGATTTTTCCGCTACGTATAAGTTATTGGTTTTAGGTGATTCGAATGTCGGAAAAACGTGTATCGTGCATAGATATTGTGATGAACGATATTATGATATTTATATATCTACAATAGGTGAGTGATCAATTTAGTTTTATGGTTTTATGTGGCTTTGTTAGACAGGTGAGGCTGTGGTTTAGTTTCTTTGTGACAAAAGAATTTTACTTTCTAATTGGCAATGTTAGGATTATTAACAATTATTAAGAATTTAGGTAGCTTTGCTATTATCCTAAGGTCTGCAATGGTTATTCCAGACAATATGAATTCTGTTAATATTTTATAGACTTATTAACTAGGTAGGTATGTATCTTCAAATTAAAAAGTTACTTTATGATTTTATTGTTTGGAGAAACCTTATTTAATTTAATAAGTTTAGTTGAATTAGTAGGTAAGTATGTATATTTAATTTAGTTAGATATCTAGAAGTAATTGAATTCGTACAAATTAACTCGAGTTCACCACATGATATAATTCGCATTTACCTATCCTATTTTTTTTGTCAGACCTGCAGTTAGCAGGTTATGATGCGGCCTAAGATGGAGTGCTCTTGCCTAAAACCTTTACCTACCTCTACCTAACTTGTTGTATTTCAAATTTTAGTACAAGCAAATTTACAAATTTTCAGGTATAGATTTCAAACAAAAAATTATAAATTTGGACGGCGTGCCTATCAAACTTCAAATATGGGACACGGCGGGTCAGGAAAGATTTCGTACGCTCACTACGGCATATTACAGAGGTGCTATGGGGATCATTCTTATGTACGACATCACCAACCTTGAGTCTTTTAACCATCTCTCGTACTGGCTGAGAAATATCCAAGAGGTAAAATATTTAAGTACTTACCTACCAATATTTTTAAATTCCCAAGTAATACAAAATGTACTTGACGACATCATGATTTTATGTCTGATGGAAAGCAATAATAAAGTCAAGATTAGAACGCCCAAGACTAGAAGATGACTGTATTTTATTTACTTTTGCCTACCCACTCAAGTTATAGACGCAAAACGCGGATGCCGGAAGGACGTTCAACGCCTAGTGGTTCGTAATCGTATCAGAAACGTAAAGCAAAAACATTTCTTGCTATTTGATTAGATGCAAATCACATAAGAATGCCAAACGCTCATGTCTTTTTGCTGTTCTCTAGTAGAACAGTGCAGAAGGAGCAATGTTGTGAAGTTCCTGAGCATACAAACCAACGTTGATCGAGTTAAGCTATGTTTAAAGTCAAAAAATATTGCTCGTATTGTATTTTAGTGAAAGTAGATCCCCTTAAAAAATACAACCGTAGTTTCATGTTGTTACCTTACGGTGCCGGGCCGTAAAAAGCAAGCAGACAGACATAGGTAATAAAGGTAGGTATTTTATGACACAGATATATTATAAGTACTTATGTATTTTACAAATCCCGCAAGAACTCTTTTCAGGGTTTAAAATTAGGAGAGTAAGTACATCCTACGTCCATTCCACAGTAAAATCAGTTCAATCATTGTGGCGTGAAGGAGTCGACAAGCATCCTAAGTTCAAACTTTCGCGTTAATATTATTAGAATTAAGTATGGCTATTTCGCTGCGATATATACTTACATCTAGCTATACCTACAGTAATAAACCTACATGACATGTTATCTAAGATATAACCTATCCATACTTGATATTATTTTGTTATTTGCAGTATGCATCGCCAGACGTAATAAAGGTTTTAGTGGGCAATAAATGTGATGTGCACGAGAATCATCGCGCAGTTCCCAAAGAAAGGGGTCAAAAGGTATGTTAGTCAATTTCACTTTCTTTCTCTAGACCTTGATTTATATTGAAGAGATTCAAATAGTTTCTTATACCTATGCTAAAACGCAGGCCCGGACCCCAATAGTAGTTGATAGCTTTAGAGTTGTGGTATCGATTCTTATTAAGAACCTATTTAGGTACGAAAATTTTTTGATAAGTTTAAAGAAAAGCAAGTTCTAGGTTTACTCATATGTATGTCCTCATTAGCCTATGTTTTTAATAGATACAACATTTTTACATTATAGATTGCTGATGATTTCGACATGCCCTTCTTTGAAGTATCATGCAAGAGTAATATCAATATAGAGGAAGCCTTTTTGACTTTAGCCAGGAAAATACGTGAATATCGAGAGACTAAGGTAATTTGTTAATAATTATTATTTAATCTTATTTAGGTACCTACCTACCGACTCTTACTCATGATGTTGATAAGGGTGCTTCTCTTGTGCCTTGCAAAATGAAAAAGAGTTGCTTCCAGGAGGATTCTTAGTTATTAAAGTATGGTTTGATCTCATTTCCCCATACTTACGAAATACCTATCTGTCTAAATACCTACGTGTTAAACCTTCAAGGGCCCCGAGACCCCGCTAAAATTTTGCATTTTTTTTTGTCGGTTTCAAAACGGACGTTGCTCCTACGTGTGGTCGAAGACACTTTTTTTGGAACCGGATGGTTGTACTGTACTTATTTTATTATATCCATAACGTCACAAGTTCTGTAACATGATATCAACGTGAACCCGAAAATCTGGCACCGTCGGACGTCCTTATGCATGCAGCAAATATTTTCATTTGGTTGGATATAAAGAGCAACAAGTGGACATCCTTATTTATCCAACAAACATTGATGCTATTAACTTACTTAAAATATAATAATATCTAAGTTGATTGGTACTTATAATTCTCAACAGGGCGACTGGCAATCGGGGTATGAGGCGGGGGAAGCCCCGCATACCCTCACCCCGACTGCCATGTGGACCTGTCGCGAAGTATTACTTACTTATTCAAGAATTGGGTACCTAACCTAGGGGAAAAACAGTAACTTGCAAATCGAATTTACACAAACGACGGTTGATAAATAATAAAGTTATGAGAAAGTGTATAAAATTTAAAGAAAACCCGCTTTGCCCTAGAGGTTTTAATCAGGTTTTGGTATTGGACAAAGCGTGCATACCAAAGAAATGCAAAGAAAGTCATAGGGAGGTAGGGAGGTACCTACCTAAAAACCTTCAACTTGATTTTGCACACGTAACTTACACAATAATTAACTTAGGGTACCTCTTTAGGTTTAACAGGCTGTTCCAGTATTACGTTTTACCTAGGTACCTACCTAAATATTTTTTTTTAAATAATTTTACAGGCCGACGCTTTCGAGTTAAAGGAACGAGACAACGTTATAAAGCCATCTGAATCCGAAACAGACGTATCAAAGTGTAGCTGTTAGCCCCACAACACTATAAATAAGAACATCTCTAGGTACTAATCAATGCAATTATAATTAATAGATAATACCTACCATTGACAATTATTAACAAGAAGGTGTATGAAAATTTTGTAATGATACGGCCCCACTATCGGGATTCGGCAAATGATTCGAGTTTGGGCATACGCTAGTTTGGCATTTGGCAAATCAACTGACCACATTATTCGGCACACGGCGAATGTTCTGTGTATGGCAAAATTTTGGCAAATAAGTTTGGCAAATCATCCGGTCGGTAGACGCGACATTCTGACGCGAATAGTCTTATTTGTGCGGATTTTTTTATATTATTTATATCCCGGAAAAACAAAAAGTTCCCGCGGAATTTGTACAAAGCCTATTCGCGCCAATCATTCAGGTTAGCGCGAATGTGCGGAATGATAGTAAGTATGATAGTAGAATAAGATTGCCGTCTGCCACACAATTTGAGATATCACGAATCGTTTGCCAGATCCCGATAGTTGAGCCAAACCATAAGAAAACCTCTTTTGCGTTGCGCGGTTTTTTAAATAAGCCAGAAGTTGGTGCAAACTGCAAACGAAGATGGACAAGCGGTGGAGAGTAGATATAGATATTAGAACAATTTACCGAATAAACTCGCATCATGAAAAACAAAGAATTTTTATAAAGAAAAAAGTTTGGAACTTAGTAGTACCTACCCTTAACTACCCTTAGTAGGTAGGTACTTACCCTAAGGTAAGTTCTTAATTTTTTTCGTTGCTGTTAAGGAGTGGTGAGACGAAATCTTAAGGTCTTCGCAAAATTATAGACACCAGCTCCACTCCGACTTGGCTCACAGAATGGCAAATGTGATCTTTATCGTGTTCTTTACTTTATGTAGCAAGTAAGTAGGTACTTGAATATCGTTGATGTGATTGTAAGTACATGATATTTATTTGGGTCGGAATTTCAAGATAAATAAATACATTTGTTAGACTTAATATAATCACCATAATAAAAACAGAACTAAATTAATACTAATAATTTTATTTACTAAAATAATTACCAACCGTTTCCGATTAAATAAAACTTAAAAATCTAGGTGTTTAGAGCAGTTTTCGGATTTTTTTCAAGTGTCAAAAAGCAAAAGTTTCATAAAGTTTTTGTATCTACTAATATTTTTTTAAGTAGAAAGCTTCCAAAAGTCACATGCATATGTGCCATCAAAGTTAACTATAATTTTGTCCGAATATAGGTACGGAATCAATTTACACTTGTTAATCTAATAAAAATATGAAATACCTTAATTTATTTTGAGATTCCGTCTCCGAAATAGAGACTGCACCCACGCTTTGTGCATAGTAAAAATATAATAACTGTGTGCCCTTCGCATGTTTTATAAATCGATGATGTTTTACCTAAAACATTAGTTTCTAGAAGTAGGTTTAAAAAATAACACTACGATTGAAATCAACTGATGAAAAACGTGGAAGGACTATTAATTGGGAAAGGTCTTAGTTCTGATTCAAATAAATTAAAATTAGTTTTTATCAAACTTTTTATTTATTTATTTGAGTCAAATAACTAAATAATGAAACCAAATTTTCATTACGCGTACTATAACTTCCTATATTTACGTATGTTGCTTTCAAACTAAGAAACGAATTTATTCAAAAGTTTTTATGCAAAGTGTTTTCCTTGCAAACCATAATTTCTCAAGTGGCGGTCAACAGATAGATGTCATTGACTTTCCTATTCTTTCTTTAGTGCATTATACAATACTGTTTCTTTCATAAAATATGCATAACAATTCCATTATACTTAAATTATAATTAATATTATGCAGGTAGGTTTATTTTTATGTCCTATTCAATATTATTACTATTTTACCAAGTTTTTATACAAAATAACCTACCTTATCTTTGATACCTCTCAATTAAAAAAAAATCACAAAATTAATAATTTTAACATAAAAAATTAGGTAATATTACACTTTTATTTATTACCTACGTAATAATAAATATAAGTACTTCTTATTTTATAAACTAAAATATAGTTAAGTTGGCCGTATTCGAAGATGTTTGAAATAGGTAGGTACCTACAATTAAAAAAAAACGTAATATTGCTATGTACCTATCTAATATTTACATAAGTATAATATCCAGGATAAATGTAAAGTGTTAACCAGGGTAATTGGATACACTTATCATAAAAGTTCAATAAATTATATCTTTAATCGATTCGAGAGGTGAACGGCATATTATACTTTGATTGATTGTCTATGACACAATATAATAACTTACACTTGTCAGACAAATAACTTTCACACATATTACTTATACGAAAAAACGATCGGAAAAAATGTGCCTCAGTTTTGGTACACTTTAACGTTTCTCCCTTTAAATAATAAAAGTCATCACATTATATTTTATCATTTTTTATATTAATATATTAGTTACATTTACCCCAAATATTATATTCGTTCCACAAAAGTTTCTTGTAGTCCAACCACTCTACCTTTAATACAGTTTTATCACTGCAAGCTTTCCTTTAGTATATTTTTCAAATATGTTTACAATTACCCTGGTTGGCTTCAATAGCACTGTTTCTCTGCATAAATTGATACTTTGTTAAAAAATAATAAAAGTAGCCTTAACGAAATCTGGTTTGTCTTTATGAAATGTACCTACTCGTAAATCTAATAATAATTATTATCTAATTACGCAACGAAGCATTTGCTCACCAACTCTTAGTAATAATGTGTAAGGACTCCTAACACTTGACGAATTTAAATAGAAAGTTTTGAACTTCTTATAGGTACTTAGTTGGTTCTTTAACTATAATATACATCTAGCAATGGCGCCGATTCTGTTGTTTTTCTCTTCACTAAAAGAGTAACTGCATCTTTTTCTTTTTAATATTGGTAGAAAAGAGCCAGACATGAATTTTACAGATTAGACTCTTAATTTTAGTGCACGCTACAAATTTAAACAATAGGCTCGCAAGTCGCAAATGGTACCTAGCTAAAGTCACAAGGATTGACAGCTCAAAATTAAATTTTAATCTGTCAAAATGTGTCTGTCCTTTTCATATTACATTAGTAAGAAGAGGATGCGAATACTATAAAATTTAGCCGTGCTCAGAATCAGTACCAATGTGAATATTAATAATTTATTGTGATCTCATCGGAGTTTAAAGCTATTAACTGCGACTTTCGACCAATGATCGAAATAAATGATATACCTACAGGTAGGTAAGTTTGTAAGATAAACACTAGCATAAGCAAAGCATAAATAAACACTAATTACCAACATAAAAAATAAATAAGTATTCATTCATTCATTTTCATAAATATCTAAAGCAACGGCAAAGTTGCAAAATTTTCTCTTTTCTATGCTTTAGTGCATGAAACCGATAATTATTTATAATACATATCGAAAATTTCGGAGCTCACTAGCGTAAGTGAACCATGGTTTAGTGGTCAAAGGCCAAAATTGTTGATATGTATTGAGAATTAGTTAGAAATTTTATCCGATGTGTAGGCAAAACACTATCATAAAAATGTATAAAATATATTAACCCATTTGAGGCCAAACAAAAACTAGAAGGGTAACCTTAGATTTTTTTTTAGTTTATTAATTATTAGCAACACAAAGATACAAAAAAATAAGAAAAAAGTCTTCATAAATATTTTTCAGGATTTTACAGGGGTGTACCCAAATTGGCACAATGGCCACTTAAGAGTCAAAATTCGTAATATATGATTTGTCATTGTTGAACTGTTTTCTTGCGTTTTTACGACCCCAACGGAGTAATTTTGGCAAATGATACAAGGAATATTCTGAGGAAGCTTTTCAGGAACGTGATCAGCGCCGTCTAGTTGTGACGATGGGCGAGCAGATTGGCTTTGGATTGATTCCTTGAGATCAATTCTGGCTAAACTTCGTCGAGATAATAATTCGATCCATGGGGTAGTCTTTATAGGCAATCGCTATAGGCATTTCATATTGTCATGTCAATCATGTAAGTGAATGAGATCCACTACTATTTTTGCCGTGAATGCCGATTCGATACAGCAAAATTGATTGGTCCATTTCGTCCACTCCATTCATGCCCTTGTTGTAGATTTGAAACAAATGTGGAGTCTTTCATACGATTTTCGTTCAGAATTCAATCGTAAGATTCTGTGTTAGTTTTCAAATAACTTGCAAGTACACTTTCGCAAAACTGAAACATTCAAAATGAATTGATTTGGTCCAATACTAAGCTTACAGTTTGTGGCGAACTGATTCTAATTCGAACTCTTTTGACAGCCAACGACTCATCATTATTGCTGCTTTCAGCACCAGAAAGAGTACCTACCAACATTGTGAACAAATCTAAATAAAAAAAAAAGAAAACTTCGGACTCACTCAGCAACTGACACATCAGCGCCCAGCCCAAACTCTTGGATCGAGAAAGCTGAAATTTTGCATAAATGTTTCTTTTATAACGTTGATGAAGAATAAGGTCGTATTTTGGAAAATTCCCACGGGAGCTAAGCCGCAACTGGTCGCTAGTATTTCTATATTTCCAAGAACGTCATTTGACAAGTTTGATGGAGTCTCGTTGTCATCAAACCCTACTTCTTCATCAGTAACGGTGTCAACCTTTCGTAGATTTATAGCGAAATCATACTTCAAAATGTTATCTCTATCTTCTAAAATCGAATTAATAGCTTCCTCTAATCTTCAAAGGTTGTATTTGGCACTATAATGCCTTTTCAGTTCATCTTGATAATCTGTAAAAATTGATATATTTAGTGTTCCAGTACTATACTTGTGGCCATTGTACCCAAATTGGTACAGTAATATTTCAAGTCCTATAAAATTTTATATACTTAGTATAAGTAACTAAAAAAGCTTGCAAATATTTAGGAATTTATTGAATTTGACAAAATATAATTATTATTGATGAAATATTTTATGTATATAAAATTATAATTATAAAACTATACTTACCTCCACATATCTCTCGATAACGAAATTTGATGGATCGTTACTAAAATAATACTGATGATAATTTTTTTATTTTATTTTATATTCAATCAGTGCACTTTCAACTACTCATAAATATAATAATATATTAACTAATGTCAACACTTTTTTTATTTCACTTCAATAAGTAAGTGTTCCCAAATTGGTACGGCGGTCAAGAATGGGTTAAACCTAAATAATTTGATCCATAATTATTATTAAAAAAAAAAAACGATCCTACAGCTAACTTAATGTTTAGTTGAATTCCTTTTCTAGATGATGTGTAACTGAGAATTATTTTATGATGAATGGACTGTAAACTAATTTATTAGGTATATCATTAAGTACTAATTATTATTATTACTACACAATCTTAAGCAGACCTAGTGCCTATAGTTTGCGACAGGTCGACATGGCGATCGGGGTATGAGATAAGTCGTGGAGGGGGGGATGCCCCGCACACCAGCTCGCGCTGTCCCCCACCAGAAAAGGAGGGGTCTGTGCAGATGTGCGGCGTCCCTGCCCCGATTGCTATGTCGACCTGTCGCGAACTATAGTTCTGGATAATATTTTAGCTCTAATAGGTAACATGTCTGAAACTTGGCTCGGAGGCACAACCGGATTAGTTTTATGTGTAATTAATAAATTTTTATTACAAAAACATGTGTTTTCTTCGTTTGATTTTCCATAAGCCATAATAATTAATTAATCCCTTTCCATACACATTGAAAAATGCATCTTAGGCCATGATTACATCTGTAAGTTTTACTCACGTAAGACAACAAAACTGATGTAAATGTACTTAGATATAAGTGTTTACATTAGTTTTGTAGTAAGTTAATCACGTAAGCTACATAGTCATTAAAACTTACAGGTGTATCCGTGGTCTTATAGGTAATCTGTGCATTCAAGCGCACCAGTGGTGTAACTATACCGTTAGAGGTCCGTGGCAAATTCATCGTAGGACGTAGGACCCTCCCTAAATGTAAAGGTCAACCAACGTTGTCATCATTATTAATTACACTATTAAATCCTACTAAGTTTTGTAATAATAAATGGACCCTCGCCACCATCATAATCCGGGGCCCCCTGCATTTGGGTACCCATCTTGCCCTTCTATAGGTAGGCCACTGGTCGTAAGGAATTCGTATACCGATATAATTCGAGCGGAGCAGAGGTGTAACGTTTTTTAACAATTCAAACTCAGTTTCGTTTACTTTAGCTTTCAGTCTTCCCCATGATCTAATCTTCACATCGCATTGAAATATTCTTTAATCTGACAATAATCCGTACCTACGTTATTTCAGTTTGCCGTAATTATTATTAAATCCAGACTACAGTATGTCTGGCAAAATTAACAAAGGCTCCCAACTCAAAGAGGCCCAAAGTTTTTCATCAAGATTTACATAGGTATTTAAAAAATGTAATGTATTTATTTATTTATTTATTGGGACACCAGAAAATTATAATATCAATACATTCTTAAATCTATAAATACACACACACACACACGTTATTAGATACATTACTTATTAATTAGGTGTCACAAGTTGTACCAAAAGAAATTAAAAATAATAATTATTATTAAACAATAAAAAGTTTACAATGAACAAAAATGACTTAAAATAAAATAAAAATACTAATTACTAAATAATCTCTGCTTAATTTGAACTTAACTTAAACTTAACTTCGGCTGCCTGAATATTTCTGAGGCTTCCCTTTTAAATTTTTCCAAGGGCTAGGACGTCACGTTCATCTTGCGATTCAAGAATTTTCCAAGAAGCGTTTTCTCAGAACTTTCCGAGGGCCTTGACATTTTTTCCTCGTATAGTTTTTTTAATGTTTTCATTTCTGTCAGATCCTTAAAATTAACGGCTGCGCCATGTTGTGTTTATCACTTTTTATTGTTAAAAGATAGTTATTATACATTAAACAACCGGTGACCCCGCCGTACAAACGAAGGAAGCACAACTATCGACCAAATCTCTGTAATTACACGTCACGCACACAAACTCAACATAAATTCTACGAAACTGGCCACTTAACACCTTCCGATACGCATTTGACACAACGTAGTGATTATATTTTTTTGTTTGACACTTCAATGAAATAATTTAATTTTAAATCGTATCGTAATCGTGCTGTGCAAATTACACAACTTCAAATTGAAGTCTAGGGTTGTCAGAAAATAAATGGGGTAATTTTGCCTAAAAATGAGCAATTTTTTTTTCATTATATTTAGACAAATTTATATTTTATTTTTGATGACAATCATAATATAATTAAGCGAAAAGGGCTGTTTTGTTAGTTAAAAGATTTTAAATTGATATTGAAATTTAACTAAAACAAAACTTATTACTAAATTGTAGTACATTTAATATACCAGTCTCCGTCATAATAGCTGCATGCCAAATTTATCATGAAGTACCTAGGTACCTACGTAATTGGACAGATAAAAACGTATGTTTTTATCTGTCCAACGTACTTACCATGTTGTCTTCTATGTTTTTTGTAAATGTATATGTTTGTGTGTGCAATAAAGAAATAAATAAATAGGTAATCAAAATCTTACTACATTAATAATATTATTTAGTTATAGTTAGTCCATGATAGGTAGTAGGCACCCACCAAAACAACCTTAGCGACGAACGGAGGACTCGTCACGCGTGATGTGGTCAAAGATGGGACGCTATACGGATAGCTAGAATATTTATCTTTATTTAGATATTTTTTTAAGGTCATAAAAGTCATAAAACACAAGACAAATAAAATATGAAGCCATTTTGAATAAATAACTTTGAATTTGGCTTAGAGAAAAAAAAACCGCTACCCAAGAGCTGCTTTGTGTAATTTGGTAAGAGATCTACGATATAAGGATGTAAACTTGCCCGGTGTATAACACCAAAAGTAGTGAATAGTCTACTAACCCTGCGAGCTACGCTAAACAAAATCGCCAACTGGTGCATACTTGGATTATTATTAAATATTTTTAGTGAATATATTGTGTTTTTGTATTTGACTTTTTAACTTTTTAATTTTTAACTGTCAGGATACGATTATATAGTATATATGGTGATGGGCACCCTGTTAAGCAGAGATTTTCAATAGGGCCAGAGGCCCTATACTGTAAAATTCAAAGTTATGTAAAAACAGAGTAGGTAAATTTTAATACGTTGCAATCTATTATTATTATTTTTATCATCGAACATCCATTGATTTGTAACTATCATAATAAAGACTAATCTAATGAGATCTCATTTATTAATAATAATCATCGTGAAAGGGAAAAATAGGGAAAAATAGGAAAATAGGCAAATTTTCATATGTGAATGGTATCATTCCATAACGCACGAAGAGATTGCCTGAGAAGTATGTGAGGCTTGTGAAAGCGATGTATAGACGAGCGAGTACAAGGGTCAGATCAGAAGCTGGCGTTACGGACAAGTTCAATGTGGAAGTAGGCTTGCATCAGGGATCGGCTTTAAGTCCTTATTTGTTTGTCCTGGTAATGGATGCTCTGACGTCAAACATACAGGAACAAGCGCCCTGGTGCATGCTGTTTGCCGACGACATTGTGCTTGTCGGAGAAGATGCGGCCGACGCACGGTGGGGCAGATCCGGGAATTAGCTGGCCATAAATCGATTTCTCAAAAATGGCCATTGACAAACAAAACTTACTACCTTAGGTAATTAAGTAGACACCGAACATAATGCCACCTCTCCATTCCTCTAATTAGGGGTGTTCACCATTTTGTGTCAGTCTAAACCTGAGCGTCACTCTAAGTGTTCATATTGCGTTAACTGATTCAGTTAAAACAACTTTTTAAAAAGTGATTTTTATATGTTAGTGAGTTATTTTTGAAAAAAATCTTAATGGATTCGATTATAACAGGTAAGCGCCCATATATTACATATATAAAAAAGTTTGAATAACGATAAAATAGATATTTTATGGCACTTGCAAAATAATGCTTCTGTTGCGGTCGAAAAATCATCTTTTAGATACTCAAAAAGGTTTTACTTTAACTTCCCATCCCGTCCCATCGGTTTTATTCATTGTAAATAAAAACTGACTATTATCCCTAATTGAATACATCGAGATTAGCTGCGGTCTCCCGCGGAATCCATATTTTGAAGGCTATGAAGTACATAGCGGAAAATCGCCGTATTTCACAAATTTATTTTTTTCGGTTTTTATTTGCTTCCAGAATAGGAAGGCACTTTAGGGACTCGCACCGTAACACGTGGATTTCTTTTTACTAAAATGCAATAACAAGACTTGCCCGATTTTGATGCAAAATTGATTTATTTTGAGAGATATATTCTATCACAAGATGAATATTGTGATGAACAAAAGAAGGAAGTTAAACATAATTTCTCACGTCTAAAGTCACAATTTAAGAAAAAATGGATCGAGTCACATAAAAAGGCCCATACTTTCATTCAAAAGAATGCTGAATGGTTAAAAGGAACATACGAAATACCGAGACCTAAAAAACCTTCTTCTGGTAGACCATCAAAGTCGTTCGAAGATTCAAGTGAAAGAAGTAAACGCAGAAAAACACTCAAAATGCGTAGCACTATAGAAACAGACCACAAAACTTTATATTGAGTTGTATCCCTGGCACCCTATGTCTCCAACAATGCATAAAATCTTAATACATTGTGCAACTGTAATGGATCATGCACTTCTGCCTATTGGATTACTATCCGAAGAAGCAGCAGAGGCACGAAACAAACATTTTCGCCAGTATCGGTATTTCGCAAGAAAATGCTCAAGGGAGCAATGCAATTATGACGGCCTTAATAGGTTGTTGCTAAGTTCGGATCCATTAAAATCGAGCGTAAAGCCAAAACCTAAAAGAAAAAATGTGCCTCATAGCAAAAAAGCGTTGGAAATGCTTATTTCCGCTGAACTCAACACAGCAGAATGTCCTCATGAGGAATCTGAACCGGACCAACTTGACAAGGATGAATTGAGCTCTAGCTCTGGTGAAGACAGTTGGGATTGATCTGAATCACATTATGTTTATTTTTGTATTTTTTTATTTACCATCTTCTTATCTCAGTTTAGTAGCATCTTTATTTTCTTAGTTTATCATAATCACGATTTTAATTTACTATTATAGTTTTAGTGTTTTTAGTTTTTTACTATGTTTTATATAGAAATAAAATCTGTTTTGGCACTTTATGGAATTATTTGTTTTTCGTGTCAAAAAACGTTTGTTTCTCCTTCGCGGTAAAACTACTGAACCGATTTGGCTGAAATTTCGAATGAATATAGATTATGCCCTGGGTTAGCACATAGGTTACTTTTTATCTCAGAAAATCCGTGGTTTCCACATGATTTAAATCAGAATTTCGACAAACAGGATTTAAAACCAAAATATACGCAAGCGCAGCCGCGGGCATCAGTTAGTTTTAAAAAATAAGTTCCCAAAATACTAAAAAATATAATTTAACCTATTTACAACACATATATGGGAGAAAATAATATTGGCCGCCTAATTCCTGGATCTGCCCCACTGTGCGACGTCCAGAGCAGATTGCGTAGATGGCAAGAGAAATTGGAGAGTGTTGGCCTGAGGATCAGCCGAACGAAGACAGAACATCTGTTCTGTGACTTCGGTGGCCCCTCCAGTTTCTCTGATATCTGTTTGGATGGCGTAACTCTACCTGTCTGCTCCAATTTCCGGTACCTCGGTTCGCTCTTCCAAAGTGACGGTAGCATTGATCGAGACGTGAACAATAGAATGAATGCGGGATGGATGAAATGGCGACAGGTCTCAGGTGTTATATGCGACCCGAAAATGCCCCTTAAACTTAAGGGGAAAATTTACAAAACTGTCGTTAGACCTGTCACATTGTATGGTTCAGAATGTTGGGCGGTAAAAGGGAAGGATGAAAGACGAGTACATGCGACCGAAATGCGAATGTTGAGATGGATGTGTGGTGTGACAAGAATGGATATGATAAGGAATGAATATATAAGGGGAAGTTTAAAAGTAGCACCAGTGGTAGAAAAAATGAGGAGTAATAGGCTGGCATGGTATGGGCATGTAATGCGGAGGGAAGAGAGTCATATCACTAGAAGAATGTTAAATATGCATGTGGATGGAGAAAAGAGAAGAGGACGACCAAAGAAAAGGTGGATGGATTGCGTGAAAGAGGATATGCGTATTAAAGGGGTAGATGATAAGTTGATGGATGACAGAAGAGAGTGGAAGAGGAAGACATGTTGTGCCGACCCCACGTAGCATGGGATAAGGGCTGGAAGAAGAAGATCATTCCATAACGCACACATACTCATCAACTGACAGTTAGCCCTGCTTCATTTGACTTTTCGGAGCATACCATCCTGAGTATTTATTCATCCAAGACATTAAATGATTTATTTTTATTAAATGTACGACATGTTACTTATTACAAAATACCAACAGAGCCAAGTTTTTTTACCATGGTTTTTTTATTATATAATTTCAACTTTATTTCATAGTGCATAAAGCTGATTTTAAGTTAAAAGACGCTGCGCTACGGCTCGACTCCATAGGTGTGCATTAAAGCTAAATCTGTGAGATAATCTATTGTTGAATGTTATGGCAAAAAATACAAGCATAACGAATTTTAATTTACGACTAATTTATTTACATATTTTAACTATTGCGGTATAGATGTATAAAAGTAATAATATATAGACACTGATACACATTTCTATACAAAAACATGATAGGCAAGTCCTAAAAATAGGAAAAATAAATACATCAATTTATAAAATTCATTTGGAATCGCATGCTAGTGCTAACTATTGCATCGGTTCAATTCCATTACTTATTTAAGAAAATACTACATAAATCGATGTTTTGACTGAAATTTTAGTGTAAAAATAATATTTTTCAATACCATTATTTGTAAAATAATAACGGGAGATATAGAAATTTCATGTCAAATGTTTAGTTTTCTTTTCCTCGCAGTCTGAGGTTCAGTTTTGATACTTTCTTTCTTAACTGTGTATATTGTATTAACTTTGCTTGTGGCATTTGTTTGCTGTGATGCCGGCTCCAACTTTACAGATACTTTGGTCTCATTCCTTTCTTCTTTGCTGAAATAATAGAGAACTTGATTTAATGTGAGAAGAATAGATTTATGTACTACTAGATGATGCCAGCGACTTCGTACGCGTGGATGTAGGGGTTTTACAAATCCCTTGGGAGCTCTTAGATTTTCAGGGATAAAAAGTTGCCTATGTCAGTTTCCGGGATGCAGGCTACCTCTGTTACCATATAAATCGGTTAAACAAATGGACCTTTAAGAATCTCATGGGAACATTGACTTTCCAGGATAAAAATTAGCATATGTCACTCTCCAGGTCTTTTACTACACATATATGCAAAACTTCGCTGCAGTGTGATTGAAGGACAAACCAACAAACAACAAGCCTTGTCCTTCCCGGGATGTAAGCTAAATCTGTACCAATTTTCATCAAAATCAGTTAAACTGAGATAGAACTTCGTGAGGCTTTTGGTTGGTAGGAGCCCGACATAACCACTGCGCTTCCCTATGGCCGGTGATATCCATGACAGATTTTCCTCACAAAAAAAAAAAGTCTATTAGAAGAACGGAATAGCATGTGTATCTTACTCACATTATAGGATTTTCTGGAGGTACATCTATTATTCTGTCCATAACACTAGCAGGTACTTCTGCATCACCAAAATTAGCATGATACAAACAATGCTTCTTCATATGTAGTTCATCGTTGTATGGCGGTATAGCAGCTATAAGTAAAAGATATACACATTAAATGATGTTATTGCAAGAAAAAGTTAACATTTGCTTAATACTATAAATAATTACAGTTAACTTATAGAGTTATTAACTACAGTTATTTCTTTTTCTTCTTCTTATTTTGTTTAAGAAAATTTAAGAAATAATTACAGTAGGTCCAATGAAATTTGGCGAAAATAGAACAGGATATTACTATTCTAATGCGCTAACACAGTCAGGACATTATCAGTGTAGCACCATCTATCAAAATATAAAACACAAAGTTTAGGTAAAAAGTTTTTACAAAGAAAAGTCACACAGGCGCTAATTTTCTTCATCTCTCATGTCTTCTTTTATTTCTAATTTTTATTTGACTAAATTTAAGTCTTAAAGTTTTAGTCAATTTTATTTGTGAAATTTAAATTTATGTGCATCAAAGTCCAGCTGAAGCTCCGACAGATGGATTGACAAACAAACACCAAGTAGATTCAGAGACTTCACTTTGCTTAGCCAGTAAAAAAAATTAAATACATACTATATCTAATTTTGCCTCCAAAGGACTTGTATTCTTCAATCTCATCATCCTTGGTAATGAGCAGCTTACGTAACTCTTGCTGGCTACACCTCAAGTCTTGTATTATTTTCAGAGCTGGTTGTGTAACTTTTTGAAAAAACTGTAAGAACCAGTAGAATATTATTATGAAGTTACAGATACATTACATTTTTCTATAGTACCTAGTATATTTTCCTACAAGAATTGCACAGTTAAACCTTTGAGGTTAACAATCTTTCATTTTAGATTGCACTAATCAACTACACTTATCTTGAGAACAACAAGTGAAATCTAAAGATTTTTTTACTACAACAGATATTATGTCATACAGGTATAGTAACGTAGTTGTTAAACTGTTGTAGTAGAAAATAGATATTATAATATTATGCACTAGATGGTGCACTGCTATGCGTGGGTTTGGTTTTATAAAAATCTTTTGGAAACTCCTTTTTGTTGTTAATTTTCTAGGATAAAAAGTAGCCTATATCTATGTCTGGCTTGCAAGCTATCCCTGTACTAATGATGCTCTAACTTGTTCCACATGGATTTAGGTTTTTTGAAACTACCATGCGGCTATCTGATTATCTGGGACAAAAATTAATGCACTCTGCACCCGTCAAAATTGGTTAATGGGCCTCAAAAAGATAGCAGACAGATTAAGATGTATAGAAAAGTCTAGACAGATAGTTATTGTTTTCCTTACAAACTCTCTGGACCCTTCTTCTAATTTAACAGAAAATTTTAAAAGGAATCCAAAAGATCTGCTCATAGAAACTGTGAGTAATGGTCCATCAATTGATATTTTTATGTTCTTTAGTTCAGATGGCTTCTGGAGCATTTGATATCCTTTGTCTAATAACTCATTTTTCTCCATTTCTAAACCAAAGTTACTTTCCTGTAAACGAAGAGATTTACCAGTATATTTAGTACAAAGTTCCTCTTATTAATTGATGTTTTAATTTTAATCACAAATCTTATATTGGTCATTGTGTTGTTGAAATTAAACTTGATATAGCAATTATTCAGTGTAATAAAAGAAAAACTTATAGGTAACAAAATACAATGCAATACCTTAAGACAAGCAATGAATTCATTTTCAGTGAAATAAGCTCCCCATATTCGAATGTAATCTGTGACAAAAATACTATAAATTTGCCTTTGATCAGTTAATAAGAAATAAGCAGGAGACTTCTGCAATTCTTTCCACATTACAGTATGGAAATAGTTTGTTAAAAATGAAATAATATTATGTACAAATAAACCACAAAAAAAAAAGAAACAGTACGACAAGGCTCTTCTGGCACTTGAATGACATTGACAGGAGGGCGTAGACTTTGTAGAACAAAGGCTGCCAGCAATCAAAATATCCTTAATTTTAAGGAATATATTGAAAATGTCAATGTTGAAAATCGAGTAGTTTTATCTAATTTTAACTGAATGAAAAATTGAGAAAGCCGTTTCTGTTTCCACGTAGGGGAAAATTATAAAAACCATTGATAGACCATAGACTTGCAACCTTTCATGTTTTTTACCTGCTCAAATACTACACTACTGTCTTGCTTGGTGCTAATAAATATAGCTATAGGATGCAGACAAATGCTGTATTTATTATCAGGATATAGGTATCGTGAAGTTATGTATATGGAATGGCTTTAACATTTAAAATAACAGTGAAATTCAGATTTTTTACCTAGCAACACCACATGTGACACTTCACAAGATGGCGGCGTTAGTTCTGAGTTTGGCCGCGCGCCAAAAGACCCTTGTCGCACTTATATTTTGTAGTTTATGGTGACAGAGATGACAGGCGTCACAGATGGCAGATCTCTAAACTAGTGTTGCCGATTGCTTTCCAAAAAATGCACTAAACCAAGCTCAGGCAATGTTATATTTTATTAGCAGTCGGGTTTGTAGTTTTTTATGTCATTTTATTTCTTGGTTTTTAGGGTAACTTTAATGTGGTCATTTATTATGACCATCCATATCCAATGATAAATGTAAAAATAAGGGAATACGCAGGTGCACGGTGTGGAACGGAGTAGAGTGGAGTTATTTGCTATGATTTTTCATATTCGCCAGGTTAGAGCCCTTTATTTTGCTACCCCACTAGACTAGACTCAGAGGGTCTTGAAAAAAATCGTTTTTTCAGTCCAAAGGACATAAATTCATTTTGTTTAAGAATTTTAGGTGCCCTGTGACAATCGCGCTATCACGACGAATCTAAAGAAGTATCATTTATCAAAATCCGTTGAGCCGTTGAGTACCTAGTTACAAGTGGACACACATAAGTAGGAATAGACATACAAACATACAGGTCAAACGCATGCCTAACCCTCCTTTGGCTTCGCTGCAGTCGTGTAAAAATGCAAAAGATTGCGCAGCTAATGAGGAACTTTCCTGGGTCAGTTCTTCAATTGAAGCCTCATAGATGTTCTTGCATGCCCTTTCAAGGACGTGGGAATAATCGTATGGACGCACCTCATGCTTGTGGCAAAGAACATACAGCAAGCATCGGTAAACATAATAGATGGCTTGCCTGCTAATCGGAACGCTCCCAAGCGTTGGTAAAAATAGTACGCTAACACCCGTCCACACTTTGAACCCCCCAAAAAAAAAACAGTGTGTGTACTTCATTATAATTATTATTGAGGTATTTATTAAATTAAAAAAATTTGAATCAAAGAAATAGGTACCTACCTACATAAATTGCACAGTCTATTTATTCCGAGCGCATGGCGAGGTGCCGTAGTCCTCTGCTAATAAATTCAACTAATTCCAAATGCTTCTGTTTGCATACTTTATCTTCATTATAACTGAGTCGACTCTGAAACTCAATTAAATTAAAAACCTTTCAGCGGCATTCTTGGATCGTTTAGATTAAGTTTCTCAAAGGTTGTTTACAAAACTATTATTCCTAATAGGCACAGACAAAAAAAATTACGTACAAAGTTAAAGTAAGTACATATTTAGATACCTACTTACCTAAACTTAGTAACAATAATTAATGATAAGAACAAATCAGATCAAGTGCGAATCGGACTCGCACACGAAGTGTTCCGTACCAACAATGGTACGGAACCTTTCTTGTACAAACAAGAAATTTCAAACTCAGTAGGTATAGGTAATATGCACTTACTAAAGAATTCCCAGACAGACACGATAACGGACAGAAGGATGGATATACGGACATACAGACAGACAACGAAGTGATCCTATAGAAAGGATTCTTTTGGCTTTTTTAATTTTTTTTTAACCGACTTCCAAAAAACGAGGAGGTTCTCAATTACTCGGAATCTTTTTTTTTACTGTTTCTTAATATGTAATTTATCGTTAAAAAAGCATTCCTCGAAATAAAACTAAATAATTTTGATGTAGTCCCAAAAGGCTAAAATTAAGTTGGTTAAGACTTGTGGCGACATTATCCAAAGCTTTGCAAGTTTCCCTTTGATGAAATGAAGTTTGCGCTGAAGCCACGGACTTTCATAAAACTTCGATATGTTTTTATAATATGTAGTAATAACCAAACAAGTAATAAATCCCATACTGTATAGTTTGAGAATTGAGTCGTACCTACCTATACGAAAGAATATTCTACAAGAAAATTCCTACCATTATGTGCTACGGCTCTCCACTCTCTACAGTGAGGAATATGACGCTAAGAGAGATTTCGTTAATGAATCCATTTATACGCCAAGTTAATTAAATTCAGGAACCGATATAATCTAAAGGCCAGAGAAATGGTTACTTGAAAATTTTCCTAAGAGGAAGCGGATCGCTTTAGAATGCTATAAAAATTGATGGGGTTTGGAGATCGATACTTTGTTTTATTAAATGATACCAAAAATTGGTCCTAAATATTCACCGTCTTTAAATAATTCAAAGAAATTCATTATATGATAACTTTACAGAAAATAACTCTTAAGAGGGGTCTCTCCCTCACTCGCTTCATACAAACGTAGTTCCAATTTCATATGAATATTAAACAACTAAAGTCCATGAAATTTTGCAGACATTCTAGAAACTAATATCTATGTCTGTGGTTTTCCAGATTTCTGTTAAAATATTCGGTTTCAAAGTTACGCGGTCTTAAAAATTTACATACAAATCTTTGAGCCCCTGTAATTTTAAAACTACATATTTTTAGAAAAATATAAAACACCACAGGCACAGATATTAGTTTCTAGAATATGTCTGCAAAATTTAATGGACTTTGGTTGCTTAATATTCGAATGAAATTGGAACTACGATTGTATGAAGCGAGTGACGGAGAGAGCCCTGTTAAAACTCTTATAGGTAGGTACCTACTAAGAGGTTCCTATAAGGGTTCCGTTTTTCCTTTTGAGGTACGGAGTCCTAAAAAGTGAAAAAGTAGACGTAATATATGACGTGCTGAAGTGCATTTCATGTTGAAGTTGAATTTGTCAAACACCAGAGGATGTGTGTCTGACAAATTCCACAAAGTAAACCCCATATAAAATAGCGTGCTTTGAAAGTTTCTTTTGTAAAAAACCAAACGTAAGCCACGTCCCGACTTTTACCTTGTACAGTAAATTGTGCTGCTGAGTGCAACTCGCACAATAAAGTACATGCTAGTAGAGAAAACATTGTTTATTTCTGACTTTTCACCGCAGTCCGGGCGGAGTTAAACGGTTCTTCAACTGGATGATGTTAAATTTCTCACTGCGATAGGTATACCTAGGCAGGTGCAGATCAAAATAAAGTAGGTACTTAGCTACATAGGTTGGTCCGAGGTTCATGCAACTAGCTTTTCGGAAATGTTAACTGAAAATCTCTTGTTTTAACAATGAAAGAAAACATCGTGAGGAAACCCGTATGGCTTAGAGTTCTCCATAATATTATGTTCAAAAGTGTGTCAAGTCTATCAATCCACAATTAGCCGGAGTATGGCCAAAAACCTTCTCATCTTAAGAGGAGATTTAACAGAATTTAAGCATTTTACAAAAAAATCTATAAAATTATAATGCATTATAATTTAATAGACTTTTTATATAGACTCACATCTTTCGGCCTATATTTCTTGTAGTGAAATAATTATTTAGGGCAACTTTCAATGGCCTAGTATAAAAACTCTCCATTCAATTTTGAATGCAGGTAATTGTACCCTACCTACGTCTCTACTTCATTATGAACTTCCATATCTAAAGCTTTCAGAAGTCAGTTATTCTCGTGGAAAATCTAACTTGGTGCCTTTTTAAATCTCCTAAGGCAACAGAATACAGATAATAAAATTATTGGAGTAGGTATAATAGGTGCTCCAATAATTCTAACTTATTTTGTTTTCGGGTTGTTTTGTTTAATTTTGTAAGTACGTTTTATATTAAGCCGTACCTAATAAACAAGCGAGACTATGATCCTCCGAGGATTAAAACTTTGCTAACACAATTTTACGTTCCCGTGAATATTCTGTGTTCTGATGTTTTTTACCATCTTCAACTTTCTATTGATGTCAAAACCAAAGGTTTCGTGTCTACTCGTTCTAACAAATCTAGATTTTGCTTATTAAAATATTAACAGGGCTCTCTCCGTCACTTACTCCATACAATCGTAGTTCCAATTTCATTTGAATAGTAAGCAACCAAAGTCCATGAATTTTGCAGACATATTCTAGAAACTAATATCTGTAAAATCACAATACATAGACAATACAATAGTTTTAAAATTACAGGGACTCAAAGATTTGTATGTGATTTTTTAAGACCGCGTAACTTTGAAATCGAATATTTTAACAGAAATCTGGAAAACCACAGGCATAGATATTAGTTTCTAGAATATGTCTGTAAAATTTCATGGACTTTGGTTGCAATGAAATTGGAACTACGTTTGTATGGAGCGAGTGATAGAGACCTCTATTACCAAAAGCGAGAGCCGTACTCGCTCACTGAGGATTCGGTGTCTTGCGGCCAGTTTCTTCATTGCAAGCAACAGCCAAAGTAATGGCTTAAAGTAAAAGTAACGGTCAAATTTGTTTCTTCACAGTGTAATCTGTTGCCTTTACTATTGCTTTTACCTTTAACTTTTACTGCTCAATAGGCTGCTGTAAAAGCTACAGTACTTGTCATTTGTCAACATTTTTAGGTTATATTTACTTTTTCAACAGTATTTCACGGTTCCACCGAGTTTTATCATTTTATTTGATACTACTTATTGATTGTACTTAATTAAAGTATCAAAATGTTTTCAAAATCTTCAAGTGAAAGTTCAAGTTCATCAGATGATGAACTTATTATAAGTTATTTAACGCATCGGCGTAAAAGATTTAATATTCGGAAGGATCATTTTTTATAGGACGACGCTGATTGTATTATTTTTATTAACCCCCGACCCAAAAAGAGGGGTGTTATAAGTTTGACGTGTGTATGTGTGTATCTGTGTATCTGTGTGTCTGTGTATCTGTGTATCTGTCTGTGGCATCGTAGCGCCTAAACAAATGAACCGATTTTAATTTACTTTTTTTTGTTTGAAAGGTGGCTTGATCGAGAGTGTTCTTAGTTATAATGCAAGAAAATCGGTTCAGCCGTTTGAAAGTTATCAGGTCTTTTCGATCTTTTCTAGTTACTGTAACCTTCACTTGTTGGGGGTGTTATAAATTTTTAATTTACACTTGTATAAATATTAATATTGAAATGCTGATAACATACCTAGACGTCAAGTTTACGTCCACATTTTCGTCTCCGAAAAGCTCCATCAAAATAAATATTTTAAACTTGTAAATGGTTTTAAATCAGTTTGTAAGAAAAAAACGAATTTTTATTTTAAAAGTAAGTACCTACTTTGGCACCATAGAGATATTTGACACTTTATACTAATTGACACTGACACATTGACAGTGATATTACGATGCTGCCATGTGTAAAAAAAACTCGCCACGACTTTTTGGTGAAACTGCGACGTGTATGTAATGGCAACTACTTTGACTTTTACTTTAGCTGTTGCTTGAATGAAGAAACACATTTACCTAAACTCCAGTAATGGTCAAGTAAAAGTTAATACTTTTACTGATTACTTTAGTTGTTCATGAAGAAACTGGCCGTTGGAAAGTAAAAATAATTTTCAATTAGTTTAATTTAATCTACACCGTTAGAGAGAGATTAGAGAGGAACCGTCTAATGAAGCCAGCTCTTAGGCCGAAATTGTCCCAAAGCTTCAGCTCAGACAATTTCCAGATAGAGCTCAAAAACCAGTTTCAACTATTGGAAACCACCTTAGACATTGACCAGAGATTCACACACTTCGTCGACGTCGTTCGTGAAGTGGGCCGCAAATACTGTCGCAATGAGCAGAAAAAGGTATCTAAGATCTCCAAAGATACCCTGGAATTAATGGAGAAGAGACGACATACTTCCTCGGCACTGCCTGAGTGGCATACTCTGAACAAGCGTGTTAAAAAACAAATACGATTTGATCTCCGGCGCTACAACACCCGCAATATTCAACATGCAATTGAACAAAACCGAGGATCAAAAGTGTTTGCAAAACGACTTGAGAGGAGCCACCTGACAAAGCTGAAGACCCCCGAAGGGAAGACTGTTACTTCAACACCAGAGGTGTTGAAAGAGATCGAAAGATTTTATTAACAGCTGTACTCTTCTCAGGCTCCCAGAGCGGCTCAGGACACGAGCGACAAACGGGCGACCTTAACACGCCACTACACCGAAGACATACCAGATATTGACATTGGCGAGATGCGAATAGCCCTCAAACAACTCAATAACAACAAGGCGCCGGGTGATGACGGCATCACATCAGAACTCCTACGTGCAGGAGGTACTCCTGTGCTGACAGAGCTTAAGGAGTTATTTAATGACGTCATCATAAATGGAACAACGCCGAAAGCATGGAGCAAGAGTGTAGTAGTCCTTTTCTTTAAAAAAGGAGACAAAGAGCTGTTGAAGAACTACCGGCCGATCTCTCTCTTGAGCCATGTTTATAAGTTGTTCTCGAGGGTTCTTACAAATCGCCTCGCCCGAAGACTTGACGAGTTCCAACCTCCAGAACAGGCTGGGTTTCGAAAAGGCTACAGTACCGTAGATCACATACACACCTTAAGGCAGATTATACAGAAGACAGAAGAATATAATCTCCCACTCTGTCTTGCCTTTGTGGACTACGAGAAAGCCTTCGACTCTATCGAAACTTGGGCTGTTTTGGAGTCACTGCAAAGATGCCAGGTCGATTGGCGGTATATCGAGGTGCTGCGATGTATTTACAATGCTGCGTCAATGACCGTCCAATTACAGTCTCAGCAGACAAAACCAATCAGCTTGCGAAGGGGCGTTAGACAGGGGGATGTAATATCTCCAAAACTGTTTAACAGTGCATTGGAAGACCTCTTCAAAACGCTGGACTGGAAAGGACGAGGACTTAACATTAATGGCGAGTACATCTCACACCTACGGTTCGCCGACGACGTGGTTATTTTAGCAGAAACTCCGCAGGATCTCGAAGAAATGCTGCGTAGCCTAAGCCGCTCTTCCAGACGTGTCGGTCTCGGGATAAACATGGACAAAACAAAGATAATGCTCAATCAGCACGTTGTCCCGACACCGGTTAGCGTTGAAAATGTTGGCATCGAAATTGTTTCACAATACAACTACCTTGGCCAAATAATTCAATTGGGCAGAAGCAATTTCGACGAGGAAGCCAACAGAAGAATTCGGCTAGGCTGGGCAGCTTTTGGGAAATTAAGTCAAGTCTTCTCATCGTCAATTCCTCAATGCCTGAAAACAAAAGTCTTTAACCAGTGTGTCCTTCCCGTCCTCACCTATGGTGCTGAAACGTGGACACTGACAAACGGCCTTGTCCACAAATTCAAAGTTGCTCAGCGAGCTATGGAGAGGGCTATGTTAGGAGTTTCCTTGAGGGATAAGATCCGAAATGAGGAGATCCGCAGGAGAACCAAGGTCACTGACATAGCCCAAACTATTAGCAAGCTGAAGTGGCAGTGGGCAGGCCATGCTTGTCGTAGAGGCGATGGCCGTTGGAGCCGGAAAGTCCTTGAGTGGAGACCGCGTTTAAGCAAACGTAGTGTGGGACGCCCTCCAGCACGATGGACCGATGATATTAAGCGGCTGGCGGGAAGTGGCTGGATGAGGAAGGCTGAGGACCGGGTGTGGTGGCGCTCTTTAGGGAAGGCCTATGTCCAGCAGTGGACGTCCACAGGCTGATGATGATGATGATGATGAATCTACACCGTATCAAAACAAATTCCTTTTGTTTATAACCGTAAAAACAAGTTTGATTTTTTTGCTATTTTCAAAATATCTTTACGTAAACTATTACCTTTAATTATTTAGGTAGGTACCTATTTTAGATTTTTTTTTCTTTACTTTCGGAGGTAAGGTCGTTGGAACTGAATTTTTTGATTTAGTAAAAACCCCTGTCAGATATCCCACTTGATTTGGTAAGCACACTTTAAATTTTGACTCTATTCTACTCTTAAAATCTGACTATTTCGGCACTTTTTTGTAACTATACTTACCTACCAATTTTTTTAAAATTTCTTTCTTTGAATAAAGCTGGGAAGCATTATTTAAAATTATTTAGATTTTCAGGCGATATGTTTTTGTCTAATTACCTAGCTTTGCACGTTTTGCATTAATTTTTCTTGATTTGCAATCCTAACGAAAATAATGCTGCCAGAAAACAATTACACAGACGGTAGACATATATTTCTGTTTCTTCCTTCTTCTTTCTTCTATTCTATTTTAAATCTTTTTGATTAGTTTAGGTAGGCAATTTTTTATTTTTAGTTTATACAAAGGGTTATACAGAAGGAGGATATTATGAAAAATACTATCGAAATCTTAGATAAATGGTTGAATTAGAAAACACGCAAACACGAAATCTCTTCACTCGGGCGATTTATCAAAGTCTTGGTAGGTCCGCTGCGCAAACAGAATATTTTAATTAAGTGAGCCAGCCTATTTCACGCCGTGTCTATCACGCTCGGACCTTGTCAGATGTTACATTTATTGAACAGTTATTATTCTTCTTAGATTTTTAGGGCTCTGTACCTTAAAAGGAACGGAATGGAACCCTTATAGGATCACTTTGTAGTCTGTCTGTCTGTCTGTCCGTCCGTCCGCCGTGTCTGTCTAGAAAACCTATAGGGTACTTCCCGTTGACCTAGAATCATGAAATTTGGCAGGTAGGTAGGTCGTATAGCACAAGTAAAGAAATTAATCCGAAAACCGTGAATTTGTGGTAACATCATTAAAAAAAATTAAAATGTGTTTCAATTTTTAAAGTAAGATAACTATACCAAGTGGGGTATCATATGAAAGGGCTGTACCTGTATTCTAAAACAGATTTTTATCTATTTTTATACATAATAGTTTATGATTTATCGTGCTAAATGTCGGAAAAATTACACGAGTACGGGACCCTCGGTGTGCGAGTCTGAGTCGCACTTGGCCGGTTTTAATAATAATGGTTTTGCTAGTAAAGTGGGAATACCCGGGCCGTGGCTGAAACCTTCCACCAAACCATGCTATTATGATAGAAATGTATTTTAGTATGTTGTTCCAGTACACGTTCAACAACTTACTCGTAGGTAGAAGAAAATCATTTTCTTTTATTTTAGAAATGTGCCGAAAAGCTACGATACAATGTTTTAATATTATACCTTTGATAGATTTATATTGTAAATGGCACTGTTATCGACAACGGATGATTATTGATAAGCTCGTATCAAGTTATATTGGCTCTTTTGTAGGTTTCCCTAATACCGCTTTTGGGGAAGGACGTCTTTATCTACCCTTTAATGTTACAAGCCTGCGAGCAATTTATTGCTTACACACCTGATGCTACGAACAAAAAAAAGCTTTTTGCCATATAAAATCTTACACGGGTTCTTTAGGAACACAAATTATAATATTTTATAAGTGATTCGGCTTTTTCTCAATCCATACTAACTAATATTATGAATGCGAAAGTGTGTTTAAGTTTGTTTCCTAGCTTTTTACGGCTTATCCATTTCACCGATTTTTGCGTTTGGTAAAGAGATATTTTGCATCTCGGGTGAGCTTATTGGTCCCGGGATATGCAGGAGTTCCTTTGGGATTTTTCTCTCATTATCTACTTAGTACAGAGCTAGCTCGCATCCTGGAGATAGATTTAGACTACTTTTTACCCCGGAAAATGAAAGTGTTTCCACGGATCCACGCGGACGAAGTCGCAGGTATCTATTTTTAACCCCCGACCCAAAAAGAGGGGTGTTATAAGTTTGACGTGTGTATCTGTGTATCTGTCTGTGGCATCGTAGCTCCCTAACTAATGAACCGATTTTAATTTTGTTTTTTTTTTGTTTGATAGGTGGCTTGATCGAGAGTGTTCTTAGCTATAATCCAAGAAAATCGGTTCAGCCGATTGAAAGTTATCAGCTCTTTTCTAGTTACTGTAACCTTCACTTGTCGGGGGTGTTATAAATTTTTAATTTACACTTGTCAATTATTACTTAGTTTCAATGTGTTTTATTTTACCAAAACGAGAATGATATATTAGTTGCATGTGGTGTTACTAATGCTAAAACTACGCCACAAAGTTTCGTGATCGCGTGAAAATTACCGGACCGTGATGCACACTGTTAATTCTCAGCCAAAATACATTTAGCTGTGAGCAGTTAAAGCCTCGCTGAAATGAAATTCAAACTATTAATTTTCAATTTAAGCATTCTGTTTATTTTTGTTATTTAAACAATAAAATTAGTTGTGACAATAGATAGGAACTTCTCTTCCAACATTAGTTTAATTGTTATTTGTATTTCCTAGTTTTAAGCTTTGTTATTTTGTAGTGTTGTGTATTAACTATTAATTGTATTTTTTTATTATTGTATTTTTATATTATTATTTTGTGGAGCTAAATAAACTTTTATTTATTTATTTAGTTCCGTATGCTGGACTACAGTGCCGTTGCCAGCGACGAAGATCTGCAACAACGTCGGAAGATGGTCTGGAGCCACTTCCCTCTCCCTCCCTCTCCCTTCCTCTCCCTCCCTCAGCCCTCACTCACACCGCGCCTTGCGTATCACACTTCACACTAATATTAGAAAGGCGAAATTTTGTGTGCATGTGTGTATGTTTGTTGCTTTTCACGCAATAACTACTAGACGGCTTTAGAATGGAGATAGACTATACCCTGGTTACTTTTTATACCGAAGAATTAAAGAGTTCCTACGGGATTTTTAAAAACCTATATCCACGCGAACGAAGTTGCGGGCATCAGCTAGTCTCCTATATAGTCATCGTCTCTCGTAAAGCAGTAATAGAAATAAAATATCAACTGTCTATTTCTAAGTCTATAAAAATTTCAACTGCCTACCTATTACAGTTTATGGGATAGGTACATCCCGCTGACAGACAGACGGATGGATGGACGGACAGCGAAGGCTTATTAGGGTCCCGTTGGCACTCTTTGGTACGGAACCCTAAAATTAAGCCTCTTTAATTTTTTGAGCCTATATGCATCGAGATTAGCTAGAACCGTTGGAATCATTCCAAACGTTTGCAAACGCTTAGCCATCTAAAGGCCAAGCATAAAACATTCACCGGATCCGAATGTATCTGTGGTTAATCCAGTGGAAAATCCGGGTGCATTCCTGTTTTTTTTTAGTATTTTAATTGTTTAGATTATACTCAAACGCACTCAAAGCTCAGTGAATTATATGAGTTTACAAGAATTTTTTTTAAAATTATATGGACTAGCGCTTGACTGCAATCAGACCTGCTAGCAAGTGATGATGCAGCCTATGATGGAGCGCGCTTCATTTTTCCCCCTCCCCCTACATTTTTATTCTGAGGAGTTGAAAGGTATATACTTTGGTTTAGGGATTGTGTTCAATGGGATTAGCCACATTTTTCTGTTTTCCCTTAAAGAACTTACAAACTAATTTTGACTATTATTGTCTTCCCCTTCAAGGTTTGTTTGTTAAATTAAATTATACTTTAACCTTTGGCATATTTAATCACACTTATTTCAATCACAAGAGAAGGGGGGGAGGGGTATCTATTACAGTAAGCCACCCTTAGTGATATAGCTCTCATCTAAAGCAAAAGAGATTATCCCTTTCAAGTATTATATACTTACCTAAAATGCTTCACTTTACTGTCTTATTGAAATCAAATTATACAGATGATGAGTTTTATCTCTGCAGTTACGAAATTAATTTACTACTACTATTATATACTATATTTAATACATGATTATTTTCATTATTCATTCTTTAAGGTAGGTACTTACTTGAAATTATCACACTAATATTATAAAGGCGAAAGTTTGTATGTGTGTGTGTGTGTGTTTGTGTGTGTGTGTGTGTATGTTTGTTACTCCTTCACGCAAAAACTACTGGACGGATTTGGCTGAAATTTGGAATGAAGATAGATAATATCCTGGATTAGCACATAGGCTACTTTTTATCCCGGAAAATCAAAGAGTTCCCACGGGATTTCGAAAAACCTAAATCCACGCGGGCGAAGTCGCGGGCATCGGCTAGTTACTTATAAATTATTGTTACCAATTTTTTTTTTGTTATTAATTATAAATTATTTACTTATAAGAAATTAATAAAAAAACTAAAAAAATACTTGAATCTACAATGCCAGCTGCCGATTTACACATGACGCTAATTGATTAGGAACGCTCTAAAGTTTTCACAATAGGTTTAGTGTGAGCTATGGCCTATGAGTTTATGTAGGTATTCTTTGTTCTAGGTTCTTATTTTTTTTTACAGAATAGCACTTGGCTGCAATCAGACCTGCTAGCAAGTGATGATGCAGCCTACGTTGGAACGCGCTTGCTTAGAAGTTGCCTATTCATTCTTGACTTGAAGGTACCCATATTAAAAGTGGAAGGGAAAACTGATGCCGGAAGAGCGTTCTATATTCTAGCGGTTCGGATTAGAAACGAGGAAAAAAGCGCTTAGTACGTGTTCGAGAATTTTAACTACGTACGACGAGCACTTTGATATTTTTACTAATTTTTTTTCTCGGGGGCTTTTTAAATATAATTTTTAAAAATTGTGTTAACACACTTTTCTTTGTAACTAACAATGAAAAGACATGCTTAGAGTAAAACTTAGTATTTTTATTAAAACTTTAAACACCGTACTCGTACAAGACTTTGCAGTCATTATGAATTCACAAGACGGAAAGTAGCCGCTGAAACTTTTACAAGGAGTTTCTTTTACACTCTAAGTATTTCATGCGTATTTTCCGTTTTCTTTCGGAACAAACTTTCTTCCTGAGCTGTTGCCGATTTAAATAGAACGTAACTGAGGGAGAAATAAGATACCTAGTAATCATGTAACGATCCATAAAAGAAATAAAGGTTTCTTTTGTGGAAAGAGTTCAACTTTATTCCCAATTTTTTCCAAAAATATAAAATTAGTGTCGTGGCACACTCAACAGAATTGCGAAGCTGCCCAGCTAATGAGGTGTGTACACCTCTTAATTTGTTATTTATTTACATAATTACCAAAGTGAACATTTTACACTATTAACCTTGTAGACCAAAGCACTAGGTAAAAACGGAGACTGACTGAAAACACAAGCTTTTAGTGTTTGTATTCTTGAGTCGTTTTTTTTTTTCAAATCTTTTAAGTATAGCGGTCTTTATAGTGCCAAAAATCTTCCGTTTACAAAAAGCTACTTAAGTGCTTAAACAATATTATTTTTAAAATAATAAAAATAATAATAGACTTTCAAATTCCGTTTTATAATAACCTTACCTCCTTTTCTCTTGCTTTTGACAACAACGTAGTGGAAAATTCCTACGAAATTATAATACAGGTACTTTAACATCGCCCTGAAGCGCGAGGTCGCGCAAATAAATAATGTTTTCTACGACCTCGTACCTGCTTTACAGTTAAATTGTGCGAGACATTTTTACGATACAAGGCGGAATCCTGACGTGCAAAAATATACCTACTCACTAAGTAAAAGAAAATTTAAATATTTTTTATTGGTCACCATCCATACTAATATTATAAATGCGAAAGTGTGTCTGTCTGTCTGTCTGCTACCTTTTCACGGCCGAACAGTTTAACCGATTCTGACGAAATTTGGTACAGAGTTAGCTTATATCCCGGGGACGGACATAGGCTACTTTTTATCCCGGAAAATCGCAGAGTTCCCGCGGGATTCCTAAAGACCCATCCGCACAACCGATTTGTATGAAATTTGGTACCGAGGTAGCTTGCGTCCATGTTATTGACATAGACAACTTTTTATCCCGGAAAACCAAACAGTTCTCACGGGATCTTAGTAGATCTTAATAGTTATTTCTACAATAATTTTAGGCGACCTTTTCGCTAAATCAACGATTTCTCCCGGTCAACGTTAGAGTAATAAATAAATAAACAATCAATAAACAATACATAAAGTAATCTATACTAATATTATAAATGCGAAAGTGTGTCTGTCTGTCTGTCTGTCTGCTACGCTTTCAGGGCTCAACCGCTGAACCGATTTTGATGATATTTTGTACAGATTTAGGATACATTCCGGGAAAGGATATAAGCTACTTTTTATCCCGGAAAATCTAACAGTTCCCACGGGATCTTTAAAAACCTAAATCCACGCGGACGAATTCGCGGGCATTCTCTAGTGTTATATAAGTACACAAAAATATAACTATATTATGAAATATTTACTATAAAAAATAAATAGCTTACAGAATACCTACCTACCTAATTATACCTATTTATTTATTTATTTATCGCTCTATTATCGCTTAATTAAGTGTGAATAAGTTTTTATCTTGAAAGAAATGACCTTCCTTTTCCCTTTTAATTCAATTTTATCAAAACGATTCAAAACAAATGGACTTCAGAAAATTTTGAACTTATCGCTGATCTGCGAGAACATAAAAATTGATTGAGTTGTTGAGATGAGAAAGAGCTGACTCTTTTATTAAAATAAAATTGGAAATTGAAATATTCCAAGGTGCCATAGCTACGTTTTCATGTCTCACTGGGATTTTTCAAAATTACCTTTATTCACTACTGCCGATGCCCGCGACTTCGCCCGCGTGGATTTAGGTTTTTCGAAATCCCGTGGGAACTCTTTGATTTTCCGGGATAAAAAGTAGCCTATGTGATAATCCAGGGTATAATCTATCTCCATTCTAAATTTCAGCCCAATCCGTCCAGTAGTTTTTGCGTGAAGGAGTAACAAACATACACACACACACACACACACACACACACACACACACACACACACACATACAAACTTTCGCCTTTATAATATTAGTGTGATTCCCATTGCATTATTCAGAGTTACAAAAATGAACTAATAACATGTGCCTTAGTTATGTGGTAGCACTTGACTAACGAAATTAATAAAATCAATCTATCTGTAGTCTATCGATAAGTTACTTAGCAATGTTGTTATATTCGTCAAAATTCTTTTTGACAAATTTAACAGCGTTGCTAAGTAACTTATCGACAAGTTAAAGATAGATTGTGCATTAATTTTGGCCATAAGGCAGCTCGTGGGGTAGGCTGCGAATTGTGGGAGGTTTGCAGCGACTTGAATTCCTTAATTTTTAGGGTTCCGTTCCCGAAGAGTGTCACCAGGACCCTATTACTAAGCCTCCACTATCCGTCCGCCTCCCCGTCTGTCTGTCATCGGGCTGTATCTCGTGAACCGTAATAGGTAGAGAGTTGTTGAATGACCTACTAGCTTATTCCCGCGACTTCATACACAACACACATTTCAAACCCCTATTTTACCTCCTTTTTACAAATTCTTTCTTAGCGGATATCTACGTCATAATAGCTGTTTGCATGCCAAATGTCAGCCCGATACGTCCAGTGTTTGAGCTGTGCGTTGATAGATCAGTCAGTCAGTCAGTCAGTCAGTCCACTTGTCCTTTTTTGTCCTATCTTTTATATTTTATATTTTGTCCTTTTCTGCAGGTCTGCAATAGTACCCTTCTAACGCGGCGTCAGGTGCCAGACCCAAGCCATTGCTCACAAGGCTATTACATTACACATGGATACAGACAGGTATTATGATATCCTTAAAATAAAATAATCTACAGACCTATATAATTCAAAATTCTGTTTTGTTTATCGAAGTCTAGAATATCTATTTTATCGGATGAATATTATCAAAAAACTTGACTAAGTATGATAATAATATTTAGCTCTTCACTATAATTAGGTATATTGGACCTAATTATTGATTGTTACTTTATGACCCATGAATCCTAATCTTATACTGAAATTATAAACTAGCTGATGCCCGCAACTTCATCCGTATAGATCTAGGTTTTTAAAAATATATCTTTTTACAATCTTGAATAATTTACATTGACGCAAGTTTAGGTATTTATCAGACAAACACAAGTGTAAATTAAAAATTTGTAACACCCCCGACAAGTGAAGGTTACAGTAACTAGAAAAGAGCTTATAACTTTCAAACGGCTGAACCGATTTTCTTGGATTATAGCTAAGAATACTCTCGATCAAGGCACCTTTCAAACAAAAAAAACTAAATTAAAATCGGTTCATAAATTTAGGAGCTACGATGACACAGACAGATACACAAATGCAGAGATACACACGTCAAACTTATAACACCCCTCTTTTTGGGTCGAGGGCTAATAATAATGTTGAAGTCAGTAATTTATTTGTGATAGCGTAGTGATTAGGACGTCCGCCTCCTAATTACACGTCGGGGGTTCAATCCCGGGCACGCACCTCTGTCTTTCAGAGTTGTGTGTGTTTTAAGAAATATCACTTGCTTTAACGGTGAAGGAAAACATCGTAAAGAAACCTGCTTGCCTGAGAGTTCTTGCATCTTAGGTGTGTGAAGTCTGGAAGTCTGCCAATGCGCACTCGGCCAGCGTGGTAGACTATGACCATTAGTTTTACTGAAGTTGGATATGCTTATTATTATAATGCCTTTATAGGACTTGGAATAGTAATGCGATGGGTACCCGAATCCCTCCGCTTGACCAGATAATATCTATAACCTTGAGAACGAGCTTTCGACTCTTAGGTTAGTATCAGATGTTAGTCTAACCGTGAACGATGGTTCACGGTTAACGAGCAAGTAGGTAATGCTCTCCAAAACACGTCGGCAACGAAAATGCCAAATTCAGAGCTCCAATATACGGTCCAGGTGCGGTCTTGGGTCAACGTTGCTTAGCAATCGACATTGATTGATAGATTGCGTTGTGTCACAACTTGGCCACACATCTCACATACAATTCAGGAATTATAAAATCCAAATTGCCCTTGCCGGTATTCAAAGCCGAGACTTTTCACTTATAAGACCATAGCAAACACCACTGAGCCAGAGAAGTTGTCAAAAGAAAAAAAAAAGAATCTGCTTTGTTTAGCAAACTTTTAATTAGTTTATAGTACCTACCTAATTACCTATACTTTTAAATGAAAACTTCGGTAAGGTGAATTGCAGGTTCATTGAATATTAATTATAACTTTTTAATTGGTATGAAACATTGTTTTTCACATATTTTAACGATCTTTATGTGTTGCAGAGAAAAAAATTGTTTATTAATAAATAGGCGCAGTGATAGCCTGGCGGTGAGACGTCCGCTTCTTATTCGAAAGGTCGGGGGTTCGATCCCGGGCCTCTAACTTGGAAATTTGCAATTAAGCATTATATCGTTTTATGATGTTAGGGTTCCGTAGTCAAATAAGGAACCCTGTAGTCTATGTATAAAATAAAAAGCTGACTGATTGACTGACTGACTGATCTATTAACGCACAGCTAAAATTACTTGACGGATCGGGTTGAAATTTGGCATGCAGATAGCTATTATAACATAGACATCCGCTAAGAAAGGATTTTTTAAACTTCACCCCTAAGGCGGGCCTAAGGGGATAAAAATAGGGTGTGAAATTTGTGCAGTCGACGCGGACGAAGTCGCGGATAATATAAACCACGGTTAATTTCTATGTCTGATGACAGAAGGGCGGGGTCATTTTACGTAAAGAATCAGCTTGGCTGTCCAGTGCGGAAATACAGCCAGTATTATTGGCAGCATTCCACGCAGGCATGGTTTGTACAGTATTTAGTTTTAACATTGTCAATAACAAAAAGAAAAATAATATACTTAATTATTTTGTACTCGTACATTTTGAATATCTACATTTTTATAACAAAAAATATCTACCTAACTACCTAAAAAGTTTCAAACAAGCATAATAACTTTTCAACAATCAGAATAAAAGTTTAGTCGAAAAATAAAAGCATACGAGTTTTCCCTTTGATGTACTTTTTAAATGTGATCTGTAAAATGAGGCCGATAATTTATGAGAGTATTCTTTTTAAATATTTATGTTTACGGTATATTTGTATAATTTATTTAGGTATAGGTATTCATTAGCTCATTTTGAGATTTCTTGCTACTTGAAACGAAAATATTACTAAATAAATCCGACTCATAAATATTTTGTCATAATAGAATGTAAAATTTTTCAATTATTCAGTCCGGTGCCAATCACCGTTTTTTTTTTTAAATGCCGCCAAGCCTCTAACAAGTAAAGACGAACTTTTAGGATTATGCCGAAAAACGAGAGAATTATCAATTACAAAAAAGAAAATGCTAAGGTGTTTAGCTGTTAGTTTTTAGTTTGCTCCAACATAGCAAATTTTTAGAAATATTATGAAGACCCTGTTACTAAACCTCTGCTGTCCGTCCGTCCGTCTGTCCGTCAGCGGGCTGTATGTTGTGGATCTAGGTAGAGAGTTGAAATTTTCATAGAATGTGTACTTCTATTGCCGCCATAACAACAAATAAGAATTTCAACTGCACTGCAGCAATGTGTATAATAATATATAAATAAATAAAAAATAAAATAAAAACTCTTAGGGAATTTTCCGAACTCTTTCGTGTTCACAAGTCATTAGGGATACACATTAGGAACTCCTGTGCACAATTTCATGTTTCTTAATCTACAGTCCGTCAGTCAGTGGTTGAGTTTTATTATATAGAAGTAGGTATACCCAGACTGAAAATAATAAATAAATAGTTATTTCATTCTTCATTCACCTGGACATTTTGTGAAAATTCTCAAACATGATATTTTGTAATTTTCAAGTGATGTTCAGTAGGTGTGTGGAACGCTGCCAGATTTTATATGTATAGTACGCAGGTTGCATCCCACAACCGATAAAGCATAGCACCATAATCGACCCATCTGGCCTGTTGCCATCATCTCTGAATAATATGAGGGGTTCCAAATATGCAATAATGGAAAAGCGGGTCATGAATATCTTTGTTATCCAAAAATTAGACAACAATCTCCTGATCATGCACTTATCTAAATTCTAGGCACACGTCTTTAGAAATCTAGGACATATTGTGCACTGCTATGCCACAGTACAAATTAATGAAGCCTTTGTGATGGTAAAGCCTGTACTGCCTGTACAGTGCTACTCCTAAACTAAGACACTTATATTAATTATTATTATTATCTACCCATTACTACCTTAAGTACTACCCATAATATTGCGAAAGTGTGTTTGTTTGTTGGTTTGTCCCTCAATCACGTCCATACAGAGAAACGTATCGATGTGATTTTATGCATGGATATAGTTAAATACCTGGAGAGTGACACAGGCTACTTTTTATTCCGGAAATCAGCTAGTATACGTCATAATATATGGTAAAGTCGTTTGTAGAATATCATTATCAATCGACAGACGACCACTGATGGACAAGGTCTGTTGTAGCGACTTCCACATGCCAGGGTCTTGCATTGCCTGAATCCAGCGGTTTCCTGCGACTCGTTTGATGACGTTTGATGTCTCTTCTTTCCATGTGGGCTCATAAAAAATACACACCACATGCCTCCGATTTTGGTTTTTATTATCTTTTATAGTACCTATACTTTATTAGGTAAGTAAGCATGACGCAAGAGGTTCTCTTGTCCCTGGGCAAACCAATTAACATTATGAGTTATGACACATTTTGGAAACATAGAAAATTGCTGTAGCTCTTTATGATTTTCCAGAAAATATCTTCGGAGATAAATACTGTTGTACAATGAAGTTCTCATTAAAGGTACAAGACCACCTTTATTAAACAAGTTCTCTGTGAAAATATCATAACTGGCTACTGACAGCGGTAGATAAGGAATAAAGGATACCCACGCGACATAATAGAGGACGGGACTGACGTTTTCTATTACGTAATCATTTTCTTTAAGTTTCGTGATAAATTGTTCATGGATTTTTTTTATGTAGACTTAGATTGTTGTATATATCTTAATTCTTGATTCCCAGAGGCCACACTTCTATCATCATAGTCATTCAAATATATAAAAATATTTAGTCTAGTGACTCCAGACTTCAGAGTCACTTAGCGGGGGATAGAGAGAGCTATGCTTGGAGTTTCTCGACGAGATCAACTCAGAGATAAAGAGTCCCGTATGAGGACCAGAGTAACCGACACAGCTCAACGGTTGTGAAGCGGAAGTGGCAATGGGCAGGGCATATTATTTTGCATCAGCAGTAAAAACCGGCCAAGTGCAAGTTGGCCTACAGTTGCAAGTGGCTAACAATTTCTCTTCGGAGATATTGTTGGCTATGGCTAATGACCTGGCAGGGGGGGAGGTTTCTCCGCGTGTCCCTCTGACTAGCAGAGGGCACAGTGGACGAAGCGTAGGACGGGACACGGGCGACGTGCGCGTCCCAGGGTCGGGGGACGCACTTCGTTGGTGCGTCCCGGAGGTGCGGTGGTGGGGACCGAGCAGGTCCCCAGTGGAGGGTCTGCCTCGGCAGACGTCGCTGGCTGGGTTGCGGTTGTTTGCTTCGGCCGTTCCCGTGACCCAGTCGCCAGGCGATGCGCAGTAGCGCCGCTGGGGTTTAGTGGGTATTCCAGTCGCCTCTCGGCCGGCGAGTCCCACATACCCTCCCTCCGGGGAGGATGCATTCCCCGGCGTCAAAAAAAAAAAAAAAAAGTGCAAGTTGGATTCCGTACCATCGTACAGGAAATCACACTAATTTTTTTTTTTTTAATTTTCATGGTGGAAATGTTAAAACTTTTAGTATTTGTTATTTATTATACTGCCAATAGAAATACATATTCTGTGAAAATTTCAGGTTTCTTCCTATATAGTTACCTATATAGTCGCTGACAGACAGACGGACGGAGGGACGGACGGACGGACAGCGGATTCTTAGTAATAGGTGGTAATAGGGTCTCTTGGCACCCTTTGGGTACGGAAATTTACACGACCTGGAAAAGGCAGACAAAGGACCACGATAAATAGTAGGAAACTGTGAAAGAGGTTAGGGTCCACAAAGATTGTACCGCACTACGATGATAAAATTATGACTAAGCCCAAATTTTAATTAAGTAATTATAGGTACCTACTAGAGAGAAAGTACGACGTCGCGGAAAAAAGATAAGTATGAAGATAATTTTATTCGAAGTCGTTTTACTTGTTCACAAACCCTTTGTTTCGGATTAATTCTTGACTGTAAAATTCTTTTATAAGCTAATTATCTTTTGCCGTTTTTAACCCCCGACCCAAAAAGAGGGGTGTTATAAGTTTGACGTGTGTATCTGTGTATCTGTGGATCTGTCTGTGGCATCGTAGCTCCTTATCTAATGAACCGATTTTAATTTAGTATTTTTGTTTGTTAAGTTGGCTTGATCGAGAGTGGTCTTAGCTATAATCCAAAAAAATCGGTTCATCCGTTTGAAAGTTATCAGCTCTTGTCTCTTTTGTAGTTATTACTGTAGGTAACCTTCACTTGTCGGAGGTATTAAATTTTTAATTTACACTAATTGTATATCGTAAAACTGTGGTAGATATTATGTAGGTAGGTACTTACCCAATTTAGTATGATTGGTTCTATAACAATAGAAAAGGAAAACGTTTTTTGATTCTAAACGTATTCAATAAACCGGTCAAGTGCGAATCGTACAAAAAGTAACACTTGTTATTTTTTTTTAATTTGCATGGCGGCTATTTTAAAATTTTTAGTATTTGTTGCTATAGCGGCAATAGAAATACACATTCTGTGAGAAATTGCAGGGTTTATGAGATACAGCCCACTGACAGACAGACGGACGGACAGCGGAGTCTTAGTACCTAAATAGAGCCTCTTCGGGTACGGAACCCAAAAAATTAATCAAGTGCGGTCGGAACGCGCAAAAGGTAGTAAAACTTTGGCGGTCATTATAATATCATAAACGTCGATATTTGATTGATACAAACTTTCTAAAAACCTCATAATGATTTAAAATAAAATACTTATTCAACGATACTCAAGGGGGTAAATAAATCCCTTGATTTATTTTAGCCTTGCCTCTGTGTTTCTATAACTGCATCATTAGTCGCTATAATATGCTATACTTACATGAAAAAAAATTGTACTCTACAACTTTTCAACTTTACAGCTCTAATAGTTTATTTTTAAAATGGCTGGCTCTGACAGAACAGACGAACAGAATGAGGACAGACGGACGGACAGACGAACTAGATGAATCTACAAGGATTCCTCGTTTGATTATGGAACCCTAAAAATGGTAAACATAGGAGAAAAGGTTCTTGCCTCTTATTATTCGTTTTCAAAGAGCTTCCTATAAAAAAATAATCCAATTATCGTCTCAAGAATCAAAAGAAAACTGTTGTTTCAGAGAAGTAGGGCCTATTTCTTCTCATACATTTGAACAGTTCAAAGCTTTTTTTCCAAGGTAGTTAGGTAGATTATAATAATATAGAATATTAACTAATAATAATATGTTTTGTATTTTCTCCTACTAAAAATGACTTGTATTGCTAGACTACCAATATATTTAACTAGGTTATAATTCGTTTATGTGTTGATGAAAATAGGTAAACTCCGGCATGCCCCGCTCACTAAAGTACCTATTGGTACCTTCAAAAGAAGAGTGAATAGGCTTCTTCCTGTGAATAGGCCACCTTCTAAACTGTGTGATTGCAGTCAAACGCAAGCCTATAACTTAGTTTAAAAAAAAGGTAATAGGTACAGTAACTGTTGCACAAAAGACAGTTCCAAGCCACAATCTGCAATTATATGGCGTGGAAAATTATAGGTAAGTAACTGCATTACTTTATGTGTTTATATTTAAGTTTGGGAAAGAAAACATATTCCTACTTAGTACTTAATCGATTGGTTAAGTAAAATTTTTCCCAAATGGAGATGCATGTTGTAATATTTTGGATCACTTGGACGTCTAGATCCGTAATTTTGGATAGCAAGCGCAATTTATTTTTATTGGGGCCCCATTTCTGCATACGAATGTCTCACAAACCTAACCAAAAACCCAATAGACGCACCTACCTGTATATAGGGATCAACTAAAGAGAACAATATTTTTCTCAAATAAATTCGTAATACATTTTTGTAATCATACCAAATCATTTTCCTTTCGGATGAAAAGTATCCAGATATTAGATTTCCGAGCGGTAAATAATATGCTCACGATTTGAGATTATCATCTTAAAAACCACGAGTAATTGATTCATGGATAATGGACTTTATTTCTAACCCCCGACCCAAAAAGAGGGGTGTTATAAGTTTGACGTGTGTATCTGTGTATCTTTCTGTGGCATCGTAGCTCCTAAACTAATGAACCGATTTTAATTTAAGTAGTTTTTTTTGTGTGAAAGGTGGCTTGATCGAGAGTGTTCTTAGCTATCCAAGAAAATCGGTTCAGCCGTTTGAAAGTTATCAGCTCTTTTCTAGTTACTGTAAACCTTCACTTGTCGGGGGTGTTATAAATTTTAATTTACACTTGTGTTCTTTTGTACCAAAGGTTATCAGAAAACCATTGTAAAAAGTTAAAAGAAAAATAAGACGAAATCGCGGACATTAGCTTTATCATTATTTTTTGTAGACCAATTAGCGGCGCTTATCTTCAAGACTCTATCACCGGTCTGAAAAACAGTGTAAGTATTTATTTCTATCCTTTTTTATTACTTAGGCACTACCTTTAAAACATCGTGAGGAAACCTGAATGCTTGAGAGTTCTCCATAATGTTTTCAAAGGTGTGTGAATTACCTGTACCAATAAGTACGCATTTGGGCAGCACGTTGACCACGGCAACATCTCATTCTGAGAGGAAACTCTTGATCAATAATGATCCAGCGATGGGTTCATCATGATAAAGTAAATCTGTAATCAAAATCCAATGATTTTTACAAAACAGTCAACCTCAGCTTGATGTTAATTAACAAACGCAATTAGATACATAAACATTTGGTTTTCAGCTGGTGACTATCTAGGTCATACCTCAATGACAATCCCTGACTGTAGAATTTTTATATTGAAAGCCGCAACACCATTAAATACCTAGAGTATTGATTTGTTCACGCAGTTCGCTGCTTGGGCCCATTCATTTGTGTTGGGTTTCTCATTGTCATTTCCAACAAGGGAACATTGTATCGGGGATAAAACGGATTTGAAACACGCTTAAAAATATTGATACTGTTTAACGAAATAAAAAGGAAAAGAAAGATTTTCACTCTAATATTTTTTTTTAAAGTTTACCTATACCTACTTAACCGATCTATACGTTTCAATCGTCGAATACGTCTACCACTGCAAGGTTTGGATGGCCTTTCCTACCGTGAAGAACCAGCCAGAAATTCAGCGGTTGCTCTTTTCAAATACTTAAATTCCACTAATAAGACCATAGCGCTTATCACTTTGCGAGACCGTCAAAATCATCATATACATATATGTATATATCAACCCATCACCAGGCCACTACTGAGCACGAGTCTCTTCTCAGAATGAGAAGGGTTTAGGTCATAGGCCACCATGCTAGCCAAGTGCGGATTTCACACATCTATGAGCTCTATGGCATGCAGGTTTCTGTACGAACCCTTTGCTGTGAAAGTGATGTTGTGTCCGAAAAGTTAGAGGTATGCGCCCAGGTTCGAATCCCAGACTCCCCGAACTTTAGCCACTCAGGCTGACGCGACGGTTTAACCATTAAGCCATCATGACTTTTCACGTTAAGTACATCTACTTTTATTTTCCATCAATTAAAAAAAACAGCTATAATATTATAAAATACATAGACGTATTCAGGGGTTATAATAATCATATTGTACGATTATCCATAGGTTTCACAAATATGGTGTAAGAGGGACGACAATGGCATTCAAGAAGATTTTTAACCCAATTCAATTTGGTTCGAAGCCAAGTGCTTATTCCGAAAAAGATATTTTTCCTATCGACATTTTCTTAAAACAGTAAAACAGTGTTTGAAAGAAAAAACATTTCCTGTACACAGAAAATGGCAATGAAATATGTAGAGGTGTATAGTATGTTTTTGACAGAGGATTTCTTTTTTACCCGACTACGGCAAAACCAAAAGGAAGGGCTATGATTTTATAGTAGTCTATGTACCATGTATTATGTATGTAGGTTAGGTTTGTATTTATGTGTGTTCCATTGTAGCGCCTAAACTACTGGGCTACTATTCAAGAATTTTATTCTTTTCAGGTTGATTGCGACATTAGATTCTCGAGCTTTAAATCCATCTTTAGTATAACCACAGAATACTTAATGGTAGGTACCTTTGTATAGGTTATTTAAAGGGAGAAAAAAATCTAATATTGATAAAAGGGATCCCTAATTTCCATACTAAATGTCCTGTCGAAAATTCCCGGAGATGATTAAGAAAGTTTTTCCATTTCATAAATGAAAAATTGTTGGCTGGATCATCAACTTATGTAGAAACATCATCAATAACAAGCTATTTAGCATTATCAGTATCACAGATTAGGTACTCAGACACGTCATGAGCTATATTTTAAGGGCCTAAACATATACGATGCTTTTAGCATCAGCGATCGACGATTTTGCGACTGCATCGATGCTAGATCGCGCTTAGAGGATTTTCTGCGTTCGATTGTAGTATTGAAAACGTGCGTTGTAACGATTGACGATGATTGTTTCTTGACTTTCTATGTTTGATTGCTGTATTGGAATAGAAATAATAAATGAAATGGATTTGATCGCTGCGACTGGCTATTACCTATATACCCATGTGTCGAGTGGAGCGTTCAATTGCATCGAGTTTCAGAAAAAACAACTAAATCGCCGATCACTGATGCTAAAACTATCGTCCGCTAAGCCCTAAGTAAATACAATTGGATTACTTTTCATTGCACTCACATCACTATCACTAGGTACGTACATATTATTGTAAAAAAAAGTCCATCAGCCAAATTTGTGTGTTTGTACGTAGATACTAATCTTAATCAAAGTGACTCAGAATATCCACAAAAAGAAATGACTAACGTAAATAATGTTCTAAAGATCCCCCCAGCTCGCCCAAACTTTTCAATTTCCTATTTTGTGCTAATGAAAACGAAAGTGGCCGGATTCAAGACCTCATCAATTTTTATATCCCTTCAGATTTGTCTAAGGAAAACCAGGAAAACCGTCAAATCTTTCTCGATTTAGAATCTATAAGGATAAAATTGATTTTGCGCCTTGCGATGTTTGTTGATTGATTTGCTGGGCTTAGTAATGTTTTAGGGTTCCGTACCTCAAAAGAAAAAACGGAAGCCTTATAGGATCACTTTCTTGTCTATCTGTCTGTCTGCCCGTCTGTCGTGTCTGTCAAGTTAAACAGTTGGGCCGTGAAAATCTAGCAGATAGTCGGACAGACAAACAGACAGACAGACGGAAATATAATTCTTTGCCTCCAGAAAGAAACAAACGCAGAATACTTTTTGGTAGTTATTTACGAGATTTAAAAAAAAAACCACGATAAAAAATTGTGTTCATAATCAATTGAAGTATAATCGACGATAATAATTTATCGATTAGGTAGGTAAAATTCCAGTCAAAAAAATGGAATTTCGTTGAAATACGTAAAGGGACTCTTTACAATCCACACTACGTAATTTTACAGCTTTTTGTAAGAATGTATGCTGAAAAACTGTGAATAAGAGTACTAGTTAGCGTTTAGCTTTGCGAAAATTAGGGCAAGAGTACCTACCTACAGTGTTTGGGAGAGTCTTTACTTTATTGTGCTAGTCCATTTAAATGCGGGTCTACAAAGCAGTGTAGTGCACTACGCATTAATGGTATAACCATCTCGCTAATGGACTTCTGACAGTGCCTGAGCACTGTTTACAATACCTACTTAAATAGGAAACTGACCAAAATACGAACTGTATACAAAGCTAGGTTAGGCACAACCTTAGAATGGCACAACACCCCCGACAAGTGAAGGTTACAGTAACTAGAAAAGAGCTGATAACTTTCAAACGGCTGAATCGATTTTCTTGGATTATAGCTAAGAACACTCTTAAACAAGCCACCTTTCCAACAAACTAAATTAAAATCGGTTCATTCGTTTAGGAGCTATGATGCCACAGACAGATACACAGATACTCACGTCAAACTTATAACACCCCTCTTTTTGGGTCGGGGGTTAAAAATTGTATGATCTTTTAGTGACAAATAAACAACCCACAGGACCCTATAACTAAGATTCCGTGGTCCGTCCATCCATCCACCCGTCTGTCAGCAAGGTAGGTATATCTTGTGAACCATAAATATTAGCTGTTGCCGCTATAACAACAAATACTAAACATTTAAAAATTACCGCTATGAAAATTTAAAAAAAAAATGTTATGTACGATGGTACGGAATACGGATCCGTTCCTGTGCGGGTCGGTCTCCCACTTGACCGATTTTTTTATTTGCAGACCTTTCCATCAGTTAATTCGAATTAAGTAAACTTTACGTGCCTTTGAAGATCCTTACAGCGCGGCGGGGTGATTTGCTCACTCAGTGTCTAACAATGATTGATAGCCACTGTGGTTAGTTGGTTTTACATTGCTGCTTTTCTGGGTGACAGTAAAATTTTTTTTCGTAGAAAACCTTCAATGGGTTAAAAATGAGCTCGGTGGCTATCACTTAGTGTTAGAAACTGAAACTGAATCAACCCGCGGGAGACTTTCGACCAGCTGTGGACGCCTGTCGGCTGAGACAACGACGACGATGGTCGATGACGATGAAATGAGGTGCAGATAACTTGATAATTAAATGTCTGCAAACCCGCAAATTGATGCTGTTTGTCTGTATTGAACATCATTGTTGTTGGAAACGACAGACACTTCAAACTAATTAACAAATTCCAAGGGTCGAGCAGTTGGGTGTGGCGGACATCAATTCCGCCGCGGTTGGTAACCGTGCGGTCTCCTCACTTTGACGAAGGTAAGCCTTGAATATCCGGCTATTTCTGATCGTAAGCGTTAAATCGCCCCATTGTTTATTCGAGCTCGACATCTTAAACACTGCTTCTGACATTAAACGTATCAAACTTAGACCATAACACTCGCATCAAACTTAAAAATATTTTGAGGAGACTCGGGTACGGGTTATATGTAAAAATTGTTTCGAGAGTATATTCAAGCAATGAATTAAAATTGTCCGTGATTTCTTTAATTTTTGTCTAATATTTTAAAAATGGCAAACCAATTTTAATTGGACTTATACAGGTAAGTTTGCAGTGATTGGAGTTTCTACTTATCGTTGGAAAAGTCGTAAATACTAGTCTTAAACAATCAACTTTAATATAATTATGTCAGGAGGTAGCGTGGCGTGTTCCGGGCGCGCTTCTGAGACGGGTCTGGTCAGGTCTGGTAGCAGTCAGCCTAGCGATGGGACCCGCCTACGCCTGCCAGTTGGTGGCGGGTCAAAACCTGGCGGGGCGGGGGCGCTGTGAATACTACTTAGTGTCTAGTGACACCCGCGCACGGCGCAACCGCCAGTCCGTTGAGGGACAGACACAGGGTTTAGTGGGTGCAAGCCCCACATAACCTCTCCTTACAACTTCCCTGACGAAGTAGTATGCGTTAGACATTCCCTGTGTATTAAAAAATGGTACAAGCCCCAATTGTTGCCCGTTTGTTGTACTAGCAAAAAATATAACCGTTTACGCATAGTTGACGTGGAAGGAGGAATATTTATTTATTTATCATAATATAGAACAACTAATCTCTCTTAAGCTACGCGTAACTCTACCACCGGTTCGGAATGAAGATTCTACTGAGAAGAGCCGAAAACAAACTTAATAGTTGGTCTTTTCAAATCATGAAAGTTACAATATTATCTATGAAACAGTACTACTAATTATGTTGTGTACATATCTACGTATATGGTTGTGGATAACTGAAAGTTCAGTCGATTGCTTCCACCCAACTTTGTCATTTTACAACCTTGAGATAATCAAGCAGTATCATTAGGTAAAAAAAGGTACCTACTAAGTTGATATGTTTTTCATAATAAAACGTAATCTAGAAAAACAAACGAATTAGATTACAATATAAATTTAAAATTCAGGGCTGAAAAATGTATACCCTTAGCAGCCTTAATTCATTCAAAGGGTTGTTTGTGGGCTCAGCGTAGCAACGTAAATATTCTTTGTTAAATGAGGCCTTATTTTATTTATTTAAAACATTTTATATGCGCAGTCGAAACGAATACGAAACAAAAGATTTTATTAAAACGGATCGCTTACAAGCGCTTTAGAAATACAGCACTTACTGAAATTTTATGAAGAACCGGATATTCAGGTTTCCGGGGATAAATCTGGAGTTTTAATATTTTTATTTATGGCGTTCACGTTGTAAGGTTTTTGTTACATAATAGTATAATAATTTGTTATGATCATTAACTCCCGACCCAAAAAGAGGGGTGTTATAAGTTTGACGTGTGTATCTGTGTATCTGTCTGTGGCATCGTAGCTCCTAAACGAATGAATCGATTTTAATTTAGTTTTTTGTCGTTTGATAGGTGGCTTGATCGAGAGTGTTCTTAGGTATAATCGAAGAAAATCGGTTCAGCCGTTTGAAAGTTATCAGTTTTCTTATACTTAGAGGTTTTTGTGTCGGGGTTTTTTTTAAATTTTGAGTTATGTACTTAGACGTAGTGAAAGGAAAAGGTAACGCAGGTATGACCCTAGTTACCCTAGTTGGCTAGTTACCACCCTACCGGTAAAGGACGTGCTGCCAAGCGACTTAGCGTTCCGGTGCGATGCCGTGTAGAAACCAAAGGAGTACCTATGAGTTTACGTAGATATACCTAACTTGAGAATACCGTCAAGCGTCTAGGCGATGAATGGGCATGTTTTAGGCAAACTCACTGCTTCCTACCAAGCGTGATTAGCCAAAAATAAACTAAAAAATGTGTTCCCACCTGCTACATAATATGTAAACACAAGCTTCAAAATATTGAACAGAAAGGGGAATCCAAATGCATGTAAAATACACTCGTCAAACAGAGGAGTAAAGTTGTGCCTTCGTCTCGCCATTTGTTTGTTCCCAAAAGAGCAATTTTGTATGACGTGAAACATGAGATTGTTTTGGAGCGAACTCACCGAAAGTACGGAAACCTTTTGTCATAATAATAGAATTATTTAGTACCTACTCTATGGTTTATTCATTGTGATGTCTCAGTTTTTTAATAGTTCTTTGTGACGAATTTTAGAGTATGAGGTACCTTTTTCATGGAAAACATACATGGAAGCATTCAAATATTGATGCCAGAACGTTATGTAAACTTCGGGTTCCAACTCTACAATCCTATGCCGATGACGGATCTGTCGATATGAATTGATATTGTGGGTGAAATGATAATTTAATTTAAAAGTTTCTATGTTAATTCACTTCAGTTTTTATATTAATTTTATTATATATATCTAAACAAAGACGTTAGGCAAAATAGAGCATGGGATTGAGTATGAAATAATGAAAAACATAATAACTTTAGAATCAAAATACAAATTTAGTCTTATAGTATTAACTTGGTTCGTGGAGATTTAGGTTTTTTAAAAATTCTGTGGGAATTTTTGCTTTTCCGGGATAAAAAGTTGCTTACCTTTGTCAATTTCCGGGACGCAAGCTAAGTTCCTTTGTGCTCAATTTCACATACTCGTAAATCGGTTAAACGGACGAGCCTTTAAGAATCCCGTGGTAACTCTTTGATTTTTCGGGATAAAAAGTGGCTTATATCCGTCCCCGGGATGCTTGAAGGAATTAACCACTTCGTCCAAGCCGGGATATAAGCTATAGTATTATTTGGATTTCTGTGAAGCTAACTCTGCACCAACATCACAATTGGACCGTGAAAAGCTAGCAGACGGACACACTTTCGCATTTATAATATTAGTACCTATGGATGGATTATAATAAAACCAGCCCGGCCCGGCATTTGAAAACAGTGTCTACAGAAATAATGATTAAACATTACACCACAAAAGGAATAGATCAAAGCTAATAATGCTAGGTATCTACTCCTTGTTACCATCTGTTTGCGATTAACTTAATTAGTTAAATTGTAAAATGATACGGCGCGAATAATTTGAGTATTCTTGATTAATTTACATTTCATTCAGATGTGTTTAGGTAATTGTTTGAATAAATAAAGTGATTTCGACATAATTACCAGCTGACTTTTATAAGGGTTATTTGCACACTATCGAAAGCCAAACACCCACTGTTAAAAGTTCGTCTCTTGTCTTCTTTTAAACATACCTTCAAAACGGCTGAACTAACACAAGTCGTAATAAAAAAAATAAAAAACACGACTGCCTTGCCAAAAACGAACTAAAAAGTGAAAAAAAATACATTTTGAAAATGGCGCCACACAGCACAGTGCACAGTGTCATTTAGGATTCATGATGTAAGAATTTTAAAGATACTCCACACATGTGTAATAAAATCTATTCAGGAATTTAGAAGCTATTGTGGTTTGGTTTGGTGTGTAAATAGGGTTCCAATTTAAAACCACTTTTCAGATTCCAAATAAATATCCACGTATATATATGTTACGGGCAACGTGATTAACTGGGCATTATTAATAAGGACCGGCCATTATTAATAATGCCCAAGAGCGATGGGAAAAGTGATTAATTTATCACTTTGATCGGCCATTATTAATAATTCCCGACGGCCCGTGGTCCATGTAATAAGTCAGTGTTTGAGATAGCTTGAATTTATCACTTGGACCGGGCAGTATGAATAATTCCCTACTTGTAGCCGGGCAATGTGATAAATTGGACCGCGGCCGTTAGCAGGGGCGCGTACGTGCGGGGGGAGGGCCTTAATTTAGGTAAGGTTAGGTTAGGTTAGCTCCTCTTCCATTGGCAGAGGAGGCTCGAGTCACCCACTGCTGGTCATAAGATTATCGAAGCTATCCATCCCATCCTCGAGGATTGGACGAAGAGGAAGCATGGAGCACTCACGTTCCACCTTGTACTCACGTTCTTACGGGGCACGGGTGCTTTGAAAGATACCTGTGCAGGGTGGCGCGAAGAGAGCCCACAGAAGAATGCCACCAGTGCGGTAGTGTCTCAGACACAGCACAACATACGCTGGCTGAGTGCCCGGCGTGGGCGGAGCCTCGCCAGTCACTGGTGGATATTATGAGGCAGGGCCTCTCATTTCCCGCCGTAACTAAATCCATGGTGGACAGTGAGAGGGCCTGGCAAGCGATGGTCTCTCTGGACGCAGAAGGAGTCAACGGAGCGGCTGAGAGAGGAAGCCGAAAGCTCTCATCCCATGCGCTGCAAGAGAATCGGGTGCAGGCGAGCTGCGCACGACCGTCGCTTACCCCCCTTGAGTAGGGCCTCCGGGTAATAGACACGGGGAGTCTGTTACCCGCGGGAGAGTAGGTCCTTGAGTTGGAAGGCAAGCCCTTGTTTCCGGTGAGCCTTAAACGGTGTCGGGGCCCCTTTTAGTCCCAGAGCTGGGCCTGCCTTGGCGGGCGCCATTAGCTGGGTCGCAGTTGAATACGTACTGTTATAACCCTAGCCTAGGCCGCATATTGCTGACTTGCTATTACTAAATTGACACAAATAATAAATCATCAATCAGCAGTATGGGGCCTATAAAACGTTGCATTTGGCGACAATAAGACAGTTTCGACTCTTCAATCCGATCCGCTCTAACTTCGGACCCGGTTTTTGCCTGCCGGTTAGACTTTGGAAAAGATTGAAGAAGAGACTCCGGCTCTCTAAACCCTTCACTAGGGTCCGCGCTCGGTATAATCCAAGTAACTAAGTCGACTGTATGAACAAAGAACACTAAATAAACGGGGTGTTAATTTGACTTCGAGTTTGTTTCTCTGCCGCCGAGACACCCCGTCATAACAGTACGTGTCCCTGTGCCCAGCATCAACGATTGAGACGGTAAGCCGTGGGGTTTTAGTCGGTAAGAGTCCGACATAACCACCTCGCCTCCCCGCGCACGGTGGTATTCATGAGGATTTTCCCACGTAAGTATAATAAAAAGGTTAGGTTAGGTTAGGTTCTTTCATTTAATAAACAAAAACACTACAGTTCACCTATTTTATTACTTTGCCCAAAATAAGGTGGGCATTATTCATAATGGCCGGGAAAAGTGATTAATCATGCTGTTTTAATCACATTGCCCAATTGAGTCGGGCATTATTAATACAGACCGGCCATTATTAATAGTTCCCGGACTTATCAAATTGCCCGTAACATATACATACATGAACCCCGAAAACATTACACTCCTTTTTTGGTCAGTCATGTCAAAAAGGAATTTTCACAGAAAAGGAAACACAATGAAAATTATCTAGGCTTCGTTACCACAACAGTTTAATTAATTTACGACTAGCTTTATGTTTGAGTGCCGAAGTTCTATCTACTTAATTAAAACACAAACCTAATTACTTAATTCAGCGTGAAAATCGCTCCTATCTAGGTAGGTATGTAGGTACTAGCGTTTAATTTGCGTCCTTAAACTATGTGCTTTGCTAATGAGTAGCTAACACACAACTTTTATCCGAGTGTAAATTCAAACCTGCAAAAGAGTAATTAAAGTTGGAGACTACGATATAAAGGCTAAATATGGTAATGGTTACATAATGGTTTGCTAAGTTGCTTCATCACGATCACCCGTTGCGCGTCGTCGGCTTACTACAGAGTACGGGCACAGCTACGGGTCTCGTCTCAGAATGAAAATGGTTTGAGCCATAGCCCATAGTCTACCACGCTAAGTGCGGATTGAATAAGTAGCTTAATTTATCTATTTTCATCAATACACATCGTATTCCTCATATCTGAAGGTCGTGACTCTTTTCCATCAAATCTCTACTCCTTATGGTAGGTAGGGTTTTGAAACAGAATGCTACTTATGACCGAACTAAAAACTTAATAGTCGTAGCATTATTTTGAGAAAATGAAAATCTGACGTTTTCGCCGCTAACTCAAAAATTAATTTTTGAAATACCAACCAACCAACCAGTCTTCCTTTTAACCAGTCTTGCTTTTGTAGAAAGATGAGTCATGACTATCCCATTATCGTCGCTAGATTAGGCCGTTGCTAAATAACAAAATAGATACTTAAGTACTTCAGTTTCTAATCTCGCAGATATTACCTAATCTTCTTGTTTCATATTTTTAATACGACTATTTTACAATGAAAATTTTCCTAAACCTTTCCTTTAATAACTTAAAAGATTCAAAATTTTCAAACACCCTCTCTCATTTTCCCTAAAGTAGGGCTCTAAAACGTAATTCAATTTTAATAATGGCGCTATCAACGTAGACGGACATTATATTGAAGTCTTACAGCGTTTTCATGTAACTGGTTTTGCCGAGATATTAAATTAGGCCCTGGCTCGGATGACAAAGTAGATATAATAAGGTTGGCTGGCGGGTTTATTACACAGTGATTTCAAAACTCAGACTGTATTTGATTTAAACAGTAGTTTTTGGATGGAGATATATTCGTCTGTTTTCATGTATAAATTATTACTTCAATTTTACAAGGATACGTGATGAAATAGGCATTTACAACAGTTCATCTTTGTTGATCAAAGTTTCAGTTTTATTTCAACCGCAATATCAATACAGATCTGATAAATGATGGGTAGATCCAATTTATTAGACAATCACCTGCTTACAGCACTGTGGTTGAGAAGTTTAAACCGGGACCTCACACAATGTTGTACTGTCATGAGAACAAAATTCAATAAGTGAGTGAGTTCCATAATTATTATCGATTCAGTGGGGTCAACGGGGTAATTGAGAAAATCCGTCGTCAGATTTGGTTTAAATGAAAGTGAAGCTAAATAAATTGCTAGCTGTTGTTGTTTTAATTATATTTAAGTTGTTTTAATTATATTTAAAATGCTTTCTTCATAGGATGATGAACCTAATGCTATTGATGTATCACTAGATGACGTAGGCACAAATAATTTAACACCACCTGATGTATTAAAGTTAGCTGAATGCAAATGAAAACCTTAACTAAGCAAATACAAGGGAAAAGTATTATGAAACGTAGGTACAAAGGTTTTGTTCGTAGGGAAAAATAAAATCCATATAGAATCCTCCCAGAATGTATTTTATCATTGTATTTCATTGAAATATTCAAAATGCATATCCTTCTACGTCGTTATCGTGTTTCTATTCTGTGCACCTATTCCACCAACATTTAAGAATTGAAATTTTTAAATGATATGTATGCAATTCTTTTATTAGGGTTGCGTATACAAAGGTTAAAAACGGAGCCCTATTAATGTCACTCTGCTGTCTGTTTGTCAATCCGCATGTCACAGGTCTCTAGCACGTAAACTAAATGAGTTCAAAATCTTAAATTTTGGTATTTGGTGTATAACGATGACCCAAAACCAAATATTGAATTAAAAATTCAATTAAATTATTTTTCAGGGGGTCTCCCATACTTGGAAAAGGAGCCAAAGATTTTTTTTTTCTTACCTTAGCATGTGGAGTATCATTGTTTAGGGCTCATTGAGTAGAGTACTAATAGTATCAAACTAAATTCATTTAATTCAAGTTTATTGTTTAACTGTTGTTTATTATCGGGTTAGAGAAAATTTATTTGAGTGATTTGGTTCACTTAAAAAAAGTTTTTTCTTGTGGTATTGTCTATAAGCTATCATATTATTATCTGCCATATTTTCAAAACTTCCTGTATACAAGGCCGATGCTAAAGAATAAGTTTTTTGAGTAAAATTGTAGTAAGCCAGCATCACCACTCTTTAAAAATCGTACCTTAAAATTGCGAGAATACTTGCATTTTTAAACACAGTACCTTTACTTTCCGGTATTTGAAGGGTCGAAATATCTATATACGTACCCAAACGCACCTATGTGCGTAAATAAATAATCAAAAGGCGAAGATCATACGTAAAAGGTTTATTCACCACCCCCAACACATCCGTAATAAATCCAACGAAAAGCCGGATTACCGGTGCAATTTTATGTAGGTAGTAATTTTAGGTTCAATTTTATTCTTTTTTTTAACTGAAATTGTAAAACATGTAAAGGTTACTTGTACTTTATTGGAGGTTATAATTTTATTAAATACTAGTATACTAGATGATGTCCACGTAAGATTCGGTTTTTAACTGACCCAAAAAGAGGGGTGTTTTAAGTTTGACGTGTGTATATGTGTATCTGTCTGTGGCATTGTAGCTCATAAACTAATGAACCGATTTTAATTTAGTTTTTTTTGTTGAAAGGTGGCTTGATCGAGAGTGTTCTTAGCTATAATCCAAAAAAATCGGTTCAGCCGTTTGAAAGTTATCAGCTCTTTTCTAGTTACTGTAACCTTCACTTGTCGGGGGTGTTATAAATTTTTAATTTACATTTGTTAAAAATCCGGTCGGAAGTCTTAGATTTTCTAGGATAAATAGTACCTACCTACCTAAGTACTTTATATCCGTTTCCAGGATGCAAATAAAATTCTCTCTGTACCAAATAGACGATACTCGTGACTTCTTCAATGTAGATTTTGGTTTTTAACTCGTGGGAACTCCTTGAATTTCCGGAACAAAATGTTGCCTATGTCGCTGCAGCCTCGAAATGTTTTCTCTGCACATTCTCTCTGTTTGCGTCAAGAGCAAAAACAACCCTCGGAAAATTAGGCAAAGCTTTTAATGCGTCATGGTTTAAACTAAAATGAATGGTGCTGCAACCGATACATACCTTCACCTATTTATTATTTAAAACCAGAAAACTTAGGCAAGTTTACGTTAAGCTTAATGCACATTGGAGGAGAGACAATCGAAGTAATGCGTCTTTTTTCTAAATAATATTGCAAAGTAAATTAAACTTTACGGTACGTCAATGTAATTGTTATTTATGACGAAAAAACTCATCACAGCAAAATGACCCGCTTCGATGAGCACATTCTTTTTCTTTCATAGTACGCAGCGGAGATAAAATTCAGTTTTTTTTAAATACCTACTAATAGTTACCCGCGACTTTTTACGCGTGGATTTAGGTTTTAAACTCTTTAATTTTCCAGGACAAAAGTGTCCTAGGTATGTAGGTTTCAAAGATGCAACTTATTGCTGCACTAAATAAATGATGCCATTCACGTAGATTTCGGTTTTTAGAGAAGAATATATCAGACCCACAAAAAAAATCAAGTTTATTGGTTTCTTGTCTGCCATTGGGCACTTTTCGAAACAATGCACTGAATTCATGATTTCTTTTTCAGTTTCGATTATCAGTGGTAGTGGTACATGTAGGTATATGGTCCATGTTTTTAAATAAACCTAGCCTAAAGTAACGAGTTGAACGATATCAACATGTCTGGCGCCCTAGGGCAGAGGGCACGTTATAGGAAAATTCAATGGAGCGTCACCGTAATTTCGGTTTTCCAGTTTGGCGCGCAGCGTAATCGACCATTTATAGGTCCTACATGTTGCTGATGAAATGTTAAACTATGTTTTTTCCATTCAATTTACCAATAGATCGCAGGTATTACTTGCTATTAACTAAGTATGTTATAGCTAATAATATAAATGCGAAAGAATGTTTGTTAATTTGTTTTTCAATCAAGCTGAAACAGTGCAACGGATCGTTGTGATTTTTTACATGAATATATTTTATATATTTTGTATGGAAAGCGATGAGACACGCGCTAGACATTGATATAAGTTAATCAGTATTATTTTTTCAGTGAAAGGAAAACAGTTCCCATGGGATGAAATGCCCATGTTTCACGCTTTTGTCCTTCAATCATGTAGTAATGGACCTACGGATCCACTAGGATTTTCCCATAGAGACTTGGAGAGTGATACAGACAAATTTTTATCTTGGAAAAATCAAGGTATTTAAAAAACTAAATCCACGCGAATAAGATTCGGGCGTCATCTAGTCTAGTATCTATCAATTATCTATCTAATTTATTAAATCGTTCGATCAATATTTAGGTGTTTTCGAAATGACCCTTCATCAAAGCTTATGTTGCTAAAATCTCATTCCGAAATAAGTTAGGCATTCCATTGCTATTCATTTCAGGCGTAAAACCGAAATGAAAGCCTCTAATAATGTTCAAAACTTTTTTCATAAGGCGAATAAAATTTTAACCTTCTTTCTCATAAAACGGCGAGATCGTGGAATCCATTACATTATTACTTTTGCATTTGTTAGAAATGTAGACGAGCTATAACTTATGCTTTTTCAAGTAGGTAATCCGCTTTCAATAAAATATTGACGGCTTGTTTTATTGGATAAAAATTATCTTATGTAACTTCGCGTTTATTCTATGTATTTTTAGAATAACTAGACGACCGCGACTTTGTCCCTGTGGAGTTTTTTAAGAACCCCGCGGGAATTCCTTGGTTTTCCGGGATAAAAAGTAGTTTAATTTAGGGTATCAGCTAAGTATTTCCGATCTAAACAGCTAAATCTATTCAGTCAATACTGTGTGAAGGAGTAACTAACCTCCAAACTTTCATCACATTTATAATATTAATTAAATTAGGATTAAGATAACTTCTCGTTTATTATTTTTCTATTATAAAATAATGATATCAATCTCATGCGGCGGGGTCGGGGGTTTGACCTCGGGCACTCCAACTTTTCAAAGTTATGTGCATTTTTAACCCCCGACCCAAAAAGAGGGGTGTTATAAGTTTGACGTGTGTATCTGTGTATCTGTCTATGGCATCGTAGCTCCTAAACGAATGAACCGATATTAATTTAGTTTTTTTTTATTTGAAAGGTGGCTTGGTCGAGAGTGTTCTTAGCTATAATCAAAGAAAATCGGTTCAGCCGTTTGAAAGTTATCAGCTCTTTTCTAGTTTTCTTATTGAGAGTTTTGTGTCGGGGGTTTTTAAATTTTGAGTTAGGTGTAAGCAATTAAAATATCACTGGTATGCTGAAGCAAAACATCGTGAGGATACCTACGCCTGAGAGTGAAGTCTGACAATCCGCACTTGGCCAACGTGGTGCACTGTGGCCAAACCCCTCCTCATTCTGGGAAGAGACCCGTGGTCTTAGCAGTACGCCGACGATGATGATGATGATGATATATAAATGAGATAGGTTTCTTCCCAACGAATTTTCATCGAACAAATTTTGATCGAAGCGGTAAAAGCTAGATACGGGTATCAATGCAGTCTAGAAATCTTAGAAGACTTCAATGTACCTAATTTGGAACTCAAATTTGATACTAAATTATTCGGTAAATTGTAAACACAAATGTAGAGCATTGTTTGTGAAAAGTGAAATTCGCACTGCATTGAAGCTATACTGGAAATGGACGTATTAATATAGAGTGGAGACTGACCTATTTAGTTTAAAGTAGGTATATTACCAGTCTCCTATACCAGGAGGAATGAGTTAGTATAAGTCTTTTATACCCAGGACGTTGGGTATAAAATTTTATAGTAAAAAGCTGAGGATCTTGAAATTAAGGTAGTAAAATTGCACTTAATTTACCTCTCAGCATTTGGGTCTCAAAGTTGGTACTAATTTTATTCGTTAGGTCGTAAACGCAAACGTAGAGCGGAGCGCTGTTTGTGTTTTTGTTTTATTTATTCATTCAAAATTACAAAGAAATTCAATTTTATAACCCCTGACCCAAAAAGAGGGGTGTTATAAGTTTGACGTGTGTATCTGTGTATCTGTGTATCTGTCTGTGGCATCGTAGCGCCTAAACGAATGAACCGATTTTAATTTACTTTTTTTTGTTTGAAAGGTGGCTTGATCGAGAGTGTTCTTAGCTATAATCCAAAAAAATTAGTTCAGCCGTTTAAGAGTTATCAGCTCTTTTCTAGTTTTCTTGTAGAAAAGAAGGATAGATAACCGTTAGGTTCATAATATTATGTCAATTGACAAATGTCAAGCTGTCAAGATGGACGTTGCCTAAATACATAATTATTTATTTGAAAATGATGTTTTGGAAAACTCAGATACTTTGGATCGTCGGGGGTGTTATAAATTTTTAATTTACACTTGTATACGTAGTTGTTGACTCAAGCTAAAACCATGTATTTAGTTTCGTTTGATTAATATATTTATTTGTTAAACTTGCGCTTTTTAATCTCATCAGAATTATTTATATAGATTATGCCTGATGAGTATTGAATATTTGCATGCTATAAAGTAAGTAGGTACAACATGAAGTTTGTTTCTACTTAGTTACAATATTATTTTTAACATCCTATGTACTACTCATATTCATAAAATTTATTGTATTTCATTTCATTTAACTAACATTCGAACTGCATCGGAGCCACGCAAAACTGGAAATGAATGTAGGTAATAGGTAGGTATAGCAGACTCATTACCAGTCTGCTATACCTAGTACCTTACTCCATGCATCCTACTCTATGGTACCAATCCCCCAGGGCGTTTAGGCGTAAAATTCTATATCATCATCATTGTCATCCCATCGTCGGCTCACTACTGAGCACAGGTATCCTCTCAGAATGAGAAGGGTTTAGTTATCTACATCGTAACTCAGAATATTCAATGAAATGAACAAAAATAGCTATCGCTATATAACTATCACAACACAGTTTGATGTTATAAACTAAGGTAAAGTTGGACTTCGTCTGTGGTGGCGTTTGCTGGCGCGTGTGGTGACGTTTTGGAGTGTTTTTTTGTTAGAAGTGGCCGGTTTTTGTGGTCTGCTGGTGTTTATTGGTGGTGGAACTGACTGGGAAGCGCTCTAAAGGGGCGCCGCGTGTATGTCGGCGGGCGCCGGCACAGACGAAGTCCATACATATACATATAGTTTCCCTAACTTGTAAATAACTACAAACTTGACATTGGCTAATCAGTGTAAAGCCAGACGAGAGAGAGAAGGTAAAGTTACACTAAAAGTTCTTAACTTTATTTAAGTAATAGAGTATTGAATAGTACTGGAATGAGAAAGAAAATGAGACTGTCTGAAAACTTTTATCAATATTCTGAGACCAAAAACTCATTATAAGTTGTAGTTCAGTCAATATGCAAGGAATAATTAGATGCCCTCCGAAAAAAGACCTACCGTAATTTGACATAATGTATCGTTAGGGGGGCATGTCAAGAGGTCACAGGAAAAATAAAAAGGTCGCACTGATTGCTGATTTTGAGAAATTCAAAAATGAATAAAAAAATTTTGAAATGCTTTTTTCTTGGAAACTATTGGTTTTAGGAAAAAGTTTTTTAAATAAAAATGTAGAGGGCATTGCGAACTACATTTTTTGTCATTGGAGTGACGTCATCCGACTTGAAATACAAAAAGTAGAGGGCGCTAATGGATCAAAAAAGTGTTTCAACGCTATTTTCGATAGGAAAAAATGATTTTTTTATAATAATGTAAATTGGAAAGTTGTTTGTCACAAAATTAGCTACAACTTTTATTTAAACAAAATTTTTATAAAACTTACCGTTCTCGAGGTACGACAAAATAATGAGCAACTTTGCTATGATTATAATAAAATGAAATACTGAAATAAAATGTACAGTTACTTTTATTGCTTCCATAACCTCCAATGATCTATAACTTAACTAAAAACTTCACTTGAGATTATATGAAATTTATTTTATTTAACTGAAACTTTTATTAGCTAACTAAATGAAAAAAACAAAATTGTCGAATAAATGTGTTTGTTTCAAAAGAAAGAAATAAACGTGATGCAAAACATAGATAAATTCACCTAAGTTCAAATTTTTGTTAAACAAAAGTTCAAATTTTTTGATAAAAAAGTAAGAAAACAATTACTGCTATTTCATTTGAATTAAAAAAAAAGATAAAAACTGAATGGCATGAGAACTGTGCAACGGCACGGTACATAATGTACAATTTGTACACTTCGACAAGTTCCAGCTCGAAAACGGTAAGTTTTATAAAAATTTTGTTTGAATAAAAGTTGTAGCTAATTTTGTGACAAACAACTTTCCAATTACATTATTATAAAAAAATCATTTTTTCCTATCGAAAATAGCGTTGAAACACTTTTTTGATCCATTAGCGCCCTCTTCTTTTTTGTATTTCAAGTCGGATGACGTCACTCCAATGACAAAAAATGTAGTTCGCAATGCCCTCTACATTTTTATTTAAAAAACTTTTTCCTAAAACCAATAGTTTCCAAGAAAAAAGCATTTCAAAAATTTTTTTTATTCATTTTTTGAATTTCTCAAAATCAGCAATCAGCGCGACCTTTTTATTTTTCCTGTGACCTCTTGACATGCCCCCCTAACGATTCATTATGTCAAATTACGGTAGGTCTTTTTTCGGAGGGCAATTTGCATATTGACTGAACTATTGCATCTGCATTAAACTCGTTGCTTAGATTTTAAATAAAGAATTTCATTATAAAAACAAATAAAACGGCTAAACTCACATACCAGATACTTACTTAGACACCATTAGTTCTGTATGCAATGATGATTAGCAGTAACGTGGAACCATCGTAAGATGAAGTAGAGACCTTCTTTCCAACTTTGTCTCCTCTCCCGGGGGGAGACTATTCTCACAAATTAGTCGATACTTGAATTATTTTTTAAACTGGACCTTTTCAAGTAAAGATTTTTATATAAACCTGTGAGGATGATACTGCCACTGTCAGAATCAAAATGCCATAAGCCTACGTTGTCGTATTAGTTTACAAATTGCGAAAAACCAAATTAAATTTGAATTTCGCGGGCAAGCCGGTCTCATGCCCCTTAAAGGGGTAAAATAGGGATTTGAAATATCACTCACGACTGTGAAAACACTAAAATAAATTTCATTCGGTGCAACGAGCTTCCTGATAATAGTCACGAGTGCAAAAGATAAATTAAAGAATTCTCTAAACGCATTGAGTTCCAGAGCTGCCTTATAACTTATCCGATAAACCTTGATTAATGTTTTAAAAGAATAATGAATTTTACGTAGCGAAATGGAATTTAAGTTATATTGTCAGAGAAAGATTAATACTAAAGAAAGTCATTTAGATTCCAGCGCTTTATTTAACCCAGTTACATAATAAATCTTCAAAGACTTATTTTTTATTTACATACTTTAAATAAAATTTCGAGCTTAAATAGTAATAGGACATTTTAATTAGGACATACATTTTTTTCTAGATACTTACATAAAAACAGTAACGCGACTGACTGACAGACAATGCAAAGGCTAAATCGGTGAATCGAGAAACTCAATTTTGTAGGTTCTGACTAAGAAAGGGTTTTAAGAAATTCCAACGGGATTCAAACGGGGTTTTTTCGCTCATAAAGTAAGTAGTTCGTAATACACCCGCGCTGCGAGTATCAAAATAGTTGACATAAATGGTAGCATTGATCGATATATCTAATTACCAAATCGCTGAGTGATAGTATTTATTGATTGCATTTACTTAGAAGGTTGATCTCTTTACAGCTCCAAGGGACCGAAGACTGATCTGATTACTTATTTTAATTTGGTACCTCCGTGCATTAATGAGAAAAAGGGTCTTGTCAGACAGACAGATAGATGGGAACAAAGACCAACAGACGGATAGGCAGACAGACGACCAAACGGATGGACGGACAGACGGCCAAGTAATCTTATAAACATTTCTTTTTAACTTTTGAGGGATGAAACCCTAAATAATATTATACCTACTTTTAGCTCTATTGCACATTCTATTTCTGTACTATAATGTAGGACAGTTACTTACCTAACATGATTTTATTTTATTTCTCATCATTTTATTGTTTAGAATCAAAACATAAACTTCTGCCTAATCGATTATTATCATTAGATTCATTTTTTCACAAAATATAATATTGAAGATTTTCAGACCGTAGAAGGGTCACTAAGGGATGGAAAATTCGGACCTTTGTGTAACTTGTATTATGAAAATCGGCCAGTAAAAGGTAGATACGTGCACTGATTACATTCCGTTTCTATTATTATTCTAAAGCCCCATAGAGTTTGCTATTTAAATATTATGTTCTTCAGCTTCTTAATCCTCTAATATTATAAACGCGAAAGTTTGTAAGTATAGATGTATGTTTGTTATTCTATAACGCAAAACCTACTGGACGGATTTGGCTGAAATTTGGAATGGGCTAGATTATAACCTGGATCAACAATTGGCTACTTTTTATCCCGGAGTCCCCCCGGGATTTTCAAAGATCTATCCACGGGAACGAAGTCGCGGGCATCATCTAGTATAATATACAAAAAGAAAAAGTCTTGACTCACTGACATATCTATTCATCAGCGCTCAGCCTAAACACTTGGACTTAAAAAATTGTAGAAAGAGATTCTCTTTCTAATGTAAACAAGGAATAAGGCCTGATTTTAGTAATTCTCATGAGATAGGGAGTAAAGGAGGTTTATATTTCCGCCGAGCGAAATCGCGGGCAGTTGCTAGGAATATGTTCCAATCATATTTCATCATTCAATAAGTAAAGCCGCAAATAATAAAAAAGATAAAAAGATAAATTTATTTGGCTCAACAATAAATATAATATACATAACCAGCTGTGTCTCGGAAAACAGGGCTTCCAGCTCGGTGTGTGTGTGTATGTGTGTGTGTGGGTGTGTGTGTGTGTGTGTGTCTAAAAGTTCATGCGCGAATAAAAAATGGAATAATGGAAATCATACGGCAAGACACTTAAGAAATACTCGTACTTTTTGAAAAGAAAGTATATCGCATTTTAATGCAGGAGGCTCTTCTAAGAAAAAAAGAATCAGTAAGTATTTAAAAAAAAACTAAATATGTTTGTATCTACCCTCGTGTTTTTTATTTTATTAACAGAGTGATTTGCTTTGTGACCTGACCGGAAAGGTAGCTCGGCATTGTTAATATTTGGACCACGGTGAACAAAGGGATGGCTTACAATGACACAAACTACTCACTTAGTAAAATAATATCATCATGATCCATCCGTCACCGGCCTACTACTAAGCAAGGCTCTCCTCTCAACATGACCATAGCTTGCCATGCTGGCCTAGTGCGGATTGGCAGACTTCACAAACCTTTGAAAACATTATGGAGAACTCTTAGGCATACAGGTGTCCTCACGAAGTTTTGCTTCGCCGTCAAAGCAAGTGATATTTAATTGCATAAAACATTATTCCGAAAAGTTAGAAGTGCATTCCCGGGATCAAACCCCGACCTTCCGAGCACGAATTATAAATACGCCATGTAATATGAACGTTTAATATAATTATTGCCTGCTGGCTGATGCCCGTAACTTTGTTCGCGTAGATATAGGTTTTTGAAACACCCGTAGGAGCTCTTTAATTTTCCGGGATAAAAAGTCGCTTATGTGTTAATCTAGGGAAAAATCTATCTCCCTTCTAAAATTCAGCCCAATCCGTCCAGTAGCTTTGGCGTGAAAGAGTAACAAACATACACACAGACCTTTTTAAATAGTCATTAGTGTGATTGTATAAGGAATGCCATTGGTTGTGGACGTGTCCCGATCGAAGCTTTTAAGGCACCACAAACCAGACACAAAGCTGCTGAAAGGTAATATTATAAGATCGCTCACGCAATGGACATCCAGCTTTTAGCATTATTTTTGTTAGAATTTGCGAATAATATTCAAAACGAGGCCGTTTAACTTTTTAAAACAGTTCCCTTGACTTCTTCTAACGCTTTTTTATGGCCGTTCCCCGGCTTCTATTATAAAAGTTTTGCTTGACAGGATGCGGGTGCTAGTGACTTGAATATGAAATTATGTGGAGCGGAAAATAAATTACGTTCTTGTTTATTGTCCTAAGGTCTTATTTAATACTTGTTGAGAATCTCACTGTCTAATTTGAAAAATCAAGGTAAATACAACTTTCTGGCGCAGTGGTGAGCGCTGTGATCTTATAAATGGGAGATTCTGGGTTGGACTCCCAGGTGGGTCAATTTTAGTGGTTTAGGTACAATATCTAAATTGAATACAATATCTAAATTGTAGAAACCTAAGTCTAAGGGTTTGAGCTGGGCGTGGATGAGTCGTCGGTCAGTAGTTTACACATTTAAATAACTGTCATAAGTATGCCTATAAAGGTAGCCCCTTGCCACCTTAGCCCTACATCGTCACTTACCATCAGGTGAAATCGCAATACGAGCTAACTTTGGTGGTATAGAGAACCGGTTCTCCAAAAAAAGAACAAAAATAGGCGTATATACCTACGTAAAAAACTACGCGCTAAGATTATATTCGCATATAATTAAGTAGTACTTAGTAACATTAAAAATAGCAATCAAAGCTTTTGTAGAAGTTTTCCAAATAAATTTGAACATGAAACAAGGTTAAAGATAATAAATGAACAAATAAAACTTTGTGTGAGTCATTTAACTTCACGCCTCGTCAGAAGCCCCGGAGTATTTTCTTAAGTTATGAAAGTTATAAGATAATTTAAAGGCTGCGGTTGACTGAATTTGAAAAGCTCTTTAGCTGTCAGAAGTTTGTCTGAACACCGTCAGAGGTATGCCGGAACCACAGCACACCAACCAACCCGAGGAACGGCCACTGTGAACGACGGAACGCCGCGCGTCCATCGTCCACAGGTCCTCCCGAGGGGTAGGGTTCGTGGAGAGGGCAATTCCCTTTCCACGTGCTTTATCCTCAACATCTACCTCGCCCGTCACCACACTGGACAGGCGAGAAACCGATGCATGGAGCAGTCAGTGATTGGATGGATGATGAAACACTCGTCACCAACCACCCAACACAGCCACACCCTCCGCTCGGGACACTCAGAGCAGACAAGACTCGTGTGGACAACATTCCCTCCCTGTCAGGTCAATTAGCTACGGTTAACAATATTAATAGAAATTGTTAACCATGTTACCAGGGTACACCCGGCCCAAGCGCTGCTGTTCCCCGCAACACTTAGGCATATTATGGAAAGGTTATCTGGCTGGTACTCCACGTCGCGTCGTACGCGTCTAGCATCACTCAAGCGCTTCTACAGGTCTACACAATCATCATCATCATGAACCCATTGCCAGCTCATTACTGAGCACGGGTCTCCTCTCAGAATGAAAACACTAGAGACTCTGAACTCTGATTTTATTAGTCTGACCTGAATCCGAGAGAATTTAACGGCTCTTTAGTACTACGGCCATTGTCTCAAGTTTGGATCGAATTTAATTAGGATTTGTGCACCAAATTCAATTAGAACTTTTAGCTGAAAGGAGAAGTAGAAAAAACACTGAACTGAACAAGTGCGAGTTAAACTCGCGTTAAGAGAGTTCCGTACGATAAAATATTTTATAAGTTTTTTCGCAAAATATTGAGATATTTATCATGTTATTCAAAGAATAGAGACTTTTTTCAGGGTTTAGGTCACAGAAATTCATAATATGTGTACCTTTAATTTAATCGATCTAGTAGTAATAGCTAATAGTAGAAAATAGCTTGTGACAAATGGACAGACAAACGACACTCGAGTGATTCTGTAAGACTTCTATTTCTTCACTCGTACCTACGGCAGCCTAAAAAAGCATGAGTAGTATAAAATTCACATTTTATATAGACAGCACGGATTATCATCATATGAATAAGTTAAGTGTAAGTTATTATAATTATAGGTAAATAAAAGCTGAAATTCATATGTTATTTAAAATCTCATAAATAAATACTAGTTTTAATTTAATTTTTAGTTTTAAGTTTATTTTATAAAAAAAACTCCTAAGTTGATGTCAATATTTTTTTTTAAAGACTTTAATAATAATATGTCATAGAGTTAGGAAAAGTTAAGATAAAATGGATATTTCTCAGGGCTAAATCTTTGGGAAATATTCGCATTACGCAGCATTCTCTTACTTTGACGAAGGTAAGATTTGGTTTGTCAGCTTTCCCAAAACTGATTATAGCAGTCTTTGAATCGAATCATTGTTTATTCGATAATATCATCCAAAATGGTGATGAACTGATGAATGCTGAGACTTTAGAAAAAAAAATTAATTGAGATTTTTCCTTGTTTTCTTATACATAAATTCATCCAATCCGTCTGTGTAGGTCTGTTGTGGAGTTTTACACTCAATTCTATAGTATAATGGTCTTGTGCTGTTTAAGTACGCCCAACGGTGCCCAGCGATTATTTTGTAGCTAACCATGGTAGTTTGTAATATTTTTTTGTGTCTTTCGGTGTTGAAGCTGAATAAATCAATATTTAACTTGTAATAGGGTTCCGTACCTGAAAGGTGCTAACAGGATCCTCCTCTGTCAGTCCGACCGTCCATCTGTCTGTCAGCGGGCTGTATCTCGTGAACCGTAGTCTCTTGCAGGGACTTGTAGGGATCTATTAAATAATTAACCGATTGGTCTGCTGAACACATCTCCACTTACGTTAGTATTATGCCTAATATTTAAGTTGAAGGCGGTATTTTAATAGTAACACGATGAGTCTCCTGTGACCGCCCAGTTTATTAAAGCGGAAAGGTTGTATTATCTCGGCATCGCTGATCTTTGGGCTTCAGTGAACAAGACAGCTGTATATTCGTATTAGAAAAGCGGCTTAAATTCCAAAAGCCGGTGATTATTATTGTTAAAGTGAAAACATTTTTACACGCGTTGAGTAATTTTGTGGATGGTCCAAAACTTCAAGGTCGCGTCACCGACATGCTAATGTTAATAATGCTCAGAGTGCCGAATATTATATTACAAACAAAACAAATGTTGATAGTTAAAAAATTATGAAATTTTAATTTTTGATAAGTATGTACTTAACAATAAATTTAAAATCCAAAAAAAGTTACTTCTATCGGTAATCCCCACTGATTGCCTATTTTTTCTATACTTCTCTATATAAAGGAAAAACTGACTGATTGACATACCAAACCAACGCACATTGTGGATACAGGCAGTGCAAACTGTTGAGTCTAGAAACTTTGAATTTTTCATGAAGATTTTCCAAGAAGTTATACCAAGACTTCGTAAGGCCTGGTATCCACTTAAGCGGAGCGAAGCGGAGATGTGTTCAGCTAATCAATCATAAGATTATCGACAGATGACGTGGCAAATCTGATTGGTCTTCCAAACTCATCTCCGCTTTAGTTTTCCCCCATATTAGGTATTTAGTGTAGAGACCTTCAAGTCAAACAGCATGCTCCATATTAGGTTGCATCATCACTCTAGCAGGTCTAGACTCTATACAAGCGCTAGTCTATAAATTAAAAAATGGGTTGCCAATGTACAAAATATTTTTACATTACCAACCCATAATTAAATCAAGTCGTAACCTCAAAGTTTAGCGTTAGTTGTAAAGAAGATGAAAGAAAGAATATTTTTATTCCCATTTTATCGCTACTGAATATCATATTTCTAAAGCATATAAAATCCAATATTGCAATCCCTCGTGAAAGAAAATCCGTAAATAAAAGACGCAGTCTCGGATGAGTGCCTACACGAACGAACAGAGGATACGAGTACGTTGAAATTTCCTCGTTTTCGTCAGTTAGTAGGTACCTAAGCTATGCCGAGGGCGTACAGGCCGTTAGCATTGCTTACTAGCTCGAAGTTACAATCCCTGAACACGTGAAGTAAAAGTTGGATTTACACCTTTGTAGGTACTATTGCTAGACAGACAAACTTTGCTATTTTAATATTAGTATGAAAGTAGAGTAATCCGCTATTCATTAAAATCAAAAGTACTTTGAAGTTGTACTTACTTACCTACTAAGTAGTAGGTATAATAATTGTAAGCATATTGGACAATCAACACCTGATGATGCGTCAGTATCGTATTGAATTATGGGAGGTAGTGTTGTGTGGGGCTTCTCCTGTACATATACATATAGTCCATGCTAGACATTCTGCCATAGAGATTGAAATCTAGTTTAGCAGATTATAGCAAAATTGGCTAACGTTTCCTTGGATAAGGTTCCGCAAACTGAGGTTTGCTTCTATCTCTCAAAATATGAAGACTCCTTTATGGATGTGAACATGAAAATATTATTTACGTGTATCAAATAATTTTTCTTAATAAAATTCCATTGATGGAAAGGAAAATATTGGCGCTTCTTTGAAAAACATCCAACAAGATAAATCATATTGCGTGGTAATGGTAAAGGTTTTTGAGATAATTTCTAAATAATATAGGTAGGCCTATAAGGCAAACGTCAACTAACTACTAAATAATAATAATAATAATTTACAAAGCTGAAGCTTCCCTGTCATGAACCCTTATCAGACATGTCCTGCCCATTGCTAGTCTGACGCTAACAAGTAGGTACTCCGAAGGGCTTTTCTCTCAAAATATCACGTAACAATATTATACCTACTTAATAAACAAGTTTAAATTAAAAATTTATAACACCCCCGACAAGTGAAGGTTACAGTAACTAGAAAAGAGATGATAACTTTCAAACGGCTGAACCGATTTTCTTGGAAGCTAAGAACACTCTCGATCAAGCCACCTTTCAAACAAAAAAAAAACGAAATTAAAATCGGTTCATTAGTTTAGATACCACAGACAGATACACAGATACATACGTCAAACTTATAACACCCCTCTTTTTGGGTCGGGGGTTAAAAAATTAATATTACAAAATTACTAAGTATATTATGTCCACTTACTCGATTTCTCCGACATCAATGATGTCTACAGCTTATTTAATGCAAAATCCTGTTTTATAATTCTGAAAATAGCTTAGTAATAATATTAGTATTAAGTAGGTATATTATCCTATGAGGCCTATATTATTCATGATGATGATTAATATTATGCTTCTGAGCCTATGTTATTATTTCATATTCAAAGGCTCAAAGCTTTGTTTTTCATCGCTTGACAAATTAGATCATCCTCATCAAATATTAATTAATCCAGAATGAGGGGCGGGATATATCAAAATCCCGTAGGTACTTAACTTTTTATTTCGTGCCAAACCCCCGTTCTGGAGTTGTGAGTGTTAATCTAATACCTAGTTTTAATAAACATAATAAAAAAGCTAGTCTATTATTATGACAGTGGCATGGATACATTAAAAAAAGGACTGCTTACCGTAACGATTTTAATTATTCTTAAATAAACTGAATTTGAACATGAAACTGAATTAAAAAAATTGTTTCATCTAATAAGTAGGTGCTTACCCAGTAGCACAGTACAGCAATGTCTGACGAGTCCTAATAGGTACTTACATTAGAAGAAGAAGTGTTACAATTGTTAGAATAGCTTTGCCGTACTTTGCATTCGATACAATATGACTCTTAGTAGGGAAGTTGTCAATAGGTGCGATATTTCAATTTTTCACTAGCTTTTTAATTTTTGAAAATATTTCAGACAAGGGCCCTGAACTGAAGAAAACATGCATTATGCCGGAAAATCGAAGGCGATTTTCCTCATGTTTTCTTTGTACCAAATTTCTTTGAATTCGGTTAAGTGAATGGACTGTGAATAGGTAAAAGACATACAGACAGACAGACATTTTGCATTATGAATTTTAGCAATAAAATGAAGTGTTCAACAGTTATTTATTTAAATCAGAGGTAGGCTTTTACCTACCGAAATTATTTCACCGCCCCAAATAAAGTTAAAACAAATGCGAACCATAATTACGAGAACTAATAAATGTTCCAGTACAACATTACGGGCAAGACAAAGTACCTATAACAATCAAATTAAACGGCTATTTTAACGTTACAGATGTTCACGACTCTGCAAATGCAAATTTTTAGGGTTCCATTCCCGAAGAGTTCCAACAGGACCCTGTTACTAAGCCTCCACTGTCCGCCCGTCTGTCCGTCCGTCCGTCTGTCTGACATTAGGCTGTATCTTATGAACTGTAATAGATATAGAGACTTGTCACAGAATGTGTACATTTCTGTTGCCGCAATAAATAAATAAAAAATTCAAAATGGCGCCATGTAAATTGAAAAAATAATAATTAAAAAGATCTTGTTAGATGATATGGACCTTTCGTGTGCGAGCTCGACTTGACCGGATTTTATTTTATTTAAAACTTTTTTTTATATAACATGTCTTCTTTTTTGGCTCAAGGATCTTGCACTTCGACACTAGAAGCTACCATCCATATCTGCCCTGAGTCAATTAAGTTGGTCCAATGATCTTCTGGAAAAATGCCATATTCAAATTAGAACCAAACTACTTTTGTATGGATAGCGCTGGCGAATGCGTTAAGGCTCGATGACACTGGGCTAATTTACGAGCTGCTAATCGGCGAGTTTAAAAGCTAGCGAGTGAGCGAGTAAGCGAGTGTCGATGACACACAAAACATTCCACTCGCTCAGTAGCCAACTAGCTAGCGTGTTGGAACTTTAGCTTTAACTGCCAAAACGCAGATGCTCGCAACTAGTTTACTAGCAGTGATGATGACACGTGGCTAGTTAACTAGCTTACAGGCCAACACGCCAGCGAATGGCGAGTAAATTAGCCCGGCTTTCTATTTTTCAAGCAGCGTTTTTACAATCTGATAATCAAAAGCAGATTGTGAAAAAGCTCGATGACACGTGGCGAGTTTACAAGTTACAAGGCAGCGAGTTCGCTAGCAGCTTGTAAACTCGCCCCGTGTCATCGAGGCTTTAGAGTAACTTCTCTTAACAAATTAACTACAAAGTAAATTATCAAAATAAACATGTTAAAAACTTGAATAAATAATATATTAAGTAGCTGAAAATATACGAAATAGTAATTACGGTAAATGATGTTATTTCATAAAATTCATTGTGAACTTAACAAGCATAAAATTACATACCTACTTACAATTTGTTTTAAGAGTAAATTGTCCTGAAACAACCGTAATTTAATTTCAGTAATAATATTTATGATAAATTATTCCTTTGCAAAAGAATACCTACTAGACAAATGGAATTTGGGGTTTTATGTTTACTGAATTTATCCTGCGACTTTGTTCATGTTGATTAAGATTTTTGAAAAATTCTTTTGTAATTCCACTTTTTCTGTAAGTTTACAATTAATAAATAAAAACAGGAAGTCGGTTCAAAGACAACCATTCTTATCCTAGTAGCATATAAACACAAAATGTAATAAAAAAATAACATTGCAAAAGGTTTCCACATAAAGAGGGGCGAGGCAAGCATGGCATCTCAAGCATTTAGCATATTTTTTCTCAAAGAGATAAATTCTCTCCTCCTAAACGTGTATCCTAATGTTCAAATACGGCGAGTATACCAAGTATTTTTGTTTGGAATTCACATAAGCATATAAATATTAAACGTATAAATACGTGAAACGTGAAAAACACACACAGTATAAGTGTGCACATGCCTAACCTACTTAGCTATTTCATAGTAAATAAACAATTATCAATTTGAGTAAGATAAATGTACATAATATAAGAGTGTTTACATTAGTAAGTCGTAAGTTAATCATGTAAGCTACTTACGTGAGTAAAATTTACATGTGTATCCGCGGCCGTAAAATGTCATTGGTAAGTTTTGACCATATTTTATCAATATAGCTATATTACGTATCATATACACTTTAAATGATCAATTCTTACGTATGTAGGTAGGTACAATGCAGTGTGACCAGTAGGTAAATATCACAATCCCATTGAAGGAGGTCATAATATGCTATTATTGAATGCCCCCTAAATACCTATGAGCGCAAAAGACCCATTTTGAGTTATTAGTGGTTTTGTGCTTAAAACAAAATAGGTTTTTCGATGAGGACGCCGAATCTCTGCCAGTTTTTACAACTATTTTGCCTGTTGCTATTTATATTGCAACATGTAAAACGCACGTTGATATTAAACCCGGTAATCTGAAGATTGTCTAGTTAATGTCGATAATAACCAGTTTTTTTGCGATAACACAGTATGACCTGTTTGATAAATATGTTATATATACCCTTGAAAATCAGTACCAAAAAATGATACATAAGATAAGATAAGATTACAAAATGACTAAGTGCGAAATATAAAAACCAACCTTATAGAAGGGATAAGCCATTGAGTAAAGTACCTACTAAAAGAACTAACTAGTGAAATTCGAAAAAAATTAACATGAAAACTGGAAGTACCATATTTTTGCTTTTGGCTGGATTAGCAATATGCAGTATGTTTCTTTTTTATATTTACTATTCAGCTCATGTTTTCATCATTTAAAGTAGTTTAGAAATAATATTACCCATTAACTAACATTATAAATGCAAAAGTATATTCTGTCTGTCTGACTTTATATCATCTTTTCGCCACTTAGATTACGTTCAGATTATTTTTTGATGATCAAAAATGGTGGTAATTATATTAATTAATTAAAATTTCCCAATAAAAGAGAAAAATTCGCTAAGCTTCAATTTATTTCGATTTAATAATATTACTATAATATAAATTGTGTATAAATTTTCAAATTTTTTAGTATTTTAACGTGGTACAGAAAAGTGCAATAAATAAAAACTTAATATAACATGTAAGTAAGTAAAACGAAAATTCAAACGAAAGTTAGGGCCAGTTTAAAATTTAAATATAACCACCCGTGAGAATCTAGGGCGGGTCAATTAGTAATCAATCAATACATATAAAAATACAAGTTCTGACTCAGTCACTGACTAATTCAACAAGGAACAGCCCAAACTTTTGGACCTAGTAATCTAAAATGTTGCACAGACCTTTCCATTATAATGTAGATAACGAATAAGCCCAGATTTTTTGAAATTTCCACTGGAGCCAAGCTGCGGGCGGTGGCTTGTAAATATTATAGCAAACCTACCTATATTAAGCTAGGAGTTCGTATTTAATTAAATAGTATGAGTGATCCAGCATTGATATATTGCGGTTGCTTTTGTTAATGGATGAAAACGTACTCAGGCATATTAAAAAAGTATTCGCAAGTCATTAATTAAGATAAAAGCTCAAGTTTTTATTCTGAATTAATGTTACTCTCACGTGTTCAATTAAAAATAACAGATCCTACTGTACATTTCCAACAATTTAAAAATTGCTTTTTAAAGTGAGGTAATTCATTAAATATATTAAACATAGCTGACGCGGACGCTCACAACTTCGTGTGGATTTATGTTCATTAAAAATCCCGTCGGAACTCTGATTTTCTAACATAAAAAGTATCCTATATCCGTTTTTAGGATGTAAACTATTTCGACACTATTTCTGATCTTTCCGTACAGATTGATTCATCGATTGAGGCGTGAAAAGTTAACACACAAACAGTCTGTCTACTAGTGTGTTTTCTTTTAACAGCCCATACGCTTAACTGATTTGACGGGTACGGGTACAAATATACGCTACTTCATATCCAAAATACACGCAGACGAAGTCGCGTCAACGAATATCAATCGATTGTGAATGTTAAGCAACGTTCACCCAAGCAGGTAATTGGATGGGGGGCCAACTTTGGAGATCTGAATTTCACGGTTTCTTTCCACCATGCCTTAGAGAGTACAACGAGCCGTCTCTAGGTGGTCCTTGTTATTATTACAATAGGTACTGTAAGAACCTAAATGCAGAGAGAGTCTATGGTTCTGACTCAATTTTTCGCTTTTTATGGATTTCAATAATATTATTTGTGTTAGTTTTGATAATATGGATGGTGTTGACGCGCGACTAATTTAAATGGGAAGCTGATGTGTCTAAATGATTTGTGCGATTGTAATGTATATAGGTGCTCCCACAGCAGTTATATATAGTTATAAAACAGCAGGATAACATTCAAAATGTTGTCGTGGTACACTATGTTTAATAACGTCATATAACTGATGTGTGGATGCACCTTAACAGGGCTCTCTCCGTCACTCGTTTCCACTCGTTTCATACAATCGTAGTTCCAATTTCATTTGAATATTAAGCAACCAAAGTATATGAAATTTTGCAGACATATTCTAGAAACTAATATCTGTGTCTGTGGTGTTTTAGATTTTTCTAATAATATGTAGTTTTAAAATTACAGGGGCTCAAAGATTTGTATGAAAATTTTAAGACCGCGTAACTTTGAAACCGAATATTTTAACAGAAATCTGGAAAACCACAGACATAGATATTAGTTTCTAGAACATGTCTGCAAAATTTCATGGACTTTGGTTGCTTAATATCCAAATGAAATTGGAACTACGATTGTATGAAACGAGTGACGGAGAGAGCCCTCTTAAAACTGACCATGAGCTTTATTTATAGATGGGGCAGATCTGGAGGACATGGCGAAGGTGTCAAGTAATAGACTTGTAAATGGACAACTTGCATATGAAGGCCAATTTCCATACGCGGTAATAAAATGTTTATTGTACACGTATAACTACCACGTACATAAAACATAAGTACCTTCCTTACCTGTCTTTTCACCTTCGACCTTTTGCATCCCGAAGACGAACATAGGGTTAGTCAGAAACTCCTACATTGAGCCTAAAGTTGCCTTCAAACTACGGAAATATAATATAATAAATAAATATCGCTCAACCTACTTTGAAACGTCACTGTTCACACTGAGATGTAATATTATATTACATCTCAGTGTAATATCATATTACATCTCAGTGTGAACAGTGACATTTCAAAGTAGGGTGAGCGATATTTATATATTATATTATATTTCCGTAGTTTGAAGGCAACTTAAGCCTTAAGATTTATAAGATCACACGCTCACCTCATTGAGCTAGGAAGGTCGTCAAAATAATGTACGTAGTAAATACGATTTAAATTTGATTATATTTATTAGAGAATTAAAATTGATGAAAATTGATGAAAGCCCTACGGCTTTCAAAGGAGATTGAATTCGACGCTTTATTATGTCAAAAATGGCTACATATTAGAAACTGAAACATGTGCACCATTTCAGTTATATCCTGTATTTGAACAACAAATACTAAAATTAGATAAATATTATAAAGAAACAAAATTATTTCATTTAATGGTTATATATTCAATTAATGAGCATAACACAATTTCACAATAATGTTAATAGATGGCAGTGAATACAATATAACTACATATTATGTATTATGGGTATGGAAATTATGGGATACCGCGAGGTGTCTAAACGGAGCGAACCATGAGTATTTCTTCCCTTTATTTGCTGAGAAAATTATGACTTTTTTGGTATAGGTGTCAATACAATTATTGTTGAGTAACGGAACTCAAACGGAAGACAGAGGACATCGGTGTGGCGGTGCACTTTTCACACGCTCCCACGTGGTCACTGCAGCCAGCTGTCTGTATATAAAAGACTAGTGTTTTGCTCGGTGCGCGAGCTGCTAAAGCAGCTCACGTGACGTGGTAAGGTTAACTTTTATAATATAAAACCAAATTGATTTATTAAGATAAATCACCCCGAAAAACCCCATAAAATGACAGGCATTTCTATTTTTTGTAGAAAATGTAAGTCCGCCATCTTGGATTTGAAAATAAATGTCATTATCAAATCAGCACCCTGGAAACCCTGAAAACGATATCCATATTATTTTTTGTAAATTAGGATAATAAGTTAGTAGGGTGCGTGGGTGCGCGGACCACTAAAGTGGTCCGCGAGCATGCAGCGTTTGTTCCACCGAGTAGACCTTCGGACTCTGATCATCTTTTGCCAAGAAACCACTCTTCCATCTTTTATAGCCTCCGAGATAGACACCGACGAAATTTGTACGGCGGCCATTTTGTTTTTCCAAAATTTTCCACTTTTTCTATTAATCGTTTAGTACATTCTTCAAAGATTGCGAGTTTCAACGAAATCGGTTGGAAAACAAAAGAGTTGCAAAAATCACGTCGGTCGCCATCTTGTTTTTCTGAAATTTCATAATTTTCCCCTACTCATATCGCGCATCCGAACATATCTCCCAAACATCAATGTATCGTTTTCTGTCTCTTTCTAGGAGAATGAGACATTCATAATCGCCATACAAAATGTATGGAAAAATAAATTCCGCCATTTTGAATTTTTTTTCTATTCATCGAGATCTTGATTCTCTTTTGCCAAGAAACCACACTTCCATCTTTTATACCCTCCGAGCTGGACACCGGTGAAATTTGTATGGCGGCCATCTTTTCTTCGCCATTTTGAATTTTTTTTCAGCTTTTTGGCAATTGGATGACGTCATGAATGACATTTGCTCGAGCACCCCCCACCTATCTTCAATACCTTAAGCGGACCCTTCACCCGTCTCCGATATCCTCAATCATCAGCTTTCTCCATAATTTTGGCTTACTAAGTTTTTGTTTTCTATATAACACCATCAGTGAAAAAAAAATTTTTCATACAAAATTTTACAGGAGTTTCTTAGTTGAAAATCTCCCCAAAACTGGCAACACCGGTTGCATATCTCCATACTGCCAGCCGAGATAGACAATCGATTCATACATACTGACTTTCCAAAATGTTGCCAACTGCCTCAAAAACGTGATCAAAATTTCGAAAAATTAAAAAAAATACAAAATGGCCGCCAACTCGTTTCACAGAAAAATTTTACACGGTTTTATAATTTTCCTATTAACTACAGGATATACCGCTCCCGATGACGTTTCAATCTCTCATCTCGCTCGCACCCACGCGAAAGGGGATACCGTGAAAAAGACCGTGTCGAAAATCACTTTTACTTTGATAAATTCCAGTGTTGCCAGTCTCCGGTGACAAAAATACCCAAATGTCATTTGTACGAGCAAAACACGTAATCACTCATACTCGGATTTTGCTAAAAGTGCGTATTTCGATTTTTTACAATTTCCCGAAAATCTTGAAATTTCCCTAAAAATGGGGTAATTTTTTCCCACCGATCTATACCTCGAGCCTATACGTACAACTGCTTCATAGAAGCCGAATCGCTCCGATGTTGCCAACTTTGAGATATTTAACTTTTAAAATTGCGTTTTTTCGTACCTCGAACAAAACGGCCGCCATAACAGCCGCCATCTTGAATTTTTAAAAACCACTCCCGTTCTGTCAAAATACAGGATAATCGTGGGAGAAACCAAGAAAAATAATTATCCTCGATTACCCCGTTTCGGATCTGTGGCGCCGCGGTTCGGGGTCGAAAAACCAAAATTTTCATAACGCTACGGCTCGGCCGCCATTTTGTTTTTCCAATTTTGTCCACATTTTCTTTTAACCATTTACTACTTTCTTCAAAGTTTGCAAAATTCAAAAAAATCGGTTGGAAAACAACGGAGCTGCAAAAATCACGTCGGCCGCCATCTTGTTTTTCCGAAATGTCATAATTTTTCCCCAGAGGACTCCCGAATCCGACCACATCTCCCCTACATCATTATATCATTTTCCGTCTCTTTCTAGGAGAACAATTATGTCAATGAGTGAGTGGTAATTGAGCTATATATAGTATAACTAGTGTTTTGCTCGGTGCGCGAGCTGCTAAAGCAGCTCGCGTGACGTGGTTATGTTAACTTTATTATATTTAACCAAATTTATTTATTAAGATACACAATTCACCACAAAACCCACAAAACGACACCCATATGAATTTTTTCTTAAAAACTGCATGTCCGCCATCTTGGATTTCAAAATAAATGTCGTTATCAAAATCAGCACCGTGGAAAACTCTGAAAACGACATCCATATCATTTTTTGTAAAAAACGGGGTAGTTGAGATTAATAAGGTAGGGTGCGTGGGTGCGCGGACCACTAAAGTGGTCCGCGAGCATGCAGAGTTTGTTCCACCGAGTAGACCTTCGGACCCTGATCATCTTTTGCCAAGAAACCACTCTTCCATCTTTTATAGCCTCCGAGATAGACACTGACGAAATTTGTACGGCGGCCATCTTGTTTTTTCAAAATTTTCAACTTTTTCTATTAATCATTTACTACTTTCTTCAAAGATTGCGAGTTTCAACGAAATCGGTTGGAAAACAAAAGAGTTGCAAAAATCACGTCGGTCGCCATCTTGTTTTTCTGAAATTTCATAATTTTCCCCTACTCATATCGTGCATCCGAACATATCTCCCGTACATCAATGTATCGTTTTCCGTCTCTTTCTAGGAGAATGAGACATTCATAATCGCCATACAAAATGTATGGAAAAATAAATTCCGCCATTTTGAATTTTTTTTCTATTCATCGAGTAGACCTTTAGATCCTGATTCTCTTTTGCCAAAAAACCACACTTCCATGTTTTATGCCCTCCGAGCTGGACACCGGCGAAATTTGTATGGCGGCCATCTTTTCTTCGCCATTTTGAATTTTTTTTCAGCTTTTTGGCAATTGGATGACGTCATGAATGACATTTGCTCGAGCACCCCCCGCCTATCTTCAATACCTTAAGCGGGCCCTTCACCCGTCTCCGATATCCTCAATCATCAGCTCTCTCCATAATTTTGGCTTACTAAGTTTTTGTTTTCTATATGACACCATCAGTGAAAAAAAAATTTTTCATACAAAATTTTACAGGAGTTTCTTAGTTGAAAATCTCGAAAATCTCCCCAAAAATTGGCAACACCGGTTGCATATCTCTATACTGCCAGCCGAGATACACAATCGATTCATACATATTGACGTTCCAAAATGTTGCCAACTGCCTCAAAAACGTGATCAAAATTTCGAAAAATGAAAAAAAATACAAAATGGCCGCCAACTCGTTTCACAGAAAGATTTTACACGGTTTCATAATTTTCCTATTAACTACAGGATATACCGCTCCCGATGACGTTTCAATCTCTCATCTCGCTCGCACCCAGGCGAACCGATCGCCCCTAAAAAAGACCATGTCGAAAATCACTTTTACTTTGATAAATTCTAGTGTTGCCAGTCTCTGGCGACAAAAGTACCTAAATGTCATTTGTACGAGCAAAACACGTAATCGCTCATACTCGGATTTTGTTAAAAGTGCGTATTTCGATTTTTTACAATTTCCCGAAAATCTTGAAATTTCCCTAAAAATGGGGTAATTTTTTCCCACCGATCTATACCCCGAGTCTATACGTACAACCGCTTCATAGAAGCCGAATCGCTCCGATGTTGCCAACTTTGAGATATTTAACTTTTAAAATTGCGTTTTTGCGTACCTCTAACAAAACGGCCGCCATGACAGCCGCCATCTTGAATTTTTAAAAACCACTACCTTTCTGTCAAAATACAGGATAATCGTGGGCGAAACCAGAAAAAATAATTATCCTCGACTACCCCGTCTTGGATCTGTGGCGCCGCGGTTAGGGGTCGAAAAATGAAAATTTTGAAAACGCTCCAGCTCGGCCGCCATCTTGTTTTTCCATTTTTTTTCACATTTTCTATTAACCGTTTACTACTTTCCTAAAAAGTTGCGAGTTTAAACAAAATCGGTTGGAAAACAACGGAGCTGCAAAAATCACGTCGGCCGCCATCTTGTTTTTCCGAAATGTCATAATTTTTCCCCAGAGGACTCCCGAATCCGACCACATCTCCCCTACATCATTATATCATTTTCCGTCTCTTTCTAGGAGAACAATTATGTCAATGAGTCAGTCAGTCAGTGGTAATTGAGCTATATATAGTATAATACTGGAGGGTACGTAACACACCTATTCCACACCGCACACCACACACCACACACCACCACAATACGACAATGGTACGACAAAATAAGGCTAGTTACTCATAATATTATGAAGTTATATTAATATTATTTTTATTAGAAACTGCATCTAAACATATAAAATCTTCTATAATATAATAAAACATGATCTTGATCACATACTATTATGTTTTAAGTTTTAACACTAGTTTTTGTTTCATTTCAATACATGCCTATAACAGAAGAAAGAAATGTTAGTAGGTCTTACACTTTTGAAACGTTTTGGGCCTGAAAAAGTAACCGATAGACAGACAGACAAGCATTTTTAATGTGTGAATGTTACTGTTGCTTCTGTATGTAACATTATCGAAATAATATTAAGGAAAAAACATTTTTTAATAATAGGTAGTTTAGTAAGTACAAAGAATAGTTACAAATATTTTTTACACGCTGACACAAATTACCTATTTAACGTTTCAGTACCTTTACCGAAGCAAATGATATACTACTGTGAAAATAAATTTTCTAAGGTATAAATGTAAACAGTCCGCGCAAACAACGACTGACACTAAACATTACTTTTCCGAGATATTTCTCTAAGGAAATAACATTTTGCACACAGGTTGTTGCAAACATGCATAAAGTTCTATAAGTACTAGTTGACCCGCCCCAGCTTCACACGTATTAAAACACAATATGAACTTCCTTAGAAATTATATGAAATGACAATAAAACCCGTTTTTTTTTTTATTTAATCGTAATCAACAGCGTTCACAAAATTATTATTATAATCTTATCCTAGGTTTTATATGAGGCCACAAGAGATAACTAAGTTTAAAATGAAAAATATTTAAAAAAAATGCATGTATTACGAAATTAGACGTTTACAAGTGAGAAATTAATGTCATAAAATTAATTTCGTGCTACAAATTTTGTATTGTAAATTCCGCTTAGTGAACCAAATTAATTAATATTTTTTTAGAATTGAGATATACTTTATAAATGTTTTAATCACTAGTGGATAATAGATATTGGGCACATAACTTGTGTGCTTTTGCAAGATAACTATAAAGTTACCGTGTATATTTACGGTATCACACAATCTTTTGTTCAAGGTATATAATAATACTAGCTGATGCCCGCAGCTACGCCCGCGCGGATTTAGGATGCATGTATTATACATATAAACCTTCCTCTTGAATCACTCTATCTATTAAAAAAATTGCATCAAAATCCGTTAAGTAGTTTTAAAGATCTAAGCATATATAGGGACAGACAGACAGGGAAGCGACTTTGTTTTATACTATGTAGTGATGATGTACGTCCAAAATAACTTATATGAGTAATTTCGTGATTAAACAATCAATAAGTGACTAATCAGTAAATATGTGAGTGGATCAATAATTAATCACTTAGGTATACGTAAATGATAAGCTGCTAAACTTATTAGTCACTAACCTCGGACTAAAAAAGAAAATAATAAATAGATTGTGAAAGATTTCACGTTTTCCTTTTATCCATTACAAGTTTGACATTTTTGACTGCGATCTCACCTGGTGGTAAGTGATGATGCAGTTTAAGATGAAAGCGGGCTAACTTGAAAGGAGGTACGGGGTTTTAATAAACCGATATCCCTTATATTCTGTTTCTACACAGTATGGTACCAAAACGCTAAATCGCTTGGCGGCACGGCTAGTAGTGTAGTCTCTAGCCACGGCAGAAGCTTCCCACCAGACCAGACCAGATACATACACAGATACAGATACTAACAGACTATAAACGATACTTATAAAATATTCAAAAGTCAATTTGTTGCAGTAACTTCCAGCTCCTAAGTGCTAACGAGATGAGAGTATTCGCCGGTGCTGTTCTACTCACAAACGATACATCTTCTGATCGGGTTAGGGGTGTATCAAACATCACTATCCACCCAGAATATACTGGACCACCAGCCTTCGTCAACGATGTGGCTGTTCTTGCTGTAAGTATACCTATATATTCATATTCCTTACTATTTGTATTTAGTGAAGTTTCCCTAGCGCGTTACTCAGCGTTTTCCAAGCCAGAGTAGTTCTCATCTCAGGATAAACCTATCAAACTCAATGAAATATCGTAGACTCGTTCTAGAAACAAAATATATCTTGTCCAATCTATAAAATCTGTGGTTTGCCAGATTTCTAAAAAATGTCTGGTTTCAAATTACCTCAGAGCCCGTATTTCTTTAAAATTACACATTTTTACAGAAATCTGGAAAATCACAGACACAATACCAAACCAGACTGAAATTAGAACGCTAGCAAAAGCGAAGACAGGGGATAGTACTGATGATTATTGATAAGGTACCAAAAAAAACTACGAAAAAAAATTACAATAATCCTGTATTTTCAAAAGTTTACAATATTATATTGCAAATAAAACATCTGACTGACGCTAGAGATCAACGAACGTCCCGTAAATAGGTCACTCGAAGTCAACCCGAGTTTCACACGCTATACGATGCGGGTTTCAAAAATACTAAATCAATAAAACTACAAAATAAGGCAAATGGTTATTGGCATTGGATTGTGTTAAGTTAGTATAATAATAACGCTTTTTTGCTAGCGTTTTGGTTACATCCTGTATATAAACGTTTTTTATTACTTTTTTTATTTTTAGAACGTGTCTACAAAATTTAATTAAGTTTGATTGGTTAATAATTCAAATGAGAATCAAACTAAGTTTGTTTGGAGTGCGCTACAAATAAACTCTTAAACAATTTATATATCACTAGTTTATGCCCGCGACTTCGTCCGCGTGGACTACACAAAATTTTAACTCCTGTTTTACCCCTTTAGGGATTGAATTTTCAAAAATCCTTTGCTTCAAAAATCTGCTTGCTAAATTTCAGCCCGATCAGTCCAGTAGCTTGAGCTGTGCGTTGATATATCAGTCAGTCAGTTTTTCCTTTTATTTTATATGTGACGGATATCTACTAAACTGTACCTGCTGCATGGTGCTGGAATAGCGATGTAGCACCGGAAAGCGCAACTTTGGCGGACCATCTTCTAGAAAAATAGATTACATCACACGAGTGTGACTCGTGAGCCATTGAATTCATGTAGTAACATTCTACCGGTTCACGACAACGAAACTGATTCAAATGAACAAAATGAGTTTCATTCCCATAAGATTAACTCGTTAACCTGGTGCTGCAGATACCTACTGCCGAGATATGAAGAGCTCTTTTGTGAATAGATATTTTGTGTACCAAAGTGCTTATAACTTTGTCATTGAATTTTTAAATCCAACTCCTCAGTTATGAATTAATGTTGTATTGAAAGTTAAATAAAAATGTTTAATTTAAAATTTTACTTATTTACAGCTTCCTGTACCGTTTGCTGAAAATGTTGTGACTCCTGCGGCGTTGCCAAGTTCAAACCACAACCCACCGGACTTCACGACTTGCACGGTTACTGGGTGGGGTGGATACGACATGACTTCACAAGTAACTCTAGTTTTATAATTAGTATAGGCATATTTAGGAACTGCCTTGTTGGTCTAGTGGTCAGCATGTTCGACCGCGGACAAGGTCCTGGGCATGATTCCCGGGTCGAGCCAAAAATAGGTATTGGATTTTTCTGTCAAGAAATTATCAGTACTAGCCTGGAGTTAGGAAGTTGGCGGTGCACGTAAAGCCATCAAGTCCTGCGCCTGATCATTCTCCGGTCGTGTCGGATTTCTGTCTCAGTGGGCTATGAGAGTGAGGGAATAGAGAGTGCACCTGTATTTGCATACACACTTGTCGCATTATAATATCACCCGCGAAGTTGGCCTCTTTGATGTTGGTCGCCATGGCAGAAATTCGGTTGGCAGATTATCTATGGCTGTAATGCTATTTATGATAAGCACTATTAAAGTTAGGTCTAAATTAATATAAAAAAAATTGTATGTTTATTATAAAAAAGACTGAAACTCATGTTTGTATAAATCAGTGCAGCCCGACTAGTTTCCTCGCCCGTTTTTTTACTAAAATGATAATAATTTATGAGTACGAAAATCTAAAATCTTTAATTTATTTAGGCAATTAGGATACCTAATACATATTTTTTTATTTAAGTATGTAGTAGGTAGTTGTTTCTATTAATAATATTGTCTTTCAGGCTAGCTTGCAACTGAGATACGTACACAAGTACATATATAACCAGAATTTATGTATGTCCATATACAATAGTATGATTGGTGCTACGAATATTTTACCATCTATGGTGTGCGCTGTTTCGTTGGATCTTTTATCTTCAAATTGTAATGTAAGTGCGAGAATATACATGGTATTGCTTTTTTAACCCCCGACCCAAAAAGAGGGGTGTTATAAGTTTGACGTGTGTATCTGTGTATCTGTGTGTCTGTGTATCTGTGTATCTGTGTATCTGTCTGTGGCACCGTAGCGCCTAAACTAATGAACCGATTTTAATTTAGTTTTTTTTGTTTGAAAGGTGGCTTGATCAAGAGTGTTCTTAGCTATAATCCAAGAAAATCGGTTCAGCCGTTTGAAAGTTATCAGCTCTTTTCTAGTTACTGTAACGTTCACTTGTCGGGGGTGTTATAAATTTTTAATTTACACTTGTTTAGTCAATAATTATTTAATCGTAGTTTTTTCTAACTAAGGGAGTGAAACTTCTTTAGGCGCGATACGGAAGCGATAATTCTAAAAGGGTGTCCATAATGAAAACGCACACATTTGATGTGATGGGACCATGGGTAGAAAGTTTAGTGAAAATTGGTAAGTTATTAAGAAGTATTAAGTAATAAGAAACGGTGAAACATGAAAAAGATGAGACGCCAAGAAGTTGATGCATTGCTCGAAGAAGTTTCACTCCTTGAGGTTGACGTTTTTTTATTATTTTGTCTTAATTATTGTGTGACCTAGGCATAGTAGGTAATTACTTAATCTAAGGTGGGCACAAGCCTAACACATTTTTCTACCCGGATGAGCACCATTTTCATTATTTATGTAATATATCTACCAAAATATACAATATATTTAAGTGCAATATTTACAAAAATTATTATTATTTGCAAATAATATAACGTGAATCTGTTTTATTAGGTACCTATCTGAATAATATAATAATCTGTACCTGTTTCCTTTTAATCTTGTCATATTTGCTACTGATAACTTTATCGAATCTATACTAATAAATAAAATTGGAGTGTCTGTCTGTAATTTCGAAATAACTACCTCATATTAAGCTCATATGGTTATTTGAACGATACCATAACTGAATCACACGTTTTTAAAATTTTTGTCTGTCTGTCTGTCTGTCTGTCTGTCTGTCTGTCTGTCTGTTTGAAAAGGCTAATCTTTGGAACGGCTGAACCGATTTTGACGGGACTTTCACAGGCAAGTAGAGGATTGACCAGGGCGTAAAATAGGCTACTTTTTTAACCGACTTTCAAAAAGGGAGTTGTGTTTTTCTACCTATGTACACCGAAATCTCCGAGATTTCTGAACCGATTTGCGTCATTTCTTTTTTAATCGATAGAGGAACTTTGCGACATTGTTTCATAAAAAATTTGGAGTCCAACTCCTCAATCCTGTTGCTGCAGGGGATCTGACCAATCCACGCGGGCGAAGCTGCGGGCATCAGCTAGTTGTAAATAAAATTGTGCACAAGAAAATAGCGTTTACCTACTCACTACATATAAATATTATCTTTATGCTGAGGTTAATGCTTGTATGACTTTTTTAAACGGAAATAGCTGCTTTTACACTACACGCTTCTTTACGCGTGAATCGGCTTTCGTACGATAAAGAGCGCGCATGTAAAGATGAGCAAGGAGAAAGAGGATGCGTGTCCGCCCCGCCCTCCCACGCAATCACTCGTGTTTTCAGTCCTGCAAGTCTGAGCACGTCAAACATTTTTAGACTGACTGACTGAGTGACTCATCGACTGACTCACCAACTGACTTACCGACTGACTCACCAACTGACTTACCGACTGACTCACCGGCTGACTCACCGACTGACTGACCGAGATATACCTAATAACCGAGTGTTCGGCACTAATACCACGGTAATATTACCGTGCTAATACACACACAGAGCACACAGTAAATTCGACATTCGGATTTGATCCGACATTTCTAGATCTCAATTATCTTGTATTCGGATCGGGTGCAGTGTGTAAGAGCCTAGAAACTCGTACGTAACTAACACTTAAATTCATAGTCAAGATGGGGCTTCTATAGGGGACCATTCAGATGACATGTAGGGGAGAGTGTGGATGAAAGAGCCAGTTTTGAATAGTGTAGAAAAAAACACACTTTTACTATATTATCTTCAAATGAAACTAGGTTTTCTTATAATCACTTTAATTGGTAATGTTATAAAATAAAAATAAAGAGGATAACAACGCTGATAATCTCTTATATAAATAGTTTAAAAAAAAAAGGAAATCGGCTCTTTCATAGCAGCAGGTCAATGAAAGAGCCACCATGTGTTATGAAAGAGCCGATACCTACTTTTGAGGTACTAAACGGTTTTTTATCAATTAAAATTATGTTAAGTATTTAAAATCAGATTAATACTAAGCTTACTTTAGTATTTCTATGAAAATCACAATTTTTAAACAGTCTCAGTAATAATTAAACATTGTCTTAATCAACAATTAAAACTTTTGAACTTTGTCTTAGTCAAAAATTAAATAATTAATAAAAATTTGTCTAAAAACATAAAATAGAGCCCTTTTTCGTATTCTTACTCTATAACTTAAAAAATAAAAACAATTTAAAATTAAAAACATTTTTGGCAGAAGAAATTAATCACCCCTTTGAGGCCACACGATAACGCTAACGCTGTTCTATGTATGGACTGATTTCCAGCAAGCACTTCTTTTACAGCCTCTTCTATTGCAGCAGTTGTGGGCCTTACCCGTTTTTTAGCTGTTGACGCTTGCGAAGACATATCTTTTTATTCTGAAACATATATCATATAATAATGAAATAACTAAAATTAAAAATTTTGGACACCCCCGACCTCTATAAATATGACTGGTAGAGAATGCCATTAGGCATTAAGTCCGCCTTTTGTTTTTTTTTTGTATTTTGTGCAATAAAGATTAAATAAATAAATAAATAAATTATAGCTAAGAACAATCTCTATCATATCAGTTATCAAACAAAAAAAAGAACCATCAGAATTAGTCCATTGGTTTAGGATCTACGTGGCCATAGACACACACACACACACACACAGAGACAGACACACAGACACACACGTCAAACTTATAACACCCCTCTGTTTTCGTCGGGGGTTAATTAAAACTAAACGATGTATTGAATGAGCCAGTTTTCGTGTCATGAAAGAGGCGGCTCTTTCAAAGCATAAATAACTGGCTCTTTCAAAACACGACGCTTTTAAAAATATAACTTCAAAAAAAAGGCACTATACCAGAACGCTGATCTGATATTATTTATGCAAAACAAGGGCAAATATATAGACGCCAATACTGTATATCAGTTTTGTCAACTTATGCAATACCCTTTTTTAAAAAAAAGATGAAAGAAACACAAAGAAACTTACTTTTTGGCTTCCGAATTTTCGTAACAGTCCTGTGAGGCCATTTGCTGTCGTAAAACTGTCAAATGTTTGTGGGTAACAGCTATCCAGTGTTGCCATTTAAGGAGTAAAATTAAACTTGGGTAGAATATCGATAAGTAATGGAAAATCACATCGGCTCTTTCAAAGCCTGGCTCTTTCATGCACACTCTCCCCTACGTTTGGCAACCCTCTAAAGAAGTCCCCTAAAGAATTCCCTATCTCGACTATGAATTCCAGTGCAAGTAATTAATAAGTAGTTACGTAAGATTAAACTAAACTTAAAATTCTCTCTTTTTTTACAGGGCGATTATGGAAATCCATTAGTCTGCGCGGGGACTTTCACTGGTATACTTTCCCAATCAGATGGTTGTTCTAGATCATCGTTTCCTGAAATTTATACCAGAATATCCAACCAAACGCGTTGGCTAAGAAGCGTGTCAGGATCCTCGGCAATATACGCACCAGGCGTATTTGTTACAATTGCAGTATTCTCTGTCATGCAAATACTTTTTACAGCGTAATTGAACTAGATTCAAGACTGTCTGTGACTCATTTTATTTAGTTTTATTGTTTGATATTTTTATATTAAGTAAGTATTTATCATAATAAATAGGTACAATAAGTCAGAAATAAAATAATTTATTTCAAAAAATTTGTTTTTTTGTTACCTGTTAAACACTAGGTACAGACAAAAAAAAATCATTCGTCATCCCGATCAAACCCTATAGTTTTTCGGCATGAAACCCGGAGTGTTAGCTATGAGTACTTATGGCAAGTGTTGTTCAAATCCGTTCAATCGTTTCAGCGTGATGCAGGAACAGTCAGATATACCTACTTATTTGTGTTTGTTTTAAAAAAAAAAAATACTGTTTTGAGCTTATAACCTAATTAGATAAGTAGGTGGTCCATGCAAGTTACAGCACTAATAAGCAACTTGGGCCTAAAGACTTAAAAGACTTAGGAAAGAGTACTACATAATACATCTTGAGATGGTAAAAGGTAAAAGGCGAAATGGGGCAAACACTTCTACTTTAAGATTTCCGACGTACAAAGATCGTATTGACTAACACTTATCCTTTTCTTCCTAATACACAACAAACACCACAAGGTAAAAACCAAACAAAGCGAACGTTGCAATCCTTAAGACAACAACTGCAAATCTTCGCTTACGGGCCATGAAAAGACAATGGGCAAAAATGTACATTATTATAGATCCTTTTTTTTTTAATAATATAGACTAGCGCTTGGCTGCAATCAGACCTGCTAGCAAGTGATGATGCAGCCTAAGATGGAGCGCGCTTGCCTAGAAGGTGCCTATTCACTCTTGACTTGAAGGTATCCATATTATATGTGGAAGGGAAAACTGATGCCGGAAGGGCGTTCCATATCCTAGCGGTTCGGATTAGAAAAGAGAAAGCAAATCCCGGTCTAATTATCCAACAGTGTTAGAACCTATGACATATGAAAGCATATTTTTGGGTACGTTATATTATGTTATGTAACAGAACACGTAGATTAACGGGCAAGTCAAAATCGAGCGTAATATATGGTGTTTTGGTATATTATCTTCAAAATTGAGAAAGCATTAATTGCTTGCTGCTAGTTGAAAATCGTTCGCGCTCAATTTTGACTTGACCGCCATAGTATGAAATAAATTGTAGGTACCTACCCCAAAAGCTTTTATACTCGTATGGCATCAGTTTCAACATTATTGGGGAATTGGATAACTCGAGGTCCTTTTTATCTGAAATAGATTTTTTAGTATTTATGTTCATAGCATTCAAATAATATAATTTTAAATTGCTCCGTATAGTGATTTTAAATCATATAAGAGATAAGAAGGATTTCGATTCGCGAAACGAAATCGATTTTATTACGTTTTTATCAGACAAGCAACGAAGATTAATAATGGCATATCTAAGCTTATATTATTTATCGGCTTATAGATACTGTCTAATGGATGGGTTGTATTAGATAGTTATAGTACGCGACAGGCCGAGATGGCAATCAGGATGGGAACGCTCCGCACACCCGCACACCCCCCACGCTAATCCAGTGCGGGATAGCGCGGGTGACGTGCGGGATAATGCGGATGACGTGTGGATGTGCGGGGCATCTCCCCGCCTCATACCCCGATCGTCATCTCAACCTGTCGCGTACATCCATACTTGATATTATAATTGCGAAAGTGTGTCTATCTGTCTGTCTGTCTGCTACGTTTTCACGGTCCAACCGCTGAACCGATTTTAATGAAATTTAGTACAGACTTCGGGTACATCCCGGGGAAGGACATAGGCTACTTTTTATCTCGGAAAATCGAAGAGTCCCTACAGGATTTCAAAAAAAACCGAAAAACACGTGCATTCTCCAGTATGTACTATAAGCAAAAACTTGAATTAAATTGGAGTATGAATCTGTTGGTAGGTTAGTTTAAACTTCAATAAAAATGTACACCTCCTACTCATGATCCTTTGTTCATTAAAAATTACAGATATTCACTGAAATCGCATTTGAGGTTGTAATTTACTCAGCAAAGAGTAGTTGAAAGGTGAAAGGTGTTATAAATTTTGAGCACGTTCATTAGTAGGCTCCACGTAGATCCCTCGTAACAGCTTTTAGGCAACACGTCGGAATTTTGTAATAAGGTTTCCGTAAATTAACGCAGCATCTGTATACAAACGTGTTGATACCGTGATTAAATGATATTAATGATAAATAACAATCATGGTGCATGTATTTCGTAGTTATACTATATAACTAAACAAGTGTAAATTAAAAATTTATAACACCGCCGACAAGTGAAGGTAACAGTAACTAGAAAAGAGCTGATAACTTTGAAACGGCTGAACTGATTTTCTTGAATTATAACTAAGAACACTCTCGATCAAGCCACCTTTCAAACAAAAAAAAAACTAAATTAAAATTGGTTCATTAGTTTAGGAGCTACGATGCCACAGACCGATACACAGATACACACGTCAAACTTGTAACACCCCTCTTTTTGGGTCGGGGGTTAAAAAGCTGCGATAGCCTAGTGGTTAGGACGTCCGCCTCCTAATTGGAGGTCAGGGGCTCGCTCCCCGGCACGCATCTTCGTACTCTTCGGAGTTATGTGCGTTTTAAGTAATTTTAAACATACCTTCCTTTAACGGTAAAGAAAAACATCGTGAGGAAACTTGCATGGCTCAGAGTTCTCCATAAGTTCACAAAAGTGTGTGAAGTCTGCTAATCCGCACTTGGCCAGCGTGGTAGACTATGGCACAGTTTTACAAATAGTACATCGTAAAACTATGGCTATGGTCAGAACCCTTCTCACTTTGAGAGGAACACACCTAGGCTCTATAGCACATGCGCAGTTTGATCATAATGAATACTATTGAAGCATATGCGATGCAAAGCTAATTAGTGTAACTATGCCACACTAATCAAGCTCGCTTTAATTATACCATATCTCTACAACACTCATAGAACGCAATTGGGCTTATTAACAAACCATACCAATTAAGCTGGATATGGTGACATTATGTTCATGTTGTACAAATTAAATTTAAATAGTTGGTAGGCAGTAGTAAAATGTGATTCGTACCCTCTGTGAGCGTCATCAAAAACAAGTGTAAATTAAAAATTTATAACACCTCGACAAGTGAAGGTTGCAGTAACTAGAAAAGAGCTGATTACTTTCAAATGACTGAACCGATCTTATTAGATAGCTAACAACACTCTCGATCAAACCACCTTTCAAACAAAAAAAAAAACTCAATTAAAATCGGTTCATTAGTTTAGGAGCTACGATGCCACAGACAGATAGATAGATACACAGATGCACACGTCAAACTTATAACACCCCTCTTTTTGGGTCGAAGGTTAATAAAATGGGCTTCGTAAAGACTGCCATACCCCTTCCAGGTTAGCCCGGTTCTATTTTAGGCTGCATCATCACTTACCACCAGGTGAGATTGCAGTCAAGGGCTAACTTATATCGAAACAAGTGTAAATTAAAAATTTATAACACCCCCGACAAGTGAAGGTTACAGTAACTAGAAAAGACCGAAAAGACCTGATAACTTTCAAACGGCTGAACCGATTTTCTTGGACTATTCCGCGCCTACGATCCAAAGTATCAGAGTTTTCCAAAACATCATTTTCAAATAAATAATTATTTATCCAGGCAACGTCCATCTTGACAGCTTGACATTTGTCAATTGACATAATATTATGAACCTAACTGTTATCTAACCTTCTTTTCTACAAGAAAACTAGAAAAGAGCTGATAACTCTTAAACGGCTGAACCAAATTTTTTGGATTATAGCTAAGAACACTCTCGATCAAGCCACCTTTCAAACAAAAAAAAGTACATTAAAATCGGTTCATTCGTTTAGGCGCTACGATGCCACAGACAGATACACAGATACACAGATACACAGACACACAGATACACAGATACACAGATACACACGTCAAACTTATAACACCCCTCTTTTTGGGTCGGGGGTTAATAAAAAAAAAATCAACTTAATCACTGTGGATATATTAGGTAGGTACTTTACATGCTTTGTCCCCACTCACGGTCCTGATTACTAACATTTGACGCCTGCCACTGACGTCGAGGCCTCAACGTTTTGATAGAAGTACCCTAACTGTGGTTTACTGTAAGTAAACTATCGTGTCAACATTCATGTGATTATTATTTACCTAATGCCTACCTAACAATAATAAGTATAATTAGAGTAGCTATTACTAAGTACCAAGTAGGTAACTTCATTAATGTCTGTTTTCATCAACATCTGATGATGAGGACGGTACCATGGCTTTTAATGGGTTTGGTTCAGAAGTTCTGCCATCGATCTTTGTTATTTGCAATCCTTTTCCAACTTCAATCAACAAAACCTATCGAAGTTTTCCCACTTTTTATACCAAGTCGCTTTGCCTTTAATTTAGCCCCTGCATCGAAGTTTTGCCTGATTTTTATCAATCTAGTGCAACGACATTTTTTTTAGCGGACGATTCTATCGATTCGTTGCTCCGATGCTGCGTAAAAAATAACCAACCAACTGCAACAAACATACGATTTTACATTTTTAATAAATTTTGAATTATATATAGGATTCCACGGATTATCGCAGTATTTAGGAAACAAATAATACTAGGTAGGTACTCAACTACTCGCTAATGCTCGGAAATCGTTGCCATGTGTCACGCACGCCACTTATTGTACGTGAAGGTACTATGACAAAACTTTATACTAGTGCATGAAAGATGCGTGAAAGCTAAAGTAAAGAATGAACAAACACTCGAACACATCTCGAACTTTAATTTTTACGTATTAAATTTGAAAATAACGGAAATGAATCCTTAGGGTTCGTTCAGATAGGGAGGCGCGGCGCGTGAATCGGAGGGCGGCGGCGGCGCCCGCGTCGTTGTCCACGGTATCGCATGCTAGGTAAACACAAATGGCAAACAAGGAATCAAAAGCTTAATTTGCTATAATCCGCCAAACTGTCAACCAAAATCAAAAATCTGTAGAACCAAAAATTCTTTGCAACTAGGCATTGTAAGGTCTACATCTCCTGAGGATGCTCCGGTGTCGGAGCGAAACGTACATCGAGTGGTGTTGAGATTTCTGTGGTGTTGCGTGGTGGTGGTGCGTGTGGCTTGCTTAGTGGCTGGCTTTTCCTGCATGTTTATCAGTGGGAGGGCGGGCGATGCATGTCGCATGCTGCATGTTGCACCACTCAGATTTCTTTGGTTTGGCGGATTATAGCAAATTAAGCTTTTGGTTCCTTGTATGTCATGGACTTCCGCAAAATAACGCCTGCTTCTATACCTACTACATATAATGGCAAAGTCTCATTTGTGAAAACGTGGGGTTTTCTGCTACGGGAGACGCAGCGGCAGTGGCTGCGAGTATCGCTAGATATCAAAACAAAACCTACGTAGATAATTAAATACTCTACATGAACACCGCGCTCTCATATTTTTAGAATACCTTTGATTTGATCGTGCGAAATGACACTAGAGCTAGACGCGTCACGCAAAGCACCGCGTCCCCTTGCACGAACCCTTAGAAATATAAATTATTCTTGCTATCAAGCAAAAAACAGCCCATAGCTGTAAAAAGGATTTAAACGTGCTGGATAGCAGCCAAAAATTAAAAATGCTCCGAAAATTCCACTGCTATCACATAAAGAACGCCGAGTGGCAAAAATAGGCTGTGAAGTCACATTATAATTGCTTATTGTTACGAAGCCTTATGGCACACTAATTTTCAAATTCAATTATTGCCTAAATATTTATTCATTTATTTATTTATTTAAACATCTTTATTCTTAACAAAGTTACAAAGAGTATACAGGATACATTTAAAAAAGTAAAGGGCGACAGGGCGACCTTATCATCAAAGTTATCTCTTCCAGGTAACATATTTAAGAACTTAAAGAACTAGACGTGTATAGAGTAAGATATTGTTAATAATAACATTGTTTCTCTCATCCCTTGTTGGGAATAGAACCCGACACGCCCTATTATAAAACTACAACTCTAAGGCACCAACCATTGCGCCTGGGAGGCCGTTAACTAGAGCCTCGATAGCTCAACGGTTGAGGAGCGGACTGAATTCCGAAAGGTCGGCGGTTCAAACCCCACCCGTTGCACTATTGTCGTACCCACTCCTGGCACAAGCTTTACGCTTAATTGGAGGGGAAAGGGGAATATTAGTCATTATGAGCATGGCTAATATTTAAAAAAAAAACTAAACCACATCATACACATAGCTTTCAACTATTATTATCAGAGCAAGTCTATGTAAAATGTCTAATGTATGACGTAATAGAGATTTAAAAAACTGATATTGTAGGACAAATTTGTTAGGATTTTTTTCTCTGAAGCGTCCAACACATGCCTACATTATTACTTAGCGTAAGTGGGTCACATGCAGAGGGAACAATAGTTTTACTCGCGCATCTTAGAACTGAACTCATTATATTTTTAAAAGCAAATGCGGTAATTAAAAATAGCATGTGGTGAATGAATCATGATGTAAAAATGTAATGTCAATATGATATCATTATACTTCGCTTCGTCTTCGAGATTAGGATACTTGTAGTAGCACGAACCGTGTGGCCATTCATACACTAAGTTGAGAAATACAAAAAACAAGATAAATACTTTTTTCGTAGGTACCATAGACTATACTTCTCATAGTGACAGCACTGATCGTCATTTTCATTCGCGTTCTAGTGCCTGGCCGTTCAACATGATATTCTTAAAAGTCGTAGTGAATTTGAGTATTAATAATGCCTAAACGCAAAAATAAAAGTAGTGATGAGTATCTTCTGCGAAAAATAAAGAAACTGGAAAAAAAGATACAAAAACGTGCTCGAAAAATATCGGATTCATCTTCGGACAATTCTAATCCGCCGTTGTCATTACAAGAAGGTAAGCTCATCGATTTGTAGGTATGAAAATAAGGGAGAGCCAACGTCCATACCATGTTGAATACACCGGTTTTCATCCGATCACCGAAGTTAAGCAACATCAGGCGCGGTCAATACTTGGATGGGTGACCGCCTGGGAACACCGTGAGTAATATTATTGTGTTGAGTACACTTCGATAGAGAGTGTTACCTTCACGTCAATATACATTGAGGATAGTTATTTAGACTATTTCCTTTGTATTAATTACTACAAAAAAGTGATGAGTTTATCTCTTAAGGATAATACCTTCACATCAATATCGTTGAGCACAGGTTGTGAGCCTGTGTCTTCGTTACAAGCTTAATAATTGATTTAAAATAATCATCTGATTTGTAAACAATCAACCAAATATGTCAGAAGACGTGGCCGTTATCATCGATAGCATACGAGGAATCAATCGTCCCCAGTGGAACTGGATCATCCAATTATGGGTATTATTTCCGATTTACCCTCAACATCAGCTGTAATATCAACTGATTATTTTGGATAACAACTACTGGATACTGGATACTGGATTTATTAGGTGAAACCCCTTCTAAAAATAAAAAATACAGTTCTCCAATACAAACTGAACTAGCTGTTCGTTGGGAACATATTGCGACCACGGGTCTGCCAAATCCTTCCTCCTTGAAAAATATTTTCCACCAGGAAACTGCCTCAAGATTGAATCTCCCCAATTAAACGCAGAAATAAAGGCTGCACTGTCGGAGGCGTTCGATAAAAAGGACAAAGCTATTGAAGTTAAACAGAACCAACAAGCAATTGCTATAACTTGTATAAGTCAAGCTTTGACAAAAATGTTTACAAATCAAAGTAAAGAGACTGACGTCATTAAACTTTTATTAGACGCAACCAAACTCTTATGTGACTCCCAATTTGTCGAGTCTATGTCTCGCCGAAGTTTTGTAACTGCTACTATTAAAAAAGAGATTAAGGATCTTTTATACTCCACTGGAGTTGTCAGTTTTCTCTTTGGCGAAAAATTAGCCGATACACTAAAAGCAGCAAAAGTAATACATAAATCAGGAACAGAAATGAAGACTGTGTCGTCGCAACATAATCAATATCGTTATTTAAACGGGAAAGCTCCGCTTCCGCTGGCGAGGCAGTCGGGAGCAGCAAGGAGGTCAGCGCCTGCAGCGCAACAGCCTCGCAAGTACCAAGCTCCGCCGCCGCCGCCGCCGCCGCCGCCACCGCCGTCGCCACCGCGGGGTCGAGTGCATCGGCCGCCGCCGCAGCGCTCGCGCGCGCGCTCTCAGACACGCCGGTAGTCGAGGTACGACACAACGCTGGTAGACTAGCCGCTTCTTATGACAGATGGTGCCTCATTACTAATGACGCCGTCATTTTATCGTGGATTAAAAATGGTTATAAAATTCTTTTTTTCACAACCGCGAAACAGGAATTTAAATCGTCCTCTAGAATTTTTTCTCAGGAAGAAATTAACGAATTTGAAAGTGTCATTAATGAATTGTTAAATTCCGGTGCAATATCTGAATGCATACCATGTAATATGCAATATATTTCAAGTATTTTTCTTGTACCTAAGCCGAATGGCAAAAAGCGGTTTATTCTAAATCTTAAATCACTTAATAAATTTATATCCACGAATCACTTTAAAATGGAGGACTTACGAGCAACTTTAAAATTAATTTCGAGAAATTCGTTCTTATGTACGCTAGATTTAAAGGATGCTTATTTTTTATTACCTATAAATGAAAAATTAAAAAAAAAAAAATTACGTTTCATATGTAACAATAAAACATACGAATTAACGTCCTCCCATTCGGATTGAACACAGCTCCTTTAGTTTTTACAAAGTTAATGAAACCAGTAATATCCTTACTTCGGTCTTTGGGATATATTTCATCCATTTACTTGGATGATATATGTATAATTGCTGACTCATTTCACGCTTGTTAACAGAATGTAACTCATACAATCGATATCTTAGAGTCATTAGGTTTCATAATTAACTATGAGAAAAGTTCGTTTGTACCTAAAACTAGATGTAAATATTTAGGATTTATAATTGACACCAGAAATTTTCATATCGCTCTCACTAATGAAAAGAGGATGTTAATAAAACAAGAAATATTGAAATTTATAAAATTAAAGCGATGTACAATTCGACAGTTTACTCGTTTAGCAGGTCTCCTTACCTCATCTTACCCCGCCGTTCAATATGGTTGGTTATACACCAAGAATATCGAACGATGTAAATATCTAGCTCTAGAAAAGACTGAGGACTATGACAGTCATATGACTATTCCTCAACATTTAGCAAAAGATTTTGAATGGTGGCTGACACATATTGTAAGGTCAGTTAAACCTATTAGAGATGATTCCTACTGTTTAGAAATCTTTTCCGATGCCAGTAAAACAGGATGGGGGGCAACATGTGGTAAGGATAAAGCTAATGGTAAATGGACTGAAGATGAGAAAAATATGCACATCAACTACTTAGAAAATATATTGGCAGTATATTTAGGTTTAAAGGTCTTCGCAAAGAGTCGAAATAATTGTCAGATACTTCTTCGCATCGACAATACAACTTCGTATGTCAACAAAATGGGTGGCGTGCGATTTCCTCATCTCACTGATATTAACAAGAAATTATGGAATTGGTGCGAGGACAAAAACATTTTTGTCTATGCATCTTACATCTCTTCACAAGATAATGAAGTAGCGGACGCAGAATCGCGACGATCGCACCCCGATATCGAGTGGGAACTAACTGTCCATGCCTTCAATAGAATTGTAGAACACTTTGGTAGACCAGCTATAGATTTATTTGCTACTAGGCTAAATAAGAAATGCGATGCATATAATTCTTGGCATGGAGACCCAGGAGCAATAGCAGTAAATTCCTTTACGTTGAATTGGAAAAAACTAAATTTTTATGCTTTCCCACCAATATCCGTAATTTTGAAAATGATTCGTAAGATAATTTTAGATAAAGCTGAAGGCATAGTAGTTGTTCCCCTCTGGCCTACTTAACCAGGGTTCCCACTTAAAAAAAAAAAAAAATGTAATGATATGTTAATACTTGGAACCAATACAGACGTGTTATTATCTGTTCTTACCAGCCAATTGCAACACAAAGTCACGCTAGTAGCCGCGAAGTTATCCGCACAGCGTTTTTTCACGAAGAGGGGTTCCACAAAATGTATTAGACATCATGAGTGCGTCAATATCAGACAACTCTGTTAAACAATATGGTGTTGTATTTAAAAAATGGTTAATTTTTTGTAACAATCACAATATTGATCCTTATGAAGCTGCAGTTACCCACGTAATTACTTTCTTAACTGAAATGTTTCATAAAGGAATTCAGTATAGTACTTTAAACAGTTATAGATCTGCTTTATCTTTAATTGTAAACGCAAAGATAGGCACAGATGATAGGTTAACTAGATTGTTTAAGGGCTTCTACCGGCTACGCCCATCTTTGAAAAAATATAATGTTACTTGGAATCCTTCAATTGTATTCAATTTTTTGGAAAGCTGGTACCCCAATGATGAGATTAGTATGGAAAAACTAACGAAAAAAATTGTAACATTACTAGATCTTGTAACGAAATAAAATTAATATGCAGAATATTGAAATTAAAGCTGATGACAGAATTATTATAAAAATACCAGATTTGATTAAAACTTCACGCGCTGGCTCTTTTTCAACCCTCCTTAATTATAAGTACCTTTTTTCAAAAAAAAAAAAAAGCCAGAAATATACCCGGCAGAGGCCTTATTAGTGTATGTCAATTGGACAATTTCTGTAAGAAACAATGATCAACTGTTTATCAGATTTAAAAGTCCATATAAACCAGTTTGTTCACAATCAATCAGTCGTTGGATAAAGGAAGTTTTAAATAAAAAAGCAATAGATACTAATATGTTTACAGCTTATTCAACGAGGCATGTCTCCACTTCTACTGCATATAAAAATACCATTAATATTGATTTAATACGCAAAACTGCGCGTTGGTCAGTTTCGTCCTCCACATTCGCACGTTTTTTATCAAAGAGTTGTGGTAACTGATAATAGCAATGATTTTGCAATATCAATTTTAAATCTCAATTCTTAATACATTTAAAATGCATTTTTATTTTCTTTGGAAATAATAATATGAGTTAATTTAATTCTTTGATTTACTCTTTATTGCTTAAGATTAAGCTGTTACGTTTTGTTATATTGATATAATTGATTAAATTGATTATATGAATATATCTATTATGATATTTTTTTTTTACAAATGTCATATCTCTAAAGATCTACAAGTATCCTAATCTCGAAGACGAAGCGAAGTATAATTGATGATTAAACGAACTTACCTTAAGTGAAGTTCTATCATAATTATACGAAGGCTTCGTCTGAAGAGATTAGCTCCCTCCCACCCTTTCTTTCCTTTCAGACACCCGTGTATGAATTAGTAAAAAAAAAAAAAGCTCTCTAAACTAAATGAAAATGACGATCAGTGCTGTCACTATGAGAAGTATAGTCTATGGTACCTACGAAAAAAGTATTTATCTTGTTTTTTGTATTTCTCAACTTAGTGTATGAATGGCCACACGGTTCGTGCTACTACAAGTATCCTAATCTCGAAGACGAAGCCTTCGTATAATTATGATAGAACTTCACTTAAGGTAAGTTCGTTTAATCATCAAATCTACCTAAAGTAATTCGATGCATGCTGATCGTTTTTAAACTTGTAGAAATCAGAGTTTTTTACTTAATTTGTTCCATTTATTTATTCAGTATCTACATAGTACCTATTTTCTTAATTATTAATTTGTCAATCCTTACTAAATTATTATAAATGCAAAAGTATGTCAGTCTGTCTGCTAGCTTTTTACAGCCCATCGGTTCAACTGATTTAGCATACATAGGTAGCTCGCATGCCTAAGACGGACATAAGAATACAAAATTCAAAATTCAAAATATTTTTATTCAATTAGACTTTTACAAGTACTTTTGAATCGTCAAGAGCATCTACCACTGGTTCGGAATGCCTTTTCTACCTAAGCTACTTATATCCCGGTAAATCAAAAAGTTCCCACACGTTTATAAAAAAGGTAAGTAAATTCATTTTTGAGAACATTATGTAAACTGTCAGGCATGCAGATTGCAGGTTTCCTCGCGAAGTTTTCCTTCACCGTAAAAGCAAGTGATATTTGATTACTAATTGAAAATCTTGAAACGCACTTTACTCCGAAAAGTAAGTTTGTACGTATACGGAATCGAAATTCGAATCCCCGAATTTGGAGGCTGACGTTTATTACCATTGTTTCACGTCTGACTCTGTCAGCTGGATATACAAGGTAGACATTTACGCCTAAATCACTAGTAATGTAGGTAATACTTGCTTCTAGGAAAAATCATCGAATCGTGTAAAGTCAAGGCGCTTCTATAGTTCACAAAAATGCTTTTACAGTAAACATGTCCCCGTGGCCGTAAGTTGACTGTTCCATTTCACTTGATAAAGGTTTGACGTAATGTGTAAAGTCGTAAAGTCAGAGACGCGTAACAATTTTGATTTTCCAGAAACTGGGGAGATATTAGGTATATTATCCATACTAATATTATAAATGCGAAAGTGTGTCTGTCTTTCTGCTACCTTTTCACGGCCCAATAGTTTAACCGATTCTGACGAAATTTGGTACAGGGTTAGCTTATATCTCGGGGACGGACATAGGCAACTTTTTATCCCGGAAAATCAAACAGTTCCCACGGGATCTTTAAAAATCTAAATCCACCTAGTGTTTAAATATTTATTTCTATTTTAAGGGAGAAACTGACTTACTAACATATAACTCTATCAACGTACAACTCAAACCGAGTGTATGAATGTAGGTTTTCTGTATAACTTAGATTTCAACTAAAGAAAGAGTTTTCTGAATTCCGAAGCGGATCAGAACAAAACATTTTTCGCGGTCTCGTTTTTAATACAAACTAGGTACTTAATTTCAGATTATTAAAAACTAGCTGATGTCCGCGACTTCGTTCGGGTGGATATAGGTTAGGTTTTTAAAAATCCCGTGGGAACTCTTTGATTTTGCGGGGTATAAAATATTTACCTTCATTCTAAATTACAGTCAAATCCATTCAGTATTTTTTGCATGAAATAGTAACAAACATACACACAAACTTTCGTCTATATAAAATTAGTGTGATTTAGAAATAGTATTTAAAAATATAGATAAGATATATACTTAGAAAAAGATTGACGTTTCAATCTGTACCAACAAAAATGTTTACAAAAACCACTGGCCAGTGCACGCTAAGCATTATGAATGCCCATCCTCGTGGTAGCTTACGTGTCCGCTTTCCCAGGTCCCTAGGGAATAGGGATAGTACGTGACGCTAGGCTTGGTATGTCAAATGGTAATGTTTTTGACCCCCGACCCAAAAAGAGGGTGTTATAAGTTTGACGTGTGTATCTGTGTATCTGTCTGTGGCATCGTAGCTCCTCAACGAATGAACCGATTTTAATTTTGTTTTTTTTTTGTTTGAAAGGTGGCTTGATCAGGAGTGTTCTTAGCTATAATCGAAGAAAATCTGTTCATTCGTTTGAAAGTTATCTCTTTTCTAGTTTTCTTATAGAGGTTTTTGATGAAATAGTAACAAACATACACACAAACTTTCGTCTATATAAAATTAGTGTGATTTAGAAATAGTATTTAAAAATATAGATAAGATATATACTTAGAAAAAGATTGACGTTTCAATCTGTACCAACAAAAATGTTTACAAAAACCACTGGCCAGTGCACGCTAAGCATTATGAATGCCCATCCTCGTGGTAGCTTACGTGTCCGCTTTCCCAGGTCCCTAGGGAATAGGGATAGTACGTGACGCTAGGCTTGGTATGTCAAATGGTAATGTTTTTGACCCCCGACCCAAAAAGAGGGTGTTATAAGTTTGACGTGTGTATCTGTGTATCTGTCTGTGGCATCGTAGCTCCTAAACGAATGAACCGATTTTAATTTTGTTTTTTTTTTTGTTTGAAAGGTGGCTTGATCAGGAGTGTTCTTAGCTATAATCGAAGAAAATCTGTTCATTCGTTTGAAAGTTATCTCTTTTCTAGTTTTCTTATAGAGGTTTTTGTGTCGGGGGTTTTTAAAATTTTGAGTTATTTGTTGTGATTGTCTGATTTTGTGGTATTCCTGTTGCAACTTATGCATTCTAGTGAAGTGTGTTGATCGAAATAGTCACATTGTTATTTGTAGCTATTAAATTTCAGCCAGCTGAATCGCATATTTCAAGAAAACATTCGGATACTTTTGTTATTATCGCGGACACCAACAATATTTCCTTGATAAGGGATCGCAATATTGGGTATTGCATAGGTAAGGTGCCTATTAATATTGATAACGTAGCACTCCCATTGTCACTCTTACAAATTGTGCGAAAACCATCATCAACAAAGTTGTTTATATTTTGCTGTATTCGTTATATTTTCAACCATTCGATTCGGTCAAAGTTCAGTCTCTTGTGCTGTACAATATTTTAGCACCACTTTCATTAAAATATAACTACGTCCGCGTTGAAATATTTACAAAGGTTTGGTGTGGATTCGTAAAGCCATTGTATTCGTACTTCGTAGTACAAACATCCAGCAATTTGTGGTATTCCTGTGCTTTAAGTTTTGATCTCTATTTTCATTTGTTTGGTGTTGGTACCTACACTCATTTATTGTTGGTATAGTATAGTTTCGAGTATGAGGGCGCTGCCGTGCATTCGAAAGTACTGGGTCCGTATTTAAATTGAGCAACAGTTGTTTTTGGGAAAAAAGTGTAAAACTATATGCAAATCGCAAGTAAAAACATTATCAAGACGTAAAACATAAGAAAACTGTGGAAAAGGCTTAAGAATATACTTTCTATCAAGCGTTCAAGTGTTGTAAACGAACGTGCTAAAATGCAAAATGTAAATACAATCAGATCTGGCTAAAGTAATTAAAAAACTATTTTGCTATTGATATTATTGCAAATAAATAGTGTAGTAAGTGTACAGTGAATTACATAAATCATTTTTTAACGAAAGTAATAAAAACCAAATAGTGAAACTATTGAGGGTTGTTTGAAAAATAATTAAACAAGCATACATCGCGGGTCCGCAGATAATGCTTACGTATTTCAATTATTATATGAAATTTCGTTCCTAAGGGAATTAAATAGATGATGAAATTTTGTAAGAACGCCATTTTCAAGTTACATCCATAAAAATGTTATTTGGACTTACGATCAAAAATGAAGGAATAAATGTTTCACGATTTTCGGAAATTTCATCCCCAAGAGGGTTAAATAGGGATTGAAAGTTTATAAATAAGAGCCCGTCGTTTTTCAAGTTACATTTATGAAATTGATATCCATGAAAATTGGGTTTTGGGCATTCAATTAAAAATAAAGAATTAGGTAGACCGTATGTGTTTCAGGGTTTTTAGGGTTCCGTACCTCAAAAGGAAAAACGGAACCCTTTTAGGATCACTTTGTTGACTGTCTTTCTGTCTGTTTGTCTGTCCGTCCGTCCGTCCGTCCGTCGTGTCTGTCAAGAAACCTATAGGGTACTTCCCGTAGACCTAGAATCATGAAATTTGGCAGGTAGGAAGGTCTTATAGCGCAAGTACAGGAATAAATCTGAAAACCGTGAATTTGTGGTTACATCATTTAAAAAAAAAATGTGTTACAATTTTCAAAGTAAGATAACTAAGTATACCAAGTGGGGTATCGTATGAAAGAGCTTTACGTATACATTCTTAAACAGATTCTTATTTATTTTTATATATGTTTTTGATTTATAGTGCAAAATGTTGGAAAAAATACCCGAGTACGGAACCCTCAGTGCGCGAGTCTGACTCGCACTTGGCCGGTTTTTATTAGACTTGACATTAATATCTTCCATTTAAAAATACCCTTTTAAAAATAAACTTTTAAAATTATAAATTAAAACGAATAAACATAATATTATCATGTGTCCCTTTCAACTCAATCGATTGACGGGAACTGGTCTAAAAAACAGTTGAAAGATTTGACCATACACGTACACGGCAAGTTAAATATAGCTTGTAAAAACGCGGGTTGCTGTCATTTACAGCTAATGGGTTTCGAGAACAAGGGTCAAGAGATTAGGTGGAAAAATCTTTGTGGTTTAACCCTAACCGGCACTTAAAGTCAGTTGACAATATTCGTATTAGTAAAGGATTTATTTTATACCCGACCACGACAAAGCAAAAGCAGGAAGTGTATAAATGTATGTTTATAGGTGTTCGACCATAGCGTCAAGCATGGCTTCTTTATCACATCACACTTCACACTATCACACTTCACACTAATATTATAAAGGCGAAAGTTAGTGTGTATGTGTGTGTGTTGGTGGGTGTGTGTGTGTGTGTGTGTATGTGTGTTACTCCTTCACGCAAAAACTACTGGACGGATTTGGCTGAAATTCGGAATGGAGATAGATAACATCCTGGATTAGCACATAGGCTACTTTTTATCGGATTTTAGGGATTTCGAGAAACCTAAATCCACGCGGACGAAGTCGCGGGCGTCAGCTAGTCTACTAATATCAATTCCTTTAAGATTAAAGGCCGATTCACACCAAGCACGTACACGTGACCACGCGCGTAGTGACGCGCGTGAATCCATAGACATGACAGCACGCATTACGTCTACGCGAACGTTCACGTCACGCAAGTGGTATGTCATATCTCATACAGTTCCATACATTACAATGTCATGGTACGCGCTACGTCTACGCTTACGTGCTGCATACGCGTTTGGTGTGTCCCAGCTTTTAACAATCTGTTCTGACTTTTGATACTGATATTTATACTTATGCTTACCTACAACGGACTGTGCAGACAAGCGAGGCATATGTCTTAACCTAGTGGTTAAAACATATTCTATCTCCTGTTCAGAAGGTCTGAGGTTCGATCTTGGGCAAACTTTTAACTTTTCGGAGTTATGTGCCTTTTAAACAATTAAATACAGTACTAGCTTTAAAGGTGAAGGAAAAACCGCGAGGGAAATTCCATGCTTCCATTACGTTCTCAAAGGTGTATGAAGTCTACAAATCTGCACTTGCGAAGCAAAGTAAACTGAGGCCTTTTTCTTTTTTTCTCTGTTTTACACAGATTAGCAACTAAGAATATAATAGAATGGAATACATTATATTCAAGTAAACTTTCACAAGTGTTTTTGAATCGTAAAAATTATATATTTATCACTGGTTCGGAATGCCGCTCCTACCGAGAAGAAACAGCAAGAAACTCAGCGGTTGCTCTTTTCAAGTGTTCAAGGCCTTAACCTTTCTTATTCTGAGAACAGATTCGTGGTCAATGTGGTCCAGCGTTGGTTTGATAATGATGATGATAACTTTACTTATACGAATAATGAAAAGCAAAGTTGCACGTATAGTATGAAAATTTCATGAAATAATGTATGAATATTAAGTGTGAATAATCGTCAACTCAAAATTGATTTCCACCATCACAATTTAAAATAGCTTTTTAATTTTCGTAACACCCGCAATATAAAATGTATTTTCCGTGTAGGTCAGAATAAAACCCGTATGTTTATTTTACGTTATGAGAAAAACCGGTCAAGTGCGAGTTGGGCCTCGCGCTTTTAGGGTTCCGTACATAATAATTATGGCCATCATATTTTGAGTGCTCCTATGACATATTTCTTTTCCAAGCATTTTCAGAGCTAGAGCTATAGCAATAAACCGTGAAAGAAAACCCCAAAAAAATGTTCGTTTGTTGAATTCACATTCCACTGTAGAGCATCACTACCCATGTAATAAGATGATGTGTGATCGTTTGTCGGTTTATTTGTTTTTCAATCACGCCGTAACGATGCACTGGATCGGTGTGATTTTTACCCGACTACGGCAAAGCCGAAAGGAAGGGTTATGATTTTAGCAGTCTATGTATGTATGTATGTAATATGTATGTATGTTTGTATCCAGATTCTGTGTGTTCCACCGTAGCGCCTAAACTACTGGGCCGATTTTGATGAATGAGGTGTCAATCGATTCGTTGTAAAGACCCGGGTGACATAAGCTATATTTTATACGAAAAAAGTTGGCCAGAGGGATGTTACATCAAAAAATGTGAGGGTCTTAAAAAAAAATTAATTGCTATTGTGTCGAGTGAGATGTCCAACGAAAGAGGAGAAAATTCTGAGTTCATGAATTTAAATATAGTTATTATTAAAATATACCAAGCGACAGAAACCACTTTTTATTATAATTACTATTTCTCATACAGCGCCACCTATTGGCCATTCACGAGACCTCGGTTGATCGTCGCATCATAGAACGGTAAAGCATATCGCATACGGACAGCAAAAAAAAATATTCTAATTTGGTAGACAAATAAAATCATTGGGAATGCCGTCAATCAAGGATAAGAAATACGCTGTCGACAACGCACGACCACGGCATTCGTATTGAATCTTACTCAAGACGATGAAGACGATGATAGCACTAAGCACCTATCTTGTTTCGTTCTTTTTAGTTTATTTTACTTGTACCAAGTTGGGTTCAAGTTGTCTCATTTTTTCCGTAGTCGGGTTATAGTTTTTTCAACTTTTTTTTATTGCTTGGGTATACTTAAAGACTTGGAAAATGATTTAGGCAAATTTTTATCCTGGAAAATTAAAGAGTTCACGCGAGGATTTAAAAATTTTGTACGTCCACGTGGACCAAGTTGCGAGCATCAGCTACATAGTAATTCAATTTGCAGATTGTACCTATTAAAATATGTTAAACAGTTTAATTTTTTGATATTTGCGGGAAAATAATGGAAAATGGCGTCACAGAAAGTTAAATTAAAACTGTTCTCAAAGTAATAGAAATAATAATACAAAACTCGTCTTTTCATGAAGTAGTAGGTACCTACATAAATAATAATGTAGTAAATAAGTTTATCTGTTCGGTGTAAAAGAGGGAAACACTTGTAATCACATCAGGCTTATAACCCGTAAACGGGGCGTGGAGCAGGAGGCCGGTTGGCCTAGATAACCGGTACATTGCCCGAATTTCGAATTTGATGGTAGACTTAACAATATTAGTGTTCATTGCCACATTGGTCTACTGGACATTATCTTATTTGGCCATGGATCATGAGTTCCCTGATTGGAATTCTGGGTTGGGCTGAAAAATTGGCCTCCTAGATGAAAAGCGCGACTGAGGTTTTTTAAGAATTGCTGGCAACGGGATAGTAAGTAACCTAGGTCACACTACAGGTACCTGCACTGCAAAAAACTACGTCGATTTGTCACTCACTTGACAGTTCACAAGTGTAAATTAAAAATTTATAACACCCCCGACAAGTGAAGGTTACAGTAACTAGAAAAGAGCTGATAACTTTCAAACGGCTTAACCGATTTCCTTGGATTATAGCTAAGAACACTCTCGATCAAGCCACCTTTTAAACAAAAAAACTAAATTAAAATCGGTTTATTAGTTTAGGAGGTACGATGCCACAAACAGATACACAGATACACACGTCAAACTTATAACACCCCTTTTTTTGGGTTGGAGGTTAAAAACTAAACTGAATACAAACACTACTTTCCATCCACCAATAAAAAGATTAAGTAACTATGAAATAATCTGTAGTCTGAGAAGAAATAAGTTCAAAATCCTTCCTTGCGTTCAAATTGCCTTTTCGAGTGTAAAGTCTGATATCAAGAGTCTGGCATGGCAATAAAATTTCTTCCACTGCGTTGTACGTTTAGTGAAATATTTTAAACTCTATCAAAGTCATATGAAGGTAAAAACCTTTTAGGATCTAAATGAACAGATTTGTGTGTATCTTTGCCTTAAATAAAAACAGTTGATGTTCATTTACTTTTAACTCAGACGCCCTTGGAAACAAATTACTCAAACCAAAAGGGAAATAATGGAACAGATTATCACGCTCTTGAAAACATCAAGATGGGGTTTTAAGAGTTATTCATATAGAAGCAATCTGTTATTTCCCGGGAGTGAGCCTGTCTTACCGAAAATTTGTTGATATTTCTTTGAAGGGCCTCGCAAACAACTTTTCTTCTGCTTGATATTGCATTGAGTTTTGTAAAGTGTCTACGATTTACGCTTTGCTAGATAACAGCGTATATTTTGAAGTCCGCCTTACGCTTTTGAGGAATGTACTCAGCTCAGCGTGTAGGTATTAGGTACACAAATGCCACATGACTTAATTAAGTATGTACGTTGGCTGGCTTGCCGATTGGATAAGTATTGGGTTTCTTACATACTCTCAAATACCCTCTCTCTCAAACAATCGCAATTCGCATGTAATATATAGTTCACACATTGGCTGGTCAAGTCAGCCAGTCATACAATAGCAAAAAATTTTTTTTGAGACCCCCACTTTTTGGATGCAACATCCGTCAGGTTGATTTTTTCTTGTAAAATGTAGCCTATGTCACCAGGACTATATTAAGAATTGATTGACACTTCCTTTTGGCTTTGCCGTAATCGGGTAAAAATAATTAATGGTTCTGAATTAAAATAAAAAAAAAACGTGGATTTTAAAGTTTGGTTACTACAAGAATTGTAGATATTCGCAACAAACTCAGCAAGGTTTAGTGTTCAGAATTTTAATGTTTGCACTTCAATAAGCCTGGAAATAGCCTACCTAAGCTACGCGCCACACTCGGCTATGCTACGCGTTGCATGCTCTATTACGTTTGTGCACAGCAATGTGATGCAAAATGCAATGAATATCTGAATGTGGTTTCCGCATACATTGTATTTCTTGCTTTATTATGCTTACTTATTGCATGATATTACCAATTGGAGCAACCTTGTGTAGATAACAAGTGCAAATTAAAAATTTATAACACCCCCGACAAGTGAAAGTTACAGTAACTAGAAAGAGCTGATAACTTTCAAACGGCTGAACTGATTTACTTGGATTATAGCTAAGAACCCTCTCGGTCAAGCCACCTTTCAAACAAAAAAAAACTAAATTAAAATCGGTTCATTAGTTTAGGAGCTACGATGCCACAGACAGATACACAGATACACACGTCAAACTTATAACACCCCTCTTTTTGGGTCGGGGGTTAAAAACGACTCAAAGTTACGGTTAGATCTGTGTAAACTAGTATAGGTTTAGTTAGTGTAGCGTCAGCTAGGCTTAGGTATCTATAGCTATATTATAGGTGTATAGGTAGTAATAATAATGATGATTAAGTAACTGATGCCCGTGACTTCTTGATTTACCGGCATAATACGTAGCCAATTGCATTTTCCAAATCTTTAACATATCCATGCAAAAATCACGTCGCTCCGTTGCACAGTTGCAGCGTGATTGAAGGACAAATCAATAAACCAACACACTTTAAGAGGGCTCTCTCCGTCACTCGTTTCCACTCGTTTCATACAATCGTAGTTCCAATTTCATTTGAATATTAAGCAACCTAAGTCCATGAAATTTTGCAGACATATTCTAGAAACTAATATCTATGTCTGTGGTTTTCCAGATTTCTGTTAAAATATTCGGTTTCAAAGTTACGCGGTCTTAAAATTTTCATACAAATCTTGGAGCCCCTGTAATTTTAAAACTACATATTTTTAGAAAAATCTAAAACACCACAGACACAGATATTAGTTTCGAGAATATGTTTGCAAAATTTCATGGACTTTGCTTGCTTAATATTCAAATGAAATTGGAACTACGATTGTATGAAACGAGTGGAAACGAGTGACGGAGAGAGCCCTGTATAGGTAGTTGTTATAGAAGGTATCTTTTACTTTCAATTGTTTAAATTCAAACATTCTGAAATATGAATATTTCTACTTATTGTAAAATTTTCATAAAACTCAGTAAGTAAGTATACATCGTTTGGAATTTGAGTAGTTCGAGAGGCGGTGGCTTTTCTAGGCGCGAGAAGCTATCAAAGAGTGCTTGGGGAGGCATATAGGAGGCACATAAAAGAAGCTATTTCTTTGTTCTCAGAACGCGATGTTAAGCACGTTCGCGATAGCGTTGTATCGACAGAGACGCGTCATATGACCGCAAATGAAATTCCTTTCGATTGTGGCTTTGTAGGACAATATCATCTCAACACTCAATATTTGTTTATCTCTATGATGTTTTATATATTATTTCCTTGAGGCTTTAGGAGGCGTCTTTGAAAAAACCAATGTTTTCAGATTGTCGTCAATTCACCTCTTCCAGACAATAGCCGAACGACTTAGTCTTCTTAGTCTGGTAGTTTGCCATCGAATGCTATTCGGTCTACTAATCATGGGTCTCCTATCAGAATGGGAAAGGTTTAGGCCAGTCCACCACGCTGGCCTTGTGCAGACTTCATACATCTTTTAGAACACAATGCAGAACTCTCAAGCATGCAGGTTTCTTAACGACGTTTTTTTCATAATGGTTATATGTTTCCATTCTATACTTACTTAACAAACTTGATATCATCAAAGCAGTGAACCTATTCCGAAGGTCTCGGGTTAGATCCATGCACGCAGCACTAACCTTTCGGAATTATGTACGTTTTAAGCGATTAAATATCTCTTGCTTTAACCGTAACGGCGTTAAGCATCGAATCCAGTAAGTATAAGCAGATTTTGTTCATGGTAATTAAAAATTAATAATGTATATCACTGGTTAGCCCAGACAATCTGAAAATAGGCCTGAGGCATTTATTCACGAAACATCTAGATGCTAGATGTAGACGTAAAAAGTTATCCTTACCGGGCTCTACGGGTATTTGAATACAAAGCGGCAAGCTCTGTTAAAAATTTATAAGAAGTTTTTTGTCAGTAGGTATACTTTTCACGAACAAGCGAAGTCATATTTTATACGAGCAGTCTCTCAACTTTAGTACGTAGGTGGTAGGCACCTAGTGAAAATACACTCAGTTAAGTTGAGTTTAGCACAAGTAATGTATCGACTATAATATTTCTAAAAACAATTACATCACTACCCATATTATCCTTAAATGCGAAAGTGTGTTTGTTCGTTGATTTGGTGGTTTGTTGGTTTGTCCTTCAATCACGCCGCATCGGAGCATCAACTACCTCACTATCCATAATATTATATTGTGCGAAAACGTGTTTGTTTGTTGGTTTATTGTTTTGTTGGTTCGTTTGTATGTCCTTCCATTACGTCGTATCGGAGCAACGGATCGACGTGGTTTTTTGTATGTGTATAGTTAAAGACCTGAAGAGTGATTTAAGACTATTTTTTATCCCGCAAAATCAAAGAGTTCCTACGGGATTTTGAAAAACCTAAATTCCCGCGGACAAAGTCGCGGCCGTAAGCTAGTAATAAATTAAATAAAACAAAAATGTGAGACAATTCACAAATCGGCCGGTGCATCTACACATGGTTACACAAAATCCTGATTCCCAAAGGACTAGCACGGCACGTTTTAATAAAAATACGATGAAAACGAAGTCGACTGCGTCAGACAGGACATCGTGTTTGTTTGAAAATTGTACAAAGATATTTTAAAATATATACTCCCACATTTTTAAGGTTCAATACCTACCCAAAGAGTAAAAACGGAGCCCTATTAATGCCACTCTGCTGTGTGTCTGTCTGTCTCTCTGTCCGTCTGTCTGTCCGCGTGTCACAGGTCTCTACCTAAAAGACGAAATGAGTTCCAAACCTGAAATTTTGGTATTTTGTGTATCTTTTCACGCAAAAACTACTGGACGGATTTGGCTGAAATTCAGAGTGGAGGTAGATAATATTATGAATTGACGCATAGGCTACTTTTTATCCCGGAAAATCAATAAATTCCCACGGGATATTTGAAAACCTATACCCACGCGAACGCAGTCGCGGGCTTAAACTAGTCCCACATAAAAATAGCGCGCTCCCACTGGCCAATTGAACATTTCCAACATATAATATTTTTTGCTTACCGATATAGAAAATTTAAAATATTACACAGGTGAGGGAAAGGAAGCAGAGGAAAGCGGGTCTGTGGAAAAGAAACTTGTTCTCACTAAAGCGGAATGAAACAGAGTAAGGAAAAAAATGTGGATACAAACGATGCCATCACCATTCACCATCACCTAATCGCACTGTTCGGCACTAAACTGCCTTAGGTCAAAGAAAAATGTTGTGGAAATATTGTAGACTAGCTGATGCCCGCGACTTCGTCCGCGTGGATTTAGGTTTTTCGATATCCCGTAGGAACTCTTTGATTGTCCGGGATTAAAAGTAGCCTATATGCTAATCCAAGATATTATCTATCTCCATTCCAAATTTCAGCTAAATCCGTCCAGTAGTTTTTGCGTGAACGAGTAACAAACATACACACACATATACACACAAACTTTCGCCTTTATAATATTAGTGTGATAAAAAAAAATGAAAAAAAAAGTAGGTTTACTTTTGTTTAGCTCACTTGGTACTTGGTAGGTAATAAGTAGGTATATCCATTATATTGTAGGTAAGCCAATTTTCTCCTCTCCACTTACAGTTTGCACAGATGAGTTACGGAACTGAGATAAGGACGTCAAGTAATCTGATTGGTCTTTTCCTGCACGTCTGGTCTCCCCTCCGCTTATTTCCGCTTCAGCGGAAATGCACCCTTACACTGAGGTGACGACATAGACTCTCGTCCGCTCAAAAGCTTCGCTGATCTGTTAGTTTGGGTGGAGAACCACTTAGCGGATTATAAGGTGGATATTACTCTAAGCAGTTTGTAAACTACAAGTCCCATCTAAAGATTTATGACTAGATAAGTATTTACTAATAATAAATTGTAGGAAAACGCGCTTTATCGATACCTATTACCGGTAAGTTTTGATGGTATACAGATTTTTTACCCAACTGCGGCAAAGCCAAAAGGAAGGGTTATGAATTTAACAGTCTTTATATGTATGTATGTGTCTACGTTTGTATCCAGATTCAGTGTGTTCCACCGTAGTGCCTAAACTACTGGGCCGATTTTGATGAATGAGGTGTCTATTGATTCGTTGTAAAGGTCTGGGTGACATTGGCTATATTTTATACGAAAAAAAATTACCTAACGGATATATAATATGTATATCACGCATCAGGAGGTAAGTACTCGGGCTAATATCAGAGGTAGAAGATGTATCAAGCGTACTAGATAATGAGCCATAATGAGATTGTTTAATGGAGTGTACCTTAACAAGTCAATCGTCTGAAATTGATTGAAATTGCATACCAGGCATAAGTAAACTTAAGAGCGTTTATTCGAAGCACTCTCCAAACATACGTAGTTTGGTTCTTATTTGAATATTAACTTATTAAACGCAATTAAACTTTGTAGATTCGTTCTAGAAACTAATACCTGTGTTTGTGATTTCTCAGATTTCATTTAGAATGTGTACTTTTGAAGTTATATGGGCATAGATAAAATATATGAATTTTTGAGCTTTTTCTGACTTTGAAACTACACAACATTTTTTATAGAAATCCGGCAAACCACAAACACATTTTTTTTGTAGAATATGTATAGACATGTTCTAGAAAAAAAAATCATTGAGATTGATCGGTTAGTAGTTCGTACCTATTCTAATGAGAACAAAAATACGCTTGTATGGAGAGCGCTGGAAAGCGCGCTAGGGAAACTTCTCTTAAGAGGGGTCTCTCCGTCAATTTCATTTGAATATTAAGCAACCAAAGTCCACGAAATTTTGCAGACATATTGTAGAAACTAATATCTATGCCTGTGGTTTTCCTGATTTCTGTTAAAATATTCGGTTTCAAAGTTACGCGGTCTTAAAAATTTACATACAAATCTTTGAGCCCCTGTAATTTTAAAACTACATATTTTTAGAAAAATCTAAAACCTCACAGGCACAGATATTAGTTTCTACAATATGTCTGCAAAATTCCATGGACTTTGGTAGCTAAATATTCAAATGAAATTATAACTACGATTGTATAGAGTAAGTGACGGAGAGAGCCCTGTTAACGAATGTTAATTTAGATTTAACTACCCCTACAGCTCGACGTTTGATGGCAGAGATTGATTGCTACATGACGTTTTCGTAATTCCGGAACAACTCTATTGTTTTCGTAAACTTTAAACATGTTTTAGATATATTATGTATGTATTTAACTTTGATTTAAAATATATATGCGTTGTTTTTTATATATTTAATTGTATGTATAGCAAGTAGTCGTCATTTTTAACCGACTTCCAAAAAAGGAGGAGGTTCTCAATTCGTCGGGATCTTTTTTTTTTATTTTTTTTTTTATTTTTTATGTATGTTCCCCGATTACTCAAAGACCCCTGGACCGATTTGGAAAATTTTTTTTTTGTTTGAAAGGGTATACTGTGCAGGTGGTCCCATATAAATTTGGTGAAGATCTGATGAATATCTTCGGAGATGGAGAACAGAACTCCTCAATGAATAAGAGCAAATTGCTCGCGATCACTGTAATAGCTTAGTAAACAGTAGGGTTTTAACTGGGCATAGCATATTATAGTACAGTGGGGCCACTAAAAATTGTGAAATAAAAAATTTTCAAAAAAAAAAAAACCGACTTCAAAAACCAAAAACACTAAAAAGTAGGAAATAATTTTTGTTTAGCTACACATGTAATGTACCTAGGTATGAAGTCGGGCGAGCTTCACTCTTGGATTTCTAATTTTGTTTTAATATGCTCGCTCGACTTCATACCTAGGTACATTACATGTGTAGCTAAACAAAAATTATTTCCTACTTTTTAGTGTTTTTGGTTTTTGAAGTCGGTTTTTTTTTTTTATTATTTAAATCTATACATCTATACTAATAAATAAAATTGGAGTGTCTGTCTGTAATTTCGAAATAACTACCTCATATTAAGCTCATATGGTTATTTGAACGATACCAACACCGAATCACACGTTTTTAAAATTTTTGTCTGTCTGTCTGTCTGTTTGAAAAGGGTAATCTTCGGAACAGCTGAACCAATTTTGACGGGATTTTCACAGACAAGTAGAGAATTGAACAGGGAGTAATAAAGGCTACTTTTTTAACCGACTTTCAAAAAGGGAGTTGTGTTTTTCTACCTATGTACACCGAAATCTCCGAGATTTCTGAACCGATTTGCGTCATTTCTTTTTAATCGATAGAGGAACTTTGCGACATTGTTTCATAAAAAATTTGGAGTCCAACTCCTCAATCCTGATGCTGCAGGGGATCTGATCAATCCACGCGGGCGAAGCTGCGGGCATCAGCTAGTATATAATAATAACATTAATATGAGATTTTTCATTACAGATTCATGAAAGTAGATGAACAGGAAGACTACAAAAGAAATTTTTAAAACTGGGAAGCGTAGATGCCGGACTAAAGTAAAACATCTGCAAAGCCATAAAACATTCACGTTTCCACTTGTCACTTTCTGAGCGAGTGATATAGTATGTCGTAAATTCTTAAACGACGTTTGCAAGTAGAAAGGAGTTTTATAAAACTTCAAAATACTTAAAAGTTTTTTTGATACTTTTCTCAAGTATTCAAGTATATTGAAGTTTATGGAATGGTTTAGGTTTATGTGGGGAGGCATGATATTTTATTCTACGCCCGCAAGCCGCGCATTGAATGTGTCCTAATATCAATAATACACCTCTTGCGCCCGGACGAGGCACGGGCTTAGCATGGTCATCTAACGTGTAATCTATACTTCCACACTCCATACTAATGTTATACCTAAATGCAAAAGTATGTCTGTCTGTCAGTCTGTCTATCTATGTCTGTCTGTCTGCTAGCTTTTCACAGCTCATCAATTTAACTGATTTTGACGAGATTTGGTTTAGACATACGAGTAACTTGCATTCCGGGGACGGACATAGCCTACTTTTTGCTTCGGAAAATTAAAGAATGCCCATGGGATTTATGGGCAATTAGAACGAAGTCGTTAGCATGAACTATTTGGTATAAAGACGACTTGCATTCCGGAGATGGATATAGATAGCTATCATTCCGGAAAATCAAAAATTTCCCACGGGATTTTAAAAAAAAACCGGCCAAGTGCGAGTCAGACTCGCGCACTGAGGGTTCCGTACTCGGGTATTTTTTCCAACATTTTGCACGATAAATCAAAAACTATTATGCATAAAAATAAATAAAATCTGTTTTAGAATGTACAGGTAAAGCCTTTTCATATGATACCCCACTTGGTATAGTTATCTTACTTTGAAAATTGAAACATATTTTAATTTTTTTTTAAATGATGTGACGACAAATTCGTGGTTTTCAGATTTATTCCTGTAATTGTGCTATAAGACCTACCTACCTGCCAAATTTCATGATTCTAGGTCAACGGAAAGTACCCTAGTCTAGGGGTGCCATAGGGATCCAAATATTAAAACAATAATGTTATTAAATATTGTCTTTTCAAAAATCCTTTCACACAATATTGATAAAAGTAGCGTATATTGTCAACATTAATATAGAAAATTATAAGAAAATTGTATTCGATTCACGTTTGATGTTCATATTACAGAATAACGATACAATGCTGTTATTACAAAGGAAATGTACGCGAAAATTGCTTTTTAAGTAGGATCCACTGTGGTGTTGCGGTTTCGAATATTAAGCGATGGTGTGACAACGGGGAAATACGCAATTGTATCTAATGTTATTTGCGTCTTTATTCAATGAAAATAATAAGAATTATAGAATAATATCTCTCTCTCTCTCTCTTTTTATTGTTCAGGCCCTTGATTTTGTTAAAGATAAATAATGGGGCGTATATTTATTATTTATTTAGGTGCTTTTTACACATAATTATATTTCGAAGTATAGGTATTTACTTGGCCCCGGAAAATTACTTCATACACTATGACACTAATATTATAAAGGTGAAAGTTTGTGTGTGTGTGTGTGTGTGTGTGTGTTTGTTACTCCTTCACGCAAAAACTACTTGACGGATTGGGCTGAAATTTAGAATGGAGATAGATTATACCCTGGATTAGCACATAGGCTACTTTTTATCCTGGAAATCAAAAAGTTGTCACGGGATTTTTAAAAAACCTGAATCCACGTGTAGGAAGTCGCGGGCATCAGCTAGTACAGTATACAATATACATACTACGATTTTCTATTCCGTTAGAAGTTTCACAGCATTTAGGATCGCTTGGTGCGTAGGTACCTACTCGTACATCTCGAATTATTCGGCATTGCAGATATTGTAGGAACAACAGGTTTACAAATCACTTGAGCGAATAATCCTTTGAAAACAGTTTAAGCGAGGGTTTTCAGATAGTTTATCTAGAAATAAGTATAATCTAGATTTGCAGATGGAAATAAAATCAGGTCAAGTGCGAGTCAGACTCGCAAATGAAGGGTTCCGTACCGTCGTGCAATATACATGTAATATATCACTATGTGCTTTGATTAATTTTTTTTTCATGGTGGTCATTTTAATTATTTGTTTTTTGTTGTATTTGTTATTTCGGCAGTAAAAATACGCACTGAAAATTTCAACTCTCCATTTATTAGGTACCTACCTACTGTTACATTAGATACAGACCGCTGACGGAAAGACGAATGAATGGACGAGTAGACGGATGGACAGATGGATGGACAGAGGGACGGACAGAGGGACGGACGGATAGACGGACAGGCGGACAGCGGAGGCTTAGTAATATAATAAATAATACCTGTATGGCCGTATTGGCTGATTTAGCATTTGGCCGCTCCATGTTGGCAGAGTGAACGATGGGTGCCTATCTACAAATAGGTACGCCTGTTTGTTTCCAATAGGTATATCCAAATTCCAAATATACCCCAACATAATATTTTATTCGGCATCAAATACCAGCCATCAACCACGGTTTCGTACCTACTCGTCACAGCGAGATTAGATATATGTAAATAGATACCTCTATTTAGATATTATAGTAAAATAAAGCGAGAATAGATTTAGAATTTAATTTTACACTTGGCTTGATATTGGCAAGAGTTTTGATGTATGGTTGTGTAATGTGTATTGTACCTATATATTATATTTTGTTAATGTATACGCAGATAAACTTTCAGGTTTTATAAAATAACGAAGGTCTGGCGCTCGCTGGCTCTTAGTCCAGTAGGCTGAAGCCATGAGTGCATGCTCTAGTCAAGCGTTTGGCGGTCTTAGGTTAGGTTGGTCACATATTCATGGATACGTACCTACAGGCGTCCTCAGTGACGATCAAATATTATCAATGATCGGAATTGGTAGAATATAAAGTTGCTACGTACCTATAACTTGGTATATAATTTACTAGCTGATACCCGCGACTTCATCCACGTGGATTTATGTAGATTTTTCAAAATCCCGCGGGAGCTCTTTGATTTTCCGGGATAAAAGTAGCCCATGTCACTCTTCAGGTCTTTGTCTATACTTATGCAAAAAACACGTCAATCCGTTGCTCTGTTGCAACGTGATTCAAAGACAGTCCAACAAATAAACACTTAGTGTTTTACTTTTGTTGAATCCCTCAATCAAACGATTAGTACCTAATAATTATAAACATAATATTTCCAGGATCGCGGATTTAAAATTATTTAGATATCTATGAAGAAATCCATACCTACTTACCTAATATTAGTGCGAAAGTATGTATATCTGTCTATCTGTGTATTGTCTGGGGCGGCGCATATTTGCCGGTAGATTTACCGATAGAATTAGCCACGGGCGAAGAACCTCCTACAGAACCAGACCTTAGTTAATTTAGCGATTCCCCAAAAATCCAGAAAAAGACTCAGCTAAGACTGGGAACGATTTTTACAAAAGAAATTACTAAATATCAATTTAAATCAATTGTATACAGATGTAAACTTCAGTGATACTTCTTCAATGATACGTAACCAAAAATGAAAGCAATAACTTATACCTATTATAACTAATGAACCAACTTTACGGTCCTATGGACAAATTCTCAAGGGTTTACCGTTTGCAATTGCTTTGATGTCAAAGTGGTAACATGTAGTAAAGTAATACAGAAATAAAAGAGAAATTGCACGCTGACCAAGTAAACGAATAGGTACCACATGCCATGTTTTATTTTCGTTACAAGTATTGTACTTTTTACTTCGTGCTCAATAGCGTGGAAATAGTATTGCTCAAATTCGATTCTAATATCCCTCGACCAGGGCAATTTTTAACCGACTTCAAAAAAAAGGAGAAGATTCTCAATTCGTCGGAATCTTTTTTATGTATGTTCACCGATTACTCAAAGACGCCTGGACCGATTTGGAAATATTTTTTTTGTTTGTTTGAAAGGGTATACTTTGCAGGTGGTCCCATATTTTGGTGAAGATTTGATAAATATCTTTTCAATTTTCAAAGTAAGATAACTATACTAAGTGGGGCTAATATGAAAGGGCTTTACCTGTATATTCTAAAACAGATTTTTATTTAATTTTATGCATAATAGTTTTTGATTTATTGTGCAAAATGACGGAAAAATTACCCGAGCACGGGACCCTCGGTGCGCGAGTCTGACTCGCACCTACGCGGTTTTTTTTTAAATTTTATCTTATGTTTATATGGTATATCAAATCTAGAAATAGCAAAATGGCATAATGTGATAATATAATAATAATATCACAGTCAATAAAAGCGGTATTTTTTATAATGGTATGACTCAACATATCACGTCAAACCTTTATCAAGGGAAATGGGACAGCTAACCTACGCGTAGGCTTTATAACGAAAAATGTATATGTATGGTTAGTACGACATAGAAGTTATTTCTATCAGATTTTTTTGGTATTTCCTTAGAGAATAGAACAAGATTGAAATTTACGAGATACAAGAGAGAATTTACGAGAGATTAAATACAAGATTTGCTTCACTTTAAATGTATTTGAGAACGTATTCTGCGTATCTGATTTCAACCATTCATCCAAATCTCTTTAATTGAATTGCAAAATGTAGAGTCAACTCCATTAACAAATAAATGGATGAAAAATGAAGAAAAATGATTACGTGTTTGTGAATAGAGTTTAGTAGGTTTTTGAACCAATCCTTATGATTATTTTATAAACCATGAAATAATGTCTCTAAAAATTTTCAAAAATCAAGTAACTTGGCACTTCGAACACAAATATTTGCACAGCTAAATTTGAACTTTCCTATCTCATGCAGCCTTTATGCTAGAAAAATACTACGTTGCAGTTCTCACGTTTATCTCCGAATATTCCACACAAATGCTATGCACACAAAAGGTATTACTAGCGGCCTGCATGTGATACGCCCATAAAATATCTCCGCTATAGATCATCATGATCAACCTTTCGCCGGCTCACTACAGGCCGCGGGTAGATGTGGACGACTTTGGTGACGAGTTACTCTACAATGTAGTCTATATTATTTGCTTTTAAAATCATTGTCACCATCATGTCGGTACCACCCCTAACTCTTTGTTTAAACAAGTGTAAATTAAAAATTTATAACACCCCAGACAAGTGAAATTTACAGTAACTAGAAAAGAGCTGATAACTTTCAAACGGCTGAACCGATTTTTTTGGATTATAGTTAAGGACACTCTCGATCAAGCCACCTTTCAAACAAAAAAAAAACTAAATTAAAATCGGTTCATTAGTTTAGGAGTACGATGCCACAGACAGATACACAGATACATAGATACACAGATACACACGTCAAACTCTTACCCCTCTTACACCCCTCTTTTTGGGTCGGGTTTAAAACAGTACGCATCAAAATTCACTTATCTAGAACTTATAATTAACAGTCATTTGTTTGTACGCGGATACGCAAGGCATGTCGTGATTTTCAGTAGTTTTCTGTTTTATTACCGACACTGTTAATTTAGTCTCTATTTGGCTGTGATTAGTGACGCTCGGAGCATTTTCCCGAACTGTTGTATCAATATATCCATCACTGTCTGAGTAAACTAAACACCGTTCGCAAAATTGAATGTAGATACGATTAGGTACTATTATGGAGAATGTTATCCAAAATGGCTAGACGAAAGACTTCAAATGTCGAGTAAATTTTCATCCCATGTAATGCAATGCAAAAGTGTGTTTGTTTGTTGGTTTATTCGTTTGTCCGTCAATCACGTCCCAACGGAGCAACGCAACAACGTGATTCTTTGCATGGGTATAATTAAAGACCTGGAGAGTGACATAGGCTACTTTTTCACGAAAATCAAAGAGTTCCCACGGGATTTCTAAATATCTATTTCTTAGGTGCCTTGCACCAGTATTGATGGTCTTGGTGCTAAAAAATTATGTCACTTGTATACAACTTTTATGTAGATGTGGATTTTGAATTTATGCATAACTACTAGTTACTAACTATTAGCTAGGAAATCAAAGAGTTTCCACAGGAAACCCCTAATCTACGCAGACGAAGTATCAGTTACTGATAACTGAAATAATGCATTGTAATAATTCGAATAAGTACCTACAAAGTGCCTAATAATTTTAGACACAACGCCGAATTAATTACCCCAGAAGACTCGTTGACTTAACCTGAAGTCGTAAATCTTTCTATAAAGTGAATATCAGCACGCCTGAAGGGGAAACTATAAATTATATTCTATCTAAACCACTTTGCGTGCGATTTTATACATACTTGAAACATTATACCGGAAATATTTTCTGAATCAAAACCAGCTATCAAATAACACAGTGAACTAATGCTTGCCCGAATTGTATTGTTTACTTTCCTTGAACGTAGGAGTGGAAACTGAGATCCAATTTTGTAAAGGAGTATTTAAGCACTCAATTAACGCATTTGGAATGCTGCCAGAAATATTTTGGGGCGAATTCTTTTTTGTTATTAGTACATAAATAATGTTGGCAGTATTTTCGGAAATAAAGGGACCATTTTGTCGCATTTTACGAGTAATTTTAGTCTAATTGAAAAAAATCGTTAATAGTTTAGGTACGTATATCACACTGATTTCTGTTTCTATCTATTTTTAACCCCCGACCCAAAAAGAGGGGTGTTATAAGTTTGACGTTTGTATCTGTGTATCTGTCTGTGGCATCGTAGCGCCTAAACGAATGCACCGATTTTAATTTTGTTTTTGTTTTGTTTTGATCGAGAGTGTTCTTAGCTATCATCCAAGAAAATCGGTTCAGCCGTTTGAAAGTTATCAGCTCTTTTCTAGTTATTGTTGTAACCTTCACTTGTCGGGGGTGTTATAAATTTTTAATTTACACTTGTGTATAAACTATTCGTAAATTATGTAATTTATAACATAAACTAATGGCGTTTTGTCATGAAGTTTCATTGGAAGAGATGGTGAATATTTGCCTCTTTTCACAGCATTCGGATCACATACTTAACACACAAATGATATACTTAACGTCTTTTAAGAGCATGCAATTATCTGAAGAGCTTCACACGTAGTGTAAGTCAGACTTGGAATATTAGGCAAACGACAATTATTATTTTTCCCCAGAAATTACTCTATTTATATGTTATAAAAATTAATAACATTTGTCGTTTACGCCTTGTGATAAACGCCTTCCGTACAGCGTGACGTTAATAATAATTAATTATATGTTAAAAATTTGGGTAATAAATTATTTTATTAAATAATGAATTCTAGCCCCATAAACTACCGCTAAACAAGCCGATTATGTCCGACCTCATCCACGCCAGGATAAAATACCTCCACTAAATAGATATCGAGTTGCTGGGAGCTGATGGATACATCGTGTTCTAAGAAAAACCTTTCAAGAGATCTCTGTTCAGCAGTTTAGACATCTATCAGTTGAGTGACGACAATGCATTCAGGATTGAACTGTGTAGTATCAAAGCAAGATATAGATCGAACTAATTGGCATGTTGCACTATATACAGTTAAGGATAACTTCGGCAATATTGAAACCTAACAAGGTGGAAATTGCGCCATCTACACACGAATGGAAACATACACGACAAACTTATACAGAAACTTGAAATTTAACATTGGAGTTTGTTGAGTGACGACTAAGTACGAAGTTACGTAAAAATATATGCAATTAAGTACTCCAGATTAATTTAATTATATTAATATTAATATTATTATTATTATTATATATATATATATATATTAATTATTATATATATTATTATTATTATTATATATATTAATATTATAATAATATTATTTTATTATTTAATTGTAATTTATTTAAGCTATAAACCTAATTTGATTTGTGGTCTAGTACTTAACATGAGTAGCACATAACTGTCCTAAGAACATGAAATGAATAAATTCTTTACACTTAAAAAATACGACCTTTGCAAAACGAAGGTTAAGTAGGTGAAACTAAACGAAGGGGCTGTGAAGCGAGTCTTACTGGCGTAGCCCATTAAAAACACTTTATTCATAGGCCAGGCTAGACTGGTTTTAACCCCCGACCCAAAAAGAACTTTGACGTGTGTATCTGTCTGTGATATCGTAGCTCCTAAACGAATGAACCGATTTTAATTTCTTTTTTTTTTTGTTTGAAAGGTGGCTTAATCGAGAGTGTTCTTAGGTATAATCCAAGAAAATCGTTTCAGCCGTTTGAAAGTTATCAGCTTTTTTCTAGTTACTGTAACCTTCACTTGTCGGGGGTGTTACAAATTTTTAATTTACACTTGTTAGACGATGTGCTAAGATTTAAAATCTATTTTAACGGTTATGTTTTGACAAAACCACTTTATTTAACCAAAACTTTTCATTCAAACTATTTTTGTTTTGACCAACGGGTGTTTTTATTTCTCAGCAAAGCAAGCGTTGGAGTTTCGTTTGTGCAATCGTGGTGTTTTTAGCACGTAATTCCTGGGAGGGAGGGTTTTTGGAAACTCGACACACGAGCCTAGCGGGAGCGTGTGCCACTCATGGTGTGCTAGTAAACAAGCAAGTAAAACCATGCACAAAATATAGCAATTTCTAGAATCATACGTATGTGCGAGACTAAAAAACTGTCGCTACCCACTGTAATATAAGAATACACCAAAGAATGAATTTTTACGAAAAAATTGTTATCTATTCGTCATGCAAATTGATATGTCTGTCTGTACAATGTCCATTTTGTATTTTAGCAACCGATATGGTTGCAAAAATACAAATATCTAGTTAAAACATTGATGCTTTTTTATCATCACCTTCATCGAATAAATCACAAAAACAATAATAAAACTCAAGTAACGTATCATATTTCGCTACAATTTTGTTTTGTTTGGTCGCAAACATTTCCTCTAAAAGTATTTTTATTTTGCAGCGAGTTCTTATTTTACCTATTACATTTTTACCGTTTAGTGACTATATTTTTGGACTACGTGAACTACTTGCGTTATCCAAACTCAATAACTTATGCTGGCATCCATGTAATCCATAGCGAGCAAACGCTGACAAGGAGCCGCTGGATTCAGGCGACGCAAGACCGTGGCTTGTGGAGTAATTGCCGTGTTCTGAACCCTTGGTCTTAAATAAATAAAACAAACCAATACATATTCTTTTACTTTTTTACAATACTACCCATCCATATCCATCCATACTAATATTATAAATGCGAAAGTGTGTCTGTCTGTCTGTCTGCTACCTTTTCACGGCCCAACAGTTTAACCGATTCTGACGAAATTTGGTACTAGCCGACTGCGTGACTGAAAGACGGATTAACAAACAAACACACTTTCCCAATTATAAAATACTAGAGGATGCCCGCGACTTCGCTCCGCGTGGATTTAGGATTTTGAAGATCCCGTGGGAACTCTTTGATTTTCTGGGATAAATAGGCTACTTTTTATCCCAGAAAATCAAAGAGTTCCCACGGGATCTTCAAAATCCTAAATCCACGCGGAGCGAAGTCGCGGGCATCCTCTAGTATTTTATAATTGGGAAAGTGTGTTTGTTTGTAAATTCGTCCTTCAGTCACGCAGACGGCTAGTTAGGAGTATGAAATTTCGGTATATATACCATATACCTACTGTATTTAGAATCAACAATAACAAACACAACGATTTATAAAATAGTTCAGTTAGTGCGATGTTCTAACTCGGAAAAGCTTGTCTGTCTGTCTGTCTGTCTGTCTGTCGTGTCTATACAAAAACCTATAGGGTGCTTCCTGTTGACCTAGAATCATGAAATTTGGTAGCTAGGTAGGTCTAAAGGTGCCCACGCACTTGAGCAGTTCAGTTCAAGAGCGTGGGCACCTTTATAGCACACGCAAGGGGAACAATCCGGAAACCGTGAGTTTATGGTTACATCACAAAAAAATTAGTATTTTCAACTTTCTGTATCAATATGACTGTAGTACGGAACCCTCAGTGCGCGAATCTGACTTGGCCGTTTTTTTAAAATAAAAATAGAGAGCAAATTAGCAAGTCTATCACCTGATGTTAAGGTGATTACTGCCGCCCATGAACATTAGCAACGCCGGAGTAACCGCCAATGCGTTGGCGCCCTTTAAGGAATTTGTTGGTCCGCCCCCTGAATAACCCCATGTTTTTAATTCCATTACCAAATAATTCACTCAAAACTTGCATAGCTCAGTTAGCATACAATGTATCTTTATGTTAACGCTTTCGGAAACAAGTTTAGAAAGGGATTTACGAGTATGCGTCCGGCTGACGTAGGCTCCAATTCTGTATATTCGGAGAAATGTTGAATATGACATTCGGATATGTACATGACACGGAGTTAATGTAGCACAAGTAACAGAATAAGCGTGTGAATGGATTTGGAAATCAATTTAGGTCTTCATTCGTACGATCTGTAACTTACAATTTTAAAAGTAGGAGTGATAAAATGTCTTCCTGTCCAAATAACAGCTATAGACGCCAATCTAAACGGAGACTCGCCAGGTACACTTTTTACGACCTCTCTTTGATGTTAATTATCATTATTATGATCAACAGATCGCCCGGCTCCCATTTGAGCACAGGTCTCCTCTCAGAATGAGAAGAGTCCGCAGGAGAATCAGGAGAATCAGAGTAACCGACACAGTTCAACGGGTTGCCAAGCTGAAGTGGCAACGGGCAGGGCACATACTTAGTTCAAAAAAAGACTTAGAGTGCTAGAATGGCGATCTCACACCGGAAAGCGCAGCGTTAAAAGACCCTCTGATGACCCTCTGGATAGATGATATCAAACAAGTCGTAGGGAGCCGCTGCATTCAGGCGGCGCAAGACTGTGGTGCGTAGAAGTCCCTACAAGAGCTGTGGACATCAATCGGTTGATAATGATGATGATGATGACAATAGCTTACTACGCCTGGCCGAGTGCGGATGGGCGGACTTGACACATTTTTGAGAATATTATAGAGGATTCTGAGGAATGCGGGTTTCCTCTTCCTCAAGTGATATTTAAATGCTTAAAACGCACGTAGCTCCTATAGAGTGTATGTATGTTTAACTATTAGAGTGTATGTTTATGTATACCTAATTGTAAGTATATAATATGTATAGCTGCATGGCGACTTCCCGTCTTACAGTTCTGTAGGTTCGTAAGTATGGGTTACCTGGGAGAGATCACTCTAGTGATAAGGTCGCCCTATGGTTAATTAAGTGTATCATATATTCTGTCTTTGTAATTTTGTTACAATAAAGTTGTTTAAATTAAATTAAAATAGCTCCAAAAAGTTAAAGGGTTGGACCCCAGACACCTCGACTAGGAGCCCGAAGTTTTAACCACAGCACTAGGCCATCACCACTTCTTTAATATTAATCTCGCTCTCTATATATAGTAGTATTCCTCATTATTGAGGGTCGTGAACCCTTTCCATTAATCCTATAATGGTAGTTCTCTTGGGATAATAATTCGATGGGTTCCCAGATCCTTTCGCTTACAACTCGGCTAAGAAAACGAGATTTCGACAGTTACGTATTATCAGATGTTAGCGACAATAACCAGGGCCAACGGCGGCACGGAGGCCAAATTCGGCCTCTGAAGTCGGTCACCCATCCAATTACCGACTTTAATCAACGTTGCTAAACAATCACAATCGATTGATATACGTTGTCAAAACTAGGTCATACGATTCAAATAAAAATTGAAACCTCTTACGTACAGCTACTGGTACAAAGGAAAAGTCAAAACGGCCACTTCCCGTGCACAAGACATGCTCCGACGGAAATCCTTCGTGACGGTCAAGCTCATAATAAGTACTATACCTACCCCAGTTCCCTTTACCATGTATACAGGTCTTATTTTGTCGATTTTATACTATAGCTAGACTATATACCCGCCTGGTGGTTAGTGATGATGCAATTTTTGACGGCATCCCTGGCGCAATGATGAGCGCTGTGGTCTTATTAGTGGGAGGTTCCAGGTTTGATTCCTGGCAGGGGTTTGGAATTTCATAGTTTCCAAATTTATGGTCTGGTCTAGTGGGAGGCTTCGGCCGTGGCTAGTTACCATCCTACTGGCAAAGCCGTGCCGCCAAGCGATTTAGCGTTCCGGTACGATGCCGTGTAAAAACCAATGGCATGGCAGCCTATACCTACTGGGTTTAATGAAAACGGCCGCGCCCCTTGCAGGTTAGCCCGCTTCTATTATAGACTGCATCATCACTTACCACCAGGTGAGATTGCAGTCAAGGGCTAACTTGGTAACTAACTGAAAAAAAAAGAATTCTTGTCGCTTTGGAAAGCTTTTGTCGTGTTAATTAAAACATAGCGGCGACTGTTCGTCGTTGAATTTTATGAGCGTTGCCACAGTGGATGAAATCTATAAATTGTATGTACGATCAATTAGTCGGATTAATAACTGTCTATGTACATGGAGAGTGAGCGATGACATTGCTCGGGTCCCCTCGCTACAAATGTTTGTTTTGTGCCAATGATTTATGGTTTCGCAAATGTTTTGTGTGTAATGAGTAATTTCCTTTTACACATCCATATCCAAACTAATAGTATAAATGATAAAGAAATACCTCTTTGTCGGTCTATAGTAGGTATTTTCATGGCCAGATGGGTCATGAAAAGAGAATTAATGATTTTGATAAAATTTAGTACTTACGGAAATAGCTTGCATCCCGGACACAGACAGACTACTTTTATTCACAAAAAATCAAAAAGACCCTGCGGGATTTTTAGGAATCTAAACCGTTAATTGAAAACGTTACCAAGGTCGCGGTTATCATCTATTTCATACAGAGATAGATTTGGAACCCGGAGCCGTACATAGCTCACTTTTGTGTGAGAAAAATATATAAATCTGTATAAATATAAAAGGCAAAGCTGACTGACTGATCTATCAGCGCACAGCTCAAACTACTGGACTGATCGGGCTGGGCATGCAACTCTCTACATGCCAGGAAATTGCCAAACGCGGACGAAGTCGCAGGCATAAGCTAGAGTTATTAACACTAGCTTGTGCCCACGACTTTGTCCGCGTGGACTACACAAATTTCAAACCCCTATTTTAAACTTTTAGGAGTTGAATTTTCAATAATCCTCTCTTAGCGGGTGTTTGTCTCATAATAACTATCACAGCATGCTAAACCCGATCCGTCCAGTAGTTTGAGCTGTGCGTTGAGTCAGTCAGTCAGTCATCTTTTAATTTTATACATTTAGATTCATCGCATCTAAATATTGGCATTGGAGAGGATAAATTATTCATAGTACGTAGTCGGTAGTAAGTCTCGGAACTCTAAACATTTACTTAATGTCATTTTGTGATTCAGTAACGTCTGTTCCCAAAAGTTTTTATTGAATATTAGCGTTGGACGATTTACGACTCGTGAAACTTATTGGAAAAGTGACAGTATTTTCTACGTATCAGTAACTTGCCTAAAGTCAGCGATATAAATGTTCTACTAGATTCGGCGCTTCATAGTAACAACATGTTCCAGCGAACATCGCTGTCCGTACTCCTATCAGGCGCAATCCACTTTAGACATAGTTCGTTTGTACCAAAATAGATAAGAATGCTGGCATAAAGAGCCAGTTTTCCGGTACTGACCTTATGAGCTCTCACATAAAGATACAGGTAATGGGTATAAGATAACATAAGGCTATTTTACCTCCACCGAGCGATACCGACCAGCACCGACAGGAACCCAAAACCTACTTCTTTATGGAAACACCCTAAGTTAGTAGTTATAACAGACTCTACACTAAAGCTACCTATACCAACTCAAATATGATAACTAGAATAACAATAATAGCTTTATTAGTTTAATTTTTACAAACGCGGATTACGATTGACAGGAGGGTGAACACCGATGTTCGTTGGAACATGATACGCCGCATCTAGTGGAACATTTATGTCACTGCATAAAGTAGTTTCGAGAGATAGTTGCATTGTGATATTAATGCCCAGTAAGAAAAATGTTGTGAAAGTTTTTCTGCTGTTATTTCGTTCACAACTCGACTGCGATCTCACCTGGCAATGAAAAACATTTTGTAAAATATTGAGAAGTAGATTATCTACCATTACTAATTAATAATATATACTTACATAATGTAATAAGGGAGTTATTTAATCAGGGTTTGAGAATAAAAGGACAGTTAATTTTTTAATATTCATGTATATTAACTTTCACTGTGTCCATAATAGTAATAATTACAGTTATTATTTAATATCACAGTTCAGAAACTTTACCATTAGGTACATCAACACATTAAATGTTACATAATTCTTATATACTAAAACATTGATTTAAAAAATCAAAAATAAACAGCCCGTAAATTATAGTATGTAACTATACTAGACCAGTACAACTACACACTGTTACTGTGTACTGTTAGGGCCGGCGTACATTATGGCGGAGCGCGGCGCGCGGAGCGCAGCGCAGAGCATGCCCGCGAAGTTTTCTAATCGCATAATACATTACGCGATATTCTACCAGAGAATGCGTGAGCACGCGCGAGACGGCGCGCGAATGCGCGAGTATCCGCAGGGATGCACAATTGATTTTAGATATTATTTCAATGCGGACAATGTCGATAATACTTTGACTGTGGAAAATGTTCTGCGCTGCGCTCCGCCATATGTGCGCCTGCCCTAAGTACTGTAACAGCAGGTAGATACAATTAAGGTTCAAAATTTTGGTAAGGCCAAAATGCGTTGACTCAGATTTTATTCAACAGTTTTTAAGAATAATAAAACCAACATTTGTTTTTGGAATATTTGTGAGACATAATATTTTGTTTTTTTTAAATCAGTGTACAAACATCAAAGTAGGTATGTCTTATGATTAAATTAAAAATCAATTTTATTGGATAGCCTTGATTAAATATTCAAGATTCATTAAAGGGCGAATCAACAAATTCCTGAAAAGCCGGCAACTTATTGGCGGTTCCTCTGGTAGGTATTGCAAATGTTCATGGGCGGCGGTAATCATTTAACATAAGGTGATCCACCTGCTCGTTTACTGGCTATGAATATTAAAAGAAATACAAATAAAAATTAAAAAAGAGCAATATGCTAAAAAATTTAAATAAATACATTCTAGTTACTAATAATTAGTCACTCATCAATAATGCGACAAATCATGGAACAAAATGTAAAGTCTCTATCATAACAATATCACACGGCTAGTTGGCATTATTAGCCGTTTGGCGAAAGACAGGAAATTGTATGATGAGATGACAACCAACTTCTAATAGTGGAGAGGGACAAGAAATAGAAGAAGCTGACATTTACAGGATTCTCACTCAGCAAGTAAACTTTGCGAATCATCGCTGCGTGCGCCAGCTCTTCAGCTATGGAGAGCCTCGCTCGAGGCAAATGCGCCTCTCTCAGTCAAGGCAGCCCTAAGACCCCCCCACAGGTACCAACCTCATTGCAAACCAGACAAACCAATGTCACAAAGCTACCGCGCTTCCGAGACCCAACTATTAACTTACGCCACAAAAACCTACATACAAATTGCGCCACATAAAAGTACGAATCATTAGTTGTTTGCCTGGCAGTGTTCATGTGCCCATTCACCACGAGCGACCATCCAGGATATCTGAAATTGAACCAGAGTTCCACAAATCTCTTAGAATTGCCAAACTTCATGTTTCGTGTAAATGTTTTCCATCTAGACAAATATTAAATGCTGAAATTGGATAGCTGAAAGGCTGAAAGGGTGATTCGTTAACAACAGATTAGTTGTTAAATTAATAATATGATAAAGTTGAGGTTGTTCAAAATGTTTATTAGCCCTGAACGGCAAATTTATACTTGTGAGCGTTTTTGCTACCAAACGTACACTAATTGCTTGTTAATAATTGGGACAACTGTTTAGTTTGATGCAAATCACTGAAATGGACATAATATTCAATGTGCTAGAATTTAGGAATGGGTCTTCACTTTTACACTATGTTGACAGATGTCTCATCAGTCATCAGTCACATTTAGTTCCGAGTACGCTCACAAGAAGCTCACTGCTACTATCAGCGCCACAATGGCGATAATCCAGTTATTCCAAAAGTTGGTCTGCAAAAGCAAGTCCAGTGTATTTGTACTAATAGAGGTCAAATTGATTAGCCCTATGAAACTGGAAGGTTATTGTTTCTGAAATCAATGATCATCCTCACAACTATTTTTTCTAAAGAACATTTCAAATAGTAGGTATAAAACAGAATAATTAATTAACAAATCCTTTACGTGTCCTATGTAACAAAGTACATACAAAGTACATATAGATCGTGCTCTCTGCTCTTAATTTATTATTATTATTATTATTCATAACGCAACGTTCATGTTGGGTTGCTTACCATATTAATTATGTACTTATTATACGGAAGTTTGTGTGAAATTGTAGTTTAGTTATTTATTCCTTTGAACTTTGATAATATTATGTAACTCAAACATCCTTAGGCTCAATTTCACCAACGATAGCGTTACCCGACAATAACTATGCCAATAATAAAATTAACTCAATAAATTAATTCAATAACTTATAATAATACGTTTCACTAATGACACTTAGATTAGCTATTTTTCAAAATAGCGTTTTTTAGTTATCTAATCGTATGGTAGGTTTGAATGTGTCAAAAGAATGAGTAAATGTCAAGCACTGAGATTATTCGTCAGTTTGAAGTTTGAATAGGTAGACCAATAGAGATATAATTACAATAAGTAGACCCATATCTATCAATGTCTATGTCATTATTAATTATCTTGTTACTTGTCTACCGTTACCATGGTTACGAATTTCAGGTCATTTTGATTTTATCCAAGGAATAAGCCCATTTTTCCTTCAAAATCGGCGGAATAGAATTATACTCTATAAATAACTTCATTATTCTTAGGTTAAGTATTAGGTGTAATAAAAGTTTGATTATCTGAAAGTAACTTACGACTTTATCCTGAGTATAAAATTTATTTCATGTTGTGTTTTTGCCCTTAGTCAGCCAACGTCAATAATATTCCTTTCCCACCACAGTTGAGAGTTCGTTATTTCTCCTGCCATATTTTAATGAACACTCTACGCCTATGTCGGACACACAATGCAAAATTGCTCTCAGTTACAGAAATGCTAGATGAAAAGCGAGTCTATTTAAAGCGGTGGAATTAATAGATCTATTGTATAATACATAAGCTTGCACATGCACCTAAGTTTTTTATACTTAGGTACTACAGGTTAGGTAACATCCTCTACTAGTGTAGAGGATTTTTTGGAAAACCCTATTTTTTTTTTGATTAATCTTTGACCCTCACCACGGATGTTTCTTGAGTAATTCTAAGCATATCTAGTCCGTGAAATAAGAAGAACTAATGGCAAGGGAGGAAGCAGGACAAAGATTGGCCGCCGCCTAACTCTTTTTTTTATCTCTACGATTACCTATTGCCAATGTGGCAAATAGAGGATCATATTCGTATAATTCAAGGACATTGAATTCGTTTTAATAAAAAAAATTACGGTCACGCCCCTTGCTCGATAATTACCACTGTACTAGGCACCCTGAGGGATGAAAATAATATTGATTCTCATATTTTATTGTTGTAAACTCGCTTTTAGGCATGGAAAATGTCTACATGTGCAGTGATATGATTTCATAAGAAAGGTTTTTTGTCCAAGTTTTCAAGTGCACAAAAAAATTGATAGTTAAGTTGTAGTACGAATCGAAAACTAACACAATTACACATTTGGCTCAATATTATACTTTAAGAAAGTGCGAAGTTCTCGCATAGTAATTAAGTTTATGTATTTTCGAGAAAATTGGGGATTTTTGTTTTTTAATAGTACTTACTATGTTTTCGTATAGGTAAGAAGGCATTATATAAATAGTAAGTGTATAAATATAGAACTTTTAATACAAACTTCGTTGACCCACTCATCGCTAAACAGTTTTGTGTTGTGAATCATGAATTGAATCAAAACTATTTTATATAGGACAAGCATTCTGATACAGGCTTACATACATTCTTTAATAATAGTAATGATATAAAGTAATTATACAAACATAATTTATAATTAATGTTGGTAACATTAAAATCTTATTGCAACGAAAACATAATTTATTTAATCAGTAAAACTTTACAGTGTACCATGAAACGTATTGTTATTTTAACAAATAGTGTAAAATAGATACCGTTATTATTTAATTTGTAAAATCCACATTGTATGTCCACTAACTACGCTTATAAAATTTTATTACATTCTATTTCACAGCTGGATCACTGCTATCTGAAATAAAATAGAAATTAAATAACGCATCCGTTCATTTAAGCCAGAAATGCAATTTATAAAACTTACTATAGAATCGTTCCAGCCTCATAGTGATGGGCTTACCTAATGCAATAGATGCCCAAGTGCCCTGGTGCATTGGTGGCTCTATCTTAAAAGCAGGAGAACCCGGGTTCAATTTCCGGCAAAGGCAATTTGGGAATTTATCACTAACCATATGCGAAAGTGTATTTATTTATTGATTTGTCCTTCAATCACGCCGCAACGGATCGACTTTTTGCGTGGATATAGCAATTAAAGACTTGGAGATTGAGGTAGGCTCCATTTTTTCACGGAAAATCAAAGGGTTCCCACGGAATTTTTAGAACCCTAAATCCACTCGGACAAAGTCGCGGGTATCAGTTAGTAATAGGTAAACAAATGGGTTCTTATCTGGGCTGGGGGGGGGGGGGGGGGGGGGTGGATTTGGCAGTGGCTATTTATCAACCTACTAGCAATAGCCGTGCCGCCAAGCGGCAATAGAAATACACATTCTGTGACAACTACCTATTACGGTTCACGAGATCAGCCCGCTGAGAGACAGACGGACGAACGGACGAACGGTCGGACGGATAGGGTCCCGTTGGCCCCTTTCTGGTACGGTACCCTAAAATGCCTAATGTATTTATGTTAACATAGACCGCACATAGACGCGTTCCTCGTGAAACATTGAACGTGAATTAATGTAATGATGAAAATCCCATTTAAATCCACTAAGAATTCCAATATTACATTCCAAACATTCCAGTAAACACTGAATTGACACTTTTAATTAAATTAAGTGATAGCAAAAAGACACCAAAATAATAGAAAATTCACGGGCTAACACCGTTTTTATTATTTTGGGAGCTAGGAAAATAGGGGCCATAAAATTGAGCATTTTATTTCTACTTTATTTTATTTTTCTTACCTTGGATAAATTGTATGAACATCAGGACGAACGGGTATGTTTATGGCGATGCGTGTGCTTGTGTGTGGTGACATGGCCGCCGCCGCATTGATCGCTCGGATGCGCGCGCGCAGCCGCTCGTATTGCTCGGGCTGGTATTGGGCGGCGACGGTGACAGAGTTGCCCGAGTACTGCTTGATATAGAAAACAATATGCATATTTAGATAATAGCCTCATCCGGTGACGGAAGGTATGGCTGATTTTTTTGTGCAAAGGAGCCTTGGTGTCCAGTGCGGAAATGCAGCCAGTATTCTGGGAACCATACCAAGCGGGTACGATTTGTACAAATTAGATAAGGCTAACTTAAGGGCGTTTCGTAACGCATGCATTACGAAATTAGACGTTTACACATGCAATTTATAATGAAATTAATGTCATGACACTAATTTCGTAATGTAAATTCCGCTTAAATGTTATACCTTTAAAGCAGCTGCCGCTTGCTCATGTGTCGCTCGAGTGAGGTCTCTGCCATCAACACTCAATATTCGATCGCCTCTATGGAGCAACCCGTACGCCGCCCCTTCAGCGGACACACCGGACACGAACACACCACAAGTGTCATCTTCCTCTCCACTGGTCCCATCTGCCTCCCCTCCCAATCCCCCTACAATGTCCATTCCTAGCCGCGACCCCGTACGCACCAGACGCACCATCCGTACACATCTGTTCAAACATAAATTAAATTAGAATGTGCCGTTTTATCCGAGCCTGAAACACATGAACCGCGCGACGGCAGCGCGGTGAAACGGTAATGGCAGAAATATATGCATCATTTTCCTTTTAATGGGGTGCTAAAAAGGACAAAAAATAAATTTTAAATTAAAGATTATAAATAGTACTACTCTACAAATTACTATGTACTGATAGTTAGAGTCACAAGGTTTGACAGTTGATGATGATGATTATTGTTAGGATGGTGATGGGAATGGCGATGATGCTTATTATTGACAAATTGACTCATTCGTTATCGGTGGGACCAAAGGTATCAAGTTTTTCAAATGGGCTACGCCAGAAGACGGGATACATCTAGCTTCATTTCTTTATTCAGCTTCACTCATTCGACCCCCGTTTCGCTAACTGGTTTTGTAAGTTTTACGCACTTTAGCGGTAACAGTTATAATTCTGTACGTAATATGTACGTATGTCTTGCCGTGTCTTGTTTATTTTGTCGTGCAGTATAATTGTCATGAATAATACTGCACGGCAAATACAAGGGTACAATGCGCGTTGTGTTTGCTTCAGGCTTTACTGCGCAAATAAATCGTGCTTCACAGCACAATATTCAATTAAGTATGCGGTCTCATAACGAGCCAAACAATGAATAATCGAAGCGATACTAATCGTACTCGATGAAAATAAATATTAATAATTATTAATAACCATTGTTTAAATGATTTCAAAACTAATTTTATTTCGATCAAAATGTAATAACTTTTATTTCATATAAATAATAAATTCCAATTATGTTATAACTTACTAGCTTTGGCCCGCTACTTCGTCCACGTTTAATAATTAAGTTATTTAAAAAGCTTAGTAAATATTACATTATATTATATAATATTTGCATAGATTTATGAAACGAACATTTTCAATTATTTGTAAACAGACCCCTATTTAACACGTTATTATTATCGTTTTGAGTTCAATTCCCCGTAAACGCGGCGTAAATTTACCTCATTATAATTTTCGTTAATAACAGGTACCTAATAATTTTCGTTCATTCGTCAAATATAATTTAATTCAGAGTACGACCAAATAATTAATGGCATGAATATACAGCGTGTTTTTTTAACTGGGACAGATTGGGAAAATTCGAACCCATAGGAGGTACAGGGAAACTGTCTTAGGAAACTTCGGTCCTTTTTTGTAAAAACAATTTTGGCATAGTCAATTTTTGGTTAAGCGTAAATTGTCCATAAAAATCAATGAAATTGACTTAAATTTTTTTAAATGCCGATCGACTCAGTTTCATGCAAGGATCATTTCATTGTATGGAAAGAAAGAAATCGGGACAGCAGAAGTTGGTCAAATTAAAGTGAATGTTTTTTCATACAATTTCTCAGAAACTGATAAGTTCAATTTGACATCTCATCATGTCATAATTATGGCATAGTCAAAAAGCTGACTATGCCAAAATTGTTATCACAAAAAAAGAGCTGAAATTGATTCTGAGACTTCGTCTGTGTTAGCGTTTGCTGGCGCGCGTGTTGTGCCTTTTTGGAGTGTTTTTTGTTAAAAGTGGCCGGTTTTTGTGTTTCGCTGGTGTTCTTTGGTGCTGGAACCATGCTGGAACTGACTGGGAAGCGCTCTAAGGGGGCGCCGCGCGTGTGTCGGCGAGCGCCGGCACAGACGAAGTCCATACTTATATAGTTTCCCTAACTTGTAAATAACTACAAACTTGACATTGGCTAATCTTTGTAAAACCAGACGAGAGAAAAAAAAAGAGCTGAAGTTTCATTAGACAGTTTCCCTGTACCTCCTATGGTTTTGGATTTCCCCGTATGGGGAACAACACTGTCCCAGTTAAACTTTATTTAACTGGGACAAAAACACACTGTATACAACTTCGGGTAATAGGGGTACAGCGGGCGGCGGGTTGACGATGCAAGTGAAAATAGTAACCAATTGATTTGATACGTGCGAAAGGTCGGGAGTAGAGTAGACGTGCGGTGCATGATAATGATAACTATACCAGTACCTGGGTATTTTACTCGGCTCCTCCTCCGCAAGATCATGCAGTGTGGAACATGACGTCGCTTGCGTTCTCGCTGAAAATTGGAGTCTTTTTAAAATAGCTGTTACACACAACTTGAGATAGTTTTGGGTTGATGCCCCGTATTTTATGGGCTTCCCCGTATTTCTGGGCATGATATTACAGGAACCCGTAATTGCAAAAATAAAAAAAACGGGGTAACTAAAGCTCACGTATTTGTTACAAATTCAGCCGGTTCAGTAGAAAGAATGTTTTCCTTGTGCGGCAATGCGAGGACCAATACCTGCGTAGCCGAAACCGACTCAATATTGATACTGTGGCGGTGTGTCAAGGGAAAATTACAATTTAAATATAATTTTAAGTTAACAATCAAAAAATTATTTTTTGTACATTTATTTCACAAAAAGAAGACCTTTTAAAAGCAGTTTCTTCAAACAATACTTAAGAATTAATAAAAATATCTATGTAAAACACTGTCTCCCGTAAAAAAATCTAAAACGCTTATTTTTGATGCTAGTTACCCGTAAATGTGATGCTAGTAACCCGTAATTCAGTTATTAACTGGGAACTATGTTCGAAACTGTGAAGATGTATCTAGTGAACTAATATCAATTATAAACATCTGCCTTAGAAGGCACTTAGATTTCAGGTAACAAAGTTCGTTACAAATATTTAACTACCATAATATGTGTAGATACTTGTCATTTGTCCCGTGAGTTCCGAGAGACCGGGATCCTAACTAGATTATTCAAGGAAATTCAACTAATATTTTCCTATGTAATATCTAACCATACCTACTGCCATTACAGCATTCATTTATTTTAAAATGATTTTAAATTTTGTTATGTATTCCATTTGAAATGCAAAAGACTAGCTGGCCTATTGAAACAGCACATAGTGTACATGAAGTCAATATGAAAGAGATTGATTACTGACATTGATTAACAGAAAATGTTAATAATACTACCCTCTATCCAAATGATAAAAATCATAAAATGTTTTCATATTGTAATTTCAAAAGAGTTCATATTTTTACGATTATGTATCTACTTACTAATACCTTAACTTAAATATGCACTATAATAAGCAACGACAATAATTAATTAACAAAAAAATATCAAAAATATAAAAAAACAAAACTCGATTTTAATAAAGCAATATTAAAAATTAAAAAAATAATGATTTAGCTTAGTAGATAATGTATTGTGTTACAAGAGTTGTGCACTGTTCTACGCATGAACCGTCTACTCTCAATAATTTTGTGTCTCCACATTGGCACCGACTCCAAACAATACTATGACAGACCTACACTACTGTTGTATACATATTGTAATAAATTAAACTATTTTTAATTATTTCGAGTGTCATGATCAACCCATTTCCGCCCCACTACTGAGTACGGGTCTGAGAAGGTTTTAGGCCATAGCCTGCCACGCTGGCCCAATGCGGATTGGCAGACTTAACACACCTTTGAGAACATGGAGAACTCTCAGGCATGCAGGTTTCCTCACGATGTTTTCCTTCACCGTGTATTGGAAGGAAGGTAAAGGAATTTCGAGTGTGTGTGGTGACAATAGTTACACAGAATTTATACCACGAACAACTACCTTACACTCGTAAAAACCTCATTGGACGATTTTTTTGGTATAAGCTATCTATTGTAACCCTTAGTAATTATTTATTTACATTGCTAATTATATAAATATCAGCTTAATAGAATAAAGTAAAAAACTAAGGCTTTAGCATAAAAACCATGATCAAAGTACAAAAAAAAGAAGCTGGTTCATGGCAGTCTGATCAGAATAAGGTAAAAAAAAGGCCGTGTTAAGCTATACAAAGTCTCCGATAACTATGTCGGAAGGTTGCCTGCAAAACATATCTACATTTAAAAAACCCCTTATTAATTTTTTTTTCAGAAAAAGTAAAAAGCACAGCACTCACCACTACGCTAAGACGTTACTGTAATTTAAATTATATTTAAAATAAAACAAAATTATACTTACTGGTATAAAGCGGCGCGGTTCGTGCGACCGGCGGAATCGAACCCGCAGCTGGTAGAACTACAAGTGTTACGTGGTCTCCTGTACTTCGCAGCGCAGAGACCGCTGTGGCGTGGGTTACACCTATTAGAGATGTTTCTACGCCCTGATTGGAAATAAACATAATTATTATATACTTAATCCATACTAATACTAGTTTTTTTTTTGACTTTTTAGTAGTAAAATCCGAAAGTGTGTCTGTATGTCTGTAACCTTTCATGGACTATCGGCGCTACCCGATTTTGATAAAATTTTTCCTATAGTTTGCATCCTGAAAACGGATATAGGCCACTATTTATCCCAGACAATTAAAGAGTTTTCGTGAGATTTTAGAGGTCCATCCGATCAAGTAATCCGTTCAGACTAGGTATGTAAGTAATGACAATAATAGTGATATCATGGGTAGGTATAGTTAAAAACCTGAAGAGTGATATTGCAAAAAATCCCGTCGATCCGTTGCTCCGTTGCGACGTGATTGAAGGACAAATTAACTAACCAATTAATGGGTAGTGATAAGAATAACAAATTGGTTTAATTGTTTGACTAGCTAGTTTAGTCATAAATCAGAATTAAGTTATAATTCAAATACACATGTAGCATTACATGTAAGCGCTTTCAGTATGCATCTACCTTTAAGCCAAATGTAGAAACCATGTCCACCAAATATTACATTAGGAAGTCAAGCAAATCAAGCAATAGAGTATTGCGTGCTATTAAATAGACAATTTGTAGGGCAGACTTACTGAATGACATATTAACGAAGCTAACCTAGATTGTATTATGCATACATATTAAATTGATGGATCTAGAAACTTGAGACATCATCCGATTCGGATTTTTTCGTATTTGGATTGTGAACTGCATAATTAGGTATATGTTGTGATAGCAATCACGCTCTAATTAAATTATTTATTTTGTCATTAGTTTTTTTAGATCAAAACTCTCGAATAACCTCTGCGCATTGAACCTGTGTTTCTGGGTAGGTTTTAGGAGGACATTCCAATAATTCGATAAAAACATTTAAATAATACCTGCTTTTTCTGAGTGACGCCAATAGTAAGATAGACATCTTAAACTTTATAGATGCATCGGTGAATCTTCGAACTAGTCAAAGGTGAATTGGCTGGGTACCACTACCATGTACTTCAAATATTTCCTGCTCAGTACACTTCACTGATTTTATCGATTCCTACTAGGGTACTCGTACCTACCTACAAGATGTAGGCGTAACGCTGCATAGTCAGAATAGCAGTTTTCTTCGTACTATTCCAGTCACTTCTATTTAATGCTTCTCTTCTTTCTATTTATACCTTCACGATGCCCCCAACTTTATTCGCGTGGATTTAGATTTTTTAAAATCGCATGGGAACTCTTTAGTCATCCGTAACGAAAAGTAGCCTATAATCATGCAAAAATCAAGTTGCTTTGTTGCGCCGCCGCGATTAAATAAACTAATAAATTAACAAACAAACAAAATTTCGTATTTATAATTATAGGCGTACTGTTTAGAGTAGATTTAAGAGGGGTCTTCTCCGTCACTCGCTCCATAAAAACGTAGTTCGTCTCATTGGAATACTAACCAATAATACTCAATGGAATTTTGTACTAATTTTCCGGGAACTAATATCTATGCCTGTGGTTTCCCAGATTTCCGTTAAAATATTCGGTTTCAAAGTTACGCGGTCTTAAAAATTCACATACAAATCTTTGAGTCCCTGTAATTTTAATACTACATATTTTTTAGAAAATCTAACACACCACAGGCACGGATATTAGTTTCTAGAATATGTCTGCATTTCATGGACTTTGGTTGATTTATATTCAAATGAAATTGGGACTACGATTGTATGGAGTGAGTGACGCAGAGAGCCCTGTTAACTATAGCTATCCCATAAATGTTACAATCCAGAAAAAGATGTACCTAAGTAGGAAGCTATGTATAGGTATGTATATAAAATGTTTAAGTAGCCAGTAAGAAGACCGTCCAAAGAGTGTTTTTATCACCATGATTTCATTAAGTTTATGGAGCTTTTTACTTACATGTTCATCGCTTACGGCTAGTATTTTATCGCCCAGCTTCAGTCTGCCGTCGTGATGGGCGGCGCCGCCCGCCGCAATGTGCGATATAAAGATGCCGTCTCCACCAGCTGCGTCGTCTGCACCGCCGGCAATCCCTAAACCTAGTCCACGCACCCCTCGACAGAGCGTCACAACCATTGGTCTTCGAGCTCTTCTTACTCTCTGTTGATATAGAAAAACCGGTCAAGTACCAATCGGACTAGCACACGTACCATTGTACAAGAATTCATGGCAATTATTCTGAAATTTTTATTGTTTGTTGTTATAGTGGCAATAGAACTACACATTATGTGAAAATTTCAATTCTCTACCTATTATGGTTCATGAGAAACATCCTGCTGACGGATGAACAGCGGAGGTTTAGTAATAGGGTCCGTTGGAACTTTTTGGGTACGGAACCCTAAAAACCACGATATGTACAAGAACACCGTGGTTAATTGTCTCATCCGGTAGCAGAAGGGCTGGCTCATTTTTTGCCTGAAGGATCAGCCAGCTCTCCAACGTGAAAATGCAGCCAATCTTCTTTAATAAAATTTATGATACTGAATTTCAAAATGTAGATAAAATGAAATCTCTATATGCATAACCTCGCTTTGTGGTTTCCTCCCGAAGTTTTCCTTCACAGTGTGGACAGCACAAAATGTTTTTAAAATAGGATTTTACGTTTGCAAAATTATTAGAATATACGAGTACGAGGCGTGTAAAGTTCTGAATCGAGTCATTATTTTACATTATAAGTATTCAGCAGGGAGAGGGCTGCGGTCTAACGCATTTGTCATATAAATAACATCCTTTTGAGGGCAATGTAACTTTTCAATTTAGAGTTTATAAAACGTGAAACCAGAGTAATCAGAACTTGCTGTATGGAGTTTGCTCTCGTAAATACGTCCGATTTATAAAACACTCGCTAATGCCCGCGACTTTTTCCGCATGGATTTAGGTTTTTCAAAATCCTGTCTTTGATTTTTCGGGATAAAAAGTAGCCTGTGTGTTAATCCAGGGTATACGCTATGTCCATTCCAAATTCAGACAAAAAATCTCAAAATAAAAAATCTTGGCCAAATCCGCCCAGTAGTTTTTGCATGAAAGAGTAACAAACATACACACAAACAAACTTTCGCCTTTATATATTGGTGTGATGTGATGAGATGATGTAATAATTAGTAGTACAAATGATGATTAATGTAGAGTTAGTATGAGAATATACATCTCACCAACATCGATAGGATACGAGTGTCGAAATCAGAGTAAAATGGACTAAAAGATTCTTGATTTCCGCTTAGAGCGCTATGGTTATTGATTTATGGATGGAATATTGGAGCTTCAAAACAAATTACGCTATGCTGCATTTCGCTACGCTACGTTTCGCTTTACACGACGCGCTTTACAATTTCAAGGCCTTCATAATGTTCTGTGTATTACCTAAATCTTCTAGGACACATTACCCCCGTGCTAATATAGTTAATAGCTAATTTAATCTAACCAACTCATACTAATATTATAAATGCGAAAGTGTGTCTATCTGTCTGTTTGTCTGTCTGTCTGTTTGCTACCTTTTCACGGCCCAACAGTTTAACCGATCCTGACGAAATTTGGTACAGGGTCAGCATATATCCCGGGGACGGACATAGGCTACTTTTTATCCCAGAAAATCAGAGTTCCCACGGGATTCGTAAAGACCCATCCGCCTAACCGATTTGTATGTAATTTGGTACCGTGGTAGCTTAGTTCCTGTAGTTGGTCATAGGCAACTATTATTTCGGAAAATCAAACAGTTCCCACGGGATCTTTAAAAACCTAAATCCACGCGGACGAAGTCGCGGGTATCCTCTAGTATCTAATAAGAAAAATACTTACTAATCTAACCATATTTCCAGCCTTTTGCAATGCATCTACGGCGACAGAATGTGGGGCACCTTCCACGGAGATGTCGTTGACCTGCGAATGATTATGTCACTGTAGAAAATAACGTATTTCTGCTCGTTATTATTGCAGTTCAAAATAACAAGTAATGAAAAAGTTTTCAAAAACCCGACTGCGGCCTGCAGTGCACCATGTGTCGTTGTTTATTAAATGAACAAAAAATATGTAGGGCTTACCCACACAATTTTCAGGTTGTTCACCACCTGAAAATTGGTATAGGTTGTGCAATTCTTAAACGGAGCTTCCGCACTTTATACTTTGACGTTAGATTCTTTACACCTTTATTAGCTGTTATCCGCCATGATCCAAACTTCATAGTCGCTGAACGTTCGTCCCAATGATGGTGACAATACGCAGAGAAACTTTCAGCTTTTATAAAATAACGAAAGTCTGGCATGCGCTGGCTCTCTTCCTATAACTTAACATACAAAACGCACCCTTAGAAAATGTCTCAACTGAAATCCGAAATATTCAATTTCGGCTTTCAGTCATCTTCTTCAGTTACTGCGGCTTCGAATATAAATATTTTGAAACTAAATTACTGTTACGGCAGAGTATTTTTCCTTATTTCCCTTCTCCCAATTTTATTGCGCACTCGTAAGAAACAAATTAAGTTAATATTGTGATACCCTTTAGGCAAAGCTCTTGGATGTGTGCCAAATCAGCAGAAACGGTTCTTTATTCAAATTGGACAGGTCACTACCTCACTGTAACGAAACTAAATTAACTGATTTACTATTTCTGCAAAAAGTCAAGTCCCTGTAGGAAAACGACCATAATAATAATATGAAACAAATAAAAATAATGTGACAGTTAAAATCTTGGTTAGTGCGTACATTTTGAGATCTCACTCACCACCAAAGGGCTCACCACTTTAGCTCATGTGTCAAATGCCATATCATCGTATAACATGACAGTTGACACACAGAACTAAAATGGCGAGTGAGATCTTCTATGCATTATATCCATTATATCGATATTGTTATTGCTCGACTACATTAAAATACCTATAGTTGTATATGGTAACTTGGATAACATGGTAGTAATGAAGACCCTTGTAATATACCTAATTGACATTTAAACACGACATCGTATCTGAACGATAAATCGATTTCGGCTATGTTGATAGGGTTGTTAATCGGAGGGAGCGAGGCCCAATCCTCCAACTAAATTCATCATCTAATAAATCAATTCGAGAAAGGGTTGTTCTAGGAAACCCTGGGAAACCAGTTTAATGACTACAATTCACTGACTGGTAATTTTACTGCCTACTAATACGACAAAATAAAATGATTCTATAGTAACTTTCCTATTAAAATCAAAAATATGGATCAGAAATCATTATTTTTTTATAGCATCGGTGAATTATCCTTTCGACGAATTGCAAGGCAATAATCTTTCCAATCGGTAAATGGCATTGCCTAAACTTTCCATCGATTTGACTCGTCAATAAATTTGAATGATAGCGCGTTGACTTGCGGGTATGCGGGACGTCCCCCCGCTTCATACTTCGACTGCCACCTCGACCTGTCGCGTACCATGGGTACGTCCAAGGACGTAAGTCGTTTAGCACCTTAATGGTCATATTCACGCAGCACGGTTATGCACATGCGTTAGGTGTGTGCGGCGTATAAGAAAATTTCATAAGTGCGACAGGATTTTGATGCAATGGTTTCGCGGAGTTGCTACTCGAATTCTGAGGCCGATCGTACAACTTATTTCTTCGCAAGAGGTCTTCTCTACAACAGATTTTTTTGGATTTGCGCATGTTTTGCCAGATGGAAGACATCGTAAACCAAAACGCTTACATAAAAAAAAAGATTGCTCATACCTGTGCGCCCTAAATAAGTCTACATCTCTCTCTATTATTCATTTTTTGTGACTTGGATGTTTAGAGTGCCAACGAGGCCCATAAATATTTGAACAGCAAAAGAACGTAAAGTCGCTGAAACTTTTCTACCCCTTTTATCTGCTTAAATGAGTCACTAAAATGAACAAAAACCGAATCTCGTTTTGTAGAAATTTGAGCTATTTCACATCATCCGACTCTGTTGGGACCGCTTTATTGGAATATTGATATAGGGTGCTGATCTTTTATTTAAAAAAAAAAAATGATTCTATATTATTTTTAAGTTTATTTTGTTTTTTTTTGTTTGAAAGGTTGCTTGATCGAGAGTGTTCTTAGCTATAATTTAAGAAAATCGGTTCAGCCGTTTGAATGTTATCAGCTCTTTTATAGTTACTGTAACCTTCACTTCTCGGGGGTTTTATAAATTTTTAATTTACACTTGTTTAAAATAAAGTAGGTATATATTTGATTTACCTGAAGCAAAATATCTCCAGTTTGTAAACGACCATCGTTTTTCGCAGCCCCGTTAGGCGCTATCCTGGTTATGCTGACGTCACCGCCGCTTTCGCTTCCCGCTATGCTCAGTCCAAGGCCGCTTGCTCCTCTTTCTAAAGTAACATCTGTTGTTTCCCAAACGTCATCTGGATTTGAAGTGCTGTGATGCATTAGATACTGGGGACAAAATATGTGTGGATATAATATATTTTTTAACCCCCGACCCAAAAGGAGGGGTGTTATAAGTTTGACGTGTGTATCTGTGTATTTTTGTGTCTGTGTACTGTGGCCTCGTAGCTCCTTAATGAATGAACCGATTTTAATTTAGTTTTTTTTTGTTTGAAAGATGGCTTGATCGAGAGTGTTCTTAGCTATAATCGAAGAAAATCGGTTCAGCCGTTTGAAAGTTATCAGCTCTTTTCTAGTTTTTTTATAGAAGTTTTTGTGTCTGGGGTTTTTTTTAATTTTAAGTTATCTAAGTATAGAAATGGTCGACTAGAAATACTCACGCATTTAGTCTCTATATTATTTTCTTTACTTAAAATGGAAATAACTCAGTCACGATAATTTAAACATTAAAATATTTTTCTAAGCTTTTTTAAAATTTATATACTAGTGCTTGGCTGCAATCAGACCTGCTAGCAAGTGAAGATGCAGCCAAAGATGGAGCGTGCTTGCCTAGAAGATGCCTATTCACTTTGGATTTGAAGGTACCCATATGAAATTTGGAGGGAAACTAACGCTGGAAGGCTGTTCCATGTCCTAGCTGTTCAGATTAAGAATTGCAATATAACTTGATGGCAATGCACAGATAGAGAACACCAGGTAGAGACAAGTGGAGTCAAGCCGTGCTGAATGGCATGTTGAAGGGTGCAGATTAAAGAAGGCGTCCATTAGAGACGGACAGAGATTAGCAATGGTGCGGCGAGCAGTAGTGCATATTCAGTATGCGTCCGCTGGGTGTGGCTCTAGTTGACGCAGTTTCATAAAATGTATAGCAGGTGGATTTTCGCGTTGCAATGCGGTCTGACCAGGCCCGCCCGGTGGACTCTGTCCCTAAAGAGTAGCGCGGCATTAAAGGCAGGTAAAAGCTAGAGGCTCGGCGTGTCAAATGGCATCTATTGTGCGGTTTTTCAGGCAAAATGCCGTGGAAACTGTTTTCGCGGAGTAAAAAGTAGCCTTTATCTTGGAAAGTAAAAATTTTAATGTACAGAAATCGTTCAGTTACGGTCTTATATATATAAGTATACAATACATGATACATCACACTACTGTATATTGTATATGTACTTGTATGTGTTTGTGAGTGTATGTGCGCGCACGTGTGTGTCTGTTACTCTTCCAAGCAAAAACTACTGAATGGATTTGGTTGAATTTGTAAAGGAGATAGCTTATATCCTGTCTTAACACATAGGCTACTTTTCATCCCAGAAAATAAAAGAGTTCCCGCGGGATTAAGCAACCTATATCTACGCGGACGAAGTCGCAGGTAGGTACTATCACTTCTAATACACAATAATTTATTCTAAACTTGGCTACTCATTCATTCTGCCGGTTGCGAAATTCAGACAGCAGTCGCTAAGCGTAAAAACTTGTAGTCTGTCAATTACATATTTACAAAAATAAAGGTAGACTTTGAGATACGCGACTGCGATTCTTGGGAGGCGAAATTTGCGCACTGCTTTGTGTATAAAATATGTAAGAGCATTTTGAGGTAAGCGACAGCCACCTGTGAACCTTTGCATACAACCCCCTGACACTAATAGCTCGTTCACACAGGCTGAGTATGCGTTGTTTAAGCGTAGACGTAGCGCGAACCATTGCGTTGTAATGTATGAAACTGTATGAAACATGGCACACCGCTTGCGTAAAGCGTGGACTTACGCACGTGTCACGTGTACGTGCTTGGTGTGAATCGGCCTTAAGGCTGAGATTTATGGAGTGTACATATTTTGCTCAGACTTTACTATGAGTTAAAACGAAATACATGTAAGAGAGCTAAATCTTTCTCATTTTAACTGTCTTAAGTTTGAGCAAAGTCAAAGTGCACTCTATAGATCTAGACCTACGCGTACCGTAAGTCTACCTGACGGTGTGTCCTTGGGCAAAATGCTGCGCTAGCCATATTATTAGAGACTATCTAGCTATACTTTATTTAAAAGAAAAAAAAAACTAGGCATAGATATAGATAGGTAGGTGCAATTAAAAAATGCTTGAAATTTTCTACAGTCTGTTGTCTTCACATTTATAATAAAAATAAAATATAAATAAAAAGCCTTTTATTTCTTCTCTAGTTTTACAATATCATGGGATAATTATACTACATAACTTAAAATACTAGACGTAAAAGTAAATACTAGATACCTATATTATTAAAATTAATTACGTTTAAAAGAAATTAATGAAGAACCCTTTTCAGGTCAAAGCCACAACAATATGTTGTGTTCACATTAATCGATTTAAATTATTGTAAACTTAGTTTTCACTATAAAACAACCACAAAAAGGAAAAATAAATAATGATTGATTCTATCTATGCATTGCCTCATGAAATAGGTACACATCATTTTAATTTGCCACCAGCACAGCTAAGTAGATATACTGAACTAAGAGCATTTGCTCGTTAAAATTTTATAAAAAGACAGAAAAATTTACTGTATAAAAAACTACCTGCATGGCCATAATTTCGTTCGCGTGGACTACACAAATTTCAAACCCCTATATTACCCTCGTAGAGGTAGAATTTTCAAAAATCCTTTCGTAGCGGATGTCTACGTCATAATAGCTATCTGCCAGCCAATCCGTTCAGTAGTTTGAGCTGTGATAATAGATCACTCAGTCAGTCATATCCCTTTTCCTTTTATATATTTATTTTTATTTTATTTATTATTACATGAACATCTACAGCGAACTTATTCTAATAAATCAAATATCGCCAATTACAGATTTTCTAAAATTAAAACATTAAATTAGAATGTATGTGTGTATGTGTGTGTGTGTGTGTACGTGTGTGTGTGTGTGTGTGTGTGTGTGTGTGTGTGTGTGTGTGTGTGTGTGTGTGTGTGTGTGTGTGTGTGTGTGTGTGTGTGTGTGTGTGTGTGTGCGTGTGTGCGTGCGTGTGCGCGTGTAGAATCACTTATTCATAAATACTACCGGAAGTCATGCGCGAGATAGCGGGAAGGGCGGAAATCAGTATGGCGCAAGCTTGCAACAAGGATGTGCAATGTGCAATTTACATTATGCATTTACTTTCATGCATCATGGCAACAGGCCTTGTAGACCCGGGGGCCGGCTTTGACGACCATTTTACTTGGACTTTTCCGCTCTTGGACTGTAAACAACCATTATCTACCTGAAAGCTCGCTGTGACCTGCCCACTCTCCGGACTGTGCATCATATTTTGTTCTCGCCCGCTGTCATAGTTGCTCACGTGCGCTGGCAACAAGAAAAATATTCTATAAAGTCCACTAAAACAAGTACGATGCAAGAAGAAAAAGTACGTGTGCCTTATGAAATGTTAGTAATTATTTTTTGTGCCGATTCGAAGCGCTCTAACGAGCGTACCCGGAATTAAAATTGACGCTGTGTAAAATGGTTTTCTTATTGACACCATGTTGACAGATGTCTCATCACTAACATTTAGTACCTAGTACGCTCACATATCGCCCTTTGCTGCTATCAGCGCCAAAATTGGCAAAAATCAAGTTTCCTTTCCTTTCCTTTCGTAGTGATCTGAATAAATAGAAACATAAGGATACCCATACACTACATGAAAATTGTACCTATATAAAACTTTGTAATAATTGTATTATTCGATGTTTTTTAGGTTTTATTGATAAGTCGTTCCAGATCTTCATAACTGCGAAAAGTTGATTCAAAAACAGATCGGCAATCGCAGGTCCAACGTATATTATAATAATTATAATTACTAGTTAGTAGTTGTGTGTATTAATTGGTAAGTAAAAAAATTAGGCTACGCATTTAAAAAGAAGGTAACCTAATTTAAGAATCTATGACTCTAGAACCCATAGCCAGAGGTACCTACCTAGTAGTGGATGCCTATTTGATAAAAGTTAGTATGGTTAATGCCTGGGTAGGTATATTGTAAGACCTGCCAGTTTTACTGCAGTGGGTTTGCGAGTTATGAGATTTCTGCTCCTGATTCGTATCAACTATGATATTCTGTTACAACTTACAACGGTGTATCATAATCATTAAAGTGTCATGAAATTTATATTCTTAGCATAGCATTTCTTCCTAAAGAATTATGAATTCACCACGGGTCGGCGGCACGGCGGTGCGGCAGAAACCTACCATATAACTTTTAGTTTTTATCATCAGACTAATTTAAGTATAATATTTTTAAAATGAAGATATATAAAAATCTACAGCACGCATTGTACTGTAGTATGATGCACCAGATCTATTCTCAATCAGTGCAAAGGTTTTAAACTTAACACTACGCTGGCCAAGTGCGAATTGGCTGACTTCACAAAACTTGAGAACATTATGGAGACCTATCAGGCACGCATTTCCTAGTTGTTATTACTAAACAGTTTAAGTCCTTTCTTTATACTAGGTTAACAGGGCTCTCTCCGTCGGGGCGCCAGCCAGGTAACCTCCCAGTGTGCCTGGATGCTGCTGGTCCCTTTTGGATGCGTCCGAAGGGAAGAGCAGTGTTCGGGCCGGTGCGCCCCGGTAACATGGCTAATAATTTCTCTTCGGAGATATTGTTGGCTATGGCTAATGACCTGGCAGGGGGGGAGGTTTCTCCGCGTGTCCCTCTGACTAGCAGAGGGCACAGTGGACGAAGCGGCGGATGGGACGCGGGCAACGTGCGCGTCCCAAGGTCGGGGGACGCACTTCGTTGGTGCGTCCCGGAGGTGCGGTGGTGGGGACCGAGCAGGTCCCCGGTGGAGGGTCTGCCTCGGCAGACGTCGCTGGCTGGGTCGCGGTTGTTTGCTTCGGCCGTTCCCGTGACCCAGTCGCCAGGCGACGCGCAGTAGCGCCGCTGGGGTTTAGTGGGTATTCCGGTCGCCTCTCGGCCGGCGAGTCCCACATACCCTCCCTCAGCTGGCTGGCGGCCTCGCGGCTGGCTGGCTAGCTTCCGGGGGGGATGCGTAAATGCATTCCCCAGCGTCAACAAAAAAAAATTTGCAACAAAAAAAAAAGGTTGCTTAATATTCAAATTAAATTGGAACTACGTTTGTATGAAGCGAGTAACGGAGAGACCCCTCTTAAGTAGTTTGTTCATATTGTGTCGTTAAGCTGTGGATAGTGAAGTTGATTATATTATATTTGCCAATATTGTTTGATAGATTTAAGTTATTGTTTTAATACATAACATGTAATTATTAACTGTCCCAAATAAATTTATAAAAATAAAAATAAATGTAGGTTTCCTCTGATGTTTTTCTTCCCAGAAAGATCGTATTTATTCTATTTATGATACCTACTGAATTTCAAAATGTGGGTAAAATGAAATTTCTATATGCATAACCTCGTGTATTCTAATGAACAAATACTGTTATGTTAATTTGTGCAAACATACGCACTGATTTTGTGGTACCATATTATAATTATTGTTGTCTTACAATATCAACATTACGAATGGCTCTGCCAGTGATGTGTGTCATAGAAATAGATCTTTAATTCCAATAAACTAACATAAAGTACACTATGTAACTAGACACAGCTGATACCTCGCACCAGACTAGACCAGAGACAATTTTGAAATTATAAATTCCCAGCCTCTGTTGGCAATCGAATCCAGGACCTTATAGATATTATAATTAAGACCGCGGCACTTATCACTAAGCAAGTTTGATCATGTAAGTAAATAGTAAATACTTATACACGAGAGTCAGCGCGTGGCATACCTTCGTTATTTTATAAAAAGCGAAAAGTTTCTCTGCGTATTGCCCCCAACACAGGGAAGAACGTTCAGCGACTATGAAGTTTGAATCATGGTGGCTTTGGGAGATAACAGGTTATAAAGGTGTCAAAAATCTTACGTCAAAGTATAAAGTCTATTTATTTTATATATTATATTCTTCGGAATTGTATTAGAAATCACGCCGTGTGGTCAAGTACCCCTAAACTTTTAAACTTTAAGGCCGTTGGCAATCCCTTGCATTGCCACGACACTAAGTTTCTAGCAATGTACGACGTGATTTCTAATAATATTTCGAAGAAAATTAAAAAAATAGACTTTGTAGCTTGACGAAAGCTTTTTACACTTTTGTTACCTGTCATCTACCAAAACTACCGTGATCCAAGTTTCGTAGTCGTTCATCGTTGCTCCCTGTGTTAAGGACAATTCGCGAACTTTCAGCTTTTATAAAATAACATAGGTCTGGCACGCGCTGGCTCTTAGTCCATTAGTATTTAGTACATCCTACTTTCAATGCCACATTTACCATTATGAAAAAAATTGACGAAATTCAAAGTTAATTTTACTGCGCGATATTATTCATGAAAGTTCGTTTTCTTCACAAGTAGTATAATAATATAGTAACGTACGCTTTCCTTTGCGTTTTAGTTACGAGTAGGTATATTTAGTTGCAGCATCTGAAACCCGCATCTTCTGCCGAGTATTTTAGCCGTATTACGAAAATAAACTCCAGAAATGCACTTTTCTCTCGTGTGTGGTCTTAAGATTTCAGCATAAAAACATATTTTGCTTGTAGCCAGTAAGCTTTTAAGCTTATACGTTTCTAGTGTTCTTTTCATTAGCTTATCTGTTTTTATATGTTCAGGGTTCTGGGTAAAAGCTAAAACAAACTTTTCTATATTTTTTTCTCTCTCGCAAAATATCTTCATCGATGGATATCATATAAGTATTCTGCGAAAGGGCCAGAGTCCTGTCTACGCTTTTTTCTCTCTACTCTTTTACTGCTGAGCTATTCTTGAGGCTTTAATGTCTATTTTAAGAGAAGTAATCCTAATGCTCTCCCCCGCGCTTTGCACACAAATGTAGTTTGGTTTTCATTTGAATATTAAACAATCAAACCCAATGTGTAGACACGTTCTTGAAATAAACATTCATTTATACACGCAATGAGACCAGAATTTTTAAATTAAAATTTATAGGAAAAGCAGGATAAAAAACAAATATTATTATTAAATCCAAACACTAATATCTACCTACGAGTATCCAAAGTATTTTCTGATGATTTCACAAGAAATAAGCTTTCGTTTATAAAAGAAAATATTCTTGGAATCAGGCTTTTATAAATATGAAGTATTACGTGGTATATCGCAAAATAAAATTCCAAAGTAGCTATACAAAAAAAGTCTGAAGAAATAGAAGCCATTGACAAAACACAACCTGTAATCTTTCAAGTTATAAGTACAAAAACACTACTAGGTGATGCCCGTAACTTCATTCGCGTGGTTACTTATATGTTTTTTAATATTTTATAGGAACTCTTTGATTTTCGGGATAAAAAGTAGCTTATGTCACTCTCCAAGTCTATATCTAAGCAAAAAGCCGGCCAAGTACAAGTCAAACTCCTCCACCGATCGAGGGTTCCGTACTCATAAAAATTCGTCGATCCGTAAAAATCACGTCGAACCGTTCGTTCCGTTGCGACGGGATTGAAGCACAAACCAATAAACAGACACATTTTCACATTTATAATCTGGGTAGAGATTATTACTTTTAGTTAAAATACCTACGTGAATGAAGAACGGTTTTTATTTGATATTCCCTTAATACCAGAGAGTGGAGGAAAGTAATTACAGCTTTAATTACTAGTTCGTCATAGCCAGGGTGATATTAATCTTGCCCTCGGTCATATATCACAAAATTGCTTCTTAGGGTTCTATTACTCGAATGGGTAAAACCAAGCGTATATAGTTCGTTCCTTTTCGGGGCTTGTTTTACTTTGTCGACAGATTTATTAGATTTCGCACAGTTAGAGCAAAGAAGGTGCAATAGCCATAAGAAGCTTAAATCTTAACAAAAGTGAGTTTCGTGTAAATAACGTATGCCCTTCCGGCGTCCGTGTTTCCTGCCAAGTATATTCCTAAGTTTATTCCTGCCTGTTCACTCTTGCCTTAAAGGTATTCAAGGCAAGAGGCATTATTAACAGGCATCTTGAGCTACCAAACGAGTAATACCAGAGCAGACACCAGAATCGTTCAAAATTGATGTCGAAGTGACAATGACATTATCATTCAAAAAAAATATTGTACTACTTTCCGAGTTCCGACTAAAGACAGTCATACTACAATGAGAACAATTACCTCACAACAACATAGGTACATATCACTACATATTATTAGTGGTTGCGCCACCAACGGCCGCTGCCAACAAATTGGTGGCGTAACTAAGCGGATACCAGGTGAGGTACCCTCATAGAGCTACTTATACTAGTATTTTGTTAGTAGCGCGACTGGTTGCGCCGCCATTGAGTCCTAAGTGAGATAGTGCCCTAATGCATAAATATACATGGGTACTATTTATTATACTTACTGTACCTACTTTAAAAATATTCTTTTAATTTCCTTAAGTAAATTAATGGGCTTAAAATACGAAATAAACCTCCAATTAGTATGGAAGTTGTTCATAAATTTGGTTCTTAATAATTATGATCTTGGGAGTACCCAAATTATAAAGGTGCTTGAAATTGGAGTAGATCTAATTAGATGGATACCGACTTCAGATTTAAGCCTCATTAATGAGAAAATGTAATCTAAATAGACTCACTACAGTGCCTTTAGTACCTTCACAGTTTTATTCAACCAATACAGTACAGTACCAATATAGTATATATTATAAACGTTTATATATATAAACATTATTCGGGATTTTTAAAAACCTAAATCAACGCGGACGACGACGACGCCACGGATATCATCTAATAAGTATAAAAGTGTTAATTAAATAACACCCCCGACAAGTGAAGGTTACAGTGACTAGAAAAGAGCTGATAACTTTCAAACGTCTGAACCGATTTTCTTGGATTATAGCTAAGAATACTCTCGATCAAGCCAACTTTCAAACAAAAAAAAACTAAATTAAAATCAGTTCATTACTTTAGGTGCTACGATGCCACAGACAGATACACAGATACACACGTCAAACTTATAACACCCCTCTTTTTGGGTCGGGGGTTAAAAATAGCCCAATCAAGAACAATTTCATCAGTAGATGCTTATCAAATTGATTGATTGAAGGTTTTAAAATATTTTGGCATTGAAAATTCCCGGCAAATTGGCATACCGAACCAAACTTCCAATTTGGCATAAATTCGCCACATTGGGAGTTCGGTTTTTCACATCCGATAGTTTATATCCGCAATACGGCACTACGCATTACGACCGCAGATGCCGTTGACAACTTTTTGTTACTTTTATTGTTTGCCAGAGGATCGCGGACTGAATTTTTATCTCTTTATATTATAGGCTACATCCAACAGTATTAAAAATATGTCCGACATTTTTTGTTTGAGTGTATACCTATTTGTTTTATATCCAAGATATTATTATCTTATATCTTAATCTATATAAAAAGACCTTGTCCTGACTGATTTATCAATGCACAAACTCAGCCGCTGGGGTTAGAAACTTGAAAAGGCAGTAGGTACCTACTTAGGTTTCTTTGGTGACGTAAGCTACTAAGAAGTTCCAGCCCTAAGGGGGTTAAATACACGGCGAAAGTTAGTATGAAAGTTCGTAATCAAAGTTTTAAGTTATACCTACCTATTTATGAACATTGGTATTCGAACTTTTTGTGAAACAAGTGCAAATTAAAAATTTATAACACCCCCGACAAGTGAACGTTACAGTAACTAGAAAAGAGCTGATAACTTGCAAACGGCTGAACCGATTTTCTTAAATTATAGCTAAGATCACTCTCGATCAAGCCTCCTTTCAAACCAAAAAACTAAATTTAAATCGGTTCATTAGTTTAGGAGCTATGATGCCACAGACAGATACACATATACACAGAGACACACGTCAAACACATAACACCCCTCTTTTTGGGTCGGGGGTTAAAAAATGAAGAAATACGTATCAGAGTTTCTGGAAATTTTACCCCCAAGGGAGTAAATAGAGGATTAAAGATTGTATAAAATGTGAACGTTACGGTCACGTAGGTATTTAGTTGACGTACCTAATCCCAACTAGTTTCGAACCCATCCGGGGTCCATCTACCGGCCATCATATACTAGTGATATTCGCACTTATGACAACTAAATACGTGAATATAGCCGTAACAATCTAAACTTATGATGGAAATCACTCACGATAGATTAAACGCAAAAATTGTACAAAATTGTGTTTGTTTGTTATTTTTCAAATTATATCTACATTTTATATCTATGAAAATTGGTTTTTGGGCTTTTGAGCCTACATATTCCAGGATTTTTGGAAATTGCTGACCGATTTTCAACAATCCCACTCAAGCGATGCCAGCGCGGGTCAGCTATAAATTGTTTAATGAAATTTTACCTCTCAAAAATCCATACTGATATTATAAATACGAAATTGTGTTAGTTTGTGCTTCAAAGTTCAATCATGTCGCAACCGAGGAACAACAGAGCGAAAAGTAGGTACTCTATACTTATTTGCGTTCCATGTGGATTTAGGTTTTTAAAAATCTCGAGAGAGCTCTTTGATTTTTCGAGACAAAATTAGCCTATGTCCAATGTTCATCCCCGGAATGCAAATTATCACTGTACGAAACGTCAAAGTCAGGCGGATGGGCCATGAAATTCTAGCAGAAAACAGACAGAGAGAGACAGACGGACCGACGGACAAAAAAAAAGCGAATTATGAAATTCCGGGAAGTCGAGTTACATTGTTTCTTAGCAAGCGCAATATTCATGCACTTATTCGTGTGGGAAATGTACATAATGTAGGTAAATATACGAGATAAAGTTATGAAAACTGAAATGAAGAAATTTACTCTTCACTAAACCTTCGGGGAGTACAAAAGCAATTCATCTACGTCTTGTTGTACTGTTATCAAAGCGAAGAACTTTGAATACTTATTTGTTTAACTTCGACCACTAGTTTGATTAATATATCTAACTTATGAAACGTTTTTGATAAAGACCATAGAAGAGAATTCAGCTAGCTCTCTTTGTGTGTCCTAACCTTTACAATGATGGGAAGTACTCTGTAATTCTGATTTTTGTGGTACAGAGAGATTGTGCAAAAGTCGATACTGCTGGGATAAAACTAAATCTGCTTATCCTGTGGATTTCGCCCATAAAGCCCCCATTTGCCCAAAGTGATTGGGAAGTGCTGGCCAACGTATTAGCAAATTGCGTCAAAATCCCTTGAAATTCAGTCGTTCGTAGTTTTAAATTGCAAAAATAACCGACAGGAATTTTATTGGTGCGACTTTTAAGAAGAGTCCGATTGCAGAGTTCTGCATAGCGGATGTAATATTCGCTTAGTACGTTGGGTCTACATATCCATACAAGGGGCTTAACAGGGCTCTTTCCGTCACTCGCTTCATACAATCGTAGTTCCAATTTCATTTGAATATTAAGCAACCAAGGTCCATGAAATTTTGCAGACATATTCTAGAAACTAATATCTGTGTCTGTGGTGTTTTAGATTTTATTTAAAAATATGTAGTTTTAAAATTACAGGGGCTCAAAGATTTGTATGTAAATTTTTAAGACCGCGTAACTTTGAAACCGAATATTTTAACAGAAATCTGGAAACCACAGACATAGATATTAGTTTCTAGAATATGTCTGCAAAATTTCATGGACTTTGGTTGCTTAATATTCAAACGAAATTGGAACTACGTTTGTATGAAGCGAGTGACGGAGAGACCCCTCTTAACACTTATATATTCAGTACGTGTATTACTCGTAGAAGATGGGTTTCATTAAGTAATAAGACGGGTTAACGTCAGGTGTTTGTGGTGATAACCGACGCCTTCAAGGCATGGATAGGAATTTATATGTTAATATACCCAAGCGGGGTCATTGACTTAATCCCTATAGCAACATAATATCATTAAGATCATAGCCGAGGTCTCAATCAGTCGGGGCTGGAGGATTATTACGTAGATAATATACCAGAATTTTCCTCGAGATTTACAATTTTTTCTGAGTATGTTGTATACCTACAGATCTATGATTTTTTTTAAATCTTTTTTAAGCCTGTTTTATACCTGGTCAAAACTTTAACTAACGTTTATTTTCCCGGGATCGAAACTTAAGATATTTAAGCCTCGTGCCCAACTCCACCGAATACGGATTAGTTGTTGAGACAAAGAAGTAATAAATAAATAAACAGACGTGCTTTCGGATTTCCGAAGAGCATGAATTTTGTTAATCTTTACGTCATATTATAAAACTAGCTGATGCCTGCGACTTCGTCCACCTGGATTTAGGATGGATTTTAAAATCCCGTGGAAACTCTTTCATTTTCCGGGATGAAAAGTTGCCTATGTTACTACCATCTGTGGTACACTCATCTGTGAGTGGTTACTACTCTCCGTCCTTTCAACTATCTTTATGCCAAAAATCAAGTCGATTGGTTGCTTAATAAGGGCGCGAAGGATGGACAAACAAACAAATAACACACTTTCGCATATAAAGTATTAGCTATATTATACTAATTATACATTATACTAAGCTATAATTATACTGATTGCGATCGATTTGATTTTGATTTGTTACCCGTTGAGGAGTTCCGTCCTCTATTTCAGAAATTATTCATCAAAACTACACCAAACTTACATGGTATCAATTAACCCGACAGTACAACCTTTACAATTGTGAAAATCGGTTCAAAAACAGAGTTATGGAGTAAAATCGATAATATATGCTGTTACCCGTTGAGGAGTTCCTTCCTCTATTTCCGAAACCATTCATCAGATCTTCACCAAACATACATGGTGCTAACCCGACAGTGCAACCTTTGTAAAGAAAACAGAATTGTGAAAATCGGTTCAGCTTTTCATTTTGGGTAGGTACCTATATGCTGTAATAAATTATATTATAATTAATTAAATTAATTATAAAATATGGCAGCTTAAGCTGTATTATAATAACACAGCTTAAACCACTGAGTCTATTTTGCACGTTGAATTATGAAATGATTTTCAGAAATTCTCGCTGAGCAAAGCCGGGGTGGGTCAGCTAGTTTGATAGTAATTGTATACTGCTGTCAAAATAATAGCAATGAAATCGCATATTATATTGTATTGCATGTTCTCAAGCAGCAAAATTAATAATGAAGCAAAGAGCAAGAATATTCCGACACAAATTTTTCAGATTCTGATGTATAATGCAAGGGAGCCATGAGAAATGAGCAGACATTATGAAGAAGGCAAATGGAGGAATGAATATAAAGTATTTTAGACCATTGTTGTTACAATCGTTTGTAAAAAGATTGTTTTTATCTTGTTACTTGCTCTCCTACTCCCTCCGGTAAAGATAAGAGATTTTTTTTACATCCACGATTTCATTAAAGTTAAAATTTTCATTATTTTATACCTACTTGAGCAAAGTTTAATGGAGTTAAAATAAATGTTATACTTCTAGTTTGGAGATGAGATTATATGAAGATAATGTATCAATACAAATTACAATATTATGATGATATTAATTAAGATAAAATCGTATATCCTTACCAAGGTTCCAGCAATATCGTAGACTAGATTATACCCGCGTATCCCTTCGTCCACGTTGGTTTATATACTTTTTAATTTTTTCGGATTTCTTTGATATTCTGAATAAATTATAGCTTTTGTCCGTTTCCGGAATATAACCGATCTCTGTACTAAATGTCATTAAAATCGGTTAAGCGGATGTAGGTAAAAAGATTGAATAAAATTACTGACTTTTGACGGTTTGAACTTGGTAACCTTTTGTACTTATATGATAAAAGCACACGCTTTATCTAATACAAAGGCGCTTTTTGTTCCTTTTGTATTTCATTAACGAAGTTTGAATGTTATGAGTCTAATTACTTCTTCTTTGAAATATTTTGATTTATTCACATGTTCTGTTTCTTTGTTGGTCTTTGAAAACAAACTTTTAAGCTGATCGCATACAAGTACTTATGCGAAACAGTAAATTTTATTTTAAGAATTCAAAAATCGTATCATGGTAACAATACCTTACTGACTGACTGACCTATCAACGCACAGCTCAAAATATTAAACGGATCGGGCATATTTCAGGCTCAGGTATAGGTGTTAATAGCGGTCAGTGGTATATGTAGGTACTTACATTCCTCCGTGATTTGCAGCTCTATCTTGTCCAAATCCTCAATCTCTTCATCATCAAAGTCAGTTTGGACTGTGGCATCACGCGTGTATTGTTGTAGAGTGATGACGTCAAACGCTGCGCGCTCCTGCGGACTGGGCGTGCGCTCGGTTTTCACTTGCTCGTCGGGACAGGACGTGCTTGTGCGTGCTCTGTGTTGGTCTTGCGTATCCTGCCGAGCACGCTTGCATGCTGTGCACCCGCATAGGGATCCGCGTACACGCAGCAGCCACACAAGCCCGAAGAGCGCCATCCACGTGCTCATACTGTGTATACCACCACCATCACATTTCATTGACACTCGCACACGCGTGATAGTTCAATATTTTTGTCCACACTCTGTTTATAACTAATTCATGCTACATAGTTTTGTAAGTTTTAAGTTTTGGATAAGCAATTTGATTCCATTACGAACTAAATACAGAAAGTATTGAGATTTTCTTACATCTTGTGGAAATAATCTGAATATTTCAACGGAACAACCGCAAGGCAATCAGAAGTTGGCAGATATTAGATATGGTTGCAGTTGCAATAGCTCGTTTTGAAAATATCGAGTAAGTAGATAAAATTTTAATCTCTCTCGAGAAGTTGCAAAAGGTCTATAATTTCCAGTGATATAAATGTCGAGGACGTCTCTATAAAATGATAAATGGCACCTATAAATCGTAACTCGGTTATACCGATGGCAGCACTTAAAGTGGAGAACTCTGGAAAAAATATAATTTTGTTACAAGCGATCGCCGAATTTCTCCCCAGAGTGCAAATTAATGCTAAAAATATCTCGAATTATTGGCACGATCTCCTCGAGATATCATATTCTAAAATCTCAAGAGGTAGGCATTTTCTGACGCGTATTTAGACTTATAAATTGAAAATTGATGGGAATGAGGAACCCGCAAATCTGTTGGATAAATCTTCGATATTAATAAATATTAATATTTTCAACTGATTTGTGGATTTGTTCGAAAATATGTTTTAGGTTAGATGAAGGTTTTCCGATTCTTTTACCGGTTAGTAGATACTTACATAACTATTTAAATAGAAAACATTTTCGAAGGTATAATGAAGGTATAAATAAACACTGGAGAGTAATAAAACTACGTAGTTTGTTAATTATTCAAAGAGTTCAGAAGACATATTTAAATTAAACAAATCCAAAGGGTATAACTTATGTTAAAATTTTCCCTTGAAATGCGATCTTCAACAGCTTACGAAGTTTGCATCCAATTTAAATAATTTAAATTTATACATTTGAACAGACAGCGCTATCAAAAGTTAGGGATGAAAGAACTGAGCATCAATTTTACTCCGGTAAATATAACGAAATATTCAGTTTCTATAATTAGTTCCCCTTGAAATATACGACGACGGTTGCAGACCAATTAAATCACTAGACACCTACCTACCTCAGATTCTTCAATAGCGACGTACTTCAGGAGAAATTTTGATTAGTAGTGAAACATGTGTGGGAAAATGACTTTCATAATATGCAAGTCATAACGTAGAATCCGTTTATGTGAGGAAAACAAACCAGAATAATAAGAAAATTAATTGTTTACGTTGTGAAAGTGAGTTAATCTGATTGCCAGCCCAACCATCCGTTCTCTCGCGCTCGTGGAAAAAAAGGTAAAGAGAAATGCATCGTAGCTACACACTATTTGATTGGATATCAAATCAAACGTAGCGAGTAAAATACCTATAAAAACCCACAAAAACAAAAATAAGTTAACTTTAATAATAAATATGTACTTACCTATATTTCTTTATATTTACTATCAAATATTCATATGTAAATAATTGTGATAAACAAATATTTCAGTTATATTATTTACAATTTAATATTGGAAAACCATATTAAATAACATCGAAAGTTTTGATTACAATATGGTTTTCCAACGATACCGTAGGAATGTTTTTATCAATATTGCATGATATTTATAATTTACTCGCTGATGTCCGCGACTTCGTTCCCGTGGATAAAGGTTTTTAAAAATCCCGTGGGTACTCATTGATTTCTAGGGTTCCGTACCTCAAAAAGAAAAACGGAACACTTATAGGATCACTTTGTTGTCTGTCTGTCAAGAAAACCTATAGGATAGGTACTTCCCGTTGACCTAGAATCATAAAATTTGGCAGGTAGGTTAATCTTCTAGTACAGGTAAACGAATAAATCCGAAAACCGTGAATTTGTGGTTACATCATTAAAAAAATTTAAATGTGTTTAAATTTTCAAAGTAAGATAACCATGCCAAGTAGGGTACCATATGAAAGGGCGTTACCAGTACATTCTAGAACAGATTTTCATTTATTTTAATGCATAATCGTTTTTGATTTATTTTACACGATAAATCAAAAACTAATATGCATAAAAATAAATAAAAATCCCTTTCAGAATGTACAAGTAAAGCCTTTTCTTATGATACCCCACCTGGTATAGTTATCTTACTTTGAAAATTTAAACATATTTTAATTTATTTTATATGTTGTAACCACAAATTCGCAATTTTCGGATTTATTTCTTTACTTGTGCTTTAAGACCTACCTACCTGCCAAATTTCATGATTCTAGGTCAACGGGAAGTACCCTATAGGTTTTCTTGTCAGACATGATAGACAGACAGACGGACAGACAGGCAAACAGGCAACAAAGTGATCCTTTAAGGGTTCCGTTTTTCCTTTTGAGGTACGGAACCCTAAAAATTGTCCCGAGCGAAGCGCCTGGAAGAATATTTTATTTCAGAAAGCTAGGAATGTGATCTAATAAATACTTTGTGAATAATATATGGGTTGAAAGAAAATAGGACTTTAAATTTCAATTTTCAGAGAAGATAATATAAAAGTCCACTGAATTAAAATATTAATGACAAAATTGGTCCAAATTCTGATCCGGGTTAACGAGGTACTTTGAAACTTGTAAGAGATTCTTGTACAGCTTTTAATTAAAGCCGGCTGTTAATAATATGAAGGGTAGCAGAGCCCCTATCAATAGCTATACGTTTTTAGGGTTCCGTACCTCAAAAGGAAAAACGGAACCCTTATAGGATCACTTTGTTGCCTGTCTGTCTGTCCGTCCGTCCGTCCGTCGTGTCTTTCAAGAAAACCTATAGGGTACTTCCCGTTGACCTAGAATCATGAAAGGCAGGTAGGTAGCTTTTATAGCGCAAGTAAAGGAAAAAATCCGAAAACCGTGAATTTGTGGTTACATAATTAAAAAAAATTCTAATGTGTTTCAATTTTCAAAGTAAGATAAGTATACCAAATGGGGTATCATATGAAAGGGCTTTACTTGTTTATTCTAAAACAAATTTTTATTTATTTTAATGCATAATAGTTTTTGATTTATGGTGCAAAATGTCATAAAAATACTCGACTACGGAACCCTCAGTGTGCGAGTCTGACTCGCACTTGGCCGGTTTTATACATAGCTACTTATATCAATTTTTTTGTCAAATAAAAAAGTTATCGGACTGCGCAGAAGTCTACAAAACTTGATAATTAATACACAATACTTTAATTCTAGTGCAGTCAGGTCACAATAAGCTTTCAATATAATAGGTACGATTTTATTTTAGCGATGGCTCTTCATGTAAATTGATTGATTGTGATAAATGGTTGGCCTGTCACCCTTTCACACATGAAATAAATGCAGTGAAATTGAATGAAACATGTGGGGTGTCACAGGTTTTGTATCAAATATTTTAATTGGTCAAAACACCGTACTTAGAATACTTTCAAACTTGAAACCGTAAATCATGTAAAAATAGAGTAATATAAAATACAGCTCGTAGCACTATCGTAGAGCTGACTTTTGAAGTTTCTGGTGCTAAAAATATTTTTTAAATAAATTTATCTTTCTAGTCCACACTAATTAATATTATTAATGCGAAAGTGCGTCTGTCTATCTACTAGTTTTCACTGCCCCATCTTTCGAGGTTTAATACAGAGAATATTTTGCATCTCAGAGATGGTCATTTTTTAATTTTCTAATTCAGACATAAGTTAGCCCTTGACTGCTATCTCACCTGATGGTGAGTGATGTTGCAACCTAAAATGGAAGCGGGCTAACCTGGAAGGGGTATAGCAGTTTTCATTAAACCCATACTCTTTTGGATCGTACCAGAACGCTAAGTCTACTATGAAGTGGCGGGCATCATCAAGTATGATATAATATCATATTTCTTGGCTTTTCTTTATTCATTTCTATACGAGGATACATTGAATATAACATAAAACGTACGAGCTTTATCAAATTTTCATATTTCAATCAATGTAAATTGAAAAACGTCATCTTGGCGAACGCTCATAACTCTTGTAAAATATTCCTGAAACGGTTCTCAGTCTTGATTTTACATTCATTTCTGTAGAACGGAAATTGATTTGAATTTATGAACGCGTGAATTTTCTTCCTTTCTATAATTTTTACTAAAAGAAAATGTTTACAATCCTATGCATAGTTTAGTTGTATGCATGTTTTTATCCTTTTTTTAAAAACCTTTAAGTGAGAGAAGTGCGCCGCTACACCTGTAAGCGAGAATCTAAAGTACATAGTAGGAAACCGCTTTACCTAAAGTGATAGCAAAATACCCTTACTTCTCTTGGTCTCTTGAATTACCTACTCGTTTATTCTACTGACTTAGGATGAACATTGTTATTGCTACAATCTCTATTTTAGAGTTCAGCTAAAATAGTATTTCACGTTGACTTAAAACCATGAACGGCAGGTAAAACTGTCTTAGATAAAGCATAGCACAAGTATCTAAAAAGAAAAATCCGAAAACCGTGAATTTGTAGTCATGAGACAAAAAATATTTAAAAGTTGTAGATATTTCTTATATGATGGTACAGAATAATAATATTATGTATCTGTTTGACTGAAATTCACGCGGACAATGTAGCCGGCATTACCTAGTAGGTAATTATGCTGTAGGATATATATAAGCTACTTTTACGGCCCTGGAAACATTTAGCAGACGTAGCCTCTATTCTAAATGCAAATGTAATGTTCGGCATATGATAATAAGACAGATTGGGTACGGAGTTTTGTCAAAAAACATGGCGAATGACTACTTATGCGAGGCAAGAATACATCACCAGTCGAATAAAAGGCTTGTCACTCAGATTAGACTTCATAAATTAAAAATTATTACACCCCCGACAAGTGAAGGTTACAGTAACTCGAAAACAGCTGATAACTTTCAAACGGCTGAACCGATTTTCTTCGATTATAGCTAAGAACACTCTCGATCGAGCCACCTTTCAAACAAAAATAACTAAATTAAAATCGGTTCATTAGTTTAGGAGCTACGATGCCACAAACAGATACACAGATACACACGTCAAACTTATAACAACCCCCTTTTTGGGTCGGGGGTTAATAATTATAATCAATAAACATTAAACTTTAGACTGACGACGGGTCTCCTCACAAACGAAAAGAGTTTGGCCAGAGCCCATCACACTGGCCAAGTGCGGATTGGCAGACTTAACACAGCTTTAAGAATATTATGGATAATTATGAATTAAGTATTTTTTTCAGTAAATTTAATATTCTTAGTTGATTGGAACAGAATTTAATTTTCAATTTACCTAATGTGCACTGTCCACGAAAATTGGCAAACCCAAAGAAATGATTACCATTACACAAAATTCAGATATTTATTAATAAACCAAAAAAGTGCCTTCTATTAAAATTATATCATCGTCATTATAATCACATACTCATTTCCATGTCCACTGCTGAACATAGACCTTCCCCAAAGAGTGCCACCACCACACCCAATAGGTAATTCTATATAGTATTGAAATACCCATCGAATACCTATGTAGATACTTCAAAATGCTTCGTTTTGTACCCAATCAATGAATCATCTAATCCGGATTTCATTCCAGCCAGAAACAATTCCATTCTTCATCCAATTGGAGCAAAATCCGGCGCTAAAAGACTACGGACTAAAATGTTTATCTTTTACATACAGAGTGAATATTTATAGGGATCACATGACCCTATGGAAGCGACAACGAGGCCCCTAACTTGAAATAAAATGTAACGAGTATAGTTAGGTATATATATATCGGATTTTTTGTTACATTTTTTATTACAGTCCTCCGCTGTTTTTACTGGACTACGGCAAAACCAAAAGGAAGGGTTATGATTTTAACAGTCTATAAGTATATATAGGTTTGTATATGTACCACCGTAGCGCCTAAACTATTGAGCCGATTTCGATGAATGAGGTGTCAACCGATTCGTTATTATGGTAAAAATTGACCTGGCGGATGTTGCATCCATAAAAATGGGAGTCTCCAAAAATTTCTTTTTAACCCCCGACCCAAAAAGAGGAATTGTTATAAGTCTGACGTGTGTATTTGATAGTCAGTTGTTGGAGTTGTAAGATGATTAAAATTATAGTGATGATAATATTATAATTAACTACGTAAACTTTAAACTAAAGCTACGAGGGTTCCAAACGCGCCCAGGTCTGAGAAGAGCCCACAACTAAAAAGCGTTGGTAGATCTCAGGACAAGTCTTTTTATATGTATAGATTGGATTTAAATAGGAAGGAGAACAATAATACCTAATGGCGTGGGTGGGACGAAACACGACACGCACTTTTAGCAAATTGGCCAAAGGAGGCATGTAATATGAATTTGTCGGGTCAGGGGAAGTGGGTTTGATCCAATATGCGAATACTAATACTGAAAAGTATCGATTAGATGTGATATTCACCCTACTCATCATTTTTAACAGAAATCTGATATTTATATACTTACTAAGTATTTACGGTAATTTTTTTACTACTTTTTAGGGTTCCGTACCTCCAGAGAAAAAACTCTTATAGGACCACTTCGTTGTCTGTCTGTCTGTCTGTCATATCTGTCAAGACAAGAGAACCAAAACCTATAGGGTATACTTCCTGTTGACCTAGAATTATGAAATTGTGTCTTACGCTACAAGGGAAAAATACAAAACCATGGATTTGTGGCTGCAAAAGTGTTATTTATTTTTGACCGGTTTTTATAGGTTCTAAATCCATGCGGTCTAAGTCACAGCCAAAAACTAGTAGTATGGGTATCTAACGTTTTTACGTCGATGATGAGGGGTTTTTTATTGGTTATTTTCTAATGTAAAGTAAATATCCAGTCTCACGTACACATAACACGTATTCATCTTAAACTGCATCTTATTATTCTTTAATATTACTTTAAATTAAGTAGTATTCAATAAGATCCAGCTTAGATCGTTGAATATTCGTTGAATATATCATAATATTACCTACCAACTCTCAAAACAGAAGTCATAGTTGTTATATATGCTAAAACTAACTAAAATTGATACAAATTATTAAGTTTGCAAAAATATTATATACCTACCTAGACCTGCTTATACATCATTTTTAAGAGGGCTCTCTCCGTCACTCACCGAATTATTCAAATTTACGTCACCGAAACGTAGTTCTAATTTCATTTGAATATTAAGCAACCAAAGTCTATGAAATTTTCAGACATATTCTAGAAACTAATATCTATGTCTGTGGTTTTCCAGATTTCTGTTAAAATATTCGGTTTCAAAGTTACGCGCCGCGGTCTTAAAAATTTACATACAAATCTTTGAGCCCCTGTTAATTTTAAAACTGCATATTTTTAGAAAAATCTAAAACACCACAGACACACATATTAGTTTCTAGAATATGTCTGCAAAATTTCATGGACTTTGGTTGCTTAATATTCAAATGAAATTGGAACTACGATTGTATGAAACGAGTGACGGAGAGAGCCCTGCTAAACGACTGAAATCAAACATTATTAAATGAATAAACATTTACGAGTAAAAAAAAACATACAGAAGTCAGATTGCATCACGGAGTACAAACTATGGTTATCTGTGGATGGCATGTAGTTTATAAAAAAACCGGCCAAGTGCGAGTCAGACTCGTGCACTGAGGGTTCCGTGCTCGGGTATGTTTTCCAACATTTTGCATGATAAATCAAAAACTATATACATAAAAATAAATAAAAATCTGTTTTAGAATGTTCAGGTACAGACAGCCCTTTCATATGATACCCCATTTGGTACAGTTATCTTACTTTGTAAATTGAAACACATTTTAATATTTTTTTAATTATGTAACCACAATATCACAGTTTTCAGATTTATTCCTTTACTTGTGCTATAATACCTACCTATTTGCCGAATTTCATGATTATAGGTCAACGGAAAGTACCCTATAGGTTTTTTTGACAGACACGACGGACGGACGGATGGACGGACAGACATACAGATAGGCAGACAGACAGACAAACAACAAAGTGATCCTATAAGGGTTCTGTTTTTCCTTTTGACATACGGAACCCTAAAAAAGCTCAGGTTTTATTTTAAATGTTTTCCTTTAACAAATATTAAGATGAACAGACCAACTGGCATAAAATGTGGAATTATTAATTTATGCTTATCTTTCGAAATCTATCGTTACCTACTTTAAACATTTTTTTTTAACTTTGTTTTAAAAAGTTGTTTAACACTTTAGGACATCCACATCAATCCAATTTTTTTAACGCTCGAACCACTTTCGCACATTCACAGTTAGTTCGTAAAATTGACGATACGCTCGCGAACGTGCAGACCCCCGTGAAACAGGACGTCTCACCACTTGGATACCAACTAGGAAACTGAATTTCTGATAGTAGATTGCTTTACGCATGCGGATTGTCATGCCTTAAGCCGTGATGAGAGAATGGATGTTTCATAATTAAAACCAACAGTTACGCGATTAAGGGGTAGAGAGTTTTTACGTCACCTACCTACCACCTTTATTACTTTTTTTGTTAATTGCTTGCAATTAGTTACCTTTATATCTTGTGTAAGCTTTAAGTATTTTGGTTTCATTATTTACGTTAGGTTTTAGGACAACTTTCCTGGAATTAGTTAGGTTATCCAGTTAATTTTGTAGGCGTAGCACCTCCATCTTATATAATAACTAGAGGATGCTCGCGACTTCGTCTGCATGGATGTAGTTTTTTGAAGATCCCGTGGGAACTGATTGGTTTTCCGGGATAAAAAGTTGGCTATGTCAATAACATGGACAAGCTATCTCGTTACCTTTCATACAAATCGGTTGAGCGGATAGGTCTTTAGGGATCCCGTGGGAACTCTTTGATTTTCCGGGATAAAAAGTAGCGTATGTCCGTCCCCGGCATATAAGCTAACTTTGTACCAAATTTCGTCAGAATCGGTTAAACTGTTGGGCCGTGAAAAGGTAGCAGACAGACAGACAGACAGACACACTTTCGCATTTATAATATTAGTATGGATATAGTTATAGTAAGCATAAAATAGCAACTTTCATAAAATTCTATCATGGGAAAGTGTAGTGATCCATCATAGCCCGAAGTATACCTACTTAAAAGATGGATGTAGCTACTAAGTTCTACATAGGTAAGTGTTGGTAAGTACTAAGCATATTTTTTCCACTTTTATTATGTCAAAACTCAAATGACACATCTATTTGCTCTACATATACCAACTATATATTATATTATGTGGTATAATATGTGCTGATGTGGTTATGTAGTACCTACATTTTATTGTAGGTAAGTATAACATGCATGAATGTTATCCTTGTTTAATGTTATAATATTTATCTCAACTTATAGGAGGGTAACCTCAATAAAGTTAAGGAAACCACTACAGAAAATTAAATCCTGTATGAATATTTCATTCAAATAAATAAATTATAATAATTTTATTTCAGGCAATAAAATTAAATGCTCTTGTAGACTTGCCTAATATGCGTAATCATGTAAATATATTTAATAGTAATAATAATGAACAATACAATACAACAAGTATCTGTATAAAGGTAGAAACTTAATTTACATCGTACTCTAAAAAGCCTATATCCTTTCACAGCTCAGCGCTGATTGCCGATAGTAATAATTTGCTCCAGATTAGCACAATCTAAAAACTCCTTCTAAAAACAGACTTCCGAATCCACTACAAAGTAAAAAAAAATTGTTTCTCCACGTATTGAAGTCGAGCACATATCATCGTATTCTACGAATAACGCCACAACGGGCAGTGTCTTTTTTTGCTGATTTGAAATCTACTCTCAATTACACATCATTCGAACTCAAAGAGTTTGAAGATCTGATTTTATTGTCTAGGAATTAGCGTTTGAAAATAAGCCATAACTAGCGAAAAACATGCGACGAACCACCTTGGCCGCAGCGTCGGACTTTTTTGCCAACCAATCTGGCATAGCTCATGCTCGAGATCATGCAACAATTGCCACCCTGTCACTTTTCGTCAGATCAGCGTGGGTGTCATATAATATGCTTGAAAGACTATTATATCAAAAGCTATGAGGGTTCCAAACGCAACCTGGTCTAAGAAGAGCCCTCAAAGAACTCAGGTGGGTAAATTTTTATCTAGTCTTTGTTTTTTTACTACGGAACCCTAAAAAGGCCGGTGATCGGTACGTGTGGGTGTGTAAAAACAAAACATCATAGTGGTATTAATTTAATGCCCAGTTGGTAAAACGTAAACTTTTATTTCAGTGAAATTTCCTTTTCGGATTTCCTTATCTAAGACTTATAATTAATTAAGGGAAGGCTCGTTATTCGGTTTGGGTCCTGGCGACAAGATAACCTCATTACCGAACAATGCTCAAAGCAGCCATGTGTTCTCAACGATCACAACGCGGGAGATGTGATGATCATTTAGAACACAGACCTATTGTTGCTGATTAGTGATTATGATTACCAATACAATGGAAGGGAGAGAGTGAAACGTTAGTTAGGAAATATTATTTTGTTCTTTAAATGCATAAAATTGTACAAACACTGTAACAATAACACTATTATATTTCAATACTAGCTTATACCCGCGACTTCGTTCGCGTGGATGTAGGTTTTTTAAAATTCCCGTGGGAACTTTTTGATTTTCCGGGATAAAAAGTAGCCTGCGTGCTAATCCAGGGTATAATCTATTGCCATTCTAAATTTCAGCCCAATCCGTCCAGTAGTTTTTGCGTGAAGGAGTAAAAACACACACACACACACACATACAAACTTTCTCCTTTATAATATTAGTGTGAAGTGTGATAATAACACTATTATAATATATCATGCTCCATATTACATTTTATATACTTATTTTATAAATGCGAAAGAGTGTTGTTGGCTGCTAGCTTTTTACGGCCTATCCATTCAACCGATTTTGTTGAAAGTTACAGAGACAGCTTGCATCCCGGGGGAGGTGATAGGCTATTTGCTATCCCGGAAAATCATTTTGAATCATTTTAAAAGTCATTTTAAAAGTTTATCAATATGAAAAGGCAAAAATTGATTGATTTTTATTTGCATTTGATAAAGTACCTACAGTTCAAACTGATGGGTCCACAAACTTGAGATTGCATCATTGCATGTAAATTTTATATTTTCCGTCTATGTTATAGTCTATACCTACTCTATGTCTACGTCTTAATGGAGATAGACCCTAAGGATTTTCAGAAATTCTCCCAAAGCGATGATGGGATTGCCTGGCTAGTTCTAAGAATGAGGTTATTCTTATAATCTTAAAGGTAGGAACTATTTGAAGTTGTGATAGACAAAACAAAATAAATTAACAGTTCATTTACACACACCTACAATCTACATACCCAGGTACGCATTACAGGTAGGATACAATGAAATTATAAAACAAACTTAAAATTTAGCCGTAAAATGTTTTACCTTTTACCGAAGAGAGAAATCAAATTCTGCTTAGTGACTACGGTAACGATAAAGGCATTAAACGGCTTGAACAATGCCCAACAGGGTTGTGTGCGCTAAACGATCGAGCGAAAGATTGCGGAAAACCCTGAAAGAGCTCCCCGCATTTATAGACACTTATAGAGGAACTAGCACAGCCCGATAACACTGCTGCTTACTGCCATTCATATTTTACATCGACGATATTTTACAGATAGTTTCAACATGTTGAATACACAAAATCATATTTAAGTCTGTGGTGTAGTTACAAAACGCTGTAAGTCGCTGGTATTTCTAAATTATAGATAGTTTCATTGAGTAGGTATAGACTACGGGCCCATGTACAAAAATGGATGGGTCATATGAACCACCAGATGACGTATATAGGACGATATAAGAGCATAAAATAATACGATTCAGCACTATGCCGTCACTTGTAAGCTGTCCAACTGAGTGCTGGTGAGAATTCAAAAGTGCAGGTAGAGTGAGTACATTTTGGTCATATATTTTTGTACGGCATTTTTACCATCAATAGATCCATGAAAAATAGTAAGAAAGCGCGCAGTGCCGTAAAAAAATAGTGCGCCACAAAGTCGGTAAATTTTTTGATTTTCTGACAATTTCCGGGGTAAATTTGGTCATTTCATTCTGTACGGCATTAGTTTCATACTGTTTCAATACAGCCTCTAATCCATTATTCCGCAACGCCGTACAAATATCATGCGACAAGGGGAAAAAATCGAGGGTTGCAACTCCCTCTCTTTCCGTGCTCCGGGGGGTGATTTGAAACAACATAAAATTAATTTATTTTGAAAGTATTTTATGCATAGATAATATTTTTTTACATGCCGTACATTTTCGTTGGTCCAAAGGTTTGTAGGGGAAAAAAACTCAAGGAAAAATCCATAGAACGAAATGTAAAGTGAAATTTATGACGATATTTTTTTATACGGCATTTAGATAGTTTATTTGTACTTAATGCAATCCATACTAATATTATAAATGCGAAAGTGTGTCAGTCTGTCTGTCTGTCTGCTACCTTTTCACGGCCCAACAGTTTAACCGATTCTGACGAAATTTGGTACAGGGTTAGCTTATATCCCGGGGACGGACATAGGCTACTTTTTATCCAGAAAATCAAAGAGTTCCCACGGGATTCCCAAAAACCCATCCGCTTAACCGATTTGTATGAAATTTGGTGCCGAAGTAGCTTGCGTCTCTGTAATTGACTTATGCAACTTTTTATCTCGGAAAATCAAAGAATTCCCACGGGATTCCTATAAACCCATCCGCTTAACCGATTTGTATGAAAGGTACCGAGGTAGCTTGCGATCCTGTAAGTGACATAGGCATTTTATCCCGGAAAATCAAACAGTTCCCACGGGATCTTTAAAATCTAAATCCACGCGGACGAAGTCGCGGGCATCCTCTAAACCTTATTTTGTATTATCATCTTTAAATATATCGAATTTATCTAAAAAATAGTTGTTTCATTTTCATCAGCCTAAAAGATATGGACTGCATTAAAATGTACGGCATCATTTTTTCCTAATTCATTTATCTTAATACTATTTAAAACAAGGGGAGAATGAAGAAAATTGCTATATTTTATTAATCTATGAATATTTAAACTTTTGCAATAATTTGAAAAATTTCAGTTTTTGTATTTCTCAATAATTTTTTTTAGAACAGTTTCTTTTGAACGGCAATACTATATAACAATAGTATTTTACACTATCATGTTAAAAAAAAAGTTGCCGTACAGAGTCAAATGATTTTACAGCTTTAAAAATCAAGTATACCATGAAATTAAGATAATTATTGATACACATTCAAATGAACACTAATTTTTTGACGGCATTATTTTTAATAGTACTTTTGAGTGCTAGATAATGTTTTGGAACCAAAGCCGTTCTTTTTCAAATCACCCCCTGGAGCACGGAAAGAGAGGCGGTTGCAACCCTCGATTTTTTCCCCTTGTCGCATGATTTTTGTACGGCGTTGCGGAATAATGGATTAGAGGCTGTATTGAAACAGTATGAAACTAATGCCGTACAGAATGAAATGACCAAATTTACTCCGGAAATTATCAGAAAATCAAAAAATTTACCGACTTTGTGGCGCACCATTTTTTTACGGCACTGCGCGCTTTCTTACTATTTTTCATGGATCTATCGATGGTAAAAATGCCGTACAAAAATATATGACCAAAATGTACTCACTCTACCTGCACTTTTGAATTCTCACCAGCACTCAGTTGGACAGCTTACAAGTGACGGCATAGTGCTGAATCGTATTATTTTATGCTCTTATATCGTCCTATATACGTCATCTGGTGGTTCATATGACCCATCCATTTTTGTACATGGGCCCGTAGTCTAGTAGGTACATAAACTTTTTTAAATACAACAATGTGAGCTTTGCCTATCTGGAGTTTTATAATAGCTGTGACAGCGACAATGACCCCCCCTCCCCCCACCCAACACTGTGCGGGATAGCGCGAGTGACGTACGGGCGTGCGTTGCGTCCGCCCGCCTAATACCCCGATTTCCATCTCGATCTGTCGCATCTGTCTGTGCTATGGTTAGTTACGACCACAGGTTGCGACTAATGAGACGCCTTCAAAATGTGAAGTAGCAATTCAATGAAATCAAGACTTTATTTGCCATTTTTAATTTTATACATACCTACGTATCTACTAATTTTCTAAATGGCCGCACTGGCTGATTTCTTCTTCATCTTTAAAAATTATCGTCATATTTCAACAAATTAACACAAAAAAATATTAAAATATACGTATAAACCTTCTAGACTACAGGCCCATGTTTAAAAATGGGTGGGTCATATGAACCACCAGGTGACGTATACAGGACAATATAAAAGCATAAAATAATAAGTTTCAGCACTATGCCGTCACTTGTAAGCTGCCCAACAGAGTGCTGGTGAGAATTGAAAAGTGCAGGTAGAGTGAGTACATTTTGGTCATATATTTTTGTACGGCATTTTTACCATCGATAGATCCATGAAAAATAATAAGAAAGCGCGCAGTGCCGTAAAAAAATGGTGCGCCACAAAGTCAGTAAATGTTTTGATTTTCTGACAATTTCCGGGGTAAATTTGGTCATTTAATTCTGTACGGCACTAGTTTCATACTGTTTCAATACAGCCTCTAATCCATTATTCCGCAACGCCGTACAAAAATCATGCGACAAGGGGAAAAAATTGAGGGTAGCAACCCCCTCTCTTTCCGTGGTCCGGGGGGTGTTTGAAACAACATAAAATTAATTTATTTTGAAAGTGTTTTATGCATAGTTAATATTTTTTTACATGCCGTACATTTTCGTTGGTCCAAAGGTTTGTAGGGGATGTGGATATTATATACACACCCGTTCACTTCAGTTAGACGGCATAGTGATTTTATCATATTATCAATTGTTCTCTTCAAAAATATGTTAATGCCGTACAGTATCAGATGGCTATAAAGTACTACCCTTAAAATGGTAGCGTCATTTTCATCAGCCTAAAAGATATGGTCTGCATTAAAATGTACGGCATAATTTTTTCCTAATTTATTTATCTTAATACTATTTAAAACAAGGGAAAAGCGTAGAAAATTGCTATATTTTATTAATCTATGAATATTTAAACTTTTGCAATAATTTGAAAAATTTCAGTTTTTGTATTTATCTATAATTTTTTTTAGAACAGTTTCTTTTGAACGGCAATACTATATAACAATAGTATTTTACACTATCATGTTAAGAAAAAAGTTGCCGTACAGAGTCAAATGATTTTACAGCTTTAAAAATTAAGTATACCATGAAATTAAGATAATTATTGATACACATTCAAATGAACACTAATTTTTTTACGGCATTATTTTTAATAGTACTTTTGAGTGCTAGATAATGTTTTGGAACCAAAGCCGTACTTTCTCAAATCACCCCCCGGACCACGGAAAGAGAGGGGGTTGCTACCCTCAATTTTTTCCCCTTGTCGCATGATTTTTGTACGGCGTTGCGGAATAATGGATTAGAGGCTGTATTGAAACAGTATGAAACTAGTGCCGTACAGAATTAAATGACCAAATTTACCCCGGAAATTGTCAGAAAATCAAAACATTTACTGACTTTGTGGCGCACCATTTTTTTACGGCACTGCGCGCTTTCTTATTATTTTTCATGGATCTATCGATGGTAAAAATGCCGTACAAAAATATATGACCAAAATGTACTCACTCTACCTGCACTTTTCAATTCTCACCAGCACTCTGTTGGACAGCTTACAAGTGACGGCATAGTGCTGAAACTTATTATTTTATGCTCTTATATCGTCCTGTATACGTCACCTGGTGGTTCATATGACCCACCCATTTTTAAACATGGGCCTGTAGTCTATTCCTCTTGAATCACTCTATCTATCAATGCAAATCGCTTTAAAATCCGTTGCATTGTTTAAACGATCTAAGCGTACAGATGGGCAGACTTTTTACTAGGTATGTAATATGAAAGAATACAGGTGTAAAATTAGAAATCAATTCATTACGCAGCCCACCTACCTATACAACAATTTATTTATTAATCAAAGTAAAGCTTTAAATAAATGTAGGCGGTTCAAGGTCATCGTTATCGTGTAAATCGCTAAATAGGGGTTTTGTTTCCTGATAAGTTTTATTTCCGCAGAAAGAGTAATGTAGATAGTTAATGCATAATAACTATAACTCAGCAGTGGGCATTCTTCGAACCGTTTTCTGTCTAGTATTTATAAATTTAGACTGTAGTGCAAAGGCTAACCAAGGATCGTAAAATCCTGAAGCTCATAAAAGTACAGAAGGTGCTTTAGCAAATAACACCGCTTTGGGCTCATATTTCAGGGGAAACAGCCGGAGAAAAAAAAAGTTGAAAACTAAAACCCGACTGCGATCTTATTAATAAACGCTGAAATATTATAGTAAAATTGTTTTTCTGTCACTTGGTATATTTTAATGTTGTAGTAAATTTATATTCATGAACTCAAAATTTTCTCCTCTTTCATTTGGCATCCCACTCGATACAATAGCAAAAAAAAATTTTTGTAGACACCCACTTTTTTTCATGTAACATTCGTTAGGTCAATTTTTTTCGTATAAAACGGTATATGGTCCTTCGAGAGCGTGCTACCACATAGTTCTCCGCCTTCCTCATCCACGCACTTCCCGTCACCTTGTTAAGGTACTCGTTGTAGTAACCATGTAGGTTGTCCCACACAACGCTTACTCATTTATTTTGGTACTTCGAAGGATTTCCTTGTTGCGAATTCTATACCTCAAAGATAAGTACATCCAACATAGCCTGCAAGTAAACTAATTATACATACTCGTATATAATATTATGTTACACATACTGAAAAATAAATTATGCACGTAAATACACTTCAATGTTACGAACGTAAAGTCGTAGAGCAGCATTGGTTATTTAAAAAATGCGCAGCACCCCAAAATAAATTGAATGAAAATATTTTTAATGAACAAAAAGTTTAAAAGTCAACCGTTTAAAAATTCAATGGCTATTAAAAATATTATAAAACTCCACTGGTACCCAAAGTCATCAAAAGTTTGCAGTAAATGTCTTTGGACAGGGTCCAACTCTATACGTGAACCGTAGTTTCCTAGGGGGATAATTATTCGTTTAACGACATTAATTTAAAATTTAAAGGATGCGTTAAGTTTTTAAAGAAACGATATTTTTCGATTATTTTCGATTATTATTCGGTATTATATTCTAGCACACTTTAACCTAATAGACAACAGCAGTTTTTTTTTAAGAAGCAACCGCCGAGTTTTTGTGGTTCTTATGTGACGTGGGAGATCTAATGTATTTGAATATACATTTTTAATTTTAAAGAGATATTTAAATAAAATGTATGTTCTATTTTAGTCAAAAGTTTATTTAGTGTAATGATTTTGAATGATATAATCTATATATTTAAATGATATAATATATCTGTTTATCTATTCATTTATATTATGTAAGTATAAAATATAAAGTGTCTAATTTAGCTTTGGTGTCTTTATTCAAATCACATAAATCTGATGTGGAAATCGACTGCGAGAAGAATTTGATATAAATCATTACCTCACCACGTTCGTTTGATATATTTGCCTTTTACGTAGGGAATGTCACCAGTATCCGCCCCTGTGTCTTTAAGTTTTGTGGCGTATGATTCATTTACCTACTAGGTATTAACCTGGTATATTTTCCTGTTTAGAAAAGGTATTTTCCCGTCAGCAAAAATAAAAGTTAAGTACTTAAATTCAAACAAAGTGACTTATTTTTAGGGTTCCATACCTCAAAAGTGAAAAAGGAACCCCTATTAAATCGTCTGTCTGTCCGTCTGTCTGTCTGTCGTGTCTGTCCTATAGGTTTTCTTGACAGACACGATGGACGGACAGGCGGACGGACGGACAGACAGACAGACAGACAGACAACAAAGTGATCCTATAAGGGTTCCGTTTTTCCTTTTGAGGTAAGGAACCCTAAAAAACCAAGATGGTGAACTCCAAAATTTAAAGAATATAGTGTTATATTTTGTACGGAACCCTTGGGAGACCCGTGCTCAGTAGTGGGCCGACGATGAGTTGAGATGATTATGATGATGGCATAAGAATTATAGTAGCACAGAACCTTGAAAGAGTGTTATATCTTGTTGTTAGCGAGAGTTAAGGTTAACTAATTACGACCAAACCTGAACGAGTAGATTTTATAAAAGCGTACCGCTGAATAAGCGAATTTTTATTCTACATTAAGCTCTATAAAAATGTAGGCTGCCTATAAATATTCGGTGAACTCTAGCACCGACCTATGTTTCCTGACAAGTTTATTTCCGTGAAAAGAGTTATGTAGTAAGTCGATACAAATCTGCAGCGCAGCGTCGGGCGTTTCCGGTTCTGTTACATTTTTAACTTTATTAACACTTTTAACGGTTTTCATGCAATTCCTATAATTATAGAGTGCTAAATTACAATTATAATACGTACCTAATACCTACCTATAGTATTGAATTCAATACCTACACAACAATAAAAAAACCGGCTTAGTGCAAGTCAGACTCGCGCACCGAGGGTTCCGTACTTGGGAACCCTCGGTGCGCTTGGATTTGGATTTTTCCCGACATTTTGCACGATAAATCAAAAACTATTATGCAGAAAAATAAATGAAAATCTTATTTTAGAACAGGCAAAACCCTTTCATATAATAATACTTCACTTGGCATAGTTAATAATCCGTTAAAAATTTAAAATACTTACTAATTTTATTATTTGTTTCACATTTTTTGTTGAGACATTTTTTTGTGATGTAACCACAAATTCCCATTTTTCGGATTTTTCCCTTTACTTGTGCTAAAGGACGTACCTACTTGCCAAATTTCATGATTCTAGGTTAACGGGAAGTACCCTATAGGTTTTCTTGACAGACAGACGGACCGACGGACAGACGGACAGCCGGACAGCTAGACAGCCAGACAGACAGTCAACTAAGTGATCCTATAAGGGTTCCATTTTTCCTTTTGAGATACGGAACCCAAAAATGAGAATACAACACAATAAAAGATAGACTTGTCTACCTATTCGTAGTATACTTAGTTTACAGGTTTAAGTAATTCCATTTGCTTCTTTTGAGCTCTCAAAGTTTATATTATACCTGCAATTATGTAGGCCCCGAAATGTTATTAATCGAAACCTGTTTATAAATTAGGTATTGTGTAAAAAAGAAAATCAAAAATGTATCATTGTAAACAAACCCTCTCTGCTTTTGCTCTTTTATTACGTCCGATATAAAATTTTATTAGGTACCTTAAATTCCATTTTTGTTTGCCAACTCCTCATTCATATTGATACATAGAGATAGCTTATTCCAGAGACGAATACGGGCTACTTTTTACTCCAGGAAATCAAATATTAATTCCCACGGGATTTTAGACTGATCCATCAACGCACAGCCAAACTATGGACGGATTTTGACACACAGAAAGCTAGACATATAGACATCCGATATGAAAGGATTTTTGAAAATTCCTCTCCGAAGGGGGTAAAATGGGGGTTTGTAATTTGTGTTTGTAGTTTTTAAGTCGTGGGTGGGCTTGTATTTTACATTTCTATATTTTATTTGAGGATCTATTCGGTTTTACATGAGTAGATATAAATTAAAAATCTTGAAACATAAATGTGTTGATATCGAATTGATATACAAGACAAGGGTCACAGCACTGGAAAGTTTTATGTCAATCCCCTACAGGTTATCCTCTATAAACCATTCTTTATGACCACTAAAATGGACATATTATGTATGTATTATATATTTACAAGTACGCTGGAAGAGGTACGCCATACATCCTGGCATTTATAGTGCCACTTGAAAGCGCTCCACCGAGGATACCGGGAATCAAAATTGACACTTTGTGTCAAATGGTCTTCGTGTTATCACTGTGTTGACAGATGTCTCATCACTAACGCTCACTGCTGCTATCAATACGAAAATAACTAAAATCAAGATGCAACAAAAACAATTTGGCAAACGCAAGTCTAGCGTATATTAATAGAGGTCAGATCAATATAAGCTAACTTTAATGCGGCATTTTTAAACATTTATGCAAAAAACACGACGGCAAACATTGCGGTTTTACGGTATTACAAACGGTCGGTAATATAATAATATCTAAATGATGCCCGCGACTTCGTCCGCGTGGATTTCATCGTTTAAAATTTCCTTGGAAACTCTCTTGGAAACTCTTTGATTTTCCGGGATATAAAGTTGCCTACGTCACTATACCCTCTGGATATATTATATATATATCCTAGTAAAAATCACGTCGATTCGTTGCTCCGCTGCGTCATGATTGAATGACAAACCAACACACTTGCGAATTTAAATATTAGTAGTTTACTAGTGATGATGAGTTATTATCGTTTTTTTTAATATTATTTGTACATGAGATTACAAAGACGTCTTTTTGTAAAAATCCAGCAACCAACTGAACCAAATAATATCGAGATATAATAAAAACATGTTTAAAAATATCAGGTTAGATTTTGAAGGTCAAATAAAATTAAAAAAAAAAAAAACAACATTTTTATTTAAATTCTATACAAGTTAGCCATGACTGCGTTGTCAGTGTTACCCCAATCAGAACCTCTTAAAAGCTTCTTGAAGAATATAACAATTTCAGCCTCTGTTTATTTATTGCGAGATATTATTATAGATTAACAAGTGTTACGTAGTTTCCAATACTAGGGTTTGCCCGTAACTGCCGCATTTTCCCCTACTAGGTGAACGAACGATATCAAACGAGTCGCAGGAAGCCGTTGCACTGTACATCTATTAATAAAGTAATCCGCGGCGTGTGGAAAACCCAACTATTTTATAGATAATTAGAGCGGTTACGCACTCATCCGATCCGAGTCCGTGAAAAATAAGGACATGAAAAACTCGGACCGAACTCGGATATTGCTTATTCAGTGGACCTCTTTGACATATCCACATCATAATATATACGATTTGAATCCGCGGCACAACCTAGGTATTCTCGGATGACGGGGAGAACTCGGATGATGGAAGTCGGAGCTAGTGCGAAGCTACCCTTATCTGTCGTTTGACGACAACTAACAACTCTTTTAAGAGGGGTCTCTCCGTCACTCGCTTCATACAAACGTAGTTCCAATTTCATTTGAATATTAAGCAACCAAAGTCCATGAAATTTTGCAGATATATTCTAGAAACTAATATCTATGTCTGTGGTTTTCCAGATTTCTGTTAAAATATTCGGTTTCAAAGTTACGCGCCGTGGTCTTAAAAATTTACATACAAATCTTTGAGCCCCTGTTATTTTAAAACTACATATTTTTAGAAAAATATGAAACACCACAGACACAGATATTAGTTTCTAGAATATGTCTGCAAAATTTCATGGACTTTGGTTGCTTAATATTCAAATGAAATTGGAACTACGATTGTATGAAGCGAGTGACGGAGAGAGCCCTGTTAACAGTAGGTAATTATTTGTAACCATAATTATAATGAGTCTCTGAACGCGAAGCGGCGACCAGGAGACAAACAGTCACACTCACAGTCATGTGCAAATAATAAAGCCATAGGTAGAATAAGGACTCCGGATTGATTCGAAACTAGTCAGGCGTACTCCGACAAACACGAAATTTAACTAGTCATAGATTTATACTGAATGACACTCATATTAGTAGAACATAAATGCTTAATATTCATAAATTACTAAAAAAAATCAATTATAAACATGAATGTAGGAAATAATAATTCTTATTAAAAGGTCTTCGATTATTATAAATAACGAAAGTAAAATATTGAATAAGAAGGCAGCTTTATAGTATTTTAACATCAATTTAATAGATCGAAGCTTTTGAATAAGTATCGAAGCCCTAAGGTAAAGGTGAAAAGCTTCTTACCCCGGAGCAGTTACTAGTAGAGAGATTACCATAATTCAGTTTTGCACCCGGGCGAGGTCTAGATGTCTGAGGCGGAAATGCAATATTGGAATTTAAGATGTCTCCCATCGTGAAACATTTTTCCGTGGAAATTCCATGAAATAAACACAATTGCCTTGTTTTTCTGTAAACTAAATTTAGTAAATACACTTTCCTTTTTAATATTGCTAAAAAAACTGGAAATGAATTTTTAATTAAGACTCTAGCACTCTACAAATTTAAACAATAGGCTCACTGGAACCTGAAGTCACGAGGTTTGACAGTTATAAATTAGATTAGATTTGTCTGTACTTTTCTTATTACATTGATAAGAAAAAGATGCAAATACTTTAAAATTTAGTTCCGCTCAGAATTAGTACCAGATGTCACGCATTTGTAAAATTATTATTGACTGTACTCATTTCTCAATTTCGAATTTCGATCATTTTTATTATTCTGGACTTTATAATGGCCGCGACCTAGTCCGCGTGAATATACATTTTTTAATAATCCCGCGGGAACTCTTTGATTTCTCGGGATAAAATGTTAATTTTGGGGTATAAGCTCTCCATTCCCAGCCAAAACGATTTAGTATTTGTGGCGTGAAGAAGTAACAGACATCAAAACTTGTACAATATTAGTAAGATTCTGCAAGTTCCAAAACATTGAAGTCAACATATTTCATTAATTGGATTGGATTGGAATGGATACTCGGATTTTATTTGGATCTCTAGCACGTTTTAGATACATTTTCCTCTATACAATAAGCTTTTAAGTCTGGTTCTGTCACATGATAGCTCAAGTATTATTAGGGTTCCGTACCTCAAAAGAAAAAAGCACCCTTATAGGATCACTTCGTTGTATGTCTGTCTGTCGTGTCTGTCAAAAAGGGGAATCAAAACCTATGGGGTACTTCCCGTTGAATTATGTGGCAGGTAGGTCATATAGCACAAGTAGGTACCTAAAGGGAAAAATTCGTAAACCGTAAATTTTTGGGATATATTACAAAAAAATTAAAATGTGTTCATAAACTAATAATTAGATTGCTTAAAATCACGTGTAGATGGCGTTGTTAGTCATTGGCTCGCAGTGTTGCACATAAAAGTGTTTTTATGCACTTTTACGACGAATGCAGCCCTTCGTATGTGAGTCAAACTCGCACTTGACCGGTCTTTTTTATATTTACTTACTATTGGCACAGTTGTACCACAGTTTTATCGTAAAACTGTGGTTGTACTCTTAAACGATATATGGTGTTGCCCTAAGGCTACACAGTGTTATCGTCAAAATAAAGATGAAAATACATATTAAAGTTATTTTTAGCTACCCGATTTCTTACATTATTTTTACTACTACATTATGCCTACGATTTTTAAGTCTTGTATGAACTCGTAACATTTTCCGGGATCAAATAATATAAAAATAAATTTTGTAGATTTATATCTAGTGTATATGTAGTGTATGAAAATAGGGAAACATCTTCAGATTTTTTCAAAATAATATTCCATTTCGTGACACGCAGGTGTGGCCGTAGCTTTATATCCAAGTTCTAACATAGACACATATGTTACAAACATTTAAAGATACAAAAAATATATACTTACTTAGTCACTTATGAATTACTTGATCACCTCATGTCACGAGAAGGTTGGCTCGTTTTTTTTTTGCTCATAAAAGCATACGTGTACTGTAATTATGATAACATGCAATCATATTTATTTACTTATTTGTTAATAAGAGTAGGATTACCGCTGCATTATACTAAGATTAAAGTAATGAATTTCAATAGAGATAAAATCGTGAAAGTACATGGAATTAACCATTAAGTACCTACCTGCCTACACTAAACAATATATACAATTAACTAAACTAAATAATATATACAATTAATTTTTATCTTGGCGTCACTTGCGTCTTGTCACCTTGTTATTCTGTCTGTCTTTTATTTTATTTTACTCCTTTGCCTTTTAATTATATGTATTTAATTAAGTTAAGTGAATATGTGTATATTTTTATATTACTATTATTATTTAGGTTAAGTATTTAAGTAGTTTTCTATTCCCTTGATAACTTATGTACACCTTAAAAATCCTTTCTCACTAGTCTTCAAATCCTCTGCAACGTGGTTGTCCGATAAAAATCGTTTTTAACTCCCGACCCAAAAAAGAGGGGTGTTATAAGTTTGACGTGTGTATCTGTATCTGTCTGTGTATCATCGTAGCTCCTAAACTAATGAACAGATTTTATGATATTTTTTTACTAATTTATAATTTTATTATAAGTTTTATTATAAGATTATGTATTATAATTTTATTATAAGTTTATAGATCAAAGATATTATGATGTAAGGAATATATTACATTTGTGTTCTAAAAAATTTAAAGATTTTTTTATGGAAAGTAAAGTGTAATAAATTTTTATCGTTTGTCAATAAAAAACCACTATTGGGACTGGTTAGTTATTAACATGATTTCACTTAAAAGTTTTGCTGTCCTTTAAAAAAATCCTAATAAATCGTTATTTTATTTATTTATTCATAGCTTTTAAAAAAAAAAGTATCTCAGTGTGTGTTTTGTATGTGACATTGGTGATATATTTATTTATTTTATATTTTAATTGGTGTGTAATTAGATAAGTATGGATTTGGAATTTAATCCCTAACTATAAATGAGAATTAAAAAATTAAGGCTCTTAGCTAATAATAATTTGTTAAAAAGGGCTATAGGCATTAATGGGGTATTAAAATATCTAGATAATTGCATTTCCTATAGGAAGGAAACATTATATCACATATAAATCAAATCCTGATTAGGAAGTATAGAATATGTCCGATATATCACAATGGGAAACCCTAAGTGGAAGGTTGTTCCGCGGTAAAGGTTGCAATTATTAAGTTGTATTATTAACAACATCAGATCACATTTTAGTTAGCAAAATGCAGAGCCTGAGTAGAGTCGCCCATATCGCTATTCTAGCGTGCTTCAGGTTAAAAATTGTTTATTTTTGCGCAAAATTTTATCAAACTGTTTGCTTACCGTTATATTATTCAAACAATAAAAATAAATATAATATCCATGTGATTAAAATGTGTTCAGTATTCCATAAATATACTATTGTTTCTGTAATTTCCCAGATTGTTTGTAGTTTAAATATTTTGTTAGTGATAGCTAAAGTGATGGATTATCTTTATTATTTTAACGTGACATCTTCGAATGGAGTTACAGCGATGCGCGTGCGGTTAATCGCTTGCAATTGTTATTACTTAATTGAAGTTTTTATAAACTGTATTCCAAAGAGTTTAGACCTAAAGTTTTTCTGTATGATTTGGCACCCTTTATCAATCAATCATCACTATTGAAGGATTTGAGTACATTAGAATTTATTCTAAGTAAGGTATTATTTACCTATTACCTAAAATGTTAAAGGAAAAATAATTGAATAAGTCGCAAATGTGGAAAACATCTAAAAATTACATAGTGCTTACATAATATTAATAAATTATTATTGATATCGGTAGGTATTTATTATTAAACATGATAGAACTGATAACAACACCTCTGATGCCTAATAATTGAGGTACTTAAATAAAAAACTTGTAAACTCTGATATCATCATACAAATTAGAGCTTTTGGATTTACGACCCCATCTATTAACACTAATGTTGTATTTAATCAAAAAAATATACAGAAATCGAACGACCTTGCTAGAAACTTGAGATTTTGCGTGAAAGTTTTTCAAACGGCGCGGATCAAAAAATTCCTAAAAAACCAAAAACGCATTGGTGGTTCCTCTGGTGCTGCAAATGTTTTGTTCGTTTATTTATTTTTATAAAGGTTAAAAGGTTGCCTGGTAGAGATTGCTCTAAGCAATAAAGCCGCCTTTGGAGACAATTGTTTTTTCTATTTTATTCCTTTTGTGTTGTGTTCCTTTACAAGTTTTTGTGTGCAATAAAGACTTCTATCTATTTTTTTAATCCATCCAAGTAGTGCGTGTTAGTTAGTTTTCTTATTGCTGTATATTTTTCAATACAATAACCAGGATTTATTTTGTTGTAGCCTGCTGTTTACTACAACAGGAGTGAGCACGTTAGTGAGTAAAAATGGGCTGAGCAACTATTCGTTTCCGGACAATTTCATTTTCGGAGTCGCAACGGCTGCATTTCAAATTGAGGGGGGTTGGAATGAAGATGGTGAGTTCTATTATTTAATTTTTTAACAAGTATGCCTTTGACTTGGTGTTAAGTGGATATCAAGTTGGAATCAGACTATCCTGGAAGAGTGTGGCAGTTTTTTCTTACTAAGCCCATCATCGTTATTATTATTAACCGATTTACCTTCACTACTGGACATAGGTGTCTTGTAGGGACTTCCACCAGAATCCAGTAGCTCCCTGTGCGACTCGTTTGATATGTTGTTTAAAACTAACCCCATACCTACTGTTTGGTAATTAATTCTACGCGACGTCATATTGAAAGTTAAAAACTTAATTCGCTTGGCACATGGTATTGCTTGTGGTGACTTTTTATTTCTTTGTTAGTCCTTCTTTATCCATTACTTATTGGACATAGGCCTCCTCACGTGCACGCCATTCTTTCCGCTGATCAACGAAAGAAAGAAAAAGAAAGAAAACTTTTTTTATTTGATCACATTACAATACAATATATCTTAAAACTAATTGAATGAATATCTACATAATAATATTATACTTATAAGTTAACATATACTAAAATTAAAATGTCCCATGTGACCAAATATAGGTCTCCCACTCAGCATAATGCTGCAGCAAGCTGCAGCGCTGGTTTTCAGTGGGAGCCTTAAAGAGTGAGGTCACGGACTACAAGTTACCTAATTTAAATATAAAATAATTATAATATAATAAAAAAAAAAAACAAAGCAAAAAGACTAACGATATAAAAATTAAGGTACAAAGACAAGCAAGAAAAATAATGAATGCAATCTAAGATTATAATCTAATAAATTATAAAGTGCGGCTTAAGTGCTGTAACGATACTGTGCTGATTGATCCAAATAGTAAATATTTAATATAATAATTAATTTTAATTTGTAATTTTTTGTTGCAAAAGAAGATATGTTTTCAGTTTAGTTTTAAAAATTCCAAGGGACATAGGCAATTTTAACGGTGGTGGTAAATCGTTCCAGCACTTAGTGGCCGCAAATTTAAAACTTCCCTTAAATGCCGCTGTTTTATGCTTTGGTGTAGACAGTAGGAGATAGGAATTACGTGTAATGCGTGCTGACTTATCACCAAACCACATTAGTTTATTACGCAGGTATTCTGGGATTCCGTGCTTAAGTACCCCAAACAGTAGAGTAGCAAGGTGTAACTTCCTACGTGCTTCCATCTTCAACGAGCTAATTCCAAGTTTTATCCGCAAGTTTAATGCCGTCGGACCAACGGGATGGTTGTATTCTAATGTTTCTCCTGTCGGTATGTGGTCCCTATTCATGTAGCAAACGGGTATATTGGTCATCTGTGGTCCTACAGAGGTATCTTGTTCATCTCCATTTTGACCTGGACACTTTCATAATAACATCAGTTAGTTCTGTTCTTTTCCGGTTTGTGGCGTTTGGCACACGGTTCATCAGTGAGTTCATTCGCGTCTTTTTAACATTGACATTTTTATATAGAAAAGAAAATACAGTTCTCCTAAATTATTTGTCGTTTGTATTTTCTAAAATTCCAAAATAATCCCTTATCCTGGGAAAAGATTTATGTATTGCAAAAACAAAGTAAGCCTAAACGATAACATCTATTTCTTTTTTACGCTGACGTAGAATGTGTTTATTCCCTTCTTGTGTAATAAATATTTCTATAAGCATTTTCTTTTAAGGTACACAAAAGCTTTGCCTTTGAACAATAAAGATAATGTAACGTTTTACAAACCTAATGAGATATTTATGATAGGTAATTTTTACATAGAAATATTACTTTCAGGCGATTAAAACTGTTTTATTAGGTTACTAGATAATGCCCGCGACTTTATCCGCGTGGATTTAGGTTTTTAAAAATCTCGTGAGAACTCTCTGATTTTCCGCGATAAAATGTACCTAGCTGTTTCATCTCCTGGATTGAATCTAACACACATCATAATTGGATAAACAGTTGCAACTTTAATATTCCCGCGGAAACACTTTGACTTCCTGGGATTCAAAGTATCTATGTCGGCCTCTGGAATGCATCAAAGTCAAATCGGTTAAACTGATGGGCAATGAAAATGCAGGTAACAGACAGGTAGAAAGACAGACAGACTTGCGTATTTATAATAATATTATAGATTACTATTTAAAATAAATAATTTTTACAACCGTCCAGTCGTTAAATTTTCGTATAACTAGCAATTAAAACATCCATTAAATTAGTTCCTAGTTATGGTAAGTTTTAAACTAAAGTCCAAAGATTAGAACTATATATGGCTTGAACTTTGCGTATTAAGATTCTTAGCATCGTTGACTTAGTTTTAAGGTCGTTTGGACGTAACTATTCACACTAAGTTTAAGTTTTATCAGTTCAAGAATTTATACGTTTATATGGTAAGGTACTTACCTAAATACTTCCACAAAGAAACTTGTTTTATTTTTTGGTAAAAACAATTTATTAACTTGTAATTGTATAAATTATGTAAGATAAAGTACTCAGGGATAGGTATTAAATATAAATGGAAAACGAAGCCATAAATGGGTCTTTAATTAATTTATATAGGTACCTTTACGCATATTGATAGTCAAAAAGCGTTGATGGATAGTTTAGTGGTTAAGATGTCGGCCTTCTATTCGATAGGTCGAGGGTTCGATCCCGGGCACGCTCCTCTAAAATATTACTTGCTTTACGGAGAAGAAAAATATCGTAAGGAAACCTGCATGCCTGAGAGTTGTCCATAATATTCTCAAAGGTGTGCGATCACTGTAATGTCTGCCATATTCTCAAAGGTGTGCGATCATTGTAAAGTCTGCCAATTCGCACTGGGCCAGCGTGGTGTACCTACTGTGGCCTAAAACCCTTCTCATTTTGAGAGGAGACCCGTGCTGAGTAGAGGGTCGACGATGGGTTGATCATAATATTGCTCGTTTGTTTCAGGCAAAGGCGAAAGTATGTGGGACACCTACCTACACAAGCATCCAAATTTCACACTGGATCATACAAACGGTGACGTAGCTACTGATTCTTACCACAAATATAAACAAGACATAATTATGATTCAATCTCTCGGAGTCAACTATTACAGAATGTCGCTGTCATGGCCAAGGTAATTAAAATACTGTTTTTGACCGATAACAATGAATACTTGCTCTTATCGTACCGCGTATATGTACGATATTTAAGAAACAAAATGATAATAAAGTTTAATCTAATTGAAATGAAAAAAATTAATAAAACTACTTAAATTGAATTTACTCTAAAACCTCATCGAGACCACCTCTGCGAGGCATTGTAGGTACCTCAAAATGCTGGCAGCATTGTCCCTTTGGATGGCGAACTAATTCTTTGTCAATGAAAACTTTTGGGTTCCCGTTAGATTCAATAACCCTTTTCGAAATTTCCTCAAAAAGAGCTTGAGTCCCCAAGCCATAAGGCCCCAAGGTCTCCACCCCAAAAGGCGCAAATATGGTGGTCCCATCGCAGTCTTCATCCTTACGCGTTTTGAACCCAGCATCTTGGGTGCAATGGCTCGCTGCGGTGGTCTCGATGAGGTTTTAGATTTAATTTAACTTCTTAGTTGTAATTTAGATTTATTTTGTTTTAAATATTGATGTACCTATACAAATAAAATTACAAATTACATGCCTATAAAAATGATATAATTGTAATTATATATACCTATTTATCTATTTTTTTTGTTATAATAGGATCCTTCCAAACGGAACTGACCACTACATAAATAAAGCAGGTGTCCGATATTACCGTAAGCTCATGCTAGAATTAATAAAAGCCAATATAACCCCCGTAGTCACACTTTTCCACTGGGACATGCCTACAGCGCTTATGGACTTAGGTGGGTGGACAAACCCAAAAATGGTGGATTATTTTGAGGATTATGCAAGAGTAGTGTTTAGCTTATTCGGAGATATCGTTAAAACATGGACGACGATGAACGAGCTTCATGTACATTGCTATAACGTGAGTCAACTTTTAAATTTTTACCGTACCTACAGATCCTTCACTATAACATGGCCCTTGCCGCCATGTCGCCGCCGTATATAAAAAGTAATTGATTCCAAAAGGAATCGGTTATTAACAAATTTTTATTATAAAATTTTACTTTACGTACAAACTTACAGCGATCAAGTTACATTGTTAATTTCTTGAATCGCTAAAATATAATTTGTGCAGCGTGGGTATAATTGCTAATGGGGCTCTTGGGAATATCCGATCAAGCCGCTCGTTTGCGTCAAAAGGGAATACTTATAACTACATTCTTATCGACTTACATATTAAAGTACCTACTGTTGAACACATAGTTTTTAATAAAACACATAGTTTTTAGTAAATTTTTAATAGAACAGAAAATAAAATACATATTTGAGAAGCACACTTCTCTGACTGTATCAACTGATGCAATTTAGTAATAATACTAGGTACATATTTCTACTACTACTTATTATATAGTACCACTAAAATAGTACCTAATTCTAGCTTTCCCTCGCTATAAGCCACTTAATATTGGGTTTAGTGTCATCAAGTCATTGCTAGTTCAAGTTCTAGTAGACCGCTAATGCTCCAATACGAGAATCACGCTATTTATCCTTGATCCTTTGCATGGCCCGTCATGGTGGTTTCATGGTGGTAAGGTATACTTATCTTTTGTTAAAGTCGATTCGACGGGCAGATATTGCTAGGAGACGAACAGAAGTAAATTTCTATCCCCGAAAAGCAAAAAGTTCCCACAGGAATTTAAGAACCAGGGGAACTAAATCATCTAGGTATTCTTAAGCAGAGGTTATAAATGAAGTATTGTTTTGCAGGGTTATGATCTCAAAAACTTTGTCCCCGCTATGCAATCGCACGGCGTTGGAGTGTATTTATGCTCGCATTACATGCTCTTGGCACATGCGCGAGCTTACCATTTATATGACAAGGAATTTCGACCAAAGCAAAAAGGTTTGACTGCTACTATTTTTTTCTTTTCAACTGTATTTGGAAACTGAATATCCGTACGCACGCGAATTATGTGACTTCCAACTATGCAGTTCCAGACACACCGCGCAGCATTTTCGCTTTTTATTTCTTTTAGGCTTTTTCTTAAAATTACAGTAAAAATAAAATAATAAAGTCTCAAGGGGCTCTTTCACAATACTTGCGTTGCAAAGTCCTTAAATACTTTGCAAAGGCTCATGAACATTAATTTATTACATTTTATTATTATTAAATTATCTAGCATTAGAGCTAACTTTTTTGTAAAGAGCTGACTGTATCTATGTCATTTTTAGGACAAGTGAGTCATGACTCTAACTAAGTGGAACGCTAAGTACACTTGGCTGTATTTTACATAGCTACTCACCCGTGAATAGATTTTATCTTATAAACACGTCAAGGTTATAAGATGATTGTTCAATTAAGATGATAATTGTCACGTATTAACTGAATTTTATTAAACCACCTATAATACATAGTGAGTAGGTGGATATCGCTTGCCAGTATGAGAATACTCGTATATCAACGTTATAGCTGGTAATACTGCCAGTGGGATTTACCAGAATAGGTCTACAAAAAACAGAGTAGGAAAGACGAGAGTATAGAGCAATCTATTTAGACTGCGAAGCGCACTCCATACATCAATGACTCCATTCAACGAAGTTTCATAAATTGAGTTAGTGATTAACTAATAGCCACCAATGAATGGACACTTGAAAATGCCTCTTCAGAGGGGTCTCTCTGTCACTCGCTTCATACAAACGTAGTTTCAATTTCATTTGAATATTAAGCAACCAAAGTCCATGAAATTTTGCAGACATATTCTAGAAACTAATATCTATGTTTGTGGTTTCCCAGATTTCTGTTAAAATATTCAATTTCAAAGTTACGCGGTCTTAAAAATTTACATCAAATCTTTGAGCCCCTGTAATTTTAAAACTACATATTTTTAGAAAAATCTAAAACACCACAGACACAGATATTAGTTTCTAGAATATGTCTGCAAAATTTCATGGACTTTGGTTGCTTAGTATTCAAATGAAATTGGAACTACGATTGTATGAAGCGAGTGACGGAGAGAGCCCTTACACGAGGATATTAGTGAAATAGTGTATTAGAAAGTCAGCTGTTTTAAATCTCAGCCCTCAGCTATATTGTAAACTTATGTTATATTTTTACAGGTAAAATTGGATTAACTCTCGATGTGTTCTATCCAGAACCAAAGGATAGTAACAATAAAGAAGATGTGGAAGCCGCTGAAAGATACATTCAGATGCACGTATGTATAAACCAAGATACAAATAAATCAATAGTTTGAGTCCACTGCACTGTCCAACCTTGGGCAATCATGCATTCTCAGTAGAAAGTTGACGCATGACAAAATTCTTGTAAGTTTGTCTACTGGTACCTACAGATCAACTTCCGTGCCACAATTCTGAGAAACACAGGAAATAAGCACCAAATTAAAATGTTTTAACCTGAAATATTTATCATAACCATTTCCTTAATATTGTTGAACTATAAAAAAAATCAAGAGAATTTTTAATAAAAAAAATTCAAACATCCTTTAAGTACCCAAAACAATAACAAATTTATCATTTTTAGGGTTCCGTACCCAAAGGGTGCCAACGGTATCCAATAGGATCCAAGCCAATAGGAACAGTCGAAGCTTAGTTATAACAGCTAAGCTTCGGCTGTTTGTCCGTCTGTCCGCCAGCGAGCTGTATCTTATGAACCGCAATAATAACATGTATAGAGTTGAAAATTTCATCGAGTTTGTAGTGTTTATTGTATGATTCACTATTTATTTATTATAACATTTGTCTGTTACCGCTATAACAACAAATAATAAAGAACCAAGATGGCTAATTTCAAAATGGCCGCGATCTAAACTAAAAAATTAAAAAGTACATAGTGCTAAATCTTGTACGATGGTACGGAGCCCTTCATAAGCGAGACCGACTCGCACTTGACCAGTTTTTTGGGTTATTTACATGCGCATATTATTCACGCCATTTACTTTGTAGTTGGGACTGTACGCTCATCCAGTTTATTCCAAAGAGGGAGACTATCCCTTGCTTGTGCGAGAAAGGATTGATAACATGAGTCGAATCCAAGGATACCCAAGATCTCGTCTGCCAGTGTTTACTCCTGAAGAGGTAATTTTGTTACTCATAACCTTAAAATAAGGCATTCGTCCAGTAGAACGGTTTCACCTTACAAAGGATTCGGCAACAGTTAAAAGAGATCTGAGAAATTTCTCTTTCCGTGTTAAGAATTTCGATGTAAGTGCCAACTCATCATCGTCATCATCATCGTCAATAGGTAGACGTACACTGCTGGACTCTCTTGTTGGGACTTTCACACGTCACGCCCGCCGCCTGAATTCAGCGGCTCCCCACGACTCGTTTAATGTCGTCTGTCGGTTGTCCACCTAGTGGGAGGTCTACAAACGATGTGCTTTCTGGTGCGAGGTTTCTCCATTCGAGCACTTTGGGACCCCAACGTCAGTCGGTTTCAGAACTATGTGCCCTGCTTATTGCCTCAGTTTCGCAAGCTTCGGTCAAAAATTAAGCTCAGGACCAGTTGAGCTATATTGGTTACTCTGGTTCTCCTACGGATCTCCTCATTCCTGATTTGATAACGTGGAGAAACTTCAAGCAATCTCTATTGCCCGTTGAATGACTCTGAGCTTTCTTATGAAGCCCATAGTTAGTGACCGTGTCTCGAATCCATAGGTAGGATATACCTACCCACTTACTACCTAACTATAAGTAAATCATTTTTACAGGTTGAAATGGTACGGGGAACTTCAGACTTTTTTGGCATCAACCATTATACTAGCGTTTGGGTATCTCCATCTGAAATGGAACCTGGCTGGCTGGTACCCTCACTTGACCACGACGTAGGAGCTAAGTCAGAACAAGATCCTAAATGGCCAATTCCTGGAGTAGAATGGCTAGCAGTAAGTCTATCATTATTTTTTATAGAAACATAAGAGCCAGCGCGTGCCATACCTTCGTTATTTTATAAAAGCTGAAAGTGATCGTCCCCGACACATTGAGGATCGATCAGTGACTATGAAGTTTGGATCATGGTGGCTTTGGGAGATAACAGGTAATAAATGTGTAAAAAAATTAGATCAAAGTATAAAGTGTAACTTTTTTATATTTTCTTCGGAATAGTATTAGAAATCGTGTCATTTCATTACCAGACTCTAAGGGTGAGATTTATAAAGCGCACTTTGACTTTGCTCAGACTTAAGATTGAGTTAAAACGAGACAGATTTATGTGAGAGATATACATCTGTCTCGTTTTAACTCTGGCTTAAGTCTAAGCAAAGTCTGAGTGCGGTTTATAGATCTCACCCTAAGTATCGTGGCAACCCCCTGTCAGACACCCTGAAACTTTTAAACGTTTAGGGTTTCTGGCAGGGTGTTGCCACAGTATCTGGCAATGCATGACGTGATTTCTTATAGTATTATGAAGAAAAAATTCCACTTTATACTTCAACATAAAAAAATTACCCCTTTTATACGTGCGTGCGTGCTGCGTGTGTGTTTGTGTGTGTTTGCCAATAATAATTGGTATGGTGTTACGAGTAAAGTTAGCTATCCTTAGATATACGTGCACCGAGTTCCATCAACAATCGATATAGTGATTGAAAGATAAAATGCAAGATTTAGAGCGACGAATATTATAAAAAATGCAAAAGTGTAGGTATGAGTATCTATCTGGGTTCAGTGTTACCTGTCAACGGTGCGTATTTTGACGAAGTACATAGAAAGCTTTTATCCCGGGAAAGGTCAAAGTGCTCTGTTTTATCAAAGAGTTCGCGTGTGATTTAATAAAGTTGAAAACTAAAACCCCACTGCGATCGTCTTAAAAAGCACTGAAATATTGGAGTAAAATTGTTTTTCTGTCGCTTGGTATATTTTAATGTACATTTATATTTATGAGCTCAGAATTTTTCACTCTTTCATTTGACATCCTATTCGATACAATCGATACAATAGCAAAAAAAATTTTTGGAGACCTCCATAAAATATAGCCTATGTCAATCGGACCTTTATAACAAATCTATTGACACCTCATTCATCAAAATCGGCCCAGTAGTTTAGGTACTACGGTGGAACACACAGAATCTGAATACATACATACTCGTACATAATACATAGACAGACTGCTAAATTCATAACCCCTCCTTTTGGCTTTGCCGCGGTCGGGTAAAAAGAACTAAATCCACGTGGACGAAGTAGTGGGTTCATCTTTTATATTACCTCGGTTTAAAAAAATATTCATTGGAGTTCCGTTACAAACCACGGCCTTCACAAGCCATTAAAAGTAAATAAAAAACCATAATCATACAGTTTAAACCTACTACGCATTTACGATTTTGTTTTCAACGTAAACTTGAATTTAACTTGTTAAATGATTTTATTTTGGTGATGTTTATATAAACAAAATATTCGCTTTTCAATTAAAAACTTGTTTTGCGAGTTATCCGTGTAAAAATTAAAAAATTATTTCCGTTTCCTTAGAAATGATCTCAATAGTGCCTCCGTGACAACATTCTCTGTGTGTGTTTTTTTAATAAACCCAGAACATGTCTGCAAATGATTCACCGCTTTAGGCATTAGTCCCACTGCCGGCTAGGAAGCGATTATTTTTCTCGCTCAAGAAACGTACTATTGATGGATGTATGATTACGTGCCAATAAAATAGATAAACATATTATTAATTAGTTGGGCGCTGACTGTGGACACTGCCTTTGCCTTCACTAGTTTCATAGCGGCAAGAGCTATCAAATAAAAACTCGCTCAGCGACAATCTCTTGGTGGTCAAAACACGCGTGCAGTTTGCGGGCGATCACTCGCTGTCTTATCACACTCGCCTCTCGTTGCTCGCAAACTCGTTTCTAGTTTTTAGCTCAACTCGTTTCTCGCTAATCGTCGGTGGTCGGGCAACTGCCTAGCACTTGAAATGACATTGACAGCGAACTTGTTTAGCGAGATGTTTGTGATTTAATAGTTTGTCTAATAAAATAATTCTGTATCAATCAAGTCTTAGTTAGGTTTATGTATATTTTATGTCCGCAATAATCAAGGGCAAAAATATTGTAAGCTAATGATTATAAGCTTTTGTTTCTGATGTATACCTAAGCTGTATTGCATAATACAGTGCTAGTAACATTTCCAATGTCATAGCACTGCCACAGTTTTACGAAAAACTGTGGTACTGCTCTTCAACTTTATAATATACATTGTTACTCATACTTATTTATTTTTAACCCCCGACCCAAAAAGAGGGGTGTTATAAGTTTGACGTGTGTATCTGTGTATCTGTGTATCTGTGTGTCTGTGTATCTGTGTATCTGTCTGTGGCACCGTAGCGCCTAAACTAATGAACCGATTTTAATTTAGTTTTTTTTTTTTGTTTGAAAGGTGGCTTGATCGAGAGTGTTCTTAGCTATAATCCAATTTAAGCTCTTTTGCAGTTACTGTAACCTTCACTTGTCGGGGGTGTTATAAATTTTTAATTTACACTGGTACAATACTATTACTAATGTATTTTAATTCTGCTGTTCCATTTTGTAAGTTTTACAATTATGAGGGAAATAGGTAGGTACTAGGTAGGAAATGCTAATTTCTTGACTTTGACTTGAAGACGTGATTAATTTATTTAGTTAACGCGTTGTTTTCTTTTTAAAGGTAGCTACTTACCTACCTATTATTAGGTACTTGACCATAAATATTATTATATATATACCAATCTAAATTAATTTAGTTTTTAATTTAATTTAATTATATTTATTTGTTTCTAGTTTTAATTTTGATGTTAGTTTATTTTATAAAAAAAACCTCTTATGTTGATGTCAATAAATTAAAATGAAATTTTTGCATGTAAAAAAATAATCTAAAAGAATTATTGCGAGTAGGTATTACGCCTTAATCTGTGAAGAAAATCTGTACTAAAGTTCTCAGGGGAAATTCTGAGATATAACAGGCTGTTACTTTATCTGCGTAAATAATTTAATGTTCTGGAGCACTATAAATATTGTGCGATAAGATACCTTCACTTATGAAGTAACTAGGATTTTTTTTTGAAAAGCCCACGTCTTGCTGGAAGATTTTTGTTTTCCTGAGACAAAAAGTATCGCATGTCCGTTTCTAAGGTGCAAGCTAGTTTTTTTGCCATTTTTTTCAGTCCTAGCCCTTTAGTTATCTCTTGACTGCAATCTCATCTGGTGGTAAGTGATGATGCAATCCAAGATGGAAGCGAGCTAACCAGGTTTGGTTTCTACACGGGATCGGCACGGTTTTGCCAATCGAGATTGTTCATTTCGGGATGCAAATTATCTCTATACCAAATGTCAAAATCAATTAAACAATGGACTGTGAAAAGTTTACAGACGTGCATTTGTAATATTAATCATCATTATCATCAATCCATCGCCGGCTCACTACTGAGCACAGATCTCCTCTCAAAATGAGAAGGGTTTAGACATAGTCCACCGCGTTGGCCAAGTATGGCTTGGCTGAATTTACAATTTTTCGAACTAGTGCGGATGAGCAAATTTTTCATAATAATATTATATTTTCTACTTTATGCCCGCGACTTCGTCCGCGTGGATTAAAAAGTTTCAATCACATATTTTAACCCCTTAGGGGTTGAATTTTCAAAAATCCTTTCTTAGCGGATGTCTACGTAATACCTAATAGCTATCTGCATCCTAAACGGCCCGATTCGTCCAGTCGTTTGAGCTGTGCGTTGACAGTTCAGTCAGTGAGTCAGTCAGTCAGTCAGTCAGCTTTTCCTTTGATATATTTAGATAATATTGGTATGAATTAAAAGTATATGTACAATTTTTTTACAGGTACACCCACCGGGTTTACGAAAAATTGTCAATTGGATTACTAAAAATTATGGAACCAGGGTTCCTATTATAATAACGGAAAACGGATCCTCTGACTTTGGCGGTCTCAATGATTACGCACGGGTGTCCTATTACAATAAGTATCTCTATCAACTATTGCTAGCTATGCACGAGGATGGGTGCAGAGTTGAAGGATATTTTGCATGGACACTTATGGATGATTTCGAATGGTCTGATGGATACCGGTAAGTTGTTTTTTTTTTGTTTTGTTTATTTCTTTAGGAACTTTTATACCTAAGTACATGTTAATCCCCATTATAATCTAAGTATGTACATGAAATCAAAACAAGAAATTCTTAAGCTAAAAAAATATGTTATTAAAAGCTTTTTACAAGACTGCCCACAAAAAGGAGTGTATTTTCGTCAGGGTTGTATGTGAGTTTCTTTTTTAGGGTTCCGTACCCGAAGGATGCCAACGGAACCCTATTACTAAGACTCCGCTGTCCGTCTGTCCGTCCGTCAGTCCGTTTATCGGTCTGTCAACGGGCTGTAACTCGTGAACCGTAATAGGTAGAGAGTTGAAATTTTGACAGAATGTGTATTTCTATTGCCGCTATAATAACAACAAAAACGAAAAAAAAATCCAAATGACCGCCATGTAAATTAAAAAAAAATGTTTTATGTATGATGATACCCTACAAACCCTTCGTATGGTAATTCTACTCACACTTGACCGATTTTTCCACTAAACCTTGATATCCCATCAGATTTAGCCTACTCGTAATAAAAAAGTTGTACCTACCTACGAGTACCTAATGGCCCTCGCAAACGCATCGAATTTGGACCAAGGTAGACGTCCAGTTTTTACACCACGGAAGTTAATATTCAACTAATTTACAGATACGACTATTAAAATATAATAAAGATTAAACCGTGATTCACGATCTAGGCTCGGATGAATAACTTAACATCTAATTCAAGATAAAGTTCCTGAACTTGTCGTGTTACAATATCACCATACTTGCATCCTCTTATAGACATGTATTCCCGGATAACTTGAATATACTGTACAAGAGTGGATATAATATCTAACATTAGTGCGCAAACGTATACCTGGTGAAAAAGACATGCTAATGAAAACTAAAATCAAAATCACTTTTTTTTCACCGATTTTCATCACTTATCTATAGTCTGTGATCTGTGACATAATATTATATAGACAATCGCCTCTCATCCCGTGCATGGCGTATCGTATTTATTCATTCTGAATATTCAAACAAAATAGGTAATGTTTATTGTAAGAGAATCTTAACTCATAAAATTACTCAGTAGGAACTACAAAAGTATTGCACAACCTTTAATCATATTAGATTTAAAACTTAATTATATTTTCATACAAAGACACATTCAATATAATAAGCACAGTATTTTTACTTCCTGGTATTAAAAAAAAACCTAGACTACCTAGACTTACACGCGTATTGACAATTCCACAACAACATTATGCTAATATTAAAAAAACATAATATGCACTGGAAATTTACTAGGACACTAACAAGTTGATTACAAAACGATAAATAAGTATTTATACAAAGGATTTTTTTGTTAAATGTATGCGAAAATGTGTCTGTCTGTCTCCTAGCTTTTCATGGTCTATCTGTTTAACCGATTTTGTCTGACTTTGATTCAGAACTAGCATGCATCCTGGACGGATGGATATAGATTTGTCCCATATTGTCAAAGAGCTCCCACAGGATTTTCAAAAATCCAAATTCACACGAACTAAGTTGGGGGCTAGTTTTTGATATTTTGTTTCAAATGTTTCTTCGAAAAGTCAGTTAAGTAGTCCAATCTCAACATCGAAATGATCAATATTAATGAATTTGAATATAATGATTATATTCAAAATTATTCAGAATCCAGAATTTAGATCCTGTTACAGATTCAAATTTTGAATAGAAACAAAACGCAGAAAAGTTTAGAGTAGGATTTCGAATTCGAATTACGAGTCCGTGGAGTATAAACTACGTAGCCTGTAGGGTTGCAGACCTTTACGATGCTTTGCGGTCTAATTGTAAAGTGGCGAGGGGAAACTCGATGAAATAGTTTCTTGGCACACTTTCCGAAGCATATCCTGTTGAATACCAACAGACATTGCGCCGATGCTCTAAGCTTTCCTCTCCGTTAGTATCTATCTCTATCATGTTTGACCCCATATGGTACCCATAGTCTTTAGAGCAAGCGCGATGTTGACCTTTTTAAATTGTTGTTTTTTTTTTTCAGAGTAAAGTTTGGTCTTTTCCACGTGGATTTCACAAATCCAGAAAGAAAGAGGACACCAAAACTATCAGCTCTCAACTACAAAGAGATTGTGCGGACCCGACGCATTAATTTCAACTACATAAAAATGCCTTCATATAAATTTAAGAATTTATAACATTGAGTTAAAATAATAGGTTAAGCTGTTAACTTAATAGATAAAAATATTTATACTTATTTGTAAATAGTTGATGTTAAAGTTTCCTGTTGTTAAGAAAAATGTTTTATTTTAATACCTAAGTACCTACTCATGCGCGTGACTTTACCTATGTAAGGAATTAGGTTCCTTACATAGGTAAGTAGGGTAACTAGGTATCTAATAAATAGAATTTAGTAAGTAAATACTAAATTCTAATACAAATACGTAACACGCTCTTACATAATATGAATTTCCAGCAACCAAGCGGGTTGAAAGGACATCACAGACATTTAACCCTTTACATTTAGCTGTAATTCGCTTTACTCAAGGATCTAGGAAATAGTCCTTTGTCAATAGTATTCACCTATTTATTTCAGTTAAAATAATCCAGATTAATTTATCAATGCGAAAGTGTGTCTGTCTCTCTCTTATGGCGACCTCTCCCTAGCGTAGCGTTGAGCGCTGTGGTTTTATAAGCAAGAGGTCGCGGGTTCGATTCCCGACACGGGCAATTTCCGAGCAAGTGGGAGAAAAGTGATTATACATTTACGTGCACATATACCTACCTACCTGTGTGTGTGTGTAAGAATTTGTGGGCGAGTATATCCTACACTTTATGAAAGATCAAGGTCAGTCACTCAACCACAGCGGGTGTTCCCCAACGCTGTTTTTTTCCACAGGAACGTTAGCGACCATGTCTCGAATCTATATTATATCATCACTGGCGACATCACTGCTCGAAGACTTTGTTCTTCAAGCACTGAGGAATTTCAGACAGTAAAACACCTCGAAGTATTCCGAACGCTGCCCAGCTGAGTTAGACTTACCACTCAATTAACCTCTTGAAACTGCACCTAAGTATGTACCAGGCACCTAGTAAGATCTGCAGGTATAATTATTATACTCGTCTAAATTTCAAGTAGATACAGATATATAAGATAAACTCTTAAGAAGAACTGGGTGGAGAGGTATATAATATTAAGTATGTATACGATAATAAAGCTCTGCACAGAAACTAGGTATGAATTAATTTAACATTCTGTGGGCCTAAATAAATAGGTAATTGTTGTAATGCGTAACCTTAAGCTACCATATTGGGTCATATTAGTCAGTACGCAATATGCATATTTATGGAATATGGTACCTATAAATAAATGTAAAGAAAGCAACTTCATCCGCGTCGATTTGAGGCATTCACTCCGTAAAGAAAAGCCATTTCTGTAACATTTGTCAAAATTAGTTAAAAGGATAGGTTGTCACAAGGTAATAGACACTTTCGCTTTTAAAATATTAAATTTATCCTTCAAAATATTAAATATTAAATTTATTCTTTGTCATAGTATGCAATAAAGATGTTTAAATAAATAAATAAAATAAGTTGTGTGGATTAGCATACCTATATGTAGATTGCTATCTCAGTGTTTGTCAGAGTACAAATCAAACACAGGAAAGCTCGTGACATTCTGTGCGCCTGTGCGGTTACTGTCGCCCTTTTTACGGGTTCCGTACCTCAAAAGGAAAAACGGAACCCTTATACGACCACTTTGTTGTCTGTCTGTCTGTCTGTTTGTCGTGTCTTTCAAGAAAACCTATAAGGTAATTAACGTTGACCTAGAATCATGAAATTTGGCAGGTAAGTAAGTCTTATAGCACAAGTAAAGGAAAAAATACCCGAATACAGAATCCTCGGTTCGCGTGCCTTGGTCAGTTTTTTGTGTGGACCTGCGTCTAATACATCATAATATGCAACGCCTGGGCGTGGTAGCTGTAATGAACTAAAAGTGACCTAACTATAGCTGGACCACGTGACTGGTAGACCTCGGAAGCCGCGGCGTAGGAACACTCCGTTTGAACGGTATTGAACTTCACTGCAGTGAGTAGCGACCACCAGCTATTAAATAATAACAGACCAGTATATCAAAATGATTAATCATATAGGTATATCAAGATAAAATGTGTTTACTGTCAGTGTCATACAGTTAATTAATCAATATATTTACATCATCAATTAATATTACGTCTAATTACAATATAATTAACATAAAGATTGTTACAACATCGAAATCCAATTGCATAATAGTATCGTAATAAGATCAAATCTTACGGAAACATATTTTTATGGTTCCATATCACCAGAGAAAAAACGGAATCACTTCGTTGTCTGTTTGTCTGTTTGTCGTATCTGTCAATGTCAAGAGAATCAAAACCTATAGGACACTTGCCGTTGACCTAGAATCCTAAAATTTAGCAGGTAGCAGCAAGTAAAGGGGAAAATCCAAAAACGGTGTCTTTTTACAAAAAAAAGTGTTAGTTGTACGATGGTACGGAGTCCTTCGTGTGTGAGTGCGACTCGCACTTGACCGTTTTTTATTAATAGATAACAATATAACCTATGTCTTGAATATTAAAACGAGAGTACCTAAAGCTGCAATTACAGCTGTAACTTTTACTCACGTAAGTAGCTTACATGATTAACTAACGACCTTGGTATCTCGCGCACTGAGCGGCAGACCCATGTATAGGGACCACCCTAGATTGCTCCGATCTAGCTGCCTCCAAAATCGTCCTTGCCGCAGTGTCGTAAGTATAGAATGCTTAAAACTTGCAGAAATTGATATTGATGATAGCAATAACAGCTGACTTCAACAAGTTTGCCAGTGGACACTTAACTACCCTTATAATCTTAGTCCTTGTAATCTTAATTTGGGGTTACTTCGATGCCTTTTGTATAAAGCTTGCTACTCTAAAGCAATGAAAAACGCCATGTACATTCAAGTGAGTAAAGGTATTAGAAAGGTATATTCCGTGTTCAAAGCGGATCTCATAGCGGCTCAAAGTCAATCAATACCGGATCTACAGTTACTACGTGTACTAGCGTTGTTTCTACGCGTAACAATGCCCTTTGCGCGCAAAACAAAGTAAAAGCTTCAGATAGGTGGAGAAACATTTACATTCTGCATGTTTAAACCATGTAAGTAGTTTGAAATGCAAATTGAGATGAAAGTACAAATAAATTCTTTATTTACATGACGTCCTTTTGACGATTAAAACCTACTTGTACAAGTGTAAATTACAAATTTATAACACCCCCGACAAGTGAAGGTTACAGTAACTAGAAAAAAGCTGATAACTTTCAAACGGCTGCACCAATTTCTTGGATCATAGCTAGGAGCTACGATGCTACAGACAGATACACACGTCAAACTTATGACACCCCTCTTTTTGGGTCGGGGGTTAATAAAACAGCAGACCAGGATAGTGCAAAATTTGCATTTTATTTCTCCTCTGTACTCAACTTACCCTCTCCTGCACTCTAAACACTTTTTCTCCAGAAAGTTTTTCCTCTTATTGGATTTTGGTATAAAAAGTGGCCCCAAATTAAAGTGAAACTACGTAGTGTAAGATTGGTTTCATTTGAAAGTATAACACAAAGCTTAAGCACATTCAAAATATCATACAATATCTATTCATATTTTTATTATGAGTGGTAATATTTATATTATTCGGCTAGATAACGCAACTGGCTTAAGTTTTCCAACTTTTCTGTTGTTTAAATCATTCACATTTTATTGTTGGAAGCTTATTCTGTTGAATGAAGAGAAAAGGATCTTGCTACAATTATTCTCGACTGAACAAAGTCATTAAATTGAAACAATAGGATGGTTTGTATAATAAAGTTATAGAGCACTAAGACCTTTGTTCTGTCCTCTGTCCACAACTCACAGCTTTACTGTTAAAACAATCAAGAATTTTACTACAAGTGCAAATGCAAAATTGCAATACCTAGCGACATATTTTTAACCCCCGACCCAAAAAGAGGGGTGTTATAAGTTTGACGTGTGTATCTGTGTATCTGTCTGTGGCATCGTAACTCCTAAACTAATGAACCGATTTTAATTTAGTTTGTTTTTGTTTGAAAGGTGGCTTGATCGAGAGTGTTCTGAACTATAATCCAAGAAAATCGGTTCAGCCGTTTGAAAGTTATCAGCTCTTTGCTAGTTACTGTAACCTTCACTTGTCGGGGGTGTTATAAATTTTTAATTTTCACTTGTTGATAACAGACTATTATTATTATTTTACTGTGAAGCAAAACGGCTAAACTTACGTCGTTATAATCTGTGACTAGTTATGCCTGCGACTTCGTCCGAGTGGTCTACACAAATTTTAAACCGCTATTTTACACCCTTAAGAGGGGTCTCTCCGTCACTCGCTCCATACAAACGTAGTTACGATTTCATTTGAATATTAAGCAACCAAAGTCCATGAAATTTTGCAGACATATTTTAGAAACTAATATCTATACCTGTGGTTTTCAAGATTTCTGTTAAAATATTCGGTTTTAAAGTTACGCGGTCTTAAAAATTTACAGACAAATCTTTGAGCCCCTGTAATTTTAAAACTACATATTTTTAGAAAAATCTAAACCACCACAGGCACAGATTATTTATTGATATTAGTTTCTAGAATATGTCTGCACAATTTCATGGACTTTGGTTGATTAATATTCAAATGAAAATTAGAACTACGATTGTATGGAGTAAGTGACGGAGAGAGCCCTGTTAGGGGTTGAATTTTCAAAAAACCTTTCTTGGAGGATGCCTACATCGTATCTTCAATACGTACATAAAATAATGATAATAAATAACAAGCAATGTTAGTTAATTAGGTAGTTACTTAAGTTAGTAAGCTAATGTTACTAATAGCTAGTCTGCTCACTGCTCAAATCTAATTGAGATTCATGTCACTAATGATCTATTTGGTGAGCTCCGCATGAGAGTTTATAAAACCGTTGCAATGTGATTAGCGGTAACATTATAATCAGATCTGATTTCAGTTAATGAGAAAAGCTATACCTACCCAAATCCCCACAAATGAATTCACGGACAAAATACTAGTTTCTACTTGTCATCAAAATGGATGGATGGATCAAAATGGATGGATTAGTAACCTAATATGATGCATATTAGGTTACTAATCCATACTAATATTATAAATGCGAAAGTGTGTCTGTCTGTATGACTGTCTGTTAGCATTCACGGCCCAACAGTTTAACCGATTTTGATGAAAATCCGATTTTGATGAAAATTGGTACAGAGTTAGCTTACATCCCGGGGCAGGACATAAGCTTTTTATCCCGGATAATCAAAGAGTTCCCACGGGATTCTTAAAGGCCCATCCGTTTAACCGATTTATATGGTACAGAGGTAGCTTGCATAGACATAATTAAGCAACTTTTCTCACTTTTCATAGTTCCCATGGGATTTAAAAAAACTTAACCCACGCGGACTTAGTCGCGGGTATCATCTAGACCTAGTAGGACTATAAATTAGAATTCCTGCCGCAATAATGATCTGCTTCACTTGGGAAACTTCAAGTATGGTAATTGAAAAACACGAATAATTAATCAGAGCACCCGCGTTCTCCACTTGTCTCTTACCAGATCATAATGCTCTGAAATTGTATTGCCACGATTTAATGACATGCACCGCTACACTTAATCTTGATTTGCCTATTGTTACTCTGTATTTTTTATTCCATTACCTATAGTAGATATATATTGACAGCAATCTCACCTGGTGGTAAGTGAGATACAGTCTACGGTGGAACCGGCGGGTATTAAAAACTTGCAATTGTTAAGAGGTCATCTTGTCGTTTATGAAAATCTGTGTAGCATAATGGTAAACTTCAACAATTAATTAAACTTTAAGTGTGTCTGGAAGGGGTTGCCACTAAGTAGGTATCTGGCAATACATCACGTGATTTCTAATACTATTCCAAAGAAAATATAAAAAAATTCGCCTTGTACTTTTGATTAAAGATTTTATAGTTAAATTTTTGTTACCTGTTATCTGCCAAAGTTACTGTAATTCAAACTTCATAGTGACTGAGCGTTTCTCCCTGTGTTGCAAGGGACAAAGCGTAGAGATACTCTCCCAAAGCTGGAAGCTCTTAATCCATTATTGCGAAGCTCGATGAAAATATTATCTATTAGATAAAAAAACTGCCCGCAGTAGATTTATGATCGTCTCCAAAAGTATTTTTTCAATCCGAAAAGTGATATTTTTCCATTATTTAACTATTTAATTAAATGTATAATCTGGTTACTAAAAACATCCACCAACATGCACTATAAACACAAAGTCTGCTCGGTACATTTAAAAGCAATAATGAGGTAATAATGGAAGTTGCTGTGAGTCTATTAACTGGGACTAGGCGAGTAATTAAGAGGGAAACTATGTTCATGTAAACGTCTTACGGCAGTCAGTCGGAAAATATTAAATTGAACTTGGCCAAAGAAAGGCGTCTTCACGTAACTGAGTCTCGAAAGCTCGACGGTTGAGGAGCGGAGGAGGTTCCGAAAGGTCGGCGGTTCAAACCCCACCCGTTGCACTATTGTCGTACCCACTCCTGGCACAAGGAGTGGGTACCCTCCTTTACCCTTAATTGGAGGGGAAAGGGGAGTATTAGTCATGAAGCATGGCTAATAGGACTAATATTCTTTAAAAAAACACTAGGTAAGATTTCCGGAAGTTCGATGCTAGGTTTTGAGGTATGTTGTGTTTCAACTCAACCGGAGTGGCATGCAGTATGCACTTCGTTCGGCAAACCAGATTTATATTGAGAGACTATACTTTGACTCGCCCGGCTTACTTTGTTCGGTTAAAAATTCTATAAATCCTTTCTTAGTGAGGCTTATGTTATATCTAGTTACCTATTTAGTTTCTATACCCAGCAATTTAGACTTTAAATTACATTATACTATTACATTACATATGTGTGTATGTTCAAACAAAAAAAACTAAATTAAAATCAGTTCATACGTTTAGGAGCTACGATGCCACAGACAGATACACAGATACACACGTCAAACTTATAACACCCCTCTTTTTGGGTCGGGGGTTAAGAACCAATGGAATGTCATTGAACTACTCTACTGGGGGATACAATACGCAATTTGAATGCGAACTGGGTCAAAACTATGTAGATTGTAGGTACGGTAAAGTTCCCGATCTCGATACTGGGTAGGTAATAACAGGGTGCAACAACTCTTCAAGCGTAAAAGTGCTCGCAATAGGCATCAAGTGACGGCATTCGTGGAAGTAAAACTTTCTTCATTTAAGCGCTTTTATGACAGGCTTCAGACGAGTTTCACAGCTGCCTGAAAGGATACTAAGACTTATTAGAAACAAGCTGACATACTCTGACGTATAATTTTTACCACCGTACCGCAAGGCGCTGAAGGAGTTTCCATCCTTATGTTGTCAACATCAACATTCCATTAATACCTACGCACGAGATGTTTTGCGTCATTATTCCTCACTTATACACGGCTTAGGTTACGTAAACTCTTCCAATCAGGGTAATTTAAAACAAGAATGAATCTTGGGCCACATCATCACTTTCTGTCAGGTGTGATTGTGGTTATGCTTATACCTATAGTGATTAATAAAATTTAAGTATCTTCAGCTTCTTGCAAATTCAGGTGCTTGCAAATATATTTTATTTGATAATAAGTACCTATTAGTGATTTCACTGAATGGTAAGAGGTCTAAGTGGAAACAGGCTAACTCACAAGGGGTTTCATAATCTAACCTGGGACCTCTTACTCCCACCAATTTGTCAAGGAGGTCGTCAAAGTACGACGGCATGCCACCAAGATATTATAAGCTTGTGTTAAAAAAATGATATGTTCAGATAACCTATGAAGGTACGAATATATTGATTGAATTTGATTGTCACAATAATAATTGTGCAACATCTTAAGAAACTGTCGCTAAACTGTTGGATCAAGGGTAAGATACAGAAGGCAGTGGTTCTTGAGACGGCACGCATTGTGAGGAGGTTCCTCACTCTGGAGCCCTGACCACTGGCGGCTTGGGTCCAACCCACCCTGTTGCCAGTGGGATCCATTTTATCATATTTTTATTCAATTTTTTTTTTTCCGTTACTTTAGTTTTTTTGTTGTTTATGTTATTTTATTTCTCTTTTGTTTCTGTTATTTATTGATTTTGTTGTTGATGTTATTTTATTTTTTCCGTTGTTTCTGTTATTTTTTATGTTGTTTCTGTTATTTTTTCTGTGTTTCTGTTATTTTTTCTGTTGTTTCTGTTATTTTTTCTGTGTTTCTGTTATTTTTCTGTTGTTTTTGTTATTTTATTGTTTTTTGTTTAAAAATAGGATAAAATGGGAAAAATAAATAAATGAGAGTAAAAAAAAAATTGTGCAATACAATATAACACTATATAGCTTGCGTTAAACGAGCATCCAATCCAAATTTGCATTAAGGCCGCATTATATTGAATGCGATCAATTTTGTGGCTTGCAAAACCACATTGATGTGATTAGCGTGAATCAATCTGAAATTTAGGTTTCCATGATTGAATTTGTGTTAGTTCGGCAGCAAAACAAGTTTAACTGAAGTTAATTTACGAGCAAATGTATTGTAAAAAGTCTATGATCTCGGGAACTAACGCCGGACCTACAATAGCAACATTGAGCGTCATGTCAGCATATTTGGGACTAAATTACCAATGAGACACGTATCAACATTTGACACAAAGTGTCAATTCTGATTCCGGGTACACTCGGCGGTGTAGCGCTTCAAATCGACACAACAAGTGTAAATTAAAAATTTATAACACCCCCGACAAGTGAAGGTTACAGAAACTAGAAAAGAGCTGATAACTTTCAAACGGCTGAACCGATTTTCTTGAATTTCAGCTAAGAACACTCTCGATCAAGCCACCTTTCAAACAAAAAAAAATAAATTAAAATCTGTTCATTAGTTTAGGAGCTACGATGCCACAGACAGATACACAGATACACACGCCAAACTTATAACGCCCCTCTTTTTGGGTCGGGGGTTAAAAAACAACTGTCGTTTTGAGCGTCCCTCTTTCAGCGTATTTGTCATGTCCGTTTCAGTGGGGTTACAGTATTGTCATAATCGTAAAGAAAACATAATGTTCCGAATGTGAGCAGACTTTAGATAAAACAACTTTACCATACAGGGTGCGAATTTATACGACTACGTTTACGAGTCATGAGTAGTCAACTTTTAACAAGTTCTTTATCATGTAGATATGAGATTACTACGGAACCCTTTCACAATAACGACACTGTCCTTAAAAGCTGCGAAACTAGAAAGTTATGATTCATTTATATTTCCTCTCAAAAACTTTTTACTTTATTTTATGATTTTAATTTTGAAGCTTCTAAGTTCGCTGAAATGAACGTTGAAAAAGATCCGGTCCACTTCAACTTATTCTAGCTGCATCTTGTTACTTCGCCAACTAGATGCGATTTTTAAACGTTTTTAAAATGTTCTGCAGAAATTTAAAATATTGAAATTTGAAACTTATTTTCCAGTTAAATTTTTATTTTTGCATAACATATTCGTAACCTTAGAATTTATAGAGATAATATTATTTCATATTATTTAAACATTAAACCTATGTTGTGTTTAAAGTTAATAAACAACATAAGTTCTTATTACATTAACTTTAAAGCACCAGTTGGCATACAGAAGCCAAATCAATTATTGTAAACGCTTATTGCGGATGATCCTTTTTGCACCATGTTAGATCAATATGGACTACTAACAAGACTCTTGAAAATTGCAATATCGTTGGTTCAACTGTAGGTTACTGTCAAATGTCAAAAATGTCAAAAAGCCCAACTTATCTCTCTTGTAGGTCTCAGTTTAAGGTATTTTTGTAGGAAAAACGCTGGCTGTGACGCTCGCCATAACGCTGGTCTTAGTCCCTTGACAACTCTCTGTATAAAAATATCCCAGACCGCTAACATCTCCCAATACAAGTACGCTGAACTGTCGATTGCCGACCTGTTTTTGAAGCAATTTGATTCTCGACATTTTGACACTGATCTTCTTGTCTCTAGGCTGGTTTCCGCACTTAAACGTTTTCGTTTGTTGTGCGTATTTTGACACTGATAACAGCATTGAGCGTCACATAAGCGTACTCGGAACTAACTGTAAGTACCTAATGACATCTGTCAACATAGTGTCAACACGAAGTCCGTTTATACAAGGAATCAAAAGCTTAATTTGCTTAAGCTTAAGAAGAAAATTTCAGCGGGTCAAATTAAGCTTTTAATTCCTTCTATATCCTGGACTTCCGCAAAGTAACGCCTGCTTCTATACAATACAAAGTCCATTTGACAAAAAGTGTCAATTTTAATTTCCGGCACGCTCGGTGTGGCGATGGCGCTTCGAATCGCCACAAAACATTTTTTAGTGCGCACCTCTTCCAGCGTATGTACATAATTATATAGGTCCATTTCAGTGTCACAGACGCATAGCAAGCTGTGCAAAGCAACCGTTCTTTTGTATTAAAAGTTGAAACAAGTCATCTTAGGTACAGAAAAATGAAGCTTATTTTTCCTCTCCCGTCACTATACTTTAAAGAGCTGTTGACGTGGTAGATAGCGCGACACAGTTGAATCGTGGCTCCCGCCTACCGGATACAGGAAGTGTATGTGACGGTTGCTACACAATGGCCCGCTGAGAAACAACTAGGGCGAACATGTTGCTTTTATACGAGTACTTGGTCGGTGGTAGCAACTATTGTTATTTTAATTAAATCCTATATATTCTGCGTAAAATGTGCGTTAACTACTTAATTATTAGATCATCATATTCATCATCATCACCATCGCTGGCTTACTGAGCCTCCTCTCAGAATAAGAACAGATTGGACATAGTCTACCACGCTGTGATTGTTGTTGTTACAATTTAGCAAATAGGTATGTACACAGGTCGAGATGACGATCGGGGTGAGGACGCTCCCGCACAACCACACAGCCCCCGCGCTTACCCGATACGGGATAGCGCGGGTGGCATGCGGTGGTGTGGGTGGGTGATTGCCATCTCGACCTGTCGCGTACTATATATGCAGACGTTATTTTTGATAAAATACATCATCAGTACATATACGATATTGTATATTAAGTAATTATTAAATATATGACGTCATGTCTGGAAAACCGAGGCAGCGAAGAATATTTTTAAAAAATACAATTAATTACACACAGTTATACCTAATAATATTAATATATAAATATAATTCGTCTGATTTTATCAACGTAGGTAGGTACCTACCTACAGCTCAAACGGTATGAGAAACTTAAGGGCATTGACCCTAGTTGGCATACCTACACTACCTTTTATCAAAATGGCGAACTTGTAAGTATGCCAGGTGCTATACAAAAATATTCAAAACCTTTTTGCAAGTAGCATCCGAGCTAAGCCAGGCCGGTCGTGCTGCTGCTATCAGCGTCAAAATGCCGATAATAAATAAATAAAAATATTTTTTATTCAATTTAACTTTTACAAGTACTTTTGAATCGTCAAATGCATCTACCACTGGTTCGGAATGCCTTTCCTATCGAGAAGAACTAGCAAGAAACTCAGCGATTGCTCTTTTCAAAGATTACAATCACATAATCTAGTTGTTTCAAAAAGACGTCGTCAATTGGAAATCTAACATACTATGTGATAGTATGGCTGCAAAGAAAAATGTAAAAGTTAATCCTATGCTGCCACTTTATAGCCCAATAAATTAAAACATGACAAGCGCACTGCTGACTATTTTTTTTTTCTATTCGGGCGGAGTATTTGATTGGTCTACTGCCACTTTTTGTACAACAGAGTAAAACTGTTTTTAAGCCAGAACGAATTTGAAAATAGAAACTATTGTACTACGTGTAGTAACTTGTACCTACATACATACAACTAGGATTAGAGAAAATATATAGCTCCATTACTAAGTATACCTAACTTTGAATATAAAAAGAATAATATTTGAAACTAACATTGGAATGGAACTTAAAGTTTCATTATTAAAGAAAATATTTTTTGGAGCATTGTGCACATATTTTATTTAATAATTTTATTATTACGACTGATGAAATGGTTTTGGTTATACCTGTTTTTAACTGTTTATTTTCAGAAAATATTGTATCAAAAACAGCGCAAATAATACTATTGTGGAATGAAATATCCCTCAGGATATATTGTATTGTTAACGGGTACAATTTTCAATGTGTTACATTATTTCAATGGGAATTTTACCGTCGAAACGATATTTGCGCTACGAGGAGATGATTTGTGGTACAGCTCCTCATTAGCACCATTGTGCAATGTATGTAAATGTTGCCTAAAATACCTACCTGGTATTTCGATATCTATAAGTCTCAGCGAAATGGCATAAATCGGGAGTTGGCCGTATCCCTCAGGGATATGGCTAACTCCCGTGAGATGATGAAACGACGACTCAATTAGATCATTTCACTAAGCAAATCTAGTGATATCATAGAATGCTGAGCATAGTTTAGTGACTAGTGAAATATCTGACATTTAATATTAGGAAAATATTACCCAATAGAACCTAAGTGATATAAGCACATGGATATCTATACTAATATTATAAAGAGGAAACCTTTGTATTTTTGTATGTTTGTATTGAATAGGCTCAAAAACTACTGGACCGATTTCAAAATTTCTTTTACCATTACTTAGAGGGATTCTTCCGAATCCGTATCACACTAATAGGCTATATTTTATCCCGGAAAATAGAAAAAATAAATGCCCACCCGTGCGAAGCCGGGGCGGGTCGCTAGTCACACTAATATTATAAAGCCGAAAGTTTGTATGTGTGTGTGTGTATGTGTGTGTGTGTGTGTATGTTTGTTACTCCTTCACGCAAAAACTACTGGACGGATTGGGCTGAAATTTAGAATGAAGATAGATTATGCCCTGGATTAGCACATAGGCTACTTTTTATCCCGGAAAATCAAAGAGTTCCCACGGGAATTTTAAAAAACCTACATCCACGCGAACGAAGTCGCGGGTATCAGCTAGTAATTAATAATTATGTTCTAACTTCTAATCTAACCTAACCAAATCTTTAGAGATAGCTTGAATCTCATGGAGGGGCATACCTAAACTACTAGACTATTTAGTTTTTTCTACAATCACCCTCTGGGTTGCTAAAAAACTTAAATCCTTGGCTCCTTTGAATTGGATGGCAACCTTACCCTAATGTCCCGTAAATAGAGAAACCCTCGTAAAACTAGAGGCTTAATCAAAAAAATTTCTAATAGAGCTTTTGTCAACCAAACTAGAGAGAGATGTTTACGTTAAAATTATAACCAGCTCGAGCAAACTTGTTTCAGCGTAACTAAAAGTAAACATTCGGGCTCCATAATCAGGCCCTGGGATACCGATGGTAAAGGTGGATAATTGCAGATATAATATGTTGGACTATAAAATTTATAGGTGCCTACTTTTAAAGTTAGAAGGTAGTTAGTTGTAATCCATACTAATATTATGAATGGGAAAGTGTGTCTGTCTGTCTGTTTGCTAAGTTTTCACGGCTCATCCATTCAACCGATTTTGACGAAATTTAGTACAGAGATAGCTTGCATGCCAGGGAAGGACATGTACTACTTTTTATCCCGGAAAATCAAAGAGTTCCCACGGAATTTTAAAAAATCTTAACCACGTGGGCATCATCTATAAGTAGTGCATATTATCAGTTGATTTCACTGGTTAAGCAACATTGACCCAAGTCGGTATCTGGCTTAGTGAACAATTTCGGAGGTCCGAATAATTACCTTTTCGTTTCCTCCGTGTCTCGGAGAGCACCGGTCAGGTTATTAGGCTAACATCAGACATTCAATCGAAATCTCATATCTCATATAGGTACTATATGCGGAAGTTTCTGGGAGCCCGTCGCCTGATCAATGAGAAATAACCCATAGAGAGCTAAAGCATAATATATTAGACAATAATATATTTACCTACTTCGTAAGATAAATTCAGTAAACTGTAAGTACGTCCCTAGGTTTTACCTACTGATACTTTATGAATAGAAGAAGATTTCATCTCAAAGAGTTGAAATATGTTATTCAAAATAATACTATACATACCAACATATCAAAGCCATACCGTTAAACGTATTTATTAGTCAATAAATATATAATCCGCTTTTTCTTCTTCTGAAGAATTCAATTCGTCGCTCCGTCGAGCGGGATGCCTATGTAAATACAGATTTGCAAAAATATGCCGATTGCGAGACTTCTGTGATTGATATAGAATACTCGTGTTATGTTATCATCTTTTTTTCTTACTAAGCTCACAGATTATTTTTTATGTACCTATCCGAATATCACTCAGCGAAACGAATATCAATCAAACGGCTGATTTAATACAGGAATACTTTCTGTCAATCCATACTTAATATTATAAATGCGAATGCGAAAGTGTGTCTGTCTGTCTGCTACCTCACGGCCCAACAGTTTCGATTATGACGAAAGGTACAGAGTTAGCTTATATATCGGGGACGGACATAGACTTCTTATCACGGAAAATCAATGAGTTCCCACGGGATTTTTAAAAAACCTATATCCACGCGAACGAAGACGCGGGCATCAACTAGAAAAAAAAACATACACACACGTACCTACTTGCTGTGAAAGTCCTTCAGCCAAAGTCGTAGGTACATTAGTTCCAGACGCTTGAGAGCTTTTTACACTTCTACCTAAACTTTTTAACCCTCGACCCAAAAAAAGGGGTGTTATAAGTTTGACGTGTGTATCTGTATATCTGTCTGTGGCATCGTAGCTTCTAAACTAACGAACCGATTTTAATTTAGTTTTTTTTTGTTTGAAAGGTGGCTTGATCGAGAGTATTCTTAGCTATAATCCAAGAAAATCGGTGTAGCCGTTTTAAAGTTATCAGCTCTTTTCTAGTTACTGTTACTTCATTTGTCGGGAGTGTTATAAATTTTTAATTAACACTTGTTATAATAATAATTAATCCATAGATAGTGATACCTATTAGGTAGGTACTCGGGTGCTGGCTACAAATTATATCATGGCTAACTGACCGAACTACCAATGTATTACTCAAAATACTACTCCTAAAACACGGTTTTAAAACTTGCAGGTTCTCTCCATAACGCTCTAAGACCCCCATAAGGAAGGGGTTTTTTTAAATTTCACCTAAACGAATCTGGGGCGAGTCAAATATTTTGTTATAAAAGCATCTGTTATGTACCAGCAAGCGCAATTTCTCACGTGGTGGTATCAATAGCAGGAAGCAATGAAAATAATATGATACCATATTTTTAAAAATGTGAGTGAGTTGAGAGCTCCCAGGCGACATATAACGCTAACAAATTGTCACAATTTCCAATGTGTAACGTATTTCGATGGCAATTTTTCCAACGAAATGATGCCTCGAACAAGTTTGCGTTACGGTGGGTACCGCATCATGGCAGTCCCTTTATGTTGGGTATATGACACGTGAAAAATATGTAGCAGTTTTATTTAAATTCGATTTTTAGGGTCCGTACCTCAAAAGGAAAAATGGAACCCTTATAGGATCACTTTGTTGTCTGTCTGTCTGTCGTGTCTGTCAAGAAACCTATAGGGTACTTCCCGTTGACCTAGAATCATGAAATTTAGTAGGTAGGTAGGTAGGTCTTATAGCACAAGTACAGGAATAAATCTGAAAACCGCGAATTTGTGGTTACATCATTTAAAAAAACAGATTTTTATTTATTTTTATGTATAATAGTTTTTGATTTATCATGCAAAATGTTGGAAAAAATACCCGAGTACGGAACCCTCAGTGAGCGAGTCTGACTCGCCCTTGGCCGGTTTTTTTTTTGTATTGCAAGAGACGACATTGTTTGTTACTAATTGATTAACCTCATTCCTATCTACATTTTTGAATTCATTTGACATTTGTAACACAACTGAAATAGCAGTATTAGTAAAATAATATTTTTACATTGTGTTAAGTTTGTGTTATTAGGTATATTATACCGGCAAAGGTTTTAATTAATTTTGTGAAATCGGTATAGTACAAAATATTTTTAGCCCCCGACCCAAAAAGAGGGGTGTTATAAGTTTGACGTGTGTATTTGTGAATCTGTGTATATCTGTCTGTGGCATCGTAGCTTCAAACTAATGAACCGATTTTAATTTAGTTTTTTGTGTTTGAAAGGTGGCTTGATCGAGAGTGTTTTTAGCTATAATCGAAGAAAATCAGTTCAGCCGTTTGAAAGTTATCAGCTCTTTTCTAGTTAATAGAAGGTTCACTTGTCAGGAGTGTTATAAATTTTTAATTTGCACTTGTACTCGTAATACTTTCATCTGACTTCTATTCCATACTATGCTTTGGTTTCGTCTTTCTGTTTTACCATATTTGTTTTAGTCGATTTGAAGAATAGATTTAGTTTTACTGTTCCCCTATCCCTTCCCCTTTGTCTATCTAAATGCGCAATTCAGGTATTCCTCACAATTCACCAATTAGTATCAATCCAAAGAAGATTGAGTTGCTTTGATCTTATATCTTGTTGTATAATATAATACAGTACAAATAGTTCTGCATTGAGTTTATTGATGATGACACTGCCACAAATATCTAATATCTAACACAGAGCACATAATAATTGATGATCTATTAGTGACTTGACAGTTGCTAACAGAACCTAATACTGTTAATAGTGATCAATCTTTTCCGGCAAATTGAAAGCGCAAATTACTACAATAGTATTAGTTACTTTGATAGTTATTGATTAGTAAGTATAAATATTAAAAGTAGGTACACAATTTAAGTAGGTACTTACTAATCCTGAAATAATATTTAAGTAACCTTTGCAGTATGCATAAACAACTGTAAATTAAACACCCCCAACAAGTGAAGGTTGTAACTAGAAAAGAGCTGATAACTTTCAAACGGTTGAACCGATTATCTTGGATAAGAATACTCTCGATCAAGCCACCTTCAAACCAAGAAAATTAAATTAAAATCGGTTCATTACATTAGGAGCTACGATGCCACGAAAGATACACAGATACACACGTCAAACTTATAACACCCCTCTTTTTGGGTCGGGGGTAGTCAGACGTAGGTATAGGCTGAGTTTGATCTAAATTTAGAAATACCTATCCTAATCTATGAGATTTTTCATGTAATTTCTCTTTATAACATAAGCTCGCACTAAAATTAGGATATTCAAAAAACTATCCACGCGAGCCGGAGCTAGATGGATGTCAGCCTTCAATAATTTTTGCCTTTATTACAACTCTAGTGGACCTCTCAAACTTACACTATAGAAGCGCAGCTGGAAAATTTAATTACTCCAATTTTTTATAGGTAGGTAGGTAAACTGTACGAAATTTTATCGTTAATTGAAAATGTGGAGTAAAAATAGTGTAGCATTTTTGACTCGACAATGTTAATTAATTTATGAAATTCGATTTTAACGAGCAATCAATCGGAAATGTGACCTTTTTCATCGAAACCGCGTAGCTCGCAGTACGATCGAGATGCTACAACTCTAAAATTTATAGAACCATAATAAATAGGTAGGTGTAATAACTATAAAAATAGGCATAAATATTCCAAGCTGAAATTGACCTAATTAATTAATGGTGTTGACAAACTGTGATTGATCAAAATCGTACACTGACTAAGCCCCAAAGGCTCAATACAATCGCTGCTGGTACGATCATGCATTAAATGTACCTACATCTATATCATAAATATAAGTAATCGATCACCTGCAACTTTGCTTGTATGAGAATTTCAAAATCTGGACTTACTTATAAAAGGTGTACCTTAGGGTTATTATTCATTAGGGTTGTTAAACAGAATCCAATGCCTTGCCTTATTTTGTAGCTTTGATGTAACCACAAACTCACGGTTTTCGGATTTTTTCCTTTACTTGTGCTATAAGACCTACCTACCTGCCAAACATGATTCTAGGTCAACGGGAAGTACCCTATAGGTTTTCTTGACAGACAAGACAGACGGATAGACAGACAGACAGACAAAGTGATCCTATAAAGTCTCCGTTTTTCCTTTTGAGGTACGGAACCCTAAAAATGCCGTGGGAACTCTTTGATTTCTTTCTTGCCCTCCCCACCTGGAAACCCAATTCCTGGCTATGACTTTGGGCTCTAGCAATGATTGATGCAGCTTTTCAGCATTCGCCCAACAGTTTTTCTATTTGCAGAAGCATGATATTATATGGCACAAAAGTTGTGGCTTTATTTCCCATGAACAAAACGAGTTTGTGGAACCAACGAGCCGTGAAGAGGAAAATAAAAATGCTACCTGCCCTGCTCATGATATGAATTGTGCTCAAAGCGTACATCTAATCAATGACTTGAACCATGAAAAACTATGTTGTTTTTTACTTTGATAGATAGATATGAGTAAAATGAATAATCAAAGAGAGTTGTTTGAGACTAGTATTCACAAATAAAATGAATTGTTTTAGTACTCTACAATCATTCAACATTTCACAAAGACAAAGTTTTATTATAGTTAACTTTATTGGTAGGTAATGGTTGGAACACAACGTGCGTTCTGCTTGTTGAAATCAGTACTGTTTCTTATATCTGAAAAAGGAAATTATATTTATAGGTGTGCTAGGACCATAATGTAACAATTTTTTTTAGTTGTATTTGGTTTAAAACTAGTACTACCTAGCACTTTATTTATATGAATATATTCGATTGATTACTGTCTGCATAAATGTTTAATCTTTTGCTTAACATTAATTAGTTCCCAAAATAACACTGGCATTCGTACTCCATTCGCCAGTGTTTTATTTTAATCTGGTAAATCCAATTTATCCACCCGTGGTTACAATTATTTATTTAATAAAATAATTCCCATTTTAAAATAAAGTTTGGTTTTGTTTAATTGTGTTAATATTATTGTTGGAATGTACATTACTGTTTTTTTGGAAGTAGATACTTATATTTTTTTTTAATCCATTAGTGGTATGTGATGATGCAGTCTAAGATGGAAGCGGGAGTCCATCTTAAACTGTTTTCCGGATGTCTTCAGGATGTGAGCTGTCTCTGTACCAAATATTGATGACTTCGACTTTATCCACGGAGATCCACGGAGGTTTTTAAGAATCCCGTGAGAACTCTTTGATTTTTCGGAATAAAAACAGCCTATGTCCGTCTTCCAGAATGATGGGCCGTGAAAAGCTAGCAGATAGACAGACAAACAGACACACTTTCGCATTTAAAATAGGGTACAGCGGTCCGGTAGTTAGTGGTAGGTAATATTCCGCCCGCTACAAGATTTAGGTTTTTTTTTACAAAACCTGTCTTTTATTTTCCGGGATAAAAATAAAAAATAAAAAGATGATATTATTACTCTCCAGGCTTTTAACTATTCCCATGCAAAAAATTACGTTGACGTGATTGGACGACAAACCAACAAGGTACCAAATTCAAATTCAAAATATTTTTATTCAATTAGACTTTTACAAGTTCTTTTGAATCGTCAAAAGCATCTACCACTGGTTCGGAATGCCTTTCCTACCGAGAAGAACCAGCAAGAAACTCGGCGGTTGCTCTTTTCAAAGATTTGATATACAATATTATGCCATGTATAAAAGCAATTGAAGTCCTGCGCATTGCTGGAGCGATTTGCAGGTCGGATCCACGCTTTTTTATCATTTACATAATCTTCGATAGTATAATATGCTTTTTTCAGGAGCATATTTTTAATAGATTTTTTGAACCTGTGTAAAGGCAAGTCCAAAATTGGCTGAGGAATTTTGTTATAAAAGATTATACCCATTCCCACAAATGACTTTTGGACCTTCCTGAGGCGGAGTGTAGGAGTCGCAAGCCTGTTACGGTGTCTAGTCAGCCTGTTGTGTAGATCGCCAACTCTCTTGTAACTAAGAATATTTTGTCTTACAAAAATTATGTTGTTGTAAATGTACCAACGAATAAAATATAATACACTTTCTCATAATATAATATGGGTTATAATAATATGGATGGTGGTGATTCTGTCTGTCTGTAGTGTAAGTAACAAGCTCGCTTCCTTCTGGTGCCTCACTTATCTTAGTTTATCCTTGTGTCACAGTTAAGGGATAAGTTAAGTTAATAAAAAATAAACATAAAATATTATAACAGTAGAAACACGAGTTCATAAAAAATACAAGTCCGTGATCTATGATGTATAATGCGAGGCACATATAAAAGCGTCTGTTTTGCTACAGCTATTTGTATGCGCGACACGAAACGCGAGCGTGGTGCAGCGTCCAACGTACAGTTTTTATTTCACATAATTCGAGTTACAAAATAAACTTCATCCAATATAATGTCTAAAACATACCGCGTGGCAGAAACTGCATAAATGCAGGATTTCATACGGGACGCACATTTAACTTTATATTGAAGGTAGATAGGTAATTCACTCATCATTATATCTACTTAGTTATCAGCTGTTATTATGCAAAAAATGGATACGAGACATGGTTGATAACTATGGGCCTTATAAGAAAGCTCATAGACAATCAGCGGGTGATGGAGAGAGCTATGCTTGGAGTTTCTCTACGTTATCAAATCAGAAATGGGGAGTTACGTAGGAGAACCAGAGTAATTGCCATAGCTAAGCGGGTTGCGATAATGCAATGGCAATGGGTAGGGCACATAGTTCGAAAACGATATACGTTAGGGTCTCAAGGTGCTGGAACCGCAATCTCGCACCGGTGTTGGTGATGAAATTCTCCATTCAATTTACTTGCCTGCAACTGCGACCTACGATTGCCTTGACTGCGATCTCGTCTAGTGGTAAGTGATGATATTGTCTTAAATGGAAATGTGCTAACTTGGAAGGGCTCTAACAGTTTCATTAAATCCATATCCCTTTATTTGTTTTATACGCGGCATCGCACCCGAATGTTAAATCGCATGGCGACACGGCTCTTTCAATAGAGTGGTAGCAAGCCACGGCCGAACCCTCCCAAGACCACAGACAATAATTTAGAAATTATACATTCCTACAGCAAATAAATCAAGGGAACAATATTTCAATGGATGCGTTAAAGTAATTTATAGCGCCATTTATCCAACCAGTATATTATTAAAACATGAAAACAAAGCCACCACTCACATGTAATATTTAGCGAATAATAATTGAAAGGTTTGGTCAACGTCACGTACAACGAGCAAAGTGATTTAGTTAGGCTTTTTGTTAGCATAGAGTCTTTAGGTATGTAAAAAAACTGCTGAATATCACCTGGACTGAGCACAGAACCAACATCTCCATCTTAAAAACGCTAGGCGTAAAAACTCGGCTATCTACGATCAAAATAGTCGAGTACTTCGGTCACATAGTTAGGAACGATGAAATGTAAGCATAGAAAAGCTCATGCTAACAGGGAATATCGAAGAAAAGAGGCCACGCGGACGTAGCCCAAGATATTGGATGGACCCTGATTCCCTAACTCAGTGTCTAACGAGCTTATTTGACATTTATTTTTAATTCATGGAAGGTAGTCTTCGAAATGCATTTAATATCACCAAGTAAAGCAGCAATGTAAAACCAATCAATGTCAAATATGCTCGGTTAGCGAATCACCCCGGTAAAGGAATCAATTGACTTTGGCATCTACAGTACTTAGCACACGGCGAAGATCTGGCTACTTTGGAAAAATATCATCAAGAGGGTGTTATCAAAAAGGAACCACCATCCTCAGTAATGGAGGAGCTCCGCAAGGAGGAGGAGGTATTGAAATAAAGCTTAGTATCCACAGAAGCTGACTTGTGTTCTGGGTGTGCCAAAGCGATTCGCATTGAATCATGTAGGTAAATGTAATAAGATTCGAATGATTTTATTCGGTTCAATCCACCGTGACTTTTTTTTAATGAACGCTGTTTCAAAGTAAAAACATAAATTGGATACGTTTCTCCAATCTGATGGACGCTCAGTTTATACTTTTAAAGCAATAGCCGTGAAAATTTTCTTACGAAGAGTTAACTTTGAACTATAATATTGATTAAATTGATGACTAAGTACTTTCTGGATACCTACTTTACTCGGGTGATATATCTAAAGTGGGAAAGTCATTTGTGGGAATGAGTGTAATATTTTATTTTATAATAAAATTCCACAGTCAATATTAGACTTGCCTTTACCAAAGTTTAAAAAATCCATTAAAAGTATGCTCCTGGCAAAAGCATATTACACAATCGAAGATTATGTAAATGATAAAAAAGCATGGATTTGACTCGCTCCAGCAATGCGCGGGTCTGCAATTGCTTGTATAGTATAGAATATTATTGTAAATTGAACAATTGAAAAGAGCAACCGCCGAGTTTCTTGCTGGTTCTTCTCGGTAGGAACGGCATTCCGAACCAGTGGTAAATTATTTGACGATTCAAAAGCACTTGTAAAAGTTTATTTGAATAAAACTCTATTCTATTCTATTCTATTCTAAAGAATCTTTCTTAATCGGGACAGCGTCATTGATCAAAGTTGGTAAATCAATGGGAGACCGACATTGGAAGAAAAGTGGACTTCACTGGTCCCAGCTACGATCACTATATTATTAATTTTAATAGGAGTTAAAACCGTACTCTTAGTTTTAACTTTCAGAAGGGTATGGTAGCGGATAATTATTCCAAGAAAACCCCTATCACCCATATGATTGATGGCTAGTGATTGAGACCCTTATATTACGTTGCATGTACGAAGTATCGTTAAGCCTCAGATTGTAGGTATGCGAGTGATTTACTGTTACTTAATATATTGAGGACTTCCTTCCCCATATTTGAAATTAGATTATTTCCAAAGGATAAAAAAAACCTGATGACAATCTTTCCTATGAAAAAATAACCATCGAAATCAGTTAAAATTTCACGAAATCATAAACCGAGGTCGACCGAATTGTTTATCAGTATAAAAAATAATAAATAAAATCCAGAGTAGGTATTAGCTTGCCAAATTGTATCCATTCATTGGATGCGACAGACCGCTAAAAATTACAAAAAAAAATACTGCTTTGGGCTCTATATCAATAACAAAGTTGCGTCCGAGGTCAGATTAAAATTTTCAAAATAATATATTGTACACCTGCAGAAGTTGCCCAGTTATTTTACTATTAAATGTAGATTGTTCACTCGAAAATTAAATTTTAATTACTTACCATATTTTCGAAAGCCAAAATGATATTTTGAGCCTATGAAAAATTAATGAGTACAGAGCCGAATTATTAAATATCAAACAAAACAGATTCATAATATAAACTGAAAGAATTAACCCATGTCAAAAACTTTGCCATGGAGACCACGAGGACATATTATGATTGGGTCTCAGTCTTAAAAAAATCTTACGGGACATATCTTCGTCGCGGTTAATTGCCTCATCTGCCAATGCTGAGTTCAGCCAGTGGCGCCATGTACCGCAATGGCAATTATTATCTCAGACCAGAATAGGAATCATTATCAGATTTTATATACATACTAGATTATTCTCCGCGAGGACTAATAATTTCAAACCCCTATTTTACATTCTAGATGTTCTACATCATAATCATAATAATAGCTATGTGTATGCCGAATTTTAGCCCAATCCGTCTAGTAGTTTGTATGTGCATTGATATGGATCAGTCAGTCAAGTTAAGTCCGTAGTCAAAATCGGTTAAACGGATGGGCTGTGAAAAGTTAGCAGTCAGACAGACTGGCAGACAGACAGATAAACAAACAAATTTTCGCATTCATAATATAAATTCATGATAGTATGGTATGGAAGTATGGATTACTTAAACGCCTGTCGAAAGTATTTTTACTGGGCTTAAAATAGTAATAATAACAAGTGTAAATAAAAAATTTCTAACACCCCCGACAAGTGAAGGTTACAATAACTAGAAAAAAGCTGATAACTTTCAAATGTCTGAATCGATTTTCTTGGATTATAGCTAAGAACACTCTCGGTCAAGCCACCTTTCAAACAAAAAAAACTAAATTATAATCGGTTCACTAGTTTAGGAGCTACGATGCCACAGACAAATACACACGTCAAACTTATAACACCCCTCTATTTGGGTCGGAGGTTAAAAACCGAGCGCCATTTACTAAACTGCCGCCTTGAAATTCAGAGTTATTTAAAACCAGGAATTCTCTGGCGATAACATTTAATTAAATTTACCTGCAAAGACAGAATTGTCCCAGTTGTTTCTCAGACGGCTATTGTGAAACGAACGACACTGCTACATCCCTCCTCTTCCGGTGAACGGTCACTCTCTACCTCTCTACAGTGTTCACAGACACCTCTCTCGACGTCAAGTTTGCTATTCAGGGATCCCAGCTGTTAATATACCATTCATTTATCCGAACTACTCGTAACATGAACTGTTTGTTGATTTGTAAACAGTCGTTTTATTACACCCCGACCCAAAAAGAGGGATGTTATAAGTTTGACGTGTGTATCTGTGTACCTGTCTGTGGCATCGTAGCTTTTAAACTAATGAACCGATTTTAATTTAGCTTTTTTGTTTGAAAGGTGGCTTGATCGAGAGTGTTCTTAGCTATAATTCAAGAAAATCGGTTCAGCCGTTTGAAAATTATCAGCTCTTTTCTAGTAACTATAACCTTCACTTGTCGGGGGTATCATAAATTTTTACTTTACACTTGTCTTTACGACATTTTTTTAAAGCAAAACAAATTACATGTTTCTGAATCCCAAAATATTTTTAAACAGCATCAACAAGTCTGTAACATACCTACTAAATAAATCTGTAAATGAGTTTGGGATAGCAAAATACATATAAGCCCCTGAACCTTAATCGTCTGACGAAACCCAAACACGTTTGCGCTTTTAAAAATTCACAAATTTCCCTTTTATTACGGGTTGGTGGTAAACATGGGATCAATTACGAGTAAAATGCATACCTACTCACAAAATTAATGACTATAATAAAGCAAAATATACCTGTAAAATGCTATTTTAAACATATTCTTTTAAGTAACATTGAAACATCCATGTAACTATGTTATAAGTCCTTTTATTTATTTGCATGTATATACTATTTTGTATTAAGCATTCACGATATATTGTCTAATTTATCTAGGTATCTTACACATCCTTACAGACTAAAAACTAAAAAAAAAGTAAATATTGGAAATTCATCAGGAAATTGGAAATTATTTATCGCTGTTTAAATCAACTAACTACGGAGTTTTATGAAGAAAATAATAAATAAAGAACTCTAACCTACTTGTTCCCAAATTGTGGGGAAAAACAGTTTGAAATAATTTAATTTTCGTAATAATAGCGTTATTTCATAAACAAGGAATATGCTAGGACTGGATACTTGTGAGAGTTTACATTTTCAAAAGGCTAACTGAAACCAGGCCAATTCATTTTCAATTCAAAGCGCGTATTGTAGCCATCAATACAGATCAATGAAATCCTTTCATTTCGTGAAAATCCGGGGCGTTTGGCCGCGTCGGTGTATCAAACTATCATATTGATGAAGCACCTGCAAATACAGTTAACCGTCACATTATGTTGGAGAAATAAAATATTCAATTTCAATTTGAAACTGAAAAATTAAAATCTAATCTACATACAAAAACAGTTATATTTAATGTAATATGGTAATATCTTTAAAATCGCATTCCAAAAAGTTTTTTTAAAAGAAAGATAGATAGATGTCCAGTACGAAGATGGGATTTTGGTAGGATCGTCACTCCTGCGAACTTGTACCCTTTTGCTCAGTGCGAGTAAGAGTTTTGGTATGCGATTTTTTTTGATATTTCAAGTCTAGAAAATATATGAACTGATTGAATTATTAATTAGTTCTATATTTTTGAGGGGCCCATACCATCGCACAAGATACAATACTTTTTATTTATTTTTAACTAGAGGATGCCCGCGACTTCGTCCGCGTGGATTTAGGTTTTTAAAGATCCCGTGGAAACTGTTTCATTTTCGGGGATAAAATGCCTATGTCAATTACAGGGACGCAAGCTACCTCGGTACCAAATTTCGTCAATATCGGTTAAACTGTTTGGCCGTGAAAAGGTAGCAGATAGACAGACAGACACACTTTCGCATTTATAATATTAGTATGGAAGTATGAATCTGCATGGCGGTTATTATGAAATTTTTGTTATTTGTTGTAATAAGCGGCAACAAACTACATATCCTGTAAAAATTTGAACTCTACCTATTACGGTTCATTAGATACAGCCCGCTGACAGACATACCTACAGACAGACAGCGGAGGCTTAGTTACGGAACCCTAAAAAAGGATTATAATCTTTCCATGATCCATTCTTAGAATCCGAAACAATAATTCAACAATCACTTAGTTGATTAATTTTTCGAAGCAGCTATCATGGGATTAATTATTGAGAGTGATCTATATTTTTTATGACGATTTATCCCCAGAATGGAATGACAAAATCTCTTTTCTGGTATTTTTCAAATTACTAATATAAAATGATACCTTCGATAAAACAAATAGCTTAAATACAAAATAATCTTCAATATTTATATTACATATGGATATAATACGGGATCGGGATACCCACGTGAGGATCCAACGGGATCTTTAAAAAACTTAAATCAACGCAAATTAATTCGCGGATAAAAGTTAGTCTGAATCTATAAAAAAGACTGACTGACTGACTGACTACTGACAGATCTATCAACGCACAGCTCAAACTACTGGACGGATCAGGCTAAAAGGCATGCAGATAGCTATTATAACGTAGACATCCGCTAAGAGAGGATTTTTCAGACGCTATAGAAGGTAAAATAGGGGTTTTAAATTTGTGTAGTCCATGCGGGAATTAAATAGTTGTTAATAAAATTTAATTTAGAATGAAAAAGATTTTGAATTTCTATCTCTCGTTTGCGACCATTGCGACACAGGCGCTCTGAATATATGCCTCCGATAATGTATCAACGTGGACTTCTATTTCCGGGAGCACGACACCTGGAAATTGACAGACCATCCTGAAATGCTAAATGGGAATTGATGCCATTCTCTACAAAAGTCCTCAGTTCAAACTGTAAATACTAGTTGTTGTTAGTAATAAACGTCCTCATAATATTATTATTATGATGTAGATAACGGATACATACCGCGATTGATTTGATGATTTTTTGACGATATTTCGACCTAGTTACACGGGTATATTATTATACTGCATACTGTGTAATTATACGCTGTTATTATATATTAAATGGGAGATTCTTGGTTATATCCTCAGCAGCAGAATATGGGTAATTTCTAATTATTCTGGTCTAGTCGGACGCTTGTCTAGCTTGGCCACTACCATAACTGCAGCAAAGACCAGTGTTAGGAATATGGGTTTAATAAAACAATTTCTAGACCACTTTTAGGCTAACCCACTAGAGTCTAGACTAAACTACACCTATATCGTACAGTGACTTGGTTAGGTACCGTCCGCGTTAGTTTTAATCAAGTGTTAACTAATTACATAAAATAAATAAAATAAATAAATAATCTCAACTCAGTCACTAGGGAGAGCGAGAGGCTTGTCTATATTTTGAGGCAAATAGGAAGTGAAAAGTGGTAATTTGACACCATCCGCAATTTGTTCAAGGAGATTGATCACTTCTGATAATAATATCTGCAACATCGCTTCTCGCAACTCAGCAAATGCTCATCAATTATATAGGTCCTTTGTTAGCTGTTATTTGTGGCAGTCATCAATAAACTTGATATTAGTTATAAACAGCCTGTTGCTGTCCCCATGTTTATCATTAAAGATAAACAAGTGTAAATTAAAAATTTATAACACCCCCGACAAGTGAAGGTTACAGTAACTAGAAAAGAGCTGATAACTTTCAAACGGCCGAACCGATTTTCTTGGATTATAGCTAAGAACACTCTCCATCAAGCCACCTTTTAAACAAAACAACTAAATTAAAATCGGTTCATTAGTTTAAGAGCTACAATGCCACAGACAGATACACAGATACACACGTCAAACTTATTACACTCCTCTTTTTGGGTCGGGGGTTAATAATATTGAGTTGAGACAAGTTAGCCCGCTTCCATCTTAGACTGCATCATCACTTACCACCAAGGTGAAATCGCAGTCAAGGGCTAACTTGTATCAAAAAAAAAAGAAAGATAAATCAACAATTTGGGACTCTAGCCACACTAAGGGCCAGCGCATACTAACGGAGTGGAAAATTCTTTTTGATAACAACTTACTCAGATTTATGAATGTGCAAATACGTTTGAAATTGGTTAAATGAAAACAAAACACGTCATAAGAAAAAGGATGCTCATCTGGGAGGGTCGTGTTCCGTCGGCTTAATGCAAATAAAAATTGATTGAATTCTTAGCAAGAAAAATGCCAGGCTCCAGAATCTGAAGTTCATAAAATCGAATGGATATGTCAATATCGTAAATTTGACAAATGAATGTACTACGACAAAAAAAAAACAAAAAAAAAACCACATTTTACTTCGAACCTTGCGCTTAATTTAATAATTAATTAAGTTATTATCAAGGTAATTATCATAATAGATTATAATATTAAATTTAATATAATTTGAAGAGAAAATTTAGATGTTCGCTATAAATAAATTATCTCTGGCTATAGTTAGTAACAACATCCTTAAAAAAATCTTATCAATATTTTTCATGACTGATTATGAATGGGGACAAAATTAAGTAATAAATAAAATAGAGACAGCTAGAATTAAAAATGATAAAGTACGTTTAATTTTAAGTAACACAGAACAGGTTGTGTGTGTTAAAATTTTCCGAATAAATGAACTTTCATCATTATGAGTCTAAAGAGAGGCAAAGTAAAATAACGCTGAAAGTGTATCTCGCATGGTCCCGTCCTAATGAATCATAATGGCGTAGAGTGCTTTCGCTCCGAATTCACGCCTCGGTGTTGGCACACATGGCTGTAGCTAGGGGTTGGTATTGTGGGGTAATGCCCTGCCTTAAAATACCAATGCTCTATCTTACAACACCAATGCCCTACATTAAAGATGCCATTAATTATTATGCTTAGAAAACTATTTGTTCATTGTGTGATATTATATTAGAAAAAAACTACTAGATAAGTCTAGCGTAGCCAGTACTTACATTGCAACAATTCTGGTTTTCAAGCGGTTTGACACAAATACGGACGTTTTGCATCTGTGGTGACCTAAGTGGTGACCAAAGAATGTGGTACTGTTGTGTACAAATCAACGTAATCAATAGCCCTCAGAAGCTGTTAATTATGTGTCATGAAAGAAAGGCACAGTAATGAAGTCAGTTGATCTGAATGAAATCATTCACATTTTTGTGTTTTATTTTTAATATAAAAAGCGAGCAAACGAGCAAGACTGATTTTAAGTTATTACTGCCGCCCATGAACAATTTGTACCACCAGAGGGACCACCAATGCGTTGCCAGCTTTTCAGAAAATAATTACTCAGTAGGTACAAGTAAAATTTTTACATCTGTAACCGCCGCGCTGCTGCCCTATCTTAAATTCAACTCTAGCTGCGGCCCTGTTAGCGCAGTCTCGTATAATGTATGTACTAAAATATTTTATCTATAAACGTGTGACGTGTCAAAAAACCTAGTCTCAAAGTAATTGTATGACTAACTGATGCCCGCGTATTTATCCGCATAAATTTTTAAACTTTAAGGCGTCTGCAGGGGGTTCCCACGACACTATGCCGGCAATGCATGATGTCGTGATTCTAATACTATTCCGAAGTAAATATTGGATTTAGGTTTTTCAAAATTTCATGGGCACTCTTTGATTTTCCAGGATACATAGTAGCCTATGTGCTAATCCAGAATATTATCTATCTCCATTTCAGATTTCAGCCAAATCCGTCTAGTAGTTTTTGCGTGAAGGAGTAACAAACATACACAAACACACATACACACAAACTTTCGCCTTTATTATAATATTAGTGTGATTAGTATGATGACTCTATACTTTTAATTATGATTTTTTTACACCTTTGTTACCTGTCATCTTCCAAAGCCACCATGATCCGAACTTCATAGTCACTGATCGTTCCTCCCTGTGTTGGGGACAGTACGCAGAGAAACTTTCAGCTTTTACAAAATAACGAAGGTCTGGCGCTTGCCAGCTCTTAGCCTTCTTTTCGTTTAGTAACTGACAGTTTATTAGATGACTAACAACAGCTTGGTCATCATTTTTATAGTAACGCTTACAGAAAGCGACAAGTGGAAAATTAGTATGTACTTTTATCGAATTTTTTGAGAAAGATTGATCACTCACTAAACTTATCAGTTCTGGGACCTTGCCTCTCTGTTGACTCACTAAATGTTCATCAATTACAAGCCTACTTGTATGTCCGCTATTTTTGGTAAAGATTTCGAAGACTTTTGAACCTTTGAAGAACGTCTTTTGCATGGGTTATAAAATACACACAACGATAACCATATTTTATTTGTATATTTAAAATCCAAATATTTAATATTTATAAATAACAATAATTTATATTAGTCAGCGTATTAGTCTGGCCATTCATCGCGGTAATGCAGCCAGTTCGTTAGCGTTCTGGGCACCCTGCCTCGTTACAGTGATTTGGATGTCATTTTTGTTGGGTTATTTTTGTAAATTTGAATATTTATTGTATTTGTGAGTATCATATAATTATACGCCAAATAACAATAATTTATACTTACTCAACATTTTCTTGAAAACCTAGTTGTAAAATAATTAATTAGAAAACGTTTTCAGGCTCAGTGCTCAATATGGTTACGTTTCTACGAGAAATAAAAAAAGATTGTTGGGAAATAAATATAAACTAATTCTATGGGAGCAGAAAAACAAGAAGGAAGTTTCTAAGCTCAATAAATTTTAACTTGGGCAATTTAACTTTTTGTGGCTTCTAGATGATTTCTTCCGGTGAAGTTGAAGTGGTGTTTGATAAGTTCATAATGACAATTTATTCCTCAACGCTTTTATTGGGAGAGATGTAAAGATCGAAAAGAAAAACATGATAAAAATAAACTCAAAAGTATACAATTTATGAGTGAATTTCATGAACGACATAAATATTGTTAAAAGATTAAGGGCGCTTGTACACGCTAAGAAAATTTGCCGTTCCTGCGGCAGACAAGACAAATTCTTCGTGTAGACGACAAGAATTTTGTCTGTTCCACACACGAAAACTTTTCGTGTCTTCCGCAGACAAGACCAATGGAAACGTGTACACGACACGATTCTTTTCGTGCAGTCGACAGTCGGGCGTAGGGCGCGCAAGTAATAACAAGTGTAATCAGTGAGTTTCGTTTATTTATATAAATGTTAACTACAAAGCAAAAAAGAATGATAATTGCATATTATTATTATAACAAAATAAAAAAGGAAACAAAAAACAAGAGACTTTACTGGGTTCATCCAATTATACAAGAGAAAAATGAGTTTGGCGGGTTCATTACCCTTTACCGTGTCATGCGACAACATGAGGAAAAATTTGTGGATTATTTTCGCATGAAAATTTCTACGTTTGACAAGCTTTTGACAACAATAGAAAATAATATACGACATGAAAATACCAAAATGCGAGAAAGTATTCCTCCATACATTAGATTGGCCGTAACATTAAGGTAAGTAATTTTTTTAAGCATATTGATTTGAACGTTATACAATAATAAATGTCTTTGAAGTGTTACATGTTTCCAAATTCAACAGACTCCACATGTTCATATTCTTCAGAAAAGTCAAAGTGAAATTCATCTGTATGCGATGTTTCCACACTACTAATAGTTTCAGTGTCAAATTCAATGGATGTAGATTTTTGAGTACTGTAACCTGGTCGAGTCGAGTATGATGGGCCGGGTACGTTAAATGACGACGTAGAAGGCTGCGTTGTTTTGTAATACTCAGTACTCCATTGATGCTGAACATCACTTCCCTTTCGTTGTTGCGTAGAACGCACAAGTTTTAAAACTTCAAACTGGAAATCCACCATTTCCTCATCACTGAACTTATCAACACTCGGAGCTATACTTTTAAAAAATGACATGGCACGGCTCTCTTCTTCTTTGGTAGCAGCCTTTATAAATTCTGCCATATTTTTGTCCACCTCGCTAACATCCTGTTTCTTTTTTTTCGCGATCGGTGTATGTTCTACGGGACTTTTTTCCACGTTTGTTGTTTCGGGTATATTTGACTCAGTGTCTCGGCGTGTTACAATTTTTGTCAAAAATAACATTTCGTCGTAAAAATCACATTTACGAATCTTCTTAGCACCCGATCCCGATTTCATTTCTTTAAGTCTTCTGTGACATTTCATCCACCTATCTCGCAAACTTGTCCATTTTTTTGCTGTAGACTTTGCTGAAACAAAAAACGAACTACCGTTAGAAAGTAGGTACCATCTATTGCAAGTAGACATAAACTTCATATAAAAAAGGAAATGACCTCATTGTAAGAGTAAGAACACACTTGCAATTAATCGCACTGCAAGTTGCAAGTGTGTTCTTGCTCTAAGACATTGTTACAATTTTTTACAGATACATGGCAACTGGAGATGCCTTCGCACGTCTTCATTTCGATTTTCGAATCGGAATAAAAACAATAGCGAACATTGTACGTGAAGTTACTCATCATATTTGGTCAGAATTATCTACAGTTTATATGCGGATGCCAACACAAGAAGAATGGTTGAATATAGCACAAAGATATGAAATAAATGCCAATTTTCCACACTGTCTTGGAGCACTGGACGGGAAACATATTAGAATAATTAAACCCGAAGAAAGTGGATCAATGTTTTTAAATTATAAACATTTCTTTTCTATTGTTCTCATGGCTATTGTGGATTCCAACTACAATTACATTTTTATTGATGTAGGGTCGTATGGTAAAGAATGTGATTCAAATGTTTTCAAAGAAACACAGTTTTGGAAAAAACTTGTTGACAATACGTTAAACATACCATCCCCATGCTCTATAATAAATACTAACTATATATTACCATATGTTTTTGTAGCTGATGAAGCTTTCGCACTTCATGCTAACGTACTTCGACCCTACGGTGGTAACGAACTCACAAAAGAACAAAAGATATTTAATTATCGCTTGACAAGGGCAAGAAGATACGTCGAGTGTGCATTTGGAATAATGGCCAACAAATGGAGAATTCTGCACCGATCTTTAAACTTAAGTCTCGATTTAACAGTTGCTATTGTAAAAACTACTTGCGTTTTGCAAAATTTTATTCATACAGAAGAAGGTCACGTTGAGCCTTTAATCAATCGAGACCGATTAAATAGTCCATTGCATTTAGAAGGCAATAATCTCACAGCAGACGAAATTCGTCAAAAATATACTGAATATTTTTCCTCTGATGAAGGATCACTGCCATGGCAAGATAAATACACATAAAAAATAAGTTCTAAAACTAAAACCCGACTACTAAATTTTAATCCAAAAAGTGTGAAACAAGGAATTATTCTTACCTGCCATATTGTTTAAATAAACAATTACATGTTATATTTTTTTTCATGTTTATACGTATTTTATTATAAGTATTAGTCATTATCGTTTTTAGCAAAGCCGTGTCCGTATGCTACTTAGCGCTATTGAACTTATGATTGCTTGCAACTTAAATCTTTTATTGTAGATGTATTTAATGTGGGTAACGACAATGATTAATATTTATAATAATATATAGCTATATAGAATATATCTAGTAATCTGAATTTTTGAAAATTGTAAAAAGATAGTAATATGTTGTAAGTACTTACCATATTCATTTTTTTTGACATTTGTCATTTCGTCGAAGTCTTTGTTTAAGATAGTAAATATTTCTCTCCATGCTTCGTATGTGAGTCTTTTATCTTTATATATGTCTAAAGTTTTGTCCCACAATACCGGTCGTCCTTCTACTAAAGTTATAAGTAACTCATCAGCCATTTTGTACTCTACGCTGCAATACACGTCCACACCAAACGCACAACGCACAACAAAAACTGGGCTGGCTCAACCCTACTACACCGCCCCCCCGCCGCTCCGCAACAACGTTCGCCGCGTCGTGTCTTGCGCAGACAAGATTTTTTTCGTGCACCGCTGCGAGCAGTGTACACAGTTATTTTCTAGTTACGACACGAATTCTTAGGTACGCCCGGCGTTTTTTCTTAGCGTGTACAAGCGCCGTAATTAGGTAATACACCTTATCATAAACAACATTAAACAAAATAAGTATAGCACATTTTACCGCGAAGAAACTAGTCTTCCGAGATTAGGTATATTTACACTTTGTTAAAAATAAACTGTTAGGCCAAGTTATAGAGCTAAAACCAAGAAAGCTAGTTTTAAATTGCTCAAGGAAAACAATAGCTAGAGCGTAAAATGGAATTGCCTGATGTTGTTTTTATTGCTAAGACAAACGGACAAACGTTTACGCGACTCTGGTAGCATTCAGAAGATCCATTATCGTGCTATTTATTCTATTTTATTGTTGGTGGCTTTATCCAGCTAAGCAGAAGCAGGATACAAAATCAGTATCACTGTGTGAAAATTTACACAAACAATTATAACAAGTCAAACATTACATAAAATATATTGTGAAAAAACTTCAATCATTTTTCTCCTAAGTCAAGTGAGCAAAGCAGCAGGTAATAATATTATGACATCGTTGAAGTCACTGATGAATGCATTCGTCACTTTTGACTCATTTTGTATTCAGATTTTTCACTTCGAATGAGATGCCGAATGAAAGAATGAAATAAATAATAAATTAACCATCTGGTGTCGTCTTCAAGTGAAGAGTGTATAGGCATCTTCTAAGCAAACACGCTCCATCTTATATCTCTTTAAGCAATTATATTTAATTGCTTAAAACGCACATAACTCCAAAAGTTAGAGGTGTGTGCTCCATCAAATCTCCGACCTCCCGAATAGGAGGCTGATACGTCTTAATCACAAGGTTACAAGGCTTGTCATTGGCTAGTAACTGTTATGAATCACTTTACGTGAATCACTTTAGATCCAAATTATTCTAAATTGAATTATAATATTATGTACATTATTTAATGCTAACTGCTGGGAAGTTATCGTTACCCTGCTAGCCCATAAATGCAATAAGAAATGCAACAGATCTAAAGCGTCCTGTGTATAATGCTCACCCTGAAATTGACATCCAATTTGCGTCATACCTAACTTAGACGTGAGAATTCTAAAGCAGCTGCAGGAGTTTACAAGTCGGTGGCAAGTAATGTTGCGTCCATCAGTGACGGAGGCAGCCTGGGCGGGGCGCAGGTCTCACCGTGAATAATGAACGCGAATTGTATTCCAGGGTAATGAAAATGAAATGTTAACCCCATTATCCTTTATTTAACCTCGCAGCCGAGCAAAAAAACCTTTGTGGCGAGACATTTTTACTGATTTATTTCACTAAGGGACCTTAATAATTTGTTTTGGTTATTAGCAGCTGGCTCCCAATCAAGGACGGAAACCTCGTGAAGTGCTTATTGCTTTGCAACGCGGTGGCTGTGGACGCTGCGTCGCGCTTCTAGGCAAAGAAAATCCTTGCAAAGCTGCCTCGCTTAGTATGTACCCTGCTGAAAATACACAGTAAGAACTAGATGCTAGAACCACGTATGCGTGGACTTAGATTCTTGAAAAATCCCTTAGAAACTCTTTATTTTCCTATATAAACCGTGGAAAAATAGCAGAGGTCTGCTATTCTTCTGCTACGAAAGATACTTTCGCATTTATGATATTAGCATGTGTGACAAAACTGCACATAACATTAAGAACAAAAAAAAATGTAATTTGAAAATGTAATAATGCTCTTTATTAATCGTACTAATCATTTCATCAAACGTAAAAAGGTGGTCTCACTTCTACAGAGCCTTCGTAGCCGTAGCAACAACGTAGAATTAAAAATAAGTCATAAGATATTATAGTTAAGCATATTGAGTGGCTCCGGGTTGCCTCCGGGGCCCTACAGTAGTGCCGGTAGGCTGTTTTATTTATTTCTTTATTACTTACAATACTAACATAAAATAAGTCTAATCGTAACATATTAATAAAACTCTAACATAAGTTAATAAGTAACTTTTGTTGTTAAAACCCTAAATATGAAATAAAAGATTATAATATTCATTATCCGTTTATTTTAATCTCGGCAGTTAATGAATCACTTACAAGAAAAAAGTTTATTAACTACGAAGCATTATAATACCCTCACTAAGATCTTTTATCCCTTGTGATCGCGTAGCGATGTTATAATAGAGCTACGAGCTGCAACTTTATGAGCTATAAAACTCTCTCTAAATGAAATAAAGTGAGCAAAAGGGGAAATTAAGTTGACGCACTTAAGTTGTGCGTTTGAGTGCTACGAGATATTAGGTGAGAACTGACATCACAGTCAAGCACTTACTTGCCTTTAACAGGGCTCTCTCTGTCACTCGCTTCATACAATCGTAGTTCCGATTTCATTTGAATATACGTATTAAGCAACCAAAGTCCATGAAATTTTGCAGACATATTCTAGAAACTAATACCTGTGTCTGTGGTGTTTTAGATTTTTCTAAAAATATGTAGTTTTAAAATTACAGGGGCTCAAAGATTTGTATGTAAATTTTTAAGACCGCGTAACTTTGAAACCGAATATTTTAACAGAAATCTGGAAAACCACAGACATAGATATTAGTTTTTAGAATATGTCTTCATTTCATGGACCTTGGTTGCTTAATATTCAAATGAAATTGGAACTACGTTTGTATGAAGCGAGTGACGGAGAGACCCCTCTTAGATAAAAAATGATACGCACACATCTCATAAAAAATATACCCGATAAATTGCTCTGGTTACTCAATTTCATAAGATAAATATTATAATACCACAGGTTACTAAATAGTACCTACATTCTAGGTACAGGTTGGCGCCTGTTAACAATAAATTATCTATGTTTGTTGGAAGCGCAAAGCCTTTGTGAGTCCTACAGAACGGGTTTTATTATCACGACTTTATTTTCAACTCACGTACTGAAGTTACTACTTTCTATCTCAATTCTTAAATTCAATTACATTATAGCAAACGCTTGAGACTTATTTTGAATATTTAAATGGAAAATGACCGTTTATTTATAATGCCATTACGAAGCTATTACCATTTTCTTTAGCGCTGTGTTTTTGTTGGTTCTAGTCTAACAATGCTATCTTCTGATGCATAAATTATGTTTCCATTATGCTCTACAGCAACACCATAAATGTCATCTATTAAAACTAGTTGCTTCACAGATTTATTGTTGCTATCGATAGCATATATACCATTAGGGGTTGAGAAGAATAAATTTCCGTTTACATCTGAAGTGAAACCGTTGATATTATAATCACCAATATTAGTGATATTAGATATGTCTGCACAGATAAATAGTCCTGATGAGTTTGAAAAATAAATGTTATCAGCATTATCTATAGCGATCAGCATTCCTCTGGTATGACTTAGTTGAGGTACTTTATAAGACTGGCCATTTTTAAATATGTAAACTTCTTCTTCTGGATACGTTGTATAATAAAGGTATTTTTTGAAGAACATTTGCCAAATTTTACCACTGGTCCCGTCAATATGCTTTGCTAAATTTGTTTTATAGTCAAATTTATATATTCCGTTCTCTCCACCTAAGTAAACAATATGATTTTCTTGGTCTATTGCATTTGCAAACCCACCCTTAATCCCTTTTATAATATTAAATTCATTAGTCTTCAGATTAATGTACGCAGATTCAAATGTTGATTTTTCGCTGTCTTCCCGGGTGTAACTAAAAAATAGAGTATTTGTGTCGTAATCAATTGCCAATTGATATGGGCTGCTTATATCATTTTTCAACACTTCTTTTTTAGCATTTTTAAAACCACCATAACAACTTTCATTAATCATTCGTGTTTCTGCGCCACAAGCCACTAATAATGATAAAAAAATTGTCGTCTTTATCTGAAATGAAAAAAAATTAACTGAAGAAGCAATACATTAACTATACATAGATTATTATTATTATTTACGATTTATAAATTGATGATACACTCAAAAATAGAAGTGGCCCAGGCAAGAGTATAATAATATCTTTATTACATCCATAGCCATACCCATAATCAGTGTCTACGAGGTATTATAGTATTGGAACGCAAAATCACTTAGCGACATAGATTAGCTATAAGTTATACTTATTACATCCCTACCGATACCAAACACCATACAATACCGATATAATAATAGATACCGATATAAATCCGCCTAGTCGAAGCCAGATTTGAGCCTATTTTAATTCACCAACCAATCATTGAACTTGAGATCTCCCGCTTACCACAACTGTAAAAGTTGTGGTAAGCGGGAGATCTCAAGCTCACATTGCGCCAATGAATTCAGTATAAATTCCTACTGCATCAGTCAGTAATTTAATGAGTAATACCAAAACGCCAGATAATATAGAAAATAAAAATATATCTCCCGGGAATAGAACCTGAGACTTTCCACACAAAATGCTTATCACTGTGCTAGGGAGGATCACAAAGTAAAGGTACTTTAGGTAACCCATTTCGATTACAACTCATATCGATATAGATAATGAAGTGACCACGAGCAAACGGTATAGAATCGAGTCCATCCGATAATATAGTAATTTATAGGGTCATATTTCTTGCAGCACGCCCCAGTGGGACCTTTGTGATCATCAGGAGTAGAATCTATATTGGCCACAGTATAGATACTTCAGTAAATAAAATATAATGAATGAATGAATGAAAATAATTTTATTGTACACCACAAATTAAGTACAGAAAAAACAAAATATAGGCAAATATGCACTATTTGGCGTCCTTATCGCTACCTAGCGGTCTCTACCAGCCAACCAAAATGGTGCAAAGGACATAGCTACCTATAGACATTAGAGGTAGGTGGTGCATTAATGTAGCTATAATAACATTCCTTTATGTTAGCAGATAAGCGCATGATGAGTCAATTCGTCACACGGTGTTTAGAAAATTAATTTATTGAAGTTAAGACTTCTTGAGACGCGATGGATGATTTTAGGATGGGTAAAAACTTCAAGGACGCATCACCAACATCCTAATGTTGATGTGTTGGAATCCAAATGGATATAAAAACTAAACTAGTGGTTATGTTAATCAATTATGCAGTTTTAATTAATTTATGATACTACAGTGTAGTCAATTGAAAATCCCAAAAATAAAACACTGTTTCACATTTTCAAGTTTTCACTTCTGTTGGCAGTGTCTACTGATTGCCAATTTTTTGGTTAATTTTTGTAAAATAGATACAACAATAAATGATAAAATTAATGTCACATCTAGAAATAAAATATGATAATATTATAAAACATACCTTTCTTTCCATGGCTGTCAACAATTTATGATTTGAATTTAAAAGTATATACAGGTATTTCTTCAAAATAACTGCAATACGTTATCCTTTCATATTTAATGGAAATAATAATTTCTGTTTTTTCCTTTATACCTATTAGTCGACTGGGTTATTTCCCTTTGCCACACTTTATGACTATACAAACGAATTCTAATAAATTGTAACCATGACGTGATAAAATAAATCAAGACTTATTATTTTGTTGCTTATTTTTTTTTTTAATATTCTTGTCATTTTTACACTGTGGCGTCACTCCAATGCGGATGGTCCATCGAAAAATAAAGGATTTCACCGATTCCGGAAGTAATTTATTTTTAGCGTTATCTTTGTTTATTTTATTTCTTTTATATGATAACGTTAGTACTTCTAGATATAACATAAGATAATAAAATTTTACTTTTGTAAGAACTGCTTTCTTTTATAAAAATACTAGCCGATGCCCGCGACTTCGCCCGCGTGGATTTAGGTTTTTCGAAATCCCGTGGGAACTCTTTGATTTTCCGGGATAAAAAGTAGCCTATGTGCTAATTTAGGATATTATTTATCTCCATTCCAAATTTCAGCCATATTCGTCCAAAAGTTTCTGCGTGAAGGAGTAACAAACATACACATACACACATACACACACACACATACACACAAACTTTCGCCTTTATAATATTAGTGTGATTTCTCGTCTTACCACCACACTCTAGAACCGTATTCTCACCAAACGGTAATTTTCTTCTAGTAGGTTGGATGAAAATCCAAATCAAACCTACCTAAAATGATTTTCATGTTCAATTACATCTACAACAAAAATATTAATGGTGGGAGTTATAAAATAATATAGTTATTTAACCTGTGGTATTTATTACCTTAGTTAGTGAGCATTTTTAAAAGTACTTTTCATATTATAAAATTGCGGAAATTGATAACAACCATAGATAAGTCCATCTTTTGAATTTTCCGAGTGATTCCTTAGCGAGAAAAGTGGAGCTGAATATTGTTTCCAAGCGTGTTATTAACATTTGTGAGTGCTTTAATAGTATTGCATCAAAACCAAATTGGTCGCTTTCCTGACCATAAATGAGAAATAGCTGTTCAGCCCGTGAAATGGAATTGGTTCATTGCCGTTTGATGCAAAATGAACCAATCATTTCGTTTGGATTACATACACTGCCACATAAACATATGTTTAAAAAAAACACTGTTGAAAATAAAATTATGGCATTTTGCGTTTTTGGTGTTATGTTGTTTGGTATTCAGCGTGAGTAATGTCACAATAAAATTTGGGTATTTAGCGTACATATTTTGCGTTTTGTGTGTTTTATTTTTAATGTAAACCACAATTTTTTCCTGCCTTCGTTTTAGTTTTCTTTTTTACTTACTTCAGCTTCATTCTTTTAGAAAAGTAAAGACAAAATTATCCTTGAAAGTTTTTAGAAAATGCCTAGGTAGCAGCTGGTAGGTGTTTGTTTGTATATCATTATTTACAAAGCAAAGTTACAAATACAGAGTGATTCACTGAGAAACGTTAGCAATGCACCCGTCTCGGCTCTCTAAAAGCTTTTCCCTAACACGAACTGTTATTTCCCAAGGACGCCCGCACTCGTATAGAATTCATATTTTACATACAAGTCAAGACACTGGATACAAACTTTCCACTTTAGAAATTTGAAAATGTAAGAGCTTACAGCAATAAAGAACACATTTTTTCATCTTGAATTGCTATACACATAGTTGGGTTGGCATATTCAATTCGGCATTTTTCATTGAACACCAAAACCAATCTGACATACATAAGTTCGACTTTTGTTCAACTTGCCCGCAATAAAACTTACCAGGGTTTATTCGAGCTCCATTCAGCCTAACGCATCTTCCTTTGATGGTTCGCCCAGCTACGAGTATGCCAGTGAAGTCGAACTGTACGTTTATATGCGCGCAGACGAAGCGGTCTTTTGATCAAACATTTATCTTAATAAACCTGATTATACCGATTGGCGAAACCAAACCGACTATGTGTAAAACAACCCTTATGCGTAAACTTTATATTTGAGTGGAAAAAACTGGGATCAGGTCGTAGGTGTGTTTTTACTTTTCTACGCTTTGTACTTTCAGGTGTTTATATTTTTAGATTTCATGTTTGTTCAACCTTACGTTATCTTATTAGTTAAGGAAAAGTTTCGTATTAGAAAATCGATCCATAGCGTATCGTTGCAAGTCGGGCCGACACACTGGCGGAATTATCTTTGTACCGTGGAGATTATCCGACGATAGAGTAGGACGGACTCGTCCCGTGGAAATGGCGCCTTAGCGCTGATAGCTGTGAGCGTCATTAGGTGCGCGTAACCGGAACTAAAATGTTAGTGGTAAGACATATAGCTGTCTGCATTAGGGCCGGCGCACATATTATGGCGAAGCGCAGCGCACAGCATGCGCGAGCACGCGCGGGACTGCGCGCGGATGCGCGAGTATCCGCATGGATGCACAATTAATTTTAGATACAATATTTTGACTGTGAAAAATGCTCTGTGCTGCGCTCCGCCATAAATGTGCGCCGGCCCTAATGTCTCTACGAAGACCATTTCACGCAAAGAATCAATTTTTATTCCCGGTACGCTTGGTCATTTCATTTTATACTAGGCACCATAAAGATTTGTCTGGTTTAGTGGATTATTCCTTGTATATCATGTACTTCCGCAAAGTAACGCCTGCTTCTATACAATAGCCATTTTGTATGGCACACCTTTTCCAGCGTACATGTATATTATGATCCCATTTCAGTGACCTAATCTAAAACAACCTATAGTCATTAGTCAGTATTATTCAGGATGGTGTAAGGATTCTAATGATACCCCATAAATTCAATTTTTTTCAGGCATTTGGAAGTTATGATGGAATAAACTCACATATAAACACAAATAAACTCTGAAACCATAACACTCCTTGTTTTTGCCAATCGTGATATAAGGAGTTTGGTCATAGACTGGGCCTCTCAGCATTCCTGTGGATTGCATTACAGGCAAACCTAGGTAGGGTAGTATTTCGGCTTTGAATATAACATATCAAAATTGTTCACGAAAAATGCTTTGAAAGGATGTACACGCGGCTACAGCTGGTCCAATTCATCTTCGTTCGAACAGCCATATCACGTGATAAATAAATATTGAAATTCAGTTTGTTAGTACTCGATGTTTGTTCGTGTTAGGACTTCAAACTTGTTATTTTCACGTTATCTTTTTTTGTTACGATTTCGAATGTAATACAAAACAAGAATGAGTTCGGAAACACGATTCATCATAAAATTCTGCTGTTCTCCGTGAATGATTCGTGGAAGACAAAGCGAACGACATTTATCATGTTATCATGAAACGAGTCGCAAGGAGTCATTAGATTCAACCGTGGCGTGTGTGATCCCTTCAAGAGACCTATGTCCAGTAGTGGACGTCTAACGGTTGTGATGATGAAACTGAAAATCCCTTCGTAGTCCTCCCGTAGTAGTGTATAATACGTAGTTTAGTGAATCGTATAGTACCTACGTCCTACATGCTCTTCTACCAACAAGTGTAAATTAAAAATTCATAACACCCCCGACAAGTGAAGGTTACAGTAACTAGAAAAGAGCTGATAACTTTCAAACGGCTAAACCGATTTTCTTGGATTATAGCTAAGAACACTCTCGAGCAAGCCACCTTCCAAACAAAAAAAAACTAAATTAAAATCGGTTCATTAATTTAGGAGCTACAATGCCACAGACAGATACACAGATACACACGTCAAACTTATAACACCCCTCTTTTTGGGTCGGGGGTTAAAAACAGAAACCAAGTTGCTTATATTGTATGCTATAAAAATTCCTCGATAGGATAGTAGGTAGGTACGAAACATACGAAACTTCATATCATTACTAACAATATAGGAATAATTAAAAATTAGCTTAACCTCTATACTTATATTTCATTTTCCGGAACGAAATAAGAATTAATTCCTTTACACCTTTGTCTCTAAATTTTCCTAAAAGTAGTAAAAGGACGCTTTTTCTTCAAAATATTACGTGCCTGATTAAAGTAATAATTTATTTCCTGGAAATTTATTTTTAAGATAAAATATGATTTACGAAATTCTAATCCCAATTATATTATGAATGTCAAAATTCTAATGTATGGATTTGGCTGTGAATGGGGATAGTTTATATTATCTATATTAACACTTAAGCTATTTTTAATCCCGGAAAATCAAAGAGTTCACGCCGGATTAACCTATATCAATGCAATGTTACTCCTTCACGCCACAATGGCTGAACCGATTTGTCTGTTTGGAATAAAGATATAAACCCTGAATTAACAATTAGGGTACATTATATCCGGCTACCAAAGAATTCCCACGGGATTTCTTAAAACTTAAATCCACATGGACAAAGTCGCGGGCATCAACTAGTGTGTTCATAATTTGAAAATATTATGTAACAGCTTTATGTAGATTATAAAAAGGAAAATATGTGAAGTTTTAGTGAACCATGAACTTTTATTCGTCGGGATCCATTTATTGCAATGGTAGAGCTGCAACGCAATAAATTCAATAGCGGGCGTAAAAATCCAATATCAAGATTTTATGCGACGGTTATTTGCTTTCACTGCCACTGTACTGTGCTTGATACAACACTACCAGTGTGAATTATTAGAATTTCGAGTTAGGTATATAGCCACTTGAATCGCAATCAATTTAATAATAATTTCAAGTTGTAAAGCCTTTTTTAAGCTCAATATCTATGGAAATTAAAAAAATTTAAAAGAAAAATAAAACCGACTTCAAAAACCACAAACACTAAAAAGTAAAAAATAACTTTTGTTTAGCCACACGTGTAATGTACCTAGGTATGAAGTCGAGCGAACATATTAAAACAAAATTAGAAATCCAAGAGTGAAGCTCGCCCGACTTCACATTTTTTAAGGGATCTCTAAATGTTTTGAAAATAAAATATGACTTGTGTCACTTAAGAATAATGTAGCTTTCTACTGGTGAAAGAATTTTCAAAATCGATTCATTAGTTCCAGGTATTACTTGCTTCAAATAAACTTACACACTTTACCTTTTTATAATACTAGTAAAGGTGCAAGAGGCTACTTTTTATATCGATAAAATAAACGGCTTCATACCTACTGGAATTTTAATCCACTTAGAAATAGTTCATGAAATGAATTGAATTTATTTCATGTAGACCATCTTGTGTCACTGGCTCTACCACCGTGCACCGGTTCGGGAAGAAAAATCTGCTGAGAAGAATTGTTACTATATTTAGTTATACAATATAATATAAGCAATATAACTATTACACTACCTTGTGGGCTACTGAATGCAAAGCCGACCGATTCCATGCAAACTTGTCCTTAAGAAATTTGACAAAAAAAAGTTTATATAAATACCTATATTATAAACAGTAATTAACAACTCACGAAACATTATAGTCTAGGTCTTCGGTATTTTGGGCACATAAATAAAATACAACAAACCCTTTTTATAGTAAGTTATTTTAATCAAGTGAAATCTAACTATCTAAAGTAACTTTTTTTCTTTTAATGTAAATAGGAGGCACGTTTCAATGTTGGTATGAGTATTTTTGGATTTTCAGAGCTTCTACAATATGAAAAAAAGTTTGAATCTGAAACTCTGGAGAAACTGTAGCTTACCATATCGTACACGGAACATCTTGTTTGAACCATTCCCAGTTTCGCCAGGGACGTGAAAATGTGAATGAAATCCCTTTTCTTTTTGGGCATTTAATGTTACGAAGTTCAACGGCTTTGCAAGCACTTAGTTTTATGGGTCCCTAGGCTAGAAACGATGTCTATCCTCGTTTTAGTTTAGCCCATAAAAATAGGGCATGGATGTTACACGGTACTTTCATTAGTCAGCGTCAAAGGCAATGCTTTACTATACTCAGGCTTATTTTTTAAGGTATTCAAACCTTTTCATTCTGAGAGCAGACCCGTGCTCAGTAGATGGGTTGATCATGATGATGGTGATGATTTAAACCACTTTATTATTCCGCTATTTCCATATTTTTATGAAGTTCAACATTGACTAGTAATTCAATTTCAAAATTTGTTTATTTTCGGCATCTGTAAGAGGCTGTAGCTTGTAGCCTTCTTTTAGAGGTAGGAGAACTACCTCTGTGTCAGAGACACCGCTCTTCCATTTATTTGTCGCAAAAAGAAAATACATCAGTTTATTCTATGAAATGCATTAGTCACGGGCAAAATAGGACCAGGCTCCTCTTCCAAAAAAGGACCAGGTTATCCATAGTTATGTGCGTGTCTTACTGTTTTTGAGGTTATGATCAAGGTAAAGAATTATATAGAGTTTAATATGAAGCCTTTTATTCATTTACTTGGTTGTGTTCTAAAATCGGTCCGCATAGTTTCTTGTATCTGGCCAAGGACTAGTTGAAATTGTGTTGATACTCTATAGTTAGCTTGATACTTTTCACACAATTCCATGAAAACTGGATGTAGGTATTTTAATATCGAATGATCAAGAGTGGGAAACATGTGGTGCAGGGCGTGTTCTCCGAATAGTGTCATCACAGCGAATGTATTGCTATTTATGTCCTTTCGATCTAAAAGAGCTTCTACCTGATGTTCACCCCAATCTGGAGTCAAGCTCCTGAAAAGTAAAAATAAAAATTTGAATAAATAAAATATTTAACAAGAAAGCAAGAGTAGTAACCAGTTCCTATAACTACGTTTAAATTGATCGATTGCATAGCAACGAACAGACAAGTAAATAAACAAAAAGCGAGTTATAATATTGTATCGTCATCTAGTTCCAACCAGTGTTTAAAATTTCAAGTCGCCAGTTCAGAGGGCACTTAGTTTAAAATCGATTGCAAAATTTGTATTGAATAGACATACAAGTGCAAATTAAAAATTTATAACACCCCCGACAAGTGAAGGTTACAGTAACTAAAAAAAAGCTGATAGCTTTCAAACGGCTGAACCGATTTTCTTGGATTATAGCTAAGAACACTCTCGATTAAGCCACCTTTCAAACAAAAACAAACTAAATTAACATCGGTTCATTAGTTTAGGAGCTACGATGCCACTGACAGATACACAGATACATAGATACACACGTCTAACACCCTTCGTTTTGGGTCGGGGTTGAAAACGTGTTTAAAATAAATAGTTACTAACCGGGGCTCGTCACCATCTTTAATGGCATCTGGATGATGGTGGGCAGCATTAACTCCTATGGTGTAAAACACCAAACTGCCGGTACAGTTGATCCAAAGCCATGTGTAGAGCACATGTGGAAGAGAGCTGCCACTTGTGAACCACATACAAAGGGGTAATAGGAAGCCAATGGCGTCGTGCCAACGGTAATGTGCTTTGAAAAACCCTTCACGAAGGAATATGCTCAGAAATCTGGAATAAGAACACTTATTACAATACTAGCAGTTACACGTGATTTTATTCTGATCAAAGTAAGTTTGAGCCTCGATAGCTCAACGGTTGAGGAGGTTGAATTCCGAAAGATCGACGGTTCAAACCCCAACCGTTGCACTATTGTCGTACCCACTCCTGGCACAAGCCTTACGCTTAATTGGAGGGGAAAGGGGAGTATTAGTCATGATTAGCATGGCTAATATTCTTTAAAAAAAAAATAGTTTCAAAAATTTATCGCACCTTCCCCATCGTTCTACGCTTTTCAGATTTCTTTTTATTTTGTTTTATTCCGATATTTTTTTTCCTACATTGTCAAAACAAACCGAATTATAGTACTTAAGCAGATTTTTGCTGCCTGGGGACCTAAAATGAATTTGACTGTACAACAGGATTAAATAAATTCATTCTACTACTAATTGCAAGGGTAGATCAAGATATGTCTGACTTGTGATAAACTTAATTTAGATAAACTTATGTTAAGTATACCTTACATAAGTTTATGTCACATAAGTGATTTCGTTAAAAAAGACCGACTAGCTGATTCGTTCAAACTAACCGAGATATTTTATAGACATAAAAAAAATATGAGCTGAGTTGAGAACCGCCTCCTTTTTGGAAGTCGATGAGATAAGGAAAGTCAATATAAGTATTTAACATACTTAATATATTGACTTTCCTTATCTCATCATTATCTTAATCATCAACCCATAGCCGGATCACTACTAAGGGCGCATCTCCTGAGTTTGGCCATAATCTACCACGCTCGCTGGCCAAATGCGAACGGAAAACTTCACACACCTTTGAGAGCATTATTAGCACCTAGGCATGGTTTTTCCTCTTGCTTAACCGTTACAGCAAGTCATAATGGCTTAAAATGCTTATAGCTATGAAAAGTTAGAGCTACGTTGCCCGGGATCGAACCCCCGACTCCCAGACTAGGAGTACAACGTCTTATCCACTAGGCTATCGCAGCTTCCTTGTGTAGTACTTGTGTGTTTACCTTGTGTGTACTGCCTTACCCCTTCCAGGTTAGCCCGCTTCCTTCTTAGACTGCATCATTACTTACCACCAGGTAAGATTGCAGTCAAGAGTTCACTTGCATTGAATTACAAGTTTAAATTAAAAATTTATAACACCCCCGACAAGTGAAGATTACAGTAACTAGAAAAGAGCTGATTACTTTCAAACGGCTGAACCGATTTTCTTGGATTATAGCTAAGAACACTCTCGATCAAGCTGACTTTAAAACAAAAAAAAAAAAAAAAATTAAAAACGGGTCATTCGTTCAGGACCTACGATGCCACAGACAGATGTACAGATACACACGTCAAACTTATAACACCCCTCTTCTTTTAGGGTCGGGGGTTAAAAAAAAATGTTACGAATTGAGGTGAAAACCGCATCCGTACGAAGTCAGAGCGAGTCCACTAGTCACTTATAAAATCTGCAATTAGCTTTGTTCTAGACTTTGCAATTTATATGTACCTATATCCAATCTGTATGTTGACGTAAAAGGCTAACCTCATTATCTATGTATATTTACTTGAGATCTATTTACATTGAAACACTGTACAATAATTCTTCTTTTGTCTTTCTTTCTTACCTTTTACTGAAGCTCAATAAAAATATGAAAGGGAAGAAAAGCCATTCAGTTAGAAAGCCAAGTCTTGCGTGCAGAGGTTTGTCTTTTCTTGGAGTAAAGAACAAATAGGGTTCAAGTGAACTTAATTCCAAGTCGTTGAGCGTATTTGTATGAAGATGATGAGAAAGAACATGAGATACCCTAAAATCCCTGAAAACAAAAATTGAAAATTACTTTCATTTTCCCAATAAAAAAATGATTTTTCCTAAAAAAATGCATTGTCATGGATAGTTTTGGCCAAAATCAAACTGAGATTATGTCTAGGTCAAAAATAAATTATTTCTTAGTACTAATTTGATACAGGGTCTCCAAAGTTCGTAAAATTCACTTCCACTGTTAGTTTTAAGCTTGCTAACCTTTCAAATTATCGTTATAGCTAAAAAGTATGTTAAATTACGTCAAATGACGTAACATCTATGTATTTCATACATATGGCATATTATTGTAAATTGTAAATAGAACACTTGAAAAGAGCAACCGCCGAGTTTCTTGCTGGCTCTTCTCGGTAGGAACGGCATTCCGAACCAGTAGTAGATTATTTTGACGATTCAAAAGCACTTGTAAAAGTTTAATTGAATAAAAATATTTTGAACTAGCTGATGCCCGCAGCTTCGCCCGCGTGGATTGGTCAGATCCCCTGCAGCATCAGGATTGAGGAGTTGGACTCCAAATTTTTTATGAAACAATGTCGCAAAGTTCCTCTATCGATTAAAAAAGAAATGACGCAAATCGGTTCAGAAATCTCGGAGATTTCGGTGTACATAGGTAGAAAAACACAACTCCCTTTGTGAAAGTCGGTTAAAAAAGTAGCCTATGTTACTTCCTGGTCAATTCTCTACTTGTCTGTGAAAATCCCGTCAAAATCGGTTCAGCCGTTCCCAAGATTAGCCTTTTCAAACAGACAGACAGACAGACAGACAGACAGACAGACAGACAGACAAAAATTTTAAAAACGTGTGATTCAGTTATAGTATCGTTCAAATAACCATATGACCTTAATATGCGGTAGTTATTTCGAAATTACAGACAGACACTCCAATTTTATTTATTAGTATAGATACAAGCTGACATTTGATAAAAAGTTGCTGATTTGACTAGCTCATGCCTATTACAGCACAATTATTATTTTTTGAAGCTTTCAATGAAGAATTATTACATTCAGTAGCGATGTTTGGAGCTACTTTTTCGAAATTTTATTCGCGTGAATTTAATTTTTCAAAAACCCTAAGGTAGGTTTTTTCTGGGATGAAAATAGTCTATGCCATTCCCCAGGTCTTGCAAAAAATCTCGTGGATACGTTGATCTACAGCTACGTGATTGAAGGACAAAGACGTGAAAGATGCCCTGTCATCCCACCGGAACCATTTGTTTTTCCGGGATAAAAAGTAGCCTACGTCACTCTCTAGGTGTTTTAATATATCCACGCAAAAATACGTCGATCCATTCCTCGGTTGCGGCGAGATTGAAGGATTAAAAAAATTAATAGAAAAGTAGAGGTAACTTAGGCAACATTTACACTTGGTAGTATTAGTTTTGCAAAATCGGTAGCTTTTCAGAATGTTATCTAAAGCTAACTTCACGTAGGTATACAAACAGCAAACGATGAATCATTTTACCCATATTATAAATGCGAAAGTGTTTCTTTTGTCCTTCAATCACGTCGCAACGAAGCAACGGATCGACGCGATTTTTGAGTAATTTCGTGTTACAATCGGCTACTTCTTATCCCGGAAAATCAAAGAGTTCTCTGCTCTTTTCTCTATCCAACCAGTCTCTAGTCACACTAATATCACACTTCACACTAATATTATAAAGGAGAAAGTTTGTATGTGTGTGTGTGTGTGTGTGTGTGTGTTTTAGAATGGCAATAGATTATACCCTGGATTAGCACATAGGCTACTTTTTATCCCGGAAAATCAAACAGTTCCTACGGGAATTTTAAAAAACCTACATCCACGCGAACGAAGTCGCGGGTATCAGCTAGTCAACCATAAAGTTGACAAATAATTTCGGAACACTTACCTATAAGACCACATGCTCATGTTAAAAAGATACATCCTCCAATTGGTTCTACGATGTATGAAGTTATGGCACGTCACCGTCAACGTAGCAAGACTCAATGATGCAATAATGTACCAGAATGTCGCTAGCCAATAGTTTTCGCATCGACAAGCCAAACCAGAGCTGCACAGAAGCGTCGCAAATATTCCATCGGTTATTCTATCTGCAGTTGCAGAGGCATCCTTTGGTATTTTCTTCAATTCGTCATAGACCACCCGCTTAAGTGTTCTATAAAATCCGTTTTCGTGGAATGTAAATGGAGAGTTTCGTGGTGTTTTTGCATCCCTCACATAATATTTGTTCAGCATTTTCTCTGTTGAAGGATTTATGTGGTGCGCTTCAAAGGCCTCCGTTATATCCGTGCCCTGAGACAACATGAGAATGTATTTAATTACCATCTTCAGGTTCCATAATGTAGTAGAGGATTTATTGTGGCCTGGTCTAGTTACGACAATACTTATCTAATCGTTAGTGCTAGTTAAGCAACGCTGACCCAAGTTGGTAACTGGTTGGGTGATTAAAATTGAAGGTCATATTCCGCCGGCACGTCAATACAATGGTCTTTATTAGTATCATAGCTACGATGCCACAGACAGATACACAGATACACACGTCAAACTTATAACACCCCTCTTTTTGGGCCGGGGGTTAAAAAAAATGGAAGAATGTTAAACTGCGCGCATAAATTAAAAAATATTCGCTTCTTTGCCATAATAATAAGAAGTATTTAAATACAAAGATTTCTACTGTTTGTAAGATTCCAGATGGAAGTGATAACTACAAAGTCATTACAACTCGCTTTAATACTAAAACAGCGGAAGTTTCTTTTGCGCTTTGTGGATTTATTCTTATTTGAAATAGAGGGGCGTTTAACGATTCCCTCTCTCTCCCTCTAAATCATAATCCTCATTGCTGAGAGTGATCCGATTGATCACATAATAGTGGGAAGTTTATTGGGGTTGTCTTATTATACGTATTAGGTTGGGTTTCTAGTCCCTTCGCTTGCGACTTGACTACTTATATTAATTTCATAACTGATGTTAGTGTTAATTAACCGGGAACAGGTTCATTTGTGTAACATGTTTTTAATTTAAAAAAAAAACAGTTTTAAACAAGCTTGAACACATTGTTTTTTTTCAGGAATAGGTACTTAAATCCCAGATTTTCAAGAATATGTACTTAAATCACGCGGGCAAAGCCGAGGGATTTTAATAAAACGATGTAATTACACTCATAATCAAAATCCGTTTTTTTTTAATGTAGACATTTTTGGCGCACTGAATACAAATCTAAGATTATGACCCAACAAATAACAGCCTAAAATTGTACTGAAATTGAGTCTTAAGCCACTCACCTTAGTTAATTCTAGCCATTCTTCACCACCGGGATGTTTCTTTACAAAATCCGTAAAATCGTATAATTTATCATGCACCCTCCAAAGTCCTTCTGCGCCGTCGTCCATAGCTTTGCCAGTAAGCCATTGTAAAGGGTCTCTAAAACCTTCATCTCTTAAAGACGGGTACTTCAGTTGAGGGAAACTGACATGAGTTTTTTTTTGCGCGGCGCGTTCTTCGGCTCCTTGAATCCAGTCTGATTCTTTTGGAGCCATTTCTAATAGCTAATTCATAAAAGAAGCTGTGTAAAAATACAAGCCTGTGTTAAGGAAACGAAATGACTTGACAAAGTGAGCTGCATTGGATTAGATAACGCTGATTATATACATGCGACTTCTACGCGGTTAAACTAACAGGTCATATTTTGTTTAAGTAGCGCGTGATAAGTAATTTTTATAATTACTATAATCACTTCTATTATCGTAGTAGGTACGGTACATATTATGCACAATAGAGACAATGGATTTGGAAAATATGTTTGTCATATTATTCAATTGCCATTTTTTAGAAAAAAATCGAAAGAGCAGACAAAAGACAGAGATCTTTTTTTTCTCGTGAGTAAAGTCCGTTATGGATACCACCGGTCACTGCCACTGTGCCCGCAGCTTTGCCCGCGTGGATATAGGTTTATAGAAATCTCGTGGGAACTTTTGATTCCCCAGGACCGCAATAGCCCGTCCCCGGGAAAACATTTAAACTGACAATCCTTTAAAAATCCCGAGAGATTAGCAGTTCCGAAGATTAGCTCGTTCAAACAGACAGACGGACAGACAGACAGACAAAATTTTTAAGAATGTGTGATTCAGTAATGGTATCGTCCAAATAACCATATGAGCTATAGTCTATCTGTCTATGCACGCTTCATCTGCTACTAACTCAGGTTCAATATAGGCACTGCACGATATTTTTCATCCTGAACAACAAAAAATTGTTCGGGATAGGGAACAGTAGTTTTTGTCGATGTAATCATATTTCCATATACCATCATTCAATCAAATTTCAACCGATTTTGACCTTACCTTTTTTTACAAAGTTTCATTATTTCCCTATTCGTAACAGGTTCGCTGCCATACACAGAAAATAAACTACACTACACATTCAACCTCAGTAATTAAACCGGATATTAAGAAAAAGTTTTAAACCGATGTTTCGACCAAACTTCTCTTTGCGCGATAGGTTTGTTGTTGAACGCCAAAGGAAATTCCTCAAAGCTTTGGCTGTTACTCGCGCCCGCGCCAGCATGAAAAACATTCTGTGATCGAGGGTGGCTGAGAAACTTTATTTTTTAGCTGATAAAAAGAAATTAAAATCTAATAAAATCTCTCTCTGTCTCAGTTCTTTCTAATACCTTTTTTTTTCTCTCGTCTGGCTTTACACAGATTAGCCAATGCCAAGTTTGTAGTTATTTACAAGTTAGGGAAACTATGTAAGTATGGACGCGCGGCGCCCCTTTAGAGAGCTTCCCAGTCAGTTCAACCATCAAAAAACACCAGTAAAACACAAAAACCGGCCACTTTTGACAAAAAACACTCCAAAAAGGCACCGCAGCGCGCCAGCAAACGCCAACACAGCCGAAGTCCGACTTCTCTCTAATACCTACTTACGTACCTACTTGGTATTAATTTTATAATCTTGTTATGTGTTCCTTAGGTCCGTGAGTGCAGGTAGATGCTGGAGTTAAGGTGAAGCACATAAAAGTCCAATTTAATAATTCAATTTATTTATGCTATTCATACAGTTGAGCGCCAGGAGGGACTTCGATTAGGGTGATAAATCAGGCTCCCTTCCACACCAAAGATGCTAGCCTCAGACTATCTCAGGGTTCGTTCATACAATGTTGTCTGTCCTTATTTTAAGGTCCCGCGGTAGAAGGGCGTGGCGTTAGGATCACAAATTGACCAATATCACATATGCAGGTAGTTGCTGCATCTTTTTAACACTGAACCGCTCACACACGATGTCAATTAGCGAATCCGCTCGTTTCCTATTTTAAATCGAACCTAAATCGAATTCTTAAATCGAATTTAAATGCTCTTCAAAGGATGACGAACATACTACTATATCATCTAGATATGCCCACACATTTTCATGTTTAGATTGAAACAACATGTCCATTAGTCTTTGCTGTGACTGCGAGGCATTGACCAAGCCAAATGGCATGACCTTAAATTGGAACAATCCCCTACCTGGTATTGCAAACGCTGTTTTCGGCTTGCTAGAATCATCTAATGGCACCTGCCAAAAGGCCGCCTTTAAATCTATCGTACTCAAATACCTAGCATTACGTAGACTGTCCAAGATGGAAGACACGCGAGGCAAAGGGTATGTATCTCTCTTGGTGACCTTGTTGAGTTGTCTGCTGTCCAAACATAACCTATTGCTACCATTAGCTTTCTTTACTATGAGGACAGGTGAACACCATGAGCTGAACGAAGGTTCTACAACATCTTTTTCAAGCATATCATCTAATTCTTTTTCAATTTGTTGCCTTATGACTGGTGAGAAATTGTATGGCTTTTGATAGATAGCTTTATTCTCACCCGTATCAATATTGTGTTTGATTATATGTGTTCTGCCTAGTCCTTCACCTATAGAGTTCTTCATTTCATCAATCACTTTTAGAAGTTCATCGTGCTGAAACTCATCTAGGTCATCTTGTGATATTAGCGTATTACCCGTATTCATATTGATGGCATTTATTTCGCCCTCTTTAAGCATAATGTCACTTTTGAACTGAAACGTGATGCCAAATAAATCAAAGAAGTCCTTTCCCAATAGTATATTTTGCACTAGCCCAGGCATAACCAGCATTGACATTACATGAGACTGACCATCAAAATTGACCGGAACATCGAAGAAATCCAATATTGTATGTTTGGTACCATCCGCAGTCGAGATATAGTTTATGGTAGTGTTTTTATGGTATGACTTTAATCCCAATATTCTTAAGGTCTCTGCAAATTTCGGATTGATTACTGTTGTATTGGCCCCAGAATCTAAGAGGCCCATACATTTATATTCTAGGATGCTCAACAACACATATGATCTGTTGTCATTTTCTTTAGACAGCGTGAGGTGACCTAATTCCTTAAAGCCGAACATGTTACTAACTACGCCTAACCAATCCTGCCATTCTTTACTATTTCTACTTAGGGGAAAGTTCACTTGGCAGGTTTCTTGCTTTCCCCGACCTCGTTTTCCTTACAAGAGCAGTCTTTTGAGGTTATTCCAAACCGCCCACATCTATAGCAAAACAGACGTTGTTTTGGAATTGTGCATGACCGAAATAGATGACCTGTTTCTCTACAGTTCCAGCAACGTTTCTTATTTCCCTCAACCATGCTATTTTTAATTGCCAAAATAGTGGTGTCCGCCATCTTTACCTCCTTCACTTCTTCCGTTTTATAAGCGAGGTCAGGTTCTAAAGTGTTCTTTCGTGATTTTGGTTCTTCAAATTTTTCACAGCTTATCTTTGTTCTTTCCAGCACTCTAAGTACATTTATTAAGTCTCCCGTTGAGGAGAAGTGATCTCTGCACATGGCCCTTTGAAAGTAAGGCTGTAGATTTTTTAAAATGATTGTGATCTTCCTTTGTTCTGAAATTCTTTCCGGTAACCTGTTGAACATATTTTGCATTATCGATATATAAATTATAGCAGACTCATTTCTTCCTTGAGTTCTAGCCTTAATTTCGTCCAATAATTCTTCCTGGTAACATGGAGGCTCAAACGTTCTCTTTAGCAATAACGTCAGTTCTTCCCAGCTCAGAATATTCTCCCTATTGGCTCTATACCAAATCAATGCGTCACCTTCGAAGAAGTCTATCGCGTACTGCCATAAGTCCCTATCCGAAGCATTTCTAGCATCTTTAAGCTCATTTACCCTTTCGATAAATGCATTCACACTGATTTTATTATTATTTCCTGAAAATTTTACTCCCCACTGATTAATAGGAACTAGTTTACGTTTACGATCCTCATATTCAGTAACTGTCGATGAGCGAACAAGTTTGTTAGACCTAATGGTTGTGGCAAGTAGTTTTGATGTTTCCAGCTTATCTTCAAAGTTTACCGATCTATCAGCTTCATCATCCTGCCTACTAGTGTCCCTTGAGTGCTGACCGGCTTGTGACTCTTTCTCTAATTTCCTTATAATTGTCTCCCCAGCTGTACCTAAAGTCTCCTGTAAAATTCGCTTATCATCTGAGGTAAGATTTCCTTCTTCTTCAACTTTATCATCCTGTTCTTCTAGCTGCGCTAATAAATTATCGATTTTAATTCTATAGCTTTCTCTCCGTTCTGTGGCTTTATCTGAATCCGGGACTATAAAATCTATTCTATTTTTAACATGATATAATCTAGAAACTAAGCGCCTAAATAAATTTCTATCCGGCTTTTCTGTAATTTCTGAAATGTAACTTGTCAAAGTTTCGATCTTTGACTTACAGACGTCTAACTCACCCGTAGGATTCTCAAAGCTTTGTTTTGGGGCTTTAATCTGATATGAGTAGTCACCTTTTTCTTCCGAGGACATTAATTCCTTTAATAACTTTTTCAAAATCGGGACAACGCTCTTAATATAAACCCCTCGACTCGCAAGTTCGAATTCCAGCTCATCTTTTAGTAAAAAGTTTACATCCATTTTAATAGTATCTTAGTAAGTAGATCTTAGTAAGTTAGTAAGGTGATCACGTATGACAAATAAAATGACTTATGAGTAGCTGTTATAGCCTATTTCAATTAAAAATGTCAATACTAGTTACTTAATATAAAACATTCCACAAGTGTATTACCAATAATTCAGAAATCCATTAAGTATTACTTCCTATGAAGTACCACACCTAAGACTTAATTATTCTTCTTATAATACTAGGTGCGTATTTATTTCTCTAAAACTTCATTAAGCGATCGATAATTCATGAAACCAAATCAATTATATACAGTACAATTATTTATCATCTATAATAAACTAACACAATACAAGCAATAACATATACGCGATACAGACATTCATAATTTACATGCAATACCTACAAACATTCATAATTTACCATTAACTAACACAAAAATCACATAAGCTAAGTCAGATAATTTTATCTACTAAAATAAAATTATTAAGACTTAGCGTGTAACATGCCTTATATTACCAACCTAAATACCTATTAATTCTTGTTACGTTTACCTACTTCTATTGTGTTGACAAGGTGGGTAACTTTTAACAAATATACGAGCCTAGGCAAAATACCATTTCATTTGGATAAATAGCTAGTAAACTGTAGGTAGACAAAGTATGTATTTCAATAGCTATTATCTAAGTATCATGCGGGTTACACAAACTTATTGTGTAGGTAGGTAAGTGTCCATTGGCCGACGGGTGCATGACATTATTCTATAATAGCCTTATTGAATCTTTACACTGACTAACGAACTTATGGAATAACTATTGTTCACCTTTATTTCACTGTAAATCTATCACAATCACAATGTTATTATTTTACGTGGGCGCCATATGTTATGTGTTCCTTAGGTCCGTGAGTGCAGGTAGATGCTGGAGTTAAGGTGAAGCACATAAAAGTCCAATTTAATAATTCAATTTATTTATGCTATTCATACAGTTGAGCGCCAGGAGGGACTTCGATTAGGGTGATAAATCAGGCTCCCTTCCACACCAAAGATGCTAGCCTCAGACTATCTCAGGGTTCGTTCATACAATGTTGTCTGTCCTTATTTTAAGGTCCCGCGGTAGAAGGGCGTGGCGTTAGGATCACAAATTGACCAATATCACATATGCAGGTAGTTGCTGCATCTTTTTAACACTGAACCGCTCACACACGATGTCAATTAGCGAATCCGCTCGTTTCCTATTTTAAATCGACACCTATGCCAAATTAAAAGGATAAATTACAAAATATAAAATGTGACTTTTCATGAGTGGGAATCGAACCTGCGACATCCTATCTACTACGCGGCAAGCAGACGGCTGTTCGCCCGCTGCGCTGTGGCTGGTTACTTAGTTGTTAGTAAAATCTTTAACGATTACTAGAATCTCATATCAATCTACTAGCTGATGCCCGCAGCTTCGCCTGCGTGGATTTAGGTTTCTAAAAATCCCATGGGAACTTTTGATTTCCCAGGACAAAAGTAGCCTATCCGTAATAGCCCGTCCCTGGGATGCAACGTGTTTCTGTACCACTTAAAACATTTAAACGGATGATCCTTTAAAAATCCCGAGGGATCACCAGGATTTAAGAATGCAATTCCTTACAGCATCAGGGTTGAAGAGTTTGGCCCTCGAGGTCAACAACAAAGTCTTCTTCAAAATCAATCAATTTATAACCGACAGTGTCTAAATCCCATCACGCAAATTGGGTCAGAAATTTCGGAGATACCGGTATTCATGTAGAAAACACAACTCATCCATTTTTGGAAGTCAGTTAAAAAAGTAGCCTATGTTACTCCTTGGCTAATCCTCTACTTGTCTGTGAAAGTCCCGTCAAAATCGGTTCAGCCGTTCCGAAGATTAGCCTTTTCAAACAGACAGACAGACAGACAGACAAAAATTTAAAAAACGTGTGATATGGTATAGTTTAAATAACCATATGAGCTTAGTATTATGAGGTAGTTATTTCGAAATTACAGACAAACACTTCAATTTTATTTATTATATATATAAAACTATAATACTTATATAGATTTGCAGTGTCCCAAGATAACAATTAAAATGCCATTGTTATAACTATTGATCAATATAAACAATCACTTCAACGGCCGTATTTTATAAATGCGTGTGTTTGTTTTTTTGTTTATTTCTTTGTTAGTCTGTCCTTCAATCGCGTCATGAGCATGACGGAGCAACGTATCGACGTTATCCGAGATATTATATATTAAAATTAAGATATATAATATATAGAGAATATATTATATTAAGATTCAAAAGAACTTGTAAAAGTCTAATTAAATAAAAATATTTTGAATTTGAATTTGAATTTTGCATGGGTGCATCTCCATACAAACGTAAATACGCTTACTATTTCTATTTTTTGTTGTTCTGGATCCGTAACTAAGCCATATATCGATTTATCTCTCCATTATATAATGCCCAACAACTAGTTTAGCAAAATTGTATTTACTATAAAAGTTATGGTCCTTGAAAAATCTCTATTTGAGACAACTTCGAGCTTAAATAAACTATATAAAAAACCGTGCAAGTGTGAGTCGGACTCGAACACGAAGGGTTCGGTACCATCCTAAAAGATATACCTAACACCTTTATCTAGAACTCTGTAAGTTAATAACAGTCTGCGCCATCTATATGTGATGTAGTGAATCAAATTTTTCGTAAACACATTTTTCGTAAACACACACGGAGTTCGGAAGCCGCTACGTCAGCTCCAACTTCGAGGCCAGAGCATAGAGTGGCAGACTTCGGTGTGCTATTTGGGGTGCCGCATCGACTGTAACCTAAACATGGTTCCCACGGTGGACCACGCCGTGAACCACGCAAAGGCGGCCACGTCGATGCTGTACCAAGTCCTCACCTCAAGACTATCACCGAAGACCAAACTTCGAATTTACGGAGCCTATGTCCGTTCGCGCCTGACGTACGCGGCCCCTGCGTGGTACGCTCTTTGTTCGGCTTACCAGAAGCGCCGGCTACAGGTTCAACAGAACAAGTGCCTGCGCCTGATTGTAGGAGCTCCGAGGTACGTCAAAAATGACGTCATTCATCGGGACACCAAGACGCCCACCGTGGAGGAGTACGTCCACGCACTTGCGCGGCGCATGTTTGCCCGCGCGGACCATGGACCGTACATACACCTCCGTGGGATAGCACCGCTACAACACAGACCACCCAATGGGCGTCCTCTACCTCGTGAGCTTCTGCAGTCACCCGCACCAGCGCAACTTGCTGGTGAAGATGATGACGACGAGGACGACGCAAGCATTACTGGACCTGACAATAGCCCCGTGCGCGATGGCGAGTCCATCGCCCACAGTACGGGGGCCCTGGATCCAACACACATCCGAGACCTCGAGGCCCAAAGCCAAGAAGGCAGGCCTTAGCCGATAACGGCTTAAAGGACGTTACCGGGGAAGTGTTCTTCCTCGCGCCACACCCGGGCAAGGAGGCCACGCCTCGAGGCCCGTACCCCCGTCTTGACATAGGTCAGATGGAGAAGACCCCGCTGCTGATTTTTTTAGGCTTCCGTACCTCAAAAGGAAAAACGGAACCCTTATAGGATCACTTTGTTGTCTCTCTGTCTGTCTGTCTGTCTGTCGGTCTGTCTGTCCGTCCGTCTGTCCGTCCGTCCGTCCTTGTACTCCTATACATACAAGTAGCGGGCATCAGCTACTAACTTTAATAAATTATCATTATACCCATCCTTGAACCAATTTCCAGATTTTATCAACGTCTTTAATAACAGTGGGTCTATTGGCGACACTAAATAATATTGTATTTAATAATACAAGCTCAATAAGTTTGCACGACTAGCATCTTTATATAGACAAAAATTCAGATAATAATATATTGATAACGATATTAAATTTTATATAAGACGCAGTGAAGATACAAAAATTTTTACTTTGGAGCATCCGTCACTGTGTGAAACGTGTCGACTTTATTATGAAATCGTTATAGCTACGTACAAGTAAAATTCATAAGAATGGCACCAAAAGGAACAGATTATTTAGAAATAGCACACCAAAGAGCTATTGAAAAGAAAACTCATGTCAGCTTTCCACAACTGAAGTACCCGTCGTTGAGAGACGAGGGCTTAAGAGATCCGTTACAATGGCTGCAGGGGAAATCTATGGACGATGGGGCAGAAGGGCTGTGGAGAGTGCACGATGGTTTGTACGATTTAGGAGAGTTTGTGGAAACCCATCCTGGTGGAGCTGAGTGGTTGGAACTAACGAAGGTACGTAATTTTATATTTGTCTAGTCCTACCTACTGCCTTTCTTCTCGCACTAAACCTGTTTTTTAGAGTTCCGTACCTCGAAAGGAAAAACGGAACCCTTATAGGATCACTTAGTTGTCTGTCTGTTCGTCTGTCCATCCGCCCGTCCGTCGTGTCGGTCAAGAAACCTCTAGGGTACTTCCCGTTGATCTAGAATCATGGGCAGATAGGTAGGTCATATAGCACAAGTAAAGGAAAAAAATCCGAAAACCATGAATTTGTGATTACATCATTAAAATGTGTTTCAATTTTCAAAGTAACATAACTATACCAAGTGGGGTATCATTGTAAGGCGGGATCTAAATGAAACACGGGACGTTCGATAAAATACTGTCTTTATTCTAATGATTACACGCCTTATATACTTATACTCTACATCTCCCATCCTTTTATAAAAAAAATTTGTATGTAAACATAATTTTTTTTTCGATATACAGATTGGTTAAATACATTATTAGCTTAATAATAAAACTTACTCACTAGGATTGAATAATTTTGTACGATTCTTATGAACTATATCTAATTTACCATTTTTATTAATCTGCACATTTGGTGGCATGTCTTTGACCACTTTGTAAGGGCCTAAATAAACACTATCCATTTTGCTACAATTTTCGTTTTTTATTAGAATTAAATCTCCTGGATTGTATACTATAGGATTAATACATTTATCATAAACAGATTTTCTACATTCTTTGCTTTTGATTAAATTTTCCCTTGCTTCTTTTTGCGACAATTGTAACCGATATTTTAATTCACATGGGTAATTTTCATGATTATATAATGGTTCTACCTCTTTAGTATTTAAATTACTGGGAAGTGAACAGATTTTTCCAAATACTAGTTCGTACGGAGTAAATTTAGTTTCAGAATGGACTGAAGTGTTATGCGAAAAACACCAAAAAGGAAGCCATTGGCTCCATGTTTCAGGATGACTATCTGTTTGTATGCGTAAAAATGAGTTTAGGTGTTTGTGAGAATTTTCCAGTGCACCAATGCTTTGGTGGTGGTAAGCTGTGGAAGTTAAATGATTAATTTTTAAAAGTTTACAAACCTCTTGAAACACTGAAGACATGAACTCCGAACCTCTGTCAGTTCCAATTTCCCGTGGGATCCCGTAGAGAAGTATGAAGCTATTTACTAAAGCTTGAGCTACCTCCTCTGATTTTTTAGAAATTAAAGGATGTGCTACCACATATTTGGTTAGCTCGCATTGCAACGTGAGTATATATTTGTTGCCGTAATTATCGCTATCTAGTGGACCTACCAAATCTAAGTAGACTTTCTCAAATGCTGTTGTAGCTGTTGAGGTTATTACCATCGGTTCTTTGGTATGTACTGCATGTTTTTCTTTTTGACACTTTTCACACTTTTTAACGAATTCTCTAACATCTTTCTGTAATCCTGGCCAGTAAAAATACTTTTTAATATTATTCAACATCCTTCTCATACCCGCATGGCCACTTGTGGGCAAAAGATGGAAGTCGTTCAGGATTACTCTTCTATCATCTTTATTTTCTATCCGTTGTACATCATTTAATATATAAAATCGTGTCGCGCACTTATTTTGTAACGATTTAACTTCACTTGTCAATTTTTCGATGAATATTTTATTACTTTTATTTTTAATTACATATATTTCGTCGACGTTTATTTGTTTACAGAGACTATCCAACTCCCTCACAAATGCGGCTCGCGTCAATTGTGATTGGAAAGCGGGATTAATAAAAATTGACAACTTACTTTCTACATAGCAAAACGCGTTTCTTTCCATAGTAATTTTACGTTGTCTTCTAAGACTTTCTAGTTCCTGTTTCTCTATAAATCTAAGTTCTACCGCTTCTCTTGGTTTATTATGACTTCCGATCACCGTTGGTTGATCAGGCCAACTGTGATTTGAAATCATATCGCACGGAGATTGCTGTTGCATTCTTTTCGCCTGTGCCCTAGTAGTTACGTTTATACTGCATTCGCTCATATTTTTTAAATCATCCGACGTAAAAGAAATCCGAGATAAGGCATCTGCAGCTGCATTATCTGAACCCTTTACGTATTCAACAGTAAAATCGTATTCTTCAAGTATTAACCTAAATTTCATAAGCCTACTTGACGGATCTCGCATATTGAATAAATAGATTAATGGACGATGATCCGTAAAAATTTTGAATTTACGACCATATAAGTATGGACGAAAATATTTTACCGCCCAAACTATAGCCAAAAGTTCTTTTTGAATAGTAGGATAATTTTGCTCATTTTTATTTAAAGCTCTGCTAGCATATGCTACTGGACGACCGTCCGAATTCGATAGTATGGCTCCTATCGCGTAACCCGATGCGTCTGTTTGTACAATGAACTCGTTAGCGTCTGAAAAATCTGGGTATTGTAATACTGGAGGAGAAACTATACAACTTTTTAGAGTTTGAAATGATTTTTGGCATTCTTCATCCCAAATAAAAGAGACATTTTTCCTACACAGCTTATGCAATGGATAAGCCTTTTCCGCAAAATTTGGTATAAATTTCCTATAATAGTTGACAAAAGCTGTGAATCGCTTGACCTCGTCAACAGACTTTGGACAAGGATAATTTTTAACAACTTCTATTTTCCCTGGATCCGGCAAGACACCTTCTTTTGATACCACATGTCCTAAGTAATTAATTTCCTTTTTGAAGAATTCGCATTTTGCGGGGTTAAGTTTAAGATTGACTTTGCGTAACCTCTCAAAAACATCCTGTAAATTTTTCGACTTTTCTGTCAAATTCCTCCCGAAAACAATTAAATCGTCTTGATAAACTAAGCATTTTTCATATGTAAGACCCGCCATAGCCATTGTCATCATACGAGAAAAGGAAGAAGGGCTGGTTTTCAATCCCATAGGCATTCTTGTTAGTTGGTACCGTCCCGAAGAAAATGCTGTATATTTTCGGCTGTCTTTCTCAAGTTCAACATTATGAAAACCTTGGTATAAATCTAAATGACTAAAATAAATACATCCTGACAAAGAATCTAGTATTTCAGTTATATTTGGAAGTGGAAATTTGTCGTCTTGAATACAGTTATTTAATTTCCTATAATCGATTACTAACCTCCACTTTTTCTCGCCAGTAGAATCAAGCTTTTTTGGAACTAATAACACGGGGCTACTCCATTCACTTGCACTCTCTTCTATAATTCCTTCCTGTAACATTTTTCCTATCTGTCTATCAATTTCTTTCTTCTGAGCGTGAGGTAATCTGTATGGTTTAGAAAATATAGGAGACACATTCGGTTTCAGAGTTATGGAGTGTTTATAAATATTAGTAGTGGCTAGTCTATCCCCTGATAAATAAAATACGTCACTATACTTTGCGCATAGGTTCCCTACAGAAATCTGTTCTTCATCATTTAGATGGTCTAATTGCAACGATGAAAACAATTTCTTAACACGATCAGCATTCGAATCGCAAGTCGTAAAGGCGCATATTTTATAATCACAAGCTCTATGAATAATTGGTTTGATTTCATTCAGTGTAAAATGATGCTCCGTAGTGTTTAATATTTTTATAGGTATTCTGCCGCATATTGGTTTAACCAGCGAACTTGCTAAGTAAATACCGTCATTGATATCCGACGCGCAGACTACGCAATCATCTGTGAAGTCTGTTTGTATATAGTGAATCGACTCGCATCTCGGCGGTATCTCCAAACGCTTATTGTCTACTATATTAATTGACAAATTAATTTTATTATTACAAGTAGTCAATGTTATTTGATTTAGATTGAAATTCAATACCGCTTTATATTTTGTCAGAAAATCTTGTCCGATGATGCCATTCGCTCTAATTGGCAAGTAATTAAATATATAAAATTTATTCTTCAGTTGATGCCCATTTACATCTAAGTTTAAAAAACAATATCCAAGCGTTGTAATCGTACCTCCTACACCTGTTATGGTGATGTTTTCTTTGCAATATGAAATCTGATTTTCTAGAACATGTTTATACTTTATAGCTGAGATCGATGCTCCCGTATCGAGTAACCAATTATATGAATGATTGTTTAAAGATAAACGAATTGAGCAATTACTATTACATGACAATATTTTAGTCACGAAAAAATTTTTCTTCTGCATTTGTTTGTTCCGGTTTGGCTTCCGGTTCTGATAAAACATTAACGTTTTTATAGCTCATCCTTTGATTTCGGTTATAATTATTATGATAGTATGACCTACCTCTGTATGAACGGCCGCGGGACGAAGCCTGCTGCTGGTGTTGGTTGCGAGGCCCGTTCCATCCACCGCGCCGCCCATTATTGTTATAAACTGCTCCCCGCTGAGGCCTACGCTGATAATATGTTGTGTTCGCGTATCCTCGCCGTCCTGCTGTAAAATTCTGCCTGAAACCCTTATTATGATGGTAAATACCAAGAACTTCGCCAAAACTTGCGGATGAAGACAGTTCTTCATCTTGTGCCGCCTGAATCGCCTCCTTGAGGGAACTGAAATTTCTTGACGCTATTATCGTGCTCATCCTTCGGTTTCGCAAGCCATCGGCAAATTTTTTTATCGCATGCTGTTCATTTATTGGTTTGAGAACATTGTAACATTCGGTATTCCCTTTGGCCTGTGACACCGTAAGGTTCACGAACAGGTCGGATATTTGCCTACCGTAATCTTTTATTGACAATTCATTCTGCCTAATTGTGTTAAGTTTGGTCTGAATGGCTGTTGCAGACTTTTGAGGTAATAAAACCCTTTTCATGTCACCCACTAACTCATCCACGCTTGAGTAGTCGGAAGATAATTCTAATTTTGCAGATTGGGATAATCTACTTTTTACCACAAAATTGACCAATTGTTTTTTGCACTCTGGTGCAGTTAGTATAGAGTTATAATACTCAATCCCATCAATTAGCTGCTTGGTATTAGCCTCCTCATCAGTCATGAGTGGCAATAAATTTAACGCAACTTTAATATCGAAAATAGCCATGGTTACACTATCTTTACTTCTACACACTTTACACAGCTCAATTACGTCAGTGTATGTACTCTGAAACTTTTCAATATATTTATAAATTAACTCTGAATCGCTACTTGATACTTTGCCTTTCTTAATATCGCTTGATATTTGAGATATATAATCAGTATATCTTATAAAAATATTATTTGCTTCACTTAATTTTTTACTCAGTAAACTCTCAGTTCTACGACTTGGACCTACCTTAATCAAGTATACTCTTACTTCTTTAATTTCATTACATAATAATTCTAAAGTAGATGCCATAACTTACAATAACAATAACATAAAATACGCAGTTTATCTCTATCGAATACATTTTATTAATTCTACACTTAAGTATCCATACCGTAATTTGATGCGTGATTGTCTCTTCAGTTCAATGCACTTATAGAATAATAGTGTCTGTAGTTATTAGTTAATTATACTCGCAATAGTTCTACACACGTTTACGTTATTGAAATAATGTTATTGTACCTCTGTCACTTTCTGCACAAATTTTGCACTATTTCACTTTTAAACTTCTGCGCTGACCCTAGGTGATTGCGGAATTGCACGCAGGAACGAACGCCGCAGGGTGTGATGGTGGAACTGCTGGTCTATCCACTCAAGATGACATTTCTTATAGAGTCTGTACACTGCATACAATACACCCAACAGCATTATTAACAACATAACCATTAAAATAATATTTGTAGTGTTAATATGCATCCTTAATTCTTCTACGGATGCCTCATTTGAACTGCCGCCGGCCGCGTTTTGGGCAATTACAATCTCTTCTCTGGAACTGCCTGCCCCCATTTTTCCTTCTAACTCTTCAACAGTCTTTTAACTTGTATTTAGCGTCGCCGTCCGCAGCATGATAATACAACTATTATAACGAGTATTATAATTAATGCAACACTTAGAAAAATTGTAGCCCAGTCTTTAAAAAAATTATCAATGTCCAATAGAACTTTTTTGCTTGATTCACACATGATGATGATGGTAGGTACTGCGCGGATGGCCCGGCTGCCGTTTAAGGCAGGGTCGCCATGTAAGGCGGGATCTAAATGAAACACGGGACGTTCGATAAAATACTGTCTTTATTCTAATGATTACACGCCTTATATACTTATACTCTACATCATATGTAAGGTTACCTGTACATTCTCAAACAGATTTTATTTATTTTTATGCATAGTAGTTTTTGATTTATCGTGCAAAATCTCGGAAAAACCCCCGACTACGGAACCCTCGATGCGTGAGTCTGACTCGCACTTGGCCGGTTTTTTTTTAATTTTATTGTTAGAAAATCTTCATCACTTTGTACGGAATATTATATTGCCATGAAGATTTCAAAATAGAAAATAAATCGTGGTAACCAATTTACTTGTTTTGTTTATTGAAATTATTGTATAGAGCAGCACGCACTCGAGGAAAAAATACACGCGAACGGTTTCAAACAATTTTTAACCCCCGACCCAAAAAGAGGGGTGTAATAAGTTTGACGTGTGTATCTGTGTATCTGTCTGTGGCATCGTAGCTCCTAAACGAATGAACCGATTTTAATTTTTTTTTTTTTTGCTTGAAAAGTGGCTTGATCGAGAGTGTTCTTAGCTATAATCTAAGAAAATCGGTTCAGCCGTTTGAAAGTTATCAGCTCTTTTCTAGTTTCCTTATAGAGGTTTTTGTGTCGGGGGTTTCAAATTTTGAGTTATTATGTTATAAAATTCTATACAGCAAATCGAGCGGTGAAATTTAGCAGTGCGTGCGCACTACGGCTTAGATGCTTTATTATACAGAATAATGCTTACAGAATGGCAATTTGCACTGTGCTTCTAGGAGGCAGTTGGGAAAAAATGCAGCGCTAATTTTAATGTAGATATTTAAAAAAAAAAACAAATTCCCTTAGATGCATAAAAAAATAATTTTGTGCCTTATATCAATACTAGCTGATGCCCGCGACTTCGTTCGCGTGGATGTAGGTTTTTTAAAATTCCCGTGGGAACTCTTTGATTTTCCGGGATAATCCAGGGTATAATCTATCTCCATTCTAAATTTCAGCCCAATCCGTTCAGTAGTTTTTGCGTGAAGGAGTAACAAACATACACACACACACACACACACACACACACACACACACACACACATACAAACTTTCGCCTTTATAATATTAGTGTGATTTTAATCTCCGCTCAACCTTTTAAATAACAATGAATTCGCAATTTTACACAGCTGTGTATGTTTGTATAATTTCAATCTCTTTTATCTGTGTCAGTCCGTGTGTACATTTATATAAGTCCTTGGACTAGAAACATATCTGGGGTCCTGATGTACCTATATTAATGTACAACTAGGCTTGATATATTTAGCTTTAGGATATTCCTTCAAATAAAGTAATGATTATTTTTAATGTGCTATTTTTTTCTAGTTCTCGACTGCGGCAAAGCCAAAAGGAAGGTTTTAGCAGTCTATGTATGTATGTTTGTATCCAAATTCTGTGTGTTCCACCGTAGTGCCTAAACTACTGGGGCGATTTTGATGAATGAGGTGTCAATTGATTCGTCGTAAAGATTCGGGTGACATAGGCTACATTTTATACGAAAAAAATTGACCTAAGGTATATTACATAAAAAAAGTGGAGGTCTCCAAAAATTTTTTTTGCTATCGAGTGTCAAATGAAAGAGGAGAAAATTCTGAGCTCATGAATATGAATGTACAACAACATTAATGTACCAAGCGACAGAAAAACAATTTTACTCTAATATTATTTCAGTTTTTACTAAGACGATCGCAGTCGGGTTTTAGTTTTCAACTTTATCTCGTTGTTATTCGAAACTTCGCACATCACTTGACCTCATAAAAGATACGGTGATAAGCTTTTCTATAGTATTCCCTATTTATAATTAAGATAATTATTGATATAATTTCAATGATTTTCTAAAAAGAAAATATTTAACGTAAACACAAATGAACTTAATTAATATGAATTATGTCATAATCTTAGAAAATAAATATCATAGTATTGACCTATTTCATAGAATTTTTAACAGCGGTCTCTCCGTCGGTCGCCCAATACAAACATGGTCTCCGATGTACATTTTTCAGACACGATTTTGGAACTAATCTATGTATGTGGTTTGCCAGAATTCCGTAAAAATAACTAGCGTTAAAATAACACGGATGTAAAGATTTGTAGAGGTATGTAATACTTTCTTGAGACTGTAACTTTGAAATTGAACATTTAACGTCAACCTGGAAAACTACAGACATATGTAGATATTAGATCATAGAACATATTATATCTATAGTAGGTACGTGACAGGTCGAGATGGCAATTGGGGTATGAGGTGGGGGGACGCCCGCCCCGCACACACACACATTAGCCGCACTGGGTTAGCGTGCGGGTGTAATGTTCGTTCCCACCCCGACTGCCCTGTCGACCTGTCGCGAACTATTGGTACATTTCATTGAGTGTGATTGATTAATATTCAAATGAGAGCCTATGTATGTATGGAACGAGTGACGGCGAGAGCACTAGTATCTACTAGGTACATAGTTCTTTGTTTTATCTTAACCGAAACTTGACACCGGCTTTAGTATCTTTATTGATTGTTTATTTTCTCAATCTAAGGTTTACTTGACCCTTTTATCAATTGATGTTATTGCTGCTATATTTAATATATCAAGAATACAGGCTTAAATAAATATTGTTTCATTCGCCATTGATACCTATATCTTATAATTAGCTAAGTTATTTTCTTATCTTAATTGATTTTGATGTTAGACTCAAAAACCGGCCAAGTGCGAGTCAGACTCGCACACCGAGGGTTCCGTTCCGAAATAATATTAGTTAATAAACAAACAATCTGCGAGGTAATTTAACACATTCCATCTGATGGAAAAATGAAAATGTATATAATATGTAATGTAACCGAATCACAGAAAAGATCATAAATATTTTGCACTTTCATGCATCAATGAGAAATTTTGAGCGCAACATTGCTGATAATAATTTCATGTAAAAGGACTAGCAATAATTATAATAATGTCTGCAAACTGTTATTGACAGTATAACGGGGATAACGTTGTAACAGTTGCACGTCTATATTCACGCAATAATGATTTTGAATTGTAATCTGCCACTGATTGAAATACCCTAATAGAAATAATTATTTATTGGTGCATCAATTTCACACTTACCAAACTCGTATTTATGAAAACTACAACTGGCATAAATGGCAATACTATCACACTTCACACTAATACTATAAATGCGAAAGTTTGTGTATTTGTGTGTATGTGCGTGTGTGTATGTGTATGTTTGTTACTACAAAAACTACTAGACGAATTTGGCTGAAATTTGGAATGGAGGTAGATATTATCCTGGATTAGCACATAGGCTACTTTTTATCTCGGAAAATCAAAGAGTTACCGCGGGATTTCGAAAAACCTAAATCCACGCGGACGAAGTCGCGGGCAACAGCTAGTATATTATAATCTAAATAATATTATGAGGGATGTTATGCATTATGTACATCATGCCGGCTACAATTAGTAGTCTTTCCAGCTCCATTTAAGCCACGTGTCACTTACCCATAATTAATATAATTATGTATTGTACTTTAGTAAGTATATAAATTATAATCTGCTCGGTACAGTCTGATATGAATCAACCTACACTTATTATCATTTTGTATTTCCATAGGGTACAGATATAACTGAGGCATTCGAATGTCATCACATCAGATCCATCGCAGAAAAAATATTGCCCCGATTTTATATTCGAAATGCCAAAACACCGAGAAATTCTCCATTTACTTTTAAAGAAGACGGTTTCTTTCGCACTTTAAAGAAACTTGTGAGTGAAGAAATTGAGAAAGTTCCGAAAGAAAGACTGAGGTACTCCGATATGTTAACAGATGGGCTATTTGCGACGTTACTTGTAGCATCGGCCTTGTCGTGTTGGTCTTCCAATTATTGGCTCACAATGGGATTCTACATTGTAGCATCAGTCTCCTTGGCCTGGCTCGTGGTCGCTTCACACAACTATATACATAGGAGAACAAATTGGAGGATGTATTACTTTAATTTGAGTCTCTGGTCTTACAGGTATATAAAAACTGTTTTCCGTTTGCAATTTTTTGTCTAATCATGTTGATGTACTGAGGCGTTTTCATTTCAGGGCATGGTTGAATTATTATATTTCTATGTTTCAGGGACTTTAGAGTGTCTCATGCTCTTTCACATCATCTGTATCCGAATACATTGATGGACCTGGAAATAAGCGCATTTGAACCTTTAATTTTCTGGAATCCCAGAAAAAATGTGCCATATTACGCCAATTTTGCAATTTTGTTCGAGCTTATTTTCTTTCCTTTTGCATTCATAATTAATTTTGTAAAAAGGTATGTCAAATTTTGTCTCTCACAATTAATATGTTAAGACAAGTGTAAATTAAAAATTTATAACATCCGGACAAGTGAAGTTTACAGTAACTAGAAAAGAGCTGATAACTTTCAAACGGCTGAACCGATTTACTTGGATTATAGCTAAAAACACTCTCGATCATGCCATGCCACCTTTCAAACAAAAAAAAAAACTAAATTCAAATTGGTTCATTAGTTTAGGAGCTACGTTGCCACAGACAGATACACAGATACACACGTCAAACTTATAATACCCCTCTTTTTGGGTCGGGGGTTAAAAAAGAATTAGATTATACTTATTAATAATACCGAAGAATTTCTTTTGTAACAGTTTTTTATTTTCAGAACCATACTTATCTTCTTACGTGATGGTTTCTTTACAAAGCATATCCGTTGGCATGACTTAGTGGGATTCCTGCTTCCTTTATGGATGTATCTTGCCAGTGGTACCAGTTTCATTCATGTACTCACAATGTGGCTTGGAATAATTTGCGGCGGTAGTTTCATCTTCTTTCTCATAGGATCTAATGCTGCTCATCACCATCCGAAAATATTTAAAGATGGTGATCAAGTCAGGTAAACCCCTTTTTCAGTATCTAAAACTTCTAGTAACTATATTATGAATGCGGAAGTATGTTTGTTTCTTCTTAACAGGGCTCTCTCCGTCACTTACTCCATACAATCGCGGTAGTTCCAATTTCATTTGAATACTAAGCAACCAAAGTCCATGAAATGCAGACATATTCTACAAACTAATATCTGTGCCTGTGGTGTATTAGATTTTTCTAAAAATATGTAGTTTTAAAATTACAGGGGCTAAAAGATTTGTATGTGAATTTTTAAGACCGCGTAACTTTGAAACCGAATATTTTAACAGAAATCTGGAAAACCACAGGCATAGATATTAGTTTCTAGAATATGTCTGCAAAATTTCATGGACTTTGGTTTGATTAATATTCAAATAAAATTGGAACTATGTTTGTATGGAGCGAGTGACGGAGAGACCCCTCTTAAATCACTCTGCAACAGAGAAACGGGCCGACCTGATTTTTGCATTAAAGGCCAGGAGAGTAACATAATGATATCCTGAATTTATCCCGGAAAATCAGAGCCCCACAGGATTTTAAAAACCTAAAATCTCACGGACAAAGTCGTGGGCATCAACTAGTTTTAAAATAAAAATTCTGTAACTGAATTAATTGCCACTTTTAATAAATTATTCCCAATCACTTGTATATAAGTAAAATTATTTTCGAACTTTTTTGACGAGAAATATATACTTACCGAACATCAAAATAAAAAGTAAAATAAAAACATAAGTTTGTATTGTTCGTATTAAATGAAAGTAAACTCATATTTTTCTAAAAGCACCTGTCGCAAACAAGACCTACAGCAATTTATATGAACTCGAGCAAGGTATGACTTTGTATCATAGGCAGCTAAATTTTTAAATAATAACCACCGCGTAGCCAAAAACATTCACCTAATTTGTAAAGTTGTTTTTACTTGTTCTTTATGAAAAAGTACAGTTTGAAAATATAAATAAATACATAATTTAATAATAACTTTGGCCAGGTTCATTTTAAAACAAGATGATGCCCGTGGATTCATCCGCTTGGATGAAGATTTTTAAATATCCCGTGGGAAATCTTTGAATTTCCGGGTTAAAAAGTAACCTATGTCCACTCTCGAGATGCGAATTATCTCTGCGCCAAATATCATTAAAATTAGTTAAACTGATGGACCGTGCAATGCTAGCAGATAGACAGACAGACACGCTTACGCAGTTATATCTAATAAAATATACCGTTTTAAGCTTTAAAGCAACAAGTGTAAAATAAAAATTTATAACACCCCCGACAAGTGAAGTTTACAGTAACTAGAAAATAGCTGATAACTTTCAAACGGCTGAACCGATTTTCTTGGATTATAGCTAAGAACACTCTGATCCAGCCATCTTTCAAACAAAAAAAAAAAAAAATTAAAATCGGTTCATTCGTTTAGGCGCTACGATGCCACAGACAGATACACAGATACACAGATATACAGATACACACATACATACACACGTTAAACTTATAACACCCCTCTTTTTGGGTCGGGGGTTAATAAAATATACCGTTTTAAGCTTTAAAGCAACAAGTGTAAAAATAAAAATTTATAACACCCCCGACAAGTGAAGGTTACAGTAACTAGAAAATAGCTGATAACTTTCAAACGGCTGAACCGATTTTCTTGGATTATAGCTAAGAACCCTCTCGATCAAGCCACCTTACAAAAAAAACTAAATTAAAATCGGTTCACTCGTTTAGGCGCTCCGATGCCACAGACAGATACACAGATATACAGATACACACGTCAAACTTATAACACCCCTCTTTTTGGGTCGGGGGTTAAAAATAAGGTTATAGATGTGAAGTAATAAACAAAACCGATGAAATTGTCTTTTGCAGTGACGTTACTGTGGATTGGGGAATGCATGAGCTTGAGGCGGTCATGGATCGACCGAATATTAACGACAGCCATTTCAAAGTGATCACTTTCTTTGGACATCACGCTCTACATCATTTATTCCCTACCCTGGACCACGCTGTACTGGAATATTTATACCCAGTATTCATACGGCATTGTGAAAAGTACAAAGCAAACTTTAGACTAATGTCACAGTTGGAACTTTTCATTGGACAGGTAAAGATGACACTGAAAACTGATCCTTCCCTTTTGTCTGAGAGATACAGTTAGTGAAGGTGAAATAATTTTTTATTTACTAACTATAAATACTTAACAGGGCTCTCTCCGTCACTCGTTTCATACAATCGTAGTTCCAAATTCATTTGAATATTAAGCAACCAAAGTCCATGAAATTTTGTATTAGTTTCTAGAATATGTCTGCAAAATTTCATGGACTTTGGTTGCTTAATATTCAAATGAAATTGGAACTACGATTGACGAAAACGAGTGACGGAGAGAGCTCAATTACAAAACACAAATGTCATCCAAACCACTGTAAGGAGGCAGGCTGCCCAGAACGCTGGCTGCGTTACCTCGAATGGCCAGATTAATATGCTGACCAAGGTATCTGCCAGATTTCCGGTCACCCGTGGACTCCACGAGACGGGATGACAAAATGTAAAAAAAAATAGTAAAGGTATTGAAATTTTTTAATATAATAAATACTTAACAAACAAACATTTTTTTTATTTTCACAGTAAATTACTCTAATTTAATCGGTTTTGTATATTTTGTATTATTAATTGTCTACTATATTATTATCTTCACGTTGTACGTAATAAAAGTGAATACGGTCTACATAAAAGAGATATCATTAATTAAGTTAGTGATTATGTTTTGTTTATAATATCTTAGGTTCGCGAACTTTGAAAATTTAATTAAAAGTAAGTATGTAAGTAAATTGTTTACTGTTTTCTTTTTATTATGATAACAAACATTAAGACAAAATATTGACAAAACACCTAACTATTTTATGCCTTTATTGATAATACTGCTGAAATTGAAAAATTACTAAAAACAACGTATTGTTTATGTAGGTATGTAATTAATAACTGTTACTTAATTTTTTTAATGCAAAGGTTTTTGGTTGTACTTATTATAAGCTTAGATTAAGATCAATGTATATAACCCATTGCAATAAATTGATTGATTGATAAAAAAAAAGAGTAAGCTGAGCGGCCTATGGTACAAAATGTTAATACCTAATTTTAATAACTCAGTATCTATAGCATGAACTCGTTAAGAATTAGTTTTTACTACTTTTATTACTACTTCTGAAACAGTAAATAATGTAAGGCGAAAAATATCACATTCATAGAGCAAACCACCAGCTAAAAGCTATCAAGATGTTAAATAATCTCATTTCAGTTTAATTTAGGCAATCAACTCGAGGAACTAAAAATTTAAAGTCCAGACGCCATTTGCAAGTTAATTTTGCAATTTGTGGCTGTTGCTTCTTGGACGGATTTTCAAGGTAGAAATCTTATTTTTACTATCTTATTATCTATACTAATAAATATAATATCTGTCTGTCATTTCGAAATAATTACCTCATATTAAGCTCATAATATGGTTATTTGAACTGTACGATGACTGAATCAAGTCTTTTTCATTTTTGTCTGTCTGTCTATTTGAACGGGCTAATCTTCTGAACGGCTGAACCTACTTTGACGAGACTTTCACAGACAAGTAGAGGATTAACCAAGGAGCAACATAGGCTACTTTTTATTCGACTTTGGAATTGCGGATTTGTTTTTAATCGAGAGAGGAACTTTGCGACACTGTCCCATAAAAAAAGGGATTCCAACTCCTCAACCCTGATGGTGCAGGGAAGACGTGACCACCAAAACTGACGAGATTTAGAAACTGTCGGTTGTGAATAGATATTGGAGGTACCTACCAAGTATCGTTGAACGTCGTTTATCGTTGAACTCGAGGATCCAACTTCTCAATCCTGATGATGTGAGGAATTGCATTTCTAAATCGTGGTGATCCCACTGGATTTTTATAGAATCATCCGTTTAAATGTTTCTACGAAATTTGGTACTGGGATACCTTGCGTGGGGCAGGCTTCTACAGATAGGCTACTTTTTCCTATCTGCCATGGGAAATCAAAAGTTCCCACGGAAATTTTAAAAACCTAAAGCGGGCAAGGCCGTGGGCATCATCTGGTTATATAATATTGTTAATGTAAACCTGAATAAAAATATGAGTGGCTCAAGTACAGGTATTGAGGGCCAAATTGGTAAGATTGGTAGATTTGGTTGAGGAAAGAGAGTAGGAAGAAAAAATAAAGAGCAAGGACAATTAGAGGGTCAGCCCGAAGTAATCCAAATACAGTTCCGTGCTGACCTTGCTTAGAAACATTATTTAGGCCCATTTGAGCCCAATTTTATTTCCCCGAAAAAAATATTAGGTATTTGTTGACAAGTGAGATAGTTACATACTATCTTTGTTAGAATTTACCTGTGTTCATGAATCAAGTCAACCAAAGTCAGTCCAATTATGTTCTAAATAAAGCCATAACTCAATTGAAGTGTACCCAGGGGAGAGCCCTTTCCGACGAAGGTCCGTTTGATTGCGTGTGCGATAGATTTATTTCTTTTATTATTCCTGACTTTTGGACCGATTAAATCTTCTGCAAACCTGTGCCTGTGCTGTGGGTACCTATAGGAAAAAAAATGATGAAAATACAAATCAATTGTTGGCTGGGAAGAGCGCATTAAAGTCCATATTATGAGTGAGGGAAGAATATTACGAGTATTTTATACTGAACTTCTAACCAACAAGACCATTCTCGAAGAACTTGGTAAGCATCGTCAATTCTCTAGTTAGGTACTGTACGAGATCGCATCACTTGCTTTGTTCAAACATCAAGACGCGACGATGTCTCCATTGAACGTCTTCAAGGAGGAGTAGAAGGCACCAGATCATGTGTTAGATCGCCCATGAGATGGACAGTCAATGGCAAAGGTAGGTAGATAGCTACTTAAGTTCATGACTGTCTCATCAAATAAAACTTTTGCCCGACTTGATGGGGTACTAATATCATAAATGCGAAAGTGTATCTGTCTGTTTTTCAGTTACCTTGTCACAGCCTATCTTCTTAATCAATAGGCTAACAGAGACAGCTTGCACATTGGAAACGAACATAGGCTTTATTCCGGAAAATTCAAAGAGTTCTCACGGATTTTTATAAACCTAAATCCATGCGGACGAAGTGGTGGGCCATCGAATAACACAATGAAAGCGAGAGCGAATCAAGCGATTTTTTTTTGATATATTTACAAAAAAAACTACATTAATAAATATATATAAAATGAATGCGACAGTGTATCTGGATCATTAGTTTAGGAGCTACAATGCCACAGACAGATACACAGATACACACGTCAAACTTATAACACCCCTCTTTTTGGGTCGGGAGTTAAAGATTCAACAAAAAGTACAAATCGGAAGATAGATCAGAAACTGATAAAACCGATCTTGAAACGAAATTTATTTCAGCAATCTTTTAAGAAAACCCTATCTAAGTAACCAATACATTGGACTTTGCTTTTATTCTTATAGATTGTTCTGTCCACCATTGAAGAGGGTCGGTAATAAATCAAGCACTTAATTTTGTGTCAAACAAGCAGTCTGGACTCATTTGACAGACAATTGTCTCTTCTATCCATCTCTTTCACAATTTTATTTTCAACGATTTATTATAAAAGTAACAAAGAAATAGAAGATTTTGATATAATAGTATTCAGATTCAGTCCAAGTTATTGAACAATCATAGGTACTTAATATAATCTTTAGTGGCTAATCCCAAGGGCTGATCGTAATTTTTATCAATGTAAGTACTAGATAAGTTAACTTCAAGTACTAGATTTTCATTGATGACCGATCTTTCTGCATTGAAGTAAAATGTGAGTCAGATATTTCATTCCATTATTTCCACCCACTTATTTGAAAAACTCCAACCTTTTGTTTTGGTTTCTACTCTTTAAACTCGATTCAGATGAGGTTCTGATAGAGCGTTTTTTATTTATTCTTTCACATCATGGTTTATGGTAAACTAACACACTTTATGGGCTCAGATAAGGCACGGGTGCAGTAGGTATGGTCCAAACTACAAGTTTTTGAAGTACCCTGTGTGAAAATAAATCCATAGATTTAAATGACAAATTCCAAGTAAGACAGGTTACTCACCATAAGCACACACAAACCATATACGGCGAATATTTTATACTAAATTTAAAATTTGCAGCTGTACAAATTTCTAATTTTCAAAAGCTTCAAATCCATACTAATATTAAAAATGCGAAAGTGTGTCTGTCTGTCTGTCTTTCTATCTGTCTGTCTGTCTGCTACCTTTTCACGGCCCAACAGTTTAACCGATTCTGACGAAATTTGGTACAGGGTTAGCTTATATCCCGGGGACGGACATAGGCTACTTTTTATCCCAGAAAATCAAAGAGTTCCTACGGGATTCCTAAAAACCCATCCTCTTAGCCGATTTATATGAAACTTGGTACCGAGGTAGCTTGCGTCCCTGTAATTGACATAGGCGACTTTTTATCCCGGAAAATCCAACAGTTCCCACGGGGTCTTTAAAAACCTAAATCCACGCGGACGATGTCGCGGGTATCATCTAGTAGCGAAATAAATCTTTCTGCTGGTATTCCTAGTCTTAACTTTCAGTCCGGCAAAACCTAATACTTAGTAATAAAACGTTGTTTTACTTAAGTTCTAGGTATAAGTCTTTAAAGAAATCCTCCTCTCTTGTCCTCATTCAATTTTAAACTTCTGAGGCAATCAATATCTTACCCTTTAAAGCACATTTCTGAATAACATTTATTTAGACCATTATAATTAATTGTTATGAATTGATAACATTTATAACCTTTGTGGAAACTATTAGTTCGTTTAAAAACAAACTTATCAGTTTGTTATAGTTACTCGTAGGGGTGTACTCTTGCTGGTCCACACTTGATAAATAGTAAGTACTATTTTTATTTTTATGAAAAATCAAATAATAAGACGCTTTATACGTTTATACGTTAATAATAATACGCGTTTCAGTTGAGTAAAATAAAAAAATACAAATAAAGCTGTAAAACAATTGTTCGATTCCAAAAAGTATAAAGTATTTTTTTTTCTAATTATTAATTATGAATTAACTCTACTCCAATGAACAAAACAGTAGTAGTTTTTTTCAGTCTTCGCCAAATAAAACAGACAACATGTAGATAATGAATAACTATTACGTAATCGCTGTTTTTCGTTAGTTGTCGTTTGTCTCGTACTTACATATTTGCTTTATTTATTTAATTCACTTGCTGATTGAACTTAATTTGTTGATGAACTCATTCTTTTTATTTTCAGATGAAGGTTATACTAGTTTTGGCACTTTTAGTTTATGCAGAAGCACGAATAGCTATTGAAAATTGTAATGGTACTGTAGTTCATAATATTAAACATGAAAAGCAAGTTTTGAAAAGCAATATAAGGAGTCCATACCAATTGGCAATCGATTATAATACAAATACTTTATTCTTCAGTTATTCAAGTGACGATCCAGGTTTAACTTTTGATTCAGCATACATTAACCTCAAAACAAATGAATTCAAGATTATAAAAGGAATCACAGGAGGGTTTGCTAATGCAGTAGATGAACAAGGCAACGTTGTTTACTTAGGCGGCCAGGATGGTATATACCAGTTTGATTATGAAACCAAAGTTGCAACTCGCATCGATGGAACCGATCATAACATTTGGCAATTGTTCTTCAAAAAAGATTTGTATTACTCAAAGTATCCAGAAGAAGAGGTTTATATATTTAAAAATCACAAATCACATAGAGTGCCCGAATTAGCAGGCACAAGAGGAATGTTAGTTGCTGTCGACAACTTTGACAACATCTATTTTTCGAACTCGTCTGGACTCTTTGTTCATAAGAAGACCAAGGATTATACCTATTTCGTTGGAGATTACAACATTAATGGTTTCACACATGACATAAACGGTGAACTATTTTTTTCTACCCCTGAAGGCATATATTATATCAACGACAAATCCAAAAAAGTGGAAAAACTTACTTCAATTGACAATTTGTATGGAGTAGCCATAGAAGCAGATGGAAGCATAATTTACGCGTCCGAAGACAGTCTTGTGAGGCTTAAACCAACTAAGACATATTGTTTTAGTGATGAAAAGACAAATCTGTGAAACCTCAATATTTTCTAACAATCTCGTGCATTATTTTCTTATAATATGATATATTATTTATTTATTCAATTGGTGCTTTAATTGATTACGTGTATGTTATTACCATACCTTCTGTACAATAAAATATTACCTAATCGTATATTCATTTTAGTTTTAATAATATATTTTGTTATTCACCTATCTTTTAAATAAATTTATAAAGTACTGCTACAAATACTACTTAATTATAACTAATTGTAGTTATATTAGTAAATACATAGATATGTAGTAAATATCATAAATAAAATTATTGATATTTTTTATAATTTTTATGATAGTGTTTTTTACATTTCAAGAGAATTTCTAAATAATAGATTTCTAAATAATAAATAATGAATTTGATATGTATTTAAAAATGATTTTGAACATTATTGATATAAGTGATTAAATAAAATATGTGGGAAAAGTGAAATCTCATACTAGCCTTACTGATGTAGAGCTCAATAGTATGAGATTTCACATCTCGTCAACGTCGATAGAATTCGAGTATCGAAAGAAATGATACCCAGCACTTTTGATTTTGGTAGAAATTGTTTTATTAACATTCTAAATTAAAGTATTCTGTGATAAGGATAATTCTGTGAATAAACATTGAATTAAACTGCATAATTGTTTTCTTAATACCTATCTCTCTCTCTCTCTCTCTCTCTCTCTCTCTCTCTCTCTCTGAAGGTCCTGACTTCTTTCCATAAATCACATAATACTACTTACCTACGAGTTTTCTTGGAATAATAATGCGGTGGGTTCTCAACTTCTCAGATGAATTTGGCGTCAAAAAAAATATACTTAAGTAATTTTAATTAAAACTTTTAAGTAATTAAAGCTCAATTTATCTATACCTAGGTAAATTAACTTTAAATCAAATACAACTGTAAAAAAGGTTCATTTAACTCGGACGTTATTATATTTCGTCCCTCGAATTCTATCAACGATGGCGAGAAATGAAATCTCATACCAATCTTACTGTAACACAACAGTTTTGCCTTGACATTTGTTAGGTTGAGGTTATTTTGCGTAACTTCGAATGTTTGTTTATATGTAATATACATTAAAAAACTTTTCTACATTAACAATTGTACTAGAAAAATAACATACATACGAACATACATAAATTTATACGGCATATAGAGCACATATTTGGCAGCCATTTATAGAAAAGCGATTTGTCATTAGACTATTCCCCTAGGTATAAGATGAAGCAAAGCTTACAGTCATTTATCTTGTCAACCCAATGACTGATGAGTTTGGTGACGCAATCGAACACATTTCAAAGTAAAGTAGAGGAAACATTATGTTAAAAAATTTGAATGGAGTACTGCTAAAAAAAGTTGAAGTTGTCTTTGCAAACCTATAATTTAATCCCGGAAACCCGGGATTCGTTTTTCGGGATATCCATCATCATCATCTCAACTGCCGGCCTACAACTGATCTCCACTCAGAGTGAGAAGGGCGTAGGCCACAAAATATCATGCCAAGTGCTTGCCAAGTGCAGATTGACTGACTTGACAGTTCACACACATTTGAGGACATTATGAAGAACTCTCAGGCCCGTTTCCTCGCGCGTCCAGTTACAGTTTTATTATTTATCAAGTATGGTCACAGATAGAATAAAATACTTATCTTTAAAATCCATACTAATATTATGAATGTGAAAGTGTGTCTGTCTGTCTGTCTGCTACCTATTCGCGGCCCAACAGCTGACAAAGGCACAGGGTTAGCTTATGCCCCGAAGACGGACATAGGCTACTTTTTATTCCGGAAAATCAAAGAGTTCCCGCGGGATTCTCAAAAACCCATCCGCTTAACCGATTTGTATGAAAGGTACCGAGGTAGCTTGCGTCCCTGTAATTGACATAGGCAACTTCTTATCCCGGAAAATCAAAGAGTTCCCACGGGATCTTTAAAACCTAAATCCACGCGGACGAAGTCGCGGGTATCCTCTAGTGATAAAAAAAATTAAAAAAAAAATAGTTGTTGTACGTGCCTAATTTACAAATAAAGGTAAGTTAAAATAATTATGGCAAATGAACTACCAAGATTACTAATTATGGCAAAGAACTATCAAGAATAGAGCGTTACCTTTCAATTTGAACCTTACCAAACGTTGAATTTGTATGTAGTAAACAAAGGATGCTATCCTTTATTTGCCCGAAAGTCATTTGGTTACACAAATGGCGATGTTCACTGAAATGTCGGCCGTGTAATTGAGTTCGCTAATGGAAATTGAAGGCGAAAATGTTGTCATGTGAAAGGGTTTGATAATTTAGCATATGGGATTACTTGTGGAGCTCCACACTAAAGGATTGCTTTTAAAGTACATGTCCAAATTCATCATATTCTTCTTCTCACTTTGTATGGAATCTCACTTTTTTCCTACGTAGGTAGTTGATATTAAATATTATTATAAAGAATACTAATTCCTATTATCAACACTACAGCAATATTTTTAACCACCGACCCAAAAAGAGGGGTGTTATAAGTTTGACGTGTGTATCTGTGTATCTGTCTGTGGCATCGTAGCTCGTAAACTAATGAACCGCTTTTAATTTAATTTTTTTTGTTTAAAAGCTAGCTTGATCGAGAGTGTTCTTAGCTATCATCCAAGAAAATCGGTTCAGCCGTTTGAAAGTTATCAGCTCTTTTCTAGTTACTGTAACCTTCACTTGTCGGGGGTGTTATAAATTTTTAATTTACACTTGTATCTGAATTAGGAGCGGTTGACATTCTCACCATCCCTCACGAAAATTACGATTCAATGAGGGATTAAAGAAAAAAAAAGTATTTCTATCAAAAGTGTAATCACACCGTTTTGCTTACCAGCTCCTTAATTGAAATATTTCCAGATCTACTAGCTAACTATTTTGCGATATATATTTAACAAACTGGAGACTAACAACTGAAGACTAACCAAGCATCCATGTAAGTACAATTTTCATTATGCTGTCGTAAATGCTTTGAAGATTCCTGCGGAAAAGGCATTACCCGAGTTATCTTTAGATCGCGGCAATTTGTTTTCCGTAAATTGCCTATTCATCCTCACATAAACGTGAGTTATGAGCGTCCTTGGATAAACATCTTCACCAATAACGCGATATTAAACTCGTATCACATATTCAATTTCCTTTTGTTTTTTTGACACTTTTTAACCGAGCGAAAACGGAGAATTGAACGCAGAAATGACCAATCTTTGAGAAAACTTTTTCAGGAAACCAGTTAGAAGTTGAGAATCAATGAAAAAGGTAATTCCACGTTAAAAAAAATATTATAGTCAAGTTACTGTGAAGGTCAAAGCATACAAACCGCATATTTACCAATTGTTATTCGAACACGTAAAATTATCATAAATCGCAACTCAAACTTATTAATTCTCACTGTGAGTCATGGCTGTGATTGGCTGACTCAGTGACAGTTGCGGTATATGGTAGAGTATAATGTATAATAATATGAACCACACAGCATGATAGAGATTTGGTAAGAAAATTAATTTATTATCCATTGTCGAAAAATAAGGTAATCAACAGTCAACAGTCCAAGCATAATCACTGTGACACATTTCTCTCGCACCTTTTGAATCGACAAAACGTTGAAAAGCTCATGAAAAATGTTAAAATACAAAATCACTAAGCAATAGTTAGCACAAAGGCAACTTTAATTATATTATTTTTGCAACTTCAATGAAAAAGTTTAAGTTAATTTACTTGAAAGCAATCATTGGTTCTTTAATTTTATTAATAACATTACTTCTACTCAATTTGTTTCTTATGACCCGAGAGTTCGTCGAAATTTTTGGGGATGTGCTTGATAAACTCTGCTTGTAAAAGGGTTCCTTCATGATACCTGAGTATGGAAAACTAGACCAGCTGGACTGCGGTGGGTATAAGAATTAAAATATTTTATGTCATACAAAAAAAAATGTGTTAAAATGCTAAAAATACTAAAATCTTAAAAGCGAAACTGACCGTCTGGATTTTCACCGGAAATCAAAACCGCCCAGACGATGTTGCGGCCATCATTTAGTTATAACGTTGATTTTGATATATTATGGGTAAGTACTAAGACAGTTGTGTGGTGTTAGGATTTGTGTGATGCTGCGTGGTGGTGGTGCGTGTGGCTTGCTTGGTGGCTGGCTTTTCCTGCGTGGTTATCAGTAGGAGGGCGGGCGGTGCATATCGCATGCTGCATGTTGCACCATACAGATTTCGTTGGTTGGCGGATTATAGCAAATTAAGCTTTTGGTTCCTTGTATACTAAGAGAGTTTACATCCCGGAGACGAACATGGGCAACTTTGATTTAAACTACCCTAAACCCCGGACTATTTATTTCACTAGCTTTTCTCAACTTACAATATGAAATGGTAACATGAGAAAATTGCGTTTTCAATTCTTGAATGTACGTACATTTCCCGGGGCTTCTTTCATAATAAGGTTCATGTCAAAGAGAAATAATGTTTCTCTTACACTTACTTCAAGGCTTAAATTCAATTTGATAAAAGCACAAATGCGTAGCCTCGTAGGTTATAAAGTTTACACCATCGAGGCAGGCTTGTGTAGCGAGGGTGGCCACTTTTTCATTGCCGGTAATGTCGACATGCGATGGAATCCACTGTAAATAAACAGACTTAGATCCTGAATTAAAATCCATTTGTTTCGAATTTAAATATTTTTGATTGTGTTACGTTTCTTTCGTTTCCTATGTGTAATCAAGCCAAGTTATTAATATAAGCTAGTTAGAAAATATTTTAAGAGTAGAGGATAAGATTTGAGTGTAACTAACGAAGCGACAAGCTTCTAAATAATAAAGAGGGGAAAAAAGGTTATAAAGTTACATAACGTCTGATTTCACACTGTTTTCGTGTCGAAACTAACAATATATAATAACGAGAATGAACAGTTACTATGTTTGTCAAAGCATTATTCAATTTTTAGTATGATTGAATGATGAATCTGTCATCATCATGATCAACCCATCGCCGGCCCACTACTGAGGACGGGTCCTCTCTAAGAATGAGAAAGGGTAATCATAATCCGCTACTCTGGCCAAGTATCATTGAATTGGCAGACTTCACACACCTTTGAGAACATTAGGGAGAACTCTCAGGCATGCAGGCAGGCCTCACGATGCTTTCCTTTATCGTTTTACAAGTGATATTTTAATGCACATAGGTAACTCCGAAAAGTTAGAGGTGCGTGCCCGGGATAGAATCCCCAAGTCTCCGAATAGGAGGCGGATGTCCCACCTACTAGACCACCCCGGCTATATGAGTATAGATTTTATAGCAATAAATATTAAGTCCGCGTCATGGTCTTAAAATAATGTAACAATTTAATAATAACAAGTGTAAATTAAAATGAATAACACCCCCGACAAGTGAAGGTTACAGTAACTAGAAAAGAGCTGATAACTTTCAAACGGCGAACGGCGGAACCGATTTTCTTGGATTATAGCTAAGAAAACTCTCGATCAAGCCGCCTTTAAAAGTAAAAAAAACTTAATTAAAATCGATTCATTAGTTTAGAAGCTACGATGCCACAGAGAGATACACACGTCAAACTCCTCTTTTTGGGTCGGGGGTTAATAAAGTAGCTTAAAATAATGTAATTTTGAACGTGGTATGTACAGTAAAGTGGTTTCAAGTTCCATCTCAGTTGACTTGAAGGGGAACAATAATTCAAAATAATTTGTCTACACACAAGAACGGGAATTGCTCTCATTCAAAGTGGGTAAGTACCGCTCGAACTTATCTCGGCATCTACATCGGAGCAATTTTGACTCTCAGGAAAATTGACTCGGTAGGTATTTATTAACTCGAAGCGTATTGACGATAAAATGAATTTACATTCAGTACTCAGCTCTTTTGAAAACTTATATAAACGTTTTTTTTTTAAATTTGTTAAAGAGCTCTTTAATTAAACGAGTTTGAATAAAAAAGTATCAAACAATTTCTGTGGGAACTTACCTAGTATATTTTAAAAGATATTTTATTTACAGCTACTTGTTGGAAGCTACGTAAAGCAAAAATGGTAAATAGTATTTTGAGTTGTAATTAAAAAGCAATTATCTACTTTATACATACAAAAAGCCCAAAATATGAAATTAATGTGCCAGAATAAAGTAATCATTAATTAAAGCCCATTTTACAAGATTTTTGGGTTATTCAACATCATAATATAATATTTTGTGAGAGCACGTAGGTAGGTACGTTAAGACATTTATTTATTTATTTATAGACCAGCTGCATACCTACTAGCTGGCTTGTTATATGATAACTGATGATGCAGCCTAAGGCCTATTTATTATATGGAGAAAATATTGAGTGTAAACTAACTAAAATCGTTTTTATATAAATTCCATATAATTCCATATATATAAAAGGAGAAGATGATTGACCGATTGACTGACTGATCTATGAACGAACAACTCAAACTACTGGATGGATCTGGCTGAGGCATGCCGAATCTGCTATAGAACAGCTATCTGCATTGCAGATACCGATTACGACGTAGACATCCGCTATGAAAGCATTTTTGGAAATTCAACCCCTATGGGAGTTAATAGAGGTTTGGTGTAGTCCACACGAACGAAGTGACGGGTATATAAGCTACTACATACCTATGTAGTTTCAAATAGAAATGCTCCCTATTAATTCGTGCGGTGCATTTGATATAATGACTTACTAAGAAGAACTAGCTCCTTAATTGCCCCTGACTAATGTAGTTAGTAACCTACTTGTAGTTAGTAACACCTTAGTAATTAAGTAAAAGTAATGTATATTATGACTTCAACTTGCTTTTGGAGTAAACGATTCTTACTAAAAGTACTTAACTACTAACTAACTTACTAGGTACTTTCTTTTAGCAAAATTTTATCTTACCAAAATTTTATTTTAAGAAAAGGTTTTTAAGGTTATGTAATTAAAACTAAGTAGTCATTTAGACATTAGCTCTTACACTGACTTAGTTATCATTTTTTTTTCTTTATTTATTTAAGGGCTTTTATACATTTTATACTTATCACTTTAATTGATACCTTCACTTCACTTTAATTGATACCTTCACTTTTCCCTTGTATTGGCGTCACTCAGAAAAGCAGGTATTATTTAAATATTTTTATCGAATTATTGGAATGTCCTCTCCAAAACCAACACAAAAAAACACAAGTTCAATGTGTAAGGTTATCCGAGAGTTTTAATCTTTAAAAGTTACCTTACACTTGCTAATGTTTGAAGTCACAATACCTAGGAACTGGCCTAGATATTACCTACTTTGTTATAAACAAGACGTAATTCGTGCAATTGATAAAGGTTTAAAGAAGTTTAGTGTAAGTAATACAGTATGTCGGATCTTTTGCCTATACAGGGTGGTCAAAAAGTCGTGGATCAAACGCAATAGGGAGATAGAGGAGGACATTTCCAGCAAAAAATATTTCTACAGCATGGCCTTATTTAAATTGCCCTAAGAGTTATGAATATTTTTGGGTTTTTTAACAAAATACCAGATTCTCTTACAATTAGACTAATTTAAAAAAAATGAGATAAAAAATAATAAAACAAACGATGCTGTGTCATTACTAGATAATGTTTCAACACTACAAACCTTCTATTGAGGCTCTGGGTGCCAAATTACAAGAGCAATTAATTTTTTTCCAAAACTTTTAAAGCGTTACCAAAAATTAAATGTCACTTTAAAAGCGCACTGTGAAAAAAAAATGTACTACGGAAAAGTGACCCTGTATCAGAAAAATTTGCTGATTTAATGCCAATTCAAATGAGGTATAACACATTACTCTTTGTTTCGTAATTCTGGTATTATAATCGTTTTTTCATATCAAGGTGCAAATTTCAGTAGATTAGTTTAATTCAAAATAATTTTGAAGATTATCATGCTGCTAGTTAAACTGCTAGTTTTTTGTACGTTGGAATGCTAGAAACATCACTGTGCTTGTCACACTTAAAATTTGTGAAAAGAATAGAAACTCTTCACTACCACCTCGTGCCAGAACCACCCAGAACTACCCAGAACGCCCGTCTTGCAAGTAGTTCATCTTTTCTAGGAAACAAAAGGATAAAGAAACTATGCCTCTCGTTCACACTAATCATCATTTCTATTTGCATTGTTGGAATAAGGAAGGATGTGAAAGAGAGGCATAGTTTTTTTATCCTTTTGTTTCGTAGAAAAGAGGGCGTTCTGGTTAGTTCTGGCACGTGGTGGTAGTGAACAGTTTCTGTTCTTTTCACAAATTTTAAGTGTGACAAGCACAGTGATGTTTCTAGCATTCCAACGTACAAAAAACTAGCAGTTTAACTAGCAGCATGATAATCTTCAAAATTATTTTGAATTAAACTTATCTACTGAAATTTGCACCTTGATATGAAAAAACGATTATAATACCAGAATTACGAAATAAAGAGTAATGTGTTATACCTCATTTGAATTGGCATTAAATCAGCAAATTTTTCTGATACAGGGTCACTTTTCCGTAGTACATTTTTTTTTCACAGTGCGCTTTTAAAGTGACATTTAATTTTTGGTAACGCTTTAAAAGTTTTGGAAAAAAATTAATTGCTCTTGTAATTTGGCACCCAGAGCCTCAATAGAAGGTTTGTAGTGTTGAAACATTATCTAGTAATGACACAGCATCGTTTGTTTTATTATTTTTTATCTCATTTTTTTTAAATTAGTCTAATTGTAAGAGAATCTGGTATTTTGTTAAAAAACCCAAAAATATTCATAACTCTTAGGGCAATTTAAATAAGGCCATGCTGTAGAAATATTTTTTGCTGGAAATGTCCTCCTCTATCTCCCTATTGCGTTTGATCCACGACTTTTTGACCACCCTGTATATGGATAGGTAGTTATATTAAGTTGTACTAACTTGTATTTACTTTGGTAAATGACAAGTCCGGCGCCTGCGCAAGACAGTGGCGCCACCAATCTACAACTCACTTGCCTTGCGGTTGTGAGCGAAGTAGGACATCGCATTTTGTGTTCCTATCATTTCCCAAGGATCCACGTGGAACGTTTCCCTAAGGATCAAACAAGTCAAAGGAGTCTCTGCCTACATTTCGAGTGTGTGTGTGCTTAACAATCAAGTGCGCCGTGCGTGACTAGAAGGGACGAAGCATATGCTAAAGGAGATATCAGGTTAGTGCAATACTTTCCTATCTATTTGGGCAAGAGATTTCGTCATATTTCCTAACAATTATACAGTCCACTAAATAATAATAATAACAACCAGTGCAACATTCAAATTGCGTGCAAAAACCACACAATTTTTTGGTCCATTCGAACCGAGTTTCGCCATAATTTATGGCATATTCCTTCAGATTTATACAATTCTGGTGCCATCTATAGGTTTCTTACAATTTGGATACCATTAGAACAATGTGGTGCCTTTAATCTAAAAACTATCGCTGTCTAAAAATAGCTTACGTACAATAACCTGTGAATAGGTAACAGTGACCACGCGGCAGTTATTGCGTAAAATATTTAAATGTGCTAGTTATTTAGAAAATATCTAATTGTAATAACATTTATTACATATTTCTTGACGTTCAAGTATATATATTTTAGATATTTTACATCCCTTTTCGTATAATTCATAGAAAATAATATTTTGTTCATTTCATTTTATTGAAGGTTGTAGGTAGATTGAAAATCATGCCTCCAAAGGAAGATCCTAATTCAAACGTACCTATAGCGTTGACTGTTTTAATAAAACGAAAAGAACGATGTTTTGAACAAATACAAACCATTTTTGATTTGTCCAAAAAGGTTAGCGATGATGAAACTAGGGATTTATTTTTACTGCGGGTTAAGGAAATTGACACTTTAAGGTCAACATTTGAAAAAATAATTTATAATATTTTTGAAAAGGAACTTGAAATTGACCAGACATCATCATTCCATAGCCAGGATTTAAAAAACTTTGAAGATTTATATTATAGAACGAAGTTAGTTGCAGCCAAATATGAACCTAATAACCCTAGTAATAAGGAACAAACTCCTTCAACTGACCAAAGGCCACGTCTTCCCAAGTTGGAGTTATTTACTTTTGACGGTCAAATCGAAAACTTTATGACTTTTTATGAGACATTCTGTTCTTTGGTTCATAATCAAACGAGTGTTACGAAAATAGATAAATTTCACTACCTAATATCATGTACGACAGGTCCTGCATTAAATATCGTCAAAAGCGTTCCGATTTCTGCGGACAATTACGATGTGGTGTGGCAAAGCTTACTGGATAAATACCAGGATAAAAGAATGTTAGTCGGCAGATATTTAGACAAAATGTTAAATTTTACGCCTTTAACGAAAGAGACATCTGTACAGTTAAACACTTTTATCGAAAATTTTGAACACTCGTACAAGGCTATTCAAGCTCTAAAAATTGATAATTTAGAAAGCTATATACTGTGCCATATCGCACTAAGGGCCCTAGACCCACAAAGTCGAAAGTCGTTTGAACAACATACCGATCAAAGTACCATTCCTGGTTTCACAGATTTGATGTCATTTATCCATAACCATATCAAAGTGTTAGATCATTCTGCGTCATATTCATGTTCTAATAATACTACAAATCAAAATCAGAATAAAAAACAATTTAATAACAAAGACAAAAAATCTAAAGCTGAGCAAAGTTCAATTAAAAATTTCTCTTATACTAGTTCTAATTCAAGGGGCGTTATCTGTGTTCACTGTGGGCAAAATCACATGATCTACCGCTGCAGCCAATTTCGTCAATTGACCAGCGCTGAACGAGTCAGCCGTGCTGCTAATTTAAAGTTATGTAAATCTTGCCTAAAAAATCACGGAGAGAGTGAGTGCAAGAGTACGTTCTTGTGTGCCGTGTGTACTAAGCCTCATCATTTTTTACTGCACATTGATAACGGAATTGAACCTGGTACTCCGTCAGTTTCGAACGCGAGCGCCGCGACTGCCGTGCCGCCGCGGTCCGCCTCGATTTGTGACACAGCGCAAGTGAATCATCACGCGACTTCTATGCGTAGCCATACTGCAGTTGTGCTCGGCACCGCAATTGTACGCGTAAAGGATAAATACGATTCTTACCAACCCTGTCGAGTGCTAATTGACTCAGGCGCTCAATCGAACTTTATTTCATTAGCGTGTTTGCAGCGTTTAGGTTTGTCTCAGCGAAAATGTTCTTTTAATATTTTCGGTCTTGCAGGTGAAAGTGTAAAAAATCACGGCATGACGTCATTTAATGTAAGGCCGCGTCACAATGACACGCCAAGTTTTGATATTGACGCTGTAGTATTAACTAAACTGACTTCAGATTTGCCTACTGTTAAAATCCCGCAAAATATAGTCAAAAAATACAATAATTTATTCTTAGCTGATCCCCAGTTTTACAAATCATCACCAATCGATATAATTTTAGCTGGTGACATTTTTCCTCACGTTTATGATGGAACAAAGGTCATTTTTGATCGCAATATTCCCGCCGCTCTCAACAGCGTGTTTGGATACGTTATCTCGGGAAGTTTGACGATTCAACGCTCTAGTAATAATGTTGTAACGTTTACAACATCACTTGTGTCGTACACTAGTGAAGACGATCGTCTCAATGACACTCTCAAGACGTTCTGGGAGGTGGAGTCTGCGCCGTGCGAGACCCCAATGAGTCCGTCTGAAGCGATCGCTGAAAAAATATATATAGAGAAACATTATCGTGACGAAACTGGCCGTTATGTTTCTCCGATTTTAATCAACCCTGACCACGAACCACTAGGAGATTCGTATAACATAGCCTTAAAACGTCTCTGTCAAATAGAACGTAGATTAGAGCGTTCGCCCGAGTTGCGAACCGCATACGTAGATTTCATGCGAGAATATGAATCATTAGGGCATATGGAATTATATAAGGGTACGGAACCCTCCAAATATATTATTCCTCATCATTGCGTCTTGCGTCCTTCTAGCAATTCTACTCCCCTGAGGGTCGTCTACAACGGGTCCAGCCCTACGACTAGTGGTGTAAGCCTAAATGACATTCTTTTGACAGGTCGTAAATTACATACTGACATATCAAAGATAGTTTTAAATTTTAGGCTATATGACATTTGTTTTACAGCTGACGTATCTAAAATGTATCGCGCGGTTCTTATTGACCCTTCGGAGCGAAATTATCAGCATATTCTTTGGCGTGAAGCTCCGTCGGAGCCAGTCCGTATATTTGAACTAAAAACAAATACCTACGGTCTCCGTAGTGCGCCGTACGTTGCCGTGCGCACACTGCATCAACTCGCGCTAGACAACCCACAAAGTCGCGCGTCTGCTATACTTACGCAGGGATTTTATGTAGATGATTTGTTATGGTCGTGCCAAACAATTACCGAAGCCTGTATTTTACAAGACGAACTTATGTCACTCCTTAAAAGTGGGGGTTTTGATTTAAAAAAATGGGCCAGTAACTGTCCGGAATTTCTTCTGAGACTCAATGCAGAAAATATTTCAAAGATTAATTTTGAAGACGATACGTTATCGAATTCATTAAAAGTTTTAGGATTGACTTGGTTACCCTCTGCTGACTGCTTCTCATTTAATTATAATTTAACTGACTTTAAATCTACGAAGCGCTCGGTACTGACATTGCTCGCGAGTATATTTGACCCGATCGGATTTATCTCACCTTGCACTTTTCTTGCAAAATGCGTCATGCAAGACTTGTGGAAATTAGGCCTCGGTTGGGACGATTCACTACCTGCTGAGATCTATGAAAAATGGAATAAATTTATTTGTGAGTTGTCAACCCTAGCGAACTTGAGAATCGAGCGGCACTTATTAATACCTAACTTTTCGGACGTGCAAGTGATAGGCTTTTGTGATGCGTCATCGCGCGGCTATGCATGTTGCGTCTATTTACGCAGTATAGATGAGGGCGGAAGGGTTAAGGTTCGATTACTGACAAGCAAATCTAAAGTTGCCCCTTTAAAACCAATTTTATCAATTCCTAGACTTGAATTAATGGCGGCCGTGCTGCTAGCAAAGGTTTTACGATTCGTAATCAAAAACCTAACTGATTTTAATTTTTCCATAGTCGCCTTTAGCGACTCCAGTGTCGTTTTGTCATGGTTACAAACGGCGCCATATCAATTAAAGACTTTTGTATCAAATAGGGTCAGTGAGATTATCGATGTAATTCCACCAAATCGTTGGTATCACGTAAACAGCGAGAATAATGCTGCTGATTTATGTTCGCGTGGTACATTACCCAGTCAATTTCTCGCCGTCGAGAAAACTTGGTTCCACGGGCCGGAGTGGTTATTACAGGATCCTAGTGACTGGCCTTCCAGTACTTTTTTCGTAAGAAATGTAAACAATATTCCCGAGTTAAAATCAAATGTAGATACATTCGCATTAACTTCAAGTGAAGGTACCATTTTAACAAACGACCTTGAAGAAACTTTCAACAAATTTTCTTCTTTTAACAGATTGCAATGCGTTTTGGCTTGGTGTCATCGATTCATAAATAATTCAAGAAATCGTTTGGATAAAATTTCGGGTCCATTGAATTCCTGTGAATTAAAACAAAGCCGTGACACTATCGTGCGTGTAATTCAGTCGAACCATTTTGGTTCTGAGATTGAAATTTTAAATAAAAAAGGATACGTGGCTTCACTACGTAAACTTTCCCCCTTTGTTGACTCCCATGGTTTCCTCAGGGTGGGGGGTAGAATCTCACAATCTGATCTACCCTATGATTCGAAGCACCCCTTGTTGCTTCCTAAAAAATGTCACACTGTTCTTTTATTAATTGAGTATTTTCACAAGGTGTATTTACACTCGGGTCCTCGTACATTACAAGGAATATTATGCAAATTCTTTTGGATTATAAATGCTCGTAGCATTATCCGCTCTGTGCTTTCAAAATGCGCTAATTGTTTCAAATTTAATCCAAATATCGTTCAACCCGCGATGGGTACGTTACCCGCTTCTAGGTTAAAACCCGGGAAAGTATTTGATAACGTCGGTTGCGATATTGGTGGTCCTTTCTTTGTTAAAGAAAGTCAACGCCGCAATGCTAAGAGTTGTAAGGCCTATTTGTGCCTCTTTGTTTGTTTTGCCACCAAAGCCGTGCATTTGGAGGTATTAACAGATTTATCATGCGACTGCTTCCTTGCTGCAGTAGATCGTCTCGTCAGTCGCAGAGGGCTCTGCAGGTGTCTTTTTTCTGACTGTGGCCGAAATCTAATTGCAGCAGCCAAGCATTTAAAGGAAGTTGGCAATTTCTTTCGTGATAAGGCCAATTGCAATACCATCTTGGAAGGTCTTGCTTCCCGTAGCATTGATTGGCGAACAAATGCACCCAGTTCCCCTGCCATGGGCGGACTTTGGGAGGCTGGTATAAAGTCAGCTAAACATCATTTGTACCGAACAATTGGCACTCGCATCCTCACCTTCGAGGAGCTGAACACCATATTTTGTAAAATAGAAGCTATGATGAATTCACGTCCGTTGTGCTCATTATCCAATAATCCGAACGAGTTTGACGTGCTTACTGCAGGACATTTCTTAATTGGACAAAGTCTATTAGCTGTCCCGGAATACGATGTTGAGGACGTTCCTCTGAGCAGACTGTCTCGGTGGCAAGCAATCCAAAAGATTACTCAATCTTTTTGGAAGCGTTGGTCAGATGACTACGTTCATACACTCCAACAAAGAGAGAAATGGTTCACATCAAAACCTAACGTTAACGTTGGAGACCTGGTTCTTCTCAAATCAGATCTTGCTAAACCATTACAATGGCCCTTAGGCAGAATAGTGGAAGTTCATCCAGGGTCGATAACATTGTTCGCGTGATCACTGTTCGCACGAAAAATGGGCTTTATAAAAGGCCTGTAAATAAAATTTGTCCTTTACCTTATGCTAATTAATTAGTGAATCCGTGATTCGCTCATAGTTTTTAGATTAGTTTTATATTTCTTAATTAGTTAGTAGGTAGGTCCACTATATTTACATGTACAGCTACAGTACTCATGTCTCACATTACAATTCATAGTTTCGAAACCTATAGAGAATTTTCTCTACTTCTCATACCTTACACTCATAAGGGAAATCATCATACTGATTTCGGTGGGGGGTATGTCGGATCTTTTGCCTATATATGGATAGGTAGTTATATTAAGTTGTACTAACTTGTATTTACTTTGGTAAATGACAAGTCCGGCGCCTGCGCAAGACAGTGGCGCCACCAATCTACAACTCACTTGCCTTGCGGTTGTGAGCGAAGTAGGACATCGCATTTTGTGTTCCTATCATTTCCCAAGGATCCACGTGGAACGTTTCCCTAAGGATCAAACAAGTCAAAGGAGTCTCTGCCTACATTTCGAGTGTGTGTGTGCTTAACAATCAAGTGCGCCGTGCGTGACTAGAAGGGACGAAGCATATGCTAAAGGAGATATCAGGTTAGTGCAATACTTTCCTATCTATTTGGGCAAGAGATTTCGTCATATTTCCTAACAATTATACAGTCCACTAAATAATAATAATAACAACCAGTGCAACATTCAAATTGCGTGCAAAAACCACACACAGTAAAATCAATTGATTTGTAGGTATATCAATTCTTTATATTTTTTAGTACCTACCGTTATTCTTTATTGCTTGCTCGACGCTTGCGCTTAAATAAAGAAAAATAGTTCAATATAAATTTAATTAGATTCGTTCCCCTTTTGAAAGAGGTAATTAAATTCTGGGTGAAAGAGCCCCGATATTAAGTGTTCAGCTACAGTTATCTAAATATAAGTAGAGACATAATGAAACAAATCTTTTAATTTTCTTTAGCAATCCATGACACATTCTTAATTTAAATATAGTATAGCTATATTTTTAGGGTTCCGTATCTAGAATTTTTTATTTGTCTTTCCTCTTTTGAATATTGAAAATTATGCAGTTATCTCAAAATTGATATTGACGGCGTTAAATCAGCTTTAATCAGTTGCTCCGCGTTTATATTATATAAATAGGTACAGATTTATCATACAAAATTTGTGAGATGCAGTGATTAGATACCTATCTGTGGTAGGTACATATATAAATGCAGCAGCTTCAGTAGACGCTTTACTAGGTACTAGGTAGGTATCTACACTTTAACTATTCTTGTCTAATCCACTTCCAGCGTGAGAACTGTGAACTGTTTAACATGTCTTGTTAAGTAAAACACAGTATAGTTTGAACATAGTTTGAAACCAATACCTACTTGTAAAGTTTTCTCGCATACCTACTGATTCAGTCTTAGTGGTAATATAACTAATCACTACAATGTATTTTACCTATGGGTGTACACTGTATAGCTCAGCAAAAAAAGCAAATATTATTACAAGTTCGAATGATTTCTATTTCATTCACACACATTCATCATTATTAATTAATTATTAATTATGTTTTTCTAATGTATTACTAAGCCGTAATTAAAAACAGGCACTAGAAATACCGGCCCTAAAGACAGACGTGGTTATATGGATATTTTCAGGTGATTACGTAGTATTTTTCAGAATAAAACATACTCGAGGAGTGGTAATAACTGGACATAGTATCAGCGCACGTCGCTGTTATGGGTAATGTGAATAATTGAATATCTCTTGTTGTTCGGTTTAAGTTTCTGTGGGTCTTAACCTAATAATTTGTTGAGTTATTTATTTAAACATCATCTGAGTGTTTTAATATTATCTAATATCTCCAAAGGTCAAATTGTTAAAATTGTAGGTACTCACTTGTAAGAGAGATGTTTAAAAACTCACCAGTTTGATGTTTTTGGTAAAAATAGACCTATCGACTTAAGTCTTTACTCAGCCTATTATTTAAGCATTTAAAAAAAATCATACAAGCCGACTTATCAGTCTATTCACGCCTGATACGGAATATAGGTAACCGGTGTAAATAGGGGTATTTGGAAACGTTTATCATAAATAAATAAAAAAATAAGTAAGTAGAAATTAGGGTTTAAAGCGCGCTTATATACCTAAGTATACATATCTATGCCTAAGTAGCTCGCCGTCGTCGCTCGTCGCCGTCGACGCGCTGGGTGGCTGTTTTTCTCTGAGCAAAACCGCTTACAGTTCACAGTTCACACTGCGAATCGTAGGCTCGTAGTTGCGCGATGACAATGGACGAGGCAGGCACACTGCACAGTGCACACTACGTATAGACTATGGTGGTTACAGTATCAGATACATTACATGCTGAGTACACCTCTGAGGAAATACCCTGCTCTAGAGATTAGGATGTGCTGCCAAACGGCTTCTAAGCTGATTGATGAACAAAATAATCAGTCCTCCTTTTCGTCATTTAATAAAGTATCGTAATCTTTACAAACCGATTTCAAAATAGGAGTAGGTTCTCAATTCGTCGGAATCTTTTTTTTATCCCAATCATATGATCCAACTCTTATAATGGTATATGGCAATAACAAATTCTCACAAATAACTCGATACTAGAGCTAATTTCTTAAACTGGCCCCTTTCAAGTAAAGATTTTTATATAAACCTGTGAGGATGATACTGCCACTGTCGCAATTAAAATGTCATAAGCCTACGTTGTCGTATTAGTTTACAAATTGCGAAAAACCACATTAAATTTGAATTTCGCGGGTAGAGCTGTCTCATGCCCCTTAAAGAGAGAGTTCTATCTTTTAAAAATTAGCTTGGTAGGTAAAAAACATCCACGGCATTTTTAACGAAAACAGACACTGGAAGGGCGTACACTTTTTAACTTCAGCATCGTTATTAGAAAGCTGAAACTCTCTTCCCTTAATACATTTTCCGATTTTCATCGTCTACGATAACTTTGCGGGGCGTTATAATTCTAAACAATTCGCTTACGCACGAGTTGGAGAATTTCCTCATTCAAAGTACCGCTCGAACTTATCTTAGCATCAGAGCAATTTTGACTCTCAGGAAAATTGACTATTTTACGTACGGCGCCAGGCACTAAGTGGAATTACTTGAATAATAATAATCTGCTTCACAGCTCTTTTGAAGCCTTACTTTGATGGTTACTTAGAGTAATCTGCTCGAAACTTTAGCTACATAATTTTGGAAGTAGGTAGGTAGGTACAATATTAACTTACTATTTAGTTAGGTATAATCCATACTTAATATTATAAATTGGATAGTGTGTCTGTCTTTCTGTCTGTCTGCTAGCTTTTCACGGGCCGTCTGTTTAACTGTTTTGACGAGTGCAGAGATAGCTTGCATTCTAGGGAACACAAAAGTAACCTATGTAGTATGCAAAGTAACCACCTTTGTCCCCAAAAATCAGAGTTCCCACGGGATTCTTAAAAACTTAATATATCCACGTGGTAAGAACTCGGCTTCTGGAGCGAGCTTGGATGGCTTAGTGAAGACTTCGGCGGGGAGGGGCAATGCATGCACAACAGATGGAAATGTTTAAGTGCGGAAACCAGCCCAGAGAGAAGAAATGAAGAAGAAGGGATATGCGAATAATTTTTCTATGTTACTCTACAACTCCCTTAAGTCTGAACCGATTTGAACAATTTTTAACCCCCGACCCAAAAAGAGGGGTGTTATAAGTTTGACGTGTGTATCTGTGTATCTGTGTGTCTGTGTATCTGTGTATCTGTGTATCTGTGTATCTGTCTGTGGCATCGTAGCGCCTAAACGAATGAACCGATTTTAATTTAGTTTTTTTTGTTTGAAAGGTGGCTTGATCGAGAGTGTTCTTAGCTATAATCCAAAAAAATTGGTGCAGCCGTTTAAGAGTTATCAGCTCTTTTCTAGTTTTCTTGTAGAAAAGAAGGTTACATAACCGTTAGGTTTATAATATTATGTCAATTGACAAATGTCAAGCTGTCAAGATGGACGTTGCCTTGATACATAATTATTTATTTGAAAATGATGTTTTGGAAAACTCTGATACTTTGGATCGTAGGCGCGGAATAGTCCAAGAAAATCGGTTCTGCCGTTTGAAAGTTATCAGGTCTTTTCGGTCTTTTCTAGTTACTGTAACTTCACTTGTCGGGGGTGTTATAAATTTTTAATTTACACTTGTATTATTGAAAGGTTGTACCATTTGATTCGTTTTCTTCAAAGTTCTAAATCCAAAACAGTGTTTTTCGGAAATAGTCAATTTTCAGAAGCGGATAACTCAAGAACGAATGAAGATAGAAACTTTTTGTAGGAGTTGAAAAGATAAGTTTTATCAACTTTCAATAAGATAACAATATTTTTTCTGTATCTACAAAATACATAAAAGTATTGGGTAGGTTACTTAATGGATATATGACTAATTAATTACTCTACCTTCCCTGTCTGTGTATTAAGTATTTCTGGTAATGGTTTGATTTAACGCTATAATTATGCACGTGAACAAACATCTGCTTAGATTAACTATACAAACTCAGTTGTATGCTTAATGGTGTTAAGCAAATAGTAAATCAAGCGTAGACTAAGCCTAACAGCTTACTTACAGCCTAATACAGAAACATACACGCTACCTCTCATAGGCGAAGATTTGTTCATTCCTTGGACATCAAAGACTAAAAACGGTCTCTCGTAAAGTAGCGTAGATATTTCGTGTATATACGTGTCTGCATTTAGGCATCAAATCTCAAAAACTAACTTTTGTAAGTAGAAGCACTTTCTCAGTTAGTAATGTTCAATTAGATCTTTGTGGTGCGTAAAATGAAATATAATAAAAACGGGACCACCACTGACCTCCATAAAATCCACTGCAATATTTATTTTATGATACACCGTCCATTAAAGTTTATTTGCTCTGAAGAGCTAATCTATAGTCGAATCGTAAAATACCTACTCTTATTCATTTATAGTTTTAAAATAAATTAGCTGAGAGGCTTAGGAACTTATTCTGAACTATTATGTGTGTGAGCAATATATACAAACCCTTAATTTTAGTGAAAACTACATTACAATCCGTTAAAAAGTTATAACAAAAACCCTTAATTTTACAGTAAATTATACCTAATACATTTAAAAGTTATAAGCGAAAACAAAGACTTTGGTTACAGAAAAAGGAATAAGTAGGTTTGCACGATACCTACGCAACAATCCTTTAAGAGGGGTCTCTCCGTCACTCGCTTCATACAAACGTAGTTCGTCTCTCATTAGAATACTAACCAATCATACTCAATAGAATTTTGTAGAAACGTTCCGGGAACTAATATCTATGCCTGTGGTTTTCCAGATTTCCGTTAAAATATTCGGTTTCAAAGTTACGCGGTCTTAAAAATTCACATACAAATCTTTGAGCCCCTGTAATTTTAAAACTATATATTTTTAGAAAAATCTAAAACACCACAGGCACAGATATTAGTTTCTAGAATATGTCTGCAAAATTTCATGGACTTTGGTTGCTTAATATTCAAATAAATTGGGACTACGATTGTATGGAGTAAGTGAAAGAGAGAGCCCTGTTAAATTGTCTATATTACGAGCTAATTCTATTAAAAAGTGCTAGATTAAACAAAACTTTACGGACAGACTGAATGTCTAATAAAATAGTTCATACTTTATAAATACTTAAAAGGTCCATAAAACAATAAGCAACTCTAAAATAGTGTTTGTTTCCATTAGAACTTTTATTTAATCCATTAAGCCGAGGAACGTGCTTAAACTGCTAGAAAACGGTTCATAACATTTTGTTACTTTAGTACTGCACTGGAAGGTATTTTATGTGTAATCCATACTAATATTATAAATGCGAAAGTGTGTCTGTCTGTCTTCTGTCTGTCTGTCTGCTACCTTTTCACAGCCTAACAGTTTAACCGATTCTGACGAAGTTTGGTACAGGGTTAGCTTATATCCCGGGGACGGACATAGGCTACTTTTTATCCCCGAAAAACAATGAGTTCCCACGGGATTCCTAAAAACCCATTCGCTTAACCGATTTGTATAAAATTTGGTACCGAGGTAGCTTGCGTCCCTGTTATTGACATAGGCAACTTTTTATCCCGAAAAATCAAACAGTTCCCACGGGATCTTTAAAAACCTAAATCCACGCGGACGAAGTCGCGGGCATCCTCTAGTTCTAATCTAATACAACATTTTACAAAAATATTGAGACTAGTTAATTCACTAGAAAAAAACACTTAATCGTAGTAGATAAGAACTGGAAAAATATCGAAAATCATCGATGACTACAATCTATATGCAAATACCCAGTTAGCAAGATGCAAATATAAGTGCAAGGTCGCTATTCTAGCAAAATAAGCAAAGATCAAAGGGTGTTTTCCTCCTAAGGACGTACATAGGTCTTATAGGTGATTGTGGAAAATTCACCGAAGCTGAGTGCTCCAATATCCCTCAAAAATATTATCAGTCATAGAAGCATGGTCACAAAATTTTAATATTCAAGACCTTGGGCCCTTTAAAATTAGTAAAACAAGAGAGCAACCGAAAAAAATGTTATCTCTTAAAAAAATCTCTTTTTAATTTTTAATTGACTCTCCAGTACAATTTTGTGAGGAACTTTTTTTTACACCATATTATATGTGCATACCTACTTAGAGTTATAATTATTTTGTAAATAGGTACAGAGTACAGACTTAAATCTTCGACACCTGTTACCAGTTTCATCTTTACCGTAAGGACCCGTAGGGCACTAAACCAAGGGCTTCGGTCTGATGGGGGCCCCGAAATGCTGAAAGTTGAAAACCATTAAGTACCGAAGTACTTGTTTGATTTTTTCAACAATCGGTCCCTCCCGGGCCTCAGGTTTAGGGGACCTCCAAACCTTTATAACCCATAAGAGCCCAATCTAATAGTTAATATATTAGAGTATTTTAAGGGCACGGCGTAGTCTTTGCTTATTTGTATAATATTTGCTCAATATACTTAAGGTGCAATATTTTAACCTAAAATCCCATTCCCTTAGCCTGTATTTTCCACTATCACAAGAAAAGATGAAGAGAACAAAAGTGCACTTAATTTTCACTAACTTTCAGCGAATTTACGGAGCTGCTTCTTCAGTGAAAATTGCTTTCTTTTATGACATTTTCAGACCTTTCCTTTTGATAGCTGCTTTAAAAATATGATATTCTTTCAATATGTTGCACGTAAAGAGGATAATGAAATCTTATAGAGTGTAAAATAAGAGTGCCTTATGGAGTACGCAAGTATGAAAGAGCTAAATCCATATTAATAATAAATGCGACAGTGTGTTTGTATCCGTCTGCCAGTTAGCTTTTTCACGATTCAACCTCAGAACAGACCTTGAAGGCATGTAGGCTTGTATTCCTAAGAAGATCAATGGTTATACTTTTATCAGTGATATATTATAATAACGTAGGTTCCTACTTATGTAGAACCTATGAATAAATAACGGTTCATTTGCATTTTTGTTTGTTATTAAGTGGTTAGGAATTTCTAAAAGGTTCAAGTGATGAAATGGAATTAATATAGGTAGGTATAATATCTATTAAATAAGACTCAATTTGCCCAAAATAGAGCTTTTCAGCCAAAATCACAAAATCTCTTCAGGACGAATTCTGTGATGGAAATACTTTTCTGATATCCATCCTTCTCCTTCCGACAGTGCATTAAGTAGATTACTACTTAATTCCTAAGTAGTAGGACTTAGGAATAGGTACTTATTAATCCATATCTAGTAGTGTCCATAAGTAGTAATATGATTTTTAAATAGAGACTAGGTACTTCAATATCAGAGAGTTTTACTTAAATGTTATCTTCATTCATCAGTTCAATACCTAGGTACTTTTTTGAGATTTAAGCGTTTTCAAACAGGGAGACGCGCGGTTGATTTCATCTTCTATTCAATAACTTTTGCCTAAAAGTAAAAGTATGTCACACGTAAATGCTCTTATTTTTTTTTAATAAATAACAATAATAACAAGCCGGTTCTCGCGAACTTGACTTAGAGAAGGTTAACAACGACATTTTGCGTGATTCAAGGTAAATAGAATTTTTTATTGCTTTTAAAATTAATTCAAGATAAGTTAATATAGAAGTTGTCAATGTTTTTAAGGGGCATGAGACGGGTCTGCCCGCGAAATTCAAATTTAATTTTGTTTTTCGCAATTTGTAAACTAATACGACAACGTAGGCTTATGGCATTTTAATTGCGCCAATGGCAGTATCATCCTCACAGGTATATACTATAAAAATCTTTTCTTGAAAGGGTCCAGTTTAAGAAATTAGTTATAGTATCGACTAATTTGTGAGTAACTCATGTCAATCTCATAATTTTGACTAATTTCATAAACTGAACACTTTCAAGTAAAGAATTTTTATGTAAACCTGAGAAGATGATACTGCCATTGTCGGAATTAGAATGCCATAAGCCTACTTTGTCGTATAAGGTCATAAATTGCGAAAAACCAGATTATTTCGCGGGCAGACCCATCATCATCAACATTAACCCATTGCCAGCTCACTACTGACACTGAGCACGAATCTCCTCTCAGAATGAGAAGATTTTAGTCATAGTCCACCACGCTGCCTAATTGCGGATTGGTAGACCAATCGCCTTTGAAAACATTATAGAGAACTCTCTTGCATGCAGGTTTCCTCAAGATGTTTTCCTTCGCCGTTAAATCAAGTGATATTGTATTGGTTTATAACGCACATAACCCCGAAAAGTTAGAGGTGCATGCCCGGAAGAGACTCTTGACCTCCCGAATGAGGAGGCCGTTACGTCGTCGTCTATCACCGCTAGACTATCACCGCTTATAATATAGACTTAACAGAACCCTAAAAGTAAAACGTGCCCAAAACGAATCGCGAGCGCAAGTCCATCGGCCTCCAGTCACAGCCAATCACTGACGGGCACCACACGATTGTGTACTTCGTTATCAACAAAAACTACATTGATTATTATAATAATTACAATTCGAAATCAAACAAAACAGTGAATTTTCAAGGAAACATCGTCGCATTTATCAAATTGATAAATTAACCGATTAGCTTCGTTACTGTGCCCAATTTTATTGAAATAGAGTGAGTATTTAATTTGTTTTTTCTTCATTACAATAATATACCTACTAAGTACTTTTTATTGAACTTTGAATAGCAGGTAACTACGAATAACAATGCATGTAACTTATTAAACACGCTACAGACACATGAGAAGATATTCTGTACTCTGTTATATGAGTACCTAGTTACTATATCTTTTGACAGTACACTTATGTCACAGTTTTACAATCTAGTTTTTTAGACAGGGCTTCCGTTCGTTTTCAGAGGCGAAAATGACTTATAAAATATACCTGTACCACCTGTACTTATTTTATATCCCTACTTACTCATAATACCAACTACAACACACCTTTGTTTCGATTTCGTTCATTAATTTTTTTCAGAATGACTTTAATTACACTTATAATATCGATACCTCTGGGCTCAAAGGTCGTAAAGGACATTTGGTCGAAAATGACTTTTTGACACTGTTACACTCAGTTTTTAATTCTCTATCGACTGGTATATTCCGTGTTACGAAATTCCTTAAAAAAAGGCCTTTACGACCCACATAATTTGGCACGTTAAACAAAGTTTACCGTGAAAACATGGGTGTAAGTAACACTTGGTTAGCAGACTCTACTCCTTTTGGTAGTAAAGCAAAGTATAAAAAAACCCTTGGGCGTAAAATACATATAAAGTATCAATTGTCTTATACCACCTTAGATGGTTAATATGACACCTCAAAATTTTGGATGTAAAGGACATCGTGTTTACAAATTGTCCTGTACACCCTTGTAATTTGAAATACAAAAATACAAGCGTCCCTTACAACCTAGTTTCATTTTAATTATTAATAATAATAAATAATTTTTTTTATTGAAATCAGATTACGACTAGTTTTTTACAAATTACTAATTACTAATTACAAAGTTTTAGTTAGACACTTACAGCTAAAATAATTTAAAATAATTTAGTCACCCTAACAAAAACTAGACACAAATTTTATTGATCCACCGTCCCTAAACTCGGTAGAACCTGTATCTTAGGCGACAGAGCTCTTCTTTACTAATTGAGTCTGAGTTACAAAAAATTATGCGCTAAGTCCTAGAAAATCTAATCTAAACTTACTTATTAACTTGATTAAAATTAAAACCTTTATACAAAACTATAAAGTCATAAATTCGCAGTTTTATGAAATGTATCATAACGAAGCTCAAAATTCCTTCACTTCATATCGTTGCATTTGATTTCTGCACACAAATTTTCAAACCCTACCTAATTAAAATGTGTCTAATACTCATTATATAAATTACCTATATTCAAATACATATTCCTAGTTCCAGTAAGTAGATATGTGCAGTGCGCTGAATCTCTCAAGTCATTTCTCATTTATAAATACAGAATAAGAAATTTGAGAGTATTTTATTTATACACCGAATTTCATCGCATCATAATAACATACTGAAGAAATAAAAGTGTTTGTAAAATCTTTATTGAGAAGCTGTAAGCAGTCCCATCACACTACAATAGAAAAAAATTAATAGAACTTATCTTCCTCAGGAAATGAAAAACATATGTAACTTATATCAAATGTATTTAAAATACTGAACAGGAACAGCAGGCACTTAGTGACAATGCATTGCGAACTATTTTTAAAGAGTATAATATAAGCTTTCACGTAACTAAATGGGATAAATGTCTAATTTACGTGAAAGCAGAGAATAATAGAGACCAAAGTATGAGCGACAAGGACAAAGAGGTACTGAACTTTCATCATAAAGAATAGAAAGCTACTTATAAACGATTTAAAATACATCAAATTCTTTATTCACCTAAAAATGACACTGTCACCTGCAGTTTTGACTTACGAAAAGTACTGAATACTTCATATGGACAAAGTTTCGATGTTTAATTTCACCATTTAAATCGTTCACAGGATCTTAATTGTTACACGTAGGGAAAATGTGATGACGTGATGGTGCAACTTGTTTAACGAAATATCTTGAGGAAAAGGACAAAATGAGCGTAAAACATCTACTAATGTACTGCCATTCATATTGTGGTCAAAATAAAACAGTATTAGCTGCCGTGAATCATTTCTTATAATTAGCAATTAATTTGGAAGTTATTCAAATTAACTATTTACTCCCGGACCAATAGCCGCTGATAAATATAAAGACCTGATAAATTTGTGTGAAAATCCTAAAAGATTTCATAACGAATACAGGGAACTTCCATGCGATTCTAAACTACGTGAAACTTTGTACGAAACAGATGAAGAGGATGATGAAAAAAGTGAGAAGGAAGATGAATAAATAAATCTTAATTTGTTTATAAAGTCTATTTAAGAAGAAAGTGAACTAATTATAAGTTTAAAGAAGAGAGTTGATAAAAGATAAGCAAGAAGAAGTACGTTAGTTACCAAAATAATTTATAAGTTTTTATTGTAAGTCTTCGTGTTCAATTCCAAATAAACGATCTCAATTTGATTAAAAAAGTTATGTATTATTTGAGTAATATGATCTTTCATTATTATTTTTAAAGAAAATATAATAGTTTATGCATAATTACATACAAAATTACATAATCCATTTAATACTTAACTGTAATTATCATTTTATCCTTACAGAATACCTTAGCGGGTGATCCTTAAGAACGTAAAAATGATTACACTTGTCGTTTATTTCCTTATTTTGGTCAGTTTTGTGCAGTAAAGTAGATTTACGCTCTTAGGTAGTAGCATATGATGCAAATTTGAAGGGTGTAAAGGACATTTATTTTCAAATTTATGGTCGTAAAGGAAATTTATTTCGGTAAATACAGCACTAGGGCAGTTTTCAAACACTGCCTTATAAAATACTATAAATTCTAAGCACTTTCTTCCTAGGTTTCATTTAAATAGCTAAAGAAATGAAGATGCTAGAGCAAAAAGAATTTTATTTTTTTCGTTTTTTGCTTCTCCTGAAAAGTAGCGTTTTGTCCTTTACGACCTTTGAGCCCAAAGGTATCGATATATTAAAATTTTCCGTCGGGAAGCATAAGGCAAAAACAAGTTACCTACATAGTCAATCATAATAAAAATACCCACAACAAGTTTTAATGACTTCATGAATTATCCCAACTCTTAGGTAATTATTAGACAGGTAGGTAATAGGTATAGTACTTAATGCTGTGTCCACTTATAATATATAGCAGTAGATATATATAGTATATATATATATATATATATATATATATATATATATATATATATATCTATGCAGTTGTGATTGAGTTAATCTGAATCTGCTAGTTTTAGTAGGTATTCAAAAATTAACTAGCTACGAATGTTTACAAGTGCAAGTGACTAGTCAGAACGAAAGTTTTGTTGCTTGTGGACAGTAATTAGCCTAATGATAGAAAAGAATTTCTCGTGCGTCACGTAATAGCTATACCTACCCTATTAGGTAAGGTGGAAGCGACGGGCCTGCCCGCGAAATTCAAATTTAATTTGGTTTATCGCAATTTGTAAACTAATACGACAACGTAGGCTTGTGGTATTTTAATTGCGACAATGGCAGTATCATCCTCACAGGTTTATATAAAAATCTTTACTTGAAAAGGTCCAGTTTAAGAAACTAGCTCTAGTATCGACTATTTGTGAGAATAGTCGATACTAGAGCTAGTTTATTAAACTGGAGTTTCTTAAACTATTTGTGAGAAATATTATATATGGATATTGGATATGATAAGGGACAGTTACAATCGGTCTATCAATCTAACGCGGGTTACATTTTCTGTAATAGCGGCAACAGAAATACACATTCTGTGCCAATTTCAGCTCTCTACCTATTTATTTATTTTTATTATTTATTTTTATTTAAAAAAAAGACCCCAAGCTTCTCTATGGCGTATTATGTTATGTCCAATTCTAATAACTGTGTTTAATTTTTTATTTTCAGATATAATGGTTCCAGATCCTGACAAACGACAAGTTAGCTTCCCTAAGCTTTTATATCCACTATACAAAAATAAAGAACCTACAACTGCTCAGCAATGGATATCTGCAAAGCAGGAAATCGACGGCGCTGAAGGTCTGTGGAGAATATATGATAATATTTATGATTTGACTGATTTCGTTTCGTCACATCCAGGCGGTTCACAGTGGCTTGAATTTACGAAGGTAATTATTACATTTGTGTACAATATATCTCAAATAGGTAATTTTTCATTACATTTGATTGTATGACTCTCAAATGGATGGATGTACCTACACTCACACAAATCACCTTCTTTGGTTTGAGAGTCATAAAAAAGGCGTAGCATGATAAGTGTTTGTATGGCATACATAATACAAGTAAAACTGATATCGAACGGAACGCAACGGCAAAGCGACGCGAAGCGAATCGAGGGCGCCGACCACAACCAACACTCACGTCGCCTCATGGGAGTGAAGATTCGCTGACTCAGGCGGCGCCAAGACATGAAAAGAAAAAAAATTCTATGTACTCCGACCCTAATGTTTTTCTCGCCGCAACAGCCCGCGAAGACTGTGAGACAATAGTCGATGGTTCCGCATACGATGAGAAATTGCGAGAGGCAATATTATTAAGTACATAGTACATAGTAGTAGTATTAGAGTGTATGTTTATGTATACCTAATTGTATATATAGCTGCATGGCGACTCCTATAGTTCTCTAGGTTCGTAAGTATGGGTTACCTGGGAGAGATGACTCTAGTGATAAGGTCGCCCTTTGTTTAATTAAGTGTATCATATAGGTATTATGTTTTACAATAAAGTTGTTTAAATAAATAAATAGGTATAATTTTTCACTCACTCGTCACTGCCATGGAGCAATGGATCAGCATATTTTTTTTATGCGTATAGATAAAGACGTGAAGAATACCATAGGGCTACTTTTTATCCCGGGAAATCAAAGAGTTCCCACGGGATGATAAACTAAATCGCGGACGAAGTCACAGGCATCAGTTAGTATACACAGATTAACCAGATGCAGTTTTATGTACCTAATTTTAGATTGTAGTTGCATTAAAGACTTGACTGTGCTCAAGTTTTCATTTTCAGTTTGAATAATATGCCTTTGCCTATATTCAAAATTAATTTTAACCATAATGTTAATGTATGTAATATTACAAAAACTGAAGTATAAATTAATTCCCCACCCGTATTGTGCTTATAATAATCTATCTGCACTGAAATCGCTATAACAAAGGCATAGTTTGCATAATATTACATTATTTTCATTTTGTCAATAAAATCATAATGCATTATTTACGGTCATCACATACAAAAGATACGATATCGTTTATAAATGTCGTTTTACGCCGGAGCTACAACATGCATCATTAAGGCATGCTACAAATCGGAACTTTAATAATTTGGTGACCTTATACGGTATGCTGTATTTTACGCCGGGACAATATCTTCTAATTAGAATATTACGATGCGACAAACTGCCTACATTCTTGCTTTTAAATTATACTTCAAGCATGCAGTCATGTGGCCTAACTTATTGTCAAAACAGCCTTTAGGCATAATTACAATATAGTACACACCATACAGAGAGTTGAGAAAAAAGTTCTACACCTCTCCTTCAGATCAATGACTTTCTTTACATTATCTATTTAATTTGTAGCAACATTTGTCCATATTTTCTAATATCATGTGCAGGCAATATTGATTATAATTTCATAATTTTCCTGCTTTCAGGGAACGGATATTACAGAGGCTTTTGAAACACACCACATAAATAGCGCCGTAGCTGAGGCTCTGCTGCCAAAATATTTTATAAAGAGAGCGGAATCACCCAGGAATTCACCGTTCACATTCAAAGAGGATGGATTTTATAAGACTCTGAAACTTAAAATCGCTGCAAAACTTAAAGAATTACCACACGACGTGAGAAGAAAAAGTGATAATGTCACAGATTTTCTCTTTGCATGTTTGTTGATCCTAAGCCCACTTTGTTGCTGGCTTTGGACAAAGAATTTAATATATGGAGCGGCCTCGACCGTGATTCTTGGCTTTATACTGAGTGGGCTCACTACATGTGCCCACAACTATTTTCATAGGTCGGATAGTTGGCGCATGTACCTCTTAAACTTTAGTGGATTTTTCTACACGTAAGGCATTTGAATTTTAGTATATTATTATTTTATATTTTAATAAATAACTAAGATATTATTGTTAAGCCATATTTTGTCTCGTAACTTTTATCCTAAGTTTTAGCTTTGGGTAACCATTACTTTTAACATAAAGCATTTTAAATCAATATTCTGAAATCAACTGCTTCGTTAGCCTAGTGTTAAGTATGTTCGACAGCGGATTTTTTTTTTTAAATGAACCGCCCGCGCCGCGCCCTCAGAAAGACACACGTAAATGTTACACAAATTACTCCAAGCTAAATAGGTATCATGTAACTCCATTTACGAATGTCAAGGTCCTTAGTTCGATTCCTGGGTCGGGTCAAAAATAGTTATGTATTGGAAATTCTCAGTGCTAGCTCGGAGTTAGGGAAATGGCGGTGTGTCAGGTGTCATCCCCATGCCTCAGAGAGCACGTGGCCGATATTCGACATTATTCTGATGTGGCAACTCTTAGAAACAAGGTCCTTGTATTTGCCCATTCTCCTTTAAAAAAAGTAATTTATGTTTCAGGGATTTTCGGATATCTCACTCTTTATCACACCACCTGCACACCAACACAGCAAATGATTTGGAGCTGAGTATCTTTCTGCCATTCTTGCATTATTTACCGAGAGTGGACAAGCCCATGTGGGCACAAATGGGAGCATTCTTCTACCCCGTCATATTTGCATTCACTAGTTTGGGTTTTATGGTGAAACAGTGAATATTCAAATTTATTTTCACGGCATAAAAGCATGAGCATTTTTTTTCTTCGCCTCGTCGACACTGTCAGAATTCGAATGCAAAATATATTTTAATATCAAACAAAATCTTTTGATGTTTGTATGAAAACCCATAAAAGTGAAGCCCATGCGCTCTGCAGTCTGAATGTTATCGTACATTGCCTTATATACAACTAGCTGACGCCCGTGACTTCGTCTGTGTGGGTTTAGGTTTTTCGAAATCCCGTGGGAACTCTTTGATTTTCTGGGATAAAAAGTAGCCTATGTGCTAATCCAGGATATTATCTATCTCCATTCCGAATTTCAGCCAAATCCGTCCAGTGGTTTTTGCGTGAAGGAGTAACAAACATACATTACAACTTCTAATAATTGTAGGACAATAATAATAATATGAGTTGTACAACAACTGCATTATTAAACACGTTTCCGTTGCATGTTCTGTTCGTTTCACCCCTAATATTTTAAGTAGGTATATATAATTTTTTTGTGTTTGTATTTTACAGCTTTGCAAATGTCTTCAAGAACTCAGATAATAAACGTCTTACATGGGACAATATGATACCATTTCTATTACCTGTATGGATGTGGTTGTTAAGTGGAGTATCGCTGCCCTGGGTCATCATAGTATGGCTGGCGACAATGATGATCTCAAGTTTCTTCTTCGTTGGGATTGGACTGACAGCTGGACATCACGCGCACATTAACTTCTTTGAGGGTGACGTACCGAGGTACTTTGTCTGTGTTATATCTACACATATTTAAGAGAGGTCTCTCCGTCACTCGTTTCATACAAACGTAGTTCCAATTTCATTTGAATATTAAGCAACCAAAGTCCATAAAATTTTGCAGACATATTCTAGAAACTAATATCTATGTCTGTGGTTTTCCAGATTTCTATTAAAATATTCGGTTTCAAAGTTACGCGGTCTTAAAAATTTGCATACAAATCTTTGAGACTCTGTAATTTTAAAACTACATATTTTTAGAAAAATCTAAAACACCAAAGACACAGATATTAGTTTCTAGAATATGTCTGAAAAATTTCATGGACTTTGGATGCTTAATATTCAAATGAAATTGGAACTGCGATTGTATGAAACGAGTGACGGAGACAGCCCTGTTAACATGCGCTAAAATGGTCAATACAAGTTAGTGAATGCTTCAATTTTAGATAAATAAATAGGCAAGTACGTATAACTACATTTAACTAATAACTGTAAAATCTAACGCTATAATGCATCAACGTCATTATTTCCAGGGACGAATCCTTAGATTGGGGTATTCATCAAATGGATACCATAGTTGAAAGGATCGAGAACATGGAAGACCACTTCAAATCAATCACGCGTTTCGGGGATCATGCTCTACATCATCTCTTTCCGACGTTGGATCACGCGGAGCTAAAATATTTATATCCCACTCTATTGGAACACTGTGAAAAATTCGATACTCAACTCCGGATGACGACGTTTTATAACGCGCTGATAAGCCACAGCAAACAGCTTATAAGAAAGTGGCCGAATGATTTCAAAAATAGTAAATGTACCAAATAAATTCATTGCTAAAAAATATTAACAAGTGTAAATTAAAAATTTTCAACACCCCCGACAAATCATTTTCAAATAAATAATTATGTATATCTAGGCAACGTCCATCTTGACAGCTTGACATTTGTCAATTGACACTTGAATATTATGAACCTAAGGGTAATCTAACCTTCTTTTCTGCAAGAAAACTAGAAAATAGCTGATAACTTTTAAACGGCTGAACCAATTTTTTTGGATTATAGCTAAGAACACTCTCGATCAAGCCACCTTTCAAACAAAAAAAAGTAAATTAAAATCGGTTCATTCGTTTAGGCGCTACGATGCCACAGACAGATACACAGATACACAGATACACAGATACACACGTCAAACTTATAACTCCCCTCTTTTTGGGTCGGGGGTTAAAAATATTAAAAACAAGATTCGTATCTCGAGCAGATTCAATTTGAGGGTTGAGGCAACAAACTAAGGCTGTTCAAACAATATTTCAGAGATCTTTGACTCAAGAGAATTTTCACAAATAATATACTGAAAGATCAAAAGATATTTGATTGTCTGTCTCAACTAATACACGGTTAAGTTGTGGCTCTTTCCATCGCAACAGTAAATAGATAAAATATGGCGAAAGGAAATGGGTTTTCTAATAATATCAAAATTCATCGGAGAGGGAAATGTTTTTTTAAAGTACGCACACTATGTATTTTAATTACTTACTATATAATTGGTGAGAATCGGCCTGATGATTTACGTGACTAATGCATGAAAATTAGGGCGTAACTTTTTATTAGTAAGACGATAATAATAGTTAATTTAATTTAATTTAATTACTATAATATGAGGTTTTACGGCTATTTGTTTCTTTAGAGTCTAGTCAATGCAAAGCTGTGTACCTACAACACATAGGCAGTTCCCCTGATACTGCAAATTTTCATGGGTGGCCTGCTCGTTTGCTCACTATTTATAACTAGAGGATGCCCGCGGATTCGCCCGCGTGGATTTCGGTTTTTTTAAATTCCGTAGGAATTCTTTGATTTTCCGGGATAAAAAGTAGCCTCTGTCCTTCCCCGGGAAGTATCCTAAGTCTGTACCAAACATTAAAATCAGTTCAGCGATTGGGCCGTGAAAACGTAGCAGACAGACAGACAGACACACTTTCGCATTTATAATATTAGTATGGATTGAACTAGCGACCCGCCCCGCCTTCGCACGGGTAGCTTATTAATCTCTAATTTTTTTAAAATAAAATATAGCTTATGTCACTCGGGAATTATATAGCTTTCTACTGGCGAAAGAATGGTTCATAATCGGTTCCAGAGGTTACTTCCACCAAACAAACTTACAAACTTTACCTCTTCATCATATTAGTATAGATAAAATAAGAGATTAGCCTCGGTTTTGGACAAGAAATAAAAATTGGCACTTTATATAAATTGATATATCTAGGTATAGCTAAGTATACCAAGAAGACTTAAATCTCAACAAGACTGTAAAAAACGTTGATACTAATAATATACCAAACTTAAAAAAATACGTTTAAACTTATTATAATAATAATTATTATCATGGAATTGGTTTATTATAATAATATTATTTTATAAGGTTTGTGATCTTCGATATTTTTATGGCTGTGGTTTACCTATATGAATGTATCTGCATTGTACAGGTAAGGTATTAATCTTAAAAATAAATGTTATTAATAGTGATGTGTTGTTGTGTATTTTATAACTCCTGCTCCAATTAAGAATTTTAATTTAATCTAAGTAAGTAATTTAATTTAACCACTTATCCACTTTGGTCAAATGATCGAACATTTTCGATATTAAAACTGTTTAACCATACTCGTATCATGACGTGCAATTAGCACTTTCATTACAAGCTACCCAACGTTTTAGAGGAGCCATCGACCATTAAACCTAATTGTATTACATACAAAGCAAATTACAAAGGGACGGGACTCCTACCACAGTCTACAAACCTTTGACATTTATTCGCGTGCGGTTTGCGTTCATGAAAATTAAATAAAAGGACTAGTAGTTTTAACATAGGCACCTCAATGAAATACCAGGCACTTTTTTTATTAACAACTAAGTAAGTATCGAAATAAAATTAGTAATTCTAAAAAAATGGTCTCTAAATTTTAAAGAAAATAAATGATATACAATAAAAAACCGGCCAAGGGTTATGATTTTAGCAGTGCATGTGTGTATGTTTGTATCCAGATTCTGTGTGTTCCACCGTAGCACCTAAACTACTGGGCCAATTTTGATGAATGAGGTGTCAATCGATTCGTCGTAAAGGTCTGGGTGACAAAGGCTAAATTTTATATGAAAAAAATAGACCTAAGGGATATTACATGAAAAAAAGTGGAGATCTCCAATTATTATTTTTTGGCTATTTTATCGAGTGGGGTGTCAAATGAAAGAGGAGAAAATTCTGAGTTCATAAATATAAATGTACTACAACATTAAAATATACCAAGCGACAGAAAAACAATTTTACTATAATATTTCAGCGTTTATTAAGACGATCGGAGTCGGGTTTTAGTTGTCAACTTTATCTTGTTATGAACTTATTTAGATTGATGTGGCCTTTAGTCACAGCCAATCATTGCAGTGAGATCCACACGTTGACTGATAGGTACCCACCACAACGATTGTATATTTCGTTATCAACGAAATCTATACTAATAAATAAAATTGGAGTGTCTGTCTGTAATTTCGAAATGACTTCCTCATATTAAGCTCATATGGCAATATGCTGAATCACACGTTTTAAAATTTTTTACTGTCCATTTGCCTATTTGAACGGTCTGATCCTTGAAAGGGCTGAACTGATGTTGATGAGATTTCCACAGACAAGTAGAGGATTGGCCAGGGAGTAGCATAGGTTACTTTTTTAACTGACTTTCAAAATGTAGGAGTTGTGTTTTTCTACCTAAGTATGTACAGTGTACACTGATATTTCCGAGAGTTCTGAACCGATTTGTCTAGTTTTTTTTAATCGATAAAAGAACTTTGCGACAATGTTTCATAAAAAATTCTCTCTTTACTAATGGTATGTTAAGTTAATTATATTAAAGAGCTTGGTGATTATTTCACGATGATTTTTTTTTCTTGTCCCCAGAGTAAAGCATGCTTTCTATGCTATAATTGTACGTACCTAAATAAATAAAATAATCACATTGGTTTCAAATTATTCGACCTTTGTGTACGTAATTATCTCATGTACCTAATGGTATAAATTCGCTCAAAGACCAGCAAAAACGTTGCGGTAGTGCGACCAAGTTAATTACTTGGTAATTTCGAGCCGTGGTCTAATTATTCTGTGTCTATCATGTTTCAATGAACGAATTGTAGGGATTGAATTATTCATCTATTGTTTGCTTAGTATAACTCTGCTTGTTTTGGCACTCTCCTTTTTAACCCCCGACCCAAAAAGAGGGGTGTTATAAGTTTGACGTGTGTATCTGTGTATCTGTGTGTCTGTGTATCTGTGTATCTGTGTATCTGTCTGTGGCATCGTAGCGCCTAAACGAATGAACCGATTTTAATTTAGTTTTTTTTGTTTGAAAGGTGGCTTGATCGAGAGTGTTCTTAGCTATAATCCAAAAAAATTGGTTCAGCCGTTTAAGAGTTATCAGCTCTTTTCTAGTTTTCTTGTATAAAAGAAGGTTTGATAACCGTTAGGTTCTTAATATTATGTCAATTGACAAATGTCAAGCTGTCAAGATGGACGTTGCCTAAATACATAATTATTTATTTGAAAATGATGTTTTGGAAAACTCAAATACTTTGGATCGTCGGGGGTGTTATAAATTTTTAATTTACACTTGTTATAGCTATAGCTTGGGCCTTAACCCGAATGGATTAAGATTTTCTAAAAAGTCCGCGCCAACGTTCTTACGTTGTAAGGAGTAAGTCCGTCTCCGGTATGCAAAGTTGATAGTGTGTGGAAAGATGACAGATAGACAGACAGAAACAGACCTTTATAATCTTAGGATGGATTTTATTTAATTAAATTAGGGTTATCATTGAAGTAAAAGATACGAAATACAAGTGTAAATTAAAAATTTATAACACCCCCAACAAGTGAAGGTAACTAGAAAAGAGCTGATAACTTTCAAACGGCTGAACCAATTTCTTCGATTATAGCTAAGAACATTCTCCATCAAGCCACCTTTCAAACAAAAAAAAAACTAAACTAAAATCGGTTCATTAATTTAGGAGCTACGATGCCACAGACAGATACACAGATACACAAGTCAAACTTATAAGACCCCTCTTTTTGGGTCGGGGGTTAAAACAGTAGCTGCGTGGATAAACATTTAACCACAAATTCGCGGTTTTCAGATTTATTCCTATAATATTTGTGCTATAAGACCTACCTACTTACCAAATTTAATGATTCTAGGTCAACGGGAAGTACCCTATAGGTTTCTTGACAGACACGACGGACAGACAGACAGACAGACAACAAAGTGATCCTATAAGGGTTCCGTTTTTCATTTTGAGGTGCGGAACCCTAAAAAAGGAGGGTGGAATAAGGTCAAACATCTCTTCAGAGCACTGCCCATTATAAAGGCGATAGACCACGCAAACACATGCACAGCGATAGAACACGTGTCAGATAAAACTAAATAATTCACGCATAAACGAATTTATCAATGAACTTAATTCATTAGTGCAAATTATTTGCTGGTAGATAATACCGGCTCCCATGAAACTACACAATAGTGGTCGTTTAGTGACACATTAAAGAGATTTACGTGGTATCGTGTTGTGGCTGCTCATTATTCTAATTATTACGTAAATGCTTTACAAGGGCGAAGCTTGATGAAACTATATATGTTTGGAACGTATGAACTGATTGTAACTTGCATTTTGCTTTGCCATCAAACTAAAATGCAAATTACGATCAATCCAGCGGAAACGTGCATGCCTAAGAGTTCTCTTTCTCTCCGTCACTCGTTTCATACAATCGTAGTTCCAATTTCATTTGAATATTAAGCAACCAAAGTCCATGAAATTTTGCAGACATATTCTAGAAACTAATATCTGTGTCTGTGGTGTTTTAGATTTTTCTAAAAATATGTAGTTTTAAAATTACAGGGGCTCAAAGATTTGTATGAAAATTTTTAAGACCGCGTAACTTTGAAAACGAATATTTTAACAGAAATCTGGAAAACCACAGACATATATATTAGTTTCTAGAATATGTCTGCAAAATTTCATGGAATTTTGTTGTTTAATATTCAAATGAAATTGGAACTACGATTGTATGAAACGAGTGACGGAGAGAGCCCTCTTAATGTTCTCGAAGATGTGTGAAGTCTGCCAATCCGCACTTGGCCAGCGTGGTAGACTCTGGCCAAACCCTTCTCATTGTCATAGAAGACCAGTAGTGAGCCGGCGGTGATGGGTTCATCATGATGATAATGATTTTATTACTTGCTTTCGTACGATCAATGTACCCAACTTACTTATCTATTCCTAAACAAACTAATACCACTTCCCACCTCTAATTTATTTTACTAGTAAATTCATAATAGCGCAGTTAATGGTATAAAGTGTTCTACCACAGCTACGTGAGCTCGGCGAGCGGTCCTTTTGTGACCCATTAAAAGAGATTTAGGACCTTGCGCTTTGTATGTGCCATGAACACAGGCTTAGGGCATTTTAAATTAGTGATAGTGGTACCTAGTAGTATAAACTTAACAGCTGACCCGGCCGGGGCCTAGCTCGGATGAAGAAAATCCTTTCTACTGGAGATGAACCATTTCACAGGTAGTATGTAAAAACAAGTGTTTCGTAAGGTGAAAAGAGTTTTCAGAATTAAGTAACACATGCTACTTTACTTAAAAGTAGCCTATGAAATATCACACAGCAAAATCTCGCATAGGTTTGAAAACTATTTGATTTAAAAGTAGCAATAATGCCCATCTCTTCTGGCTACTAAAAAGACGTACAGCTACCAGTCTACACCACGATATAAAGAAAACCAACCAGCAGTCGTAATATTCTAAAGTTTGAACTGTAAACTGATTTCAGCTAGTTTTTCCTTTTATAAAATATATAAATAATACCTATTTTGTTATATGAATAAACTTGTTTGCGTGGAATAATATTATTATCCGGAATATCATCTAAATTCTAAACGAACAGAATATTTTTGAATAATCTTGACACGATAAAGTAAATTATTTTCAGGGATCACTATAAAAGGCCCGGTTTCAGACAGACACAATGAATGCCGTTGTCAGACCCTTATCTAGAGTCCCTTTGCGATGACAAAATTTAAAAAATTGCTAAGTCATGGGACGCTGTACAAAAATTATTAAAGTCCATTAACTTGGTGAATGGAGGGCTAACTAGAGTTTTCAGATTTGAAAACATTTTTCAATGTATTATTAAATGTTGTGTAGATTTTGTGAGATCTTGTTGAAGTCAACAACGTTTGAACATTATTCAAAAAAATAATTAATTAACTGGTGTTTTCGTTGTAGGTGTACATAAAAGTTCGCTTATTTTAATAGAGGAGCTCTATTAAAATAATGCATAGAAAAACATAAGGGTGTAAATTAACCAAAGTTTTTATATACCTACCTACATAACTAATATTATATTTTCCCAAAACATGTTGTAGAATATTTTTTTAGATAATATCTACTGTTATTTATTTAATTAATTATTTAATTAGAACGGACCTTTTAAGTTATACAATGTTTTATTTTGGTTTTTATTAATCCCGTAGAAACTCTTTGATTTTCTGGGATAAAAATACAAGCCTATATCCATCTCAGGGATGATCACCGCGACTTCTCCGGTAGAGATTTAGGTTGTTTGAAAAACCCGTGGAGACTTTTAGATTTTCCGGTACAGCAGGGAATGCACACTATCATGAAAATTGGTTAAACGGCTGGACCGTGAAAAGCTAGCAGGCAAGTAGACAAACAGACACAGTTTTGCATTCGTAACATGGATATGGATATCTGTAAGTAATCTGGCAATAATTTAATTACTTAGCAACGTTGTTATTTCTCAACAACCTAATATGACAGATAACAGATAGTTTAAATATTACAAGTGTAAAATTAAAAATTTATAACACCCCCGACAAGTGAAGGTTATAGTAACTAGAAAAGAGTTAATAACTTTCAAACGGCTGAACCGATTTTCTTGGATTACAGCTAAGAACACTCTCGATCAAGCCACCTTTCAAACAAAAAAAACTAAATTAAAATCGCTTCATTAGTTTAGGAGCTACGATGCCACAGACAAATACACAGATACACAGATACTTACACACGTCAAACTTATAACACCCCTCTTTTTGGGTCGGGGGTTATCAACCCGGCAAAAGATAAAACTCATTATGTATCTAACTAATCTAAATAAATCATTTTGTGAATTCAGATCTTTGAATTCCCAAAAATTTCATCTGTATGCACCTATATTTAACGATTTTGAATATTCAAATTTATACAAAACATCCCACGACACCCTAACTGAAAGTAACTAAATATAATATAAAGAAGATCCCCAAAAGGGGTTTAGATTGTTTTATTTGATCATGCTGGAAATTTTTTAAAGGTCCCTTTTTTTGCTAAAAGCATTTTGAGTAGTACCACGAAATCTCCAAGATTTTAATTAAGCGCTAAAAATAATTTTCGTTTATTTTTGCAATGTAAAATCCTTTGATGAAAATCCCACTGCTCGTAATCTTCTTGATTGTAAGATATGCTTAAGATTACTTTATAAGTATAGAACCTGGGGATATTGAACTTGATTAATATCCCCTTTTCCTAACTAGTAGGATTTGAACCTTAGACCATTTGTACATCCGCTCTCTGACAGTTGGGGATTGAGGCTTTAAGAGCACTACAAAACCTTCATTTCTTAGGTATCAATAACTCAAAATTTAAAAACCCCCGACAGAAAAACCTCTATAAGAAAACCAGAAAAGAGCTGATAACTTTCGAACGGCTGAACCGATTTTCTTCGATTATAGCTAAGAACACTCTCGATCAAGCCATCATTAGTTTAGGAGCTACGATGCCACAGACAGATACACAGATACACGCGTCAAACTTATAACACCCCTCTTTTTGGGTCGGGGGTTAAAAACTCCCAATATTATTAACAAAGTAGTATATTGTTATTTTTCGAACATAATATTTGAAGTACCATTCGTATTCATAACAACGTATGGAAGTTATGTTTATCCTTACAGCAATCTATTAAATTGAAACAACTAAACTAGGACCCATTTAAATTAAAACAGTCAATTTTATCGTAAAAGGGTGTTTTTACTGGTCTGGTCATTTTCCCGGACCCAAAATTTCCATATTATGCTAATTCCTAGTTATTAATAAGTACTTATCTTGGGTATAGGTATCATTTATATTATCTGAAAACATGTTAATTTTACCTGTTAATCTGAAAACATGTTAGTAGGAACCTATTGCAATATGCTTTCCGATTTTTTTTGACTGGATAAACATGATTAATTTTGGTTGATTGACGTGAATTTACGAGTGCTTTTGCCGTCTCTGAATCTAGCATTAGGTATAATCCACAGGAAAGGCAGTAAGTTATATTATTGCTGACTTATCATTAATTACTTAATTAATTTATTACGATACCTATACCGTAGGCACTATATTACAAATATATGTAATACTAGAACACCAATTACCTACTTATTAGAAAAAGATATCTTTCAAAAAATTATAGCAATGACGAAGCTATACTGTTAAAAAAAAATTAAAGGCACGAGAAGTAAAATATGAGTTCAACTCGCGAAGAAGTAGGGTTCAACTCATCAGTCATCACACTCGATATAACGTGACTGCTCTCTGTTTTTCTCATATTAATAAAAGTTATCATAATATTACTATTATTATCGCCGTCGTCATGTAAAAATAAATAAATATTAATATTGATTAAGAAACCGGCTGTTTTAGGGTTCCGTACCGGAAGGGTGCCAACGGGACCCAATTACTAAGCCTCCGCTGTTTGTCTGTCCGTCCGTCCTTCCGCCTGTCTGTCCGTCTGTCTATATAGGTAGAGAGTTGTCACAACCTTTTGTATTTCTTTAATTTTTATGATCTTGTGTCTTTTAATTTTTTTTATTGAATTAATTACAAATTCACGGTTTTCAAATTTATTCCTTTACTTGTGCTATAAGATCTACCTATCTGCCAAATTTCATGATTCTAGGTCAACGAGAAGTACCCTATAGGTTTTCTTGACAGACACGACAGACGGACAGACAGACAACAAAGTGATCCTATAAGGATTCCGTTTTTCCTTTTGAGCTACGGAACCCTAAAAATAATAAAAAATTCAAAAAAATGTTATTTATGGTACGGAAACCTTTGTGTGTGAGCTCGAGTCGCACTTGGCAGATTTTTTACCGGTTATAGTTATAGCATCGCATGATATGGTGAAAATAGAAACCGTATTCATGAATCCAAATGTATTCTGATATTTTTCAATGATCGCCAGTCCTTCAATACGGTAGAGAATGAAACAATTTAACGAGTGAATCAATAGGAACACAACTGTTCAATTATTCCCTGGATGCTTCTGCCGAGGCGAAGCACAATTAAATTGTAACCGGGAGTAACAGACCGACACCGGCAATCAATTTTCACTGTATAAACCATAATATGATTAAAATCTTCGCTACTACATCGCTTGCTGCCATATGTATTGCATAGAGGATGTTCGTTTGTGTTTTGGAGGATATATTATGCTGTATTGAAGTGGCAATGGGCAGGTCATGTCTCTCGTAGAACAGACGTGTTCTGGAGTGGAGACCGCGTACGGGTAAGCGCAGTGTGGGACGACCTTCTGCTCCGCGCTGGCCTGAAGAAGGTGGTGGGGAGCGGGTGGATGAGGAAGGCGGAGGACCGTGTTTGGTGGCGCGCTCTTGGAAATGCCCATGTCCAGCTGTGGACGCATACAGACTGATGGATGGATGGATAGATGCTGTATTGCGTGGTGGTGGTGTCATGGTACATTATTTGCTTTGCCTGCAGTTTTATGGTAACACACTGCACGTTGCGCCATAATATAGATTTATCTGGGGCTAGGACCTAGTAGGTCATAGCAAAATATGCTTTCTGTTCTTTGACATCAATGATATTAATAATCTCCTTTTGGAGTTTTGCGAAAGAAATGTAGCTAGGCACCCAACTAGAGTACCATAAATTTGTGTTTGGACTCTACTACCGGTATCGGTAGTAGCACCTTAGGGGGCTACGTAAATTGTAGAAGCGTGGTTTATTGGAAACGGTTCCAATACAGGGAAGGATGTCACCTAAAAATTCGGACTCGTGAATTATTCATTAAAGTCACTAAGCCAATGGAAATTCGTGTAGGTACCTAATCGGTTTTGTATTGGGATTATGCTTGTTTGTTTATTTTTAATATTGTTCCGAGTTAAATTAATTAAAAAAAAATTAATAAAGAATTTTTCAATTCGGGTAGTTATTTATCCAGGAAACGGGTTTTAATAGTATGTCATGGATTAACTTGGAAATGACATAATCATATCAGGGAAGGAGACAGCATCAAGACCGGGAGCAGCAGCAGAATTAACTTAGAGAGTTGCATTTTTGTTCCGTTTACCTCGAAGACCCTGGGGTCATGGAGTCTTAGTGTTATAAAAAAATACGAGACATTATACCATGGTTAATAGCCTCATCTTGTTGCATGATTACTAACATATTTAAAAAAAAAAAACTTGTATTTAATTTATTATTATTTTTGTATGGAATTAAATAAAGCTTCGTTATTATTTGTTATTAATAGCCTCATCTGGTGACAAAGGACAGGGTAATTTTTTACGCAAAGGATCAACCTGGCTGTGAAACGCAGAAATGAAGCCAGTATTCTTAGCACCATTTGACCGGGCATGATTTTTACAGTAATTAGATTAAGGCTAGAGTAAGTTTTTTTGTAACAATTTCAATAAAAAAATGAGAGGTATTAATTATTTATCTATTTCGTGTAGCTTAGCACTTAATAACAAAATTACCATTAAAATAGAAAAATATTTACTTACTCGGAACACTGAAATTTTTCTGAAAAAAAAAAACAAAAGCAACCAAGCATTGCATCACCCCACGTGAAAAAACAAAGTCATAAAAAACAACGATATCAACTACACAGATGATTTTCCCAACAAAGTTTGACGCAGCGTTAAGCTTTTAGCCTGAAAATACACGTTCAAATATTTTCTAAACAGGTTGCTGCGAACTTTATAATACAAATATGAAGTTAACTAAAACACAAAGACAGTTTGAGAGGTGTTCATATTATAACAATATAATATGTGCTAAAAAGTTTAATTGAAATTGAGAAAACTTTCCAGGTAAAAGACAAAGACATTTTAAAACCCCGGATTGGCAAAGCTCGTACAATTGTATTTTAAAAAGTGAAGACAAATTCGTACGCTTGTGTGTATGACACATATGCATAAGGATATAGACTACATAGATACTGACGTGGGGTCTTGAGACCTACGAGCCTGCTTCAAAAAAACATTAAAAAATCTGACTTCCAAAACTACTAAAAAGTAAAAAAATGGCGCTCCGTTACCAGGGTTGTTAAAAGATAATAAAGAAAATTAGTTTTTATTTGAAAATGAAAGAAGGTTAGATCAATAGCTTGATAAGTTAATCATTTATTTTTGTCAATGTTTCTTGCGTAGTTGTTCTAAACTTAATAATATAATTTTAAACTTCTAAAATAATTTTATTATCTTCGAAAAGAAATGGTTTTAATTTGGTATACCTACATAGATTGCAAATATTTACGAACATCAATATGAAGGTGACTGAAGGGAAGTGGAGGAAAACGTCGTGAGGGAACGCGAACGTCGGAGTTCCCATAATGTTCTCAAAGGTGTGTGAAGTCTACCAATCCTTACTTGGCCAGCGTGGTGGACTGTGGCTGAACCCTTCTCATTCTTAGAGAATAACCGTTCTCAGTAGTGGACCAGCGACGGGGGATGATGACGATGGTATCTTAATCATAAAGTGCCCCAAGAACTATCGTCATACTCGTAGGTATGAGTATACAATCCGACAGTAAAAAGTCAGGAAACTGCAGTGTTTTAATTGTTATGAAATAGTTCCCACCAAATTAGCATTCTTTTATACCGCTGCATTCTGCAGTTTCGTAAAGCCATTAGCGTTCTATTCAAAAGAAAACCTATACAAAAGATTAAAAAGTAACCTAATAATGCGTCCCTGGAAAAAGCAAGGCGAAAATATTTCTTCCGATAATAATAGATTCCGCTGAACTTTGGCTTGCGTACCTTCAAATTTGCAGGGAATTTGCGAGGTACGTTCTACATTGGCTCGATACGGTTTTCCGTTTTTCTTTTGAATTTCACAATCAACAAGGTTCCCGTTTTTCTTCTGCCTCGGGGGGTACATTTTTGTACTTGTAAAAGCAATTTATTCAATTTATGTAGTTGGAATCGGATGTTCAGTTTTGGCGGCTTACACGTTATTGGTATTTTTATCTTAGCCACACGTATTTTTTATTTATCTATACACTGCGTTTGCGTAGGAGAATTCATACCCCCTGAGCCATTTTTGAGCAATTTTGACCCCTGATATTTTGTTAATCCTAGCATTTACTTAAAAACTTATTTATACTGAAAAAAAAACGATATGTCCGTTCTATGCGAGACTTCAGTTAGTGATACTTTCCTAGTTCAATTTGGTACTCCATGTTCGCACACTTTTTGTAGTGTGTTTTGCTCAATAATTGCTCAAAAATGACTCAATCCTCTTAATATAGATGTGGATATATAGGTCAAAGATAACTCCAGATAGATTACACACACTCGCATACACACTACACGCACACCGTGTATTGTATACAAAAATAATATAAAAAATTGAAATATGTTATTTAAATTAAAAAAGTAAATTATGTATGACATATTAACTATTAACTATGACTCAATTAGTAAAGGAGAGCACTGTCGCCTAAGATACAGGTTCTACCGAGTTTAGGGACAGTGGATCAACAATATAATTTGTGCTAGTTTTGTCAGTTTTATTAGGTTATGCTAAATTATTTTTGAATTATATTTTAGTTGTTTTAGTTGTAGTTTTTGTCTAGAATAAGTTGTAACTTTTGTAAATTTTGGCTGCAATAAACAATTTATTTATTTATTTATTATATTTATTAGATAGGCATAATTCAAACATCATTTAATTTAAAAAGTGAAGCCAAATTTGTTCGCTTGTGTGTGTGACAATTTACGTGTAACCCCACAGACTACGTAAATATTGGCGCGGGGTTTACGCAACTTTTGAAAACTTCAAGCGTGCTCCAGAGGTAAACCATGGAATTAGAAAGTACTTACGTAGGCTAGGAACCTAGTAGTACTTAATAATTCTAAGAGGTAAACAAATTAAATTGTTATTTCTAATAATAAATAATTACTGCGAAAGCAATTGTTAGAAACGACAATTTACTAAATAAGTAGGTAAGTACATAATGTGCTAATTTAATCGTTTAAAGTTTGAACAGGTGATTATTAAAATTGGTTTCACGTAACTTCAAAGTAATGACGTCAGTTCACTCTGGTAATAATTTAAAGAATATTGCATGAATAAAAATTGAATTATGCAATAAACTAAACCGATATTGAATCAAAATTATAAATTTAACCCCCCAAACCCCCCCCCCCCTCCCCCTTATATGTTTTAGCCCTTTAAGTTTAATATAAATAGTGAAGTGTGTATTATCCAATCGCTTGTTGCGTCAGGGGGCCGCTAAAGGTAGCAGAAAGACATCTGTTGTAAAAAGAAAAGTTTCTGTTATCTTAAGCGGTCCCTCGATGCAACGAACGCTTGGATAATATAAACATTTAATATCTATAGATAATCTTCAAACGGCTGCACCGATTTTCAGATTATAGCTAAGAGCACCTTTGAATATTATAGCTAAGAACACTATCTTTTAGTGACCTAGCTCTCTAAATAAGAGTTTAAAAAAGAGCGCTCTCGATCAAGCCACCTTTCAAGCAAAAATAAAATAAAATTGGTTCATTCATTTGCAAAAAATGGTAGGTGTTTACTGCAAGTAGGTTTTCCTTGCAGATGTCCAAATATGTTCAAAGCTTTCGATATCATTAGGTGAGGGCGCTTTATGACGCCTGAATCTTGATGTATACCTAAATAAGGTTTGTTGCTCCATGGTCTATACTCTATAGTCTATAGGTACTAACAATAGCTCCTAGTCGGACAATAACAAGCTCCGGCCAGTAGCTCTCGCAGCACTTCAATTAAAATGGCTTTATAGCATATCTCATTTTAAAACAAAAGTTCATAAAGACATTTCAGAGCAAATCTAAATAATAAGACACTCCCGCTGTCGAAAATTATAAAGTACATATTTAATTAATTTTTAGTTCAACGAATTTTATGAATAATCCCTACTAATATTATAAAATGCAAAAGTGTGTATATATCTGTTTTTCATGGCCCATGCGTTTAACCGATATATTATACAGCTTGCATCCTGTAGGCGGAAGTAGTTATTTTTATCCCGGAAAACTAAAGAAGTGCCACGAGATGAAAGTTTTCTCTATGATGCAAACTGCAAAGTATAACAAAGCTGGGTCGGTTACGACCTTTTGAGGTACGGAACACTGTATAGTACTAAAACCGCGCATAAGGAGAGTTTCTATATTCAGCCGCTATAGGCCTATATAGAAAGCCATAGCTCGGAGCCCCTAAGTTGAAATTCAAACAAACCATAGCAACCTATGGGATATTTTTTGGGAAATGAGCAGTTTACAGTTGGTATGGATTACGTACTTAATAACAATAATGTTTCACTCATTAACCATATATAGGCATATATGGTTAATGAGTGAGTATAGTATTAATGAGTGAGTGAGTATAGCTAGGCAGCTATATTTAGCCAAACATTTTATATTTATGGTTAGCAAATAGATAAGCTCTTTACTAAACAAAGCAGTTTTCTAAGTAAAGTTCCAGCTAAGTCATGACAAATAGTCGGAACTCTTTCTCCTTGATTCATAAATGAAACTTCGGCGTTGACCCACACACTGACGTCAGACGCCTTGGGAGAAAGTGCCGCATACGCGTCGAGAGGCCAAACTTGTGTAATTTCGGATGCCATTCATTTATCAGACATTGCTTGTAGCGATATATATGTATTTCTTACGTCAACTATAAATACGCGAATATTTCTCTCTTTCCCTGCATCGTATTTCTCATTTCTGAAAGTCATGAGTCGTGACTCCTTTGCATTAGTCTCATTGATCTTGTAGGGTCCCAGATCCGTCGGCATATTTAGCAACCATTACCTTTTAGACATCGCACACGGATATTTTACGTGTTTTAAAAACCCCATGGGTAACCCTTTGCTTTCCCTGCATTAGTAGAAGGTAGCCAGTAAATCGTGCCATGCGTACCTACCTGTGGAATTTCTGTCCAAACCAATAATCGATTCAGCCTTTTAAAAAATACCATAATAATTGATTGGACAACAACTTAACCATGCCAACAATTTTAAAAAAATAACAAATTGTCCATTATGTTGTTAAATATGAGTGAGCTTAGGAAATAGGTAGAATTTAGAAGTTATTTCGAAATCAGAGACAACCATTCTTTGTATAAGATGTAGGCAAGGTAAAGCTTAATTCACACACTCACAAAAATGTTGAAAGAATGTTTTGGAAGCTCCACCTGTTTAGTATGTGTATTGTGTTATCTTTAAAGGTGCGTCTCTGTTACTATGTAGTAGTGAGTGGGTACGGATAACAGTTAGTAAGAAGCCCGTGACGGCGATTGGTAAAGCGTTAGGGTTCCGCATGGTATATATCTAAATTAGAAACGCATTGCTAACACGACTGAAAATATTCAATTTTAACGTAACACTTGTATTTGTCTAATCTATATACTTTTTAGTGAACTTATATATACGTGGTGTTACCCATAGATTGTGTGAGGGGATTATCATCATCATCACCAACCCTCACCTCACTAATGGAGGGCAGGACAGGTCTCAACGCAGAATGAGAAAGGTTTGTCCATAATCCAACACGCTGGTCAAGTGCCAATTGGCAAATTCATATACTTTTGAGAACATTATGGTGAACTCCCAAGCATGCAAGTTACCTCACGATATTTTCCATCACTGTTAAAGCAAGTGATACACTCGTATAATTGCTTAAAACGCACACAACTCTGGAAAGTTAGAGGTGCGTTATCGGAATCGAGTCCCCGATCCTTGCCTGACTGCAATCGACAATCTTAACCACTGGACTATCACCATTTTTGCAGATGTACAGATGTAGAGTTGAGAGATGTGTAGTTTATACAGGTGGCCTAATCTCGTCAGCGCTATTAGGTAAAAAACGTTGACCCAAGGCGATAGCTGGATGACTGAATTTGAAGCCCTCAATAGCCTTTTCGTTTCGACCGTGACTTAGAAAACACGTTATGCCGTTGTCGTTATTACTCTTTGTCGATCCTTCAGCGATGGGGAGCATGACGATCTTTTTATATTAATGCTTTCATATTCTCTAGGTCTAAGAGGCTTTACTGCCATCCTTTTATCTTGCCATGCAACCTTATAACACAATTATCAGGGCACGATTGCACAACTGAGTAGAAATACATAATTTTTTTGACGAAGGAGCAAATAGTTAAGAATACGGCTGTGCTGGGCAGCTTTCTGTAAATTGGATCAATTCTTCTCGGTGTCAATACCCTCATTGCCTCAAGAAGAAAGTCTTTCAAAAAATTGAGTGTGTTGTTCCCTTCCAGATATATGACGCTGAAATGTGAACACTTATAAGCGGTCTGAATCACAAATTCCAAGTCTTATGGAGAGAGAGCTCTCTTTGTTGAGTGTTTCCCTGAGGGATCTGGGAAAATTTGTAGAAGAATCAAAAGTCAGTGACCTAATCCGAAACATCACCAAGCTGAAGTGGCAATGGGAAGGTCATTCTTGCCCTAGGAGCGATGGCCATTAAAGCCGAAAAGTCCTAGATTTGAGACCGCTACTAGTATATGTAGCGTGGGATGCCCTCCAGCACGACTAAAACAGGTTACCGGATGAGGAGGGCTAAGGACAAGTTGTGATGGCATTCACTATGGAAGACTCATATTCTACAGTGGACGTCCGTAGGCTGATGACTCTCATGTTCTCTACAATGCCCTAGCGTTTAAAACAATCAAATCCCTAAATAACAAGCATTCCAGGTAACGCATTACATCGCAGGTTGCATCATCATTAATGAAGATGTATTATACCCATGGTTGCAAAATAGATATGACATTTGCAAAGGTACTGAACCTTACCTTTGAAAAATCCAACGTACACATACAAAGCCTGTGATAGTGTGCCGTGTAATTACGATAGTCTCATTCTTACCTGCGCGTGCGCGCGTTGTCTCGAAGAAAGCCTCAGTGCTGACCTGGCGGCCGTCGCGACCGCACCGGCCTGGCGACCATGCGCCAGACTTTGTGACTCTAGTGTGTGAGTGTGTACAGCACAGTGCCCGTGCATTAACCCCAACCCCTGATAGTGCAAACCGGATTTCATATTTGGAACGCCCCGCGGCGTGCAAAAAGGTTTGTACCTTTTTTCTTCTATACATGCTACGGTTTAGACCTAGTGCGCGCAGCCGAGTGTTAATTTAAGGTAATGTGAAAGTTTCAACGATCGATCGCCGAGTTCGAAGAGTCAGTGTTGACATACTTTTGACTCAGGTGTGGTGCAAGCAGGTGGGCGCGCCGCTTCAGACCAAAATTCCAATCTCGTGAGATTGCTTTCGTATGCTTTGGCTTGGGTTTGACAACTTTCTTCCTACGATTTTATTGCTATTTCGTATTACTAAATTTCGGTTGACTTTGTACGTCTTGATCAGCCGATATAACTAGTTTGTTACAACTTACTTTAAGTAAAAATAAATGCTAATAGCCTACTAAAATTCATAAAAAACGTTAATGCTCGCGTCACTATAGGGAAGACATCAACGCGCATTAAAGCTCTACGATTATGTATTCTGATGATGATATCATAAGGAACAAACTTTAGACATAAAACAACAGGCGGATTTCCTGTTGAAAAAAGAGGTGAAGGGGAAAAAATACTTTGTAAAAACCTATGATTTTAGAGAGCGATTCTCAGTCGGGCTTGTTATCAGTTTTTGCTGAAGGAAAGCAATACAAACAATGTCTCGACTTGTAAGCACGGAAAACGGGGACAGTTGAGCGTATGCTGTTGTCGGTTTGAAACCTAACCGGTCGTTCCCCTCCGTCTCCTCTCTTGTCTATTTAAAATTCTGTAAGATGAGTCTTTTGGAACTACATATAAATTGAAGAATGGTATTGTGTTTTTTTGGGCTTCCTTAGACATCTTCATTTTTAAACATTGGTATTTTTTAGAGTTCGTACTCGAAGGGTGCCAACGGGACCTATTACTAAGCCTACGCTGTCCGTCCGTCTGTCCGCCTGTCAGCGGGCTGTACCTACCTATCTCGTGAAACGTAATAGGTAGATAGAGAGTTGAAATTTTCACAGAATGTGTATTTCTATTGCCGCTATGACCACAAAAATAAAAATTTCAAAATGGCCGCCATGAAATTTATTGTTATTTCTTGTACAATGGTAAAACTGTGGCTGTGGTATGGACTATGGACTATGGAGACCTTCGTGCGAGTCTGACTCGCACTAGAATAGAATAGATTTTTATTCAAATAAACTTTTACAAGTGCTTTTGAATCGTCAAATAATTTACCACTGATTGGAATGCCGTTCCTACCGAGAAGAACCAGCAAGAAACTCGGCGATTGCTCTTTTCAATTGTTCAATTTACAACATTGACTGGATTTCTTTATCACACTTCTTTAAATATACGTAATTATAAATTCTATTCTATTATTATAAAATAATGAACTTCTATGTACTAGTATCCACATTTTCCTCATTCCTTGAATTCCTTAGGACACGTAAAGCAAGATGCAGAATATAATTACCTACATAGTAGGTACATACCTAGGTAGGTACCTACTTCATATTATCTTATGGCGGCAAAAAGTAGGCATCTGCTAGACTAGATACAGGGTAACCTTCGATTTTACGATGCAATATGCTCGAGTGCCTAACTACATTAACCTATAGCTATAGATATTAGATACATTTGCAACATTGAGGAAGTACGTAGCTACTCGTATAATAATAATATGAAAATTAATGAGTCTTTAATGTATAACGATCCTTGCTTTGTGGGAAATCATAATGTGGTTAATGCTGCCACATTTCAATTAAGTGGGTAATTAATATTATGAAGTAATTATCATATTAATTAAGAATTTACAGAATTGTCTGGATACTGAAAATCGAAGCTCAGTTAATAATTAATTAGATCGTTTAACGATTTGACAAAAACTCGAAATAGATTAAATTAAAAGTTCTCTTAAATAATAATGTTGATCGTGAAAACATCAAAGTTTTTTTAACCCCCGGCCCAAAAAGATGGGTGTTATAAGTTTGACGTGTGTATCTGTGTATCTGTCTGTGGCATCGTAGCGCCTAAACGAATGAACCGATTTTAATTTAGTTTTTTTTTTGTCTGAAAGGTAGCTTGATCGAGAGTGTTCATAGTTACAATCCAAGAAAATCGGTTCAGCAGTTTGAAAGTTATCAGCTCTTTTCTAGTTACTGTAACCTTCACTTGTCGGGGGTGTTATAAATTTTTAATTTACACTTGTTATGTATGTAGGTAACTGGCAGATGTCAAAAACGCAATGTCTCGTTGGCTCTACAATAGTGTTAAACTACTCAACAACAGAGAACGCAGTGTGGTAGTCTAGATAGAGTGACGACATTAAAGTTCTCAAGAGAAATTCCTAAAGGAGCCTTATGTCCACTGTGTAGGTAGCAGAGTAAATTAATTCCATTTCCATTTTCTTAGATAAGATTAGGTTAGGTCAGTACAGTATATTGCTTTTAGTATACAGATGTGTGAAGATATGTGGGTTGAAGCGAACTTACGCTAGACAATAATGCGGTCACGATGGAGCAATATAACGTCATTAGAGGGGCATTTGATCCACACGAGTGGATGTTGTGAAGGCGTTTATGATACGTGGACTTATCTTAGCGTTAAGATAAGTAAGTGCTTATTACTTAAGTGAATTATGAAAACATCTTAAGAGGGGCTCTCCGTCACTCGCTCCATACAAACGTAGTTCCAATTTCAGTTGAATATTAAGCAAGTAAAGTCTATGAGATTTTGCAAACATATTCTAGAAACTAATATAGCTATGCTTGTGGTTTTCCAGATTTCTGTTAAAATATTCAGTTTCAAAGTTAAGCGGTCTTAAAAATTCACATACAATTCTTTGAGCCCCTGTAATTTTAAAACTACATATTTTTAGAAAAATTTAAAACACCACAGGCACAGATATTAGTTTCTAGAATATGTCTGCAAAATTTCATGGACTTTGGTTGCTTAATATTCAAATGAAATTGGAACTACGATTGTATGGAGTAAATGACGGAGTGAGCCCTGTTAATAATGATCCGTGTATTCGGGATATCTGATTTCCTAAAAAAAATTTCAAAAGAAAAATAAAACCGACTTCAAAAACCACAAGCACTATATATTTCCAATAACGAAGTCCCTCATCAAAGCAAAGATTCAGATATATCACCAAACTGAGAAACTACAATTTTCTAAAACTATGTACTTTGCATTGAATTAAAGTTTGCATCAGCGGCATATGAAAATTAATTTTCGTATTATATGTAAAGTTTTTATTTCGAAACAAGGAAACGAGACTGTGTACTGGAATTTCTACCAAATAGGTACACTACAAATTAATTAACTAGTTCCGAAGCGAGGCGCGAGCATACGGATTATGTGGATTTGGAAAGAGCACTGCAAAACCAGAGAGCTAACTTTATATGTATTTTTATTTGAACTCTATTATGCAAAAATTTGAATAAAATTTATAATTCCTCTAAACTTAATTACAAACTAATTCGAGGATCTATTTGAAAGGAAAAATTGTCATTTGGTAAAAAATATGTCATCATATTATCACAATTTTCTTGTAAAACCTGAAAAAATTATAACTAAACTAATAATTACAAGTGTAAATTAAATATTTATAACACCCCCGACAAGTGAAGGTTACAGAAAATACAAAAGAGCTGATAACTTTCAAACCTCCGAACCGATTTTCTTGGATTATAACTAAGACCACTCTCGATCAAGCCACTTTTCAAACAAAAAAAACTAAATTCAAATCGGTTCATTAGTTCAGGAGCTACGATGCCACAGACAGAAACACAGATGCACACGTGAAACTTATAACACCCTTCTTTTTGGTTCGGGGGTTAAAAAGCATAATAAATCTCCCTAGTAATAATTAATATAAAGTCAACCCATCGACCATTGCGAAGGTATTTTTATTTAGGTTACAAGTGCGTAGCGACAAAATTATTCTAAAGGCAGATTAAAGCTACATGATGCTTATTTAATAAAAAAATATTCATGAACCGATTTTATTCAAGTTTTATTCAATTCATTATATCTACAACAGATTAAAAAAGCCGGTCAAGTGAATCGCTTTTAGGGTTCCGTACATAATTTTTATGAAAAAATCATATATGGGTGTATGAAATATTTCTTGTCCCAACCAGATCTCGCAATAAACCGTGAAAGAAAATCCAAAAAATGCTCTACAAAGAATCAATAGCTTGATCTGTTATAATCCGCTACAAATGGCAAATCTGTATGATAACATGCAGCATGCGACACGCACCACCCGCCCTCCCACTGTTAAACATGCAGGAAAAGCCAGCCACCAAGCAAGCCCCAAGTTCCATCGTTTCTCCCCCTCGGAATAACAATCCAATTCTCCCCGTTTCGTCCACTGTGCCCTCTGCTAGTCAGAGACATACATAGACGTACATGCAGAGATATCTTGTGCCCTGCCAGATCACTAGCCATAGCTAACAATATCCCCGAAGAGAAATTATCAGACATGTTACCGGAGCACACCGGCCCGAATACTGCTCTTCCCCTCGGATGCCTCGGACGTATCCAGACCAGCAGCACCCGGGCACACTCGGACACTGGCTGGCACCTCAAGTTACGGAACCCTAAAAATATTTATTTAAGGTTGTAGCGAGTAAAATACCAGAACCTCAAACATTTGGCCACACGTAAAAGGGACATTATAAATATTTCCAAATAATTTCATAAATTAATCCCCAGTGATGAAGGTAAATCCCGCTCACGGTAAAAAAGGCGTCGCGTCGCCTCGAATTTACTCGAGGGAGGCCACGTAATTATGCGCTATCCCTATTATCTCCAAAAATATATTGCTAATTGGAATTTCTACTTGTTTATGAGTATCTTGTGAAATATTTAGGTGCCACGTTGCACGATGTTTAAATTTTCTAGTGAGAGCATTATTGTAACCGGTCAAGTGTGAGTAGGACTCGCGCACGAAGGGTTCCTTACCATCGTACCTAGAACTTTTACGTAGAACACTGCAAGTTGATGTGATTTAGTAAGTAAATTAATTTTTTCGTGAACACATTTTAATTTTTTTTTGTGATATAACCACGAATTCACGGTTTTTGGATTTTTTCCTTCACTTGTGCTATAAGACCTATCTACCTGCCTTTCATGGTTGTAGGTCAACGGCAAGTACCCTAGAGGTTTTCTTGACAGAGACTACAGACGCACAGACAGACAGACAACAAAGTGATCCTATAAGGGTTCCTTTTTTCCTTTTGAGGTACGGATCCCTAAAAAGGAAGTTCATAGGTCAAACGCGAGTAAATTGCACTGTGGCGGCTGATAGAGCTTTTGTTGTCATTCGGTCCAATCAAAATTCCGACCAATGTGTCAATATAATCCTATGTAACTATTACATATATTACATACGCAGTTATATAGCTACATACATAGTTGTAAATTATTCTGACGATTTAAAAGCACTTGTAAAGGTAAATTCGATTTTACCTATACCATTAAAAATCATTATTTTAAGCTTATTACTATTAGTATTAAAATTGATCATATATGATTTACATTTTGTAGTAGTAGTTAGTCGTCATAGGTAACCCGTTTCATCCATATTGGAAAATTTAAATACAATAGGATATATATTTTAAAAGGGCACAACGTATAATGGAATGAGCTATAAAAGGATCAAACAGATGAGAACAGGTGCTTTGGAAGGACGAGTTGTTGGAAAGCTATTATTATGTAGGTAGGTACACCTACAGCCCCACCCGAACGACGTTAACTATTTGGGAACCGACAAAGTTAATTTCATTCAGGCGGCCAGGCCGAATAATTAGATAGGTTGAACTGGTAACCAAAGTCTTACTTTACGCCACCACAAAATGTTGTTTCGGAATCCCTTTTCCATTTCCGATGAATTTCCTTATTGCGTCAATTCTAAGTTAAGTAGCATTTGAGAATAAATAGTCATTAATTTAAAATATCGTGTGTTTATAGACTTTCAATTATTATTATTAATAATTCAGGTAAAACAAGATAAAGTTGAAAACTAAAACCCGACTGCCATCGTCTTAATTAACACTTAAATATTAAAATTGTTTTTCAGTCGCTTGATTTATTATAATGTTGTAGTACATTTTTATTCATGAACTCAGAATTTTTTCCTCTTTCATTTGACATCCCACTTGATAAATCCCAATAGTTAAAAAAAAAATTTGGAGACCCTCACTTTTTTTGATGTAAACGTTTGATCAGTTAGGTCTAATTTTTTCGTACAAAATGTAGCCTATGTCACGGATCTTTACAACGAATCAATTTACACCTCATTCATCAAATTCGGCCCTGTAGTTTAGGCGCTACGATGGAACACACAGAATGTAGATAGAAACATACATACATAATACATAGACTGCTAAAATCATAACCCTTCCTTTTGGCTTTGCCGCAGTCGGGTAAAAAATGCCAGACCACAGCAAAGGGAATGTGTCTTGCTTTGCTACGTTTGTTAAAGAATCACTATAATTGAGCATCCAAGAATCAAGAATTTGTTTGTATAGCTTATATAACAGTGTGAATGGTGAATACCGTAAAATGAAACATCTGTCGAAGATGTGTTCGACGCAAACGGTTATCGAGTCCGTTAGTGCTAACTGCTAAGGAGGTCATGCGCTGCGCCTGCGACGCGAACGGCTTGACGTCGCGTGCGTAGGTACCTACTTGTTCGAATAGGCGGTTGCTGAAATAGTGATAAATACTTGCAATCCCACATATGCGAAGTAGGCAACAAGGTCGTTCAATTAATTTAACTAAAATTCAATTAATATCTACTCGTGAAAGGTGTTGTTATCTACAATATGAAAATTATCTGTAGGTATGAAAGTGAACTGACTTTCTCGAAACGAAACCCCTGAAATTAACTTGAAAAGTGGATTTCATAGTAGTCAGGTATCCACAAGAGAAAATTTGGATAGAACCTGGACAGGGCTGTGAAATAATGCGAAAGACACAACCCTTGACCATACCCATACATACCTACTTCACTAACTAGTTAGGTAGGTACTACATTATAAATGAAAAATGTGCTTGTTTCTTTATTTATTGGTTTGTCCTTCAATATCACTACAACGGATCGGCGTGAATTTTCGTATGGATACAGTTATAGGCATGGAGAGTGACAAGCTACTGTCTACTTATCCAGGAAAATCAAAGAGTTCTCACTGGATTTTAAAAACGTAAATCGACGAGAACAAAGTTGCAGCATTCATCCACCTACCAGTTAGCTTGCACCCCGGACACACCCGGCTACTTTTTATCCCGGAAAATTAAAGAGTTTCCACGCGATTTTAATAACCTAAGTACACCCGGACGAAGTCGCGGGTATTGTCTAGTATAATTATTAATTATACTTCCAACTGTCATCACCATTCTTATTATAAACTTACACTATTTCGATGATTGACTCAACGGTCCTGTGGCGCAACGGATAACGCGTCTGACTACGGATCAGAAGATTCCAGGTTCGAATCCTGGCAGGATCGCAGCCTTATTTTTTTCCTACAAATTATTTATTATTTCTTTACGAATCTTTCTCATTTTAAACGACTTTTTTTAATGTATCTAATAGAGGGAAGTAATTCGAGACTAATTCGACTCTTAGTCCGTAGAGCTTATTTATAGATATAATTATTAATTTGTTAAATAATGTTTATCTGAGGAATAATGTTTGATGTTTTTGCCAGTTTTTGTTGTTGAAATTTGATTCAAATCTGACAGAATGTAAAATGTATACGTCGATTCAGTTAGTGATTGTAAAATCAGCCCTAACCCCATAGACCTATAAATATTCCCTAAGCCGTTAACCAGGCGACAATTACCTACAACGCAAATTAAACATCCTCGACTCAATCCTCACACGCCGTGGAATCACAAAGTGCACTAATGAATAATCTAGGAGTATTTTCAACTTCCCAACACTTCAACCAACAACTGGGACAATTTCTAATCCAGCACATGCACTCTAACTCCGCGCACTAAGACGTATTTTCGCATATCACCGCAGACACTACGCAAGTTTACAGCGGCATCTAAGGTATCTGGCACGGAATAAATTCACTCGTCTAACTGGTTTCTTGAGTAGACACCTATTTAAAATTTTAAAAGTGGATTTGTAAATTTAAAGGATGGCATGTTCGTGCTAAAATGTGGTTGGTTTAAATATTTTATGAACGTTCTTGACAGGTAAATTGCCTTTAGCAGTCAGTACATAAAATCATTACTATTTCTTGTAAGCTCTATCTATGGTTCAGATTTAAGTGAACCATCAAATAAAATTAAAAAAAATTCTTTATATAATGTAGATAAAGAATAAAGCCAATTTTTTAAATTCCCGCGGGATAGGGAATGAAAAGGATTTATAAAATTATACACTATTGGCGAGCGAAGTCTTAAATTTTGTAATTATAAAGATATTACGTTGTAATAAATAATAATATATATTGAATAGTTTCTACCCTGTGTATATTTAGCTATTAAGATATTTCTTTTGATGTAATTCGCAAGAAATATTTAGAACAGCTTTTTAATCTTTATACAAACAAATAAAATCAGTGTTTGTTTATAATTTAGTAGTAACTTTTGAGTTCTGTGACTAACCACACATCACTAGATAGATATAGCTAATTTCACGTTTTACAAACTCAAATTATTTTCTATGAAATTTTATAGCTGTCTGTCTTTTTGTTCCGGCTTGTTCAAAAAAGGTAACCCAATTTTCACGGAACTTCATTCTGCAGCCAGACAAAGCACTATGCACAAATTAATCTCGACTACTTTTTATCCCAGAAACAAAGATATGGGATATAATACGAAGGTAGGTATAATCTAATTCCACACAAATAAAGAACGCGGGCAAAAAGTCGTTAAGTATTGAAAAAAATTCAAAAGCTCCAAATTATTTTGCATTTTGTTACTACATCACTCCGCCAAAGCTGACAATCAGTAAAACCTTACAAATCTTCCAAAAATATTTGGACAACCGACGAGCGTCAATGTTTTGCAACGAATTTTTACACGTCTGATTTATTAAAATAGCCTTCCGGAAAAGGATAAAAATCACCCTTTTTTGGTTACGTTTTTACAATTACAAACAAATTGTGCAAATATTAATCACTTACCATTTAAATTTTTATTGCTGAATTCGTCGTTCATTGCTGAATTCGTCGCTATTCGTCGAATCTTTTTTTTTTGTAAACGATTTTTTTATCCATTTTTGCCCTAAAGTAATATGTATATTGTGATAATATTATATAATAAGGGATAAAAGCTATAATTAATAACTAGAACTTCTTACTCATGTGATGGTCCTTACCTATTGAAAGACATACCAACCGGTTAATAACGATACGCCGGTATCATCATTTCACCTACATTCATCCTAATTTGCATTCGACCCATACGCATTTAGGCAGCTCCAAGGAATTTCTCTATAGCGGTTTGCTGGCCTATCATAATATTCATGTCACAAAACTATAGCAGCCCGACTAGCATGGGCAGTAGATAAAAATTATATCCCCCGATTATATCCACTGATGTCATAGAAATGAGTGGATATAATCGGGGATATAATTTTTATCTACTGCCCATGCTAGCCGGGCAGCAGTAATAATACTATATAGAAGTTGTTGAATGTTTTGTATTAGGTATACTGTAAAAAAAATAACTAAACGAAGTAAAATGCAAACGTAAGTAATTGTCAATTGTAAGGTTATTTTTAAAATATTGATTTGAGTTGTCAAAAATAATATAAAATTATTAATTTACCTAATGCAGGTAGTTTGATAAAATCGATATTTGGCTCATTCGATGTCATACAATCTGTTGCTAGGAGGTCAACAAGATTGAACTTGCATAAATACGGGTGTTTCGAAGGTTTTAGTTTAGTCTCCTTCCGAGATTCGGGGCGATATCGCATATTTTCGGTTTTTGTATTGTGAACTGGATAATTAGATGTTGTGATAGCAATCACGCTCTAATTAAATTATTTATTTTGGCATTAGTTTTTTTTAGATTAAAACTCTCGGATAACCTCTACACATTGAACCTGATGTTTTTTGTGTTGGTTTGAGAGGACATTCCAATAATTCGATAAAAATATTTAAATAATACCTGCTTTTCTGAGTGACGCCAATACAATTATGTATAATAAAATTGAATGTTATCCATAGTAGGTACCTAATACATGCAAAAGTGTGTCCGTCTGTCTGTTAGCTTTTCACGGCCCATCTGTTTAACCATGAAATTCGGTACAGAAATAGCTTGAATGGTTATTGGCTACTTTTGGTTCCGGAAAATCAAATCTTTCCCACGGGAATGTTAAAAAACCTAAAATCACGTGGATGAAGTCGCGGTCATCATCTATTTGGTACCAAGATAGCTTGCATCCCATATACTTACGGATATAGGCTACTTTTATCCCGAAAACCCAATGAGTTCCCACGGGATTTTAAAAAACCAGAAGCCCCGCGGACGAAGTGTTCTACCAGTTAGTTATAAAGTAGTTCCTAGAGAAGCTTTAACTTGGGAGTTCTATAAGAGTATCAAGAAAATGTAAATGGATTTGTTTTTGTCTCTTTATTTTAAGCTTGTAAGCCCAAGCTGTCTGAGATGGTCTTGAGTCTCGAGTCTCGACGAATGTAAAAATAAAACTTCAAAATAGAACCGATCCAGTGAACTAGTTCGGATCCAAATACAGAATAGGAAGTATCAGTGGATTGGTTAGGTTTTTATTCATACATAGATATGGTGTAGTATAGCCTCCTTCGACTCCCTTCACTTGATGACCTTGCCTCCACGCAAGGCTTGCTGTCGTTCACCTCGCCGGAATGTGACCAATAATGCAGCTTTGTTGACAACTGCAGATAAATTGTATGGATATGTGTCTAACAGCTTGGTAAGCAATACTCGTGTACCTAATCAATATGATAAAACTGTATCTGCTAGTGAAGAAAAACAGTAACCCATAAAATATCTACCCTATAATCCATACTAATATTACAAATGCCAAAAGCCTGTTTATCTATCTATATGACTCCGTCTGCTTTTTAAGGTGCATCTGTTTAGTCAATTTTCATTAAAGATACAGAGATAGCTTGCATCCCAGAGCCGGGCATAGGCTGTTCTTTATTCTAGGAAATCAGAGTTCCAACGGGATTTAAAAAATCTAGATCCCCGTGGACAAAGTTGTGGGCATCACTTACTTGGTATAGAGCTAGCTTTCATTCTGGAGCATGACACACTTGACATTTGACTACTTTTATCCCGAAAAATGAAATAGTTTGGGAACTGTTTCATTTCAAGATTTTCAAATACCTAAATCCACGCGGACGAAGTCGAGGGTATGTTCTAGGAAATAATATTTTATCGGACGCTGTAAAACTCGTGGTTGACAACTATCTATAACAAGTGTAAATTAAAAATTTTCAACACCCCCGACAAATCATTTTCAAATAAATAATTATGTATATCTAGGCAACGTCCATCTTGACAGCTTGACATTTGTCAATTGACACTTGAATATTATGAACCTAAGGGTTATCTAACCTTCTTTTCTACAAGAAAACTAGAAAATAGCTGATAACTTTTAAACGGCTGAACCAATTTTTTTGGATTATAGCTAAGAACACTCTCGATCAAGCCACCTTTCAAACAAAAAAAACTAAATTAAAATCGGTTCATTCGTTTAGGCGCTACGATGCCACAGACAGATACACAGATACACAGATACACAGATACACAGACACACAGATACACACGTCAAACTTATAACACCCCTCTTTTTGGGTCGGGGGTTAAAAAATAAATTACAATAACAATATTATTACCATCTTTAAACTTAAAATGCATTATACAAGTCTAATAATGAAATTAAATACCACCATCGCTCGACAAACTTTCTATCTTAATAATAATTTATCGAAACAGGTTGAACTTCACTTCTGATTTGTAACCCTACAGTTCCCAAGAGCGGAACTTCGTCAGTAATAATCGTCCAATCGAGCTTGAAGACAACCAAATCTTCGATAACTTGAGTCTACTTGAATAGATTAATGGACATTTACTAAGCGGTCTTATTTTATTAGCTGACCCACATTGATTTCACTCAAGAGAATTTCAAAAATCATATTATCTAATGGTTTCACTATCTAATGGTTTGTAAATAAAATCTTCATGCTAAATCTCGATTTTCTAGATCGATCATTTTAAGCTTCATTCATTTTAAGATAATTAATCAGTATATATTCTGTATAATCGAAATATGTCAGTCAGTCTTTTCTGCTTTTATATTATGTGGAAGATGATACGCCTACTATTTCATTCTGTACTTAAAAACATATTGCGCGAATTGACTGTATCTATATTTACTGCCTGAACGTTTTGCCTCTCTAGCACATAACGTCGAAGGAAACAGTAATTACTGCCATGGCAGTTATGAATTGCTCAAATTTTTCCATTCAGAATTCAGATGCCCGAGTCCTTAATACCTAACCACCCGCCCACAAGCGTCTCGATACAAGCTGCTGCTTAAAATCAGACTATCAGTTGCTAAAATAGCGATCACTCATGCGATATTTTGCGTCCGGCTTAAATTCTAATTACACAATTGCTTTTCGTATTTCATAATCATTTTGAAATTAACCATTACTTATAGGCATATTTTAATTTCTATAGTAGGTACATACCACGATTTTGATGGTTTTATTTGTCGTAACCACAACCCGTGTAATTTGGGTCCAAATCAAACCAAATCAATCGTGGTATATACTTACCCGTTACCCGTTATAAAATCATAACTCATAGGTTTTGATAAGGCTCTTGAAAATTTAGTCCCAGAGTATTTCAATTGTGATTTATTAAATCATTATGTACAACGCTGTCGACCTTCGCTAGGAATGCCGCCGCCATATTGCTAAATGAACCGCGTGCCTATTATACTAAGTTACAAATTGAGGAACAAAGATACTTACATACTTTTTATTTAACCTATAGTTTGGACTATTCAAAAATCAAATCAAAATCATTTATTTACAATAGGTACTATTGTACACCAAAGCTACGAGGGTTCCAAACGCGTCCAAGTCTGAGAAGAGCCAGTGACGGATTAACCCTTAATCAAATTAAGCAATTGCCTAGGGCATCACGTCTGAGGGGGCACCAGAAGAAGCACAAAAAAAATCCGTCCTTAGGGCATCACGTCTCACTCTCACGTCACCATAAAGTAAAAACCACCCCAAAAAAAGTTTCTAGGACTAATTTGAAAATTCGCGCGTTTCAAGTTGACATAGAGTCCGACCTAGAGTCATAACCCAACTCCAGCTTGCCCACTCGCTGCCCGCTTGTGCATTGGAAATTCGAATGCCTCCGAAAGCCGCAAGGAGCATTTCAATAAATAAATAAATTATGCTTTGGTTTTTAACCGACACTTCCAAATAAGGAGGAGGTTCTCAATTCGTCGGAATCTTTTTTTTATTGTTGTCGCACCTACTCCACTTTTAAAGTACGTTTCATCTCATCATCTTATTTTACAAACAACTAATGTTTTTTGGCGGTAAAGGTTTAAAGACCGATTCTAGTTGACATACGGATAGGGGGGCCCACAGGCATGGATTGCTTAGGGCATCATGTAGTCTTAATCCGTCACTGAGAAGAGCCCACAGCAAACTCAGCCGGGTATTCTTTTTATTATCACCACTTCACAAAATCACTTATAGTGATTAAGATGATAGAATCTAATCATTAATGGACTAAGAGTCAGCGCATGCCAGACCTTCGTTTTCTATAAAAGCTGAAAGTTTCACTGCGTATTGTCCCTAGCACAGGGAGGAACGATCAGCTTTTATGAAATAACAAGGTCTGGCATGCGTTACGAGCTCTCTCTCTACAACTCAATTTTTAATCACCAACTTATGTTTAACTTATATGAGTTTGCCGATCAATAGTTCATAATTTATACTTACTGGAAAGCAATCAACAAGTTTATGCGTTAGGAAAGTTTATTCAGTGATTTTATAAACTTTTGCAGAGTTTCATGCCATTCATTAAAAATATCTATTATTTCATACTAATATTATAAATGCGAAAGTGTGCCTACCTCTCGTCATCTCTTCATCAATTTCATTTAGAACTATTGCTTTGAAGCACATTTACATTAAAAAGAGCCGAAACCTTCGTATGTCAAAGAGTCCTGTGTTACGCCAGTTTTTTTAAGAGCACCACAAGAATAAGCTTAAAAAATTGAGCCACGGCCCTTCAAGTACCGTAATGGATCCCTTGTCGTGCCTTGTATCCATGAGAAAGACAAATGTACTACTTTATATTACAAATATTTTGGCTTAGAAGGCCTAAACAGCAATACGGTCTTGATCATTTATTATGCAATATTCTTTTCTTGAATCTTGTATGTACCTAACTTGAATATTTATTCAACTGGTTTGTATTTTGTTCTTCACATCAACGTGATCCTACCATCTTATCTTATTAGAACAAAAACATGATTCGTGTCATTGAACGCCTCCAGAAGTGAGTACCTATATATAAAGGCTTACACAATCCAAGTGCTAGCTGGTTTTCATTGTGTACAATATACATAACAATAATCGACAATGTCTAATCACCTACCTCAAGTGCTCAAGGCGTTATTGCACAAAGTTATTCTTAACCTAGCCCACACCGCAGCGCTGAAACCACAGTCATCATTAACTTCTATTGTTGTTATTATACTCTTTGACTCTTTATATTTTAATCTAAGATTTCTCTTTTACAGTGCCATTTGTTCCATCGTAAACCTCAGAAACTAACTAAAACTTTAAATAATATTCATAAAAGCATTGTCTAGACTTGTTTATAAAATATGTAATGATTACAAAAAGTATCCTACAGCGCGGCGTTCGATTCTATTAGAGAAATGTGAATCTACCAAACTGGTAGCTTTATCGAATGGTACCTCCCTTTTTTAGACGCTCTAAACTTTTTTTCACCAATTTTAACTATATTCCTTAGATTTATGTAACTTTGAGTTATTTCAAACTCTTGTAAAAGCAAACGTAGGTTCACCGTACTTTGGATGCGGATTTGTATCGTACGTAAGTGGATGAATACTGATCGTACGAATTTCTGAATAGGTACTGTTTTCTCCGTCAAGCAGGTAGGCAGTGTCACAGTCATATTGTTTGCGTTAAGTCTTCTTTGGTACGTTGATTGATGATGATGACTATTCTGTAATCTGTAATGTATCAATAATCTGTATCTTCAAGATAATTATCTTCTTTGATCCCATCTTGAGCTCACAAACATTTTATATGTCCATAAACCAAGTACTTAGTTCAATTTTTCTACATCCAACGTTTTCGTAATATTTTCGGACGTCGGAACTACACGTACTCTACTTAGTACGTTTTCGTACGTGTTCGCACAAATTAAATTCGTACGAAAACGCATCTAAAGCGCGGTCGGTCTAAAGTCTAAACTGTTTTGACTAGGTATGTCATGGCTTTGTAGCAGGTACTCGTATCAAACCCGTTGCATTTTTTGGCTTTAACAGGTTTCCGCCTCGCTCTCCAAGCCACGCGCATGGATTTAAGTAAACAAGTACAGAAGCAGTTCGAAGAACCTAGTTTGTGTTTTCGTTCAAAATGTATGGCAAACTGAACAGTGCATCGGAGCTTTTTGAAACTTCGGTTTTCCAAACGTATCGAGCGTAAAGCAAACACAAACTTTGCAACACGCGAACTCACTTGCCCTGGAAATAATAGCGGTTTAAAAGATAATCTATAAATATGTTGAAAGCCTAATTTTTTTAACTCTTTGTTTATCTTTCCAGGACTTACTGTTAAAGTAACTATAAAGTTGTCGATCATGCCTTATTGTCTCTTCCTGCCTGTGAAAGATGCAACGAGATGGATTCAAAGATTTTATAGCCCCGACAAACAGACAGACAAAAATTTAATAAGTAAACGGATTTTTGACTATGACTAATATAATCTTGACATTCATCATCATCATAGTCAAGACAGGCGTCCACCACTGGACATTGATCTCTTGTAGGGACTGCCACGCGCCAGTCTTGTGTGTCCTGAATTTAAGGTCGCCATTCCAGCACCTTGGGAACCCAAGGTTTACCAGTTTTTCGAATTATGTACCCTGCCCATTGCTACTTCAGCTTCGCATCTCGCTGAGCTACGAGTATGTCGGTTACTCTGGTTATCCTACACATCTCCTCATTTCTGATCAAAGCATCAAACATACGAGTAGCATAGCATATATGAGCTTAATAAAAGATGCTTATTTTGAAATCACAGACAAACACTTCAATTTTATTCTTTATAGATATTGAAATTCAGAAGATGACCAAAAACTTCGCAAAATTATTCAGGCTTTATCTCATTTACCTTCATATAGTACAATCGACAAACAACGACAATAGTGCTGTATAAATAATCTTTTTTTATTCTGGCCCGAGGCAACCTCTATAGACCATTGTTGGTTCGCTGTCACAATACACTATTAATTTTTTAGTCGATCACGTTCGATTTTTGGGTCAAGACGAGAGCAAATAAATCAAAACCAATTGCAAAGGTAACGCTTTCACGTAACAGTTATACTGGTTTGTATTTAAGAAAATGTAGCTATAGGTAATGACATAATGGCGTGTACCACAGGGTGTTAGGTAATTTTATGAGTAAATTCACAATTTAGCAATTTCAAATGGAGATCTTCGAAAAACCCCCGTAAGCTTAAAAGTAAAACGAGACGCAATCAAATAAAACTTTTTTAAACCACCTCAGTCGCTATTGTACAAATACGGATAGGTCTTAGTAAGATAAAAAATTATAAAGATTAATTATTTACTTAAAGTAAATTAGATTATATATTGTCTAAAGTTTTTTCGAACTCTTCGTAGGTTTTTTTTTTTATTTGAAAACATAGTCAAGCTTTTACAAGCGAGTGTGTCAGAATGGTTGTAGGTCCTTTAGGGATTTTAAAGTTCAGCCAAAACCATTTGTTTTTTACGGGATAAAAATAGACTAGTTATAGTTCTCTTGCATAGTTCTCTACGGGGCCGTGACTGCCAAATAATTAATTGGTTCAGCTTTTACGAAGATTAAAGTGAGCTACAGAGAAATTGGCAAACACAAATATTTACCTAAAATTGTTGGGTTTGATAAAGTGTAAAACACTAATTCTGAACTTAATAAAAGCAAGTTATTTAGATTATTATAGAAATAAAAAGCTGTGATAGTCTAATGGTTAAGACGTTTGCCTTCCAGTCCAGGGTTCGAGACTAAGCAAGAAATTTTTATTACTTTTCGAGTTATGTGCGTTTATCTCTTGGTTTCGGTGAAGGAAAACACTATGAAGAAACCTGCATGCCTGAGAGTTTTCCTTTATGTTCTCAAAGCCTGTGAATGTGTAAAGGTGTGTGAAGTCTGCCAATCTGCACTTCATCAGAATGGTGAACTAAGTCTGAGAGGAGACCCATGCTCAGTAGTGAGCCGGTGATTGGTGGATTAATGATGATGATTTGGATATCACAAACAGATATTTCAGTTTAATATTTGTAGGTATAGATAAAGACAGATGTGTAGATTAGAAAACTAGCATTGAAGAAAATTGTTTAACCAGTAAATAGCTGAGAATATAGTTCAAACAAATATTCTCACGTATGCTATATTATGGTAGCCACATCAACTGAAAACGTGACGCTCGTTTTTCTTACGTGACTTGCCCACAATACTCATCCTCTTTAGCAAAATCAACATCTGTTTCTATTTGTTCCAATAATAAATATCTATGTGTATTGAAAGAAGAGGTCCTGGAAAAGATGTTTGTAGAGAAAAGAAACGACTTTATTTTGTACTAACTTCAACCCGCGACTTGGCCCGCGGTATTTATATAATCTAAAGCCTATGTTACTTTCTTTTTTCATTGCGAAATAGGCTTGCACTTGACGATAATCATGCTTGATAAAAGGCAATGAGAGGTCTACGTTGGACTGCGCTTGCATTACTTTTGGATAAAGTAAGATAGATAGATAGATAGATAGAAACTCTTTATTGCACACAAAAACACATATAAGGATAACAACACAGTAAGAAGAAAACAGAAAAAAACAATTGTGTGCAAAGGCGGCCTTATTGCTTGGAGCAATCTCTACCAGTAAGTAAGGTGAAAGAGTTATTAAAATCGATCCGAATTTTTTGATTACAAACAAAGAAATCTTTCCTGTATTACGTCAGAGCGCTGCGGAGACCAATTTAATATACTCGTACCTACCATACTTAGATATAAAAATCTGATTTGGTAATCTGAAAATGCCTAATAAAACAAGAATTTATAAGCGTCACTATTGATTGACTTTAAATCCATACTATAATATTTTAAATGCCAAAGTGTGTCTGTCTGTCTGCTAACTTTAACGGGCTGTTTAACTATTTCTAACAATTTGGTACAAAGATAGCTCGCATGCGACTTTTACTCCCGGAAAAACAAGATTTTTAAAAGAAACCTGTGAACCTAATCCCCTTGGATGAAGTCGTGAGAATCATCTATTTGATACAGGGATAGCATGCATCCTGGAGACGAATAAAGGCTATTTTGATCCCGGAAAATCAGAGTCCCGCGGGATTTTTAAAACAAGTAAATCCACGCGGATGAAATCGCAGACTTCATCTAGTATAAAAATGATTCAAAAAAAGGTTTCGTATTGAGTACTTTTGTGATTCAAATAATAACGGCCCCAATTCTGTTGAATATTATCACAATTTCAAAGCGTGAGTCAAATAGAAGCCCTAAAGATGGAAGTCCGAACGCGATGTTTGCTATTCCACTTTCGTCCATAAGCCATTGTCTGAATGTGGTCAGAATAATAAATCTCGTAGCAGAGCAAATGTGCTAAATATCCAACGATATCGCCGCTTTCCAGATGTACTCGAAAACGATGTTATTTTTCGTCATAGCTTAGTAGTTTATTACTTCCTGAACTGCCAAATTCGGAACATTACTTAGTGAGGTTGCATAACAATCTGCAGGTTTCGTGAGAAAATATTTTGAGGAATATCGTAATATTGGTAATATTACGTATTCATTAATGTTTATATAGATGTTTTATGTTATTATCTTTATCGTAATAGGTACATTTGTTTTTATTTGCCATAATTCGAGACTACCTTCTTTATCATGACAATATACATGACTTTTATTTAATTACTAGATGATTCGACGACTGTTTGATTTTCCGGGATAAAAGTAGTCTATACCCGATGCAAGCTATCTCTGTAGTTAAATACGCAATGTAGGCCGTGAAAACCCAGCAGACAAACAGACGCACTGATACACCCTTGCATTTAAAATATTAATATATTCAGTAATGTTTAAATAGCTGTTATATCTATAACATTTATTTTTATTACCATACCTACTTACCTACAAAAAATCAGCACTTTTACGAAAATGAATTCGTCAGACTAATACATTATGAAAATAATATACCTATTATTTTTAGGCTATTTTTAGGCATTTGATTGTATGATATCACGCCGTACTTAAATAAATAGAAGCAGGTAAACTTATAAAAGGAACGCGAGAATATTCAATACGTGAGAAATCTTCATTAATAAAAACAACATCGCAAGCCACAATATAATATTTTATAATGTTACTTGGCTGATGCTTGCCTATGCTTATGTCAGCGGAAGAACTGCAAGGTCATTTGTTAAGGCTAGTCTTAAATCAGTTAGAAAAAATATTAGGTATTTTAGAGTACATTGTCACATTTAATTTAGCTAACATTTTTTTTAATCTACTTACCTAATTCTACTACTACAAGAACATTTAGAGTTTCTGTATCCGATAAACTCTATAAGCTAAAAAAACAATGGAAGCTGCGAGCGCCATCCTACGAAAAGGTGGATCTCTCGCTTGCCTACCTTATTGAACGAAAAGGTCAGAAAGTAAAAATTATACACGCTAGTGTAGGCTTTATTGTTAAAGCATAATAGCGACGTTGGCATGAAGGTTATTAGTTACGTGACCTTTAGCGTGGGATGGACGGCATGACATTTATAAGTGACCTCTTCAGACAGATTTCATATTATAGTAGGTATATCTACTCGCTAAGTAGTAGTCTACGAAATAAACCTTTATACAACGTTGATGAAAACTATTAACTTAATGATACAATAACAGCGATAGAGTGAGATCATCAGAAATACAATTTCTCTGTTATTTGGATGCCAAGAAAGAGTGAAATATTTGTTGGAAGTAATTAACAGTAATTACAACCTACCGACTTACTTTTGTAAAACTTTAGCTGAGATGCGCTTTAGTGCTGAATGTTAATTAAGTTTTGTAGACTTTATTGTCAGATGCTTTTTTATTTAATCATTAAATTTTATTTTGCGATACAACTCAAATGACTCAGTGACTATGAACAAGATATGCAGCGTCTCGGTGAAGACGAAAAGTTCAAAGCAAAAGTTATTTTCCTTGAAAACGAGTTTTTTGGTTAGTACCTACTGCATGTTGTAGAGTCAGCACAACAGACTATAAAAAATCTATCTATGTACGAGTATTAAAGTTAATTAGTATATAGTTGATTATATGTACCTATTTATTATACATAATATATTTTGTTCCAAAATAAAAATTTATTTATTAATAACATCACGTCGTTATGGTTATGCTCAGGCAGGTTCGAATTATTTTTTTAAATCCTTAAGGAAATTTAGTTTGTCTTCCATATTAAATACGATTTACAGATACTTAAAATATAATGTACTCAGCGTGTAAAAACCCTGTGTTATATGAGTCATTTCAGTTACGTCATCAATGTTTATTTATAATGCTTCGATTATAAAATATTATATCATCCGCCGTTAAAGGTAGCAAAATGACTTACCAAAGCCAAATTATATTGTAATGATCTGCCATTGTTAAAAGGTAAATGTACTGTTACATTTTATAAATCAGACACGCAAATTATAAAAGGCATTTTTTTTGCTGGCGCTTAATTTTTTATTTAAAATCAATGTTCACTCACAACTTGAAAGGAAATAATATATTGATTTCATCAAAATACAATTTTATTTCGAGAAAGATGAAATGAGATGAGGATTGTGTTCAGAACTCTACATTAGTACTTATTTCAATTAATTATTATGTAATCCCGAAAAGAATACGAATTCCATGAGTTTATTGTTCCATGTTTTTTATTTGGTAGACCTCCTGTAGATACTTACAGCATGAAACTAAGGATAAATGATTTACTGAGAGAGACAATGTAATTTTAGAAATACAATCCAGACTAAAAATTAAAAACTTTCAAGTCAAAGCGACGATGTCGTAGACTGCCTGCAAAATAATTTCGTAGTTACAAAGTAAACAATGAAGGTACTCAACAATAGTATTGTCCTCAAAACCAAAGCACTAGCTCTGGGCGACAGCGTCGACTGAAATTAAGCACGAAAGTCCGCTAAACGTAAAAGTAAAGATCTTTCGCTTCAAAAAACAGGCTTCGTTTGGGCTGACTCGTTAGTTCCATTCAGCAAGCATCCGTGGACTTTAAAAAGGCCTTTTTGTACTCTTGTGTTGCTTTTATTAACGCCCTGTTCGTCCATCGGTGTGAGTAAATAGCAGATGTGTACTGTTTTTTCTGCAGCCTAATGAATGCCACGTTCATAAATTGCGACAAAAATGTAGATGTGACCAGGGAAAATTGTTAATTCGCGGAATAAAACCCCAACCGGTACGCATTAACATAAAATATGGATGAAAAAGCCAAAACGTATTTTATATACCTACCTTCAACATAATAATAAAAATCTTTTGACCATTCTTTCAGTAAAGTAGGCATCTACATATTAATTCGTCTGCATTTTGGTTTTGTTACTCTAACATGTCCAACAAACGTTAAAATATACGAGTTCCTATTTGAAATTTTTATTAAACGAATTAAATGAAAACTGAAAACTATTCCATTTATATATTTAATGAAAACTAGCTGGGTATTTTAATTTGGTGAGTAAAATAATATTATGTTATATGTTATATTACATGTAAGGAATTGCATAAAGTTAATTTAAAATATATTTATCTAGATAGATCCTTAGGTAATACTTAAAGGAAATAACTTTACCTATCGTAAATATAAAATACAGATTAAATCAATCGAAATAAAATCAAATTCAGTTGAGACTTCAGTCATTTGTAAAACATTTATTAACTGAACATTTTCTTACTTGAAATAAAATAGGATCTGGACTCTAGAGATATGCTCTACAATGGTTAAAATTGCAGAAAAACTATTCAGAATATAATACTCGAAGGATCGAGATAGGTAAGTAGATAATAACACGAAACCTGTTTGCCTTCACGATACTCTACCTGAACGTTCAACAGTAGAATTTTAAGCATGTAACATGACATACCTTTGCATTATATTATGCATGTTATACAGGTACCTACCTACTGTTTCATCAAATATATTGAGTAGGTAGGCAAAGTTTTGTTTATTTTTATTTAGGACAATAAGGTAAATTACCTGTCATACACATAGCAAAATAGTTGAATCGTTTTAGTCAAATTAACAACGGAATTTGTTTGCTATTTGAATTTAGAAATAGAATAGAATAGATTTTTATTCAAATAAACCTTTTACAAGTGCTTTTGAATCGTCAAATAATTTACCACTGGTTCGGAATGCCGTTAGGCTACCAGTACCTAGGTTAGAGCAATAAAATTCCCGTCAGTAATTTTTCAATTTGTAATTAGGTAGGTATATACTATCTAATCAACATCAACAATAGTAGATATCTGAATACACAAGTATTCCAATTCTAGGATAAGAGGAAACAGTTAAAAAGTGACTCTTGTCACAGAAAATACTTAGCAATTAGTAGGCAAGTAGGTAACTATACAAAACTATTTCCAAAAGTCGTTATTATTCATTCACGGATGTTAAAATCCTGATGATTCACCAGTAAGGCATGATGGCTTTGGGCAGGTAGAATTTTTTTAAACGCCCAGAAATTACCGGTGCCGACGTCATAACGCGTGGTTTCCAAAAACGGGTAGATAATATTTCTACAATTGATTATATTATTATTGGCCTCGGGTAGAAGTTATATTAAGTTCGTTTATATTTTAGTAGGCAGGTATAACTAACTTTAAAGGTGTGTAAGTATAGTTCTGTGTGTAAAAGTTTTGTTTACTAATCTATCAAAGCAAGTAGAAGTCAATTCAAATTCAAATTCAAAATGTTTTTATTCAATTAAACTTTTACAAGTGCTTTTGAATTGTCAAAAAATCTACCACTGGTTCGGAATGCCGTTCCTACCGAGAAGAACCAGCAAGAAACTCGGCGGTTGCTCTTTTCAAGTACATATTCAATTTACAATAATATGCCATACTGTATACAAACAATTACAGCGTTGTGTATTGCTGGAGCGAGTCAAATCCAAGCTTTTTTGTCATTTAGATAATCTTCGATTGTATAATAAGCTTTTTTCAGGAGCATACTTTTAATAGATTTTTTAAACTTGTGTTAAGGCAAGTCTCGTGCTCTTCCATCATGAGGTACAAACAAACTTTGACCTTTATAACCAAACAAAAGCACAATCTCCCACAAATACCATATCAATGACTAAGCCGCATACCTGCCTATAATTTATTTTATTGACATGAGTCATTACAATATTTATTTAATTAATTCTACAAATGTTCTACAAGTTATATTAGCATCCAGCCAATGAACAGACAGTGGTTACAAGATGTAGTTGTAGTTAAGATTTCTTATACTTAGCTTAAAAAATAATAGCAGCCATTAATTTATTAAAGATTCAACTTCGGGATGTCTATAGGTATTAATATAATATTATATTATAATGTACTATTTTATTTTAATGTGTGCTAAAATATTTGACTTAGATTTACCTAATTTATTGAGGATCTACCTATAGGTATGTTTAACACAATAATAAATAAATGTATTACTTTGACATTTACGGTGTGCCTACTCGTATATAAGTCCTGCACCTTTTTTGTATATTTATAAATATATCACTGTGTGTATTTTCTATTGGCGTAGCTGTAAAGAAACTATGCCAATACATAGGAAATGTTTAGTGTCATTCAACCTACTCTGGTGCCGTTTCACTTTTACCATAAAAATTCTATTCCGCAGTAGATACGCCTTAAACAGCAGGAAAATAAGTGAAAAAAGCGCTTATGTTAGAATAACGCGGATGTTGACACCATGCGCTTTTACACGCGCAAAAACAGCTGATAAAATGTAATGGGGCCTTTAACTTGAAATAATGGTATTCTAACAACATTTAACAACTACTACGCGGTATAAGATCATCATCATTTTGTCTGTCTGTCGTTGCGTCATGCAATAATAACATGGTCGAAAATAAATTGATAAATCAATCACTGCGTAGTTTCGAGGTCAGATTTATTTTTGTCTGCCAACTTGTTTACTTTTTACCGATTTTGAACAAAGTTATTGTTCAAAATTGGTCCACTCCATACATCCTATCCAGATTTTACGCCGAGGATAAAAAGCTAGGATCACAGAATAGAATAGAATCGATCTATTCAATAAACATGTTTCATTCATGAAGTCATTTCACTTGAATAGAATAATATCAAACCAATTAAGTGCGAGTCGATCCCGCACACAAAGTGTTTTGTACCATCGTACAAGAAATAACACTTTTTAATTTATTTAAATTTTCATGGTGGCCATTTTTAAATTTTTATTATTTGTTGTTATAGTAGCAATAGGAATGAAAATTTCAACTCTCCACCTATGACAGTTCAGCCAAACGGACGGACAGACGGACGGATGGACAGCGGAGGCTTAGTAATAGGGTTCCATTGGCACCTTTCGTGTACGGAACCCTAAGAACGAAGTGCAATTTAAACATTACCCTTACCATGATATCACACTATCACACTAATATTATAAAGGCGAAAGTTTGTGTGTGTGTGTGTGTGTGTGTGTGTGTATGTTTGTTACTCTTTCACGCAAAAACTACTGGACGGATTTGGCTGAAATTTGGAATGGAGATAGATAATATCCAGGATTAGCACAAAGGCTACTTTTTATCCCGGAAAATCAAAGAGTTCCCACGGGATTTCGAAAAACCTAAATCTACGCGGACGAAGTCGCGGGCATCATCTAGTAAAAAATATTATCCACGAAGAAAGTCGTTCAAAAGCGAAATCTCTACTAATGCCAACATTGTGCATAACTCAGATGGTTGCGTTCCACTTGAATAATATTTGACTACGACCCAAGTTTGGTCTACATAATTATTTGCTTGCAATGTTGGGGAAATAGTGCGCTAGTCTTATAGTAAACTTTTTACTTTGTTGTAGGTAGATATAGTTGCTATATTTAAACCCAAGTGTAAACACTTAAAAAACAAAAAATAACTACTAACTATGACCTTTGCTATATGTACCAGGTACCTATTTGCTAGCCTTTTCACGCTTTGTGTCTTTGACCGAGATTTATTATGTTAGTTCGTAGTCTATTGTCATGACGTATATTTTATTATACCAAGTCAAAACTTCAAATGTGTTCCTTACACTTTTTACGCCCACAGGAGTGTAAACGACAGACGTGATACAAATGAATAAACTTTTAGCTCGATTATTTTCCGATATTATAAGCCTTTACAATAAAAAGAGCATATTGGTTTTCAAAAAATATAATAAAATATAAAACCATAGTCGGAAATTATCAGAAAAAATATCACGAGTATAAGTAGTATCACGACTTTTTATTTTCAATAAGTAAACATTTGTGGTTTTAGATTCGAATACAAAGGGTTGTTTCGAAAAGGGGTAAAGTTTATTCATTTCAGTTTCTCCGAATTTCAAACGGTGAAAGTGTCTGACCCAATAACTACAGGGTTAGAGCCGTTAATACAATCCTATTTGTAGCCACAAGTTGTAACCGATTGGCCGATTGTTATTAGTGTCATGTCGCTCTCGAATAGCGAGAACTAAATGCGTAAAGCAAGTAACGGTGTTGGTTCAACGAACTGAAAGTGGTACTAATAATAATATCTCCACCTGCCATACACAAGGAAGCCTGATCGGGAGCCGTATCGCATATGCTGTCCTTTTATAAAACAGGAAGAAGGAAGCGGTTAGTTTACGAATGGTAACGCTGTGCCCAAAAATTCTCAATACAATGTCAGGACCTAGTTGCAATAGTGTTTACCTACACTTAATAATATTTTAAAGAATAAGTTTGTAGGTTCATGCACAACAGACGGAAACGTTTAAGTGCGGAAACCAGCCCAAAGAGAACCGTAGCGCCGAAACTACTGGGCCGATTTTGATGAATGAGGTGTCAATCGATTCGTCGTAAAGGTCCGGGTGAAATAGGCTACACTTTATACGAAAAAAATTGAGTTAATGGATGTTACATGAAAGTGGGGGTCTCCAAATTTTTTTTTGTTATTGTATCGAGTGGGATGTTAATGAAAGAGGAAAAAATTCTGAGTTCATAAATATAAATGTACTACAACATATACTAAGCGTAAGAAAAACAATTTTACTAAGTATACTACTTCAGCGTTTATTAAGACGATCGCAGTCGGGTCTTAGTTTTCAACTTTATCTTGTTCCCATTTCAAAATCGACTAACACGCCTAAAGAAGTTTCAAAAACTGTTTTAAAATTTTCTCTACGAATTTTAATATGAAACAGAAATGCATCGTCACTTTTTCTAACCAAAAACTCGTAACTAGATCGCTGTTGAAAAATGAGATTCGAAATAAAAGTAAAACTGCAATAACAGACCGCAATTTCGCTTCATACGTGAGTGTGAAAATGAGGCTTTTGTGCCTTAACTTACTTTTATTCGAGACGTATGACAATACGTTTAAACTTGTAAGTATATATACCTATAGGTACGCCATACTTTCGTTTCTTTACAAACAGCAATTTAAAAACTTTTCCTTACACAAACGAATAATGTGAGATGTTCACGTTAATTGAATTCTCAATGTAATAAATAATAATTAACGACTGCTTAACATACCTACTATGTTAAAAATATTGTGTTTCGAAGAATTTAAGCTGATTATATCAAAATTCAATTAAAAAGACTTTCTTAATAAATTAACTATTAGATTTAGAAAGAATACATTAATATTGTATTTATATCCTTACATCAGAAACGAAAATCAAAGTTGCACAATAATAATTATATCACTACCCATATTATAAATATGAAAGTGTGTTTGTATGTTGGATTATTCTTCAATCACGTTGCAACGTAGTAATGGATCGGATGATTTTTGCATGGATATTAAAATTAAAGGCCTGAAGAGTGACATAGGTTACTTTTTATCCCGAAATTTTAAAGAGTTCTCACGGAATCTTAAACGAAGTCGCGGGCTTCAGGTAGTTCTTAAATAGCTGATGCCTGTGACTTCGTTCGTGTGGATTAAGGTTTTTTACAAATTCCGTGATAATTCTTTTACTTTTTGGGGATAATATCCAGGAGGAAAGCTATCTCTGTACCAAATTTCGTTCAAATCGGTTCATCGGAGCGCAGGCGAACGGACAAATAGACAACGCATTTTCGCAATTACATATAATATCTATTAGTGGGGAAGTAGCTGTGATGTTAAATAAAGCGGACTGCTTTAGCAAAAGCAAACACATATAACGTAACCAGTTCCTAACTGTTAACTTCCCATTTTCTAACGAGATTTTTTGCTTCAAAGCAGGAAAGTCTTTAAGAGTCGACCTTCTTTCCTGATACAACTACGCACTCGTAAGTGGAAATTACTGTCAACATTATAGGAACGTAATATTGTCATTTTTAACCCCCGACCCAAAAAGAGGGGTGTTATAAGTTTGACGTGTGTATCTGTGTATCTGTCTGTGGCATCGTAGCTCCTAAACTAATGAACCGATTTTAATTTAGTTTTTTTTTTGTTTGAAAGGTGGCTTGATCGAGAGTGTTTTTAGCTAAGTATAATCCAAGAAAATCAGTTCAGCCGTTTGAAAGTTATCAGCTGTTTTGTAGTTACTGTAGTAACCTTCACTTGTCGGGGGTGTTTTAAATTTTTAATTTACACTTGTCTATACCATATTTCGTACTACTTTGAACAAATTGGAGCGAATAAAATATTTTAACAAGAGATTCTTGTGTTTCAACATTTATTTTACAATTCACATTTCACATTCACGATTTTTAACCTATTTTTAAGAACAGTGAATCACTTTCATTAATTTTTTGACAGTTTTTTGTGATAAAAATGTCTAAACGTATTTTGATTGGAGTTTTACTTTTACCGTGACGTAAATACAAGCGTCTAGAATAAATTAAGCATCATGGAAAGCTAGAATATCTTGTTTCCTGTAGTATAAAAATATATCAAATAAGTTATTCAGATAACAAATTACCTCAAAGGTCATAGAATCAAATCACATAATATAGAAACACTTCCATACCTTATTGATAAGACGCAACAGACTTGCTAAACATTCCATATTTTGATAATAATTTTTAAAAAAATCCGAAACAGTCCGGATAAAAATTAATTATCATACCTTCATTCTCGTAGCAAGAAGCTTTTACGCCATGAGGAGAAAGGGGGAATTGTTCATATTTAAGGGCGAAGCGACCGGCCTGCCTTCGAAATTCAAAAATTTGGTTTTTCGCAATTTGTAAACTAATACGACAACGAAGGCTTATGGCATTCTGATTCAGACAGTGGCAGTATCATCCTCACAGGTTTATATAAAATCTTTACTTGAAAAGGCCCAGTTTAAGAAATTAATTGAAGTATCGACTATTCTTACAAATTTCTTTTAAAAAGAAGTACCTCACAAATCACACTTGAGGTGTTTTTAGGAATGTAAAAACGGAACCCTTATAGGATCACTTTGTTTAGCCTTATCTTAACCCTTATAGTTTCTTCGAGCCCGTCTGTGTCTGTCTATGTGTAAAAAATGCTGTAACACATCACAGGCGTTTGAAAAATAAACTATAAGAGATGTAATGTTGAAAAGCACAGTTATAGAGTCCTGTTACCATCACCAAGCTAAGCATAGTGGTTATGGGGGCTCTTTCTTAGTTCATTTATGTTATACATGCGTCTAATGAATGCCAAAGCGCTTACATGTGTTTAAGGCTTGAAAGGAATCTCAGGTAACAATGGCTAATTGCCGATATCTAAGCTTGTCAATTGGAAAAGTTAGGCCTACTGACCGAGTAATTCCCTTTAACCCGTGTCTCAGCTTTCTTGAGGGTGCGGAAACACCTACTTACACAGTGACGTGAACTCCCAATGTAATTACTTGTTGAGCACGTTAACAGGGCTCTCTCCGTCACTCGTTTCATACAATCGTAGTTCCAATTTCATTTGAATATTAAGCAACCAAAGTCCATTAAATTTTGCAGACATATTCTAGAAACTAATATCTGTGTCTGTGGTGTTTTAGATTTTTCTAAAAATATGTAGTTTTAAAATTAGAGGGGCTCAAAGATTTGTATGAAAATTTTTAAGACCGCGTAACTTTGAAACCGAATATTTTAACAGAAATCTGGAAAACCACAGACATAGATATTAGTTTCTAGAATATGTCTGCAAAATTTCATGGACTTTGGTTACTTAATATTCAAATGAAATTGGAACTACGATTGTATGAAACGAGTGACGGAGAGAGCCCTCTTAAGCCGCTCAGTCTCGAACTTACTGCGCTCTCTCTAAGTATTCCGTTGAATATGTCTTAGAAAGAACATTATTGCTTAGATGGAAACATAACGCTTCCCCTACTTCTTGTTTTCGTTCCTTTTGTTTTTATTAGTTTAACTAGCCGATGCCCGCGACTTCGCCCGGGTAAATTAGGTTTTTCGAAATCCCGTGGGAACTTTCTGATTTTCCTGGATAAAAATTAGCCTATGTGCTATTCCAGGATATTATCTATCTCCACTCCAAATTTCAGCCAAATCCGTCTGGTAGTTTTTGCGTGAAGGAGTAAAAAACATACACACAAACACACATACACGCAAACTTTCGCCTTTATAATATTAGTGCGAAGTGTGATAGTGTGATAATCCATACTTTATATTATAAATGCGAAAGACCTCAGAATAAACAAGGGTGGTTCGGCTCTAAAATCAATGCGAAAGAATATATGTGTTTCTACTAGCTTTTCACAGTTCATCCTCTTAACTGATTTGACAGAATTTGGTACATAGATCGCTTGCATCCCGAGGACGGACATAACTACTTTTTCCCGAAAAAAAAAGAGTTTCCACAGGAGATAAGTATAAGTTCAAATTACTAGAGTAAAGCAATGTACTTATGAGTCGTATTTGAATTTAAAAACCTCTATAAGAAAACTAGAAAAGAGCTAATAACTTTCAAACGGCTGAATCGATTTTCTTGGATTATAGCTAAGAACACTCTCAATCAAGCCACCTTTCAAACAAAAAAAAAACTAAACTAAAATCGGTTTATTCGTTTAGGAGCTACGATGCCACAAACAGATACACACGTCAAACTTATAACACCCCACTTTTTGACTCGGGGGTTAAAGATAGACCAAAACCGAGCTGCAAATCACTGAACTGTCTAAAATTCTGAAACAGTTTTCATCGATGACTATTCAAGAACTCTTTCACTTGGAAATGGCATATGAATATGGAATACGCGTCCGCCACCATATCGGTGAGGAGATAGGAAAAGGCGGTAACTGTAAAACAGTCAACAAACGCGTGACACTGACAATGAGGCATTCCGTATTAGGTGACCGTCACGTATGCTTTGGTACGTGGTCGACTTCAATGGATCAAAGCACGTACGGCGCTGACTTTCCAACGCATATTCGCAAAACATTCACAACTTTTTTGTGTGTTATTTTTTTGGATTTTAAAGTTAAAACTTCTTTAGCATTGGGTGATTTTGGAATGGGTCAAAACTTCAAGTCGATAGGTAATGGACAAGTTTCCTATTTTCTATCCAAAATTGTAAAAAGAATATTCACTTACTAGTTCTGACTCATTAATGCCCAATCCAAACCCTTGAACCTAGAAAGTAAAATTTTGAACAGTTTCCTTTTACAGTATAGACAAGGAAGGTTGGATTTTTAGACAATTCCCTTGGGAGTAAAGTTGCTAGTAGGTAGGTACATAAAATCGGAAGAGATCGCTAAGTAGCGATAACGCCAAAAGTGTTTTCTGTTTTAATTTTTGTGATGTACAATAAATTATATTCATTCATTAATTCATTCATAAAATTGGTTACGTCATTCTCATTTATTCTGTGATATTCTCGTAAACTTGTTTTGTTAACCCCCGACCCAAAAAGAGGGGTGTTATAAGTTTAACGTATGTATCTGTGTATCTGTCTGTGGCATCGTAGCTCCTAAACTAATGAACCTTTTTTAATTTAGTTTTGTTTTGCTTGAAAGGTGGCTTGATCGAGAGTGTTCTTAGCTATACTCCAAGAAAATCGGTTCCGTCGTTTGAAAGTTATCTAGTTACTGTAATAAAACTTTTCTAGTTACTGTAACCTTCACTTGTCGGGGGTGTTATGAATTTATAATTTACACTTATTTCCACTTCATCTTTACTAAGCCAGCAGCCATTGGAACTTATATGTATTCGTATATATTCGTAACCAAATGGTTCTAATTGAGAAAATAAATGGCACTCGTTTCACATTAATTTTAGTCTTACTTAATTTCCGGTTCGTTATATTGTTTTGAGTAATAAAATGGCCTTAAATGCTAATTTTGAGTAACGAATTTAATGGATTCCTAAATTAAGTAATTAAAATTAGCGTTTTAATATTGAGCCACAGCAAAGTGCTGATTTGCAACAGTGTCTTGTTTCCGTGATTCAGTGTTCATAGAGCATGAATGCAACAACATCATTTATCTTTAACCCATATTTCTTTAGGTTAGACGAGTTAATCGCTTTGAATTTATAACTTTTTATGCCTATGGATGTATCCGCGTGTGGGTTTTCTGGAAAAATATCGCCAAAATCAAAAGAACCTAAACACACGCTAAGGACATCTATACTTTAATATTATGAATGTGAAAGTGTGTCTGTCTGTCCATCTATCTGTTACCTTTTTACGACCTTTTTACAGCCTAAATTTAAATCGATTTTATTCAAATTTAGTACAAAAGTAGCTTGCACCTCGGATACGGATATAAGCCACTTTTGTATCGGAAAATCAAAAATTCCCACGGGATTCTTAAACGCAACTTTGTCATTAAAGAATTCATTAGTTGTAAAGCCCCGAATTACTAAATTTGTTTTTACACAATGTTTAAATTTGTGTAAAACCTAAAAAAAATTCTGTGATTTAACCACAAATTCACGATTTACTTGTGCTATAACAGCTACCTACCTGCCAAATTTCATGATTCTAGGTCAACCATTTAGGTTTTCTTGACAGACACGACAGACGGACAGACAGACAGACTACAAAGTGATCCTATAAGGGTTCCGTTTTTTCCTTTAGAGGTACGGAACCCTAAAAATATCAAACAATAATTGTGACAAAACAATTATATACGAATGCCGTTGATACCGTGACAGTGCAAGGAGCAATGTAATAAAACCCAGCGTCTCTTGTAGACGCTGGTACATAATACTCGATGCAGAAGCCACGACTTAAGTGCATCGTAACTTACAGTTACAGTGAGCTCGCTCTTTGCTCACTCCACGAAACGAGCTTTATTACTGCTTATATGAACCGATAACTGTTACAAAAAAATAAATAGATAGACAGATAGATGAAATCTTTATTGCACACAATAACATGAAAAGGAACACAACATAAAAGGAAGAACAGAAAAAACAATTGTGTGCAAAGGCGGCCTTATTGCTTAGAGCAATCTCTACCAGGCAGGTAATAGATACTAAGAACAATTACGGGATTAAAAGTAGCCTATGTCCGTCCGTCTTACGCTACGCTAGCTTACGCTAACTCTGTACCTTTCATTAAAATCGGTTCATCGGTTGAGCCGTGAATGAAAACGTAGCATGCAGACAGACAGACATACAGACAGACACACTTTCGCATTTATGATATCAGTATGGATAGTTAGACGACAGTAAGTAGGTACTAAGTAAATAAACTTAGCACATAGCTCATTCATTAGCATTTCGGCTGTGACCAGCTCAGTAAGCTGCAATGCTATCTGACTAAACTTACTTGACAAACTATGTTTACGTGAGCTCCTTTGTGTGGCACAAAGTATGTACATAAGTTAGAGTCTCCCCCAAAGGGTAACAGACTTAAAATTAGTAGCTTGAGTTTAAGGTGCATGAGACGAGTCTGCCCGTGAAATTCAAATTTAATTTGGTTTTTCACAATTTGTAAACTAATACAACATGGCAATGGCAGTATCAACCTCACAGGTTTAATTAAAAAGCTTTACTTGAAAGGGTCCAGTTTAAGAAAATAGCTGTAGTATCGACTACTTTGTGAATCATGTCAAACTCATTATTTTGACTACATAATTTCTTAAACTGAACACTTTCAAATAAAAATTTTTATATAATTCTGTGAAGATGATACTGCCATTGTCGGAATTAGAATGTCATAAGCCTTTTTTGCCGTATTAGTTTACGAGTATAAATTGCGATAAACCAAATTAATTTTGAATTTCGCGGGCAGAACCGTCTCATGCACCTTAAGGGTTTTCATAGGGCCGACCACGTCGCCTGAAAATTTACTAGGCCACATAAACTTTGCTTTCAAACTTTTTTTTAACCTACTTACGAAAGGCAAGGGCATTAAAATGACCGGGCAGGGTCAAATAACTAGCTGTTTTTATTATACATCATACCTCAGTGTACACCAGTGTGCTTAATATTATAAGCGCCAATTTTGGCGTAGGCACACTTTCGTATGATACATTGAACCGGCTATTTGACCGTTGGTCATTTAACCGACCGTGCATTTTGACCTCAAGAATCTCTCGTCATTTATGGGAGTAAATTGTCCTAACTAGTTCTAAATAACAGTAAGATGATGAAAGAAAAGTAAACCCGGTTGCATTTACTGTGGGGTTATTCTTAAAAAAGAACGTTCCACCCTTGCTAGTTTAGAATATGTTCACAAAAACCAAATATTTTTGACTTTCAAGTGAGATAAAATAGGTTTTCTTATCTAATAGGTTTTCTATCTTTACTGAAAAAACTAATTTTACCTTTATAATTGCTCTGCAAAAAATATAAATTTGAAGAAATAGAGTTATTACTTATTAGCAATATTTGCACTGATTTAAACAAAAGTGTATTTTAATCAAAGCTTTTAAAACATGTTTGAAATTAAAAAATTAATAGAGTTATAGAATTAATAGAGTTTTGAACCATAAATGATTTAGTTTTTCACATTGTTTTATTCCAACCCTGGTTATTAGATAAGAGAGTGAGAAATTCTCTAAGAAACTCAACTATTTGTTTGTTGTGGTAATTGGTTTGCGCAAATGGAGCTAAGTGAATTCCGTCTCGCGATGTGAGCAAACCGCGAGGATGCTTGATTAGCGAAGCGTAGTTCGCATAACGGACACGATATCTCGAGATCATTCACACTGGACTAGGTCATCGGCAAAACTATAAATTATCTAACATCCATCCATACTAATATTATAAATGCGAAAGTGTGTCTGTCTGTATGTCTGTCTGCTACCTTTTCACAGATTTACAGAGTTAGCTTATATCCCGGGGACAAATATGTATAGGCTACTTTTTACCCCGGAAAATAAAAGAGTTCCCACGGGATTCCTAAAAACCCATCCGATTAACTGATTTGTGTGGGTATCGGCGCCGCTTGCATCTCTGTAATTGACATAGGCAACTTTTTATCCCGGAAAAATCAAACAGTTCCCACGGGATCTTTAAAAACCTAAATCCACGCGGATGAAGTCGCGGACATCCTCTAGTTATAGATAAACAGACCCGAGTTTTTTTTATTCCGATACAGGCTAACTCTTGACTGCAATCTCACCTGGTGGTAAGTGATGATGCAGGCTAAGATGGAGGCGGGCTAACCTGGCAGTTTTAATTAAACCCATACCCCTTTGGTTTCTATACGACATCGTACTGGAACGCTAAATCGCTTGGCGGCACTGCTTTGCCGGTAGCTTGGTAAATACTAAATAGTTACAGCTAAAGCTCCCTACCAACCAAATGATAAAATTCCAAATTTCCCTGCCGGGAATCGAACCCGAATCCTCCCATTAATACGACCACATGTCATCAATAACCTAAGTATCAAACTGAAGTATCCTCCAAATTACATGGATATGGACATCATTTATTACATAGGTGCGTACCTACGTCCGCACACAAAAACCTTGATAAAATGTATTTTCAACAATACCTATCACGTTTTTTCCTCAGAAACAGATTGAATGTATCACCTATTTTATTAAATTTTAAAAAATAATTTATGTTTGTAATATCAAAGTACCTACCGTAATTGACTGACTCACAGACAATGTACAACCGGACCGGACCTAAGAAAGGTTTGATTTGAAGGGCATAACATTTCAAGAACTCTGAAAAATTTCAATGGAATCTTTGTAAACGTAAATCCAGACAGATAAAATTGCAGGAAATAGCAATTCAATTTTATTTAATTAAATAAAATTAGTTTAAATTAACTTAAATACTATGTTAACACACTTGTTCTAAAATATAGGTATAATTTTATATAGCTCAAATGATTTTCATTAGTAGAGTATTTGTATTTACCTGTAGGCATTAATTTAAATATTTGTAGTCACAAAAGCGGTCATACGTAGCATGTTATACCTACAAATCAATGAACATGGACGATACAAATAAACTTTATTTATCTTTCCAGGTAAATGGCTTTCCAATCGCCGGCGGGGACTACTGGATTTTCTATTACACGCAGGTAGTAAAGGCCCAATGAGTGTTCAAACATATTGTGCAAAGAAAAAGTGATGGCCTCTCACTTTCCTCGAATTACATCTTAAATTTTAACCCGCACGTGTTATGTGAAAGTGAATATTCAACAACAAGCGATTCTCGCCGGCCAATCCACAATTATTGCCTACCAGCCGACCAGTTATTGCTATTGATCGTCTGGAAAACCAGCGCAACTTTCCCATTAAGCTCGCGCTTTATGGAACAACGTCAGAAATGCGTCCGATTTTAAACAGTACCTACCCATAATACCTAACCCGAGCGGTACATATTCCTCTTATGTGTTCGAGTTTCTCGATATGTAACCATTCACAAATGTTAGCAAGCTTGTTTGTCGATATTTCACGTTGAAATAGAAGTAAGCCATGTACAAATGTAACTTATGATTTTAGTAGCTGTATCAATTTGATGAAGCATATAAAGCTACTAAATAAACTATAATATAGAAGAGTGTAAGCTTCATAACAAAATAAAGTTACCTATACACTACTTATAACCATTAATTACCTATTATATTATTATTAATTGTCATGTTTTTGGGTTAGCATCATCAGTTATGATTTGTATAAAAGTTCATTTGAGAATGAACTCATGAGAGTTTCAGGACGTGAGTCTGCAAAATGTAAACATGTTTTTCTGTTTAATCACACTAATATTATAAAGGCGAAAGTTTGTATGTGTGTGTGTGTGTGTGTGTGTGTGTGTACGTTTGTTACTCCTTCACGCAAAAACTACTGGACGGATTTGGCTGAAATTTAGAATGGAGATAGATAATATCCTGGATTAGCACATAGGCTACTTTTTATCCCGGAAAATCAAAGATTTCCCACGGGATTTCGAAAAACCTAAATCCACGCGGGCGAAGTCGCGGGCATCGGCTAGTTATAAAATAAATAAAATTAAGAATTTAACACCTGGATTGTACATGAAAATGCTGCACTGTAATAAGCCTTAAAATGAAAGGATTCCCGCAGTTCAACAAAAAGTTAATGAACCCTGAGCTTATAAACGCTAAGTAGAAGCGCTGACACTGTTTAATCAGGCTGCCGTAGGTACTCAGTTTTACTTAGTTATTTTACAAGTAAGAGCTTTTAAGGAACAACCCCTATAAAATAAGAGCTTCTTTAGATAGAAATTCAGAATTATTAATGAAACAAAGGCGTCTATTTTGCATGTCAAAGTTACATTAGTATATTAACACATTCGAGAGCACTCTAAATTTTATGCAAAAATCCCTTTTAGGCATGTTTCAACTATCAAACAATATCTCAGACCTTTTGAACTTGGAAGCAAACTCGCACAGGAGGCTCTTGAGTCTTGACAGAACATAGGTACCTAAGTGTAAACGTTTAGAAATATTCTGCCATGTACCAGATACAGCCCACAGTGAAAACTACGATCATACCGCTTATTAGGTTGGTATTAAGCCTCATTAAATTATATAACCTTTAAATCTACTACCTATTATACAAATACCACTGGAATACATATCATCGACTGACGACATAGGTTTAATATCTCTGCTGACTGACATATCAATGTACCTTCTGCCTACAGCTCAAACCGCTAGGTCTACAGCTTGAGATTTCGCATGTATTTAGGTAAGTTCTCTCCATAACTAATGTAATTTAAAAATAATTAAATCCGTGTGGACTAAGTCCCTGGGCCAATACTTATTCATGTTATATTTTAATCTTGTCGTAACTTCAATGAACTAGGTACTTAATAACGAGTCTAACCACGCGCCTGGCTGGCTTGATAATAGTTTGTAACTTGTGCCATTTACACTCACCGTTTGTTGAAGTCAATAAAAAATTTATCTCCGCAACAGTTGCATTGTCCTATTAACACCGAGAATATTTTTGAATAATGCTGCAACGGGACGTCATTACTTTTCGATTCAATAAAACTGAGATATAACAATTTAAACGTATTCATACTTTAGAATGGATGGCATGGTTCCAGATTCACACAATTTATTGCGCTCTTGTTGCCTATATTATGTGAGTTCGCCTGTAATAAAATATGGTTGTTTGGGCTATCCGCGTGCGCGAAATAATGTACCTTCTAGCCTACCTAAGTATGATGGGCGCTTGTAAACAAATTCTTAAAAGCCGGCAGCGCATGGGCAGTTTTTGTGCTGGATGTTACGTGCATGGCGGTAATCTGTTAACATCAGGTGGTCCACCATCACGTTTGCTCGCTATTCATATAAAAAGGTAGCTGTTTTATTTCTTCCTACAATCTTCTTAAGTTCTTACCCAGCTTAAATATATCTACCGTAGATAACTAGATCACGGCAGACCCCCTTTTCGCGTTAGCGTAAAGTACAATTACTAGTTTACACAATAAATCCTAATCCTAATATCCTAATCCTAATAATAGGAATCCTAATCCTAATTGAAAGGAATGGAGTTAGATTATACCCTGGATTAACACATAGGCTACTAGAAAATCAAACAGTTCCCGCGGGATTTTGTAAAACGAAAATTCACGCGGACGAAGTCGCGGGCATCATCTAGTATACAATAATGTTTTGAGTATAATTGTGTAAAGTTCATCGTACACAGTCATAAGCTAATGATCGGTGACACCAAAAACTGATTAGTTACCCGTTTGTCTATAACGGCACATAACATTCCTTAAATAAAACGTTACGTGCAAACATCGGTTTATTTGACAATGAATTTAATATTCAGGACGAAAATAAATAGAGATCCCGTTGTAACCAGTCCTTGTTTATGTATATAACGGATGCACACCATTGACATACATTCGGCTAGTAATATTAAGGGCACGTCATATACATATCTTACTGAGGAAAGTATGTCGGATTTTACATTTTAGACATAACTAGCTAGACGGGCAACAGCTCGCTACTTCGTCCGCCTGGGAATTCCTTGATTTTCCGGGATAAAAAGTAGCTTACGTACGTCCCAAGCATGCAATCTAACTCTGTACCACAATAAAATCGTCCAGGCTTCACTCAAGAGAAAATAGATGAGTGTAATCTTTTTCGAAAATCTTGACTTACAACACGTAGGTATTTAGTTTTAACCAGAAGCTCAAATAGGTATCAATTTTCATGGATATAACATGAAAAACTTCATCCCTTATTTAAATAAATGAAATTAGGCATGAAATTTCTCGAAACCATTTCTTAGAAAAGCGGTTTAGGCTATGCGTTGATAGAGCAGTGAGTCAGTCAGTCAACCAGGACAAGTATTTTTTATAAGATTTATTTCAAATTATGTTTAAATTACTTACTTATCTGTTGTTGCCGAATCAGTCATAATATTACTAACTCGATTCGGAAATGATCTAGGATTATTCGGCTTATTCGCTTATTTGATTATTTTCGTAATACGTATTAGTATTATTTATTCGAAGGCTCAAACGTTTTTATATTATGTATTCATAATAGATATTCTATTCTATTGATTTATTCACCACTAAAACCATATTTTGTACGTTAATGCGATTATGATTCTCTGAACAAGCTGATATTGTGCAATGATAATGTTACGTAATCGGTTCCACGATTTTCTCTTCGTCTCTGATCAGCACTCAATTAATCATTCAATTAGTTACTGTAACCGGCACTCAATGAAATTAATTATTTTTCTCAATTAATTTGACTTTCGTCGCAACAAATGTTTACGAACAAATTCCGCTCAAATATACCGTAAATACTTAAAAAACAAGCATTGATAAAATAATAGCAGTTGTTGTTTAACTAAACTTTAAAGATCACTATATAAATTTAGAATTTAGGATGAATTCAGTATAGAACCGGACTAATAAAGATGAAGAATGAACACATTTGCCTAGCATATATTTAAAAGCGTGAGAGAATGGACTATAATTTCAAAACATTCATTCTTCACGAAATATTATAAGGAGGTCACTTTTAAGCAATCTTCTCAGTACGACAATGGTCAATTAAGATTTACCTCTCGCTTACTAGTGCAATGTAACGGAATTTCGGAACAAAATTAATTAACTTCAACGTAGTTTGGACCCCTCGATCTTCTGTGAATACTATAGTTCACTCAAATTTACATAGACAGGTAATAATAATAGAACTATGTCTTCAAATTAATTAAATGGGTTCAATGGGATATGAACGATGTTAAAATACGCATATTATGCATTAAATATTCCTAACCTGATTCTGCATACGTACCGGAGAGGGGTCTCTCCGTCACTCGCTCCATACAAACGTAGTTCCAATTTCATTTGATTATTAAGCAACCAAAGTCCATGAAAGTTTGCAGACATATTCTAGAAACAAATATTTGTGTCTGTGGTGTTTTAGATTTCCGTTAAAATATTCCGTTTCAAAGTTACGCGGTCTTAAAAATTCACATACAAATCTTTGAGCGCTTGTAATTTTAAAACTACATATTTTTAGAAAAATCGAAAACACCACAGACACAGATATTAGTTTCTAGAATATGTCTGCAAAATTTCATGGACTTTGGTTGCTTAATATTCAAATGAAATTGGAACTACGATTGTATGGAGTAAGTGACGGAGAGAGCCCTGTTAAAACTTACACTAGTGTTACATGCAATCTCTTATCTCTGATGGATTATGCTAAATAATCATTATCAAGTGACACCCGGCGCGTGACATGAAGAACATGTGAACACATTTATTCAATGACATTGGAAAATCAAAGTAAGCAAAATATCTGATTGCGCATTTAAAACAATACACTTTTCTGTTTTTGCCGTTTGAATTTTTACTAACCCCCGACCCAAAAAGAGGAGTGTTATAAGTTTGACGTGTGTATCTGTGTATCTGTCTGTGGCATCGTAGCTCCTAAACGAATGAACCTATTTTAATATAGCTTTTTTTTAAAGGTGGCTTGATCGAGAGTGTTCTTAGCTATAATTGCAGGAAATCGGTTTAGCCATTTGAAAGTTATCAGCTCTTTTCTAGTTACTGTAACCTCCACTTGTCGGGGGTGTTATAAATTTTAATTTACACTTGTACTTAGGATTACACAATGGTTTATAATTTATATTGTGAAACAGTATAAAACGTGCCAGTTGCCACACAGTAGTATTTAGTGTAAAGCTTAGTATAAAGTTGATAATACGTTGAAAATGGAATACAAAGTTCGTAGAACATTATTTAATTAAGTAATGTACTGTACCCGGAATACGAGTAATAATTTAGTTTGCTACGCGAGAATTTACTCTCATGATTTACTCTCTTGATTAGGGTTCCGTATCCAAAGGGTAAAACGAAGCCCTATTAATGTCACTCTGCTTTCTGTCTGTCTGTCTGTCTCTATCTGTCCGCTTGCTACGGGTTTCTAGCTCGTAGACGAAATGAGCTATAGACTTGAAATTTTGGGATTTGATTTAGAACTTTAGACCGTTGACCCAAAACCGAATATTGAATTAGAAATTCAATAAAATTCTTTTTCAGGCAGGCTCTCATACATGATTTTATTTTCTTACTCCAGGCCTAGAATGTGGATTATCATTTTCTAGAACTTATTGAGTTGAGTAGAAAACATTTTTTATTCTTTTTTGTCTTGAAATATTAAGAAATGGGCGCCATCAAAGTTGTTAGTTATATAGACCATTTTTGTAGCGGGAATCGGGATCTATCTCAAAAACCAAACTAGCCTAGTAATATGAAATTTCGGTACTCATATTATGTACTTACTATATTATACTACATTTAAATAACAAATACTACTCGTAAAAACACGATTCATAAAGTTGTTTGTAAGATGAGACCAAAACAAACTTTTGTTAGGTTTTACCCATCTATGTTTTTACCTAATCAAATAATATCTAGTCAAAAAAAATAACTGTTCATTATTTATTATGTACCTAAGGAACCCTAAAAGAGCGACGCCCAGCTCATACTTGGCCGTTTTTTATAATGTGAAGGTTGAAACGCACTGGTGTGCTGTTTATTAAATAAGAGCGTACACACATTTTTTATTCCATTACAAGTTAACAAATCTAACAAAATTAACGATATACCTACTATTTCTATTAACCTATAATTCGCGACAGGCTAACATAGCAATCGGGGGTGAAGCGCCCCGCACACCCGCACAGCTAGGCTAACCCGGTGCGGGATAGCACGGGTGACGTGCAGGCGTGCGGGATGTCCCCACGTCTCATACCCCAATTGCCTTGTCGACGTGTCGCAAAATATAATTAGAATTCTCTGAGTGGGGACTAAGCTCTACGTACCCCACGCACAATAGTTATGTTAACCATCTTATTATCTATGATGTTACCCATTACGAGAACAGGGAAATAAAAAGCTATATGACAGGAACTTCCTAATGATTCGTCACGTCTTTCTTGTGTGCCCCCGTGGCCTCTTCTCACGGTGTATGAGAACTCCTCCTCTATTGTCTATAAATAGCGTGATTCAACGCTGCATTTCAAAGCCTACTCGTAATTAGTTCGAGTCGTATATGGTTTTTAAGTGAAAAACATTGAGTTCCTAGAGTTTTCTCTACTAAAAATAATTGTAATGGTGTGTGTGATTACGTGACGTAAGTATACCTACATCACGCACGCAAGTATACCATTAGACTACCATTGACATAGTGCTTTCGCAGTTAAAAAGCTAATTAGTCGCATGCGCTAAACTTCGTCAAAATAATATCAGACTAATGATGTTTTCCCCTCTCTCGTCTGGCTTTACAAAGATTAGCCAATGTCAAGCTTGTAGTTATTTGTAACAAGTTAGTTAAACTATACAAGTGTGGACCCTGTCTGTGCCGGCGCTCGCCGACATAGGTACGCACGGCACCCCCTTAGAGCGCTTTCCAGTCAGTTTTAACAAAAAAAACACTCCAAAAAGGCAGAGCACGACCGCCAGCTAACACCAACACAGACGAAATCCACTAATGATGTTAATATTAGAAGTGTGTTTGTTGTTGGTTTATCCTTCAATTACGCCACAAGAGAGTTACGGATCGACGTGATTTTTTGTATTGGTAAAGTAAGAAACCTAGAGAGTGGCATAGGCTACTCTTTATCCCAGTAAATCAAAGAGATCCCACGGAATTTTGAAAACCGAAATCCACGCGGACTAAGTCGCGGGCATCAGCTACTTACTTAGTTGAAAATAATTCACATTTCACTTGAGTCGAGTTTTAAAAGCTCGTTTTTCAGATTCTTCTGATTCGATTAATTGATTATCATATAATTCGATAACATTACGGTCTTACCTATTATAAATATATTGGACAAGCATTTATCATGTTTACATATTAAGTAATCCGTGACCATTTTTATGATCTTTAAATACGAGTAAATAATTAATTAATCAGTGAGTAATTTAATTAATCTTTCCAATCCTCAAACCAAAACAAACTTTAAACTCATTCTTTAATATTTCACAGTGTCATTTCAGCAGTTTCTCAAGCCTAATGTAGCACAATCAGGCCGTTTGATTAAAGATAAATGTAACAATCGTTGTTGTCTATGGTGCAAAATGATTATTTAGCGAGATAAAATTCCATTGCTCAATGCGGGTGCACTCAGAGCATTTAGTTTATTGTAAGTTCGTAACACATTGTGTAAAACTGTTACTGTTTATGAAATGAAACAATAATTCATATTTGATAAAACACATTGATTCAGAATATTATTGAATCATAAATTTAATGCAGAGCAGGGTTTTGATGAGAGAAAATTGAAAACTGTAAAATATCTTTGCTCTCTTTATTATATTGCAGGAAATCTTGCGCGTCTAACAATAGTTATTATTATACATTATTATAACCCATAGTGTGATTTCCATGCAAACGTAGTTACGTTCTCATTTGAATATTAACCAATTATTAAACTCAAATAAATTTTATATCATTACCTATCTCTCATTCAAATCCAAAAAACACAGACACAGATATGTATTTGTTTCTAGAACGTGTCTAATAATGACTTAGAATAAAAACCCAGTAGAAATATAGTATAACCACTAAAACTGTGCGTTATATAGCGCAGTTTACTCCCACCCCGATTGCCATCTCGACCTGTCGCGTACTATAGATATTAGGTATGCTATTAAAGTAAAAGTATGAATATCTAAGCATTGAATATGTCAGTTAATCAGTCACACGTTTCCATTTTCTTTCTCGTTTGCACTCACAAAGCTCATCAAAACACACCTGAGTTGTCTAAATAATTAGAGAAAGTATGACTTCCGTACGTGACGCTTTTTGTTTACTACTTAGAACGAAAATGCATACAGGGTGTTACCAAAACGCTAGCAAAAACGAATACAGGTGATAGTACTGATGATTAAGATACCACAAAAAACTAAGAAAAAAATCATTTTTAAAAATCCTGAATTTTTAAAAATTCACAATATATTGCAAATAAAACGTCTGCCTGACGCTGAGGTCAACGAATGTTACGTAAATAGGTCGCTCGAAGTCAATGCCACGTCGTAGGTGGGGCATTGATCCGAGTTTGGCACGCTATACAATGCAGGTTTACTCGCGATTTCCTTCACTGCTAAAGCAAGTGATAAATATTTAACTTTGAATACCTAGAGGTGCGTGCCCGAAATCGAACCCCGGACTCCAATTCCAACTCCTCAATCCTGATGCTGCAAGGAATCTGACCAATCCACGCGGGTGAAGCTGCGGGCATCATCTACTTAGTCAATAAATAATATGACTCTAGGTTAATAATATCCAGCTTCTTAGGTACATTTACACATTATTATACCTAATTAAACAGTATTCTAGCTAACCTGAACTAAAACTGTGATATCAATTTATACCAGCTTTTCTGGGTCAGACGGAGCTATTTAATCTAGTAAAAGTAAGTCAAGAAACTTTTAATTGATTCTCTAGATTTTCTTCTCTGCAGTTCCTAGACATTTATATAAAGGTAGTTCTATTTAAAGCCATTTAATTCATCTTCAAAGGTACTTCTATTAATTAGTAGGTACAAGATCAATTTCCTTTGCGAAGCAAATTCAAAGCTGGGCTGTAAATATTTTGATATCAAGCTTATGCCCGCGACTTCGCCCACGTGTGAGCTACACACATTTCAAACCCCTATTTTACCCTCTAAGGAGTTGAATTTTCAAAAATCAAAATCTATCTATACTAATAAAATTGGAGTGTCTGTCTGTAATTTCGAAATAACTACCGCATATTAAGGTCATATGGTTATTTGAACGATACTATAACTGAATCACACGTTTTTAAAATTTTTGTCTGTCTGTCTGTCTGTCTGTCTGTCTGTCTGTCTGTTTGAAAAGGCTAATCTTAGGAACGGCTGAACCAATTTTGATGGGATTTTCACAGACAAGTAGAGAATTGACCAGGGAGTAACATAGGCTACTTTTTTAACCGACTTTCAAAAAGGGAGTTGTGTTTTCCTACCTATGTACACCGAAATCTTCGAGATTTCTGAACCGATTTGCGTCATTTCTTTTTTAATCGATAGAGGAACTGTGCGACATTGTTTCATAAAAAATTTGGAGTCCAACTCCTCAATCCTGATGCTGCAGGGGATCGAACCAATCCACGCGGGCGAAGCTGCGGGCATCAGCTAGTTCAAAATAATATGACTAGATGGAAAATTACCACAAAAAGCTATGACAATAATTCATAAAAAGTTTCAAGTATCAAAAAATAATTAATTAAATAGGTAGACAAGTGTAAATTAAAAATTTATAACACCCCCGATAAGTGACGATAAAACAAGAAACTCTGGTAAAAATCTAGTAACTAGAAAAGAGCTGATAACTTTCAAACGGTTGAACCGATTTTCTTGGATTATAGCTAAACTCTCGATCAAGCCACCTTTCAAACAAAAAAAAAACTAAATTAAAATCGGTTTATTAGTTTAGGAGCGGCTACGATGCCACAGACAGATACACTGATACGCAGATACTCACGTCAAACTTATAACACCCCTCTTTTTGGGTCGGGGGTTAATAAACGAAATATACCTACTTCACTGTACACCAAGTAGGTACCTAACATAAAAATAAAAAAAACTGAATATAAATTAATGATAATAACATATTATAAATTTTAATTTCAAGATAGCAAATTATGCATAAACACAATATTCAGAAGTGCTTCCTGAATAACTTCACGTTTGGATTGGCTCAATTACAAGTAGATGTAACTTATCTGATCTGTCTATGTCACACAACTTCGCGTTTAAACTTTAATCACAGTAACTTACACGTCAGGTCTTATAGACAGGGAGAGAGCCAGCGCGTGCCAGACCTTCGATATTTTATAAAACTCAAAAGAAAAATAAAATCGACTTCAATAACCACAAACACTAAAAAGAAAAATAATTATTTTGTTTCTACACGTGTATGTATGAAGTCGAGCGAGCATAATAAAAGAAACTAGAAATAAGTGTAAAGCTCGCCCGACATACTTTACACGGGTAGAAACAAAAAATATTTTTTACTTTTTAGTGTTTGTGGGATTATTAATTAATCGGGGAACATACATAAAATATAAAATAACAAATAAAAGATTCCGACGAATTGAGAACTCCCTTCTTTTTTGAAATCGGTTAATTAAGGTAAATTATATTAAGGTTAATACTGGGTACGTCCCACGCTTAATATGATGAATGTAAATTATCATCGATATATTTTAGATTTTTTTCTATTGGTATCGATTATTGTGCTAAGTAAAGTTCTCGTAACCGCTATTTTTGTCTCATAAAGTTATACAGTTCTACCACGAAATAATCCTAAAATCATGAATTCCCTCCTTCCTTTCAAGCTTCACTACTTCTTAGTCGCTTCGGTCTGTTGGTCAACAACTTAATGGCAAAATTCTCTCCATTGGTCTAACACTTAGGAACAAAAACATATAAGCGACCCATGAACCATGAAGGCAGTATAACGATAAGGGTTCAAAAACCCTAAAACATCCACCGTACAAACGTCAACACACACAGACACACATCCACATCATCATCATTGTAAACTGAAAGTCGTCTACTGCTAGGCATAGTTCTCTTGAAGGGACTTCCACACGCCACGGTCACGCCACGGTGATGGCCAATTTCGTTTTGTATAGCACATCTTATCGATATTTATGTTCACATCTGAGACTGGGCCACTGAATCAGGTCACTGCCCTTTTTAACCCCCGACCCAAAAAGAGGGGTGTTATGAGTTTGACGTGTGTATCTGTGTACCTGTCTATGGCATCGTAGCTCCTAAACTAATGAGCCAAATTTAATTTAGTTTTTTTGTTTGAAAGGTGGCTCGATCGAGAGTGTTAACTATAATCCAAGAAAATCGGTTCAGCCGTTTGAAAGTGATCAGCTCCTTTCTAGTTACTTTTACCTTCACTTGTCGGGGGTGTTATAAATTTTTAATTTACACATGTTTTTATTTATTTGTACCAGAAAGTTGTAACAATACAGAGAAAAAGAAGGAAAAACTGGACAGAGAAGCACTTATCTCTATAAAAGATCTCTACCAGTGACCTTTTCTTAATTCTCTAGGTATATTTACGTACAGGTAGGTTGCACTTCATATTATCATTAGGCTAGCCTAATAGATATAGATACTTAATCATTAAGTCTAAAACAAGGTTATTCTCAACGATATTTTCAATTATTTACTGCTAATTAATACAGAAACTCAGCGTTCCTGCTATTGCCGCATATCCTGTCAATAATATTACTGGATACATTATACGTTTCCTTTCTTACAAAATGTTTACTAGAAATAAATATGAGAACCAATTATCTGCTATCGAAGTATTTACGTCGTCAGTGATAATATTGTGCTGAAATTATAATGTACCGTTATTTCTTAACGCCTACATAGTTATTAATTACCTACGTACTTGGTGTTTTGTTTTATACTATACTAGGGGATGCCCGCGGCTTCGCCCGTGTGGATTTCGATTTTTTTTAAATCCCGTAGGAACTCTTTGATTTTCCGGGATAAAAAGTAGTCTATGTCCTTCCCCGGGATGTATCCCAAGTCTGTACCAAATTTCATTGAAATCGGTTCAGTGGTTAGGCTGTGAAAACGTAGCAGACAGACAGACAGACAGACACACTTTCGCATTTATAATATTAGTATGGATTTTGGCCGCGACTTTTTCCGCGTAATATAATAATTTATAGCCCAATAGCACTCAGAGATAATAATAACCTACCTATCAGTGAAAGAGTTTTCGGAATCGCATCATAAGTTCCAGTTAAATACCCTTTAAAAACTAACAAAATTTTAGTTCTTTATAATAATAATATAGATTTTATTGCTTGTAATTTTTTTAATACTTTTCAAAAAAACATTTCGCAATTATTAAAATGTATTTCAGAAGTTCTTGATGTTTTACTAGTCTGTTTAATAGTGACGTGAATAATGCTTGATTTCCATAATTTAAATGCTATCCCTATTTGCATACTAATATTTAATTATTTAGTATGTAGTCATTATGTAGTATAAAATATAGGTACCTACCTGTAATACCTACCTTATTTGGAAAGTCACCCGTATCGTACTCGACCCGCACTTTAGTAGATATTAATGTTCAAACAAGCATTTCCCGGAAAGCCTTTTCAGTTATGTAATAGACAAATTGGAAATCACAAAAAAGTATACCGACGAGTTTTTTTATGCAACGAGAAAACTGGAAACTTATTTAAAGTTATGCAATCGGAATTTTCTCTTCCCGCTGATATCAGTATTAAAATATTGGTTCATACTCAGAAGGTTGCTATAAAAAAATGAAAGCTAACATTGTAACTTAGGTAGATACGAGTAAGTACTCTATTAGGTACGGCTCGCGTCATTGGAATGACTCTTGACTCTGATCATAAACCGGCTTTGCATGATATCATCTGACTGACGGATGCTTACGAAACCGCCGGCATGTTGGCAAACCGCGGATGCTGTGATTTGAGAAATAAACTAAAAAATGCTATGAAAAATAAATTGCAAGAAGCTAAATAGTTCTCGGGGGTACTTTGTCTTAACCTAGCTCAGGATTGTAAGTTAAATATGATCGTAACTATATATTATCTATAACTACACTCCCATACATACCGATTTATATTGTAAATAATATACTTTCGGTTAATTAATTAATTTATTTTTAATTTATGTATCCATTTGTACCTGCACCACTGGTCTACAATTGACAACGCTGAGAGAATCTCAGTATATAGTAGGCTTGAGCAACATTAGGATAGATTAAATAAATCGATGCGTGAGATAAATACCACAACCACAAACTGGTGAATACAGAAATTATACTTCAACTAGCTGATGTTCGTGGCTTCGTTCCCGTGGATATAAGTTTCTGAAAATCCCGTGGGAACTGATTGGTTTTTCAGAAAAAAGGTAGCCTGTGTTAATCCAGGGTATAATCTATCTCCATTCCCAGTCAAATCCGTCCAGTAGTTTTCGCGTGAAAGAGTAACAAACATCCATCCATACATACAAACTTTCGCGTTTATAATATTATAATTAGGAATAAGTAGGATTGTGAAACATTTAAAAGACCACTTTTAATTAAATATTCCCTAGGCAATCGGCACGCAACTGTCCAACCAAAATTGCACATTAAGAAACCGCCCTCGCACCAATTTAAGCGAGCCTTCTAATGAATTCTGCTTCTTTAAAAGCCCATTAGCAACGTACGTGACTACGAAATGCTAGAAAATGTTTTATTTTCCGTCACAGATCGACGAGGCGACCTACAGGCCATATCTCAACGTTACAGCTGATTCAGCCGTGTGGAGAGTATATTTGTACAGATGACCATAGACCATAATATAATAGACATAACATGTCAAACTGATGAATTATAATGAAACTTATTGGTTTTATCATCTTTATTGTAAGATCCAATAATGTACTTAGAAATTAAAAAAAAACAACATTTTAGTATAGATACCTTCAAGAGTGAATATGCATCTTCTATAGGCAAACGCGCTTCATCTTAGGCTGCATAGTGCATCAGCACTTGCGTGATTGTAGCCCATAGAAGAGCTGGTCTATAATCCAATATTTTTTTGGTGAGATATACCTCCCTACTTTCTTCAAAATATCATACGACTAGCGTATGACGGCGTCTCCAGGCGGGTTGCAGCACCATAAGTTCTGTACGATTTTCTCCAAAGCCCTGCGGCTATTGTTCCAAAAGGGCCATTAATAAAATCGTTGGTTGCCAAGATTAATATAGGTGTATTTTGCAAACCAATTGGACCCTTAAACAATCTGTTTCTCGACGAATTTTCTGCCAACATAAGGAAAAACCCAAATATTTCAACTTAACAAGAGATTTTAGATAAAAGGAGCGACGAGACGCGACGGTCTAAAATATAAATAATAATTAATTATTCTGTTTTAATTACGTAGGGAATATTTTTCAAAAAATCCAATAATTTTAATATAGGTACATTTTCTCCTTGATCAACATCACAAACTCGATGAATCTATACTGTAAAGAAGTTAATTAAAATATCTTGTCTCTAATTTCAAAGCGTTTTTTGTAACAAGTGTAAATTAAAAATTTATAACACCCCCGACAAATAACTAGAAAAGAGCTGATAACTTTCAAACGGCTGAACCGATTTTCTTGGATTATATCTAAGAACACTCTCGATCAAGCCACCTTTCAAACAACAAAAACTAAATTAGAATCGGTTCACTAGTTTAGGAGCTACGATGCCACAGACACAGATACACATGTCAAACTTGTAACACCCCTCTTTTTTGGTCGGGGGTTAAAAAAGAATCTAGGTGTTCTATTAGTTTAAAATATTTTAATAAAATTGTAAGCGAATCTAATAAAGATAAAATATCAAAGATGAAAAACAAGCTACACAAATAATGTGAAGGAATTTTCTTAATTACACTAGCGGCACGCTATGATGGCCGGTTTGACACATTACAATAGTGATGTGGAATGTCAATTTATTCTCGAACAAAAAACAATTAAGTTTTGTTTTTGTACCTGATTAAATAGGTTTAATAAAACAAAAATGTATATGTTTATTTAATTTATTTGAACGAACTGAATATTTGAACGAAAATGAATATACATACTTTATATGCACACAAGAAACATATGAATACAAAAGATACCAAAAAAGGTGCCACAAAAGGCCATAATTAATCAGATTCGTCCATACTACTATTTTCACTGTCGTCACTGCTATCATCACATACATTAATAATTATATGTTCGTTTTCTATAATATTATCTATTTTCACATCTCTTTCATAATCTTCCCTTATTAATTTAACAGTTCTATTCACAACCTTTTCCCAGTCTCCTTTAGTCACATGTTCACAAGCTTCTTCTAATAATTTTAGCATTTTTTTTGTGGTAAATGGGGGTTCTGTATTGTGTCTTGCAGCATATCCCTTAATTTGAGCCCACACCAACTCAATCGCATTATACTCACAATGGTAAGGCGGTAACCGTATAACTCTGTGCCCATGTTCTAATGCTATTTCGTCAATGACGTATCGGATCTTGGTTGGTTTGTTTTCTTTTAAAAGACGTACTAATTCCGCTTTTAACATATTCATGTTTGCATCTACGCCATTTTTACGAAGCCATGCGACGATATCAGCTTTCTTTTGGGATTGGGCAGGTGGCTTGTCAATTTGCATCGAGTGGTATGGGGCGTTGTCCATAATTATAATAGATGGTTCAGGGAGGCTACACAACATTGAGGTAAACCATTCAGTAAACTTTTCTCCATTCATGTCTTCATGATAGTCTCCAGTGGTTTTTGACGCAAAAGCCATGAGAGAACCTTCGACAAACCCGTTGATGGTTCCGGCGTGACAAATTATAAGTCGCGATCCTTTTCCTACAGGAACTTTGGAAGTAGATGCTGCTGTGTCATCGTTCCAAGAACGGCCTACAGTATGGTTAGCATTAAGCCATGTTTCATCCAAGAACACAACATTTTGCCAATTTTTGATTTCTTTCACTTGCCGTAAAAAAGTATACCTTGCCATCGCTATATCAAATCTTTCCATCAATATTTTGCGTTTGTTACATTTTTTGTATCGAAATCCAATGGTCTTCAAAATCTTCGTTAAAGAACTTTCCCCACCGAAGAATAATCCAGCTTCCTTCAGTGAATGCACCAACTTTTTTCTTGTTGGATACTCCTTCTGTAAATAGTAGCCGTAAACATGTCTTCGGATAGCATCGGCATCAAAGCTATCGATGCCTACGACTGGTTTTGCTCGTTTTCTCTTTTTTGGTGTGTGAAGTTTATTTTCTTCTGTGCCAGTCTCGCCATATTTTTTTTTAGTTATCCGTCTAACAGTTCGTTGTCCAATATTAAGCGCATCAGCTACGCGTTCAACCACTGACGTTATAGGTAAAATTGGCCCTCCATTTTGAGCTTCACGATCGAAATAGTTACGAAGGCGTATTACGAACTCACGTGTCTGACTATTTAGAACAGTTCTCTGCGTACGTTCGGTCATATCGACGAAATCCACAACAAAGGGCTTGAACAGAGTCCAAATTAACGAGCAAGGGTCAACAGTAATGCAGTATCAATATTTGAAATCCAAAGCCAGGTCAAAACTATATCACAATCGCATTGCACTGACAGTTTATACTTTTCGAAGCAACGTCAATTCGAAACTGCTTTGTTTTGCATTGAGCATTGACGCGAGTTTGCCGGAGGTAGTAGTTGTGCTAGCCAGCGATCCTATGTGACGATCGTATTAGATTCCATTTTTAAAAATTTATTGATATTTTTTTGCGATTTCAGAGATTTGTCCACATAGTGAAAATTGTTCATATTCACAAGTACATTCACCCCTTAAATGGTGCAAACTGATTTTTCTACACTTGTATACATTTAAGAAATCAATTTAATAAATAAATTTTGAGTCCTAAACCTAAAACTACATTCGATAAAATTTATGAATCTCTGCACATCACTATCGTCAATAAAGTAATACAATTATTTCCTTCAAAGTCGTTATCAATTAATACGGAACTTCATGAGCGGACAAACGTCAAACCGGCCATCATAGCGTGCCGCTAGTTTAGTTAACCGGAAACCCAGCACTAGTGTCTCTTCCCGGTATTGAGATAAATTGGTCGCCTCAACTTTTCGCAAAGTTAATTGGACTTCCAGTACCTACCTACCTAAATTAACTTCGTATTTAAATAAAAAAACATTTTAGTTTAGGGATTTTATTTCACGTTTTTTTAGGGTTTCGTACGTCCGAAAGAAAAAATAAAACCCTAAAGATTCATTCGTGTGTCTCTATCAGTCTGTCTGTCGGTCTGTCACAGCCAATTTGCTCCAAATCTACTAAATCGATGAGACCGATTAAGTTGTGGTTACACATCACATCACACTATCATCACACTAGTAATAATAATATTATAAAGGCAAAAGTTTGTATGTGTGTGTGTGTGTGTGTATGTTTGTTACTCTTTCACGCAATAAGTACTGGATGGATTTGGCTGAAATTTGGAATGGAGATAGATAATATCTTGGATTAGCACATAGGCTACTTTTTATCCCGGAAAATCAAAGAGTTCCTACGGGATTTTAAAAAAACCGAAATCCACGCAGGCGAAGCCGCGGGCATCTTCTAGTCTTAAATATATGAAAGGAAAAGTTGACTGACTAACTGACTGATCTATCAACGCACAGCTCAAAGTACTGGACGGATCACGCTGAAATTCGCGGGAATAAGCTGGTGTTCAATGTAAGGTTTAACCACGTTCCCGACGGCATACCTACAAATGTGTTACGTTTGTTTCAGATTTACGATGCTGATAAGGAGGTGTCGGACGGCACTGAGTGTCGTCGTACTCCTATCACTCGTCGCGCCTTCCTTCTCAGAGGTAAGAGTTTTCACGCCAATTTCCGTTCCCGAAGGAAGGATTGGGAGCCTTTTACTAAGCCTCTCTGTCCGTTCATCTATCTGTCTGTCTGTCTGCAGGCTGTATCTCATAAACCGTAAGAGGGAGAGAGTTTTAATTTTCAGAGTGTATTTCTATTGCCACTTGAACACCTACCTATAATAAAAAACCAAGATGTCGAATTTAAAAACGATCGAAACGATGAACGATGGACTATTTTTTATTTTGTACGATGGTATGGAATTACTCTTTATGTGGGAGTCGCAATTGACTGGTTTTATGCATGTCAATTACCAAGGAGCTTCGTAGCTCGAATACCTATTTTTTTTTTTTTTTTCAAAAAAATTAGAGCCAGTGTCCCGTACATAAAAGTCATAGTGGAATTTCGGAATATAAATAAAGAGATCATACCATAAATCAATGGTAACAAAAGGAATTTAGATCACTAATTACCAGACTCCGAAGTAAATACCAAAAAAGTAAAAAAGTTTCTGATAAAAGTTATTAGATTTACGATTCACATAATCGCTTCGAATAACTTTGAATAATAAAGCTATGAAAATTATCATTAGAAGACTAAACTTTGTAGCTTTTGTGGAGTAAAAGTTTGTTTTAACTGAAATAGGCTATTGAGAAGTTATGCTAACATCACTGTAATGTATTAAATTAAAAGTTTTGGTTCGTTTGTAATTAATATTTTCGGCCAATCCGTACAGGGCCAGCATGGCAGACTATGGTCTAAAACAGGGATCGGATAGTAATTTTAAGTGTGGTTCGAATATTGTTTTATCGAGGTCCAGAAAAAAATTTCATTCTGCCTATTCGTGTTTTTTTTTTGCTACATTTAGGTAATTACTAACTAAATAAATCACAATATGTGAAAAATTACACCGACGACGGTATTAAGATTATAATGCCCATAGCGCATATACTTAATGTAACCAAATAACCAAAGCGCATATTATTATGATGATTTATAATGCCAAATGTGCCAAAAGTTCAACTTTTTAATTCATTCATTCATAGATAGGTATATTATTAACAAGTGAAATTAAAAATTTATAACACCCCCGACATGTGACGGTTACAATAACTAGAAAAGAGCTGATAACTTTCAAACCGCTCAACCGATTTTCTTGGATTATAGCTAAGAACACTCTCGATTAAGCCACTTATCAAACAAAAAAAATTTAATTAAAATCGGTTCATTAGTTTAGGAGCTACGATGCCACAGACAGATACACAGATACACACGACAAACTTATAACACCCCTCTTTTTGGTCGGGGGTTAAAAACACTTAATGGTCTAAGATTCAACCGTTTGCGGTCCGGATACAGGCCTAAAACCTCATTCTAAGAAGAGATCCGTGCTGAGTGGGCTAGTGATAGGTTGATCCATGTATAATACTTCAGTAAGTTAATTACTTAATTATTTGAATGAAATCGGAAGTGAAATCATTTCTATCTCCTAATTTTGAATAGCCCAATGTCACCTTGTGTGAAACGAAAACTAATTATCACATCTGTTTCACACGGCGAGAATAAATCTCTTTTGCGGATATGTAAAATGTAAAACACGTAATTCAATAGAGCTACAATGGATGCAGCTGTTGGAGCTGTTGCCATACTAAATTGAAAAATATTACGTTGTTCGAATACCGTAGTAGTTAGGTACCTACCTACATTCTCTTCAGTTGCGAACTTCAATGCGATTGCATTGATAAAGAAACAAAATGACCTTTTTAACCCCCGACCCAAAAAGAGGGGTGTTATAAGTTTGACGTGTGTATCTGTGTAACTGTCTGTGGCATCGTAGCTCCTAAACTAATGAACCGATTTTAATTTAGATTTTTTTGTTTGATAGGTGGCTTGATCGAGAGTGTTGTTAGCTATAATCCAAAAAAATCGGTTCAGCCGTTTGAAAGTTATCAGCTCTTTTCTAGTAACTGTAACCTTATTGAATACTTCGCGTGCAAGTCTGACTCGCACTTCACTGGTTTTTTGTCACGTAAACATAAAAGCAAATAAACGTAAGAAAACAATGAGCCACCTTTTATTTTCCGTGAATAATTATAATGAAAAATTGGGTCCACGACTGCAGTTTCACTGCCAGAATTTGGCCAGACTAGTATTACCCGTTTAATTAAAACCACCTAATTTATCGTAAGTACGTTTCAGGGAATTAGCCAAAAACTTGCTCTTGTTTTATTTAAGGCAGACAGTCTATTCTACAAATAGACAAAATGTTAAAAATGTATCGTAACTACAATAAATTCGTACTCATAATAAATTATAAAAGATCAAGTCAGTTACGAAATCGTCTTGAACTTTATGAAAAGGGAAAATTAGAATACATGCAAAATGTAGGATAAAATACCCGAGTACGGAACCCTTGGTGCGCGAGTCTGCCTCGCACTTGGCTGGGTTTTTTCTAAAATATCATTCCTGTACAGTTTTAGTTGTTACTAGCTGATGCCCGCGACTTCGTCCGCGTGGATTTAGGTTTTTCGAAATCCCATGGGACCTCTTTGGTTTTCCGGGATAAAAAGTAGCCTATGTACTAATCCAGGATATTATCTATCTCCATTCCGAATTTCAGCCAAATCCGTCCAGTAGTTTTTGCGTGAAGGAGTAACAAACATACACACACACACACACACACACACACACACACACATACAAACTTTCGCCTTTATAATATTAGTGTGAAGTGTGATTATTATAGGAAGTTTAAAAAAGCTTTAAAGTTGTTATAAGTAAGGGAATACTAAATACCTGTTGTTAATTTAATAAGTACTAGCTGTGCCCGGGACTTCGTTCGCGTGGAATAGTGACCGCGCTTTATATAGCCACGGACGCTCAGGCGCGAGGCGTGTAGTACATACTCTGTACGTTAAAAATGTTCGCCGTGATTCTTTAAATTGACATAACTTTTTTGTTTATGAACCGATTGACATGAAATAAACACTAAATGCTAAGTGAAGCTTACTACAATATACTAGTGAAAACCGTATCTAAATCGAATAAGCCGTTTCTGAGATTAGCGTGCACAAACACACAGACAAACAGACAAAAAAAAATTAATTACAATTTCGGGTTCGGTATCGATATAATAACAACCCCTGCTACTTTTTTTTATTTATTTCCATTGTACAGACACCACTTTTCTACAATTTTATTATATGTATATAGATAATGATTTTCATAAAGGTCTTTGACCCAAGTAGGCGAGTTACGAGTTGGTAACTAACTAAACAGATCGAAATCTAAACAACTTTCATCCTGCTGAGGCTGATGCAAATTGCCAACTACGTAATATAACTTGTTAACAGGGCTCTCTCCGTCACTCGCTTCATACAATCGTAGTTCCAATTTCATTTGAATATTAAGCAACCAAAGTCCATGAAATTTTACAGACATATTCTAGAAACTAATATCTATGTCTGTGGTTTTCCAGATTTCTGTTAAAATATTCGGTTTCAAAGTTACGCGGTCTTAAAAATTTTCATAAAATCTTTGAGCCCCTGTAATTTTAAAACTACATATTTTTAGAAAAATCTAAAACACCACAGACACAGATATTAGTTTCTAGAATATGTGTGCAAAATTTCATGGACTTTGGTTGCTTAATATTCAAATGAAATTGGAACTACGATTGTATGAAACGAGTGACGGAGAGAGCCCTGTTAAATTCAACCTGAATAATGAGTTTGGTCCGCAGTGGCAACTTTCAACACTGTGTTTGATTTAGGTAAAAGCCATATCCGGTGTTGCATTTATTATGGGCATCTCCACTCAAATAAATGCACAAATACAGGGTGCAACCAGAACGCTAGCAAACACTTGGCGTTATTATTATACGATCCAATGCCAATAACCTTAATAAGTAAATTGCCTTATTTTGTAGTTTTAGTGATTTGTATTTTTCAACCCGCAATGTATAGCGAGCAAAATTCGAGACAATGCCCCACTTAGAACGCGGCATTGACTAAAAGGGGCCTACTTATGCAACGTTCGTTGACCTCTGGCGCCAGTCAGATGTTTTATTTGGAATATATAACTTTTAAAAAAATCTAGGATTTTATTGTTTTTTTTTTGTGTTTTTGTTTTGTTGTGTCTTATTAGTTTTATCACTAATTATCGGTACTATCACCTGTCTTCGTTTTTGCTAGCGTTCTGGTTACTACATCCTGTATGCAATAGGTATGTCTAAACCATCTACCTATTTAACCCCCGACCCAAAAAGAGGGGTGTTATAAGTTTGACGTGTATATCTGTGTATCTGTGTTTCTGTATATCTGTGTATCTGTCTGTGGCATCGTAGCTCCTAAACTAATGAACCGATTTTAATTTAGTTTTTTTTGTTTGAAAGGTGGCTTGATCGAGAGCAGATCTTAGCTATAATCCAAAAAAATCGGTTCAGCCGTTTGAAAGTTATCAGGTCTTTTCTAGTTACTGTAACCCTTCACTTGTCGGGGGTGTTATAAATTTTTAATTTACACTTGTTACATAGTGTTGGCGACAACCCTTATGTAGCTGTAGTGAGCGCTATAGTCATATGTGGGTGATTCTTACGGGTTCAATTTCCGATTAGCTCAGGGTTCGCTTCTATCTTACACTGCATCGTTCTTCGTTCGTAACTATTCTCAAACAAATATAAAGGTAAAAAAATATGTAGATAATTGTATGAAAATGATCTTGATAGGCCGATTCAGAAAAACCTGCGTCAATTTTTATTGCAATCGCAATTGTTGTGATTGGCTGAATTTAAGGTATTCTTGTTGCAACAATGCATTATAGCCAATAGTGAGCGAGCGACCATTCAGAGTTGATTGCGATCGTGCCACTGTAGTTGTTATTCTTTCTAACATGCAATATCTGGAAACAATTAAGATACAAAACAAAATACAATCAAAATAAATCAATTTAATTCAAAACCAGTGTCGCCTCGAGAACTTTACATTAATTACAATTTCCACTGCCATCATAAAACAATGCCATTACACGTTTAGTCCAATTACTTTGTTCCGAGTCATAAAACATTTTATTAGTTTGAAATTTAGGTATCAAAATGCGGTCACGGGTGGTAGCGGTGTCCTCGATCTCGCTTTCCCTTTGGCAAGATACTCTAAATGTTTCTATCACGACTTCCATACCGATTTTAGAATGGAAAACAGAAGGTCTGAATTCCTTCTTATTTCTTAAACCCCGACCCAAAAAGAGGGGTGTTATAAGTTTGACGTATGTATCTGTGTATCTGTCTGTGGCATCGTAGCTCTAATAAACCGATTTTAATTTAGTTTTTTTGTTTGAAAGGTGGCTTGATCGAGAGTGTTCTTAGCTATAATCCAAGAAAATCGGTTCAGTCGTTTGAAAATTGTCAGCTCTTTTCTAGTTACTGTAAGCTTCACTTGTCGGGGGTGTTATAAATTTTTAATTTACACTTGTGTCTAAATAAGCACGCGTTTGACTGTAATATGTCATAATGAACGGTGATCATGCAGCATAGGGTGAAGCGCACCTGCCTAGAAGATGCCTATTTACTCTTTTTTTGAACGGTCCAATATTGAAATTGGCACAGAAAACGAAACATTCGGGCATTCTATATTCCAGCAGTGCGTATTAGAAACGAGGAAGCGAATCGCGTCGTACGAGTCCGTGGAATTTCAACTATGTTGGGGTGCAGATCTTTGCGATACCTTGCAATCTGACAGTAAAATAGCGAAGGGGGAACTAGACCAAATATGTAGTTCCTTAGCACACTCTCGACGAGCTTTTGAATACTATAAAAGTTTCCGCTATTAAGTAGGTGTACCGCATTGAAACGTGGGTATATTAGTCACAAATAGCCTGGAAATAATGGTTGGAAGTGGTAATAGAACGCTCAATAGCAATGCAAGTCATGGTCATTTGTTGATACGATATGAACTCATATTGTTTATTGTCTCAAGAGAAAACGATGCTTCGTCGCCCCTAATTGCTTATGACAAGTTTCTCTTCCAAAATGATAAATTGTACAGTCTAAGCCATTGAGTATATTGCAATTTGTGTATATTACAAATTTGCATGGTGTTACTATTTTAAATGCTTAAAACTAATGTGTTTTTCTTTTTTGCAGACCAACCTCTTCACGTGTCCAAATGGTAAGCTGTTTTTTTTTGTACAATACATAACAAAAACACATTACAAACTTACACAATCATCCCTACTAAATACTTATCTCCTCTCAAAATGAGAAGAATTTAGGGCATAATCCATCACTCATGCCAAATGCGGACTGGCAGATTTCACAGACCTTTAAAATCATTGTGGAGAAACCTACATGGTTTCATCACAATGTTTTCCTACACCAAGTGATACTTGATTGCTTAAACGCACATAACTTTAATTTTTTTACAGGATGATAATTGCGACTTCATCCGCGTGGATTTTTTTTAATCCCAAGGAAGCCGTTTATTTCCCGGAATAAAAAATAACCTATCTCTGTAGGTAATGCAAACTGTCTCTGTACCAAATATATGATGCCCGTGACTTTGTCCATTAGGTTTTGAAGATCCCATGGGAAATCTTTGATTTTTCGGGACAAAATGTAGCCTGTCCGTCCAAGGGATGCAAGCATCTTTGTTTCAAACGTCAAAATTTCTTAAACGGATGAGCTGTGAAATGCTAGCAGACAGAGAGACAGACACTTTCACATTTACAATATTAGTATGGATTCTTTGACCCTGTTGGTTCTCTTACTGGATCAGAATGAAATGAAATGTTACAGAAATCCAGTCACCGAATATAGAGCAGAAATCAACAGGCGAAGTATATTATTATTCAAGTTGTCAAACTAATCTGATTAGATGTGGAACTTAATATCCAAAACTAACACTACAGTCAGATTACTACCGTCGTTTAGATGAGCTTAGTTAATATTTACACATATAACATTATACCAGACAAATGATTGCGATCCCCGTATTTCATTATTATATTCATGAAATATGGTTGTCGCTCGTGCTTCATGTTGGTTAATTACAATACGCCGCTTCTTGCATATTCATGTTTAGGTATGCGTAGAAATTAGATACAAAGTGACGACATGTTAAGGGTTTATAGCTAATAAGTAATTATTAAAAAAAACAGTTGCAATTTTTTCAAAAATGTAACAAAATAACTAGATAAGTATATAGGCACACTGATTTTATAGTTTACAGCATTTTCGTAATATTTTTGCAATAAATTATACTTTAACAACGTTTTTAATTTTTAAGTAGCTTTCTTGCTTCGAAGTCTTCACCATCTTACAAGAGATAAACTTTCTTGTAATAATCAATATTTTTTTTAATAAAAAAATATTAATATTATGGAAATACTGAAAACTATATACCTAATATAATAATAATATATATACACATAAATTTACTATAAGCAAAAATATTATGTTACCGCCTTGAGTAGCTGAAACTTTTTTGTTGATTGTAATTCTATTTTGATTTGAAGTAAATACATCTCAAAACTGGTATTAAGGTTCCCATCTTAAACATCACAATCAATTTATTTGCTTCAGGACGAGCGTATGACCAGACTAAAACATATCTAATACTATAAAGTTGTATACCTCGATGATAGTTTAGGGCTAATTGGGTCGGACTAAGTTTATCCTTCGGTAGCAGGCAACCGATACTACCATGCTTAATTTAACTTGTATGCTAACTTGGAAACTAGCGTATACAACGCTGTGTACCTATACCAATTAGGCAGATACGTACCAGATCCCATATCCTTTAAATTCTATGAAAGTTCGCTGTGTTGTTCACTAACTACTTCTCTCGTGGCTTTTCGGTTATAGCAAGAGGTTTCTTGCAAACTGCTATAGGTACTATCTTAAACATGTTTTCATATCCGTCTTTACAAAAGGTGTATCTACTGCTTGACTGAAAAACCGGCCAAGTGCGAGTCGGACTCGCGCACCTAGGGTTCCGTACTCGGGAATTTTTCGACATTTTACACGATAAATCAAAATACATATGCATATAAATGCATAAAAATAAATAAAAATCTGTTTTAGAATGTACAAAGCCCTTTCATATGATACCCCACTTGGCATTACTTTGAAAATTTAAACACATTTTTTTATTTTTATGATCTAACCACAAATTCACGGTTTTCGGATTTATTCCTTGACTTTGCTATAAGGCCTACCCACCTGCCAAATTTCATGATTCTAGGTCAACGCGAAGTACCCGGTATAGGTTTCTTGACAGACACGACGGACAGACAGACAGACAGACAACAAAGTGATTCTGTAAGGGTTCCGTTTTGCCTTTTGAGGTACGGAACCCTTAAAAGTAAAGAAAGCCACGAGCAAGGGCTAAGACGCGGGTTGCCAAGCCAAGATTGGCTTTTCCTACATACCTACTGATAACTAGAAGGTTCTTTATACACAAGGGTAGTTGCAGCAGGTATACCTATATAGCGTTATCAATGAAGAGCCTAGCATTAACTTTTGAAAATGACCGATGAAGCACCGAAGTTTAGGTAAGTAAATTTACCAAAATATGAATTTGTAAAATCACTACATTTGCCGGCCCATAATATACGTATTGTGACAGATTTACGGCAACGTACGAGTAGTTTATTTGAAAAGTTATACAATGGCCTCTGGCGAGAAAACCAGTGACCCGAGTTTATGTCTACTAAAACAATGTCCATTATGTTTACAAACCAACAAACCTCGCCAAACAGACTTCGTGAGATACTCGTAGAAGAACATTTAAATAATTAAATGGCTAAGTGAATCCACCCTTACGAACCTTATTCAACTTTCCAAACTACATCAGCATAATGAAACTACACGAATCCACCATTTTCACGGTTTGCATTCAAATGTACTTATTAATTTAGACAGTGGTTTCATAAGCTAAAAGCTGTCCAAGTACGTTTCATTTTAAACCTATCTCTCGTAAGCTTATATAGAATTGCTGCAACACGTACTATAATATATTATTAGCTTTTTCCGGTACTTCGTCCGCGTGGAATTAATTTTTTTTAATATTCTCTTGGAGCTTTTCATAATCCTTAAGAAGTATTAGTATAATTAAAATATAATTAAAGATATTATAGAAGTTAAAAATAACAGTTGATTGAAATTCATTAGTGCAATGAATTTCTATGTGACTAAAATAATTGCTTCAGCTAGCTCGCTTTTTTGCGTAAAAATTAGACTGTGCGGGGCGTTCCCAATCTGATTGCCTTGTCGATTATATAGTTTAGGTCTACTGTAAGTGTCATTGTAATATTTTCCATATTATACGAGACGGACTTGCTAACGAAATATTAGTACTCAAATACTAGACAGAATAGGTACCTACAGAAGCACTAATATTTGTTAACGGTAGACAGACTGCCTGCCGGGGCAAATAAATGAGCGGGTCGCCAGTCTGGAGGATCTTCATCAGCCGCATAATTAATGTAAGGAAATTGCCTCCCATGCGGTAAGCCTAAGACAAACGCAACGCGTAACGGCAGAGCGACATGTTGGCATCTGCAGGAACGACGTTACATTGAACGCGCGTTTAAACTTGCATAATTAATTTATGAAATCCTGGTAACAGGCCGCCATTTTTGAAGGAAGGTCGAAGACGTTAAAACGGGCCCAAGCCCTGCGCCAATATGTACCTATGTAATCTGTGTACGTGTATAGCACGCGACAGATTGAGATGGCAATCGGGGTATGAGGCGGGGAGATGCCCCGCACACCCGTGCTCACCCGCACTTATATCTCATGTACATGAGCGTACGAATTTTTCTTCATTTTTAAAAAACATAATTGTATGAGCTTTGCTCATCTAAAGTTTCTTATTATCTTTGAATTTATGATACTAACACATGTTAGAAGTAAGTCACAATGCACGCTGCATTGTGACTTACTTCTAACATGTGTTAGTATCATAAGTAAGTCACAATGCAGCGTGTAATGGTGACGACAGAAGCTCGGTGATATGCGCGCCTCGTAGTTTTGTGTTGTCTTCAGCTGTTGAGGTACGGGTCTCAAGTGCAAGCTTCCACATCTGGGCATGCATAGCTTGTTTTGGTAACCTAGATTTTTAGTTTCAACGTATGAATGCCTTTATTCAATTTCTTCTATTTCTTCTACTAGGAACTACTTACAATTCGTCTCATCTCCATCACGCCACGTGTTGTGTGTGACTCAAACTTTACACACTAAAGATTGCTTTACATCAAAGGAGTAGCGACAAACACGTAGCGTGAACGTATTTCACTGTCACGTATTGCATGAAATTTTAATATCAAAATCAAGGAAAATACCCATTATGTCATATAGTATTCAAATTCAACGGGTGCGACTGCCAGGAAAATATCACATGTCCATAAAAAGTGAATTTAACACGTTTGAACCATTTATGGTACGTTCTTTTGTGATATTTTTAATCTGTGCGCTTGCCTGATTTGCCTGTGATTATTTATTTATTATCTACTGTACAAAAGCTTGTGAATTTTGACAATATTATTTAGTCATACGAGTAAGTCCCCCTAACACATAGCTATGGAGTGATGTGTGGAAACTGGTGCAGCCGAAGCGCCAAGGTGGTCTGAGATTACGACACGTGTTGTCGTTCCCTCCATTTATCAGGTCACCCATAAATAAGTTCTGGAAATATTACTATACGTAGGTGGCAAAAAATGCTTCTACATGGAGTCGAGTTGAAGTTGATTCAATAATAAGATGTGAGACGGCCCTTATTCAGGACATGCGTTGTGAGCGACAGTTCATGCAGTTAACTAAGGCTATAAATCTAATACTGACGTAAAATGTACTTCAGTGCCTAGAATGTTGACTTGTTTAGTTACATTCAAAGGAAGTATCTAAAACTTGTTTATACCACTTCGATGGAAGTATCAAAGGTAGTGTAGTATCTAAATAATAATAAAATACTTCTATAAAAGTTCACCCTATTGAAAAAAAAGTAAATCGAACGCAGAAAGTCGTCAAAACGCGATACAGCATCGAAATTCGAAATAATCGCTAGAATGCGCGATTTCAATACATCGATTGAACAGAAAATCGTCAAAACGCGATGCAACATCGCCGTTCGCCGATGCTAAAAGCGAAGTGTCTGCTATGGCTTTGAGTAAGGACGATGAAAAGAACTGATAAAAACATCACAATATTGTTTCGCTTTTAGTCAAACATTTTCTAAGTTTAAATTGAAAGAGTGTCTTGTCAATATTGCTCCTAGCAATTCATCATACTACTACATCAATAACCCCAATGGCTGACACTATTCGAAAGTAGATACCCTAAATACTTTGACGCCAGCAAGGTTTATACAGTTTAATACATTTTCAAGGAGAGCTTCAGTGAAGATCGAATGCTGAGATTTTATGATATCTTAAAAAGAAAATTTGAAAGTCAATGAAGTCATAAAAATGACGACCTATTCCAAAGTAAAATATTGAAATCAATAAATTCGTAATATTACAAGAACTAAGAAATGTTTCACAAAATAAAATAATGTCTTACTAAGATGTTTTTATTAAGTGCTAATAATATAACAGGCATTTTTCAATTGTCTATGCCCCACAACAACACAAAAAATACAAAAGAAATAGCCTTTTTCCAATTTACAGAACCGTCTCTGTAAATTGGAAAATATAAACATCTAATTGGATTTGGTTCTTTCTGTTAGATGATGTTACCAAGAACACAACAAGTGGCTGATGTTTGGTACATTACATAATAAAATCTATAAATTAAAAATTTATAACACCCCCGACAAGTGAAGGTTACAGTAACTAGAAAAGAGTTGATAACTTTCAAACGGCTGAACCGATTTTCTTGGATTATAGCTAAGAACACTCGATCAAGCCCCCTTTCAAACAAAAAAAAAACTAAATAAAAATCGGTCCATTAGTTTAGGAGCTACGATGCCACAGACAGATACACAGATACACACGTCAAATTTATAACACCCCTCTTTTTGGGTCAGGGGTAAAAACTTAGATCAGTGAGTCAGTTTCTCGAGAGGTCAACGTTCGGGACCCTTTAAGATAAATATATATCTTATAGAATCCCAAACGGTGACCTACTTAGTTCCAAAGAACAATTACCTTCAGGGAGACATTACCAGGCACAATAAAATGAGGCGCGGGTATTATTGCGGAGTGAATAGATATTTACCACTTAATTACGTAATTTGGAACCCTAATCACGAACCTGTTGGACTCGAATATTGCCGATTCAACCTTGCGATTTGCACAGTCCTACCACATTAGTATTTGCCTAAATCGAGCATCTATTAGAGTTTTTGCAACAAGATGATCGTTGTATTTTTGCATAGAATTTATTCTTAAAAGAAATTATACAAATTTCACTTAATGAGAAATTACAGTAACAAACTTAAGCAAATTTTATCTTTCGGCACAGCGGTAAGAAACAACACAATCGTAAAATAGTAGCGGGTAAGGTAATCTAATATCTAATAATGTACCCGGCAATGCTCATACACATTGCCCGAGCCGATTCAGATATTTTTAATCACAAAATCTTTACGTTTCTTTTTGAAAATGTTTATCTTACTAATATTTTTTATTTCTGTAGGTAATTTTATATATTTACAGTTTTACCTAAATAATTATCTATTTTGATTCCACATGTGTATTGAACTGCATTTTGCGATCACTACCCATCAATCACGTCGCAACAAAGTAACGGATTGGCGTGGTTTTTTGCATGGCTATACCTAGTTAAAGACCTAGAGAGTGGCATAGGCTACTTTTTATCCCGGAAAATTAAAAAGTTCCCACGGAACCTAAGTTCAAAACCTAAATCCACGTGAATGAAGTCAGCTAGTTGTCGTATACTATAATTATTTGTTGAAGCGGAACTTATTTGACATTTTAATTAAATCTATCTGTCAAAGAATGTACCCGATTTTCTGCAGTGCGAACGGAAATTCAGCAAAACAAGTTATGAGATTCATCACATACGATGATTTGCAAACATTCACATATTTAATGGTTTTTGGTGCACCTTGCAAAGTCGTTATAAACGCGAAAGCGTTTATTCGTGTTAATATTATTACCTTTTCGCGGCTCAACCATGCTCAACTTCTGAACTGATCTTGACGAGGGTCGTAGGATACTATTATGAGGTATATCCCGGAAAAACCTAAAGTCGCGAGGAAAAACTAGTACATTACATAATAATTTTGAATCTGTTAACTTTACATTAATTAAATCTGTAAGCTGAATTTGCAGAAAATATTTTATTTCTCTATTATTGCTTATAAGTAGGTAAGTATCTGGAGAATAGCATCATTCACAATCAAAACGTGTTTATGAAAAGACTGCAAACACCGTAAATCTGGAAAACTGTCCAAGTAAATCCCTATCTCTTGCAAACGACATTCACAAGTAAAGTACGACTCCACTGGCACTGGTACGGACATACGCTCCGCTTGTCATGAAAGTCCAATTGATTCTCTACGAGGAACTTTTGTTTAGCTTCTGGTAGTTTACAAACTAGGTTCACGACATTGTCTTTATGTGGATAACAAAGTTTTGTTCACAACAATGTACGAGTATGGTGTTAAATTGATCCTCTATTCTATCTATTCTATTCCCAAATTCTTATGCCTTGGGAAATACAATCTCAGCACCTCATAGCAAATTAAGGAATCCATACTTCATACCTACTAATATTATAAATGCGAAAGTGTCTCTGTCTATCTGTTTGTCTACTAGATTTTCACGAACCATCCGCTTAACCTATTTTAACCAAAGTTACAGAAATAGCTTACATCACGGGTATGGACTCAATAAAAATAAATAATCTTGATAAATCTGTGAAATAGATGTGAAAATAATAATGACAAGACCAGATAGAATTAATACGTTGACGAAAATTTTATTAATCTTAACATAACATAAAATTATTATAAGCATGTGGTAAAAACTAAGATCTGGAACAGACTCTCGGCTTGTTACGGCTTTAAATAGAGCACCTACAAGAGATTCTCAAGGCTAGTTTGGACTTCTCTAGCATTTTAGTCAAGTAGCGAGTAATTTAGTAACTAAACGTGTCTCAAGACCAAAAATTTAGTCCAGTAGATTAAGAGGTAATTTATTTGGTCAAGTCGATTCATTTTGTTCGATTTTTTCGGGCAAATAGCAACTCCCATAACGCACCACTGCTCACTAATTTATTCGCCGGCTAAACAAGTCTGAAACTTTTGTTTTAGCTGAGTTCAGCTGCCGTAAAACACGCATTTCGGACACTCTCAGTATTCTTTGAGATCTTCTATGCTATTCCTTCAGAAGACAATAGTTCGCAGCTCCTAGCTCATCTCTACTATTGATCCATTTTTGTACCCATAGCTATATTCTTACTTATCATACAAATTTCCTCATCCACCTCTTTTAAAATAGCCATTACGATAAGACGTCTATTCAGCTTATTTACTTTATTGCGTTGCAGGCTGTTCATCTTGCAACTTGCACTCACTTGTGAACTGTACTTACTCGAGCAAAGTGCGAACGATTTTTGGGCAGTAGCAAATATTTTTGCTACTAAAATAAATTACTCTCCACTCCACTAAATACTAACATAATCCGAATTAGCCTTAGGAGGAACTTTTGTTTAGTGCTTGATAGTTCACGAACTACTGAAACGTTATTGCTTTTATCTGTGTTATTGTAGCTGATATAAACTTTCCTACACAATATCGTTTGCACTAACTTACCTAGTCTAAACTTTGCGAGATATTGTTATTTATTTATTTAAACATATTCTCTGTTAACAAAATTACAAAGAATAAGTATACAGGATTCACTTAAAAAACAAATGGCGAACTTTTCATAACAGTGATCTCTTCCAGGCAGCTCGGTAAGACGGAGAATCTCAATGCAGCTATCGTTGTTGTATTGTATTTACTGTAAGGATATTCATTATTATGAATAGCAACTGATAAAAATTTAAAAAACTCCCGACACAAAAACCTCTATAAGAAAACTAGAAAAGAGCTGTAACTTTCAAATGGCTGAACCGATTTTCTTTGATTATAGCTAAGAACACTCTCGATCAAGCCACCTTTCAAACAAAAAAAAAACAAATTAAAATTGGTTTATTCGTTTAGGAGCTACGATGCCACAGACAGATACACAGATACACACGTTAAACTTATAACGCCCCTCTTTTTGGAAGCGTATCGAAATTTCAATTTACTACTTATATAAATTATTTGACAAGATAATACAGTAAGGGCGATTACGCACTACATCTGATCCGAATCCGCGAAAATACGTTCCGATGAAGTCATACAACTATTTGTATGGTAGCTTACGCACTAGCTCTAACTTCTGTCATCCGAGTTCTCTCCGTCAGTATATTCTTGCCTACAATAGGTATTTTTCAAACCCGCAATTTATAGTGTGCAAACTTCTAATCACAGCCTATATTTAGAAAGATTATGTGCTTATTCAAACATGACGAGATCATTTATCACGCTTGGGTAACAGAAGCTTAATTTCTTTCTTTTCTGGTCTGTAGGTAAATGGTTTTTCATCTAGTCTCGTTATAAGTGTGAAGTAAATTAATAATTACAATGCCATCCACCGGGACTCGGGAGCCTCAGCGCTCCTTTATAAGTGGATTTCTGAAAGAAGTCTCTGAGGAAAATTAATTAAAAATGTAATAGAAATTCACAAACAATGTACCTAGGTTCTTACCTAGATTATACCTGTCTTAGAAATTGTTATGAATAGTTTTTGCAAGTGGTAAGTAAGCATGATAACAAAAATAAATATAATTTGTGGTCATTGTAGTCGGTTTTTATTTTATTTTTTATTTCATAATTTTTAGTGGCCCCAGCTATGCCTGGTTAAAACCCTACTGTTTAGTAAGCTATTACACTGACCGCGAGCAATTTGCTCTTATCCATTGAGGAGTTCTGTTCTCCATCTCCGAAGATATTCATCAGATCTTCACCAAACTAAAATGAGACCCTCCCTTTAAAGTATGACCAAGCAAACAAAAAAAGAATAATTATCAAAATCGCGCGGAGTGATCGCGTAACTAACATGAAAACGAATTGAGAACCGTCTCCTTTTTTGAAATCGGTTAAAAATATTGTTCACCTACTAAATTAATGAGTAGAGCTTGTCTATTTTGAAATGTCGCGATTTACACATCACTACTACACAAAATTATGTAGTGGGGCGCGTCATTTCAAAATAGACAAGCTCTACCTTATTAATAAAACTTTTAGTTTTTATATCTAGGTATTTCCCGTCTTCTATACTCTATACTGAGTCTAGACATTGGTTACCTTTGGATCACGTACAGCTACGCGCGGAATTGATGGTGATGCTGTAGGTACGCTGGCGTTACGCAAGGTCGTGCTGCGTCGGCGAATTCCCCACGAAATGCATATACATATACCTACTAGATATTATACGTACGATACTTACTCATAGTTTTTTTTTTAGTCTCCTAACTAACTCCTCTGACATGATAAAGTTGGAATACGTAAGTAATATACATATAAATATGGTGTAAAAAATCTAAATAATTAATTATTTTTACTATCCTATGTAAAAATTAAAAATCGTAAAAAATATGAAAACCGACCTAACAAAGTTAAATGCAACTGAGACCAACAGGGTACTAGATTAAACGTGAAATAAATAAAATCAAGTGGCTTTACCATACATTATTTTAATAATTGGTAGGTATACCAAAATTTTAAAATTGAATTTCTTAGAATATTTAAAATTTTGCGTAGTCAAAATCCATTCCTTAAAAATGATATCGTTTTGCGCGCTCAAAATTGTAACTCAAAGTAGGCGAGGCATGAAACATTTTCTCCCTTAACTTATCAGACACCATTGTTAGAACTGCCAAGTACCTATTCCTGCTGCACCTTTACTGGAGATCTGCCAGTTGAGAGCTATATAAAATGGTTGTAAAGGCAACGTCAAATTGGTCTAAAATTCTACACATGAAATAGGTGCCTCCTAAGCAATTTAAAAAAAAACTCATACTTACCCAATATTAAACCAACTACTATGCTATTTATGGTTTTTTTTTCTCTACTTATTTTGACGCTATCCTAAATAACAGAATTTATGTTAATTTTAATGATACAAATAAAAGATGATTCACTGGTAGGTATTTCTTTCGCATTGCCTTTTGTCATTAAAGTTTTGAATGGCTAGGAAGTCCTACTTTTTTTTCGTACGACAAACTTCCGCAATTATTATAAAAGTTAATAGATTTATTGGAGTGTACAAAAAGCAAAAGTTTTCTCGTTAAAAAACCGAATACAAGCGTTCAACTCTGCGCTGAAAATTCGAAGCCGTCGTCGTGAAAAGTGTTAACTACGGACGCTTTGTCATAGCCGAGAGGTTGGGAATTCCTGCTCTTTCATTCAGCCGCAACGCTGAATAGAGACCTAACAGTTGATCCACAGATCTACTAGATTTTTTATTACAATACAACCTACACCATTTCGTAAAAATACCTACTTCAATATCACCAACCGATCGCCAGCTCACTGCTTGTGATATTTAATAAGGATGATGACACGGTAATATTATCTGTATATTACCGTGATGATGAGTACTAGTCAAATCAGCCACTTTTTATTAAACGTCAAAACACTCGCTTAGTATGGAGCATAGATACATAGTTGTGACGTCATACACATTTAACGTAAGTTGAAGTACTTTTTTTAGCGAGCTGCAGGTCAAATAATAATAAAAATATACGCCCTTTTATTATTTACATAATCTTCAACTGTATAATATGCTTTTTCAGGAGTAAATAGTAATAAATAATAATTTTAATAGTTTTTAAACTTGTGTAAACGCAAGTCCAAAATTGATTGCGGCATTTTGTTATAAAAGATTATACCTACCCTTTCCACAACTGACTATAGGAGATATTATTTTCATAGATGGCCTAAGATAGCGTTCTAGATACAATTGCACTTAAAAGTTCGTTCCACATTTTACTTGCACGCAAGAGAAACCATCATATCAATTTGAAAGCAGATAACCAATTCTAAAAAGTTTTTTTTTATAAGAAAAAGTTGTTTGTTAGGTACTTATTCTGGAGCTAACTTTCCTCATCCATGTTTCACATGGATTTGATTTAATTAAAAGGTAGGAATCTCAATCGTAAACTTAAGAGCTTACGAAGAGCAAACTAAACCTCCCTATAATTGTCATTAAGAGGCCGGAAATTCCTTAGCTTTTACTGCATCCCGCACCCAAGGAGTGGCGAAGACATTCGATTACCTGCAATATAAACGTCAACAGGATCTAAAGAGACGCTTTGTCTTCAGATTGATGATCAAAATCCTACTAATATTATAAACGCGAAGTTTTGTATGTATGTATGGATGTTTGGTACTTTTTCACGTAAAAACTACTGGACGGATTTGGCTGAAATTTGGAATGAAGATAGATTATCACATAGGCTACTTTTTATCCCGGAAAATCAATGAGTTCCCACGGAATTTTTAAAAACCTTTATCCACGGGAACGAAGTCGCGGGCATCAGCTAGTAATACAAACAGAAAACTTTCGTAATCGGTACGTTACACTCTCTATACATAAGCAGGTATGGCAAAAAACATAGGTATTAGGTACATTAAAAATTGTTATATGTATGAAGAATACATATAACAATTGTATAAAGGAGAAAAAACACGTACAACATTATCTATTAAGAAAAAGGAACAGGTAAAAATCTGAATAGATAAATATGCTTTTTGCTGCAACCAAACTCAATATCTAATGGCAATTTATAATAAAACTAGGTATGGGTACCTAAACACCGCTTTGCACGATTCCGTTACACTGGCCTAGAACTTAATCGCACCACGACGATGATTCGCTACTACCTAGATATCGTTTGACCAGAAAAGCTATCATGTATCTAAATTACATCTCCGTGGATGGAAGTTGATTGTCAAGTTACCTTGGTCGTTAATGTTATGAATGTCAACTATGTTTCATGTAATCACAACTTTAACTACCATGCAGGTTTCTATAATTACCTACGAAGGTATGAAATTTTTGATACAAGAGATAGATATTAGGTAGGTATGAGATATAGGGGACCACCTTTGGGTCCTACCTAAGTACCTGCTATACCTATCTCGTTTTAAGTTCTAACGTTGAATCGTATGTTGGTATTAGCAATGCAATAGTATTAGCGATCTTCCTTTCTTTCTTTCTTTCTAGTAGAATGCACAGATAATAATTACCGTCCGTTGATGTTTTCTGTGTCAAATTAGAGCCAATTAAGATTTTTAATCTGGCTCAATCGAAAATTTATCCTGACACAGAATTCTAAATAAAGCCTATTGTGAAATCGGTGGATTCAAACAAATCCTTTGGTTCGCAAAACCATTGCCCAGTGAACAAAAATATTATTATTATTATCTATTATTATTATTATCTTCATCATAAACACATCGCCAGCCCACTACCGAGAATAGCTCTCCTCTCAAAATGAGAAGGGCCATACTACGCCCCGGAGCGGAAAGTTCTTGTGTGGAGACCGTGTTTGTGAGTATGTTATTAGTGCAAGCGTAGTGTGTGGCGCCCTCCAGCACGATGGACCGACGATATAAAGCGGCTGGCGGGAAGTGGCTGGATGAGAAAGACTGAGGACTGTGTGTGGTGGCGCTCTTTAGGGAAGGCCTATGCCCAACAGTGGACGTCCACAGGCTGATGATGATGGTGATGATAGTACTACGCCCCGCTGGCCAAGTGCAGATTGGCAGACTTCACACACCGTTTAGGAAATTATTATTCCTCAGGCTTGCAGGTTTACTCAAGATGTTTTTTTCAATGCTTAATTGCTTAAAACGCAAGTAATTTCGAAAATCCTAATGCCCGACCTGCCGTATAGTAGGCGGATGTCTTAGCCATGAGGTTATCACGACTCAAAAATAACAAATTATGACTCGTATCTTAATTATTATGGTTTGAATGTGCTTGAGTGGTCTTACAAATTCGGTTATAAAGCACAGTTACCACCGATATGCATAGTAAGTAGGTATGTAGTGATTACTAAAATGTTGGTCATTAGAATTACACATGTTGAAATGGAAGCCCGTTCATCTCACGGTCGTCGAGAATAGTTATATTAGATCATTCACAACTTGGCACATGGCGATATTCGGAGCATCACGATCTGGGTCAGTTGCTTAGTAAGCCAGCTTACGAATGAGAGTAACAATAATAATAGCTGTACCTATAGCTTCTGTTGTCGAGAATAAAGTATGATTATATCCCTCACTAGCTGATGCCCGAGACTTCGTTCGCGTGGATTTATGTTTTTTGAAAATCCCGTGGGAACTCTATGATTTTCGGGGATAAAAAGTAGCCTATGTACTAATCCAGGGTATAATCTATCTACATTCTAAACAGGCAAATCCGTCGAGTAGTTTTTGCGTAAAGGAGTAACAAACATACACATACGCACATACATACATACCTACATACACACATTTTCGCCTTTATAATATTAGTGTGAAGTGTGATGGTAAGTATATTTTTTGTTTCTGATGAAAACAAGGTTGCATTTGACGATTCAAACTACGAGTGCTATTGATTAATCGGTCTAAGATTAGTATATGTACTCTTATTTGTGAATGCTAGTATATCATTATATTATGTGAATAGCGGGTACGTACCATGATTAATAAGATGGTTTTGAGTTATCGATATTTCGACCCAGTTACATGAGTCGTGGTCGTCTATATAATTATGTCGTTAAACCACGAAATACGCCTAAAATTATTATTTGTATGTATATCATTTGCTGCTATTAGATTGATCTACTAACTACCATAATTTTATGATATTTATGCTATACTAGCCATCCATATTCCGTCCATCAGATTGCATGCGTCCACTGCTACCTCTTTGAGAGCACGCCATTTGTAACAGATCTCAACAAGTGTAAATTATAAATTTATAACACCCCTGACAAGTGAAGGTTAGAGTAACTAGAAAAGAGCTGATAATTTTCAAACGACTGATACACAGATACACACATCAAACTTATAACACCCCTCTATTTGGGTCGGCGGTTAAAAAGGCCGTGGTTAGAAAACCGTGTGGTCTTTCACCTTCCTCATCACATCTATAAACTATACTCGTCCACAATTTCGGAAGCATCAGAGCTCCCAAAGATTTCTGGGTGGAGCATTGGACATGATTTTCGTCTCACTCGTGTTCATTTTTAGGCCCATATGTTGAGAAACTCTGCAGAGGTCAATTTAGCTCTCAGAAAATCTGCAATAGAGACAATGCTGAGGGTGTTAGCGCTAGTATTCTAATCTAAATAATTTTACTCCTTATGCCAATGTAAATACTAAGTACCACCTAGTACCTTAGTAAAAGCATTTACATACGAGCATCTAATACGAATTTCAACAGCATAAACTTATACCACGACATGAGAATTTCCATTTGTTAAACGAGGGATGAAAGCAGCTAAGGAGAGCTTTACATATTATTTGCTGAAAAGCAAGCTTAGTCTCGCGATGTACAAGTTATACAAGAATATAGTAAGTATTCAGAATTACTAACAATGCATTTGTTAACACAGGATTTGAAGAAAATTGCTGTCGTGAAAGCTGGTTTAGGTACAATTTAATATGCTTTTGTGTGGCTTATAATATATCTTACTACAGTTTTTGCGATATGAAATGTTATAGGTATAATAAAATGGCCCGATTTCACTTTTCGGTAACCTGATTTTGTATGTACCTATGTATGAATTTGTATGTAAGAAAATTAATTTATATTCTCTCAAGGATCTTAATCTTTGAATTATACTATGTTGTAGAACTAAAATATTTTTTTATTAATTAATCTTCACTGGGACCAATTACGGAAAACCCACACATAGTTATAAGAACTAGTTGTTGCGTGTGACTTCAATCGCGTTGATTTGATTTTTTTAATCCCCTAGGAACTCTTTGGTTTTCCGGAGTAAGAATTAATCACTCTTTATTATATCCAGTACTCATTGCGATGTGATTGCAGGGCAAACCAATAAATCAACAAACAGACTTTTGCTTTATAATATTATACTTAGTGATATTCATTATTATATTATTAAAGAATCTGTCAGTATGAGAATAGGCGTTACAGCCTTGAAGTCTCATTCATAAGTGAAAGGTGCTACGATGCAATGATCTATCGTTGCCGTCACATACAATGTATGACTCACGAATCACGATTGACTTTTGTGAGTACGTCTACATCCTATTTCGATGTAGAATCACACTAATATTATAAAGGCGAAAGTTTGTGTATGTGTGTGTTTGTTACTCTTTCACACAATAACTACTCAATGGATTTGGCTGAAATTTGGAATGAAGATAGATAATATCCTGGATTAGCCCATAGGCTACTTTTTATTCCGGAAAATCAAAGAGTTTCTACGGGATTTTAGAAAACCGAAATCCACGCGGGCGAAGCCGCGGGCATCTTCTAGTATCTTCTAATTATGTACATTAACTTAAAAGATGCATTAGAAAATTGATTAATTTTATATTTATTGCTAAGATCAAATTAATTGTGCTTAAAAATGTTAATTAAATTCTAAGCAGCAGTTGACGTACAACTGCACAATAATAAATTAATTAAAAGTCAAGGGGAAAATGCCAAAAGAGCTAACTTAGAAATATTTTATTTGTTTCTTTATAGAGATTGTAGAAAAATCCTTTGTGAAAATTAGTAAAACGTCTGGGAGAAAAATACGTTGAAAAGTTTCTCTTCAAATTAAAATTCGCAGTCAATGAGAATGGATGTTTTTAACTAAGGCTTATAGTGAGCTTGAACACTTTGTACATTAATAAACATACGTGGACCGCTTGATCAGTCATTGTCAACTACTCGAGGAGTCGAGAGCAGTCAGGATATTATGTGGTGCAACTGTTCAACCGCACTACCGCTTGGTGTTGTCGAAACTGCTCGAGTGGTGTTGTATGACAATGAAGAAAGATTGTAGTCCCCTATACAGTTGCATCTTGAATCGGTCAGTCATGACTGCTTCAAACTGCCCATCGATGGCCGTGCTATTTTTGAAGTTTTATAGTTATTTTAGGCGTGATGACGCCCGCCTAATCGGGAGGTTGAGGTTTCCATCGGGCACGCAACTCTTAACTTTTCGGAATTATCTGCGTTTAAGCAATTAAATGTCACTTGATTTAACGGTAAAGAAAACACAGGCAATGGGTTATGATGAAGATAATCATTACGTATTAAGTACTACATCTACTCAAAGACTTACTAAGCGCATATCCCGGAAGTTACTAGAATATTCTCAGCACAAGCTCCAAAACTAAGCCAGCCACTAAGCTAGCCAGCGGAAGTGGCAGTGGACAGGTCACGTCTGCGGCAGAACTGATGGCTGCTGGGGCAGACGTGTTCTGGAGTGGAGACCGCGTATCAGCAAGCGCAGTTTGGGACGACCTCCAACCCGCTGGACTGACGACCAGCGGGAAGTGGGTGGATGAGGAAGGTGGAGAATCGTGTGTTTTTTTAAATTTATTTATATTTTATGCACTAACACGAATTTCTCATAAGGCGGATAAGCGCTCATAAAAGATTACACCGTGCCCTGAACTTATTTCTGTGTCTAATATATGGTGTGGTGGCGCGCTCTTGAGAAAGCTTAGGTGCAGCAGTGGACGCAAACAGGCTAATTGATTGATTGAACGATTGAAGCTCCACAATTCATGACAGTACCACGTAAGCTCCAAATAGTCTGAAATTCAGTCTCCGATACATCCAGGTCAATAGTTTCTCAAAGGAGAACACTTTACAGGTTTACGTGACTGCGATTTGAACTGTTACTGAGATATTTCACTTATTCGATTCAGATTCCCTCAGTAGGTACTAGATAGTAAATACAGTTTGAAAGCCATTCATCCGCAACCGTTATGGGAATTAAATGTAGATGTAAGGAGTTAGAAGACTTTACATTAGTATTTATTACTAGGTTTATTTTATTGTGATGGATTCACCAAGATTATGATCTCTTATCCAATCGAAATGAATATTAGGGAATTATTAACGGAACCGACAGGATTCAAAATTTCAAACCCGCTTCTCTCTGAAAATCGCGCTTTGAATCCCTTGGTCGTTAGACCATATTATTTATTTGTATAAGAAGTTATCTTCAAGTAAGTACTTATTTCCAACATTTTAATATTTTTTAATTTTCCAAAATAAACAACTAAATGAGTACCTATAAAGTTCATAAAAGTAGGTACATAAAATTAATAAGTATTTTTATCGTCCTTTACTAAAACTACGTCTATGATGTTAGATGTAACGAAAGATATACAGTCTATCTATAGGTAAGTTGATTTCTATTTGCCTTATCACAAAAAGAGAAATAAATAAAGACTATTTACTAAATCCGATTTCTCAATGCTGCGCAAAAAATAATTAAGTAGTTGCTACTTCACAAGTTCGTCTTTTGTAATGATTGTGGATTGCTTACTGCAATACTAGTCCTGCTGCAGTCTAAATGTCGTGAAAAAATAAACACAAACTAGTTTTATATTCATTATAATTTAAAATCACCGTTGCGTTACTATTGAAACGGTAATTATAACGCATTTTTAATAAGTACAAACGTTTTTATAAAAGTTTTTAACAAGTCTGGGTGACTGACGTCTACAAAATATCAAGACATAGACATATTATAATATTAGAAAACGTTTGTCAATTATTTTGCTTCCTAGATTAGATCTATATTATCTATATAATAAGCATAGTATCACCGTTGAATTCACTGATTAATGAACTCTTGTTATCACTACTGAATACTGCAGATAATTTAAAAGTTGAAAACACCGTTAAAATTAATATTAACATAGATAAAGTTACACATGAGGGGCTGATTTAGTATCGCCAAATAAATAACTGAAGAATGACACGATGAAAACCAGTAACTAGGTACCTAGCCTACTTACTATTTTTTAAAGTTACTTAGTAGTTTTAAAGTTATGGCGCTATGACAGTGTTTCTATGTAGGTACCTACATACCAACACTGTCATAGCGTCATATTTATACCTCAGTTAAACATTTGGCGAAAACAAATAGTTCCGAAATAAAGTTACAATTCCAAAATTACTTGACATCTAGTAACCCTATACTTGTGACTAACAAGTTTCGAGTTAGAAACCAGAATCAAACAACCAAACTTGCTCGACTACATTCACACAAGACACTATTAAACTCTATAAACAATAGTAGTGGTTTATGTTAAAATGTACTGGGTTATTTAATTAACAACTGTTCCGAGGCTTTGACATTTGTGATAACCAAAGAAGATAGAGAGTTTTACTTACTTTTAATTGAAACGGAATTTAATAATCGTAAAATACTATCGGTCTATAATAATGATTTAATACAATAATATATATTAGTTTCTACTAGCTTCTCCGGTACTAATCACAATCCAATTTAAATAAGTCATGATGTTTGTTGTTTAAATAAGTTGTAATGAAATTAAAATAAAATACATATTTTACAAATTATTCTTAGAGTTGGGAATTTTATGCCATTAAAATTGGAAAATGCACATGACTTGGACCTGCATGATGACGAGATCGATGAGGTCGTATGAAATAATTTTATTATTACTTAGATGCATTCAACCAAACCAAAGTAATTAATATAAAACTCCAGACAGGCAAAAAGTGAAGACAAATTCGTATGCGAGTTTAACACGAACCTATATTATTTACGCGGGGTTTACGCAGCTTTTGACGCGTACGTGCCTATTTAAAAAAAAATGGTGACAGGTTACCAGGGTTGAGTTCAACTATCCAAGAGCAACAGAAGATAAAGACGTGGAAATGAAGAATAAAGTCCAGCGGTGAACTTCAATAGTCTGTAGAGTGTAGATGATGATGAAAGTTGGAAAAATTATGCCATTAAAATTGGAAATTTTGTGGCATTAGAGGTGGTGTGAAGTTTCCGCTGATTTTCGCCGTTGAATCGCTAAAGTGGGTCAAACGTTGCATCGTATTGCAACGTGCGGTGATGCGTAAATCCATCGCAGTCTTCACGATGATCGACGAACTCACACGCTCTATTTGCCACTGTTTGCTTTTTGTTCACGTGCTCGGAAGTACTGTTTTAAAATGGTGCAACATTACTTTTCTCATTAGTAAATAACTGAAAATTTTAAAAACCCCCGACACAAAAACCACTATAAGAAAACTAGAAAAGAGCTGATAACTATCAAACGCCTGAACCGATTTTCTTCGATTATAGCCAAGAACATTTTCGACTAAGCCACCTTTCAACTAAAAAAACTAAATTAAAATCGGTTTCGTAGTTTAGGTGCTACGATGCCACAGACAGATACACAGATACAAAGAATTTAAACGCGCTTTACTAGTACCTACATACATATATACGATTTTCAAATTGTGCCATAGGAGTAGGTCATACTCCAAAGTGCAACAAATGATATTTAGCACTACGTGACCGTGACACTTACTAAGTAATTAATTATTCTATACTTACCGTAGTCCGTACAGCACTTTCTTTTGGGTGAGAACTGAGAAAGTCATAACTATGCCCACTGAGATTGTGTGAAAAAGTTTACTGTAGAATTCAAGTCGCCCTTACTAAGAGGAAATACCTATTACTATTTGCTAAATAATTGCCTATGCATGCGAGATTTCTCTCTCCAGTAGGTCCCTCATGACTGAGGACCTCCCTGTCGAGTCAACATTTTGCGGTACCTATATAACTATGTAATTCCCTTCTATCGGCTCTTGTTGTTAGACATTTGTACACATCGATGTAGTTTGTACAGCATTCGCATCAGTTTCCTTCAGTTGATCTGAGGTTTCCATTTTTTCATTTTTAAACGTAGATATTTTTCGAAATACTTAAATTAATATCAGTTCTGAACGTCTTTTAAAAATGCTTGCAAAAGTTCCTATTTTAGATAGAAAATAAATGACTAATGCTATATCAATAGGCACGCGGATAAGAATGAATGTATCTGTTTATTTGTCTTTTATGCGCTCCTATGCTATTTATTTTTGTACAGTTATTATTGGGACTTGTAGGAAAGTTTCTGACATAGTATTATGAACATACATTTGGTGGAATGTGAGTCGTCCATAATATAGAGAGGCATTGCACCGAAAGCCGAGCATTAGCTAGTTCTTTATGGAAATAATCCTACGACCTACACCCATACTTTTAATAATTATTTTAATAGTCATAATTTACACCATCACACGATCCACTTACATACATAATTTTCACTTTATATGTAACTTGTTTAGTAGCTTGATTTGGTTTGAAAATTTCACTAAAAATCTCTTTTCTATTGTTTTCAGGCTGGGACTTAAAGGGACTGCATTGTTATAAGTTTTTCAATATCAGACATTCATGGGAAAAAGCAGCGGAATTATGTCGAAGGTATGACCAAAAAAACTTGTAACTTGAAAAAATGAGTTTTACATTGTTTACGTATAAAATAATAATTTTTGTTTTGTTTTAGGTACGGGAGCGAGTTGATAGTTATAGATAGTTATACAGAAAATAATATGACTGCAAATATGGTGCCATCTAGTCCTAGTAACAATCACTACTGGCTTGGTCTTGCAACTGTAGATGATCTTAGAACTAATACTTTGGAATCGGCTGCTGGGGCATTAGTATCACAATACGCAGGATTTTGGGACCTGAGGCAACCAAATCCCAAAGATGGTGAATGTGTGGATGTTCACGTAACATCAGATAGCCAATCATGGGAACTAACAACATGCGAAACACTTCTTCCATTCATGTGCAGAGCGAACGCTTGTCCTACTGGTAAAAATTCCTTCTTTTTATATTATTAATTTCTGTTATGTAGGTATACTATTTTAATGAAGTTGTTTATAAAAATTATCATACATTTACTTTTTGGTTATATTATTATGGTTGAATAATTTAAGTAAACCAAGTTTGTATTTGCAAACAATATGAAATTAGTTCAGCGTTCTTTAAACAATTGATACAATACTATTGAATTTTACAGGAACCTTCCATTGTTCGAACGGCAGATGTATAAATGCGGCCTTCAAATGCGACAAGCAAGACGATTGTGGAGATGCGTCTGACGAAATGGATTGCGCTTCTGAATGTCATTTTTACATGGCTAGTAGTGGAGATGTTGTTGAGAGCCCGAACTATCCTCACAAATATTCGCCCTTTAGCGAATGCAAATGGACACTGGAGGGACCCCAGGGACAAAACATCGTACTACAGTTCCAAGATTTTGAAACTGAAAAGTCTTTTGATACTGTTCAAATCTTAGTCGGTGGACGAACCGAAGACAAATCTGTTAATTTAGCAACACTATCAGGAAAACAAGATTTATCTAATACAACTTATGTATCCGCTTCCAACTTCATGATAATAAAATTTAGCTCTGATGGATCAGTAGAAAAGAAAGGATTTCGTGCCTCGTGGAAAACAGAATCATCCAATTGTGGGGGGATACTCAGAGCAACGCCTCAAGGTCAAGTGTTAACATCCCCTGGCTATCCTAATACTTATCCTGGTGGTTTAGAATGTATGTACATTATCGAGGCACAACCTGGCAGGATAGTATCTTTGGAAATTGACGATTTAGATTTAGAAATGAATAGGGACTATATTGTAATCAAAGATGGAAACATGCCGTCTAGCCCCGTTCTCGCAAGGTTAACTGGATCTGGTGAAGACAATGAAAAAGTAGTTATTTCTACTACGAATCACATGTATATGTACTTCCGAACTAGCCTCGGAGATTCTAAAAAAGGCTTCAATATGAGGTACTCGCAAGGTTGTAGAGCGACTATAATAGCAGCAAATGGAACTTTTACCTCCCCAGCCTATGGTCTCAGCAACTACCCAAATAATCAGGAATGTTTATACAGAATTAAGAATCCGAACGGTGGTCCACTTTCCCTTAAATTCAATGAATTCGCTATTCACCCTTCTGACGTAGTTCAAGTGTTCGATGGGTCGAGTCCAAGTGGATTACGATTACATTCAGATAATGGGTTTACTGTCAAACCGAGAATTACTTTAACAGCTTCAAGTGGAGAGATGCTTATTCGTTTTATGTCCGATTCATTACATAACGGAGCTGGTTGGAAGGCTACATTTTCGGCAGGTATGCTATATTTCGTTACAATAAATTAAAGTTTTTTTAAATAAACTATGTTGATATTTCATAAATGGAAAACTAATACCTATTTAATTTTTATTTATTTTAGATTGTCCGCCCATAAAATCTGGAATTGGTGCTCTAGCGTCTAACAGAGATACTGCTTTTGGAACAACAATAACATTCTCATGTCCAATTGGTCAAGAATTTGCTACTGGAAAGTCTCGAATCTCTACGCAATGTTTAGATGGAGGAAAATGGTCTACCACATACATTCCTAGCTGTCAAGGTAACAAATCAGTTCATATTCACTTTATCTCTGTTTTATTTCTTTGAACCTATTTTTTATTCAATCGTCCTTTTATATTTCAGAGGTTTATTGCGGTCCTGTACCTCAAATTGACAACGGCTTCTCAATTGGCTCAACTAATGTAACATACCGTGGCGTGGCAACTTATCAGTGTTATGCAGGGTTTGCTTTTCCAACTGGCCAACCCATAGAAAGAATTTCGTGTTTGTCGGATGGAAGATGGGAGAGAACTCCGACATGTCTAGGTAAATAGAAATTAATATTTTGTTCTATCAAGGAACTTTTATAAAATTAGATTACAAACATACACGTATTAATGACGAAATCAATGATTTGAGCTACCAAATAATTATCTCGTCATGAAAAAATAAATACAAATTATTTTTTTCAGCATCCCAGTGTGTAGCACTACCTGATGTACCACATGCTAATGTTACAATACTAAACGGTGGAGGTCGAAGTTATGGTACAATTGTGCGCTATGAATGTGAACCTGGATACGTTCGGACTGGGCAGCCGGTGCTGCTTTGTATGAGTAATGGAACATGGTCTGGTGAAGTACCAATATGTTCCAAAATATTGTGCCCTGAGTTTCCTGAGATTAAAAACGGATTTATTGTTGATCAAACCAGATCATATATGTTTGGCGATGAAGCACGTGTACAGTGCTTTAAAGGTAAACATTACGATTTTTAATACTTATGTATTTTTACGCCAATTATATCTAAGTATAGTTTTATAATTAATATTAAAATAACGTATTATTTTAAGGATACAAGATAAACGGTCCTAGCATAATCAGATGTGGAGCTAATCAAGAATTTGATGCAATGCCAACTTGTGAAGATATCAACGAATGTATCAGCAGCCAATGTGATTCAACGTCCACAGAATGTAAAAATACTCAAGGTGGATTTTACTGTCCCTGTCGGCCTGGATTCACACCAAGTCTGGATTGCAGGCCAGTGGGCGACTTAGGATTAATTAATGGTGCTATACCAGATGAGTCTATAACTACTTCCACGTCTGAACCTGGTTATCATAAAGGGGTAAGAAAGTTTTTATTTACTTAATGTGTCCGTGGGACTCTTCGGGAATTCATAATTTTCAAACCCGACCGGCGCCGGCGTACCAGAATAGCCGTTCCGCCAGGCGATATTTTAGTGTTCCGGAAAGATACCGTGTAGTAAGTAACATTAGGGGTATGGATTAAATAAAACTGCTAGTTTCTGGTGGGAGGCTTCGGCCGTGGCTAGTTACCGCCCTACCGGTAAAGCCATGCCGCCAATCGATTTAGCGTTCCGGTACAATATGCCGTGTAGAAACCAAACCAACCCTTCCAGGTTAGCCCGCTTCTATCTTAGACTGCATCATGACTTACTACCAGCTGAGATTGCAGTCAAGGACTAACTTGTATATGAATAAAAAAAAATTGAAAAACTACTAAGTTAGACCGCTTCTATCTTAGACTGCACCACCACCATAAGAGATATCCAAGCGCTATCTTGTTAACGATAAAATATATTTTATGTTATAACACGTTCTATTGCAGATGATTCGGCTCAATAACGGAGGAGGTTGGTGTGGAAATAATCTAGAAGCTGGAGCTAATTGGGTTCTTGTAGATTTAAGAGCACCTACAATTGTAAGAGGATTCCGAACCATGAGTGTTATGCGAGCAGACGCCAATATCGCATTTACTTCTGCGATAAGAATTCAATACACCAATGATTTAGCTGATGTATTTAAAGATTACACTAACCCTGATGGAACAGCTGTAGAGTTCCGCATATTAGAACCAACATTATCCGTATTAAATCTACCGATGCCGATTGAGGCACAATATGTTAAATTCAAAATACAGGATTACGTAGGTGCACCATGCTTAAAGCTCGAAATTATGGGATGCGCAAGACTTGACTGCTCAGACATAAACGAGTGCAACGAAAACAACGGTGGATGTGATCAAAAGTGTATCAACACGTAAGTTACAACTATAGCATTTTGATCTTTTGATACGGTATAAAATATCTATATATTACATAATTATAATAAAATTGTAGAAAAGTGGTGTCTGTACAATGGAAATAAATAAAAAAAAGTAGCAGGGGTTGTTATTATATCGATGCCGAACCCGAAATTGTAATTAATTTTTTTTTGTCTGTTTGTCTGTTTGTCTGTGTGTTTGTGCACGCTAATATCAGAAACAGCTTATTCGATTTAGATACGGTTTTCACTAATATATTGTAGTAAGCTTCACTTAACATTTAGTGTTTATTTCATGTCAATCGGTTCATAAATAAAAAAGTTATGTCAATTTAAAGAATCACGGCGAACATTTTTAACGTACAGAGTACGTACTACACGCCTCGCGCCTGAGCGTCCGTGGCTATATAAAGCGCGCTGAAAGTCACTATTCCACGCGAACGAAGTCGCGGGCACAGCTAGTATTAAAATAAGTTAATATCAATTGAAATATTTATTTACGTTTTAGGCCCGGAAACTTCTCATGCTCATGCAATATTGGATATGAGCTCTACTTCTCCAATGGAACGGCTGGGTTTTCTATAGAGAAGTCTGAAACTGGTGAAAGAGATGGTGACACATACCAAAGAAACAAATCTTGTGTCCCTGTTATGTGCCCACCACTTGCCTCGCCTGAAAATGGTCTATTACTTTCTACAAAAAGTTCCTATCACTTCGGCGATATTGTTGAATTCCAGTGTAATTTCGGATATGTTATGTCTGGATTTTCTTCACTACTTTGCACTTCAAGTGGAACGTGGAACGGCACAGCTCCAGAATGCCAATGTAGGTTTTTTTTTCTACAAAAAAAATTATATCATTTTGTTATATTTATAAATTGTTTATATTTATAACGCCATCTCTTTTTTCCAGATGCCCGTTGTGTTACATTATCTGATGACAAAAAGGATGGGTTAAAAGTGATAAGAGATGATTCTGAAAGTGTTTTGGTGCCATATAGAGATAACGTTACCATTACTTGTACTTCTCCTGGTCGTTTATTACGCAATACTGCTACTTCTTCCTTTAGACAATGTGTTTATGATCCAAAACCAGTAAGTGTACTCACATAACATTATTATTAATAATAATTTACCTTTTAAATATGTATAAATTACCATATTCATAAACCTATAAACCTATATCATATAAAAAAAATTCTATTGCAGGGTCTACCACATTATTGGTTTTCTGGTGCTCAACCCCAATGCCCTCGTAAAGATTGTGGTGTTCCGATGCCGACACCTGGAGCCGAATACGGCCAATATCTTGATACGAGATATCAGAGCTCTTTCTTCTTTGGATGCCAGAATACTTTTAAACTAGCAGGTCAAACAAGTAAACATGATAACGTAGTGAGATGTCAAGCAAATGGAATTTGGGACTTTGGAGATTTAAGATGTGAAGGACCTGTATGCGATGATCCAGGCCGACCGGCAGATGGGTATCAAATCTCGAGAAGCTACGAGCAAGGATCTGAAGTTTTATTTGGTTGTTCAAGACCTGGTTACATTTTAATTAACCCAAGACCTATCACATGCATACGTGAACCAGAATGTAAAGTTATTAGACCTCTTGGTTTAGCTTCCGGAAGAATACCCGATTCTGCTATTAACGCTACCTCAGAAAGACCTAATTATGAAGCCAAAAATATTAGGCTCAATTCAGTTACTGGCTGGTGTGGTAAACAAGAAGCATTCACTTATGTTAGTGTTGACTTAGGGAAAGTCTACAGAGTTAAAGCTATTTTAGTTAAAGGAGTCGTAACATCTGATATTGTTGGCCGGCCTACCGAAATAAGATTTTTCTACAAACAAGCAGAAAATGAAAATTATGTGGTTTACTTCCCCAACTTCAATTTAACAATGAGAGATCCTGGCAATTATGGAGAGCTAGCAATGATAACATTGCCAAAATATGTGCAGGCCAGATTTGTTATATTGGGTATTGTTAGTTTTATGGACAATGCTTGTCTTAAATTTGAATTGATGGGTTGTGATGAGCCCGCTGCAGAACCATTATTAGGTTATGACTATGGATATTCTCCTTGTGTTGGTGAGTACATCATATTGATAAGTAATTAAGATCTCATGCAATTAATATAAATATAATGTATGTCATATTATTTTACCTATTTATTTATAGATAATGAACCACCGGTCTTCCAAAATTGCCCACAACATCCGATTGTAGTGCAAACAGATGTCAATGGAGGATTATTGCCAGTCAATTTCACTGAACCAACTGCTACTGACAACTCTGGTGCTATTGCTAGATTAGAAGTAACGCCGCAACATTTTAAAACTCCGATACAAGTTTTCCACAATATGGTTGTACGATACGTAGCATTTGACTTTGATGGAAATGTTGCCATTTGTGAAGTTAACATCACGGTACCTGATTATACACCACCTAGATTGAGTTGCCCACAAAGCTACGTCATAGAACTAGTCGATAAACAAGATAGCTATGCTGTAAACTTTAACGAAACTAGAAAAAGAATAAACGCGACTGATGCTTCTGGAGAAGTATTCTTAAAGTTCATTCCCGAAAAAGCTGTAATACCGATACGTGGCTATGAAAATGTTACCGTTATAGCGTCCGATAAATATGGAAATCAAGCTCAATGCCACTTCCAGGTAAGTTCTTGACACATTTCACAAAAGATATGTTTGTTTTCTAAGGTAATAGTATAAAATTCATAACTGATATCTTCTATTTTTCCATTTTAGGTATCGGTTCAAGCCACACCTTGTGTAGACTGGGAACTTATGCCACCAGCCCATGGTTCTCTAAATTGTCTACCTGGTGATAGAGGAATACAATGTATTGCAACTTGTAGCCCGGGATTTAGATTTACTGATGGAGAGCCAGTCAAAACATTCGTGTGTGAAACAAAACGTCAATGGGTACCAACTGCAGTAGTACCTGACTGTGTTTCTGAAAGTGAGTTATTACATTGAATATGATAACAATTAACAATATAATGGTAATAATTTAATGTTGCTATAGGTATGCTTGAGTATGCTAAATTCTAAACTTAAGTTTTTCTTTCAGATACTCAACAAGCTACATACCATGTTGTAGCAGGTGTACAATATCGAGCTCTTGGAGCTGTTTCAAATGCTTGCCTACCTCAATACAAAGATCTTCTAGCGCAATATGATAACATATTAAATGAACGTCTATCTCAACGTTGTTCAGCCGTAAACGTTAACATCAATGTTACTTTCGTCAAAGCAATGCCAAGTCTTCTTGATGAAAATGTAGTTAAAATGGACTTTGTTTTGGCTATAACTCCTGCTATAAGACAGACACAGTTATATGACCTTTGTGGTTCTACGTTAAATCTTATTTTTGACCTATCTGTGCCTTACGCAAGTGCACTTATTGAACCTGTACTAAACGTTTCTTCAATTGGAAATCAGTGCCCACCTTTGCGAGCAATCAGAAGTACAATCTCACGAGGATTTACCTGCAGCGTTGGTGAAGTACTTAATATGGACACTACTGATGTACCTAGATGCCGTAAGTTAAATTACAAATTCATTTATTATGTTGAATGTACATATCAAACATTGTATGTTACATTTTCTTTTCATTACAGTGCACTGTCCTGCTGGAACTTTTGCTGGTGAAAAACAAAAAAGTTGCACGATGTGTCCACGAGGATATTTCCAGAACCAAGCACGACAAGGCTCGTGTCTTAAATGCCCTCAAGGAACATTCACCAGGGAAGAAGGATCAAAGGACTTAAATGACTGCGTACCTGTATGTGGATATGGAACATATTCTCCGACAGGATTGGTTCCATGCTTAGAATGTCCTCGCAATAGCTATACAAGTGAACCACCTCTAGGAGGATTCAAAGACTGTCAAGCTTGTCCAGTCAATACTTTTACTTATCAACCAGCAGCATTTGGAAAAGATAAATGTAGAGCAAAGTGTGCTCCAGGAACATATTCACCTACTGGTTTGGCTCCATGCTCTCAATGTCCGAGAAATTTCTATCAAAACTTAGTTGGAAGTACATTATGTCTGGAATGTCCAACAAATATGAAAACTGTAAGCACGGGTGCTACAGGTTTAGAAGAATGTCTGCCAGTGGAATGTTCTAATAGTGCTTGTCAACATGGTGGACTTTGTGTACCAAAAGGACATGGGGTTCAATGTTACTGTCCAGCCGGTTTTTCGGGACGCAGGTGTGAAATAGATATTGACGAGTGCGAAAGCCAGCCTTGTTATAATGGAGGAACTTGCATCGATCTTCCACAAGGATACAGATGCTCCTGCCCTACTGGATATGGTGGTATCAACTGCCAGGAAGAAAGGTCTGATTGTAGGAATGACACATGTCCTGAACGCGCTATGTGTAAAGACGAACCAGGTTATAATAATTACACATGTCTATGTAGGTCTGGCTATACTGGCATTGACTGCGATGTTACGGTAAGGATATTACATATTTTACAATCTAGTGGTATAAGTATTTAAATTAATTATTGTTACATTAAAATTGACCTATAAAATAAAGTAAACTTTTATTTATATTTTTAGATTGATCCTTGTTCAGCCAATGGAAATCCATGCAAAAATGGTGCTACTTGTACAGCCTTACAACAAGGCAGATATAAATGTGAATGTTTGCCAGGATGGGAAGGTCAATTATGTGAAATAAATACTGACGACTGCATTGAAAAACCATGTCTGCTGGGTGCGCCTTGCACAGACTTAGTTAATGACTTTAGTTGTTCATGCCCACCAGGCTTCACCGGAAAACGTTGCCACGAAAAGATAGATCTTTGCTCTAATGGGCCATGTAAACACGGAATCTGTGTTGATAAACTATTTGTTCATCAATGTGTTTGTGATCCGGGTTGGTCGGGACCATCTTGCGATATTAATATTAATGAATGCGTTATTTCACCATGTGAAAATGGAGGCCGTTGTATTGACAGTATCGATGATTTCACTTGTAGTTGTGAACCTGGATACACTGGAAAACGATGCCAGCATACTATTGACGACTGTGCTTCCCAACCCTGCCAAAATGGTGCAACATGTACAGACCAAATAGATGGATTCACATGCAAATGCCGACCAGGGTTTATTGGACTGCAATGTGAGACAGCTATTGACGAATGCTTGAACGAGCCTTGTAACCCAGCAGGAACTGAACGCTGTATAGACTTGGACAACAAATATCAATGCGTATGTCGTGAAGGCTTTACTGGAGAAATGTGTGAAACTAATATTGACGATTGTGCCTCAGATCCATGCTTCAACGGTGGTTCTTGCAAAGATGAAATAGGTGGCTATAAATGTGGTTGTCAGCCTGGATGGACTGGAAAACGTTGTGAACGTGATATTGGAAATTGTGTTAATTTACCTTGCCAGAATAATGCTAAATGTATCGATCTGTTCCAAGACTACTTCTGCGTGTAAGTATTAACTGATGTTTTATATTTAAGTAACTTTTTTGATAATTGTTAATATATGATTTCTATGGCCGGATAAAATAAGATGTGTATTGTGATAAGAGAAAATAATATTATAGCATAATTTATTTCTTTTAAAATAGATGTCCGAGTGGAACAGATGGAAAACAATGTGAAACTGCACCAGAACGTTGCATTGGTAGCCCATGCATGCATGGTGGAAAGTGTCAAGATTTTGGTTCTGGCCTTAACTGCACATGTTCGCTAGATTACACAGGCATCGGTTGTCAATATGAATTCGATGCTTGTGAAGCTGGCCTTTGTAAAAATGGAGCAACGTGCATAGACGAAGGAGACGATTACTCTTGCACATGTGCCCCAGGATTTACAGGAAAGAACTGCGATGAAGATATCATCGACTGTAAAGAAAATTCATGCCCTCCATCAGCAACCTGTATTGATTTACCTGGACGATTTTACTGTCAGTGTCCTTTCAATTTAACTGGTGATGACTGTAGAAAATGTAAGTATTAGGTACACTTTAAACGAGAAATCAACATTATTAAAAAATTTGAATTTTTTTTTATAGCGCTATTCAGAAGTTAATTTGTGATTTCAATTTTGTTTAAAACATTACATCCATTACTGCGAATTTTGGCTCAAGCTAGTGCTCAGATATTTTATAAAATTTGTAATTATAATTTTCGTTTTATAGCTATCAGCGTAGATTACGATTTATACTTTAGTGATCCATTACGCTCAAGCGCTGCCCAAGTAGTACCATTTAGTACAGGATCAGCTGACAGTCTTACTATTGGGATGTGGGTTCAGTATACACAACAAGATGAAGGTGGTATTTTCTTCACGGCTTATGGTGTAAGGTACGATTTCATTGTCATTACTCATCCCAATGTTTTTTAAATGTACAGTTTGATTCAATCTTTTTGGGGGCTAAGAAGTAAGCTGCGAGACCGTGTCTGCGCAGTATACAAACAGTGATCCTAAATAACTATATCAGTAACCAGAAATATGTCATTGACATCCGTGACGCGACTTGTAAACAGACAAACACTTCACAGCTTCCAATAAGTTTGCAGACTACTGTAGTTTGTTGACATATTCCATAAAACAATATATTAATTTCAGCAATTCATATATCGCGCTTAATAAGAGAACAATCATACAAGCTCATTCCAATGGTGTACAAGTATCTCTTTTCCCTGAACTTCAAGATGTATATCTAAGCTTTGGTGAATATGCAACTGTTAACGACGGACAGTGGCACCATGTTGCTTTAGTATGGGATGGAAGCAATGGAGGTGAATTAACACTCATCACAGAAGGTTTAATTGCCAGTAAACTAGAAGGATATGGCAGCGGGAAAACACTACCACAATAGTAAGTTTACGATTTATTTTTTTCACAGAATGTGTACACTTTTTAAATGTTTTTATGACTTACTCATATCTCCATTATAGTGTTTGGGTAACGCTGGGAAAACCACAATCGGATAATCCAAAAGCTTACACTGAAGCAGGCTTCCAAGGACATCTAACTAAGGTGCAGATTTGGAATCGTGCCCTTGACGTAACTAATGAAATACAAAAACAAGTTCGCGACTGCAGGACTGAACCGGTCTTATACAACGGCTTAGTACTCACATGGACTGGATATGACGATACCATTGGTGGAGTAGAGAGAATCGTTCCATCGCATTGTGGACAAAGGGTTTGTCCAAATGGCTATACCGGTACTAAATGCCAACAACTTCAAGTTGACAAAGAAGCACCAAGAGTAGAACGTTGTCCTGGTGACCTGTGGGTTATTGCTAAAAATGGATCCACAATTGTCAACTGGGACATGCCAGCGTTCAGCGATAATGTAGGAGTTACGAAAGTTGTTGAAAAGTCTGGTCACAAACCTGGTCAAAACCTCGCCTGGGGAGCGTACGATATTGCATACATTGCTTACGACAGCGCAGGAAATGCTGCCACGTGTACTTTCAAAGTTACTGTTTTGTGTAAGTTTAATTTTGTATTCGTTATGTACTTAATATTCATTTTTAACCCCCGTCCCAAAAAGTGTATCTAAGTATCTGTGTATTTGTGTATCTGTCTGTGTCCCCGTAGTTCCTAAATTAATGAACCAATTTTAATTTTTATTTTTTTTGTTTGAAAGGTGGATTGATCGAGAGTGTTCTTAGCTATAATCCAAGAAAATCCGTTCAGCCGTTTGAAAGTTATCAGCTCTTTTCTTGTTACTGTAACCTTCACTTGTCGGGGGTGTTATAAATTTTTAATTTACACTTGTTAACTGTTTAATATATACATAGATATCACACATTATTTTTTTATTTGCAGTTGAATTCTGTCCACCTTTACCTGACCCGCTCGGAGGATATCAATCTTGTCGCGACTGGGGTGCGGGCGGGCAATTTAAAGTATGCGAGATCGCGTGTCGAGATGGCTTGAGATTTTCACAACAAGTACCACCTTTCTATACTTGCGGAGCTGAAGGATTTTGGCGTCCTACAAATGATCCATCATTACCACTTGTTTATCCAGCATGTTCCCGTAAGTATACATTTTGAAGCTAATTAATTTTGGTTTTGTTTATCGTGGATCCATCTTTATTTCATATTTTTCTTACAGCTGCTTCGCCCGCACAACGTGTGTTCAAAATATCAATGCAGTTCCCTAGCTCAGTTCTTTGTAATGATGCTGGACAGGCTGTGCTTAGACAGAAAGTGCGAAGTGCTATCAATCAACTCAATAGAGACTGGAACTTCTGCTCCTACGCTGTTGACGGTAAGTTAAAACTAATACTTAATATTTTCCTTGTGAAAGTGTGTTTGTCTGTCAGTTTTACACGGTTCAACCGCTGAACCGATCTTGACGACATTTGGCACAAAGGTAGAGCTTCAATCCTAGAGATAAATATTGAATACTTTTATCTGGGGAAAACGAGTTCTCATGAGGGTTTTTAAAACCTTTCACGCGGACAGGTTCTATGTGTACCTATGATAGTATTCAATATATTTTATCTTAAAATATGAAGACTTAACAGGATACTTATCATAAAATAATAACAACGCAGGTACGCGGGAATGCAAGGAATTGGATATCAATGTGAAATGCGACCACAGAGGAAATGTCCGACAAACAAGACAAGTATCGTCACCGCCAACTGCAACATCCAAAGATACATATGTTCTGGATGCTATAATACCAGTGGAGGAGTAAGTACTATATTCAAACATTAGAAAAAAAAAATACTGTACCTAGTTCATTTTAAAAGTAGTCACGACCTAACTCCTAAGATGCAGGAAATAATTCAATAGATAGATAGATTCCTACCACGGTGTTGGTTTAGTTGGTAGAAGTACGGACTTCTCTATATTTTAGTGCACTCCTAAATCATTTACTATTGTGTTATCAGTGATAACACAATACCAGTACCACACACACATTGTAATGGATCACTTTATAATTCAATTAGTAAAAGCTGGGACACACCAAATGCGTATGCAGCACGTAAGCGTAGACGTAGTGCATACCATGACGTTGTAAAATGTAATGTATGGAACTGTATGAGATATGGCATACCGCTTGCGTGACGTGAACGTTCGCGTAGACGTAATGCGTGCTGTCATGTCCATGGATTCAGGCGCGTCACTACGCGCGTGGTCACATGTACGTGCTTGGTGTGAATCGGCTCTTAATTAGCACTAAATCACTTCGTTAATACCTTTAATACCTAATAGAGTGGGCATGATTCTTTTGGAACACTATTGCATGAATTTTATTTGGCACCTAGGACGAGGGGCAATCGAGAGGGCCGCCAAATAGGGGATACCTACAGTATCGACATCTCATTCCCAGCAGTTATGTAAGTAACGCGTCACTTGCACTTTAGCACTAGAAATATATAGTAGTAACATATTCTTTAAAGTTTTACATAACTAACATATTTCCTAAAGTTTTATATAGTAGAACAGCACAGCACCAATATCTCAACGATCAGGGAGCAGACTAAATAACCCCACCCGTTGCTATAACTATTATTCTAGATCTATCTACTGAGTAAGTAGTACCTACTACCTACTTACTCCTAGCATTAGATTTAAATATGCTACATAAATCATATTTTGAAATGACTAATATTTAAAGAAAGCCGATATACAAAACATTTTCATTATGTTTCATATTATGACGAATATTCATTAACCAGTAATTTATTTGTGAAAGGGTGTACTAATCAGTAATTTGGTATTGTAGCGACCCAGTAATCCACAACGGTAACAACGAACGCTCTACCGTAAAACGATTACTGGAGAAACTTATACTCGAAGACGAACAATTTGATGTACGAAGCATTTTGCCGAACACCGTCCCAGATCCGGCTAGCTTGAAACTCGAATCCGACTATGCTTGTCCAATGGGACAGGTTGTCATGGCGCCAGACTGTGGTAAGTAGTATACATAATCTTTTTACCTATTTTCTTAGACAGAGACTCTGAAGGCATAGGCCAAAACATTGGTCAAATCAGAAAAAGGATGCAATCGACATACCCATGTGTGTTATAATAGCACTAGAAACAGAAAGAACGACGGGAGAAGAATTCTTGGATTTAATTTCAAGCATGTACAAATCAAAATCCAGCTTTTGATGAACTATTTTTAATCCCACTTAATTGAGTTTACTGTAATAACATTTTTTTTCGGATACTTATCCAATTACTACTTAACCGTTCACATCCACTTTTTATTACAGTGTCTTGCGCTGTGGGCACCTACCTTGATGCAGCAAGCGACTCTTGCAAACCTTGTCCTACTGGGACCTACCAATCTGAAGCCGGTCAATTACAATGCACGCCGTGTCCAGCTATCGCGGGACAGCCAGGAGTTACTCAGGCTTCTGGTGCCAGAAGCGCAGCTGATTGCAAAGGTGGGCTATCTTAATAAAATACGTCATAATTAGGGTTCCGTACCTCAAAAGGAAAAACGGAACCCTTATAGGATCACTTTGTTGTCTGTCCGTCCGTCCGTCGGTCCGTCCGTCCGTCGTGTCTGTCAAGAAAACCTATAGGGTACTTCCCGTTGACTTGGAATCATGAAATTTGGCAGGTAGGTAGGTCTTATAGCACAAGTACAGGAATAAATCTAAAAACCGCGAATTTGTGGTTACTGTTGGTTGAAATAGGATCTCAAGGAAAAATCATATGAACATTATTTTCAACAATTAACAAGTGAAATTTTCAACAATTCAGAAAGGTGTGCTGCCGGCAAATATTACGATGCTGAGGCGGATCTATGCAGACCCTGTGGCCACGGATCATACCAACCACGAGAAGGTGCATTCTCTTGCATCGCCTGTCCAAGAGGTCAAACGACACGCGCCACCGAAGCGGTATCCGCCGCTGAATGCAGAGATGATTGCCCATCAGGTAAAAAATATATGGCTATATGTGTAAGTCACTTAGGACCAAAACCTTCGACTTCCAAATAGAAGACTTGACATAGATTGTCCACGTTCTTCTAGGCTCTAATGCCTGTCTGTAAACTACACAAATCTTGCAAATATTAGAATTTTTCTAGACATACGCAGATATCTTCGCCAAAACGTTGAAGAAATCAGTTTTAGCATTTGTTTCATCACATTTGTTCTACTTGTTTGAACCGATAACTGTGTGAATATATATGATGTGTGGATATATAATTTTATATTATGATCCATGACTATTTTACAATGAATTAGGTTCTCCTAGTCATGGGGTGTAGCACCGCCAGTTTCTCAACTCTGACTTTTTTGACGTGAACACACGACTCCAACTCGGAACCTCATGATTCACAGCCGAATAAGTTAGGCCCTTGACCAAGGAGATAGTCACTTCAGACTTTCATCTTCTAATCATGCGCTGTTGATAGAGTTGTGAGTACTGGAATGCATTATTCCAGTAGCCACCTTGTTTTTGGATCGCATTGCCTTCCCTGACGGTTGGTAGGGTTACAGGAACACTCCAGAACAGTTTTTAGGCTCATCGCTATCAGTTCTTTATCTATGCACCAAGTAGTTGAACGTCTTTTCACTCCATTTCTCATCTCTAATAATATTATGTGTTAATGAATTTTTTCATATCCAAGGCGAGCAGCTGAGCAGCGATGGTGGTTGTGAACCGTGCCCTCGAGGCACTTGGCGAGCTACGGGGTCCGGCGCGTCGTGCGCGCCGTGCCCGCCCGGCACCACCACGCCCCACCCTGGCGCCGCGTCTCCCGACCAATGTTCATTACCAGTCTGCAAGCCAGGTGAGCCTATCAAATGAGAAAAACTTAGGATTGTTGCCAATAACTTATATAAGTTATTAATATTCTTGCATTACCGCATCTTGCTAAGTTAGCGCTTGACTGTGTTCTCTATAAAACATCTTCCATGAAAAGAATCTAAATTAACCACCTAAACGCGACTACTACCCGCGAACTGCTGATAGATAGTGAAAGAAGTATAAAATTATTATTCTCTCTCTCAGTGTATTTTTATTTGAGTTTGTATAATATAATATTTATATTTATGAACTCAGAATTTTTTCCTCTTTCATTTGATTTCTCACTCGATACAATAGGAAAAAAAATTTTTGGAGACTTTTTTGGATGTAACATTCGTCAGGTCGAATTGATTTGTATAAAATATAGCCTATGTCACCCGAACCATAATAACGAATCGATTGACACCTCATTCATCAAAATCGGCTCAGTACTTTAGGCGCTACGGTGGAACATACATAAATACAAACATACTAAATACATAGACTGGTAAAATCATAATCCTTCCTTTTTGCTTTGCCGTAGTCGGGTAAAAAATTCACAACAATTAAACAATACTAGGTTTCTAAAAAACACTTATGGAAAGTTATTTGAAAATTTATTTTCAGGTTCTTATCTCAACGTCACCCTCAATACCTGCATACAATGCAGGAAAGGAACATACCAGTCGGAAACGCAACAAACGCTATGTATTCCATGCCCTATTAACACAAGTACGAGAGGACCTGGAGCGGTGAGTATTCTTAACAGAGCTCTCTCCGTCACTTACTCCATACAATCATAGTTCCAATTTCATTTGAATATTAAGCAACCAAAGTCCATGAAATTTTGCAGACATATTCTAGAAACTAATATCTATGCCTGTGGTGTTTTAGGTTTTTCTAAAAATATGTAGTTTTAAAATTATAGAGGCTCAAAGATTTACATATGTAAATTTATAAGACCGCGTAACTTTGAACCCGAATATTTTAACAGAAATCTGGAAAACCACAGGCATAGATATTAGTTTCTAGAATATGTCTGCAAAATTTCACTTTGGTTGATTTTGGTTGCTTAATATTCAAATGAAATTGGAACTACGTTTGTATGGAGCGAGTGACGGAGAGACCCCTCTTAACAGACTCATTGAACAGAAAATTAGAAGCACAAGAATTTAAATTGTTACAAGACTTTATGATCCAAGTTGTAATTTCAACGAACTAGGAAGGGAATCAAGATTCAAGATAATCTTGAATGAAGATTAATATTATTACAGTTACAATATAACAATTAAGTAACTACTACCTACTAACTACATACCTAATCTTGCTTTGTTACGAAGTTTGAGAACCCGGTTGGAACTGAATTGTAACTTTAGGGTCAACAAGTTGGCACGCAATTTCTATAATTTCCTTGAACTGTAGAATGTTGTTATTGCTTACTAGGGAATGGAGTTAGGTATTTTATATTATAATGGACGTGTAGCCATCCTAGTTGTAACAATAGATAGGTACAATGTACATATCAGACAATTGCGTTGAAAGCAACGTTGAGCCATGTCGGTGATGGGTTTCCTTCGTACTTCTGAGAGTATGTTAAACCCCGGCGATGATTTTTACACATCTGACCTAAGAGTAGAAATCCCATAGGTACTCTCAGCTGAATCGTATACGGGAGGGAGAGCTCTAACTTTTTAGCGTGGACAGGCCACTAGCATGAAAAATATTGATAGATTTGTAAATAACCCGTTTGCTTTTAGGTATCTGAATCAGACTGCACAAATCCATGTGAGATGAGTGGCCCCGACATGCACTGCGATACCAATGCCTACTGCCTTCTCATACCTGAAACTAGTGAATTCAAGTGTCAATGTAAACCTGGTTTCAACGGCACTGGAAAAGTTTGTATAGGTAGGAAATTCTAATAGTTTTTCAATCACTATTTCTCTTCCAAATCATTGATGATAACGTGCGTCGATAACAAATTCGATTATATCGATGATAAAGCAGTGATCGAGTAGACAATCATCACTTCGATCGATTCGATCGATTTGCACTTTGGCTCTGGTGGCACCATACTATTTGATACAGTACGCCCGTTAACAGTTTGAAAAATCATCGATAAGCATGGATGGTTTGTCAATTAATTTAGGTAAGTAGGTATATCAATCCATACTACAATAATGAAGCAGAAAGTAAGAAGGCTTGTTTTCTTGTTATGAGAAACTAGATGCTGCCCACGATTTCATACGTGTGGATTAGGTTTAAAAACCGGCCAAGTGCGAGTCAGACTCGCGCACTGAGGGTTCCGTACTCGGGTAATTTTCCGACATTTTGCACGATAAATCAAAAACTATCATGCATAAAAATAGATAATTTGTTTTAGAATATACAGGTAAAGCCCTTTCATATTATGATACCCCACTTGGTATAGTTATCTTACTTTGAACAACAAACACATTTTAATTTTTTATGACGTACTAAAAAAAGTAGCCTATGCCCGTCCCTGAGATGCAAGCTACCAAACTCTGTACCAAAAATATGATGCTTGCGACTTCTATTTATATTCTTCTTGGTTTTAGATTTTTTAGATCATGTAGGAGCTTTTTGATTTTCCGGGACAAAAAGTAAGGCCGTCCCTGGGATATTTACCAAATTTCGTCAAAATCGGTTAAACGGATGGACCATGAAAAGCTAGTAGAGTGACAGACACACTTTCGCATTTATAATATTAGTATGGATGGATTTAGAAGTTGAGGCGTAAATAAGTTAGGCGTTAAGTAAGCGAATTCAAACCGACGAATTCGCAGACAAAAGCGTACTTAAATATAATTAAAATACATTCATAACATTTCAATAATTTTATCTACAAAAAATATAATACCGTTATTAACATCTGACCGATGATAAATAATTAGGTCGGTACTTTACAGGGTTTTAATTTTTAAAATTACTGATTCAACAGTGCCCAAATGCAAATACGCATAATGAATATTTATATGGTTTGGTTAAATTTGCACTGCTTTTATATGTTTAATGTTGTGTTGGTATTCATTGCGTGACTGTGTTGTGATGTCGGCGATCATTGCAAATAGCCATAATATTATTATGAATAATTTAAAGCTAATTAGTAAACGTTGAATATTAATAATAATTGTTATTACCTACATTCACACAGAATTCATTGATCTGAAAGAGGAATAAATAGGTTCAGTCAAAATGTTTTGTTATACAAATATACAGGCTGTAATTAGCACGTTAGCAAAAACCTACTACTTGTACTTGTATTTTTCAAACCCGTAATCTACAAAACTCGAGATCAAGCCTAACCTACGACACTGCATTGACCCCGCGCCACCTATCCACGAAACGGTCGTTCACCTGTAGCGTCAGTCAGATGTTTTCTTTGCAATACGTCGTGGACTTTAAAAAATACAGGATTTTTAATATTTTTCGCGTTTTTTGTGGCATCTTGTCAGTAATCATCAGAACTGTCACCTGTCTTCGTTTTTGCAAGCGTTCTAATTACACTCTGTAGATATGTTAGTGAAAAGAGGCGAAAAAATATAATTTTCAAAGTTTTGTATACATATTCTTTTACTTTCATTACACACACACACACAATTATTTGGTTATGGTATTCCAGATGTATGCCTGGGTTTCTGTGAGAACGGCGGGGAGTGTGTGAAGGACCAGAGAGGAGAGCCGACCTGCAGGTGTGCGGGCTCCTTCACTGGTCGTCACTGCAAAGACAAGAGCGAGTTCGCATACATCGCCAGTGGTGTCGCAGGCGGTGTCATCTTCATCATATTCCTTGTGCTGCTTGTTTGGATGATTTGTGCCAGGTTTGTTTCCATCAATTCTCACACTCTTAACATTAACGTGACGCAGACCCTGATTAGGTGAATTAGAGAGTCTAGAGTGAACCTTGGGGGTCCCTGAGTCCTAACCCCCTTTAGTATAGAGTTGTAACCTACTACAATTTAATGTAGTGTTTTTAAAATAAACCTAAAACATTTACAAAGCAAATTAAAACCACTTGGACATATTTTTTGCAGTGAGCCACCATATTGATAATGGTGGTGTAAAATCAGATTAAGTAATTTTAATTTTCAGTACCTACGATTACCTAGCTTCATAGCTTTAAAATTTCGCTTCGAAATGGGAACCCCTTAGGAAGTGCTAAGCCCATAGGCAGGTCTCTTATATGGATTGCCTACATGGACAAGCCGGGACTGCCGTGCAGTGGTTGTTCCTTTTCAGTAAATTTTATCTGCAAGCTTCTAGAACCTAATAATTCAGTAAGATTTAAACGTTCTCGACATCATCTCAATAAAATTAACCAGCGTAATTTTTCTTTTACCGTTAGAGTGTCTATAAAATGAACTTCATATTTTGTGAATCAATTTACTTAGCACAAATTTTTACACAGATCGACGAAGAAGAGAGAACCAAAGAAGACGCTTACGCCAGCTATAGACCAAAACGGATCTCAAGTCAACTTCTACTACGGAGCGCATACGCCATACGCAGAATCCATTGCGCCGTCGCACCACTCTACCTACGCGCATTATTATGACGACGAAGAAGACGGGTGGGAGATGCCCAACTTTTACAACGAAACGTATATGAAGGAGAGTTTGCACAATGGAATGAATGGCAAAATGAATAGTTTGGCGCGGTCAAATGCCAGCATATATGGAACAAAGGAAGATTTATATGACAGATTAAAAAGGCACGCGTACCCTGGTAAGAAAGGTTGGTATTTGGAGCACTTAGAGTAGTGCGCACTTTCATTTCTTTTTTTTGCAGCAATTACACATTCCATAGCTTCTGGTTAGGGCATTTATCTCTACAATACGCTGTAGATTATGGTTTCTTGTTATGAATTATTATTAAGTACATATCTACATCTAACTTTAACTATTTTACTTGATCTTTTATATTCTAGCAATATATTGAACTTTTTCTTTCTCCTATTCCAACTTGGCATGATCTTTCTCTTATATTCAATAAAAGCAATACTTTAAACTTGTTGCGTGCAAAGAATAGATAAGCAGTTTTATATTTTTGTTGTTTTGTCACGCAATAACAACTTGCATGACGATAAGACAATGATGCAACAATACAATATCTTTTTGCCTTTATCGTTTCAGATAAGAGTGACAGCGACAGTGAGGGTCAATAAACATGGAGGAGGACTACGTTTTGTCGCATTCTGGTCAAACTTACGTAATACTTTATCGTATTAGGGTCAACTCTCGGTAATTTTTCAAATAAAATCAGTGTAAAATATACGTAAAGAATTTACTTTCTTTATTTGTGTAGGTAATCGATGTGTATAGATAAGCTCTAAAAAGTCGCTCAAAAAAACAAACTGATTTGCTAAATTATTCTTAATCCTATTTAGTCCACATGGCAAAAAAGCTCCTGAAAACTAGCTCAAAAAAATCAATCTCATTTGCAAAATTATTCTTAATCCTTTGCAAAATTAATAATTTGCAAAATTTAGTCGACAGTGGCAAAAAAGCTCAAGCGTTTTAATTGTGTTTTAGATGAATGTTATCTTCGTGATCGTAAAAATCGGAGAATACACAAAAAGAGACGGAATATTTCGTTAGAGACGGGTTTATTCAATATTCAAGCGCATTTTCAGTAGGCACTTACGCATTTAGAATGGAATAGGCATATAAATATACATCGATGAAGGAGTAGGTATTATACCGAGAGCTTTAGGTTTTGATAAAACTTTGTACTCTGTTAGCTTTATGATTAGTTATAATTTTTACCTGCACGTGGATTAACACACTCACTGTTTAAAATTGCAGCCCCACCAAATATATTTTGTATGTCACAAATCACTATATTATCGTATTTAGCGAAATTTATAGAATCTTTAGCAATTTAGATTGTCGACCAGAAACAGTGAATGTGTTGATGTTCTGAGATTAAAATGAATCAACGAGGAAAAATGCTCAAAATATATTTAGACAGGGTCTTTTATTGATTTCTAATTTCGATAGCAAAAAAAAGCATTCCAGCAACATTCCATCCATTTTTTTACTATAGATAAGTACATTTTATAGCAATTCAATGTAAATATTATGCGTTTAAATTAAATATTTGTATATTTATGATAGACCTCAGAAAAGTGGTGTTAGTTTTTAGTTCTATTGTAATGTTCTATTAGATTTAGGTTCAGATATTGCGCGGACGATGTTAATTCGATAAAAGTTGTGTTGATAAGTATTTTAAGTCAAATGTTTATGTTTTGTATTATAAACTTATAAACCGGACTGTACTTACTGAATTTTATATCAATATTAAATGTAAAAATGTGTGTGGGTGTATATTATGAAAGAATGTATAGAATGTTTTATATTACGTGAATATAAGGTGGATTTAATTTAATTTGATAAGCATATAATAATAGTTTTACACAAGAACAATATTGTTTACAATGACTTATATAGAAGAAAAAAATACAAAATACCTGAACCACTGACATAAAAAAAAATTGTAAAAATACTCAAGTTTACAACACGTGGTTTGTATTCCATCACAATGATTACCACATTAGTGATTACGTTAACAAGTAATAATTATTTTTTTACAAAAGAATAAATTAACTTTATATATTTAATGAACTCTTTTATTTCAAGTTTGCGAAATAGTTGTTAACTTTCTATGCAACCTGTTGTTTTCTTATTAACCTAACTAATTCAAGCACCCCCTGGCTGCACAGAGCAAATTCTGATAACGTTTTGGTCCCAGCAACACACGACTTAGGGCCGGCGCACATATGGCGGAGCGCAGCGCAGAGCATTTTCACAGTCAAAATATTATAGACTTTGTCCTCATTGAAATAATATCTATAATCAATTGCGCATCCGCGCGCAGTCCTGCGCATGCTCGCGCATTCTCTGGAAGATATTCGCGTAATGTGTCACGCGATTAGAAAACATCGCGGGCATGCTCTGCGCTGCGCTCCGCCATATGTGTGCCGGCCCTTAAATGTAACCAGGTCCAAAAACGTTACAGTGGCATCGGATATGAAGCATGGTGTAATTTTTCAAGCTATAAAATTTGACATAGATAGATAAAATCTTGTCGATTGCCCAATGTACGATTTACCTACCTACCTATTTATTATAATACAAAATATCAGAGTCCAGACTCTTATGCCAAAAACATCCAAGAAACCTAGCGGATGTTCACGTCGTTTCTCGATCGCAAACCGTCGAAACTTACCTACTAGCACCTACTATTCTCTTGGCGTTGGATTTACGTTAGGGACTCTAATCTGTCCGGAAAGTCCTTGAGTGGAGACCGCGTTTAAGCAAGCGTAGTATGGGACGCCCTCCAGCACGATGGACCGACGATATAAAGCGGCTGGCGGGAAGTGGCTGGATGAGGAAGGCTGAGGACCGGGTGTGGTGGCGCTCTTTAGGGAAGGCCTATGTCCAACAGTGGACGTCCACAGGCTGATGATGATGATGATGACTCTAATCTGACTTCATGCAAAAGTCTACAATAGGATAGAATAGAAACGTTTTTATTCAAATAAACTTTTGAATGACTAAATGCCACCACTGGTTCGAAATGATTTTCCTACCGAGAAGAACCAGCAAGAAACTCGGCGGTTGCACTTTTTAAAAATTCTATTTACAATATTATGCCATAATTACAAGTAGGTACCTAATTGCAATCCTGCGCATTGCTGGAGCCTGCATTCAACATGGGTAAAACAGGTTAACTCCTCTCAGTACGATCATCAAAAATAAAAGGTATCGTGACAAAAAAACGCAGAAGTGATAAAAAAAATTGTTTATTACAGAAACTTATGCTTAATTAGAACAGACGCACAAAATATTTAATGTACAGTCAGCAACAAAACTAGGTTTGCAGTTTGCACCCGCCCATAATCGCTTATACTGGCGTATGCAAACCTATCTTTATTGCTGACTGTACGTCTCTAGCTTACATCGAAAAAACAGGTATAAAAAATATTACATACAGACAATACAATACTTAAATAAATCATGGAAATTCAAAATAAGAGCTTATTTTTTGTAACAAATACCATCGTCGGTATCGGTATACGTACCTACCTATATAAGTACTTATAATTTACTTAGCATGTTTCTTGTAAAAGTCTTTCATGTAGGTGGCCAAAGTTTGGACTTCTTCCAACGTGACTGCATTGTATGTTGAAGCACGAATTCCTCCGACGTCCCTAGAATTAGATTACCTAATAAGTTTGATCTCATAGAAACTTTGTTAAAGATAAACACGATACCAATAAAGTCACTATATAGCTTTCTTTCTACCACTGATATATACCCTAAATTATAATTTTTTGTTAACGCCTAAACGTTAGAGCCATATACAATCGTGAATCTCTGCGTATTTATTTTCTTGTTATCAGTAAAGGCTGCAGTAGTTTCTTCGTCAGAATCCATTTTGTTATTGGCGATACCAAAACGATAACGTTATCACGTGACGTATGTGCGATGCATTATAGCGATCAGCGTTCACGTAGTCGCGGCGTCATACGTAATACGTTCAACGAACTTCTACGCTCCAACGTAGCAGTTCTAAGAGCTCATTCACACGAGCATTTCTCCAAATATGCTAGTCTGAATGGGCTCTTAGCTTGGATGAATTAATTCATCCAAGGCTCTTAGTCATTGAGGCACTAGTTGATGTTGTTTAGTACCTAGTCGTAACCTAGTTAGACTTATTGAGTTCTAAAGTTACCTGTGTCCTTTAAGTTGAATTAGGTTTAAGGCTTCAGCGCCCTTTAAGAATTCCTTTTCAAGTCCATCATCGCCGGTTGCAGAGCCAATCCGGAATGGGATATTCATTTTACTTCTTACTTTCTCAGCGACTGGTGCGTAGTAAAACCCATTTGAATCTTTGATAATATTATAAATTAGGGAAGATTTCTTCGTGGCCAATTCAGCCATTTTATTTAAACCTCCCTTTCTTTCGATCCATTGCAAGACTCTTCCCATTACTAAAATTCTGAAATTGTAGAAAGCTTCTAAATTATATCACATCATTAAATTACTTTTGAAGTGTTTTATTAAGAAGTAAAAGATTAATCTTAGGCACACAAAACGCACGCCAATAACATGTTAAACGTGGCTCCTAGAAATAGTAATGCCGGAAAATAGAGTTAGTATGAGATTTTATATCTGATCTGAAGGCGATACATATATAAGTACAGTCTTGCATAGTTACTATCAAGTCTGAAGTGTGATCTTCTACGTATTCTTTGTATTAGGTATGAACCGTAGGTATACGTGCGTGTAAGTATTTAGTGTATTGGTATGCCGACGTGACTGCAGTTGCCGTCGCGCCTTGTGTGTGTCCAATCCTTTATGAAAAATGTTATTTCGAAAAGCAGACTTACGCAAACATAGGTGGCGTGTTGAGAATAGAGTCTGCTTTAGCATTAACAGTCCAATCAAGAATGGATGGACAGATTGGAAGGGCTTGATTGAGGAGATCCTCTCTTACTATTACAAGCACTACGCCAGCGGTACCGATGTTCTTCTGAGCTCCACCATATATCACGCCGAACTATAAAATAATTTAGAACTATTTAGCCTGATACCTACCTACTTAAGTTTAGTAATTCAGAGCTGGTCATTTGTTAATTGTTACAGTAGGTAGGTAGATGACCTATGTTGCTGGAAATCTGCCGCATCCAAACCTATCAAAATCGTCTTTGAATTTTTATTGAATGTGCAGTATGCCAAGCAACTGTTCAATGCAATTAATTCACATCGATTGCATTTGTTCTGTTGCACATCTATTGTATGTACCTATTAAAGACTAAAATTTTCAGCTTTAACGCAATAATTTTTAATGAACACTAGGTACGCAAACTTTATTAGTGTAGACATGGCCCCCCTAGCATACCTAATAATATATCGCTTGGCATGTCGTCTCATATGTTGGAACCTTTTTTTTATCTTAATTTTTATGGCACTTTTGTCCGACAAGGACACGTGTTTGGAAGTGATACTTATTTTATCAATCTCTTATAGGACACAGTAAATTAGGTAGGTACTTAAGTATATTACTTTTATAATATCGACCTAGCTTTAAAAACTAAGTAGAAATTACCTTCGAGACGTCAACTTTCTTGGACATAAAATTTGAAGACATATCAGCCACTAAGGGGACTCCCTTTGTGTCTGGTATAGTATCGAACTCGACACCTGAAATTGTATTGAGTAAGTATAATAATATAGTCAGCATAAAAAGTTTTTAGCTTATTTAATTTCTCGTGATAATGTAATAAAATATAATATTATTATGTAGGTAGCTAAGTTAAGTTAAACGTACCAAATGGTCATATTTTTTACGATCTCTTTAAACTGAATTCGAAAAAATTGTCGACTGCTCTAATGTACCTACTTAAGACAAAATATCTGAGAATGATAAGAAACTATTATTGGATCTCTAGCGAAAACATGATAACTAATAATTTATTTTTACGATAACGATTAATTATCATTAACAATAATGGTTATCGTAAAGATATATTTACATAACTAACTAACTTAACAGGGGTTCCATACAGAAATACATGAACATTATTACTATTAAAATTCATTCACCCGGCCTCTCGCGGGGTGAGGTGTGATTAGAGGGAAAGGGTGACACGCACAGATAACATTATTTCCTTCATCTGTGGAAACAGCACTATCTTAAGCTCTACCCACCAACGATTTAACGAACCTTAAGAGCCCCGTTCATGGAAGCGAAATGAACGGGTCTCTTAAGGTGGATGCGACGGGTCTGCCCACGAATTTCAAATTTAATTTGGTTTTTCGCAATTTGTAAACTAATACGACAAAGTAAGCTTATATGGCACTTTAATTGCGCCAATGGCAGTATCTTCACAGGTTTATATAAAAATCTTTACTTGAAAGGGTCCAGTTTAAGAAAATAGCTATAAGTAGTAAGTATCGACTAATTTTCGTGTAACTCATGTCAAACTCCTTATTTTGACTAATTTCTTAAACTGAACATTTTCAAGTAAAGATTTTTATGTACTCCTGTGAAGATGATACTGCCATTGTCAGAATTAGAATGCCAATAAGCCTACTTTGTCGTATTAATTTACGAATTGTGAAAAACCAAATTTTTGAATTTCGCGGGCAGACCCGTCTATGCACCTTAATGGTTAAGATACTAAACACTGATTCAGATTTTTTTATAAAAAACGAATATAGAATAGAATAGAATAGAATAGATTTTTATTCAAATAAACTTTTACAAGTGCTTTTGAATCGTCAAATAATTTACCACTGGTTCGGAATGCCGTTCCTACCGAGAAGAACCAGCAAGAAACTCGGCGGTTGCTCTTTTCAATTGTGCAATTTACAATAATATTCTATACTATACAAGCAATTGCAGACCCGCGCATTGCTGGAGCGAGTCAAATCCATGCTTTTTTATCATTTACATAATCTTCGATTGTGTAATATGCTTTTGCCAGGAGCATACTTTTAATGGATTTTTTAAACTTTGGTAAAGGCAAGTCTAATATTGACTGTGGAATTTTATTATAAAATATTACACTCATTCCCACAAATGACTTTCCCACTTTTCTGAGGCGGAGCGTAGGAGTTGCGAGCTTATTACGATTTCTAGTTGGCCTGTCATGGAAATCACCGATTTTTTTGTAGCTGAGGATGTTTTGTCGTACAAAAATTATATTATTGTAAATGTATTGAGAAGCTACTGTAAGAATACCTATTTCCTTAAATTTCTCTCGTAGGGAATCGCGCGGTTTTAAATTATAAATTGCGCGTATTGCCCTTTTTTGTAAAACGAAAATTTTTCCAATATCTGCCGCTTTACCCCATAGCAAGATTCCGTAAGACATAATACTGTGAAAATAGGCAAAATATACAATTTTTGCAGTTTCCACGTCAGTTATCTGTCGAATCTTTCTAACAGCGTAAGCAGCAGAGCTGAGTTTGCCAGCAAGTGTTGATATATGGGCGTTCCATTGAAGCTTTGCATCTAAAGTTATCCCCAGGAACACGGTGGTCTCCTCTACTTTCAACATATCATTATTTATCATTAATTTTATGTTATTTGTCGTCTTGGTATTGGGCAGTGCGAATTCGACACACTTGGTTTTCTTTGCATTTAAAAGCAAATTGTTAACAGTAAACCAGTGAGTGACCTGCGATATGGCTCTATTTACATCGTCATAATTATTCTCATTTCTATCTAATTTAAAAATCAAAGACGTATCATCAGCAAATAGTACAATATCGCAAGTATTTTGGACAAAATATGGTAGATCGTTTATATATACCAAGAACATGAAGGGACCTAGGATAGAGCCTTGAGGAACACCCATTAATGAGGCTGATCCGGATGACTTCACATCATTTACACATACTGTTTGTATACGATCACTGAGATAAGACGCAATAAGACTAAGCGCAGTGTCTTTGACTCCATAATAGCTCAATTTAGCTAAGAGAGTCTCGTGCTCAACGCAGTCGAATGCTTTAGACAAATCACAGAAAATTCCAACGGCATTCTGTGAGTTCTCCCACGCATCGAATATATGCTTTAAAAGCATTGCGCCCGCATCGATTGTTGATCGTCCTTTAGTAAAACCATACTGCTCCGAGTGAAGTAATTTATTCAAGTTAAAGTGCAAGAGCAGTTGGTTGAGCATAATTTTTTCAAATATCTTGCTAAAAGTCGGCAAAATCGAAATTGGCCTGTAATTATTTGGGTCACTTTTACTGCCCGATTTGAAAAGAGGAATCAATTTACTGTATTTCATAAGATCTGGAAAGGATCCTGACTCTACGGACTTATTAAAAATTAGAGCAAGATATGGAGCAACAATATCAATAATATTGCTGATTACTTTTACTGATATCCCCCATAAGTCTCCTGTTTTTTTGTACTGTAAAGATTTGAATACCTTAATAATATCATGTGGGGTAATTTGTTCAAACTTAAATAGTACACTGCACTCAGAAACATTGCCCCTAAGAAGATTATAGGCTTCTGTTGGCGACGAGTTAAGGGAACTAGTAGTGGTAACTGGGATGTTTCGGAAAAAGTCCTCAAATGTCTTTGCAATTTCTATGTCAGAGTCAGTAATGTGATTTTTAATTTTAAGTTCCAATTTATTATTATTTTCCATTTTATGTTTCCCAGTTTCATCTGTGATGATTTCCCAAGCTGCTTTTATTTTATTATCTGAATTAATAATTTTTCGTTTTATGTGAATTGACTTAGCTTGTATGCAAACATTTCTAAATAATTTTGAATAATTTCTTACATATTGAACAAAGGCTGGAGTAAAATTATATTGCTTTTCTGCATACAAGTCAAACAGCTTATTCCTACTTTTATAAATGCCAACAGTAGCCCATTCACTAAATTTAAGATTTTTAAACAATCTTTTTTCTATGATTTTAAAAATAGAATTAAATTGGGAATTTATTAAGTTAAAAAAAGCATTATACAGTTCATCCGGACCACCCTGTGTAAGGTCAAGTGAAGGTAAGGTGAATAAAATATTATGTTTGAATTGCTTTACTTTTTTAGTAGTGACTGGCCTATACTTTACTACTTTTATTGTATTTAGTTGACAGCTGGGAACAGATATCATTTGTCCACAGTGGTCGGATCTAAGATTGGTGATAATGGATTTTTTAATAATTTTACAATCACCAAAAATGTTATCAATACAAGTAGCTGAAGTTGCAGTTACACGTGTGGGCTCAACAAAAATGTTTTCTAAATTAAAACTTTTAAATAAGTTAAGTAATCTATCTGTAAAGGAGGTGTGAAGTAAAATATCAATATTAAAGTCTCCACAAATCAATAATTTTTTTGATGACCTACATATCCGCCTCAGTGCCTCCTCCATGACGTCCTCAAACAGAGAAAAGTCACCTGAAGGAGGTCGGTATGCGCAAACTATAATATATCGCTCCAGCTCAACACAGGACAGCTCAATAGTGCGTTCGACCGAAAGATTAAGAATGTCTTTTCGTTCCTTGTAATTAATGTTGTTGCGGGTTATTATCATAGATCCTCCGCGAATAGCCTTCTTTCTTGTGAACGCACTTGACAATGAATAATTTCCAAGATTGACAATTAATTGATAACTATTGAGCCAATGCTCAGTAAGGCATAGAATATCAATATCTAATTTTTTTATATTCCATCACAATGATTACCACATTAGTGATTACGTTAACAAGTAATAATTATTTTTTTACAAAAGAATAAATTAACTTTATATATTTAATGAACTCTTTTATTTCAAGTTTGCGAAATAGTTGTTAACTTTCTATGCAACCCGTTGTTTTATTATTTAACTAATTCAAGCACCCTCTGGCTGTACAGAGCAAATTCTGATAACGTTTTGGTCCCAGCAACGCACAACTTACCGGCACACATAATATGGCGGAGCGCAGCGCAGAGCATTTTTCACAGTCAAAATATTATCGACATTGTCCTCATTGAAATAATAGGTATCTATAATTCGCGCATTCTCTGGAAGATATTCGCGTAATGTGTCACGCGAATAGTAAAATTCGCGGGCATGCTCTGCGCTGCGCTCCGCCATATTATGTGTGTACTTAAATGTAAGTATAACCAGGTCCAAAAACGTTACATTGGCATCAGATATGAGGCATCATGTCATTTTTCAAGCTATAAAATTTGACATAGATAGATGAAATCTTGTCGATTGCCCAATGTACGATTTACCTACCTACCTATTTATTATAATACAAAATATCAGAGTCCAGACTTATGCCAAAAACATCCAAGAAACCAAGAGGATGTTCACGTCGTTTCTCGATCGCAAACCGTCGAAACTTACCTACTAGCACCTACTATTCTCTTGGCGTTGGATTTACGTTAGGGACTCTAATCTGACTTCATGCAAAAGTCTAGAATAGGATAGAATAGAAACGTTTTTATTCAAATAATTGCAATATTGCAATATATTGCAATCCTGCGCATTGCTGGAGCCAGCTGCAAGTGAAATCCTACGCTCTTTTATCATCTATCACTATTACCTACCCGCATGCATTCAACATGGGTAAAATAGGTTAACTCTAACCTCTCAGTACGAAGCTAGGATCACCAAAAATAAAAGGTATCGTGACAAAAAAAACGCAGAAGTGATAAAAAATTGTTTATTACAGAAACTTATGCTTAATTAGAACAGACGCACAAAATATTTAATGTACAGTCAGCAACAAAACTAGGTTTGCAGTTTGCACGAGTCCATAGAGTCGCTTGTACTGGTGGATGCAAACCTATCTTTATTGCTGACTGCACCTATATCTTACCTAATCAAAAAAACAGGTATAAAAAAATATTATATAGTTATAGACTATACAATACTTAAACAAATCATGGAAATTCAAAATACGAGCTTTTATTTTTTGTAACAAATACCATCGTCGGTATCGGTATGCGTACCTACCTATATAAGTACTTATAATTTACTTAGCATGTTTCTTGTAAAAGTCTTTCATGTAGGTGGCCAAAGTTTGAACTTCTTCCAACGTGACTGCATTGTATGTTGAAGCACGAATTCCTCCGACGTCCCTAGAATTAGATTACCTAATAAGTTTGATCTCATAGAAACTTTGTTAAAGATAAACACGATACCAATAAAGTCACTATATAGCTTTCTTTCTACCAATGATATATACCCTAAATTATAATTTTTTGTTAACGCCTGAACGTTAGAGCCATGTACAATCGTGAATCTCTGCGTATTTATTTTCTTGTTATCAGTAAAGGCTGCAGTAGTTTCTTCGTCAGAATCCATTTTGTTATTGGCGATACAAAACGATAACGTTATCACGTGACGTATGTGCGATGCATTATAGCGATCAGCGTTCACGTAGTCGCGGCGTCATACATAGGTAATACGTTCAACGAACTTCTACGCTCCAACATAGCATTTCTAAGAGCTCATTCACACGAGCATTTCAGCAGAAATGCTAGTCTGAATGGGCTCTTAGCTTGAGGCACTAGTTGATGTTGTTTAGTACTAGAGTCGTAACCTAGGTAGACTTATTAAGTTCTGAAGTTACCTGTGTCCTTTAAGTTGAATTAGGTTTAAGGCTTCAGCGCCCTTTAAGAATTCCTTTTCAAGTCCATCATCGCCGGTTGCAGAGCCAATCCGGAACGGGATATTCATTTTACTTCTTACTTTCTCAGCGACTGGTGCGTAGTAAAACCCATTTGAATCTTTGATAATATTATAAATTAGGGAAGATTTCTTCGTGGCCAATTCAGCCATTTTATTTAAACCTCCCTTTCTTTCGATCCATTGCAAAACTCTTCCCATTACTAAAATTCTGAAATGTAGAAAGTTTCTAAATTACTTAAGTAAGTATATCAAATCATTAAATTACTTTTGAAGTGTTTTATTAAGAAGTAAAATATTAATCTTGGGCACACAAAACGCACGCCAATAACAATAATAATGGCTCCTAGAAATAGTAATGCCAGAAAATTATAGAGTTATTGAGATTTTATATCTGATCTGAAGGCGATACTGTTGAGTACGCATAAGATCTGCGCTGCTATAGGTATATATAAGTACAGTCTTGTATAGTTACTATCAAGTCTGAAGTGTGATCTTCTACGTATTCTTTGTATTAGGTATACATATGAACCGTAGGTATACGTGCGTGTAAGTATTTAGTGTATTGGTATGCCGACGTGACTGCAGTTGCCGTCGCGCCTTGTGTGCGTCCAATCCTTTATGAAAAATGTTATTTCGAAAAGCAGACTTACGCAAACATAGGTGGCGTGTTGAGAATAGAGTCTGCTTTAGCATTAACAGTCCAATCAAGAATGGATGGACAGATTGGAAGGGCTTGATTGAGGAGATCCTCTCTTACTATTACAAGCACTACGCCAGCGGTACCGATGTTCTTCTGAGCTCCACCATATATCACGCCGAACTATAAAATAATTTAGAACTATTTAGCCTGATACCTACCTACTTAAGTTTAGTAATTCAGAGCTGGTCATTTGTTAATTGTTACAGTAGGTAGGTAGATGACCTATGTTGCTGGAAATCTGCCGCATCCAAACCTATCAAAATCGTCTTTGAATTTTTATTGAATGTGCAGTATGCCAAGCAACTGTTCAATGCAATTAATTCACATCGATTGCATTTGTTCTGTTGCACATCTATTGTATGTACCTATTAAAGACTAAAATTTTCAGCTTTAACGCAATAATTTTTAATGAACACTAGGTACGCAAACTTTATTAGTGTAGACATGGCCCCCCTAGCATACCTAATAATATATCGCTTGGCATGTCGTCTCATATGTTGGAACCTTTTTTTTATCTTAATTTTTATGGCACTTTTGTCCGACAAGGACACGTGTTTGGAAGTGATACTTATTTTATCAATCTCTTATAGGACACAGTAAATTAGGTAGGTACTTAAGTATATTACTTTTATAATATCGACCTAGCTTTAAAAACTAAGTAGAAATTACCTTCGAGACGTCAACTTTCTTGGACATAAAATTTGAAGACATATCAGCCACTAAGGGGACTCCCTTTGTGTCTGGTATAGTATCGAACTCGACACCTGAAATTGTATTGAGTAAGTATAATAATATAGTCAGCATAAAAAGTTTTTAGCTTATTTAATTTCTCGTGATAATGTAATAAAATATAATATTATTATGTAGGTAGCTAAGTTAAGTTAAACGTACCAAATGGTCATATTTTTTACGATCTCTTTAAACTGAATTCGAAAAAATTGTCGACTGCTCTAATGTACCTACTTAAGACAAAATATCTGAGAATGATAAGAAACTATTATTGGATCTCTAGCGAAAACATGATAACTAATAATTTATTTTTACGATAACGATTAATTATCATTAACAATAATGGTTATCGTAAAGATATATTTACATAACTAACTAACTTAACAGGGGTTCCATACAGAAATACATGAACATTATTACTATTAAAATTCATTCACCCGGCCTCTCGCGGGGTGAGGTGTGATTAGAGGGAAAGGGTGACACGCACAGATAACATTATTTCCTTCATCTGTGGAAACAGCACTATCTTAAGCTCTACCCACCAACGATTTAACGAACCTTAAGAGCCCCGTTCATGGAAGCGAAATGAACGGGTCTCTTAAGGTGGATGCGACGGGTCTGCCCACGAATTTCAAATTTAATTTGGTTTTTCGCAATTTGTAAACTAATACGACAAAGTAAGCTTATATGGCACTTTAATTGCGCCAATGGCAGTATCTTCACAGGTTTATATAAAAATCTTTACTTGAAAGGGTCCAGTTTAAGAAAATAGCTATAAGTAGTAAGTATCGACTAATTTTCGTGTAACTCATGTCAAACTCCTTATTTTGACTAATTTCTTAAACTGAACATTTTCAAGTAAAGATTTTTATGTACTCCTGTGAAGATGATACTGCCATTGTCAGAATTAGAATGCCAATAAGCCTACTTTGTCGTATTAATTTACGAATTGTGAAAAACCAAATTTTTGAATTTCGCGGGCAGACCCGTCTATGCACCTTAATGGTTAAGATACTAAACACTGATTCAGATTTTTTTATAAAAAACGAATATAGAATAGAATAGAATAGAATAGATTTTTATTCAAATAAACTTTTACAAGTGCTTTTGAATCGTCAAATAATTTACCACTGGTTCGGAATGCCGTTCCTACCGAGAAGAACCAGCAAGAAACTCGGCGGTTGCTCTTTTCAATTGTGCAATTTACAATAATATTCTATACTATACAAGCAATTGCAGACCCGCGCATTGCTGGAGCGAGTCAAATCCATGCTTTTTTATCATTTACATAATCTTCGATTGTGTAATATGCTTTTGCCAGGAGCATACTTTTAATGGATTTTTTAAACTTTGGTAAAGGCAAGTCTAATATTGACTGTGGAATTTTATTATAAAATATTACACTCATTCCCACAAATGACTTTCCCACTTTTCTGAGGCGGAGCGTAGGAGTTGCGAGCTTATTACGATTTCTAGTTGGCCTGTCATGGAAATCACCGATTTTTTTGTAGCTGAGGATGTTTTGTCGTACAAAAATTATATTATTGTAAATGTATTGAGAAGCTACTGTAAGAATACCTATTTCCTTAAATTTCTCTCGTAGGGAATCGCGCGGTTTTAAATTATAAATTGCGCGTATTGCCCTTTTTTGTAAAACGAAAATTTTTCCAATATCTGCCGCTTTACCCCATAGCAAGATTCCGTAAGACATAATACTGTGAAAATAGGCAAAATATACAATTTTTGCAGTTTCCACGTCAGTTATCTGTCGAATCTTTCTAACAGCGTAAGCAGCAGAGCTGAGTTTGCCAGCAAGTGTTGATATATGGGCGTTCCATTGAAGCTTTGCATCTAAAGTTATCCCCAGGAACACGGTGGTCTCCTCTACTTTCAACATATCATTATTTATCATTAATTTTATGTTATTTGTCGTCTTGGTATTGGGCAGTGCGAATTCGACACACTTGGTTTTCTTTGCATTTAAAAGCAAATTGTTAACAGTAAACCAGTGAGTGACCTGCGATATGGCTCTATTTACATCGTCATAATTATTCTCATTTCTATCTAATTTAAAAATCAAAGACGTATCATCAGCAAATAGTACAATATCGCAAGTATTTTGGACAAAATATGGTAGATCGTTTATATATACCAAGAACATGAAGGGACCTAGGATAGAGCCTTGAGGAACACCCATTAATGAGGCTGATCCGGATGACTTCACATCATTTACACATACTGTTTGTATACGATCACTGAGATAAGACGCAATAAGACTAAGCGCAGTGTCTTTGACTCCATAATAGCTCAATTTAGCTAAGAGAGTCTCGTGCTCAACGCAGTCGAATGCTTTAGACAAATCACAGAAAATTCCAACGGCATTCTGTGAGTTCTCCCACGCATCGAATATATGCTTTAAAAGCATTGCGCCCGCATCGATTGTTGATCGTCCTTTAGTAAAACCATACTGCTCCGAGTGAAGTAATTTATTCAAGTTAAAGTGCAAGAGCAGTTGGTTGAGCATAATTTTTTCAAATATCTTGCTAAAAGTCGGCAAAATCGAAATTGGCCTGTAATTATTTGGGTCACTTTTACTGCCCGATTTGAAAAGAGGAATCAATTTACTGTATTTCATAAGATCTGGAAAGGATCCTGACTCTACGGACTTATTAAAAATTAGAGCAAGATATGGAGCAACAATATCAATAATATTGCTGATTACTTTTACTGATATCCCCCATAAGTCTCCTGTTTTTTTGTACTGTAAAGATTTGAATACCTTAATAATATCATGTGGGGTAATTTGTTCAAACTTAAATAGTACACTGCACTCAGAAACATTGCCCCTAAGAAGATTATAGGCTTCTGTTGGCGACGAGTTAAGGGAACTAGTAGTGGTAACTGGGATGTTTCGGAAAAAGTCCTCAAATGTCTTTGCAATTTCTATGTCAGAGTCAGTAATGTGATTTTTAATTTTAAGTTCCAATTTATTATTATTTTCCATTTTATGTTTCCCAGTTTCATCTGTGATGATTTCCCAAGCTGCTTTTATTTTATTATCTGAATTAATAATTTTTCGTTTTATGTGAATTGACTTAGCTTGTATGCAAACATTTCTAAATAATTTTGAATAATTTCTTACATATTGAACAAAGGCTGGAGTAAAATTATATTGCTTTTCTGCATACAAGTCAAACAGCTTATTCCTACTTTTATAAATGCCAACAGTAGCCCATTCACTAAATTTAAGATTTTTAAACAATCTTTTTTCTATGATTTTAAAAATAGAATTAAATTGGGAATTTATTAAGTTAAAAAAAGCATTATACAGTTCATCCGGACCACCCTGTGTAAGGTCAAGTGAAGGTAAGGTGAATAAAATATTATGTTTGAATTGCTTTACTTTTTTAGTAGTGACTGGCCTATACTTTACTACTTTTATTGTATTTAGTTGACAGCTGGGAACAGATATCATTTGTCCACAGTGGTCGGATCTAAGATTGGTGATAATGGATTTTTTAATAATTTTACAATCACCAAAAATGTTATCAATACAAGTAGCTGAAGTTGCAGTTACACGTGTGGGCTCAACAAAAATGTTTTCTAAATTAAAACTTTTAAATAAGTTAAGTAATCTATCTGTAAAGGAGGTGTGAAGTAAAATATCAATATTAAAGTCTCCACAAATCAATAATTTTTTTGATGACCTACATATCCGCCTCAGTGCCTCCTCCATGACGTCCTCAAACAGAGAAAAGTCACCTGAAGGAGGTCGGTATGCGCAAACTATAATATATCGCTCCAGCTCAACACAGGACAGCTCAATAGTGCGTTCGACCGAAAGATTAAGAATGTCTTTTCGTTCCTTGTAATTAATGTTGTTGCGGGTTATTATCATAGATCCTCCGCGAATAGCCTTCTTTCTTGTGAACGCACTTGACAATGAATAATTTCCAAGATTGACAATTAATTGATAACTATTGAGCCAATGCTCAGTAAGGCATAGAATATCAATATCTAATTTTTTTATAAAAAGTTCAATTTCATATTCTTTTCCAGACAAGCCCTGTATATTTTGGTGTACAAGATTAATAATACAGTGCTTGTCTGTTGTATCACTACTTAGTTTTAAATTTTGGCTATCTTTGCCGGTGAGGCTCTGTATGTTTTGATGTACAGTATTCATTTTACAGAGCTCCTCCGTTGTCTTACTATCTAGTTTAAACAAGCAATAGGGTCCCTAATAGTACATAAACTATTGCTTGAGTCAATAATAGAAATATTAGTACTAGAAGTACTCGAGTCAATACAAAGAATATTAGTACTAGAAGTACAGTTTGTAAAAGTGTCAAAAGACTTAGTTACAACACTTGTAACTGGCTCCTTTAAATTATATGCTAATAGTGACGCTATCCTTGTCTTACATTTTCTCGGAAGATACATACTATCACCGATCAATTGAAACTTAGAAGTAAACTTATTTGTATCAAAGTAAAATAAAGTGTCACTATGACAGTTTGTCAAGTTATACAGTTTTAAGTTCAATCTGTATATATAATTGTTTTGTTTTTTACTTAGTGTGCTAGAGTAAGGAAAAGCACACATAATAAATTTACAGTTCGTCTTGGAATGTAATTCCAGTAATTTTCCAAAACATTTTGATATGTCATAATTTTTGACCCTTAAACCGTCCCCAAACAATATAATAATGTTTGTGTTGCTGTCCAAATTTTCTTCCTTTAAACTATCAATTAAGTAGTCCAAACTAGCCCCCGGTGAACATCTATTAATCACTGAGTGTTGAACATGGTAGCTCAAAAGGGATCCAAACTCACTACCTAACTTATCCGATATGATTATAGTTTGTCTCTTAGGTTTCAAAGAAAGATTTGCATCCAAAGATGAAGGCATTTCTACATTACTTGGTGTACATTGCCCCGGACTAGTATCCAAATTGTCCGTAAGCAATATACTATTACTATGATTGTCAACCATAGCCACACCTTGAGTATAAAAAATACTCCTTTCAATACAAATCACAGTTTCAATTAGGAATTTCGCTTTCTGCAGGAAAGTAATTTGTCCCTTTCGGGGTACAAAAAAGCCTTTGAACGATTTTATCGCGAGTAGAAAATTGCCACGTACCATGAATCGTCTCATTTGTACAAATGTAAACGTATGAGGCGTTGGGATCAAGATTCCAAGTCGACTGGTCCGGAATATCCACATAGCGATCCGTGGGAGGTAGTACCATATTCACTTTGCCGTACTTCTTTGCCTCCTTTGCTGCTTTTGCGGACCATGCTCCTTGAAAATTTAAAGACAATAAGTATAAATCAATTTAAATCTGTGACATGAATCCTTATTTCAACAATAAATAGGTGCTTTAAAGAAAGCCTCTCTCCTCTCTCTCCTGAACATGCTCCGGTGTAGTTCTTGAAGGTTATATTAGTAGTGACTGTTGATGTGTATTGCTTCATCATCATCATGATCAACCCATCGCCGGCCAACTACTGAGCATAAGTACAAAATATAGCTCACTATATTTGTAGCTCATTGAGAGCGCAGATAATATAAATCCTCTTGTCGAACCTCAAGAAAGATTAGATTGTGAATATTAGGTACCTAAGTATCTTTTGTGAGTGAATACCCTTTACAATGATGGATAATAACATAATACATACAACAATATATGAGGTCATAATGGTAACAAAATCTTTTCCTTCCTCAACAATATAAAATGAACAGTGCAAATGATACTCGCCAGTAGGTACATTTATGATAACAAACATTAGAGCAAAATTCAGAAAAACCGTGACGCCTAGATGTCATCATCGTCATCATCATCTTTAATCGAGACATCCACTGCTGGACATAGGGACTTCCCCACTGCTGGACATAGGGACTTCCACACGTCACGGTCTTGTGCCATCTGAATCCTGCTGCTCCCTGCGACTCGCCTGATGTCGTCCGTCCACCTAGTGGGAGGGTCTTCCAAAGCCGCGCCTTTCGCTGTGAGATTGCCATTTCACCTCTTTGGGACCCCAAGGTCTATCGGTTTTTCGAACTATGTGCCCTGCCCATTGCCCATTGCCACTTCAGAGTCGCCACCCGCTGAAGTAACCGACAAAGCTCCTTTCTCCTGCTCCTCCTGCTATTCCTCCTTACTTTCTCCTGTGTAACTTCTTATTTCTGATTTGGTCAGGTAGAGTAAATTGAAGCTCTCTCCCTCACTCGCTGAGTGACTCTGAGCTTCCTTATAAGGCCCATAGTGACCATGTCTCGGATCCATATGTCATCAACATCAGGTGCATGTTGTCAGTAATGACATATAGACGCCTACCTAAAGGTCAAAATGTACCTAACCTTATGACCATGCTAGGTTTAGTTGTACAGTTAAAGGTGGCTGAACGTACCAGTTGAGTGGATACTTAGGCTATATAATCACAAAATAAACAATAAACACCTGTTACTACGTAATCAGCCGTTCCAGTTCTAGAGATCAAGTTAAGTGGCACTGCAGCAAACTGACCCTGCCCACCGCCGGATAAGAGGAGAATTTTGTAGTTACTCGGGACATCCCTAAAATTATAGGTTCAAGTTATAATAATTAAATGACAGGATGTTTATAATACCTAGTTTGAAAGAAAGTCAGAAGATATCTTACAGACATCGAGTAAAAAAATCGGCCAAACATGACTCCCACGCAAAGGTCGTACAAGATGTAAGACTTTTTAAATGGGTACTAGGATTTTTAATTTTCGTGGCGCCCATTTTGAAATTTTTATTAAGTATTTGTTGTTATGTCGGCAATAGAAATACATTATTTAAGTACCTATGTGAAAGTTTTAACTCTCTACTTATTACAACGGTTCACGAGATAGCTAGATACTGCCCGCGGACAGACAGGCGTACGGACGGACGGACGGACGGACGGACGGATGGACGGACGGACGGACGGACGGATGGACAGACGGACTGACAGCGAGGCTTAGTAAAGACCAACATAAACTATTATAACTTCATCAAAATATTGCAGGTACCTATTTACTCGTATATTATCGTATTTGATACCCAATAATGAATCCCAATTTACGAAGAAAATAACGATTTCCCGTATTTAAGCGTGAAGTAGGTAGGTACTTAGTTATAAGTAAGATAAATACATATGTTATTATTAAGTTGTAACTTAAGCACTTAAGCGTCTAATGATGATGTCCATGAAGTCCTTCTTAAAAGTTTATGAAATTATCTTGTAAAGTGACAAAAAAATATAATTTTTTTAAAGTTAGGTAGGTAGGTAGATTATCTAACTACTTCAGAATTACACCTATACATTGATAAGAATAATTTTATCGGTCAAATTCGCTCGATAGTACCAACGTACCTATAAAACAATCGTGTCATCGTTCTTACGGCGTTGAATTAATCTGAATAAATAAAAATTAATAATTTGCTTTTTGAGCCAGAATAATAGGTAAAAGCAATTAAAAGTAATTAATTAATTACTAATCTCTGCTAAATTGAAAAAAATTGCCCAAATAATAATAAAATTTAGGTAGGTACTATTAGTGGTTTTACTAACATAGCTATAAAGCTTGACAAATGGACAGAATATTTTCAAAATCTCACAGGAGATGGAGGAAGCTCAATAAAGCTCAATCTTAAAATCATCCCTCATTCTGATGCTCCGTCATATTTTTTTTTAATGTGAAGTGTTTTAAAGTTTAGGACCAAAAAACTCATCCATGATTACCATTAGACTATTACTTAAAGTTACAAAGTACCTAGACTACGAAACCTACGACTTATTTTTGTTTATTCAAATAAAAAAAGATAATAAAGTTATCAGCAAGTCCCAGTGTAAGTTCTTTAAACCCATTGACCTTCAATAAGAAATTGGGTACTATACCTACTTCGCTTAAATAAAGTATCTTTCTGACTTATCTCCGCTAATTAGTTATTGATATAAGTATATCAAAATGAAGTTAAGCCCAGTTTATTTAATGATTTGGAAATTACAATTAAGTTACACACAAGATCACAATATAAGGGAACTATTTAGGTGGGTAAGTTTAAGGTTAAAACTAAGAATATTAACATTTTCAGCAGCTGCTGCATTAGTAACTTACATTAACCTCCTGACAACATCTTGGACTTCTTTATTCAGCTTAAAATAAGTCTGGGACCGATGACTTGTCTCCAATAAGCTGATTCCTGTTCCATCGAAGTTAGTAAATTCATCCTTTAGTATGTCATACACCTAAAGTTAAACTGTCTTTTAATAATAAGAACTTCAAAATTAATAACAAAATTGTATTAAATTTCTTGTAGGGTTTATAGTAAACTTACTTCTTCTGGCAATTTGGCCGGTCCAGCGCCGAAATTATGTATTTTGCCCATTTTCTCCTTAATTATATTTGTAAAATCGGTGAACACAAGTGCGCGTACTAAGTTATCGTCCCCAACTGGTTTGTCGCTTGCGGTTTCGCGTTTGATTAACTCGTGAGTCGCGACTCGGTATAAATTATCTCGATTCGTAAAGAGAATAGACTGTACCGTGTGCGATTGTGCCGTGTGCGTCTTGTGACGATGCTATTATGATTATGCATATAATTTTTTATTTTACTATTACATAAGCCAATTACTTAGTGTCGGGCACATAACCTTATCTATCTATAAGTAGGGTAGGTACGTTATAAAAAAAACTAGTCCTGATTGATAATACCTGTCAACGCGCAACGCCCTAGTTTTAACTGCTGAGGCACAGAAAATAATACGGGCATCCTATTTAGGTTTTCGGTTAAGAATATATAAGTACCTATATAAGTAGGAGCCAACGTGTGTATCAGGATTTTTATAAATTCCACCCCAGGCTAAATAGGGGTAGGTAGGGTAAGTAATTAAATACCTATCCATGGAATTTTGAAGTTTCCGGTTAAAATGATGAAATACCTACCTACGTGTCAGGATTTTTGACTCCCTGGGCGATTTCAAGATTCCACCCTGGGGAAGAAGGCTGCCGGAGCGAGTGACGGATCAGTTATTGATTTATCCACTAAAACTGTGGATTTATCATTGCAACTCCAAATTCTATGGAATTGGTTATCGTCCTATCAAGTTTGCATCCACTGCGGCATATAGGTCTTCCCAAAAGCATGCCACTCAATACATACGGTCCTCTGCCCTCCTCATCCACCCACTTCTCGCCACCTTCTTGGTCGAGACTCGTCCGGTGTGGTACGCCGTCCAGCGGTCTGGAGTTAAGGGCGAAGCGACCGGCCTGCCCGCGAAGTTCAAATTTAATTTGGTTTTTCGCTATTTATCGACTAAATGAGTCGATACTTTAATTAATTTCTTAAACTGGACCTTTTCAAGTAAAGATTTTTATATCAACCTGTGAGGATGATACTGCCACTGTCGGAATCAGAATGCCATAAGCCTACGTTGTCGTATTAGTTTACAAATTGCGAAAAACCAAATTAAATTTGAATTTCGCGGGCAAGCCGGTCTCATGCCCCTTAAAATCGGAACTAACGCCGCCATTTTGTGAAGTGTCACATTTTTCCCTTGTATGTAGTGTTGCTAAGTAAAAACCTGAATTTCACTGTTTTTTTAATGTTACATATAGCCATTCAAAAAAAAAATTTAAAATGTTTTTATCATTTAGACTTTTAAAAGTACTTTTGAATCATGAAAACCATCTACCACTGGTTTGGAATGCCTTTGCTACCGAAAAGAACCTTTCATGTAGTACACAACTTCACGATATATCCTAAAAATAAATAGTTACAGCCTGTGTTTGCATCTTATAGGTATATTTAGCACTAGGTAAGTATAGTATTTGAGCAGGTAAACATGATAGGTTGCAAGTCCATGGCCAATCACTGGTTTTTATTTTTTCCTCTATGTGGAAATAAGGACGGTTTTCGAAATCTCTTATTTTGTTAAAATTAGATAAAACTTTCTCGATTTTAAACATTAACATTTCCAACATACTCCTTAAAATTGAGATTCTGATTGCTGGCAGCCTTTGTTCTACGACTACGCCTGTCAATGTCATTCAAACTGTGCCAAAAGATCCTTGTCGCACTGTAAGTTAGACATTTAACTCAGCACTATGGAACAATAGTAATAAAATGGACAAAATATTAAATTGTTTATTCTTTTGAGAGTTATGATATAAATAAAAATGTAAGAAAACAATGACTTTAATAAATAATATGGGGTTATAGATTTTTTCGATTCGATTTACCCTATAGATAAAAAAAGTGTTTTTTTTAATTTCATTATAAAACCTGACCAGCAAATAAAAAACTTGCTGTGGGGGCACCAATGGGGGGGCACCACTAGTATATGGTCTATGGTCACTAAGTACCCATATTATGGTCTTATATAAATTAGTTCCAGGGGTTTTCCCTGGAACTAATTTATGGGCGCCCTGCATGCTGCGTGCCCTATGACATGGTATTTAATTTAGTTCCTATAGAAACTAAGGGAAAACCAAAATCGTAAGTAGAAACACTGAATTACCCACAGACTATGTACTCTTGAAGTACCTCTTCTGACTTCTCAGTTCTCACCATGTACGTATCTGTCATCCGATATCTCACTCTTTGCTCTTCTTGTCTTTGAGTTTGGCCTTAATGTACTCTGTGGCCTTTGCAGTGTTGCCAGACGTACGAGAAATCTCGTACGGTTACGAGATTTAGCAGTCCCTGTACGAGATACGAGAAAAATAAAATCTCGTACACTTTTGTACGAGATTTTAACAATGATAACTGCTTGCGCCATGTTTTCTAGCCAAAATAAAAAAATAACAGATCGACTAAGCCCATCACTAGATTCATTACATCAACCTAGTATAATAACCTATATAGTCAATACTCAATAGTACCTATTAAAGTGTCTATTAATTAGATGGCGAATTAATTACTGTACTATTCGATTCATTTGAAAGCCCCGCCTTCAAGGAATGAATATACCTACTCTTTGAGCCTCAATAGCTCGACTGAAAACCTGAATAGACTGAAAACCGAAAGGTCGACGGTTCAAACCCGGCCCGTTGCACTATTGTCATACCTACTCCTAACACAAGTCTGACGCTTATGTAGTTGGAGAGGAAAGGAGAATATTAGTCATTTAACATGGCTAATTTTCTTTATAAAAAAGAAAAAAAATCGAAAGCTAGTAGGTCCCACAAATCGCTACTGCGCTGGAACCATGTTTCATTAACATCGAAATGACGTCATTTTTACGTCAGCCGAAAAAAAATATAAAAATAGGTATACCATCAGCTCGAAACTTTAGTCTAGTGCTGACATCACTAAAACGGTGGCCACGCGCATTAGCGATTTGCGGGACTGTGTAAAATGCAGATATAAGGAGTTTTTTAAATTTTAAACTATAATCTTCATTAAAAATGTTGTACGAGATTATGTTCCGAAAGTACGAGATATTTGACATCCATGGTACGAGAAAACACTTTCGACATCTAGCAACACTGGGCCTTTGCATGCAGATTGCAGAACGCAGAATATTCGATTTTTTTGAGCGTGATGTGAACTTGTGAATCAAATCCTGTGAATTAATGTAATTTGTTCATGTTACTTTTCTTTACAACTGAAATATCATTGAATATTGATGTAGTGCCGGCATTCCAACGTTAAATCACAAAGTTATTATAAGGATTTTAAGGACTTTATCTTCTAAATACTTGGCTTGTTTTTTATAAAGGATATGCCTCCGGTAAAGGATGATTTGAGAGAAATTAGTTGTTTAGACATAATATCTGAAAAGAGTCCTTCAAAAGGCACTGTTCTTGTAGATGTGAGAGCATGTAATAAGCCCGCCGCTAAGGTAAGTACCTCACCACTAAAAACTCAAAATATACCACGATTTTCGTATACAAATATATCGAGTAATCAGTAATCACTAAAAACTTATATCTAGTTTAATATTTTGTACTTCTAAATGTATTGAAAATGTGTATTTGCAAAAATAGATAAGCAGAAAGAGAAAATATATCCATTAATCATCCGGTTTCTAAGTACGATAAGTTATTTTGTTAAGTACATAAATCAAAAATAAGAGAAGGTTCACTCCCTGCCTAATATTAAGTAAATGTCTGGGTATGATTTCATTTTCAAAGTAAAATGTCTAAATAGTTTTGTACCTAGTAGCTGATACCTGCAACTGTCGATTTAGATTTTTAGATCCTGTTGAAATTTTCCAAAATCTATTTTTAATCCCTTTTTACATTAACTGTCTAATTAAGTAAGTAAATAGCAAAATTCCATGCAAATTAAAAACTTTCTAGATCCATAGATTTATGCTATACCTACCTATGTGTCAGTCAGTTAGTTTCTCCGTTTACTTTGGTATATACTTTAAAAAGATAGTTGCAATCTGTGTTCATCTGTGTATTTGAATAAAATTTTTATTGCCCAAAATTAATATTCAATCTATCTGTAATCTGTCATGAAGTAAGATAAGATTGTCTCCTATCAAAATAAAAAGGGTTTAAGCTGTAGTCCAATATGCTGGCAAGATGCATCTTGGCAGACTACACACCTTTCAGAAAGTAGAGCCATCTAAGGTGTGCAGATCTTTTCTTTCATCATTAAAGCAAGTGATATCTAATTGCTTCAAATGCAAATAACTCGGAAAACAGTAACTAAGGTACATGTCTGGGCTAGAACTCGAATAGGAGGCAGACATCTTAATCACAAGGCTATCACTACATAACTTAGTACTAGTTTTTTTTTTTAATAAAAAATAGGGAGCAGGCGAGTCACCTGATGTTAAGTGATTACGCCAGTGAACATTTGCAGCAACCTGAGGAACCGCCAATGTGTTGCAGGCACTTCAGGAATTTGGTGGTTCGCCCCTTGTATAACCCAATGCTGTAATCTAGTGGGAACACCGCAGACAGGAATTGATTCCAAACTTTGCATGTGTGTGGAAAAAGAACCTGACACAACGGGCATATAATAGTTACAACTGAAATAAAAATTCCTAAGTAATTAGCAATAATGATAATAAATAATAAAACTAATAAGTTATCTAGACATGCTTTTTATAAAAGAAATTGCGAAAAGCATACTTATTGTGTTAATAATTAGGAATGCCAATTATTCTTAGAAACAAGTTTGCTTTGTGTAATAGTATTGTGAAGCAGTCTGTTACATAAGCAACCTAACAATTATGCCTATCTGTAAGAAATTACTCCATTTGTAATGCTTTAGGAGTTAACCTAGCAATGATTAGCAAGTACTTTTGAATCATCTACCCACTGGTTCAGAATGCCTTTTCTACTGAGAAGAGCTAGCAAAGAACTTAGGGCTTACCCTTTTCAAAGATTTTTAGGATTCCGTACCTCAACAGGAAAAACAGAACCCTTATAGGATCACTTTGTTGTCTGTCTGTCTGTCCATCTCTCCATCTGTCGTGTCTGTCAAGAGAATGTATAGGGTACTTCCCGTTGACCTAGAATCATGAAATTTGGCAGGTAGGGTAGGGTAAAATACCTATTGTCAAGATTAAGTTTAACTAAGAGTGGCGGTAGCCTAGGGTTAAGACGTGGGCCTCCTACACAGGAGTTCGTTTTCGGGTGTCATGCATGTATATTAAGCAATTAAATATCACGACGAAGGAAAACATCTGTAAATAAACCTGCATGCTTGAGAGTTTTGTATAATGTTCTCAAAAGTATGTGAAGTCTGCCAATCAGCAATGGGCCAGTATGGTGGACTTTGGCCTAAACCCTTAACATTCTGAGGGGAGACCCATGCTTAGTAGTGAGCCAGCGATGGGTTGATCATTATGATGATGATGTGTTCAACTAATGTTTATACTCCAACGGGACATAGGCTACAGCCCAGCTCTTAAGCTTGCATAGGAATGCAGGATCAACTTAATAATACACAGGCGAATAATTTTATCGGTGTTGTATTCCTCATTGCCGGGAATCATGACCCCTTCCCATTAATCACATAAAGGTAATAGTTTTCTTGGGTTAATAATGAGTTAAGTTCCCAGATCCCCTCACATAACTCTACTAAGAAAATGAGATTTTGACTCTTAGGTTTTACAATAAAATTATTATCAGTTGTTAATCATAATAACCAGGACTTAGAAAAGTCATGTATGCATATTATTTTAACTCTATATTATCTACTGTTTTAAATTATATTTCTTTTTTTTTCAAGTAGTTTTTTTAATTATATTTTTATATTCTAGCTGGAATAATTTTTATAGCTAGAACACCTTTTAGAAATTCTCGGAATATTTACACAATAATTATTAAGTACTTAGTTTGTTAAAACAAAAATGTCTTACATAATATTTCAGTACTGAATTTTTACTATGACCATTCAGTTCAAAGCATTATACATTAAAAAGTAAGTATTATAATTAGTCAATAATCATAAAAGATCTCTAAACAACTAGTAATTATTTTGAATGACTTTCGAACTCGAAAAAAAGAGTAAAATTTTACATTGGGCATAAAATTTGCATACATTTTTGAAAGTAATAATTCAAACGTTTATTACATAAAACATGCGTTGCATAACAAAAATGTTTTGGGTAAATTGTACTTAATTGATATACTGTCTATCGCTACATCGTACAATGGATATCTTTTCTCCCAGCATCACTGACTACATAGTAGTTACATTTCACTTTTTTTTCGCTTGCCGCTCAAGGCACGCGTCTGCGCCGTCGCTGTCATAATCACACACGAATAAAATAGTTTTGAATTGCTTAAGTGTTCACTCGTCATGTAGAAGCATTACGTATTGTTACTCTTAATTTGCACAATTTCGTTTTATGCAGCTCTCTTATGTTATGTCCTATCATTTGTTTTTTTGTTCTTTGAAATTTTTCAGTGTTTGTTTCGCAGCTCGTGATGTTGTGGGCGCCTAAATTTTCAGTTCCTTGTTTACATAATTATGTATTGTAAAATGCACAAACTGTGTTCATAGTTTTTGGAGAGTGAATCTTATGTAGTGCATGTCTTGAAGTTGCACCAGAGTAGTGGAGACGAGATGACTAATTCACAGGTACAGGTCCTTCTTATTTTATTTTTAATTTTGCATGTTACATTTTTTAAGTGTGTTTGCTCTTCAAACTTAGTTATTTCAATTTGCCTTGCAAGTGTGGTAAGTAATTTGATAACTAAGGTTGCGGCGCAATTTTTAAACCCGAGCTGTAGACAAGGGTTTTAAAAGCGCTGTAAATTAATTACTAAGGAACACGTCTTGTTGTAATATTTTCTACATTTTTCAATACATAAAAAATATTATTCAATCAACCCTTTAATGCCTGGCACTAAAGGCTGAAAGAAAAAATTTACCATACAGTCTAATAGTCTACTTTAAAGTTTAGACAATGGGGAAATTAGAGCCACTTTATGAACAAATGCATTGAAAAAACAATAATCGAAAAATGGATTGAACTATAGGTACTATCAAGGCTTAGGAAACTATCTTCACTGTTTTTAACCCCCAACCCAAAAAGAGGGGTGTTATAAGTTTGACGTGTGTATCTGTGTATCTGTGTATCTGTCTGTGGCATCGTAGCGCCTAAACGAATGAACCGATTTTAATTTACTTTTTTTTGTTTGAAAGGTGGCTTGATCGAGAGTGTTCTTAGCTATAATCCAAAAAAAATTGGTTCAGCCGTTTAAGAGTTATCAGCTCTTTTCTAGTTTTCTTGTAGAAAAGAAGGTTAGATAACCGTTAGGTTCATAATATTATGTCAATTGACAAATGTCAAGCTGTCAAGATGGACGTTGCCTAAATACATAATTATTTATTTGAAAATGATGTTTTGGAAAACTCAGATACTTTAGATCGTAGGCGCGGAATGGTCCAAGAAAATCAGTTCAGTTTGAAAGTTATCAGGTCTTTTCGGTCTTTTTTAGTTACTGTAACCTTCACTTGTCGGGGGTGTTATAAATTTTTAATTTACACTTGTATATTATTACCTTGATACACCGCGTATTACTGAGCCGATGTTGGTAAAACATGATGACATTTCTACTTCCCTCAGTAATATCGTTCCGTCAAAAAAATCGTTTCAGTAGACTTTGCCTTGCCTAATAAAAATAATGATTTAAAAAAGGGTGTTAAAACTTAAAATAAAAGAGATCCCTGGATCGTCTCGTTCAAAGAACTTACAAATTAATCGCATTGATAAACACTTCGTCACTTTTACTCTTTGAAGTTTCTACACGTTTTTCGATGTCTATGAGAAAAATATTTGAACAATAGTGTAAATTATCACACCTCGACTTGCGTGTTTATGTACCGACCTATCCGTAAATGCGAGTTTCTATGTATGACAGATTTTTTAGAATCCTAATAATTATAAATAAGGTTTATAAAACTTTGATTCCATTGATCGCTTGCTTTATAAGGATATTTTATCCCCCTTTGGCCATGCCCCTGTTTAACGGGGAGAGCAGTAATCGAATTAAATTAAAAATTCTTCCCATTTTCCCTGTACTCTGAAATAAAATATCTGCAATCTACATAATTAGAAATTATGCCCTATATCCCCATTGGCGAAGGAAGCCGAAGAATGACAAATTTTTATAAATGGGCTACGCCAGAAGACTCGCTTCCCCTTCATTCAGCTTCACCTACTCAACTTTCGTTTTGCTACGGATTTCGGCGGCTCCTTTGCTCGACTTGGCGTCGTAATTAGCCTTCGCGATCCTTTGGCTTCGAGTATTACAAAAACACTAGGGGTCGGGTAGACAATACTACGTGGAGGAGTGGGGTTGGTTAGATTTCGTTTCTGGGCCCATATTAGACAAAATACTTTAAAGAAGATAACGTTAGGTGAAAAAATCCTATGTCTATTGCCCCATTAGTGAGGGGGACAACAAAACGTCATTCAATATCCTCACCATTATCCCCGTCACGGGGATATGGCCAACGGGAACAACGGGCTTAAGGGGCAAGCGACGGGTCTGCCCGCGAAATTCGAATTTTATTTGGTTTTTTAGATAGAATGCCATAAGCCTACTTTGTCGTATTAGTTTACAAATTGCGAAAAACCAAAAAAATTTGAATTTCGCGGGCAGACCCGTCACATCCACCTTAAATGGATTAGTCCACAAAAGAATTATTGATTCAGAATCATAACCATTAAAACATAACATTTAAAAAAAATGAAAGAATCATTCAAATTCACGCAATAAAAGTTATGCATTTAGACGAAATCTACATACGGCTTGAATTGAGAAATTCTGCCTTTTTTTGTTGTCTCTGTCGAAAATCTGTTTCGAAAAAATCCCACCTTGAAGTGAGAGGTGGTAATTTTTTTAGTCTGTCAAATATAGTAAGTATTCTTATATACGATTCTAATGATTCTCAGGTTGACCAGGTTACGTGCTGATTACAATATTAATTAAAAATAGATTTAACTGTAACCGTAAGTGTTCGGGTTGTTACGGAGCCGACGACACCTAAATTAATATATTGATACCGGTTATGTCAAATAACAAACAAGAACGGACCTCAATAACACACACACAATGTATTCTGATATCGTATATCATAGACATACGCACACGCATACTGCGAGTCTAGCTGAACCTTCGATTTTGGCCGGCTTAGATAAAAAAAACACCTTCGGGCCAAACCTTTAGTTTTGGTCAAATTGGACGGAAGTTTTGCCCGACGCCGAAAGTTTCTAGCAAGTGCCGAAATTGAACGAACTGTAATACGAATTGTTTTTATGTATGAAAAGGACAACAGTCAATATAAATATGGCAATCTTGAACTGAATTTCTTGGGGTTATTCAATTTTCAGCTTCGGCTTCAGCCAGAAATCCACTTTAGGTCAGATACTAATTTTGTATACATAAAAAATTAAAAATTAAACTCACCACAAACCTATCGTATGTTTCTAATGACAAAATGCATTCCTACAATATTTAAAAAAAAATGTCTATAAAAAAATAGTTTATAGTAAATAATTCAGTGAAATGTTGCTTAATTGGTTTTTGAAAACTCTTTTCGAGATCGATTTCAAAGTATTATATTATTATATAAATTTTTATGAATCTACCATAGAAGTTCATGTTCATTTAGTATCTACCTATCGGATGACGATATACATCTATGATGTGTTATTTTTCAGGTGTGGTTCCGTGGCGTGAGAAGCTCGAAGTTCCGCCATGTGTACGGCGTTCCCTTCAAGCGGGAACGTTGTTACGACAACATAAAAATCACGAGGAATGCGCACGACTCCAACTTTTGCGCGGTGAACCCTAAATTTGTCGCTATAGTCACAGAAGTCGCTGGCGGCGGCGCCTTTCTGGTTCTACCATTGGACCACGTGAGTACATATTCAATTTCATCATATTCTTCAAAAATGTTCTTCTTACATAAAGGGCCTGCGCCCACCGAGGCACGGCACGGCAGTGGACTTTCATGCGACGAACAGTCATATAACTTATTTATTTAATTAAGAGGGGTCTCTCCGTCATTCGCTTCATACAAACGTAGTTCCAATTTCATTCGAATATTAAGGAACCAAAGTCCATGAAATTTTGCAGACATATTCTAGAAACTAATATCTGTGTCTGTCTGTAGTTTTCCAGATTTCTGTTAAAATATTCGGTTTCAAAGTTACGCGGTCTTAAAAAATTACATACAAATCTTTGAGCCCCTGTAATTTTAAAACTACATATCTTTAGAAAAATCTAAAACACCACAGACACAGATATTAGTTTCTAGAATATGTCTGCAAAAGTTCAAGCCCTGAGAGCCCTGTTAAACATCTTTATTGCTAACTAAAATAAAGAAGAAATTTTCCATCTTCAACTATACAGGAAACTTGTGCTAGTAAATGCTATAGTATTATGGAATAGTATTTTGACCTTCCGGATTTAATCCCGACCTCTAAACCGTTGAGTTATTGAGGCTTCAAATTAGTAGGTAGTAAGTATTAAACAAATTAACAGAATACATTATTACACCTACGATATTGATCGGATTTATTTAATCCCGTTTAATTCAATCAGATTTTTAGAATTCTTATCAATGTTAAGTATATTTACGACTTATAAAACATTAGCTGATCCGCCCGGCTTTGCTGATATACAGAATAACATATAGTATTTATAGTTTAAATTATTTAATAATATATAGCCTATGTTCCATGAATTCTCTAAATTAAGATGTCCAAAGGTAACTCTGTGATTAAAAAATTCTTCGCATTTTGATTACAATTAAATACTTTATCCGCAATTTAAAGACAATAAAATTGCTTAAGCGATATCATCATACAAATATTTTTACGCACTGCCGCTCAAGTGCAGCAATTTGAGAAACAGCCTTCATTCAAAACATACAGACTTTATACATAGGGTCAATCTGGGGTGTATTTAGGGATAAGATACATAATTTAAAATAAATAAAATATATATTATAAGATAATAAATAATATTGATATACTAAAAACTAATGATATTAAACTTGAATCGCAAGGTCAGTCAATTACTTCAGTCTAGTTTATAATGTGTAAGATGGTCACACAATATTCTCTTTATTGGTAATTACTACAGATATAACGAGTAGGTATCTATGCATAAAATTTCCAAAGAGCTTGCGTGAGGATCCGACACCGAATTCTAATAAATAAACCGGCCAAGTGCGAGTCAGACTCGCGCACTGAGGGTCTCGTACTTGGGTATTTTTTTCGACATTTTACACGATAAATCAAAAACTACTATGCATAAATAAAAATCAGTTTGATAATATACAGATAAAGCTCTTTCATATGATACCCGACTTGGAATAGTTATCTTTGACACATTTTAATATTTTTTTTGTGTGATGTAACCACAAATTCACGGTTTTCGGATTTATTCCTTTACTTGTGCTACCTACCTGCCAAACATAATTTTAAGTCAACGGGATATACCCTATAGGTTTTCTTGACAGACTCGACGGACGGACGGACAGACAGACAGACAGACAACAAAGTGATCCTATAAGGGTTACGTTTTTCCTTTTGAGGTACGGAACCCTAATAACAGTACCATTGCTACAGTTGTGAGTCCCAAGACACATCCGTGTACGTGTGTCGAATTGCGATAGTAATTGCTTTGGCATTTGGTGTAATTGCTCGAGCACATTCTATATTGAAGTAGTAAACATAAAAATTGTCGTTCTGTTACTTTGCAGCAAGTCATCTTTCATTGCTATTAATTCTATTGCATGCATGATGTAATCAAAATAACGTTTTGTAGCCGAAATTAATATTTATTGTTATAACTAGAATCGTTAATCTTACTTTTATTAGTCGCATCGGCAAAATTCCAAAAACCAAAATGTACGCCAATGAAATACCGACCTTATTGCTTGATGTTTCAAGATTTCAAACACAAGAACAACCGAGACTCGTAATGTCTTGCTCATGATTCGCGCGTACAAAACCTGGCGCGTAGGCAATAACCAATAGCTGACGGCCGCGTGCTATGATTGGCTGGGATATTTATATTTTCTCGCCATTCAAAAATAAGATTTCTGCGCAGGTACATTGGCGTAACTAACAGAAATGGCAGTACTGTCTCCATTCAATTAAAAACTTCTTAGTTATCTCCAAGTCGTGCGTGAGTGGAGCATGCTATTTCAATCAACATTTAAGGGGTATTATAAAGGAAGTGTCTAGAATCTAGATAGCCAATTAGCCGCACAGTCGTTTGGATTAATAAAATTTGTATTTATTTCAGTTCTAAGAATGAGAACGCCCAAAATCCACCACGCTAGCCAAGTTAATAAAACTTGGCTAGCGTGGTGGATTTTACCAAAGTAAAAGTAGTTTAATGTAGCAAAATGTTTTAACTATAATTAGATATCAAGTCCATATTATTATCATGCCACTGAATCAGAAAATTGTGACATACGTTCATGAATCCACAAGGGACCGGTGAACCCTGAAAATGAGTTTAGAGGTTGTCTTTCATAATATACAATAACAATCCATTCTTTTATTTGGCAACTACCAGTTTAGAGCTCTTTCGTAACTGTTGCGTGAAGTGTAAAAAAAAAAAATTTTAAGAAAGGTCTCTCCATCACTCGGTCCATACAAACGTAGTTCCAATTTCATTTGAATATTAAGCAACCAAAGTCCATGAAATTTTGCAGACATATTCTAGAAACTAATATCTATGTATGTGCTTTTCCAGATTTCCGTTAAAATATTCGGTTTCAAAGTTACGCGGTCTTAAAAATTCACATACAAATCTTTGAGCCCCTGTAATTTTAAAACTACATATTTTTAGAAAATCTAAAACACCACAGGCACAGATATTAGTTTCTTAATAATCAAATGAAAGTGGAACTACGATTGTATGGAGTAAGTGACGGAGAGAGCCCTGTTAAGTCCTAGTGAGACAATGCGCATCGGTAGCGAAGCGTGACTACATCGACAGGAGCATAGCAGGACGTTAAGTTGGATCACAACAATTAATAAGGAGTGAGAATCCTTCTTCATCAATGATTTGAATTATACTCCGTTAGCTCTGCTCCTAGATGGTTTGTCCTTCCAGCACAAAAGTTTTATAATTTCTAAATTGTCTCTGGTCTTGTCTGGTTGGAGGCTCCGGCCGTAGCTAGTTACCCACCCTACCGGTAAATTGTTTGAGGTGACCAAATTTCGGAGGTCCAAAATCCTCTTCTTTACCTCCATGCTTCGAGGAGCAAGTTTATCTGTCGGTCCTGATTATTATTGTTAACCTCTGATTCGTTAAGGGTTTGCGAGACGGTCAAGCGGCTTGATGGCAAGCACGTAGATTTTTACTTGAGCAAAGCATTTTGACGGTTCACAATATTTGAATCAAGCATTAACGTGCTTGACCGTGATTTATGTGATTTTATATTTTTGCTTGACGCGACGTTCAGACAGTGTTCGAGAAACGAGAGAAGTGCCCTTTGCTGGCTTAAGCTGCTAGACGGATCAAGCTAATTGCTTGCCATCAACTGATTGACCGTCTCGGAAGCTCTTTATACTTAAAAGTCGAAAAATCTTTCTATTTCTATTTCTAAAATGGAGAATACAACGGAAAGAGAGGAGAGATTCTCCGGTGGCGGGATCTTCCTGCCATGTCGCTGTCGTCACGCATTGCCGTAAAAAATACCCGAATACGGAACCCTCAGTGCGCGAGTCTGACTCGCACTTGGCCGGTTTTTTTTAATATGTGCTATTTGTTTCAGACTGGTCGTCTAGATTTCAACGCGAGTCGCGTCACGGGCCACAAAGGGCCGGTGCTGGATATCAAATGGAACCCGTTCAACGATAACATCATAGCCTCGTGTTCCGATGACTGCACGGTAATTTCGTTACCTACATTTTAGTTTCACTAATAAACACGATTATCCCGTGAAAAATGGCACTCGTTGTGCGCTTGCATATTCCGTTTTAATTTATTATTTTTATGTAGCGAGCAGGCGGATCTCGATGTTTATCACCGCCGCCCATGAACATTTGCAGCACCAGAAGAACCGCTAATGCGTAGCCGGCTTTTTCCTGTTTGTTTCTTCTTTTTAAGGTTCCGTACCTCAAAAGGAAAAACGGAACCTTATAGGATCACTATGTTTTCTGTCTGTCTGTCTTTGAAAAAACCTATAGGGTACTTCCCGTTGACCTAGAATCATGAAATTTGGTATGTAGATAGATCTTATAGTCTAGTTATTGTATATTATTTATTTTGTTTTTTATCACCGTATAAGTTTATAACCCGACATTTTAGTCTGTTCCTTTACAATTTTGAATTCGGCACTTATAAATAAATCTCCAGATTTACCTCTTTGTTTAAAATAAAGCATTCATTGTGTTATATCGAAAAAAAAACTCTTTCAATACCAGGTCTGGTTTGTTGGTTATTGATAAGTACATAATATTACGTTCATTCTTGGTAAACATGATATCTATTATCAGCACTCAAATATTAATGCTGTCATACTATATCTAATGCTAATAACTACTTTGTAAAGGAGAAATATATAAATAAATAGCATACTAATTTTTACAAAGCAAACTTAATAATCTTTCATTGGTGATAATAAAAAGAATGCCAGGCTGAGTTTATTGTGGGCTTCATCTCACACCAGGACCCATTTGGAACCCTTGTTTTAAGTTTAAATAGTTTTTAAGTTTACATACTTAATTTAGAACCACATTAATAAAATTATTTTGTTACAAATTCAGATTGACAATCATAATGTGTATGATGGTACATACTTTGAAAAAATATCTTTGACTAGGTACTAATTGAATAATTGGTCATTCCAAAAACCGCATAAGTTAAGTTTTTCTGAAACATGTTCTGAGCGTTTCCTTGAGGAAGCGTTCAGAACACGTTTCAGATAGGTAGACGCATATCCTGGGTAGAAACCATGTACCTCAGTACATTCCTTATAAAGCGCCTGTGTGCGACACTATAATCAGCCCAAAAAAGTTTTGAATGAAACAGTTTATTTATTGATTTCTGAAAAATTCTATGCTATTTTTGAAATCACCGATTTAATGACTTTTCGTTAAAATTATTATTATTACCAATCTTCAGGTAAAACTATGGCACATCCCAGACGGAGGGCTGTCGATGCATTTGACAGATTGGCTTGTGGAACTCCACGGCCACAAGCGGCGCGTAGCCTACATCGAGTGGCACCCCACCGCCGAGAACATTCTGCTCAGTGCTGGATTTGATTACTTGGTGAGTGAACTACCAATAGACCTCCACTGCTGGTCATGGGTCTCTTGTAAGGGTCGCCACTAAAACGCTTATGTGCCGCTTTGTCCAGTGACTCCCTGTAATGCGCTAGGTTACACTGACTAAGGAACTAGTTTGCTACTATTATTATTATGTGATGCGTGCAATTTTCAGATTCCATTGTTTTTAGGGTTCCGTACCTCAAAAGGAAAAATGGAACCCTTATAGGATCACTTTGTTGTCTGTAGGTCTGTCTGTCCGTCCGTCGTGTCTATCAAGAGAACCTATAGGGTACTTCCCGTTGACCTAAAATCATGAAATTTGGCAGGTAGTTAGGTCTTATAGCACAAGTAAAGGAATAAATCCGAAAACCGTAAATTTCTGGTCCAGTCATTAAAAAAAAATTAAAAAGTGTTTAAATTTTCGAAGTAAGAAAACTATACCAAGTTGGGTATCATATGAAAGGGCTTTACCTGTACATTCTAAAACAGATTTTTATTTATTTTTATGCATAATAGTTTTTGATTTATTGTGCAAAATGTCGGAAAAAAATACCTGAGTTACGTACTCAGGTATTTTTTTCCTCGCTGCGCGACTCGCACTTGGCCGGTTTTTTTATGTCGTCATTCTTTTGAAACGGCCTTAACATGAACATAATAATGTTCAAATTAAGGCATTTAAGTTCCAACGCTGCTGGTTTTTATCCTAATCTAGATTCCCTCCGCCACCTCAGCACAAAATCCAACAAATAGTCCAAAATAAAATGATCAATGGTTTTTTTTTTTTCAGATCTTTGTATGGGATGTGGGTAAAGGCGAAGCGGTTAAGGTGATCGACTGCCACAGTGACGTCATATACTGCATGTCCTTCAACCGCGATGGATCTCTTATTGCTACTACTTCCAAGGACAAGAAGTTGCGAGTGATCGAACCGAGACGTGGTATCGTCCTTTCTGTAAGTAATACAGTTCCTCTTAATAAAAATGTGATGCTCTAGCACTGCCTAATGAAGACTAGGCAAGAATTGACATTAATTTTTAGGATACCTCAAAAGGTAAAAGGAAAGGATCCCTTAGGCTTATAGGATCACTTCATTGTCCATCTGTGTGTGAGTGGGTCGCTTTGAGGGATTAAATTAAAATTAATAAAATCAAATATGTAAGTCTTATGGTCCTTTCAAGCTGCAAAAAACGGCTATTCATGCTGCAAATTTAGACACAAATAAATCAAAAAGTGGGTACTCACTTTCTGCGTTAATCTAGAATCATAAAATCTGGCAAGAACCAAGGTCTCACAGCACAAGTAAGGGAAAAAAACCCGAAAATCATTCATTTGTAGTTTTAAATCATAAAATAAAGAATGTTTAAGCACCAAAATAGTTACACTATCTTTCCAAGGTACGGAACCCTCCGTGTGAGAGTCCGACTCGCAGTTGACTGGTTTTTCTCATCAGATTTAAAATAGGGTATTTTACTTAATTTTTTTTATTACTTTATTATAAGCTAGGATGAAAATAATGACGTAAACTGAAAAAACTAATTAAATCGATCAAGTAACAAAAAAGTTATAAGCATTTAAATATTTCAGATTAGACAGAGATAGCAATAATAGCATTATGACGTCACTCCGTGCTAATGCCATACTAGCTTCGTGTGGTTTCATACAAATTTTCGTTTTGCGAGAAAGGTATAGAAGACCCTCCCACTCCAAAATTAAAATGCCTGTAACTTTGTAAATCTTTGTTGGATTTTAATATTTTTTTCAGCGTACGTCATTATTTTTATCCTAGTTTATAATAAAGTAATAATATTTATCAAATTCAAAAGTAGGAAAATACCCAATTTTAAAAAATCCATTAAAGAGTTTAGACCTATAAAATATATTTCGCAGGAAGGTCAGTGCCACACCGGCACCAAGGCTTCGAAATGCACCTTCCTCGGCAGCCAGGGCAAGGTGCTGACCACCGGGTTCTCGCGCTACAGCGACCGGCAGTACGCGGTGTGGGACCAGCACGACCTCAGCAAGCCGCTGCTGTGCGAGACCATCGACAGCTCCTCCGGGGTCGTCTTCCCGTACTACGACTATGACACTAACATGGTATACTTTTTTACCCGACTACGGCAAAGCCAAAAGGAAGGATTATGATTTTAGCACTCTATGTATGTATGTTTGTATCCAAATTCTGTGTGTGTTCCACCGTAGTGCCTAAACTACTGGGCTGATTTTGATGAATGAGGAGTCAATTGATTCGTAAAAGTCCAGGTGTCATAGGCTACATTTTATACGAAAAAAATTGACCTAACAGATGTTACATAAAAAAAAACCAAAGGTCTCCTAAAATTTTTTTTGCTATTGTATCGAGTGGGATGTCAAATGAAAGAGGAGAAAATTCGGAGTTCATGAATATAAATGTTATAACAACCAACATTGAAATATACCAAGCGACAGAAAAACAATTTTACTATAATACTAGCTGACAGAGCTGGTGGTCTTTGTTTTGTTTACAAAACAAAGACCCCAAATAAATTTAGAATTAAAAAATAACTTCGGTGTAACACTACGCACTAGATGAATCAAATTATGAATAAAACGTTTTTACAGTAAATGTCCTATTAATTTTGACTTAAGGTTATTTTTTGCGCCGCTCCGCTCCGCGCTTTAAACACAAAGCCATGCCATTTGCCAGCCCAATCGACAGGTGATCAAAACGTGAATGAAAACAAATAATGAAAAGATTTTATTAATAGGTGTATCTCGCTGGCAAAGGCGACGGCAACATCCGCTACTACGAAGTGGTCGACGAGCCACCATACGTGCATTTCCTTAATCAGTTCCTCTCTGGAAATCCTCAAGTAAGTATGTCCATGATTTTATTCCTCAAGTATTTCCATGATAATATTATTTAGTGTATCAGTGAAAAAATGTATAATACGGGACTTGTATAGTTAATTGTATTGTATAGAGCCTCAATAGCTCAACTGGTAAAGGAGTAGACTGAAAACCGAAAGGTCGACGGTTCAAACCCCGCCCGTTGCACTATTGTCGTACCTACTCCTAGCACAAGCCTGACGCTTAGTTGGAGAGGAAAGAGGAATATTAGTCATTTAACATGGCTAATATTCTTTATTAAAAAAAAAAAATGTCCCCATAATCAAGGCTTAGATTAAAAAATTGGCAGCCTCTTGGAACAGAAGTGATAACTTAAACATACCTTAAGTATAAGTTGGTTAAGGAACAAAGCATAAAATTTGCATGTCAATTTGTAGCGCGGGCTAGGCTTCATGCCCAAGCGTGGCGTAAACACGTCGATCTGCGAAGTGTTCCGGTTCTACAAGCTGCATACGTCGCGCGGCCTCTGCGAACCCATCTCTATGATCGTGCCGCGCAAATCTGACTGCTTCCAGGTAAGGGATTTGGCTCTGACTTTGGTTTATCAAGCTCAAAGTCAAAGTCAAAATCATTTATTCAAAGTAGGTACAACTGTACTCCTTTTGATGGTCGAAACTGTCAAATTTGTACGATATAGTGGTGATAATTATTTACGTAACTTAAAACTAAAGCTATGAGGGTCCCAAACGCGCCCAAGTCTGACTCATTTACTTAGCTCAGATTTAAGGGGCTCAATTCATTCTTGTTTCACTGTATTGGCTTATTTACTCCCTTTACTTTTTGTGCACGTTTTGCGCTTGGAAAGAAACTTACAGACGAAAGGCAGTTGTCCCACCACCGACTAGCTATCGACCATTTTCTCGCTCAAGAAACGTACAATCGATAGCCGATCGCTGACTGTGCACACTGCCAGCGAGAACTCTCCACTACATTGTCGCAGCGACAAGAGCTATTCAAGAAAAATTCCTCGACGCTTGGCGGTCAAAACACTCGCGCAATAAACGTGCTGTTAATTGAATAATTTATTTGAGAGTCTCAATGGGAATAAGTGACCCATCACGAATGAACGAAGTAGCAACGTCACGCACGTTACCTGCGCGATCGGGACGTGCGAAAGCAATACCCAACACCATTCTCTTACCTCAAATGCTCTCCATACATTTCTATACAAAGCATTGCGTAAGTATCGCCTAAGCGTCTCTCAAGGCTCTAAAGTGTACTTTAAGGAGTTATGCTATTGCGGCAACGTTACTTTGAGCTTTTAAGCGACGTTCGGTAGGCGAGACTTGCGTGAACAGCATTTGAGGTGTGCGACCACAGTGCGCAACATTTTGCACACAATCCTCAATAGCCCAACGGTTATAGGAGCGGACTGAAAACCGAAAGGTCGGCGGTTCAAATCCCACCCGTTGCACTATTGTCGTACCTACTCCTAGCACAAGCTTTACACTTAGTTGGATGGGAAAGGGGAATGTTAGTCATGATTGACATAACTAATATTCTTTAAAAAAAAAAGTCGATCGTGATCGCGTTCCTCAAAAGCTACATTTAAAGCATCACTTCTGTCGGGTGTCTCACAGTATTGTGATGCAGGAGGACCTGTACCCGGACACGGCGGCGCCGCAGCCCGCCATCAGCGCGCGCGACTGGCTCAGCGGCATCAACGCGCCGCCGCTACTCATCAGCATGAAGACCGGTATGTCGAATTAGTGCTGTCAGTTTACACCAGGCCGCCAAGAAGTGCTGCACTTCGTCGTGCGGTTTTTTTTATCCCCCGACCCAAGAAGAGGGGTGTTGTAAGTTTGACGTGTGTATCTGTGTATCTGTCTGTGGCATCGTAGCTCCTAAACTAATGAACCGATTTTAATTTAGTTTTTTTTTGTTTGATAGGTGGCATGATCGAGAAAGTTCTTAGCTATAATGCAAGAAAATCAGTTCAGCCGTTTGAAAGTTATCAGCTCTTTACTAGTTACTGTAATCTTCACTTGTCGGGGGTGTTATAAATTTTTAATTTACACTTGTCAATATTGTGTTTTGTTTTTAGGAGTAACGATATCCACACACAAGCCGCGTACAAACAAGGACGCACCAGCGCTTCAGCCGCAGGACGCTAACAACAGGAAGAAGTTCGCGTTCCTGTCGCGCGAGACCACGCCCGACTACCGCCCGCTCGCCACGTGGCAGGACAACCACGACCAAGACGCGCCGCAGGTAACGACTTCCCGAACCTCCGAGCAATCTCCCGAGCCCGTCCTCCAACCCTGATCCTGATTGACTGACCAACCCTACGATCTCCCAACTCCCCTAATCTAATCACCGACCTCGGCCTAACCGACTCCACGACATCCCAAGCCCCCGACCACAGGACGAATGCTGTAGTCCATGAAAAACATTGTTAGTGGGTACATAGACCTTTAGGCGATATCGACAATAATAGAGATGTGTTTGCACTCTACGTACATGCATGAGGTTAATGATTTTAGGATTAGGTATATCTAGTTTGTCGCCATAATAATGTAAATAGCGGGTACGTACCAGAATTAAAACGAAATAACAATACGAAATTTGAAATCACTGTAAAGCGTGGTAAGTCGGTACCACTTTTTTTTTTTTTTTTTTATTAACTATCAAATATTGAACGTTTTACAAATGCTTTTAACACAACAAAAAAACCACTAAGGTTTAGTATTGTTGCTTATCATCCCGTCCATTAAAAGATTTTGGGTATAGTGCTTCTATAAATAATATATACATTATTTATAGAAGCACTAGGGAACATTACAAAATAATAATTTGTTATATTTAATTTTTCAAAAATGGGAATTGTTAATATTTGTTTTGAAAGTATGATTTTAACTTGTGTTTAAGGTTACATTCGGTAAGTCCTGATCTAAAACTATTATCTAAACTATTTATTAGGCGAGGGGTCATGTACGCGCTGGTGCGCTCACCATATTTATTTTTTGCAAAGATGGTAACTAGTTTTTTTTGAGTTACTTTGCGTGTCTGAATTTTGTTACTAACTTCCTTTTGTATGGCTAAATTAAAAAATTGTTCTTTCAGAAGCGTAAATTGTACTTTGTCATAAATATTAATCACTTTACAATACTTAAATATAAGATTTTCATTATTTTTTGCAAGTAGTTTAATATTTAGAGGAACAATGGTTTTTAAAATCCTTAGTTGCAACTGATAAACATGTTGTAAGTGCGACTTGTCGGTTCGACCATAGCTACTCAACCCATAAGCAATTATGGAGTCGGCAAGAGCATTGTACAGCATCAATTTGACTTTAAAATTTAACCTCTTTCTAATTATAAATAAGTTTGCCAAGAATGCTCTGAGCTTATCACAGACATGCTTTATGTGCTCATGCCAGTTGAACTTATGGTCAATTATTAATCCTAAGTATTTATGCGAGTTAACTATTTCAATAGTGGGACAATTACAGTTGCTATGTGGTTGGTGCAAACAATTATGATTATGCGCAATAAGTTTATGTTTTAACATGCTGTTAGCTTTTAATTTTGGTGAATGTATGTGGACTAATTTTGTCTTTTGAGAGTTTAATATTAAACCACTATCATGACACCATTTATTTAAATTATCAAAGTCTTCCTGTAGCATTAGCAAGGCATCATTGACATCTTTAGCTGCTACAAGCATGCATGTATCATCAGCATATTGGTACGTAGTACAGTGGCTAAATATCTTATTCATATCATTCACATAAGCTATAAAATGCAATGGTCCAAGCATGGAACCTTGAGCTGTGCCCTCAGTTACTGTGATTGGTGCGCTATAGCTGTCACAGATCCTAACGCGGTAGCTTCTATTACTCAGATAGTTTTTACACCAATTTAAAAGAGATCCCCGTATACCTGAGTTTTCTAATCTTGTAATAAGCTTGTTGTGATCTAATGTGTCAAATGCACGAGAAAAATCAATAAATAAAGTCAGAACATGTAGTTTTTGGTTCATCCATGAATTAACTTGATCTGTAAAGTCTGACAATAACATTGTCGTATTCTTACCGGGCCTAAAACCAAATTGGCTAGAGCTTAAAATATCATTTTTTTGATAGAACACATGTATTTGATTACAGATATATTTTTCTACTATTTTATCTATTTATATTATTTTATCTATTATACTAATTTTACATTATTTATGGGCATAAGTAGGTTGCCTGCGAATCGAAAGGTTGACGTATGAATCCACCATATGATGACATCTGATCCGTTTTTTCTACGAGGTACGCATAGAGTAGGATTATATTAGGGTATAGAGTTATCGCTCCCAAGAATTAGGCGTAGTATGGAAGTCAGCGCTCCAAGCGATTGATGTACGAACTAATTTTCTCGTATATATACCTATAGCTATCACTGTCAATATCTATAGGTATAGCCCCTTGCCCATTGTATTTAAAAAAATCAGGGAATATTTTGACACAAGTTTAACTCTTTCATTGTTAGTTAAATTACAAGATATTAATATATTTTAATATACTAAATGTATAATAATTAATTAACTTGTATCTTGTTATAACTAACATAGCTGAAAGAGTTAAACATGTGTCAAAGCAGTATGGTATAGAAAATAAAATATAAATGATTCATTTTTTTCTTTTATTATAATATTGTAAGGCACAATTTTGGATATAATCATCTTCATTGAAATCCTTCTTCGCGCCACTTAAAATGCGATTAGTATTTTTACACCAGCTATAAAGGAATAAGTTGCAAGATACATCTATTATATAATCAGACAATTGAGTACCATGTTGTTTACATATTGTTATAAAATCGAAATTGCACTGGACAAGTATTAATGTTTTGATATAATTTTTTATGTTATACATGTTACTTTTTTTTTTAATATATACGTAACTACATCCTGAATGTTAGAAAACATCTCTACAGCTTTTATGGCTGGATATGTAAGAACATGTTTGCCTTTAATTCTTTCTTTACTTTTTATAAATTCAAAATTATTATGGTCATTGCTGTATAGATTATTCATACAAACTTTACAATTTTTGAACACATTCGTCCTAGCTTTTTTTATTACATACCCAGTAACATATTTTAAAACATCGAAAATTTTATCATCCGCCTTTTTTTTTTGTATGCCAATCAAGATATGGTCGTTTATTATTTCATCATATTCAATTTCAACTGGATCACTGTTTGAGGTTACCTTGGCTCTAAAAAAGATTTTTTTTAAGGAGTTGAACAACATATTTTTGGCAGAATCTGCTTCACAATTGGACCCTTTGGAGTGGCTGGATAGATTATTAATCAGCACAGCAGCAAAGGCAATTTCGAAGCCAGCACACGTCGGATTTATATTTCGTACGCCGTGGCTTCGAATAGAGCCAAAAAAGTTCTCCAAAGGATCTTGATTGAAATGCCTCATCCAAAAGGCCCTCAAACAGTGATCCTTGAGCAACTTCTCTTTCAAATAAATAACATTTTCGATTGTCCAGATCCAATTATTTATAGATGGGACACTGCAACTTTTCCCATTCCTATCTACAAATTTCATAGATTTCAAGACTTCTTTTGCTTTTGTCCAAGTTTCTTGATGACTGGATGAATGAGTCACGGGCCCAAGCAATAGTTTCCCTGGCTTTTTTACTGAGTTTCCAAAACTTCCATTCATCGAGTCGAAAAGTTCATCAAAAAACTTAATTAAGTCCGCAGTTTCCCTACTCTCTTCAGGTATTATTTTTTTATCTGTAACAAAGTAAATAAAAATATCTATGTAAAATGTTGCAAATATTAATATTCTAATAATGAAATATATCTGGGACACCGGCTATGAAACTTGTTTCTATTATGGCGCATACAGATAGAGCAGTGAAGGCAAGCAAAGGCAATTTGCTATAAGTAAAGTTCTATACAATCAATCTCTATTATTATAAACAGTTATTAATCATAATTTTAAACAAATTAGTTGAATGGTTCAAAAAGAAGTTAACCATTCCTCACCTGCAAAATATCCCATACACTTGGCAACAGATGCGCTAAACACCTGAGTCGCACATTTCACCTTCATTTTTTTTATTTTAGCAGGTATGACATGGTTATCTGTAAGTTTTGGCAAAAATTTCAACCCTTTGTATTCCGGATTTTCTTCATATAATCTTATAATGTGATCCCATTTCCCAGTACATAGAGTATTATTTATTTTATATAAAACATTTTTAGTCAGCATATTATTCCTGATACCTTTGAGCATGTGTGGAACATCAAAAAGAGGGACAATTTCTTGATCATTGATTATAAAAATGTTTTGTTTTAGTTCTCTGTTATTTTTTAAATATAAACTTTTTGTTTCATTCACAAGTTCTTTGATGGCACTAACATTTGAGGATCCCTGATCACAAATGGTTGCTACAACTTTTAATCCAGTAGATTGCACTTTGCTTATAATAGCTTTGATTTGATTTTTTAATTCTAGTTTAGATGTGCTTCCGCTGCAAAACGTGTAAGCCAGTGGCTGCTTATAATTTTTTTGGATACCTCTTATCATGAAAACTAATGCATGGTCCGCGATTTTGTTTGCTGCTTTTATTCCATTATCTACATAACCTCTAATTAAATCTTTTTTTCTATTATAATCAAAATGAGGTGTGAGTGCCATCTCATCAAAAAGTAACACACATAATTTTTCTGTTTCTGACATTTTTGAAGCTCGTTTTTTTAAATGGGAAAATATGCTTTCATTTATGCCTGGTTTCAAGTTTGCACTAGAAATCATGCGACTTAAAGTTACAGGAGCAGGTAAAACTAAAAAGCTTCTAAACCATCTGTATGCTCTTGGTCCCATTTTATAAAATGCTAATGACAATATTTTTTCTTCTTTGGTGTATCTTCTTCCAAATTTTCCTTTATTAGCAAGATTAATCTGCATCATGAAAAACACCATGGCAGCAGTTGTAAAATTACTCGTAACTTTTAAAAATGTAGAATTTTCTGTTAATTTAAGTGCTTTCTTCAATTTTGTTGCATAGTTATCTTTGGTTTTTTGCATTTTCTTAATTTTTTCCTTAAGGAAAGATATTTCTTTGCATTGTGGTAGTCCACGTTTTACAGAACCTGTAAATTGAATAAATATTAATTAATGCACAATATGTATCCAAGCTGTCACAGCCTAGTGGTTATGATGACTCTTAATCAGAGGTTGGGGATTCGATTCTGGGCATGCACCTATAACTTTCAGAGATATGTGCATTGTAACAAATTAAATATCACTCGTTTTAACGGTTAAGGAAAACATCGTGAGGAAACCTGCATGCCTAAGATTTCTCCATAATGTTCTCAAATGTATATGAAGTCTGCCAATCTGCACTTGGCCAGCGTGGTGGATTTTGGCCATAACCTTCTCAAATTGAGAGCAGACCCGTGCTCTGTAGTTAGCTGGCTATGGGTTGATCATGGTAATGATGATGATGATGTATTAGTAAGAGAAAATATATTATTAACTAGCTGATGCCCGCGACTTCGTCCGCGTGGATTTAGGTTTTTCGAAATCCCGTGGGAACTCTTTGATTTTCCGGGATAAAAAGTAGCCCATGTACTAATCCAAGATATTATCTATCTTCATTCTGAATTTCAGCCAAATCCGTCCAGTGGTTTTTGAGTGAAGGAGTAACAAACATACACACACACACAAACACACATACAAACTTTCGCCTTTATAATATTAGTGTGAAGTGTGATATTGTAATTTAACTATTAATGTACCTTTGAAGACAGGCTGGTGGATTTTTTCTTTACCATATTTCTTCTTTGTGAATAAATCTGTAAGAAACAGAAAAAAAGTCACTTTTAAAAGAGTATAAGTGAGAATATTATTTATACTAGCTGATGCCTACAACTGCAAAGTTTGGATTTTTCAACATCTTGTGGGAACTCTATGATGTTCAGAGATAAAAGTATGTGTAAGTCTGCCTGTGTCCATTTCCAAGTTCAAAGCAATCTATTTGTCAATTTTCGTTAAGATTGGTTCAGCAGTTAAGCCATGTAAAGGTAACAGACAGACAAGCAGACATTTCCGAATTAGTAATATTAGTCATGATCAACCCATTGCCAGTCCACTACTGAGCGCAGTTCTCCTCTCAAAATGAGTAGGGTTCAGGCAATAGTCCACCACGCTGGCCAAGGGCAGATTGTCAAACTTCACACACTCATGAAAACATGACAGAAAACTCAGACATGCAGGTTTCCTCACAATGTTTTCCTCCACCGCTAAAGCAAGTAATATTTAATTACTTAAAACCCATGTACTTACATAACTTTGAAAAGTTAAAGATTTACATCATAGCACTTGTCAATAACTGTATTTTTTACATTTCAATATCAGTGAGCTTATGCAAAATGAATACTAATTTACTTTAATAAATGAGTTCTGTTCGAGAACTATATCTCTTAAGTCTCTAGTATTGCAAGAGTACTAGAAAGAAAACACAATGTACATGTACTCACTATCAGAAGATGATGGATTGCTCAGATTTATGTCTTCAGCTTTATCCGATTGACCAACTATTTCAACATTTATGTTGCCAATTTCTTGCAGGGGCTTTCTACCGACTGGAATAATAAAAAATAGTCATAAATACATTTATTTCAAATTGATAGCTACAAATAATTTGTCGTAAACAAACTTTGTCTGCATGGATTTAGGTTTTTAAAAAACCTGTTAGAACTCTTTGATTTTCCGGGATAAAAAGTTGCCTTTAACAATTTCCGGGACGCAAGCTATCTCTGTGCAAAGTTTTATATAAACTGGTTAAACAGATGGTCCATTAAGAATAATGTGGGAACTCTGATTTTCCAGGATAAAAAGTAATGTCAGTCCCTGGTATGTTAGCTAACTCTGATTCATTTCTTCAAATCTGTTAAACTGTTAGGATATTAAAAGCTAGCAGACAGACAGACAGACAGACACTTTCACATTTATAATATTAGTGTAAACTGCTAATGCACTGATATGTGCACCATGTAAAATTGTATGTTACATTAATATGATGCTTACTGTTAGAAGATGATGGTTTGCTCTGATTTATGTCTTCAGCTTTGTCCGACTGACTTATGATTTCAACATTGATGTTGCCAACTTCTTGTTGGGGTTCCCTACGTTTAATTAAGAATCCTGTAACAAAGTATGATAATAGTCCGTTACTACCAAAAATCATAACGCTATTTAATTTTTTTAAACATTATGTTACACAATAGAAATCACAAATGTTGTTTTTTAGAAACAAAGTTTATTTGAAGGAACAGTAAATAATTACAAAAATATACTAACCTGGTAGATTCAGGGTTGGTGTTGCATTGGCACATAGTCTATTGCTAGCAGTATGAAATCGAGCTTGAAAATGATGATGACATATTCTTCCATATTTATGAATGGTCTTGTTGTCCAGTGCTAATATATCTCCACCAATTGCATACAGCCAAGTACGAAATCGGTCGGGGTCTTTTTCAGGATTAGGAAAACGATGTAATATTGTTCCATCCAATCCTATAACAAACAATGAATATTCCACTATTGAGTATTTTATACCAATTCAAATTCAAATTCAAATTCAAAATGTTTTTATTCAATTAGACTTTTACAAGTTCTTTCGAATCGTCAAAAGCATCTACCACTGGTTCGGAATGCCTTTCCTACCGAGAAGAACCAGCAAGAAACTCGGCGGTTGCTCTTTTCAAAGATTTGATATACAATATTATGCCATGTATAAAAGCAATTGAAGTCCTGCGCATTGCTGGAGCGAATCGAAGTTCAAATCCACGCTTTTTTATACATACACACACGCATTTACATAATCACATCAATATATAAAAAACATAACTTACACCAGTGCCCTGTTTATCAAACGTTACAAGTCTACAAGCTCACAAATTATATCTACCGCATTATCTGTCGGTAAAATAGAAGGTATGGTAGAATTACTTGTTATTTAAGTCAATGTTTAAAAATAAAACTTTTTTCAAAGACATATTGCAAATTTAAATAACCTCTTGTAAAACCTATTTTATTAGTTTTATGAATTATGATTAGAAATTTAACCATCTTTTCTGCAGATCTATAATTTGGCAAACATAGATGGTTTATTGAAGACCCATGTTAATACCTAACCTATGGTACTGTTTTATATGAGATCTTTTAGAGAAAAAGAACATAGCAGTGAATCATTCATGCCATTCATTGATTTTGTTACTTGCACGAAGTTTTTGTCGAGAAATAAGAAAATAAACACAACTCTAATGTTATAAATCTTTTTATGTTGCATAGATTTAGTTAACAGAAGCTCTTAAATTTTTTCGTAACAAGTTACAAGCTACAAAGGCATTTATGGCTTTTTCGTACAAAACGAGACAGAACTTTTGTAATGCAAGGTTTATAATGTTTGATAAACAGGGGGCCTATCGGCTAAAAATGTATCAATCATTAAAGGACAGCATCAATGTCAAAACATGGTATTTAGCCAATGGGATTGGTCAAAAACCATGTTTTAACATTGATGCTGTCCTTTAATGATTGATATATTTTTAGCCGATAGGCCCCCGTGTCATGCTTCACATTTTATGGGTACAAATTGTATGCATTTCTTATAATATTTCTAGAATACTTGTTTCGACTTCGGTCCCTAAAGTCTCTGCCATAAACTACCACTAACATTCACTTCATATGTAATCGTATTATACTTAGTAAAATAACATGAAATTGTAATAGTTGTGAAAAATATTTTACTTACGTGTGTTGCTGCAGTTCGGTACACAGCATTTTCTATCAAGCGGCATCGTCGAAAGTAACCAAATCGAAATGAGAATCAGAGTCCAAAAAAGATAGCGTGGGTCAACAATAGATAACAGGTCCGTCGGTGTCCAGGTAAAGCTTAGTCGCATAAAATTAAACATAAACGCATTAAAAACACACTAATTTCTCCAACAGACGAATAACGAATGATTTTTTTTTAAATCGAGTGACAAGACGTGTCATTTAACAATGACCACTAGTGAAACGAAACGTAACAAGTTAACATGCATTAAATTCAAATTATAAGGTAATTATTAAAAATAGTAATAACTAACTTTATTTATTAAAAAATTTAATAATTTTTAAATGTAATAATTTTTACAGTCAAAATTGTCTATTTAATAGATATCATTTTCTGTCTTTTATTAACGACAAAGCTGCGTGAAATGAAACATGTAACGACTCTAGAGAAAAGGGATGCCAGCATAAAAAAATCTTCGGTATTGCCACTACAAATATTGTTGGCGCTCCCTATCGGTTGATGTACGAACTATATCAGTTCATACTTTCATAGTTTTGTTCGAAGCGAAAGCACCGTGGAGGTACGGACCTAACCTACCCTAAAATAAGCAATTATTTCACTGTTTTAGAGTTCTTTGATCTCTTAGTATTATTGCGCTTCTCAGGTGCAAGTAACGGAGAAATGCCAGAAGACGTCCGCGAACCAAAACACCAAGTTCCACCAACTGCAGCGTATGTTCGGCAAGCAGACGGGCGAGACCGAACCCGTGCCGCTCTACAAGCAGATCAACCAGGGAGACGTGTTCAACACCGAGCACGAGGTACAGTTTTCTTTATTTATTGCAAGATCGGCTTGCGCTTGTCGACAATCACACTTAATCCATACTAATATTATAAATGCGAAAGTGTGTCCGTCTGTCTGTCTGTTACCTTTTCACGGCCCAACAGTTTAACCGATTCTGATGAAATTTGGAACAGGATTAGCTTTTATCCCGGGGACGGACATAGGCAACTTTTTATCCCGGAAAATCAAAGAGTTCCCACGGGATTCCCAATAACCCATCCGCTTAACCGATTTGTATGAAATTCGGTACCGCGGTAGCTTGCATCCCTGTAATTGATATAGGCAACTTATTATCCCGGAAAATCAAACAGTTGCCACGGGATCTTTAAAAACCTAAATCCACGCGGACGAAGTCGCGGGCATCCTTTAGTAACAAGATGAAGTTGAAAACTAAAACTCAACTACGATCGTCTTAATAAACGCTGAAATATTATATTAAAATCGTTTTTCTGTCGCTTGGTATATTTTAATGTTGTAATACATTTATATTCATGAACTCAGAATTTTCTCTTGCAGCAAAAAAAATTTTTAGAGACCCCCACTTTTTTTGAAGTAACATCAGTTAGGTCAGTTTTTTTCGTATAAAATATAGCCTATGTCACTCGGACCTTTACAACGAATCAATTGACACGTCATTCATCAAAGTCGGCCCAGTAGTTTACACGCTACGATGGTATACACAGAATCTGGATACAAACAAACATACATAGACTGCTAAAATCATAACCCTTCCTTTTGGCTTTGCCGCAGTCGGGTAAAAAGCTAAAATATTTTCCCTCCATTCAAAAATAAACTTTCCGTGTTGGTACAACGGCGTAACTTATAAGAGTGACTGTTCTTGACCGGTTTTTTACAATTTCAGCTACGTCTGGCTTTCAATCGGCAAGGCGAAGAGCTGAGGATCGTGAAACGGCAGTTGCAGCTAAGTCAGCAGAGGGTGCGCGAGCTTGAGCAGCACATCGCGGCGCTGCAGGCGCGGCTGTAGACACGCGCCTTAACAGTTAAGGCATTTTCACATTATCCCATATTCTGACCCACGTAAAATCTGAAGACTTATTCCATAACTTCTTTTGACATTTAGTGATTCTTCTTTTTTTTTGTTGGAGGAACATCTTCAAGGTAAGAATGAATGGATATCTTCTAGGCAAGCGAGCTTCAACATATACTTTATCCTTACTTTCCAATATGCATGGTCCCATTTTAATGGATAATCACAACTTTGATGAAACAACCAGAGTTACTAAATGTCAAAAATACGTTACGGACGGGGCAAGTGTTTCTGGTAAAGATATTGGATTGGGCAATGTGAAAAGCTTTTAAACTTTTCTTTTCAATTCACCCCGAAATAGTATAATATCTGAAACTGCATAATTATGTGAGAAATGTGCTCTCTTTCGCTCTCTATAAAATATTGGTTATTGATTGACTCTTGTTCTCTTGTAACATTCCAAAATATAGTGAATGAAGAAAACATAAATTAAGAAAAATAATGTCTAATAATCGTACATTGAGATCTAGAAAGGCTATGATTTATTCGAAAAAAAGGCATATCCAATAAAAAACGTTAATAATAATCGTATTCATTAACCGACTTCCAAAAAGGAGGTGGTTCTCAATTTGGTCCGTTTTTTTTTTACAAGATAACGAGCCATTCTTAAACACAATATAATTTGAATGAATAATTTAAAGCTAATATTGTATTGGTCTTTGCTTACGAGCTTAAGGTGTTAAAGGCCTTCTAAATGCAGATTTAATATGCTGACTGCTATCATAGCTAGACAAATTGTAGTAGCCAAGAATAAAGCTTTATTTGCTTGTCAAACAAGCCAACTTTTAAAGTACATATGCTTCTTCACTATGAAATCTTGAGATTCGGGAGTAAGATACAAGTAAAAATCGGCATGCAATAATAAAATGCCTCTCCCATGTAGTTATAAGTATAACATACTAGGTACAATAGGTATACTAGTATGTCGATATTTTGACCCAGTTGTATGGATCACTGAATCTTTATATGCCTATGCACTGAGTACTTCTATTACCTACTGAAAGCAAATATCTAATGATCGCTATTTCTACTTTCGACTAACAAATTAGAGCGAGAGAGGTTCACCAGTGGTGTCCAACCTCTCGCTCTCGCCAGCGTCGAAGTGGGATAGCGATAAATTGAAGCTGTCACAAAAATAGAATCTATCTACCCTCCTTCGTGTTGAAGGAATTTCACGGGTTGTTCGGCAAAATACATTGATAACCTATCAAGAGGTCGGGTCTGCCCGCGAAATTCTTTAATTTGGTTTTTCGCAATTTGTAAATTAATACGAAAAAGTAGGCTTATGGCATTATAATTTCGACAATGGCGGTATCATCTTTACAGGATTACATAAAAATCTTTACTTGTAAGGTGTTCAGTATAAGAAATTAATCAAAATAATGAGTTTGACATGAGTTACTTAAAAATTAGTCGATATTATAGCTAATTTCTTAAACTGGACCCTTTCAAGTAAAGATTTTTATAAACCTGTGAGGATGATACTGCCATTGGCGCAATTTAAGTGACATAAGCCTACTTTGTCGTATTAGTTTACAAATTGCGTAAAACCAAATTAAATTTGAATTTTGCGAGCAGACCCATCGCATGCACCTTGCATGCACCTTAATTCGTTTTGATGCCATATAAGGCTTATAACGTATGCAGTTTTCATTCCAATCAATCCATGCACCTAGATCAAAATATCGGCATTTCTCAGAAAACTGTTATATTATGACACATATAGTTCTAAAATTAAGCATTTTAATTTTGATTTCGGTTTAAGATTAAACCTTTAATTTTATGTTTTTAAGGGAATGATGCCAAAATGATTGCATTGGTTAAATATTGGAAAACTAGACGGTACCAAAGTCAGTCGAACTGACAGAATTTAGGTGTACCAGATAATATTATAGTAATTCAACGATTTACATTCCTTGCCGATATTGAGAGCACGATAATTTAATTACTAACCAAATAGGGGTATGAAAACATTGAAGTAGAATGATTTAAATGTCGAATGATTTTTTATACACAAAGTTATGATCAAAATGTTTACGTATGCTTTGTGTACTTATGATACTGATAGCATCGCTGTGTTTCCAGAATGAGAAAAAATGTGTCGATACTGATAGCATCGCTGTGTTTCCAGAATGAGAAAAAATGTGTCGTCTATGTCATCGCTTAATATTAAAGAAAATTAAGACTATGATCTAATTTGCTTGCACACAACTCTCTAAGTTAAATTAAATTAACGGGTCTAAACGTCGTGCCTTGACTAACTCTGTAGGATTCCTACTTTTCTGTAGGACTTATTTTTTGGGATTGGGAAAGAAATTGATAGGGATTTAGATGTGTCAAGTGTAGAGGTATAGACAAGTGTTAGGTTAGAGAGCTGTGCACAACCAAAATAAAATGTATTTAATTCATATAGGGCAACTTATAATACAGGATAACTTCTACTACCGGTAACGAATTAGGGCCTATATCCCATTAAAAGATAAAAAAAACGTTAATCAATATTAAAGTTTAGAGTTGCTTGCTCAAATCTTTCATTAAACATGCTCATAAAAAATCGGCAGTGGATTGGGCTGCGAATCTTTTTATTGTTTTATAATGATTTATATTATTTTGATTCCTAGCTTGGATTTTAGCTAGGGGTTGATCATATTTTATAAGTTTACTATGCATATTTTATCACATTACGTTTTTGTATTTTTTTTTTTCAAAATGTAATCATTCCATAAATAACGTGGATATTTTTTTATGTAATGTTTTAGATATTATATTTTAATTTTTTTCAGTAACCAGCAGAAGTATATACGGTTAATACATTTTTGAATGTAATAATATTAAGTACGTCTACATATTCGCTGGCCTATGATGGTTTTTAAATAATTATATTTTGAAGGCCTAAAAGAGCTATGAAATAAGTTGACTTTATGATCCCAATATAAAAGCCTAAACGCTTTGGCATAAAGCCATTTTCAATTCTACACCTACCGCCGAGCTTTGAAAATTCAACACTATTCAAATAAAAGGCGCCGTGTTTTAAGTGGTATCGAGTGAAAAGATTGCTAAGAGGTATGGTTACCTATTTTTATAACAACGCAATGCAAAAGCTGTGCGAACAAGATCTAAAGCAAATTCCACACCTAATATATTTGTAAAGTGCGTGGCAAAAATTATTGTCAAAACATTAATTAACTTTCGCTGAGAAAAAGTTTCACGCAGAAGAAAAGTGAGACACAATAATTTGTTTTTATTGGTTGAAATAGTCTTCAAGTTTTTTTTTTGTATTCCAAATTCCTGAGTTAGCGTATTCCACAATAATTTTATGTTATGGGGGAAACCAATAATAATCTATCTATCGATAATCGATAAGTTGCTTGGCAACGTTATTTTTCAAAGATTGTATGGTACACCGACTAGTACAATTAGGTACGCTAGACCTGCAATTGCCAATCTGTTTTTGAAGCAACTTGATTTTTACCATTTTGGCGCTGAGAGCAGTGAATGTCATGTGAACATACTCGGAACTAATTGTTTGTTATGTAACATGTGTCAACATACTGTTAACACGAAGACCATTTGACACAGTGTCAAATCAGATTCCAGCCCGGCTAGCATGGGCAGTAGATAAAAATTATATCCCCCGTTATATCCACTGATGTCATAGATATCAGTGGATATAATTTTTATCTGCCCATGCAAGCCGGGCTGGTACGTTCGGAACGTGGAATAGACACAAAAAAATAACTATTAAATTTTGTATGGCACACTTCTTCTAGCCTACTTAAGAGTAGGCTATATAAGTATAACAGGTCCATTTCGGTATTGTATGGTCTTTTTGATAAAACAACGTCGCTAAAAATTTCTCGCCACATTATTTATACATTATTATGGTTTCAGCTGTAAGTGTCGGCTGCTTAGAGCACTATTTTATTCAGCACAGGATATAGTTTATACCGTTTTATGATCCAATTAATTTGTTAGTGATTGTTTTATAGTCTGATTTACATTAGTGTTAACTGTTGATTTTAATGTTTGTTCCTTATTTTTGTGACTATTACCTAGTATTATGTAATTTTATTTACCTTAGTTATAAGAAGAATTAGGTATCTCTGACATATTGTATGTTTTAATGTAATGTAATGCAATTTTAATATTTTTTCCACATTTCACGTAAAGAAATCTGCCATTTTTTTATTACTTTATGAAATTCAAGGATCGCAGGATGGTCTGGATTTTCCGTTTTATATTGTATCTTTTGCAAGGTTTTATTTAAGACTTATATTCTTTCACGCAATATTTTATTGTCTCAATATTAATCATTTGTAATGGACGTTTGTAATACTTAATGAGTTTTTTAAATAGGACTTACAACGATTTACTGCTTAAAAATGTACTGCCAGAACGATTTTGAAATAAATTGTACAAAAAATGTTACCTGAAATTTTTGTACATAAAAACATGATAGTTTCATTTAGTTTCGTTTGTTTTATATTTAGATAAGTAGGTGCTAGATGCTACAAACTATTGCTTGATGATACAGCAGTTTCTCAAATATTATATTGCCAATGGTACCGATTCCGTTGGCGATTAAATTTTAGAGTATTCCCATCCTCCTCTTACCAATGTAATATGAAAAGGACGGACACATCTTGACAGTTCTAAATTTAATTTAGAGCTGTCAAACCTCGTGACTTTAGCGGCCAGTCGCGAGCCTATTGTTTAAATTTATAGCGTGCACTAAAATTTAGAGTCTTTAAATACATGCTCCGTCCCTTTTCAACGATATTAAAAGGAGGAGGACGCAAATACTCTAAATTTAGTTTAAAGAAAGAACAGAATTGGCGCCAATATCTAAATTAGTTTATTGATAAGCTAGATTTGAGGGAAACACTAATTTAAATTATAGCCAGATCAACAAGCTCCTTTTACCCTTCAAAGCATTTCATGGTTGCTTTTGTTGTGAACATTTTAGTGTTTCTAGATGATTTCATAATATACAATACTTTGAATACCTATTTTATATTTTATCCAGTAAATACATTGATTATAAGTTAAAAAATGTTTAAATTTGATAATTCAATTGGCTAAAAATGACAATATTTTAGATAGCTGGGCTAACGCCAGGATGAAAGGAACAATACCTTTAACAGAGGTTATTTTCAGTTTTTTTACATTCCATACATATGCATCGACATTAGGGTAAGTGAAAATTAATCTGAAAGTATTATTGTGTATAAGCTGAGTTAGTAATTTAGTTTTGTGGCTAAGTCGATGTTTAATATTTATTGTGTATTTTTATATCATGCTTGTGTAGCACAAATTTTGAATAAATGTTTGTCGAATTACTTTATTCGTTGTCCTTGTACCCTCTATTTTATAGTTCTATAAATTATAACAATAGCTGTTATAACGTGATATGTCATTATCGAACATAAATTAACAATTTTATTATTAGGTAAGTACTTACTTAGTACCTTAACCTAAGTAGTTTTTTGTTCTCCACTAATGAAGATCAATTATTGACAACATAAAAGATCGGAATCGGAGTAGGAGTACAGGCGTAAATTGAAATTAAAAGAAAGAAGAAGAAGATTATAGTAAAATGTAGGTATATATTATAAAATCATACTAATTATAATAAATAATTAATTCATATAGGTATTTCAAGTATAAATTGTATAATCTAAAGAAATAAAAATCTAAATTATGTCATTCTAAAAAATTGTATATTATTACATATAACATTGGTTGGTTGTACCATCGTACAAAAAATAACATTTTTTTTTTTTGTAAATACACAATCTGTAAAAATTTCATCTCTTCTTTTTACAGTTCACGAGATACAGCCCACTGACAGACAGACAGACGGGCCGCCCGCCCGTCTGTCGGTCTGTCAACGGAGGTTTAGTAATATGTAGTATTGTTGGCACCCTTCCTTAGGGAACCCAAAAAAATGGACGGAATTTTATTAGATCTAGCTTTGGAACTTGAAGTCATTTGGTGTGAATATGAGGATGAAAAAAACCGGTGAAGTGCTAGTCAGACTCACACCGAGGGTTCCATACTCGGGTAATTTTTCCGACATTTTGCACGATAAATCAAAAACTATTAAGCATAAAAACAAATAAAAATCTGTTTTAGAATATACAGGTAAAGCCTTTTCATATGATAGCCCACTTGCTATAGTTATGTTACTTTGAAAATTTAAACACATTTTAAATGATGTAAAAGCACAAATTCACAGTTTTCGGAGTTATTCCTTTACTTGTGCTATAAGACCTACCTACCTGCCATATTTCATGATTCTAGGTCTACAGGAAGTACCCTATAGATTTTTTTGACACGACGGACGGACAGACAGACAACAAAGTGATCCTAAAAGGGTTCCGTTTTTCCTTTTGAGGTACGGAACCCCTAAAAATGTAATCAAAAAGTGTAGGAACATTTGGCAGTGGCCTTAAAATAACAAGAGTATTAAAAATATATTGTTTTATATTATTGTTTGAACTGTAAAAGTAAATTAACTTACCTAAGTAATTTAAATCTTAATGTAATCTGTAGTCTATGGAATGTCATTGCAAGTCATTTTTACTTATATCTAACCATAAATACAAAAATGCATTTTGGAGATCATCCATCTGGACGCAATGAAACTGCCTAAATAACTTAAAAATAGCTTTAAATCAGAGGCAACCTCATTCATGTATTGTTTGAGAGCAGATTTCAAACTTAGTAGTCCAGACAGTGTGATTTGCTGGGTCTTATGATAATATCCATTTGGATACAAGTAAAGTTAAAACCACATATGCTGCAGATATGCTTAATGCAGAAGCACTATTGCAGCCATCTGTGCCACAAGTGTAGATGCATGTACGGTACTCAAGTTTATCTCCTGGTTGTTGGACGTAATTGCAATAGTTTCCCAAGTCCAAAGATGAACAGAATCTCTTTGTTCCTATGCCTCCTGCAAAATAGAATCATGTTTTTATAAATAAATAAGAATCAAGAAAACTTTGTTCCAGTTATATTCAGGTATAAAATCAAACATTGTTTTCATGCTGTTAAGGTGGATGCGACGGGTCTGCTCGCGAAATTCAAATTTAATTTGGTTTTTCGCAATTTGTAAACTAATACGACAACGTAGGCTTATGGCATTTTAATTGCGCCAATGGCAGTATCATCCTCACAGGTGTATATAACAATCGTTACTTGAAAGGGTCCAGTTTAAGAAATTAGCTCTAGTATTTGTACAAATTACAAATTGTGAAAAACCAAATTAAATTTGAATTTCGCGGGCAGACCTATGCCCCTTAAAGTAATAGTACTCAATAGCAGTGCCTGTTTACAGATATGTATACAGGTTATGAGACTGAATATAACCACTTATATCCAAAATAGGCTACTTACCAAGTGCAATGTTGCAAAACCCAAGTGTTAGTAGCAATTGTTAGTGCATAGTGAAACCTTCAGAGTGCAAAATTACTAAAATTCACTCAAAAAAGTGTAGTAGTATTTCTGTCTTCAAAACAAGCTATGTACCTGCTAGGTTACATATTATTAATCAATAATCACACTATGTTATATTATTATATTAGTAACCTGTCCGTTTAATACAAAACTGTGCATTGTACACATGGTCACAAGGTATGGGCATCAGTACACCACCATCCAGATTCATAAGACCATCCCCACATTCCATTGTTGTTGAAGAATTACACTGGTAACAGTCTATAGCCAATCCTAAATTGTTACAATATAAAGAAGATTGTTATTTAGTTCATATTACACAATTAAGTAAATTACAATCATTATCACTTTGCTAATAGGTACTAGTGCAGACAAACAAAATAAATAAACATTAAAAAATGTGATGAATAAAAGTATACAATTGATGAACAAAAAGATTAGAACAGAATAAGAAAATAATGTAGGTGCTTGCTTGGTGCTTGTTGGTAAACAATTTTTTTTAATCTGTAACTTAACTTGTTATATAATGTTAATAGTATCTCAAATCAATCGTTGTAGTAGGCGCTTCAATTCAGAAGGTTAGGTACTGTTAATAACTACCAACTCCCCAGTTACTAAGAAATTAGAAATTTTATTAATGTAACATGCTTAAACAACAGGTTAGATTAAATATTATAGCGATTCAGCCATAAAAATAAGTGTTAGATAGCTCTAATTTAATCTCATAACTCTTATTTATTATACCTTCAAACCTGCCAACATGTTTAATACAAAACTGGGCGTCATGTATTCCCTCACAGTCTGTTGGTATTACTTGTGAATTAGAATCTAAGAATTCATTGCATTCAAATGGTTGGTTTGAATCTGTTCCTGAGCATTGATAACAGCTGATAGAGTGCACTAAAATAAATAAACAATCAACAGAAATAAAATAAAAACAATTGAACGAAATTACAAAGTGGGCGTTGCTTCCAAACACTTGGCGACATACCTGATTTTAACGCGCCTATTATAACAAGGAAAAATAATAATGTTTGTGTGGTTAATTTCTTCATAATGTGACACTTCGTTGAAATTAGATCACAAAATATTGACGTTAATTAAGAATTTTAAAGAAATTATTAATTATGATTTCATATACAATCAAAAATTTTGATTTTGACCACGGTGCTTTCGCTTCGAACAAAACTATGGAAGTATGAACTGATATAGTTCGTACATCAACCGATAGGGAGCGCCAACAATATTTGTAGTGGCAATACCGAAGATTTTTTTATGCTGGCATCCCTTTTCTCTAGAGTCGTTACATGTTTCATTTCACGCAGCTTTGTCGTTAATAAAAGACAGAAAATGATATCTATTAAATAGACAATTTTGACTGTAAAAATTATTACATTTAAAAATTATTAAATTTTTTAATAAATAAAGTTAGTTATTACTATTTTTAATAATTACCTTATAATTTGAATTTAATGCATGTTAACTTGTTACGTTTCGTTTCACTAGTGGTCATTGTTAAATGACACGTCTTGTCATTCGATTTAAAAAAAAAATCATTCGTTATTCGTCTGTTGGAGAAATTAGTGTGTTTTTAATGCGTTTATGTTTAATTTTATGCGACTAAGCTTTACCTGGACACCGACGGACCTGTTTTCTATTGTTGACCCACGCTATCTTTTTTGGACTCTGATTCTCATTTCGATTTGGTTACTTTCGACGATGCCGCTTGATAGAAAATGCTGTGTACCGAACTGCAGCAACACACGTAAGTAAAATATTTTTCACAACTATTACAATTTCATGTTATTTTACTAAGTATAATACGATTACATATGAAGTGAATGTTAGTGGTAGTTTATGGCAGAGACTTTAGGGACCGAAGTCGAAACAAGTATTCTAGAAATATTATAAGAAATGCATACAATTTGTACCCATAAAATGTGAAGCATGACACGGGGGCCTATCGGCTAAAAATATATCAATCATTAAAGGACAGCATCAATGTTAAAACATGGTTTTTGACCAATCCCATTGGCTAAATACCATGTTTTGACATTGATGCTGTCCTTTAATGATTGATACATTTTTAGCCGATAGGCCCCCTGTTTATCAAACATTATAAACCTTGCATTACAAAAGTTCTGTCTCGTTTTACAAAACGAGACAGAACTTTTGTAATGCACTTTCGTACACGAAAAAGCCATAAATGCCTTTGTAGCTTGTAACTTGTTACGAAAAAATTTAAGAGCTTCTGTTAACTAAATCTATGCAACATAAAAAGATTTATAACATTAGAGTTGTGTTTATTTTCTTATTTCTCGACAAAAACTTCGTGCAAGTAACAAAATCAATGAATGGCATGAATGATTCACTGCTATGTTCTTTATCTCTAAAAGATCTCATATAAAACAGTACCATAGGTTAGGTATTAACATGGGTCTTCAATAAACCATCTATGTTTGCCAAATTATAGATCTGCAGAAAAGATGGTTAAATTTCTAATCATAATTCATAAAACTAATAAAATAGGTTTTACAAGAGGTTATTTAAATTTGCAATATGTCTTTGAAAAAAGTTTTATTTTTAAACATTGACTTAAATAACAAGTAATTCTACCATACCTTCTATTTTACCGACAGATAATGCGGTAGATATAATTTGTGAGCTTGTAGACTTGTAACGTTTGATAAACAGGGCACTGGTGTAAGTTATGTTTTTTATATATTGGTATAAAATACTCAATAGTGGAATATTCATTGTTTGTTATAGGATTGGATGGAACAATATTACATCGTTTTCCTAATCCTGAAAAAGACCCCGACCGATTTCGTACTTGGCTGTATGCAATTGGTGGAGATATATTAGCACTGGACAACAAGACCATTCATAAATATGGAAGAATATGTCATCATCATTTTCAAGCTCGATTTCATACTGCTAGCAATAGACTATGTGCCAATGCAACACCAACCCTGAATCTACCAGGTTAGTATATTTTTGTAATTATTTACTGTTCCTTCAAATAAACTTTGTTTCTAAAAAACAACATTTGTGATTTCTATTGTGTAACATAATGTTTAAAAAAATTAAATAGCGTTATGATTTTTGGTAGTAACGGACTATTATCATACTTTGTTACAGGATTCTTAATTAAACGTAGGGAACCCCAACAAGAAGTTGGCAACATCAATGTTGAAATCATAAGTCAGTCGGACAAAGCTGAAGACATAAATCAGAGCAAACCATCATCTTCTAACAGTAAGCATCATATTAATGTAACATACAATTTTACATGGTGCACATATCAATGCATTAGCAGTTTACACTAATATTATAAATGTGAAAGTGTCTGTCTGTCTGTCTGTCTGCTAGCTTTTCACATCCTAACAGTTTAACAGATTTGAAGAAATGAATCAGAGTTAGCTAACATACCAGGGACTGACATTACTTTTTATCCTGGAAAATCAGAGTTCCCACATTATTCTTAATGGACCATCTGTTTAACCAGTTTATATAAAACTTTGCACAGAGATAGCTTGCGTCCCGGAAATTGTTAAAGGCAACTTTTTATCCCGGAAAATCAAAGAGTTCTAACAGGTTTTTTAAAAACCTAAATCCATGCAGACAAAGTTTGTTTACGACAAATTATTTGTAGCTATCAATTTGAAATAAATGTATTTATGACTATTTTTTATTATTCCAGTCAGTAGAAAGCCCCTGCAAGAAATTGGCAACATAAATGTTGAAATAGTTGGTCAATCGGATAAAGCTGAAGACATAAATCTGAGCAATCCATCATCTTCTGATAGTGAGTACATGTACATTGTGTTTTCTTTCTAGTACTCTTGCAATACTAGAGACTTAAGAGATATAGTTCTCGAACAGAACTCATTTATTAAAGTAAATTAGTATTCATTTTGCATAACCTCACTGATATTGAAATGTAAAAAATACAGTTATTGACAAGTGCTATGATGTAAATCTTTAACTTTTCAAAGTTATGTAAGTACATGGGTTTTAAGTAATTAAATATTACTTGCTTTAGCGGTGGAGGAAAACATTGTGAGGAAACCTGCATGTCTGAGTTTTCTGTCATGTTTTCATGAGTGTGTGAAGTTTGACAATCTGCCCTTGGCCAGCGTGGTGGACTATTACCTGAACCCTACTCATTTTGAGAGGAGAACTGCGCTCAGTAGTGGACTGGCAATGGGTTGATCATGACTAATATTACTAATTCGGAAATGTCTGCTTGTCTGTCTGTTACCTTTACATGGCTTAACTGCTGAACCAATCTTAACGAAAATTGACAAATAGATTGCTTTGAACTTGGAAATGGACACAGGCAGACTTACACATACTTTTATCTCTGAACATCATAGAGTTCCCACAAGATGTTGAAAAATCCAAACTTTGCAGTTGTAGGCATCAGCTAGTATAAATAATATTCTCACTTATACTCTTTTAAAAGTGACTTTTTTTCTGTTTCTTACAGATTTATTCACAAAGAAGAAATATGGTAAAGAAAAAATCCACCAGCCTGTCTTCAAAGGTACATTAATAGTTAAATTACAATATCACACTTCACACTAATATTATAAAGGCGAAAGTTTGTATGTGTGTTTGTGTGTGTGTGTATGTTTGTTACTCCTTCACTCAAAAACCACTGGACGGATTTGGCTGAAATTCAGAATGAAGATAGATAATATCTTGGATTAGTACATGGGCTACTTTTTATCCCGGAAAATCAAAGAGTTCCCACGGGATTTCGAAAAACCTAAATCCACGCGGACGAAGTCGCGGGCATCAGCTAGTTAATAATATATTTTCTCTTACTAATACATCATCATCATCATCACCATGATCAACCCATAGCCAGCTAACTACAGAGCACGGGTCTGCTCTCAATTTGAGAAGGTTATGGCCAAAATCCACCACGCTGGCCAAGTGCAGATTGGCAGACTTCATATACATTTGAGAACATAATGGAGAAATCTTAGGCATGCAGGTTTCCTCACGATGTTTTCCTTAACCGTTAAAACGAGTGATATTTAATTTGTTACAATGCACATATCTCTGAAAGTTATAGGTGCATGCCCAGAATCGAATCCCCAACCTCTGATTAAGAGTCATCATAACCACTAGGCTGTGACAGCTTGGATACATATTGTGCATTAATTAATATTTATTCAATTTACAGGTTCTGTAAAACGTGGACTACCACAATGCAAAGAAATATCTTTCCTTAAGGAAAAAATTAAGAAAATGCAAAAAACCAAAGATAACTATGCAACAAAATTGAAGAAAGCACTTAAATTAACAGAAAATTCTACATTTTTAAAAGTTACGAGTAATTTTACAACTGCTGCCATGGTGTTTTTCATGATGCAGATTAATCTTGCTAATAAAGGAAAATTTGGAAGAAGATACACCAAAGAAGAAAAAATATTGTCATTAGCATTTTATAAAATGGGACCAAGAGCATACAGATGGTTTAGAAGCTTTTTAGTTTTACCTGCTCCTGTAACTTTAAGTCGCATGATTTCTAGTGCAAACTTGAAACCAGGCATAAATGAAAGCATATTTTCCCATTTAAAAAAACGAGCTTCAAAAATGTCAGAAACAGAAAAATTATGTGTGTTACTTTTTGATGAGATGGCACTCACACCTCATTTTGATTATAATAGAAAAAAAGATTTAATTAGAGGTTATGTAGATAATGGAATAAAAGCAGCAAACAAAATCGCGGACCATGCATTAGTTTTCATGATAAGAGGTATCCAAAAAAATTATAAGCAGCCACTGGCTTACACGTTTTGCAGCGGAAGCACATCTAAACTAGAATTAAAAAATCAAATCAAAGCTATTATAAGCAAAGTGCAATCTACTGGATTAAAAGTTGTAGCAACCATTTGTGATCAGGGATCCTCAAATGTTAGTGCCATCAAAGAACTTGTGAATGAAACAAAAAGTTTATATTTAAAAAATAACAGAGAACTAAAACAAAACATTTTTATAATCAGTGATCAAGAAATTGTTCCTCTTTTTGATGTTCCACACATGCTCAAAGGTATCAGGAATAATATGCTGACTAAAAATGTTTTATATAAAATAAATAATACTCTATGTACTGGGAAATGGGATCACATTATAAGATTATATGAAGAAAATCCGGAATACAAAGGGTTGAAATTTTTGCCAAAACTTACAGATAACCATGTCATACCTGCTAAAATAAAAAAAATGAAGGTGAAATGTGCGACTCAGGTGTTTAGCGCATCTGTTGCCAAGTGTATGGGATATTTTGCAGGTGAGGAATGGTTAACTTCTTTTTGAACCATTCAACTAATTTGTTTAAAATTATGATTAATAACTGTTTATAATAATAGAGATTGATTGTATAGAACTTTACGTATAGCAAATTGCCTTTGCTTGCCTTCACTGCTCTATCTGTATGCGCCATAATAGAAACAAGTTTCATAGCCGGTGTCCCAGATATATTTCATTATTAGAATATTAATATTTGCAACATTTTACATAGATATTTTTATTTACTTTGTTACAGATAAAAAAATAATACCTGAAGAGAGTAGGGAAACTGCGGACTTAATTAAGTTTTTTGATGAACTTTTCGACTCGATGAATGGAAGTTTTGGAAACTCAGTAAAAAAGCCAGGGAAACTATTGCTTGGGCCCGTGACTCATTCATCCAGTCATCAAGAAACTTGGACAAAAGCAAAAGAAGTCTTGAAATCTATGAAATTTGTAGATAGGAATGGGAAAAGTTGCAGTGTCCCATCTATAAATAATTGGATCTGGACAATCGAAAATGTTATTTATTTGAAAGAGAAGTTGCTCAAGGATCACTGTTTGAGGGCCTTTTGGATGAGGCATTTCAATCAAGATCCTTTGGAGAACTTTTTTGGCTCTATTCGAAGCCACGGCGTACGAAATATAAATCCGACGTGTGCTGGCTTCGAAATTGCCTTTGCTGCTGTGCTGATTAATAATCTATCCAGCCACTCCAAAGGGTCCAATTGTGAAGCAGATTCTGCCAAAAATATGTTGTTCAACTCCTTAAAAAAAATCTTTTTTAGAGCCAAGGTAACCTCAAACAGTGATCCAGTTGAAATTGAATATGATGAAATAATAAACGACCATATCTTGATTGGCATACAAAAAAAAAAGGCGGATGATAAAATTTTCGATGTTTTAAAATATGTTACTGGGTATGTAATAAAAAAAGCTAGGACGAATGTGTTCAAAAATTGTAAAGTTTGTATGAATAATCTATACAGCAATGACCATAATAATTTTGAATTTATAAAAAGTAAAGAAAGAATTAAAGGCAAACATGTTCTTACATATCCAGCCATAAAAGCTGTAGAGATGTTTTCTAACATTCAGGATGTAGTTACGTATATATTAAAAAAAAAAAGTAACATGTATAACATAAAAAATTATATCAAAACATTAATACTTGTCCAGTGCAATTTCGATTTTATAACAATATGTAAACAACATGGTACTCAATTGTCTGATTATATAATAGATGTATCTTGCAACTTATTCCTTTATAGCTGGTGTAAAAATACTAATCGCATTTTAAGTGGCGCGAAGAAGGATTTCAATGAAGATGATTATATCCAAAATTGTGCCTTACAATATTATAATAAAAGAAAAAAATGAATCATTTATATTTTATTTTCTATACCATACTGCTTTGACACATGTTTAACTCTTTCAGCTATGTTAGTTATAACAAGATACAAGTTAATTAATTATTATACATTTAGTATATTAAAATATATTAATATCTTGTAATTTAACTAACAATGAAAGAGTTAAACTTGTGTCAAAATATTCCCTGATTTTTTTAAATACAATGGGCAAGGGGCTATACCTATAGATATTGACAGTGATAGCTATAGGTATATATACGAGAAAATTAGTTCGTACATCAATCGCTTGGAGCGCTGACTTCCATACTACGCCTAATTCTTGGGAGCGATAACTCTATACCCTAATATAATCCTACTCTATGATTTTGACCACCGGCACCGACCAGAAAAATAATTTGACTTGACAATAATGACAATTGATTGACAATTGAGATTACAAAGTACTCTGTGATTGAGATCCACAGAGTAGGTGTGTTTTTTTTTTTTTTTGTTAAAAGTGGCCGGTTTTTGTGTTAGTTGGTGTTTTTTGGTGGTGGAACCCCGCCTAGGGTAATAATGTTCTGTGCCGCGTAGACACAGCGATTTCCATAATATATATAACAGATGCATTTTTGCTTTTGATTGGTTAGTTCTTATTCAATATAAGCGTTACGTTTCCGGTTACGAGACGCCAAAACATACCTACTAATATGGCAACATATTATTCCAGCTTTACCAACTTTATAGGTAGCTAAGTTTTAGTGCGTATTTTAGAATAAGTTATCATCATCATCATCAGCCTGTAGACGTCTACTGTAGGACATAGGCCTTCCCTATAGAGCACCACCACACCCGATCCTCAGCCTTCCTCATCCAGCCACTTCCCGCCAGCCGCTTTATATCGTCGATAGAATACGTAATATTAAAAAAAATTACAAATATAAAAGCTGAGTTTCTCTGCACATTGTCCCCAACACAGGGAGGAACGATCAGCGACTATGAAGTTTAAATCATGGTAGCTTGTAGCTTTGGCAGCAGCTAACAGACGTAAAAAATATTTATTCAAAGTATAAAGTCAGGTGGCAACCCTTCCGCTAGTCACCCAAGATATGTGTGTCTGATAATAATCGGTTGCCACCATATTGTCTGGCAATGCATAAGGTGATTTTTAATATTACTATGCCGAAAAAAATTTATCAAAAAACCGGCCAAGTGCGAGTCAGACTCGCGCACTGAGGGTACCGTACTCGGGATCTTTCCGACATTTTACACAATAAAAATTAACGACTAAGTAATCTAAGTTTGAAAATACTATTCATAAACACATTTTATTTTATTTTTGTGATGTAACCACTAATTCACGGTTGTCGGATTTTTTCATTTAATTGTGCTTTATGACCTACCTACATACATACCTGCCATTAGAAATGGCGCGACATCGTTCACAAAAGGATCCTTGTGAAAGGGGTCACGACCCCCAGTAACAGAGAAAATAAAACAAATATCATTCAACTCTTTAGACTTATTTATTTAAAATCGTTTTAAATTTTCACTCACAATATATTTTATAAAAAAAAAATACTTAAGTATTACAAAATATATTTTATTCATTCTAATGTACCTACGTGTAGGTATCTATATGATATTTTAAGTAGGTAGGTAGCTTAAGCTTATATTTAAACTCTAAGAACTATGGACGTTTACGTAAAATTCGATGTAATACAAAAGGCCACGATTGTTTTTTAACGCGCAATTATTATTTTTAAGAATTGCTTAAAAAGTACAACTTACAAGTTTATCAGTAAATTATAATCACAATATGCACGAGCAAACGCTCATACAAGCTTAAATTTGTACATTATGATGATTCTAATTTAAATGCGAATCTTACTTAAAAATATAAACTCTATTTCTTACCTAATAGGCAGTTTATAAATGGATATTATTGTCATTAGATAAGTCTTAAAAAATAATTTACATCACAATGTGTTGGAATGTAAGAAATAAAAGAAGATATAAGTAGAATAAAGGCTTTAAAAATAACAACTAATCTTAAATAACTATACCTAGTACATTTTATCCAACTTATACAATTCTATAGTAGGTAGAAACACGAATAAAATCTACACTATAACATGATTGGCACATGATGTTACAGTTAAAATTAGGTAGACATTTATGCAGACATACTTAAAAATCTTAAAAGGTACAATAATATGTATTAAGTATATCGATTTTATATAAAGAAGAAGTATATTTAACCTATTGTTTCTTAAATAAGAGTATTTTGTAGTTCCTACTGAAATTAAATAAAAAATTCACTTAAATATGTCTTGTTTACTTAAATGTCTTTTTTTGTTAAGTAGAAGCCGACTCCACAAAAATAGTAAGTAGATAAACTGTTTAATGTCACGTTATTTTATTAAATAACCCAATCAATCCGTTTATTCTTTTATAGGCAACTCCAGGCGGCACTCGGTCACGATCTTAAACTGGAATTCATAGTCAAGATAGGGAATTCTCTAGGGGATCTATTCAGAACGACATAGGTACATGGTTTATGACATATTCATATATCTTTATGCAATGCTATAAAAATGACCATGTTGTCTGAATGCTTCCCTAAAAACCCCTTTTCTTGACTATGAATTTCAGTGCTAAACAAAACTGCCACGTAACAAGCGATTATCGTTTTTAACATAAGTTTTTTATGAGATAGTACTCGCGACTCAAGCATTGCTAAAGTGTCAAAAAAGTTATCGAATACTTAAGTCCCCAGGGAACATTTAAAAAAAAAATTGAGTCAGACCCGACAAAAGTGAATACATACAACTTGACACTTCCATTAAAAAATGAACCTTAATAAGTTGCGTTAAGTAAGCTTATAATTAGCATGTCGCTAATAAATTAGTTTAAATTAACTAATTAATTAGCTTAATAAAGAATTTATAAGCTTACTTAACTTACGCTGTTGGAGTTTATGCCTATTCCACAAAATGACCCAACGCGCCTAAAGAAGTTTTCACTTAAAAAAAAAAAACCTAGGTATTCCCGCTTTACTCCGAAAATACTTCGTTTGTTAATTCGGTGTTCACCTATTTCTATGAAAAAGAAAACGTTTACGGAAACTGCACGGTAAAACGTCATCTTGAGAGTGTGCGGTCAAATCGTAATGCATACATTTCGAGTTCTCACTTGCTCACACACATGACACTTGACACAGAGCGAGACAGAGTAAGCGAGTTCTCAAAATGTACTCACTATATAAAGCACCAACATACGACTTAAGAGCCAAGAGTGTGAACGTGTTTATAAAATTACTCGTTTTACAGTTTCAAGAGACCGCATTTCCTTCAGGAGTTAGTTTCAGGGTTGGTTGTTTAGTTGATGAGTTGTGGCCGCAAGGGCAGCGAGCCCTCGACCCACAGGTTGGGTTGCTGCATCATGTTCTGCCACAGGGTGATCTCTTTGCCCACGCTGTCCATCCAGTTAACACTTGCACCCATGTAAGTACCTATAAACAAGAAACATTAAAAAATTTGAGACTATGGAGATTTGAAACCATAACATTTTAGCAAAAGACAAAGATCACAATTAATTCGCCAATAATTTTTTTTAAGCATGTCAACTGAATTCAGAGAATGGGTTGCGAAGCAGGCTGAATCGGCCAGGGCGCATACCTAGTTTGAAAAACCGGTAGACATTGGGGTCCCAAAGAACTGCGACTTCACATCGGAAATCGCAGCGTTGCGTCGGCGCAGTGGTAAGCGCTGCAGTCCAATTAGTGGGAGTTCGATTTCCGGGAGGGTTTTGGAATTTTATAATTTCTAAATTTCTGGTTTGGCCTGGTTGGAGGCTTCAGTCGTGGCGAGTTACCACCCTACCGGCATATTTAGCGTTCCGGTATAATGCCCTGTAAAAACCAAAGGTTTAATGGGTTCAGGTTAGCCCACTTTCATCTTAGACTGCATCATCACTAACCACCAGGTGAGATTGTAGTCAAGGGCTAACTTGTATCTGAATAAAAAAAACGGTAGACAAGCGACATCAAACGAATTGCAGGGAGCCGCTGGTTACATGTGGCTCAAGACTGTGGCGTGGGGAGTTTCTACAAAAGACTTATGCCATATGTCCAGCAGTGGATGTCTATTGGTTGATAATGATAATGATGAAGTACGTACCGGTGGCCAGTGAAAGTCTAACAGCACCCATGAAGTCATTAGAAGCGAGTCGATCCCGGTCCCACAGGCTGAGCTCGAGCGCGCGCGTGGCCAGCTCCTGCAGCGTGAGGCCGCGGTACGTGAACGTGTGCTCCCAGCGCGGGTTGAGCGAGCGCCGCACCACCGTCGTCTTCTGCTTCGCGAGACGACCTCGCTCTGGTAGGAGGTAACTGTAAAAAACGTTGTTAGATCGGATCGTTAATTAACTTGAAAAAAAAAAATGATATGTCGGGTCCGTGAATGTATACGGATATCCGTGGATATGTATATAACAAATACACTTCGATTAACCTATTAGAGCGCCTCTCGCTCGGCAATCGAAGTGGGATAGCGATAAGTAGGAGTGCTCTATCATTCATTCTATCATTATCATCATTTCCATCATCATCATGATCAACCCGTCACCTGCCCATTACTGAGCACGCGTCTCCTTTCAGAATGAGGAAGCTATAATCCGCCACGCTGCCAAGTGCAGAATGGCAGACTACACACACCTTGCAGAGCATTATGAAGAACTCTGATGCATGCAGGTTACCTCACGAAGTTTTCCTTCGCTGTTGAAGCAAGTACAGTGAAAAAAATGAACATAATATGCCTGCTCAGAAAAGTGAAAGAAGAGTTAAGCGCAGCTTTAGAGAAACGAACCTTTTACAGAAGACATCAGCGAGGCCGTTGGGCTTGGTGGCGACGAGGTTCTTGGCCTCCTTGACCAGCACGTGCAGCGTGCCCTTGCCGCGCGCCGCGTCCGCCAGCTCGAACTTCAGCCCCACGATGAGGTCCCCGCGCGAGCCCTGCTGCTCGTCGAACTGTTCCGTCTGCAAACGCAACCACGGATTACCACACACCACTGGCAAAACCGGTGTATAAGGTTATAAGACCGCTCTCACTTTGGGTACGAATCTATAGTGTATCTGTCGATTCCGAAAGGAATATGAAACCAGACTATAAAATACCGACAAAAAACCCTGTATCTATTGCATGTTTACGTGCCACACTTGTCTTATGAACTGAGTGCGCACACTGATTACGTTTTTCTCTGTCATATTCTTTCCTGATCTGGAGACTGTGGTCTACCTAGATGGTCTCGTAAATGATACTTACGTTGAATCACTTTGATCCCACAAAAATTTATGTCCAAGTTTTTCGAAGTCCATTTTATACTTCAAAAGTACGACGACAAAAACATACTCGTAACAGCCCAAGTTTGAATCGACTTGGAAGTTGGGACGTCAGAAGTATGCGTGTGTATGTATGTACCTACGACTAATTCGCACCCAGGATCAGGATCGTACATGTTTGTTTTATATTTCTTACGTGTTTGCCCGAGCGGATTTCTTACGAAAATGCATGCAAGGTGAGCGCGAGTCTGCGCGACCTAATGAAGCATTCGCAGAACTTACCCGTTCGTGAAGCTTGTACCACATGGGCGCGGGGTCGTCGAACACGACGTCGGCCAGCGGCAGCGTCACCTCGCCCAGGAAGTCGTTGCGGCCGAACATGTCGGCGTGCCACGCGCTCAGCCACAGTGTCCGCGCGGACAGCGAGGCCAGCGGCTGCACGAAGCTCAGCGTCTCCTCGAACACGGGGTTCAGGGTGTTCTTCTTCACCTTTGTCTTCCGTTTGCCGGCCTTGGACTTGTCTGGCAACAAGTACACCTGGAAACAATTTTTGATCAATTAATTGAAGTATCTCCAATCTCTCAAATATATGTGCTTCATCCAGAATATCGTCTGGTTTGTCTCGTTACCTACCTTAACATAAGGATCAGAACGGTTTCTTTTTACGTCGACCGGCGCCAAATCCCGACATCGCTTGACGCCCACTTCCAAAGCTCCGAGTCTGTAGTTGTATAGAAGCGAGAACTGGACCTCGCCCTTCACTGTCACGCTGCCGCGTAAACCTTCCCCGGCCCCCGAATAAACGGATGCCATGGACTCTGACCGTGCCTGAAAAATAGGAAAAAAACCTGTTAAAACCCAAAACGCCTCCTCTTTTTGAAATAAACATACCTACAAAGACTTCAGATGATCATCAGAAGATTTACTGTGGGAATAATTGCTATTTAAACTAACAACAAACACAAACAGCAAGCTAGCAATATTTTTATTTTGGCAATGAAAACTGCCGCTCTAAATCTGCCATATTCAATCCTACGGTTCTTGGAGACGATCAAATATGGTCAGAACGAACCAAATCCGCTGAACCATATACGATCGTCCATTAAAGCTATAATGCTGGCAAAAGAATTCCGCCAACTGCACGTCCTGCAATCAATTTATCTATAGGTACTCATACCATAAACGTGCTAAAGGATCGACCAAACAAAACCGAATAAGCAAGACAGAAGTAAACAAGATAGCAATCTCACTGTGCATTATTATAATTGAAATGTTAGATTACACTCTTTTGCACATTGTGTCGAAACAGCGAGCTCATGAGACTGAACTGTTTTTTGTTTACAACTATTATCTCCTGCCACACGACATGCCATCGTAATACAATGACAACATTCGCGACTGTGTTTTGTGTACTTAGGAAACAGTACGCTGCTGTTATGTTTACGAGTAAATTTTTGCGATAAGACGCACGATACTTCGCTCTTTTTATGAGTGCATTTAAGCTTCCTTGACCTACTTAATTTTTCTCATAAAAAGCTTTGTTCAAAGTTTCAATTCTAGTTTGAATTGAATTTTTTGACCGTTAAAAATTCGCGGAGAGCGGAGGAGATATTTTTGATTCGGGTAGAGAACACCGAATTTGCAAGAGAAGCAAGGAAAAAGCCGCAGATCATTATAGAAAGATGTCGTTTGTTTACAGGACCTCTCGCCCTGGAAAAACTATACATTACAAGTGGCATAGTCTCTTCAAGAGATCAATTGGAAACGATTAGCACATTATCGCGCAAGTTTTTGGGCCTATGAGCCATGGAGCAAGAACGGGGAATGAACAGAATAATTTTGCCTCAGAAATATGAAACTTAAGCCCTGAATCACAACAGTAGCCCATGTTTTCTGGAAAATTCCATTCGGGACAGTCCAGAAAACCCAGGACTCATGGCAATGTTAGTAGTGGGCGTTTTCGCGATAGCGGATATGGAGGTTTTGACAGGTTACCTACATATTATTAGGTATACCTACTAGAGATTTTTATCAGTAAATAATACATTTTTAACTTTTAACTAATTGTAAATCAAAAACCATTCTAAATCTCATCTTTTAGAGACTGTATCATAATAAAGCTACTAGAAGTATTAAAGTGCTGTCTTAACAAATATTACAATTTGTTTATGTATCTCTTCGCTCGTAGATGGAGAGAAAAAATTGTTCTTAGGTACCTACCTACCTATTATATCTTCTTAATTCTAATATGTGTAGGTAGAATTTGAGGTACAAATCAGAATTCAGATAATATGTTAATCGCTCCGTATAAAAACTGGTTAATTGACTTTGGATTAAATTAACAGGGCTCTCTCCGTCACTCGCTTCATACAATCGTAGTTCCAATTTCATTTGAATATTAAGCAACCTAAGTCCATGAAATTTTGCAGACTAGTCTAGAAACTGATATCTGTGTCTGTGGTGTTTTAGATTTTTCTAAAAATATGTAGTTTTAAAATTACAGGGGCTCAAAGATTTGTATGTAAATTTTTAAGACCGCGCTGGAAAACCACAGACATAGATATTAGTTTCTAGAATATTATGCCTGCAAAATTTCATGGACTTTGATTGCTTAATATTCAAATGAAATTGGAACTACGTTTGTATGAAGCGAGTGACGGACAGACCCCTCTTAAAGCCCAAGTATATACCTACCTAATTTACCTCTGTAGCTACCTATTGTTTAGTTGTCAATAATTTCCCAACTGCCCAACAACTACCTAGGTACCTACTCACGGGTTCCGTATTAACTATTAACTATAAATTGCCATTAATATTAAATAACATAAGTTTACATAAAAACTGGTTAATTAATTAGTCGTTTAGATTAGTAAGTAGGTACTAGGTACGTACTTACATATACTTCACAACACGACGCACAATCATAATAATATTAGTTATATTTACCTACTTGTCTATGGTATGCAGCTAGGTACTTAGTTACTGATATTAATTTATTATTACGAAATATTTTTTAAGACTACGAAGTAAATGGCTATTAGATATGAATAGGTACTCAGTAAGTACATAATATTAATAATTCAAATAGCTAAGGTCTATTTTTGGTTGACCTTTAAGTTTATAACAAAATTATATAGGCAAAATCTAACAACCAATATTATGTAAACTGGTTTTTTGACGGAACTGACTTTTATATACATAGATTTATACTTATACAACATTCTTTAGATATTTATCAGTTATTTACATTTTATACATACCTGAAAATAAAATCTAGGCTAAGAGCAATTTATCTAGGTACTTACTATGTTTAGTACATATTATGAACACTTCCCTTTCCGTACCTACTTCTTAAGTAGGTCCCTAATGGATGTTGATAATTTTTTAAATTATTTTGACTTTGAGAGTGTCCTTGTTTTGCCTGCCCGATAACAAATATAAGGCAGACCTTCGCCTTGGAATATACATATTATAGGGTTTTAGTGCTGTAAATCTACATATTCGGCATAGTTACATTTTTCTCATTTTAATTTTTTCTTTAACTTTTGCTATGCGCAGGTGCGCCATAATGGATTTATCATGACGTTATAATAATAAATAATTTATAAACGAAACTTTATAACAAGCCACATTGATCTGTGTATACTCAAATCGCTACCTAACAATCACCGGCGGATCCAGAGGATACGAAACCACCAAACAATTAACCATTTATAAAAATCTAGTAATTTGCGATTTAGGTACCTGCATGACAACAAAATTAACTTACCTGGGACCCCAAGTTATATTACTTCTCTTTTTTAATTTTCAGGGTTCCGTACCTCAAAAGGAAAAACTGAACCCTTATAGGATCACTTTGTTGTCTGTCTGTCCGTCCGTCCGTCCGTCCGGCCGTCGTGTCTGCCAACCGAATCCGAGTACGGAACCCTCAGTGCGCGAGTCTGACTCGCACTTGGCCGGTTTTTATATTTTTATATTAAGTAGGTATTTAAAATCATTGATTTACCTGGTTAGTACTTGGGTAATTATAGTCCTATATGAAAACCACTTAGCCGATATTTCTATAAAATGACTTTATACGATTTCACCTCAAGTAGGTACCTAATGGCGGCGCTCGTGCATGTGAAACGGGTCAGAAAACCACATATGGCATTGAATACATTTTATTGAGTCTGCCCACTCCAATCTGCAGTATAGGGGAATTATGTTACAGCATTTCTTAAACTAACCACAAATTGTAAACTATGTTGCCTGCATCCATCAATATAGTAGATATGAATTAGGTAAAAAGTTTAAAACTAAAACCCGACTGCGATCGTCTTAGTAAACGCTGAAATATTATTAGAAAATTGTTTTTCAAAGAAATGAGACGATCCGTAGGAGAACCAGAGTAATCGACATAGCTCGGACTGCAAAGCTGAAGTGGCAATGAAGAGGGGACACAGTTCGAATAAGTGATAGACGCGTTGGGGGTCCCAAGGGTCTTTAAGGGCGCGCTTACATTTAAACCAAAAAATGCGAGTTTTCGAGCTCTAAATTTACCATCATAGGAAAGACTTCCACATTATTGAATACATGTTTAAAATAAACCAATCTTTCGTATTGACAATTAATGTAACATTTTTGCGAAAACTAATTCATTTATTTTGTAGTAATCAATCTCCCGCGCCTAGTTTTAATGAAAACAATAACAGACTCAACTTTGAAGCCCTAAATCTGTCCTTAGAAATCATCTGATTTACTGGAAAAAATATTTAAATATTAGAAATATAGTCCTATTGACACATAATGAACTAAAATATGGATTTTTAATCACATTAATGAACAAAAAAAAAAAAACTGTCACCAATTTTTGCAAATTATATGGCTAGTTTAACACGATTTTTTGTATGGAATAAAGCATAACTTCATTGAAAAATTTATGTGAAAATAAACTACGTTCTTTAACGAATCTATTTATTTAGTTTTGGTAACAATCCATTTATTTGATCTAATATAAAAATAATAATAAACATCACTCCAAATTGCAATAAGCAGCCACGCAATAAACAAAATAGTCTTTTTAAATATGGTACTCGTACATTAAATGTCAATACGAAAAATTGGTTTATTTTAAACATGTATTCAATTATGTGAAAGATTTTCCTATTGTGGTAAATTTAGCTCTTGAAATCTTAAATTTTTTGATTTTTGTGAGAGCGCGGCCTTAACACGAGGTATCGTGAACTCGCACCGGTTGGAAGACGCGCCACTAGGTAGAAGACAACTCACGAGTACCTATTTTATTCGATAGGTACATATCTATAGATAGGTAGTATACTACCTTAATGTGTTAGGTGTTTTATATACAACGATTATAATATAACCTTGTCCTTTACAGGTTTTATAATAAACAAGCCCTCTTCATTATTCATTAATCATTCGAGTTTATAATTTACTATTAAAAGATACAAACTACGTATTATAATCCACATAATACCTACATAGATATTAACTTGAAGGCACCACGTTTTTAATATAATATTATCATTATATGTACTAAGTATGTTTTTTAAATAATAGTAAACTGGAGGCGACCATCGAAAATCTAAATATACGTATAAACGATCTTGAACAACGATCCAGGTCAAATAATGTGGAATTGCAATGTATTCCTGAAAAAAAGAATGAAAATCTGATTTCAATCATCGAACAGTTGGGAAATGTCATAGGTCAGGATACAACACCAGATAAAATTTTAAACGTCACAAGAGTAGCTAAAGTTAATCGTCTGAGTACCCGTCCTCGATCCATTATTGTTCAATTTAATTCTCCGTTGACTAGAGACAGTTTTTTAGCGGCAGTTATTAAGCATAATAAAAGCAATCCCACCGATAAGTTAAATACTTCTCACATTGGAATTGGAGCTGTAGGCGAAAAAAAGCCCATCTATGTAGTCGAACATCTGTCACCAGAAAACAAAGCCCTGCACGCCGCGACCAGAATTAAAGCAAAAGAAAAAGGATATAGATATGTTTGGGTCCGTAATGGTCGTATCCTGATTCGTAAGGATGATAGCTCCGATTACAAAATAGTGAAAAATATGGACTTTTTAAGTACATTAAGTTAGTGTGTAGGGTAGAGGTCATGTACTGGTGTCATATTCTCCATAAAATACGCGTCATTAAATATTTTATACCAAAACGTGCGCGGGCTTAGAACCAAAACGCACGATGTTTACCGGAACGTTGCGATTAACAATTATGACATCATTATTTTGACTGAAACCTGGTTGAATAACTCCATTTTAAGTAGTGAATTGTTTGACTCACGATATAACGTATATAGAAGAGACAGGCAAACTTCTAACCTTAGCACTAAAACAGATGGTGGCGGGGTATTAATTGCTGTTAAAAAAAGTATTAACTCCAATAGAGTTGTTTGTTGGGAAAGTAATTGTGAAGATATTTGGGTTATTGTTGATGAACCTCGTTTGAAAAGTATTAGTCACTTTGCTATATGTGCTGTATACCTCCCGCCACCTGTTAATAAGAACGTACTAGAACACTTTTTGAATAACTGTAATAAAGTATCAGAGCAACACAATATGTTAACATGTATAATTGGCGATTTTAATCTCAGCTGCATTAACTGGAATGAACCTTTTGAGGGAAAACTTGTCCCCACAGCTCAAGCGTTACTCGACTTTGTATCCGAAAATGGACTGCGTCAATGTAATTCGGTACTAAATAATAGGAGAAAAATACTGGACCTAGTTCTTGTCAATTTACCTGCGTGCTCTGTCAGTTATTCATATAACTCTATTAGTAATATTGATCCACCACATCCCCCACTTGAAATAAATTTACCTGACGTAAGACCGGACGGACTGACAGTTAATACTTCTATCGAGCGGTTTGACTACTATAAGGCAGATTACGATTCCATTATCGAGTACTTAAAAGGCATTGACTGGCATAAGCTAATGGATTTAGACGATACAAACGATTTGGTTAGTGTGTTTTATGACAAATTGCATACTGCTATCTCTAACTATGTTCCGCGACGAAAAGTAAGGGGTAATAAGTATCCTGCGTGGATAAGTAGCAAGGTTGCAAAAAGAATCCAAGAAAAACATAAAATACTAAAACGATATAAAAAGTACAAAAATCCTAGGGATGAACTCGAGTTAAGAATACTTAGTGACCGATGTGACAGACTTACGCGTGACGCTTACAATAACTATAATAATGAACTTGAAAAGCAAATTCAAATAAACCCAAAAGCATTTTGGACATTCTTGAAAAGTAAGCGTAAAAACTCGAACTCGTATCCAGCAACAATGAATGATGGAGTTAATACATCTTCTAGTGGCGATGGAATATGCAACATGTTTTCAAATTTCTTTGCCTCCGTCTACGAAGACCCTAATAACACCTGCAATAGTAACTGCTCTTCTGCCAATCTGAAAAAAAATCTCTACTTAGGTTATAGCGACAACCTGGCATTTATTGAATTAAGTGAAGACCAAATCTTAAAAAAACTTAGAGACTTGGATATAGCAAAAGGTGCTGGATCAGATAACATACCACCAATATTCATAAAACGATGTGCAACCAGTTTAACATTACCTTTATATCTAATATTCAGAGCTTCTTTACGCTCTGGAAGCTTTCCCTCGGTATGGAAACAAGCAAAAGTTGTACCAATTTTCAAAAGTGATGACAAAAAAGATGTCCGCAACTATAGACCCATATCCATTCTTTCGGTTTTTGCCAAGGTCTTCGAATCTTTAGTGTGTCCTATAGTTCAATTGCATTTTCAACGTTTTGTTTCTGAACATCAGCATGGATTCTTGCCAGGTAGATCCACGTCCTCTAACCTAGTAAGTTTCACGACCTCGTTATCAGCAGCTATCGACTCGCAAAAGCAGGTGGACACGATATACACAGATTTTAAAAAGGCTTTTGACAAAGTACCACACCGAAACCTAATTGAGAAACTTTCGTATTATGGATTTTCTGATCCACTACTGCAATGGTTTACATCATACTTAAATGATCGTTCTTTTTATGTTGTCGTTAACGGGTTTAAATCCTCAGTGCACTCAATAACATCAGGAATCCCTCAAGGATCACATCTTGGTCCGATTTTGTTTAATATTTTTGTGAACGATATTGTTTTCTGCTTTGAACACTCCACACCATACCTGTATGCTGATGATTTAAAATTCACAAAAATAATTTGTTCCCCAAGGGATTCACTTTTACTACAAGATGATTTAAACAGGTTAACAGACTGGTGCACATCAAATGGCATGCAACTTAATTGCAATAAATGTCTCCACATCAAATTTACCCGCAGGCATAACACTATACCAACGCAATATAGTCTAAACGGCATAAGCTTAAAAGAAGTTGATCTCATAAAAGACTTGGGTGTTATGTTAGATAGCAAGTTGACATATCTTAATCACATAGATAAGGTTATTGGCAAATCATCTAAATTGCTAGGTTTTATTATGAGGCAAGGTAGAACCTTTAAAGAAACTAAAACTAAAATAGCTCTTTATAACAGTCTTGTCCGTAGTCACCTGGAGTACTGCAGTGTAGTTTGGCGGCCACATTATGCTACACACTATTTAAGATTAGAACGTGTCCAAAAAAGATTCATGTGGCATCTGTCGTATTCAGAAAAAATACACAAAACAGTTATTTCGTATAAAGATAGACTAAAAAACTTTAAAATGATGACCCTTAAAAATAGAGGTGACTTGCTGGATCTTATGTTCCTATATAAACTGCTAAGAAATAAAGTAGACTGTCCAAGTTTACTTAGCCAAATCAATTTCAGAGTGCCGCGTAGATATCCACGCGCTGCCATAACTCCCTTAGTGCCACCACTCAGTAGAACAGTCTTTGGTGCCAACGCTACTCTGCCCCGGTTGTGTAAACTATACAACGAGCGTAGTCGGTCGATAGACATAAATACAAATTCGCTCGCTATGTTTCGCAAGCTAGTGATAAGCGACCTAGTCAAATAGCTGTACACGAAACTGAACATATATATTATAGTGTAAATAAGGTATTAATTTATTTTTGTATTCTTAAAATTAATGAATTTATATTTTAACTTTTCATATTGTTATTTTAGTCACTATTCAAAATTTATATAATATATATATTTTGTTTAACTACCATTAGAAAATGAAAGTAGGTTTTATGAATTGTAAACTTATTTTAGAAATAAGACCATAGTATGTTTAAAATATAAGAAAACAGTAACAGTATAAACTTTAAAAATTGTATCATTAGATAATGTACCTAGTTAATTTTAATTTTTTATCTTGCTTATTCATTTTAAATATAATATGTATCTTTCATACTGCATTGAACTAGAAAAATCGTTAGTTAGCATAATATCCTCTTTGTAACTCTTTGTGGTATTTGTACGGAATTTGCATGTAGTGTTTACTTTTAAATGATTTAACATAGTTAAGCATGATAGAAAAACCAATGTATTTATTATAGTTATTAAATTTATGTTAAATCGCTAGTAAACCTTTAAATAAAAATAAAAATAAAATAAAATAAATATAATATCGTCGTCACATGGTACTTACAGCTGACGGATATGTTTTTCCAAGACGCGAGTAAATTATGATCAGGAATCAGGATATCATCTATATTTACTTAACAGGGCTCGCTCCGTCACTCGCTTCATACAATCGTAGTTCCAATTTCATTTGAATATTAAGCAACCAAAGTCCAATGAAATTTTGCAGACATATTCTAGAAACTAATATCTATGCCTGGGGTTTTCCAAATTTCTGTTAAAATATTCGGTTTCAAAGTTACGCGGTCTAAAAATTCACATACAAATCTTTGAGCTCCTGTAATTTTGAAACTACATATTTTTAGAAAAATCTAAAACACCACAGGCAGATATTAGTTTTTAGAATATGTCTGCAAAATTTCATGGCTTTTGGTTGCTTAATATTCAAATGAAATTGGAACTACGTTTGTATGAAGCGAGTGACGGAGAGACCCCTCTTAATGCAGCAACAAAATGTAGGTCCCCTACCTATGTTAGATGTTGATTGTGTCGGTTATTGTAATAATAATGAAAGATTCATTAATTATAACTTATGGAACGCGAGCTAATTAACATTCCATTTTTTAACACAAACGATTTATTTGGCATCAGCTCCCTATTTAAAATAGCAATGAATAGTTTGCAAACCCAAATGTTTCGCAGGGCATGTCGCAAGCGCCATGACAATGTACTGGTAACATAATACAATTGCGAACGCGGCCTCCGAAACAATACTTGTTTCTAACTTTACAGTTATACAAACTAACGCCAAAGTGCCGATAAAACGTCCAACTTATCCGTTCTTTCCACTCTGGTTACTTCTAGTAAGACAGAATGTACTCGTTCCTCTTTGCAATTTAGTATCATGCCATTCTTGTACTTACTTCAAATATATTTTGTAAACAGCGTTTGTTTAGACTTTAGATGCAGTAACTATTATAGATTTTTCTAAAAATATGTAGTTTTAAAATTACAGGAGCTCAAAGATTTGTATGTGGAATTTTTAAGACCGCGTAACTTTGAAACCGAATATTTTAACAGAAATCTGGAAAACCACAGGCATACGTGTTAGTTTCTAGAATATGTCTGCAAAATTTCATGGTCTTTGGTTGCTTAATATTCAAATGAAATTGGAACTACGTTTGTATGGAGCGAGTGACGGAGAGACCCCTGTTAATGCATTCCACTAAAACTTTGAGCCCACGGAGTGCAGAATTCTAGAGTTTAGAGTCCTATGTTCTGTGTTTAATCACAGAATTCAGAATAGACTTTAGGTAATTGTCTTATTTAAAACTTTGGTCCTAATCTCTGCCATGGCTTGGATCTCTTACGTATAACGATTAGGTACCAAAAGTAAATGTAGAAATCGAAACTCAATCTGGCTGTATGATGAATATACATCATACTAATAGAATAGTGTAGGTCAAATTGTTATTGGAAATTATTTGGCCATCTTTTGTCCTTTCTAGAAATTTTGTAAGGTGATAAAATATTCAATATTTGTGATATATATTGGCCCTGATCCATCCGCTATTTGATACTATTTTAGCTGTTATCTTCCAAATATAAGAATAATGTATATACCTGCAGACCACTCCTATTGATCGGGAATCTGTCTCGGTCCATTTCTCGTTCATGAGGCAACGGAGAGTTTGATCGCCTCGGCAATGTGGCGTGTCCAGGAGACACCGCCTCTGACATATACACCTCATCTGCAAACAAATTTTCTGGTCAGTATATAACACAAATTAAATGTATCTAACATACTTATTATAAGATTGTGGTGCATTAGTATAGAAAAGTGATTAATATTGAATTAGTACAGTTGTAGGCAATATTCCACAGAGTGCAAAGTTGTTCGGTATACAGTATTCAGTAGAAATTAACCACGCTGAAGTAGACAGTAAAACAAGAAAACAGTGTTATTTAATAGGTGACGAGTGCTCCATGACATCGCTAAATATTTCTGGTACCGTTTTCTATTTCTAGCCAATCATCACGTTTTATGTAGCGATACTTTTTCCCCCGCGTCAGGGAGTTGTCGCACCATTCCAGTGAACGTAGAAATGAGTCCCGACACGTCAGAATTTCGCGAATGAATGACACTTTCTCACCAGTTTTTAGGGTACTGCTTCGACTATTATTCCCCGAGTCGTATGATGTATCACACGAGTTTTGCCTTTTCACCTTTATTTTACAAAGGCTTATAGCACTAGCTGCTTGTTCGTTGGAAAGCAAAAGAATGGTTGTAGATTTAATGGAATCGTTATCAGTGATTTTGTTATCAACGCAATCATTATCAATGACTCTAGTGACCGTTACAGTTGGTGCTAAATATTGGGCTGGTTTATGCTCTTCTCTGATTAATGTATAACTACGCCCAACGTGTCCAGCTAACGAAGAATTAGGATCATCCAATATCGACTCTTGAACATCATTAGGTGTGGAAACACAACAAAAACAACACAAACGACGGATCATGTCGAAAGTAGATCTCTCTTCATTTTCAACTTCACTAGAATTTACACTGTAAATATTAACTGGTTGATATGATGACACAGATTCATTTTTAGCATTGACGCTATTACTTTCAAAAGACTGGTATCGAGATTCTGGCACTGAACTTATTAAAGCTGCCATATTTTATTCACAAAAACAAAAACTTGACTGTCTGTGATTGCCATGAAACTAAACTAAATTATGTATATTGTATTTGTTTTAATGAAACAATTAATCCAAATATTATCGCATCCTGCGTGGCACGATTGTTTCCTGTTACGTATAACAGGCGATACGTTATGCTAGTCTACTGCACGCGCAGTAAACGAATATTGAAGTCAATTTAGAACCTGACTCATTAATTAGCTTCAAAATGTGCATGGTACTAGGAAGACCACCACTAATAATAATAGTGACATATATAACTCTATAATAATGTTTTAGATACCTTCAAAACTGACCGATCTTGGCACCATAGAGAGAGTACTCCATCTCAAAGATTTAATTGGTTTCTTCCCCACATTGTTAATGCCAGTTGAAAATGACGATGAATGTGTGGGGGGTTTCTTATTCACTGTATTAAGTGAATATAAGGATGAAGTTAAATCTTTGTTCGTATCTTTGACTCCTTTTTCAATATTTTCATTTTTTATGCATTCCTCTTGAGATTCGTCGATAACAAACTCTTGTACTGTTGCTAAAGATCCTGTATATCCAGATTCTGAACCATTAGAACTCGCGTTGTCAATTTTGTCACTGTTTAGTGCTATTTCTTCTTTTGTTTCAGACAAATGCAGTTCGCTTTTAGCTATAACATCCTCGAGCGGAGTTTTGTTGACAACTGTACATTTCTCTTTAGGAGTTGATGTTAATATTTGTACTTTATGTACTATTTTATTACTATCTGTGAAATCCTTGTCATTATTTTCTAAGAAAATTTTGTCTTGGTAAGTATTTTCGTTTGTGCCTTCCCTTTTTATACTTATTTCACCAATATTTTTTGTAGACACAGATTTTTCTTCATTCAAATCTTTACTTCTAACAGTTGAATTATCTTCTATTGTAGTTTCAGTAAACACTGCAGCAGGTGACTGTTTTAACACTGGAATTTTCAAGTCAGCGTTTATATTTCTAAATTTTATGGGAGTTATTTTTGGCAATTCGCATGGGACAGTCACTGCTTTTTTTTCAACAAACTTATCAGTAAAGTTGATTTTTTGGAAAGGTTTGTTCAAATTTGATATATTGCTTAGTGATATTGAAGTTTTAGAAGGGATTTCTTTGTATGGGCTTAATTCCTCGCTACTTTTTTCAACGGATGTTTTTTCTATCACCTTGTTTGTTAATAATGGGGTAAATTTTTCTAATTCTTTCAGTTTAAATACCGTCGTTGGAGTAGTTTGTTCAAAACTCCTCCTCTGATCGTCTCTAATTTTTCCATTGCTATAATCACATTTTTCGGGTTTTTGTAGTTGTTGATTTGAAAATTGCTCCTTTGAATTTAGCAAAGAGTCTTGTGACAGAGGTTTATTCTGGTTTGCCGTTTCTAAAATACAGTGAGTATTTTCATTTGTATCATTATTTATATTTGGTTTGTTTATTTGAAGTATACTTATTTCCTCTTGTGGAGGTGTAATTGATTTTAAATTCGTCACATTATGCGTCGAAATTTTTTGTGGGAAATTGTTGTAGATTTTTTTTTCTGGAAAATCCTTTAGTTTGTTTTTTGGCTCATCCTTTTCAATATTTTGTACCTTGTCATATTTTTTATCAGTGGTAACACTTACAGAAATATTTTTCTCATCAAGTATACCTTGACAGGATTCTATGTTATGATTTACACTGTTACATTCTTTTTCTACATTTTTAGGGTCTAGTGATTGTTGTTTTAAAATTTCCGCATCAATTTTTTTTCCTATCTTATAGGGTTCAGATATTTTTTGCTTGAGAGACACTGCTTTAGGCTTAGATAGCTCTGATGCTAGAAAAGAATACACCTTTAATTTTTCCCTGTGTTCCTCCCGTACCTTTGGTAAAGTTATTGGCTCTACATCTACAGTATCACTATCACTGCCTTCTGTTGTAAAACAATTCCAACACGTTACATCTGATTGTTTGCCGTTCTTCTTTTTCTTATTTTTAGATTTATTCCCATTCACTTCACTCATATTTTCACTTTTATTATTCACGAACTATATCAGTAAGTATAAACGGATTGCTTCACGGACCTACGGAGACTAAACCTATTTCCAAGTGTCCACGACTTTAAATAAGGCTCGCTCATTCAGGTATGTATAATGTATTTTAAACGACTTAATTATTCATGACACTCAAATGTTCCAGATGAAAATATTACATAACATTAAACAACAACTAAATTAAATTGTTTTTATGTGCATACCACAAGATCATTACAGATAATTTCACAAAGACAAATTAAAATTAATTGAGGAAACTAAATCCCTAATACTTGTCTATCGCATTTTAATAATATAATGTCATAACTTCTTTGCTTACGGGTATAAAAATAGTTCTTAAAAGAAACTTTAGTAGGTATCTAAATGTAAGCATATGATTAGGAAATCAACTCCACTTAAAATATTGTTGGTACCTATAAATATATTTAAATTCAATGTCGCAGCAGGCTTATAATACGCAATACTATAAACGAGAATTAACCTATTAACAAATATCTTATACCATTAGTGAACAATTCAAAATGACATGAAAATTATAGTAATTACAGAATAATTGGAGATAAGTAGATTTAGTCATAATATTTTGTAAATACTTAACAAGCGCCAATATTAAATAGAAGGTATCCAATAAATAGGTTTATCAGTGATAATAGTTAATTGTCTAATAATAGACATATTATTATTTATAAATATAAAAATATGTGGTCTAACCATAGAAACGCAACAAATAGCAAATAGGTGGGTTTAATTAGATCATGGGTCAAACAAATTATGCAATATGTAGGGCTGTTTCATCACAAGACGATTTATGATTAGGGTTGTCAGAAAAATTAAAGTATTTCAGCTATCCAACATGACATCGCACATTGAATGATGATGGCACAAAAACTGACCCTATGATAAATCTTGATTTTTCAATATGGTCATAAAGTGATAAGCTATTAAGCGATATCACATCTAGCGAAAACTATACAAGTTACCGATATATGATATATTCTGTTATGATGTGTTAGGACTTAGGACATAGGAGTACGTACGACATAGCTTTGAACCTTCGTGCTGCGCCTGCGATCACTCCTTTCATCCACCTTTATAACTATTGAGATTTGAGTGGGTAATATTATAAGATTTATAAATTTTAAAATAAGTAGAATTTTTTTATTTAACAATGGTAGGTAAGCTATATTTTATTACAATTTACATTCATGAAGCTATTGTCTTAATGATTTAATATATTAAGGATAAATATAACATTTTCACATAAACAGATGTTATCAGCTGGTAATAAAAAACATCTACTTAACTTATTTATAAATAGATAGGACTTCAAGATTCTCATGTTACAGAAACTTAGCTTCTGTTTCGTCATCATTGACACACTTGGTATGGTTTTGGTTGGTCTCAGGTGGTATGTGTGTCACGGTCATCGAACTACGTGAACAGTACAGTAGCTTTTATATTTAATAGCGTTATTGATTCAGAACACAGTTAGTATTATTACATATTAGCTGATATCTGCGAGTCCCTCCGTGTGGATTTATGGTTTTAAAATTAGCCTAGAAACTCTAAAGTAGCTTAATATCTTTCTCTAAGTTGTTGATTTTTCCTTTAATCGCGTCGCAACGAAGCAACGGATTCACGTGATTTTTTGTATGGGTATAATTTAAGACCTGGAGAGTGACATGCTAGTTTTTATCCCGGAAAATCAAAGAGTTCCCACAGGATTTATTAGGAAAAACGTATCCTTCGAAGTTGCGGGCATCAGCTAGTAACCGATAATTTAAGAGGGGTCTCTCCGTCACTCGCTTCATACAAACGTAGTTCATTTGAATATTAAGCAACCAAAGTCCATGAAATTTTGCAGACATATTCTAGAAACTAATATCTATGTCTGTGGTTTTCCAGATTTCTGTTAATATATTCGGTTTCAAAGTTACGCGGTCTTAAAAATTCACATACAAATCTTTGAGCCCCTGTAATTTCAAAACTACATATTTTTAGAAAAATCTAAAACACCACAGACACAGATAAATAAATTATGTCTGCAAAATTTCATGGACTTTGGTTGCTTAATATTCGAATGAAATTGGAACTACGATTGTATAGAGCAAGTGACGCAGAGAGCCCTGTTAAAGTTGGCTAATAACATCCTAAAATAATTTTGACCATTTTGTCTTCGAAGTATGTATCAACGAGTTACATAACTTATTAACTTTATGTAGGAGATCTGCTAATGATAAACAATCAAAATACAACGAGTGAGTATTGACCATTGTTTATCAATCGATTTTCCCATGTACAGTGTCAGATTGTGCAAGTTAGAAGTTTTACTAATAAGTATGATAACCAATCGACGCAGATAAGCCTTGGCCTCAAAACGTGAAGAAACAAATTCAAATGTACACGTAGCACACCGCTATAGTGATGTTTTTTTTTTTGCATTGTGCGCACGGAGGAAATCTAAGAGAATCGCTTATTTCAACAAAAAAACGACATAGATGTAAATAGATACGTGTAATGAAATAAAGATTAATTAATTTATTATAACACAATAATTTTACAATAAATTCTTTATCAACATCGTACTGCAAATTCAGCCTTATATGTTCATATTTTTAACCGACTTCAAAAAGGAGGAAGTTCTTAATTCGTTGGAGTCTTTTTTTCTGGACAGATTTGGATTTTTTTTGTTTGTTCCTTTTCAGGTAGTCCCATATAAACGTGAAGATCTGAGTCCAGGCGTCTTTGAGCAATCGGGGAACATACATAAAAAAAGATTCCGACGAATTGCGAACCTCCTTTTTTGAAGTCGGTTAAAAATGCTTAGCAAACTAGCAGCGGACGTAGATTTTACGAATTTTTAAAAGACCCTCTCTTTAATAATTCCTATGAAATAATTTATTTTAGACATCTAGGCATTCCAATACTGCCTAGCCTGGCAGATGTCATGTTTTGTCAAGCTTTACCAGCTACAATTACGCAGGTACGCGCCGCACTCGCCGAATAAAATGATAACGTCATTTCGTTGATTTTCAGTTCGTTGGTTTAGGTGGACGGAAGTTCGGCGCGTGCTGATCAGCTAATAAAATCAGCTTATGGACTAATTACATCACAGTCGCCATCGAATCCGTGCGAGTGTTGCTCAACGTAATTGGTATTGGTAACTGCGCAGGCGCCACTCGAGTGTACTGTAATGGCTTATGGTAACAAGTATATCAAGTGTATTATGCTAAACCTATTAAGTATAGAATTATTGACCCTCATTTTATTGCAACGGTAGATATACTGACTACACTAGCCATAATTTTGTTTGAAGACTACGTAACCGTAGATGGGTATGTCAGCTTAGGTGAACCGAATAGCTACTCTAACTTTAATTTTAAGCTAGGTGTCTAACTTGGTATACATATAAATTGGTGTAGATATTAGATAAGTAGTATATCTAGAAATAACTACACTGAACATTAACAGTTTAATAGTACCTGCCAAAAAATGTTCATAATTTTTTGCGATTGAATTATGCAAAAAAAAGTAGGTGGTACTTATTAAAAAATGTTGAGTACAAAAGAATACAAAAACTGCGGTAACGGATGAACATAAATATTTAACTGGTTATTTTAGTAGGTAGGTAGTTAGGTACCCATTTTGATTCAAGTACCTATAATATATTAAAAAGAAACTTTAATCGTAAAACGATACTTAAGAGGGCTCTCTCCGTCACTCGATTCTACTCGCTTCATACAATCGTAGTTCCAATTTCATTTGAATATTAAGCCACCAAAGCCCATGAAATTTTGCAGACATATTCTAGAAACTAATATCTATGTCTGTGGTTTTCCAGATTTCTGTTAAAATATTCGGTTTCAAAGTTACGCGGTCTTAAAAATTTACATACAAATCTTTGAGCCCCTGTAATTTTAAAACTACATATTTTTAGAAAAATCTAAAACACCACAGACACAGATATTAGTTTCTAGAATATGTCTGCAAAATTTCATGGACTTTGGTTGCTTAATATTCAAATGAAATTGGAACTACGATTGTATGAAGCGAGTGGAAGCAAGTGACGGAGAGAGCCCTGTTAATCCATCCATCCATCAGCCTGTATGCGTCCACTGCTGGACATAGGCCTTTCCAAGAGCGCGCCACCAAACACGGTCCTCCGCCTTCCTCATCCACCCGCTCCCCGCCACCTTCTTCAGGTCATCGGTCCAGCGGGCAGGAGGTCGTCCCACACTGCGCTTACCGGTACGCGGTCTCCACTCCAGAACACGTCTGCCCCAACGGCCGTCGGTTCTGCGACAGACATGACCTGCCCATTGCCACTTCAGCTTGCTAATCCTTTGAGCTATGTCGGTCGCTTTTGTTCTTCTGCGAATTTCCTCGTTCCGGATTTTATCCCTGAGTGTGATACCCAACATAGCTCGCTCCATAGCGCGCTGAGCGACCTTTAGTTTGTGGACGAGGCCAACTGTCAGTGTCCACGTTTCTGCTCCATACGTCATCACAGGTAGGACGCACTGATTGAAGACCTTAGTCTTAAGGCTTTGCGGTATCGACGATTCGAAGACCTGACGTAGCTTTGAAAATGCTGCCCAGCCTAGCTGAATTCTTCTGTCAGCCTCCTTGTCGAAGTTGTTCCTGCCGAGTTGTATAATCTGGCCGAGGTAGTTATATTCTTGAACAACTTCGATGCTAACATTCCGGACGGTGACGGGTCTTGAGATAGCGTGCTCGTTAAACATTACTTTCGTTTTGTCTATGTTCATCTCAAGACCTACTCGTCTGGAAGAACAGCTAAGCTCGATCAGCATTTCCTCAAGGTCCTGCAGCGATTCAGCCAATAGAACTATGTCGTCCGCAAATCGCAAGTGTGAGATATTTTCGCCATTCACGTTTATGCCTCGACCTTTCCAATCCAATTCCTTAAACACGTCTTCTAGGGCACAGGTGAAAAGTTTTGGGGATATTACATCTCCCTGCCTCACACCTCTTCGTATAGGGATTGGATTGGTTTGTTGGTCTTGGACTTGGACGGACCTGTTAATATCTTCATTAATTTATAACTAAGTGTATTGTAGAAAATATGTATGAACAATGCATCATATGTCAGTTTTATTGACACCAAAAAAAACAGATCGCACACTAAATGCGAACCGCAAATGCCGCACGCGCCATACGTAACATATAACTACTCGTATAGTAAGCTAACTACTGAAAGTGCATATAACATCCGCACGCACCAAATTAATAAATGCGGCTACTAATAAAAGTGAGCATTTTCAGTCGTCGTCGTCAAGTCATCAACTGCTGGTGCTCTTTACGACTTGTTTGATATAATTCTGTCCTCCTAGCGGGAGAACTGGCAACACTGTGGAAACAGCTGGATAAAAGCAAGCACAAGACTGCGGAGTGTGGAAATAGTTGAAAGATATCTCTTTCGACTGAAAATTTTCTTCCATTCTATACTAATATAATCTGCGACCAGCTTTAGCGAGCCACCGTGGAGTCAGAGAAAGTTCTCATCTACGCGGTAAACACGGGTGAACATTCGAATGCTGTTTTCCCATGCTGACGAGAAAGTGGTTAAGCGAAAACCTTTACTAGCCTAATGATGTTTTATTGGTCCTAAAAATATCACTTATTGTCATTTTTGCAATGTACCTACTCGCTGTTTGTGACATACTTTCGTCGGTAGGCACCTAAGACGAAAGGATGTCAAAGAAATTTTAATTTTAGAAATCAGAATAATATTTATCACTTTAAGAAACTGCATTTAAATTTCTAAACTTTGAATTTATAATTCAATTTAAAAAAATTGTAAAACTTGCAGTTTAATTTCCAAGCATAAGGCATGCTCAGTTTTATTCTTATGCATTTTTTCTGCTTTTTCTTAACATGTATAATATATTTAAATTTATAAATTCTTTCTATAGTTTAGTGTAGTAAAGTTTAGATAATTAAATATCAATATATGGTTAATGCAGTCTATATTATTATCTACATTTTAATCTTGCCTACATTTTGATCAACGACTGTAACAGAGTGAAAAGATAGGCATAATAGTCAAATATTCTTCGTTCGTGTTTTATAGCATACTAGAGGATGCCCGCGACTTCGTCCGCGTAGATTTAGGTTTTTAAAGATCCCATGGGAGCTGTTTGATATTCCGGGATAAAAAGTTGCTTATGTCAATTATGGATGAGTTTTTAGGAATCCCGAGGGAACTGTTTGTTTTTTCGGGATAATAAGTAGCCTATGTCCTTCCCCGGAATGTATCCTAAGTCTGTACAAAATTTCATTAAAATCGGTACAGCGGTTGAGCCGTAAAAGCGTAGCAGACAGACAGACAGACACACTTTCGCATTTATAATATTATAGTATGGATAGTATGGATTGTAATAAATGAACAAGTGTAAATTAAAAATTTTCAACACCCCCGACAAATCATTTTCAAATAAATAATTATGTATACCTAGGCAACGTCCATCTTGACAGCTTGACATTTGTCAATTTACACTTGAATATTATGAACCTAAGGTTTATCTAACCTTCTTTTCTACAAGAAAACTAGAAAAGAGCTGATAACTTTTAAACGGCTGAACCAATTTTTTTGGATTATAGCTAAGAACACTCTCGATCAAGCCACCTTTCGAACAAAAAAAAGTAAATTAAAATCGGTTCATTCGTTTAGGCGCTACGATGCCACAGACAGATACACAGATACACAGACACACAGATACACAGATACACACGTCAAACTTATAACACCCCTCTTTTTGGGTCGGGGGTTAAAAATGTCTCCAGATATCTACCTACTAGTAACTATTACGAAAGTTATCACATTAAATAAAGAACCCTGTAAGTTTTAGTTAAATAAAAAACTTGAAAGCAGGGTTGGTGTTATATGGTCTATAGTTTTATATGAACACCTAAATTATTTGATAACATCATACAAAACGTAACTATGGTACCTTATGGCCCTGAAGGCGTCGCTCGTTAATATTACAAGAAACAATGTTGTGTAAGTACCTACCTTTTTAACTTTATCTCTCAGGTTAGGTCAACGACTGACGCGTAAACTCACGTTATAAACTAAACATTTCATGTACCTAGCCTAGCTGTTTCGTAACAGACTGTAAACAATCTACCTGTGTTGTTTCAAACGCTGTAATTTTACATATTTTATTAACATTTAAATATTTATCGGTTTCTGACGTTTTTGTAAAACTAATTAGATTCTAGCAACAGATTAAAAATATGGTTAGATAAAGAAGTCCCCGTATGACCTACATCAGATGCCATGTAATACCAGAGAGCCAGAAATTATGGTAGTTCCAGAACATTAAAAATGAACTGTTGTTTAGAATTTAGTACCTATATATCATAATTTTACAAAATGAAATGCGTTGCCGGCTTGTTTGGTTTTTATTCTGTACGCCAGGAGTGAACTATTTTACATATTTTAAAAAATCTGATCTCAAAATATGTACCTACTTACCTACCTACTAAATTTTATTCAAATGTACCTATTTATTCTGCTGGGCAGTTGCGTCACTACAATACTGGTTGACCTCGGATACATCTTAGCTTCTGAGTTCTGTCATAAATTGCCTTCCTTATACCAAGTTAACTTTAAGCGTTGTGTTCTTCCTACGCATTTTATTAAAAATTCAGTTTACAGGCAATAAATATTCTTGTTCACCTATAAAATCTTCTTGTACTTCAAAAGTTTGTCTATCACTATTCATTGCCTATGCGTTCGCACATGGTTCGTTCAAATGAGTTGGTATTTTATAGGTACAGTTGTTGTTGAAACTTGCGAAGGTTTCTGAAATAGTACTATTAACGTACAATGGCACGCAAGTCTTAATGCAACGCATGCCCTGAATTAAAAAATAGTTTAAATAGGTAGGTATAAACAACTAGTTCCAATTAGGTATGCTGATTGAAGATCGCTAACTGACAAAAACTTAAACACAGAATAAACCTGAGAAACGTGAACAACTGATGCGACAGAAACAGGTAAAAAACACGAGGCTTACAAAGGTCAAGATCAAGTAAAATGGAGTTAACATAAAATAATCTGCTTTGGTCCAGTAGGTACGACGTCACTATATTTCAATCAAAAAGAGGGCAAAATGGCCGGTTTATTTCTCTTCAGTGCCGGCATGAACCTATGGACTACGTATATGTATAGTAATTCTTAGTTTTACTAGGTACTAGTACTTGGGGTACCAGCCAAATAACCTCCCCGTGTGCCTGTGTTGCGGGTAACCGCAACGCTTGGGCCGGTGTGCCCTGGTAACATGGTTGACAATTTCTCCTCATGGGATATTGTCGGCCATGGCTAACTGACCTGCATGCATTGCATGAGGTTTGTAGTCGGTAGTCCGACATAACCACTGTGCTCATACGGGTGAGTACAGTGGTCATGTCGGACGTGGGAATCTATGACAGATTTTCCTCACGAAAAAAAGTTAGGTACTAGTACTTACTTAAAAATTCTTTGAGTGCCGGTTATTGGTTTAGCAACTGTGACATATTATGACACTAGCAACTAGTGTAGTGTATTCTTTATGAGTTTTCTCGACCGACTTCAACATACATGTGCAGAAACAAAATTTTTTTTTCTTTGTAGTGGTTTTGGAAGGCGGTTTTTTAAATATTTTCTTTTATTTCAATCTAGTATTCCGTACGATCAGATTCATTTCAATGTTGTTTAGTCACTTCAAAATTGCGAATACACTTCTACCACAGTGTTGCTAATCAATGAGTTAATATATGTGACATTTGGAGCGTAGTATTGCTCGAGGTGCACTCCATGCTATTTGCATGTTACTTCATCGAAATATAAGCCTTGTTTGGGCGGTCACCAGTCGACAGCTCGCCTCTCATTTCGTTAGGGTTCCCACCCTCTTTATTACGGTCGATGACTAAACTAGAACACAATAACCTCACGTTGGTCATAATTTAACGTTTCTTAAAATTTTGGCCGCTAATTTCACTGACCCTATTTGAAACACGAATATTTTTAATAGTATACAGACATGAACCCAGTGTGAAATGTATATGTCACAGCCAAAGTAATAAATCCTGATATTATATATATTATCTAGTCATTATTTATAATGTCTACCCAATTTAGATAAACTGATAATTGACACAGAATTAATCACATTAACTAGCAATTTTATATAATTTCTTCGAAGACTTGGATGATGTAATAAAACAAGTAGGTACTTACAGGTAAATATTATAAAATTATATTTCAATTTGCCTTATGCATACCTAACTATATGTGTAGCAATATTATATATACCTATCTTTACTTAATAGACCACTAGATGACGCCCGCGACTTTGGGTTAATTTAGTTTAAATTAATTGATGCAAGCAATGACTAACTTGCACTAAAAAGCTTAAAATAAAAATAAAATAAAAACTGACTTTCAAAACCACTACAAAGTAAAAAAATCCTCTATGACGTACGCAGGTATTTTTTCGACATTTTGCTCGATAAATCAAAAACCATTATACATAATCTATTTTAGAATGTACAGGTAAAGCCCTTTCATATGATACCTCACTTGGTAAAGTTATCTTACTTTGAAAATTTAAACACATTTTTAATTTTTTTAATGATCTAATCACAAATTCACGGTTTTCGGATTTATTCCTTTATTTGTGTTATAAGACCTACCTACCTGCCTTTCATGATTCCAGGTCAACGGGAAGTTATAGGTTTTCTTGATAGACACGACGGACGGACAGACAGACAGACAACAAAGTGATCCTCTAAGGGTTCCGTTTTTCCTTTTGAGGTACGGAACCCTAAAAATTCGATTATACACCTACCTACCTAATTAAACGCGTTGCACTCTCTGTTTACAGTGAGACGTAGGGGAGCTTGGTGATACCTGCCATGAAGCCCACATCGTTGCCCGCGGCGACACACGCCAATACAAACATATGGCGACAGGTGGTCTTGTTTCTCAACCACACTCTAAACTATTGCAGTTTTAGGTAGGTAGGTAGGACTGAAGCCCACCGCAAGCAACGCTGCATATCTAGTGAACGCATCTGCATGAATGCTTTCATACATCAGCGTAATTGGAGGCTCACAAAAAGTCGATAAGTCACAAATCCTAAATTTTAACAAAATTATAAATTTATAACACCCCCGACAAGTGAAGGTTACAGTAACTAGAAAAGAGCTGATAACTTTCAAACGGCTGAACCGATTTTCTTGGATTAAGTATAGCTAAGAACACTCTCGATCAAGCCAAGCCACCTTTCAAACAAAAAAGACTAAACTAAAATCAGTTAATTAGTTTTGGAGCTACGATGCCACAGACAGATACACAGATATACACGTCAAACTTATAACACCCCTTTTTTTGGGTCGGGGGTTAAAAAATGACAAGTTGTGTTACAAACTACAATAAAGGATTAAATCGACTTTTTGAATTGGAACAGTGAAATTAGTACATCCCGCGTAGTTTTATAGTAGGTGATGTTCATATGGCAATAAATAAAAAGCGTTAAGGCAGTCGTTGTTCCTCATTTCATGAATTTTCCAAAACCTACTGCAGGTATACCTACCTAAAACTGGGCAAGTACTTAGTGTAAAAGAGAAAAATCAAGTTCTTTTAGAACATTTTCTGTATGGGTTGGGTACTTACTTATATTGGACGATAGGTTATTGTATTTTGTAAAAACTGCTTAAAAAGTTAAATTCTGTTGTTGTGACATTTATTCTTTTGCTCCTGTATCGTTCAAATGAGCCATGGAGTCCTTCGCGTTATGTATAATAACCAGAATAGGAGGGAATATGACTAATAATATAATATATTTCATGACTAAAATAACCGAGTTAAGGCATCAAAGGGCTGGTATTTAGTTGCCATACAACACCAATCGTTACTTTGAGGTCGTCGCGATATCAACTTCAACTGGTTGTGTAATATTGGAATGCATGCCGCCATTATTTCATAACAATTTTATTTATTCAGCTTTATTAACCGTTCGATTGAATCTCGCGGAATGTAGTGTGGCTGTGAAAGAGGCAAGTGAAAGCCTTCGATATAGAATAATAGCCGTCACACAATTGGTTACATGTACCTACGCGCATTAAATTTATTGCATTTTATCACAATGCTTTTCCGTTTTTCTTTTCTTTTTGAGTTAAATGCCATTTAAATAGAGGATAATTTCTTGTTTATTTTAAACTATCTGCTTAACTAACTATTTAATCAATTTATGAGACACTGGGTGGGTAAGCACTTGCACTCTCAATGTTTCACGGGTGGTAACTTGACAAATAAAACAGTTTAACGAAACAACCTATAAACATAGTCATAGCTCACAAGCAATTAATTTTATTATTGACCTGAAATCACGATGATTTATTATTAAAAATCACAGTCAGTCTATTTTGCCGCATAGGTCTTATTATTTATTAATGTTATTGTTACCTTTTCACTGTACGTGTGAAAATAGCTTTCTGATATCAGTCCACACTTTTGCCACGCTTTCGTAGACCGGCTATCTATATTCTTAGTTAATTTGAGCCATACCAGAATCATGGATAAATAATTACCTAGTATAATAAACATTTAGTTATTTGTCAACAAAATGTAATTATTTACTAAGTAGCTCAGCACAACAGTAGGTGCTATCCATACTTCCATCCTCCATCCATTTTAATATTATAAATGCGAAAGTGTGTCTGTCTGTCTGTCTATCTGTCTGTCTGTATGTCTGCTACGCTTTCACGGCTGATTCGCTGAACCGATTTTAATGAAATTTTGTACAGACTTAGGATACATTCTGGGGAAGGATATAAGCAACTTTTTATCCCGTAAAATCAAACAGTTCCCACGGGATCTTAAAGGTATTAATCTAGGTTTTTAAAGAAACCTAAATCCACGCGGACGATGTCGCGGGTATCCTCTAGTTTTAATATAATTACACTGAAACCGGATAGAATAAACAGTAGCTATTTAGCCGTGAAATTAGGCAATAAGATCACCAGATACGTCATTCGAGGCTTGGACTGAAACATGATTTGTTTCACCAGTGATATTCAAGAAACCGTCGCAATGTTTAAGATTGATCAGGGATCGAGTTACATTCATAGGCTGTTCATGATTATGGGTGCCAACATTTTAAGTATTCCAATCACCTACCAACTGACACGTACGAGTTTCCTTTTATATATTTACAATGGTGACCACCACCTAAAATGTTGTCTTCAAGTATCTAGTCAATGTACGGAACTACAAGTAACTGCAGCAGACTGTTATATAGATATAGAAAATAATAGAAAAGATTTATAGTAGGATTTCCTTTATTTCTTCTTCTTTATGTACTTTTCCATTATTGAACGTTAGTAGTCAGTTTTCTAAACTTTGCCATGATTTAATAGCTCTCCGACTGTTTTTAACCCCCGACCCAAAAAGAGGGGTGTTATAAGTTTGACGTGTGTATCTGTCTGTGACATCATAGTTCCTAAACTAATGAACCGATTTTAATTTGGTTTTTTTTGTTTGAAAGGTGGCTTGATCGAGAGTGTTCTTAGCTATTATCCAAGAAAATCGGTCCAGCCGTTTGAAAGTTATCAGCTCTATTCTAGTTACTGTAACCTTCACTTGTCGGGGGTGTTATAAATTTTTAATTTACACTTGTTATTCTAGTCCACTCCATTATATATTTCGCAGTCATGACTTCTTTCTTATTCCCATTTTAGAGATTTACTCTTATCCCGCTAATTTCTGATACATATTTATTTTGTTATTTAATAAAAAATGTAATTAATTGTACACTGATTTGGAGACAACTCTGACATATTGTTATTCGTAAGGACGCGACGAATAAAAATTAGTTAGATTAGAATCAAAATGAACATACGATATAAATTAAGTGTTTTGCTTGCAAAGTTGTAACTCTGTGTCTATAGCAAGGACGTTGGAGCGAGTAGATAGTTATTCGATTGTTTGAAGAACCATAGTACTTAACAATCGTTTATAGCCAATAAAATAATTCAGAAACAATTCTTTTTGCATCCGGGTCGATTAAAGTTGAGTAATAGTAGGTACTGGCTGACTTAACCTGCATTGTAAGGTCAATCTAATAAGCTCAGCTGTAAAAACAGATGCCGAAACATTGCGCGCGAAGCCAATAATATGTGGGTAGATAAAGCGTATATTATATAGGTACGGTTACATCGGATAAACCGGAAATGTTATCAGGAAACCGGTATCCGGAGTTTTTGAAAGGTGTTACGTTGCGGCTCATGGTTCGACAAGTGGTGCAAAAAATAAGAACAAAAGTAGCTACAAACACAGCTGATAAACAAGTGTAAATTAAAAATTTATAACAGCCCCGACAAGTGAAGGTTACAGTAACTAGAAAAGAGCTGATAACTTTTAAACGGCTGAACCAATTTTCTTGGATTATAGCTAAGAACACTCTCGATCAAGCCACCTTTCAAACAAAAAAAAACTAAATTAAAATCGGTTCATTAGTTTAGGCGCTACGGTGCCACAGACAGATACACAGATACACAGACACACAGATACACACGTCAAACTTATAACACCCCTCTTTTTGGGCCGGGCGTTAAAAAATAATATGAAAACTGATTAGTTGTCGTCAACGCCAATGTCAACTTTCGATTAATTTAATATTCGATATCTTAAATTGTATTGCAAATATATCGACATCTCACGATAACAAAGTTTTGAAAACATTTTCGGAATTAGGCTGATTTCTTTTATTTGATGGCAAGTTAGTCATGGATTGTTATCCTGTGATAAGTAAGAACCTGTAGGTTAAGCCTACTTCAACCATAATTTATGCTTAAATTATGAGTTTAATAAACTGCTCCTTACAAAAGCAGTTTATTAAACTCATAATCTACTCGTAATTGCTTTCAACTCGGCATCATGCAAAAAAAAAACCATATAAATCGGCATAAAATAGAAATAAATAAATCATACCGTAATTATAAGCAGCATAGCTTTACCATTACAGTGGTTTGTAAGCCACGGCTGAAGCTTCATCTTGAATTGACCCTGAAGGCGGTCTCTAAGTCCTACCCGCTCATCCTTCATAATGAGCCTAATGCATCTGCACTAGTGCACGTTCTTTAGAGGTTGGATTGCCACCAAGGTGGTTTAAGTGGGTAGAAACCCCCCCGATTTCTCCCCATAGCGATCGGATATCTTAAGGCAGTTTTTAACCCCCGATCCAAAAAGAGGGGTGTTATAAGTTTGACGTGCGTATCTGTGTATTTGTCTGTGGCATCGTAGCTCCTAAACTAATGAACCGATTTTAATTTAGTTTTTTTGTTTGAAAGGTGGCTTGATCAAGAGTGTTCTTAGCTATAATCCAAGAAAATCGGTTCAGCCGTTTGAAAGTTATCAACTCTTTTTATTCTTTATTCTTTATTTTTTATTTGCATTCATGTCTTACATCATAATAGAAAAAAATTATAATAATACAACATGAAGCCCCGTCAGGGCGCTGCAAAGTAATTAAATATAAATAAAATGTCACGTATATAAAAATGAAAAAGTTAAAAAATGTTATGGAAACTCCTAACTAATTATGTCCCTTTTCAAGTTATTGTAACCTTCACTTGTCGGGGGTCTTATAAATTTTTAATTTACACTTGTATCTATTGCACTGCACTAGTAGTTATAGTTAGACATTACGGCCGGTATGTTGACATCAAAGCCGCAAAGAGTGAAAATAGATAGTTAAACAACGGTTAGGTCCACTTTTTAACCTGGTCATGTTCGGACGGCGGCGCATGTCTTTGTAGTAGAAGAAGGGAACATGTAGATTATGCTTATGGGATATTTTAACTTAACAAATAAATGAAGCGAAAATGCGATAAATAAAATAATCTATACTAAGTTATAATAAAACTATAACTGAACCATTTCCGTACAATGAAATAAATATGTTATGTTTTGAAAGTTTTAATCTGAGGAAGCATCATTATCGATAACATCGATGTATAGACCACACAAATTTTTATTTTTATTTTTTGTGTTTGTGTATGTAAAGATATGGAATACTCCGGATTAACATAAGTATAGCATAGTGTTTATTTCGAAAAACGATAGGGGTTGCTCGGGATTGGGATTTTTGTTATTGAATTCAAATTACCTTCTCCATAACTCCGTCAAATCTTGATCAATTCTAACAATTATTTTTAGGGTTCCGTACCTTAAATGGAAAAATGGAACCCTTATAGGATCACTTTGTTGTCTGCCTGTCTGTCCGTCCGTCCGTCGCGTCTATCAAGAAAACCTATAGGGTTGATATATCGAAGAGGTCGCAATAATTTCTAGCACTACAAAAGGATCTTATACTTAATCCATGTCGATGGAAAATATAGAACCACAAACTGTGACCGCTAATTGGCGCGTGGTTAACATTTCGATTAGAGAGTTCAATGACTTTAAATTAGAAACCCCGAAGTTAGCTTACTTTACTTTGGAACTAAACGTTAGTTAAGTAGGTAACTACAAACAGCTCAGTTAACGGCAATCTGTGAATACAAGTTAAAGTAGGTCGGTAGCTATACCCCTCTTGTATATCTCTTTAACTCAGGAGTTTATGACGAAATAGGTTTTATCTATACCTACATATTTCATATGAATTTTCAGTTGTTCCCAACCATAGTTTTACCTAAACTCGCCCAGCTGACGTTCGTGGCGGCCGAGGTGGTGGAGTGGGGTTTTACTTAAAAAAAGACATCAGAATTAAAATATGCGATCACCCCAACCTTCACTCTGTAGAGCAAATGTGGATAGAGACTAAAACGAATGGTAGACGCATTGTCGTGGGCACAGCGTATAGACCGCCATGGCAGGATGTTAATTTGTTTCTAGACGCACTAACGCAATCTGTCACTTGTCTGTCCGATTGTGATAACATGGTTTTATTGGGCGATTTTAATATAAATCTGATAAATCAAATGGACGCTAAATCAAAGCTTTTTAAAGACTTTATTCATTGCATAAACCTGACTCAGTTAGTGACGCAACCTACTCACTTCACCGACCATAGTGAAACTCTCATAGATTTAATCTGTACAGATGCAAAGGTGCGAGAAGTTGCTGTGAAACATATCCCCGATTTAGGAAACCATGCGGTAGTTACAACCACATTAAATACGAAGAAAGAAAAAAGTAAACCCCGCTGGATAATGACTAGACCTCTAAAAGACGTAGACCCTCAACTTTTTAACCAGCATCTGAACGACGTACCCTGGAAGGACATAAATATTGAGAGCGAAGTAAATAGCATGGTAGCTTCATTTAATAACAATATATCAAACATTTTTGATCTCCACGCCCCGCGTAAAAAAACGCTTCTTAAAGAACAGCAGTGTCCATGGATAACTTATACCATAAAATCAATGATAAAATTACGAAATGCAAGCTACAGGAGGTACAAATCAACGCAAAAGGACTCACATAAAATATTTTACAAAGACCTAAAAAAAACTGTACTCGAAGCCATTGAAGCAGAAAAACATGCCTATTATAGATACTTTATAAACATACATATTAAGAACCCAGTAGTGATGTGGAAAAATCTAAAATCATTTTTAGTAATTAAAAAAAAGCAAGAACATGAGCTCCCTACGTCTTTAAATAACCCAGAACTTATTAATAAGCACTTTTTAGAAATCCCTTATAAAAATACGACCAAATTGTCCACTTATACTTTCTTTGAATTTAATAGGTTTGGTCCTGACACTTTTGATTTTAAATTAACCAACGAAAATGAAATATTAAAGATTTTTAAAGGGTTGAAATCGAATGCCACTGGCGTGGATAAAATCTCACTGGAAATGTTAGAGTTAACACTCCCACAAAGCCTCACCACTATAACCAACATAGTAAATAGGTCCATAGTAACTTCAACATTCCCAGATGTATGGAAAACAGCCATTGTTAAGCCTCTCCCTAAAATCGACAACCCTACAACCTTAAAAGATCTCAGACCTATTAGTATTCTCCCATGTATTTCAAAAATTTTGGAAAAGGTGATATGCAGTCAAATGACCAAATACATTGAGGACAAAAACATACTACCTATTTTTCAATCTGGCTTTCGTAAAAGCCATAGCACAACGACAGCACTCATGGATGTAGTAGATAATATACTTACTGCACAAGATCAGCGCATGGGGACCATATTGGTTCTGCTAGACTATTCCAGGGCTTTCGATTCCATTAATACATCCTTACTCCTATCCAAATTATCCTACTATGGTTTCACTAACAAGACGGTTAAGTGGTTTGACAGCTATTTTAAAAATAGGGAACAGTTAGTCCTTACAAGCCAAACGAATGGCAACACGTTAACCTCTTCAACCTTGCCAGTCCGTAGGGGAGTTCCTCAGGGGTCAATATTAAGCCCCATATTGTTCGCATTGTACACTGCAGATATGATTCACACGATCAAACATTGCTCATATCATTTATACGCAGACGACGTCCAACTTTATTACTCCTTCCAGCCATCAGACACAATTGAAGCTGTGATAAAAATTAGTCAGGATCTTGCAAATATAGCAAACTGGTCAGATTCAAACTCTCTCAACCTTAATCCTCAAAAAACTAAACTAATGATTATTGGGACAAAGGGAACTATAGCTAAAATTGAATCATATAACCCTACCATTCAAATAGGAAATGAGGTGGTGGAAAGAGTATATGAAGCACGAAATTTAGGAGTTATTTTTGATTCAAATCTGCGTTTTGAAACACACCTCAAAAATATCGTTAAAAATTGTTTCTATAGACTAAAAGTCATTTACAAAATGCGCCCCTATCTGAGTACTGACGTTAGGATACGTCTATGTGATGCTTTGATCCTATCAAAATTAAACTATGCTGACACTGTTTACGGGCCATGTTTGTTAGCCAGGTCAGCAAAGTTGGTGCAGAGGGTTCAGAACGCTTGTGCCCGATTTTGTTTCTCCATAGCGCCGCGGTCACATGTCAGCCCACATATAAACAACGCAAATATGTTAAACATGGAATCGCGGCGTAAACTACACTTAGCGACAATGCTATTTGGTATAATTTCGACAGGGAAGCCAGCTTATTTGCACGCTAAAATAAAATGGGTCAAAGAAAACAGCAAATACAGCATAAGATCTGCACCCCGAATCGCTATGGCAAGGCACAAAACTGCCGCATTCCGAGGCACTTTTAAACACGCAGCCTGCAAGATCTGGAATGATCTCCCGCCCCCAGCCCGTGTATTAAAATCCGCAATTTCGTTTAAAAAAATTATAAAAAAATATGTTTTAGAAAAACAAAAAGCGTTGGGTTAAGGTTCATTCCAGATCTTCCAGGCACTGCACTATACTTATACCTGCTACCTACACCAGTTTCCCATAATGCTAAGCTGCCTCGTATAACTCCATGAAGTCTACAGTAAAGATAAAAAATAAATAAATCGTATTCCTTGCTGAAGACATGTCGACCCTACTCATGTTTATATTTGTATAATATATATATATATATATATATATGTATATATATATATATGTATATACAATAAATGATAATATATATATAATATCTTTTCTACCCTAGTTAATAATAATTCTTTTTTCTTTTTTGGTTGCTTTTTATATCTGTGATTAAATCTAATATGCAGATGCACTGTTTCGTTGTCAGGTCGTGACACCAGGGCTCTGCCTGAAAATCAGCGCTGCAGTAGTCAAATACTGCAGCATCTTGCTGAGGCAGAGCCCTTTTAGCTCACAGACACAGCAATAGGATAATGGTGTTTTCTAGTTTTGAGTTTGATTTATATTCGAGTTTGATTTTATCTTTGTTGTTATTCTTGTTTTTTTTTTTTTGTTTTTGTGTGTGATTCTGTATATGAGAGCTGAATAAACCTTTATTTATTTATTTATTTATTTATTTAAACCATATGCAGAGGTAGATTGCTCCGACATCAATGGGCGATTCATGGGCATTTCGTTTGAAAATAAAGCGCGTTCTGCTAAATAACACAATAATTTGCCTTCTAATAATAAGTATATGGCCAGTTAATTGAAGACGTAACTAAATTTTTACTTTTATACAGCATTTTTATGATTCGTAGCCCAAGCTGGAAAAAATGCAACAAATGAAATGCGACGTTATATTATTGTTCTGACTTGTGAAAATTAATTCATAAATATCTGTACCAAATAGGGTATCATATGAAAGGGCTTTACCCTTACATTCTAAAACAGATTTTTATTTATTTTGATGCATAATAGTTTTTGATTTATCGTACAAAATGTCGAAAATAATACCGAAGTACGGAACCCTCGGTGCGCGAGTCTGACTCGGACTTGGCCAGTTTTTTAAAATGAAATTAAAATAAGAATGAGATAGGCTTGAGCTTGACTGTATTGTGCCTAAACGAATGCCATTAATCGTATGTGTACAGCACATTGCAAACAGGTCAGATTCATAAGTATACTCGTAAGGTTGTATTCTCAAGCTATTATGCAAGCAAGAATGTTAAAGATACGATGCTATAAGAATAAAAAACGATCTGGAACTCTGAAGATACTGGGGCAACTTGTAATTTCTGACATTTGCTTATTTATTATACAACCGGCCGTGGCGAAAGTAAAACCTGCCGAGTGGTAATGTACTTTTGAGAAGAAGCCAAGTACACTGGCTACATTTACTCTATTGACTACAGTTACGTCATATACACTTAAGATTTTTTATATTCACATAGATAAAGATGTGGGGCTGGCGATGAAAACATCCTAATAACATAATTTTACAGAATAGGCGAACGAATGCGAAGAAGGCAATTCATGTCACACTAATATTATAAAGGCGAAAGTTTGTGTGTATGTTTGTTACTCCTTCACGCAAAAACTACTGGACGGATTGGGCTGTTTAGAATGGAGATAGATTATACTCTGGATTAGCACATAGGCTACGTGCTAATCCAGAGTAATTAAAATCAAAGAATTAATCTCGGAAAATCAAAGAGTTCCCACGGGATTTTTCAAAAACCTACGTCCACGCGAACAAAGTCGCAGGCATCGACTAGTAAGTAACAAGCCTCATAGTTGAAATACAATAAATGTAGTATAAATGTGAAGCCCTTGTAGTGTCATTGTTCATTATGTCCTACTTATGTCTACCCTAAACCGCGGGTTTAAAAGTACAATATTACATGTATTACAAGTAAATCATTACTTCAAAACTCGGACAATATGTGACCGGCGGAGTATAACAAAGATGTATTGACGACATCCATAAGTATTACAATGTTAACTTAACTCAAGGATCGTCGTATTCAGGTTTTTCTTTTAGTCAATATTGCATATGAATAAACAAATATTATAATTGAAAGAGTGCGACACACAAATCGAAACACTTGTGATTTTCAAGTAGGCTTCACTCTTTTGAAACATCGTAATTTACATAGAGTACACAGACATAGATGATTCTACGTTCAAAATCCATACTTTCGCATTTATATATTAGTATGGACTAATATTATAAATGCGAAAGTGTGTGTCTGTCTGTGTGTCTGTCTGCTACCTTTTCACAGCCCAACAGTTTAACCGATTCTGACGAAATTTGGTGCAGGGTTGGCTTATATCCCGGGGACGAACATAGGCTACTTTTTAACCCGGAAAATCAAAGAGTTCCCACGGGATTCCTAAAACCGATCCGCTTAACCGATTTGTATGAAATCTGGTACCGAGGTCGCTTGCGTCCCTGTAATTGACATAGGCGTTATATACCGGAAAATCAAACAGTTCCCACGAGATCTTTAAAAACCTACTGACTAATCCACGCAGATGACGTTGCGGGCATCCTCTAGTGTTGCATAAATATTTGGCAAAATGCGATTCTCACAAGTAAAATGTCATTCATCATGATCAACCTATCGCCCGACTCATTACTGAGCACAGGTCTCCTTTCAGAATGAGAAAAGTTTAGCCATATTCCCCGACCCCGCGCTGGCCAAGTGCGGATCGGCATACTGCACAAACCTTTGAAAACATTATGGAGAACTCTCAGAAACCTTTCCCCCCCCTTGCCCCTCCAAGAGAGGGAGTATTAGTCATGATTAGCATGGCCTTATTATGGCATTTCTTTAAAAAAAAAACATGCAGGTTCCCTGAAGATGTTTTCCTTCACCGTTAAAGCAAGTGATATCTAATTTCGCTTAAAAACATCGAAAGGTGTGGCCCAAGACGGATGCCTCAACTAACTAAGGCTAAAATGTCATAAGAGTATCGTAAATGGACAATGAACATAATATCGTTGGATATAAAATCTACACTGGCATATAAATGGGCATAATTTATGAGATGTGCAGTTAAAGTGAAAATTATCGCGCTTTATGTAGCGTTCACACGTTCAGCTGGAGCGAGGCAAGTATAACTGGAAAATGCGTCAGCGTGGCGTGTTCATATTGCACTTCCGGCTCCGAGAACATAAACTTTTCTTATGTATCACTCAAGTCAGAAGTCAGAACATAGGCTATGGATCTGAGTAATCAATAAGAAAAGTTTACATGAAACGATCAATGCGCCTAGGTTAGAAGTTAGAATGACCTCATTTCTATTGAGAGTGAGAGCGCTTGATTAAATTCCATACCTATTCTACATAACTTTTTAATAATAAACATCTCTAAACACCAATCTTACAGGCTTATTTTGCAAAAAATCTTTCAATTTTGTAGAAAAAATCCTTTAAAAATTCATTTTCATTTTAGGATTCAGGATTTCATTTCAGGATTCAGGAAAGCAGTTAAATTTAGAGTTTACAATAAATATGAATAGCGAGCAAACGAACAGTCGGATCACCTGTAGGAATCGCCTAATTCTTTGCCGGCTGTTTAGGAATTTGTTGATCCTCCCCTTGCATACCCCCATGTTGAAATCTAATAGTAACACCGTCGAAGGGAGTTGGTACCATACTTTGCATTTGCGTGCAAAACAGATCTGGTAAAACTGCACCAAGCACTCAGGTGGTGAGGGTGAAATTGCTTACGGTGGTGTGCAGTGCGGTTGTAAAAAAAGAGAGTGGAATAAGGCCAAGCAACTTGTCCGAACACTTCCCGTTATAAGGAGATAGAACACGCAAAGAAAGCTCACGTGTCTGCGTTGCTCCAGGCTTTCCAGTTAAATTAACTCTGAGTCCATTCATTTGTAAACAAGTGTAAATTAAAAATTTATAACACACCCGACAAGTGAAGGTTACAGTAACTAGAAAAGAGCTGATAACTTTCAAACGGCTGGACAAATTTTCTTGGATTATAGCTAAGAACACTCTCGATCAAGCCACATTTCAAACAAAAAAAACTAAATTAAAATCGGTTCATTAGTTTAGGAGCTACGATGCCACAGACAGATACACAGATACCCACGTCAGATTTATAACACCCCTTTTGGGTCGGGGGTTAACAAAGCAGTGAGCAACCGCCGAGTTTCTTGCTGGTTCTTCTCGGTACGAACGGCATTCCGAACCAGTGGTAAATTATTATTAATTGACGATTCAAAAGCACTTCTAAAAGTCTATTTGAATAAAAATCTATTCTATTCTATTCTAGTGTGCAAATTGTCAAGTGTTGTGTGTTGCGGTCATGTATTTTATAATCTACCTTACGTTAAAAGTACTTACCCTGTAAACTAGGAGCAGACGCGGGTGCGGACGGTGCCGAAGGTTGCGGCGGGGCCGGCCGTCTTCTCCGCGGAACATGCAGCCCGGGAGCGGACGCCGCTCGCGTCGCCGTCCGGAACCCTGGAGCCCGGTATCGGGCCGACTTCACCGGGCCTGCCGGTACTGTGTTGGTGCCCGTGATCGACGGCAGACGGGGAAGCGACCCGGCGCGCTGTTCCTCCTCCGACTGTTGCGAGAAACATGAACATTGAACATTCGAGAAACAAACAAACATTTAAGACATAGAACATATGAAAGATTCAAGGTTTTCGGATTTATTCCTTTACTTGTGCTATAAGACCTACCCACCTGCCAAATTTCATGATTCTAGGTCAACGGGAAGTATCCTATAGGTTTTCTTGACAGACACGACGGACGGACAGACAGACAGACAGACAACAAAGTGATCCTATAAGGGTTCCGTTTTTCCTTTTGAGGTACAGAACCTTAAGAAATTTGGGTCAACGTTCTACATTAAATATCACAGGTTTATAACTCATTTCGTCTACGTCAGAGACCACGAGAACAGACAGACAGAGTGGCATTAATAGGGCTCCGTTTTGCCCTTAGGGCACGGAATTCTAAAAATCAAATTTCTCATTGCATGAAATGAACAGACCCCGGCCAGAATGTTAAGGAACTTATGATTTTAGGCTTCTTTCGTGGTTTGACAACATAAATACCTATTGTATAATGCAAATATCGGGTTCCTACCTACATCGTATAAGTCGTGGTACGTATAGATAAATCACATATTATCGTCTGCGTGGATTTAGGTTTTTCGAAATTCCGTGGGAACTCTTTGATTTTCCGGAATAAAAAGTAGCCTATGTGCTAATCCAAGATATTATCTATCTACATTCCCAAACAAATCCGTCTAGTAGTTTTTACGTGAAGGAGTAACAAACATACACACATACACCGACTTTATAATATTAGTGTGAATTGTGATGATTACCTACCCGTTAATCACATTATATTACGTCAAGGAACTTGTGCCGATATAAACCTGGGGGGCTATCGGCTAAAAATATATCAATCATTAAAGGACAGCATCAATGTCAAAACATGGTTTTTGACCAATCCCATTGGCTAAAAACGATGTTTTGACACTGATGGTGTCCTTTAATGATTGATATATTTTTAGCCGATAGCCCCCCTGGTTCCTAAATGGATGATGACCTAAACCTAAATTCGTGTTCATCTGGGATAAAAAATCTGTTAAGCTTTGCGTTCCAAGTTTCTAAGTACGGATACTTTTTATGACCGCATATCTACCAAGGTATTCATCAAGTAAGATCCTTCAAATATATGTAAAATCAATCATTATGTTTATACTTGATTCCAAAACACGTCATACATTTAATATTTCCCGAAACTCACATCCATCGTAACTAAAGTAGGTATTATTCCTACCTACTAGCCTTCTATACTAGCTAGTAAGACCGTTCACGCGACTTCAACGCGTTCAAAGCCGCACGTAAAATAGATGGCAAAAAGTCATTCGAGTATAAGGAAACTGGAAACTATATACATACATATTTTTCAGTTTCCTTCTACTCGATAGTATATTATTCTTATATCAACCCTTATTTATTTTAAAATATCTAAGTACCATAATTATTCTTACCTAAATATTTTTTTATGCAGGACATAAAAAATATTTAATTTTTACAGGAAAACTTGTTTATATGTCCACTAATTCGTCTGGGTGAATTTAGATTTTAAAAATCCCGTGGGAACTCTTTGATTTCCGGGATAAAAAGTAGCCTATCTCACTCTCCATGTCCGTTGCTGCAAAGTGGCGTGGACAAACTAACAAACAAATACATTTTCACATTTATAATATTAAGTAAGTTTGTATGTATAAAGCAAAAATATGTATAAATTATATTTATATTTTAACTACAGAATATCTACATATTATCTAATGATATGAGATGTTCGTCCTGATTAAGTAAGATAATTAATATAGGTACTACCTAATTAACTATTAATAAAATACAAGATATTCTAACTACAATAAAAGTTTTACTTAGAGTTATGCAATTTGAATTAATTCTATAGGCTTATCTAGGAGATTACTTAATTGAAGAAATTGCGCAGTCCAATGTATTTTACATTGTTTTTGTATGAAAATTATGCATTTAAAATTTAATTACTACTTAATCATTAGTTACTTCCAATTACGTACGATAATAAGTGAATACATTAGAAAATCCTTATTTAGACATCATTTGCGTTTTATGATCAGTCAATTGGGTTTGTGTAATTAAATAGACATACTTATAATTATTTTCAGTTACAAAAAGATTGAATAATTTAGTTATTACCACATGAAAGCTTTTTTTTTTTGTTTTTTTTTTTTTAGAAAGAAATGCCATGTTAAATGCCATGTTAAATGACTAATATTCCCCTTTCCTTTCCAACTAAGCGTCAGGCTTGTGCTAGGAGTAGGTACGACAATAGTGCAATGGGTGGGGTTTGAACCGTCGACCTTTCGGTTTTCAGTCCACTCCTTGAGCTATTGAGGCTTTGCTATACAACTATTTGTTTCGCGGCCTATATTACAAAATCAATATATCCGTAATTTGTCCTGTCTGTCCTGATATACCATGATGATGATAGAGAAGCTTGAGCGACTTCTTCAGATGCTATGGCTGCAAGAAAACCCAGTTTCTCATAAGATAGTAGCCAATGTGCCCCGGTTAGAAACTACGAGGTGTCTCTCCGTCACTCGCTCCATACAAACGTAGTTTCAATTTCATTTGAATATTAAGCAACCAAAGTCCATGAAATTTTGCAGACGTATTCTAGAAACTAATATCTATGTTTGTGGTTTTCCAGATTTCTGTTAAAATATTCAATTTCAAAGTTACGCAGTCTTAAACATACAAATCTTTGAGCCCCTGTAATTTTAAAACTACATATATTTAGAAAAATCTAAAACACCTCAGACACAGATATTAGTTTCTAGAATATGTCTGCAAAATTTCATGGACTTTGGTTGCTTAATATTCAAATGAAATTGGAACTACGATTGTATAGAGTAAGTGACGGAGAGAGCCCTGTTAAATGACGCATGAAACTTATCTGCCAATTTATGTAAATATAGATCTTGTCCGCAAAATCAATGGTGATATGTTATCATAATTGTAATTATCTAAGTGGTTTCCATATTATCTTTAAAAAAACTAACGTTGACATTTAATTTGATAATCTCAGATCACAACGGACTTGAGATAACAAACCTATGCTATCTTGATTCTTGATCGATTTTAAAAGAAAGCATCCTGATAACAAATTTCCATATGTACCGAGATAGACATCATAAACGTTTAGGAAATTAACTACTTACCTAAGTAATAAATATTCTTGTAAGTTCTTAGTTCGAAGATACAATAGAATATTCCTATCAATGTATATTTTTAAGTTTATAGTATTATTATGTTTATAGATATGATACAGGGTACAAAACAAATAAAAGTAATACCTACTGACGTTTCTATCTGTGATTTCCAAAACTTCTATTATGATAATCATAATAGCTCATAAACAGTTAAAACTACATGAAATAGATATTGAGTGCAAGTAAGAAATCATACACCAATTTTTCATATTAGGTATTAAAATTATTGTTAGTCTGTTTATCCGAGCTAAGTAAGCATAACCGATTTTTACTTTAGCAGGCAGGTGGAGGACTATGCAAGGAGCTGTTTATATCCGGGAAAAACAAAAGGTTCATAGAGATTTTTTCCGACTAACAAAAAATTATCTCAATTCGGCCCGTTTTCTTTAAACCACCTAAGTAGTCGCAATCAAAAGCTGGTAAGATATTATTTATTTCTTACCTCTGCATCGGGAGCCGAAGCTCGTCGTCTTCCCCGCCACAATCGATCTTCACTCCCACTGATCGCACCACAACTCCTGGAGTGCGACTTCTGCGCCGCCAGCTCGGCCCCCGCGGGGGACCGCCTGGCCTCGCACCTGTCGCCGCCCAACGTTCCCCGAGAGTCAGCGGCCAGCAAAGCCGATTCGAAACTGCCGCGCCACGAAAACCTCTCACAGTCACTCGCGACGCTGCCCCTGCTAGCCGTAGCCTCGAGAATGTCATGAGATCGACTCCGCGCTAACGCACCCGGTTCTGACGCACTGTCATCGTCCGTGCTCGGCGACGCACCGGCCGACACCTCGTGCATTAAAGCCACTAGTCTCCCGCCGATGTGACGCATCACTTTCCCGAACATCGGCGGGGAACCGTCCCCCGCCCGCCCCAGAGTCGCCGCCAGTCTCTGATACGCGCCCACCGCATCCCGCTCGAGAGATCCAGCCTCGCTGTTGCCGCGATCGAATTCATCGATTATCTCGCGACAGCTATCAGATATTTGCTTTCTCAACGCTGACCTGTTAGCCGTGCCTTCCAAGTCGGAACCCGCGTAATCTGACGAGTCATAAGAGTCACTCCAAGTGTCCTCGCTCGATAAATATTCAACGATTTCGCGCACCTCCTCGTCTCTTATACCCGGAACTGTTTTCATTAACCTTGTTAACTCACTTTCAAAATAAAGAAGTTGTGGTGGTTTCGGTGGCCGGGGACTTTCTGCGTTCGGTGATGCCACCAAAGTTGACGACTTCACATTAGCGGAGTTCACCATTTGTTTAAAAAACTGTCGCATTTTAGTCATCATTAAATTCGTTTCCTCGTCAGAAGACCAATTGTTAAAGCTATCTTTTCGCGTTAGGGGACTCGGAGGAGGTCGGGAAGAAGGTGGTCGTTCGATTCGTTCGTCTACATCCGGCCTAACCTCTTCTATTATTTCTTCTAATTCAGTTTTTGGCTCATGAGTTCTATTGAATTCTGAACTCGAATCACCACTCCTTAACAAATCATCACAGCTACCTACGAAACCGCTATCTCTGCTGGTTTGTTTCTTGGATTCAGAAAGCTCAGCACCGAGGGGTGGGAATTCCACCCTCGGGGTAGATCGACCGTCCTCGCCCTCTGACACCGACCTCGTGTCATCACGAGTCTCTTCCGGGAACTCGACAGACTGGCGCCTTTCATCAGGTGATCCTCGCGGCTTCTTGTTTTGTTTTTTCCTTTTTGTTTCACCTTGCATGTCCAGCCTTTCCAGGGATTCATGACGATCTTCAGTTTCAGTACTCGAGCCGTCTGAAATTTCTTGAAAATCTTGAGACGGCTCATCCCCAGCCAAAAGGTTATCTAACGAATTTGAATGCGATCTAGGCGTACCTCGGGCTCGAACCAATCGTTTTCGCCTCTGTTCTGGACTCTGTTTACCTTCGCTGTCACTGCCTACACTTCCCGATCCGTCAGAATCGCGTCTCTCCTGAGTGAAACCCATGAAGCCAGACAAAAAATACTTCTCTAAGCGTGACGACACAAGTTCATCACTGTCACCACTGCGTTTCGGTTGCTCGGTATCGACAATGGACTCTCCACCCTCGCTGCACACGCTAGACGTTTCCGACACCGGGTCTTCATCGTCTCGAACGTTTCTTCCATCGCCTAAGCCATAGAAAAAATATTTTTCTAGTTCAGTGGCCGATATCGGCCTGGTTTTTATCGTGGGCTCGGTTTCACTCTCTTCGCAACTTTCTTCCACTATGGTGTGCAACGTGAAGTCTAAGGAGCGCCGGCAGTACGCGAACTCCTCGCCGCGGGCGGGCAGCGTGGCCTCGTCCCCGGAGTCCGAGTCCGACGTCGACGTGGCGTCGTCGTCGTGGCTGACGTCCTCGACCCACGAGTCGTCGTCTGCGAGCCCCTCCTCGAGGCACACGACCGCCGAGAGAGTGTCGGAATTGCTCACTACTGTCACTCCGCCCGAAGGTTGCGGCGATTCGTCGTCGGACAGCGATCGTTCGTTCGGTTCGTTTGGTTGTTCACTGGCGCCCGGTTCCGGCTCGTCCTGCGAGTTGGTGTGGTGCACTACGATGTCACGCATGAGCCGCGTCGTGTCGGACGTGACCACGGAGACGCTGTCGTGCGTTATCATAACGCGGCTCGTAAAGCGCGCGGCGCCGTCCGCTCCGGCCGTGCGCGAGCGGCAAACTGCTGTCGCCACAGGTGCGCCCGCGCTCCCCTCCGTCTCGGCGCAAACCGGCCGCGAACCGTGCATTTTCTCCTCCCCTTGATCATCCATTAATTCTTTCTTCAATAATTCACTCAGCGTGCGTTCGATACCTTTAAACAAGTCAATTTTTTCTTCCCTCGGTGACGATAAGGTCGGCAAGCTTGCTTCCTGTTGTTTTGGTTCCGGTGAGGATGATTGTTTTCTCGGTTGGCCTTGTGATCTATTCGAAACTAATGTATTGTTGTTATATTTGCAATCGGACAACTCGACTGACACTTTTATGTTGCAATCAGAGTTGAAAGAGTTATCTAACGAATCGCACTCAATATTGTCCGAAATACCACTACTTTGATTATTGTCTACGTTACTTTGGTAATCTAAACTATCACTTACTGTGTTAAAGCTGTTAAATTTTTCGCAAATTTCACTTTGAAGCATGTTTTCATCACAAAATTTGATAAAGTTTGACTTTCTCGTCGAACTTTCACTATTTTCATCACTATTGTTAGAATAAGAATTCACAGGATAATGTTCCGAAAAATTCACCGTCTCCAAAATAACGATATTTTCATTATTATTTTGAGGCACATTTTCGTTGGACTCCGCTTCCACGTTCACGCCATTGTGTATTACCATATCAGCGTTTATTATTTCTATGCTATCAGATTTTTTGTCGTAGGAGTCGTCGCAATCGATTCCACTGCTATCGGCATTGTCTTCCATATCCGAAGACGAGTCCGCAGGATTGACGACGAACACCCGCGAAAACTGTCCCCCGCCACCGCCCGAGTCGTCGGAGTCTTCATCCGTCGTCGCCGGCTCTTCGGGGGCACCACTTCTGAGATCGTAACTTCTGCGGGCGACTCCAGCCTCCGAATCACTCGAATTAGCAGATTCGTTCGAAGACGGAAACGCCTTCTCCGCCTCGAGGTGGTCCGGCATCGTGTCCACTGACCCCGATAAAACCGACACAGAGTCCTCGGCGATCACCTTGATTCCGTCCAACGTTTTATGTTCGACTGCACGTTCGATATTCTTATCGGCGTTATCAGTATCGGTCGACGTAGGTAGTTGTATCTCGGACTGTATCGCTTTATCGGTTCGCCCCACGGTCATTTCGAGTCTATTCTGCGGTAGAGCGGACGCGGTGGCGGCGGCGGTGACTGCGACGGCGGCCGCCGTCGTGAAGCGAGCGAGGGTCGCGGCATCGAGGGGTGGGAATCCGGGATATGTGTTCCAGTGGGGCGCGGGCGGCGCGGCAGTGGGGAAGGCGAGGAGAGCCGGCCAGAGCGCGGCCGGCACCGGCACCGGCACGGGGACCGGGACGGCTACAATGCGCGGCTCGGCGCCGCAGGAGCAGGCGCGCTGGCACGCTTGCGGCGCGTGCTTGGTGGGCGGCGGTGGGAGAGGCTGCGCCGCCGCCGCACCCGGCTCGAAGTAGTCCCAGTCGCAGTCGTCGGGCGCGGGCGGCGCGGCGGAGGACGAGGTCGAGGCCGAGTCCTCGGTGTCCTCTCGGCACGACGAGTCCGAACTCAGGAATACGAGACGGTAGTCCTCGGGACGCATGCGACCGGCCTCGGGTTCGCTCACTTCTCCTGATTCACAATTGACGCCCCAATCTGAAAATTCAATAATTTACATTAGATACAGATAACGGAATCACCTGTTTTTGTTCGGCCGCATTTCAGTGATCAATTTGATCATAGAAGAATAATAAACCATTCCTACTCATTGAAACGAGCAAACAAGCTCTGATGTAGAATAAGTATTCACAAAGTATCAGGCGTTCATAATGCGACATAGCTACACTATTACAAGGAGTCTGATGCTTATATTGGTTATTAAAATTGTCCATTCTTTAGGCTGCGGACACACCTGTAAGTTTTACTCAAGTAAGTACTTAGCTTACATGGTTGACTAACGTCAAATTTACTTATGTAAACACTGTTTTATGGTTTATTGTTTGTCCTTCAATCACGTTGAAATGTATAGGAAAGGAAAGAAACTGAACGGATCGGGCTGAAAATTATTCATAAAGCTACCCTATCTAATAAAATTCAACCACTAAGGGGGTAAAATAGGGGTTATTTTTTGTGTAGTCCACGCGGACGAAGTCGCGGCAATACGCTAGTGACTAGTCTAATAAAAGGAAAAAGTGACTCTGACTGACTGACTGATCTATGAACGCACAGCTCAAACTACTAGAACTAGACAGATCTGTCTGAAGTTTGGTATGTAGATAGCCATTATGACGTAGACATCCGCTAAGGAAGGATTTATGAAAATTCAACCCCTAAGGGGATAAAATAGGTGTTTGTGAATGTTTTCCGCGGGTCGTGTCGTGGCAAGTCGTGGGCATAAGCTAGTCTCATATATAAATTCACTATCCTAGTATCTACGTATCACTATGTTGGCTAGTGTTCTGGTCTGCAGTAGAAAGCAGCACGGATGGGTGGCCCGCGCGCCGTGACTCGAAAGCGAGATGCAACACGAACCATTATTACATTTTGTTTCCTTCTTTGGATTCAAACGCAAATGCTGTTTAAATAAACGCAAATTTCTTACATAGTTTTACTAGTACTTATTTGCTAAAAACCGGCCAAGTGCGAGTCAGACTCGCGCACACATTTTGCTCGATAAATCAAAAACTTTTATGCTTAAAAATAAATAAAATCTGTTTTAGAATGTACAAGTAAAGCACTTTCATATGATACCCCACTCTTGAGGTACGGAACCCTAAAAAAGAAACTTGGAATTCGTTTTATTTATCAAGCTTTTCTGTGAACTACTTAGTTAGGTACTTAGGTAGGTACTCCAATTTCAAACCCCTATTTTGCCGCTTGGGTTGAACTTTCAAAAATCCTTTCTAGCATTATGTCTACGACATTATAGCTAACTGTATGCCTTTCAACCCTGATCCGTCCAGTAGTTTGAACTGTGCGTTGATAGATCAGTCAGTAAGTCAGTCACCTATCTATACTAATAAATAAAATTGGAGTGTCTGTCTGTAATTTCGAAATAACTACCTCATATTAAGCTCATATGGTTATTTGAACGATACCATAACTGAATCACACGTTTTTAAAATTTTTGTCTGTCTGTCTGTCTGTCTGTCTGTCTGTCTGTTTGAAAAGGCTAATCTTTGGAACGGCTGAACCGATTTTGACGGGACTTTCACAGGCAAGTAGAGGATTGACCAGGGCGTAACATAGGCTACTTTTTTAACCGACTTTCAAAAAGGGAGTTGTGTTTTTCTACCTATGTACACCGAAATCTCCGAGATTTCTGAACCGATTTGCGTCATTTCTTTTTAAATCGATAGAGGAACTTTGCGACATTGTTTCATAAAAAATTTGGAGTCCAACTCCTCAATCCTGATGCTGCAGGGGATCTGACCAATCCACGCGGGCGAAGCTGCGGGCATCAGCTAGTTATTTTTATGTATTTAGACTAGCTGGGTAAAAATATCATTATAAATCGTTAGTCATAACTAAATGACTAAAATATCAGATCGCTATATGTGAATCGAATGCAACTAAACAATTAAAGCGAGTTTTAGGACGTTGGCGCTGGCCAAGGCTCCGTGTGGGAGGAGAGAAGGCAGCGAGGTCGAGCTAAGGCGATTAAGCTTGTCCTTTCTTTATATAGAACCCGAACTAGTTTATTTGGCAACAAACTCCAAATGTGCCCGCGTTACAGTTTCTCATTGTTCAATATCAAACTGATGATCGAAAGATTCTATGTGCAATACAAACACACAAATCATCATTGTCAACCATAGACGTCCAGCCAGTGCTAGAAATATACAGAGTATTTTTTCGGGTTCCGTACCTCAAAAGGAAAAACGGAACCCTTAGAGGATCACTTTGTTGTCTGTCTTTTTTGGAAAATTCACCGTTTTCGGATTTTTTCCTTTACGTGTGCTATAAGACCAACCTACCTGCCAAATTTCAGGATTCTAGGTCAACGGGAAGTACTCTATAGGTTTTCTTGACAGATACGACGGACGGACAGACGGACAGACAGACAAACAGGCAGACAACAAAGTGATTCTGATAAGGCTTCTGTTTTTCCTTTTGAAGTACGGAACCCTAAAAAACACGCACGAATGTCGATGAATAGGTACATCGTAGTCACGAAATCGCTCAATTAAAATGGGTAGAGAGGTTTTTCTAGGTCATCCTTGATCTATCTATGCCATAAGTTCTATGCCATAGTAACAGACCGTGATGCTGGCTGTACCTTACGTCATCCTCCCCAACCCATGACAAATTGATTTCGTATTTATTCGCTGTGCCTGAACTCTGATGCTATTTTATGGTAGGTATGAAGCAACTTTGCAACTAAACTTGAAAATAGCATCTTTTATTAGGGATCCGTACACGAAGGATTCCAACGGGAACCTGTCACTTATAGTTTCTCGCGCCTCCGCTGTCTGGCCATCCGTCTGTTTGCCAGCGGACTGTATCTCATGAACCGTAATATAATAGACAAAGAGTTGAAATTTTCACAGAGTGTACTTACATTTCTATTGCCGCCGTGCAAATTAAAAATAAATAAAAAGTACACAGTGTTATATCTTGTTCGATGGTACGGAACCCTTCGTGTGCGGGTTCGACTCACACTTCACCAGTTTTTAACTAGCTGACAAGCCCCGACTAGCATAGGTGGGCTTACGGTTATGACAGATTAGTAACTATACCCTATCCGCTGAATGAAGCTTTATCTACCTAATCCCATACAAAAACTTACCTACTAACTTCATTCCGCGAATCTATACAAATAAATAAAATTGAAGTGACTGTCTGTTTGAACGGGCTAATCTTCGGAATTAACCTATTTTGACGGGACTTTCACAGACAAGTAGAGGATTAATCAAGGAGTAACATAGGCTAATTTTTTAACCGACTTTAAAAATGGAGGAGTTGTGTTTTTTTACCTATGCACTGATATCTCGGAGATTTTGAAGCGATTTGCGTAATTTTTTTTAATCGATAGAGGAACTTTGCGACGTTGTTCCATAAAAAATTTGGATTCCAACTCCTCAATCCTGATGCTGCAGGGGATCTGACCAGTCTACGCGGGTGAAGCTGCGGGCATCATCTAGTAAGTTAGTATAGCGCTCTCTTACGTACCCATACAAATGATAGAGCCAAACAGAGATAGAGCTATTTTAACTTCATTCCGCGGATAAGGTATACAAGCTGCTAGTGAGTCTGCCAAAGATCTGTCTGTCAAAGGTTTCCATCAAGCTAACAATCTCTTCTTTGGACCATGTAGGCCCCAAAACGCAGAGCCAATAGGTACCTACATTATACCTACCAACATATCTCACAGAAAGTGCATGAAGTCTATTTCTCCATCATAAATGTGGAGTTTGAACTCTATTACTTATCGAATAATCGAATGCAATATACCTAACGTCTTATCAATACTATACCTCAATTATAGACGATAGGTTGGTTATATCATTGTTGGTAGGCACCTATCTACAGGACTACAGGTAATCTTATCGAAAATTCCGAGATGCAAAGATTAGAATAATCAATTATTCACAAAAACAAAATTACATTTTATCTCTTTATAAGTAGGTATGTATAAGTAAATATGTAGGTATGCCCGCGACTTCGTTTGCGTAATATTGAAATTTCTTTTTTCCCGTGGGAACTCTGTTTCTCGGGATAAAAAATATCCTAGGTAGTTATAAGTTATAGGTCTCCATGAGTAAGCTATCTCTTTACCAAATAGATGATAGATACACACGACTTCTTCGTGTAGTACTTACTTACCTACTTACTTAAATATCCCGTGGGAAATTTTTGATTTTCCGAGACGAAATGTAGCCTATATCCTCAGGCTGTGTGGGAAATTTTATCAAAATCGGTTAAACGGATGGGCCGTGGAAAGCCAGCATCCTAGCCTTCGTAAGTAAGCCTTCGTAATTATTGTGGTACTTAGCATGGATATCTAGATGAGGATCTACCTATATTTATTTGTTTTTATTTTTCATGTACTAAAATTGTAGTTAAAAAGTTATAATAAATTAAGTTACATTTGAAATGCTTATCGCTATACCTACCTACCTAAGTAGTAAGTACTAACCTAATATTTTTGACAGCTTCTCTATCACTAATAAGACGTAGATTTATTAGTATTGTAATAGACAGATATAGGTAGGTACCTAGTTAATAGCTAGAAGTTTTGATAAAATCTGCTCTTGGAAATAAAGTAAACTTATGTAATAATGTCTTTTAGTTTGATGAAACAAGTCAAATATGTAGCTTGATGATTTCTATCTATAATAATAACCAACGGGAAATGTAGAGCACCGTCCGGTATCAGTTTACAGATTAACAGGGCTCTCTCCGTCACTCGCTTCATACAATCGTAGTTCCAATTTCATTTGAATATTAAGCAACCAAAGTCCATGAAATTTTGCAGACATATTCTAGAACCTAATATCTGTGTCTGTGGTGTTTTAGATTTTTCTAAAAATATGTAGAGTTAAAATTACAGGGGCTCAAAGATTTGTATGTAAATTTTTAAGACCGCGTAACTTTGAAACCGAATATTTCAACAGAAATCTGGAAAACCACAGACATAGATATTAGTTTCTAGGATATGTCTGCTAAATTTCATGTACTTTGGTTGCTTAATATTCAAATGAAATCGGACTTACGTTTGTATGAAGCGGGTGACGGAGAGACCCCTCTTAAATACGAGTAGGTGGTAGACGTAGGTATGTATGTACAATACATTCTAACACCCAAAGCTGCTAATCCACTTAAAGGTAACTCAAGGGTTTCCTTTTCTAATTTACTTAGTTTAGATAGGTACCTAGGTATAGCTAGATAGAGGCGCCGAGTAAGATCGTATTACACTATCCAATTACTTGCTCTTTAGGTAGATACTTATGTATCTACCTGTCTATCTTAGTTTTTACTAGATGTACGGCTTCTTGCTAATCTATTTCCCTTTTAGTTTATGACGACTAAGAACACGACACACGGTAACAAAGATAAAATAGTTATTGTTGACCGTACTTGATAATATTGTTGTAGACGTATTAGTCATTCACAGAAGACCACACTAGCAATTTTTGAACATATGTATATGTATGTAGTACCTAAGTCACTACCTAGGCATTTCTTAGACGAACCGCCTCTCTAATTTCCCTAGTTCTTTTTCTGATTAGAACAAGATAAAGAATAACAATGTGCAAAAATAAAATAATTATTAAACGATTTTGTTTGTAGTAAGTAAATCACAAAGCACATCTAGCCTTCTTTAACTATACCTAGGTAGGTAAGGTAGGTAGGTACCTATGCAAACAAGTGTAAATTAAAAATTTTCAACACCCCCGACAAATCATTTTCAAATAAATAATTATGTATATCTAGGCAACGTCCATCTTGACAGCTTGACATTTGTCAATTGACACTTGAATATTATGAACCTAAGGGTTATCTAACCTTCTTTTCTACTAGAAAATAGCTGATAACTTTTAAACGGCTGAACCAATTTTTTTGGATTATAGCTAAGAACACTCTCGATCAAGCCACCTTTCAAACAAAAAAAGTAAATTAAAATCGGTTCATTCGTTTAGGCGCTACGATGCCACAGACAGATACACAGACACACAGATACACAGATACACACGTCAAACTTATAACACCCCTCTTTTTGGGTCGGGGGTTCAAAATCACGTCAAACCTTTGCTCTTGCAACTTGATTAAAGGACAAACCAACAAGCTGTTTACACTTTCGCAAAGCTTTCGCATTTATAACGGGTAGTATAGATACTTACATAAAACAACAGGTACACTGTAACGAATTTTAAAAAGTTATTGTACATTACGTACTTTTTGGTATAAAGGTCACAAAACTGAACACTGGCACGTGTTAACAAAACGACATGGTGTATGAGTATGGAACTCATGTATGGAATATGGTTCAGTCGTTAATAATTGTTGTAGTAAAGTTTTTGGATGTTTTGTTTGTTCGAAGCTGCGAAGCGAAGGCACAAGCGGATGTGCGCAGGGAGCCGGCAGACTGCTGCGCTCGCTGTACTAGTGATGTGTGTCTGCTCGACATTTTTTTATCGATACGGGCGTCGCGTCGATTCTAATTTCTGATGTCTTTCTCCACACTAAATTTAAAGTACCTATCTGATTAGATATTGCGATAGCAATATTGATCTAATTAAATAATTTGTTTTGTCATTAATTTTTTTTAGATTAAAACTCTCGACAGCCCTCTACGCGTGGTTGTGTTCTTCGCGTATGTTTCGTGAGGACATTCCAATTTTTTGCTAGAAATATTTCATTAATACCTGCTTTTTTGTGTTAAGCTTATATTATTTTTTAAAAAATCTCTGTGCGATATCATGCGAACAGCTATCCTCCCCGACAACGAGTATAAGCAGATAGGAGTTGGTTTAGTATAATTATAACTTAAAATTTAAAAAACCCCCGACACAAAAACCTCCATAAGAAAACTAGAAATGAGCTGATAACTTTTAAACGTCTGAACCGATTTTCTTAGATTATAGCTAAGAACACTCTCGATCAAGCCACCTTTCAAACAAAAAAAACTAAATTAAAATCGGTCCATTCGTTTAGGAGCTACGATGCCACAGACAGATACACACGTCAAACTTATAACACCCCTCTTTTTGGGTCGGGGGTTAAAAATAAGATTATTAGGAAAACAATATAATCAGAACGGAGATAATATTAATTATAAAGTTATCGATAATGTTTTATCGAATTTTGCAGGTAACTAATGTCGTGACTCACTGGCAATATGAACGCCAACAACAAAACATAACTAAATAGTAAAATGTCGTAAGCACCACAGTGACGACTGCACAAAAAAGCTTTGCCTCTGTCGAGGGCCAAACTTCGGTGCAAAAAGAAATAGGAACAGATTACCGGCGGTTACGACTATTCCGAATCCCAGCACTATCCGAACAATGAACTTGCAATGGCGAACTAGACGAAACAGCCAGCGAAGTAAAACAGTTTATACAGAAACCACTTTGGAACTAATGGTTGGTTACTTGGTTGGTTGTTTTCTTTGGGTTATAACAAGATGACTGTTTAGTGTTTACGCACACATAAAAAGTTATGTATGTACATTGTACCTACCTATAGTGCTACAGTATAACCTTAAGAGGGCTCTCTCCGTCACTCGTTTCATACAATCGTAGTTCCAATTTCATTTGAATATTAAGCAGCCAAAGTCCATGAAATTTTGCAGACATTCTAGAAACTAATATCTATGTCTGTGGTTTTCCAGATTTCTGTTAAAATATTCGGTTTCAAAGTTACGCGGTCTTAAAATTTTCATACAAAGCTTTGAGCCCCTGTAATTTTAAAACTACATATTTTTAGAAAAATCTAAAACACCACAGACACAGATATTAGTTTCTAGAATATGTCTGCAAATTGGACTTTGGTTGCTTAGTATTTAAATGAAATTGGAACTACGATTGTATGAAACGAGTGACGGAGAGAGCCCTGTTAATGCGTCTGAAATGGTAGGACAAGCACCCTACTTCTCGTTGCAAGTAATCGTTTTACCGTGTGATAAATATAACGGAACAGTTTTTTGGGCACTTTATTATTAGGTTAGAACAAGTTATCTTAAAATACAGTTTTAATAAGCGCTTGAGCTGTTTTTTACCGCATTAGCAGTAACTTCTTATCATGAGATACGTAAGGTAGCTACCTAGTACCTACACGAATTGTGGGAGAAGGGATAGGATTAAAATACTTCTGAAGCATAATAATCTATACTTACCTACCTAGCTACTATATTAATTAAACATTAATGAAATAAGTATCTATATTCATATAATAACATAATTATTCCTTAAGTGATAACTTAATAAGTACCTAATAAGTATATACAACGTAAATAAAAGTTAAAGGCAGTTTGATATGTCAAATATCTCGAAACAAAATATTATGCGTTCTAAAGTAGGTAGGTACTAGGTACCTACTTATCCAAAATGCATATCCAAATCCAAAAATAAAAATTATAAATATAAAAAATATTTATACGGAACGGACAGACGGACAGACAGACAGACAACAAAGTGATCCTATAAGGGTTCCGTTTTTCCGGGACAACTTGTACGGCCTCCCGTTTCTATATTTTTTAAGATAAAAAAGTAAGTGAAATAAAAAATATCCTACTCAATCAGCTCTACCCCAACCATTCCCCAGATGCTCGGCTCCTTTTTCATGTATGGGAGCCCCCCCTCCCGAAAAAGAATTCAATTGAATTTTTAATTTAATACGTTCTACACCAAATGTCAAAATTTCAGTTGTGTAACTCATTCCGTCTACGAGCTAGAGACCTGTGACACGCGGACAGACAGACAGACAGCAGTGACATTAATAGGACTCCGTTTTTACCCTTTGGATACGGAACTCTAAAAATGATAAGATTGTGAAAATAATAAATATATATTACTTTACTAGCTGATGCCCGCGACTTCGTTCCCGTCTTCGGATATAGGTTTTTTAAAATTCTGTGGGAACTCATTGATTTTCCGGGATAAAAAGTAGCCTATTTATTATCCCGGATGTAATCTATCTCCATTATAAACAGCCAAAACCATCAAGTAGTTTTGCGTGAAAGAGTAACAAACATCCATACATACATACAAACTTTCGCGTTTATAATATTAGTATGGTAAAGTGAGCCATACAGGAAGACGGGAATTCGTGTATAAAAGACATCAACGCGTGCATGTTGATTTTAGCATCGCGATTTGACTTACAGTAGAGAATAGAGATTCACCAATATTGTTTTCTTTAGGTACCTAGGTATCTAGTATATAATTTCAAGAACTTTATTTTCTCAAAATAATTTTAATCAACTACTTATTGAGAGAGAGCCAGCGAGTGCCTTCCTTATTTTATAAAAGCTGAAAGTTTCTCTGTTTACTGTCCCCAACACGTCAACACTATGAGTATACGTACGTTTACATCTAAGGCTACATTTAATCCCGGAAAATCTAAGAGTTCCCACGGGATTCCTAAAAACCCATCCACTTAACCGATTTGTATAAAATACCGAGTAGTGGTACCGAGGTAGCTTGCGTCCCCGTTATTGACATAGGCAACTTTTTATCCCGGAGAATCAAACAGTTTCCATGGAATCTTCAAAAACCTAAATCCACGCGGACGAAGTCGCGGGCATCCTCTCTAATCATTGTATAGAACGATTTAAGGTAGGATTAGTTTCATAAACATTTATGGTGTGACCTACCAGAACCTCCGCATTGAAATGACGTTGCATTGGCTCGTTTCCCAAGGGCACCCCACGCACTGCCTACAGGATGTTGATAAGCACTTCCTCCGCACCTCAGTACTCATGTGCCTCAGTCACCTCAGTTAGTAATAACCCGACTATGGCAAAGCCATAAGGAATGGTTATGATTTTAGCAGTCATATTATGTAAGCATGTTTGTATTTATGTGTGATCCACCGTAGCGCCTAAACTACTGAGCTGATTTTGATAAAAGAGATGTCAATCGATCCGAATAACATATAGGCTACATTTTATACGAACAAGATCAATATGGCGGATGCATCCAAAATAATATTTTATGGGGATCGATTTTTTTTGCCTATAGTTTAGCTGTTTGATGAAAATCTGTTCAGCCGCTTAAGGATTGTCAACTCTTTTCTCAGCGTGCAATAATTAAATTCTTAATATCTGTATCATTTAATTTATTAATTTAGATTTAAGTTAAAATTACTAGTTAGTTAAAAATTAGGTTAGGAGTTAGAATGTAGAGTTCAAATGAATAGCTAGCTGATTAGAACTCAATAATAAGAAAAAATATGTGTAACATTAACTTCATATTATAAAAATATACTTGCAGAGATTATTATAATTTTTTATTTCGAGACAGACCTACTAAATTATATTATTTATGTACATAATTTTATTTAGTTACTTACTAGAGCGCCATCGCCCGTGTAGGTACTATACTATGCCGCGAGGGTCATCTCCTATTGGTCGAACTGTTGACGTACAACTTATGCATGTGCAACTTTTACGTAAACTTCGCTAGATGGCGGTGTATGATTGATAATATGAAACTAAATGCGAAATTATAAGAGAAAAACAAAAGGCGTTGAAATCTGCATTGAATTTTATAAAAGTCCTCAGAATGAGATAAAAATTTTATTAATTTAAATTAGTTAATTAATTCGAAGTTATTACAACAATACAAAATTAGCGGACGGAATTTATTAAGTATGACGAATTTGTTATAAGCAAAATAAAATACCTACCATAGTACCAATTTCAAATCTACACTAAAAATTAATAAATAAAAGGTAAAATGTTTAAATAAAAGGTAAAATGTATTATGAAAATTAATTAAATTTTATGCTCAATTTTAAGTTTTAATTTATTAAGCTAGGAGTACCTACATTTAAAATCAGTAGGTAAGAGTAGGTATTTAGTGCTTGAAAAATAAGCATTTTTAAGCATTAGCCATAAGCAAAGGAACAAAGTAAGAAAGGACCTTAAACCTAGAGTCCAGATCAAAATAAAAATAAAAGCCGATAAAATAGGAAACACGCCATTACCTCCGTAGTTATTTAGTGTAAATAGGCATCTACTTTTTATATTTAATTTTATTCATATACTTATATTTAATTTTACTCATATACTTTTTATATTTAGTTTTATTCATTCACAAGTTATTTTATGATAATCATATAAATATGTAGCAATAACCAACCGTTGAGCAAGTAACGCAGACATAGAAATATTCGCTATGAACGCAGAGATATAATAATACATATATTTAAAACTTAAAAAAGAGGATCAAGTAGTCACCGTCCAGTAGTAATAAAAAGTTTCTCCCGACAGAATTTCGGCCACACGTAGGAGAGATTATTACAGTATACTATTCCTTCATGATTCTATAGGACGACAATTCGACACGACCGGAGAGACATCAGGTGCAGGACAAACAGCTTTACGTGCTTTCCAAAGCACTAGGTTGTAACTCCGGCATGCTCTGAGAATTTTCCGGCCCGGGACCCTAACCTGGGACTTTACAATGCGCTACCGTCTAAGCTAGCCACTAAATCAACAAGGCAGAGTGCTCATAATATTATACCCGCATGCAAACAACGGCATCTGATAATGATAATAACAAAGGCAGAATTACCACTAAGTACACTTTACGAGAGCAAACGCATCACATTATCAAGGTTAACGTGCTAATGTCATGTAGGTCACAGATGAAAATTGTGGTTCGAGAGCTAATGGTATTTTTTCAGGAAGTGCTTGGACAGCAATTTGGCACGCTGTAGTTCATAAAATATAGCTTTAGTTCTGTGACAGATGTCAGAGTGACATAAATAGGGCTGCGACAATGTTGAAAATCTATCATAATAATATCGATAGGTACCTATTATTGATACCAAGTTACAATAATGTTGACTTTATTGTAACTATATTATATTTTCATTCATAGGTAGGTACTATACTAGGATAATAATTTTTTAACTATGAAGTATGAACCTATTATAATGGATTCAAACAACAGGGATAAAGGTTTCATGTATTTAATTATGCAGTCATGCACAACCCAAATCATCATGTATGTGACATCAGTAGCCACCAGAACCATTTTACATTTTTCTCCTATTATTAGGGATTATTTTTATACAAATTTCAGCTTTCTAGGTCTTGAAGATCTGGAGTATTATTTATTTATATAAACAGTGGTCCCCGAATCGTCAGTTTACGTAAAGTGCGACTTTGAAAGCCCATAACTTTATGTTAGCAACTTGATAATTTTATATTTCTTCCACCGATGTAGTATCATTGTTTATATTTATTTAAATAAATTTATCGAAAGAAATAGTGAATGTTTTTTAGATGACCCGAGTCAACTTACAAACTATATCAACCACCTCTATAAATTTTCCCATCAGCGCTCAAAACACTATGATTAATTTAGCATCTGTAACAATACTACTATTGTAAACATAAAACCTTAGACTTAAGGTCAGCGCCCACTTGCAGTTAGTCAAACGGTTCCTGATTAGTTTCGTCTGTCTTTGCCTTAATAGGAAAGTATATGTTCGTACCTTTTTGAGAATGCAATTTATTGTAAGTAATTGGCTCTATCTACTACTATATCACTATACTAGTTATGCACTAGTTTTTTTTTAGGTTTTCCGAAAATTCCGCAGAAACCCTTTGCTTTCTTATGTCTTCTATAATAATATGTGGCTACTATTCTATCTGGTTTTGTCTAAATATCCTACATTATGACTATTATTCTACTTCTTGTCTAGGTACAAAAGAGTTGGTGGTTGAGCTTAGAGACAAACAATGAAATAATTAGTTTAGATAAGTAGTATACTTACAGACGAACAGATACACTTTGTCGTGATATTCGTAACTAGAGGTACCTATACTTACCTAAACTTATTTAACCGATTTATTAAATATTCTCTACTTTGTCTAAAGAATGATATCTGTGACAAACCTGTAGAGGACAAAAGAACGTATAATTACATAAAAGAGAAATTCTAATTGACCCTGCCTGTATAGCCTGTACCTACTTCAATTAAAATTTTCGTTGACGATATAATTGTTGAAGATTTCATTTGATAAAATAAACATTCTGTAGAAAGTTGTTATCGATTCAGAAGGTGTATTTTTTCTGTGCTGAACCGATTTTCTTCGATTATAGCTAAGAACTAAGAACACTCTCGATCAAGCCACCTTTTAAACAAAAAAAAACTAAAGTCAAATGATATCTTATCGAAACAGTTACAACTGACTTGAAATATTGCTAACTGTGACGATATCAAATTTTGGTTTATTACTTTCCCTCAGTCAGTAGGTACAATAGAGAGCACGAAAATGCTATTGCTCTCGGACTCTCGGTAAACGTCCCTAGAATCGGTTGACCTCATGATTCTAGTTGAAAATTATTATTATAAAAACAATTGCTGGTTCATCCCAGCTTTAGTACCTAGTGAACTTTTACAAAAAATTTATAAATTAGAATATTAAGTAAATACTTAGCAGACTAATAATAATATCTAAAATAATAATATTATAGGCCTCATAAGAAAGCTCAGTCATTTAGTGGGCGAAAGAGAGAGCTAGCTATACGTAGAGATTTTCAATGTTTTCAATGTGATCAAATCCGAAATAAGAAGATCCGTATAGAATAATAGACTATAGAAGAACCAGAGTAACCAACATAGCTAAACGGGTTGCGACTTGCAAAACTAAAATGGCAATATGGTGTTCGAAAATTTTATAGACTTTGGGGTCCCAAGGTCCCAAGACGCTAGTTTGGCAACCTCGACCGGAAAGCTTAGCATTGGAAGACAGGTGGACAGACGACATCGAATGAGTCGTAGGATTCAGGCAAACCACTGGATTCAGGCGGGCCAAAATCGTGGCCTGGTTTTTTTTTTTTTTTTAATTATTTAGACTAGCGCTTGGCTGCAATCAGACCTGCTAGCAAGTGATGATGCAGTCTAAGATGGAACGCGCTTGCCTAGAAGTTGCCTATTCACTCTTGACTTGAAGGTACCCATATTATAGGTGGAAGGGAAAACTGATGCCGGAAGGGCGTTCCATATCCTAGCGGTTCGGATTAGAAAAGAGGAAGCAAATCGCTTCGTACGTGTTCGAGGAATTTCGACTACGTATGGATGCAGACATTGACGATGCCTGGCAGTACGATGGTATAAGACCCTATAAGACTTATGTCAACTTGTGGACCTCTATCAAATATCAGTTGAGAATGATATGACGATGAGACTAGATAAACATCACGTAAACAATAAACATGCAAGATAGAATATTAAGTCGCCTCTTCTACGATAGATTTAGTCAAATTCAATTCAATGATATGCACATTAGCAAATATAATGAATTGCGCAACAGTAATCATCTATTTAATGTTAATTTTACTTATAATACTCGTATGATATGGATGCGAGTTTCTGCAAAAAGTAGGTAAGTATCCATCCACTGGTTTTCTTGTCGGCACTTCTCGGTAGAATGGCCACCCTGAACCGGTTATGGAGTTTGGTGAACTTGTTAAGGTTAATAAATTAAATAAACATATCCTATTCACTTCGTTTTTTATTCACTACTAGCTTTTGCACGCGACTTCCTTCGCGATACATATTTAATTTATAGCCTATGTTCTTATGACCTTCTGGATAAAGCTTTCTAATGGTAAAAGAATTATTAAAATTGGTTCAGTAGTTTCAGAGTTTATCTAATACAAATAAATAAACAAATCTTTCCTCTTTCCAACATTACATAGTATACAGGCGCTCGCCATACAAGAAACACACCTAATGGAAAGTGATGATGTGGCCTAAGATGGGACGTGTTTGTCTATGAAATGCATATTCACTCTTGTTTTAAATATACCCGGATTGTAATTGCTTAGTTATTTTAATTTTATCCTGATTTTAATGTTAGGTATACTCTATATCTAAAGTTTACCTATAGGTAATAACTAATAATATAAACAAAAACAGCCTAATGAAGCCTAAGATTTCACAGTGCACGAAAGCTTTTAAAATGTCGCAAGAATCATGTTTATGGACTAAGTAGGTACTACAATGGTTTCTAGTTCGCGTCGTAGCGTAGTGAAAACTGGTTCAAAACATAAAGGTGTTTTGTAATAAATAGTCCTTAACTATTCGATAACGTATTGCTCGTATTCTCAATGGATCTCGCTTGTAATGCTTAGCATAATTAGATACGCCTATTCTAATGCAAATGTCTCTAAGATACTTACCAAGGTTGGCGGGCGCTCGGCGTCGTCGCGCCGATGCTTTCTTCACCGCAATCGTCACCAAGGAATCCATCTCGCTCCCCGAGTCCCAGCGGGGTCTGGGTGGCACAGGTTTTGGCAGAACACGCACATCGTCCTCGGTATCTCTGTCACTGCTCGTCGGTGGTAAATTAGATTCGTCACTTTCAGGAGGCACAACACTTTTCATAGTAAACACTTCATCCATCGAGACATCTTCGAAATCGGCACACGATATCGGGTGGGTCAAAGTCCTCTGTATATTGCTTTTCTTGTGTCGCACTTTCACTGACCCCTCGGATAACGACCGTTTACCGTTCAATTTGTTCTCGCTTTTGGTGTCCCCTCGAGCACATTTTAGGTCTGACGGCGATAAGGACTTTTTTCTGGAGTTCCGCCTTTTTACGCTCCGCTTTTGTCTGCTCGAGTCTCTTGCGGCCTGCATTGTTGCTGCATTGGCACGATCTGGCAATATAAAGAAGATAATGTTAAATGAGTTATATTATGTGCAAGTGCTCTTCAATTGAACAATCAGTTTGTGCTAATATTTTTATAGTTCAATAGTTATTTGCTATCAGAGGAACTGGAATGTTAATCATTCAACTTTTATCTGCGTTGTGACAATAATAAGTACTCAGATACCTACTAGGTACGTACTACGTGGGTTACAATAAAATAGATCGATTGCTCATTTGCTTTATTTTACAAAATTGTTTAGGCAAGTAGTTTGTATATGTAAGTATTTTTTAATAAACTCGTTATTTTTCTTATCAAATTAATATCTAGGTATATATTTAGCAATCTTAGTTCATTTCATTACTTAGGTAGGTATTTATTTTTTCGACAAAATTAAGTAATTGTACTTACTTAATTAATTAGGGAAGTATGTAATTATTGTCGTAGAACTAATATATTTTATTTTTCAGAGAATTGTCTTTCACTTATATACTAACTAGCTTTTAAATATTATGTTCTTACATGTAATTAGACCTATTCTTAATTAGAGGGAGAAAATTGAGCCGCATAAAATACCAGCTATTCCCTGACGCAAGTAATTTGTTCCGATTGAGTTGTTTGTATGACCTTTCCTTCGTGCAGAACTTCCCTAGCCTTTTTATATCCACATTTACTTCCATAATTATTTATAAAAAACTAGTAACCACACACACAAACACACAGACGCGCACACACACACACACACACACACACAGACGCTCACATACACACACACACACAATAAAATGATAGCATAGTGGTTAAGCCTTCGACCTCATATTCGAGGGGTCCGGGATTCAATTCCGGCCATGCCCCTTTAACTTTTCGCAGTAACGTGTGTGTTTTAAGCAATTTAGCATTACTTTCTTTAAGAAAAACATCGTGAGGAAACCTGTAAACCTGAGAATTCTCCGTAATAGTCTCAAAGGTGGGTGAAGTCTAGAAATCCATACTTAGCCAGCGCGACTATGGCCCACATTCCTCTCATTCTGAGATGAGATCCATTCTCAGTAGTGAGCCGGTGATCAGTTGTGATCATTGTGAAGCACTCACAATTATTTATCATTTCGTAAAACAGACACTACCAACCAAAATGTTACAACAAAAATACCTTCAAATGTAAGCCGCAACCGCAAAACCAAGAAATTTAATATACTCGTATTGTGCACCGCATCTTTGCCTATCACAACAATTTCACTAATCAAACATTTACGTCACTTAATTATCACTTCAAGATCAAAACCATGAAGTACGACACTTATTTATTTTCATGTATAACAGTTATTTTTCGACGGACACAAGAACTACTGAATATCATTTCGAAATCTGTAAGGTAAGAACGTTTACAGAATAATTCGCCAAAGGTCGCGAATCGCGATAGACGTAGAAAGGCGCGAGGGCGTCCGTATCTTGCGGGTTTGTACGTTCAACTGTCGTGTGTCTTGAGCTAGACTCTAGTAACGTAAGGCTAGCACGCAGTAAGTACTTGACGCTGCATAAATTAAAAAAGAAAAAACCCGGCCAAGTGCGAGTCAGACTCGCGCACTGAGAGTTCCGTACTCGGGTATTTTTTCCAACATTTTGCACGATAAATCAAAAACTATCATCATAACATATAAATAAATAAAAATCTGTTATAGAATGTATACGTAAAGCCCTTTCATATGAAACCCCACTTGGTATAGTTATTTTACTTTGAAAATCGAAACACATTTTAATTTTTTTTTAAATGATGTAACCACAAATTCGCGGTTTTCAGATTTATTCCTGTTCCTGTGCTATGAGACCTACCTATCTGCCAAATTTCATGATTCTAGGTCAACGGGAAGTACCCTATAGGTTTCTTGACAGACACGACGGACGGATGGACAGACAGACAGACAACAAAGTGATCCTATAAGGGTTCCGTTTTTCCTTTTGATGTACGTAACCCTAAAAATATGACCATTGCTGTTGATGAAAACAACAGATTTGTGATATATCGATTAGTTTTCGATGGAATGACGCCCGCGACTTCGGAGTGGATTTAGGTTTTTCAAAAATCCCGTGAGAATTCGTTGATTTTCCGGTAGAAAAAGTAGCCTAAATCCGTCTTCAGGATGCATGCTATCTCTCTAGAAACTACAAACCAGATACGTCGGTGTGGATTAAGGTTTTTCAAAAATCTCGCGGGAACTTTTTGATTTTCTGGGACACAAAGTATCGTGTATCCTTCCCCAAGATGAAAGTTATATCTGTACCGAAATTCTTCAAAATCAGTTAAACGGTTGGACCGTGAAAAGCTAGCAGACAGACACATTTTCGCATTTATAATATTTGTAATTGTATGGATTAGACTATATAGTATTATTATTATGTACTAGCTGTACCTACCCGGCATGCGTTGCAATGCCGTAAACAAACATGATTTTTTAATTCATATATACATTATATAGTTTTTTTGATGCAGGAACCATCTCGGGCGCCCTCAGAACACCCTACCAAAGTTTCATAACAATCTGATCAGCGGTTTAGCCGCCTATAGAACACAAACATACAAACATTGATTTTTATTATTATGTATAGACACATTTAGTACAAGCGTTAACTAGGTACAAACAAATTACAACGGAGAATGAAATCATTGCGTTTTTCCTTGGTCTGAAATATACTTAGTGATAAGATAAAGATAACATTTACACAGCTAACAAAACGGGCAATATTTGTAACAGTTACACTACCTTGTACCTATTATGGAATCTTTAAAAAACTGTTATAGAAATCAAACCATGCTTTTGACTCTAATTACTAATTCATTAAATAGAAATGAATTTCTGCGCATTTGATAAGCATAGAATGAATCAGCCAATTTTTATATTTATTTTTAACTAGTTTTTAATAATTACTGAACTGAAGTTCAACTAATTGGCTAATTCATTCTATGCTTATTAATTGTTGGCTAAATTAATTGGCTCATTCATTCAAAGTAGGTACATATTTGGTTATTGTGAGTTATTTCAGTTCAGAGCTGTTTCTTAGATCTTGAATCCATACTTAATATCCATAATTAAAAACCATACTTTTTACCATAGTGAGAATCTTAAGTGGTTAATCTATCTAATAGCCTGCATAGGCAATTAGAAGACCAATTAACGGAATTGCGTTAACCTGAATTTGAATGCAGAGCATCTGTTAACCTAAATTGGTCTTGCGAAATTCGTTGTGAACTTAGAATTTAAAGGAATCTATATGCACATCGACGTATTGCCCTATTTGGGTATGATTTTAGATAAAGAAAACGACTAGGTAGTATAGTGTGTAGCAATATCTTCAAATACCTACCCTTTCAAAAAAAATAAATTCCAAATCGTCTTCGGTCTTTGAGTAATCGGGGAACATACATAAAAAATTAAAAAGATCCCGACGAATTGAGGACCTCCTCTCTTTTTGAAGTCGGTTAAAAATTAGACAGGAGCCACTTTAAAACAAAGGGCAACCTTATCATTATAGCTAGGTATAGTGATCTCTTCCAGGCAATCCATACTTGAAAACTTACACAACTGTAATATACAAATTATATAGAGTATACATTAACAATTTATATTTTATTGTAAAATTTGTAATCCATTGTAAAAAATTTACGCTTAGTTATTGTAAAGTCGCTAAAACCGACATACATACCTACATAGGTACATTTTATCGATGTCACAATTTATTCATCAACAGTTACGTTTTCAAAGAAGTATGATGAGTTCACGTTCCCATAAAAATTCGCTCGGGTTACAGATTTCTCATGCCCTCAGACAATGCGGTAGGTGTCGTATGTAAGTCCATGGCTCTTTGTTTGCCTGCCTTATCTTATGCTTAGTATAGTTAAATGGTACCTTCAACTTGTCGCCGCGTCTGTTTTGCTAATTGCTTCTTCGAAAGGAACACGGCCCTTACCTATATTAAACACATTATTTAGATAACGCAAGTTGCGGAGTTTTTTACAATGATTTACGGCTGAATATAAATAAATAATACATCCTATCTGCAATCTGTCGATAGATTACTTAGCAACATAGATAATATGCTTAGCAACGTTATTATTTTTGTTTTGAACAATTGTATGGTCCTTTTTAATAATAACCAACATCCGCGTCGCCTAGTAGTAGTAACTTATCGACAGATTACGGATAGATTGAAATTGAATTATTAGTATCAATGGGTAGGACTAGTAATTATTTGTATTATTAGTATTAAGTACTTAACTAATATTTTAGTAGTATTTGTCATAAAGTACTTCATATTTCGTTGTCGTACTAGGCAACAAATACTACGTAGTAAATATTGACAGTCTGATTAAAATATGCAGAGTGAGTATACATACGAAATAAATAAGAAAAAAAATGGGCGCCATGAAAATAAAAAATAAATAGGATGTTATTTCTTGTACGATGGTACGGAACACTTCTTGTGGATTCCGATTTGCACTTGGCTAACACAACGACTTGACGTCAAGTGTTATACATATTTTGACGCAAGTAGCTCTAAAGTAGCTCTATTTTTCTTTGATTTTACGCCACCATAGACCATAGCCTAATATTTGACATATCGTCGATTCAGGATCAAACCGAGAGTTCCTTCACTCTAGTTCACTCTCGCAAAAAGCAAGCATTTCAATATAATTTTTATTTCTTTAAAAAAATGCAACCTGTGGATTGGATACTTTGATTACATCTGTGCGAAGACGGGACGGCTTGCTAGGGTTGAATAAATCTTGGACATAATAAGATCGCTGGCTATATTCATATAATTACTCCGCAAAATATGCAATTAAACCAATTGCCATGAGACCATAATAACATATCCGTTAGTTATTAGAGATCAATTTCACGCCCTTGGCCCAGTGTTATTATAAGTTATGTGACTCACTAGCTTATGCCTGCGACTTTGTCCACATGGACTAAACAAATTTCAAACCCATATTTCATCCCCTAAGGCTGGTTTTACAGTGACGCTTACCGTCCGCGCGGTTGGTAAGCGCGCGGGTGGTACGCGCGGTGGCCGAATTGCCGTCAGCGCGGGCCATCCGCGCGACTGTAACGATCCAAGAGACGCAAAGCTCGTGGCCTGCGACGCTCACGAACCGCGCTGGCGAAAGCGTCACTGTAAAACCACACTTAGGAAGCCCTAAAGGATTTGCAAAAATCCTTTTTTAGCGAATATCGTCATAATATCTATATCTGTATGCCTTTCAGCCCGATCCATCACCTTTTCATTATACTATAATTAATTTCGATCTAGGGATATGAGCCATTGGCCAAATTTTTATGTATAGAAATATCAAGGATTTGGTAAGCAAAGAATCGCAAGAACTGTAGCATAATAAACTCCAATGCAAATTCCACATCGCTCGCCCGCAACTATGACTATTGTGCATAAAAATAAATAAAAATCTGTTTTAGAATGTACAGGTAATGAAGCCCTTTTATATGATACCCCACTTGGTATAGAACTTATCTTTCTTTGAAAATTGTAACTATTTGTACATGAACACATTTTTATTTTTATTTTGTTATGTAACCACAAATTCACGGTTTTCGGACATGTGCTACAAGGTAGGTGGGCTACCTGTTAAATGACGATTCATGATTCTAGGTCAAGCTAGTAATTCCTACTAGTATTTGGAAGTACCTACCCTATAGGTTTTCTTGACTGACTTGACAGACGAACAGACTGACAGACAAACAGACAGGCCGACCCCAAAGTGATCCTATAAGGGTATCGTTTTTGAGGTACGGAACCCTAAAATCGGCCCTAAGTGAACATTAGGGCTCAGCTAGTCGATCTATAGGTAAATGTAAACAATCTTATTAAGATTATTCATTGTCTATTACTCTATTACATAATCAACTGCCGGAAAGGTTGCAAGTAATATTATCTGCTTTCACATTATTCGTATTGAAATCCTATGCATAAATTGTAGAGTTGTAGTCTACAGTTGTAAAGCGAAACCTTCCTGTTTGATCTGACCCTACGAGTATAACGTAATGCCAATAAGTAAGAATGGTAACTTTTGATATAAAACGATTTATATGTTGGAAGAGTGATAGTATTATTTCTAGCAAGTATATCAAGTCAATATCATATATTGACTTGATATACTTGACAATACAGCATTGTAAAGTCGAAATCTCCTGAGGATGCTCCGGTGTCGGGGCGAAACGTGCGTCGAGAGTAGTGGAAAAGTCTTGTGTGGTGGTGCATGTGAATGGTGGTGGCAGTGCTTGCTTGGGAACTTGGCTTTATTGCTTGGTTGGGGAGGTAAGCGGTGCTTAGCTTGTAACTGCATGTTTGACCATACAGATTTTTTCTGTTGGCGGATTATAGCAAAATAATTTTTAACTGTTTCTTGCTAAACATGAACTTCCGCAAAGTAACGCCTGATTCTATCCAATAGTATTATTTCTGTTTTTACTAGCTTGCATATTATAAGAAAAATCTATTGCGTAGAATGTGACATATAATTGCGAAATTCTGAAATATATTTACGACCTACTTATTTTTATAATGATAATTCTTGTGAACACAGTTATATACACTGGACAGCAAATAAACCGGGCCACCCGCTGCCTCGGAAGTCTGATTCGATTTTCTCAAAAAGTATAAAACTTACAATTATCAAAATTATACCTGCAGAAAGTGCATTTCATGATAATTAAAATGAATTGAAATTCATTGGGATTAATCAATTAATTAAGTGTTTTTTAAGGATTTTACAAAGAAAAGTCGTTTTCCAGCCATGTTAATCGTTAGTAATCATGAAATGAAAACAAAAATTAAAGCCAGAAACAAAGATAAAAATAAAAAAAAGTTTTTGTTCAGTATTTAGTATTCCCTCCCCTTGCTCGGATAACTACCAGCATCCTCGTATTCATCCACCTCACGAGCCTAACGATGAAATCTCGAGGAATTGCCTTCCAATACTCTTCTACGTTAGAGCAGGTATCGGGCTCGAACCCGACGTTTCAGCTCATCCCATAAGTGTTCTATCGTATTCAAGTCCGGGCTTCGAGCTGACCAGTCCATTGTACGAATGCCGACGTCCGATATCCAACTTCTGTTCTGCGAAATTGCCGCCTCAACGCAGTTCAAGTCCAATAAAGTCTGCATGACGAACGCCAAGTGGTCATAAACCCAGACGCCATCAGAAGGAGACTTGTTGAATGGAACCTGACTCCAAAGAGAGCTGCTACAGGCGCAGCATTGACGGTAGCCCACCGTGAAGCACGACTTGAGTTTTCTCGAGAGCATAGGGACTGGACGTTAGGACAGTGGGGTAATGTACTCTTACTGATGAGACCAGGGTGAGTCTACATTGAAATGATCGACGTCTGAGACATATCGTTGCCCTGGAGAACGTTATTCTCAGTGTTGCATCGAGGAAACTGTTGCTATGGAGAAGGATCCGTAATTATCTGGGGTGGCATCTCGTTAACCGCATGTACAGCGTTAGTTTTCATCGAACCAGGGGGCCGTACACGTGGATATCTCATTGCTACATTACTGAAATCCTCGCAGACCATGTGGTACCTTACGCAGGATATATCGCGCAGAATATGCCAGTTTATGGATCATAATGCACGACGTCACGTTATTCATGTGGTGACCCAGTATGTACGCGACGTGGGCATTCGTACAATGGATTGGCCAGCTCGAAGCCCGGACTTGAATCCGATAGAACTCTTATGGGATGAGCTGAAACGTCGGGTTCGAGCCCGAATATTGGCTCCAACAAGGCTTCCAGAGCTGCGAATCGTAATTGAAGAGGAGCGGAATGCAATTCCTTGAGATTTCATCGTCAGGCTCGTGAGGTGGATGAATACGAGGATGCTGGCAGTTATCCGAGCAAGGGGAGGGAATACTGAATACTGACCAAAAACTTTTTTTTAATTTTATCTTTGTTTCTGGCTTTAATTTTTGTTTTCATTTCATGATTACTAACGATTAACATGGCTGGAAAACGACTCTTCTTTGTAAAATCCTTAATAAACCCTTAATTATTTGATTAATCCCAATGAATTTCAATTCATTTTAATCATCATGAAATGCACTTTCTGCAGGTATAAATTTGATAGTTGTAAGTTTTATACTTTTTGAGAAAATTGAATCAGAGTTCCAAGGCAGCGGGTGGCCCGGTTTATTTGCTGTTCAGTGTATATTTCGATGAGTAAACATAAAGTTACATAGACAGTGACACTTGTATAAACAATTATAATAAATAAGTAGGTAAGTATTTAAAATGCTTATTTGTCTAATCAATAATCATGGTTTTTTGCGCTGACGGTAGGTATAGCTACATTATTGTATTACTGTAAATCTAGGTAGAGGATAATAGAGAATAAATAATTTCTATTTAAGCAACTAAATGTATTTATAGACTATGCCGGCCTCTGATTGAGATTTCTAATTTTGCAATTATCTAGTTCTATGGATTATCAGTTTATTGTATAGGCTTTGTGCTAAGCAAATTATGGCATCGCGTAATAAACTAATCGCTAGTTAAGGGCGAAGCGACCGGCCTGCCCGCGAAATTCAAATTTAATTTGGTTTTTCGCAATTTGTAAACTAATACGACAACGTAGGCTTATGGCATTCTGATTCCGACAGTGGCAGTATCATCCTCACAGGTTTATATATCGACTATTCTCACAAATTAGTCGATACTTTAATTAATTTCTTAAACTGGACCTTTTCAAGTAAAGATTTTTATATAAACCTGTGAGGATGATACTGCCACTGTCGGAATCAGAATGCCATAAGCCTACGTTGTAGTATTAGTTTACAAATTGCGAAAAACCAAATTAAATTTGAATTTCGCGGGCAAGCCGGTCTCATGCCCCTTAGTATCTCTCTCCATTCGCTTCTTGACCAAAAAAGAAACAAAAGATCTAATATATACCTAGCTATGTGAATCTGTAGCCTACGAATTGCATCATAAAATTATGGAAAGGTCACAAGTTTTTATATGCGATATTATCCTTAGCAGAAATAAAAACGTGTATAAAACTGCAGCAGTCGCTAACGATCTAATTACAATATTTTATGTCATACAGCTATTTCCAGCAAAAGACAGGATGTGCCAATTCTTGCTCAACATGGCTTAGACAATATCTAGGACAAGTAAATGGCAATACCTATACACTCAGCACACGTAGGTACAAGGTATAGGTAGCTAAGCTTGGCTATTAAAATGTAATTAAAATCTATACTTGCCTACAACAACTTCGCAAAATTGATTTTGTTAAGTCACCATGGTAATATTAAAAATACATATTTGAAACTATGATTTAAAAAAAATTGTTTTAATATGTAGCTAATGAAATCTGAAGTAGGTACGAGTAAGTACAGGATAGTAGACTGTGTACATAACTAGTAGTCTTCAAGCAATATTATTAGTCAATACCCAAGTATAGGTACGTAGTACGTACTTCCTGTTCTAAGCCTTCCTATATCTTTACCTATAAATAATAAAAATTAATAGCTAATGTGGCCTATCCATACTTAATATTATAAATGCGAAAGTGTGTCTATCTGTCTGTCTGTCTACTACCTTTTCAAGGCCCAACAGTTTAACCGATTCTGACGAAATTTGGTACAGAGTTAGCTTATATCCCGTGGACGGACATATGCTACTTTTTATCCCGTAAAATCAAAGAGTTCCTACGGGATTCCAAATCCATCCGCTTCACCGATTTTTATGAAAGGTACCGCTGTAGCTTGTGCGTCTCTTTAATTGATAGGCAACTTTTTATCCCGGAAAATCAAACAGTTCCCACAGGATCTTAAATCCACGCGGATGAAGTCGCGGGCATCCTCTAGTACTTAATAATTAATTAATTAATTAAATAGCGATGGAATCTTTATTTTCACTATGCAAGATATTAATGTCTCCTTTCATATATGTACCTATATTTAGAATGGTAATTTACTGATAATAAAATTAGTTATTGATAGGATTATTGCAGCAGACAAGTTGCAGAGCCATATGATGCAGACGCGTACCTAATGCCTATGCAAGTCAGCAACGATATTAGTTTATATTCTACGTCACCATGTCGTACACCACCGCTGTCGTATTTTACATTACGTAGTCATCTACTTATACAATACTATATAAATAAGATTTTTTTTACAAAAATATAATATATTTACGTGCTGTTATTCACCTAGGTACGCGGTAGTGACATAAAACCTTGAAAAATTCTATGCTAATTGACGCAGAAACTGACGTAGTAGCAAAGTATTACCATTAATGGTAGTAATCTCGATATTATAGGTTACCGCATAACTGAGGAGGCTCCTGCGGTAGTGGAGCGGTGCGGGAAGGTGACAGTTTTTTTTTTCCTCTCGTCTGGCTTTACACTGATTAGCCAATGTCAAGTTTGTAGTTATTTACAAGTAAGGGAAACTATATGTATAAGTCAGGTATAAGTATGGACTTCGTCTGTGCCGGCGCCCGCCGTCATACGAGCGGCGGCCCCTTTAGAGCGCTTCCCAGTCAGTTCCACCACCAATAAACACCAGCAGAACACAAAAACCGGCCAATTCTCACAAAAAAACACTCCAAAAAGTCACAACACGCGCGCCAGCAAACGCCACCACAGACGAAGTCCGAGGGTGACAATAGTCATAAGTCCAGTTGACGAATCACTGAGCTCTCGCGCCACGTCATCACACTCCTCTCTCACCGCTTCACTACCAAAGGTTCCTACTCAGTTCTGCTATCCTGTACTACAGCTACCAAGATAGATAGCTATTCAGCTGTCCAGCTGAGCGTTTTACCGCGTTAGCAGTCATGACGACTACAAAAGAAGATTTTATATGCTTCTTTAAGATAATGAAATACTCAAATATGCAAATGCTTCCCTTGAAGCCCGAGTCAACACCAAGCTTTGAATGGAAACTGAAACTCCTGCAAATCAGGCGCTTCAGCTGCTGAAAACGCTCAGGTCAAATTCAAAATTCTTTATTTGCATTAAGGGACAAGCGACGGGTCTGCCCGCGAGGTTCAAAACTTGGTTTTTCGCAATTTGTAAACTAATACGACAACGTAGGCTTATGGCATTTTAATTGCGACAATGACAGTATATCCTCACAAGTTTATATAAAAATCTTTACTTGAAAAGGCTCAGTTTAAGAAATTAGCTCTAGTATCGGCTAATTTGTGAGTTATAGTCGATACTAGAACTAATTTCTTAAACGGGACCCTCTGCCATAATGTATATGCCCTGCCTCCTTGGTAAGGAGTAGTTATTTTAATTATTATTTTTGTCGCTTAACCGACTTCAAAAAGGAGGAGGATCTCATTTCGTCGGAATCTTTTTTTAAATTGATCAAGTTAACCGAAAAACTTTTGAAACCATCGAATAAAAAATAATACACGTACCAACTCAAATTAGTATTTAACCTACATAACGAATGACCAGAAAAAGTTTATGAACATGATATTATGAATTACATAACATGCAATACATCCTCTTACTTTCTTCACGATACTTAAATGCAAGTTAAATATTTTATGTACCTACGAGTACTAGCTTTTTTCACTGACATTGAGTTTGCTCTTGTGAAGATCGTAGACAATAGTTGGTAACGAAATAATTGTAGTTGCTACTGATGTAGAACGATTTAAGTTTTTAGTGAATTACGTCTTCCGTTACGCAGACTGATCTCGTATTTAATTTATTTCCTACTTTATATAAATAATTGCTACCCAAGTACTGACACTTCTCTTAACGATAAATTTAGCTAACAAATGTAAATTAAAAATTTTCAACACCCCCGACAAATCATTTTCAAATAAATAATTATGTATATCTAGGCAACGTCCATCTTGACAGCTTGACATTTGTCAATTGACACTTGAATATTATGAACCTAAGGGTTATCTAACCTTCTTTTCTACAAGAAAACTAGAAAATAGCTGATAACTTTTAAACGGCTGAACCAATTTTTTTGGATTATAGCTAAGAACACTCTCGATCAAGCCACCTTTCAAACAAAAAAAAAAGTAAATTAAAATCGGTTCATTCGTTTAGGCGCTACGATGCCACAGACAGATACACAGATACACACGTCAAACTTATAACACCCCTCTTTTTGGGTCGGGGGTTAAAAATATCCTACTGATTTTGTTTCTACACGTGTAATGTATGTATGAAGTCGGGCGAGCTTCACACTTAGATTTCTAGTTTCTTTTATTACGCTCGCTTGACTTCATACATACATTACCTACACGTACACGTGCAGAAACAAAAATTATTTTTACCTTTTAGTGTTTGTGGTTTTTGAAGTCGGTTTTTTTTCATGTTTTTTTTTTAATAGTATTAGTATGGCTCTAAGTGATAAGATAAACTGTAGAATACAGTTTTCTGTCTCAGAGTTATCTCTATTTTCTCATCTTGCTCGAATGCCTCCTTTTCTTTCTCCGAACTCCAAATGAATAATTTGACAAGGTCATAAGTTTCATTAAAATACTAATTATTATTAGACCGAACATAACAAGTAACTGTGACCGTGAACATATACCTACCTAATGTTAAAAGAGGATACAGAATTATTATATAATAGACATAAAATTAGTATAAGTAGGTATCCTACCTTGTAATCTATGCAATACATTATACTATACCTACTATGCTAACTTAACTTAGTACTTACCTATCGATTTTTTAAAGTATAATTATTAAGGTCTTATTCAATATTTTTTAACCCCCGACCCAAAAAGAGGGGTGTTATAAGTTTGACGTTTGTATCTGTGTATCTGTCTGTGGCATCGTAGCTCCTAAACTAATGAACCGATTTTAATTTAGTTTTTTTTGTTTGAAAGGTGGCTTGATCGAGAGTGTTCTTAGCTATAATCAAAAAAAATCGGTTCAGCCGTTTGTAAGTTATCAGCTCTTTCCTAGTTACTGTAACCTTCACTTGTCGGGGGTGCTAGAAATTTACACTTAACTCCATCCATTTTAACACAGTTACAAGTGTAAATTAAAAATTTATAACACCCCCGACAAGTGAAGGTTACAGTAACTAGAAAAGAGCTGATAACTTTTAAACGGCTGAACCGATTTTCTTGGATTATAATAGCTAAGAACACTCTCGATCAAGCCACCTTTCAAACAAAAAAAACTAAATTAAAATCGGTTCATTAGCTTAGGCGCTACGGTGCCACAGACAGATACACAGATACACACGTCAAACTTATAACACCCCTCTTTTTGGGTCGGGGGTTAAAAATGGACTGGGCGTGTCAACTCTAGATGCATTGACATAATATTATTATAGTTGTATCGATACCTACCTGTTAACACCGTAGCCGTACACACTTCAATGACCGGATACCAAACGAGTTACTAATGAGTCGGGTCCCGAATAGAAAAACTGGTATCGTGATAGACGTAAAAGATTGCAAGATAAACTGGGGACTATAAATAGGATAAAGTACATGGGCAAAAAACTATATGTATTATATACGTATACTTATACTACGTATACACAGTAGGTAACGCGCTAAGGCATGAGCTTGATATAAACACAATTTCTAAACTATATATTCAGGCAGATCTAAATCTCTGTCCTTTTCCGCAGGTAGTATCCATACTAATATTATAAATGCGAAAGTGTGTCTGTCTGTCTGTCTGCTACCTCTTCACGGCCCAACAGTTTAACCGATTCTGACGTTTGGTACAGTTAGCTTATATAGAGTTATTATATAGGGGACGGACATAGGCTACTTTTTATCCCGAAAAATCAAAGAGTTCCCACGGGATTCCTAAAAACCCATCCGCTTAACCGATTTGTATGTTTGGCACAGAGATAGCTTGCGTCCCTGTCATTTGACATAGGCATTTTATCTCGGAAAATCAAACAATTCCCACGGGATCTTTTTTTTTTATTCAGATTTTTTTTTGGGATCATTTAATCACTATTTGATTATGCCAGATCCATAATATCCTAACAAAACTACGATCTATCTTAATACAATTAAATTCTTAAGATTCTATAATTTTTATAATTAATTCAAAAAGAGTTAAAAACCTATATCCACGCGGACGAAGTCGCGGGCATCTTCTAGTAGCCTAATATTTGACACGCAGCGGAGACCAATTCTTAATCTAAGATTTGACATAATATCGTCGATTCAGGATCAAACCGAGAGTTCCATCACTTTACTTAACTCTGATATTAGTCTAGACTCTAGTGGGATATCATGTTCAGCATCCTAATAATATTTTCCCACAGCCAAGTCGTTTTTGGATTATAAGAGCTAATTTTTATCCTTCATCTACGGTTTGACTCTGTGGGATGACTCATTAACCCCCGACCCAAAAAGAGGGGTGTTATAAGTTTGACGTGTGTATCTGTGTATCTGTGTGTCTGTGTATCTGTGTATGTGTGTGTCTGTGTATCTGTGTATCTGTGTCTCTGTCTGTGGCATCGTAGCGCCTAAACGAATGAACCGATTTTAATTTAGTTTTTTTTGTTTGAAAGGTGGGTTGATCGAGAGTATTCTTAGCTATAATCTAAAAAAATCAGCTCTTTTCTAGTTTTCTTGTAGAAAAGAAGGTTAGATAACCGTTAGGTTCATAATATTATGTCAATAGACAAATGTCAAGCTGTCAAGATGGACGTTGCCTAAATACATAATTATTTATTTGAAAATGATGTTTTGGAAAACTCAAATACTTTGGATCGTCGGGGGTGTTATAAATTTTTAATTTACACTTGTTTATAAGTTTATAACTTAGACAATAGGTACTGCACAAAAAAAAATGAAGGCAGGAGGCCAGAGGATTACTAATAATTATTTTAAATGTCTTCTACTTGTCACTCTTTCACTGCCTTTTTTGTCTTTATCGTAATAGTTTACTCTCTTTAACAGGGCTCTCTCCGTCACTTACTCGATACAATCGTAGTTCCAATTTCATTTGAATATTAAGCAATCAAAGTCCATGAAATGCAGACATATTCTAGAAACTAATATCTGTGCCTGTAGTGTTTTAGATTTTTCAAAAAATTTGTAGTTTTAAAATTACAGGGGCTCAAAGATTTGTATGTGAATTTTTAAGACCGCGTAACTTTGAAACCGAATATTTTAACAGAAATCTGGAAACGACAGGCATAGATATTAGTTTATAGAATATGTCTGCCATGGACTTTGGTTGCTTAATATTCAAATGAAATTGGAACTACGTTTGTATGGAGCGAGTGACGGAGAGACCCCTCTTAAACTGACAGTTTGAGTGCAACTCCATTTTAAGACGATAACAAAAACAAAATTAGGTCTCACAAAATGTTAGCGGTGCTCCGACATTTTTGATCTACATACGAGTTGTCGCATGGTGTAAATTATATAAAAATATGGTATATAAAAGCTATAAAAGTAATAAAATAAGCATATGTCTGCTTTTGATTTCCTAATGAATTATTTCAAAGGAATTCACTGATTCGGCGATAATTTAATAGGTACGGCAACACTTTTATATAACAACATGAATAGTTTTTGTATGAATGACCTTACGTTCCAATACCAGTCAGCCGCAGTCGTAGAATAATTTTAACATACGTGTCAATGTGCGTTATTAATTGTGTCGTGTGCAAACAAGTGTGGTGAGAGTTTTTCATCAATGACACATGAACACTCAAGCTATCTAAGATCATTATTTATTAACCCCCGACCCAAAAAGAGGGGTGTTATAAGTTTGACGTGTGTATCTGTGTATCTGTGTGTCTGTGTATCTGTGTATCTGTGTATCTGTGTATCTGTGTATCTGTCTGTGGCATCGTAGCGCCTAAACGAATGAACCGATTTTAATTTAGTTTTTTTGTTTGAAAGGTGGCTTGATCGAGAGTGTTCTTAGCTATAATCTAAAAAAATTGGTTCAGCCGTTTAAGAGTTATCAGCTCTTTTCTAGTTTTCTTGTAGAAAAGAAGGTTAGATAACCGTTAGGTTCATAATATTATGTCAATAGACAAATATCAAGCTGTCAAGTTGGACGTTGCCTAAATACATAATTATTTATTTGAAAATGATGTTTTGGAAAACTCAAATACTTTGGATCGTCGGGGGTGTTATAAATTTTTAATTTACACTTGTTTTAATTATAACATACACATTTACTAAAACTCCGCTGTCTGTCCGTCCATCGAAAAAAGGGGCGAATACTGGAAAGGTTTATTGGATTTTTTACAATCGGATATATTTTTTAGGATTCCGTACCTCAAAAGAAAAACGGAACCCTTATAGGATCGCTCTGTTGTCTGTCTGTCTGTCTGTCTGTCTGTCCGTCCGTCCGTCGTGTCTGTCAAGAAAACCTATAGGGTAGGTACTTCCCGTTGACCTAGAATCATGAAATTTGGCAGGTAGGTAGGTCTTAACTCTTATAGCACAAGTAAAGGAATAAATCCGAAAATCGTGAATTTGTGGTTACATCATTAAAAAAAAATTAAAAATGTATTTAAATTTTTATAGTAAGAAAACTAACTATACGAAGTTGGGTATCATCATATGAAAGGGCTTTACCTGTACATTCTAAAACAGATTTTTATTTGTTTTAATGCATAATGGTTTTTGATTTATCGAGCAAAATGTCGAAAAAAATAATCGGTGCGCGAGTTCGACTCGCGCTTGGCCGGTTTTTTTTAGTTACGAATTAAATAAAGAAATTAATGAAAGTTGATTTAAAAAAAAAATAACATCCTCCCTTCAATTAGGTACCTACCTCGTTAATTGAATCCAAATATGGATTACCGATACAGCTCCTTTTTCGGTAACTTATCAAGTGTTAAGTTTATTTAATTACATCAGTAGGAAAAAATAAAATAAAATAAAGCACATAGACTAATCAAGTGTAAACTCACCACGAATAATTATATTCTTCATATAGGCATTGTATAGATTTCCTGCGTAAGACTAAGTAGTAAGTACCTACTGCTTTAGGATCATAATTTATAGACTAGCGCTTGGCTGCAATAAGACCTGCTAGCAAGTTCCCTATTCAATAAAGCTAATCACTAAAACCCCACACCCGGTCCTCAGCCTTCCTCATCCAGCCACTTCCCGCCAGCCGCTTTATATCGTCGGTCCATCGGGCGTCCCACACTACGCGGTCTCCACTCAAGGACTTTCCGGCTCCAACGGCTATCGCCTCTACGACAGGCATGGCCTGCCCACTGCCACTTCAGCTTGCTAATAGTTTGGGCCACGTCAGTGACCTTGGTTCTCCTGCTGATCTCCTCAATTCGGATCTACTTCATCATCTACTTTTGTGTGCTTATCGATATTTTTACTGTATTAAGTAGGTATCTAAGTAAATACAAAAGTCTTTCCGACATTTAACTGATGTCTGAGTTCTTTCCAGGAAGTAAATTTCATTTCATATACTGGTAGAGTCAAGCTGGTATCCTTATGATTTGATAGTATCTACTGTAATTTTGAGAGTTTACGATACTTGTGCTCCTTATAGTAATAAAAACATGCAATTAGGTAGGGACTAGCTAGGTATAGGTAGATATATCTGCAGTCTGCACCAGACACAAGATTTAATTATGAAACAGTTTACAAACAACTTATCCATTATGTGGTCTTCACACAATATTCACCTGTCGAGTCGGAGAGGAAAGAACGATATTTGTATACAAGTTCCGGACAGAGTGCATTGAAAATATGTTAGTATGCGTGCCGATTTGTAGAAATAACGGAACAGACCAGTTGACTATCTACACATCTATCTATTTATTGATTCTATGTATCTTATCATGTTAGCACTGTTCAGCATTATTTAGTTCTTAAAATTCGGTGGCATTAGACAAAATCGTAGACATTCAACATTATAAGAATTCAATATTTTGGGCCTGAAGGATTTACTCGTACCATCAAATACCGGAACGTCTCTTGTTGCTGAGCAGATATCTGTATGACTGTAAAATTAATATCTACTAGCTTATTGCCCGCTACTTTGTCCGCGTGGACTACACTTTCAAACTCCTATTTTACCCCTTTATGGGTTGAATTTTGAAAAATCTTTTTTTTGCGAATGTCTACGTCTTTGGTCATGTCCAGCCCGATCGGTCCAGAAGTTTGAGCTGTGCGATGATAGATCAGTCAGTCACCTTATCTTTTTATATATTTAGAAGATGGGGTTGAACTGATCCTCGTTCAGTTCCTTGCGAATTACATCTTCTAGGTTTTAAAGCATCTTTAACGTGATACTTTTACATAGAGAAATGAGGCTATCAAGCCCGGTATTTCTTTTTTGATCTCCACATTTTGATGTAAGTGATAGTTTTAAACCAAAATTGTTATACAACAAATATTGTATATGTAATATGTATATTACACCAATTCTAACGTACCTACAAAGATACTAACACATTGACCGATATACCTACCTTGGCACTCAGTTTCTTATTTATTCTGATTTCATTTCCATAACCTATAATTTTGGGTCAAACATTGTTCGCAATTTTGTTTTAATATAACCGTTCGAATTACGTGAGTTGCTTGCACTATCAACATCATAGATTCAAGTCTTGGAGCTTGGAGCCAAGTAGAAAAATAATAAAACGATGTTGGTTCATTGGTTAATTTCGCATTTGGATATGCTTCTGTTATTCTACGTCATTAAGAGGGGTCTCTCCGTCACTCGCTTTATACAAACGTAGTTCCAATTTCATTTGAATATTAAGCAACCAAAGTCCATGAAATTTTGCAGACATATTCTAGAAACTAATATCTATGTCTGTGGTTTTCCAGATTTCTGTTAAAATATTCGGTTTCAAAGTTACGCGGTCTTAAAAATTTACATACATATCTTTGAGCCCCTGTAATTTTACAACTACATATTTTTAGAAAAATCTAAAACACCACAGACACAGATATTAGTTTCTGGAATAATATGTCTGCAAAATTTCATGGACTTTGGTTGCTTAATATTCAAATGAAATTGGAACTACGATTGTATGAAGTGAGTGACGGAGAGAGCCCTGTTAATTCAACTTGAGAAAATTATTATATTTGTTCAAAAATATGTCTAATTTCATTAACAAATCATCCGAATAAAATAAAAATTACAAATTAGGTAGGTATAAATGATCATAATTATTTACACACGGCAAATATAAATTACGAAGAAATAAAGGAGAGTACTTTACTCAGAAAAGTAATGATGCAAGTGAGCATGAGCAGTCAGCAGACCTGTCAAGTAACATGCAATAACTTCGGGGAATTTATTCAGTGGGGTATATACCTATATCTTTGAAAATAAATCTAATATTAACCTGTTTTTATAAATTCCTCATGACCTTTGTATTCGTATTCGTACCTATTCATTTTATCACGAACTTTTAAAACAATGGTGAACGGCTAAAAAGAAAGACCAATTTTTGCGCGGTAAACGAACTAGCTTATTGGAAGTTGTCAGTTGTAACATCCTTTCTCTGCAATCAATTTAATAGATAAAGAGCAATAACGAGAAATCTTTTCGTAATCTCTCGGCTATGTAGTATTCAGTCTAGTATAGGTCCCCCGGTTCCAAATAAATAACCACTAGTAGGTAAGCTATAATAATGGTTTGAAAATTTATGATTGCATAATAATAATTTTATTGTGTACCAGATACTAAATATAGATAAATGAAGGTAGAGGAAGAACAAAAAACTGAAGACTTGACGGACAACCCCATGCGAATGGAGTGCCTGAATCTACGCGACTGCACTTATTACGAACTAGCTGATGCCCGAAGCTTCGCCCGCGTGGATTTAGGGTTTGAAATCCCGTGGGAACTTTCCCGTGGGATTAAAAAAAAATTACGCAAATCGGTTCAGAAATCTTGGAGATTTCGGTGTACATAGGTAGGAAAACACAACTCCCTTTTTGAAAGTCGGTTAAAAAAGTAGCCTATGTTACTCTCTGGTCAATTCCCTACTTGTCAGTGAAAATCCCGTCAAAATCGGTTCAGCCATTCCAAAGATTAGCCTTTTCAAACAGACAGACAGACAGACAGACAGCCAAAAATTTTAAAAACGTGTGATTCAGTGTTGGTATCGTTCAAATAACCATATGAGCTTAATATGAGGTAGTTATATCGAAATTACAGACAGACACTCCAATTTTATTTATTAGTATAGATGACCTGGTTGCTTCGTTTCGGACTTTATCCCTCAAAGAAATTGCGAGCAAAGCTTCACATCTGAACAATATTATGGTATCGTGCTTTAAAAGAGAATGTTTGACGGCCTACGAATCTCTGGGTGACGAAGCGTTAACAGACTTGCAAGCTCTCTGAAGAACAGATTCGCACGAAGCAGCAAACTTGTGGTGTCGGAACTCGGAAGCCTTCTTTAGGATCTTTGGCAACTGAACCTGATAAGTAAGTTGATATGTATGTTCTAGATAGCACGATACTCATTGCTAGACTAGCGCGAATAGACACAATCTTACGGGAAGAACTTCTTAACATAGACCCTTACCTACTAAGAAAGGATTTTCAAAAATGCTCGAGACCTTACCAGCTAGGTGATTCGCTAACTCTGTCTAACGCTGAATGATAGCCACCGAGGTTGGTTTGTGCTACATTGCTGCTTCACTGGGTGTTATTATAATATTGTTTCGTAGAAAACCTTCAATGGATTATAAAATGAGCTTGATGGCTATCATTGATTGTTAGATACTGAGTTCGCGAATCACCCCGCAAGTCAGCTATTCTGCTGCCCCGACTGACTAAGGCGGCTTGCATCTGGAAAAGATGCTCTACCTACATATTTTACTCATTCTTTTCTAAAAGGTAGGTAGAGTTCCTTAACCGGGTGCAGGACTAGTCTGAACTGTCTTTTTCGCAAACGCGGAATATTCATTACAGTATGGAATAATTTCACTATTGAGAAGAAGTCAGTTGATTTTACGTACTAGTACGTTACGTAAAGATAGAAGGTATTATTTCATAGGAAGATAGATGGTACTTATTAGATAATAAATAATAATAATAATCGAAACCAACGTCTTATTGTAACTCTTACTCAAGGGGAAAGTAAGTAGTGAGTAGTGACTTAACTTACAACTATTGCATACCTACCTGAGTTTAAATAAAGCAATTGAATTTTTATTCATTATTGATTTAAGGCACAATTCGTCAAGATTTGCCTGCAATATAATACGCCTTCTTAAAAAAATTAAATATAGACGCGAGACTATTCAAAATAAAATTAGATATATTAGACCAGAAGCAAAACTTTTAATTTTGTTTGTAATGCTTACAAATATTTCCCAAAAGCGACTTTTATATGGAAAAATATGAGTTTATGTCCAACTACGTCTGTATAATAAAAGAAAAGTATTGTTTCTTGTACGTTTTGACAGTATCTCTATAGGGCAGTGCGACTGAGGGCGACCGAGGGCAATGTCCTCCTCCATACGAAGTGTAAGTTCTGCGTTGCATACATAATAGTATTGCCCAAGCAATAGGAACATTTATTTACTTGTAGTCATAGACCGATCAACTAATATTGACCGACGAACTAATATCGAATAATTTTATTCAAGTTAGACGTGCATACTTAAGTGCATAAAAACATGAGTTTTAGAAAAATTGACTCATAATGTAAATACTCACTATAGAAATAAAAATAAACTTGTAATGCTCACTTCTAGGCTAAGTAAACTTAGAAATTCCTTAGTTGGCAATAATAAGCTACGTTTTCATAATTACCTCCCAGAAGACATAATATTGAAGACTAGCTGATGCCCGCAGCTTCGCCCGCGTGGATTGGTCAGATCCCCTGCAGCATCAGGATTGAGGAGTTGGACTCCAAATTTTTTATGAAACAATGTCGCAAAGTTTCTCTATCGATTAAAAAAAAAATTACGCAAATCGGTTCAGAAATCTCGGAGATTTCGGTGTACATAGGTAGAAAAACACAACTCCCTTTTTGAAAGTCGGTTAAAAAAGTAGCCTATTTTACGCCCTGGTCAATACTCAACTTGTCTGTGAAAATCCCGTCAAAATCGGTTCAGCCGTTCCGGAGATTAGCCTTTTCAAACAGACAGACAGACAGACAGACAGACAGACAGACAGACAGACAGACAGACAGACAGACAGACAAAAATTTTAAAAACGTGTTATTCAGTGTTGGTATCGTTCAAATAACCATATGAGCTTAATATGAGGTAGTTATTTCGAAATTACAGACAGACACTCCAATTTTATTTATTAGTATAGATGTCTCTCAAAGTCTCAACAAGCTTTCATAAAACTTAAATTTATTGAAAAATGCTATCACAATGTAAATATTTAATTGATAAGAAAACTCGGGAAGGACTTGCCTTGTCAGCTTTGATAGGTCTAATAAGTTTTAGTGATATTTTTTTGAATGGTGTAATAAAAAGAAAATACCCTGCTGAGTTTGTCGTAGGCAATAATATGTATACCGCTTCTAATGTAACGGTTCATAAACTGGTACGGGAAGCTCAACGAGGACTGTTAGAAATGACAGGTAGCGGAAATTCCCTGCAACATAACTGGAAGACTATGACAGACAGCGAGACAGCAAGAGGCACTATAGTTCAATGGCGAGAGGTTCAAATGGAGTCACCGAAAACACTGAATACTATCTTAGTATCCAGGTATACCTACCACATAAGGAGTTTTTGATATAAGTGACTAGATCATGGTTAGAGTTAATAATCCCAACAAAAAGAAATGGTAGGTATGATCATAGTTATAAAATTATTGTATAAAAGAAATTAATAATGAAGCTTATGAAGAAGCTCACAAGCTTGATTTTTAATTTGGAATGAAAATGAAATGGAAATCAAATGGAAATCTTTGTTTAAACAATTTTGGTCAGGGAGTTATGTGACACTTTTGGGAACTATCATCTACCATATAGTGTAGGTAGTGTGTGTATTTTAATTTTTAACCCCCGACCCAAAAAGAGGGGTGTTATAAGTTTGACGTGTGTATCTGTGTATCTATCTGTGGCATCGTAGCTCCTAAACGAACGAACCGATTTTAATTTAGTTTTTTTGTTTGAAAGGTGGCTTGATCGAGAGTGTTATGTAGCTATAATCCAAGAAAATCGGTTCAGCCGTTTGATAGTTATCAGCTCTTTTCTAGTCACTGTAACCTTCACTTGTCGGGGGTGTTATAAATTTTTAATTTACACTTGTTCCAATTTTGAAGAACTGATTTTTTTTCTACTTCTGCATCATCGCATTGTCTTGGCATAGGTAACAAATTATTTACTTACTTAAATACAAACTTTGTAAAATAATAAAGGCTTAGGTATTTGTAGCCACAAATAATCAATTTACAACTAGTGCCCATCTCAGTATTTTCCGATAAATCCATGCGTCACTGTAACTGTGACTGAATCACAGCATGGTGAATGTCCCTCCCATAATATATTTATTATCAGATCCTGTATAAGGAAACCTTTGGCAGTATCTTGATCCTCATAACGGTAAATAGACGAACTTGGACTACAAAATGATTGGAACCATAGAGATACAATATTTGGACCCATATACTAGTTAGCTGAGAGAAAATGTGGTGCATTTAAATACATACTTTTTCGAGGACCGCATTCCGCATTATAAAAATTAGATTATGCTCGAGACTTCACACACTACTACATACTACACAAATTCCAAACCGCTATTTTACCCCATTAGGCATTGAATTTTCAAAAATCCTACCCGCGCTTTACAAAAACAGAGTGTCTATTATTTATAGGACAGACAAGACCGCGTGGAGTTGGGGTGTCCCGATTTCGTTCTGGGTTACATTCGACCTAAAATACGTAACTGAGTTTCATATTGTAAAAGTTACCATGCCCAAAAAAATAAATAATATTAAAAAAAAGCTATACATATTTGGATATATTTTAAAAACCTATGTTTTAGGGCAAAACGTCTAACCTAATAGAAATTGAAAGCGCGAGTCCAGTTTTTATATTTCAGGGCCTAGCAATTGGCAACCCTTTTAGGTATAAACAGTTTTTTAAGATAGGTAGTCATTTCATGCAACCCTTTTAGGTAAGTATATTTAAAAAGTTTTTTATGATAGACATTTCATTATCACACCGAAAGTAGACTTATAAAAGTATCTATACTAATAAATCTACACACACACAGTTTTAATTTTTGTACACCTCTTTGTTTTTATTGTTTTTCTTTATATTATTGTATACTCTGTTAAAATACTTGTCAATTAATTTTAAGAAGGTAATCTCATGTGGCCTTAAGTTTAACTTAGATTTATTATAATAATTATGTTGTATAACGCTGTTGATTACAATTGAATAATAAAAATAAAAAATAAAAAATAAATAAAATTGGAGTGTCTGTCTGTAATTTCGAAATAACTACCTCATATTAAGCTCATATGGTTATTTGAACGATACCATAACTGAATCACACGTTTTTAAAATTTTTGTCTGTCTGTCTGTCTGTCTGTCTGTTTGAAAAGGCTAATCTTTGGAACGGCTGAACCGATTTTGACGGGATTTTCACAGACAAGTAGAGGATTGACCAGGGCGTAAAATAGGCTACTTTTTTAACCGACTTTCGAAAAGGGAGTTGTGTTTTTCTACCTATGTACACCGAAAGCTCCGAGATTTCTGAACCGATTTGCGTAATTTTTTTTTTAATCGATAGAGGAACTTTGTGACATTGTTTCATAAAAAAATTGGATTCCAACTCCTCAATCCTGATGCTGCAGGGGATCTGGCCAATCCACGCGGGCGAAGCTGCGGGCATCAGCTAGTCTAACATAAATACTTAAAACGCAGCCGTTACTGTAATTTATACTAATTACTTACCATATTAACTATTATTTTATTTTATCAAGAAGCCTACCCAATTAAGTAACTACAACAACCATAATGAAACAATGAAGTAACACACTACTGGATTTTTACACCTAACGGATTGTCCGGTCTGTGTAGGTATAGATAGGTACGAAGTATTAAATCCCTACAAACTTATAACTAGGTATGTAGGTACTAGCCTATCACAGGACAAAGGCAACTTTGAAAGCATACTAATGCTAGAAATTCAAGACAGATTCAAGTAGTCAAGACATCTAGGAGTCTACAACGTACTCTTAAATAGGTATCTACAGAGTACATACTATTATTTATAATAACGTTTAATTAAAGTATTGACACTACCTACTAATAATAGGTCAATAAATTCAAGATACTTACCCAGTTGGAGAAGCTCTACAGGCTCTACAGGTAGTTAACACAACAGTCCATGAAACCACATCACAGCTAAGTAAATAAACATATTATCGCTACAAAGAACAACAAATCTGGTTTGGTTTCCTGACACCGCTAAACAAGACACAACTTACGATCCAAATTGTGTTTAGTCAAACTGAATCAAACAAGGTTTAGAGCCGTTCGTATTAATATTATAATATCTAAGTATAGTTCGTTCGATCGTTTCGTGTCGTTCAACCGGTAAGGCAAGGCACGATACCTGCCTGAGACCCGTCTTTTTGTGGACTGTCCAATCACTAAAGGCTGTATCTATTGCACGTGTGTGCAGAACTCATCACGTGTAAAATATAAAGTGTTTTAATGTGCGCGTGCGACTTGAGAAGGCCAACTTGCAAGCGCTGCGCTGTGTTGCCAACTCTAAACTAAAACTAACTAACTCTAAGACAGAGTTAATATTATCAATTTGTAACTTGCACGAAATAGAACAAAAACTTACAGAAAGTTTTCGTTGCTAGTTGGTGAGTTGATTGGTATGTAGCATAGATATATAGTATGTAGTGTGTACTTACCCAGTTGAAAAAGTGGCAACAAATATAATAAACTAGCTGATACCCGCGACTTCATTCGCGTGGATGTAGGTTTTTTAAAATTCCCGTGGGAACTCTTTGATTTTCCGGGATAAAAAGTAGCCTATGTGCTAATCCAGGGTATAATCTATCTCCATTCTAAACAGCCCAATCCGTCTAGTAGTTTTTGCGTGAAGGAGTAACAAACATACACACACACACACATACAAACTTTCTCCTTTATAATATTAAGTGTGATACGCAGAGCACATGCCTGTTGTAACTAGATACCCACAGTAGAATACTGTTTGAGGTAATATTAATTAAAACAGGGCACAATTTAATACAATAATTTTCACAGTACAAATGTTCTTAAATTTTAAATTTTATTTTATTTTACGACTATAGACACGCTACAATCGTAACAAAAATTGTTCAGCCGTTGAACTAGTAGAGCCTTTGTCACTACTGTCACGAGTTACACTTATAGTGCGTTTTTGCCAGACTTATATGAGCTATCGCTTAATACGCGAACGGAGGTTCCCTGAAATAGCAGGAGATACCAATTATTAGGTCTGTTGACACATGGATGTACAAGAGCGGTAACAAGTTATGACTATGTGACTACCTCTAGTCTTATAATATCTGATTGACTGTGAGTTGTGACACTTGACTGTTGGCAGCCTTATTTAAGTATACATATACAGTGCGACAAGGATCTTTGGCGCGTGGCCAAAATTGCAACTAATGCCGCCATCTTGTTAAGTGTCACGCTGTCCCCTTATACGTGGTGTTGCTAAGTAAAAAATCTGAAATTCACCATTTTTATTTTAAATATTCAAGCCATTCTAAATCATAACGTCATCACGATATCCTGATAATAGATAAAGCCTAAATGTGTCTGCCTCTTATTACTATATTTAGCAATAAGTAAATATAATATTTGAGCAGGTAAACATGATAGGTTCCAAGGCCCTGGCCTATCAATGGTTTTTAAGATTCTTTTTCGATGTACAAACAGGGACGGCTTTCCTAATTTATCTTTTAGTAAATTAGATAAATCTTACTAGATTTTCAATATTGACATTTTCAAGATATTCCCTAAACTTGAGAAGATTTTATTTGCTGGCAGCCTTTGTACTACAACTATGCCCCCTGTCAATGTCATCCAAGTGCCAAAAGTCGTTGTGTCGTGTCGTTTTTTATTTTTCAAATGCAAAATTGAAAAATGAAACTAAAGTGTACTGTGTGTATGATATTAATATGATAAATGATAATTTAAGAGTACAGAAGGCAAAAGAAAAGTAAAGGTTTGCTCTGTTAATTGGCGAAGTAAGTAGGTACCAACTTAGGTACTACATAGGTAATTTTTAATAAGCACAGGTAATAAGAGAATAATTAAGTAGTGGTAGAGTCGGAAAATATTATTGTTTTCACCCATGAGTTTTCAGGATAGTTTAAAAGTTGTCTCATTTACAAATCTGAAAGAAAGGATTTTAGGTACCTAAGTACCTATGTGTATTCTGATTTCTGACATATTTCAGAAAATTTTATAAAGTTTCAAAATAATACGTTAGTATCGACTAGGGCTGTGCAGGGTGTGTGTAGGCTAATCTGGAAGATAGCTTAATAATAAGCTTCTTCCAAGTTAGCCTGTTTCTTTCTATCTTGAGACTGTATAATCGGTTCAATAAAGACCAAACTTATCATTAAATTAAAAAATACCAACCAAACTAATCAAACTAGCAGGTTTGATTGAGACTTGAGAGAACCGTCAAAGAGTATCAGTATAGTATCATTTATAATAAATTGAATGAAATTTAATTGTTCTAGTACTTACCTACAATGCATATCACCACTGTATAAAATGACATAATTGCATAATTTTCCTTTTCTGCCAAGCATAGAGCTTAGAATAAATTCAATACCTACTAGAAGCCCTAGAACTAACTTTGACAGCTGCAATGTGATAATCATAATCACTTCTGATTGGCTGTTAATTCCTTTCACTAATAGCAGAATCACAAACAGTTTCAACTTTCAATACATTCAGCACCGATTGTTCTGTATAAGCCTAGATCCTTATTACGGCCAATGTAAATGACCATCCATTAAGCATCCTAGCTGAGCTTTACCAAAATAATGTACCTACTCTCATTTGAAAAGACTAGACAAGATTTTAATTTTTGATGATGTGTTTAGGTTTTCATCTTATTTAATATTGCTTCCTCACCAGTAAAATTCTTTAAACTGAAAAATTATAAAATAAAACGTATGTTTATCAAAATAACTGATAAGAAGATAATATATTGGGATTTTAAGTTTTAAATCTGAGCAAATTTATGTACTAAGTGAATATAAAAATAAATAAAAGCACTATGTTAATGTTTTAGGGTCATTTTATTTTCAATAACATAAAAATGTTATGTTTTCCCATTTTATACATTTCAAAATGAATTTCAGTGAATACCAACCTGAATAAACATGATTGTGGTAAGTTTACTACTATAGTACAGTTTGGCGTTTCATGAACATGAAGTCATGGTAGCTATGTTTATTTAGAATTCTTCCTTCACTTATTTCCAAAAGTTGTTTCTTGATTTTGCATGAGCATGAAATCTACTTAACTTGACAGTGGCTCATTACAATATTCAACAAAATATATTGTAATCATTGACTCTTTTGGATGAATCATACATTTGGATTTTTGCCATGTGATCTTGTGATATGCTATACATTTTTATGATATTTTCCATTTTATATAAACAAATTTTTATTTTTTACCCTACAGAGGTATAATTTATAGAAAAGTATTTGGTCGCACAAAAATCTGTTTTCTGATGATCCATCCAATAGGAATATTCACTACAATAAATAGAACTAGCTAACTGGAATTGAAGGTCCCTTAAAAGTATGTATTTTAAAGTTAAAAGCTGTGATCAACTAGACAAATAAGCTTTTCTGTTTACAATTTTATGAAACTTTCACAAGTAGAATATTAAGTACTTTTGCTTGAATAATTGACCACTGCTTTATATAAGACTTATTTTATTGTTTTCATAATAGTCGACTAACTCTAAAGAGGCGTCCATAATCATAGCATGAAGTAAAGATGCACAAATCACCAATTTTTTTTACAAAAGTTAGTGAGAAGTTTTACATACAACTCTAAGTTACAGATTAATAATAAACTGCTCTTTAATACTGTAGTAAGTTATGAGTTTTCAATGTTCAAACGAATATGAAATTATTTTCATTTGCATTCCTAAATATCCATCATAAACAGAATGACAAAACATCATCCTTTACAAAAAATCTTTTGATATTGTTGGAATTAGCTTTATCTATTTCTGGTGGTCACAGCTCGAAAACATTTGTGAAGTAGAAATTATTTTATGGGAACTTAATTCCATTTAGATTTCTTAAAAATTTTAAATTACTTTTTGCTGCATATATATAATATCAAATTAAAAATGTAATATTTAAACTCAAAATAAATACAATACACTAAAAAAAGGAACCAAACATTTGAAAATATGTGAAAAAAGAGATTTTCAATTCAATGCTCATCACAATTTTCTCATTATTAATCAGTTATTCAACAATTCATAGAATTATAATATATTTAATAAAACATCTACATACAGATAATGAAGTATACCTATATTTCCTTTGTATTTATATATATATTATTGCTTTCAATCATAGATCATAAGTTATGTTGAAATTAATTGTAATGTTAAATCAGGATGAGCAGAGATAGAGAAAATGTTATTTTACAGCTTAAGATTTCAGAATTAAAACTCAACAAGCGTTTCAGAGTACAGAATAGAATAAAAGAAAATACTAAAACAGATGTGACATTGATTTTTTCTAGATAGTTAATTATTCATTAAATTGTAAGAAAAAGAAGACGAAACTGTATAAAAAAAACACAAAAGCAACAACGAAATTGAGAAAAGTTTTTAGTGAAATGACAATATCAAAATAATTCTAGTAGGTATTGAACTATTATATTTTTCTATAAGCTTTTCCAGTCAAGTTAAGACTAGGTCATAATTTTAAGTAAGTTCTTAAATCTGCACTCTGAACGCATGGAGACATGACTGTATGTATATTATGGTATTTGTAATTTGTATGTACATGTAAAACCATGTGTAGATTTTAATTTAGTAATACTACACTAAAACTGGCCATCATATAAGTATCTGCCATGTTCTTCTAAATATAACTAGATAATATAATATACTTAACTATTTCTTATTTACAAATAATACAGGTCTCTTTTTAGAAATTAAAATATATTTCTATCATTCTTCGATTCACATAACGCAAAATAATTTAACAGAATTCAATTTTGCTCTCACATTTACAATATAGTTTAGTAACAACTAGTTTGTTACAGGAGGTCTGTTTACTTGAAACAACTCATTTAGAATATATCACCCAAAAAGCGAGTAGCGCTATACTCACGTATCCTACGCCTTATCATTTAAAAATGCAGAATATGCGAAAACGTCAAGGAATATTTTACAATTAACGGCAATTGAACGTTATAGTTCACTCGCATCAAATAGGAACTATAAGATTCATGATGCCTCCCGCGAGCGTCGCGTCGCTCTACGCTATATGTACAGGCGGTGCGACGTCCTCATCTACTCCACCACAATAACGGATATCAATAAAATAAACTCTTTTATTTACACTCGGTGAACTATTCACAAAATATGGACAAATCAAAATATTTCATCGATTATGATATTATTATCAAATCGAATAAAGAGTCCAGTTTTATACGATAAGTATAACTTTTAATTTGTGTTACAGTTAAAACTAGAGTTTAGAATATAGGGAGCTTAGGTGCGCCACCGTGTGTGCGGCAGTGCGAGGAACTATACATGCACGCCACCGCAGTGCGTGGCCGGCGCGGCCCGCGCCTCGCCTTAGTACAATATTACCTAAAATATTATATCTACTAAATTTTCCCCTGTGCCGTTGTTTCAACATGACACAAGATGTGACTGCATTGATTGCCGCAAGTTTTACTCAGATAACAATTTTAGGAGATTCTGTTGGATCCGGATTCTGAATAAATTATTTATCTGTGATAATTCTGCAGCATTCAATATTTTCACTCTGGAGAAGGAACTAAAATCTAGTATCACAATGTCGGGCTCCACTTGTACGAAGAGCTGAAGTTTTGCCGTACACGACAAACCACTCACGGAAGCTGAATGATTAAACGAGATCGCATCATTTCACGCTAGTTGTCATCCGATGGAGGGTGTAAACCCCACCAGTCACATGCGTTAGCTCATTCAAATAGGGCTAGGAGATCATCGGACGAAGGCACCCTGGGCGGATGTGATCCCGCCGAAGATGAAGACGAAGGCGGCGTCGCTAGCAGTTCACCGAGAGCTGGCGCATCCAAGTACGAGAGAAGCTCCATCGGGTCTACGTTTGTCTCCGGAAGAAGCTATAAAAGTGAAATTTAAAAAATTTAACTTTTTATTTAAGTTTTACTATTCTAATAATGGTATAGCATAACAGATCAAAAGTTAAAGATATTCCGGCCGATTCTACTTACATTAAGATTATCAGTGCCCTCTCCATCAATGACGGCTGCTGGATCAAAGTTGAGATCTGCGGGGATGTCGACGTCTGTAAGAGGATGGTGGTCGACGGACGGCGGCCCTGGAGTGTGGCTCGAGCCCGGCGTGTGCGCCCCGCCGCCTCCGCCCGGCGTGTGTGCGGATCCCGGCGTATGAGGCGTGTGAGGAGTGTGTGGCATCTGTAAACAGATATAGTATATAGACATTTCTGTATACATATATAGCTTTGAACTATATAATCAGAAATTAAAAATACTTTGAAGTATCCATTCATTATAGTCCCACTCCTGTTATGAGTTGCAAAGCAGTGTGGATTTTAGAATTGACATCTTTTTTCTCTATTAACTTGATTTAATTAGTATGGTATTTTGTGGTGGCTTCTGCGTGATTTTTTTATTTTTTTTTAAAGAATATTAGCCATGTTAAAATGAATAATATTCCCCTTTCCTCTCCAACTAAGCGTCAGGCTTGTGCTAGGACAATAGTGCAACGGGCAGGGTTTGAACCGTCGACTTTTCGGTTTTCAGTCCACTCCTTTACCGGTTGAGCTATTGAGGCTCTAAACTAAAGTTATTAAACTAAGTGTTCAAGAAAGTGTTATTGAATATATTAACCTGCTCATTAAGACTTTTCTCCATCGCGTTGAGTGGATCCAAGGAGTTAACACTATCGTTTAGATGAGATAGAGGACCATTGCCTGCAAACTCATTGCTGCCTGGTCCGTTGTTCATGCCGAAATCATAGTTTTGGTTACTTGATCCCGAGTTTCTATTCTGTCCTCCTTGGTTGTACGATGAAATCATGGACCCGCTCGCAATAGTGTTCATATCTGGCGGTAAATATGGTGATAGGGCCTGATTCATATCCCAATTGTTCATTGTTGGCATGTTCATGGACCCTGGTGATACAGCTTTCGATCTTTTGCCACTACCGTCGTTGCTGTCTTCTTCCTGCTATAGAAATGTTAACATTGTTTTTTTTACTTATAATTAAACTTTATTCTTATGATCATTCGCACATACGTAGAGATACGTAGGTAGTAGACACCTTCAATGGAGTGAACTAGAGGGAACTCTCGGTTTGATATTAGGCTATAGTGACGTAAATCAAAGAAAAATAGGGCTACTTTAAGGCTACCTGCGTCAAATGTCTAACATTTCATGACGTCGAACCCTCTACGTGTTGTTAAAAGTTCCCTAACTGTTGAACTGTGCCTACAATTATTAAAATAATTATCTTCTACAGAAAAGAATATTTCTCTACAGTTGTATTTTGAAAAACATTGATATTTTGTGGTACCTGTTGTTTTTAACCCCCGACCCAAAAAGAGGGGTGTTATAAGTTTGACGTGTGTATCTGTATATCTGTGTATCTGTGTGTCTGTGTATCTATGTATCTGTGTATCTGTGTATCTGTGTATCTGTCTGTGGCATCGTAGCGCCTAAACGAATGAACCGATTTTAATTTACTTTTTTTTGTTTGAAAGGTGGCTTGATCGAGAGTGTTCTTAGCTATAATCCAAAAAAATTGGTGCAGCCGTTTAAGAGTTATCAGCTCTTTTCTAGTTTTTTTGTAGAAAAGAAGGTTACATAACCGTTAGGTTCATAATATTATGTCAATTGACAAAATATGTCAAGCTGTCAAGATGGACGTTGCCTTGATACATAATTATTTATTTGAAAATGATGTTTTGGAAAACTCAGATACTTTGTCGGGGGTGTTATACATTTTTAATTTACACTTGTTGAATATCATAATACCGTTCAAGGAATACAACTAATTATTTATTTTTAAAGCGTGCGTATCTAAGGAATATTATAATTAATCAATTTTTTGTTTACCTTGATACCAGTGTTTGTAGGAATCTTAGTTGCTTTCCAATTTGCCCCACTATCGATAGTTACTTCATCTACATCGGAGGTATTCAAGGTATTTAGGATACCCCACATGTATTGGTCTACTTCTAAGCCTTCCAACTGAGCTGGTTTACTGTAAGAGAACGAAAAGTTAATAAAAATCTCTCGTTAAACAGGCAGCAATTTTTTTTTAATGTAAGTAATTACTTACTTGCACACTGGACATCGCCATGATCCTCTCTCGCAATTAAGTTGCAAGTAGGATTCCAAATCAAAGCACTGTATATGTTTACATTCATGCCCCCGCGCAGGTAATGTTATCTTCTTGAATGTTATGGGACATTTTAATGATACTTTAAGCGCCGTTTGTTCAACACTATCTCTGTCGTTGGAAATATTGGAGTTGTTAGGATTAGCTGGCGTTTGATTAAAGTTCATTTTAATTTTTGCGATGCAATGATCTGCTGTGAGAAGTCGTTTTCGTAGTAACCCTTGCAACACACTCCTCACGCTCGGCCGATGTACTAATTGCAGAACGAATAGATGTGACTGAAAACGAAATACATAATTAAATACGGCACATTGAAGAAAATAAGAAACATTTAAATAAAAGACCCTTGCTTCGAAATGAAAATGTATATTAAAAGTTTTTACTTACACAACAACAAGCCGATACGGTGATTTGTATTGTATTCCTGCCAGGTTGACACACTTCTTTCAGGTACAATGGTTTGTGTGAATTTTTGTTTTCACCTCTATCAATTACTAAAGGTGTTGCATTAACAGAGACCTGCACGCTTGCTGGCCAGTTTGTATTCATTTGCCGATCTTCATGATGGAAGCATTTTAGTTGTAACTCAAGATCGGATCTGTAAATTAGAAATACATATATTGTTTTATAGCTCGCGCAAAGTATTTATTCATCTACTCATTTTACGAAAGTAATCATATGAAATTATTGAATAGAATATACCTCCATATTAACGTTGAGTGGACCGTAGGTTTTAATTGGAATACATGATTGCTAACTGCTAAATTATGTTCTAATCTAAAAGGTGGTAGTATTATACCATCTCTTACAGGGAATGTTAACCGGAGCTCGTCATCTGAAAGCGAAAATTGTAAATGTTAACTCAAAATCTTCTAGATTCTAATAGAATCAGATTACAAGTTTCTTGTATAAATAACTTACTTTGCATGCCCATCGGTGGCTTGAGCTCGTTAAAGTGAGGTTTAACATCTGCGTTAGGGCTGATGTAAGGTGGCATACTACTGGCTGGCGTGAGTGGTGGCGTTGGATTTCCCGGTACAGGGCTGTGCTGATAGCTCATATTTGAGCGCATAGCTACTTCTTGCGCGAATTGTCCGCCATACTGTGCACCGTACTGCGCACTTCCTGCCTGATGCTGGGGAAACTGATTCGTAACACTGCCGTTGAAATATTGCCCCTGATTTGAGTAAGGTGGCGTAGATTGTCTCATGCTACCCCTCATTCCTGCACTAAAATTTCCACTCGGACCGAGTGCCTGCTGTGGTGGGTATTGAGCTTGGAAACCAGGTCTCCCACCGTACCCCGTGGGATATTGACCAGGGCCGGGACCAAAACTAGGCTGCCCAGTCATGTATTGAGTTTTCCTCGATCCCATAAGCATTGTTCCTGATGGATAAGGTGTGTGCCGCCTTTGGTGGTACCCTGGACCCATTTTAGCCGATCCACCCATTTGGCCAGGTCCCATTTGTGAGGACATCATAGTAGCGTGCATTCCCATATTCGCCATCTGAGCCATCGGATTCATGCCATTCATAGCATTTCCCATCTGGCCCATGCCAGTCATTCCGTTCATGCCGCCATTGCCACCCATTCCCATTCCCGTCATTGCGGGATTATGGCTGCGCTGCTGACCGTAGCCGTTCATCGCATTATACTGGGGATTTCCCATAGTCATGTTGTTTTGCATCTGGAAATAGTAAGTTTGGGTCAGTCGTGAGAAAACCCTGGTTTTTCTGGCTGATGAATTCATAAGAATGTCTTGTGTACATCACTTACCTGCGAGAAGGGCTGCGAGTCCTGCATCGCGGCCGTGGTGGCCGCGGCGACCATCGCGGCGGTGGCGCCGAACTGCCCGTTCTCGCCTCCGCCGCTCATCGCGCCCGGACCGCCAGCGCACCCATAGCCGCTGCAATTAAATACTACAGGTACTAGTCTGTCATTACAATTAATCACACAATCTCAATCTGAAGTTGCAGCGTAGTGGTTTGCGCTGGTCATAGACTAACTAAAGTCCAGCTGAGATCTGTTTTTGTACAACGCGCAGCCATACGCCTCAGTTCAGTTTGGATTACATGTTTTGTGCGCACTATTTTTGATACAATTACTGACTGGAAACTTTTCAAATGATTAGGTAAAGTTTTGAATGATTTAAATACAAATTGACCACAGCACTATTCACTAAGAATAGGAATAGTAGCAGCAGTTTTATCTACTATTATTGTTCAATTCATTACGATCGTAACACCGTTTCAAGATTAAGTTGTATGTTTACTTTGCTTCTCAAGTAGGTACTAGTTAATTTTCATAACGATTTATTATGGATAGTTTCTATTACATTGCAAGTGGCCTTGCAGAGTCTTACATTTTACAATCCACACGTTAACGCATCGATTATTAATAAACACAGATTCAATATTCAACCCAAATTTTATAGGCGCAAGATCTTTTTTAAATGTGCGCAGAGATTTTATTATTTTGAACAATGAGAAAAAATCAATATGGTCGTATAGTGTGTGACGCGTTGTTACCCCTGTGTTTCACTCGGGATGTGTTTGATTTTTTTGTACGGCGCCGGAGTAGGAGAGCGTTTCATGTGAACTGCTTTTGGGGCGAATTCCCGAGCCTTCCCGGAGCCCTTCCTAATAATTCCCATTCGACAAATGCCCGACAAACACTCGCACGGGCTTATTGTTACGTGCGCTTCTGTAGTAGTGCAACAATGTGAGACTATTGTATTATTGCATATTTTATTACACACAGACTCACACAAAAATAATATGGGAACTAAATTTAGCTAAAGAGCTCATACAGAAAAACAAATAAGTGTAAATTATAATAATTAAAACTATGGAACTAATTGTCAATAAACAACTAAAAACCATACTTCTTTTGCTCAGACGTCAAATTACTGAATGTGATCACAAAAGTAATTTGTTAGTTTTTAAAGGATACCGCTTTTGAATACTCGTAAATAAATAGCTTAACAGACACTTAGTAGCGTCGACAGCCAATAAACACAAGTCAACAACGCTCAACTCGTCGCGCCGCCCGTACAATACATCCACACAGCAGATGATTTACAAGGGTCCTTTCTTAGGTAAACTCGGCCCGACCTATACTTCTTTTTATAGATTTGTCTGAGACTTTTTTCTTTTTGCCGATCACAGAGCACGGCAGACAAAAAATCGAGTGTTCTGCATCCTGGTTTTTTTTTTGTAAAAGAGGTACCACATCCGAATAATCACTTACGCTCTGTTCAAAATATTTTGGGTTTTCAAAGCAAGCGGTCGGTAAAGGCATTTCTTTTGAGACAATTCTTGGAATATTCCTTTACAAAGGTTTTTCAACGAAGTAGGTACGTGGATGAGCGACCAAATGTCTACGTTTTCTTGTGAGAACCAGTACAATTTTGTGAGTGTTTTATTTTAGAAACCATGTTGTATTTGTTGCACTATTGTACTTTAGGGTGAACGAGTATCTGTTCACAAATTAAATATGAACCATCCAAATAAATTATCGTGAATGACTATGTCGCTATTTTGAGAAGCTGGAAGGTGTTTGGCATACTATTGAGAGATGAGCGAGTAACGTGTTGGTATTTTGATACATAGGCTGCAGTTAATTTTAGATTGTTGCGCAGACGTGGTGAATTCTTAGCTAATTGGCAGGAGAGATAATCACGTGTTGAAATCAATTAAAAAAGTATTCGTTACTACATACTACGTGCTCATAGACGTGCTCCAAGTATGTCATTTTATATATAGTATATAGACTACATGTACAAGAAATTAGCCCTTAACTCATGTTTAGAGTTTAATTGATAGTGGTTAACGATTTGTTTTAAACTTTGATGCGGTGTTAAGTTACGTATTAATAACTAAGCCTCGTATAGATTATTATCGATGTAGCGCGAAGCCGTGGCGTGTTTCACCCCTAAGTTAGACGACAGTTGGTCACCCCCATTTAAATGCTACTTCAAAATTGTGGCTTGTGCGCACATTGCTTGAACATAATGGTATTACCTTTACAAATTATTGAATCAATAGCATTTCTATCTATCGATACTGTTACTAAGGCGTTTGAGTTTTGTACATTTGAAAGTTATTTACCTACATTGATAATATTGTTGTGAGCTTTATTAAAATAGTTATGTAGTTTGTATTATTCAATCAATAGATTTTTTGCATTTTTACCGTTGTGGTTATAATTGCTGTTATCAAAGCGATAACGTTATTGTATGAAAGCAATAATTGAAGCTATCGCATCGATTTTTATCTTGTTCTCTTCAATTGACGCCAGTGTCGGGAGAGCGAATGAATCATGCTTCAAGGAGCAAATTCCGGGGGTTACAAATGGAGGCGAGCGTTCTGGGGTGAATACGACACAATGAACGGGAAGGGTCGACTAGCCCGAGTCGCCCGCTTAGGGTAAGTGGGCCCGTTCACGTCAATATGGGGCTTTATTACGACGTTGCGATAACAATTTGTATATTGTTTTCCGGTATGATTTTTTAGATTTATCATTTTGTTAAATGGTCAGCATTTTGGCATTGGGTTAAAGGTGATTAAAAGTAGTTATATGACCGCAATTACTCATTATTAGGGTACCAATGCTATGGTGTGATGTTTAACCACGCTGAGTCAGTACATCCGCTCCCTGACTTCTCGGTCGAAACTGACATTTCTTTCCCACGGCTACCTACTTTAAGTTCAGTAAGGCGAAGTGATAATGTAATATGATTTTTTGGAATTCAACGTAACGAACATTTTTTCTTTTAGTTAGACTCGAATGCATCAGATTTTAAATTAGTATTTTGGTTAACATAGATTTTTAGATTTTTCATAAGCATATGAGCACGTACAATCTTTTTTCACTTTATGTGGTCAATAAATAGCGTCAAAAAATAAATAATTAGTCTATTTTTATCTGCATATACTTACCTAACCTATTCAGTTTTTTTTTAATTTTATCGTTATCTATTCAAAATAACTGACGTATTTACAGGTGTTCTAATTTTTGTTACTTAATGGCACAAAATTGATAACGTATAAATGCAAATGCAGTAAAATTGTTTTAATGAGCCTTTAACTATTCGATGCGCTCAGTGTGTTAATGTATTGTTTGTTTGTGTTTATTGTAAGAGCTAAAGTGCAGTCACCGCTTGCATTCCCATCTCGCGCTAGTGTGAGTGACGGAAGCGATGTGTGCGTGAGTCGGCGGCTGTGTGCGTTGACGTTTGCTTGTGAGCGTGTGCTTGGTGCCGAAAGCGTTTGTGCGTGTGAATGGAAGAGCACATTTTCATTTCTTTCATTATTATTGCAGCGATGTGCATCGCGCGCTTCATGTCGTTACATTTATACAGTGTAACTAACCCTTCGATTATGAGGGGATTCCGTATACAATTAATAAATATTCATTTTTAAGAATTCACACCCAGCTACGTATTCACTTATTTCTTTGTATTATTTCAAGTGTAAATGTTGCTCAGCTGCTGTATTATTTTACGTAAATGCTATTTTTGATTTTATTGCTTGCTAACTACGATAAGGTAAGCAATGGCATAGGAGTCACGTTTCAGCGTTTTGTTCAAATGTAAACAAACTTGTTCCGGATAAGATAAAACATTCTACTCGTAATGTACCTACCTACGATTTCGGTGTCGGTGAATTCAATGGATAAAATCTGATAACAATTAATTCACTTTACTACGTAATGTAATTTTAATACCTTAATTATTTATAGATAATCCTGTTATACTTTTCTACATAACTAACACTTGTGATATTGCCGAAATATTTGTGTAGTTTATTAATAAGCCGATTATTTTTAATTACACTTTTCTATGTTAAATCAATAACAATCATACACATTTATTTAAGTTTACTTCGAATTTTTAACCCATAAGTTTATTGAATAATATGTATTTTAATAATAACTGCCACAATATGCTCTCACCTTGGTGCGTTAACTCTGTAGCCTATGGTATCTTGCAGAAAATGATGTTTTTCTGTGTCGGGAGCGTGCGCTCCCGCGTAGCTTATGTTTGCTCCCGCGTATCCTGCCGTATTACCAGAGTTCGCCGTCCTGTCGATTCAAGGCACCTCCTGAAACACGACGCACCTCATTGTAGATAACCGCCGGGGCCGTTGTAGCCAACGATAACAATTTCTAATTTTCTTTTCCTTTCGTGCATTCGTGTCACTTGCTTCTGAGCGTGTTCAATTGTAATGTTATCGTTCGACGGCTGTTTTCAGACAAACCGATCGTCGTAACGTCAACAATCGACGAAACGTTCATCGTGGCTTGCTCACAAAAATGCAACGTCACAAGTTTATGTAAGTAGCTACTAGAATATTTAGTTCCAATGGTTCCAATCATGAATCGTTTGTCTTATGATATTGGATACAGTACTAAGAGTTGATGTGCTAAGTTTTTCTTATTTAGTTTTATTTGTTTTTAAATATAAAAAATAGCTCATTGTGGCGATAGTAATTTGTATTTCTTTAATATTTGCTTCATCGATGAACGTGTCGTGCGTTGTCATGTTACTCCGATCAGCTGAAGCAAATTTTGCGTAGCCATACTCTACGACAGTAACGCTCGTAGCACAAAATGTATGCTCAACCGCGGTCCCGGTCGGTTGCAAACTAATTTACCCGAAAAATATTTTCCAAAAAATATTTTCGATACACAGTAATTATAAAAAAAATATTTAGTAAACTTTTTAAAACTTAAAACTCGTCTCACATCAAAACACACACCTTAAAATTTAATTCACTTCAAATCCTTTGTAAGTCATTAGCACTTCAGTTTTCGTAACTCTTTCATATCCAGGGTTTTCCGTGAAAATCCAAATTGATAACACTTTGCAATCCTTTGGGTAGTCACTGCACTGTTTGTCTTAAAATTTAAATGTCACTGCACAGTTCAAGAGAACATCCAAATCCAATGGGGGCTTATGTTTGTCACTAAAATCCAGCATTTGATAAATAAAATTAATCGTTATCGTTCCTAAACGAATCCGACTCTGCATTCAACGAAACATTATAGACGAGTTGCGCGAGTGCCGACGCCGACGTCACTAACGTCCGACAACCACACGTTCGACCGTCAAAGGTAACACTGGCTGGCGAACCGGCGACGGTGAGTGAGAGGTTGCGCCGCGGGGCGCTCCCACCCCGCGCGGCGTTGCCAGCTCGCGGCGATAAAGTGGCGCACCCCCGCGTCCCCCCGCCGTACGTCGACGTCTCGGCATTCTGTACTCGGCCGAGCTCGGGCGCCATCGTCATCAAGTAGCCTCCCTGCCCCACCCCGCGTACTCGATGTTTCATTTCACGTAACGGTCCTCAATCGAGCGCGATACTGCAAGCGCGATTGTCGCACTAATCTTTCGCCAAATGATATATGAGATTGGTTACACGAGTCGACAAACGTATTATATGCCCTATTTATATTCATTTGAATCAAGTCTAATCTATCAATAAGAAAAGATAAAAATACTTCATATTAAAAAAATAATTTATATAAATGCTATCCGTATGTCCGATGCGCGGACTCAGTCGGCATTCGACAAGAGCGTTCGTCTGTGACTGTGTTGGGGCATAATAATTAACAGCGATAAACAATGGGCATGTTGTCCTCTGGTCGCTACCTGCGCATGATGATAGAGGACAAGTGACTCGTCCTGCGATGTCCTTGCCACGTCGTCAGCGCTATATGTATTTTGCACACTTGTTTAATTCACATGTCGATTTATTGTTGATTGCTCACATATTATCTTTGCAAGTTCTGATTAAATTTACGTGCGATTAAACATCAAATAGAAACTAGGTACTTACATCACAAATTAAATTAATCATAATATGAGAAAATCCTAAAAGGCGTTACCTAATTTCTTCATTTGTGTAATTACTTATGGTTCCCCTAAAACACTAAAATTATAATGTTCTACCTAGCTTATTAAAATATTGGTTTTATAAATAAGTACAAAATCATCGTCATATGCCATATAAACAGTTTATTAAAGTTCAATTCAACAATCTCAATAATTTCTTAGTTACACGTGCGTGTGAGTCGAACTAACGATGAAATCGTTTATGATAGTATTGATACGCTATAATTTTCGACCGGCAGCCCGCCACCGACTGGAAAGTCAGGAAAGCGAGGCGCACGCGCATTCGTCCGCGTTCCGATGCGCCTCCCCGCACATAATCTAAATCTCCATAATCCAAATTTCTATTTTATTAAATGCTGGACTGAAGCAGGCGTTGCTTTGAGGAAGTCAATATATCCTTCTGTGTAACAACAAGCTTAATTCGCTATAATCCGCCAAAATAGACAAAGTATGGTACAACGTGCAGCATGCGATTTGTACTGCCCGCCCTCCCCCAATTAATAAAGTTATAGAAGTAGCAAGCAATACGTAGTAGATACGTACCACTTACAGTAACACCTCACAAATCTTCTTAAACTTCGTACGTTTCACTTAGACACTGGAGCATCCTCAGGAGATGTAAATTTAGACTCCACAACGCACATTACATAATTGAGCATAGCTATATTTTTTAGTTTCAGCTATAGACACTTGGTTTTCCTTAGTTTACTTAGAAGGTAAACAAGTAGATTCTCCGGTGAAATGCCAGGCTGATGAGCCAGATCTGTCACGACCACTCCGATTCTCTTTATGGATCGAAGAATCTATCGTTCAAATAGTTTTTGATTTAGACATTCTCCTTTGGGTCTTGAGTAAAATTGATGAAATTTTCAGCACTTAGTTCTGAATATAATGCTCTCGAACTGTGAATGTTTTATCGTGAGCAGATCAGGGGCCCTACTGCCAATGTTTCAATAATGTTTTGATTTTGTATGAAAATGTCAAAACAATCTTTAAGTGGTGGTAGTAAGGCCCCAATTTTTGCCCAGTCTAAATACAACAATTTCCTATTATTAAATTAATAACAATATGTTATCGTTAATTAGGACGTGTACTAATGTAACTAAGTATATCATTATAAAATAAATGTAGTCTACCTTCCTCGTATAGCGTTTGTTGGAATCTTATCAGAGACGCAATGACGTTAAATCGTATCTGATAATGGGTTATCCAAATAAAAAGCACGTAATTTTGTACCTACAATTAGGTAGGTACTTGCGATGAAAGTAAAACAGCGTTAGCTACGTGATCATGAAATTATTAATATCTAACTACTACTAAGGATGACTTTACGACTATAAGCAGAAAGTTAAAATATTTAAAAAGTCAGTAACTTAAACGTTGTTTTCATGGCCTCGATTCGAATAGAGTGTTCAGGTAAAATAACAAAAATTGCAAGGGTAGGTCAATGGGCTTGAAAATAATATATGAGGCTGAAACAAATAGTCTTACTTATCTATAGACAATAGACATACAGGTAAACGATGTAACTATGTACGTCAAAGCGGTCAAGTGCGAGTAGGACTCGCACACGAATTGACAGACACGACAGACAGACAACAAAGCGATCCTATAAGGATTTCTTTTAACCTTTTGAGGTACAGAATCCTAAAAATCAGATATAACTACAAGGTAACTAAGAAATCTAGTTGTTGATAGTTCATAACACTTGCAACATCTTCTTAAATTGCTTAATGGCTTTTAGCAGCGCCCTGCCAGCAAAACCAAGATCTAGATCTAGGTAATCAAAGAGACTACAAAATTGAGCAATACGCGTAGAAAAATGTCGGTAAAATATTTTGAAACAAGTTGAAAAGATACAAACAGTTTGTTATTTTGGAACGTGTGTTTAAATTTTATCCTACCCGAAATTTATTTCAATAGGAACTAGGAACTAACGTATGATAAAAGAGGTAACCGTAATTCACGATCAAAGTGTGGAGAGGCAATAATTAAAAAGTTAGTTTTTCCTCACGGACTCCATGATAAATCACAGTCGGCGTGTTTATTTTACGATCGAGCTATAATCATCAACTCGGCGGTTTTGCAACGGCCGCGACGCCCGCCCGAGATGCGCAGGAGTCGTAAAAAGCGGATATAGTCAAATATGCATCAGTTATTTTTAGAGCTGATTGGGGTTGACAGTTCTGCCAAATACTGGTTTTATCGATAACTTTTGGTGCCTATAACGCTCGTGGTGACTTTTGTTAGGTAGTTTTGAGTTACATTTTTATTTGACAATGCTTCAACTTACAACCAAGTACATCCAGGTGAATTCGTTCGCGTGGATTTATGTATAGAAAATCCCGTGGGAACTCTTTGATATTCCGGGATCAAAAGTATGCCACTTTCCAGGTCCTTATTTACTACTAGCTGTGCCCGCGACTTCGTTCGCGTGGAATAGTGACTTTTCGCGCTTTATATAGCCACGGACGCTCAGGCGCGAGGCGCCGTGATTCTTTAAATTGACATAACTTTTTTATTTATGAACCGATTGACATGAAATAAACACTAAATCCTAAGTGAAGCTTACTACAATATATTAGTGAAAACCGTATCTAAATCGAATAAGCCGTTTCTGAGATTAGCGTGCACAAACACACAGACAAACAGACAAACAGACAAACAGACAAACAGACAAAAAAAAATTAATTACAATTTCGGGTTCGGCATCGATATAATAACAACTCCTGCTACTTTTTTTTTACATATTTCCATTGTACAGACACCACTTTTCTACGATTTTATTATATGTATAGATAGGTACCTATAGTAAATACATATGTATATACATGCCGAAAAATCCTAATCCTTTTGGCGGTAATCGGGTAAAAATTACGTCTAGATCCGTTGCGGCTTGATTGAAGGAGAAACCAACAATCAAACACACTTTCGTATTTATAATATTATTGGTAGTGACAGAGGAATTATTTACAATTATTTATGTATTTTAATAAAAAACCTATAAGTTGCATCATAGTACCTACCCAGGTATTAATAAATTTTAGGGAAGTACGTGTATAATACGTGATTTTGGTCTTTTGTTCATTTTTAGGGCCACCTGATTCAATACTCTGCTGAGGTTATTGCATTAGTCTCTACTCTCTTCGATAGCGACATGTTCGATAACGATGTCGCAAATCGAAGGCGAGTGCTGAAGCTGCTGAACCTACTCTTCTATGTATCGTTGCTATCAACGTCACCGTAGACGTTGGAGATAAGCGTTTTTCAACGCAGCGGTAAAGAGCTTCGGGGACATTACGCCTTCCTGTTGCGCTCCCCGTTGTAATTGTATTGGCCTCGTAGCCTGGTGGCCTGGGCCTGTATATGGGCTGACATTTTCGTACAAGCACTTCAGCACTTGCACGTGCCGGCAGTCCATTCAGCACCTCAGTTTCCACTGAATCGAAGGCTATCTCATAATCCACCAATTCTTAGCAAAGTGACTGGTTATACGCTTCAATCTTCCGTATAACCTGTTGGACCCTGTCGATATGACCTATGATAGATACTGAAGCCTTTTCGGTATCCGGCTTGATCGGGAGACAAAGTCGTCGACCCTACGAGCAAGACCGTTCGTACTCACCCTCTAGAACAAGTCATAGACATGGCTCAGCAGCGAGACGGGTCTATACGGTCTATAATTATTATTATTGTTAACCAAGATTCATACTATAGAGGTTAACACTTCTTGTTTTTAATAAGGCAATAATTGTTCATTTATTAAACGAAATTTAAGTGGCGTTAAGTATACGAAAGGTAGTGTGGCAAGCGGGTAGGCATGTCGGCATCGCTAGCAGTTACATGCGCCTCCCTTATGCGCAAACCTGTTTTGCGCTTCGCTCGGAAAATATGTCGCCAATCGCGCGTGGCAACCGGCTGGTTTCCATCACACTACATTAAAATAAATTATTTGTATTTTTTCGCAATCATTCTGCTGGTATAGGTAGGCTTGCGCTAAGTTTGAAGAGTTAATGTTTATAGCGCAATTTTTGACGTGACAACGTCTAATAATTCGATAGAGCCGGCTGCACGCACGAAAATACATGACTCATGCGGCGTTACCTCGCTCTGAGGCGTTCCATGTAAGGCTTGAAGTGCAAGCGAGAGCGTTGTCACGTTCAACTATCGTCAGTAAACCGACTTTACAGACAACCGTTTTTTTTCGAGAACTTCAAACTGTCTGGCTGTCTTAAATCGTAGCATTCCTTACTTCAGGTGCTTTAACTTCAGGTTTGGGTTTGTTCAGACATCTAAAGATGCATCAACACCAATAAAAAGCGTGCGATGTCATGTTTGGCGAAAATTATTGTGCCGAAGCACCAATTTCTGTTGGTGAGGACGTTTCACCGAACACGCTACACGATACAAATTTTTATTAGATGGATTACGGCTTTATAAAGGAATTGCACTTCTCGACAGCTGATTAAAATGAATAGATTAATTACCAGCTGATGCCCGTGACTTCGTCCGCGTGAAAATTGATTGTATTAAAATCCCGTGGGAACTCTTTAACTTTCCAGAATAAAAGAGAATCTAGTTTGTCTTCAAGATTTCTAACAATTTCAGCCAAATGTCAAAAGCGATTTAGCGGTTGAGCCGTGAAAAGTTAATAGACAGACATACTTTTCCATTGGTGAGGATTAGGTACCTATTCACTTTTTTTCTGTAATGTTCGCGAACAGCACGGATCTATCATTGTGCAATTTCAATGCCCAGCCGCTATGTATGTTCCCACTAGTTTAACTGATGAGTTCAACCGTTGCGCTTTTCCGTTTGGTGCCGTCACCTGAACGTTAGTTATGTTTAGAATTTAGATATAAACAAATTACAAAGTTGGCATGTCGGTAACGGGTGTTTAGAATACATTATACTTATCCGTATTTATAAATTAAAACTAGATAATCAGCCGGACTTCATCTTTGTGGATTTAGGTTTTGTGAAAATCCCATGGGAGCCTTTTGATTTTCCGGAATAGAAAATAGATTGTGTCTTAGATACCTTTTCTCAAAATCTGTTAAAATTATGGGTCATGAAAAGGTAACAGTAAAGACTGATAGACATACTTTCACAATCCATTTAAAGTAATGTAATATGTAGTATAAAAATAGAAAATATATATAATATACCGACCTATTTCCATATAAGAATTACGAACTAAGAAAATTCCCAATGCTTTGTAAAAAATAAAATTAACGCTTAATTGGCGCGAACACTCGCAAAGATGACGCGAAACAATGATGCGCGTGAAAGGGTTAAGTGTTTTACGAAAATAAAGGCTACAGAACGGGCACAATGACTCAGATGGAATTCAGCGGTGTCCGCCATACTGAGCTTCGTCGGAATCAGAAATACAATCCTAATTATAATCGCACGCATCCGTACAGCACCTCAACTCAATCGCTCGCGAACGCTTCAACTAAACCGCATTGAGAATAAATCCGAAAGCTATCATCTGCGGTTTATGTTCTATTGAATGAAACACTAGCGAACCCATTGACGATAACAAGTCGTAATTAAAAAATATTAAGAACATCACTGACATTCATTTAATAATTTTCAATCATGTTTTTTATATATTTTAATAAAAAAAATCACATTTGAAAATGGCGCTATACAGCCACCATATTTTTTTTAATCAATGCTACTCAGGATGATGTGATTCTAACGATACCATATACGTCCAAGTCTGTTCAGACATTTATAAGTTATGGTAGAATAAAGAAACTCACATACATACATAGAGCCTCAATAGCTCAACCGGTAAAGGAGTGGACTGAAAACCGAAAGGTCGACGGTTCAAACCCCGCCCGTTGCACTATTGTCGTACCTACTCCTAGCACAAGCCTGACGCTTAGTTGGAGAGGAAAAGGGAATATTAGTCATTTAACATGGCTAATATTCTTTTTAAAAAAAAAAAAAAAAAAAAAAAATACATGAACCCTGAAAACGTTACCCTCCTTTTTTGGGCAGTCGATAAGTAGGTATTTTGTGGCAGTCCTGTAAAAAAATCTGTTGTAGTTAGTACGTAGTATATAAATTATTATTACTGTTAGAAGCTTGCCAAATATTTTATCGAGATGTAGATAAATGTGATTTTTAACCCCCGACCCAAAAAGAGGGGTGTTATAAGTTTGACGTGTGTATCTGTGTATCTGTGTGTCTGTGTATCTGTGTATCTGTGTATCTGTCTGTGGCATCGTAGCGCCTAAACGAATGAACCGATTTTAATTTAGTTTTTTTTGTTTGAAAGGTGGCTTGATCGAGAGTGTTCTTAGCTATAATCTAAAAAAATTGGTTCAGCCGTTTAAGAGTTATCAGCTCTTTTCTAGTTTTCTTGTAGAAAAGAAGGTTAGATAACCGTTAGGTTTTTAATATTATGTCAATAGACAAATGTCAAGCTGTCAAGACGGACGTTGCCTAAATACATAATTATTTATTTGAAAGATTTGAAAATGATGTTTTGGAAAACTCAAATACTTTGGATCGTCGGGGGTGTTATAAATTTTTAATATACACTTGTTTTGACTTTGTCTTTTAGGGAAAGGGCACTTATTAAATGTTTTGGTACGCATTCCTACTTGTAGATCGCATCGTATATTCTGAATCGTAGATATATTATACTGATGTAGCGTGTACGTTATTATAAGTACTTAACTTGTATTACTGGTTTGTTATTTTTCTCAAAATTGAAGATGAAAAGTTGATTTTTTTTTATTTCGTGTGATGATTTGTTTTTGAAAAATTACAGTCTGAAACTAAAAATATATAATTAGGTTAATTTGTCTTTACTTTATCAATGCAGAGAATTATTCGAACAGAGCAGAATTGTGAAGACAAATCAATAGATAATTATTGTCATTGCTATGTTAGTAACAAACCCTTGAGAGCTTTTTGTGTTTATAAATAAAACAGTATTAGGGAGTGGAGAGTAGCTCGTAATATGTATGTACGGAGGAGTAACATTGCCGCATTGCGGTGCGCCGGCATGTGTCGACATATCGCTTTTGCCCTTTGCTGGCGCAGTTGGATTATATTAAACTTATAAACCAGATTTTTATCAATAAAGCTTACAATTTAGTTTCAGTTTTAGCTTCATTTACAAACGATACGCAATTTAATTATGCTAATAATATAAATGCGAAAGTGTGTCATGTGTGTATCTGTTTATCAGCTACGTTTACACGGCCCATCTCTCACCAATTTTGACGAAAGTACAGAGAAAGCTTGGAACCGGGAACGAACATAGGCTACTTTCGTCCCGGAAAATCAAAGTGTTTCCACGGGATCGATAAAAAACCTATATCCTGCCGGAGTCGGATTTAGATAAACTTTTATATCGGAAACTCAAAGAGAGTTCCTTCAGTTAAATCCACGCGGACGAAGTCACGGGTATCGTCTAGTATGTCAATAGGGACGGACATACGAGACATAGTTACCTACCACGTCATTTTATCTATTATTCAAAATATGATCGATAACGATCAGCAATATAAATACACGATTTTGTAAAGATGTAGTAATTCAGCTACCATAAATCAGCTGTTCTATATCTAAATTCCAGGAACCTAAAATTAGTGACACTCCCTTTTTACCACATAACTAAACTCGATATTTGATGATTGTAACAAGTGTAATTCAAAAATTTATAACCCCCGACAAGTGAAGGTTATTGTAACTAGAAAAGAGCTGATAACTTTCAAACGGCTGAACGGATTTTCTTGGATTGTAGCTAAGAACACACTCGATCAAGCCACCTTTCAAACAAAAAAACTAAACTAAAATCGGTTTATTAGTTTAGGAGCTATGATGCCACAGACAGATACACAGATACTTCAAACTTATAACACCCCTCTTTTTGGGTCAGGGGTTAAAAAGAGAAAAGTGTAAGTCGCTACGACTTCAGTTGTAGACATGTAAATATGAATTCTTATTATGTTTCTGTCTCAAAACGCCGCCGTATCGGGTTTTGTAATACATTAGTCGGGCGTTGATTTACGCGGCTACGTATCGTGGGCGCGTCTATTCGTGGTACAAATGTACTAAATATAGTTCGTATACTTTTTATTTCTCGCGTCTGACTCGATGTGCCGAAGATTCCTTTTATAAAAGTGTAAATAAATAATCTTGTATTGCTTATTCAGCTCTCATCTTTCATCGTCATTATCGTCAACCGCTAGACGTCGACACTCGACTGTCTGTCCGTCCGTCCGTCGTGTCTGTTGAGAAAACCTATTGGGTACTTCCCGTTTGTTGGAACTGGCTGTAAACTAAATTGTTTATATTTAAATATATTCTTATTTTTATTCTTTTTCTAAAATCCTTTTGTTTTACATTCGATGACTTTTTATCTCACTTCAAATATATATCTCAAACAGGACGTCCAAGCTTTTCTTTTTACTGATATTTTCCTATAAATTCAAAATATCCCAACACGTTATCAGCACGAGGGGCTCTTGGGAAAAATCATAAGTGGAAAAGTGGTGTTAATTGTCCAGTGTTGCTATATTTGTTGCGAACAAGGAAAATCATATTTAGATATTTTTCTTTCCAAATGTCGCAAGCAAGCGGAGATATAAGTGGCCAAAGGAATGAAATCCAAACCAAATGAAGTCACGGATTCGATCACAGCACTTACTGCTAATTTTTCAAATAAGGATATTTGGTGATTCTGTCCTTCATGCTTCGCCCTGTGGTGGACTGTACATAGTTGATGGTACTGTTAATATTCCACCTAAGATGAATAGTGAAAATATTGCGTACGAGGTGCACCCTGACTGTCTGAGCAAGTATCAGCTCTGGCATTAACGGTTAGGACACTTATGTCGCATAGGCATGAATCAATTGAAGAATCATCAGGTAGGAGTAGATTTTAGTTAGTTTTTATTTTTTTGTTGCTGTGTGTTGATATGTTATGTTAAGTTTTTTTTGTAAGACAATTTAGTTTAAAGGGGGATGTTGGAACTGGCTGTAAACTAAATTGTTTATATTTAAATATATTCTTATTTTTATTCTTTTTCTAAAATCCTTTTGTTTTACATTCGATGACTTTTTATCTCACTTCAAATATATATCTCAAACAGGACGTCCAAGCTTTTCTTTTTACTGATATTTTCCTATAAATTCAAAATATCCCAACACCGTTGACCTACAATCATGAAATATGGCAGGAGGTAGTCTTATAGCACTAGTCAAGGAATAAATCTTAAAACCATGAATTTGTTGTTACATCACAGAAAAAAAAATTAAAATGTGTTTTAATTTTCAAAGTAAGATAACTATACCAAGTTGGGTATCATATGAAACAGCTTTACTTGTACATTCTAAAACAGAGTTTTAATTATTTTTAAGCACAATACTTTTTGTTTTATGGTGCAAAATGTCGGAAATAGTTAATTTTGCAGTTAGGAGGCATATAGGAAAATTCCCATATTGGAGTTACTTAGGTACAGTGATCTTTTGTATGCCTAGATTTCAGGTAACTTGGTCAATTGGTTTAAGTGTGTACATATTTTTCTTCTATCTACCTAATTAGTAGTTGGACACGTATTAGTCCTTGAAACCGTTCCATATTTTGTTACAAAGTTACAAATTCCAATTAAAAAAAAAAGTAACAACTCGTCCTTATTGAAGAGGTGATAAAAATTCTTCACCCATTATTATGAATTTATTTGCGTGGTGGTATTTCAGCATTCCTGTTACAAATGTCTTAGTGTATCAGTAGGCGAGTAGGTGAATAGTGGAGTTATAGCAAATTATGCAAAGGTGTGCGCGAGCGCAGCGGTACGCGTCGCGCATCTGCCGCTACCCGCGCACAGGCACGCGCGGGACAGAGCAGCCGGCAGAACGAGCTATGAGCGATTGTACTAAATCGTTACGTACAATCGTCGCAAAACATACAAGCAGTTCGAAAACCGGATACCGGAGACTTTGGGCTTAGGGGTGGAACGGCGGTCTTTCAACGGAAAGTGCAACGTTGATAGACACCCTCTTGTGGACAGATTGTATCAAAGTAGTTGCAAGGAGTTGCTGGATTATGGTGGCGCAAGACCGTGGCATGTAGAAGTCTTTACAAGATATGATATGTTGATGACAATGATGAAAGTAGCGTTATGAGTAACCTACGCAGAGGTACACTGTCTATTTCGTCCTGTTAGATTGTTAGTCCTATTGATGGCTGTTAGGTAGGCTGTTAGGTTTAACAGATCAGAAGCGTAAAATTTATTCCGTTCTGTTAGACAGTTAGTGCAATTGTCAACCAATCCAGAAAAAATACCAATGGAATCCTAAATCAATCTTTGGATTGTCATGTGATTCGGTTCAGCTCAAAAAAAAATTCGACAGTGGCGCTTTTCTTACTAATCGTGTCCCAAAGAGGCTGCTGTAACCGTCATAAATGTGATTCGCAATGGTTAAGTTACAAAAATATTAAAATATAACATGTTATATTCAATTGTAATATTATCATTAAAGTACTGCCAATATTAATTTATCTAATCACGGTGCAGTGATTAGATAAAAGATTTTATGTAATGCCTCAAAAGAGTTGTTCGAGTAAATTGCCTAAAAATTCCAATATAATTCGACAGAATCTCTACCGGCAAAAGCATACGCTGTCAGTTCAGCTAATAATATTATGCATTGAAAATTGAAATAATCTTTTAACTTGTACCAAACTCCGCGCGGGTCGGGAGCGCGGCTAATTATAATCGACTAAACATCATCGAGTGTTTGTAAGTTAGGGTCGCACCTCGGCAATATATTTTTGAATACTGGTTTCCTCTTCTCACTTCCTAAATCCAAAATAGAGATCCATTTTGATGGTTATTTACGTAGCGTAGGTATCCACTTAACCAATACCAGCTATCTTATAGCGTAGTTACCGATTTTTTAAAAAGTGTTTCTTTAATATGTTTCTCAATTTTTTCTACTATAGGTACGTGCTTTGCGTTAACCGTACGTGTCAAATATGTTTTAACTTCTATATTACTTACACTATTATGTGTAGAGCGTGTAGTGAACGATTTATTCTCAATGTTTCTTTCTCTACTGACACAATCCAATTAAATATTTAACTCGTAAATATACCAGCCATAAAATTTAATATCATCGTTGACTTATTATTATTTTTAGCAAGTGCAAGCGCTCTTCGATCGTTTTGTTAACAAGGTAACAACCCTAAAATGGCTGAGTCTCGCCTCTCGCCCGACGAATAAGTTTTTTGTCCTTTGCGCAGCACATTGTCATATTTAACGTCGGGGTCTGGTACAAATTATCTACCTACCTCTACGGTTGCTAAAAATAATCTCAATCGATTATTTGTTATTCTAACCTTTTTCAGTTTTGTCCGTGGTTTTGTTGTGGTTGAGCTGGTACTACAAAGTAGGTACTATGCTAGTTCATTCATTGTTACTTTTCACGTTAAAATATTAATGCATTGCAGTTTTAATTGGTATTTATTTCATTTAACGGTGGTTGAATTTTTAAGTTTTCAATCTTAACACTTTATTAAAATTTTACCACCGTCAATTGTTTCTAATGAATTAATTAACTTGTGATTTGCTATTTGCTAAAACTCTCTAAATTTCTTCGACTCTGCATTTTAACGAAACTTGCCGGGAAAACTTTATTTTGCAGACTAAAGAGGTGTAAGATCTTAATTTTGTGATTTTTGTATTGATTTTAATCTTTATTTTCACATGCGCCGTTACAGCAATTCCAATTTTCGACTTGGGGTTAAAGCTATATATTTTTCTTGAAATGTATCACACTGACGGTGAGTAGCAGAGTACTTACAATTAAAAAGCGAAAAGATTCCGCGGCGAATTTCGAGAAATATCGGCGAGGTCGACGAACCATGTCGACGCATCTTGTCCGCATCTTCTCGCTTCGATTTTTTAAGCGTATTATATGATTTTTGTCACATTGATATTGCTTATAATTTAAACACCTAGGTTGGTCTACATAGGCGTACCACTTCGCATTCACAGATTGCGATTTGTGAACAGATAGTTATACCAAGTGTCCATAGTATTTTGTAGGCAATTAAAATTGATCTTGATGAATGTAACTTTACGGTTTCCACAACTGTCTCTGTAAAATGTTTTTGGAAAACTAACGATTTGAATGGCTATTGTAGTCTAATTGAGATTAATGATTGTGTTCAGGTTACACAAGTCAAAGCAAGTGCTCTATCTACTCTTATTGCGACATTTTGTGACAAGAACTTTGAAAACGGTACTGAGAAATTTCAACTAGTCGAATTGAAAATATTGTGTTAGGTGATTTTGATTTTCTTACAAATTCGAATGTACACTTTCGTATTATGAATGCGAAAGTGCGTTTTCTGTCTGTCTATTTGTTACCTCTACAGGCCTATCCATTTAAATATCTTGACATTAGAAGCAGAGATTAGGCTACCGGGTTATATATTTTTATTCCAGAAATCGAAGAGTTTCCAAGAGATTCTCAAAAACCTAATCCACGCTAATGAGGCGTTGGGTATCATCTAGTCTATTAAATTTTTCGAAGATAAATTTGAGCAACGATAAATATTTCCAAATCAATATTCGCTCCCAATGGGGTCTTTATCTGTAACCAGTTAAGCTTAAGTCTGTCTCAGTTCGAGGTTGTCGTAGTATTTTTTGTTTCTGTCTGGAGATTCTCAAGGAGCAAAATAAGATCGAATCATTAGCCTCAGCCCTCAACTAAAAAAACAAAAGTAAACTCCCTGAATTACAATTGAAGGAGAAAAGTTTTGTGGGAAGTCTACAGTCTACATTCTTTCAGTTTTATTGTATAAAAAAACACAATTACGAGTAATGTACATTAAGTGCTGAATCGGTTATATTTTAGAATTCTAGCACTACTAGTATACTTACAGGTATTTGATTAAAAAATTAAACTGATTAAGAGAAACGCATTCAAACCCAGATCTCTTCCATACTTTTCGCCAGGGATGATTGTCATCAAGCGCACATCTCTATCATATCTTCTTAAAGTCTCTAATCCTTCTTAACGTTAATTAAAAGCATAAACACACTTAATCATTAAATCGCAAAGGTATAGAGACAGTATGAAATATCTTCGCATCTGCGGAATTTTGATAATGTTCTCATTAGGTGCTTCTGTTAAAAAGATATTGCACATTAGCACATGAGTACATATATTAGCTTGTTAGCCTTTTTAATTTTTGAATTGGTCAGTAGGTACTTCTTCTTGTTCATTGATGCTATAGTTCAACGAGCAGACTACAGAGTACAGACTCTGTTCATTTAGAACTTATTTGTTTGAGTAGCGTCAAAAGGTGACCAATAAAAATATCGGCGACGTTGAAATAAATAAAAAGAGCAGCCGGTCCAGGTGCGGCGGGGGCAGGTGGAATAATTGGCAATTCTTTGTCTCTGTCCGCGAACCAGCATCGACAACTCACAACTATGTACCATATACATTTATTTTTTATTAATGCTTCAGTTTTGCCGTTTGCCTCGTGTCTTTAGGTAATTTAGTTTTCAAAAGTTTTATGTAGTTGAGATGGTACCTACCTATATATATATAGGTATCTTTTAAGCTTCACTCATTGATTAATCACTAAAGCTCCGGAATTGTTAATTTGCAAGAAAGTTCTTGGCGTCAGCTAAGAAGGGATTTCGCGAAAAATCCTCTACAGCCGGCTCTACACTCGCACGTGAAGTCGCGCCGTTATTTCCGTCCCTCCACACTGGCAAATCTTCAGTCTTGTTCGCGACTATGGACGAAACCCTTTGTCGCGGACCAAAAACCGACACTGATCGGGGAAAGGCGCGAAGCGCGAACGCGAAGGCGTGAACAACAGATACACTCGTGATTCGCAGTTGTCGCGGCCTTTCGCGGCCGTTCGCGCCGCGAGTGTAGAGCCCACTTAAGGTCTAAATGGGGGTTTGAAGGTTGTAGAAAAAGGCCATAACGTGTATGCATCGCGGAAAATCTGATCGTTCCAGGGAATAACAGAAATTCAACGCGAACGTAGTCGCTGGCAACCGTCAGTTAACTACATACATATATACCAGTACCGGTGCGGTGTGTCTTTCAATGCTTTAAAGAGATTTACGAATATAGTGATTCTCGATATCAAAGATGAGTAAGTAATGGATTAATATCAGCTATCCGAATTGATACCATAAGGTGACGATCGGAACGTTGTTACGAGAGCATCTCGGCCCAGTTTATTAGTGATTTAAAGATTTTAAACTTCACTGCTAAAAAAACTCGTTTAGGAGCAAGTTAATTTAACCACATACCAAAATTAGATGCTTTTAATTAAGAACCAGTCAAATGCCTTTTATCAATCAACCGTGTTTTAACTAGCTTAAATTAATACCTAATTGATAGATAATTATTTTGTGACTTCAATATCCTATAAAAGACATTAATAATGACTTTTATTCGGCATTATTGTTGATGGTAAGAGGAAAAGGAAATTTTTGTATATGGGTATATGCGCAATAGGGGATGCAGTTTCCTAATAGGTTTGCCTCACTTGACAGGCACAGTTAGTAGAGCATTTTATTTTATGCTACCTTTGTTGCAAAATACATACTTTTATTTATTTTATACAAGGTGTAACTAAGACGCTAGCAAAAACTTATACTATCTAAACACAATCCAATGCCAATACCCATTTGCCTTATCTCGTAGTTTTCGGGTCAATGCCCCACCTATGTATGACGCGGCATTGACTCAGAATGGCCTATTTACGTAACGTTCGGTGACCTCTAGCGTCAGTCAGATTAATTTTAACATATTGTGAAATTTAAAAAATACAGGTTTTAAAAATAAATCGCGTTTTTTCTATGGTAGCTTATCATTCATATAAATAGTACTATCACCTGCCTTCGTTTTTGCTAGCGTTCTGGTTATACACTAATAACATAAATGTCTATTATTTATCTGTGTCAGTTAACTTTTCACGGCCGCTTAACCGATTTCGACGAATTTTGAGTTTCATCCTGGAAATCAAAGGGATCAATGTCACAGGATTTTAAACCCTGAATAGTCCATAGTAGTGGGCATCATCATCTAACACTACAATTCTTACGATATTAGTGTGTCCTATCTGTTAGGATAGTAATATAATCCACATTGTAAGGAATTTGATTGATTTGATTATCACAGGTATGGAATCAGTGTACCTACTGTGTATTAGTTACAATTACGACAGTCAACGTGAGTGAAATTCCGGAAGACAGGAATGTGGGTGAGGTTACCCAATTTGGATTCGGGCATGCGCCTTAGTTGCAATTGTCTGTTACAACCCGGCAAAATTGAGAAGCATGGCGAGTACCACTGTGTGAAATTTAACACATTTACACCCTTAAGTAAGATAATAGCTCCATAGTGTAATTTATCAGTAGCTGAGCGTATCTACTCCTGAATCTGATATGTTTGCTGGTGGCCTGAGTAAAAAAAGCCTGAGAGAACTTTCTTCGTCTCTCAACATGTCTACTATTGAGTAATTTGTAATGAGAGATTAAATTTCATTGCTAAGCTATTTTCTATGTTTATACCTATGTTTTTAGATTACGTCTTATTCTTGCCTTGTCACAGCAATTGCTTGCTTGTCCATAGCAACAGCAGCTACAGACAATGTGAGTGCTTAGTTTTAATTATTACATTGCTTATTTATACAAATAAAACTACTTAACAATACCATTCTATCTATTAATTCGCTTGTTACATATTTGATTACTATTTTTCTATATATTGCTATTATATTTTGAATGCTATAGTGGTTTTATCGCTTTGCTTAGGTACTTACTTAGACTTAAGTAAATAAAAATAAAAAAAACTTTAAGTAAAATGGGCATTAATGCTTCGTTTGCTTTTATTAGTACTTTGATAAGACATCTGTACTAATTAGAAAGTCTAGTGTTTGCCTTGCTTATTATTTCAGACTGTAGACAAGTAGAAACGTAGAGCGCGACGGTCACTTAGCTGGTAGGTACGCGTATTATCTCTATTTGCATAGCGCGGACAACTAGCAGTCTCGGTTACACCCAATTGCTTTCAACTATTATTAAAATGCGATTAAAATTTTATTAGCTAAAATATTAATTTGTTATCATGAGTAACCTTACCTACCTACAGGTATTTGAACTCACCGGTCTTCAAGTGATTGTAATACGGCCAGAATTTGTTTTTGCATGATAAGCCTATCATGTTGTAAAGACAGCAATTATGAGGTCTAAGTTATCTTATAGTATAAGTATTAAATATACTTGATAGGTTACTTAGCATTGTTATTATTTGTCAAAAATTGTATGGTATTTTTTAAGAATAGGTATTTTATCAACATTGCCAAGTAACTTATTGTGAGATTTTGAATAGCTTGGTTATTATTTATTAATTTCAGCCTTTATATGATAGGCAAGTGGCGCATGCTACGCATTTTTTGATACTAACACCCATATTCTAAGTCGCAACCTCGAAAGCTCCTCGACTCCAACTCACTCGAGGGAGCCTCAAGGTATGACTCGAACGAACCTCGAAATTGGTATTCTTAGTTGTGAGGGTAAGGAAATAATGAGGTTTCTCGAATGAGTGTGAGTCGAGGCAAAACGTCATGAATTTCGTCATCATTTGGAGGAATATTTCGTTTTTGAACGAAATTTTGCTTGCCTTTTATTTTCAGGGGTCAAAATACATTGTATACCATAATAACCTGTTGCATTTTCTGTCCTTTACTATACCTACTTTGTTTCGCTTACTCATTTGGACGCACTGGCCAATCAATCATGTTTCTTTGCCGCGTTCGTTCGTTTGATTCACATTTTGTGAGTGACCTAGGTCCCATATCAAAATTATCAAAATAAGGTATCTCTGATGAGCGTGCTGCCCAGCCAACAAGTTATGTGTCATCGCCACTCTGTCGTTTCCATACTAATCGTTTCACTTTCTGTGAGGTACATCAACGTCCCAAAACAATACCTTCACACATAAATCTGACGTGCTGCCCAGCCAACAAGTTGCGTTTTATCACCGCGTTCGTTCGTTTCACTTTCTGTGAGTTAGATCTCCTGCCCACAGCCCAACCAATAATATGCGTTGCATTACCGGGTTTATTCGGAGAATACCCGTGCTCTGTAGTGAGCTGGCTACACTGGGTATCATGATAATAATAAAAACACCTCATTTAATCAAAATACATAACAAATAAAATGCACTTTGTTCCATTTAACATACATAAAACATCCTCAAGGTAGATCGCGATCAACCTTACGTTTCACTCAACTCAAACTCACTCGAATGAGGAAACTCTTTGAGTGGAGGCGAAAATTTATAACTGAGAATATAAAAACGCCTCAGTGAGGTTGAGTCGAGTCGAGGAAATCATGAGGTTACGACTTAGAATATGGGTGTAAAAATGCTTGTCAGCCGCGAGAATCCGTCACAACGATCGCAATGAAGTACCACTGCTTACGCTTTTTTTTATCCCGCTCGATGCTGCAAATGATTATGAATTCAATTGCAAAATTGATTATGAATTCTATACCTACCTCAATTATATTACAATTATTACAGGTAGGTACTGGAACTGATATTAATATTCGTATAGTATGATCCATATGACCATCAGATAACGAGGAAAAATATTATGTTATTTTATGAACAATATTCAACTGCCGTTTAATTCATTAAATATAGGTACAATAATAACCAAACCGCTTGAAAAGTGTAGTTTGCGCGACATTGAACAAAACATGCGATTACAACAATAGACTGCTATGAATGAATGTCGTTAGAACATACTCGTACCCGGATAATGATGTTATTTGTTTTGCCTTCCGTCATCGGACAGTAACGACGTATATAGGTATCTATTTAATGTTTGTAACCTTACGTTGTTTACGTCTTGTTCACTCATTTACTGTAGTTTTTATCACAATATGTGATTTTAGTTAAGCTGTGTAGGACCATCGAATTATTAATCCATATCCATACCTATTTATTATTTATTTAACTGATTTTGACGGGATAGCTTGCATCCCGAAAACGACATAGGCTAATTTTTGTCCCGGAAAATCAAAGAGTTCCCATGGGAATTTCAAAACCTAAATTCATACCGAATCGCGGGGATCATAATATCTATTCGGTACAAAGATAGCTTGCATCGCGAAAACGGATATAGGGTACTTTTTATCCCGGAAAATCAAAAAGTTCCCAAGGGATTTTTAAATACCAAAACTTTTGCGGGCGAAGTTTTGGGCATCATCCAGTAGAAATATAATTTAGAAGAAAGTTGAAGATCCAACTTCAGGAAATTACGTTGTTCCTACTACTAAGAAAATGTCCCTACTCGTACTTAATTTTATGAGAGGGTACTTTAGATTGAACGTTGCAAATTCCACGTGATCTAATAATAAGCGGCAGCAAACAAATTCACGTAACCGACAACCGTTAATAATCCTACATCCTGATTTAGTCGGTCACATTGAGAAGTACCTTAATGTTCTACATATCGCACATTCCTGGTATATTAAACGTATCGTATTAATTAATTACCGTCCTTTGTCTTCACGGTGCTGTAGTGTAGGGCATAATACCCACAATTCCACACAAACACCTAGATATATAATGTAAGTAGAGTACGAAGCAGATTGATTCATCCTCTCGGCCTCGATGACGCGTTTGCTGCAATGATGCTATTTGATATCATTGATATGATTTTCAATATTAGATCATACAACTACTAAAGGTTGATAAATCATACTTGTTAATTACTTAGGGTCTATGCAGATAGTCTGACTGCAAGTCAATTGCAAAATTGCAGTGTGGATGCGGTTTTAGTGGAGTTGACGTAACTGCATAGCTGTTGCCGTCCACTTCGTAGTACCTACTCGTAGGTACCCGTGCAGTTGGTGTTCAGTTCTACAATATCCAAAACATATTGAGAGTATTAAATTAGTAGGTATACTAAGTAACAAAGCTAATGAAATATTGTACGTATATGGATGTCGTGAAAAAATCTAAAAAAACTGTAGAGACATCGTATAATAAATATAATGGATAATTGCGAGACCACTAACTGTTTGAGAGATTTTGTAAAAAATGACATTGAGTTCTAAGGCCTTCTAACCTGACATTCAAAAATTCTTAAGTATTATTTTACATTAAGAACAAAATATCGATAACAAATCGTACTTATTCTTACTCACACATCGAACGATTAAAATGTGAACGATTAAAAATGTATGCAATTGTATAACTTAGATTAATGTGATGTTAATTTATGTAGGTATATCTGAAAAGCTACTGCTGGTTTTAAAATGGCAAACTACCATTATAATTTAGTTTGATATGGACCTACCGTTATATCTTAAAAACTGACGTAGGTAGGTATAGTCACAGAGTATATCTACTCATGTGGTGTATAATACAAAAAAAAAATACAAAAATATTTATTTCGGTATAAACGATTTTACATTGTTTTATTATAAGAAAACACTTTTTACTTTAATAGTGGACTCCTTTTAGTGACAAAGTTTAATGAACAAATTACCTATTTAGTACATTCTATATCGATGATAGCAAATCTGCTACTGAAGGCTGGGCTTTAAAAATCTATTTTTAATAGATGACAGCCAAAATCACAGCTGTACATTATTTAGTCTATTTTGAAATATAACTGTCAATTAAATATTTAAACTTGCGTTATAAGTATTTGGACGTAAACGTGGTTAATTAGAGCAATCGTTTCAACTTTTTTAATTGCTAAAAGTGTTGAAAGATGTCGTGGTGGTTAGAAGTATGAACAATAGTTGGTAACACTAACAACACTTTCTTCGTCCTAGAATTTTCACGTTTTTTTTTATTTGCTTCTAAACTCTAATTCTAAACCATGATTGTCAGGCTCAAAGTTTTACGTTAAGCGCTTGCCAGATGACCTTCGTAACTGGTTAAGGATAAAGGAGTACTCAGGCTATGAATCATTTATTTCACTAAATGGGACTACGTGTAAATTACTATTATCGAGGATGGGAAAATACATTTCTCTCTCATTATTATTATTGGGAAGCGATTACACTGATAAAAATACCTAATGAATGGATGAAAAAAATACTTAGCTATTGTACGTCCTTAATAGGTACTAAGAATTTTATAAAACAACAAGAATCCTGGATGACTACTTTACCGGCGGTATGAAGTCATTCGTTTTAGTTAGAAACTTTTGGGTTCACATGAGTCACTATAATGCTTTTGCATACACATTACAAGTTACAACGCGGTGAGCATCAAAAGTAATGTACTGGGATTTCTATGAAAATGTTTATTCATTTTATTCATTACGATCATGTGAAATCGTAAATCATGCTTTTATATTTAATGTAAATTATTTACATACCTGAGTCGTAGACTAGTGGTCTGCAATTCGGGGATCTGGCGTTCAATCCAGGTAGACCACTATTTTTCGGTGTTATGAGCATATTTTTAAGCAATTGAAAACATTATGAAAAAACCTGCATGCATGAAAGTTCGCTGTATCAAATAATAAAACTTTTTATTTAATTTTTTTTTTAAAGTGAATCTGCGACCTCTAAGCTACTAATTTAGTTCAATGTTTTGAATAGTCTACTTGACTATTCACAAGTGTAAATTAAAAATTTATATCACCCCCGACAAGTAAAGGTTACAGTAACTAGAAAAGACCTGATAACTTTCAAACGGCTGAACTGATTTTCTTGGATTATAGCTAAGAACATTCTCGATCAAGCCACCTTTAAAAAAAAAACTAAATTAACATCGGGTTATTAGTTTGGGAGCTACGATGCCACAGACAGATACACAGATACACACGTCAAACTTATAACACCCCTCTTTTTAGGTCGGGGGTTAAAAACGTTGAACTAAATGAGTACTTTATATTCTATCATATTTTGTTCTACTTGTTTAAACCTATTTCACTTCCCAGGTCTTGCAACTATGACCATGCAAAAAATCACGTCGATCCGTGGCCGCGTTGCGGCGTTATTGAAGGACAGACAGATGAACCAACAAATCAACAAACACACTTTCGCATTTAGGTATAATATGTGTACTTAGTGCTTTTTAACAAATACACGCATGTAAAAATTAGGAAATTGAGTTTGGAAATTATGAACATCTCACTTTAATACTTATAATAAGCTGTTGAACGTGTGTTATCGGTTAATTTTATGTGTGCACGCCATTTGTGCGATTTTTCCACGCTCACCGTACGTGGAATAAACATGCAATTCAAGTTCAAACGCAGGTATATTAAGAACGTATTTCATTTGGAAACTGTCTCAGAATATATCATTAGGTGAATCTACTTTCGTTAATCATCAAATCTCTCAAATGTTCCAATAAAGAAGTGTAAATTAAAAATTTATAACACCCCCGACAAGTGAAGGTTACAGTAACTAGAAAAGAGCTGATAACTTTCAAACGGCTGAACTGATTTTCTTGGATTATAGCTAAGAACACTTTAGATCAAGCCACTTTCAAACAAAAAAAAAAAACTAAATAAAAATCTTTTCATAAGTTTAGGAGCTACGATGCCACAGACACAGATACACACGTCAAACTTATAACACCCCTCGTTTTGGGTCCGGGGTTAATAAAATATAAATAAATATAATAATAAATAAATAAAACTTAAATAAAGTTAACAGTTTAACTACACTTCACGATAACAATCGATGTCCTCGCGCATAAACTATAAGCGATTATTCGGTTGCATATAATTAACGTATGTAGGTTGCATAAGCGATTCATATTTGCTAACGTACACTTGTTATCATGAATTTCAACCAGAGATGCAATCGCTTGCAATGCAATGCAATGAAACTTGCAAGACTAGGCATTTACGTAGGAGAGATTGTTTTTACAATTTGTGCATATAAGGAAGTACTATTCTAGCGTGATTGTCTGGTGCTATTAATTTATATCTCACCAGTCATCGACGAGAGGTTCTAGTCAAACATTACTAAGTAATTTCTTAAGCTAAATAATATTTGAGTGACTTATTTTTAAAAACGTGTGTCTTTTGGAAAAAAACCCTAAATCCTGATCATGTCAAGGGCCGTTCCTTCGGTAACATCTTGTTACATTAGTGTTGTTTGTCAGTAGCACTAGAAAATCGGTCAAGTGGGGCCAGACTCGCACACAAAGGGTTCCGTACTATCATTGAAATAACACATTTTTTTTTAATTTTTATGGCGGCCATTTTGTAATCATTATTATGTATTTGTTGTTATAAATAGTGGCAATAGAGAGACACATTCTGTGAAAATTTTTACTATTTACTACTTTACCTATTACGGTTACAGAGATACAGTCCGCTACAGACAGACTGACGGATAGAAACGGCTTAGTAATACGTACCGTAAAGGTGAAAACATGAAAAACAACATGTTATAAAATCATGTTTTATGTATAAATACCATGTTAATATTACGTTAGTTACGACGGTTACGGTTCTCCCTCAGGTCAGGTTAGGTAATACAAGGCTAGAAGTCAATCCTTAAAGTAGTAAGTGCAAGTCTTATTTAAGAACGGCAGGGTGTGGGTATCGTATGTTGTTTGTGCTTTGTAACACTGTTACGTGAGCTTAGCCAAGTTACGAAAGCACAATACAGTTCGCACTGAAATGAATTTAGCGCACTGTGAAGAGGAAGCAGAGAGCCTGATATTATTGTGTAAATGGTTCACTAGATGTGACATAATCACTTAGTTCACTATTTAGAAATAGAACTCCACAAAAATATCCACACTAATAATATTTTAAACGTAAAAGTGTGTGTCTGTCTGTCAGCTGTTAGTTTTCACGCCCCATCCGTTAAACCGATTTCGATGTTTGGTCCAGAGATAGTTTGCATCCCTTTTGTCCGGGAAAATTAATGAGTTCCTACGGGATTTTTAAAAAAGCGAAATCCACGTGAACGAAGTCGCGGGCATCATGTATTAAAAGATTGCTTGCATCCAGGACACGAATATAGGATAATTTTTATCCCGGAAAAACAAACAGTTTGCGAGAGATTGAAAAAACATAATTTCACGCGGATGAAGTCGCGGGCATCAACTATTTTACTACAATACAAGCGACTCGTCCCGGTTTCGCATGGGTGGCTTATTACAATTTTTGCAGGGTTCTCCAATTTTTTTGAAAATAAAATATAACCTATGTCATGTGACTCACGGATAATGTAGCTTTCTACTGTTTTTAAAAATTGCAAAATTGGTTCAGTAGTTCCAAAAATTAAGTTAGAAGTTGCAAGTTGCAACGTCTAAATAGATGTGCTAAATGGAGTATTTTTAAATAAATGAAAACTCTTTGATGTTTACACACGCCTATTTCTGATACTTAATAGATATTATGTTCTTGAACCATAAATAGATTTCTAGTAAATTGATTATGTAATTATGTAGAAACGCGTTCAGAGCTATTCAGAGTTATTAAAATTTGTTTGTATGTAGTCTTCGGTGAAAATTATGTCAAAGGCTTACAAACACAATTTTTGTCAGTGTAGACGTTTTTAAGTGAAAAATTAAACAAGTGTAAATTAAAAATTTAAAACACCCCCGACAAGTGAAGGTTACAGTAACTAGAGAAGACCGAAAAGACCTGATAACTTTCAAACGGCTGAACTGATTTTCTTGGACTATTCCGCGCCTACGATCTAAAGTATCTGAGTTTTCCAAAACATCATTTTCAAATAAATAATTGTATATTTAGGCAACGTCCATCTTGACAGCTTGACATTTGTCAATGGACATAATATTATGAACCTAACGGTTATCTAACCTTCTTTTCTACAAGAAAACTAGAAAAGAGCTGATAACTCTTAAACGGCTGAACAATTTTTTTTGGATTATAGTTAGAGAACACTCTCGATCAAGCCACCTTTCAAACAAAAAAAAGTAAATTAAAATCGGTTCATTCGTTTAGGCGCTACGATGCCACAGACAGATACACAGTTACACAGACACACAGATACACAGATACACACGTCAAACTTATAACACCCCTCTTTTTGGGTCGGGGATTAAAAAGATTATGTTATTAATGCGAAAATATGTGAGCCGCATGTAGCCAGCAACTCTCATAAAAGAGGCAAATTTTTACTAGTGTAGATGGGATATTGCAACGCATCGACGTTCTTTTTTGCGTGGATTTAGTAAAATACCTGGAGAGTGACATAGGCTACTTTTTATGCCGGAAAATCAAAGTTTACACGGGATTTTAAAAACATAAATCCAAGCGGATGATGTAGCGGGCACCAGCTTATTTAAAATATAGAAATTAAAGAGAAGTATAGGTATCTACTTCAAATTGAAAAACGCTCTATAAAAAGTTAGATCGATAGGTATCATTTCGTCATTTTTTGAGGTTTATTTTGGTAATTTAGAAGGGAGTGCTGTGGTTGGCTGTTACATTATGCAAAAACTGACGACCAGTGCGAGCTAAGACAAGTTTAGTTTTTATAGTACAGGGCCCATTCCAGGTTGTTTATATCCGTGCATTTGGTAAGACGCGTAGTGAAAGTGATTGCGCTGTTGTCGCGTGCGCGAGCGCACCCGCCGACCTTGCCATATACGAACGCGCAGCGCGTCGCATCCATTGCACTACTTACCTTGAACATTTTTTTGCCTGTTTCGCCATAGTAACGTTGCCTGTTTGTCTGCCCTACGTAAGATCATAAACCATATTGGTAAGAGTGAAATGAAACGAATCGTTATGTAACCATCTCTTTAAGTGTAGATGCATAAACATGTCTTTAACTAACACTTGGGTTCTTATTCTAAGACTAACACTTAAAGAAGCAGAGATTCGTTTGTAATATTGAAAATTCCTTAGATTAGGAAAATTCGAAATAAGTTTAATTGTATATATAACCCTCTCAACAATCACAATGGTAGTTGTTTTAACCGATTTCAAAAAAGGTTATTTGGGACAATATTATAATATGTTATTATAAAATTCCCGTGGGAACTCTTTGATTTTCCGGGATAAAAAGTAGCCTATGTGCTAATCCAGGGTATAATCTATCTCCGTTCTAAATTTCAGCTCAATCCGCCCAGTAGTTTTTGCGTGAAGGAGTAACAAACATACACACACACACACACACACACACACACACACACATACAAACTTTCGCCTTTATAATATTAGTGTGACAATGTTTTGAGAAAAAGTGCAAGTGTGATTCCCGATCAGTGAATATGATTACTTAATGTTGTGATTTCTAATCTTTAAAAACGCTAATTGTTCAAGTATTCGCTTCAATGACCGCTCCCAAAATAGCATCCTGTATAATTTAATTCGTTCAAGTGTTTGTTTCCCTTTTTACTTAGAAGCAAAACTAAGTTGCAATGTTCAGTTAAGTAGGTACCATAATTCATTCGTATGATAACGTAAAACATTATGTATTGGCAAATAGTGCGTATATGTTTCGGGGCCGCGCAGACTTAGAGCGGCCGACCTCTCCGCCCGCGTTCGCTTATAACATAGCATTGAGGCATTTACCTTTCCTAGGTCGGGCCTGTCCTCAATACAGCCTAGAAGCGTTGATATACGATGTATGGAATGCTGTATCGGTTAAGACACAAATTTTGTGCAACATATGCCTAATTCGACAAGTAGGTAAGTTAGTGCTCGCCGTCGTACCTAAGCCTGTTCACCCGATAAGTCTATTACAAATGTTCTATAAATTACCTTGTACATGTACATTTTAATATATCTTGCACTGTTGCAATGTTTACTGATCGATTGACATTCTCTTTAAGTTGTACTTAATCTAGTAAGGGTCTAAATACTTACTTCAAACTTGGAATAATAAACGCAGTTTAATGATAATCGGCGCTTATTCCACAGTTCTTTGAGCTATGTATAGCAACTTTATTGGAAGCGTTTTAAAGGTTTTTTATTCGTAGGTACATTACAGAATCTTCTAGAAAGGTTTGAAATTTTCGGGAAAGTCGAATTTGTCAGCAATTCCTAGAAAAAAATATTTCAGATATGGAAATTGGAAATTCTTTCTGGAATATTTCAGAATGTTTTCGAAAGTTCCAATATTTTCTATTTTCTATACCTACCTAGTTAATATTCTATTTTATATATTTTCTTCATAATTCAAAATGTTTTAGAATAGACTCGAACCAATCATTAGATTAACTTCATCCTAGTGGATTTAGATTTTTTTTAAGAGATCCCTCCCGTCCTTTAAGGATGGCCACAAAAATTTCAAATTCCACCAAAGCGAAGCTAGAGTTAATCAATTAGTTGTTGAGACTAAAACAAGCGAATTTTTAAGTTGCCTCATTTTTTGCTGTTAGAATTGACGTCAAACAACACGAATAAATTAATTAGTTATACTGAAATGTCTTTCTAACACAGCAGCATGCTTCTGGTCGAAAGCGAACACTTAAAATTTGTTAACGATGATTGATAATGTCAAAACGCACGTTTAATTATAATGTTTATTCATAACGTGTCATATTTAAATTCAACAAGCGACATTATTGTAACAACTATCGTATAATAAATATGTAACTAACTAGGTAACTATATCACCGTACATATTTTATTGCTTATTAATCCATATCCATACAAATAATATAATCGAAAGTGTGGCTGTCTGTCTACTAGCTTTGCACATATATGCAGTTTTATACGGGTGACATAGTTATTTTTGACCAAATGATGAGGAATAACTTTGTTAGATACTGTCCGTAACATCCCGGCAAGCTGAAGTTAGCATCGATGTGTAATACCTACCAAAAAATACTGAGGCTCGTAGCTAAATTCCTACCCGTGGGAGATAATATTAGGACTTAAATAATTTGTTTAAAAACCCCAATTTAATAATCCTGCAAACAGCTAATATGAATTCATGACAAACTTCTGTGAACTTCGAAGGGCAGTTTGAGCGTTAGTCAAGTAGCAGAGACAACGCAATAATCTAAGGCACTAACTATTTGGTGCATACCCTTTTTGTCATGCTATATGATTTATCAAACACGCTGTAGAAGATGATCGCTTTACTGCGGATTCAGTTTGTGATAGGCAACAGTAGTGATGATTGCATGACTACACAAGTCATCTCAAGAGAACCTGATGTTCTTGTCTCAAAATATAGTCCCATAGGTAACTCTCAGTGCCCTCAAAGTTTTCGTAAAAAAAATGAACTGTTTGTCCTGTCCAATACAGCTACTGTAAGTCTGGTAAGCACTTGCTGATATGACATTGAACGGTCGACCCGATTAAGCATAGCAGATGAGGCGCGAGGTCGCAACATTCATTGTCCGTCCCGCTCTTGGGCACTTGGGCACTTTACGCACTGCATGATCTACTTTTAATTCGAATCCGCAAAAATTCAGATACAGAAAACTCGAATCCGCATGTCGATTCCACTGCGTCCGTTTCGAGAGCTGCTGTTTACGTATTGTTGCTCGCATTCAGATCGGAAACAGTACGCAAGCGTACATACAAGTATACGAAGGTAATGTGTTTAATTCGGTCCGTGAATCATTTTGCTTCGAATAATTTGCTTCGAATTCGGAAAACTAAATTTCGATCTAGTGCGCAACCCCATTCAATGGCTACTTCGGATCGAGAAGTCTCGGATTTGGATCGGATGCAGTGCGTGAAGACCCTTTAGGTATCATGCATTTTTCGCATGAATTAGGTACTTATCCATAATTAGTACGTTGTCAGTTTGCACTTCCTAGAATTAAAAGGCGTAGACTTGATTTACTCGTTAGCTAACATTTGAGATTTTTTGTCAGCTGCCAAATTCTTTCCAAGAAATTGGTAAGTATCTAAGTCACTTGTTACACTGATTGCAGACTGCAATCTATTTAACGTAAATATTATGCTGAAAGTACCTATATGATTTGGTTTGATAACATTTACTATAACTACTTAGGTACACTCGGAAAAATAATTCGCTTGGCAGAGCATACTAATGCGCGCGTATGTATAACACACAAAGATACGACCCGATGCTATCCGATGATAGATACACTCACACTTACTACACTCACTCACACTTCTAGATAACCTTACCAGTCGTATAGGGTTGCAAATTTCACATTCGTCAACATAGTTCTGATGGCCGAGTGGTAATAGTGTTGAAGTTCTTAAATATGGCGTGAGTTCTAATCCTAGTGGGGGATTGCTTTTTTATTTTTGCAATTATTTATTTTGTCTTCTTTATACAGTCAAAATTATCATACTTTCAAACAATATAATTATAAGCAAGAAAAAACAAAAATAATAACACTTTTCTATTTTAGAAGTTATTTATTTGTCTTTTGTGCAGTTCATAAATTATTATAATAAGCAAGAAATAAATAAGACGCTTGTCAAAAAATTAACACATCAAGTTAACAGAAGGTATACAAAAGAGGAAAAAAATTTGACATACTTTATCTACTCCTATTACTCCTATAGTAATTTAAAACCAATATCGATGTGAAGTATGCTAAAAGTCGGTCAAGTATGAACGTAATGTTTTATTTACGTTTTGGGTTACTTTTAGGTTTGTGAGATGAATCAACATGTTAATTACTTAGTTAGAAATCAAAATCAATTATAACTTCTAACTGCAATAACAATAACATCACTCACAAATAGAATTAAATTAATTACCTATACTTTATTTAATAATGTATAAAGGTAGGCCACCCTCGTAAGCTATTACTTTTTGTAATCGACTCGTCATGTTAGTAACCATATTCCAGCAAGTCTATGCTGCCCCGCAGAGACTCCCAGGTTGAAGTTACCACTTTATTCAAAGTATAATATATCGTTTACCTGTTGTTCTATTATTATAGTATTTTACGTCCATCCTTGTCCGACTCAAAAGATTTTTCATTATTAAAAATAACAACGTAATTACATCAGTCAAAGTTTATATATTTCATTGCAAAATGAAAGTCTATGGTCCTGGTGCAAACCATTCGTAATATTTTCTTCGTAATGTATTCCGGCCGCACGCAAATGCTTCCGCACAGTTTGTAGAACTACATTGTGCTTGGTCGCTGTCAACCAAATTTTTAAAAAGGAATCCACGCTATGCATTGCAACGATTTCTTGGTGGTGATGTGACTCCATCTTATAAGCTGATGGTTTGGGCCCAGGTCAACAATTGTCTACATGCCCCGTTTCTCCGTAGTGACAGACCCACAAGCGCACGGTATTCATCTGTAAATGATTATATCCTGGATTAATACATAGGTTACTTTTTATCCCGGAAAATTAATGAGTTCCACGGGATTTTTAATAACCTATATACACGGGAATGAAGTCGCGGGCATCAACTAGTATTTAGTATATTGGTTACATTGTTATATTATAATGCGTCTGATTAAAAGTATTAAATGGACTAAAAACATTACGCTAACATTTAGAAAATACTAAATGCACATAAGTAAAACCATAAACATAATTTCAATACGAGTAGGTTATATTTGTTTACTTACCGATATCATCGATTTCGGTTATCGAAATATTCCGCTCAAATAACAATCTCTGCTTTTTAAACAAAGATAAATAAATGTTCCATGGTGAAGTTCAGTAGTTATTCAGTGTGAAAAATAACACAATACACCATAAATGAATTCACTACAAGGATCTATTAATCCGCGTGCTCAAGTTCTATTTGACAATAATTTATAAAATAGGTAGGGTAGATTTAAAAAATGGGACATCAACTTGATATTGCCATTCTGTAATCTATAGGTATACCTACACCGCATAATTTATCGTTTTGTGGGTTCGAAACATTTCAGTGATGAATAGACCTTAACTGTCTTGTTTTAAAGCTTAAATTCGTCCACATATCTACAGCCAGCACTGCAAGTGAAAACTGCTAATTAAAGTCGTGAATTTTAGACGTTATCTCAAGGTGGTTTAAGGCCATTTTACTCTGACATAATTGTGCTTCGACGATCGGATTCTATCAGCGTGGGTAAGCGGCAATACTACCTAGTGCCTGCTGTGGGGAAATCAGCGAAATATGTAATTTGTAATTATTGCAAGTAGGTATGGTGAAAAGAGACCGACAATTCATTAAAGAGAGATAGGTGTAAAATAATAAGTAAACGAGTTATGCACACACATAATGCTTCGTTGTGTTGCCTGCTTACCGATTTGTTTTGCTTTGTGTACCTACTAGACTACAATAAATACTAGATCTGCAAAGTCTGATAATAATTATTATTATTTATTAGTATGTCTATTGAAATACATAAGGGTTAGCTATGATTACGTTGAACCAAAATTCTTCAGTAGATGCTTGAAGACCGAAGTCTTCGAACAGCGTCTTGCCAGTGATTGCGCATGGATCTGAGACATGGTCGCTAACTATGGGCTTCATAAGAAAGCTCAGTCGCAGACGAATGGCGAGACAGCTTGGAATTTATCTACGTCAGTCTATGTATCAGAAATAAAATCCGTATGAAAACCAGAAAAACTGACATAGCTCAACGGGTTGCGAAGCTGAAGTGGCAATGGGCGGGGCACATCGGGCAGACAAAATCAAACGGGTGCTAAGCTAAAAGTTTCCGTGGTCTCCGCTTTATTATCCGCTCCGCTTTTTTAAACGCACACGCATAGTCATTGATCCGAGCTAAGACCCTTAATAATAAGCGTCCGAGTGAAACACCCGAATTGCTTCGTGTTAGAAAGAAAAAAACATCGGTTAAATTAATGTAGCAAATGTTTATGGGCTAGGTACACAATCAGTGCTAAATTCACTTTCCGTGAAAAATCACCTGTGAAATCACTGTGAAGAAGAAAGAATTTCACGAAATGAAAATGGATACGTAGGAATAAACCCTGTCTCGAGTAGGTATTAGCCGCCTATGCTTTGTAAGATGACACCTTTCTTATCTGTGTGTGGCCAATTAATTCCGCTCAAGTTAAAACAGTAACAGCTCGATATACCTATGTATATGTACATCGGTCGTAAATCAATATGACAATAATGTAAATCGTCGCGATCGTAATCTCGGACGCGGACGCATGATGTCACGAACGAGGCCTTGCAGAGGTAGCAAAACTGCTTCTTATTATCATCAAACACTCCGTCGTAAGTTAATTATACTTTCAAATTAATTATTTTTCCATCATTACGCTTTTGTGATCACGATCGAAAGTAATTAAAAAATGGCGATAATGTGTTAGTCTTCTTTGAATTAAACTTCCAAGTATACTAACATTTATACAATAATAATATATACTTACAAGTATACTACGTACTATATTTTTTTTTTTTTTTTTTTTTTTTTTTTTTTTTGTTGACGCTGGGGAATGCATTTACGCATCCCCCCCGGAGGGAGGGTATGTGGGACTCACCGGCCGAGAGGCGACCGGAATACCCACTAAACCCCAGCGGCGCTACTGCGCGTCGCCTGGCGACTGGGTCACGGGAACGGCCGAAGCAAACAACCGCGACCCAGCCAGCGACGTCTGCCAAGGCAGACCCTCCACCGGGGACCTGCTCGGTCCCCATCGACGCACCTCCGGGACGCACCAACGAAGTGCGTCCCCCGACCTTGGGACGCGCACGTCGCCCGCGTCCCATCCTCCGCTTCATCCACTGTGCCCTCTGCTAGTCAGAGGGACACGCGGAGAAACCTCCCCCCTGCCAGGTCATTAGCCATAGCCAACAATATCTCCGAAGAGAAATTATTAGCCATGTTACCGGGGCGCACCGGCCCGAACACTGCTCTTCCCCTCGGACGCATCCAAAAGGGGACCAGCAGCATCCAGGCACACTGGGAGGTTACCTGGCTGGCGCCCCACGAATACGCGGACCAACTTGCGGGCATCATAATATAGTAGGTACGTAACGTACTATATTACGTACCTACTATATTATGATGCCCGCAAGTTGGTCCGCGTCGATTTAAGTTTCAACTATCTCAAAGAAACTCTTAAATTTTCTGGGATAAAAAGTAGCCTATATCCGCATACGGGGTGCAAGCTATGTATTAAAAAGATGGTGCTCGCGACTTCATCCACATGGAAAAAAAATTTAAAATCCCGTGAGGAACTTTGATTTTCAGGGACAAAAATTAGCCTATTTTCATCTCCAGGATGCAAGCTATCTCTGTACCTTTTTGTCAAAATCGGTTAAACGGATGAGCTGTCAAAAGATGCAGGCAGACAGACACACTTTCGCATTTATAGAATAAGAAGGATTGATTACTATTTAGTATTGATTATTATGTAGTTATTACCTACTTCAGCGATTAGATCTATGGAAGTCGGACTTTAGGGCCTTTCCTTCGATTCATGGTGGTCACGAGCTTCTGGCTTTGCGAATTCCAAAAACAATATTATTAATCGATATTTGTCTTTCTTCAAATTTTTAACCTCCGACCCAAAAAGAGGGGTGTTATAAGTTTGACGTTTGTATCTGTGTATCTGTCTGTGGCATCATAGCTCCTAAACTAATGAACCGATTTTATTTTAGTTTTTTTTTTGTTTGAAAGGTGGCTTGATCAAGAGTGTTCTTAGCTATAATCCAAAAAAAATCGGCTCAGCCGTTTGAAAGTGATCAGCTCTTTTCTAGTTACTGTAACCTTCACTTGTTGGGGTGTTATATAAATTTTTAATTTACACTTGTAATTTGTAATATCAGTCTATAGGTAAAAGAGACCCGTGGACCCGATAATGGGTCGACCCACTGGGATCATGGGTAAAACCAAGTTCCGTTAGGTACAGTACTCAGTAGCATCAGTAGTGACTAATAAAATGTTTTGACCAATCGTAATTACTATAAGTACGTAGAGACGATCCGGAAGATAATGCACGCTGAACACAACATGCGTCATTGAAGGATGAACAAATATTTCCTTGATTTATTCTTAGATAGGTATATTACTAGATGTACCTATCTCTTATTTTAAATTTATATTACGATAAGGTTGAGATTAGCACAATAGATAATTACACGACTTTCCAAAAAAGGAGTGTAAAGTTTTCAAGGTTCATTTACCTACGTATGTATCTATGTGAGTTTCTTTATTCCATCATAACTTCTAAATGCCTGAAATGGGGTATCGTTAAAATCATTACATCATTTCGATTCACACGGGCTATGTGTCGCTATCATTTGATGGTTGAATATTATGTTGGTTGAGACAATCAGAGAGACAGAAAGACAGACACAATTTCGAATTTATAAAAGGTATTAGTATAGAGAATAATAATATAACGACTGCGGTAGATAGTTATGGAGCCTGAACGTATGACATATCACGTGTCACTACACAATACGAACATTAAAATATGACGTAAACGGCAAACAACTAACGCCAAGTTACGACACAATTTAGTAACTAAGTAAGCATTTAGTATTTCTTATAAATAGTAGATTATATTTGATCAGATAGCTAAGTACATATTATGTAAATAAAAATAGTTTCGTAGGTATGTATATTAGAGACGATAAACATTTAACGAGACAGTTCGGGTTACCAGGCTGGGAGAAAATCTACTTATCGCTATACATACCTACTATGTATCAACCAGAAGGTGCCTTTTTTTTTTTTTGTTAACGGAGGGGAAATTTTAAGATAACCGACGTCCTGGGTAAGATATCTTTATAAATTTATAAATTTATATCTTTATTTCTTTATAAATTTACATTATGAAATTAGTGGCACAAAATTAGTGTCAATGCATGCCACGAAATTGATATTTAGTATTTACACATGCAATTGATAATGTAAATTAATGTTGTGAAACTACTTTCGTGCCACTAATTTTGTAATGTAAACTCCGCTTTATGTAGGATTTGTACCTATAAAACTCCATCGATGGCCAACCTCAGCGCATATTGGGAAGTTCCGAGTAGATACACATAGTGCATATAACATTATGAAATGTGTTTTAACAACAGAATCATGCAAAAGAGCCAAAAAAGAAATCGTATCGTTATTTCAGCGCTGGCGCAGAAAACGTGAATGAAGATTTTACATAAAATTCAATGGATTTTAACGAGCCAATGTTTTATGTTGTTATACGTAACACAGGGTGTTTGCCACGCGCAGGAACTTTGTCATGCAAACGGATAATCAAATTGTTTTAATACGGCTAATGATTTTGTTTTCGCAATCAGCCATGGTATCGACCGTGCGTGATTTGTGTGAGCTTTGATTTGTAGGAATAGCATCTATTTACCTTTTGAAAGTATATGGAGTAGTAGGTAAGTAAAAAACCAGTCAAGTGTGAGTTGGACTCCCACACGAAGAGTTAAGTACATTTGTTGTTATAGCGGCAATAGAAAGACACTCACTGTGAAAATTCAACACTCTACCTATAACGGTTCATGAGATATAGCCCGCTGACAGACGGACAGAAGGACGAACAGCGGAGGCTTACTAATTTGGTACTAAGGGACGGTCCCTTCGGCACCCTTCGCGTACGGAACGCTAATTGTGTTTTTTTTAAATATCTAGTAAGATAAATTATAACAGTATTAATTTATTATAATAACAAATATAAAATTACGAATGCTTTATCACTTTAATGGGGTTATACACATATCGGGAATGGAATAGCAAGACAATTATAATTATGTCTAGTTTCAATGACCGCCCAGAGATATGACGTGTGCTAAATAATAACTCAATACTAGGTTTTATCTGTGTTGATAGCGAAACAGGTTCAGCTGAAAACTTTCTCATTAAACAAATCGTTTGACTGTTTATCAGTTGACGATATCATACATTGTAAATCGATTTTGTTGGAGCCCTAACGTACTGGGACGTTGGCTACGTTGCTGGCTACGTAGCCATGGCTACCTGGCAAATCTGTTTAGCCAAATGATGTTGCTAAATAAGTTGGCCAATCTCCTATATTTACAACTAGGGGATGCCCGCGACTTCGTCCGCGTGGATTTAGGATTTTAAAGATCCCTTGGGAACTATTTGATTTTCCGGGATAAAAAGTTGCCTATGTCAATTACAGGGACGAAAGCTACCTCTGTACCAAATTTCATACAAATTGGTTAAGCGGATGGGTTTTAGAAATCCCGTGGGAACTCTTTGATTTTCCGGGATAAAAAGTAGTCTATGTCCGTCCCCGGGATATAAGCTAACCCTGTACCAAATTTCATCAGAACCGGTTAAACTGTTAGGCCGTGGAAAGGTAGCAGACAGACAGACAGACACACTTTCGCATTTATAGTATTAGTATGGATATTAGTATGGAATATAAGCATACCAGAAGTGAACCTCAATAAAACTATAAGAAAGAATAAATATAACCCTTATTTGCATGATTAAGGCTTGATACTCAACAAAACTAAGTTAGCGCAATAATAACAGATTGCTAAAACACGTCCGCACACTAAGATCGACCGAACCAAAGTCAGTCGAACTCTCGCAGGCCACTTTCAAGATAGTTTTCCGAGGTGGCGCCACGGTTGCGTTCCTAAAAACATTACCAACAGATGCCACGTGACTTCCGTTTAAAAGCGTGGCAAACATGTGCGATAACAGGAAGTACTCTGTGGTTGGCCACTGAGTGAGGAAGGCGTAACTTGTATACTGCCGGCTTCACTAAGTGACACCAGGTCGCCAGAGTCTGTACGTAGGGAGCGATCAATCGTGGCTACGCTTCCAAATTGGCGACGTCTCCAGATCGTAGCCAAGTGTGTTAACTGTCATACATTTCAGTACGAATTGTTTGGATACGTAGCCGACGAGGTCGCTGTGGCGTCCCAGTGTGATAGCGCTTCGTTATTGGTTATAATTACTTACTGGTTAGCAATATTTGACCGAATTCTGAAAAGAACTTAGGCTGTCTTTCCACCAGAGATGTGCTACGCTACGTTAGTAGCTATATGGACGGAAGTGTATGAAACCCACAAATAGGATTGCTTGATTTTCATAGCATTGCTTAGATTAATTAGCTTTTAGTGGTGGAAAAGTGTTCAACGAGACTAGGTAAGTTTTACATACTATTTTACGTTTAAACTATCGTGAGTGATTTCCATTATAAGTTTAGCTTGTAACGGCCATACTCACGTATTTAGTCTATGTAAGCCGGACTAGTTTCGAACCTATCCGGGGTCCTCTTTATACTGCATACTAGTTTAAGCGAGAGTTGCCAGCCAACGATGAACCATAGGGACACGAGCTAAGAATACGAGTTAGACATACGCAGTGAAGTAGCTATGAGAACTATGGAGCGCAGGCAATTGATACATAACAATCAGTAGCCGCTACAAAACGCTACTTAGCTACTAATTAAATATTTAATCACATCTCCCTCACCGTTACAACTAAGTAAGTCCGATGAACTAATTACTCTAATTCCCATGTCACCGTATCTTATCCAATAGAAAAAATTCTGTTTGGATACCGGTTTATCAGACAACCCATTTACGAGTAGATTGATCAATGCAATGGCTGCACACGGTTTTTATGAATGTATTTTCATAGTGTTGCTCTTTAGTTTCTACCCGTGTAATCTACCCGAGTAGCCCACAAAGCTCAGCGATTTGCGAAGATGAAGTGGCAATAGGCAGGTCTCATAGTTCGAACAACCGAAAGATAGATACCATGTCATCATCATCATCAGCCTGTGGATGTCCACTGTTGGGCATATGCCTTTCCCAAAGATACCATGTATCGGATCGTAATACATACTATTGGATAATATATATTGGATATGATAGATGTTAACGCTTATAAGTTATAACAGACAACAGTTAGGTATCTATTCAATATGAAGTTATCTATTTCGTTGAAGAAAAAAAACCTTACTATTGTACTTACAATCTCTCTTAGTCATTAGGTTAATGCAGGTGTAACAAAATAGTCGTACATAATATATGGAAATACTAATAGATATATACAAATCTATGTGGATTAATAATTAAAACAAGCATATCATAGTGACTACGTTAGCCGTGGGTGTCGTTTTGTAATAATAAAAACGGCGCCCGTTTGACGTTACTATTAACATCCCGCTTAGCGCTGCATCGAGTGAAATGCCATGGAGCTACTAAAATATTTACGTAGTAGGTACTGTTTGTTCATATCGATAAATTCCCGTTCCATTTTGGTCCCATCGTGGCCACGAGCCGTGCAACTGGGTCGAAATATCGTTTTTAGATTTAAAATCGTCCTAATTTTTGTACGTATACCCGTTATTTACCTTATACCTTTCTCATTAAACCTTGAAATAAAATATAAATGATAATAAAAAAAGAATACCCGGCTGAGTTTGCTGTGGCCTCTTCTCAGACTTGGGCGCGTTTGGAACACTCGTAGCTTTAGTTTTAAGTTTACGTAAATTATTGTCACCACTACCATCTTTCAAATCTAACAAATGTAACAAATAAAAAGTGTACAATAGTATCGACTAAGGTGATGCGGGGCTATTCCGTCGGCGGGGTTATTCCAACTTTTGCCTGTAACTTTTATACTTTAATGATTTATCACTAGCGGCATCTATGAACGGATAGCGAAAACTCTTTTTCTAAAATTGACATTTAGATGGCGCTGCTAAAGCGTTAACTGTTTGACCGACAGTCATGTTTGTTTAGGACGCCATTTTTGACAAGTGTAGTGAAAATTAAGCTCCACGGATTTGGTATCAAAAGTGAGTAAAATTTATCATTTTCTATGGTTTCTATGGTTAAGGAACAATTTAAGAAACAGGAAATTATTTTGTGCTATTCAGTTTTATTTTGCGCTTTGTTTTTACGGAGATATTTGATGCGACATAATAACCCCTCAAATTCTAAGATGGGGGCTATTCCAACAAAAATGATATGACATAATAGCCCCACCATTTTAGTACGGTATTAAAAAAAGTCAGTGATGTGCTAGTGTCGATAAAATAATGATGAATGTTTATATGGGGCTCATACAATCTGATTTACAGTTATTAAATATTGCATTTTCTAAAATTTATAAAATATAATGTATTTTTTTTTACTTATTTGGGGAGCACTGTAATGTATTAGCGAAATAAAAATAATCATTTTAACTTTTACTAGCAGAGTGGAACGTTTATCGCTGTCACTATGAATGTTGCACAACTGAAGACTACTTGATTTGCCTCATTAGATATTTAATAATAGATATATTAATTTTTACGTAACCTATCTAATTTTTTTTTTTTTTTTACTATCCTACAAACAATTAACACCGCTTTTTTAATACACTGACTATTGCTACAAGAGTACTTGGTGTTAAAACTCCTACTATCAGCCGTTAAAGTAAGATAAAACTTTAATTCAATAATTTGAAACTGATTAAAATTTATCGAGTTATTCGGCACATCACTAGCATGTATGGAGGCGCGGCGTAATAGCCCCATAATTTACAAAAAAAGATTTTAAAGGAATTTGAAACCTCCTACCTTATTTTAAAACTTAGAATAGTATGTATTCCGCTGTGATTCTTATGTACCACTAAGTATTACCTAAATAGAATCATAGATGGCAGAGATACAATCAAAAGTCGGAAAAGCCCCGCAGCGGGGCTATTCCGCCGTTTTCCAGAATTCAAATAAAAATTCCTGGTTGTTACATATAGGCATTGATTTTCTACAAAAGTAATACAGTGTAATCATTAACAGATAAATGATTTTTATGATGCACTTACTCATTTGTTGTTATTGCTTTCTTTAGTGAAATAGCAAAGATTTGAATTATACACGTCACTTTTTTTAGGCGGAATAGCCCCGCATGACCTTATGAATAAATGGTATTGATTTCGAAATAAGCTTAAAATATTTTCCCAAAAAAAATACTTACATATTTATAAAAATTATGCGCTGTTCAACTGACGCTGTTGCCTCGCTAGATTGCCAGGACATTGGGCTAAAAAGAAGCGTCAACTCTTGGATCACCTGAAGCGTGGATCAATTTCTGGGTTCATGGTTGGGTGGAAATCAATAAAAGTTTTCTCGATCGTAGCTTTGGGAGATAACAGGCTACAAAGGTGTAAAAAATCTTACGTCATAGTATAAAGTCTATTTTATTATATTTTCCTTGGAAACTTTGCACCGTATACGTATTCCGTATTCCGCGGACTATACCAAACGCACAGACGCATCTAATTCTATATAAGTATTATTGCTACAGAACAGAGAATGAAAACATTTATTTAAAAAATATTTGACATGAGAAATTGAAAATAATATAAAGGAATACCTTGTCCAGTATTTCGGGCATGAAGGCTCCTCGAGTATTCTTCAGAGTGGGCGCGCTTCGCTAAGTACAAACGTGTACACAAGTCTGGTCAAGTCCAAGTGTTAGTGTGAGAATCGGATTCCGTAGCTTACTGTATCTAATATTAGACTTTAATAGGCTCCTTTATTAGTTATCTATACGAACTGCATTCTTTATTGAAGATAAATTGCTTCTTGAAGGGGTCCATAGGGGTACCTAATTAAATCTACAGTACAATGTAGACTGTCTAGTTCCTAGAGCTTAAATAAATAAAATAAATAAACTTTTATTTCAGACTCCACTTAGACTCCACTTTATATTCTTGATTATACTGTAAAGCCATTAGATTTTTTTGATCAATCATAAATAATCATCGTTGAGCCTTCGTTTATCTGTTACATTATTATTATTGTAACATTTACAAGGTGTTGTCATTGAATAAGTATAGAAATGTCTTTTCTAACCCTCAAGTTCGTCCATAGCCTAGTAATAAACTATCCTTTATTAATTATTGATGAATATTATAATTGAACGCAATTTACGTTTAGTCAGAGAGATGTTTTTATGAAACTTTGTGCTCAATAAAGATATTGTTAAAAAATGTTTAACTTAATTTTAAATCAGGCACACATTATTTTTACAATCATTCTATGAAAAGATTTATAAGTATACATGTCGGTGTGGTGAATGATGGGTAAAAGTGACATTTTTGAATGAACATACCTACTTATTTTCTGAGAAACAAACTGTGTGGGATAGAGTATTACCCATATTATCTGCTAGCTTGAGCGGATGGCCAATATATAATGAAATATATAATATATAAAATATACGTATATAATAATACCTACGCAAAACATTCCTCACTTTTCTTAAAATCTGATTCCTAACTTTTATAAACCTACATTTTGCAGAATATTGTTATAGAATAGAATAGAATATATTATTTTTATTCAAATAAACTTTTGCAAGTGCTTTTGAATCGACGAAATAATTGATTCAGAATTCTCGAAAAAATAATATTTAATTTCAGTTAATGTCGCAATTTTTAAGTTAGGATACTCAGGAAGTATACACAATGTAGCAAACATTATACTCTATCCTATACATTTTGTTTCTCAGAATATTCAATTTTTTTCTGGTGGGAAACTTCGGCCGCGGCTAGTTACCAGCCTACCGGTAAAGCCGTGCCGCCAAGTGATTAAGCGTTCCGGTACGATGTCGTGCAGAAACCAAAGGGGTATGGGTTTAATAAAAACTACCATACCCCTTCCAGGTTACCGCAATTCCATCTTAGACTGCTCATCACTTACCACCGGGTGAGATTGCAGTCAATGGCTAACTGGTATCTAAGTAAAAAAAGTAACGTCTGGTGGCACTGGGATCTTGGACCATTAGTATAAACTGAAGTAGGCGGTCGCCGTCGCGTCGTCCGTCGGCTGGTGTGCGTCAGTTCACCGTGGATGCGAGTTCACTTATATGCGTGTACATTATCATTTCTAGAAAGCAACCCAGCTTCATTTGCTTAAACTTTCGATTTGTTATGAATTTTTTAACTCTGTTTTCTCTTTGTGTGTATACGATTGAGATTGTTCGATAATGTTCTTCGTCTTTTGACCTTTTTCAATGTCGTCATAAACACGTTTTACACGTAAAATAGATACCTAACTAGTAACTACTTACTTGGAACTTTGTATGACGGTCAGTTGAGATGGACATAGATATCTACTTAAAAAGTTAGTTTATGTATTAACGTTGAGCGTATGTACTTATTTATCAACAATTAGCTTTTGTCCGTGGTGACTTCGTTCGCGTTATATAATTTATAGCCTTTAGCATTCTGGGATAATAGCCTAAGTATGTATCAGCGAAAGAATCTTCAGAATTCAGAAAGATCACTCCCTACCTACCTACAAACTAACAAAAATATTCAAGGAAATATCTACTTACGAAATAATATTTAGTAGGCTTAGTTAGGTATTTAAAATTTAAATAAATATGAACATAAAATGGACGGCTTGATAACATCGTTGAAAACGTTAGCGCAATTAATGCTAATATCAAAAGCAACGAATGTTTTATTTAAACTGATACAAATGTGTGAATTACGTCGACCGTGTGATGCTGAACAAAATGAACAACGCGTATAAATTTCCCTAGCATTCCCACACATTAACGTCACCGTGTACCGACGCGAACGAACCTTCGCTCTGCTGTGTGTGCGTTCGGACGTAGCACGCCCACGTCTGTGTGAGTGCACGTAGCCGTACATACGGCGTCCGACCAAACGAGAGCTCAATAAAAACTGACGAAAACATATTCCAAGAGCAGTAAAGTCGAAAATAGATCAAATCAAATAATGTCACCTGCACGAGTAACATTGTGCCATTGTACCGTATTGTTTCATGTTTACGCGTTTCTGTGTGGTGAGGTTAAGTAGAGCGGCGTTATCTCGGAACAAAGATTCCGTGGAGTTCTGATTAATGCAAACAAATCAAATATTTTGACCATAAATAATTAATATCTATATAAATAACACTTAATAATATAAAAGTTAGGTTCGAACGTGATAATTATTGATATCAAAATAATCATTTTTTTACTTTATCATCCTCTTGAAATATTTTGCATTTGTCAATGATGTAATTTAAAGTGCTATCAATCACTTATCAACAAATTATATTTTCCTTTCTTAGATAGTAAATCGCTCGGTGTAGGTATTTTGTCATTTATATGTGTTTGATAAAATCGAAGATGAATTATTTAATATACAAAACCGCGTCGTATGATTAATGGTAGGTGCAGCGCATTGGCCATCCTAGTTTAAATGTCATCGAACGGGGTTTCATAAGAACGTCAATCACGGGCGGTCACCTACTTTCGCGATCGGCCGTCGGCGATTAGTCGACTATGTACATTCACTGAGGCCTCAACTCGCCTCCACGCAACAATTGTTTCTGTAGGAATCTTTTATTTATGGCAGCGCGAGTTGTGTCTGTGTGCGTGGGCAGTAAGCGACGGCGCCCGTGTCTTACCTGTATCACGGACGCTACATGCAAATTCCGACTGTATCGCGTTCCGATTACGGGTCAGTTTTACAAGTCGCGTGTGGCGACAGAAATGCTCTACCGATAATAAGTCAACGCTCGAACTCGCCTGTTTGACAGGATTCCAACCGCGTCTGTCCCTGTTTGTTTATTGTAATCGGTTTGACAATGAGCTTAAGGTGCGGTTTCGAGTGATCTGCCGGCGGCCGGCTCGCGCTCTTCTGTGATTGTTCTCTCCGGTACTCGGCGCGTGTTTGTGTTGGTATGATACGTCATTGTGTACCGGCTTACTGTAGATTCGCCTCTTAGCATCCATAATTGCTTTGCGTCCGAGCTACTTTTAAAGCTGTTTGTTGATTAGTTTCGCATTGATTTAAATATAAGTTTAAGACACTTGTTACAAATTGTTTTGCATGCCATTACCTGCGATGTATTAGAAAAAATATTTTTACCTTTTTATCTATGCCAGATTATTATTTTATAGGTAAGTGATTTCACAAAACAAATCACCACTCCTATTATAAAAGGTACTCAAAAAAGCTTGCATAGGTATTTACTATTTAAAATAGCTATCTAAGTAGGTAGGTACATATTACATACATATTATATGTATGTACACTTTACATACTTACTTATAAAATAAACATAGGTAGGTGGATGCTACAGTATTTACAAGTCTATTTGTATCAAACGTAGAATTCTTTCGATTTTCAGGTGATGATACAAAAAAGTTCTTATGATTCCGATAATCTGCAGATAACGGAAGGTCAATGAGGAGAGTCGATCGCATGGCGGCTTGATGACGCGCCGCGTCAGACGTGAGGGGACAACACATGGGAACCGAAATTCACGACACGTTTTATTATCCATTGAAGCTTGGGCAGACGCAGAATTTTGTCGCGTCGCTTCACAGCGTTCTGTGTAATTCAAACAGAGCGCATCCTTCATCAGTAACGAGTCCTCATTCCAACAGGGCGAAGAACGACGAGCGAGCTGTGCAAGCTGGTGTCGTCTCACTCACACACGCCCGACCTCCTTGCAAGTGCCGCTCGCAAGGTCGGCCGCCTTAATTAATAAACTCGCCGTAAAGTATTTGACTCGACCCGGGCGACTACTACAATCTTACTAATCCTTTGTCTAACTATTGACCCGGACCGTAGGTTTTTTATGTCTGCTAATGATGACCAATGGATCTAAAGCGGTTTGAAAGCTCACTCAGAAGTAATTGACACTCTTTAGAGCTTTTTAGGCGCTCTTAGTTCTTAGTTGGTGATAGTAAATGTAGGTACTTAGTCAAATAATTATGCGTAAAGGATGCGTGAAGGAAATCTAAGAGATTGGCTGAAAAATCTAACAGGTACCTACTTGTGCATTGGCCACAACACCGGGAGGAACGATCAGCGACTATGAAGTTTGGATCATCATGGCTTTAGCAGATAACGGGTAACAAAGGCGTAGTTTTAAGTATAAAATCTTTCGTCGAAGTATAAAGTGTGTCTTGCATGTGTTTTAGAATAACTCCAATAAATGACAAATTTTGAAAAAAAAAACAGCTACTTATTTGAATCTAAATTATGACAATCGCGTGTATTTAAATTATAAACACGATGACAGTTTGTTGTTTAAATAATATAGGATTAACATCGTTAAATCATAAATCAGAGGCTTTGGGAAAAGGTTTGTAAACTTTTGGCACTAAAATTAAAAAAAAAATATTATTTAATCCTTTTATTAATATCTTGTGCGCCACGTGCCAGCATAACCATGTGTGTTGAAAAAGTTGTTCTGTCATAAAAACGCGTTTTGTGGTGGAGTCCACCTGACGTTAGGTCAGCAAGCTGTCATCGACGCCCATTGACACCTGCGGTACCCTACCTACTGCTGCTTGATATTCCGCGGCCTTGAAATACTACATAGTTAGGGTTCCGTATATCAAAAGGAAAAGAGAACTCTTATAGGATTACTTTGTTGTCTGTCTGTCTGTGAGCCTGTTTCTCTATCTGTCTATATGTCTGTATGTCTGTCTATCTGTGAGTCTGTCTGTCTGTCTGTCTGTCAGTCAGTCTGTCTTTCTGTCTGTCGTGTTTGTCAAGAAAACCTTTAGGGTCCTACTTCCCGCTGACCTAGAACCATGAAAATAGCAGGTGGGTATGTCTTACTTATAGCACAAGTAAAGGAAAAAATGCGAAAAACGTGAATTTGCGGTTATATCACACAAAAAAAATGTGTTCAGAAAAATTTAACTTACTAAATCTAAAAAAATAACGCAGTCCGTTATAAACTTGTAGAGTTCCACATAAACTAAGTGTTAGCACTTTGTATGATGGTAGAGGAACCCTTCGTGTGCGAGTCCGACTCGCGCTTGGCCGGTTTTTTTCGTATAGTATTAGTAGGTAAAGTTCAAAACTCATTTTAAGGACCACTTTTTATCTGGCATAATATTGTAAAGGTGCCTATCTCACATGCCAACGGACTAAATAAGTTATAATCATCAATCATCATCATCATGTTCAATCCATCGCCCGCTCGCTCCTGAGCACGGCTCTGGAGCGCGAACCCCGGAGGAAACACTCCTCTCAGGATGTGATTGGCCATAGTCTTCCTCGCTGGTCAAATGCAGTTTGTGGGCTTTACACACATTTGCAGGTTTTCATACGATGTTTTCCTTCACTGTCAAAGCAAGTCATATTTGACTGCTTAAAGCACACATAACTCCAAAAAGTTCCTCTTGGACTCATGGGCGGATCTTTATAAGGGCTTTTTGGGCTGCAGCCCAGAGCCCTGTGGCTATACAGAGCGCCGAGCCTCTGTTAGACAAAATCTGTGGACAAAATGGACAATATTGAGAATTAAAATAAAATAAAATCAATATGGGCCTCATAAGAAAGCTCAGTCACTCAGCGGGGGATGGAGACAGCTACGCTTAGAGTTTCTCATCAAATCAGTAATGAGGAGGTCCATAGGAGACCCAGAGTAGGTAACCGAATAAGTATGGGGTGCAAAACTGACGTGACAATGCACTGGGCACATAGTTCAAGAAAAACCGATAGACCCGAGGTCCCAAGGTGCTGAAATGGTGACCTCGCACCGAAAAGCGCAGTGTTGTAAGAGGTTTACTAGGTTTTTTTATTTAGATAGCTAGATAGCTAGTCTCTGACTGTAATCTCACCTGGCGGTAAGTGATGATACAATCTAAGATGGAAGCGGGCTAATCTGGAAGCAGTTTTTTTTTTTGTTAAACTCATACTCCTTTGGTTTCTACATGGCACCGTATCGGAACGCTAAATCGCTTGGCGGCACGGCTTTGTCGGTAGGGTGGTAACTAGCCACGGCCAAAGCCTCCCATCAGACCAGCCCAGGAAATTATAAAATTCTAAACCCCTGCCAGGAATCGAACCTGGGACGTCCCACTAATAAGACCACAGCACCGGCGGCGCCTAGGCAGGTCGTCAAAATACTTTAGATTAGATAGAAGTTATAGAGGTGTTCAATTAAATTTTTTCAAAAAATCACAACTGAAGGAAGTCCAGACATCGCAAATTAGAACAAACGAGTCTGAATAATTATATCAATTCGTCTTCATGACAAACACATTTTGGATCACTATATTATAATGTTTGGTTTTTTTTTCATCGAAATTCTATTATTTTTATATAATTAATTACTCCAATATTTCGTGTTTAAAATCTTTAAATAATATAATAAACTAGCTGATACCCGCGACTTCGTTCGCGTGGATGTAGGTTTTTTAAAATTCCCGTGAGAACTCATTGATTTTCCGGGATAAAAAGTAGCCCATGTGCTAATCCAGGGTATAATCTATCTCCATTCTAAATTTCAGCCCAATCCGTCCAGTAGTTTTTGCGTGAAGGAGTAACAAACATACACACACACACACACACACACATACAAACTTTCTCCTTTATAATATTAGTGTGATAATATATTATATAAGAATCTTTAAAAATTATTATATTTTTAAAAAGATAAGCGTTTGGTCTGAAAATATTATAGTAGGTGGTCAATGACACATTAGGTAGATGTATGATTATACCATAGCTCAGAATACATACTCGTATGACCATAGACATATTGTTACGTTAATTAACATGGCGTAGGTATAATATTATGCTCGGTGATGAGTAGGACAGAATATACAAACGGAAGGTGAGTAGAAGAGATAGATCGTACCTACTCTACAAATGTGATCCAACTTTAGATACATACTTACTTTAATGAAATGAATGTCATTAAAAATAGCATGATTAATGGTTTATACTTTATTTATAGGTACACAGTTACATTGGAGGACATAACCAAAACCAAAAAGTTTAATATAGGTAGGTACATAGATACATAACTGGATGCAATACACCTGTCTTGGCAGATACTCTATTGTTTTTTAACAAGTAACTACTTATTACGTATTATCTACCTAGGTAGAAATATTTAATAGTTACTAATTAGTAATTATAGTCCGTCAAACGTCATCGTTTACATAAGAATAGGTACATTCCGAATTGCTCATGTAACAACTTTCACGACAATGGCAGTTCTAATAGAGTTTAATTGATTTGAGAAGCAAACTACGTTTGTATGGACCTCGCTACGAATAAACTTCTCAAATTCTCCTCAGATAGACTATTTTTCAGTTCTCCTTGCGATGTTAGGCAGGACTAAACCTATTTATATCACTAAATTCATGTTAGCAAAGGTGTGTGAAGTTTGTCAATCCGCACTGAGCCACTTCTCATTCTGAGAAGCGAGCCGTGCTCAGTAGTGAGCCGGCGATGTGTTGATAATAATAATGATGATGATCATTCAATAATCGTTTCAATGTAAAAGACTATTTGACACAGGTAAGTGTGTCTAACACGGTACGCTTATGGGATTGCTATAAATAGCGGTTTTGCAAATAACTGGACTACCGCCGCGATATCTGGCCGACTTGAGACTTGAGCGGCTCGCCTAGATTCGTTAAACAAACTTGCTACAAGGCATCATTTGCATTATTCGATCATAATTTATAAATAAACAAACTGATATGTGATAAATGTAAAAGGTCACTAACTAATAATAAATTGTATGGCGTGCAAAACAAATAAAAGGCGATAATTTTATGAATATTCATATTTTTCAAGAGTTTTAACTTATGTATTTGTTTTATTAATGTTAAGACTCTATTCAAATAAAATTACCTTTTAACCGACTTCAAAAAGGAGGAGGTTCTCAATTCATCGGAATCTTTTTTGTTCAGATTAATTTTGTGTTGTTCAGTTGAGGCGATTTATAACAGTAGGTAACGGTTGAAGCCTATTAATATTTTTTTTGAATATATTTGTGAAAAGACAATGCTCAAAATATGAAAATTATGGCTACAAATCCTCACGCAAGTACCTAAGTAAATAAGATAGCTAGTTAATCCAAATATCTGAAAGTATGTCTGTCTGTCTGATAGCTTTTCACGGCCCATCTGTTTAATGGAATTTGGTATGGAGATAGATAGCTAGCATCCCGGGGAAGGAAATAAGCTTTGTTGTCCTGGGAAATCGTTTCCAAAGATTTTGAAAACCTAAATCCACGTGGATAAAGTCATTGGAAGCATCATCTAGGTAAGTACATAGTTTATTTATTATTAATATTCTAATTTTAAGTAGGTACTTACTAACAAATTAAGTTAAAACATTATCGCGTCTACGTAACGTAATCTATGCGTTCAGTTCGTCGTGGCTCACATTGTTAGTTGTTACTTGCTTATGTAAGTCGGAGCGTCTTCCACTTTCGAATCAAGTTTATTGACACGGCAAGCTCGACAAATGCCTGCCTGCTTCACAGTTACATCGGTACGGCTTTACTTTGATTATACCTTTAAGTACCAACATAGCGGTTCAACCCGCCATGTTACGCCATCCCGCGCTTATCTAAACCTACTAATATCATATGGAGGAAAGATTTGTTGGTTCGTTTGCAAACGATAAACTTTGAAACTACTGTATGGTATTACTAAATAATTCTTTCACCATTAGAAAGTTAGTTTAGCCAGGAGTAACACAGGCTATAATATAGTATATACTATGTACTATATATTTATAAGGTACATCAAATTTCACCCGAGTAAGGTCTGGCGAATCAGCTAGCTACATACAAAAACTCGGCCATTTTATGTCCTTCCGCGAGCCCACATAAAACATATAAAAATAAAATATATATCGCTATGACATAATACTATTAGTACGTAGATTATGAAAACATCAACAATTCACGCACGCAATGATATAATTTTCGCAAATTCGAATTGATCACTTGATCAAATAATTAGGAATTCTACAGAACAATCACGTCGGTCTGCGGATTATACACCCGTCGAAATACGCGATCTTATTCCTCTTAATGTTCTCATTTCGACAGAGAACCGGATCCGAGCTCGTACGGTCCAAGGGTGATGTTAAGTGAATCCGTAATGCATCATACCAATTTTGGTAACGATGTATTTATTATTTTAAAGTGAAAAAGCTACCGCGTTGACACCGGCCCATTTATGGAACAGTGAGCAGTGACAAACTTGACATGTACCTACGTAGGTACTTAGTATACATAATATATACAAGTGTAAATTTAAAATTTATTACCCCCGACAAGTGAAGGTTACAGTAACTAGAAAAGAGCTGATAACTTTCAAACGGCTTCACCGTATTTCTTGGACTATAGCTAAGAACACTCTCGATCAAGTCACCTTTCAAACAAAAAAAAACCTAAATTAAAATCGGTTCATTAGTTTAGGAGCTACGATGCCACAGAAGATACACAGATACACACGTCAAACTTATAACACCCCTCTTTATAGGTCGGGGGTTAAAAACAATCGTAAGAGGCATTGATTGTCATATTAGCATTACTAATAAATAACAATCTAAACTAATATTATAAATGCGAAAGTGTCACCTGCTAGGTTTTCACGGCCCATCCTGTAAACCAATTTTGAAGGAATTCCTTACAAAGATAGCGTCCCGGGTAGGGGATATAGGCTATTCTTAGTCCGGATAAATCAAAGCCCGAAGGATTTTTAAAAACCTAAATCCACGCGGATAAAATCGTGGACACTATAAATTATCTAGTGCACTATAATTTAGCGGGTAGAGCTATTTGTAAATTCATCGTTTTGGTTAAAGATATCTTGTTTTGACAGAAAAGTCAATACACAATAAATTAATTAGGTTCTATTAGATTTATGAGAGTGCATTAAGCGATTTAATGTTAATTTTATGTACATAGCCCGCCACAGTGATCATTCGCTCAGATTAAGGTGGCATTTCACAGTGCAGACTTTAACAGCATCGGTGAACGAAATTGCGCGTAAAATTTATTATACAGTTATTGGCAAGACACATGTGCCAAAGAGGTAACCATGCGTTACCGATTATATTTATGTTAGACTTGAGAATGAGAACTCTTCGATTTTCCGGAATAAAAGTAGCCTATGTCCTTTCCCGGGATGTATCCCAAGTCTATACCTTTCATTTAAATCGATTCAGTGTTTGGGCCGTGAAAACGTAGCAGACAGACAGACAGACGGACCCCTTTTACATGGGTTATAGAATTTTTTAAATAACAACGCCCTTAAGATTCATAAAACAGTTTCTTTGAGATTTTTAGTCTAATTAATGTAGATTTAAAACCATATTTATCTAGTTGAAACAACATAGATAAATCTTGCTTCGGCAGTTTAGTTGTCACCTACACTCTTTAACCCTCTATGTCAAAAGCTACTTCTACGAAGGTGTTAGATTTTTGGAAATTTAACCCCCGCACCTATTTTGAAAAATCCCACTCGAGTGATTCCGGATCAGCTTGTAGTAGATATACATACCTACACATATTGAGAACATTAAAAATCAACTCGAAAAATGTAACATATTTTTAGGGTTCCTTACCTCAAAAGGAAAAACGGAACCCTTATAGGATCACTTCGTTCTCTGTCTGTCTGTCTGTCAAGAAACCTATAGGGTACTTCCCGTTGACCTAGAATCATGAAATTTGTTAGGTAGGTCTTGTAGCACAAGTACAGGAATAAATCTGAAAACCGCGAATTTGTGGTCACATCATTTAAAAAAAAAATTAAAATGTGTTTCAATTTTCAAAGTAAGGAAACTATACCAAGTGGGGTATCATATTATGAAAGGGATTTACCTGTACATTCTAAAATAGATTTTTATTTATTTTTATGCATAATAGTCTTTGATTTGTCGTGCAAAATGTTGGAAAAAATACCCGAGTTCGGAACCCTCAGTGCGCGAGTCTGACTCGCACTCGGTCGGTTTTTTAAATTCATTTGAATATTCACTCGCAATAATACGAGCAAGTATATTTCACGTACTCGTACATAAGTCGCGCTTTAAGTGGCTCACATTCACATCCAATTCGTTGAAAGGAGCTTAGCGATTTAAGCAATGATTAGCCAGCGTTCAGCCGAGTGAGTTTGTCGCGACAGCGCCGTTTACACTGAGAGATTTATTGCTGCTAAGAACTTATAATTACTGCATAACTTTATATCAATACCATTCACACAAATTGTACTTACTTTTACGGAAAGTGCGTAAAGTATTTCATAAATAATCCTTTTTGAAAACAAATTTTTACCATATAAATATTGATTTTTAGGCCTGTTTGAATGTTTTATGTAACCTGTATAAAGTGTAGGTATACTATGTTTTTGACGTGACAACGTCTTATAATTCGATAGAGCCGGCTGCACGCACGAAAAAACATGACTCATGCGGCGTTACCTCGCTCTGAGGCGTTCCATGTAAGGCTTGTGCAAGCGAGAGCGCGGAACGAGCGACAAAGAAGCACAATCGGCCTTTGTTGTCACGTTCAACTATCGTCAGTAAACCGAATTTACAGACAACCAATTTTTAGTGAAGAGATTTATCAAGCACTAGAGGATGAGCGCGACTTCGTCCGCGTGGTTTAGGTTTATAAAGATCCCGTGGGAACTGTTTGATTTTGTGCGATAAAAAGTTGCTTATGTTAATTACAGGGACGCAAACTACCTCGGTGCCAAATTTCATACAAATCGGTTTAGCTAATGGGTATATCTGAATCCCGTGGGAACTCTTTGATTTTCCGGGATAATAAGTACCGTAAAACGGGGCTACTTTGACTTCCAGGGTTACTTTGACAGATTTTGGGGCTACTTTGACAGAGCGCCAAAATCGGTTTTTACTTGTGCTCAGCAAGTGCGCGTGACCTCGAGTAATATTGCGTGAGGCGCGGGGTGTGGGGAACGCGTCATAGCGCGCCCGCCGACTAGTCCGAACAGGTTCGTCGCTTGAGTTTGTTGTGTTGTGTGGTGGTGCAAAAATACGAAAAAATCTTTACTTTTCGGTAAGTTTATTGTATTGTTTACTTAAATAAAACTACAATTGTGAGTATTCGTGATTAAATTGGTGTAAAATAAGGATTTTTATTTGTTTTAGGTTACCTTTGTATTTGTTTGTATTTACAAATGAACTACAATGGTCAGAGAGTATAAAAGAAAACTGGGTGCCCGGAGTTACAAAAATTACAGCGATGAAACCCTTGCAAAAGCCGTTGCTGAAGTGAGGGCAGGTCTTCTTACCCAGAGTGCGGCTGCCAAGAAGTATAAAATAAATAGAACAACTATTCTAAACAAAATTCACCACCAACATGAACTAAAGCCGGGTCATCCAACTGTTTTGACTCCTGAAACTGAAAAACTAATAGCCGATACCTTGAAAATATTAACAGATTGGGGTGTTCCTTTTACTAAACGCGATATCCAAATTATTGTTCAGATGTTGGTCACCAGGGAAGGTAGGGTTATAAAACAATGGAAAGACAACTCACCGGGGCCGGACTTTGTGACCGACTTTGCAGCGCGAAACAACCTTACTCAGAGACTGGCCACAAATATCAAACCTGCTAGGGCATCAGTGGGTCCTAATGAGATAAAAGAATTTTTTGAAAATGTGAGACCAGCTCTGGAGGAGACACGTCCAGGTCTTATTTACAATTATGATGAGACGAACGTGACTGATGACCCGGGGGCAATAAAAGTTTTAGTCCCTCGAGGTCACAGACGTGTCGAACGAGTCCAGGAGCATTCCAAATCATCGGTCAGCATCATGTTTTGTGGCACAGCAGACGGAAAAATGATTCCTCCTATGGTTGTCTACAAATCAAAGCACCTGTACGAGAACTGGACAATGGGAGGCCCACTAGGAACAATTTACAGAAATAGTCATAGCGGTTGGTTTGACATGAACCTCTTCGAGGTATGGTTCTTCAAGTTGTTGTTGCCGAGCATCCAGGAAGAAAGAATTGGAAATGAAAAAGCAGTTGTCATAGGTGATAATTTAGCTTCGCACTTCTCACCTGAAGTCGTTCAGGCAGCAATACAAAATAACATTCATTTTACGACTTTAACACCAAACTCGACGCACATAATGCAACCCCTCGATGTGGGTATATATGGTCCTTTAAAAAGACAATGGAGAAAGATTTTGGATACTTGGAGAAAGGAATCGAGAATACGGGGCATCATTCCAAAGCCACAATTTCCCATGTTACTGAAGAGACTGATGGATGCAATGGCTCCCAATTTGATGAAAAATTTGCAGAGCTCCTTCAGAACTACGGGATTTTACCCTTTCGACCCTCAAGTTGTTTTACAAAAGCTCCCAGGTGAACGCGAACAAGAAACAGGACGTATCCTAGATAGCTGTCTGCTGGAGTTTTTAAAAGAGACGAGGGGTTACAATACTGAAAGAATTCGTCACAGAAGAGGGAGGAAAGTCGTTAATAAGCCAGGAGCACAAATATTGGTTACGAGCCAAAGAGATAATGCAGAAGAAGATGCCCCAGAAATAGATGTCCCACCCACCATCGACGATATTCCAGAAATCGATTCCCCACCTATGCCAGAAGTCAGTTCGCCAAGCACCTTCAATAACTCTCCAAAATCGATTTCTATTTTAGATTTTCCAACTATGGATGACTCTCCTGAAATAGAAGAAAATGTCTCAGCTTTCGAGAATAATCAACCTTCTACCTCTGGACTGCTTACAAAGAACCAGACTGATTCCGACGAAGATGTGCCTCTGAGTTGTTTGGTTCGCAAGAAGGAAATCAAAAACAGGAAAAAGGACAAGAAGAAGAATAAGAAGGAGTCCAATTTATGTTATATCTGTAGGTGCGACTATAGGTTCTACCGTCATTCTGTTGACTGGATATGCTGCATTACCTGTAAAAACTGGGTGTGTGGGATGTGCAATAAGGGCTCAAACAATCCGTCATACGAATGTGTCGTGTGTGAGGATGACTCTGACTAATTGTTTCTTGCCTTATAATATTGCCAAAATTGATTGTTACCTTGTCTTGTTTTTAAATTGATCTCAATTATATTAATTATTACTTAAGAGACTGATTAAGTGCCATTATTGAATTAATAAAGAATAATTTAATTATTACTTAAGAGACTGATTAAGTGTCATTATTGCGTTAATAAAGAATAATCCATGTAGTTTTCAATAAAATAATAGTTTTTTTGGTCAAAATGATGTCAAAGTAACCCGTGCTTTGACTATCTTTGACTTCAGTTGCATTTCAATGCCCTGTCAAAGAAACCCCACTTCTGGGGTTACTTTGACATTTAATAAATTAATGGTTGTAATTCACGATAAAATGGATAAAATAAGTCTTTTCAAAGCAAAGTTTCTTGCACAGTCTCACAAATTGCGACATATTTTTAAACCCCGAAGTTTCCCGAGTATTTTTGAATATTAATTTCAAAAATATACTAAAACTAAAAACTAAAGTATTTTGAGCTCTGATAAACTTTATTTTAATGTATTATTTTAATATTAAAATTTTATTAAAAAAAAATACTAAATTCACTGAGAATTGGCTCAACTGGCGGCCTACTAAGAATTAAAATGAAGTATCTACCTACGTAAGTAATAGGAGCTTGCCCGAATTCTCTCTCCGAAGATAATATTATCTAACAATTACTACACAACAAACAATAATCACACTAATATTATAAAGGAGAAAGTGTGTATGTGTATGTGTATGTTTGTTACTCCTTCACGCAGAAACTACTGGACGGATTGGGCTGAAATTTAGAATGGAGATAGATTATATCCTGGATTAGCACATAGGCTGCTTTTTATCCCGGAAAATCAAAGAGTTCCTACGGGAATTTCAAAAACCTACATCCACGCGAACGAAGTCGCGGGCATCAGCTAGTTAGTTAATAAAATTGTAGTTAATCTGCATCTTTATTGAAGCACTTACAATATAGTGGAGCAGTAAAAGAAAGATTCGAAGTATTTATGCGGTTCGTGTTTGTTAAGTTATTCGATGCGATAATATGAGCGTACCAAGATTTATGTCCGGGTCGGTGATGGGTCAACGCCCGGAAATAAGCTTCGAGATTATAAGTTCTTGGGAATTTGTCAAAATAATTATGGCAAGGTTTTTATATCGAACATAGTGGTTATTTATTAAAGGAATCGACGCAATGAGTAAATTATGAACTTGTAGACATATTTTTAACCCCCGACCCAAAAAGAGGGGTGTTATAAGTTTGACGTGTGTATCTGTGTATCTGTGTGTCTGTGTATCTGTATATCTGTGTATCTGTCTGTGGCATCGTAGCGCCTAAACGAATGAACCGATTTTAATTTAGTTTTTTTTGTTTGAAAGGTGGCTTGATCGAGAGTGTTCTTAGCTATAATCTAAAAAAATTGATTCAGCCGTTTAAGAGTTATCAGCTCTTTTTTTAGTTTTCTTGTAGAAAAGAAGGTTAGATAACCGTTAGGTTCATAATATTATGTCAATAGACAAATGTCAAGATGGACGTTGCCATAATTATTTATTTGAAAATGATGTTTTGGAAAACTCAAATACTTGGGATCGTCGGGGGTGTTATAAATTTTTAATTTACACTTGTTATGTATTTCAAACGTAAGTAGATTCTTGGTTCTCGGTACTTTGTAATTAGTAGGCAGGTATACCTAGTTTCTTTTATTTTTATTTGAAATAGATAATGTTGATGGTAAGTATATAAACAAACTAGCTGATACCCGCGACTTCGTTCGCGTGGATGTAGGTTTTTAAAATTCCCGTGGGAACTCTTTGATTTTCCGGGATAAAAAGTAGCCTATGTGCTAATTCAGGGTATAATCTATCTCCATTCTAAATTTCAGCCCAATCCGTCCAGTAGTTTTTGCGTGAAGGAGTAACAAACATACACACACACACACACATACAAACTTTCGGCTTTATAATATTAGTGTGAAGTGTGATATTAGTGTGATTGTTGCTCTCTTACTTTTAACGTATTTAGTGTAGGTAGGTACCTATGTAGTTCTCTACCTGTGTATTCATATAAGTATAAGAGAACCTTAAAATCAATTGGCCTTTTCTAATTGAAAATTTTAGTTTTACTGTATGTCTGTTATCTAGCCTAATCTTCAAAACGGCTGAACTGTTTTTTACGGGACTCGTGCAGGACAAGTAAAGGATATGTTACGAGTGATTTAGGCTACCTTTAATCCCCAAAAAAACGACTAATACAATTACTAATATTATAAATGCCAAAGGGTGTCTGTCTGACCTGTCTATTAACTTTTCGTGGCCAATCCGTTTAGCGACGATTTTGACGTTTGCTATAGCTTATATCCAGGGGATGGATACTTTTTATCCCGGAAATCAAAGAAATCTCACGGGGTTTCTAAAAAACCTAAATCCACGCAGATGAAGCCCCCGGGGTTTCGTCCGCGTGATTTAAGTTTTCTATTTATATCATCTAGTTTAAAATACTTACACATGAAGTCTGAAGGATTTGCAAAAGAAAAAATAAATAAACCCCTGTTTCTTTGTGCAAAGCGGCAATACGTTAAAGAGAATTGCTTTTATTTATATCGCATGACAAAGATGTGTGCCGTGCACATTTCTACGTTCGTATGTAGATTACGTTACTTTATGCTAAGTTGCTGTAAGCGGGTGCGCGGCGGCGGCGTCGAAAAGTAGACTGCAACTTTAAAGCCTGAAACACAATGCGCACCGGAATTATCATCTCTGGCACCGCTGATTCTCCGACAGGACATCATACTAAACGCGCGCTTATGCGTGTACGTTTATGACTAAGTAGTACTGACTTCGGAAATGGAAGTTTTCGAGATGGTCCCACAAAAATATTGGGTTCCAAGTCCTCAATTCTCATGCTATAGGGCTACGTCACGTTTAATCCGTGGGACTTCATGGACTTATTAATAGTGAAATAAGTACGTTACGTGCGTTACTTGAAGATCCACTCGCTTCGCAGTGTGATTTTTTTTTTTACTTATGTATTAAATTAATAGAAGTACTTGAAGATAGAATACATATTAATACTTCTAATATCTAATACTTCTAGAAGACGCATTGGACAAGTTTGTGTCGCGCGGCGCTGCCGATTTAATTGCAATGTCGCCACGAACGATGAAATAACTGCTAATTAATGGCGATCGGAAATAAAACCTTGAAAGAATTTACTGAGTTTTTTCCCCTTCGTTGGTACCTACTATTGGAATAGGACTGTTATCTAAGCCTAATATAAACTTTTTTAATGAAATCTAGTTAATGGAATAAATTTGTGGGAGCCGCACTGGTATTACACGCTTCATATAGTTTTTTGTATTAGAAATTGTATGAGGGAGCGTTGTAAGTTGTAACAACGAATGTCGACGCATATCAATCATGTATCAGCAACGTTGACCCAAGTCGGTAGCTGGATAAGTGACCGAATACAACCGGTATTTACTCCATGCCTCCGAGAGCACTTTAAGCCAGCTGTAAAACCTTTGAAATTTCGTTCTCCTATTCAAGTTTTATGTGGAAGGATCTGGTAAATGGGAATCCACCGCATTATTATCCTAAGAAAGCTCCTACTATTATATGATTATTGAAAAGGGGTAAGTTACGACCCTCATTAATGAGTTATGCGACGTAGAGAGATAGATTACCAATTGGGCACGCTTACACGCGGGTTCTGTATGACATTCTACCGTATAGTTCCGTCTTTTCACGACGCAATCGCACGTTTTGTATGTTCGGGCTTTATAGTCGTTGACATCGAAACGCTCAGCGGTGAAATCGAATGAATGGCACGCTACTGAGTTTGCATTCGCATATAATTCAGTGTTTTGGTTTGATCTATACTAATAAATAAAATTGGAGTGTCTGTCTGTAATTTCGAAATAACTACCTCATATTAAGCTCATATGGTTATTTGAACGATACCATAACTGAATCACACGTTTTTAAAATTTTTGTCTGTCTGTCTGTCTGTCTGTCTGTCTGTCTGTCTGTCTGTCTGTCTGTCTGTCTGTTTGAAAAGGCTAATCTTTGGAACGGCTGAACCGATTTTGACGGGACTTTCACAGGCAAGTAGAGGATTGACCAGGGCGTAAAATAGGCTACTTTTTTAACCGACTTTCAAAAAGGGAGTTGTGTTTTTCTACCTATGTACACCGAAATCTCCGAGATTTCTGAACCGATTTGCATCATTTCTTTTTTAATCGATAGAGGAACTTTGCGACATTGTTTCATAAAAAATTTGGAGTCCAACTCCTCAATCCTGATGCTGCAGGGGATCTGACCAATCCACGCGGGCGAAGCTGCGGGCATCAGCTAGTACTAAATAATGACGATGGTTCCTAGTAAAATAATTGTCATGTACCTACTATCCATAGGTTCTATCACCATCATCGCCGGCTCACAACAGGGCATGGGTCACAGAGTGAGTGAGAAGGGGTTTGGTCATAGTTAGGGGTTTAGTTTACCATGCTGGCCAAGTGCAGATTGGTAGACTTCACACACCTTTATTAAGGAAAATTCTCAGGCGTGCAGGTTTCCTCACGATGTTTTCCTTCACCGTTAAAGCAAGTGATTTTAATTGCTCCGAAAAGTTAGAGGCGCGTGTCCGGGATCGAACCCCCGATCTCCGATTAGGAGATGGACTCCTAACCACTAGGCTATCACGGCTTTAGTCTATAGGTTTAATACTAGGTTCATAATATATCTACCGATTAGTCGTCACTATCAACCGATAATAGACGTCTACTGCATGATAGGTCTCTTGTAAGGACGTCTTGCGCCGCCTGAATTCTCCGCGGCTCAGTGTCGTCGGTGCCCACCTAGTGGAAGGTCTCTGTTTTAAATTCACAATCGTCGATAACGTGCTTCTAGATATTGTTTTGTTTGTTTGTTTTTTTTTTATAAAGAATATTAGCCATGCTAATCATGACTAATACTCCCCTTTCCCCTCCAATTAAGCGTAAAGCTTGTGCCAGGAGTGGGTACGACAATAGTGCAACGGGAGGGGTTTGAACCACCGACCTTTCGGAATTCAGTCCGCTCCTCAACCGTTGAGCTATCGAGGCTCAATTCTGCTTCAAGATTTCTTATTAAATGTGGGTACGTAGTTACGTAGATAGTAAGTAGGTACCTATCATCTTAATTGCGAGCAAAAGCAACAAGGGTAATGAATGTCATTTCTATACCGTGCCAACTGCCGTTGTTTACATCATCCCTGATATCATCTCGAAAGCGCAGTGCGTGTAGGCATTTACGATTTACATAGATCGCGCCCACTTAGGCGCAACGCAGACTTACTGAGTGGAAACGAGTCGCAGTCTTTTTTAAGGCCTGCGCAGATAAGGGACTATTATCCGCGGAGGACAAAAGTTCGCCTTCTTTTAATACCGTTTTTTAATTGCATGTGCAAATGTCTAATTTCGCAATGCATGCACTATCAATTGCATGTGTAAACATGTGTCACACATGCAATTGATAGTGAAATTCTAATTTCGTGCCACTAAAGCCGTAATGTAAATTCCGCTTAAGTGATAAAATTTTATCCTCGGTGGATGAATATAGTCTGTCGTCTGTGTAGGTCTTTAAACTGTTTAGCCGACTTTAAACCGATTTAGTCCAAGTGGAACGTGGATCTAGGTTTTGAAAAATTTCAAACTCTTCGATTTTCCGAGAATGCAAGCCACATACGGCCCTTTACATTTTGCCAAAATCGGTTCAACGGATGGGTTGTGAAAAGCTAGCAGATGGACATACACACTTTCGGATTTATAATATTATTAGTACGGATATGCATTTACAGATTAAATGTTTTAAACTTACAGTGAAAACAAATCACATAACAGACCAAAAGGGAGCGCGCCGTCTAAATCAAATAAAGCTGAGTTTGGTTTGTTTTTATAAGACTACGCTTCATCTCCACTCCACTTTGTGGGACTGCGTTGTGCCTTTATATTACAGCGCGATTTTGCCTGGATCCAAACAAATATTACACGGTTAAGTTGAGGCGTTGATAAATATATGAGACAATGCAAAGAAGACGGTCCCTCTTCTACATTTCAGCGTTTGATTTCACCCGGAGCCATAGTACGAGTTTGCATATCTCAACAACGAAACGGTTTGGAGTATCAAAACTCTGTAATGTCAGAGTAAAATGGACCCAAACTACCTACCTCGTTTTCAGGTGCGAGTTTTTTCTTACATCTACACATCTATTGCCTTAAGAGGAATCATTGTAAAACAAATTCGGTAGTACTGAATAATTGCCGAAATTAATTAAATCTCAAGGTAAGTATCTGTAATTTGTTAACAACGTCGTTAATATTGTCAATAGTTGTACATATGTTATTTTGACCAATGACAACAATACCACAGTTTACGACAGTTATGAAACTTGTGTCAAAACCTCGAGGCCTACACCGGCAGGCGTCAAATGTAGGCCATAATATTTAACTTACTATTTGATAGATATCGATTCAGGGTCAAACCGAGAGTTCACTCACTCTAGTTCAATCTGACAACGCTAAGTAGTTTCAAAGCGACTTTAAAACATTTAATAAGTAGGCCCAATTTGTTCTTAATTTATAGTTTTGCTAGCTGATACCCGCGACTTCGTTCGCGTGGATGTAGGTTGTTTAAAATTCCCGTGGGAACTCTTTGATTTTCTGGGATAAAAAGTAGCCTATGTGCTAATCCAGGGTATAATCTATCTCCATTCTAAATTTCAGCCTAATCAGTCCAGTAGTTTTTGCGTGAAGGAGTAACAAACATACACACACACACACACTCACACACATACAAACTTTCTCCTTTATAATATTAGTGTGATGTGATGTGATTAGTGTGATGTTCGAAATCTATCAACGTTGTCGAAATGCGCAAACTCGTGCTAAGGGAACCGTTCAGACAGGTTTCGAGAGCGGAATGCATCGTGGCATACGGCCGAGTTTAATAAAGCGCGCACTTGCTCGCTACTTTATTACTTTTTGTGGTCATAAATAAAAACGCTTTCGAGAAAAAAATTTAATACTTTACCGAGTCGATTCTGTGTGTGGATTGGATTTTGTCAAAAGGTAACTGTTTATGATTACGCGTTTATCTTAAATTTAAAAAGCGTTTTTTCCTGTTTCAAGACTTATTTTGACACAAACTAGTGTAAATTAAAAATTTATAACACCCCCGACAAGTGAAGGTTACATATTGTAACTAGAAAAGAGCTGATAACTTTCAAACGGCTGAACCGATTTTCTTGGATTTCTTGGATTGGACTCTCGATCAAGCCACCTTTCAAACAGAAAAAAACTAAATTTAAATCGGTTCATTACTTTAGGAGCTACGACGCCACAGACAGATACACAGATATACACGTCAAACTTATAAAAACCCTCTTTTTGGGTCGGGGGTTAATAAAAGATCTCTTTAGTATAGCTACGCCCACAAGTATTTTTGTCGAGTATTGTTTCTATACTTAATTCTATACTTATTCAACTTGTATATAAAAACAACTAGCTAAGCCACCTTGGCTTTGCTCGGTAGACTTTCTGAACATAAACTTTCTGAACATATGTGGCGATCGTTTACAAAGAAAACCTATGAAAATCTTTCTTAAAAGTTTTCAGTCCCACGTTGATATAACATTCAGTCAGTTTAAAGTCAGATCAGTCCTTTTATAAACTTACTAAATTACCCTGATTTTGTTCAGTAATTAGGTACATAAGCTTTAAGTTATATTGTATCAATACAAGAATTTACTTATTTTTAGCTTCTTACCCTTTTTTGCTACTTAATTTTCCTTTCGTGACCTAGTCAATTCAGTTTTTGTGTAGTTCATTACATAGAACGGCCCACGCGTCGCGTAGCGATCGTAGGAGTCGACTTGTGACGTCAGGGCCCTACGCTTGCTACGTAGCTACGACGCGCAGCCCCCTTTACTCCCACGAGTTTCCTAAACATATCTGTTTGACGTCGGTTAGTGGGTATGTTAAGGGGTATTTGTATTGAATTATGACCATGGAGATCCAGACCTAGTTATAAAAGGCTCTTTCAACTATTTACTTAAATTGATAAAATAGCAGGAACCCCATACTCAAAATTCATTTATTTACGTTACACGTCCAGGTTCGGGTCACAAATTCATTTCAACTCGTTCAATCAAGTAGATTCAGACAAAATTGGCTGTGACAGACGAACAGTTATCATCTTTAAGGTCACGCACCATGTCACATTGACTCACACAATTGGAATGTATATGGAGTTAAAAATTTAAGCATTTCCCGAAAGACATACAAAGGAAAATAAAATTCCTTCTAACCTTAACCTAAACTTTTGTGTAAAACGAAATTAGTTTCACGACATTAATTTCACGATCAATTGCACGTGTAAACATCTAAATTAACAATGGATGCATGCAATTGCACAATTCCAAATTTTTTAACAGAAATTTTATATTAACGTGTGGTCGTTATAGTTTCTAGTTTTGTATCTACGCTACCACGAGAGATGTAATCAGAATCAGGCGGATTGATGTCAAAGTTTACCGGTGACTTTCTAAACCTAATCATGGAAAATGGCCCAAGTAGCTTTGAAATCTAGGCTTTTCACTTCTTCCAACTTTTTCGACATATTTGGAAGAAAGATTCAATTATAATACGTGTTGTCATAATCATCATCATCATATGGATCTCCTCTCAGAAATAATAAGTGTGTAGTAGAATGATAAATATCCATACTTCCATACTAATATTATAAATGCGAAAGTGTGTCTGTCTGTCTGTCTGTCTGCTACCTTTTCACGGCCCAACAGTTTAAACGATTCTGACGAAAGGTACAGAGTTTGCTTATATCCTGGGGATGGACATAGGCTACTTCTTATCCCGGAAAATCGAAGAGTTCCCACGGGATTCCCAAAAACCCATCCGCTTAACCGATTTGCATGAAAGATACCGAGGTAGCTTGCGTCCCTGTAATTGACATAGGCAACTTTTTATCCCGGAAAATCAAACAGTTCCCACGGGATCTTAAAAAACTTAAATCCTCTAGTATTCATATAATTTTTAAAATCAAATCTCTAAGGTTTAAGTTTTTAAGTAAAACATGGTTAAACGGGCTTACGGACTTCGAACGGGGACGAAAGTCGGGATTATACCGATAAAAACGTAAGTTTGAAGCTGTTTTTTTTTTATTGAAATTACATTTACAATCTTAAAATTGGACGACAATGTCCCATTATCACAATAGAATACTTGTATCTAACGTCTAAAATAGCAAAGCCTCCGAATATTATTGTCGCTAATTAATTCCTAACAACTGTTTACTTTGCGACAAAACCACAGCGCTATTTACACATTATTTCACACCTAATCTTCATACCTACTAAATACACTTGATTAGGTAAACATATCATGATAAATGTTTTACTTACCTGTCGCGACCGCAGCGTTTCAATAATAACCGTGATATTGCGATGATACGGACTGGAAAAACTCGTTTGGCGGATGTCGATATCCTTAAAGGTTCACGCCGTGGTATTTATTGCTGTAAGCTTTTTACTCTCAACTTCTGTACATTACTTGTTTGTAACAATCGACACCTGGATGTCTGTATGTTTAGGCAGCAATGGAATGCGTACTTAGAGTCAGGTGCTGGATAGTTAGTGGTACAGCGGCCGTGTAGTGCGATGCCAGAGAGCGGCTTTCATTCATGCCGCCGCGGGCTGCGTTCCTCGAGATCTCATCTTCCAATTACCGACTGTATGGTCTGCTCAGCGATTTTTGTAATTGTTTTCTGATAGTGGTGATATTTATATAAAGCGTGGAACTGTGAGTTTATTGAAAATCGATCTTACTTTGAAATCATAACGACTTCTAGATTCTTACCTTTAAATTATACTATATAATACCCGCGACGTTTTCCGCGTGGATTTAGGTTTTTAAAAATCTCATGGGAGCTCTTTGATTTTCAGGGATAAAAAGTAGCCTATATCCGTTTCCAGGATGCACAGCTATCTGTGTACCAAATAGATGGTTCACGACTTAGTCCACGCAAGGGTTTTGTTAAAATCACGTTCGAACTCTGATTTTCCGGGATCGAAAAGTAACCTATGCCGCTGGATGCAAGCTATCTCTGTCTGTACCTACCAAATTTCGTCAAATCGGTTATACGGATGGGCCACGAAAAGGTAGCAGACAGACAGACAGACACTCATTGCCATTATAGATTATGTCAACCTGGAGTTTAGCTGTGAGTAGGTATGCCAAGTTGGGTTCATATTCGTTCAGTCTTTTCAGCTTGAAGAAGTGCACACAGACAGACGGATAAAAAAATATCTATTTTGGGCTCTATATCGACGTAAAGCTTCCTCCGATTAAAATTTTCAAAATATAAGTAAGTATTTAATATACAAGAATCGTCAAGTTTACAGTCTTATTATAAGTAGTATATAGATAGATAGATAGATACCAACTTAACAAATATTTTGAAATAGTGTAAGTACTTAGATTATTATTATTGTGAGAACATCAATCTTTTACACCAAACAAGTTATCACACTTAATATTATAAAGGCGAAAGATTGTATGTGTGTGTATGTGTATGTTTGTTACTCCTTCACGCTAAAACTACTGGACGGATTGGGCTGAAATTTAGAATGGAGATAGATTATATTCTGGATTAGCACGCAGGCTACTTTTTATCACGGAAAATCAAAGAGTTCCCACGGGATTTTTAAAAAACTACATCCACCCGAACGAAGTCGCGGGCATCAGCTAGTAATAAGATAAAAGATTAGCATAAATTATTATTACCTATCTACAAATGTTTACAATGAATAACATCAATTTGCTTCCGTATATTATGAGTACACAAAATTACTATGTTGTCACCGTTATAATATTATGTGACACGAATAGGTACCACATTATATTATTTATCATATCATTATATATTATATTCAGCAGGTTACTTAATTTCTTAAATTTATTACTATAATCCAAGTAACAAAAGATCAGAAGGTTAACAGTAGCTAGAATATTCGTATGTCTAATTGCTCCCATGAATATAGTGAATAAAAAAAAACCAGCCAATTGCGAGTGTGACTCGCGCTCGAGGGTTCCGTACTCAGGTATATTTTCCGACATTTTGTACGATAAATCAAAAACTATTAGGCATAAAAATCTATTTTAGAATCTACAGGTAAAGTCCTTTCAAATGATACCCCACTTGGTATATTAATCTTACTTTAAAAGTTAAAAAAACTAAAAAAAAAAATGAACTATTTGTTCATGAACACATTTTAATTTTTTTTTGTGATGTAACAACAAATTCAAGGTTTTAGGATTTTTTACCCTTAAGTGTGCTATAAGACCTACCTACCTGCTAAATTTCATGATTCTAGGTCAACGGGAAGTACCCTATAGGTTTCATGACAGACACGACAGACACACAAACAACAAAGTGATCCTAGAAGTATTCCATTTTTCCGTTTGAGTTGTGGAACCCTAAACAGAGATATTTAGAACTTTGGCAAGTATTGCAGTCGATTTAAGTGCAACATTATTGGATGGTTTCGCCATAAGTGAAGATTTCCGAGGGCCACTGGTGACGACGCCGTATTGTGGCGCGCACCGCGCCGTGGATTACACAAACCACGCGGAGCGCAATCACTCAGTTTCACAATCGCGGGTTCGCCGACCGACACCAATACCTAAATTAATTTTCTTTTCGGGCCTGCGTCGCGCTCATTGTTCAATTTGTTATCTACTTATTGTAGAACACCATGAACATTACGCGCTTTAACGTGATCTTCGATGTACCTATACCTATAAGGTTACTTAACTTTTGTTTGTTACTATTTCGATGGAATTTTCTTCTGTCGTAGGGTTACAAAAATATTATACAGAATGTAACCAGAACGCTTTCAAAAACTTAGCGTTATTACTACTACCTTAACACAATCCAATGCCAATAACCATTTGCCTTATTTCGTAGTTTTAGTGATTTAATATTTTTCAAACCCGCATTGTATAGCGTGCAAAACTCGGGTCAATGCTCCCACCTACGACGCGGCATTGACTTCGAATGACATATTTATGGAACGTTCGTTGACCTCTAGCGTCAGTCAGATCGCCATCGTAACTTCAGAGCGAACTAGAAGTTTGGCGACAGGTATAACTCAGTCTAAGGACAAATGTAGCACATAATTGCGCGTGGAATTGCGCTCACGGAATCTTGCTGCAATGCAGCCCCTGATAATATTATAATGCAACATAAGGGCTGGTCACACCGGAGCAACAACATGCGACAATTTCACGGTGGACGGTGTGGAAACATTAATTTTACCAGTATAAAGCAATCTATTTTATGCCGAAGCATTAATTATCATCGTACCTACTGAAGAATAATTGGAATATTACGCAATCGACAATCTGCCGTCGATTCTTTAACAAAGGACCGCCCTTAAAAATGCAAAAGAAAAATTCTGCAAGATTTATCCCTAGCCTTCCGGTATTATTAAATAGGCTTTGTTTTGAGAGATAGGAAGAAAGGAGCCTCTAAGCGTATAAAAAAATCATCGCGTTTTATTGGTAAGTATATCCTATTTTTTATGCACTTTAAAACGTTTCAATTTACGTAAACAAGAACAGTTTTCGCTTCACAGGAGAGCCGAAGAAAAATTCTTCAAGACTTGTCCCTAGCCCTCAGGTATTATTAGATAGGCTTTGTTTTGAGAGACAGGCACAAAGGAGCCCATAACTGTATAAAGAAATCATCACATTTTATTGTATACGCTATTTTATATGCAAAACGTTTCAATTTACATAAACAAGAACAGTAGAGCGTAGAGTTGCATGTCGTCGTTTGCGTGACCTGCCCTAAGAAAGTTCAACGAGTATTCCTAGTTTAGCCGCAGTTGACCAGTTCTACTTGTTTTTATTTAATTTTAAAATGGCACAGCCAGGCGTATGCAGTGACCTGTGAATTGTGCAAACGCTTATTCAAAAACGTTTTCACATACCTAGGCATGCAATAGATTTTGACCGCGAGTTCGTCTGCATGAATTTAGGTTATACTAGCCGATGCCCGCGACTTCGCCCGCGTGGACTTAGGTTTTTCGAAATCCCGTGGGAACTCTTTGATTTTCCGAGGTAAAAAGTAACCTATGTGCTAATCCAGGTTATTATCTATCTCCATTCCACAGCCAAATTCGTCTAGTAGTGTTTGCGTGAAGGAGTAACAAACATACACACACACACATACATACACACAAACTTTCGCCTTTATAATATTAGTGTGAAGTGTGATTATTATCTAGCAAAACCAAAAATCTTCTTATGCCTACTGCAAATGAATAATTATGATCAAAGTCCAAACTGAAGATTTACTACCTAATATTGTTACCTATCTAAATGTTTCTTATATAAACGTACACAAACACACACATACTACATATAGGTACATACATTTTATGTGTGTAATCTGTATGTCTGAGAGCTCTCCATTATTTCAAGGGTGTCTGAAGTCTGCAAATCTGCAATTGGCCAGCGTAGTGGACTATGGCTCATTCCGTCTGATTCTGGGAGGAGACTTGTGTTCAGTAGTCCACAGTGAGCTGACGAAGGGTTGAAGAAGATGATGATATGATGATGCACACCGTAGGTAGCAGGTAGATATATAATGTGTTTTTAACTGGGACAGTATAGGGAAATCCAAAACCATAGGAGATATGGGGAAACTGTCTCAGGTACCGGACAGACGGACATACAGACAGACAGACAGACAGAAAACAGAGTAATCCTATATGGGTTCCGTTTTTCCTTTTGAGGTACGGAACCCTAGAAATTGACTATGCCAAAACTATTTTTAATCCCCGACCCAAAAAGAGGGGTGTTATAAGTTTGACGTGTGTATCTGTGTATCTGTCTGAGGCATCGTAGCTCCTAAACTAATGAACCGACTTTAATTTAGTTTTTTTTTGTTTGAAAGGTGGCTTAATCGAGAGTGTTCTTAGCTATAATCCAAGAAAAGCCGTTTGAAAGTTATCAGCTCTTTTCTAGTTACTAACCTTCACTTGTCGAGGGTGTCATAAATTTTTAATTTACACTTGGCACAAAAAAGATCTAAAGGTTCCTAACACAGTTTCCCTATATCCCTACCTATATTTAAATAAATAAAAAACACATACTTATACGAGTACCTACGCGCCTCTGTTAGTAGCGAGCACGAGGCGGTGCAAGATTCGTTTTCCGGTCACCGCAAATACATTTTGTTTACGACAGCGGACCAGTTAGAGCAGCTTGAGCACACGTACATGACATTTTACGAGTATAACTGTAACGAGGTCACTTACCGTTGTTATTGGGGAATAATTGGGCCCGATACATGAACCGGCGAAGAGCTTTCTGAATGCCGGAGCGAAGGTTGCGGAATTAGATGGAATCTGTTACGAAACCGAGTACCGTTAATAGTTCCAAAAAATAAATACAGCGATACGGATCTCCATTGAGTCGCGAACGCTTACTTTGACTAATTGGTTTGATGTATCGGTTGTTTTAATCCTACCTACCTGCCAACTTGTGACGATTCCATAATTATTTTAATGATACATTAGCTTTCGCTTGTAGTTTCTCGTCACTTGTTTTTCTTGTTTTGTTACATAGAGCTATGAGACCAAGGTGCATACATCACGTATCCATACAAATATCATACATGCGAAAGTGTGTCTGTCTGTCAATCTGCTAGATTTTCACGGCCCATCCGCTTTACCGAATGTTATACAGAGATAGCTTGTATCCCGGAGACAAACGAACCTAGACTACTTTTTGTACCAATAAATCAGAGTTCCTACGAGCTTTTCAAAAAACCTAAATTCATGTAGTCGCTAGCAACATCTATTTCTATATCAATATCTATCTATTTTATAACTATACCAAGTGGGGTATCATATGAAAGGGTTTACTTGTATATTCTAAAACAGATTTTTATTTATTTTTATGCATGATAGTTTTTGATTTATCGTGCAAAATGTCGGAAAATTACCCGAGTACGGAACCCTCAGTGCGCGAGTCTGACTCGCACTTGGCTGTTTTTTTTTGTCTTGGGATATGGAACCCTGAAAAGAAGACAAAGTCAAAATAATGAACATGATAAACACGTAAGCGCATTGATTGCATTTTTAAAATCAGCACACGATATCTATCGAATCTGGATCCATCACATGAATAATTTCTTTGGTTCTATATTGGATATTCTCATATCGAAATATTGAACTCTGACATAGTTTAAGCGGACTTGTTTACTACCAGAGCTTAAAAAACTCGGAGAAAGGTTGCGAGGTTTTTTGTTCAAAATTCTTTGTTAATAACGATTTCTGTTACATGAGTAGGTATGACGTACGCAATCTATGTCTATTGTATTGTTGCATGCGCGGCCCCGTTAGAACAAAACAAACGGAGAAAGTTCGGCTTTATGTGGACCTACGTGTAATCTGCGATGAACCATTTCCTATTTCCTTGTGAACACTGGAATATTATGCTCTAATTATATTAAAAAACCGGCTAAGTCCGAGTCAGACTCGCGCGCTGAGGGTTCCATACTCGGGTATTTTTTAAATTAAAAAAAAAAAAAACTACTTACTAGATCTCGCTCAAACTAATTTTCGGTGGAAGTTTGCATGGTAATGTACATCATATATTTTTTTTAGGTTTATCATTCTTTTATTTTAGAAGTTACAGGTGGTGCTCAAACAGTAGTTTCGTACTTAGATATTAATCAATGCGCATTTCATTTAATTTATATTTGTCTAATTGATTACTTTGGAGTGGATACAAAAAAAAAATTGACTGACTGTGACCAAAACATAATTATGTACGGAACCCAAAAAGAGCGAGGCATTACTTTTTATTTGCTTTTTTTACAAGTTTTAATAGTCAATTAGTTTATTTACTTAATATACCTAGTCATTATTATCGTGATATTATTATTGAAGTTAATTACGCATTCGCATTACCAGTGTTGAACTGTGATTAGTGAACTGGTTCAGTATTAGTTTCGGAGTTATTGTGTAACACCGGTCGAGCAATAGATTACCTTCCACTGAGAGGTTTCATGAAACGATCATTGTTACTTTCATTTCAATGCAACTGGTGCATAATAACCACTACCATAGGTTTAATTTAGTGGTTGCTATCTTACACGATCAATTCTATCTCGAACGAGACCAATACGTTAATTTCAAATAAAAAACTCGATTTATTGTTATCATAACTTACTATGACTGCTTGGGAGATCTTGTAGTGATCTCCGTACAGCGACACTAGATGGCACCATCACTCACTCACTATGAAGCCTGAATCGCGCTAACGAAGTTTTACCCTCGGAAGACTGTAGATTTTGAATTACGAATATTTTTGGGCAAAACATTCCATACTTGCACAGCATATTACACTGAAAATAATTTCCCTTTGAATTGTAATGTCTTGATCCAATACTCTATCGTCGATCCATTTTCTTATTTAAATGAAAACGGACTTGAAGTGGGGTGAAAATAGCTTCAAAAAGTGCGTTAAAAAAATCGGCTTAGCCCAGTATTAATGATCTCAAAAATGCGATCGTAGTCTCAGTTTTGTTGTCGATCTGTGTTTAGTTAGTATCGTGGACTAGTCTAGTTTTGTTCGCCAGTTTCTCAATTATGTAAGTACCAAGGTTATTTGTAAACCCGGTAATCGCTAAAATGTTATCGAAATGCCGTCATCACGTTGCGTGACGTACTTCGAGGGCCGTGCGACTATTTTTCGTGCACCAATGCTTGTGTAAGTAATTACTGAACAATAAATAAATAAAAAATACCAGACCGATTGTGTAAATTTGGTCACACTCATTAATTTAATTATTATAAACCAGCTTAACTTAGCATGATTTTTCCATCACTTCATTATTTACGTCACACTTATTATTTTAAACACGTGTATTATATTATACCTACAATAATCAAGTGATTATTATAAATCAAATGTTTTTTGCCAATGCTGACTTAACTGCGCGATAGTAAGGAAAAAAACAAACTTCAGTGTAAGATTCAAGCAAATTAATTTTATAATAGCATTCGATTTTTTATTTATTTATAGCTTAGCGCTTGGCTACAATGAGACCTGATGCAAGTAAATATGCGGCCTAAGATGGAGTGCGCTTCCTTTTCCGATACCTATTCACTCTTGACTTAGAATATTCATTTGCATCTAAGTAGCTATTCTGACTGTCAGGGGTTAGAGTTGTGAGTTCCGCATTCTTTATAATCTATGAGATAGCTTGGTTAACACAAAAGTGGTACTAGCCGTTGACGGAGACTTAAAAAACTGATTTATTTAACTGATCAGTTTTGAGTTCTGAGTATATCGGCAGCATTGACTCAGCAGTAGATTGCGAAAAAACTGAATCAATCACTATTACAATCTCAATTGTTGTGATTGGCTGAATTAATGGTGTTCTTATTGTAATAATCCGTAGCAGCCAATAATGAGCGAGTTTAAATCAAAGGTGATTGCAATTGCAACATTGTAACTGTCATTTACTGCCGAACAGGTGATCTATCGATCAATAGTAGAAATAGTGAGCAGACGCTGAGGGAATCTGATGCGCATCCATGGTAGGGGTAAGTCTAGATCTCTCAGCCACACACAGTATATCCACCGCTCAATTATTGTTTATGCATTCATTGGTAATTAGTCACGGTCGCCAATACGGACGGCATATTTGCGTTTGAACGGCTTTCTTCAAGGCCGGTCATTTGAAATAAATCGCCTGATATTCACGCGTTTCTATATTATCTAGAATACCTACTTATTGCGAAATTATTTAAGAATTCTGAATCCGATCGTGAGCTTCCACAAAACTATTTCGGAGGTGTGGCGTTATAATAGATACAAGTATTGATATTACTTACTAGATATTGTCCGCAACTTCGTCCGTTTGGATTAAAAATTTCAGAAAATCCTGTGGGTTTTTTTTGATTTTCCGGGATAAAAAGTGGACTTTATTATATGTCGACTTAGAATATAAGCTATCTCCATATTCATATGCTTATATCACATTGGTAATTTTATATGGATGAATTCCGCGTATTCATCCACGTGGATTTAGATTTAAATACCTAAATAATCTCCTAGAAACTTTTTTATTTTCCGGAACAAAAGTTGTCTGTGACCGTCCCGGCTTCGTGATGCAAGTTCTCTCTGTATCAAATTTCATCAAAGTCAGTTAAACAGATAGACCGTGAAAAGCTAGCAGACAGACGAACAGACCCACTTTTGCAATTATAAAATTAGTATGGACATGTATTAGGATAACATATGTTATATAATAACATTATGTAGCTAATAAATATATGAGTTACTTTAAAAAAAATAAAAGCAGCAAATTAAATACCCTTCCATGCAAGCTTGTTATAAATTGTAATAGAGCCAATACAAATGCAATAATTTAAGCACTAGTATACAGTGTCCTAACAACGGATGACAAACAGTTACTTTACAAAGCACGGTGGTTTACACGCCGACATTAAATCTTTGTTCTGTTAAAACGTCGCAATCTGTCTTTAGGTCGTAAGTGTGGCATAAAATACGGCGTGACTCTTAGTGCCTACTTGGACTTCTAGTCACAGAGATTGGCGAAAGATTTACTAAGTAGCTACTTACCATTTTTAAGGTTGCGTAACCGAAGCCTCCGCTGTCGGACTATATCTCGTGAACCATATTTTAGGTGAAATTTTTACAGAATGCGCATTTCTATTGAGGCTATAACAACAAAATATAATTAAAAATGGCCGCCATGAGAATTAAAAAAAGGCTTTGCCGGTAGCGTAGTAATTAGCTGCGGCCGAAGCCCCCTACCAGACCAAACAGTGACAATTTAGAAATTTTAAATTTTCCCAAATTGTATCTGCCAAGCTCGAACCCGAGTTCTTCCACTAATATGACCACAGCACTCACCACTGCATGAGGGATTGCATTGGCGGTTACAACCTAGACCTCAGTTCACTCCTGTTGATGCTAAAATATATTTTTTTATATAAAAAATAGCGAGCAAACGAGCAGGCGAGTCACCTGATCTTAAGTGATTATCGCCGCCCGTGAACATTTGCAGCACCACAGGTACCTACTGCCGATGCGTTGCCTGTCTTTCAGGAATTTGTTAGTCGTTGTCTAAGCGACTTTAGTGACATCTCGTAGAGCGATAGCTTACCTTATAATTAAAGTTAAAATATTCCATATTACTTTAGACAACTTTCGGTTTTATTTATTTTTTATTCACACCATCAACTTTCATACAATAATGACTATAAAATTTACAAATTCACTTTTTTAACCAGAAATACAACTAAAATTTACACAAGTACTGTTAATATTTACACTATGTAACTAAAACCAAGTAGGTACCTACTTTATACAAGAAAACAAGTGTAAATTAAAAATTTTCAACATCCCCGACAAATCATTTTCAAATAAATAATTATGTATATCTAGGCAACGTCCATCTTGACAGCTTGACATTTGTCAATTGACACTTGAATATTATGAACCTAAGGGTTATCTAACCTTCTTTTCTACAAGAAAACTAGAAAATAGCTGATAACTTTTAAACGGCTGAACCAATTTTCTTGGATTATAGCTAAGAACACTCTCGATCAAGTCACCTTTCAAACAAAAAAAACTAAATTAAAATCGGTTCATTCGTTTAGGCGCTACGATGCCACAGACAGATACACAGATACACAGATACACAGACACACAGATACACAGGTCAAACTTATAACACCCCTCTTTTTGGGTCGGGGGTTAATAATTTTATCGATTAGTAGGAACTAGGAAGTAGGAACTACTCGGTTGCACCATCTCTTGACCTAAGTGTACTCGTAGTAACCGAACTGCGGTTCGCTTAGTCACTGAAACATTCCTTTCGTGCCGATCCTCTGCACATCACTGATTGCTCATACCGAGCGACGAAATATAAAGTGGATGTTTCGGTTTTGAAGCTGTGTCCGTCCTTTGTAAACGATACTTAACTCATTGTCAGTAGTAAGCACTCTTTAGTAGAGCTTTTAGAAAGCTAGTCGAATAAGTCCTTTTAATTAAAGAAAAAGTACGTTAAATAAAAAAATGTAAGTATAGGTATAGGTTTATATGAAATGTTAATAACCGTTGACTTTTTAAATCTTAAAATTCATCTTTTAAGGCCGATGAATTTTGTCAGCTCTAATACAGACTACGGTTTATTTGGGCTGCATATTGCAAACATGAGTCTCAGTTTTATTTAACCTACAGTGCTTTGGTCTACAAAGTTAGGTGTAAATAATGTTCATTTTTCATTAAGTCTGTAATTAAATAAATAAAAAATGAAAATAAAATAAGCTCAGAAACACTGGGAAGTCAAATACCTAAGTACTTAAAGCATTTTTGGTAATGCATTGCTCTCCGTCTCTCCCCACCTCTCTACAATTTCAGGTCACATTTTGATTGTCAATTGTTGAATTTGTAATATAAATAATGCAAAAGTGATAATAATTAATTACGTCAATTTAAAACTAAAGATTCGTCGAGGGTTCCAAACGGGCCCTGGTCTGAGAAGAAACCCTCAAAATACTCGGCCGGGTAGTCAGTTGGTGCGTAGTATTGGAGGGTGCATTTTTAAGGTGAACGCACACTTATCCGAGCCGAACGCGTCGAAAGAGTCGAACGAAACGAATTTTAGAATTCTCTATAAGATATTTACATCCGATGCGGACGATTCGACGCGGGGCAGTGTGCGAGGTTTCATGAGATTTCATATACAGGATTCTAAAATTCGTTTCGTTCGGCTCATTCGACGCGTTCGGCTCGGATAAGTGTGCGTTCACCTTTAAATACCAATCGAATAATGACGGTCAGCTCAGCGGGCTATGAAGGCGGGGACATACTGCAGCATTTCACAACACTAGACGTCAGTGCGCGGCGCCGGCGCAAGATGCTGTATAATTTATTGTAGATCCTAAATCGTTATAAACGTATTCAAGACAGCTATATCAACAACGTGAAGGGAATTTATCATTTGTAACGTGCTTTTTTTAAAATATTAACATTATCAAACCAACCCATGCCAGCCCACGTGTCACTACTGGGCTCGGGTGGCTCTCCTCTCAGAAAGAGAAGGCTTAGGCCATGGTCTACCCAGAGCCTTAGCAAGAGTTGAATTAAGGTAGGGCAGGTAGGATAGAAGCAAAACTTTACTTAATCCGATCTGGACAAAATAATACGGTGATAAGCCCAGTGGATAAGACGTCCGCCAACTATTCGGCAGGTCAGAGGTTCGATTCCCGGCACCCAACTCCTCGGAGTTATGTGCCTTTAAGGTAGTGCTTTCACTTGCTTTCATGGCGAAGGAAAACATCGTGACTGAGAGTTCTCCATAACATTTTCAAAGGTGTATATATCCTGACAATACATATTTAAGCAGCGTAGCGGACAATGGTTTAACTCAAACAAAAAGCTCTAACCCTTCTCATTCCGAGAGGAGTCCCCACTCGGAAAGTTTAGGGGTCCAGAGCCTAAATCCTCCTCATTCTGAGAGGAGACCCGTGCTCAGTAGTGGGCCGGCGATGAGTTGATCATGATGATGATGATCTGGTTAATGATTTATGCGCATAATGGTAGGTATAAGGTGCGTTGGGGTAAGTTCGGACGGTTTTTCGTTGTATTCGGAAGATGTTGGCCAAATTTATTTTACACGAAAGTTACAATAGTTATCACAATGAATTATAGTGAAAATTGATTGTTAATAAATAAGCTACAGATAGAATGTTTTTCATCTAGTTATAAATGAAACAACTACTGTTTACTGGGTGTTTAAAATATGAATAAAATTTTAAAGCCTTGGGAAAAATCGGACATTCATGGGTAAAGATCGGACTACCTTCTAAAATCGCCATTGTGGCTTAGAACACAGGGTTCATAGAAAGAGAATATCCGTTCTTATACGTCCTACAAGATTATCTTTGGATTTTTTTATATTCTAATAAAGTCACCTGGAACAGTACTTTTGTTTTTTTTTTGTTTCGGACGTCCGATCTTACCCCATTAGACCAAATCTCAAATTACAGTGACTCTCAAACTTTCGTGTTCCTGATCCTGATAAACTTTTTGCAGTCAAATTTAAAAAAAAAAAAGGTTGGATAGGTTATACTTTTATGTGTTGGATATATAAATAAAACCTTACAATTTATTGCTGATCAAAATTTTATTTAACTGCTTATTTATAATTCTAATCAGTCTTAGGTATTGAGACCAATTATTTGTCTTTATACATTAAAATAAAATAAACTTTTCAAAATGTTATCTGAAAGTACAACAATAACTTTATCTAAGAACCTATTTTACATAGGGTGACTTTTACTTAGTCGCCTATAGAAAAGTGTATGAACAATGAACATGGGTCGAAAAAAAAACCTTCGCCTTCCCATAATAAGTCGATCAACTGATCGTGTATTTTGTATGGGTCGGTGATTATATTTTCCTTTTTTCACCCATGTTCCTTTGGGAAAGTTGTTTGTTATCATGATACATTCAATCACCCTTTAATTAATATAATTTTGACTTTAAAATTGTACTCTTTAGAAATATTTTCTAAAGAGTCTAAGTAGATTAAAAAGTAAATATAAAAAGTTGTCCTTGCTTAGTAAGTAACATAACTTTGTACGTTGGTGCCTGGGGAGAAGTAAAGATTTTTAACAATATTATTCATACTACTACAAGACCAACGCACTTAAAATAGCAACAAAATATGAAATTGTTTTTATTATGGTAATGCTCAAAAATGAGATAAAAATTACACAAAGTTCAAAATTGGAACAATATTAAAATTCTGAATATCAACATTAGACAAAAAATGCTTGTTTATTAATAATTGAGTATCAAAAAAAAACACTATAACTAGCCTTTGTTTTGTAGCCTAATTATAACTAACTTTGTTTTGAAAAAAATAAAACCGACTTCAAAAACGACAAACACTAAAAAGTGAAAAATAACTTTTGTTTAGCTACACGTGTAATGCACCTAGGTATGAAGTCGAGCGAGCATATTAAAACAAAATTAGAAATCCAAGAGTGAAGCTCGCCCGACTTCATACCTAGGTGCATTACACGTGTAGCTAAACAAAAGTTATTTTTCACTTTTTAGTGTTTGTCGTTTTTGAAGTCGGTTTTATTTTTCTTTTGAAAATTTTTTATTTCACAATTTTTAGTGGCCCCACTGTACTTATAATATGCTGTGCCCAGTTAAAACCCTACTGTTTACTAAGCTATTACAGTGATCGCGAGCAATTTGCTCCTATCCATTGAGGAGTTCTGTTCTCCATCTCCGAAGATATTCATCAGATCTTCACCAAATTTATATGGGACCACCTGCACAGTATACCCTTTCAAACAAAAAAAAAAATTTCCAAATCGGTCCAGGGGTCTTTGAGTAATCGGGGAACATACATAAAAAATAAAAAAAAAAATAAAAAAAAAAGATCCCGACGAATTGAGAACCTCCTCCTTTTTTGGAAGTCGGTTAAAAATTAAAAGTAAATCGCGTCTTCGACATTTAATAGTGTAAATTCACCCGGATTCTCTTTTATTTGAAGCAATTTTATTTGCTTCACAATTGAATCTTCAGGCACACAGTCTTGGTCCCTACGTTTAGGTATAACAAATTTTACATGGTATTTTTTACCAATGGTTTTGTAATAGCATATTGAATATTTCTTTTTTTCTGTTTCATTATGTATGTGCTCAATAACACCGACGTAATATTTCCAAAATTTTGTGTAGTAACGAACCAAAACTGTATCCCCAGTGTTATATATCTTAGTATTACCCAGTGAATTTTTTTCATTTCCTTTTTGATAGATGTTATCCTCTCTGATCTTTGTTTCTGATAGTTCTTCATTTTTATGTGTATTTTTCTTTTCTTCATTTCTTTCATCGTTAAAATTCAACCGTCTAGGTATTTTTGCTGGTCTATTTTCTTTGTTTCTTTCATCATTTGTATCTTTGCGACGTTTATTGGTTACGTCAAAATTTAAATCAATTTTTTTTAGCTGTAACTTCCCGATAAAAGGTTTATTTTCAGGTCTGTAACGAACAGAAGATAACATAGTGACTCTCTCTCTTTTATCAGCTATTTCGTCATCCACTCTCTTATCATGCACTTTCCCATCCATCAGCAACTGTTTCACTTTCCCATCCATCTGCAAGATATCCACTTTCTCCTCAATCTGCAACTCTTCCATTCTCTCACCCTTTTGCAACACTTCTACTATTTCATTTATCTGCAGTTCCTCCATGTCTTGATCTCTCTGCAAAATTATCTGGTTCATTTCTAGTGTTCTTGATAATTCTTGTTCCTCTTTATAAGGAACAAAGTCTGATTCTGAAAAAATATCACTAAGCACATCTATTATATCTGAGTCGCTATGGATACTTATTTCGCCACTTTCAGAAGTCGTTGTGACACTGGGAGGTCGTTTAATTTTTTTCATTGTTTTTTTGAAACATGTTGTTTTCAGTCTTTGTTTTTTAGGTACATGTTTGGTTTTATTCCTACCAGTTTTCTGGAAACAATTTTCCGCATTTTGTATATTCAGATTAGTGCTATTCGATATATTCTGACATATTGTGTTTTCATTTGTATCTTTCCCACGACTTTCGAGGGTATCCGTCCGAGTGTGACTTTCAATTACAGTCTTAGACTTTTTGCCCACGCCTTTTCCCTTTTTAGTAATAATTGTGTTCTTTTGATCGTTCGTCTTATCAATCGTTACTTTCTTGTCTTGAGTTCTAGTTTTTTGAGTTTCTTTCTTTTTCTTAAGTTTTTTGTTTGATATGCCAGATGGGCCGGGTTTTTCATTATCGTTGGGTAGAGAAGCAGATGTTTCTATTGAGTTCATATTAGTATTTTGTGTATTCTGTACCTCTTTTTCTTTCATTTTCTCCAAGTATGTGCGTGTGATGACTTCGCTTCCTTTTGCAGCACGTGATAACTTGACTGTCTTATTAGAGCCAGTGCCATTCTTAGAATGTTGCGAAACTTTTTGCAGAAGTAGTTCTTCAAATGAAGTCTCGTATTGCGGCGGAAACTGCGAATTGCTTATACCAAACTGAGTAGTCGAAGTAAAGTTGCAAGACATGTTTTTATTTACTACTTCCAGGCACATTTGTTTCAGTGTTTTCAACTCGTTTGATTTGTTCTGAGACACCTTATATTTCCATCTTCTTAAGGCCGCCGGATCATACTTTTCTTCTGGTATAACATCTGCATTTAATGGGTAAATACCTCCCTTTCTAAAGCCACTTTGGATCACAAATGGACTTACTTGATGCCACGTTTCAGCAAACAATTCCGAAAATGTTTGTTTACGTAATTTTACGCCGACGTTTTGTCGTTGCCATTGCACTAGCTTTTTATCCCAGCTTGTTTTAAATGACTTGAATACCGCCAAATCCAGGGGTTGGAGTAAATGAGAGGTATGGGCGGGTAATTTAAGAATCGTGATATTGTTTTCACTCGCTAATGCTACGACCCTGGTATCAACATGGGTGCTGTGACCATCGTAAATCATTAAAACTGGCCGGTTTTCACCTAAACCAGGAATGACAATCCTCTTCATGTAATTGTAAAATATATCAGTCTCCATCCAGCCACGTTTACTGGCGGCATAAGAAATCTCAAAATCATATTTGTCTTTTTGATTCGCACTCATCCACTCATTGTACATGTATTTACCTTTGAAAACTATCAAAGGAGACAATTTCGAGCCGGCCGCATTTACGGTTGTTAACACTGTAACATTTTCTTTCCCCGAACCTTGTGTAGTCCTTGTGCATGGAAGGCCTTTGCCTCCAACAACTTTTGTTTTCGTGGGATCTAGACATACCGATGTCTCGTCTAGGTTCCAGATTTGCTCAGGATTGTGTATATCCAATTCCAGTAGCGTCTTTTTCAGTAAAGTAAAATATTCGGCAATCACAAATGGATCCGTCATTCTTTTTCTAAGATACTCTACAGATTGCGGTTTTTTTATTGACAGGTTGTGTCTTAACCGAAATAAGATGAACCAATCTGGCCCAGGTCGGTTGTTTTTAAAAGGTGTAATAATTTTGTTTGCCCTAATGAATTCTGAAACAATGTCCAAAATTTCTGTTCTAGATAAACCCCAGCCCCATTTTTCTAAGGTTCTAAGACAATGTGCCAGCTTATTCTCCATCTCTATAGGGATTGCAGGGGGCCGGCCAAGTGATTGACTTAGTAAGCCTGTTTTACCCTTAACATGGTCATTAAGTGTAGAAGTAGGGATACCGTAAAGTTTTGATGCTGCATAATTAGAGAGTTCTCCGCTTTTTACTTGTGCTACTGCCAATCTTAAATCCTCCTGCGAATACGATGTTGCCCGCAGTGACTTTCTCTTGTACTGACGCGGCATTATGACCCTACAAAGAAAATGCTTTTATGAGTATACTAGTCCCGTAGATCCCGTGGGAACTGTCTGATTTTCCGGGATAAATACCTATGTCAATTACAGGGACGCAAGCTACCTTGGTACCAAATTTCATACAAATCCGTTAAGCGTATGGGTTTTTAGGAATCCCGTGGGAACTATTTGATTTTCCAGGATTAAAAGTAGCCTATGTCCGTCCCTGGGACATAAGCTAAGCCTGTACCAAATTTCGTCAGAATCGGTTACACTGTTGGGCCGTGCCAAGGTAGCAGACAGACAGACAGACAGACACACAGACACACTTTCGCATTTATAATATTATTAGTATGGATTTATAAAACTAACTATAGGTATATATATCACACTAATATTATAAAGGAAAAAGTTTGTGTGTGTGTGTGTGTGTGTGTGTGTGTGTGTGTGTGTGTGTGTGTGTGTGTGTGTGTGTGTGTGTGTGTGTGTGTTTGTTACTCCTTCACGCAAAAACTACTGGACGGATTGGGCTGAAATTTAGAATGGAGTTAGATTATACCCTGAATTAGCACATAGGGTACTTTTTATCCCGGAAAATCAAAGAGTTCCCACGAGAATCTTAAAAATCCTACATCCACGCGAACGAAATCGCGGGCATCAGCTAGTATACCTATAAAGTTAGTTTATATATTACGGAGATACAGTATATTTTATGTTGCGCCCATAAAAGGCATCTTAAAAGTCTATTAATATTGGTTATTTTAGTAAAACATAATTAGAGCTGATAAAATATAAATAATTTCATATAATAAAATAAACAAAATACAAAACACAACTTCATGAGAAATTTTGTTTATCAACCAGCTCAGCTACATATAACATAATGATAGATTGCAACACCACGAAACATCGGAGGTTAAAGTTCGGATTAAAATAAAGTTTGACAACCACTTGCATTTTCCCTGCAGTTTAAGATCGGATTATTTTTAGTCCGTACTTCACCTGTTAATATTTGCTTGGGACAAGTTCGGATCTCATCCTACAGCTCTATTTAGCCTATTTCAAACAGATATATCACAAGACACCACATATTCTAATAACTCAAAGATTTATTATTTGAAAAAATTGATAATACTCACCAAAAAAACCAGCAAAATGTTTTTGGGGTAAATCCGGATCTCACAAATTATCATTTAAGACGACACTTCCAGTGTGACGCGCATAACTGACGTCTGATGCGTCGGAACGACCAACACGGACTGGGAAGTGGCGCAATACAAAATGACGTCCCACGCTTTGTTGCCAGATTAGAAAAATAAGTACTAATTCGGAATATATTTAACAAATACGGTCTTCCCCCATTTATGATCTTACCCCAACGCACCTTAATTCGCGACAGTTCGAGGTGACAATCAGGGTGGGAACGCCCCGCACATCGCGCTAACTCGATACGGGATAGCGCAGGTGACGTGCAGAACGTCCCCCCGCCTCATACCCCGATTGCCATCTCGACCTATCGCGTAAAATAGCTAATAAACAGCTTTTCCGCTTCACAAGTATCATATTTAGCATAGCTAAACCGCTCCAATCCTACCGTTACCCTTCCCCGACCCATCCCCGCCCAACGGGATCGCACGGCCTCGGTCTGCAAGTCTGGATCGCTCACAATTCGATTTTATCAGACAAGACGCGTTAAGTACTTACCGTAAATACTTACTTATACTTATAAAGTTTCATTACATCATTTCTATCCATAGCTGCCACACTACCGAGAACCTAAGTGAGATTTTAAAGCTTTAACTCATCTTATTTTCCAATTTTAGGCCATAGTTCACCACGCTGGTCCAATCCGGTTTGGCTGATATCAAGTTCCATTACATCATCTCAACCAATCGCTGACCTACTACTGAGAAATAAGAATGGGTCCCCATTCAGAGTTCAAATAATTAGATTATAGCAAGCAAGCCCTGTGAGTGAGGTCAAAGGCTTTCTCCGTGGGCAGTTCGTAATAATGCATACCTACCTAGTACCTACTCTATCGATGGGGGAAGGGGACAAAAAGTGGGGGGGGGGGGGGGGCGAACGTTGTCGCACGCGCGAGTAGAAAGTACTTCTCTGCTTCTACCATTGTTTTCTTCATTACTAGGTACACTTATTTATCAGCCGTCAGACTTCAAGTTGTTTATTGCATTTTTTATGCAAATGTATCTTATTCATGAACAAAATTGGAAACGTAATTCTTGTTATCCAGTTGTAACTTGAAGTACGTATTCAATTTTATAGTTTCAAACATCCTGTCGTTTAAGAAACCCGTTGATAAGTTTGTTACTGAGTCCCCTAAATGACAGTAAAGCTGAAGACACATCGGTGATCTAGTGACGCGTCGTGATGCGTCAGAAAACATGATAGGTACTCAGAAGGCGATCGGAGTCGTATACTTACATTTTTTATTAGACTGCGCAACGCAAACGTTATTTTTTGTTTTGGCAAATTTAAAAGTAAAAGTTAAGTCACTTATTATTATTTTAAAGGTTTCAAAATTTTAATAGATATAATTTTATTCCTTCGTAGCGCACTAGGGACTAACATCATGAACCGATTTTAATGATTCATGTACGAATAGATTTATCTTGACCAGTGTAACTAAACATATCAGAAGTTATTACCTTACCTAATAAATACCAAATATGCAAACCGTAAATCAGATTGGTTTTTTAAATACTTTAAAATATCAATATTATGAAGACGTGCCAGTTTGCGCTCTGGCGCTGAAGCTCGACGAGCTTCCCGATGTGTGTCGATTGTCGCGCCAGATTGTGTTCCAACACTTCGCTAATGTGTTTGCGTCTTTAGTCTAAGTTAATTTTCAGTTAAATGAAATTTGGATGTTATTGAAACGACAAAACAAATTAAAAGGTCAAAACATTTGGAAATTCTTGTAGTTCGATCGGTTGAACCGTGGCAGACGAACCGTGACCATTGGATTTCGGGTAACACATTACTCTTTGCCAACAGATTGGGTCATTCTTTTGTCCGCGTGGGAATGATGCAAATGAGTCGCTTCGCTATTTCTTTGTTTGATTTCGTGAAAGTTTACACGATCGACGAGGAAACACGGCCGACGATGGCCTGATGTGAACGCTGTATTTTTATGTAATTGTTGTAACGCAAGGTTTAGATAGAGCAAGGTTAAAGTTCAAGTGGTTTTTTAATGTTTAATGTTTAATTTTTTTTAATTCAATTGTTTAAGTGAAGGCTAACTTAATTACAAAACTGATACTAATGTTACGAATATGTACTATATTATAACGTTAGTAATTTACAGCTTTATGGGTTTTTACAGAAAACCTTATCGATGCTTGGTTTTCTACGTCCATGAAAGTCAAATTGCGTTACACGTAATGAACTTTTTTATGAATTACATATATTAAAATCTTGTGTGAATTCTTTTTCTTTCTGGTACTTACCTATTAAAAGACGTGCCTTACGTCGGTCTCTAGGCAAGCTTTCCATTTGGCGAAATTCGTCAAGATCTGTATCGGTTTAACCGTAGTCTAGTAGATTGGGATTCGGTTAATCCGTGAAAATGTAACAGACATAGGTACAGACAGAGATAGATATACTTTCCAATTTATAAGACAGAATCGGTTAAACTGTTGGAAAAGGTAGCAGACAGACACACTTTCGCATTTATAATATTAGTATGGATAGTATGGATGAATATATTATCGTCTTTACAAATGAAAACCATGGGCAAGGTTATGGTTTATAGACTACAAAATAGCGGTCCTACAATGTCTACGCTCAGCGATTATGTGGGTCGATCTGTCGCATTATGATCGTCTAACTAGGTGAGTACAAAAAATATAGGAAACCACATGTTATAATTCCCAATATTTGCTTAGAAACTTTACACGGCCATGTATTTTCAAAGATTTGTAATGAATTATACTAAGATGTTTCATATTATATTAGTCCCTACTTTATACTAAGCTACTCTTCCTTATTCATATATATAAATGCGTGTTTGTTTGTTGGTTTGTCCTTCAGTCTTTCTGTTTCTTGCTGGTTCTTCTCGGTAGGAACAACATTCCGAACCAGTGGTAGATTATTTTGACGATTCAAAAGCACTTGTAAAAGTTTAATTGAATAAAAATAATTTGAATTTGAATTTGAAGTCAGCTGCAATGGAGCAATAGATTGTCGTGATTTTTTGCATGGATACAGTTAAAGAGTGACATAGGCTACATTAATCCCTAAAAAATAAAAAAATTGCACGAGAAACGTAAATCCACGCTAACGATGTTATTAAAAAGTAAATGTAAGTATGATTTTTACTGTTTTTAACTTTATCAGAAGGTGCCTAAGTACCCACCAGCCACACTATACATAATATTTAAAACTACTGCTATTATTAATAATAACATATGAAATGTAATATAAATATTCTCAAATTGCAAACCAGATTTTCTAATACTTCTTCGTCTCAACGTATTTTTTATAGCAATATAGACTTTTATTTAATTAACATTGAATAACGACGAATGTTCACAAAAACAATATTCGTTTGAGAGAATTTACATAAATTAACAAAGTTTTTTTTTTTTTAATGAAAATATTACAATAAAACTTAAAGCTAGCCTTATCTAATTACTATACAAATCATGCCCGCGTGGAATGGTGCCAAGAATACTGGCTGCATTTCCGCGTTGGACAGCCAGGCTGATCCGTTGCGCAAAAAAATAGTATATATAGTTTTGTATAGTAATTAGATAAGGCTAGCTTTAAGTTTTATTGTAATATTTTCATTAAAAAAAAAAAAAACAAAGTTTTTTATGCGTCAAATAATAAGATTTCCTCCCGATTTCTTAACAAAACGATGATAGGTAAGTAAGAAGTTTCACAAATTCCCTGGTGTAATGGTGAGTGCTGTGGTCTTCGATAAAAAAATTACTTATGCTGCACTCGTATTATCCGTTTTCCTTAGTTTGCTTAAAATATAAACAAACTAGAGGCTTCGACCGCGTGGATTTCTGTTTCTGTAAATCCCGTAGGAACACTTTGATTTTCCGGGATTAAAAGTAGCCTTTGTCCTTCCCCGGGATGTCTTCCCAAGTCTGTACCAAATTTTATTAAAATCGGTTCAACGGTTGGCTACGTGAAAACGTAGCAGACAGACAGACAGACACATTCGCATTTATAATATTAGGTACTCGTATATAGGTAAGTATGGATTACCAAAAACCTTCTCGGAGAAATGCGCAAACGACGCGATTTGTCCGTCGCTTTAGATCTTCTAGAGTTAGGTTTTCACTCGTATCAAAGTCTAAGTCAAATAATTTATTCAAATTGGGTACCATCATACACTTTTTGTTGTAGTTGTGGGATAATGATGTAAGTACCTAATTGTTGTAATTAATTAGGTACGTAGGACGTAAGCTTAAACTAAAGCTACGAGGATTCCAAACGCGCCTAGGTCTGAGAATAATAGAGACCTAAAATAAACTCAGTCGGGACTCGAGTATTCTTTTTTAGGGTTCCGTACCTCAAAAGGAAAAACGGAACCCTTATAGGGTCACTTTGTTGTCTGTCTGTCCGTCCGTCTCTCCGTCCGTCGTGTCTGTCAAGAAAACCTATATAAGGGTACTTCCCGTTGACCTAGAATCATGAAATTTGGTTGGTAGGTAGGACTTATATAGCACAAGTATAAGAATAAATCCGAAAACCACGATTTGTGGTTACATCATTAAAAAAAATTAAAATGTGTTTAAATTTTCAAAGTAAGATAACTATACCAAGTGGGGTATCGTATTATGAAAGGGATTTACTTGTACATTCTAAAACGGATTTTTATTTATTTTTATGCATAATAGTTTTTGATTTATCGTGCAAAATGTCGAAAAACTACCCAAGTACGGAACCCTCGGTGCACGAGTCCGACTCGCACTTGGCCAGTTTTTATTATTACTATCACAAAATCACTTACAACTATCAAAGCTGTCAAGCAAATTAGTCCCAAAAAAAATTAGTTTTCTTTACTTTACAGATAGATCAGCTGCTTAGGATGTGTCATGGAAAGAGAGTGCGCAATTAATCGGCCATCCCATTATTACGACATGATCTTTGCCAAGACGCCGACTTACCGCAATTTATTAAGTCATGACCTAAACCGACCCTTATACCTCTGTTTAACATACATTGGTCTGTGACAATTTCATTTTAATATTCTAAACTACAGTTAGCGTGCAATGGAAATAAAATCTTGATTCACGCTATTTGCTACCAGTAGATGTTGTGTGGAAAAATGACTGCGAAACGGTATGTCATGGTAACTCTAACTATCCACTCACTGATCAACTCGCCTAGTAAATTATATTTGCTGGCTTTATTTTCGTAATATGTCCCTTTAGTATTAGATAATGTTATGGTTTTAGTAAGTTTTGAACAATAATGTAAGGTGCTGGCGAACGAAATTGTGTTTTTAACTGGTGGAGTTCAAAGTTCATGATTTGGATCACTGAATACAAACATTAAGTTCATTACCAAGCAAAACTGCCTAAAACTGTGCTAAAATTTAGTCCAAACGGTACAGTTACAGTGGGCTTTCTTGCAGTTTTTGCTCCTCCAATTAATTTTATTTCCCGCAATTACACAGATTTGTTCGGCAGTTCCTCATAATGTGATGTTACTTATATGGTTATATGTCATTAAGTACCTACATAATAACCTTTTATTATTATTTATATTTATTTTATACAGTAGGTCCGTTATTCTAACCTATCAAGTAAGAAATGCGCAAAACATTGACATTTTTAAACGAAAAATGAAAAGCTGGCTTGTCGAGGAGTCTTTTATAGTTAAAATGAATTCTTACTTAGAAAGATTGAAGACAAAATTGATTGTTAATATTTATTATTGTATTTTATTCCATATTTATAAGAAAAAATATTGTGACATTTTATTATAAAAATAATTTGAATTATTGGATTGACGTATAATGTATATTATCGAGAATAAATGACTATGACTATGACTATGACTATGGGTACGACTGGTTTGAGTATTTGCATAGACTGATACCGTCAAATTCCCTATTCCGATCTGCTAAGATGAATTTCTTGACAGAGACCTTCAAAAACTCTTTTTGCTCAACCCTGGACTTAATCCGATGCTTTTGATTTGCAACCGAAGGTTTGCTATTTGACCAACGCGGCAGTTCAAAATCTATTTATTTGTTGAAATTGGTAGGCAAATAAACTGATGGCAGTGCAAGTGGTACAATTTTTATAAAACACTTATCATGCCGTTACATACCTATGCATACAATCTTGGATGAATTCATCCAAGCATACAATTAATTTGATTAGGAGTTAGGACTGAATACCTCGGCAAGTATCAACATAGAATGTTCATTAGGTATAGGCACTATGTTAATAGCTAACTACGAGTATGTTCATCAGCATCTAATATTGAATGAGACTATGAGTAGCATGAAGTAGGGAAATAGGTCAGGGAGGTAGAGCATAGCAGGGCAGGTTACGACTGAAGTCATTGTATGCTATTCGCATCAAGGTTGCCTTGCGAGGTCGAAATGTAAATTATTTTGTCTCTTTATTAGGTAATAATAAAAATATATACATAATTTAAGTACATACGTACCTATAATTTAACAGTAAGTACATAATGTTAAAATCACGTAACGCCTTAATCGAACTAAGTACTTGATTTTATCTTTTCCATTACTTTAATCCTAAAGGATATATTATCTATTCATCTACCTACCTGTTACCTAATGAAGAATTTTTTTTTCCAAATTTTTCGATCCATTGCGTACTTTCGATTTTGAATGTGTAATTGCATTTTTCCCAGCGAAAAAAGGTATCATAATTTCAATATATCGCCAGCCCACTACCAAACACAGGTTTCCTCTCAGAACGAAAAGGATAATAAATAGGTATCAGACCTATTAATAATTTAGTTCATTACCTGTCGGAACTACTTAATCAAGATGCTCAACACAATACGACATCACAGAATCAGTATAGGTAGATATGATTGCAGGATATCTAGATTATGCTATTATTTTTGTTGAATTATAGCTTTTATGTCTCTGGTAACAAGGATCATCAAGCGTTGGAGGTATATGCATGTTTAATATACGTGTTCTAAATGTAATTACCGTATGTGTTGGTGCGTAGATATGTATGGTAGCAATACAAGGCATCGATTATTTGATAAGTCGTTTATTAGCGACACGCCGAGGCAATGGGCACGTGTAAATGTTTCTGATGTAGGTAGGTACTACCTACTCATTTATTGAAACAATGATCCTGAAGTTCGATTGTGGGAAAACTGCATCAATTATTATTACAATCGCAATCGTTGTGATTGGGCTGAATTTATAGTATTCGGTTTTCAACAATACATTAGTAAGCCAGCATCAACCAATCAGAGATGATTGCGATCGTGACATTGTAGTTGTCTTCTACTGCAATCGAGCCGCAGGACATATGGGGCGTTTCGATATCAAGACGTGCAGTCTAAATAAAATCTGTATTTAGACTGCATTTGGTATAGTTTTGTGGTTTTGGTCTGGTAACCAACAGCCATAGGTATAGCCTATAGGATGGTTCTAATCTACCATTTGAGTGGTTGACGGTGACGGTTATTAATTTTTTTTTATGAAGAATATTAGCTAAGTTTATTATGCTGACTAATATTCCCCTTTCCCCTCCAATTAAGGGTTAAGCTTGTACTAGGAGTGGTTACGACAATAGTGCAACGGGTGGGGTTTGAACCGGCGACCTTTCGGTTTTCAGTCCGCTCCTTTAACCATTGAGCTATCAAGGCTATAATTTAAATCACTGTATCTGACATAAAGAACCAGAACCAGATAGACCAAGTTTGGTTATGATGTACAATTGGCTACATTATAATCTATTACATTTTTAGGGCTCCGTAACTAATAAAGGAATAAAGGAACCCTTATAGGATCACTTCGTTCTCTGTCAGTCTGTCTTTCCTCGTCTCACAGGTCTCTACCTCGAAGAGTTACAAACTTGACATTTTAGTATTTTGTGTAAAACTTTGACCCAAAACCGAATATATGGGTTCGAAACTAATCAGGCTTACATCGACTAGATACCGGGAGTATCTATAGGTACCGTAACAATCTATAGATACTTACGTGTACGGAACCCCTTTTTTTATCGCTGGAAAATGCTTTTACGCATCCCTCCCGGAAGCAGAGCAGATACCACGCTGCTTAAAAAAGAGTGAGCCCCAACTCGCACTTGGCCAGTTTTTATACTACACAAGCATCTACTACTTAGTATTTAGTAGGTAAGTAGGTACCTATTTTAAGACTAAAAAGAATGGAGATTCGGCTAAGTAGATATAAAAACAAGGTCTTTTTAAACAAAAGTTTAATTAGATAGAATCGACATTAGCTAATAACAATCATTTATTATTCTAATCTTATGCCCCTTGTTTACATTAACCAAACGCGCTCAGCGAATGTACTAAGTAACAGATTCGCGTACGTTTGCTGGCGCCAGCTCACCGTCTGATCTCGCAACCCTTTGTCGATACACAAACCTGCGAGAAAGATAGCCCTGATTGTAATAGCGCTTTGGCTGCTGATGTGATTTTATCAAATATTCTTCTATTCTACTCTACAGAATATTGTAAACACTATTTGAGAATTGCATACTTAGATGATTAAAGACGGCAAATACCTATACGCTAAGTGGTCCTGGACATGTTCACTGAGTGCATTGGCCGAGCGCATTGTGGGAAGGCTAAAAAGTATTTGGTGCAATTAGCAGACAGCGTCGTTGGCCATTGGGCCAACTAGAACTGGAGGCATAAAGCAACTGTACAAAACAGTCGAGTAAAAGGCGATAAATAGAATGAATGTGGGAACTGCGTTGAAGCGAAGATCATTGCAAGTCATTAACGGCCAAGGCGTCTCGTGCGCACTACAGCCTTGCAAATTAGTCGACCGCTGCAGCTAATTATGTTCTGCGTACTTGCTGTATGACGTGTGAATATATTACTCGTTGTTGTTAAGAAGCCATAACGAAACAAAAATATTAGAAGGAATTTATTCGCTGTAGTGTACCGAGAAAGAGATGGCAGTAAAGCAATGTTGACTGCAACGGGAGCACTTTGTTGTCTGTCTGTCTGTCTGTCGGTCCGTCCGTCCGTCCGTCGTGTCTGTCAAGAAAACCTATAGGGTACTTCCCGTTGACCTAGAATCATGAAAAAAAGTAGTTAGGTCTTATAACACAAGTAAAGGAGTAACAGATAAAAAAATTAAAATGTGTTTTAATTTTCAAAGTAAGATAACTATACCAAGTGGGTTGTCATATGAAACGGACTTGTATATTCTAAAACAGATTTTTATTTATTTTTAAACATAATAGTTTTTGATTTATCGTGCAAAATGTCGGAAAAATATCCGAGTACGGAACCCTCGGTGCGCGAGTCTGACTCGCACTTGGCCGGTTTTTTTTAACTATGTACCCTGCCCATTGCTGCTTGAACTTCGCAACTCGTTGAGCTGTCTTTTCTTCTCATCTTCTTGTCCTAAATTCGCTAACTTTCACTCTGCTATGGGCCTCACAAGATAACTTAGAATCTCATAGCTGAGCATGATGCAGAGGCATCGCCCGCTTAGCTATTGCTTGGTTATTACTTAAAATACGGAAGTAAGTAATTCTTATTTTGCTTCTTGGCTTTTAGATACGGAAGCATTAAACATAGGTACCTATTACCTACTATGTTGCTTCGAGAGGCTCTCACGATTATGAAATGTCGCGTCATTAAATCGAAAACAATAAACTTGTCAAGCGAACGGTGAAAGATGACCTTCTGACCTCAATGATGGTTGTACGAAGAGGATTTTTGGAGCGGTCATCAAAATTATCTACGATGCGAGTAGGTAGACAATAGGTAGGTAAGTAGGTAGGTAGGTAGGTTCTTTTCACGTAATATGACTGATAGGCGATACGAATTATTGGATGCCCGAACGCGCAGACCTATCCCCAGTCCCCATGCGTCTTATATAGGTAGGTAGGTAATGTGTAGTTGTAACTGTAATGCTCGCTGGTTAATTGAAGGTGGGACTGAAAGTCGCGTCTCCTCGCCTTTCACATCCTGCACAAATAGATCCAAAAATCTCCTACTGCGCAGGTACAAGGTTAGTGGTGTTTTTACCCGACTATGGCAAAGCCAAAAGGAAGAGGATTTTAGCAGTCTATTTACTCGTATGTATGTGTGTATGTATGTGTGTATGTGTGTAGGTGTGTATGTATGTATGTAGGATTTAATTTATGTGTGTTACACCGTAGCGCATAAACTACTGAGCCGATTTTGATGAATGACATGTCAATCGATTCGTTATAGAGTACCTAGGCAGGTTTAAGTGCTGTTTAACTTTATCTTGTTAAGTCAACAAACAGTAGTTATAGTGTGCCTACATGATAGGTACCTATTTTATTAACCGACTTCCAAAAAAGGAGGAGGTTCTCAATTCGTCGGAATCTTTTTTTTATATATTTTTTATGTATGTTCCCCGATTACTCATAAAAGATATTTTACACGTGTAAGCTACTCGTAACAAAGTAATACAAATTTCTCTATTTAAATTGCTGTTAGAAAAAATTAACTGCGGTTTTTATTGACAATTAAAAATAAATAATTAACGTTTCGACTTCACCGACTTGTAGGTAAGTATTTTCCGAATAGATTTTCTATATTTTCAAGTATGTATATCTACCTACTTAGGTAGGTATGTCAACTTTGCACTACTTATAATGGTTATACCTAATCTGTGTCAAACGATTATCTATACATATAATAAAATTGTAGAAAAGTGGTGTCTGTACAATGGAAATATATAAAAAAAAGTAGCAGGGGTTGTTATTATATCGATGCCGAACCCGAAATTATAATTAATTTTTTTTGTCTGTTTGTCTGTTTGTCTGTGTGTTTGTGCACGCTAATATCAGAAACGGCTTATTCGATTTAGATACAGTTTTCACTAATATATTGTAGTAAGCTTCACTTAACATTTAGTGTTTATTTCATGTCAATCGGTTCATAAATAAAAAAGTTATGTCAATTTAAAGAATCAGGGCGAACATTTTTAACGTACAGAGTACGTACTACACGCCTCGCGCCTGAACGTCCGTGGCTATATAAAGCGCGCTGATTCCACGCGAACGAAGTCGCGGGCAGCTAGTACATATTATGATCAGATTATAGTAAAAATAAGACTTACAGCATCCAACACCTGGTTATGTATGAAGTGTTAAGCACCGTATCTTTAAATAATATTATTATGAACTGTTCAACTACTAGGTGGCAGTCGGCAGGTCTATAATTTGCTGTAATAAGGCAATGCACAAGCACCATAGCAATTTTCATCTGTTATCAATCGCTTTCTCAAGCTTTCGTACGAGTTTACGGGGGCCTCTACATAAACACAATAAAACAATAATGTGGGAATAAATTACTATTGTATTGTAGTGTTTATGTGTTTTACAGTTCTACAAGTTTGGCTATAAGGGGCCATCCATAAATTACGTCACATGAATTTCATAATTTTTGACCCCCTCCCCCGTCCTTGTCACAGCTGGTCACATTTATGAGATGTGCAGGTTGGCAGACATTATGGAGAACTCTCAGACATGGAGGTTTCCTCACGATGTTTTCCTTCATCGTTATTTAACTTGAAACGCACATAACTTCGAATAGCTAGAAGCGGCGTGCCTGAGATCGAACTCTCGACCTCCCGAATAGGAGGCGGACGTCTTAACCACTAGACTATCACGGAGTAACATAGGTACATCTGCCTTTTTATGGAAATGTCAAATCTCGAAGTATTCTCTCACTAGATGATGCCCGCGTCTCCGTCCGCGGGGATTTAGGTTTATTTAAAAATCCCGAGGGAACTCTTTGCTTTTCCGGGATAAAAAGTTGCCGAAGTTAATTTCCGGGACGTAAGCTACCTCTGTACCAAATTTCATATAAATCGGTTTAACGGATAGATTCTTAAAAGTCCCGTAGGAACACTTTGATTTTCCGCGAAATAAGTAGCCTTTTCCGTCCCCAGGATGATAGCTAACTCTGTACCCATTAAAATCGGTTCAGCGGTTGAGCCGTGAAAGCGTAGCAGACAGACAGACAGACGGACACACTTTCGCATTTATAATATTCAGTATGGATTTTAGTATAGAATGGTAAAGCGCATAACATGAAAAGGAACACTACATCTATAACTGGTATCTAACTGGTTTGTTTTTTACTTTTCACACATACCACGTAGTATAAATAAAATATTAGAGCGCTGAAAAGTGACCAGACGTTGGTCAAATATAAACAATATCAAAGTCGAGCGCCGTTGTGATCAATCAGAGACACAAACAGTGTGGGAGCGCGGTGCGTGAGAACCGCTCATTGTTGAGATCTACCATCAATACAGTATGCTCGTCCGATTATGTTGCTAATTTCAGTGCCATCTATGGAACGTATACAACAACGAGTACCAATTATAACGAGTACAGAAAAATTAGTAGGTAATATACTATTATAAAATTAGCATTATCATGTAACTGACTTTTCTTCCATACCTATAAAAATATAAAGAGGCGTTAAAAGTAATCATTTAGCTACATTCTCGCCTACTCGATGTTCGTGTATTGTGACAGTGGTCATTTCTAGTTGCGATGACCGTGACCGCAAAGCGTATGTCTCGTGCCACCTACGCTACCAACTGGACCAGCTATGCAAGAGCCCTGGTCGGGTCAATCTTCGCACGAATCTATCAATTTATAAAATAGTGTACAGGTCTATCTATATTGGCCAGTAGCCCTGCTCTTCACGCCTACACCGGCGCCTTTTTGCCTACTAATTAAACCTATCGGTCTTTGACTCTGAACTGACGTTATTTTAACTCAAGTTAACTGTCTTGCGTTCGTAATACATTACCCAGGCTGCTATTGTTTACTATATGCAGGTCTAATTAAGAAACAGCTTATAAGCTAGAAGCACGATTGAGATGGTATTCCCGCCTGTTTTCGGTTTGAACGCAGTTTTTAAGTCCGAGTCAAAGGCGGTCGAAAAGAGAGTACGAGTAAGGCCTTAAAATTCGGGTCGAAAAGAGAGTACTTAGAGAATCCTCGAGTGTTTAGATACTTAAATACTGTATATTTATAAAATAATTATAAGAACAGTTTTAGTTGGTTCATTCAATAGGCGAAGACTTAAGAAAACTTGTAAAAAAACTTCTAAATAACTTGTAGGTCACATAGAGGTTAGGGGACAATAGGTTGAACCCTGTGCTTGAGATTTTTGGTTATCAATTACCTATAGGTAGGTAGGCTTAATTTTATCTTTGGACTAATAATAATGAGTCTCTTAAATTAAGGAAATCATTAAAATGGTAAAGAGTGAGTAAGTATTAGATAAGTACGTACATACACTGAACCTGTTATTGTTTGATCCTTGATGACGCGTAATTTGTAGAGGTTATATTAAATGATTGCCGTTTAACCTTTACGTTAAAAACACAGTAATTTGTCAAATCAAGGTTAGATTAATAAATAGATCATGGATACATACCTTCGTAATTCCCTTACCAAGAGAAAACGCATTATGAAATTATATATATTATTGACCTATGCGATGTCATCACAAGATAAAGGAGTGTTAGTTAAACAAACTCTTCTCCATTCTAGGTATCACCGACAGCCTTCTATGCAGAGCATGCCTCGAGTGACCAGACCACGACCAGTCACCTACCTACCTACTGCTTAAATGCAACAGTGTATCTGTCCAACGAGAAGCCTACATTGGCTCCCCAGCAACACTTCATGAAGTCCTCGCCGACCTGGCTGGCCTGCTTGGATTCTGGAGTAACCTTCGGCTGGCTGGAGTGATCCGGCGGGGAGCCGTACCAGCAGCGGTCTCATGTATAACGGACAACTCCATCTAAGTCATCTTATAGGCATCTTTTAAGTAAACGCATCCCATCATAGGCCACATCATCATTTTCCCTCAGGTGTGATATTTTGTGATCAAGCGTTTGCCTATAGTGAATTTAAAAAAAGTGCGGTAAAGAAACCCAGTATACAGAAGAAGAAGAAGAAGAAGAAGAAGTCGTCACTACAGAACCCGACAGATAGGTTCTCAAGGTGCTGGAACGCAGACCACCTGAAACGCAGCGCTGGTAGTGGCGCACGTACCGCAGCGACCTGAATCAGTCGGGGGCACTGCACTCAAAAAACTATGTTCTCTGTAAATCCACGCAAGACATCTATGCCCAATAGTGGAAATCTATCGTTTGACATAATGATCAGATGTCAACATTAGGTAGGTATAGTAAAAGTTACTTCATCTGATTATATCTAGGTAAGTAGGTAGGTACATCGTTACGCAACTAATGCAGATAAAATTATTAAACCAACGCGAACGTCCTGTGTTTCACGTTTGTTTGCCTGAATGCGTGTTTACATACCGCCTTGCTCGGTGTTCATCTGTACATCTCAGTGTACGGTGCAAGTGACAGTCTTGTAGCGATGATAAAAAGAACAAGCTTGATGTGTATCCATAGGCGGGGAGCCACCAATCCTGGAAGTCCTGAAGGTTAATTCTCGACTCTTGATGAAATGACTGATGCAAAACCTATCACTTTTTTTTATTTGTAGATTAGCGCTTGGCTACAAGTAGACCTGCTGTCTAAGATGGAGCGCGCTTGCCTAGAAGACACCTATTCAATCTAGAATAAAAGGTACCCATACTAAAAGTGGAGGGGAAAACTGCCAAAAGGGCGTTCCATTATCCTAGCGGTTCGAATTAGAAGAGCCAAATCGCCTCGTAATACTTATCTACTCTTGCGGTTTAAGTCCACTGAGTATCTAATGGATGCCCTATATTTAGACCGGTCACATACAGTCGGAATTCCGTTTGGAAATTTCGATTTGGGATATCGAACGCAGTTAATCTATACAAATCTATGGACCAACCACATACGTACAGTAGTTTTCCGTTCGATTTTTTTTCCGATTCGAAATTCCGCATTGTACGTGACTGTCAGATAGAACGTAAAACTACAAATCGCTGCACGTCTATAACTTGCCAGCGAGTTCAGCGGATATGAGGTCTTTCTGCGACCATGACCGACACTCGCAAGTAGAAGTATGTAGGTGACCTCAGTGAAACCTTCGTTTTCGGTCTTGTGTATTGACATCTACGAGGTAAATAATAAAAACATCACGTTCTTGACTTCCAAAACCAAAATACACACGTACCTATTTAATTAATTATGCCCATTAAGCAATTTCATTGACGCTACAAAAATTACGCACTCAACTTATATCTAGCAATAGCAATGTTATCCGTGCTGTGCCGGATTGTTATCTTTGATTTTTATGAAACATACATTAGTTGTATGTGGTTAGATCTGAGCGTCATAAAGCTGTGGCACTAAAATTTTATTTTTTTAACCCTCGACCCAAAAAGAGGAGTGTTATAAGTTTGACGTGTGTATCTGTGTATCTATCTGTCTGTGGCATTGTAGCTCCTAAACTAATGAACCGATTTTAATTTAGTTTTTTTTTGTTTGAAAGGTGGCTTGATTTTCTTCGATTCAGATTTCAGAACACTCTCGGTGTTCTGAAATCTGAATCGAAGAAAATCGGTTCAGTCGTTTGAAAGTTATCAGTTCTTTTCTAGTTTTCCTATAGAATTTTTTTTTATGAGGGTATAAATAAATTAATTGAAAGATCTGAAAAATGTATCCGTCTTGCAGGTGAATATAAATTGAAAAGGAAAAATAATTTGGTTTTTTTATTTCCAACCCTTAACCTCCATTCCGCGAACATAAAAACACTCCCTCGTATGTTATTAGAGCTCCTTGTCTTCTGAGCTGTTTATAAATCTACTAGCGACCCGCCCCGGCTTCGCACGGGTGGACACTACCACGAAAAATCCTATCTATTTTCCGGGATAAAATATAGCCTATACGGATTCGGAAGAATCCCTCTAAGTAATGGTAAAAGAAATTTTGAAATCGGTCCAGAAGTTTTTGAGCCTATTCAATACAAACATACAAAAATACAAAGGTTTCCTCTTTATAATATTAGTATAGAAGTATATAGATAGAAGCGTGGGCGCGGACTGAACACTATTACTACTCTTTGCTCGTGAGTACGTTCAGATGTAGGTATTGTGCCTAGCTGTTTGACTCTAGGCATTGATGACTTTAGGTAGGTACAAAAATATATCTTGTCTCATAATTTCTACAGGATTTTGTATACAAGCAGGGGCACTCTGCGGAAATCCATGCTCCTACGGGATTCTTAACATGAATCTGTGCGAACGATCGATGTTGCGAGAAAAATGTAGTAGGTACATTACATTACACTTATCACACTAATATTATAAAGGCGAAAGTTTGTATGTGTGTGTGTGTGTGTGTGTGTGTGTGTGTGTGTGTGTGTGTATGTTTGTTACTCCTTCACGCAAAAACTACTGGACGGATTGGACTGAAATTTAGAATGGAGATAGATTATACCCTAGATTAGCACATAGGCTACTTTTTAACCCGTAAATAAGGCAATGCACAAGCACCATAGCAATTTTCATCTGTTATCAATCGCTTTCTCAAGCTTTCGTACGAGTTTACGGGGGCCTCTACATAAACACAATAAAACAATAATGTGGGAATAAATTACTATTGTATTGTAGTGTTTATGTGTTTTACAGTTCTACAAGTTTGGCTATAAGGGGCCATCCATAAATTACGTCACATGAATTTCATAATTTTTGACCCCCTCCCCCGTCCTTGTCACAGCTGGTCACATTTATGAGATGTGCAGGTTGGCAGACATTATGGAGAACTCTCAGACATGGAGGTTTCCTCACGATGTTTTCCTTCATCGTTATTTAACTTGAAACGCACATAACTTCGAATAGCTAGAAGCGGCGTGCCTGAGATCGAACTCTCGACCTCCCGAATAGGAGGCGGACGTCTTAACCACTAGACTATCACGGAGTAACATAGGTACATCTGCCTTTTTATGGAAATGTCAAATCTCGAAGTATTCTCTCACTAGATGATGCCCGCGTCTCCGTCCGCGGGGATTTAGGTTTATTTAAAAATCCCGAGGGAACTCTTTGCTTTTCCGGGATAAAAAGTTGCCGAAGTTAATTTCCGGGACGTAAGCTACCTCTGTACCAAATTTCATATAAATCGGTTTAACGGATAGATTCTTAAAAGTCCCGTAGGAACACTTTGATTTTCCGCGAAATAAGTAGCCTTTTCCGTCCCCAGGATGATAGCTAACTCTGTACCCATTAAAATCGGTTCAGCGGTTGAGCCGTGAAAGCGTAGCAGACAGACAGACAGACGGACACACTTTCGCATTTATAATATTCAGTATGGATTTTAGTATAGAATGGTAAAGCGCATAACATGAAAAGGAACACTACATCTATAACTGGTATCTAACTGGTTTGTTTTTTACTTTTCACACATACCACGTAGTATAAATAAAATATTAGAGCGCTGAAAAGTGACCAGACGTTGGTCAAATATAAACAATATCAAAGTCGAGCGCCGTTGTGATCAATCAGAGACACAAACAGTGTGGGAGCGCGGTGCGTGAGAACCGCTCATTGTTGAGATCTACCATCAATACAGTATGCTCGTCCGATTATGTTGCTAATTTCAGTGCCATCTATGGAACGTATACAACAACGAGTACCAATTATAACGAGTACAGAAAAATTAGTAGGTAATATACTATTATAAAATTAGCATTATCATGTAACTGACTTTTCTTCCATACCTATAAAAATATAAAGAGGCGTTAAAAGTAATCATTTAGCTACATTCTCGCCTACTCGATGTTCGTGTATTGTGACAGTGGTCATTTCTAGTTGCGATGACCGTGACCGCAAAGCGTATGTCTCGTGCCACCTACGCTACCAACTGGACCAGCTATGCAAGAGCCCTGGTCGGGTCAATCTTCGCACGAATCTATCAATTTATAAAATAGTGTACAGGTCTATCTATATTGGCCAGTAGCCCTGCTCTTCACGCCTACACCGGCGCCTTTTTGCCTACTAATTAAACCTATCGGTCTTTGACTCTGAACTGACGTTATTTTAACTCAAGTTAACTGTCTTGCGTTCGTAATACATTACCCAGGCTGCTATTGTTTACTATATGCAGGTCTAATTAAGAAACAGCTTATAAGCTAGAAGCACGATTGAGATGGTATTCCCGCCTGTTTTCGGTTTGAACGCAGTTTTTAAGTCCGAGTCAAAGGCGGTCGAAAAGAGAGTACGAGTAAGGCCTTAAAATTCGGGTCGAAAAGAGAGTACTTAGAGAATCCTCGAGTGTTTAGATACTTAAATACTGTATATTTATAAAATAATTATAAGAACAGTTTTAGTTGGTTCATTCAATAGGCGAAGACTTAAGAAAACTTGTAAAAAAACTTCTAAATAACTTGTAGGTCACATAGAGGTTAGGGGACAATAGGTTGAACCCTGTGCTTGAGATTTTTGGTTATCAATTACCTATAGGTAGGTAGGCTTAATTTTATCTTTGGACTAATAATAATGAGTCTCTTAAATTAAGGAAATCATTAAAATGGTAAAGAGTGAGTAAGTATTAGATAAGTACGTACATACACTGAACCTGTTATTGTTTGATCCTTGATGACGCGTAATTTGTAGAGGTTATATTAAATGATTGCCGTTTAACCTTTACGTTAAAAACACAGTAATTTGTCAAATCAAGGTTAGATTAATAAATAGATCATGGATACATACCTTCGTAATTCCCTTACCAAGAGAAAACGCATTATGAAATTATATATATTATTGACCTATGCGATGTCATCACAAGATAAAGGAGTGTTAGTTAAACAAACTCTTCTCCATTCTAGGTATCACCGACAGCCTTCTATGCAGAGCATGCCTCGAGTGACCAGACCACGACCAGTCACCTACCTACCTACTGCTTAAATGCAACAGTGTATCTGTCCAACGAGAAGCCTACATTGGCTCCCCAGCAACACTTCATGAAGTCCTCGCCGACCTGGCTGGCCTGCTTGGATTCTGGAGTAACCTTCGGCTGGCTGGAGTGATCCGGCGGGGAGCCGTACCAGCAGCGGTCTCATGTATAACGGACAACTCCATCTAAGTCATCTTATAGGCATCTTTTAAGTAAACGCATCCCATCATAGGCCACATCATCATTTTCCCTCAGGTGTGATATTTTGTGATCAAGCGTTTGCCTATAGTGAATTTAAAAAAAGTGCGGTAAAGAAACCCAGTATACAGAAGAAGAAGAAGAAGAAGAAGAAGTCGTCACTACAGAACCCGACAGATAGGTTCTCAAGGTGCTGGAACGCAGACCACCTGAAACGCAGCGCTGGTAGTGGCGCACGTACCGCAGCGACCTGAATCAGTCGGGGGCACTGCACTCAAAAAACTATGTTCTCTGTAAATCCACGCAAGACATCTATGCCCAATAGTGGAAATCTATCGTTTGACATAATGATCAGATGTCAACATTAGGTAGGTATAGTAAAAGTTACTTCATCTGATTATATCTAGGTAAGTAGGTAGGTACATCGTTACGCAACTAATGCAGATAAAATTATTAAACCAACGCGAACGTCCTGTGTTTCACGTTTGTTTGCCTGAATGCGTGTTTACATACCGCCTTGCTCGGTGTTCATCTGTACATCTCAGTGTACGGTGCAAGTGACAGTCTTGTAGCGATGATAAAAAGAACAAGCTTGATGTGTATCCATAGGCGGGGAGCCACCAATCCTGGAAGTCCTGAAGGTTAATTCTCGACTCTTGATGAAATGACTGATGCAAAACCTATCACTTTTTTTTATTTGTAGATTAGCGCTTGGCTACAAGTAGACCTGCTGTCTAAGATGGAGCGCGCTTGCCTAGAAGACACCTATTCAATCTAGAATAAAAGGTACCCATACTAAAAGTGGAGGGGAAAACTGCCAAAAGGGCGTTCCATTATCCTAGCGGTTCGAATTAGAAGAGCCAAATCGCCTCGTAATACTTATCTACTCTTGCGGTTTAAGTCCACTGAGTATCTAATGGATGCCCTATATTTAGACCGGTCACATACAGTCGGAATTCCGTTTGGAAATTTCGATTTGGGATATCGAACGCAGTTAATCTATACAAATCTATGGACCAACCACATACGTACAGTAGTTTTCCGTTCGATTTTTTTTCCGATTCGAAATTCCGCATTGTACGTGACTGTCAGATAGAACGTAAAACTACAAATCGCTGCACGTCTATAACTTGCCAGCGAGTTCAGCGGATATGAGGTCTTTCTGCGACCATGACCGACACTCGCAAGTAGAAGTATGTAGGTGACCTCAGTGAAACCTTCGTTTTCGGTCTTGTGTATTGACATCTACGAGGTAAATAATAAAAACATCACGTTCTTGACTTCCAAAACCAAAATACACACGTACCTATTTAATTAATTATGCCCATTAAGCAATTTCATTGACGCTACAAAAATTACGCACTCAACTTATATCTAGCAATAGCAATGTTATCCGTGCTGTGCCGGATTGTTATCTTTGATTTTTATGAAACATACATTAGTTGTATGTGGTTAGATCTGAGCGTCATAAAGCTGTGGCACTAAAATTTTATTTTTTTAACCCTCGACCCAAAAAGAGGAGTGTTATAAGTTTGACGTGTGTATCTGTGTATCTATCTGTCTGTGGCATTGTAGCTCCTAAACTAATGAACCGATTTTAATTTAGTTTTTTTTTGTTTGAAAGGTGGCTTGATTTTCTTCGATTCAGATTTCAGAACACTCTCGGTGTTCTGAAATCTGAATCGAAGAAAATCGGTTCAGTCGTTTGAAAGTTATCAGTTCTTTTCTAGTTTTCCTATAGAATTTTTTTTTATGAGGGTATAAATAAATTAATTGAAAGATCTGAAAAATGTGTCCGTCTTGCAGGTGAATATAAATTGAAAAGGAAAAATAATTTGGTTTTTTTATTTCCAACCCTTAACCTCCATTCCGCGAACATAAAAACACTCCCTCGTATGTTATTAGAGCTCCTTGTCTTCTGAGCTGTTTATAAATCTACTAGCGACCCGCCCCGGCTTCGCACGGGTGGACACTACCACGAAAAATCCTATCTATTTTCCGGGATAAAATATAGCCTATACGGATTCGGAAGAATCCCTCTAAGTAATGGTAAAAGAAATTTTGAAATCGGTCCAGAAGTTTTTGAGCCTATTCAATACAAACATACAAAAATACAAAGGTTTCCTCTTTATAATATTAGTATAGAAGTATATAGATAGAAGCGTGGGCGCGGACTGAACACTATTACTACTCTTTGCTCGTGAGTACGTTCAGATGTAGGTATTGTGCCTAGCTGTTTGACTCTAGGCATTGATGACTTTAGGTAGGTACAAAAATATATCTTGTCTCATAATTTCTACAGGATTTTGTATACAAGCAGGGGCACTCTGCGGAAATCCATGCTCCTACGGGATTCTTAACATGAATCTGTGCGAACGATCGATGTTGCGAGAAAAATGTAGTAGGTTAGGTACATATTTAATACGATGTGATATTATGACATGCTAATACGTGAACTCCACGTAGATACCTTCCTACCTACTTACGAGAGTTACACGTGTCCGAGGACGTTACAACACAATAATTACGTCTGTTATTGTTTATTATTAACATCTTGACGAGGATTTTGCTGTATAATTAATTGTTATAAGATATGAATGACAATAAGAACTGAATAAATCCATTTGTATTTTTAGGGTTCCGTACCTCAAAAGGAAAAATGGTACCCTTATAGGATCTAGGTCCGTCTTTCCGTCTGTCGTGTCTGTCAAGAAAACCTATAGGGTACTTCCCGTAGACCTAGAATCATGAAATTTGGCAGGTGTGTAGGTCTGTAGCACAAGTAAATAAAAACATCGAAAAATCGTGAATTTGTGGTTGTTACATCACAAAAAAAATGTGTTTCAAGTTTCAATTTTTCTAAGTAAATTAACTAAGTATAGGTATTGGGATATGAAAAAGCTTTACCTGTACATTCTGAAACAGATTTTTATTAATTTTTATCCATAATAGTTTTTGATTTATTGACCAAAAAATAGCCTAGTGCGGAACCCTTGGTGCGCGAGTCTGACTCGCACTTGCCCAGTTATTTTAATAATTTGTGAAATCGTACGTTTGAAAAATAAGACAAAAAACCCGTTTAGATTACACATTAACACTGATTATGCGATGCTTACGTAAATAATATTTATGAAACAATTATCGCACCGCCGCAAATACCTACCTAATATCTTGTAACATTCCGAACGCCGTTGTTATAACGCGATAATTGCGATGAAAACGACCCTGTCTTTGCAATTTTCAGCATAATACAGTTTTTACTCACCCACGCTGTGATCATCATCATGATCAACCCATCGCCCGCTCACTACACATCACGGGTCTCCAAGCCCGGCCAAGCCCTTCTCATACTGAGAAGTATGAGAAGGGCTTGGCCGGGCTTGGCCATAGTTCACCAAGCTGCTCTGGCCAAGTGCGCATTGGCAGACTCCACACATCTTTGAGAGTGTTATGAAAAACTCTCAGGCATGCAGGTTTCCTCACGCTGTTTTCGTTCAACGTTAAAGCAAGTGATAATATATTTAAATGCTTAAAAAGTTAAAACGTAAGACATAACTCCGAAAAGTTAGAGATACGCTGGTAATCTACCGACAATTTGATATCGGATGGAATTTTATCTTGATTATAATTTTTAGCAGGTAGATACATATAGGTATGTTATTCTATTCTTTCATATTCGCGCTCCATTAATTATTTGGAATTAGGTGTTGGCGCCTATTCAAATATAGGAAATACGTGTCAAATAAATTGATGCGTAGGCAGCAAGTATCTAGACTACAGCTTTGTTCACACTATATGGAGCACTTCCGTCATACTTTCAAGGATCAAGAACTTTTACTGATATCTAATGAGTTTATTAATTACCCACTAAAATCCTTCACTCTACATAGTAATAATAAATAAAAACCCTTAGGTATTTGGTTTTATATATGATAGACTTGTTCTCATACCGTACTCAAGGTTAGTACGAGTCTACAGATCTTGACGTTCAATAGTATCGATGGTATTGAAAACCGTAACATCAAATCTTCGGTAGTTTTAGTACTAGTAGTAGTAGGTAGTAGTAGTACTTCGACAACGCAAATCAATGTTTGGTACTTATCCCGTATTTTTTTTTGCAAAACTTCTCAAATTTGACACTTAATGACATTGAGATATTGGATTTGCGATTTTCTACCTACTTTGTTTATTTACGTCCGAAGTTGCCTCAAAATTTATTCCGATTTTTATAATGGAAATGCATCAAGAGTAAACATTTAAAATGGATTATAATTTTACTAGTATGAGAAGGTATGTTTTCAGGCAGGTACAGACATCGAAGATATAAATCAATGCTTACCTGCTACTTTTAGATCTAGAATAGCAAAAAATTTACTGACCATCGTAATTAGCTTGAATAGAGAAGTTTCTAGGTATTTTGATTTCTTTGTAAAGTAAAACATTATGACATACTTAACAGGGCTCTCTCCGTCACTCGCTTCATACAATCGTAGTTCCAATTTCATTTGAATATTAAGCAACCAAAGTCCATGACATTTTGCAGACATATTCTAGAAACTTATATCTGTGTTGTGGTTGCTTAATATTCAAATGAAATTGGAACTACGTTTGTATGAAGCGAGTGACGGAGAGACCCCTCTTAACATAATCGCAATTGGTTGTGATCACAAATTATGCTGCGATTTACCACACCGATGTGCGCTAAGCTTTGGCGTAGACTAGAGACACTCATAGGGCAATGCAAATATCTTATCAACATCCTGCCCCGCTTGTGGCATACCAATGAAGTGGGTACCGCTAAATATAGACGGCGACATTGTTGTTTAGTTCACGTCGATCCCGAACTTGTATTAGATTAATAATTACTCAATCGTTAAGCATTAACTATTAATGCTTAACGATAATCGAATAAGACGAGAGAACCCGTAGACAGTGTAAGATCCGCTAGAGCCGTGAGAAACGTATCATTACTGAAAATGGATCATCAACCTATCGTCCCCCCACTACTCAGCCATTACTCCTCCCAGTACCTACTCCTCTCAGAAGAGATCTCACAATCCATCATGATGGGCATGTGTGGATTAGCAGTCTTACACAACTTTGAGAACATTATGCACAGCTTTCAGGCATGCGGATTTCTTCACGATGTTTTCACAAGTGAAATTCGTCAAAACGCACATAGAAAAACTGCGAAAAGTTACAGGTGTGTGCCACGAACCCCTCGAAAAGGAGGCTGACTAACTACTACTAGGCTAATTCCATGAATGTTTAGAGGTAATATACCATGGATAACTAGTGTAAATTAACAATTTATAACACCCCCGACAGGTGAAGGTTGCAGTAACTAGAAAAGAGCTGATAACTTTCAAACGGCTGAACCGATTTTCTTGGATTATAGCTAAGAACACTCTTGATCAAGCAACCTTTCAAACAAAAAAAACTAAGTTAAAATCGGTTCATTAGTTTAGGAGCTACGATGCCACAGACAGATACACAGATATACACGTCAAACTTATAACACCCCTCTTTTTGGGTCGGGGGTTACTAAAATAGGTAAGATTTTAAGTAATTCCAACGGGGTCTATGAAAAACCTAAATCCACGAGGACGAAGTCGCGGGAAAACACTTGTTTTTAATTTATATTAAATATTATTATTGATTTTAAATAGATAAAATCAATTATCCATGGATAGGTCTAAGTTTTTATAGAAGTGTTCCTACCTTTTCATAATGAGTTCGGTTTTTTAAAGAATGTCATTCGGATTCGGAACTAACTCGGAATGAGACCACACGCAGGACGCGGCGCAGGTAGGTAGTGTTATGACGTGATGACCCATGGGACTACGTTTCTCCATGGATCAAGATTGATTAATGGAGAACACCGGTTACACCGGTGTGTTAATATTATGCCTTTGCTTACACAGATAACCTAAGCTAAGCTGATTCATGGCTCCGTGAGTGCTTAGATCACATAGTACCTCCTACCACATATATTTATTTTACTTAAATACAGTCAGTATATAAATTAGGCCTTTTTTAGGTAGCTGGTAAGTACACTGTATCGGTGTGTGCCTCAGACCGATCATACTTAATTATTATTATTTTGTATCAGTTTTAATTTCACTTCAATACATACAGAGCATCGATGGTTAGAAGTGCACTGGTCAGAATTGGCATAAGCATAGCTAAGTGCTTCTGAAATTGAGTCCAAAGCTCATGATTTCAATAAGTGAATACATACTTGAACTCTATTCCAAACAAAACAGCCTAAAACTGTGCTAATATTGAATCCAAAGTCCGGAATTTCGATCAATTATTTAATTATCGGTATAATTACAGTATAGTTTTAGAAGCTTTCATTCAGTTTGCTCCTGTAAAATTTTATTTCGTGCAATTACGCGATTTTGTTCTCCAGCTCCTCATTTATTATTGATAGAAAATTATTATAGCCAACGAAAAATAGTTTTTTTTTTTGTACGAGCCTTTCCTCCGACAAATAATCTTGAAAATAGAACTTTTTGTGGTTGCAACGAGTAAAACCTCTAAGTCAGACATAGGTAGGTACTAGGCAGGTACCTACTGTGTACGCGGTATCTTTGATGAATAACACTCACGTCTATAAACCTCTGATTTAATATAAAAGAGCAGGTAGCAATAAAAAATTGTTTTAGCGTTGCCGCAACCTCTGCGTCGGCGCATCAAACGACATCGAGATCCCACGACACTACATTTGAAATATCTCAATAACTTTTTTCAAAGCTCACCTTTGTAATTTTTTACTCCTTTACTTTTTGTCTTATAAGTCCACCGATTACCGTCCATAATAGATATGTATTTACATGATAGTTACCTAACTACCAATATCTAAAGAATTCATGTAAGACATAAATAACTCTACTAGATCTATCTTATTATGAAAATAGGTACTTACATCTCAAGTCTCGGTTCCCTACTCTTTTTGTTTTCGAAGTTTCGACAAGTCCTAGTAAAAACAAAATTAAAAACACTTTTATTTTTTTCAAAAAGTTTATAGCCAGTGTTACTCTATTACTCTATTATGATTTCTATCTTGATGTAAGGAACGATACCACATAAAGCCAAATCTATTCCTGAATTTAGAAGTTATGGTGGAATAAAGAAATTCACATACATCAAAAAACATTTTTGGGCAATCGTATAAAAACATTTACTCAGATGGATCTACCTTTTTCCTATAATTTTTTTCGTTGCCTATTCTGTTTATTCCTATGATAATATAATCTTAGAGAATAACTTAAAAACAACGATAAACTATTCTGTCCAATAGGTGGTAATAGAGATTCCCTATTACCTAATTTAAAATTTAGAAATTTACATACATACTCGTAGGTGCATAAAGTAGTTACTAAACCATTTTCGATATAAATAGTACGGAGACGAACCGCGTCGAAGCTCGCGGCGCAGTGACCGACCATCGACAACGATCCCGATAATCGGGCGAATGTTTGAGTTTCTCTATTTTCAAATCGAGTGCGAGCGAGTCGGAGAGGCATAGACACAGACACTAGACAGTGACGCGCGTTAACGTTACACTTGCTCAGTGAATTGTAAAGCTGTCCACAGACGCCTCAACAAGTCCGCTGCCGCTGGCCTTGTCAGTCGTCACTACTCACATTATCATATGAAAATGTTTGTTTGTTGGTTTGTTTCTCAATCATGCCATAACGGAGCAACGGATCGACGTGTTTTTTTGCATTGATACAGTTAAGAACGTGAGAAAAGGCTACTTTTTATCCTGAAAAATCGAAAAGTTCCCACAGGATTTTTAAATAGCTAAATCCAAGTAGACGAAGTTGCGAGCATAAGTTTTCAATTATTTTTATAGTTATTGGGTTGATAGAACTAACCAAACCATATATAACCATAGTCCCGAATAAAAGATTATTTTATTTTATTTAAACACACCAGCAATCTAATCAACTTAAGTATATTCTGGGTGTATGCACTTTTAAGTTTGCCTTTTTCAGTTTAACACGGTCGCATACAAAACAAAACTAATAACATTTGAAAAACATAATATGTATTTAAAAGGTATGGGGATTTATTTAAGGCTGTTTATTATACTTTTATTAATTACTAGCTGATGCCCGCGACTTCGCTCATCGTTCGCTCTATTGCGACGTGATTGAAAGATAAACCAAGCGGTTTTGTTATTAGCTTGCGGAACGGAACGTTCTGTGCCACTTCTATGCACTGTATATGCACGTCTTTATTAAGAGGGCTCTCTCCGTCACTCGTTTCCACTCGTTTCATACAATCGTAGTTCCAATTTCATTTGAATATTAAGCAACCTAAGTCCATGAAATTTTGCAGACATATTCTAGAAACTAATATCTATGTCTGTGGTTTTCCAGATTTCTGTTAAAATATTCGGTTTCAAAGTTACGCGGTCTTAAAATTTTCATACAAATCTTGGAGCCCCTGTAATTTTAAAACTACATATTTTTAGAAAAATCTAAAACACCACAGACACAGATATTAATTTCTAGAATATGTCTGCAAAATTTCATGGACTTTGGTTGCTTAATATTGAAATGAAATTGGAACTACGATTGTATGAAACGAGTGGAAACGAGTGACGGAGAGAGCCCTGTTAAGCGCTGTGAGGACAAGTGTAAATTAAAAATTTATAACTCCCCCGACAAGTGAAGGTTACAGTAACTAGAAAAAATCTGATAACTTTCAAACGGCTCAACTGATTTTTTTATTATAGCTAAGAACACTCTCGATCGGCTTAAGCCACCTTTCACACAAAAAAACTAAATTAAAATCGGTTCATTAGTTAAGGAGCTACGATGCCACAGACAGATACACAGATACACACGTCAAACTTATAACACCCCTCTTTTTGGGTCGGGGGTTAAAAAATAGACAGTGTGTTGGCGCGTGTGTAGACAGCGTACGGTGGGAGGCAGGCATGGTAGCGTGCGTTGCGCGAAGGGTATCGTCGCCGTGTGAACGCGCCGCGATAATTGCCGCGCGGAGTGGTCGGCTGTCTTAGCGCCACGCGCTCGCGCTGTTATTTATTAACGCGGTGCTATTTGAACTGGGCACAATACATTTTCAATCAACCAATCAAATACGCCTGCTTGCGTCTAATCTACTGCTGTACTGCTGTGCAGGACATAGGCCTTTCGTAGAGCGTGCCACCACACACGATTTTCTGCATTCCTCATGCACTATAGTGCTCGGCAAACAATTTGAGCATTGACGTGATTGGCTTGCGGATGGCGGGTGCACGCGACTGGTTGAGCAGTCGGCGCGAGTGCACGCGATTGGTTGATACGTTGAATTTCGCTTGCCGGATTCGCCAACTTTCTCCCACTACGCTGCTTCAGGTCCAAGTTGTTTGGCAGGCACTATACCAGCCTTATGCAATCTTAAGGTTCTCTGTCCAGCAATGATAAATATTCTATCTAATATAATGCCTCTGAGGTTTTTTTAAGAATTGAGTTTGCACAAGTATCTTAATCTATCTATCTATGTATCTATCTAGAGATACACGTCGATTCGTACAAAAAAATCACATACCTGATACTTACCTTATAATTTTAAGACACTTCTTCAAAGGTGTAACTCTAATAAATATAAACTAAAAAAATACTATGCAGGTAATGTAGTTAGTTACAACAGTTTTTACTGTCTTATTAAAATTGGGTCTAATCTAAACATTATGTTGTTATAAAATCACCGGTTCAGTTGGCCCCGCCATCGTCATCCGTCACTTCGTACCTACCACAGCACAGACCACTAATAGAAGATCAATAAATCACCTATTGCTACTGCGCAGGTTTAGGGCGTTATATTTTTACTTGACACTGTGCTTAATCTTCGGTCAAATTGGCTTCGGGCGAATTCCAGTGGGATAATGTACGCGAATGGTCCTATATAGGTCTACACTACCTGCGCCAATTTGAACACAGCCCATAAGTACCTACTCGTAGGTCTACAAGTTCGTTAAAGCTATCGGCAGAAACGAATTGCTTTTCAAATCCCGCGCGGAATTCTCCTGTTTCATAGTAGGTACCTAGTTTTTACCTAGGTACCTATCTATTTTTAGTTTTAATGCTAAATAATAGTACGGACAACGTTTAAAGTGCACTAGACAGGTCTGCCCGCGAATTTCAAATTTAATTTGGTATTTCGCAATTTGTAAACTAATACGACAAAGTAGGCTTATGGCTATCTAATGGCGCCAATTGTAGTATTTTCTTCAAAATCTTTACTTGAAACTGTCCAGTTTAAGAAATTAGTCAGAGATCGACTAAGTGAGTAACTAACGTCAAACTCATTATTTACTCATTATTATTAATTATACAGGAGAAAATAGCCGGCAGAAGACCACCTGGCCGAAGAAGAACATCGTGGCTCAAGAATTTACGCCAATGGTACGAGAAGAGTATCCGATCTCTTTTCCACGCAGTAGCGTCCAAGGTGCAGATTGTCCTAATGAATGCCAACCTTCGGTAGGAGACGGCACTTCAAGAAGAAGAAGATTGGGAAACGTCATCGCTTAGCACGGTCAATTAAATAATTACCACGAGAAACCGTCCTTTACGGTTATCATTGACACCGCACCTTATCTTCCTTTGTAAGTCGACCAAGGGCAGCGATAGTTATAGTTAGGTAGGTACATAATATACCTAACCACATTCGTCCTGTGTTGTAACGGTCATACTAAACCAAGATGTTTAACTTTTAGTTTGTGACAGATGGGATATATTGACAATAATAAATAATTTATAATAAATTAAAAAAGAGGTCCATGGGCCATTTAGAACCCACTAGCTATCCTTTAGCTTTTAGGTACTCATTTGATTGAGAAAAATATAATTCAATGTTTAGTCTGCGCGTGAATATTCCAAAAAATAATAAATCTGACCAGCATTTTTTTATACTTACTTAAACATATTATTTTACCACACATAAAAGTAATTTAGTTTAATTAAAAGTCGTTTAGTTTGTTAAATTCAGCAATAATTTTGTAATGTAACTTGATAATGTTGAATGTTGATCTATATGTCTATCTAACAAGAGATCTTTAACCGACTTCAAAAAAGGAGGAGGTTCTCAATTCGTCGGAATCTTTTTTTTTTTTTTGTATAAAAAAACTTCCAATAGCTGCTCTATATTGTAAGTAAATCTCACTGTTCCCTAACAAAACGATACATCCCGCACGTCTGTACCTACCTAATAAACTTGTTTTGTTATTCGATTCCAAATTTAAAAGTTATCAACGAGGTCATTGGCTTCAAGTGGGGCGATCCGACACATTTTCATTTGTTTCTGGGCTCGTTACGATAAACAATGTCAATTTATATCGATATATTGTTCCGTAGGAATCACTAATTAGTTTCTGTCTGAAAGTTACAGGAAAGTTACTGCGCTGACGGTATGGTTATAATCATACTATGCACAAAATTATAAACTAATTAGCTGATGCCTGCGACTTCGTTCGCGTGGATTTAGGTTTTAAGTCCCATGGGAACTGTTTGATTTCCGGGATCACCTCGATCCGTTGCTCCATTGCGTCGTGGTTGAAGGACAAACCAACAAATCACTAACAAACAAACACACTTTCGCATTATAATATGGGTAGTGAGATAGTGATTAGTTGACACGCCCCGGCTTCGCGCGAGAAGCCTACCTATTCCATAGACAAATACTTAGGTAGTCCGAGTCCACCACACTGGCCAAATGCATATTGGCAGACTTCATTACCTTTGAGAACACTATGAAGTACGCTCAGGCATGCAGGTTTCCTTCACCGTTAAAGCAAGTGATATATAATTGCTGAGAAACACACAGATGATTTTAATAAAATATGAATGTGTTATAATTATTAGAAACCTTCCTTATCAAAATAATGTTTTGTGTAGAACTGGGTTTTTTCTATATCAAAGGAGCTACTAACCTCAAGATCAAAATAACCGCTCGGAGCTACTGTCTGATAAGTTTTGAAATCTAATAGCTTGTCCGAATATTTTAAGAAGTTAGTCAAACTTACTAAATCTAGGTTTTAAGATTTATTACTACGCTCATTTATTCGTTTGCCTGATTAAACTGGGTCAGGCAATATTAATATCTAAAGATTTTTACTACTTATTTATAATTTAGTCCATTGTGCTCCATCGTCAGCGGTGGGATGGAACTTCGTGAGGTTTTTAGTCGGTAGGAGTCCGACATATCACATAACCACTGTGCTCCCCCGTGGCGGGTGGTATCCATGAGGGATTTTTGACGGATTTTCCTCACGAAAAAAGATTCCGACGAATTGAGAACGTCCTTCTTTTTTGAAGTCGGTTAAAAAGGTAGGGTGGTGCCACCAAGTGATTTAGCGTTCCGATACGATACTGCGTTTTTAGTTAGTTTCTAAACTAACCAGGGAGGTAGGTTTTATTTATGAAACTCTCATACCCCCTATAAATATATACCCCTTCCAAGTGAACCCTCTTCCATCTTAGACTGCGTCCTTACTTTCCAGCAGGTGAGATCGCAGTATAGGGCTCACTTGTATCGGATTAAAAAAAAACACTAACAAAAAAAAGACTGCATTAAAAAATCTACTTCCCGATGACGTTACACTACTGCTGTACCATCCATTATTTATAAATCGAACTATAAGTGAGCCTTTTTACGACAAGAACGAATGTAATTAATTGTGCACGCCCAAGATTCCTCGAGCAATTTCACATTACCGATTTCATTAAAAAACTTCGATACAATGTTAATACAATTAAAGGCTGTCAATTAATTAGTTGATCATGAAGATCAATTATTTATTTATATGGCCGCCCAAGATGGCAGCATTATTATGTTTCAAAGAATTTAAAGCGCATACTTATAGGAAAAATGCTCACCGATGTTTGCTTCCTAACATAAGGACCCTATACACGTTGGACCAATACTTCAATTACTAAGAAGCTGGCTAACCAGGTAAAGTCACTTCTGGAATGCCCTCACAACCAAATTTAGAAAAGCTGAGGACCGAAAATAGTTTAAAGCAATAAGTTAACAATGCTAGAAAGGCTCTACAATGCGGATACGACCTTCAGTCCGACCGAGAAGGATCTCAAAGAGAGAGAATTCATGTCCACCATCATGCGATGGAAGTTCGCTTTATTGGGACATTTACAGAAAGGAGCCCAATTCTGATTCTCAAAATAATAGAATAGTGTTGGAAAGTAAAATTGAAGTCAAAAAGGCTCCAGTTCGCCAAAGACGCAACATTGCTTAATTAGCCAAACTTAAAAGAGGCGGCTTACTTTCCGGATGATGATCGCAAAATTTGGTTTCGAAGAAGGCAAGCGATGATGAAGAAGGATACGGAAAGAGGAGAAGACGTGGTTGTATAGGCTGAAACTGCTGGTCCAACGTGTATAAGGGCCATAAAATTATGCCTTGCAGTTGTATTTGAACACCAAGCAGTCTCCGCTTTGAATGTATGTTGATGTCCACCCTTAAACAGCTTAATGTGTCAAATTAAAGCATACCTGTTGAATTTTACCCAGAAACAATTTTTTATTGCTACGATTATTTTGCATTTGCTCTTCTTATTTTGGCTTTACTTTATGATCTTTAAACTTTTAGCGTGCAAGTGATATCTGCCTATAGCCAGGCCACTGCATTTAATTAGTAAGGCATGACAGCTGCATGTGTGTGTGTCTGTATGTGTCTTTTAGTCATTCCCCATATTATACCTAAATGCGAAAGTGTATTTGTTTGTTGGTTTATTGGTTTGTCCTTCAATCACGTCGCAACGGAGCGATGATTTGACGTGTTTTTTTTGCAAAGGTATAGCTAAAGGCCTGGGGAGTGACAAAGGCTACTTTTTATCCCGAAAAATCAAAGATTTCCCACGGATTTTTAATCCCTCACACCACGCGGTCGAAGTCGTGGTCATCAGCTAGTGTTCATAGTAAATGAGGTACGTACCTATGTATGAGGCTAAGGGCATCTTGGTTAATTTGTGTAAGAGTCGAGCCGCTCTAGCTTCTATAAAGCCTAAGAATGAATCTCAATCATTATCATCATCATCAACCGATAGACGCCCACTGCTGGACATAGGTTTTTATAGGCATTTCAACACACAGTTCTTGCGACGCCTAAATTCAGCGATTCCCTGTGACTCGCTTGATTTCGCCTGTCCACTTACAGCGAATGGTGTGTTTTCCGGTGCAAGGTCGCTATTCTAGCACCTTAAAAAACCCTTAACGTCTATCAGTTTTTGAACTTTGTGGTCTACCAATTGCCCCTTCAGCTACGCAACCCCTTGTACTATGTCGGTCACTCGAGTTGTCCTCCAAATCTTCTTATTCCTGATTTGATCACTATGAGGAACTCAAATAGGAATAGTTCTATCCATCGCCCACTGAGTGACTATGAGCTTTCTTATAAAGCCCATATTGAGCGGCCATGTCTCGGATTTATATCCCATCACTGGCAATAGGCAATGTTCGAAGACTTGTCGTCAAGTACAGGAATTTTGGATGACAAGATGTCTCGAAGCTTCCCGAACGCTATCCAGCCGAGTTATTACAATAGATATAATCGCAATGTGTAAATAGTTATTTGTGCGTAGTTAAACTTACTTAATTTAGAAATGCCTACGTACCTACCTAATAAAATGATTAATTAAACTATGAAGTAAAATAATCCGATAAAATCTGACCGATTTTACCGAATGTATTACAAATCCTTTCAAAAATTATATAAGTGGATACTATATCTTGCATCGTTACGTGTATCTTCCCGTATGGCGTTACGCGAATTAAAATACTGCGAGCTCACTTAACCAAAGATACTGGGTATAGAGAATTTTCAACTTTATCCTTTTGTCATAAGTTTCAAAATAGATTTAGCAAGTTTACACATGGATGCTGTTGCCGCTCCTAATTATTGGCATTGAGCTGTACCGTGTTCGCATGTACACGTAGTTACTCCTTAGCGCTTGAAATAAATTTACGATTATTTTAGATGATGGCCCAACGCGTCGTTCAAGGAAGGATAGAACTCGGTGATGTCCGAATATTTTGTGTCACAGATGTGGCAAGGTATTCAGTCAAAATTATAGTAATAAATAGATGCAAAATATAAATAATTTTTCCGAATATTTTGCATGGGTAGATGTGACGAGTATCCATTCAGTCAAAATACAAAAACATGGTGTCAAAGATAAATATATTTTTTTGGCTAAAATCACAGACTCTTGAACACTAACTCCTACCACCATCGCGAACTATTCGTAAAACAGATTTTTAGTACGTGTTCAAACGTAAAAAGCGGCTGTAATCTTAACTATCTTAAAAAACTGGACAACTGAAATTTGTTCTTAAAATATACTGCTTTTCACTACACGAAGTTATATATATGTTCTCCATCCATCTATCTCCTTGTCAAATATTGTGTACTTTGTTTAGATTTAACGTAAAGTCATATAATATAAAAATGGATTCCTGAGTTTAAATTTGCCATATCCATGAAAACTAAAGATTATGATAAAATTTTCTCGCGTTAGATTTACGACATGGCTGACATTTCGTAGTCGACGGCGCCGGATGCACAAACGACGGTATTAATAGGCTTATTAATATGCCATAGTGTGCAAATCCAGTCTATGTCGTCTCAACAGATTAACGTCCACTGTTGGACATAGATCTATTTTAATTGTTATATCGTATGCCCACCGAACGGGGGCTACAGTATCATCAATGCCTAGCACCTGTAAGTAAAACGCAGTAAGTATCTCGGACGCTGTCTTCACCTTACGGGTGACGCGAGGTCACAATTCCAAGTAACCCCAACCACAGAAATCCTAAAGTCCTAAATACTAAAGTCTTCCTAAATCTGTGACCCTAACCATTGAATATAAATAATGGTTCTCCTCCACCACTATTCTATATCCCCGATTTTTAACATCACCCGGATGAACTTACGCCATGGTCACTAGGGGCGTACGGAGTCCTTGATTACTTCATCCAACCCATTCGTCCCAAATCCGTGGTCCACCCTAAGGCACTGTCCGAACCCCGCAGGAATAAACGCCACGTTGCCTTGGATTTCTTCCCGAGCCTCGCAGGAGTGAGCGCCACATTGCCCTCGATTTCTCCAATTATTTCTTCAAGACTAGGGCTTACCCCCACCCAGAGATTAGTTATTACAAGAACTCGTACCTACTTATTTTTGCCCCCACCCCAGGTCCTCAGCCTTCCTCATCCAGTCACTTCCCGCCAGCCACTTTATTTCTTCGTCTATGATTTCTCATTCTACTTATTTCAAACAAAAATTTGAGTAAAACTATTTTTTTTTGGAATGAAACAACAACAGCTGACGACTTCACGTACTTAATCTAAATTATTATTAAAACCATAAATTAACCGTTTTTTTCTCATCCTAATCCTAATAATATTAGAAATGTGATAGTTTGAATGATTGTTACTTTATCACGCCACAAAGTGAACTCGGAATCGAGATTTGATTATTGGCTGAAAGGAATAGAGATAGCTTGTACAATGAGCTACTTTTTAGGGTTCCGTACCTCAAAAGGAATAACGGAACCCTTATAGGATCATTTCGTTGTCTGTCTGTCTGTCTGTCCGTCGCGTCTGTCAAGAAACCTATAGGGTACTTACCGTTGACCTAGAATCATGAAATTTGGCAGGTAGGTAGGTCTTATAGCACAAGTACAGGAATAAATCTGAAAACCCCGAATTTGTGGTTACATCATTAAAAAAAAATGTGTTTTAATTTCCAAAGTAAGATAACTAACCAAGTGGGGTATCATATGAAAGGGTTTTACCTGTACATTCTAAAAAAATTTTTTATTTATTTTTATGTATAATAGTTTTTGATTTATCGTGCAAAATGTTGGAAAAAATATCCGAGTACGGATCCCTCAGTGTGCGAGTCTGACTCGCACTTGGTAGGTTTTTAAAAACCTTATATCTATGCGGAAGAAGTCGCGGGCATCATCTAGTCTGCAGTAATTTAATAAAGCTGCAATGTTGGTGGGTGCTTATTGCAAAGCTTTCCACAATGGAAATTTTGTAAGTGACTCACGGCCACGCAACCAAACTTGTGACATACTAAACTGACCGAGCTTGAAGTACGTAGATTGTTTACGAAACCCTAATAGTACATACGAAACTATATTAGACTAATTTTAGAATCACGTAAACAGTATCTGCTTAATTATATTTATCATTCAAATTAATTACGAAAAATATGTAGGTATCTATAGAATATTCAAGGTCCCCTAACTTCTGAGTATTCTGAAAGTACTACAGGTGTACGAGATGATCCTCTGGGGGTAAGATGATCCTTTTCAATTGCGGTGCAACCATGAACGCTATCAACTTGTTTAGTAACAAGAGTAAATTAAAAATTTATAACACCCCCGACAAGTGAAGATTACAGTAACTAGAAAAGAGCTGATAACTTTCAAACGGCTGAACCGATTTTCTTGGATTATAGCTAAGAACATTCTCGATCAAGCCACCTTTCAAACAAAAAAAAAACTAGATTAAAATCGGTTCATTAGTTTAGGAGCTACTATGCCACAGACAGATACACAGATACACACGTCAAACTTATAACACCCCTCTTTTTGGGTAGAGGGTTAAAAAGTAGGTCCCAATACGCCCTGCTTCCTCTGCAGCAGTTGTAATGTTAGTGTTATTGATTTTAAGCTGGTAATTTTTCATGATTGTAGTTGACTGTTGTAATACTTGACTGTTGTATTTGCGGCCTCCAGCATATTATAATGCTCAATATAGTTTATTGATTGTAAAGATAAAGTAAAGACAAAGGTTTTACGTTATTTTATCGAATCAAAAATTAGAAAGTTATTGGGGCAAGATGATTTCTATGTTGATATACCTATACAAGATCATTACAAGGATCATCTTATCTTATAAAATTATATTAAAGTTAAATTTGACCTCTTTGAAACATTATCATTTACTTAATTAATAATAATTTATTATTAAATTTACTTACTTAAACTTATATTTATCTTTTAGTATTCAAGATACTTACCTATTTAGTAAGATTTATAAGGTAAAGTAAAGGCAAGCTTACGAAAATAGTTTTACGGGGTGAGTCATAACTTTATTAAAGCTCTGTATATTAGTCGTATCTAGTAATACATTATATTATAACTATATTGTAAGCTTTATGGATCTCGGTAGACAAGGAGTATACATTAGCCATATTAATGTTTAGTTTGACCTATAACAACTTGCGACTAAACGATTGTTCACATTGACCTCTTATTCTATTTATTACCTATCTATAGACAGCCTATAATCTTTTAGATTACATAATATAATTCTAATCTTTTAGTGTATAGCTTGCCCGTAACTTTAAAATATAATATTATAAGTTAGTTAATATATTATACATCGATTAAGGGACATGAGATGGGTCTGATCGCGAAATTCAAATTTAATTTGGTTTTTCGCAATTTGGTAACTAATACGACAACGTAGGCTTGTGGCATTTTAATTACGCCAATGGCAGTATCGTCCTCACAGGTTAATATAAAAATCTTTACTTTAAAGGGTCCAGTTTAAGAAATTAGCTCAAGTATCGTCTAATTTGTGAGTTATAGTCGATACTAGAGCTAATTTCTAATTTCGGAGATTAGCCGGTACAAACAGACAGAAGATTTTTTTTATGTACCGTATATACTTTCAGATGTAGGTATTTAGTAAAAAGCTGTTTCGACATTACAGACCGACACTCTGATTTTATTTATTTATATAGATATAATAATTCGTGTGTTTACATAAACAGTGAGAGAGTGCTGTGTGTTTTCACTGTTGCCGTTTTAACGCGATCTAATTCGAAAGCGATACGCCTTTCACCTTCCGACCGGCGCGGGCGTGCATTACGCTCCCAGCCACAGAATTCTAAATAAGGTAATAGAAATGGTATTTGCTGTCCTTAATACCGGACAGGCGTGCCCCAATTTTTAATATGAACTTGATGAAAAGTCAAGTCAAACCCAAAAAATCCAATGTACTGCATTCACGAGTATATTAATATTAATATTATGGGAAGTAAGTAAACTCATATTAAAAAAATGCAATGGAGTAATAGATCGACGTGATTGTTTGTATGAATATAGTAGAAGTCCTGGAGAGTGACATAGGCTACTTTTTACTCGGAGAATCAAAGAGTTCCCAAATATCAAGGGAAATTCAAACCTTAATCCGCGTGGACGAAGACGTGGGCATTTGTTAGAAAAATATCAGTTACAAAAAAAACTACATTTAAAGCAACGTTAGTTAAACTGTACTTGATGCAAGACTTAATTGCAAGCAATTACGTCTACTTTTTTACATGTTTTTATTTACTTGCATTCTTATCGGTCGGTTTGTTTGTTTAACAATAAAGCGCACTATCTTTCAGCACGGTGCGACGGTAAGCTAACCCTCTTTGACAACTTCTATAGCTGTTTTGAATTCTGTGCTCTCAACCGGTGACGACTTTTGTACTAATAGCGGGTGTAATTATGATTGTCCGAGTTATATCCGGTGCGGTAGTGGATCTATAGAATTTTGCTTCTGTAATAATGTTGAGCAGTTTCGTTTTCACATTGTATTCACTGGTACAGTAAAAATTAATATAATTCACATTGTAGTAGAATTATTCGTTGACAATAAGATACTGAAAACACCATGGAAATATAGATGGATTTTCAACTTATGGCAGTTTTAATTAAACCATTCCTGACTTTCATATTTTCATTATTTTATTTTTGTTTCAAAATTTTCATATTATTACAGATTTTCGTTCGCCATCGACTGAGTTGTCGGGCGACTAGTCGACCCTGCAAAATGAGTCTGAAGACTACATCGCCACGGTCGCAATAAAGCTAATTTTTTCATCGAATAAAAAAATGCGCACCTAAACTCTAAAGTTTTGGAAAATATAATGTAATTAGTATTTACCTATACTTAAACTGTTGCGTTTTGTAATTATTGTTCTAATGCTGTAGTTTGTTCTAGATTCTATTTATAAACTAACGTGGTGGATATCATTGACCTATTTACCAAGCCCTGTTTGTGCATGTCTTTATTTATTTGTTTGTTGCATTCATAATTCCTTTTCATCATAATTTAATTGGTTGTGTTTGTAAATTTAAAAAACGGTGTTTTTAACTCCCTGGATACAACTATCCATGTATCCATCAGTCTGGTTGCATTCATTGCTAGACACTGCAGTCCTTCCTGAGAGCGCGCCACCATACCTACCTTCATGGTTTTCTGCCTTCTACATCCACTCACATTTCGCGTCTTTCTAAGTCAAGAGGGCTGGGCTTGGGGTCTGGAGAACCTCCCACGCTGTGATTTTCGGTACGCGGTCTCCGTTTGAGAGTCAAAAATGCATCTGTGATTTGACCCAGTGGCCATCGGTTCTACGACAGACATGGCATGCCTAGTGTCTAATCTTGTACCATACATTGTTACCAGAAGAAAGTTTGCATAAATATGCAAACTTTACATACCATACATAAAACGTAGATATACTGATACTGCAAAGAGACGAAGAATCAGTAGTTTCGGCTCCGTTAAAGATAACTAAGTTTCTATAATTTATGGTGCGATAAAGTCGGCCCTTGGAATCAAATGAGGTGTGATAGAATAAGGAGTAAAGCATCAACTTACACAGTGAAAGTACACTTTCTTACCATCTTGCTTCTACTACAAGCCGTGACAGATAACCTTTTTCTAGAAGTGACATCCACCATTTAATTTTGGATTAGGTATGTAATACTGATACAAGATGTTATTTTTATTATCACACTATCACACTAATCACACTAATATTATAAAGGCGAAAGTTTGTGTGTATGTGTGTGTATGTTTGTTACTCTTTCACGCAAAAACTACGGAACGGATTTGGCTAAAATTTGAAATGGAGATAGATAATATCCTGGATTAGCACAAAAGCTACTTTTTATCCTGGAAAATCAAAGAGTTCCCACGGGAAAACTAGAAACCTAAAAAAACCTAAATCCACGCGGACGAAGTCGCAGGAATCAGCTAGTTTTAAACATAAATAAGAATATTATCTTTTAATAATTATACATATAGCTTATACTAAACTAGCTGATACCCCCGGCCTCATCCGCGTGGATTTAGATTTGTAAAATCCCCTGGGAACTTTTTCATTTTCCGGGATAAAAAGTTGCCTTTATCACTCTCCAGGTCTTCAACCATGTATTGTGTATACCCATGCACAAATCGTCTCGACCCGTTGCTCTGTTAGAATGTGATTGAAGAGCAATTAAAACAACCGAAAACATACGTTCGCATTTATATGGGTAGCAATTTCATCAGTAACAATTAATTAAGTAATTGAAGCTTAAAAAAAATTGTAAAATGGTAGGCAATAGCTTTGTACTGTACCTATCGTATGTTGAGAAATTAATGTTTCAATAACTCTTCAATTATGCCATTCGCTACAAAGTGACGAATGAAAGCACTATTTAAATATTTAAACCAATATTTTGATCACAATTTAACGTGCATTTACATTTAAATAAGCGTTTTTTTACCAAGGTTTAAGATAATACCTAGTGAGCACTCAATTTTTATCGTAATAACATTTTCCCGCGATTTTGTCCGCGCGTGTATTCAGGTTATTTAAATTGGCTTCAAACAATGTGAAGGTTTTCTCTATAACAATATTGGTTATATTTTGAAGATCACCGTTTTAAATATCTCCAAATTCTTTCTTAATGATTGACGTTAACATGTCAATCAGTTAGTTTCTCCTAATATATATAACACTAGCGACCCGCCCCGGCTTCGCACGGGTGGACATTTATTTTTTCTATTTTCCGGGATAAAATATAGCCTATACGGATTCGGAAGAATCCCTCTAAGTAATGGTAAAAGAAATTTTGAAATCGGTCCAGTAGTTTTTGAGCCTATTCAATACAAACATACAAAAATACAAAGGTTTACTCTTTATAATATTAGTATAGAAATGTATTAAAAACAGTAAGTACATGTATAATATATTTAACGAAGATATAGATTGTTTCAGATACTTGACTGATGCCTAATTGGTATAACGAGGGGGCATTTCTAGCGCACAGTACGGATCTATGTACACAGTATAATTGAGCAAAACTCGTGTGACGGTTTTCCCTACAACAGTGTAGGTTAATGTATTGTCGCTTTCTTTACTCTCGGGCTTCGGCCGTCGCATCACTAATTGTTTGATTGTTAACCTACTAATTTAAATCGGCTATAAGTTTAGAAAACGTTTACTGCCGGAGTAACTGGCCCAGAAGATACAATTGAGCAGTGACGAGAATTACAATCTTTTTGTAGTTTCACTACTACAATCTAATTGTTCCTTGGAATTGATGTTAAATTATGGATGGCCTTTCAAAATTGCGATATTCAGATGACCTAAGATATCAGCCATCACGTGTGGTGCTGAAACGTGGACACTGATAAACGTTCTCGTCCCTAAATTCAGAGTTGCTCGGCGAGCTATGAAGGAGCAATATTACGAGTTTCCCTGAGGGATAAAATCCGAAATGAGAAACCACTGGAGAACCAAGATCACTGACATAGCCCCAATCATTAGCAGTGGGCATGGCATGCCTGTCGTAGAGGTGACGGCTGTTGCAGCCTTTAGTCCTAGAGTGGAGACCGCGTATAAGCAAGCGTAGTGTGGGACGCCCTCCAGCACGATGGACCGACGATATAAAGAGGCTGGCGGTAAGTGACTGGATAAGGAAGGCTGAGGATAGGGTCTGGTGGCGCTCATTAGAGAAGGCCTTTGTGCAACAGTGGACATCCACAGGCTGATGATGATGGTGATGAAAAACTAGACAGACAGTGCATTTTGACTTCAACTCGACTGCGGAATCGCAGTTAGGGTGCAGTAGATGTAACTGCCGACCTGCGCAGCCTGTCTGTTTATAGCATCGATGGTTTATAGCGATATTAAAGCTTCCTCCGAATAAAATTTACAGTTACAGTTTTGTTTTAGGTTTAGGCTATAAACAGCTTGTATACTGTATAGTTTCGGGAACTTATTCGACCACCGCACTGTTGTCGATTGTAACTTGCCACGACCGGAGAAATTATTGAATTAAAAGTTGCAAACGTTCCCGGCCAGAGCTCGCCTACTTGCATTACAGAAGTCAACAGAAAACACGGAAATTAAATTCTTTTTTCCGTATAAAATAATTAAGAGGACACTTTTCTAAAAAAAGTATTTATTTGTGTGGACAATTTGAACGCCCATACACTGATTGATTTTGTAAAGGCGAACTGATATAGCACCTTTTATTAAATTAACGTAAAAGGATGGTTCAGTGAATTCGGGGAATAAATTAGTGTAATGAAGGTCTCGCGGTCGATTGAAGTCCAACAATTATTGGCATGACTTCAAGTACGCACTGTACTGAATATTTACCTTTATGACGAGATTTGGTGTCACGACATTTGAGCGGACAAACAAAATGACGGAGCCGTAAAAAAGAGTCAAATCAAGGTCAAAACCCTTTTTCGGGATTTGTCACACATTGCCCCTGCCGCTGACCTGCCAAGGACTTTTTAGCTCATTTTTCAGGTTGTGGAGGCGTCAGGGTAATATACCCTAAAATTGGACCTTCGAGTCGGGCGTTTTTGTAGATTTGATGTACCTACTTAAGTATTTACTGTGCAAAAGGTCATATCATGTGGGTCGCTGCGCTTGAATGATGTTCCCTATAATTGCATAGTACTGTACGAGCAGGACTTTTAATCAGTCGCAGCGTCACTGTCGCGGGCCGCGGCGTCACTGACGCCACAGACAGAGCGCTTGACTTAGCTACAAGTAAAAGATGTGTGGCACAACCTATGAATGTTTTTCTTTCTTGCTTATTTTTGCATCAAAGTCATGATGACGATATCACTACAGTTCGATACTGACTTGAACGATACTCGTATTTTTACGTTACAACAGATGCGCCTCAGATTTTCAATTACTCAAAATTGCGGCTTTTGCGTCTTTTGCGCCTCCCGGGTTTTTATCCGTGAGCGATCTCCTTTTTATCACTTTGGCTCTTGTTTACGAGATGCATCTTTATTTAAACGGGCAGCGAAAAATTTTGTATCCACATTTATAATTAGATGATACGATCTTTGGCAGACATTTCATTCAGAATCATTACGTATTTGCTGGGTGATCGCTGTCTCACCTCAAAAGTTTGTAAGTACCTATTGGATTAAAATAAAAAGTCGTAGGTGTAACCGTAGCTAAGTACCTACCTATTGATCCCGAGCATTGAGTAAGACCATCGAGCAACAGACCTCATAGGTACAGCGGGGGTCAAAATTTACATTTTGTGAAGAAAGTTGTATTTATTATTATTATTGTACTTGTGTTTTCTAGCAAATAAATTGATTTATTTATTTATTTCTAGATATGCCCGTAACTTCGTGCGAGCGAATATAGGTTATTTCAAAATCCCGTAGAAACTCTTTTATTTGCCGTGATAAAAAGTATACCGTCTGTCTCTAGGATGCTACCTATCTCTGTACCAAATAAACGATGGAGAAACCAGCGTAACCGACATAGCTCAATGGGTTGCGATAAACAGAGTTTGCTTGGAGTCACTCAACGTGATCAAATCAGAAACGAGGAGATCCGTAGGATAGAGAAAACGAAATTATTTTTTTGCGAAAACATCGTAAGGAAATCTGCATGCCTGAGAGTTCTCTATAATTTTCTCAAAGGCGTGTGAAGTCTGGCAATTCGCACTTGCCCAGCGTGGTAGACTATGCCTAAACCGTTCTCATTCAGTGATCAAACTCGTGCTCAGTTACTAGTGAGCCAGCTATGAATTGATGATGATAATGATGAAGAAATAAACAGGCAAACAAAAATATTTCATAGTAGAGAAATTAACAGTGTTTAGGGTTCATTCACCGGGTTTATAGGTAAATGGAGCAGGAAATCTGGAGGATTATGGGAATCGATGGGCAAGGAGGTTGCGCGCCGTGGGCCCGAGCAAACAAGTCGCACGTAATAAGGCCGCGGACGAGGCCTCCCGGCGCCACCGCCCGGCCGGCCGGGTGACACGCCCCGCCGCACTTGCTTATGCCGACGCGTCTGTCTACGTCTTTATAAACCTACTAGCTGACGCCCGCGACTTCGTCCACGTGAATTTAGGTTTTAAAAATCCCTTGGGAACTCATTCATTTTCCGCGATGAAAAGTTGCCTATGTCAGTTTCCGGGATGCAAGCTACCTCTGTACCAAATTTCATAAAAATCAGTTAAACGGATGGACCTTTAAGAATCCCGTGGGAACTCTTTGATTTTTCGGGATAAAAAGTAGCCTATGTCCTTCACCGGGATGTAAGCTACTGTACAAAATTTCATCAAAATCGGTTAAAATGTTGGGCCGTGAAAAGCTAGCAGACAAACAGACAGACACACTTTCGCATCACACTAATATTAAATAAATAAATAAATAAATATACTTTTATTCGGGACTATAAAGTTAGGCGCAAACACAGTAAATATAATGAAAACAGATAAAACATAAAAACTAATAAATTAAACTTAAAAACCTAAATATTTATCTAAAACATAACTTACTGAGCTTTCCATGCATTTCGGCCGAGACGACCACCGCTATTTCGTAGTTCTAATAAATAATAAACTTGTACTGCAAAGGCACGGTGATCCTCTGAGCCGAATTGCATGGAATTTCAATGAATCTTATATCTACTTATATTAAATCTAAAAATAAACAATTATAAAATCTAAATAATAGTAAAAAACAGAATGCGTGTCTGTGGCGCCAAACTGTCCCAAAAAGGGAATCGCCTCAGCATAATGCTGTAGTAGTGTACGTGGATACACTACCTCAGCGCTGTTTTTCAGGCAACCCCTGAAAAAAATCAGCTCGACGTCCCGGATCAGTCTAGATATTATTCTGTTTGACCTGTGCGATTGACCTCCCTATGCAAAATTGACTAAGTCCGCAGATAGCCGTAAAATTTACTTCTTTATAATCTCTATCTCCAACTAATTTGTAGATCCAAAGTCTAAGAAACTCCCTGCGCTATTTTTCAGGCTACTTTCCAGAATACCGGATTGATGATAAAAAAGTAAACTCAAGTAAGTGCTTCCAAGCTCTTTTGCTTTTCTAATAGTATCTTTTTAAGCTTAGACTTGAAAGCAAATACTGACTTGAGGTTCTGCACTGGCGGTGGGATAATGTTCCAGATCCTGGAGAAAGCAAGCCTGAAACTCCCTCGAAATGCGGCGGTCCTGTGCCTTGGCACGGCTATTTGACACGCCGAATTTCTTGGCGCATACCTACTGTGCTGCCTTGCCCACTTAATCTTCGTGAAAAGATATTCTGGTTTACCAGTGGAAATAACCCCAAACAACAAAGTAGCCAAGTGCAGATTTCTTCTAGCTGACATATTTAATAGGTTTGCTTTGTTGAGATAGGGACTGATATGAGAACGAGGAGCAATGGAAAAGCAGAATCGAGCGCATGCATTTTGGACTCTCTGTACTAACTTCTTGGTAATCTTCTAATATTATAAAGCAGAAAGTTTGTATGTGTGTGTGTGTGTGTGTGTGTGTGTGTGTGTATGTTTGTTACTCCTTCACGCAAAAACTACTGGACGGATTGGGCTGAAATTTAGAATGGAGATAGATTATTCCCTGGATTAGCACATAGGCTACTTTTATCCCAAAAAATCCCACGGGAATTTTAAAAACCTACATCCACGCGAACGAAGTCGCGGGTATCAGCTAGTTTATAATATTAGTACGGAGTATGGATATTCGATTGGTCGTCATCATCATCGTCAAGGCTGTAACGAGGAATTGATTTTCCGGGGAAGTTTATTAGGGCCAAACTTTTAACCGAATAATAAACTTTTGCATTGCTTTACAGGGTAGGTAAGCCTACCTAGTCAGTGGAGTTTTCTTTCAATTTGACAATAAGATAGAATATGGTACAAGATCCCATTCCCGCCAGACGTTCCTTATTTTCTGTGAAATAAAATGTGTGGGATAGAGTAATGATAATGTGTACTACCTTCATATTTGTTAGCTTGTTAACTGTATGGGTTAATTAATTTTATTGTCGTGTCCAAAGTACGATTCACCTATAAAAAAAAGACAAATCGTACTTACTTTTGACATGATATTTGACATATAAAGTTAAAATGGCGCGTGAGAATATAAAGAAAAAAAAATTATACTTTGATGAAAGATTTTTTATGTGTTTGTTACCTGTTATCCTATCTATCAAAGCCACCATGATCCAAACTTCATAATCGTTGATTGTTCCTTCCTGTATTGTGGACAATGCGCAGTTAAACTTTTAGCTTTTATAAAGTAAAAATGAAGGTCTGGCCCTCACAGACTCTCTCTTTAAAAAATACATACTTACAATAATTGTATTGCGTAACGTCGTATCAAATGGAACGGCCATCTACTTGTTAATTCAAAACTAGGCGTGACTCCATTGTTATTCAGAATGTATTGCAAAATTGCAACAGTTTGCAAATGATATCTTCGCGTAATCGTCATTTTTCGGGTAATGACCCGCATGAGTGGAGGAGTCCTTCCGGTGTCATGGCGTCGTCTAGCAGAATTGGATATGGCATAATATTGTATATCAAATCTTTGAAAAGAGCAACCGCTGAGTTTCTTGCTGGTTCTTCTCGGTAGGAAAGGAATTCCGAACCAGTGGTAGATGCTTTTGACGATTCAAAAGAAATTGTAAAAGTCTTTGAATAAAAATATTTTGAATTTGAATCTATCGATGTCTTTTGATTTCCTCTCAGAATGGAAAGAGTTTAGGCCATAAGCCACCACACCGGCAAGTGTGTATTTGCAGACTTCACACACTTTTAAGAATATTTATGGACAACTCTCAGGCATGCAGGTATAAGTAACTTTTTTCCGCTGGTAAAAATATAGTTGCGCATCCCGCACTAAAGCGGGTATGTGGGATTCACTGGCTATGCTACAGTATAGTTCAGCATACCCACTAAAAAACCTAGCGGTACCGTCCTCGTCAGTTAAAGGCGTCTCAGGATCCCGGGTATCGCATGCGACTGAGACCCGACGTATGCGTCCTGACGTTGAATTGGCAAAGGTTTACACCAAATTCCTAGTGCCGGAGAAGGTGAGCATAATGTCTCATTCTTCTCCCCTGTCTCCTTCCGCTGCATGGCCTCAGGCCACGGTATACAGGCATAGTATGCATAGTTTGTTTTCTCTCTCGTCTGGCTTTACACAGATTAGCCAATGTCAAGATTGTAGTTATTTATAAGTTAGGGAAACTATATAAGTATGGACTTCGTCTGTGCCGGCGCTCGCCGACACACGCGTGACGCCCCTTTAGTGCGCTTCCCAGTCAGTTACACCACCAAAAAACACCAGTAAAACACAAAAAAACGGCCACTTTTAACAAAAAAAAAAACACTCCAAAAAGGCATAGCACGCGCTCCAACAAACGCCAACACAGACGAAGTCGAGTATGCATATTATGATTGGTTGTTAATTTCTTCGCTCGCCCAAGTCGAATTGAAATCCATTAGTCGAATCCCGTCACTAGCTGTCGCCGGCGAGATCGCTTCCGCCATTGGGCACTTGCGCGCGCGACTGATACTGATAAAGAAACTGGGACGAACTGCTGCTGGCTCACTAAGACGCGTGTCTGGCTTTCTAAATTATTTCTTAATTTTTGTCCTTGTTGTGCTCTGTGCACTGAGTCTGAATGTTTGGACTTTAGATATCTTCGAATATTGGCGGCTGAGAACAAGTTTTATTAGAAGTCTGAAGAGCCTTGTTCGCCCAACGCACCCGGCCAAATTATTACTCGACGAGCGAATTATATTTAGGAGGCGACCTATTGGGTATGGAATGATACTCTGGTAACAATTCGTTTAACTTATTATAATAAGTTGGATGATTTTTTAAATTTTTAAATACCAGTTAGTATCATAGTGTGTCCGCATCTTAAGTTTATTTTGGCTAGGTGTTTATGATATAAATGGGAAACAGGTTACATTATTTCGCTACCTTTAATTAATTGTCATTCAAATAGACTTGATTTCCTTTCGTGTTTTCAATAAAATTAAATGTTTTAAAATGACCACGTAATTCTATTCTACAGTAGCAAATTGCAGATAACGAGGTCGCATGCAAGTTCTCTTTGACGACACGAGACTAATTGTTTCATGGACTGTAATAACTGAGTAACGACTTCTAATTAATAATAATTCGTTAAGACCTAAAAGTCGGCATCGTACCTATGCGGATTTCGAACAGATTTAGGATCCCACCGTATTATTTTTCCTAAGAACCTAGGGGTCTCTAGAGGTCATGACTCGTAAGAAAGAGAAGCGTGGCCTAACATATTTTTTTTGATTAGAAATAATTGCGAGCAAACGAGCAGGCGGGTCACCTGATGTTAAGTAAGTACCGCCGCCCATGAACATTTGCAGCACCAGAAGAACCGCCAATGCGTTGCCGGTCTTTCAGGAATTTGTTGGTTCACCCCTTGAATAATTCCATGTTGTAATCTAGTGGCAACACCGCTGATGGGAGTTGATTACACAGCTTGCATGTGCTTGGAAAAAGGATCTGGCACAACGGGCGGTCAAAGTGCACCAGGCACCCAGGTGGTGAGGGTGAAATCGCTTGTAGTGACGTACGGTGCGGTTGTAGAAAAGCACATATATCTATAGCTAATAAATATACTTAGCTTAGATTTAGATATAATATGTTGAAAACGCAGCAGACTCACACAAAGGTAAAAGTAAAATCCAAAAACCAAAAAAAAATAATCCAATCCAAAAAAAAATCCAAACCAATCCAAAAAAAAAAAACAAAAAAAAAAAACCCAATCCAATCTATAAATCTTCGTGTGCAGTATTATTTTACTTTAATTTTTATTATTTACCTTCAGTCTACACCAAGCTACACGTGCAGCTCGAACAGTTAGCTAGGTAGTGATCAAAATACGCGGACTGCTCGAGCAGTCAACAGCTTGAGCCATTAATAACTGAACATCACTACATTGATGATTTGTCTTTAAATAAAAAATCGATTCCATAAGCTCACATAGGTATGTTTCACCTCCATTTAGTTATTAAATCGTGTCGATAAATACGTGGAAGTACCGTGATTGATTGTGAATTATTTTCTCAAAGTCGATAAACACTCAACAATAATATGTATCAAGGATGGCAGTGTATTGTCACGTGTATGGATTGAGTCACTGCCTGTTAGCGGTAACCAGTAACCACCGAGTTATATACCATAGAGGCATAATAATATGTCGTCGAAGAAGCGTTCACGTAAAGACGTAATGGGAAAAAAAATTAACTAATTAAAAATACATAATTATCTGATTGCATCGTCCTCGTCTCGGCCAATAGACGTGCACAGCTGAACATCGTTCTTTTTGTAGAATCTTTTGCTTATTCTATGTCTATTGACGGTTATGTCCTTTTTAATCTTGTTAAAATTATAAGCGTACTGAGTAGCAGAATTAACAAAAGCAGTATTATTTACAATTTAAGTAGGTGTCAATTTCAACAATATTATAAAGTAAGTTCGTGAGAGACATCTCTCTCGCGAATTTTCATCGTCAAAGTATTCTTAAATCTGTCAGAGTTGATGCACTGATAGTGCTTGATCTGCACCTCCAATATAAAGTACCTCTCTGTCGTTAACCGTGTCAGTGCGGCCCTCGCGGAATAGAACCAAGGCTATGGATACGATCATACGAATCGCCAGCGCGAAACACCTGAAGCGAACGTCTTTGGAAAGTCAATACAGTATTTTTATCTTCCGCGCAAATAATCTCGTTAGATTACACTCGATTAAACGGCGCAGTCAAATGTATTGCGACTAAGAAGAGAGGCGCTATAATTGAAACAAGCTGACCGCTTCGACTTCGCGAAACAGAGGACGGGTAGAGATAACTCCGTCCCATTTGCTTTTTTTTTAATTGGAAAGTTGTATTACCAGATAATATATTTTATTAGATTATTTATTGCTACACTAATTCTATATTTGTTCTGATATGAACCTCTAAGGTGTGGAATGCCCTTCCGACGACGTCCGTGTTTCCGGCCGAGTATAACTTGAATACTTTCAAGGCAAGAGTGAATAGACATCTTCTAGGCAAGCGCGCTTCAACCTAGACTTAGGCTCTGTTTCTCAGGCATGATTATCGTCACAAAAAAACAAAATAAAGTGGGCTGGGTATAGAATCTTGAGTAAGAACGTATTTTGCATGTAGGTTCTCTAGAAGTAGAGCCTCATTAAGATCTTCAGTAATTCTACCCGAGCGTAGCCAGGGTGGGCCAGCTAGTAAAGAGCAAAGTTTTGGTCGTGATCAAGTGGTTTTTAAAGCGGGCGGTCGGAATGTTGCAAGGGGAGACGTAGATAAGGGAGAGGCCGATAGACATCGTCTGCAGCTATATTGCGTCTGTGGAAATTTGATTTTTAAACACTGCCACCGAGTATCATCTCTTCCACCGCACCCCCTCAAATAAAATATGTGACTCGTAATACTTTTTACCATCTATGTATAATATCATAATGACTATGTACCTACTTAGATATTTAATAAGTGTAAAAAGAAAAAACTGACTGTCTAGGGTATAAAATTACAGCTCAAATCAATGGGTCCAGTTTGAGAAAGGATTTTCAGAAATTATATTTGAGCGATGCAGAAGCGAGTCGGCTAGTGTACCTAATATTAGGTATGTAACAAGTCATTAACTTGTTCTGTTCATGAAGCAAGTGACATTTAATTGCTTAAAAAACGGTCAAGTGCGAGTTGGACTCGTACATACTGCAAGTTAATGACGGACAGCGCCATCTAGGTATTGTGTGATGTGATTTAAGTAAACTAATTTTTGGTTCATGAACACAAGTCAATGGGAAGTAGCCTGTAGGTTTTTATTTCCTTTTCTTAACAGACACGACAGACAGATAACGAAGTGGTCCTATAAAAGTTCCTTTTTCCTATTGAGGTAGGGAACTTTAAAAAGCAGATAACTCAGCAGCTTTTAAGATATTTGTAATACAAGTAGTTACCTAGGTACTTCACACTGAAAAGCGGACAGTAAAATACGCGGCTTCTAGATAGGGCGTTGGTGGCAATTTTATTATGCTTAATATGATTAGATCGTCGGTGAGATTTATCATTAATAGAGTTATGAAGCTGGTAAACAAGGTGACAAGGTCAATTGTAGCAGATTTTTTTAAATTGCTTTAAATTTTTAAATGTATTTATACGTAGAAATACAGAGGAGTCTGTGGAGCATTGGTAGAAGTATCAGCTCCGAACAAATGATACAGGTAAGGTGTTTTATTAATTATTTTATTTACGTAATTCCAGAAATTGATATTAGCAACTTTTATTTTTCATTAGCTGACGATTCCATCTGCGTGGTTTTAAGTTTTTAGAAGCACGTAGGAAATCTTCGATACGAAGTAACCAGCTGCCTATGTCACTCTTCAGGTCTTTAACTAAGGTTGTTCCCTTAGTAGTGCACTCCCATGACTTATCACACTCCTATGACTCCTGTGCACTGTGACACAATGGGGAAAAAGTCGTCATTACACCTCAGAATACATAATAGTTGATTATACTCATGCAAAAAATCACGCCGATCTGTTGCTCCGTTGCGACGTGATTGAAGGACAAACTAATCACATCACACTATCACACTAATATTATAAAGACGAAAGTTTGTGTGTATGTGTGTATGTTTGTTACTCTTTCACGCAAAAACTATTGGACGGATTTGGCTGAAATTCAGATTGGAGATAGATTATACCCTGGATTAACAGATAGGCTACTTTTGGTCCCGAAAAATTAAAGAGTTAAAAAAACCTATATCCACGCGAATGAAGTCGCGGGCATCATCTAGTAAACCACTAAACCAACAAACAAATATACTTTCACATTTATAACATGGGTAGTGATTATTTTCAATTACTTACGCAAAAGCACATGCTAGGATTTAATTCAAAGTTTTACTAATAAGATCAAATTCAGGCAGGCGAGTTAAAATAATTTAGTTTTTTCTGCAGTGTGAATGCCTCCATTATAGTAGGTACCTACTACCACTTCTTGAAGCTGCTTTTGATTTGTTTCACTCAGGCATCGCTGCTTTGACTCTCGATAAAACTTGATAAGTCTTAAACAATGATTACCGATCGATACGGCTGACTTTGTCACTCTAGTCGTGCCGTTATTATTTGAAATATGTGGGTAGAAGAAGGTATTTATAGATATTTTCGGAGTGAAACCGGGTGGCGGTCGAGGGTCCTAAGATTTATAGCCGAGCGGGAGAGTCCCATCTAACTGGACTCCTTCGGGGCGTGGTGTAAGTTATGAGAGAATTATTTTTTTGAATAAGATTTATTTTCTTTTCATTTTTCCTAGTGCCCTCAAAAAATTATTCGCGAGCCTGCTCTCTAAGGAATATTCAGTCAGTCATACTCTCAAAATTCTACTATGCAGGTTTACATGTGCGGAGCATGTAGGTATTCGCAAACAATACATAGATAAAAAATATTTACATACAATTATAACTTACCACTAAAAATTGAACACCATGCGTAAAATGACAAAATGATAGACTGATTATATTGTATCAATAATGTAAAAGCATAAGCTGTTCTCTAAACTTGAGATTTCTTATGCTTTTTTCTATTTATCATACATAGATCTTCACAAAGAAAGGATTTTCAAAAAAATCCACAAGAGGGGCGATTCAGCTAGTTAGAGATTAAAATTCGACGAGCGACGCAGTGTTGTGCCATTTTACGGCACGTGGCGCTGTGACGCCTAACAATAGCGCAGCGTGGTGAGTGGTTACTGAAATTATCAGCTGTGACATAGACGAACAAACGGACAAACTCGCTCCATAAGGGGTCCTTTTCACCATTCGGGTACAGAAACCTAAAATTTACTTTACATAATTAAACCAGGCGCGAGGCGAGAGATAGACTAGCAACAATGCCGCGTCATAGTAAACATCGTCAGACAGTACGGCGCGGCACCGTGCCGTGGTTATGTGTTTCCGACCTAGAAAGCTTGTCACTTGCACCGTATATGAATTTGGAACGACTCACACCCTTGCACGCTAAGGGCAACTCATTTCGCCGCCCGGGACTATCTACGTTTCAAGATATTTTTCTTTGTAATGCTATTGTTAAAGATATTGCTGAAACATATTCGTAAACAAGGCACATTACGTAGAAGCTGAAAATGTACTACAATAGTAATATAAAAAGCTAGGTGTGAACCTTTTTACTAACGTGCCACGTGTAATTTTATAACTGACTTTAAATATAAGGGTTCCGTTTTTTGCCATTTGGCTACGGAACCCTAAAAAGGAAGGTTCTGAATTGAACATGTTTTTTTTTTTCGCTGAATTTGGTGAAGATCTGATAAAGATCTTAAAAATATAGGAGTTACTCTAACTTTCAGTGTTACATTTTAGTAGGTAAATAATAGGTTTTCTTTCAGCCACACATACTTAGTGAATAACATAATTATATGCATATGTAGATATGAAGTATACCTAATCTGATACCTTATCATGTTTATTTTACTATTTTTGAAAGCCTACTTTGGATCCCAAGTACCCAATAAGTATCCTTATGTACACCTTTAGAAGTTTTATTAATCACTAGATGACGGCCGCGACTTCGTTCGTGGGAACCCCAAGGGAACTCTTGGATTTTTCTGGATAAGAAGTAACCTCAGTATTTCCATCTCCAAGACGCAAGCCATGCCTGTCAGTACCAAATAGATGCTGTCTGTGAAGTCGCCTTTTAAAATCGCGTGCCAACTTTTTGCTGTTCCAGGATAAAAAGTAGCCAGGATGCAAACCATTATTATTATGTATGTTGTTTTGACACAATTGGTTTAACAGATGGGCCACGGAAAGCTAGCAGACAGACAGATAGATAGACAGACAGACAGACACCTTTCATAGTATTATAAGTAAAAGTACTTATATGGATAATTATTATTATTACAAAGAGAAACAAAATACGACGTTAAATTATATTATTTATAGTAGGTAGGTAACCTTGAAAACCAGCAGACCGAAGAGTATTAAGCACATATTAAGCGTAATAAATCAAAATGGCACCTATTCGCCGACTCTTACGTCTACACATAAATGTTACTAAATCATCACTTACATCTCGAAATAAATAAAAAAACCTCTGAAACGAGTTCATTAATTAATTTGTACGCATGTTTTGATTGATGGAGTGCTACCGGCCTTACCGATTGCATGGATACTACCTACCTCAGAAATTATATCAGTATTATGCAAGTAATGATCAAGTAATACATAATCTTGTGCCGATGTTTGCCGATGGATGGTCTGCGAAATTATGTCATAATTTGATCTAATTATTTAGATCGATTACTAATTTAGGTTTTTAGAAATCCCGTGGGGACTATTTTGTTTTTCGGAATAAAAAGTAGCTTAATATCACTTTTCAGGGGTTTGACCATATACTATGTACCTCTACCTACCTATCCATGTGAAAAATCACGTCGATCCGTTGCTAAGTTACGGCGTGGTTGATGGACAAACCAATAAACCAACAAACAAACACACTTTCTCATTTATAATAGGGGTATTGATTACTATATTACCATATCAGTAAAACATCTATAAACTAAAGAGCTACAGCGAAACGGTCTGAAATTCTTCATGTCCATAACTAACCTGGCTCCCTACTGCTATGATGACGGTTCTTCTTCTATGCAAAGATGAAGAGGTCTGAAGATGATTTAACGTTATGGAAAACCAGGCCACGGGTTAAAGGACCAGGTTTTCTATGACTTGAGTCTACGTATTACTATATTTTAACTTTAATTCCATATTTTGAAATCTAGCTATGTCTACTAGCTAACTATCTAGCTATCTAGACTTGTGTTCTTTATAACAGATACATATAGTACTTGAGAGCTTTTAATTTTACCAGCCTTAAAAGTTCACCGTGACTGATACAATTCTCGAAGGTATATTCCACAATTTGAAAGTAGTAAAAAATTTTACCTGATGTTAGGTTAACGGAAAGGCCCATTGCCACGTGCGACGAGCCTGCAGCTTGTGGGACGTGAACATATTTTTTCCCGTGCCTTCGAATCATTAAATGTTGTATTTGAACAACTTATTCATTGGTTTTGACATTGATAACGTTCAATGAAAATAATTCTGTAATTGATTATGATATGATTTCTTTTACAGAAGTTCAATAAACTTAATTTAAATATAAGAAGAAAGAAAAACCATTTATTAATAGTGTAATTAATACTTATTACCAACTATCTAAAAAAAAAGCTCGTGGGACTTCTTTGACTTTCCAGGATAAAAAATAGTTTATGTCACTCACCAGGTCTTCAACGATACCCATGCAAAAAAATCACCGCGATCCGTTGCCACGTTGGTCCGTTGCGATGTGATTGAAGGACAAAGCAACAAACCAACAAATAAAGACACTTATACATTTATAAGGGTATTTGTACCTACCTAAATATGGGTATGAGTAAATAATTATTAAAATAAATATTTTGAAATAAACTCTTGAAAAATTTCGAAAGAATGAAATGTAGTTATTTCATGAACGTTATGGGAAAAGTAAAGGTTATACCGGACGACTACGAAAGTCTATACAATAAATACATATAAAATATCTCTCCAATTAAATAATTGATTGACAAAGATTAAGATATTTTGAGCAGTATAGGTACATCAGTAGTTAACTAACCGAAAGAAAATATTTGCCTCGTAGACGAAACGCTTGAACAAAAGGATGCGTGGTGGCTATAATTTAATAGGTTTAATATGAATGCTTGTGATGCGTTACGGGTGCAACATTCCGATGCTATTCCTTAATTTGTGGTCCTTTCTTTCTGCTTCGGATTTTTTGCCGGCAGTTGAGGGTGGCGGTGTGTTTTGTGAGAGTTTTTTGTTGGGACTCCGATAAAAGAAGCCCTAACGGGACATGTTGCTTTCAATTCTACGACGATGGCACAAATGATCGTAGGTATCAACGAATACTATTCCGATTTTATCTTATTTCATCCGGTAGCAAAGAATTCTAATCGTATCTAAATTTATGTTCTTCTTTATCTCAAAAATTACTGTTGGTATAAAATTGATTTGATTTTAAATTTGCATAAGTACTCCCTCTTCCTATACAAAACATTGGAAAATTGAAATAGATATGTATTTTTCATTCATATAATATTTAACGACTATGTACTTTTGAATTATCAAATGGTAGATGACCACTGATTCGGAATGCATCGAGAAGAATCAGCAAAAAACACGGCTGTTGCTATTTTCAAAGATTCGATTTACAATAACTTTATATCAAAAATAATACTAGTAGGTATGAATTTATATTTAAATAACCTACGTCCTATAATTATGAAACCGTAAAATGCTAAAATATTCCCAATGACTTCGCGAATCCAAAGATGAAATAAATAAGTACTTTAAAGATTTATCCTACCTATCCCGGAAAATGAAAGTATCCCGAGGGATGTATAACAGTGTCACAGAAAAGAGAATCGGAAGTAGGTATCTATTTTATTTCTTTGTATTATCTTCCTTCCATTGTGACGATGGCTTATCCGAGGACTGAGATGTTGAAAAATCAAAAAGACCTTTGATGTTAAATAATCACAATTGATATTTTATTTTCAGCTACGAGTAGGTACGTTCTCAAAAGGTTAAAGAAAGTACGGCCGAATTGCATCAAAGTTAACCCAAGCCGATATCTGAATAGGTAGGCGACGAACTTTGGCATGTCTTTTCCTCCGTTGTCACTAACAATTGTAGGGTACATCTGACCGTAGAGTCGAAATGTACTTTACTCTTAATAAGCATAATAAAGTGAGGAATGGGATCTGAAAGCCTACCGCATTATATCTCAAGTAAACCCCCACCATTATGTGATAAATGGAAGAAGTCGCAAGATAACTCTCGTCTCAGCAATGAAGATGGAGCGAATTTTGTACCAACTCCTTTATACTCCTTGGCGTTAGTACAGAGTCACACTGAAACGGACACGAATCCCGTCGTGATAGTAACTCCATTGAACGCCTTATCGCCCAGGGCAAAGTAGAAGGTGCCAGAGGAATGTCGCCAATGCGATGGACCGACCAAATTAAGTCTTCTGTGGGCGATCCCTTCCTTGCATGAGTGTACCAGGCTATCGGCCAGCAGAGAGAAGTGGCGAACGCTCGTAAAGCGTATAACATGTGCTTTCAAAGCTTTCCCCGAAGACTTTAGGTGTGATGAACACGATCGCTTTACCAAGAGTGTGACGACGTAGAACATGAATGAAGATTACGATTTAGAGGTAAATAAACTCTCAACAATATATCTAATTTCGAATGCACACAAAATTATCTACTGGTTTTATACATTTTGGTATCATAAAATATCTATGTACATGAGTTCCGAGTTCATTATTCTTAACTCCGACCAAAATAGCGATTGTAACTGCAACTTAATAGTTTTTAGGAAAAGCTCCATTGGCTGTGGGATATCGGTACTCTGAAAATAGCAGCGAGTTCACGAATAGACGAAGTGATTGCCCTTCTATAGTTATTTCCAGTAACTGTTTCTTCCTATTCGGGGTGTGAGGATGTTTATGGAATGTACTGTAGTCTGAGATGCTGGGGCGAAACCCTCGGTTAATAAGTAATGATAGAACACATAAGGTTAGATGAGATAGCGGTGTATCTTTGCTTTAGTACTGTTATGGTTTTAATATTATCGTTTCTTTCTTTGTGGTCGCCTGACTGAATATATTTGAATATTATGTACTAATAATATAGCTGTCAGGACGAACAAGAATGTCCGTCTAGTTTGATAATATTTGAAATATTGACGATTTGACAACTTCCGGACATTATCTAATACAATTACCTCGGTAACGGATGAAATGTAAGTTTAAGCCCTAATTCGCACGAGCGTTAAAAAAGCGTTGCGTTTAAACCCGGCGTTGCGCTGATACAGTGAACAGATACTTGGGAATGCATTTGTTCTATTTGAACGCCTTTTTAAGGGTCTTTAAAAAAGCTCTCGTGCGAATGAGGCTTCAGCAATCCTACATCTTTGAAATTGTAAGGTGGAGGGAATTTCTATTTATACTTATGTGGTTATTGGTCTTAAAAAACTGCGCAAGACAACAAAAGTTTTTGCTCAAATTATTTAAACAGAAAATAATTCTGTCGAAAAAAGTAATTTGTGAAAACAACTTAATTAGTTGTCTTGCAGTGACAATAAGTATTTAGCCGGTCGTCTCCCGCTGTTAACCGTGAACCGGTTTGATTTATTTGTTTGCAAAACTACAGCGTCCCTTGGATGTTGGAAAGTGGTAGGATGAGTGCTATTTATGGATATACATTATTTAAATGTTAATGCGTAGACAAAGTTTACTTTTTTTACTTTGTAGACTTTGTGCATTACAACGCCTGTACTTATCCTAAGCTGCAAACCTACCAATACCAACGTTTAAGATCTAGAGTAAAATTTTCTTTCGTTACAGATTGTAACGAATAGCGTACCAATATTGGATGAGTACAAATCAAACCCAACTTAAAGTTGGTATTTTTTTTCAAGGAGACTTTTGTTAGTTACGTAGGGTTCCAAACTTACTCTGGACTGAGAAGAAGCCCACTATAACCTCAGACTCGGTTATTCTGTTTACGTTATTTCCCATTCATTCATATTATTAATATATATTCATATAATTAATATATTCATATAACTAGTTAGAACAATCACCTTTACTGCATATAGCTACAATAAAGCTTTACGTACGTACCTACGGAGGTAGAGTAGGTAGGTACATACCTACCTATTAGATTAGATTTTGTAGATGGAATAACGAAATTCACGTACGAAGTTATTCTGTTTGGTAAGTAACATGAGTCTGTAAACAATGATAAAAATCTGAGATAGCATGAGTAGGAATTTAGACTTCTTGCTGAAAAATGTCTTTTTTAATTTCAGATACAAGTTAGTCCTTGACAGCAATCTCACCTGTTGGTAAGTGATGATGTAGTCTAAGATGGAAGCGGGCTAAACTGGAAGGGGTATGGCAGTTTTCATTAAACCCATGCTCCTTTGGTTTCTACACGGCATCGTACCGGAATGCTAAATCGCTTGGCGGCACGGCTTTTTTGGTAGGGTGACACTAGCCACGGCCGAAGCCTCCCACCAGACCAGACCAGAAATTTAGAAATTATGAAATTCCAAACCCCTGCCGAGGATCACACCACTGCGCCAGGGAGGCCGTCAAAATGGGAGATTGTAATATTCCAGTGTTAATTTGTGAACTTTGAAATTCTGGAAGTTGTGAATAAATGGTTTAAACAATAGTAATTATTATGATGCAGATATTCGGGAGGGCCTTGAAAAGTAAATTTTAATTACAGGCTTCGCTTGTGGCTGTCGGTCTAAATAGGGCAGAGAAATGGGAAGCTACCTAATTGTAAATTAAAAAGTTCGCGGAGTTACGACACCACAGTCCACAATGACACCCCACTGGTTGAAAGGGGGGAGCACCCTACCCTCCTCGCCGCTTCGCCCGAGCCGCTCAGACGAATGGGGGGGTGTAGACACCCGTGGAAAGCGTGTGACATTTTGTTTTAAAATATTGTCCGCGCGAATACATTCACGTGGGTCATTTTAATCGTCTGCTTTCTCTTTTTTCGGTCCACACAAATGTGTATGCGAACGGAACAATATTCTAAATCATAATGAACTTTCACGCAAAAACATACTCGGCAAGTAAACGATTGTATACTTACCATCTTAATAACCGTGCAGTGATAATATCAAGTGATAGCAAGCGGTCGCGCACGGGGCGTGAAAGTTTAATATCACACTCGCACATTACACTCTTATTAGCATCCACAGCCTGTGCATAACAGGTTTTGGAGAGTTGTTGTACTGCTTATTCTTGAATTCAACTTGAAGAAGTTGTCGTTCATGGGGCTTTTTAGCTAAGCGCACCAAATATTGTGGTGTCAAGGCCATCTGCTTTCTTCCGGCATTCCGTTCCCGACGCCCACTGAGGAATATCTCACGCTCGTATAATACGAAATGTTACACAATTATTGAGTAACATTTCGATGGAAATTTGTTTACGATTGACTTTATTGACCCGCTCACTTGAACCAAGTTTTAATGGAATCACGGTTAACTTTGAGGATAGGTATTATATTTCTAGGAATTCACCTTCTGGAGTCCTTGAAAATTACATTGACATTACTTACCTAATAGAGAAATCTCTCTAAATAACGAAAATGGGACTCAAAGAAAGAAGTCGACTAACATAATTATATTGATTGTTTTAGATCTTTTTCAGAGTTCAGCATCCAAAGGGTTCCAACGGAACTCTATCAATAAGCCTCCGCTGTCTGTCAGTCTATGTGTCTGTCAGCAGGCCGTACCTATATCATGAACCGTAATAGGTATAGAGTTGAAATTTTCACAGAGTGTGTACCTATCTATTTCTATTGCCGCTGTAACAACAAGTACTAAATGTTTCAAAATCGTGACCATACAAATTAAAAAAATTAATAGGTAAATGTTCCGACTCCCGCTTGACTGGTTTATGATAGGGCAAGCTTGACGACCGTCATGCTTGAAAAAGCAATGATGAGGGAGGATATATCTTGAGATGACGACGAATCACACCCTGTTACATATTTTCATACAAACCTTTGTCTATAAACAGTCACAAGTCACAATCATAAATGGTTTGCAAACTTTTACAAAAAATACTGATGAATAATTCTATTCCAATCGCCAATTCAACAATATCAGCTTTTATCGATGCTTTTATAAAAATTTTTCAGCTGAATTTTTTCAGGCTGCATTCAGCTATGCAAAAATGGCGAGGCACTAGGCTTTCGAACGGTTTTAGTGTACCTATTTGGGAGATCTGTGTGATGTTGTGTGTATGTTGCTTGTTTGCTTGCTAGCTTTTTCTGAATGTGTAGTATTAGGGTGGGCGGTGCATACTCCATGCTTCACGGTGTGCCATACAGGGCTTAGCGAATAAATTCAAAATAACCTCAAAAGCTCGTAAGTACCCTATGTATGTGACGTTTCCAAAGCAAAGCCTGCTTTCCCTATTTAAAACTACCACAGACACACCCACAGCTTCGCCTGCGTGGATTCATGTTTTTGAAAATTCCGTATGTCCGTCCCCGGGATGCAAGCTATCGCTGTGCCACATTAAAATCGGTTAAACGGATGGGCTCTGTAAAAAACTATCAGATAGACAGACAGACGCATTTCGTATTTATAATATTAGTATGGTTTCAGAAAAAAAACGCATTGAAATTGCAATATTGTTAGGTTTATTTAATCAATACCTATGTAGGTACTTCGCCCGATTCGCTTATAATTCCAGATTCATAGCGCGGCTTATTTCTCATAAAAAGTTGTTCGCTTCAAATGTAGTAATTTCGCAAGGAGGGTGGCGCCCCCTCCCGCCGGTCCTCTCGGGCTGGCCTTTTAACGCCGGGGATATTGTCTCTTTAGTTAGATCTGTATTTACTCCGGTGTAAGTAAGGTTTGCAGAAACCTCTGGGTGTTTATCGGCCTCGATCTTGATTGTTATACTTTATTAATTATAATATTTTATAATTTAGTACATTTGGGTTATGGTGCGTAAATTCCATTTGGATTAGGACCCTACGGATGCTGTCAGATAACATTTAGATTAGATAGATACTATTACAGGCAATGCCGTAGCTATGTATTTATTTCGGAAGGGGAGGGGATACAGAACGAAGTGCGAGCGAAACGAGCGCGATGTTTTTTGACAACTTCACAAAAGTTGGGAATTCAAGAATGACTAGGTAGGATATAGGTAAGTATACATTGGATATTTAAAAATCGATTAATTTTTACTGATTATTATTATTATTACATATTTATTTCGATTTTGGAAAAGGCACTTGAAAAGCAGTTGGTAAGTGCACCTTATTACTTTCAATTTATTTATTAATTAATAATTAAAATTATTACTGATACCAGCTGATTTTTAATGAGACGTGTTTGATTCAAATAGGTGACTGACATCTTCAAAATAAATCGTTTTCTAACTAAAACCTAGTAGATAAATAAATAACTTTAATCAAACTGTAGTCAACAATAATGTTTGTGTAGGCTATGAACACATAGATTTCGTAATAAGTAGGCTTACTTCTTTCGACACGTAATGAAGCCATAACTTAAAACGGCAGTTATTAACTTTTTAAATCTGCCCGGAGGCCGGTAATACCTTATTGATATTTGTGAACGGGCTGGATAATAATATTTGTATATAATTCTCCATTATTACCTGATCCGCCTCACCGCTCTCTAATGTGGCTAATACGGAGATGAAGGGGATTTTTTATAAGAATCGAGAGGTCTCGTTACGCTGGTGGTAGTGTATTGGTGTCCACAATGGGTGGAGAGGTAGGGTCACATCACAATGAAGCAGCCGCATAATTGTTAAACTGAACGAGGGTTGAACGACTTGTCAACTGTTTCATACAATAAACGCATATTTTTTACCGTTTACTAAACAGCGAAATTCGTTGATTGATGCTCGGATAATAATTAATATTTGTCAAATTATAAGTTTTCGTCGAACCCATAATAGTGCACATATCTACCATAACTCAAAGTTTAAAAAACCCCCTACACAAACACCTCTATAAGAAAACTAGAAAAGAGCTGATAACTTTCAAACGGCTGAACCGATTTTCTTCGATTATAGCTAAGAACACTCGCGATCAAGCCACCTTTCAAACGAAAAAATAATAATAAATTAAAATCGGTTCATTCGTTTAGGAGCTACGATGCCATAGACAGATTCACAGTTACACAGATACACACGTCAAACTTATAACACCCCTCTTTTTGGGCCAGGGGTTAATAATAGATGAGATAAACTCCAGATAGGCAAAGCTCATTAAAAACTGAAGACAAATTCATATGCTTGTGTGTGTGACACAACACGTAGCGTAGCGACACATATTGACGTGCGGTTTATACACCTTTTGACACCTACAAGCGGGGCTTCAAAAAATGGCAGTCCGTTACAAGGGTTGTATTATTCTTACATAATAACTATTAATATTTAAATACATATCATTTTAGTAGGTAATTTTTATACCTACTCAGTACTCATTAAATATTAACTTTTTAAATTTCATTATTATTAAAATATACTTAAGTACTAATATGTAAGTACTTAGGTTAAAACATGAACTGAGTCATCTGTTAATCATTTTATCGATATCAATTCTTTGACGTCACTAGTGATAATAAAAATAATATAATCAACCGTTACCGTCATTGATGATAATAATAATAAATTGATAACATTTCTCCTACCACAGGTACCTACCTACCTACAGACATTTGATTTGCTTTCCTATAAATAGGTAGGTAGTACATACATTTATTTTGTAAAAGCAATAAAAATAAATGATTTAAAACAAAGTTTTTATAAAGGAGTCAAACGTGAACAAAATTAGATAAGTAAGCATATTTTCATTCATTTTTTATCGCGTATTATTACAAATTTTCTCCAACACCTTCTGTAATGGTCTCTGATGAACAATATACAATTCAAAGAGTAAGCACATTATAAACAATAGCGCAATTACAATAAACACGTTATAATAAAGTTTACGGTAACCTTTCCAAAGCGTGAATGAGGTAAGTGGTCTGATACCGATCACTAACTGCCGCGCAACAATACACTTCATCCCTTATTAATTATTTGATTGTAGGCATAAAGGATGCCGTAATCGCCAGAATAATAATATCATCGCACCGCATAAAGAACCCCAAGTAGCGGCAACACAAGCGTAAAAATTACACGCCGGCCCGCCAATATGTTTGTGTGTATTAGATTAGATTTATTCGACTGGGTCACGCACACATGCACGATTCTACCCCGAAACGGGGTGTGCATGGATGTGGGGGCGACACCACCACAGGCGCGAAGCTGCCACCCGCCAGATGGGCATGCACACACGCACGTTGCGAAAGGGAAAGCTACACTGAGTAAACAAATCGCGGGAGCGAGTGCCGTCCCTCTCGGGCACAAAGCCGGTGTGTGTCACATCATTGTGTGCCGACATTATCCGACGTAGATTGTTCTGTGAAATTGCCAGGTAATAGGCCGAGACTATAGCATTACACGTACTTATTGGTGGGTTTAGGCGCTCAACAGCCTAATCGAATTGAATATTGGCGACACTTTGACGCGTTGACTTTCAAATTGATGTCCAGGGTTTGCAACCTTATCTTATATTGGAAGATGATATTATACGTTCAACCCACGCTCCGTCTTGCCTGCACAGTTAAAACTGCACAGGCAAGACCGAGAACTGCGCAGTCCAATCTTCAGCAAGTCGACAATTGGGATGATGCCTATGTTAAAAATAAATTATTTCTTGGGAATTATTAAATAGAGGGTCTTCCAAAATTCGTAAGATCCACGTCCGCTGTTAGTTTTCAGTTTGCTAACCATTTTAAATTATCGATTTAACTAAAAAAGTACGTCAAATGTCTATGACGTACAAGCTCTCTAACTAAACGAGCGTTTTGACGTTTGATAAAAAGTCACTGATTTGACTAGGAGTCATCACTCATCCCTATTGCCAAACCGCGCTCTTGGAACTGCGGGGGATACCGTCTCGACTCTCGCCGTCCACACGCATGTACTTCACTGCGCAAACTGGCTTGAGTAGGTACTGGTAAGCTCTCAGGTAAGACGGAGCGTATAGCCGGAGCATTAGAACCATTTAAATAAGGTGGTTACTTATTTACTTAACTTTTATTTAACCTCAAAGGTGAAAGGCCTCTTAAATAATTAAAAAGGCGATGGCCACCTCTAGTCCTCTGGATCTTACAGTTCACGTTAATTGGCAACATACTAATGCATACCATACTAATACAGACCTATTATAAATGCATGTCTGTCTGTCTCTCTGTCTGTTATATTGTCATGGCCCATTCGCTTTAGCGATTATGACGGGTACAGTCACATCTCAGTCACTGGCACCATGGAAAAGTACTTAAGCTATTTTTATTCAAGAAAAAGTAGCCTATGTAGTTTTCACGAGATTATTGAGACCTAAATTGACGCAGATGGAGTAGCGGGCATCATCTAGAATTATATGATTTCTGCCGAAACGAAAAAAAAATTTGTCCTAAAAATATTTATTTAGATCCATCACATCCAGCAAGAGTCCCATTCTGGTACTTACTAATGACTTATGACACCATCATGACCCAAATTATAATTTATCTCAAATGAGTTGATTTAATAATTTAATATACCTATTATTTAATATAACTAGAATGTGTCTGCAAAATTTCATGGACTTTGGTTGCTTAATATTCAAATGAAATTGGAACTACGTTTGTATGAAGCGAGTGACGGAGAGACCCCTCTTAAGAGTATTCTAATGTGTCTTTTCTTAAATTAGCAGTAAACAATCAATTATTATTATTATTGTGTAATATTATAGTAAATGCCTTGTGCTTGTCCAATCCATTATCTTATCAACTAAAGCCCTTGACTACAAAAGCGGTATAGCGGGACGTTTACAGAATTCTTATCGCTACGCGCTGCGCCGCTTAGAGTGTAATATTATATTAACTAAGCAAGTAGTAGCTAATGCCTGGCATGCGTTGCAATGCCTCCATATCTACATATACTCGTAGGTATTACGCATAATCATTGAACTCTCGCATCACGTCATCACACCTCTCCCGCACCGCTCCACTACCGCAGTCGGGATAAAAATTAGCGCATACGAGTATGTCCGTCCCTAGGATGCAAATTAAGTAAAAAATCGATTAGAAACGGATGGACCGCGTCAAATCTAAGAGACAGACAGATACACTTTCGCATTTATAATATTAGCATGGATTATCTATAACAAGTGTAAATTTAAAATTTATAACACCCCCGACAAGTGAAGGTTACAAGTAACTAGAAAAAAGCTGATAACTTTCAAACGGCTGAACCGATTTTCTTGGATCATCATCAAACAAAAAAAACTAAATTAAAATCAATTCATTCGTTTAGGCGCTACGATGCCACAGACAGATACACAGATACACACGTCAAACCTATAACACCCCTCTTTTTGGGTCGGGGGTTAAAAATAGATGACGTAGGTAATTTGTTCTTTTACTAAGTAGGTTGAATTTTTGAAACAAAGTAACAACAACTGTCAAGGTAAGCGCAGATCCATCTGAATGCTCGTGTCTTATCTTCAGGTGAGATCGTGACTCTTGGTCAAGTACAAACTTGTTCTCATTATAAAATACCGTATAAATGTCTGCGACTTTGCCTGCAAGTACTTATTGTGATTGAGACTTACAATCTTCTCTAGACACCAAAGTCAAAGCCTATTCACAAGTGTTTAAAAATTTATAACACCCCCGACAAGTGAAGATTACATACAGTAACTAGAAAAAAGCTAATAACTTTCAAACGGCTGAACCGATTTTCTTGGATTATAGCTAAGAACACTCTCGATCAAGCCACCTTTCAAACAAAAAAAAAACTAAATTAGTTTAGGAGCTACGATGCCACAGACAGATACACAGATACATACGTCAAACTTATAACACCCCTCTTTTTGGGTCGGGGGTTAAAAAAAGGTACTATTGTACATCCTTAGAAACTCTTAACACCGCAGGGTGGAAACTAAAAAACATCTGCTTAGTAGCAAACAACGATTTGCTACGTTTCACGGAATATTTGCACTTAAAATAAAACCTTAGTGCGAAAATTCACTTTCCGTAAAAAACCATCTATGAAATATCAGCGCTATTGACGTTGCTGCAAAAATTGAAAAAAAAAACCGATCAAGTGCGAGTCGGACTCGCGCAAAGGGTTCCGTACCAGCATACAAGGTATACCAAACACTTTTATGTAGAACACAAGGTAATAACGGACTGCGCCATCTACTTTTACTATATAATTTAGGAAAAAAAATTTGTGAACACATTTTTTTTTGTTATATAATAAATTCACGGTTTTCGGATTTTTTGCTGTATTTGTGCTATAGGACCTATCTACCTGCCAGATTTCATGATTCTAAAATCTAGGTCAACGGGAAGTAGGTACCCTATAGGTTTCCTTGACAGACACGACAGTCGGAAAGAAGGACAGATAGACAGACAACAAAGTGATCCTTTAAAGGTTCCTTTTTCCTTTTGAGGTTCATCAGTAGGTATAGATGCAACTTTTGACTCAAATCAACTCAGGAAATGAAATGTGAACAATCCTACTATATTCCCATTGAATTTAATTGAATAGATATTTAATATGATAGAGTCAATGTCCAGCTATGTCATTGTGCTCGTTGTTTCATTGTTAAGATACTGTTCACATCTCACGAGGAAGGCGACTAGATCGGATTATCATAATCGAATCTCCTCCAGATTTAAATGAGGCAATCAATCAGAGTGGCACAGAGCTCGTTGACAGGAGGGATTCTAGGAATTAAGCACAGTTCACTTCGAAGGTAACTAAGTAAACTGATCTGAGATTTTGAGATTGTCAACTTTAGCCTTGCAGACAAAAGCTGGATTTTATTTGATTAATAATATCTATCTAAACAAAACTTGTTATCTTTACTGGTCTATTATGTTCTCAAAAATCAAAATCACCAAAACGGAAATAAGTAGGTACCTTACTTACCGTAGTCCATTTGTGTTTAAACATCTGGTGTGATAGAACTAAATAAACTCTAAAAAAAGGTCACGTGCGAGTCGGATTCGCACGCAAAGGGATCCATACCATCGCACAAAAAATTTTTTTTTCTTTAAATGGTCTAAGCACAAATTCACGATTTTCGGAATTTTCCCTTTACTTGTGCTTTAAGACCCACCTGCCTGCCAAATTTCATTATTGTAGATCAACGGGATCCCTATAGGTTTCTTGACAGACATGACAGACAGATAACAAAGTGATCCTAAAAAGGTTCCTTCTTTCCTTGAGGTACGGAACCCAAAAAATCTCCAATCATGAAAACTTTTAATAAATAATAAGTGGTAAATGGAACGGAAGCATGAACTCTATGACACAATTTAGTTAAAACAAAAAATTCACAATGTTTGATAGGTACCTATTCATAGTAGGCAAAAACTTGTGCGTTAACAGATAACAGTTTTAACTGTGTTGATAAGGAAATGTAATTTACGGAAAAAGGAAAATTTACATTTAAACGTAACAAATAAACGCAAGGAAATGAAAGTCAAGAAAAGAGTGGTATGTAGAAATAAAATTCTTTATTAAATTACTGTCGAATAGAGCTTCAAATAACATAATAAGTATAACTTAAAAGCTAGACAAACTATTTACCTATACTTATTGATAGTGACAAGAGCTTCCTTAGGCATTATATATTATTTAGATAAAAGGTACCTTCTTAAGTATGTTCTAAGCAGGTCATAACATTACATTACAGAAATGAAAAATCTAACAAGATTCTGATCGCAGTGACTAATTCAACATACACTCTCTCACTCGGATACTCTTTATGTAACCACAAATTCATGATTTTCAGATTTGTTCCTTTACTTGGGCCATAAAACCTACCTACCAGCCTAATTTCATGCCTCTACGAGCAACGGGAAGTACACTATAGGTTTTCTTGACAGACACGACGGACGGACGGACAGGCAGACAGACAACAATTAGATCCTATAAAGGTTCCGTTTTTCCTTTTGAGGTACGGAACCCAAAATCTAATTCCAATCATCGGATGTAGATGCGGGCATCATTTTCAGTTCCATAAAGGAATCCTTCTTTCCCAGTCGATAGGTACTAGGTACCTACATTAAATCTCGTTACTGGAAGAGATTGAATCTGTATCGGCGTTCATCGGTAACTTAGCTCATGATCTCGACTCTGATAACATTCTACATCGCTTCTGTGCTACACGTTTAAAGCATCTACTAACTATTAAGTATTTACCTAGTATTAACTATTTAATTGGAATGTCGCTGTTAGCGATAGGACGCTTTTGATATGCTAATGTTAAATCAATTAAATCAAGAAGGCAGGTACAATATCTTCACAAGTACAAACGATTCTTCCTTTTGTCCGTCTGTCCTTCCGCTTGCTTTTCATGGCCCATCCATTTAAGCGATTTTGATGAAATTTCGTACACAGTTAGCTTACATCACGAGAACGGACATAGGCGATTGTCTCGGAAAATCCTAAACAGAAAGAGCTCCCATGGGAATTTAAAAAAACGCGGGCATAATGTTGTTTTGCATACATTGTTAGATGAATCGCACTAGAATTGGCTTTATTTTTGAATTTTTATGACCTTCGATGAAGAAATTCTATATCGTTGCCAACAGCGAAGTACTATCAAAAAGATGTCACACCTAATAAACGGGTTTTCACATAATAAGATATACACTCGAAGATAAGATTTATTTAAGTTTTTCTAACGTCTTGCTTAGATATTGATTACATTGCGTTAAAAATAGGTTTCAAATATCTAAGGATTCTTGAATACAAATTCAAATAAATTACGTTTACCCCACCGCACCCCTAGATTTTGCTAATTTATACTTCGCCTAATCTATCCTACGTAATTCTAATTTATCCTACGCAATTGCAAGATACCGTTATTTTAAACTAGTACTAGTTTGTCAATAATCCAGGAATAGTACTCTGAAACCCTTGTATATACTCCAGGGTAAGTAATATTAGCGCAACCTTCACCCCAAGATACAATACCGACCAAGGTGCCTTTGACTACCAGAGGTCCTCCGGAGTCTCCTTGACAAGCGTCTCTAGGAGGGTTGTTGGCGATAGCACATAACATGCCATCTGATATCTTTGCGATCCGTCGATAGGCACGAGCGCAGATATTTTGGCTAACAATTTCCACACTTGCTGCTCGTAATACGGATGATACAGGGCCTTCGTACTGAAACAACAAACATAAGTATAAATTAAACAATAATCACATAGACAACTACTAAAGGGCTAAATGTTGGGATTTGAGCTTACTAAACACTCTACTATCGATCAGCAAGAAGAGACGACGAGAGACTCCAGCTGAGTTCTTGTCAGCTCTTCTTCAAAAGACAAAATGTTTAAAAATAAAATATTGCCACACCGATTACTTCCATGCAACATTTTTAAATGCTGTTGATTTAATCCGTATTATAATATTATTATAAATGCGAAAGTGTATCTGTCTGTCTGTCTGCTGGCATTTCACGACCGATTTTGACGAAATTTACTACAGAAGATATAGTGCATCGCGGGGAAAGACATGGGCTACTTTTTATCTCGGAAAATCAAAGAGTTCCCGCGGTTAAAAACCTATATCCACTCGGATGAAGTCGAAGATATTATATTTATTTGATTAATTAATTATTAGACTACTAATAAAATTAATTGATTAATTAATTATTAGTTTTACAAAAGAACATTAGTTATTAAACTTTGCGTAACTAAATAAAAAAAAAATATTAGGCTACTAACTGATATTATTCCATATCCTGAAACTAGTGCTGCTTCCCCAAGCGAGAGGCTAAAATTAGGTTCTGGGATGAAAACCGCATCAACATTTTTGTTGAAGTTTATTTTCTTTGATGTCACAAGCATTGCTATGTCGTGTTCCAGTGTGAGCGAAGAATATCTTTCATGAGGATACACGGACTTTAAGTTGTATATGGTTCCACCATCGATCCACCATGATCGAGATGAAGTCCCAACTGCAACCCTCAATTGTGAAGGATCTGATTGTATTCTGTAAAAAGATTTAGCAGATTGCATCTCATTCAGAGAAAATCATTTAAGAATCATATTATCATCATTATCATATGCATATTATATTATTAAATCAAAAAAAAAAAATTCAACTCCCTTGCATCTGTAAGTACCTAGGTACAAACAATATACGAACAATTCAATTAAAAGCTGTTAAAAGATAATCACACACACACACACACACACACACATCGTATTTACTTTATCTTTATCTACTTTTAATATTTTTAAATACTTCCGCATTTTTTAAGTAATAAAATTTTGGCATTTGGTTTAAAAACGTGATAAACTACTTTCATGCGAATAACACGCCTAGTTTTCAGTTATACAACGTGAAATGGTTGTTTTCACGTAGCAGATTTTTTTTTCTCCGTAGTAGTATCAAAAGATAGAGTTAAATTTAAATAAAAGTGTTTTTGTTTTGAAACAATCAAAAAATTATTCATCAATTCGAAAGCGCGAGAAATACTAGTAATTCACCAGATATAACGTAGGAACTACTTGAATCGCACGACAATGTGAAAACCTCTAGACTAGACCAATATTATAAGCTCTCGCGCATATTATAATAAATAATTCGGCATTTAAACTAGTCTGCACACATGCGAAGTCGCTTTTGAGTTTTTTTTGCACATTTGAAATCTGCCATTTTACGGTTCTATTTCTTTTTAAATCGATTGTTACTACTACCAAGACATAATTTTCACTCCGGAAAGAATACCATTAAAACACCTTGTAAAATATTCAAAGAATACTTACGCTGTAACACAATGTGCTGCAGTGAGCAGAGTTTTGGTGGTTATAATGGCTGCTCCACACGTATAAATCCATCCCACACTTGATTTTCGTCGTAGAGCCGCGTGGTACGGAATCTGGGATATGTCGATGGGTTCTCCATTTACTACGCGATTTATCTCGTTCAAAGAGGAGGCAGGCAAAGACGTTGACAAGCTGCAAGCTGTAATTTTTTTTGTTGTAATGAAGCAGTACAAGGTAGTGAAAGTGAAACTATTGCATGAATAAAAACATTAATGAAATCGTTTTTAAATGCACTTAATAATACTTTTTTACCTAATAATATTCAAGATAAGCAAACGAATTTAATTCAAAGTTCTTAAAAAAATTAGGTACTTAAATAAAAAATTAAAAAACTTACATAGAAATAAAAATGTCGCAATCCCTAAAAGAATACCCATTTTGATCGGAAGAATCACACACTGAGCGACAAAATCGCAAAATCTTTAAGTGGGTAAACATAAGGATTCTATAAAGTAGATAAAATTTATCTTAAAATATCATATCTTTTATCTAATCAATAGAAATTCACGTTACAATTTCAATTTTTATAGCGTTTAAGAGAAGTTTCCCTAGCGCGCTACTCAGCACAGTATATATACAAATATACCTACATAGTATGGATTCGCATTCCATCAAACTCAATGTTTGTAGGTAAGTAGCTTTAAAGCAAACCTTTGAGACCGTGTAACTTTGATAAGCGCGCTATGAATTAACTGTTCTTAAGATCTAAGTATTTTTGTTTAAAAATCAATCTATCCTAATTTCTAATATTATAAAGAGGTGAAAGTTAAATTGAATATAAGGGGTAATCTACGGATGTAATGACTCGAGTTTGACATTTTTTCACTGATAGAAAGCTACGTTATCCCCGAGTGCTATCATTTACATCACATAGACGAAGTCGCGGCCAAAATCTACTATGTCAATAAATAAGTATATCACACTGAATTATAAAGGTGAAAATTTGTATATATGTATGTGTGTGTGTGTGTTTGTTACTCTTCCACGCAAAAAGTACCTACTGGACGGAATTGGCTGGGAATGGAGATAGATTAGGTACTCGTATAACCTGGATTAACACAGGCTACTTTTTATCCCGGAAAATCAATGAGTTCCCACGGGATTTTAAAAACCTATATCCAGCTATCCTAGCTGATGCCCGCGACTTCGTTTGCGGGCATCAGCTAGTAGTACCTAGTATAGTCTTATCTATGAGTAGAGAATACTCAATTATAGATTTTGTTACACAAACCCTTATTTAAAGAATATTCTGCTATACCTATAATTTATTATTTTTAGATTATTGCGTATGAATTTCGATTTTAATATTATCATATTTTTAGGTTTTCCCTGTGCTATCTATGTAGTTGGGTAAGTACAGAGTAGATTCATGATTCGTACCAACTCGCTCGTTCAGAAAAACACATCCTTATCTTGACGGGTATGTGTCAGGGATAAAACTAAGAAGTTAAGTTTTTAGTGGATATGATTGTTTAATGTTCTAAAATCGTATAATGTTATATATAAAACATGAATTTTTGTATATAATACTATACGTTTTTTTTTTATTTGTTTGTCTGTTTATTCGTTACCTTAACGTTCTTGCATTGTTAATCTAATTGAATTTATTCTTTGTACAGTTATTTTTGGTATTTTCTTGAAGATATCTAACGTAGCACCGCGCCGTCAACTACAATAGATGATTTAGCTAAAAATATTTTATTTTGATTTAATATATTTTTTAATATTTCTTGTAAAATATTATAAATCAAAATGTTTCTGGCAAGGGCACGGTTTCCCGTTCTTAGTTTGGAGTTTTGGACGTAATATACACGATTTCAGGTTATTACCTTGTTCTCGTCATAAATTTTGAAGTAGGTACCTAATAAAAAGGTGCAAATTGTATTAATAGCGTTTTAATACGGCTCAGTCGTTGCGGCTCGGGCTTTATCGGCAATCAAACCGATGTCTCAGCTCAGGGAAATTTATTGAAACATTAAACCAATTGGAAGTTAAACTGTAATGAGCTGTTTTGCTATTGGGGTATGAAAATGAAGCTTAACCTTTAACCGCTGACATACATTTTTGTCACGCGATCGCTGACGTGCGGTCACAGAGACCGCTATGCCATTCTAGCATCTTAGGACCCCGACGTCTATTGGTTTCCGTTGTGCCCTGAACTAGTATTTTCGAACCCAAGCGGTCTGTGTGCCCACACATTGGCAGTTAATTTTTACACAGGCAGCTTGAAGAAGCTGCGACTGCGAACCTTTCCTCATTGTCATACAAGAGACCGCTCGAAGAGTCATAACTGTTTCGAGCGGTGGAAGAGCAGAGCAGTTGCAAGAGATAGTATATGCTACTGCACTCAACTTATCGAACTGTCGACTCACGCGCAGCTATCCTCTTCCTAGTTACTGATGAATTTGTCGAATGTTAACTGCTTGAATTGTCAGCTGCTCAAACAGTTGAGAACGACTGCTCCAGCAGTCTGTGTATGTTTTACAATGATCAACAGCTAAAACTGCGCGTGTATTGGGCGTTCTAAAGGTGATGGTGTTGCTGCAAAAATTAAATGCAGCGTCTGCTGAAGAGACGCGATCGCTAAGGCGTTATTGTCAATTTGCGTCCAGCGAGAGAGAAGAGATCAGCGCAAGTGCTGCCAGAGCTGTAAGAGTGCGCGCCGCTTGCGACTTTGACTGCACTTGCACTAATCTCTTCGAAAGATTCACAGTACAAAAACTGCAAAAACTTCAAAGTTTATTCGGCTGTTGGGAAGTAGCTCTAAAAATTTACATGAATGGCATTTCAATACCTGTAGCGCCATCTGCCGAGCCTGTAAAAACCTGCTTTTTATAGCAGTTCTTATCGCCTGTGTAACAAATATAACTGTTATCGACTCTGCGGTTTATTGGTTTTACACGTGTCATTTTTATACCAATTATTATTTATTATACCTAACAGATTTTGTATTTAGATAAGTTCAGATAGTGTATTTGTGTATATAAATGTGCCTTTATATCTATATTTTATCATATAATCTTCTGTCTGTCTGTCGTGTCTTCAAATCCCGCCAAGAGAATCAAAACCAATAGGGTGCTTCCTGTTGACCTAGAATCATGAAATTTGGCAGGTAGGAATGACAACACAAATAAAGAAAAAAATCCAAAAACTTCACAAAAAAATTAGAAAGTGTCATTTTTGGTACGGAATCCTTCGAGTTCGAGTCCGACTCGCACTTGACCGGTTTAAAAAAGAGTCTTTTCTAATGCGGTCTTGCAGGGGATAGCTAAAAACCATCTAAAAACTATCAAAAGCCATTGAACAAATTAGGTACTTACGTATTTAAAACCGAGGCGTTTGGACAGCGGCTATAGGGCGATAAGATACTCGTAGTTGAATCAATGGAAAGCCGGGTTCATGGGAGATGCGCCCACGCGTCGCGCATTCCGGGGAGCCAAAGACCTTTAGCTTCCTGGATCGCGACGAAACGTTCCTACTCGGGAGATTTCTAACTAGTGATCTGATTTTAATGAGCCGTCTTGTTTCACTGTTTGTACGAACTACGAGTGTTTATAAGATACCGTTTTGCTGCTCTTTCATAATAGCCGCGATGTATACCTACAGAGTTAATTTTAAACCAACTGCAATAAAATAAAATTAAGATTACGTATAATATGTATTTTGAATATACCTACTACCTACTAAAAATGCTCAAGTGTAAGTCAGTCTCGCACACGCCGCGTGCCATACCATCTACAAGATTATTTACTTCTTTTTTTTTTTAATTTGCATATAGAGGCTATTTAGAAATTTTTATTATTTGCTGTTATGCCTAGCGGCAATAGAAATAGAAACTGTAATAGGAGAGTTGAAACAGAGGGTGTCTTCTGTGAAAATTTCAACTCTCTACCTACCTAGTAGGTACTACGTACGGTCTATTTATGGTTCATGAGATACAGCCCGCTGATGGACGTACGGCTAGACAGCGCGGCGGAGGCTTAGTAATAGGGTCTCGTTGGCCCCCTTCGGGTACGGAATCCTAAAAAATTAAAATATTGATTTAAGTATGTAGATAATCGATTCTGAATAATCCATTTGCAAAGGAGGTTGGCGAATTTGGACCCAGCATTTTTAAAAACCATTTAATAATATTTTTCAGAGTATTTTTCTGTGTAAGCCTGATACTTTTAGAAGAGTGAGATCAAAAATATAATTATTCACAAGCACACATTATAAATAACCGTTACATGGCAATACAAGTGAATATCTTTTTTCTCCCAACTTTATTTGGTACACTTTGATGAAGTTTTTTGTTAGACTGGTTTACTAGAACAAGCATAAGGAATCGTGAACGTGGGCTTGAGGCCCACGGTTCTGTTAGTTTGGATCTGAAACTCTATGGCATTTTCCAATCTCCTTTTTAGAGTTGTAAGTTGATATTCCAGTCACTCATTTTCTCCTTTTAATATTATAGAAGATATTATTATTATTATGCTACTCAATTTGTTCAAGATCGTTTTCAATTGACTTACCTATTTTCTTTATTAAAACATGCAATATAGGGGGGGGGGGGGGGGTATAAATGGATATGCTAAAGATAAACTTTCTTCAGCATATTTGTGGTAAAAACTATTAAAGGTGCCATTTATTGCGGCAATGCACGCGAATACGGCAACTTACACGACACAATTACGTAGGTTTTTTATTTTATTTTTGCAAGTCTATTTAGCATGCTTATACCTACCTATTTTGGCTGTACTACGTATATACATAAGTTTTTCTCTCTCTCTCTCTGCGTCGTAATCCTTCATTGCTGAGGGTCGTGATCCCTTCCTATTAATCTCGTAATGGTAGGAGTTTTCTTAGGATAACTTTGCGGTGGGTTATCTCAGATCATTCTGCAGATTATTTTCAGATTGTTCTCGGATACATTTTCGACTAAGAGAACTCGGCTCTTGGGTGTTTATTATATGTATATCTAAAGTTATTATCAGATGTTAGTCGAAGGAAATGTGAAAACCAAGTTTGGACCTCCAAAGTCGGTCACCCATCCAGTTAGCGACTTGCGTCGACGTTGCTTAGGTAGTGCTCAGCAATCTGTACAACCAACAATATAAAAATTAGGACTACGTTTGGGTTATTACTCCTTCACGCCACAATGACTTTGGTTGTTTGGAATAGATGCATAGACTACTTTTTATCCCGGAAGTCCAAAGAGTTCCTAAGCGATTAAAAAGCATTCACACGACGAAGTTACGGGCATCATCTGGTTGATGATAAATAATCACTAGGTACCCATATTATAAATGCAAGTGTGGGTTGTTTGTTTTTTTTTTTTTTTTTTTAAAGAATATTAGCCATGTTAAATGACTAATATTCCCCTTTCCTTGCTTGTGCTAGGAGTAGGTACGACAATAGTGCAACGGGCGGGGTTTGAACCGCCGACCTTTCGGTTTTCAGTCCACTCCTTTACCGGTTGAGCTATTGAGGCTTTGGTTTGTTGGTTTGCCCGGAACGGAAAGGGTCTTATATAAAGGAAAAAATCCGAAAACTGTGAATTTGTGGTTAGGTACATCTTGAAAAATATTAAAATGAACAAATAAAAATAGTACCTATTTTTAATTTCGTGAGTAAGATAGCAAGTGGGGTCACGTATGAAAGGGCTTTATCTGTACATTCAAAAAAATATTTTTAATTTTTATGCATGATAGTTTTTGAATTATCGTGCTAAATGTTGGAAAAATAGGAAAAGTAAGGAACACTCCGTGCGTGAGCCTAACTCGCACTTGACCGGTTTTTCCTTTTACATATTAAGATTAGTGTTTTCCGAAACAAGATATTATAATTTCATATTAAGGTAGGTCTTTACCTTCTCAGTAGGTAGTGTTTTTATTTGGCTTAACATCAGGCGGCTCGGCAATAGCAGCGTTCATCCGTGAAGGACGGCTGGTATCGTTCGCTCTGATTTGACGCAGTGACTTTCAACCGCGATGTGTGGTCTAAGTGAAAAGTTGTAAGCGGCTCTACGTCGTTGTATCAACCGATAGACGTACACAACTGAACATACAGCTAGATTGTAATAAAGAAAATTCACACTAATATTATAAAGGCGAAAGTTTGTATGTGTGTGTGTGTGTGTGTGTGTGTGTGTGTGTGTGTGTGTGTGTGTGTGTGTGTATGTTTGTTACTCCTTCACGCAAAAACTACTGGACGGATTTGCCTGAAATTCAGAATGGAGATAGATAATATCCTGGATTAGCACATAGGCTACTTTTTATCCCGGAAAACCAAAGAGTTCCCACGGGATTTCGAAAAACCTAAATCCACGCGGACGAAGTCGCGGGCGTCAGCTAGTCAAAAATAAAAATAAAAACCGACTTCAATAACCACAAACACCAACAAGTGTAAAGTAAAAATTTAACAAGTGAAGATTACAGTAACTAGAAAAGAGATGATATCTTCCAAACGGCAGAACCGATTTTTCTTGGATTATAGCTAACAACACTTTCGATTAAGCCACCTTTCAAACAAAAAAAAATTTAATTAAAATCGGTTCATTAGTTTAGGAGCTACAATGCACAGACAGATTTACTTTTAAGAGTATGAGGTTATTGAAGTCGGTTATTACTATTATTTTTTTTTAATTTTTCATTAGTGGCCCCACTGTATTAAAATATGCTACGCCTGGTTATAAACCTACTCTTTACTAAGCTATAACACTGATCCAGTATGAATCCAGCGACTACCTGTGACTAGTTTGAACTTTGATGTCATCTGATTACCACACTTGCTCAATAGTCAGTTTTCGCCTTAAAATATGCCTACTTATCAAAATAATGCCTACCTTATCTTCGAATCCTGTGCACAGCATTGTACATATCTACAAGTAGTTACGAAACTTTTTAAAGCGAGAAAATGTCTTAGCCTTCACTGGTAAACAGTTATTCATTGCAGACGAAGTCTTACAGAGTATTATTCAACTGGTGTACTTATCACAGGTACTTACTACACGTGTGAAACTCATAAAAAGATAAATCACTGCCCATATAATAAATGCGAAAGTGTGTTTTATTGTCGGTTTATTGGTTTGTTGATTTTTCCTTCAATTACTGGCAGCTGGGCAACGGATCTACGTGATTTTTTGCGTTATGGTTAAAGACCTGGACAGCGGCATAAGTTACTTTTATCCTGTAAAATCAAAGACGACGGGATTTAAAAAAAAAATTCACGCGAATAAAGTCGCGGACATCAGCTGGTACTTAATAAATGTTTGTATTAGTAGAAACTTGATGCAATAGGTATTTTTACATGAAGGTTATCAGATCATCTCTAGATAAATGACAAATCAGTAACACCTTGTGTTTATCCTCGTAAAGTCAACAACATAGCTAGGTTGGCACCCGCCAGTACAAGCGATTATGGACGGGTGCAAACCCTTTGTTGCTGACTGTACGTTCATAATTGCAGATTCAGTACGAGACTGAAAAACGTCACTGAGTAATATTGTCGAACAAATTTGTTATTCGTTTTTAGAAGTGAGCTTGGGGTGGAGAACCTCAGAGTCAATGCTGGAGGAGAAAAGGAAGTGGGTCATAGTCCAGAAATATATGGAAGCCATAATAGAAAGATAAGAGAAGGATAAAAGAGAAGGAAAATGAGTGATCCAATAATGGTAGGCCACCAAGGCAGGACCATTATTGCTTGGAGAAAGGATGAGTTTTAGCCGGTAGGAGTCCGGCACTATCCAATTCGGATTTTGCCTCCTACGAAAAGAAAAAAAAAAATTTGGCCAGTGGTAAGTGACGAAGCTATCTAGAAAAAATATTTTCAAAAAACCGTCTTACACCACGTTCTGTACTTGCATTATAAATCGAAATCGTTTGGACGCATTCTATGTGACGCACTGCCATGCATGCATCGTCGCGCATTTTATATATCTCAGGCTCAAGATCCGTGAATACACGCTTGCTATCATTAAGCATGTTAATTTTAACTAATTAGATAAATGAACGTAATCGTACACAGGTACGCTAGATTATTATCTAAAGCATTTTTTACCAATTTCGTATAAAGCATACAACCTCCAACAGCATTACGTTATTTAGGCCGAATATTATTATAGACAAAGAGACGGCGAAGTAGATTCCCTACCGCATAGGTATTATGTTGCGAAATCCATACTATTCATACTAATATTATAAATGCGAAAGTGTGTCTGTCTGTCTGTCTGCTACCTTTTTTTTTACCTGACGAAATTTGGTACAAGGTTAGCTTATATCCCGGGGACGGACATGGGCCACTTTTTATCCCGGAAAGTCAGAGTTCCCACGGGAGTCCTAAAGACCCATCCGCTTAACCGATTTGTATGAAATTTGGTACCGAGGTAGCTTGCGTCTCTGTTATTGACATAGACAACTTTTATCCCAGAAAATCAAACAGTTCCTACGGGATCTTTGAAAACCTAAATCCACGCGGACGAAGTCGCGGGCATCCTCGAGGTTCATAATATTATGATTATACCTAATACAGATTTTATTTTTCTTTTATTTATTTACAATCTAATCATCATTACAACCATATTTTTAATAAAAACCGGTCAAGAGCGAATGACACTCGCACACGAAGGTTTCCGTACCGTACAAAATGTCAAAAGCTGTGTCCACTAGCAATAAAAATTGCCAATAATAATAATTAGTTCAAGTGCCTTGCAACTTGCAAGTGACTTGCCAGAGCTGATATAGATCTGCAACTTTTAATTTCGTCTAAACGGATGTGCCGAGAAAATGTCGCAAACAAACAGACACACTTTCACATTTAGATGTAATAGTAGTAAACAGTAATGAATTGGTTGTTCCAAAATCGTACTCGTGGGGACCCTGACTCGTATACATCTTTCACCAATTTAATGGTGGTGTATATTAAAATTGCCTTATTACTTCAGTGAGTTCAATTTGCATACAGACGATTTTCACGTGAAACTGAGACCCTCAGTGAATTATTCGAGCCACTGGAGCGACGATTTCCTATTTATGTTCTCCGCTATTGTGCCTTTATTTGTATTAAGGTAGCAACCGTAAAGAAATACGTGTTAGGTAACTTTTACTGAATCACCTTACTTGAACTTAATCGAAAAAAAAACTAACTGCTTTCAGCCTAATCTAAACCTAATGGTTTGGGCTATACATCAGTCAGTCAGTTTATTCTTAATGCACTACTAGATCAGATAATGCCCACGACTTAGTCCACGTGGTTTTTAAAAATCCCTTGAAAAAAAGTTGCCTTTATCCATCCCTAGGATGCAAGCAATCTCTGTACCTACCAAATAAAATATGCTAAAGTGCAACTTCGTCCAGGTGGGTTTAGGGTTTTTTAGGGTTCCGTACCTCAAAAGGAAAAACGGAACCCTTATAGGATCACTTTGTTGTCTGTCTATCTGTCCGTCCGTCGTGTCTGACAAGATACCTATAGGGTACTTCCCGTTGACCTAGAACTATGAAATTTGGCAGGTAGGTAGGTCTTCTAGCACAAGTAAAGGAACAAATCCGAAAACCATGAATTTGTGGTTGCATCATTTAAAAAAATTAAAATGTGTTTCAATTTTCAAAATAAAATAACTATACCAAGTGGGGTATCGTATAAAAGGGCTTTATCTGTACATTCTAAAACAGATTTTTATTTATTTTTAGGCATAATAGTTTTTGATTTATCGTACAAAATGTCGGTAAAATTACCCGAGTACGGAACCCTCGGTGCGCGAGTCTGACTCGCACTTGACCGGTTTTTTTAGAATCCTCTGAGAATCCTTTGTTTTTCCGGACAGATAGACAGACACGCTTTCGCATTTATAATATTGAGTTATATAGATTCATAATCGGTAAGTAGGTACCTATGTAATAGTGTCAGTGCATACGGTTTCTATTTTTCAATCGGAGCGTTCCGCCTTTCGATACTTTCCTATATCTACTAATATGTGTACAGGACCAGTATAAGTAGCTCTATTCTAATACGGTTACTAGAGTTCACTTAATATATTTTAAGTGTAGGAATGTGAGGCTAGAGGTCTTGGTTAAATGGTTCTCATTTAGCGGAAGGCGCCTCGGCTCCGGACAATGGCCGCCGATCTACGTTCCCAGCTCATTACGTACTTATTTACTATGAAACTTCTTTAGATTAGTTGTGAATTTTTTATTGTACTAAAATGCATACGGAAGAATGCGATAAGTGTGTGAAGATATTAATTTACATAATAGGTACCTACCTTGAACACACTCAGATGTCTTTCTAGATCATTTTTTGTTTTTACATATTTTTTTTGCGTTAATGCGTTTTACATGGCCAATATTACTTATAATAAGTTGTAAATTGACGATTTCTCTACATTAAATTTGTTTTGTTTTATCATTGATATATCCACGGTATTTGCTCGTACATAATTTATAGCCTGTGTTACTTCTGTTCTGGATAAAATAACTTTCTAATAGTGTAAGAATGACTAAAATCGGTTTAACAAATAGTATTTTTTCAATTTTGTCTGTCTGTCTTTCTGCCTGTCTGCCTGCTTTTCTGTCTGTCTGTCTGAACGTATTCCTTATAGATTAAACCATGGGTTAATTATCCGCCGGTAGGTATAAGATTCCTTTGACGACAATGAGTAGTTACGAGTATATACTCGTAAGTTTGAATATTTCACGCCCAACGCTCCCGTAGGTACCTAGGTACATCCAGTTCACGTAACATAGTAGAATCGTCTAAGATTTGCGCGAGTTACACTTGTAACGGATTTAAATTTTTTATAAATAGAACATAACAGATTTTATCTCCAGATTCGAGTTCAAACACCTCATAGGACTGTGTAAATAGATATAATTTATTAGCCTCCTACAGAAATTTACTCGTAGAAGATCAATTGACACGGCCAAATCTGACGCGAATCACTACCCATATTGTAAATGCGATACTTAGTGTGTTTGTTAGTTGGTTTATTCTTCAATCACGTCGCAACACGTCTTCAACGGAGCAACGGATCGGTGTGATTTCCTGCAAGGGAAGTTAAAGACCTGGAAAGTGATATAGGCTACTTTTTATCCCAGAAAACTTCCTGGGAATTTTAATAACTTAAATCTATACAGAGCCTTAAGACTAAGGTCTTCAATGAGTGTGTCCTACCTGTGATGACGTATGGAGCAGAAACGTGGACACTGACAGTTGGCCTCATCCACAAACTAAAAGTCGCTCAGCGCGCTATGGAGCGAGCTATGTTGGGAATTACTCTCAGGGATAAAATCCGGAACGAGGAAATTCGCAGGAGAACAAAAGCGACCGACATAGCTCAAAGGATTAGCAAGCTGAAGTGGCAATGGGCAGGCCATGTCTGTCGCAGAACCGACGGCCGTTGGGGCAGACGTGTTCTGGAGTGGAGACCGCGTACAGGTAAGCGCAGTGTGGGACGACCTCCAGCCCGCTGGACCGATGACCTGAAGAAGGTGGCGGGGAGCGGGTGGATGAGGAAGGCGGAGGACCGTGTTTGGTGGCGCGCTCTTGGAAAGGCCTATGTCCAGCAGTGGACGCTTACAGGCTGATGGATGGATGGATGGATGGAAATCTATACAGATACAGTCGCGGGAATCAACTAGTTGGTTATATGTATTTTATTTACTCGTAATACCTATGGCATAGTGCCAATCTCGCTTTGTTAACATGATATAGACAGAGTGTTACACATTGTCACTTCCTTCTATACCTACTTTCTCAATATAATGTTATATGTTGTGAGCATTTTGGCCTGGCACCCTTTTTCTGGATGTTTACTATTCATACTGTGTTCCTTTCTTACTCATTTTAAATTATCCTTCATCCAATTTAAATGCAAACCTACCAGTAGGCACTTCTCATTCGTAATTTCAAATTGTTAATCATTAGACACAATATGATTATACCACAACAGCGTATTTCGTTCTCTTCATCAAATGACTTGTGTTATTCAATAAGTTTTTCTCAATAATTTCACTAAATCTACACTACACTATGAATGACTCTGTATCTAAAGGCGGATGCACACCTGCGCACGCGCATGAACCGCGCACATAACACCTATCGATCATGCACGTGCGCACTGTCTCTGAGCGCATTTCCCGTAACTTATAGAAAATGCACGCGAACTGCTTACAAACCACTCGTTGACACGTGTTGTTTTACCACATTTTGTTCTTATCGTGCGCGTTGTGTGTACGTTTCGTGCGCGTGCACAGGTATGGATCAACCTTTACATGACGACACCAATTGTGCCTAACATGATAACATGGGGTTAGCATGAATTTAGTTATTAAATATTAATGCCTCAAGACAATCGTAGTTGTACCTAGATAAAACAATATTCATACTGCAGTTGTGTATTTTGGCCAATAGAGAGAACGTTAGAATTTGTTACAGTTTCAATCACCTCGAGAATCGGTGCTCCTTAGCACCATATAAGACGAATTATAAGTCTTTATTGGTTACTAGCTGATGCCCGCAGCTTCGCCCGCGTGGATTGGTCAGATCCCCTGCAGCATCAGGATTGAGGAGTTGGACTCCAAATTTTTATGAAACAATGTCGCAAAGTTCCTCTATCGATTAAAAAAGAAATGACGCAAATCGGTTCAGAAATCTCGGAGATTTCGGTGTACATAGGTAGAAAAACACAACTCCCTTTTTGAAAGTCGGTTAAAAAAGTAGCCTATTTTACGCCCTGGTCAATCCTCTACTTGCCTGTGAAAGTCCCGTCAAAATCGGTTCAGCCGTTCCAAAGATTAGCCTTTTCAAACAGACAGACAGACAGACAGACAGACAGACAGACAGACAGACAGACAAAAATTTTAAAAACGTGTGATTCAGTTATGGTATCGTTCAAATAACCATATGAGCTTAATATGAGGTAGTTATTTCGAAATTACAGACAGACACTCCAATTTATTTATTAGTATAGATTATCTTCTCGCCATCCAAGTTTTGAATTTATTTCACACGCACATTATTACGCATACAAGGCTCTTTAGATTCACACATCGATTCATACATTTACGAGTAATATTATATGGAAAATCTAATGACATTTAAGCCAGCTCACAACAATTGCGTCAACGTTACAATATGACTGACATTTGCCTTCGAGTATTGGTCAACTGACAATGAAGTAACTGAATATAATTATTGAACTAATCTAATAATAACAGGTTGCAGACTACAATGACATCATACTCTATGCATATTTTATAAGGCAATATGGATTTTACAAACGCATTGTTCATCGCTAGATGTTAAACCGTTATAATATTGGTGTCAATTGAATAGGCACTTATTGAACAATCTCAATCTAAAATGAATGTAACTGATTTACTTTTACAGTTAGGTAGGTAATAATTTGCAAATTAGGGTTATCAAAATTTTGATTACCTTTTTACCCAGCGATGTAAATGTTCCACAAGATTTGGCTTTATACACAACTAACAACATGTTTCTAACGAACCTCAGCTTCTGCACTTCTGTCATCCGGTCCATCCGTTTAACTGATTTTGACTCAGAGATAACTCGCTTCCCACTTGATTTTTAAAATACCAAAATCAATGCTTTTCAATATAAAACGTTCGGCCATGGTTGTACAATACGCTTATTATTTATAGATTTCAGTTTATGATTTAGAAATTGTCAATTTTTAACATGTAGAAATGCAATATCTTCTTATACAATATACATACCTATATAAAAATGAATCCCTATTTCTATTGGTCACATCATGACTTGAGAACAACTGGATAAAATTGGATAAATAATTCTTATTTTGTTCTGTTTGTGATTTTTAGGATAAGATATTATGAAAGTATTTTTTGGAAAATCCATGGGAAAAGAAGTTCCCGCGGACGAAGTTGCGGGCAGCAGTTAGTCATTAATAAAGCACAGGCCACAGTAGGTGTAATAAAGTAAAACCGATAGTTTATTATGATTTCATACGATATCAGTCCATAATTCATTGCCCGCACAAGTTACGGCCATATTCATTGACGTGGCAGCTTCATGTAAAATTCAGATGTGTCTACACTGTGTATTTATGAATTCATTATTATTTACGCTATCGCATTCCCGCAACAATCATTTATTATTTCAATTATTATATTATTCTATGGCGCAGTTTAATAACCGTTGTTATTGGGAGTGGTTACGGACTATTGAAATCCTGAAAATATTACATACAATGAGAGTTTTCGAAATAAATGCAATATCTATAGCTATCAGAATCAGCCTTTTTTAACCCCCGACCCAAAAAGAGGGGTGTTATAAGTTTGACGTGTGTATCGTGTATCTGTCTGCAGTGGCAGCGTAGCTCCTAAACTAATGAACCGATTTTCATTTAGTTTTTTTTGTTTGAAAGGTGGCTTGATTGAGAGTGTTCTTAGCTATAATCCAAGAAAATTGGTTCAGCCGTTTGAAAGTTATCAGCTCTTTTCTAGTTACTGTAACCTTCACTTGTCGGGGGTGTTATAAATTTTTAATTTACACGTCTTGTTGAGTAGAAATTTTGTGTAGAAAGGCACGACGGTTATGTTGGACTCTTATCGAATTACCGACTAAAACCCCACGGTAAAACTCCACGCATCGCCTAGTGGCTGGACTACGATACGCAACCCAGCCTACTACCATCCTCCGGGACCAATGAAGTCACTACACACCGTCTGAGGCGCACCAGGAACATAAAGTTGCGCTTCTCGACTCAATGCAATTGCAATTATTTTCCTAAGACGATAGATTCCCCGTATCTATCTATCGCCCGGAAACCCTTTTTAAAGGGGCACGCGGCACTCATGGGCCACATACCTTCACCCGACCTTCCTGATCAGATCAGCCTAACCTAACTTAGCCTACCATGTCCCCGAAATAGCCCGTGACCTCTAAAAGTAAATGTCCTCTAAGTAATAGATAGGTATTTTTGTCTAGAAGAATTCAAAAAATATGCATTACAACAATAATTGCACTTCCATTAAAAAAGTAAAGGTTGTTTTTGCAGATCCCTCATAAGGAAATAACCTCGCCAACGCACGTCGCTTTTTTAATAAAAAATTAAGTTAGGTACAACAATTTTTTTTTTAAATTAACGACTTTTATGTACCTACGTACATTACACGGATCATTCAAAACCAAAAAAAAAAATACGAATTGCAACTCATTTTTTTGCTTATAAGTAATAAGTTGATGGCCAGTTAAGTAATAGTTAAGTGACAGCGTCATAGAATACCTACAATTTTTCTTCGTAATAGCCCGTTTAGCGCGTAGGAAATAGGTAAGTATGTACAATATGTACCTAACAGTTCAACATATTATAGACTAATACTGAGAGTACAAATTATTTATATTCATTGCACACGTTCGAATATTTTTAACCCCCGACCCAAAAAGAGGGGTGTTATAAGTTTGACGTGTGTATCTGTGTATCTGTGTGTCTGTGTATCTGTGTATCTGTGTATCTATCTGTCTGTGGCATCGTAGCGCCTAAACGAATGAACCGATTTTAATTTAGTTTTTTTTGTTTGAAAGGTGGCTTGATCGAGAGTGTTCTTAGCTAAAAAAATTGGTTCAGCCGTTTAAGAGTTATCAGCTCTTTTCTAGTTTTCTTGTAGAAAAGAAGGTTAGATAACCGTTAGGTTCATAATATTATGTCAATAGACAAATGTCAAGCTGTCAAGATGGACGTTGCCTAAATACATAATTATTTATTTGAAAATGATGTTTTGGAAAACTCAAATACTTCGGATCGTCGGGGGTGTTATAAATTTTTAATTTACACTTGTTGTTAACTTACATTAATTGAATTTCAAATAAGCCCACTAAACAGTCCATTTGAAATAACGCATAAAATGTATCCATGCGTTAATCCTATAGTCCTATCCTAAGTGATAAATTTTGTCTTTACTCCAATTATCTTAGTCCTCAACTTATAAGCATATTATGTACGAATAACTTGGAAGAAGAATCAAGTTTGATAAGTTTTTTTCCTTTCTCTATTTTTCTATTGTTAGAAACGATAGAGAATTATGGTTCATGCATTAACGACACTAGACATGGTCTGAATGGTATCTAATTTACCTACATGTAGTAAAGCTGTTACATTAAAAATCAAAAGACGTTGATAATAAAATTTATATTTCGATCTTTACCTTCGTATTTTCGTATCGCTCTTTTAGCGGTCTCCTACTATACTGACTTGTGAACACGTTTATCAAATGAATTCAAAATAAAATTGCAAGTATAAACCACCAGAAAAAAGGTCAACCCACAAGTTATTTTTATGGTCAAGATATTATTTTATCTCATGTACAATGTCCTTTAGCCTTGAAAAATCTTCCAAGATTAAGACGTCAAAGTTTTTAAAGTTATTTTACATAAAAAACAGTATATGTGAAGGTGTTATCAAGCGTGGGTGCAGTTAACTAAACTAATGAACTATATTGTCTTATTACTTTAAATGGACGTGTGCCGGTTTTTGTATTTTCAACTGTACTACTAGCAAATAGCTGTGTGGGCGGATGGCTCTATCGTTATGTCCATTTAAATTTTATCTTACAATGATTTGTCGTTTTAAATGCTCTGCGTTAATTCACCAACATCAATGAACAATAACTTGTAATAGCCTAGTGAGACTTCGGTCCGGTACCCGGATTCCGGGTATCTACTTCGTAGTTGCGTGTATGTTTCGTATAATGTGCGTTTGAACTTTATAAGCAATTAAATATTTAAGGTGAAGGAAAGCATCATGAGGAAGCTTGCATGCCTAAGAGTTCTCCATAATATTCTTAACGGTGGGATGAAGTCTGCCAATCCGCGTTTGGCTAGCGTGGTAGAGATTAGTCTCTACCACGCTAGCCAAACCCTTCAAACCCTCAACCCCTTCAAACTGTTCAAACCCTTCTCATTCTGAGAGGAGACCCGTGTTCAGTAGTGAGCCGGCTATTAATGATGATTATGTACACGGGCGAGAGAGTAAGAAATATAAATAGATTTGTATGTATATAGGTATATATCTAACTGTAATAGCAAGTCGTCACTGATGTCATTGTGATGAACTGTTTTTCCAGTTTCATGGCTCACTTGCTACTACCAGACCAGCGTGACTGGTATGCCTAGTTCAAATGTATTCTGCTATCTTGTTTATTTCCATTTGTTTTGACTTGATGCAATAAATGGTACCTAAATGGTATAATTTAGTATTTATAAACAAGATCTTAAGGTACATTTTTAAAGCGCAGATACTAACATCTTAATCGTAATCAATAGTTGAAATACACTTGAAATTGGTATAATGAAAACAAACACGGCCGAGGAGACTCAAAAAATTCGTGGAGTGCTTAGCGCCGCCCGTACTATAGGTACATACCTACCTACCAAAAGACCAGCTATCAATAAAACTTTAAATATCGGCTAAGTACGAATTGGACTCACACATGAAGGGTTCCGTCCCATCGTACATACCAGAAATACTTGACAGGTTTTTATTTTATTTCATTTTCATAGCATTTTCAAATATTAATTAACTTTTGTTATAGCGGCAATAGAAATACACATTCAGTGAAAATTTTGATTCCTACCTATTACGGTTTATGAGATACAGTCCGCTGACAAACAGACCGACGAAGGGACGGACGGCGGAGGCTTAGTAATGGGGTCCCGTTGGCACCCTTCGGGTACGGAACCCTAAGAAGTGAACCGACTTCAAAAACACTGATAAGCTCTGAAATTCATTAAACATAGCTTCCCGACTAAATTTTGACAAATTTAAAAGGAAAACCTCTTTTGTTTGGAATCTTTGAAGTCAGTTTGATTAAAATTTTTGAAGTCGGTTAAAAGAGACACTGAGCCTCGGCTTCACTCTGCAGGTATTCTTTGTACCTTACACTGAACCACTCCACTTTTATGCTTAACCTTCATGATTCATCTTCGTAGCGGTAAGCAACAACTGTACAACATCTGTACCCTTCCTAAAATCAGCGAGTGATACAGAATTCCCCCAAACAAGGGAAGGAAGCCTTGAGATCCCCTCGACGGTATTGATTGTTTTAATATAGGTAATTGCTCCGATTGAGAACTGTCTGACCGCTACACCCACGGCTCTGATGGCCGTCCTAATTGCGTTACACTTTTTATTATACTTACCTTCGTTACGAATGCTCTACCCACGTAATTGGATGGACGAGTAGGTAGCAACAAGTCAGAGTTATGCATATTTGAATCAATCCGTGGAAGGACTCGATCAAGTACAGTATATATTTTCCAATCCAATCAATCAGCCTGTATGCGTCTACGGCCGGGCATAGGCCTTTCCAGGAGAGCGCCACTAAACACGGTACTCTGCCCTCCTCATCCACCCGCTTCCGCTCATCTTCTTTCACCAGTAAATTCAGCATAGGAAAGCTCATGCTCACTACTGACAAAGCTGTGCAGCCAAGCGATTTTGCGTTCCGGTACGATACCGTGTAGAAACCGATGACGGGTATACCAAAACTGCCATATTCTTTCCAAGGTAACCCGCTTCCATCTTAGACTGCATCATTACTTACTTATTACTTACTAGAGGATGCTCGGGACTTCGTCCGCGTGGTTTTGGGGTTTTAAAGATCCCATGGGAATTGTTTGATTTTCCGGGATAAGAAGTTGCCTATGTCAATTACAGGGACGCAAGCTACCTTAGTACCTTTCATACAAATCGCTTAAGCGGATGGGTTTTTGAGAATACTGTGGGAACTCTTTGATTTTCCGGGATAAAAAGTAGCCTATGTCCGTCCCCGGGATATTAGCTAATCCTGTACCAAATTTCGTCAGAATCGGTTAAACTGTAGGGCCGTGAAAATGTAGCAGACAGACAGACAGACACACTTTCGCATTTGTTATATTATTAAGTATGGATTTTAGGTGAAATTGCAGGCAAGGGCTAACTTGTAATGGAATACAAAAAAAGATTACAGGAAAGAGACCACGCGGACGTAGCCTAAGACTTTGGAAGGACCAGATGAAGAAAGAACTTGTCTCTAGCGTTTATGAAGCTAGTTTATGAAGACAGTCATGCTTTGAAGATTTTTTGGGTTTCCATCACGTGTCTCAGTATTCTTAGGGAGAAGTAGTATCCTATTTGTTTAAAAACATACCAATTCTGCACGAAAGCCAATATTAATTAATAAAATCTAGGCTAAGTTGATGATTGCGATGTGATGTCATGTCTACAGACAAGCTGCTGTAAAGGTCATCTGGCACATTAAATCAATCAACTGAGCGTACATGCTATGCGACTTGTATTCTCATGCAGTGAATATTTTGATCTTTACGTTTTGCATAAGATAACAACATTGTTCAAAGTAAATGTTCATTGCGTTTTACTTCACTAAATTAAGCTCCTATTTCTGATACTTTTTTTCCTGAATAGGACGAAATGCTTCATGGATGTTATTTAACATGCCCGACTTCACTGAGGTTCTGTGTCAAATTACATGGGATCTCACAGGACCTTTCGGATAGTTATGACAGACTCAACACACAAGTCGTACAATATCTAGATTCTAGACTAAACAGAAGGTCAATCAACGTCCGTACCTAGCCATATTCATTACAGTCAACTGCCATCTCTCGGAATCCATTCGGATCGTTTTGTTATAATCGGCAAAGTGGCTATTGAGTGAGTAACCTACTGAACGACGACACGAATTCGACACGACTTGTGTGACCTTTGAAATCATGATGTGATTTAGACACTAATATTATAAAGGCAAAAGTTTGTATGTGTGTGTATGTGTGTGTGTGTGTGTGTGTATGTTTGTTACTCCTTCACGCAAAAACTACTGAACGGATTTGGCTGAAATTCGGAATGGAGATAGATAATATCCTGGATTAGCACATAGGCTACTTTTTATCCCGGAAAACCAAAGAGTTTCCACGGGATTTTGAAAAACTTAAATCCACGCGGACGAAGTCGCGGGCGTCAGCTAGTAAATAATACGAACGTATACCTTTAATACCTACAATCACGGCAAGAGCGAATAGGCACCGTCTAGGCACACGCTCTCCAACGAAGACCTCATCAATGCTTTCCTTTAGGCATGATTGTCGTCAAGTGCAAGCCTGTTCTATAGAAAAAAAGAACACACGTCAAGAAGGTACATTTCCCACTGGGGAAAATAATTATTAAGTATCCGATCAATGATGGGGTCGAAGATTTATTATTTGTCAAACCAGTGATTTTCGAATGGTAGGCACACTCTTACTGCAAACTCTACCGAGCAAGTTGTCTGAAATCAATCGTGGGAGACCAAGTCAGTAGTGTGTCTAATGTTTTACTTTCCAAATTTATTTAGATGTTGTATCATATCCAACAATTTTAAAATCTTTTTCACATTAAAATAACTCGAAAGTTGCCGATCGAAGCTAAGGTGCTTCCGTTTAAAGTCCTTTTAAGAAGTGTTTTGAGTTCATGATTTCTTTGCCTTTAATTTATGTATTTTGTTTGAATCAAACAATTCGATCATAAGCAACAGTTTTCAGCTAAACAAAAATGGGGAAAATAAAGTCATATAATGTAAATGGCCTTATTCGTGATGTGGAGCGACACGTGTCGTTACCTGCTATTGGCGACCTACAGGACCGCAGGATCGCCGACGCTTCGCATTCAACAGCAATAGCCTTTCACATTAGCGCTTTAAAACCGCGTTATTTTCGCGCGTTTTATTTCGTAGCAAATCAAGGAACCATTATAGTTTCGTCCAGTCCGTCTACATTATTGTTTAAACATTTTTCATCTATTTAATTCTCCCTATAACTCCGTAACAATGTCATTAAATCTAATACTTGTTCTTCACCCAATTCAATTGTACAATTTTTATTGCTAACAAGTGTAAATTAAAAATTTATAACACCCCCGACATGTGAAGGTTACAGTAACTTGAAAAGACCTGATAACTTTCAAACGGCTGAACCGATTTTCTTGGACTATTCCGCGCCTACGATCCAATGTATCTGAGTTTTCCAAAACATCATTTTCAAATAAATAATTATGTATCAAGGCAACGTATGCCATCTTGACAGCTTGACATTTGTCAATTGACATAATATTATGAACCTAACGGTTATCTAACCTTCTTTTCTACAAGAAAACTAGAAAAGAGCTGATAACTCTTAAACGGCTGAACCCATTTTTTTGGATTATAGCTAAGAACACTCTCGATCAAGCCACCTTTCAAACAAAAAAAAGTGAATTAAAATCGGTTCATTCGTTTAGGCGCTACAATGCCACAGACAGATACACAGATACACAGATACACACGTCAAACTTATAACATCCCTTTTTTTGGGTCGGGGGTTAAAAATTACAATTTGTAACAATAATATGGTAAAAAGGTGAAAGTTCACACATGTGATACCATTAAAAATTTTGTACGTAAATGTTGTGTGTAAAAACGTTAGGGTGTTCCTTAACGTCTTTAAACGCTAGTGTGCTATTCTAAATTTGTATTACTGGGCAATCAGAATGATATGCAACAAAAGGGTTCCAAGAACACCCGTCCCGACTTGTTCGTCCGTCCGTCCCACTGACTCACTCTTACGTGTTGTTTAATAATAACCATGTCTCCTTTATCTTTATAGCCATCGAGTCTCTAAATACTTACGATTAACTCAAATTGCAATAAACTAATTGCTTAAACTGTTTATTGATTCGTTTACTTAACTAAACATCTCAATTAAATCGTTATGAAGTGCTACTGAGTACTTAATTATAGTGGAATTTGAAACACTGCATAAGAGAAGGATAATGTTTTTAGTTCATCGTCATCATCAACCCATCGCCTTCTTCTTCTTCTTCTCCTCTCTGGGATGGTTTCCGCACTTAAGTCCCCGCCGAAGTCTTCACTCCAGCCTTCCAAGCTCGCTCCAGAAGCCGAGTAGACCGCCCAGGTTGCCGAGGGCTTCATGAAGTGAGGTTGGGGATCCCAGATGGCGTTCTCGATGTTCTGCCCGTGAGCACGTGCGTCGGTGTTTCATCGACCTCCATGCAGGCCCTGCACACGGTAACACCTATAACGAAAAGGTGTTTGTTTAGTGGGCTATGCCCTGTTATGAGTCCCACCACCTTCCTAAGTTTACCTTTGTCCAGGCGGAGTAGTTTGTTTTTTTTTGCTTGCCTTTTGCTTTGGCTTGCCTGCTGTCAGTTGCGTTTGCCCATAGTTGGGAATGCTCTTTAAGTGTTAGTTCATGCAACCAAGTTTTATACTCACTGAAGGGTATGGGTACAATAGGCTCTGGCCCTGTCACTTTCAGCGTCGTAGCCTTGCGTGCTAATGCGTCCGCTGCCTCGTTTCCCTGGTCATCCCATCGCCTATCTACTAGATTATAAATACAAGTAAGTTATCAACATAATATTACCGATAGATCGAATATAGAAATCGGACATAAGGAAGAAAAAGATTGGTAAACGCTGGTCTTTCTCATCCGACGATTTGCGGTAGAGTACTTAGATAGCGTAGGGCTACTTATGCAACTTACTTTCACTGGACATTAAGTGAGTGAGAGCCCCTCAGATTGGTCATTACTAAGATTACTCTGTGAAGTTAGGAAATCGAATGTGTTATAACTTACACATATCTACCACAAATTTTACAAATAATTTACGTATGCGTTAAAAGTTAACAAATAAATACCCTTTATTCAGCCAAAAATCATCACATCACACTAATATTATAAAGGCGAAAGTTTGTATGTGTGTGTGTGTGTGTGTGTGTGTATGTTTGTTACTCCTTCACGCAAAAACTACTGGACGGATTTGGCTGAAAGTTGGAATGGAGATAGATAATATCCTGGATTAGCACATAGGCTACTTTTTATCCCGGAAAATCAAAGAGTTCCCACGGGATTTCAAAAAACCTAAATCCACGCGGGCGAAGTCGCGGGCATCGGCTAGTTACAAATAAAAAACACAAACAGAGCACCAAAGCACAATAGTGAAAATAGGGAACCAAGGATCCAACCAAAGTTTATGCTCCTTGGTTTCTCGAAATCTAGGTACCCACTTTTTAAATCTAGATTAGTGTCTAATTTGGGCACGATGCCTCAGCTTAATGCGACAAGTGGCAAACTGTTAGGACTAATAAATTTACAACAACCTAAACATGTACACAGTTCATGCAATAAACTTATTCTTATGCTTAAGTAATCGTACAAAAATAGAAAACCACTGATCATACGGTATTAATCAGTGAACGCAAACAAGTACTTATTAAGGCATTTGGCGGTCTCTCGCGATGAGCAAGGTTTTCCGTTGAGGAACAAGGAAAACGTTCACACAATTGTCTCCATAACCGGCAGCCTTGTTGTGACACTGGCCGACGAGCCTTACAACTTAGGGCCTTTTCACATGCATACGGACAACTTCATACAATTTAAGCCCATAAGCTCCTTTAATCAAGTATCATATTAAACGCGGATGTAATCACTAGAAACCCATATTATTACCTACTATAAAGTGTTTTTGGTCTGTTTCATGCACAGCGCGCCGTGACGAAGCAATGGACGCCGTGATTTTTTTAGGGATAATATTCATGAATTATAGTTATAGTCCATGAATTATAGAATTATAATTATAGTTAAAGCCCTGAAAAGTCGCATAGATTACATTTATTCCGGAAAATCAGAGTTCCCACGGGATTTTATTACATCCGCGCGAACAAAATCGCGAACATCAGCTAATAACAAATATAACTACCTAACGTTTAAATACAGTTTCTAAGCGGTGTTTATTGTTTTTTTAAGTATCAGATTCAAGCTCTATCACCGTAGCGGAACTAAGTTCGTTTTTTCTTTAAGCTAGCGGACTACTCGTACACTATAGCCGTAGATATTATCTATGCACGTTTCTCATTAGCACAGAGATTGATATTGGAATGTGACGTCGTACTGTTACGACCCAAAAAATGCAAAAAAAAAACACATTGATTATTTATTAACCCCCGACCCAAAAAGAGGGGTGTTATAAGTTTGACGTGTGTATCTGTGTATCTGCGTATCTGTGTATCTGTGTATCAGTCTGTAGCATCGTAGCTCCTAAACTAATGAACCGATTTTAATTTAGTTTTTTTTGTTTGAAAGGTGGCGATCGAGAGTGTTCTTAGCTATAATCCAAGAAAATCGGTTCAGCCGTTTGAAAGTTATCAACTCTTTTCTAGTTACTGTAACCTTCACTTGTCGGGGTGTGTTATAAATTTTTAATTTACACTTGTGTCTATTGCATACTTATACTGAATTAATCAATTTTTATCGAAGAAATAATTTATGACTTCGCATATTATTTGGCTGGAGAAAACATTGGTAAAAAATTACCTACTTTAGTGTAAAATTGTAAAGGGACATATTATTATCTGTTTATTTATATCTACATGTAAGTATACTAAAAACGAACTTACCTAACTACCTACTAAGAAACTAGAACTTGGCGCTTGCTCTTTTCAATTACTCAATTTATGCCAAGTGTGCCATTAAGTGCCAAATAAGTGCATTATTGGAACGAGCTGCAAGTTAAATCCACGCATTTTTATCATTTACATAATCTACGATAGCAGGACGTATACCTAGTATAGTTTTTCAGGAGCATATATTGAGTAGATTTATTTTAATGGCACGAACAAAGCAGTGTCCAGCGCATCTAAGTATAGAAGGCATATCGGGAAGATCCGATTCTCACGGCCGAGAGTCGAGACAATATTCGCGGCCATTTACCTGTGAGCGTATTTTACTTTCAATGGATGTGGCATACGCCAAGCAAAAATTTGAATCGTCAAGTGAACAGGGACCGTGAAAATACATACTTACTCGATTTCGAGTAAATTGAGTTTAAAGTTTAGAGTCGCACCTAATGAAAATGAAATAGGCATAAAAATAATCTAATAAAACTATTTTAATTAAAAGAGATAAAGTAGAACAAAATAAATTCAAGTCCAAAAAATTAAAATCGCCAAAAAACGGAAACACCCGTTTTTTCCTATCACTGCGTCTTTTCACTTTACCACTTACAATATAGGTGTACAATCAAAATCAAAACATTTTTAGTTTATTTATCTAATGTACTACTACTACATAACTAAGATAATAATGTAATGTAACTTTAAATGCCCGTGTGGTAAGTTAAGTCTAATGATTTAGAAGTGAAATTCTATTAAAAAAGCAAGCAAAAATCTTAGCAATTGCTCAAATAGGTAGTTAATTAAAATACATACATAATTGAAGTTTGATTCAATATTCTTGTTACATTTTTTGGAAACAAGTTTGACAATAATAAATATACCAAATCAAATAATAAAGCAATTAAACGGTTTATTAAAGTAAATACTTAGTGCATTGTTACATTAAATTGCATTTTTAACAAGCAGGAAATGGCAAAACAGGGGTAAGAACTTAAGAACAGGATGTTATTTAGAATACAAATCAATTACTTTGCTTTACATAATATAACCAAAACTAAACTAATGTTACAAACTAGGATGTACCTAAAATTTCATTTTACAATGTAAAATTATTAATATTATAAAAGCAAAAACTTGTCTATCTGTGTGTTCTCACGGCACGGGTTTCACGGGCCGATATTTAGTGCAGGATAGAATAGAATATATTTTTATTCATGTATACTTTTATAAGTGCTTTGGAATCGCCAAAATAATTTACCACTGGTTCGGAATGCCATACTTGGACTTCTTTTTGTGCTGGAAAATCCAAGAATTGCCACGGGATTTTTGAAAACCTAAATCCACGCGGACGAAGTAATGACATCAAAAAAAAAAACAAAATGTTTGGTAAATTTTAAAGGATCATTTTCTAGGCCAAATAAAAAAAGGCTATTATTTCCTAGTGGCAATGGAAAATTATAATATTTGATGGTGTAGATAATTTTTTTGTTAAAATCGTGGTTTTTTGTAGAGCTTACGGAAAAATAACGACTATGTATTGTTGTCGTATGTATCTACAAGTTCAAGGTGTTTCTTGATTTCTTTAACATAATCTGCGCATACGCCTCGAGTCTTCTAGCGAGGTTTATTTATTTAAAATATGCGTGAACTTCGCTCGCCTTTGTCTCGATGCGCGGTACTCAGGCAATATTAGTAATAAGGCCGGGTTTCTTCCTGGTCATCGTGGTTGTTTATTTTTAACCCCCGACCCAAAAAGAGGGGTGTTATAAGTTTGACGTGTGTATCTGTGTATCTGTGTATCTGTGTATCTGTGTATCTGTCTGTGGCATCGTAGCGCCTAAACGAATGAACCGATTTTAATTTACTTTTTTTTGTTTGAAAGGTGGCTTGATCGAGAGTGTTCTTAACTATAATCCAAAAAAATTGGTTCAGCCGTTTAAAAGTTATCAGCTATTTTCTAGTTTTCTTGTAGAAAAGAAGGTTAGATATCCCTTAGGTTCATAATATTCAAGTGTCAATTGACAAAATAATGTCAAGCTGTCAAGATGGACGTTGCCTAGATATACATAATTATTTATTTGAAAATGATTTGTCGGGGGTGTTGAAAATTTTTAATTTACACTTGTAACTTGTTTATATAGAATTAAGAAGGCCCGGCTAACCAACGCTAACCATAGCTTCTTCTTTTCTTTTCCTTCATTCCAAGCTATGTGGGGTCGGGATAACATGTCTTTTTCTTCCACTTACTTCTGTTATACGTCAACTAATTTTCCACCATTTTCCACCCCTTTTACACTTATCCTATCCTCTTTCACGCAATCCATCCACCTTTTCTATTAGTCTTCTTGTCATCTTTTTTCCTAACTAAAGTAGCTAACCGTAGCATTGACAAAATTTTATTTCCTAAAAAAAGATATTTCTGACTAGGTGATGTGCGCAACTTTGTTTGCGTGGATTTCTGTTTTTTGAAAATCCATTGGTATGGGAACTCTATCTGGTATTAAAAGTTATCTATGTCCATCTCTGAGACTCTCTATCCAATCTCTATACCAAAAGTCAAAATTGGTTAAGCGGATAGGCCGTGAAAAGGTCACAAACAAACAGACGAACCAACATACGTTCGCACTTATAATTATATTTAAGTATAGTAAGTATATAAAGGTACACTGGCTCAAATATAAATCTTTGAGCCCGTGTAACTTTAAAAATTCCCATTTATTATTTATTTCTAGATCGTGTCAACAAAATCTCATTGAGAGAAAAGCGCTGGGCAGCGCGAACAACTAGTCCAGTCATTATAGTGAGTTCACCTCGGAATTCGAGATACCCAGCTATAAATCTGTAAATACTTGTATATTGACACCCTAAAAGTTGTCTCAAAACCTACATATGGTAGGATGTACGCAAATATTAAATTTCAAGGTCAAAGGTCACAAAAAAGCGCAAAAAACCGATTTTTGTACCTTAAGTAGGTTTTGAGACAACTTTTAGGGTGTCAATATACAAGTATTTACAGACTTACAGTTGGGTATCTCGAATTCCGAGATTCTTACCTAATTTAAGCTTAAATGACTGGCCTAAACGAGAAGAATTCGAGATATAACAAAACGTTGTAAAAATAAGTAAGGAACTCATCTAAATGAAGCTGCCTGGTCTTATACAGTTAAATACAGTTGACTCATAAAATATTTTGCGTAGTGAGCAAAATAAACGATCGAAGGCTACGTCGTGTGAGCAAATGAGCACTAAAATGTTTTGAAATCATTTCGGCTGTAAAGTCAGGCATCCATTGGCTTGCCGAGTTATATCGCACCTATTTTTCCGATATTTATTGGAAAACTGAGTCTATTCCCGCGTAATGGACTCAGTTTTCCAGGCCGTGTCTATCGGGATACATAGCACACATCACTCATCAAGTGATTTCTTGCAACAAAACGGCTTGATTCGTCTCAGCTTAGTGAACATTTCCACAAATTTTGAGTAAAAATATATTTAAAATAATACACCCCAGTTTATTCTTATTTCTTCCACATCGATAACCCGATGTCTTGATTTGAAACGATGCACGTATGAAATATTCAATGGGACTCCGCGATTTCGGTGCGCATCGATTTGGCTCTAGTGGACGCCCGACTTTGTAGAGATTTAACTTCAAAGTCTTGACGATGATTTTTACAACCATCCGAAAGACTTTCATTATGCTTACTTCAGACGTTTAAAGGTTTTCTCAGTACCCGGCGCGTATATTAATGAAGAGCTTGAATGTGAAGCAAATAATTTGTGGGTGACGACCACTGCAATGGACATGTATAGTAAGTACGCTGGAAGACATTTGCCACACAAAATATTTTTTTTGTGCCGGTTTGACTCACCAAGTGTACAGAGAATTAAAATTGACTCTTTGTGTCAAATGATCTTTATGATGACATCAGACATTCAGAAGTATATTGACATACCTATCTATCTCATCAGTAACATATAATTCCGAGTAGGAACTCTCACAATGATGCTCGCTGCTGCTGTTGGCACCAAAATGGCGAGAATGCTCCAGTGTACTTATATTACTCGTAGTAGAGGTCAGTGGCGACGACTCATCGCCGAAGCGCGACCGTAAAATCTCGTCCATGTTTACGGACATGACTTTTTTACCTTCGTGAATACTTATGCCTATTTGGCATTTGTACATCCTCGTGTATGTAAAAGTGAACTCAATGTACCTATAGGTAGGTACCTATTTATTAACTACTCAAGATGATGCTCTTGACATGGACAGAAAACCGCTTCCGTAATTATTTGTACCTATCTGAGAAGATAAATTTACCAATGCTGCGTTTTGACTTGGTTAGAGAAACAATCCAACTATGTAAAACACAAAAATTGTTTCTATCTACGTCCGTTATAGAGTTTGAAACCATCCAACCGATGTGCCCTTAATCCGGTTTCATTAGTAAGGTAATAATGCGAAAATGGTTTAAGAGTACTAGAACAATGCATTAGGCACATTCTTTCTTTAGAGTAGTAGCATACGCCGGGTATCCACTAGATAAATATAATTTAAAATGGCTAATCGATAAGACACAATTATATTGTTTTAAGGTCTGAAAAAACCTATATTAGAATTTAGGCTTGGGACCACCTAAGTCTAAGTTCGTAAAATACATAGTCTTAACTGAAACTTTGATCATGTATTTTTCAATCGCTGAATAAACTAAATCTGATAAATAAATACAAAAACTGCAAAAATGTCTTTGTTTCTCAACATCATTAACTAATGTAAGTGATTGAAAAATCGAGAGCCCTATGTAAGATAGAGATTGTTAATTTATCAAACTTTTTAATTCGATAAAATATATTATTTGTATAAATTCGATAAATACTTATAGATCGTCATGTATTCCTTACAATAGTGGCTCAAAGTTGTAGAGTACCTATAAGTGAGTCAATTTTTTACCCACTAGTTAGTATAAGTGTTTCTTTTATTCAGTCTAATTACGACTCGATACAGGCCGTAGCGAATCACAACTCACGCACTAAAAAATCGTTATTCAGATTTTTCTAATCGGCTACTATTTAAAAAGAAAGTAGTTGTAAAACGTGCTTCATTTTCAGACAGTAAATAATATAATTAAATTGTAAATATAGTAAGGAATTTCAATTCCATTTACCGTCCATCAGGTGATATCGTATTCAAGCGGAAATAAGATATCAAAAAAACTAGAGCTGCATACCTTGACATTATAACATGATTTAAATATTATATATGAGGAATTTTGACTGGTTTTTGAGACAGTAAGCATAAGCATTTAGAATTGTCGCCCCTGCAATGAACACAATGGACCTTATCTATGTCATACAGTCAGAAGACGCATTATGTTAACAGAGCTCTCTCCGTCACTTACTCCATACAATCGTAGTTCCCATTTCATTTGAATATTAAGCAACCAAAGTCCATGAAATTTTGCAGACATAGTCTAGAAACTAATATCTGTGTCTGTGGTGTTTTAGATTTTTCTAAAAATATGTAGTTTTAAAATTACAGGGGTTCAAAGATTTGTATTTTTCTTTAAAAAAAGGCCCAACTTTGTGCTCGTTTTTCTAGACAACGAAGCAATTTAATGAAATTTGGAAAAACCACAGACCTAGAAAATTTAATGAATATCATGCAGTAAAAAAATTATCGTTATATATTTTATATTGTTATAATTATGTTGGAACTACGAAAACCAGAAATTACACCCAGAAATCTTGAAAATTTCGTGCTGTCTCGATTTCTGCAAGAGGGGTGGTGAGGTGCGGGGGACGACCAACCCCCGACGGTGACGGGGGGCGGAACTGACAGTCTGAACTGGTCTAAACACACGGGCCACATTTAAACTACACCCGACTCTAAACTTGTCGATAGGTCTAACTAAATACACTGGTACATTTGAACTTGCGTTAGACGTATGCGTTACCTACTCAGACGTTGCCTGTAGATAAAAATATGTCTCACGTTTGCTGGCAATAGCGCATGCATCAAACCCTGCAAGTTGCACCTATTCCTCACGCAATACGCAATTCCTCACGCAATACGCACAGCTTTAATATTATAATTTTTGACAATGTATACTATATGTAATGCCATATCACAGGTCACTCTCTGATTTATTGCTAACAATTTACTTCCAAATCAATTCCAAATGCAAAGAAATCTAAGTGTGTTCAATTCACACTGCCCAATACCAGGACCTTAAATGACATAAATTCATTGATTAATAATCATATGTTGAAAATAAAGGAGAACCCCGTGTTTCTCGGTATAACGTTAGATGCAAAGCTTCTATGGAACACCCACATATCAACACTTGATGGTAAACTCAACTCTGCTGCTTACACTGTTAGAAAAATTCGACAGGTACTGACGTGGAAACTGCAAAAATTGTATATTTTGCCTATATTCACTGTATTATGTCTTACGGACTCTTGCTATGAGATAAAGCGATAGATATTGAGAAAAAAATGTATTACAGAAAAGGACAGGACGTGCAATTTATAATTTAAAACCGCGCGCTGCCATACAATAAAAATATAAGGAAATAAGTACCTTATTTATTATCTTATAGTAGCTTTTAAATATATTTACAACTAGCTAATGCTTTGCTCGCGTGGATTTAGGTTTTTGAAAATCCCGATCCTTTCATTTCCCAGAACAAAAGTTGCCTCTCCGTAATAGCCCGTCCCCGGGATGCAACTTGTTTCTGTATCACGTAAGAACATTTAAACGGATGATCCTTTTCAAATCCCGAGGGATCACCAGGATTTAAGAATGCAATTTCTTACAGCATCAGGGTTGAGGTCAACGACAAAGTATTTACTTGGTATAGATACCTTCAATATCAATTAATAATCAACACTTTTTAAATCCCATTAGCTTTAGTAGTCAGGTCCCCTGCAACATCAGGATTGAGGAGTTGGAATCCAAATTTTTTATTGAACAATGTCGCAAACTTTCTTTATCGATTAAAAAAACTAGCCAAAATTACGCAGTTAGGTTACCTGCCAAATTTCATGGTTTTGAGTCAACGGGAAGTACCCTAGAGGTTTTCTTGACACACACGACAGACAGAGAGATAGACAACAAAGTGATCCTATAAGAGTTCTGTTTTTCGTTTTGAGGTACGAAACCCTAGAAACGTAGGAACGGCATTCCGAACCAGTGGTAAATTTTTCTGACCATTCAAAAACACTTTGAAGTTTACCTAAAAGTTTACAGGAATAAAAATTAATCATTGTATTCCATTCCATTTCATTCTATTCCATTCTGTTCAAAGATAAATAGATTATAAAAATATTTGTCACCGAAACAATACCTAATTTACGATACATCAACCAATATCAACTTTACTGATGACAATCTGACTATTACCAAAGTGAACGACTACTATAATATCTATTATATACGACTAACATAATATGTATTATAAATTGTGTGCCGTTTGCATTCTCACTAAGTTCTCATTAAGTTTGTTTTATTTGGTTAAACTTTCTGGCATTTATATTGTTATGACGTTTAATTGGCAAACAGTCTGTTTATTGGCTGAAACTCAAAAATTCAGCCAATCACAACAAATAAAATATTTTAATAATGATTGATGCAGCTTTCTGTAATCGAAAACAAAATATTTGACATTAACTTGAATGTGACAGTGATTTCCGAGTAGGGTTGCCAGAGGCCCCGTATTTTACTAGTTACTGGTTAGTATTTCAGGATACAGAAACCCGTAATTATGAAAATAAAATATGAGGCAAATAAAACTAAATATTTTTAGGGTTCCGTACCTCAAAAGCAAAAAGGAAATAGGATCAATTCGCTGTCTGTCTGTCTGTCCGTCTGTCTGTCTTTCCGTCTGTCCGTCTGTCTGTCTGTCCATCTGTCCGTCTGTCCGTCTCTTCGTCTGTCATGTGTTCATGAACAAATATTAGTATTTTCAATTTTCAAAGTAACTAAATATTAAATCAAGTGGGTTATTATATGAAAGGACTTTACCAGTACATTCTAAGACAGATTTTTATTTATTTTTATGCATATTTTTTTTAATGCATAACAGTTTTGATTTCTTGTGTAAAATGTCGAAATAAAATACCCGAATACGGAACCCTCGGTGCGTGAGTCTGACTCGCACTTGGCCGGTTTTTTACAAATTCAGCCGGGCTGGCTTGCGAAACCAAACGCTGACGTTATGTCCAGTAGAAAGAATACATATTTTCCTTGTGCGACAATGCGTAGAATAATACCTGCGTAGCCGAAACCCACTCGATTTTGATCATGGCCGTAGCCAAAGAGGCGGAGGTTGGTTTTAGGATCTAAGCCTTTTTTATACAAGTTAGCCCTTGACTTTAATCTCTCCTAGTGGTAATAGTGCAGTCTAATTTCTTGGCCGGTAGGGCCATACTAACCATATAACTAGCCATGACCCAAGCCTCCCACCAGACCAGAAATTTAGAAATGGCCACTGCGTCTGGGAGACCGTCAAAAACCTAAACCTAAAATAATACTTACACTATTTCTTGCATTTGCTTACCATTTTTTTTTGGAAATATATCAAACATTTCGCGCTCGCTTCACTCGCGTTTTGAATTTGTATTACTTGGTGTATGCCCCGCAATTTCGTCTGCATGAATTTAGGTTTTTAAAAATTCCGTGGGGGATTTTCCGGGATAAAAAGCTTATGTTCGTTTCTGGGGTGCAAGTTACCTCTGAATAGTAAGTATCAAAATTTTGGTAAAGAAGTATCTTGCTATGGCTAAACTCGTTTCCCTTTCACTTATTTTTTTCTGTATTGAACCAAAAACACTTACGCTCACTGCGCTGCGCTTTTTCATTGTTGTATTTTATTCCACTATCAAATTGAAAGGCGAAATTCAACTAACCAGGTAATTAGCCCATAAAGTTGAGCGAACGTATTTTTCCTCATGACAGGATTCAGTTCCGGCCCTGATAAAACCTCTCCCGAAATCAATTCCTGGCTACGGCCATGGTATTGATACTTTGAAGGTGGAATTACAAGTTAAATGTAATTTTAAGTTAACATGCATTTTGTTTTACAAAATGAAGAGTTTTTAAAAGCTATTGAAATAAATAAATAATCTTTTATTTAAAACCACATTGCAAACACAGTTCACCGATCAAGACCCGGCAACATACAGAGAAAAAATACAAAACATACAAATAAACTGAAATATCTAAATAAGCTTTCAGAGAGAACCACCGCCTATTTCTTCAAATACAATAATAAACAATACAATAATACAACAATATATAAGAAACAATGTCTCCCGTAAACAAATCTAAACCCCGTACTTTTGATGGTGGTAGCCTGTAAATCTAAAAGAGGCAGGTGGCAACCCTACACCTACCCTACACCTAGACAGAATGAAAAATTTGTTTTCATTACTCGGCAGGCCTACTGCCAAAGTTTGACAGAAAGTGTGGCGGTAGTTGTGACCTCTGATTGGCTGACTCTCTTTCACTATTTGCTAAAATTGATGATTGCAACAACAATTTTTGCTTTTTTGTAATCGAAAACAGAACACGGACGTCAAACAGGTTGACTAATTGCAATCATTTCTGACCGGCTAACATTGTTCCGCTAGTGGCTCAAACTCACTGTCGCAGCAAGAACATGGTAAATTCAGCCAATCACAGCAATTTGAATTGGATATCACAAATGTACCGATCTAGGAACCGAGAATGCACGAACCAGGGCAAATAGAGATAAGAACAATAATATCATACGTAGGAAATCGACGGGGGCTTGTTGACAAGTATCCTCTTAACTATCGTCTTTTATACTAAATCTCTGCCATTTCATAGACCATATAATACGATTATCACATAGTCTTTAGAATTTTCTTCTTTATTCACTTTGCATGTTTTTTGGTGAATTCGTATTCGTCTTCACCATTAGCCATCCATTGCTAGATATAGGTGTATAGCTCTACTTAGGGGCGGCCTTAGCCATTGCTAGGCTTTGAGCGGTAAATTTGTGAATGAGACCCTTATCCTTGTGGAATTTATATCAATTGAAAAATTTGTTATTCATGATGCTTGACGAAAAATACAAAAGTTATTAATTTTTAAGTATTTAAGTATTAGTAGTATAAGTATTTAAGTACCTATTATAAAGGTGAAAGTTTGTGTGTATGTGTGTGTATATGTTTGTTACACCTTCACGCAAAAACTACTGGACTGATTCGCCTGAAATTTAGAATGAGATAGACTATACCCTGGATTAGCACATAGGTTACTTTTTATCCCGGAAAATCATAGAGTTCCCACGGGATTTTTAAAAAACATACATCCACGCGCACGAAGTCGCAGGCATCAACTAGTACTTAAATAAATTGTATTTAATTTTTAAATTGTATATAATGTGGGATTTGCAATGCGAATCGTAAAGCGCGAGATTCAAATACCTACTAATTAGTATCTCCTGTCCCATCTCCACACAACGAAAACGTGCAAAAATATAAGTGATGGCTGTGCATTGCATTTCACGCCACTTCATGTACAAAATGAAAGTTAACAATGTGAAAAGGACAACATCCTTTTAGACTTGTCTTTTTTGTTTAGTCTAAGGATGTTTTACATCAAATTGGCATCACAAAATTAATTGATAGGTTTTAAAATTCCAGTTGCAACGTCTGTAACTATCCTTACAGGATCAAACGCGACTTTGTGTCAAAATAAATTGCAAATCAAGATTAATTGAAAATATATTATGTTTTTGTTCAGGTACATTGAATGCGAATCCTACGCAACCATCCTAAAATTGTCTTTACGTTTTTTATTGGTATTACGTACTTATAATGTGATTACAATAATAAGGATTTGTTTTTCGTTACCCAAAAAACTACATTTGATTAAGGCTAGATCATATTTAGTACAAGAAATCTAACAGTCTGATAATATTATAATAAAAATAACTTTATTTATCACAAAAATGACTAAACAAACAGTGAATATACATACTAAAACTTATGACTACATAGGTACGTAATTTTTAGAAACCTTATCAAATAGGTATTCTAGTTAGAATGAAACATTCTAGCTAAGTACTACACCTACTTACATAAATTGAAATAGATGAATTGAATGGATAAAATATTAATTAGTATTTACAGAACATTAGATTCTGAAGCTAAACTAAGGTAAACCTGTGCTTCGAAATTTATAAATCTGAGCGCGTGCTTAAAGCAAATCATATTAAGGCAGTGATTTGCATAATTTTTTAAATCTATGCATCGTTTCAATCTTTGTTCTTACAATCATACAAAGAATTACGCGGTACGCTTATAAATCGGTCATAAATATTTATTTTTAAGCGTACATTATAATATGTTACACAAGATAAATAATTATATCATTTAAATTAACATAGTCGCCTATATTTTTTCATCTTTGCATTTATAGTCACCAGATCATCGCTTACCAGCATGTATCCCGTAGCAATGAGCATAAAATTGAATTGTTCCTATCCGTCCCCCTAATCTGTCCCCCCGGGGGGACGGTTAGGAATAAAAAGTTCGATCTGTCCCCCTACACGCGACGAGGGGACGGATCGAACTAATTCTTTCCGAACTGTCCCCCCGCTGATTTCTTAGGGGGACAGATTGGAAGTTCGATTTGTTGTCCCACTGCCACGGACGAGGGGACAGATCGAACTAATTCTTTCCAAACTGTCCCTCTGTTGCCAACGAACTAATCGAAAGAATCAGACAGATGAACAAATTATTCCTATTATCTGTACGCCAAAATAAAAATAATTAAGAATTGAATGTAATAACACCCCCGACAAGTAAAGGTTACAGTAACTAGAAGAGCTGATAACTTTCAAACGGCTGAACTCATTTAGACTATAGCTATGAACACTCTCGGTCAAGCCACCTTTCAAGCAAAAAAAAAACTAAACTAAAATCGGTTCATTAGTTTAGGAGCTACGATGCCATAGACTGATACACAGATACACAGATACACAGATACACATGTCAAACTTATGACACCTCTCTTTTTGGGTCGGGGGTTAATGAAAAGAGAATCAGTATGTACTATTATTCAGGCCTGGATAAAAATGATGATAGTAAATAAAAATTATTGTATTGTGTTTTGTACAATTTTTTTCCTTCAAATTTTTTTTTACAAGGGAGATTTACAGAGTAAATAGATAAGAGCAGAAGAAAATTAAAGCTAATAATAAGTTTTCACAAATAGATCATACATAATATTACGTGTAAAAGATACGGCAAAGTATTTAGAAACGTTGAGACCCCATTTATTAACTTTACAGTATTGATCCAGTGTAAATAAAATCTTACACAATCCACTGTTTGTTTTAAAATAGCGGTAACTGATAGCGTAATAGTAAAGATGCTTAATTATTTTTATTTTGGCGTACAGATAATAGGAATAATTTGTTCATCTGTCTGATTCTTTCGATTAGTTCGTTGGCAACAGAGGGACAGTTTGGAAAGAATTAGTTCGATCTGTCCCCTCGTCCGTGGCAGTGGGACAACAAATCGAACTTCCAATCTGTCCCCCTAAGAAATCAGCGGGGGGACAGTTCGGAAAGAATTAGTTCGATCCGTCCCCTCGTCGCGTGTAGGGGGACAGATCGAACTTTTTATTCCTAACCGTCCCCCCGGGGGGACAGATTAGGGGGACGGATAGGAACAATTCATAAAATTGACTACTATTATTGCATTCAGGTACTCGTGCGGGTGAATATTATTGGCAGGTCTCCGACACGAGAAACAGATTTAGATCTCCCATTCATTACACGACTAACATTGATACAAAATATTTTCCTAAGAAACGTTCACGAAGTCGCAGAATCTTAAATGTAAAGCGAGTAAGGCAGAATGCAATCTTAAGAGTCGTTTTGTGTATGGAAAGCTTTAGTCCGTTCTGGATGCAGGAAGGCTCCACAAATAAAATATGTGACTAGAAGGCGACGGTGAGGTGCCGGCGAGATGAGGCTGCGCAGGCTTGCTAAAGAGGGATAGCAAATTGTGGGTTCGATATGTGCGAGGGAAAAGGAAAATCCTGCTTGGTTATCTGGAGAAATGCGAGCACCTCATTTAATCGGTACGCGCTTCGTTTCATAGAATAGGGAAAACTTCGCGATGCTTCACTTTCATTATATTATTTTGCACCTAATAAATTTAAATGCTTTAAAAACGGTTTAGAGCCGATTTTCCAATCGTCAAATAACTTTTATCTGAGGTTTAACAGTTTTTACATAGAAAATCTCTCAAAATGTCAAATTTATTAATCAGGTGAAAGTTATTTGACAATTGAGGAATCGAGCCTTATTATACAATTATTTCAAATCACATACTAAACTCTAAAGTCTAAGCCCTAGTGAATTAGTGGTAGGTACTGTATCTAACAAACCACTCACAGAAATTACTATAGTAGTCTTCACATTAGGTATACATTTCGATGTCTGATAAAATTGCACACCTTACTTAACTGAAGTCAATTAAACATATTGATGGTCATTTTTAGTAGTATTTCCGTATTTCCAAATTAAACACTGCTATAACAGCCGTAATGATAGAATATTCCACGAGTAAAGTAAAACTCTAAACTCTAAAGACTTTCTAATAAAATTCTAATGTTTAAGTTGTTTTTCGATTGCCGTAGCATCTGAAATTTACTTACTCTATAGTTTTAAGCGCTACGCTTACAAACAAAAGTTACTAAAGTCATCGATAGATTTACCGCGCAATCGTAGCGTGTTTAACGTGACTTCTATTAGGTATATTAATACTTCAGGGACCTTAATTAATGATAATTAAGGCCCTTAATTATTTAGGGACAGACAAAAAGCTAGAAGGGCAGGTACACTGGATTATATTATGAATTGGTATGAATTTTATATGATAAGTAGACGTATTATTAATATTATTATCTTATTATTTATAGTTGCTCATATTACAAATTTCAACCGTCATCACGTTTATCATCACGCGTCTTTGTCATCGCGCAGTGTGTCTGTTAAGGGCTTTAGATGTCGTCGATTCCGCACAGGTTACAACTCTCGTATAAACAAACCCACACTTGAAGAATCCGTATTAACCGACCAAACACAATTTCGAAGAATCTACACTAAAACGCTACTAAATTGGCTGAAAGTTGGTCCGGTTCACTTACTTAGATAGGTAAGTTTCTGTGTGTAGGTATGGGAGAGAAGCCATAACTAATAAATATTATGTTCGTAGTTCGTACGCACCTCGAATGTAACTTCTTTTAATATGAAATAATGTATAGGTTAAATACTGCGAGTAACGAAGTTAAATACCCAAAAATACGCATAGATCTTTCTCAAAAAGAAGGTAGGATTGCCTAGAAGGATCTCAATTCGATGAGTCGATTTTTATTTTAGCGAATCGATTTGACGATTTCAATTTTTACTTTGGTGCTCCGTCAAAATATCGGAAGTTATCTCTGTACCTCGTCAAAATCGGTTAAACAGATAGGTCGGGAAAAGGTAACAGACAGACGGACACATTTTTTAGGGTTTCGTACCTCAAAAGGAAAAACGGAACCCTTATAGGACCACTTTGTTGTCTGTCTGTCTGTCTTTCCGTCCGTCGTATCTGTCAAGAAAACCTATAGGATGCTTCCCGTTGACCTCATCAAATAGAAATAAAAATAGAATCATGATTTTTGGCAGGAAGGTTAAAGGAAAAAATCCGAAAAAGTGTTTTTTCAAAGTAAGAAAACTATACCAAGTGAGGTATCATATGAAAGGGCTTAACCTGTAGTGTACATTCTAAAACAGATTTTTATTTATTTTTATGCATAATATTTTTTGATTTATCGTGCAAAATGTCGCATAAAAACCCTAGTACGGAACCCTCAATGCGCGAGTCTGACTCGCACTTGGCCGGTTTTTTTTTCATTTATAATATTAATTCCTCTTGATACTTGGAGATGGAGAGCGGAACTTTAACCACCTACGATCTATGTGGGAGTTTAGTAAACAGGAGGTACGACTTTCAACGTTAGAACAATGGAAAATATAAGTTTCGGGGGAGAGCGTGGCGCTTCGTTTTTCTGTGATCGAAGGCGTGGCGACTGTAACGCTGTTGATTACTTTTCAGCCGTCATCGTTTTCATAAATGTAAGGTCAGTTTGTGAAATCGAACAAAGAGAAGAAAAAAAATTCAACTTTACATACCTAGTAGGTACGTAACGTGTTACCTGTACAATGTACATACGTAATACTCGTATAACAAAAAGTTACTTGTTTTTAAATCCGATTACCTACATAATGTAATAAATAACGTTTTTATTGTAAAGAGCTGTTGATTTTAATCATATAATCCCAAGATAAATGCCATATGTTACGTATACCTACTAACCATGATTATAAAATTGACACACCAGTTTTTGTACACCTACCTAATTACCTGACCTCTGCGGCCGGTTAAGAACGAACCAGTTATTCATCATTTTCATTAGATTATTATTCGAAGAATCATAATATTTACCTACCACGGAAATATATTATCGTTTAAAGTTTATTAGTCTATATACGCATATTATAAAGAAGAAAGATTTGTTTGTTTGTAGTCAATAAACTCTGAAACTACTGCACCCATTCACCCATTTTAATAATATTTAGGGTTCCGTACCTCAAAAGGACAGACGGACAGACGGACAGACCGACAGACGGACAGACGGACAGACGGACATACGGACATACGGACAGACGGACAGATAGACAGGCGGATAGGCGGACAGACGGACAAACAGACAGACAGACACACTTTCGCATTTATAGTATTAGTATGGATGTTTATATATTTTCGTTAGGTACTAAAACAGTTTTGATTCGTTGTCAATCCGCATTTTTTAAACTCATAGGAAATCCGTTTATATCGGGATAAACGTAGTCCATTACTCCTTGCATATTAGACCACATAATAAATGGATGAGACCTAAAATTCAGCCGCTTCGAAGGCAAAAAGATAAAAATATAAAACATTGGGTGTTGTTAACGTGTAAAAAGCCATAAACTTATGAGCCTAATAAAATGCAGTTAATTATTTCAGCATCACCGACAGACATCTCAATTTTAATAATTTGCATAGATAGATGTAGATCTAGGTACCTACAGAAGTGAGATTGCAACCTATTTACTAAAGGATCGAGTAATAGATAGGCCACAATTACATCTGTAAGTTTTACTAACGTAAGTAGCTTACATAATTAACTTACAACTTTACTAATGTTAACACTCTTATAAGTGTCAGTTACCTTGGTAAATTGATTGTCAATTAAGTAAGTTACTTACGTGAGTAAAACTTACAGGTGTAATCGCGGCCATAGATAGAGCTACGGGCTACAACAGCTTTATTAAAGTGTAGATAATGTTTAGAAGTTGTCCAAATAATGGGTTTACGTTAACAAAGAGGTCGGATCAATGAAACGGATGCATGCTAATGTGGGATAAATACCAACACATCACGGCGAGACCCACGCACACCAGTGCAGTTCCCGCCACCGCCGCATATGTTACGAGAACCTCCGCATAGGGCTGCCGCCTGCCACCTTAGAATAAACAAGATAAAGTTGAAAACTAAAACCCGACTGCGATCGTCTTAATAAACGCTGAAATACTATAGTAAAATTGTTTTTCTGTCACTTGGTATATTTTAATGTTGTATTACATTTATATTTATGAACTCAGAATTTTCTCCTCTATTCATTTGACACCCTACTCGATACAATAGCAAAAAAATTTTGGAGACCCCCACTTTTTTTCATGTTACATCCGTTAGGTCAATTTTTTCGTATAAAATGTAGCCTATGTCACCCGGACCTTTACGACGAATCGATTGACACCTATTCATCAAAATCGGCCCAGTAGTTTAGGCGCTAAGTACGGTGGAACACACAGAATCATAGAAATAAGAGAAAGCCATTTAACGTAAATGTAATAAAAATATTCACTATAATCACCACCAAGTGTCAACCCTAAGTTCCACTCACACGGCGTTATGGTAATATAATATGCAACTGTTTTGGCAGTGGATATCAACAGCAATCAATATGCTTCCATGTTATATTATACATATGTATATCATTGAAGTATGTATATCAAAATTACATTATTAAAATATAAGTGGATGATAAATAATATTTAATTGGTATTGAAATGTGTTTTAATTAATTACTGCTTGTACGCACTGTCCTTTTACCACGCAATATTTTTTTATACTTATGTATGTTTAATTTTCATCTCGGTATTTTATAATAATAGAGAAATAGAGTGCCATGGCTCTCTTTTATTGACCATGTGGCGCGATAGGCACATGTGCCATAGAAAGTAGAAACCGCCAAAGAGCCACACTACACTTCAATTTAAATTCGACTTCTAAGTTTGCTGTACGTTGCGCATACGCGCCTATTACTTACTAGAAGATGCTCGCGAATTCGTCCGCGTGGATTTAGCTTTTTAAAAATTCCGTGGGAGCTCTTTGAGCGTCGGGTATAAAAAGTAGCCTAAGTAGGTCATTCCCCGGGTTGTAAGAAGCTATCTCTGTACCAAATTTCGTCAAAATCAGTTAAACGGATGAGCCGTGAAACACAGACAGGCATACTTTCGCATTAGTAAGATTACCCCTAATCTTTCAGCAGATTATAGAGCATCGAAAATTACGAGAGGGTTGCTGCAACTAGAAACTTAATCTTGTCGTTACGAATACGGTGAAAACCAAAATAAGTTCTCTGATGCCACTAGACCTACATATACGTACCAAATCCATGGTCCTCAATGTATGTTCAGCGATACACGTCTATCGCTTGAATCGACGACAGCGACGAAAAGAAGCAAAGGAATTTCTTGCCAAATCCAGTGATAAGTTTTAGGTAGGTACGCAAAATTTTACCTCACACAATTTGTCGATGAGAAAGCAGTAAAAAAAACCTAGTCGTCCTGATTGTTGCTTCGGGGTACCAGGCTTAACGCAAACTTATTCGCTTTGCATATAGGTACAATATAATGCAGTACGAATACAATAAATACCTCAGTCGGCGCCAATTCTAATTCGTTATGCCGAGCAAAGAGATCCTAACTTGCGATTCAATATTCCTCGCCAGTCCGACAGGTCACCGCGTTCCGGAGGGAACCAGTTTCAACATTTCTGTAGTACACCTATACGCCGATGTGCGATAAATATCTAGTGCAAATAATTATAATAATACTGGATCATGCCCACGACTTCAACCGCGCGGATTTTGGGTTTTTAAAAAGCCCGGGGGATTTCTTTGCTTTTCCGGTATCTTCTTTTTTTTCTTTCTTATCTGCGGGCTGGTTTCCGCACTTAACTTAGCTTTTCCGGTATGTAAAGTAGCCTATGTCCATCTCTAGGACGCAAGCTATCTCTGTATAAGTAGAAGATGGCTGTAACTTCGTCCATAAAGATTGGGGTTTTATAAAAACCCTTTCATTTTCCGGGACCAAAAGTAACCTATGTCCTTTCCCGGGATATGCGTGGTGTGACCTGTATCAAACGTTAAAATTGGTTAAACGGATGGACCGTGAAAAGCTAGCAGACAGACTGACAGACACTTTCACATTTGTAATATACTAGCTGACGCCCGCGACTTCATCGGCGTGGATTTAGGTTTTTAGAAATCCCACACACACACACACACACACACACACACACACACACATACAAACTTTCGCCTTTATAATATTATTTATATATTTATATTTATATTATATATTTATATATTTATAATTTATAATATACTAGCTGACGCCCGCGACTTCGTCCGCGTGGATTTAGGTTTTCGAAATCCCGTGGGAACTCTTTGGTTTTCCGGGATAAAAGTAGTCTATGTGCTAATCCAGGATATTATCTATCTCCATTCCGAATTTCAGCCAAATCCGTCCAGTAGTTTTTGCGTGAAGGAGTAACAAACATACACACACACACACACACACACACACACACACACACACACACACACACACACACACATACAAACTTTCGCCTTTATAATATTAGTGTGATTTTACTAGGTACTTAGATATTAATTATGTAGTTTTCTGCTGTCTGCATCTGCGTCAGTAGGTATGACGATCATGCGCATCTTGTTTAGAAGAAGGCGGAAGTAACACAACTTCTAATAATATTATTATAGTGATGAGCTTTACCTAACTACGAAATATATTCAAAATGGATTACTTTAATAAATGTCAATAACAGTTATTGGTCTTTGATATTATTTGTATTCAAAATTTTACTAGCGATCGCCCGCGGTCTTGCTTCCATGGGAATTTCGAAGATTTCAGCTTTATGCCTCGTGAACAGTACAAAGTGCATCTCTGTGCACATCTCGGTGATTTCGTTTCGTTGCTTTTTGGGTTCAAGGGTTTGGGCTGGGCGTTGATGAATCAGTCACTGAGTTAGTCAGGACTTTTAGTAAGTATACATAGCTGAAGAATGTAACAGACTCACAGCGCGATGGTAACAACGCACGATGGCAGCAGCACGGCAGTTGTCATACTGAATTCTGTATGATTGTAAGAAACTTTATGCACGCAAGTAACGCGACGCGACGACGCAACAGCAGTGCAGCCCGCAGTGTGAACGCCTTTACACAGTTCCTAGTCAACTTAGAGCAGGGAGCTTTGCCGCCGCACGTTGTGTATGCCCAAGCCTTAACTCGCGCTTCAATATTCCTCTGCAGTCCGAAGCGGGTCGCCGCGTTCCCGAGCCGGAGGGAACCAGTTTCAACATTTCAATATCACACCAAAGATATTTGAATCATATAATAATTGGCAGATAGGAAAAAGCTAGGAAAACTAAAGTTCATAGGCCAAAAAAGTTCGTTTGGCTACCGAAGACCAGACCGAAGTCTGACTTTAGAATAACATAGATCCTAGATCTTCTTGTAACTGACAGTGTCCCTGAGTACCTAAGTGATGTGTGCCTAGGTCATTATTGAAGTCAAGTTATTAAAGTCAGCAATACATGTCTTACTGACTTTAATAATTAAGCCTACGATCAAAGTAAGAGCGGCGTATGTTTAATCTATTTGGCTTTAGCATCGACCGTCTGTCGCGTCAGTGACGTCGCGTCCATGACGCCGACACAGAGCGGCAAATATAGGTAACATCATTCGACCGCAGCGTCACTGACACGATGGCGTTCGCTATATTTGCAGGGTTATTAATCTGCCGCTCTGACGCGACAGACGCTCGACTCAAAAGTCAGTTTTAAATCAACTTACATAATAGCTGCTCTAACATTTTGTTGAATCTCTCAGTACCACACCGATACGTCGATGTAACCACGCAACCCGTTTATTTACGTCCGCGTCCCTCGTATATCACCCCTCACTGCTTAACAGTAACAGTCAGCATAGATTATGTTTTGGGTCCTCATTTTCGAATGGTGTATAATTTTTTGACAGTGGGATATTGTATTCAAAGACGATGAGAGAGATGGTAGAGTTAGAAAGTATACAATACAAGTATGCCCAAAGGTCGTCCTACAAGAAATGACTGTATTAGATGCCGTAGGTTTTTTGTACCTACTTATGAAGCAGCAGACCAAGATACTCTTTGGTGGGTAATAATATTCATACTGCCATACTATCCATCCATACTAAATATAAATGAAAAGGGTAAGTATAATATTCTACTTGCTAATTTTGCACGGCCCATCCGTTTAACCGATTTTAACGTGTACAGACTACAGAGATAGCGTGCGTCCCGGAGAAGAACATCTAGATTCTAGAGGATAAGATTCGGACTATCCGAATTTTATCCTCTCCCTATCCCCTCCAGAATAGGAGGCCGAAGTCCAAGCGCAATCGTAAGCTGAGCTTTCGCAAAAAGCTTGGAACTTCCAGAACGCAGATAATATTTCGGAGCAGTGGCCAAATTAGTCACAATGTCGACTCATTGGCCACGACTCGATAATAGTGAATAAATACGGCGATGAGTTATCGACGCTCATCTCGGGTCGTCGCCCGCGGTACCGTTCCACTTGCCCCTGAACAACGAAACCCGAGCTCGCACCTACGAATGGATTGTGTTTGGATGCGGTACTCTCGGTAATAACGTACGCCACAACTTAAACGTTGCATCACAACAGAAACCAGAACCAATCAAAAATATGGGAAGGATAAATTTATTCAAGTAGGTATGCCGAGAAAGAGATGGCAATAAAAGAGTTCGCCGCCACGAGATCGAAAAATCAAATTGTAGCGTTTTACAAATAAACGATGTCAATAAACAGTTAGCCAGAAAAGGAATTGTAATTGTCGAAACTACAGAATTACAGTAAATTTTATAACCGTTTCCGATTAAAACTTAAAATTAAATCCGATTAAAACACAACTAAAACGTTGCGTCGATAGTTTCAGAAACCAGAATCAAAAAAATATGAGAAAAATAAATTTTTACTGTAGTGTACCAAGAAAGAGATGGTAATAAAATAATGCTAGCCGCTACGGGAACAAAAATCAAATGATTCCATGATTTTTTTGGAAATTGATACTTATCCCCATAGTAAAACAAGTACAGAAATACCATAAAATCAGAGTTCCCGCGAGATTTTAAAACACTTAAATCCACGCCGATGAAGTTGGAGGCATAATCCAGTTAAATATTTTTTTAAAAATACAAAAAATGACGCATCCAAATATTTTTGTAGTGCATTATTTTCTCGTGTCGGGTTCATAGACGAATTCCGACGTGACCATTCTGCTAATCAAATTTTGTAACTGCGGTTACAATACCATTATACATTTTTTTTCAGTTGATCAATTATTCCATACCGTTAAGAAAAAAGAGATCAATATCTCAGATTGTTATTTAGTTCGTACATTTGTAGAAATGTAACTTATCTATTTTTTGTGTCTGCAAAACGGACTGTTGGTCTTATGGTGATGGATAGTTAGATAATTATAAAAATACAATATGTACGTATGACCATAAGTACCGCTATTTGATTGGTAAAAACTCACGATTAAATACTTAAAGCAAATTCAAGTATTTTGTCTGACTATCTCTTGGTAGAGGGACTACGTTATAGACAAACCCAGCAGTTTGAACTGTACGTTGGTATATCAGTGAGACAGTTTTTATATCCCAGATTGCCCCTGTCAGGAATCGAACCCGGGATCTCCCTTCCTTATAGAACTACAGTGCTTACTACTGCGCCAGAACAGTCGTCAAGTCACGATCATATGGATGCTGGTCCGGCTTACGAGGCAGAAATTACTTAGCATGAGATGCAAGAGTACCAGGCATCCAGATGATGAGGATATTCTTTTCTCTGACTCAAGGTGCTACCGGGGAAGGTGGTTAGTTCAAGCTACTCCTTGGAACATTCTCCGCAGAGTCGATATGAAACACAAACTGAAGTCTCTTTGGTGCTCTAAAAACCTCAAAGCCCAAATGCTGAAAAGTATGGAGAACAAAATAAAGCAGGTAGGTATATTTGGAGCTTAGACCTTGTGTTGACCTGTAGGTATGGTTGACCTTTTTCCTCTACCACTTGGGTTTTCTGGCAATCGCTATTAAACTTTTTGTTATTCAGATTATAATTTATAGCAAAAGGCTACCTGCTCCGAGATGGATTCGAACTTATCTGAAAGGAACATGTCAGTTTTATTCAACCCATACTTACCTACTCCTAAACGGTTTTGTCACTTGAATCAGACCTGAGGATGCAGCTTAAGATGGAGCGCGCATGTTCACTTTTGACTTGAAAATATTCGAATTAATAGGCTTTACCTACCTAAGTAGTACTAATCTACCTTTACACTTTACAGTTGGAAAGGGAGTTAAGAACGGTCGTAAGTTAGTACAATCTATGACACGGAAACACGGAAATCAATTGGCACTCGCTTGTATCTCTCAATCACCTGCCCTCGGGCGTCACGCTTCTCTCACTTCGCAGTAAACAATGTAAATGGAGCTAAGAAGCCTAATCGCTGCATTGTTTTACCATGTTTTACTTTAGACTAATCATATTTTATCAGAGTAACCGATATAGCTCAACAGGGTGAGAAGCTAAACGGGTTGCAGATTCGAAAAAAACCGACCAAGTGCGAGTCAGACTCGCGCACTGAGGGTTCCGTACTCGGGTATTTTTTCCAACATTTTACACGATAAATCAAAAACTATTATACATAAAAACAAATAAAAATCTGTTTTAGGTTGTACAGGTAAAGCTCTTTCATATGATACCCCACTTGGTATAGTTATCTTATTTTGAAAATTGAAACACATTTTAAGTTTTTTTTAATGACGTCACCACAAAATCGCGGTTTTCAGATTTATTCCTGTACTTGTGCTATAAGACCTACCTACCTACCAAATTTCATGATTCTAGGTCAAGGGGAAGTACCCTATAGGTTTCTTGACAGACACGACGGACAGAAAGACAGACAGATAGACAGACAACAAAGTGATCCTATAAGGGTTCCGTTTTTCCTTTTGAGGTACGGAACCCTAAAAATTGATAGACCTATTGATTTTATATAGAAAAAAGTAGATAGTTGAGATCCCAAGGTGCTAACAGAATGACGAACTCTCACCGAAAAGCGCAGCATTGGAACACTAGGTGGAAAGATGACATCAAGCGAGTCGCATGTACTAGGTAACCGAGGGTAAGCTCTCCGTGTGCTTGAGAGTTGCGCGTAACAGCAGCGCTTGGGCTGGTAACATTGTTAACAATTTCTCTTCATGGGATACTGTTGGACTTGACTAATTGACCTGGCAGAGAGGTTTTGTTATCCGTGCATCCCTCTGTGTGAGACGCACCCATGGGGCATAGCCCCAGGAGCGGAGGGTGTGGCTGTGTTGGATGGTTATGGTGCTGAGTGTTTAATCACCCATCCAATCATTGGCTGCCCCATTGGTTTCTCGCCTGTCCAGTTTGGTGACAGGCGAGGGAGATGTTGAGGATGGGGAACGCGAAGAATTGCCTTCCCCGTGAAGCCTAGCCCTCGGGAGGACCTGTGGATAATGGACACGGGGCGGTCCGTTGTTCACAGTTGCTTCTCGGGTTGGCCTAATATTTTATAAAGCGTTATTAAACGTATAAAAGAAATATATTTTACAAATTCCAATTAAATAATAGAAATGATTAAGTTTTAAAATACTAGAAAACGCTGGTAAGTGAATGTTTAGTGTGTATGTGTAGGTAGTAAGAATACATAATTTATGTTCTTTATACACAAAATCTTTAGAGATTTTACGACCTGGGTGGGATAAGTTTATAGCTAAACTTAATTAATTAATAGTGTATACGACTGGTACCTACTTTGTTACACGCAAGTTGTATCTTAGTCCTTGAGCCCTTGCGTCTAAGTAATAGGCATAAGCTTTAAAACTGTACATTTAGCTGTACGTACCTTCTAAAGGCCTGGTCAGATACAAAGCTCAGCGGCACCGATGCGCGATTTTTTTTTATTACTTTACTAGTTAGCCTTTGACTGCAATGAAAATGCTAATAATAAATGGATGCAGTCTAAGATTGAAGCGACTTAACTTGGAAGGGGTGTGGCAGTTTTGTTAAACCTATACCTATCCCTTATAGGTTTCTACACGGTATCGTGCCGGAACGCTTAATTGCTTAGCGGCACAGATTTGCCGGTAGGGTGGTAACCTAGCCACGGCCGTACCCTCTCACCAGACCATTAATTCTCAAATTGGCCTGAGAGGAATCGAACCTAGAACCTCCCACTTATAAGACCATAGCGTTCATCACACCGCTGCATCGTCGCATCGTTTCAGTGGCACGTTGTGTCTTTCCAAGCCCTAAATCCTAACAATGGCTATAATAAAAGCCATAAACGTCACGATGTTTGGTGTCCCATGGCGGCAGGGAAGATCTGTTAACGAGAACGAAACACGTCCTAGAGCTTCCGGCAAAGACTAAGCAACGCAGTAAACATGGCAACTGTTAAGTATTACAATTTTGACTACGGAAGCAAAAGTTTAAGAGCTCTAGTTCAAAACATTACAAATATTTTGTAGAGACTATTTATTTTATCAAACATTACCTAAATGTGTTATTTATTGGAACATATTTACAAGTTTGATTCACTACCAATAAAACTTCATTTTTGACTTTAGAGTTATTTTATCCGAAGAACAAGCACCTGTGCTACGAGTATAGTATTATTATTATTTTATTACTACTATTGTAATATTTACTTATTCTCAATCACTAACCAAAATATTAGATTCGCGAAACACATTTTGTATTTGTCTGTACATAAACGCCTCAGTATTTTACTGTCGGTCGAGTTGACCATCCAAAAAATTGACGAAATTGCAAAGGGGCAACTCGGTCATTCGGACGAGTTTCTTTCGTCGAGATGCCCCTAAGTCGTAAAAATATAATTACCAAGTAAGATCACAATATATTTACATTTACAATACACTAAAAGATAAAATCTCAGTCTTCTAAAAAAGTAAGAAACATTAATCTACAACACTAGTAAATTTTAATTATGATACAAATTTAATTCAGAAAGTAATAATACAGATTTTAACAAATATTAAAAATACTTAAATATAAAAATTATAAAACAAAAATATCATCCAAATTACTGTAACGAGGCAGGGTGCCCAGAACGCTGGCTGCGTTACCTCGTTGAATGGCCAGACTAATATGCTGACCAAGGTAAAGGTATTCAATTAGTGAATGCCTAACGCCGCATCTGCGAGTTAGCTTAGCTAGCTCAAATAGGGCGACGACAGGCGCTCGCGCAGGTCGCCGGGGTCAATGGCCGGGCCCGTTACGCGCTTTACGTAATCACGTAGCTTGCGGGTCGCGCCGTAGCTTGCCGGTGCAACCCCGTAGCGTAACGTACCGATAGCAAAAAAAGTTTTTGACAATGCCTCGCTGTGGTGGTCTCAATGAGGTTTTAGATTTAATTTTAGTTTTTAGTTTTTATTTTAGTTTTTAATTTAATTTAATATAATTATTTTTATTTGTTTTTATGTCGATGTCAATTGCAAATAAATGTTATTAGAGACTGTTGGATCTTATGCAATTTAATGTTCATACTAAAATCACGTAAGGTTTTTAAGATTATTGCTCAGGGTCGTGACCCATTTGCTTGCATGCTTTCGATAGGAAAAATGGGGCTTATGTTTTTAAGAAGTTAATAGTTAGAATTAAAGCTGAATTTTAATAAGTATTGTATAGTTTTATAATATGAAATAAAGTCAGTTCTATAATATGAAGTTGTTTTTATCGTAATCGTATTGAGTTGAATACATTATAATAATTCGGTTAATTATTTCGACTGTAATATCATGTTAAAACGCGTTGAGCTTAGAAAACAATAATAATAAATACGGAACCCTAAAAACCGGTCAAGTTTAACTCGCACACAAAGGGTTCCGTACCATCGTACAACAAATAACACTCTTTTGGTGATCTAACCACAAAGCGGTTTTCGGATTTTACCCTTTACTTGTGCTATAAGACATTGACACCTGCCAAACATAATTCTAGGTCAACGGGAAGTACCGTATAGGTTTTAATTCCCTTGAAGGGTCTAAACAGACACAATATACAGACGAAGTGATCATTTTTCTTTTCTCTCGTCTGGCTTTGCACTGATTAGCCAATGTCAAGTTTGTAGCTTTTTACAAGTTAGGGAAACTATATGTATAAGTATGCACTTTGTCTGTGCCGGCACCCGCCGACATACTCGCGGCGCCCCTTTAGAGCGCTTCCCAGTCAGTTCCACAACCAATAAACACCAGCAGAACACAAAAACCGGCCACTTCTAACAAAAAAACACTCCGAAAAGGCACAACACGCGCGCCAGCAAACGCCACTACAGACGAAGTCCAAAGTGATCCTATAAAAATTCCTTTTTTCATTTTTCAGGTACGGAACCCTAATAATATGAAGTTTATTAACTTGTTGACGCGTGAGCAAATTATCAGATGCTAAAAACAACCGTAAGTTCTTATTGCTCAACTTACTGTTCACAGTACCGTCGGTTGGTACTTTAAACTAATTAAACTAATAACATAATTACCACCGAATTGTTTTCACACTTGATACAATCTAATCTTGTGTTTCGCTAAATGTTTTAATGTTCTTTTTATTTTTAATTCTTACATATTGTATAATAAAGCCATTATAGTTTATTGTGGAAAAAAATTGTTTCAAAGAAGGGCTTTGTTTTGTTTAGGTAATTGGATCAGAATAGATTAACTTGTGACAAGCATATTTTGAGTTGTTAATAATAATTGATATGTTTTTTATGGTTTTTATAATGTTGACATTTTTTGATCTTTATTTAACTATTATTTTATACTTTGCTTGTGTAAAGTCTATGTATGTCTTTCTTTACTTAATATTTTAGTCTTGACTTTATTTGTATTTAATTTAATTGAATTTAAGATAATATTCAAACACCAGTTATAGTGGTAAAATGTATAAGGCTCATCAGACATTATTCCAACATATTGTACCTACATTTTATTGAATAAATCATTGAATTTGAATTTGAATTTGAATTTGTTAAAAAATATAACTACTGTCCCTAATTTGTGTTTAAGTACCTACAATTTTATTGGGATATTATTTCCGAAAAAAAAAATGTTGAAAAATAAACACTTTAAAAGTATTTGTATCAACTCTACTCTCTACAACGTATTATTATAATAGTCGTCTCGTAAAGTGCGCATCTTACGCATTTCAGCGAGCTAAGCTAAGTAGGTACTTGTTCATCTTTTCAGTAAACTAAGGAAACTAAAGTAGAAGCTTTCCCAAACGAAACTAGGATGAGTTAGCATGTTGTCTAAATACATATTTTATCGAATCGACGGCGTTCAATAAATCAAATTAGATGGGTACCGATACTTACATACATTAATCACACTTTCCCTTTTATTAAGATGCGAAAACCAGTCGGCTCAAACTATTATGGGGATCAATATCCGACACAATGGAATTGTAAAAGGGGGCTCATATTTTTATATTCACAAAAAACCTAACTCTTCCTCCGTCCCTCCGGGACGCGCTATTGTACGGTACGAATTTACTTTGTCATAAGAGCGAATATGGTCCGACAGGATATTTGTTGTTCACTTCGTCTGGAGAAAAAAATCTCTATATCTAAACAATTTAAACCTTATTACACTAGATATAGGGTTTAAAATTGCAAGAAAGTGATGAAGAAAGTGTTTAAATCATCTAGTGCGTGTATTGATTGAAGTGACTCCCGCGTAACGTTTTTACATAATATGTGTCTTTTGGCGAGGGTGGTTCTTGTGAGCGTAAGAGTAGATACATTTATAGTGCGTTTCGTCTCATGTTATGTTTATGAAGTTTTAAATGGCGTGCGTATGTGTCCTTTTATGCACACTTTACGGTTTTTCTGCGAATCACTGTGGGATAATCATAATATAAATATCTAATGTACTTGAACCTATTTTTAAGTAACATACCTTTTACCTACAAGAAGAGGTTCTCAGATAGGAAGTCAAATTAAAGCGGAGAAAAAATTTGAGTTCATAAATGTAAATATTTAAATATAGTCCAAACGACACTAAACTTAATTTTATTATATTTCAGCGTTTAGTCGGAGTTGAATCAAACTTGGCTTCTGTTTCTTTCGAAACGAATTGGTCTGCGCGTAAAAAAACTCTCGTGTGCACGAGATCTAAATTACGAACTTGCGCGGCTGACGTTAAATAAGGCTGTTATTCTTCCTTCAAACAAAATAATAACCGCACAACATTACTCACCTACCTCTAAAACGTAATCGCATTAAACAAACAAGGATCCTTTAAACATAAAATCATATCCATCGTCCTTTGAGCATTTTGCGTGCAATTAAATTGCACTAAGCATTTAACCCACTTGTGCCGATGACATGGCTAGTCAAGTGGAATGCTATCAAGGCTGCGCCGCCAGTCGCACACCATGCTTCGTGCGCCGCGCACTAGCAATCTGTCTCTCACCTGGCGTTTAGTATTAACCCGAGCGCATTTACCCCACGTCTCCGATTACACCATAGTATTAATGTTAATATTTTAATTTATTTTCATAAAAAACTCTAGGTACATTAAACTCATACTTCGATAAATTTCATTATTATGTAGATAAAGAGCGCAAAACAGTAATTATTTTAATTTTTCTGTCTTGATCTGCCTTGTACTTGATCTGCCTTGCCTTTAGACTGTTTGTCTGTCTGTTCGCCCATCCATCCATCTGTCTATCTGCAGCATATGGCAAGAAATCGACTCGTGTCAAACGACTCCTTTTAAAAACACATGCACCTACATTATAAATTCAATGATTAAAATCGGTCCATTAGTTGTCGAGAAAAATTGTAACATTATCAGAAATTAAGATAACATTAAGTATTAAGATTTCTTCATTACCATTCCCCAGAACTGTTGTGATTTTCAGAAGGGTACTGTTTACATCATTATCTACCAGTCGTAACACTTTATTAGGTAGGTATACTTAACAGGGCTCTTTCCGTCACTCGTTTCATACAATCGTAGTTCCAATATCATTTGAATATTAAGCAACCAAAGTCCATGAAATTTTGCAGACATATTCTAGAAACTAATATCTGTGTCTGTGGTGTTTTAGATTTTTCTAAAACTATGTAGTTTTAAAATTACGGGGGCTCAAAGATTTGTATGTAAATTTTTAAGACCGCGTAACTTTGAAACCGAATATTATAACCACAGACATAGATATAGATTAGTTTCTAGAATATGTCTGCAAAATTTCATGGACTTTGGTTGCTTAATATTCAAATGAAATTGGAACTACGATTGTATGAAACGAGTGACGGAGAGAGCCCTCTTAATGAAAAAACCAAAAGGGAAACAAATTCCCTCAACTTAATATTTAAAAACTGAATATTTAAATTTTATTTAATTTAATTAAGATATTTCGTTCAACAAAGATTAAATTGTGTAAGCATTGGCGCTACTCGTTTTATTTTTAACGCAATTTAAATACTGGATGTTTTACATATCCTAAACGTTGTCATGGGAATTATTACACCTAAATTAATTAAATGTTAAAATTCCACGATAAGCCGTCTTCTTAAAATATATATTTTTAGCTAAATTTAAATATCGAGTGTTACCGAGTGGTATGGTTTTTTATGAAAATATACTAGTGATTCGTTTAATCTTATTGCAATTTTCGTAGGAAACTCTAATTTTTTCGAAAAATAAAGTATTATGTCATTCAGAAATAATAGTATAGCTTTCTACTGATGAAAATAATTTCAAAATCGATTTAGTAGTTCCAGAGATTACTTTCTACAAACAAACATTACCTCTTCATAATATTAGTATAGAAGTATAGATTTTATTAATGCACTACCTCATGACTGAGACCGCGTGGTTTCTCAATTTCTTCTCGTTCTTGAAATTTCTTGAAATTTCTCAAATCCTTCTTAGTGCACTATTTTCTTCCCTAATGTGTATCTAGGTTCACGTGTTTAGGCTATACAGTCATATGGTTTCTATATTATGTATTGACTATCAGTTGCCCGCGACTTCGTCTGCATAAAATTTCTAGTTTCTCGTGAGATAAGAAATTTTCCCGCTTCAAAAGGGGCTAACCTATCGACTCACTCAGTATCACCTAAGGTACGGAACCCAGAATACCTTAATGCAGATTTTCATTTTACTATCTCTAATTTCAAAAACAGGATTTTCATATAACTTTCCAACTTCCTTTTCCCCCCTTAAGAGTGGATTCTTAGCTGATACTTACACCCTTAAAATATACCTTCTCAAGTTAACAACAATAATTAAAACATTCTCTTACAAACTTTCATCCCCTATTTAACCACCCTTAAGGGGAGAATTTCCAAAATTACTTAATGCAGATTTTTATTATTTAAAGTTATAGTCACCTAAATGCCGATTTTCATACCTCTAACTTTAAAAACATAGGCCTTACATATAACCTCCCAACCACCATTTCACCCCCTTTGGGGGGGATTTTCGTAGGCTTTTTTCTTATCAATTCCCACACCTTACCTTTAGAAAGAACCTACTATAATTAAAATTTTCCCATACAAACTTTCATCCCCTATTTTACCACTTTGAAGGGAGGATTTTCCAAAATGACTTATACTTAATTTTTATAACCTAAATGTCGATTTTCACGTCTCTAACTTCAAAAACATAGGACTTTCATACAACTTTCCACCGCCCATTTCACCCCCTTAATGGGGGATTTTCTAAAAGCCATTTATGACACTTACGTCCTTAAAAGAACCTACCTTACAAATTTCAAGTTTGTAAGCTTTATAGTTCCTGAGCATTCGTCATTAGTCAGTCAGTCAGTGAGTGGTATTTCGCTTTTATGCATTAGATTATTAAAATTAAATCAAATTGAGGGTCTAAACTCTAATCTCTAATCTTTATTATTCAGTTTTATTACAACCTTTTAACAAAATTAAGTCATTTAGTATTCTTCTTATTTTTGGTAACTTTTGCGTGTTGTGAAATATTTATTTTATTTTTATTATATTATTTTTAAAGATTTATACTTATACTTAGAGTTTATTTTATTTACGATGCAGAGGTGATTAGAGGTTGAATTTTCAAAAATCGTTTCTTGGCGGATCTTTATAGCTATCTGATAGATCAGTCAGTCAGTCAGTCAGCTTTTCCTTTTATATATTTAGACATCCGTTTCAATTACCTGATTTCTGTTTCGTAATGCGTTTCTTCTAATAACCATTTTCGTATTCACTCTCTTGCTGCATTTGTTTGTCTATACTTTTCATAGTTAGTAGTTACATCCTGGTGCTGGTAAAGAAATTTTACTTCAATAAGATCATTGGAAAAACTGGTCAAGTGCATGTCGGGACACATGCAACGTAGGGTTCCGTAGTGGTCCGTCACAATATACCAGCTATTTCACTCCACTAACAACTTCATCTAAGTAACTTTCAATCTTTATACGACTTCAAGTACATTTTATAAGTCAGTCCACTATTAGCTACTCGTTAACTGTTGTGATAGTTTTGCAAATGGATCTCTGAATCGAAAAATGGTTTTTGCCAACGCGTAAAACCTTTGACCAACGGCACCTAGAAATAGACGGACGGACAGATTGACAGACGTGGGTGAAACTCTACGGAGTCCTTGTTTGCTACAGAACCCTAAAAAACAAAAACACACAGCAAAGCATCCTAGACACTAGATGCGGCGCGAAGGGCGCAACCCGTCAATGGTCCCCATTTATTGCCCCTTTTATTTATTACAGCGAAGATTGAAAGGGGACTCTGGACCGAGAGATGATTGTAAACTCTACACATCAAGATGGTGTATGGCTGAAATATATTTGTTGCGGGTATCTAGCCAATAGGAAATGTCTTTTGCATACCTTTCTTAGGTTTAAATATAACTATGTCTACTACAAGAAAGCTCAAAATAACTTAATTTATGGACTTAGAAGGCAAAAAATATCTTAATAAATCTAAAGGTTGAGCTGGGACACGATTTGCGCAAATCGTGAACATTTTTTTATATGTAGGTATGCTAATACCCGTGAAAATTTGAATATATGCAATCTGTATCGCTTTTCACATCCCGCGTGTATTTCGCTTTAATTTGGCCTAAGCATAAGCCATTTTCTAGGTTGCACTTAGCATTTTGGTTACTTGTGCATTTTACTTTTAATGACGGGAATGCAATGTGAACCCAAGAAAATGCTTAAAATAAAAAACACAAAAACGCACCCACTCCAAATTCACCGCATTTTTATTTGGCTGAGCGAAAACACCAAGAGATTAAGGCTCAAGGCATACTGGCGAAGTCGAAGCGCAACGACGCGTAAGGTGACTTTTCTGAAAAGTGAACCAATTAGACAATAATAAAATTAATGTGTTTCAAATTAAACTAAATTCTAATACCACTACGGTATGTAATACTTACCTACCTGTTTGCGAAATGTGTGTCGAAAAATTTTCCCCTTGTATGCGCGAATCCTTGGGCGCGCTCGCGTTTCTTGTTGCTTATTTATTACGCAGTGAAAATAAAGTGCACTTTTAAACATTTAAAAATAGAAGAGTCGACGCTCAGTTTCAACTCTGCGCCAATGTGCCCTGAGCTTTATTTCAGCTTGAAACGTGCATAAAAAAGAGATAAAATTCCTCTCAGCGGCGAAAATACTTAAAGATCACTGCATAAAATGTGAAGCGGTTGCACCCGTTAATCCTCATCCAATCTGCAAAATCAATACCTTGTTGCGGAACACATTTTACCTTTCCATAAAAGCACTGCACTTCTCCCAATTTATGTATCAGGGGTGACTCCCCATAAAGTTCAGTGCAATAACGACTCGGCCAGTTTAAACCGATATTACCCCGCGTATGAAATATTGATGCTCCCCGATATACGCTCTATAACAATGTTAACAGCATGGTATTTATGGAATTGTAACTATTTTGATAACGTAAAAAACATTTTTTTCTGTCTCTACAATATTTACGTGAATATTTTCTCAATATTTTTAGAATGTTTTGTTTTTTTGAATACATTTTATACAATTTTCATAAATCTATCAGACATAAAAATAGACCGGCCAAGTGCGAGTCAGACTCGCGTTCCGAGGGTTCCGTACTCGGGTATTTTATTCCGACATTTTACACAAAAATCAAAATTATTATGGATGATAATAAAAAAATATGTTTTAGAGAATATAGATAAAGCCCTTTCACATGAGATGATTCAAAATACTAATTATTTATTTGTTCATGAACACATTTTAATTTTTTTTTGTGATGAAACTACAAATTCATGGTTTTCGGATTTTTCTTTTACTTATAACTACTTATCTGCCAAAATACATGATACTAGGTTAACCGGAAGTACCCTCTAGGTTTTCGTGACCGATACGACAGACGGACAGTCGGACGGATATGGACAAAAGGGTTCCAGGTCACCAAAGACGCAAATCTCAAAACAAACAAACCAAAGACAATAAAACTGGAGGGACACTGGACAGGGCTTAGTTACCCGAAGTTAAAAGATGCTTTAGATAGAGAAGCTTTTCGTATGATGACCGCCAAGCTTATATCAAACAAGTGTAAATTAAAAATTCATAACACCCCCGACAAGTGAAGGTTACAGTAACAAAAAAAGAGCTGATAACTTTCAAACGGCTGAACCGATTTTCTTGGATTATAGCTAAGAACACTCTCGATCAAGCCACCTTTCAAACAAAAAAAAACTAAATTAAAATCGGTTCATTAGTTTAGGAGCTACGATGCCACAGATAGATACACAGATACACACGTCAAACTTATATACACCCGTCTTTTTGATGAATAATAATAACACCTGCTTACTTGGCTCTCCGCTGAAATTGGCTGTTGAGACTGATTTTCGGTCAGGCGATTAATGTTATTAAATTGCGTCAGATATACTTTTGAATTTGGCTGGAACTGGTAGAGTTATTACTCGGTGATGGCTGAAAAAGCGTAGACAGAGACGGCGATGAACGCGACGAGCACCGTCAATAAGTCTCGCCTCGGATCGGTCAGGGTTGGTAATTGACAGGGGTGCGGATACATGCAGTAGGGTTGGCCCTTAAACTTAAGAATGGAGATATTAATATGTTTAGTTAGTCGTATTTAATGTGAAAAAACTAATGAACAAAGAAACGAAAATCATTTATTCACCTAATCAATATAGACACAGCCAAATCGTGTTAGATTCCTATTCTATTGTATACTGGTATAATCGCAGATCAGGGAATTCCCTTATCTGTGAGTATAACCCTAACATTATTTGCTGAGAATTTTTATGTACATATTAAAAAATCGCGCTCAGTTCGCTCGCACTTATTTGGTTAGGCTGATAAAATTTCTGTATTTTGGTCTAATGAAAGTACATTCTATAAATATCTATTTTTTTAAGAATATTTATCAAGCAGAGAATTGTATATAGGTAATACTATAATAAGCGACGTTTAACAATAAATATTTGTAGTCTGGAGCCAAAATGCAATCTGGCACCGCCGAAAATACTACCTATGCTGGCTCAGATTCTTGCAAGGTGTTCTAAAAGGTTCCTTAGGTCAATCGAGGATTTAGCTGGCCCGCCCCAGCTTTGCATTAATTGAATTTCTGAAAATCGTTTGCGTTATAGAAAAAACCTATACATGCAAAATCTCAAATTTCTAGTCCCAGTGGATTATGCTCTCAGTCAGTCAGCTTAGGCTCTCATTACGTAGTTAAGTTTATCTTAGTCTACAGTCAAGTGCAAACCTTTCATCCACTAACAACATTAACAGCTATTATTTTTGTGTCAGCCCTAACCTCACATTGTAGGGCAGTTACACAGCTCCTTCCCCTAAAACATTGTCATCTGAATTTGTGCCCGAAGTAAATAAGAGTCCCGGGGAGTCCTCGGCTGTAATGGCGGCAGATTTATAGATTTTCCCCGATGCCCCGCCGTGCCGGGATTAAATTACGCCCGGCGTATTGGCCGGGTGGAATATTAGCGCTACCATTTGTTTCGCCACTTCACTTCACTTGCAATTCAGATTTCTTTAGAACTCATTAAAATGTTAAGAAACCTTATCGACGTCGATAATTACTCCAAGTTATTTCGGCCTGTCCTTAATACGCGTAATTAAGTACCTACCTGCAACGGAATCTAACCAGATTTAAGTTATCCGAGAGAAACTAAAAACCTTTACACATTACTCGTCGCGCGTCGAACGCAACTAAGAGCCGATTCACACCATGCACGTACACGTAACCACGCGCGTAGTGATGCGCGTGAATCCATAGACATGACAGCACGCATTACGTCTACGCGAACGTTCACGTCACACAAGCGGTATGCATGTATCTCATACAATTCCATACATTACAACTTCATGGTACGCGCTACGTCTACGCTTACGTGCTGCATACGCGTTTGGTGTGTTCCAGCTTACGAGCACGATTGCAACCCTGGGGCCCTACCGCACATAGATTAACAGGGCTCTCTCCGTCACTCGTTTCATACAATCGTAGTTCCAATTTCATTTGAATATTAAGCAACCAAAGTTCATGAAATTTTGCAGACATATTCTAGATAGAAACTAATATCTGTGTCTGTGGTGTTTTAGATTTTTCGAAAAATATGTAGTTTTAAAATTACAGGGGCTCAAAGATTTGTATGTAAACTTTTAAGACCGCGTAACTTTGAAACCGAATATTTTAACAGAAATCTGGAAAACCACAGACATAGATATTAGTTTGTAGAATATGTCTGCAAAATTTCATGGACTTTGGTTGCTTAATATTCAAATGAAATTGGAACTACGATTGTATGAAACGAGTGACGGAGAGAGCCCTCTTAAGGAACTAGGTATCTACCGCGGTAGTTTGACAGCTACTTACAGCAGAGTGAACTAGAGTGAGGAAACTCTCGGTTTCGGAACTCTGACTCAACGATATGTCAAATATTAGGCTAGGAAATAGGCTATTCATAGGCTACCTAGCGTCAAATGACATTTGACGCCTGCCAGTGACGCCAAAGCCCCGACGTTTTGTTACAAGTTTCCTAGCTGTCGTGAACTGTGGCTACAGTGTGACGATCGCAATCCGCGCTGTCCTAAATTAACTTGCAGTGTTGCACGTAAAAGTGTTATAATATCTTACATGAATGTATGGAACCCTTCGTATGCAAGTCCGACTTGTACTTAACAGGTTATTTTGTCAGAAGTTCTGAAAACAAAACACGTTTAGGTAATACAACTTAAGACAAAAAAAGTAGGTAATTCTCAGCTTCAGACATTTAAATTTTAAGTACTAGGTAAAATGGGTATCGTAAAAACAAAAAGGCTCGGCTGTAATTTCTAGCGTTTTAATAACGGTTTTCTTCATCCCCTCGGTCGCAACCCTTCTGCGTGGTCCGCCCTCACCTTCTGATTTTTAAAATCGCAGACGGTTAAGTTGCTGGCGGAGTAGAAAGATTTTCTCCCTGAATTAAACGATAATGCTATCTCTTTTTATTTAAGTGTATTCTTGTAGGAACTTGCGAATTAACCAGTAGCAATCACTCAAATGTTGGAAAAAGAAATAAGGATGTCTGGACGCGATAACTCATCATAATATAAAAAGTGATTTACCATAGCGCTACTAATATTTTACCAACTTTGAACTTCTGACATCAAAGCGTCCTTTGGAAAGCTGAAATTTGCACTTTTTAAACCTCTTAAAAGTGCCTTAAAACTAATCTTAATTAAGTGATAAAAATGCCTCCATGAGGAATGACGATATCTTTATAAAAGTAGCTTTTTAATTAAAGCGAAACCTTAAACGTGTGTAGCCGCACACATAAAGCAGGTAAGTATAACGATCAATAATTACAAAATTAAATTAATTGTGTAAACAATTATTTATGACATGATATCCGAGTAATATTATAGCATCATCCTTTAATCTCGAGCTCGAATTAAATTACTCAAATAATATCACCACACTGTCACCCCTGGATTTTAGAGACAAATACATGTTACGAGAGAGATGGCATACCTACTGGAGGACCAAACTCTAACTTTAAATACGGAAGCCTAAAATGCGTCCCTAATGATCACAAAGACGTAGCTAATACTGTTTTGGAGTAAACGGAATATTATTTCTAATTTTATAACTCTACATTATCGTTTAATAACAGTATAACTCAAAATTTAAAAAACCCCCGACACAAAACCTCTATAAGAAAACTAGAAAAGAGCTGATAACTTTCAAACGGCTGAACCGATTTTCTTCGATTATAGGTAAGAACACTCTCGATCAAGCCACCTTTCAAACAAAAAACTAAATTAAAATCGGTTCATTTGTTTAGGAGCTACGATGCCACAGACAGATACACAGATACGCAGATACACAGCTACACACGTCAAACTTATAACACCCCTCTTTTTGGGTCGTACGGTTGGTACGGTTTGGGTTTACTGGTGTATTTATCATATATTCTGTGGCATCCGGTCAGATTTAATTTATTTTGATTGCTACTCTAAAAAATGACAACTCTCTACACCACACTGTCACCCCCTGGATTCTGGAGAGACAAATACTTACTGCTATCACAGCCCTTCGCTTTGCTCGTTTAATTTACATTTGTACCAATATTTATGTAGGTATAGATATTTCGCAAAAGGGGAAGCCTCTTACTCATCCCTGTGAAATTATAACTAGACATCTCGCGAGACTTTCATCTGTCGACTGAAAACTAAATGCCTAGTAAAAGCCCCTTTGCATGTTCTGAATAACGTCGTTAAATTAATTTTAGTGACTTTTTTAAATTAATACTAAAGCAGATGCTAAATTTATGCTTTCATTATGTTCTTATTATGATGGAAAAATACTTTTAGGCTGAAAAATAACTACCCACGAGAAATAAAAACGAAAAAACTTGTAGCGGACAAATGACAAAAATGCTACCTTTAAATAATTAGGTTTTTTAGGGTTTCGTACCTCAAAAGGAAAAACGGAACACTTATAGGATCACTTTGTTGTCGGTCTGTCTATCTGTCCGTTCATCCGTCGTGTCTGTCAAGTAAACCTATAGGGTACTTCACGTTGACCTGGAATCATGAAAGGCAGGTACGGTCTTACAGCACAAGTAAAGGAATAAATCCGAAAACCGTGAATTTGTGGTTACATCATTAAAAAAAAATGTATTTAAATTTTCAAAGTAAGATAACTATGCCAAGTGAGGAAAGGGCTACCTGTATATTCTAAAACAGATTTTTATTCATTTTTATGCATAATAGTTATTGATTTATCGTGAAAAATGCACGATAAATGCCTTGTAAAATTAGTAAAATAATTAAGTTACCAAAGGTCCATGAGCCTATGACATAATATTATAACAGCATTGTTTCAAACATCGAGTCTCGATACGTCGCAAATCAAAACAAGAGCATCAGTTCCCTCTCTTGTCGCTGTTACGCCGAGGTACAAACGCATTAATCATTTACAATTACGTTAAACGGTCGAAGGTTCCAGCGGGGTAGACTCCAGCCACATTGTGAATAGGTACTCAACTGACAGTGGACAAATAACAAAACTGGGTTAATCTTTTACCTCCCGTATCGCTCGGGGGTTGAGGTTCACCCCGTTTATTGTCTCTTTCTAGTACCACTGAAACTGTAAAGGACAGAGTTCTAAGCTCGAAAGAAAAACGTTGTAAGTGAAAAAAATTCAGGACTTAAAATTGACTGAATGAATAGAGGTATTAGAACCATTTTTAACTATAAGGTATTTTTTTACCTCAGGAATTTTCAAAAGTTTCTCGGCGCTTATAAAATCTGAGCTTTATTGTATTGTCTACTGAGTTGTAATTTGCGGATATTTTTTTCTGGATTTTCAGTATGATATTCATGTATTTGTTCCATCACGTCTATACCGAGAGATGAAAACGCCATGAAAAGTTTGTCCTTGTTTCGCTCATAATATTGAACAGAGAAGGTTTGTCATTACATTAAGTCACGGCCGAAGGTTTCACTTTTACGCTTTTTTTGCGAGCTCATACAACTTTCCGAGCTAAGAAGTTAGACGGGGAAATGTTAAAGAGTTAAAAGCAAAATGAACATATTTACAGTTTCCGCTCTGTTACATTTTCGTTTAAGTGCCCACTTATTATAAGATTGCTGTTTAATGTTAAAGGAGGTACTTTGATAGTAAATCAATTTTAGATAAAAATAATAACATTATTATTTAGTAGCTTATACTCGCGGCTTCGTCCGCGTGAACTATACAAACTGGAAACCCTTATTTTACCCTCTTAGAGATTGAATTTTCAAAAATCTTTCTTTACGGATGTCTACGTCATAATAACTACATATCTATATTGCCTATGCCTAATATATGCCTAATTTCGTGCGTTAATAGATCCGTCAGTCATCTTTAACCCCCAACCAAAAAAAGGGGTGTTATAAGTTTGACGTGTGTCTATCTGTGTATCTGTCTGTGGCATCGCAGGTCCTACACTAATGAACCTATTTTAATTTAGTTTTTTTTTTTGTTTGCAAGGTAGAGTGTTGTTAGCTATAATCCAAAAAAATCGGTTCAGCCGTTTCTTTTTCACCGACTTCCAAAAAAGGAGGAGGTTCTTGATTCGTCGGAATCTTTTTCTAGTTACTGTAACCTTTACTTGTCGGGGGTGTTATAAATTTTTAATTTACAATTGTTTTCTTTTATATTTAAAAAATACTACATACTTACTCAGGAGTGATATTTCATTCAGACCATTTCATTACAAAGCCCTAAAATCATTGTTACAACGGATCCAGAAGATTCGTTTAACTGTCTTTTTTCTCCCGTCTAGACCATCCAAATTAAGCCAGAATCAAGTTGAATAATAAAAAGCTAAAATTCCACAAACGGTATCGCTTTAGCTGTATTGAAATATTATTATATGCTTCAACCTATAATTTGATTAAATTCGAGGCGAAAAAGAAAAGGAGTGGATCAAAAGGATCATTAGAATTGGGGTCGGTAATGATCGGCCGAGCATCCACAACTTTTGTTTGTTATATTAGGTCCTTCGAAGTGTTCAGGTACGACTATTAACATGTTTGCGTCGTGATATACGAGTATCTGCCGCAGTACGCGTCTCCGTTTCGTTAAAAACGAGAAAAATAACTTCTTCTTGGCACCGGATTATACTCCGCAGCGGATGAGAGCACTACGGAAAAATTTTAAGGCGATAACTTGGCATGTTATTATGGCAAATAATCTTTAGTGTTCAAGTGGATTTTACATTTCTACACCTTAATTAACATTGGGGCTTACACTGATTCCATATGATTTATCTCACAATGCGTAATTAAAGCCATTATTATCTCAACTTCCCGTTTTACTTTACGAATGGAAATTTCCATCTGGTGTCCGTGTTTCCTGTCACATAATATAAATTGAGAACCCTCAAGGCAAGAGTGAAAAGGCATCTTTTAGGCAAGCGCGCTCCAACCTAGACCTTGTCATTTTTTTATTTTTTATAAAAGAATATTAGCCATTTTTAATCATGACTAACATTCCCCTTTCCCCTCCAACTAAGCGTTAAGCTTGTGCTAGGAGTGGGTACGACAATAGTGTTTGAACCGGCGACCTTTCGGATTTCAGTCCGCTCCTATAACCGTTGAGCTATTGAGGCTTACTTTCCATAAGCCATGATCGTCGTCAAGCGCAAGCCTATAGAAATGGTCTTCACGGTGCTTCATGTTAAAGTTAGCGTAAATTACGATAAAATGCTAACATAATGTATAGCCTAAATTGCCATAGTACTGACTGAACATTGAAATTCTTAACCAAATCAATTTGACCCGGCAAAACTTAATGATGATCAAGTGGAACCCAAGCCATAAATACCTGAAAAAATATACAATCAAGTTTTTCATGGGATACAAGTTTTCATAGGATAGCTCAGTTTTATAGGATGCTGTTGAATAGTGACATCACACTAATATTATAAAGGCGAAAGTTTGTATGTGTGTGTGTGTGTGTGTGTGTGTGTGTGTGTTTGTTACTCCTTCACGCAAAAACTACTGGACGGATTTGGCTGAAATTTGGAATGGAGATAGATAATATCCTGGATTAGCACATAGGCTACTTTTTGTCCCGGAAAATAAAAGAGTTCCCACGGGATTTCGAAAAACCTTAATCCACGCGAGCGAAGTCGCGGGCATCGGCTAGTAGCACTATAAAGTGTCAAAAGCTGATGGCGAAAATGGACCCTACGTTTTTGACACCGTCAAAAAGGCTCTTTCTCTAGCAGTTATGTTTCTTTTAAGACGCTATTCTAGAAACCCTAAGCATCTTCAGTTCAATATCTAAGTTGCAGATAAAATCGCAATATCTGAGTACATGCATGCCCCTTTATTGATGGTAAAGTTTAGTGTATGTGGTAGCCTGTACACATATCAGGCTCGGGTATCCAGCGCAGAGCTACGATATCATTGCTACAATGTAAAGTAAAAGCAATTTCAAGCGGAGACTCTTGGCATAGAGCCAGTAGAAATAAGCTTGCTACCGCACACGGGGAGCTCCAGCCTCCAATACATGCAGCCTGCTCGCTCTATTCACTTAATTTATGAAATCTTCTATATTTGGAACAAGAATAACTCTCCGAGCATTGAGTTTTAGACAATAGAGGTTCAGACCTCATACACCAGGCTTTATAAAAGCGTTCCCACCTAATTGTACACGGCCGTAACTGAAATGATAACTTTTTAAGGAAACACAGTAAGTAAAGTACATATTTATTAATTTATTTTTAATGCGAAAAGAGTTGGCTCATATGATAAGGAGAAGGAGAGCGATAATATTAATAGACAGAGTAAAAGTATCCAGCGCCGATATACTGAAAGACAAAAAAAAACCATTGGTCTCTTTATACAATCCAGGTTGGCGCCATCTTACGTGATATCTCCACCTCGAGTATTATGGCATCTCTCAGTTTTCGAATAACTGAATGATTAAAATATGAACCGTTTTCGTCGCATCTTCATTCAAAGTAGGTATCCATTAGTAAATTATTCTGTCTTGTCTAGTTTTAATGTTGATTTGCCAAACGTGAAATGTTTCATCCACTTGTGGAAATCTTTCTTGCAATGTTAGGGTTCCGTACCCGAAAAGAGTGCCAAGAGCTTCTATTACTGCTACTATTACTAAACCTCCGCAGTCCGTCCATCCATCCATCCGTCCGGCTCTATCTGGTAAACCGTAACTGCCAGACAGCTGAAATTTTCACAGGCTGTGTAGGTATTTCTATTGCCATTGTAAATAACAAATAATGAAAAATCAAATTAAAAAATTAAAAAATGCTTTTCTTGTATGATGGTACGGAATAACAGAACCCATCGTGTGCGAGGCCGACTCACACTTGACCGATTTTTATACTTGGTGAATTCGTAGGTACAACTTAAAACTAAAGCGAGTTGGCACTAATCCAGTTGTCAAATAGGGAGGTTATGACGATGTTAGGCTACGCAGATAAAAGCTTAGAGTGTATCATCACATAAGTTTCGAGTGTTTACTCCAATGGTTTACTCTTTGTTATTTTCACTTTACTACCCCATTGTCTGCGGAAAAGTGATGTTTATTTTTATTTTAGCAAATGGTTAACGAATTTTTATACGTTTTTATAGATGTAATGTAAGTAAGAACACATGGGTGCCTATAGTGTGCGACAGTTTGAGATGGCAACCGGGATTGGGACGCCCGCACGCCCGCACAGCAATCGCACTTAACCCGCTGCGCGAATGACGTGCGGGTGTGCGGGTCGTCCCCTCGCCTCATACCCCTATCGCCATCACAACCTGTCGCGTACTATTTGCGGCGTTATTGACGTCATAGACATTGCTTTCGGTTTCTTTCATTGAAAATAGCATTTATAAAAAAAAAATTGGTTGTCTGTAAAGTCGGTTTACTGACGATAGTTGAACGTGACAACAAAGGCCGATTGTGCTTCTTTGTCGCTCGTTCCGCGCTCTCGCTTGCACTTCAAGCCTTACATGGAACGCCTCAGAGCGAGGTAACGCCGCATGAGTCATGTTTTTGCGTGCATGCAGCCGGCTCTATCGAATTATAAGACGTTGTCACGTCAAAATACGTTTAAGTATTTATTCTCATTATCTCTTATGTTTCACTGGCTGATAAACCTCCTAACTCTCTTTCTCATTGCTGAAGGTAGCCACCCCTTCTCATTAATCGTAATAGTACATTTTCCTCAAGTCGCAATTCCATAGAGGCCTCCATTCAATGGAAACCATTGTCCATCATTTTCATAGATCACGCTGCGCTAGGATTAGCTTTAGGGTTTGTAAAAAATTTTTTTCTTAAGATCAGTGCTTCACCGGAACCAAAGGTTTGTATTGTGTTTGTTACACATTAAATTACAGTACTAATGCATGCAGCGAAGTAAAGAGTTTTGGTACAGCGGCAAAATCAATTTGAGGCCAGTGTGTTGGCGAGTGGCCAACGTCCAGCCACCACTGCATATTATAATACAATAAACACTCGAAAATCAATCACGCAATAATCTATATTAGGTATATAGTACTCAAACGAGCGGTCTCTGTAGGTATGAAACTTTCAATTAAGTTGATATTAATATTAATATACATACTTACATAATAGGTAGGTGCACTCGTACTTAACCTAGGGCATCTGTTTTTGAATTGGTTTTCAAAGCCACAAAAGTATTATTTTATGATGCCCGCGGCTTCACTTACGTGAATTTAGGTTTTAGAAAATACCTTGGGAACTCTTTGATTTCCGGGATAAAAGTGACCTATCTCACCCACGCAGAAAATCACGTCGATCCGTTGTTCCATTGTGACGTGATTCAAGGACAAAACAACAAAGAAAAACACTTTCACATTTATAATATGGGTGGATAGAGGGTGATAGTTGGTGATAGTGTTCAAACTGCACCCCAAGCAGAATCAGTGTGACACATGTCGTTCTCTTTTTCTTGATAAAAAAGCGGCGAGAAAGCTTTGTCGTACTGATCGTGCTGGTGCAAGTAGGTAATTCCATTAAAACTGTTGGCAAGTTAGCAAAAACTTTATATAGACGGCGGGAAAACTAATGCTCAAAGGAAATTCACTTCTAGCAATGCGCATGCAATATTAAGACAACAAATGCAACCATAGTAACTTATCATGTTCGAAATCAAAATTAAGTTTTTAGACCCTGCTGTAGTGTTGAGCCACACGAGTAGATATGGATATCTAGCTAGTGGAGTAGATTAAGAATTGCTCCATATACTTAATATGTGTATTGTGTATATTTTAGAGTCTATATGTATGTTAGTATTGTATTGCGTTAAACGGTTCAGCGTAAATATCGAAATTTATCAAATTAAGGTTATTTTACGCTACTTCGTAAATACGTTGTATAAAATATTCAAAATATTTCGAATTCCTACCAAACTTCAGCAATTTGGGAAAATGAAACCGATTCCAATGGCCCGTTCTCGAACAACAATGCTTGCGTGCGCTCGCGCATCGGCGTCGGGCGTGCGTGCTCACAACTTCTGAGGAAGCCGTGGGCGAACGATCGAAAACATTCTAAAAATTGCCAATCGTTCAATGCAAATTTTATGCATCTATCAAAATATCGAGAATTTACATAATTGTTTATTTAAAAATTACTCACGTATTGTAAAATATCTTTAACCATTATGGTTTTAACTAGCTGATGCTTGAGACTTTGTTCGTGTGGAGTAAGTAAGGGCTTTCAAGATCCCGTGGGAACTGTTTGATTTTCCGGGATAAAAGGTAGCCTATGTCACTCTCTTGGTCTTTGACTATATCCATGCAAAAAAATCACGTCGATCCGTGGCTGCGTTGCGACGTGATTGAAGGACAAACCAACAAACAAATAAGCAGACTTTCGCATTAATTATATGGCTATCTATGGTGTCAGTTCTTTCTGTGTGTTACCTTTTCAGTCATTTTCACGCCTCAGTCGCTTAACCGATCTTGACAAAATTTGGCTTATCTCATCCTAGAGACAGACATAGGATAGTTTTATCCCAGAAAAATATAAAAGTGTTCCCATGGGATTCTTAATCATCATCATCTTCATCATCATTATCAGCCAACAGATTTCCACTGCAGGACATAGGTCTCTTTTAGGGACTTTCACACATCTCGTTCCTGCGCCGCCTGAATCCAGCGGCTCCCTGCGACTCGTTTGGTGTCGTCTGTCCACCTAGTGGAAATATTTCAACGCTGCGCTTTCTGGTGCGAGGTGGCCATTCTAGCACCTTGGGACCCCAGCATCTATCCCCACGGATGAAGTCGCAGTCACCAGTTTTTAGAGTTCCGTACCTAAAAAGGAAAAACGGAACCCTTATAGGATCACTTTATTGTCTGTCTGTCTGTCCGTCCGTCCGTCGTGTCTGTCAAGAAACCTATAGGGTACTTCCCGTTGACCTAGAATCATGAAATTTGGTAGGTAGGTAGGTCTTATAGCACAAGTACAGGAATAAATCTGAAAACCGCGAATTTGTGGTCACACCATTTAAAAAAATATGTTTCAATTTTCAAAGTAAGATAACTATACCAAGTGGGGTATCATATGAAAGGGCTTTACCTGTACATTCTAAAACAGATATTTATTTATTTTTATGCATAATAGTATTTGATTTATCGAGCAAAATGTTGGAAAAAATACCCGAGTGGAAAAAACCTTCAGTGCGCGAGTCTGACTCGCACTTGGCCGGTTTTTTATCGCATAATTTAACAATAACTATTTGTCTTATGATTGGACCAGTCTAAACTGAAATAAGAAGTCACAAAAAAAAAATCACACAAGATTTAAACATGGCAGCAATAACCGTCAATATTTGACAAATCACCAAGTTGTTGTGGCTTTGGTTAGTTGTTACTTAATTATGAGTGTATGGGGCTTTGGAGCTAAAATATATTGCTGAATTATTTAAATCATGTGTAAATAAAGAGATTTATTGCTGTGCTTTTTGCCTTGGGCTTTATTATTTAGGATCATACTTACTATACTTTATGGAAATAATAATACCTTGTATCTATCTGTACATGTTTGTAATAAAAATAAACAGTTAAAAGAATTAATCTATACTAATAAATAAAATTGGAGTGTCTGTCTGTAATTTCGAAATAACTACCACATATTAAGGTCATATGGTTATTTGAACGATACCATAACTGAATCACACGTTTTTAAAATTTTTTGTCTGTCTGTCTGTCTGTCTGTCTGTCTGTCTGTTTGAAAAGGCTAATCTTCGGAACGGCTGAACCAATTTTAACGGGATTTTCACATACAAGTAGAGGATTGACCAGGATGTAACATAGGCTACTTTTTTAACCGACTTTCAAGGAGGGAGTTGTGTTTTTCTACCTATGTACACCGAAATCTCCGAGATTTCTGAACCGATTTGCGTCATTTCTTTTTTAATCGATAGAGAAACTTTGCGACATTGTTTCATAAAAAATTTACATTCCAACTCCTCAATCCTGATGCTGCAGGGGATCTGATCAATCCACGCGGGCGAAGCTGCGGGCATCAGCTAGTATTTGTATAAAAGAAGAAACTGACTAACATATAAAACCACAGTTCAAAACTGTGTCTATAAAAATTTGAGATTACCAATGTAGATTTTTTTATGTCGGTACTTATAATGTAAATCGCCACTTATAAGAAATTAGGGTTTCGGTTAGGGTTTTTAAATTCCAAAGGTATGTCCACTGATTTAAAATTTTTAAATAATCTTTAATTTAGCTTTGTAAATACACAAAAATAAAACTCTTCCTTTTTTTAATGTGTTAGGAATGTAAATTAATAATTCAACATTTACCAAGTATAACGTCCAATAAAGTTATATCTAAGTATAATAATATTCCATTAAATAGATTTTTAAGCCCAAACCCACGTGGACCAATCCGCGAGTGTCATCTTTCTCTCATGAGTAGGTAATTTACTGTTCTTATAGAGGTTTTATTTTAGGTACGTAGAGATTAATTCAAAAAAAGAGTTTTCCAACTGAAGGTTCATTTACTTAATACCACGCCAATAGACAAAGGGTTGTTATTTTCAACGCAGACAGGCAATGTTCGAATAAACGTCGCTTTTATAAAATTACATTTTCCATCGACTGTTGGGTACCTAACTACCTAGGTATTATTTCCAACATTCGTTGTCCACAATTTAATAAGCTGGATTCATATTATATCGTGCGGGGAGTACAGATTTTTAATTTTGCAGAGTTGTATGCGTATATAGCTTTGAATTTTTTTAATACCCGTCTTTTAACTGCTACCCCACCTGGTGGTAAGTGACGATGCAGTCTAAGATGGAAGCTGGCTAACCTGGGAGGGCAAGGCAGTATAATTAATCTAATTAAATAACTATGTAATTATCTAAATATTGGATTACTATACGGCATTGTCCCAGAATTCTAAATCGATTGACGATACACACACCCAACCCACAGCTTATCTCATCCAGGCGCTTCCCGCAACAGATATAATATCATTTTTGTCAGTTTTCTGAAGGACGTCCTACTATGCGTTTACGCACTGTAATTTGTACGTGGTCTCAAGTAGTTCTGATGGCAATCGCTTATTTGTATACCCTTTTTTTGTTGACTTTAGGGATCTTCTTAAAATATCTGGACTCTTTGGGGAGAGATCGGATTATGGTTCTACTTTGATTTGTAGCTGGCTGTGGAAAGAAAATCCTAAAGGAGAAGAGGTCAAAATACTTTAAGGGTCTTTTCGCCTTAAAATATTCTATTTCCCGGTTTAAGGGACGTCAGGCCTAGCTGTGTTACGACAGCCCACATCAAGGAGCCCACCGTATTGTTGTCCCAAAAAGACCAACCACTGAAAAGAAGTTACGACCTAAAGTAATAAGGAATTTAGTTTATCAAACCATTACGAAGCCTATATATTAGTGATCGTTATCGATACCAGATACCACACAAAGCAACAAGGACAATAGATAAGTTAGTAGGTAAGTATTGTACGTAAGTAATGCTCATGCAATTATTTAACCGTACACGTGCCTAGGCGATAAGGTTTGAGCGTTTCAAGTGGCATTTTGTCGGCACTTTCTGCGCGTTTATAATCCTATATACACCGCGAACATCGATTCAAATCGTTCCGGTACTTTACGACTTTATTTCTGGCGAGCGTGTTTTCTTTGACTGCGTCAGTTAGCTTGGGACCGCGTTCGTGTATTGGATAAATATTAATAAAGCGGGCGGCCTCGTTTCTGGGAAGTTGGGAGAATCTTATTATAACCGCAATAGCACCTATAATTAGCAGCATCCAAATTACTCGCGGCGTAGGTACGTTGCGCCAGATCGATGTTACGTGTGCTACTCGAATCAAATCCATTTTAAATCGATTTCGCATGAACTAATTCGTGAGATTTGCCAATCATTTTATTGCTAATTTTATATAGGTAAACATCGATCGAGCAGGATAATCTTAAAGGTTTACAGAGGTATTATGTCTTTTTTAGGATAAATAGTTGTATTTAGTCCTAGGTACATTGAATGATTCCTATTCGACGTAAGAAAAAATCTTTATGACGAATGACAACGAATTCTGATAACAAATAACTTTGATAAGACTATTGGTGTACACCCTTCTCATTCTGAGAGGAGACCTACGTACTTAGTGGGCCGCGGCGATGGTATGGAATGGGCTAAGGATGATGATGAGGCTATTGGGCGGGCAGTTTTGCAGGCAAGCACTAGTCAATAAAGCTATCTATATTGTTATAATAAATAATTTATGATTATAAGTATAGATTACACTACACGTTATAATGCGATACCTAATTACACACACGACGATCTCGTTATGTTAATTAGGTACGTTTATTGTATCTACTGTGTACACTTTACGCTTCTGGATGTAAATATTACGTCATTTTTGGATCGATAGAATGATATCAGTATCAATTCACAGCCGGTAATTTAATTATTCTTTTGCAGCTCGGTACTAACCAGTGACAATACTTGTGAGCATTTCGTCGTTCATCGACGTTTAGATAATCGCTATAAGTATTTCAAATGTAATACCTATCGTGTTTTTGTGTTAGTTTTCAGGTAATTTTTGACTTGTATATTAATAAAGAAATGGTCGTCATTTATTGAGTAATAAATAAATCAAAGTGCATACGAAAATAATGACTGATTGAATAAAATTTTGCATTACCAATAATATTTAACAGGGCTCTCTCCGTCACTCGTTTCATACAATCGTAATTCCAATTTCATTTGAATATTAAGCAACCAAAGTCCATGAAATTTTGCAGACATATTCTAGAAAATAATATCTGTGTCTGTGGTGTTTTAGATTTTTCTAAAAATATGTAGTTTTAAAATTACAGGGGCTCAAAGATTTGTATGAAAATTTTTAAGACCGCGTAACTATGAAACCGAATATTTTAACAGAAATCTGGAAAACCACAGACATAGATATTAGTTTCTAGAATACGTCTGCAAAATTTCATGGACTTTGGTTGCTTAATATTCAAATGAAATTGGAACTACGATTGTATGAAACGAGTGACGGAGAGAGCCCTCTTAATTACTGTTAAAATACCAACTGATTTTTTTAAAAGGGTTTGCACTAAATAAATTTTTTGGGCTAGTTTTGGGCAGAAAGAGATTAAAAAAAAGAAGGAGAAGAGATTGATAAAATTAAAAAAGTCACACAGTCATACACAAGTCACAATGATAAACGTGATTGCTAAGCTCATAGTCTTCTCATAATCTTTACTCACTGTAATTTTATAAGTACTAAATTTTATAATTACTAAGGTGTATCTGTCTTTCTGCTACATTTTCACGGCCCATCCATTTAACCGATCATCATCATTCTAGTATTATAATATGACTAGCCACTGCCCGCGAATTCGTCAGCGTGGATTACACAAATTTCAATTTAATTTTTATTTTACCTTTGGGAATTGAATTTTCAAAAATTCTTGCTTACTGGATGTCTACGTCATAATAGCTACCTGCAGCTAATTTCAGTCCGATCCCGCCAGTAGTTTGAGTTGTGCGTTGATGGATCAATCAGTCTGTCAGTAACTCGGCTTTTCCTTTTCTATATTTAGATTATCATATAGATATTTAAGATTAATCTCGCCACGCTGTTTAAACTCATGTTATCCTTAAAAGAGATCACACAACAAACAAAAGAGTGAGTCAGAGGAGCCAACGACCGCTGCTCCAGGGTGATCTTTGAAATTCCCGAATAATTGTCGACGCGTAAGATGGCGACCGAAATAGCGTTTCCCCTCCTACAAATTAATTTTGTTTCATATTGATGGGTTTTATATTTTTGGAAATCATCACACAGTGGATGTGTATTATTCAGATCTTCAAATATTTTTTTCGGCTATGATTCTTTTTGACGTGAAAACGCGCCGAGAGCGTTGAAAAAATTTGACGCGTCACCAAGCTTGTGTGCTTGGAATGCCAATAGATGTAAAAACTAAACTAATGTACTTAGTGGTTTTAATTTACAAATTATGAAATTTTATTTTTTGATAAGTACAATATTTTTTTTTAATTTTTATTAATTAAAAAAAACACTATTACTTTTGCTTCATAGTTTTAAGTTTTCACTGCTGTCGGCAGTCCTGGCCGACTGTCAATTTTCTCTCAGGAACGCTGCCCAATTAGGTTCATACCTATTACATATATTCGATGTTTTTATTGAAAACTAGAATCTCGTGTCTTTTCTTGTTTGAAAACGCACTTAATTTTTTTATCAACCTCATGACATGATGATACATTCTTATATAGGTACTGCTAGGCTTATCGTGCTGTATATTCATCAGGTTAGCAACATCTTCTCGCTTCTACATATTCTTATAGTACTAACCTTAGCTTAGCTAACCTGTCTTGTTTCGCTCGGGTCCCAGTTATATGAAAGAATTACGGAAGAAAATTTCAAGTGTGCCTAGGCGACTTAAGCTCTACTTTTAATAATAATGTGTAAGTCAGTTTATCTTCTTAACCGGTTTCAAAAAAAGGAGGAGGTTCTGAATTCGTCGGAATCTTTTTTTTTGTACTTACTCTAGCTTATTCCCGCGACTTCATAATAGCTGCCTGCATGCCAAACAGCCCGATACGTCCAGTAGTTATAGCTGAGCGTTGATAGATCAGTCAGTCAGTCAGTCAGTCAGTCAGCTTTTCCTTTCATACATATAGATTAACTAGAAGATGCCCGCGGCTTCGCCCGCGTGGATTTCGGTTTTTTAAAATCCCGTAGGAACTCTTTGATTTTCCGGGATAAAAAGTAGCCTATGTGCTAATCCAGAATATAATCTATCTCCATTCTAAATTTCAGCCAAATCCATTCAGTACTTATTGCGTGAAAGATTAACAAACATACACACACACACACACACACACACACGCACACATACAAACTTTCGCCTTTATAATATTAGTGTGATTTTGTAATATTATTCTTTTCCTGAAAAAATGTGTAAAAAAGTTATACCAGCTAAAATACAATATTGTTAGCAAAGGTAAGTAAGTTAGATAAACGGAATCACAAACAACGGCAAGCTCGCTAGCAGCTACTTAATACGATTGCATATAATTTCGCCTCAGATATTTCTGCTAGCGTGCACTCCGAATGCCAAGAAACTTGCTACGATCATCGATTTAAACTCTTTAGTCTGCCACTGTAGTCTCTTACGATATACGATCACAATGTTTTAGTTTAACTAAACTTAACTGTATTTACCTACTGTACCTACTGGTAATACTGTAGTATTTTTTGAAAATGCGTCTCTTTTACGAAATCTCTATCATGGTTTGCCATCGGAGATTTAAGGTTTACATAGATTCTTAGTACATTGATCTACTTCGTGAACGTCCTGGATGGTGTGCTTGGATTCTGCAGCGATCCAGCTGGGAGACGGACCAGCAGACTCACGTACAACGGACAACCACGTCAAAGCGCGGAAAAGACTCTCAGGACAAAGAAGAAGATTCAGATTAGGTATTATTGTATTAATCAATAGTTACTTACTCGAACTGAATATGCCAAACAAAATGTATCCTAAGTAGGTACAAGTCGACGACAGTTGACGGTATTGGTAGTTTCAGATCGTCCGGTCCGTTATAGCATTTTGTCACTGTGACATAGGTAACCATAATTTACTCGTTTCGTCGATTTGTGATGCCACCTTCTCGACAGTTCTGGTATGAAGGTGTTTTTGACGTCGATTTGTGACTAATTTCTCGCGCCGTTTATTATGATTTGGATGCCATAAAGTCCATATTGTTATTGTTATGGTAGAATTAAGCTATTAACAGTAATTCCCAACATCTACTTACCTATATACCTGTATTTGCAATTTTGGGTTTCTATTGCATTATGTTTGTCAAAATTTTAAACCATGACTCGTGCTTTTTTTGTTACATTGTCGTCTTGTAACTTGTAATAAGTTATGAGTTCAGTATATCTTTTCCAAAAAGAATGAAACATATATATTTAAACGTTTTATAGTCAATGATGGAACTAAAATCCAAAGACAATCATTGACAATCACTCGTACATTGGATGTGGGTTTGGATGAGGTGTCTGGGCAATAAATATCAAAGTATAATGTCGCAAGAGGATCGCACCGCTTTGAATGCTAAACCCGTAGTGAAGTACAACACGCCACCGCGGTAGCCGGGATGTGGGAAGGGAGGCACACATGCAACCGTGGGAAAGTGTTCGAACGCTGAATAGTCGCGTAAATGGAAAACGCTTTTTAGCATTTGATTTTTTTTTCTTTGATAGAGCGTATGTGCCGTAACATTTTAATATTGTCATTTCAATCTATATGGACGTTAACTGCTTTATGTAATGTCTCTTGTAGACATTTCTACACTCAGTAGTTCTTATGCCAAGGTCTGTCCATCGCAGCGGCTTTCTGACTCTTTTGATGTCGTCTGTCAAGTATCAACTTAGTAACTTAATAGTCTATTTTACGTTTTCTATGTAAGTACCTAGAAGGCATAATATTAAGATTGAAATAAAACTACTCATATCATCCTAACTGTATTGAGAAACGAAATGAGAGTTTCTACTATTCTCAAATCATGTCACGAAGACTTGCTGTAGGTAGGTACCTATATATGCTCATTAGGATAATGATATTCGCGAATTACTACGTGTTTATATCCACAATGCCTTGTAGCCGTCTTGGTGTGTCGGAATCGAGGTTACACACAAGCGCACGGCCTCACGTGGCAACAACGATCATGTAGTTACAGTAACAAAACCGTTTTAAACTGAGCTTCGAATGCCCATCTTTCTATGCTGCGATCTGCGAAGCGTTGCAGGGTTCGAGGAAGAGTAACGGTTCGAGTTAATTTGGTCGGTTGAACGTGCGGCAGACGTCATTCGCACACAGACGCGCCTCACTCGCACAGAAGCACCTGACCGTGGCATTCCATCGTTTCTACACGTACATGCACACAGCGCACCTTATTAAAACGAGACGCGAATCGACGACTTATCGGGCAATTAGTCGCGGCCGGCGTCTAACACTGCAACGTGGCGGAATCTTGTTCAACTTACATTGACTCTTATCTTTTTTATCTTAAATTGTTACCGCTTTTTGGGAGCGACGAAATTTACAGTTCTCTTTTTACCGGAGTTTAAATTACCGTCAACCCTAATTGTGGTAGTTAATTACGCTGTATCTTGATCGACTTTTTGAGCGTCGCTCTTGAGTCGTGATGCTTACTTTATAGTGATTTTTTTCAGGGTTGTTAGAGGAGTGAGTGGATGTGCGGAATATGAGCAGCGATGTAGTCGGAATGAGTGTGAATAACCGGTGGTGGCAGGACATGTTTGTTCGAGGTAGGTGCGAGTGAAGAGGCACGCGCGCGCGGGGCGTTCACAATGCGCAAGTGCGGTGATAATAGGCCGAGTCGCGAATTATTTACGTTGTCAACATATGATTTATTGTTATTCAGTTGTTGGCAACTTGTACTTTGGTTAACAAGTCAATAAGGTAATGAAACTAATTGGTCACTAATTGCTGTCGGAATTTATATCGAAACTGTCGTTGTTAATTTTAACGACTAGGTACCGAGCAGGTTCCTGCAACATAGCCTTCGTAATTAACTTATTAACTGACTTGGTCTGTGATCATTTCATAAAGATATTAGAGACTGATATAAAATAAACGCTAAAGGTCAATTCAAAGGGTTAGAGCCGGTAATGTCAATTTTAAATTTTATCCAGGTTCTAGGTAGGTACCTACATTCTCGCTTGCACGAGCATACAAGATCAACCGCTGAGTTTCTGCTGGTTCTTCTCGGTAGGTGGATCATTCCGAACCAGTGGTAAATTCATTGACTATTAAACAGCATTTTTAAAAGTTTATTTTAATTTAAAAAAACTAAGTACTTATTTCTATTTTCATAGTACCTACTACAATGGAAATAGAAATGTAAATAGAAATATTTGTTGCCATGGACACGATGATGGCAAGTTGATGCGATGTAAGGGCGCCGTCCACACAATCGCACTCTTGTTGCTTCGAGGAAAACTTTAGACGCGAGGTTACATTTATGTAGAGCCTTTCATTGTCTTCATTTCAGAACCTATATATATTTATATATTTCTATACAATATGTTATTATTTAAACAATAGGTAAATAATGTTCATATTCATAATATTTCGTAAATAAATAACATTTATAAATAAAACTTTATTTTTGTTACATAAAAGTAGGTATGAAAAAGATAATAATTTATTAATTTAAAGCTTAAAGTGAGTCTAGTTCGTGTAAAGATCAATACAAAGAAGAGCGAGCAGTTAAAATGCTGTAAATCCACTTCAACGCTATTTGTATTCATTATATGCTAAATTTGTACCTTTTTACTCAAAACCCCAACTTTATAGACAATTTATAGAGACCACCCGCGATGTAATTGACTCATCTAATCCATGTTCCTATTATATTCAATCTGCGCTAATAAACAGTCACCATAAATTAGTTTAACTATAATAAATGTCTTTATCAAACCAATAAATAAATTATTCAAATCATTGTGAGTATTGCACTGTTTAGTTTATTGTTGGTGCGAATATTGTGTTTAGAAATAAATCTTTAAAGGATTTACATCTTTGACTTAGATTTGTATGTTTATAGGGTTTTGTACCTCAAAAGGAAAAACGGAACCCTTATGGGATCACTTTGTTGTCTGTCTGTCTGTCCGTCCGTTCGTCCGTCGTGTCTGTCAAGAAACCTATAGGGTACTTCCCGTTGACCTAGAATCATGAAAGACAGGTAGGTAGGTCTTATAGTACAAGTACAGGAATAAATCTGAAAACCGCGAATTTGTGGTTACATCATTTAAAAAAAATTAAAGTGTGTTTCAATTTTCAAAGTAAGATAACTATACCAAGTGGGGTATCAAATGAAAGTGCTTTAGCTGTACATTCTAAAGCAGATTTTTATTTATTTTTGTGCATAATAGTTTTTGATTTATCGTGCAAAATGTTGAGAAAAATACCCGAGTACGGAACCCTCAGTGCGCGAGACTGATTCGCACTTGGCCGGTTTTATTTATAAATCATCATCGTCTTTATCAACAACTGATAGACGTCCACTGCTGGACATATGTCTCTTGTAGGGGTTTCCACACGCCACATCTTGCGCCGCCTGAATCCAGCGGCTTCCTGTGACTCGTTTGATGTCATCCGTTCACCTGGTCAGAGGTCAGCCACCACTTCCCAAGGTCACTATTTTAGCTCCTTAGGAATCCCCAAGGCCAACCGTTTTTCAAACTATGTTCCCTACCCATTGCCACTTCAGCTTCACAACCCGTCGTGCTATGTCAGTTAGCTACTTACTCTGGTTCTCCTACGGATCTACTCATTTATGATTTTGATCATGTAGGGAAATGCGTGTTTGAAATCTTTGTAGCTTTAGTTTTAAGTTCATTCAATTATTAATATTATCAACATTACAGGTATATTAATTAATTCAGAAATTCAACAATTGACAATCAAAAAGTGCAGGTACCTAGACTAGGTCTATTTTGACTATTTATTCTTTTTATGCGTTAAAAATATAGGTACCTATTCCTCTCTTGGATATATACCTGAATAATATAAAGCGGATTGCTCACTGGCTTGGTGGAAATATTTAGAGTCTAGAATCTTCGCAAGGCGCGGAGTGCCCGATAGAACATCGCTCGTAAACTGTGCAGAGACACAGACACAAATTATTTTTCCCTTAGAATCTCGTAGAGTGGTCGCATCATTTTATTCACAAAGCAGGTAATTATTTTCATATGTTTAGGTGTTTTATAGTCTAAAACACGGCTACTCTGAGGTTTGCTTAAAGCTTAGGTTAAAGCTGTGCGTTATTCAGTCAGTCAGTCGTCTGTCAATCATTCAGTCAGCCAGTCTGCTTTTCCTTTTATATATACAGATTATTTATGGATTTTAATAGACAACAAGGCAAACAAATAATAAAAAATCAATTTTATTTACCACGCCATGTCGCTTACCTATATTATTTCGTCTATGGGAATCCATATACCTTAGTTACTCGTAAGTGGGCACAGTCCGGTTTGCATGCACGATGTGCATAGGCTAATAAAATGAATACAAAGCCATACGTAAAACACATTCTTCGTTTAGCGAGCTTTATCTTAAATTGTTATTTAAATATTTTTTTACTATCATCCATAAAAAGTTTGATAACATTTACCACTTTCTTACAATAATATTGTGGTGATGCTACTATCATAATAAAATTATTAGCATCCTTACATGTTACTGTATACGGATACGCTGTAACAACGGCAACTAGTCAAGTCCTAACTCCGAAGTCTCCCACCAGACATGACCAGAACCAATTTAGAATTAGTAACAAAATTACCCTTACCAGAAATCGAACGCGAGACCTCGCACATATAAAATCATAGCGCTCACCACTAGTGCGCCAGGAAGCAGGAAGGTCGTCAAAAGTATCATAAAAGTGTCATAGGTATTTTATACCTGAGTGGTATCTATCATACGAAAGGGTTTGGGAAATCACCCATTATTAACCCTAAAAACCCCCTACTATATGTAATTAATGAAAAGAGAACGCAGAGAGATTCCTAAAGAGGATAATGCAAACATCCATATACTTACCAAGCGCTTTTAACATCCTGTAAACTCTACCAAGAGCTTAAATTCTAACAAGTGTAAATTAAAAATTTTCAACACCCCCGACAAATCATTTTCAATTAAATAATTATGTATATCTAGGCAACGTCCATCTTGACAGCTTGACATTTGTCAATTGACACTTGAATATTATGAACCTAAGGGTTATCTAACCTTCTTTTCTACAAGAAAACTAGAAAATAGCTGATAACTTTTAAACGGCTCAACCAATTTTTTTGGATTATAGCTAAGAACACTCTCGATCAAGCCACCTTTCAAACAAAAAAAAAAGTAAATTAAAATCGGTTCATTCGTTTAGGCGCTACGATGCCACAGACAGATACACAGATACACAGATACACAGACACACAGATACACAGATACACACGTCAAACTTATAACACCCCTCTTTTTGGGTCGGGGGTTAAAAAGAAAAGAATTCATAATTAATGAAATTCAAAGAAGTTCTTCGTATTTCTTCGAACTGACAAGCAATTAAGTTTAGGATAATATAGGAAACAATAATAATGTTATACTCGTATACCCATACAAGTAAAGCATCTACAGCTACACCCACGCTTGAGATAAATTTCCTCGTTGTTTCTACATCTCCTTTAGACATCGAAACACTTTATATACAGTAGGCTCTCGGTTAGATAGGGCGTGGTGCAAGTATTAAGCTAAAACCTTTACAAAATTAACTTACCAATGTAAACGTCGGTAGGGTAAATACTTCGTTCTTTTAATTCTCAGTTGAGTTCTATATTCCAAGCCGTGGTAATAACGGTACAACCTGACGTTTTGAATAAGTGTTTTGTTAAAATGGAATATAATATTTACACCACTTATATAAAAATTTTATACCTGTTTTTTTATTTTTAGACCTCTGTGTGTTTTTCTCATTATTGTAGGTATTAGCTATAATTTCCATTGCACATGTTTCAAAATATTTGATTATCTTTACATTAAAAAGAATTAGGCATGTTACCTTTTATTAAGTTTCAGTTAAGTGCACAGTACTAAAGTTTGTCAACATTCAGTTATAAACATCTTTTGCATTTTGCATTATATCTACGAATTTTTATTTCCTAATGTTCAACTGACGCTATGCACACTCATGAAAAACTTCATTGAAATTTTTATTTTCAAATCATCAAGTCCGGTAAACAAAGAAAATAAATTAACTTATCCATTCTAATAATAAATGCGAAAGAGTGGCTGTCCGTCTGCTAGCTTTCCTATTCGTTTAACCGATTTTAATGGTATAAAGTTAAGTTTAGTAAAATCCCGTGGGGACTCTCCACGGGATTTTACTAAATCGAAATGAAAGTAGATTAAATCAGATATCATCTATTTGGTACAGAGATAGCTTTCATCCTGGAGATGGGCTATTTTATACCGGAAAATCAAAAAGTTCCCACCGACTTAAAAAATTTATATCCACGCGGACGAACTTACGGGCATCATCTATTAACTAGTAAATACGCTGTATGCTTTTTACTTGGACCTATCACGAACTAGACATGCGTATACCACAGCCACCATGCAGGCCACACTGGCAGTCAATGAACTGGCAGAGGTCAGGTGAAATTATCTTGCCTTACGCGACATTCTGACTCACAATGGATACCATTCTAACGAGATGAGCTCGAATCCTACCACAGGTACGGAAATTATGATTACAGTTTATTTGGAAACTAGCTGACGCCCGCGACTTCGTCCGCGTGGATTTAGGTTTTTCGAAATCCCGTGGGAACTCTTTGGTTTTCCGGGATAAAAAGTAGCCTATGTGCTAATCCAGGATATTATCTATCTCCATTCTGAATTTCAGCCAAATCCGTCCAGTAGTTTTTGCGTGAAGGAGTAACAAACATACACACACACACACACACACACACACACACACACACACACACACACACACACACACACACATACAAACTGTCCTCTTTATAATATTAGTGTGATAAACTAATCATGCAGTGTGGTCGCATCAGCTGTATTTATAAAATTTCTTTGGCAAGAATCATGTATATGGCTCTGTAACTAAAGGCAGATATTTACGAGTAAATACAAAATATTTATTTACGGGTCATTTTGATTAGGACTACCACCGACCGAATAGCCAGCATCTTTTTGCCAAATAAAGGGGGTATCTACATACATATAAATGTAAGTTGTACCAAAGAAATAGGTAGATTCTTAGTTGGTGGTCCGACATAACTATCGTGCACCCCCGTGGCCGGTGGTATCCATAATGGATTTTCCTTACGGGAAAAAGGTATCGTTAACGGATGTTCTTGGGACTACTTTGAAGGACGTCCTGACGAAGATTTACGCCTGCCATAGAATTATTATAAGCATTACTGATTTAGGGAATGAAATCGGAACAAGTAAATATGTTCTATGTAAATAGGACAGAGGTAAGATTCTGAGCAGATAACATCGAGGTCAACGACTATAACGATATAAATAAAAAAAATTACTCTTCGTAAGGATAATAAGCACAATAATGTGCTTTTCATTTGTCCTCTTTATCATAAATAAGCTCGTCCTCAAGACGTTCAATGACACCCAGGCGGGGGTTAGAAAGGCTGCGACTGTGCATTCGACATCTCGCCTTCGGCTATCGGTCTGAGATCTGTCCACACATTCATTTTACTTCTTAAGAGTGGTATCAAGTGTGTTTCATACAAAATCAGCGTGACAACAATATAAAAGAGTCCTAGCGTATTTCACAAGATTTTCATTCACGTTACCCTAATTAATAGCCATTACTCACTTTCCTTTGTCAACTGCATTTTTCACAGAATAGCCGATGATTGCGACTTCATCTGCGTTTATTTAGATATTCTTAAATTGATTTTCAGGGATAAAAATAGGATATGTCAGGTTACAAGCTATCTCTGTACCAAATTATTCATGATACATAAGTTCAGCAATTGAGCATAAAAAGGATAACATACAGACAGGTAGATGCACAAACACACTTTTGCATTTGTATCTAATATTTTGTAGTAGATATGGAAATAATGGATTTAGTGTTATGAGTGGTGAAACTGTTTTGTCTTCGAACTAAAATTCATCATCCTATTTTTGCCGTCAAAAATTTTATGTGGATTTAGGTTTTCATCCCGTAGGAAATCTTTGATTATTGGAATAAGAAGTATACCCTGTGTTACTCTCTATGTCATTAACTTTATCTGTGTAAAAATCACGTCGATGCGTTACTTTGTTTCGACGTAATCGAAGACAAATTAACAAACGAATCAGTGATTTGTAAAAGAAGTTATTGAAATAAACACACTTTTGTATTTATAATAATGGATAGTGATGCAGGGGTGAGTTCGACTCGTTTAATAACAAACTCGAGTTCGGTGGTATAAACAGCTCTTTATCAATACGAGTTAATCGGTGAACATACCAAGGCACGCCGCGACCGCGTCGATAAACGTTGACTCTCCACTCCTTCGACCGCCCTTGCCTCAATATGCGTACGTCTTTACACGGTTACAGGTTATATTGACTACTTATACGAATAATTTATATACTTAGCCTCACTACATTGAATCATGCCATGATCGCACTCTCTCTCTCTCTCTGCATCGGAGATGATACCTCACGAGCTGACCTCCTCGGGACTGTAACACTTTGGATGACCACCACCACCATTGACCCCTTGACGATGCCTTACAGAACATCGGCAAGATCTGCATCCGTACGTAGTTGAAATTTCTCGGATACGTACGAAGCGATTTGCTTCCTCGTTTCTAATCCGAACCGCTAGGATATGGAACAAACTTTTGGCATCATTTTTCCTTTCCACTTTTAATACACCTTCAATTCAAGAATGAATAGGCAAGTTCTAGGCAAGCGCGCTCCATCTTAGGCTGCATCACTTGGTATGCAGGTCTGATTGCAGTCAAGCGCTAGTTTGTAAATTAAAAAAAAAGCCTCCCGAAAGATCGGGGACTAAAGACTAAGGGGGTATTATAAGTATCGAAAATAGTAATCAAAGGGTCCATACCCAACTAAAATACCTATGAAAGAAGTAAAAAAAAGCTAAGCAGGTACAGTTACATAATCGTTAATAGTGCAGCTCGGCTATTTAAAGCGCTTTCTCTTTGCGTAACAGTTATTTACGATTTTCTTGGTTGACGAAATCAGTAGGTACATCGCGTTAAGACAATCTTGAACAAGTGCCTGCTTACTTACGCGTTTGTAGGTAAATAGTGACCTAACTGATTTCAAAGTAACTGAAATTGTTTGTTTGATGATGATGATGATGATAGTCAAAATATTTTACTCAAAATAGATAACATTGTACAGTGTACACATTTTGATTCAATATTGGATTTACCTTCCGTGATAATTCTGTCCGTGATAGTTGTGTCCAGTCGGGTGTTTTTTTTTACTTACTATCAGCTTTCTTCTATCAGCAGCTATCACCATCTCACAATATCACTTATAAGTATTAACACTATTTAACACTCCCAAACATTCTTATGATTTATATAATTTAAATAATAATTAAAACTAAATTAAATCTTAAACCTCATCGAGACCACGGCAGCGAGGAATTGTACCCAGGGTGCTGGCTGCATTAGGTACTCCTTTGGATGGCCAAACAAATTCTTTGCAAGGTAGCTGCCAGCTCTAATGAAAATAATAAAATAATTTAAATAATAAGATTGTATTAGAATTTTTCCTAACAAAAAGTATCTTCGACTGCAGGGATTTCGGGCTTTAAAAGTTCAGTGTAAGGTTCCTTGCCAAATAAGAATCAAGATTGGTTCAGTGGTTGCAAATCTAACAGACAGATAGCTACCCACTTGCTTACACATAATAATAGTAGCCTATAAGTACTTATGGGTATAGTAAGGTATAAACAGTAAGGATTCGAACATAGTTAAATGTTTCGATTGGGTTAAAGTTTTGATGTAAATTACTAAAATCTAAATAGGTAAATAGATTTTACAGTCATATCGCATTTGAAAATCTTTCGATATTTTGTTATTTTCACAAAATACTCGCTCTGAATCAAATAAAATGCTTAAAATAACACCAGTCTGAGAAAGTTCACGCGCAATATTGAAGTGATCGTGAATAAAAAGAGATGTGCCAACCAAAAATGTATATAAAAATAAACGGCAAAGGTTTTACGGAGTGAAATCTACGTGGAAATATCAACGTGGCTCGTACTCTGATGACGAGTAGCTAGGGATGCGAGCCGGGTTTTCTTTTGATTGCTTATCGATATTTTCATTAAAAAAATTTATTGAAAATCACACTACTATAAAGGCGAAAGTTTGTATGTGTGTGTGTGTGTGTATGTTAGTTACTCCTTCACGCAAAAACTACTGGACGGATTTGGCTGTGGAATGGAGATAGATAATATCCTGGATTAGCACATAGGCTACTTTTTATCCCGGAAAATCAAAGAGTCCCCACGGGATTTCGAAAAACCTAAATCCACGCCGGCGAAGTCGCGGGCATTGGCTAGTGTTATAATAAAACTTAAAGTTAGCCTTATCTAATTATTGTATAAATCATGCTTGCGTGGAACCAGTCAAGAATGCTGGCTGCATTACCGCGCTGGGCAGCCAGGCTGATCCTTTGCGGAAAACATGAGCCAGCCCTTATGTCATCAGAGGAGACTTAACCGCGGTGAAGTGAAATTATTGTATTTAGTATTTTGTGGGAAAAGTCGTGATGCGTAAATCAAATACATACCTTTTTCCTACTTTTATTTTGTAACGTTTTATAAATATTGAATAAACAACATCATTTTGCTTTTCATTTTCAACTGTAAAATAAGGATCCTGCAAAGTAGGTACCAACATACTTGTCAGTTGTCACACCTACATAATGTACACCTACATCTTTGAAACACCTACATATTTCATACCTACATATTATACACCTTTGATACGCCTACTAACTACTTACTAGTGAAATAACAACTATATCATTATACTAGCCGATGCCCGCGACTTCGCCCGCGTGGATTTAGGGTTTTCGAAACCCCGTGGGATCTCTTGGATTTTCCGGGATAAAAAGTAGCCTATGTGCTAATCCAGGATATTATCTATCTCCATTCCAAAATTCAGCCAAATCCGTCTAGTAGTTTTTGCGTGAAGGAGTAACAAACATACACACACACATACAAACTTTCGTCTTTATAATAATAGTGTGAAGTGTGATTTTGATGGTTTCACATCATAATACTGTGATACACCTTATTCGTGACATGCATAGTAATACCACATTGAACGAATACCTACTATTGGACAGTAACAACTTGTTAAATAATAAAATTAAAATTAAAAAAAAAAATTTTTGATACTAAAATTAATTTGAAATAGCTATAAAAATACTGTTAATACCTAACACTATGAAATCATCTTATATCAGTAGTCCCCATGGATTGCCATTTTTTTTATATTTCGTTAACATATTTTCTTCACATCTTTATGCGATAATGGAATATAAGTAGTAGATTAATCATCACTTTATATTTTGTCCTACTACATATTTCCGAGTAGGATGCAAGGTAGATTTATGCCATACATGGTTAGAATTGAGTTTGTATGATATGCATTGCATTGGCCTAAGAGGCCCAGCTGCAGTCGTCATTTTGTAAATATAATATTTACATCATTGTTGGCAAATGTCAGTCATTGCTCAGACGTGGAATGCGATATTAATTAATTACTTCGCTATTCTCACAATATCTACCTGAGTATTTAAAACGTCGTAGATACTCGAAGTCGATGCTAATGTTAAAAAAAAATTAAATAAAAATTTATTGATATTTCTTACTTACTAATGTACCTACGTCATTAAAACTATTTACTTAATTAATTCAATCTACTATTATTTAGTTTTTACTGTAGTAAATTGTATTTTGATTTATTGCTGTTTATAGCTCGTTTATACAGGCTGCGTAAGCGTTGCGTAAGCGTAGCGCGTACCATTGCGTTGTAATGTATGGAACTGTGTGAAACATGGCACACCGCTTGCGTAGCGTGGACGCACGCGTAACCCGGTGTGTTAGGGGTTTACGCGCGTCACTACGCACGTGTCACGTGTACGCAATTGGCGAGAATCGGCCTTATTCAATCGTGAATAAGGCCCGCCAGTGGCGGTAAAAGCTTCCTCCATTATTATCCATTTACACCTAATTCTGGCAAGCGTACCTACTCCAGGTCTAAATCGCAAGTTTCGAAAGGTCGTCTTCCGATTTTTAATGGTCTTCCGGGTCTTAGCTTTCAATTTAAAGGATACCTTTGATTATGATGCACTAGCCTGATCTGTCCACTAGTTTTAGTTGTGCATTGATAGATCAGACAGTCAGTCAGTTAGTCAGACAGCTTTTCCTTTTATGTATGTTCAAAAAAAGTAATAACGAAATTTTCGTAGCCGTAAAAATACCGCTACGATTTGCCCTTCTCTAGAGGTGGTTGAGTTTTCCGTTGTTGCTTTTTTCCCATTTACGAGTTTCACGGCGACCGTTCCCTGAAACTTACACGTACAGAATATAAATGCTACGTATCGATGTCCCTTTTACACTCTTTGCTCCTGTTATTTCCTACTCACTCTTTCTATGGATAAAAATGGTCAGAGTTTCAGCTGAAAGAAAATAACTTTATCATTAAGAACGACAAAATATACCTTACGGATTTGGTAGTAGAGTTGAAAATTAAGTATAACTTTGCAGTGTTGTACGCCCATCTGAAGTTAATTAGTGAAAAAGTTGTCTTTTTCGAACCAGTTGCATTTAAAATCCTCTATCCCGTTTGTGTGGCCGTTGTGCCGGCATATCTAAAGTCATCTGGACCAAGTAAAGCTATTACCCTATACCTTATGAAAATGTGCAAACTTAATAATTCTTCCATTTGTATGGCAACTTCTCGGCATGATTTAATATTTTCTTTAGTTACTTTCTAGATACTGGAAGTGGTTTACACTTTAAATGGTTTACAGACTTTGTAGTACGGTCGTTTTAGCTTGTCGAAATTATATCACGACGATATTGATTTAAAGTCAGGTAGGCGCTTGGTAAAATGAATCTTTTCATACTAGGTTTTATACATATTACAGTTTATACCTTGTACATCGTACTATTTCATATCATTTGAAGGAAAATCGACTGTTGTTATACCTACCTAACCTATATTAACAAAATTACAAAGTTTTGTAAAGGTGGTCCCAATAAGTGGTCTCATTGCCAGCTCAGCGCTAAGAACTGGTCTCTGCTCACAAAGAGAAGGATTTAGTCCGTAGGCCAACAGTACTAGCCAAGTGCGGATTGGCACCTTCACATAGGTACCTTTGAGGACATTATGGTATATCCTCAATATCCGCACGATATTTTCTTTTAACGTTACAGAAATTGATAAGATAATTAACACTGACAAGATAGAGGTCAATAGTCCTTCGTTACGCCACAAGAATTACAGCTCGTGATAATGCATGATATTACATGATAGCAATAGGTAATTAATATTGTAGATATAGTAAACTAAAGTTGTGCTAAAGCTACCACGTACTAATTTCAGAATCCAACAACACTATCCAATATACAGATATAAGTAAAGTAAACACAAGTATACGACAATATACATTCCAAAACATAGGAAGCCAGTGAATCGCGCATTCGTGAAACCGGGAATACCAGGACATCGTCCGCGACCGGTTCCTTGCACTGCACTATTTGCACCTCTCCCTACCAATATATCTAAAGGCCTAGACACACACAAAGCGGGATGTCTAGCTGACAAAAAATCAAAGCAATGCGTAAAATTCGTGTGTTTTCGTGTTTCCGTGTCGCAGTCGCGTAGATCAACATCTACGCGCCGCGCCAGGCTGCTACAGCGTCCCATTGCAAAATTCCGCTGAAGCACAATGCACAATTCAGTCCACCTGTAGTGAGCGATGGTTTATACAAAACTAGCTGATGCCTTGGACTTCGTTCGCGTGGATGTAGGTTTTAAAAAATCCCGTGGAAACACTTTAATTTTCCGAGATGAAAAGTAGCCTATGTGCTAATCCAGGGTATAATCTATCTCCATTCTTAATTTCAGCCCAATTCGTTCAGTTATTTTTGCGTGAAGGAGTAACAAACATACACACATATACATACACACATACACACATCCACACAAACTTTCCCCTTTATAATATTAGTGTGATTAATTATTATACTAAGACGCAGAAAATACCGAATGGGGTGGGTAGCGGGCAGAAACCATCGATGGCTCAGTCTGCGGTGTTCGATAGCTGTGCGGAACACATCATAACCACACGTCGCTGTCATCGCGTTGGGTCTGCCCAAGCCCTTACTAAGTAAAATCGGCCTCGCCGCGTTTTCATGCAACTATCAATAACCTAAGTTATCTAAACTAGCTGCTGCTCGCGAGCTTATTCGCAAAGTGTTTCTGTTTTACCGTACGTTTAAAGTTATGTCTCCGTATTACAAGTGTAAATTAAAAATTTATAACACCCGCGCCCGACAAGTGAAGGTTACAGTAACTAGAAAAGAGCTGATAACTTTCAAACGGCTAAACCAATTTTCTTGGATTATAGATACATTCTCGAGCAAGTCACCTTTAAAACAATAAAAAAACAAAATTAAAATCGGTTCATTAATTTAGGAGCTACGATGCTAGAGACAGATACACAGATACACACGTCAAACTTATAACACCCCTTTTTGGGTCGGGGGTTAAAAAAGTAGCCTAGGTCACTCCTTTCAAATCTCCTGTGGACCTGTTTTTAACCCCCGACCCAAAAAGAGGGGTGTTATAAGTTTGACGTGTGTATCTGTGTATCTGTGTGTCTGTGTATCTGTGTATCTGTGTATCTGTGTATCTGTGTATCTGTCTGTGGCATCGTAGCGCCTAAACGAATGAACCGATTTTAATTTACTTTTTTTTGTTTGAAAGGTGGCTTGATCGAGAGTGTTCTTAGCTATAATCCAAAAAAATTAGTTCAGCCGTTTAAGAGTTATCAGCTCTTTTCTAGTTTTCTTGTAGAAAGAAGGTTAGATAACCGTTAGGTTCATAATATTATCAAGCTGTCAATATGGACGTTGCCTAAATACATAATTATTTATTTGAAAATGATGTTTTGGAAAACTCAGATACCCTGGATCGTCGGGGGTGTTATAAATTTTTAATTTACACTTGTTAAATCTATTTTGCTGTTTTGAGCATCAGCTCGGACGGACAGATATAATTGAAAATGCGGTGTAACTTGTATACTTACAATATGGATTTAATCTATACTTTATCAATTAGTACTAGTTTGGCTGCATAGAATCACACTATCACATTTATATTATAAAAAGGTGAAACTTTGTGTGTATGTGTATATGTTTGTTACTCTTTCACGCAAAAACTACACGACTGCTTCGGCTGTAATTTAGAATGGAGATACTTAGATTATACTCTGGACTAACACATAGGCTACTTTTTATCACGGTAAATTAAAGAGTTCTTGCGGGATTTTAAAAAAACCTGTATCCACGCGAAAGAAGTCGCGGGCATCGGCTAGTTAGGAGATATTTCTTAAACTTCTTTATGTATTTGTAATTATTGAAAATTATCCCTGAGCGAATCGCAGGGAGACGCTGGATTCAGGCGGCGGCGCCAGACTGTAACGTGTGAAAGTCGCTACAAAAGACCTATTCTATGTATGACGTCCAGCAGAGGACGTCTATTAGTTACTGACGCGCTAACTCTAACTATGTAATTATTCTCCTACATAAATAATAACAAAGACAAAACTTTAATTACAATGTTCATATAATATTTAGCGCTTGTTACTGAAACACCTTTAACTTAGTGTAATTAGCAATAGTAACATGCTCTCTCGAGATACCATAAACTACAATGTCAAGTCAATTAGGCTTAATTGAGAAATATGAGATTAACTAAGATTAACAACTGAATATACCTAACATTGACTTTAAAATGACCTTACCTTTTATGTTGAGTATACTTAATTATTATTATAAAAAAAAACAAAGCTAGCTGACTAACATAGTATCATATACAATAGCGTAGAGCTGAATAATAAAATGGATTTATAAAAAAAATCGATTAGATTTTCTAAAAATCTAAGCTCATGCAGAGGGAAGAAAGCTCGAAAATTATGCTAGTCCATTAAATTAAAGAATAGACTGACTAACTAACGTAAATCAACGTACGAGTACTTATTTACAACTAACATAGCTGAGTATGGAAACTTGAGATTCTATATTTTGTAGACTTTTTATAATTTAGAAACTTTCACTGAAAGAATTTTGAAAGATTCAACCCAGAAGAAGCCGTGATGGGTTAGCTAGTTTCTTTACATAAACATTGGAATCACACTAAATTGGTCGTTAACTCGTATTTGGGTATCTACTCGGATACGGGCACCCGACACGTTTTTAATGTAGTAATGGGCTATACCCGAATTCGAACGAATTAGTTTGAAATTATGCGTATATTATTTACATACCAACCCGAATTCTAAAATAATCCGAGTGTGGGTAGTCCCGCAAAAATGAGGATATTCATAAACTACAGTAACCGACATCACTAAACAGCTTGCGAAGCTGAAGTGGCAATAGACGATGCACATTATATAGTTCCAAGAACCCATAAAAGTTGGGAACCCAATTGCGACCTTAGACCAGAAAATGGCACAAAACCGCAGCCTGTAAATATAAAAGTCCCTGCAAGAGATCTGTGTCCAGCAATTGACGTCTATCCGTTGACGACGAACAATGACGGATAAAATCAATATACTCAGCGCTGCACTCTGTAGGTTTAGTACATGTGCTTTAAAATTAAAGAAAATCGAATATTCATGTGACGCTGTTCTGTGCCGGAACTAGTTTATGACTGCATCAATTATGCCTAAGCATATTCTAATTACTGTAATGGTGTTAGCACGGCGCTTGGGCGGGGGCAGGCGTAGGGTGGCTTGCGTGCCCTGGAACATTGATGCGAATACGTGGTGACCGGCGGGCAAAGGTCAGTTTACACCTGTGCGACTGACGTTGAATATGACTAAATCTACGAACAACTAGCAGGCAATAGAAAAAGCCACGCTCAAAGTACAACTGCAATAAGTAGATCCAGAGTAACTGACAGCTCGACAGATTCGCGAAGCCAAAGTGCAATGGATGGAACACGTTGCCCGAAGAACCCATAGACTCCCATAGAGGTCTTTATGACGACTTCAAACAGAAAGCGCAGTGTTGACAGACCTAGTAGGTCTAGAGAGCTAAGTTGCCGAGAGGCTCAATAAAGTCGCTGGGGGCCGTTGGTAACAGGCAGGACCAGACCATGAATGTTGAAGATTCTTGGAAGGGATCTCTGTCTAACAGTGGATGTCTATGACAATGTTATCCGAATCGCAGATGACTGACTGGCGTCAAGATGGTTTTTAAGTCTCCCTCGGCAATTTCCACTGACTGCCTTTTTTTATGTACAGCGTTGTATAACTGTTTAATTTCAGTGTTTTATAACGACAGTGCGGTTGACGTCAGCACGCGTCGACCGCATCTGACCCGCCATAGAAATACGGATGACGCCATGGCTGCAGCCAAATTTGTTCAACGTGTGAGGGACTCCTAATGGCAACATCTGCATAATAAGTAGGTATCTGGTATAGCAAAATGCGTTCGAGGCTTGCATCTCTTACTGCTCGCTTTCAGTATGCGATCAGCCTATATAACTTGTATACATGTTACCGGATTAATTAATTAACTGGAAGCTTTTAAACAATAAAATCGCCGTATCCGTAATAACTGTAGTCATTTTGATAGCACATATTGATGGACCGAATTTCAGCAGTAATACCCTGACCATAACTTGATTAATTCAGGTTATTTGATGAGATCTTGACCTAATTATTCTTGTCGATTAGTGTAATAGGCAAATTGTGTTACACACAACATACACCTAGCGACTATATATCTTATATACTACAATATTACCACAATATAGCAAACTAGCTGTCCCGCTCGCCCCAGTTTCTATGAGGCGGAATTTCTGAAAAACCTTTCTTTATAGTTTTCGTTACAAAGAAAAGCAGGTTTGTAGATTCAGCGGTAAGCTATACTCTACGTTCATATATAAATCAGTCTGTTTATCTTTTTAAATTAATTATATTATTATATAATGGCCTCTTGATAAACTTAGGCTATACCTGCTTTAAAATTATTCCTAAGCCTAACGGACGCTCATGACAGCCGTAATACGGAGGAGGGTTGCATTTTTTTGTCACCTAAAACGAGGATCAATCTACGAGTTTCCACGCTTGATCCTCGAAGGCAAGATAAGACACTTGGTCGTCAAAGAAGGAAGTGGTTCGATGATGTAGGATATATAGGACCCGACAAAATTACCTACTCGGAATTGAAGAAAATTGCTCAAGTTTTTTCCGGCTAACTATACCCAGCTGCAGGTACCTACATGGTGATGATGATGATGATAAGTATAGAGAAATATTACTAAACGAGAACACTGGTCATATCTACAAGATGACGTTAAAAAAGTTATTATGCCTGGATGCATGATGTCGCAAGATGTAGATGAAAGTCAAGGCAATCATAAAAATCTCCACCTCCCTCTTTCTTCAGGGTCTTAAAAAGCTCTTGAAATTTGGTGCAGGACCTGATCGTGGTATTGAACGGATATGTCGTCATTGTAATTAAGCGAAAGAGGCGCCGGAAGACGGAGGGCTGCGCCTCCGAGAATGTTCACAGATCTCATTTCCATGCAAATGAGGATAGAATGTGTTAGACTTTGGCGCACCAAACGTCCGGAGTGACTCGGATATTCCCGGTTTCGGAAGTTGGTCGGCAGAACCCTAACAATATTTACTACGGTCATAAATAATTTGTCAACCAATCCAAGTTCGCCATAAAATGAATTAAATTGATTTGGCTAATTTTTAAATTGAGGGGCTCATGAACAAAACGGTGTCATTACGCTTTTGATAAAAAAAAAAAATCTTATTTTGGACGTTTCTGTCCCACTGAATACAATCAACCTGAACTCATTTTCAAGGAAAACTTTACTAAAATTTAGTCCATAGTTCATAAAATTTCGAATACTGAATACAAACTTGAACTCATTTCTTTGTTAAATTGAGTGAAAAGTTCGTGATTTTGATCAAAACGGTACAATTCAACAGTTTTCAATAAGTTTTTGCTCCTCCTTTATTTTTTTTTCATACAATTATACCATTTTGTGCTCTAGCTCCTCAGTTGGTATCAACTATTCATGTCATCGTCATCTCATCCAATGACCACCCTGGTCAATAAATTTTTAGAACTAAGTGAAGTAACTGCAGGTAGTTATTTATCCTGATTTCATATTTTCAAATCATGGACAGCCTTGTTGCCGGCACTCAATACTACAGCCACATGGAGACAGAACTTCATGTTATTATCGCCCTTACAGCGATAATAATAAGGACTACAGAAAACTTTGATTTTCATTGATCGTCATTCTACAATATCAATCGCCACAAATACGATATTATAGTCAATATTAAGATTAATTGAAGCGGAAAAAATTGATTTTCTACCATTTTGTCTACTATTTCACATTCGGTAGCCCATTTACAAAACAAAGTATTTATTATTGTGGAATGTGATAAGGTTAGCTGTGTTTTCCCGACCCATGGACTCTACATGTAGAGTTACCTGTAAAATACATCTAATTCATATATTTGTGTCTAACTAGATAGATAGAGAAAATGTATCAAGAATTCTAGATTAAACACAACACCTTATTTCAATTTATAACTACCCCTAAATTGCTTCGATACAGCGCAATAGGGTACTTCTCTGATTTGGCGCAAATCGGAGAAAATAAGAGAATTTTTTAAATTGTGAAAATTGCTGAACTAAACTAAAATATAGGTAAAATTAAAAAGAATGACCAAGTTATATCAAATTGCACCCATGAATTTCAGAGATATATGCATTTGAAATTTTCAGTTACTGAAGGTAATGATTTCTAGTGTGCTGGTAATGATTTTGGTGGAGAAGGCGTTGATGTTTATCTGATGGTAATGAAGCAATATTTCATTTTCAAAAAATAACGTGTTTCTTCATCTTATTAATCAAGTAAACAGAATTAATAACGGAAATATTGCAAACTTTAACAAAAATATTATTCCAGACATATCATCACCTATAAATTTTACTTGAAATGTATAAAATAATCATGCTGCGAGAGCATATTATCACGAAAACAAATGTTTGGTGATAGAACAGTATGAGCGAAAACATGATTATTTTAATTTGCATAGAAATGGTAGACCTGCGATGGGTGTCGTATATAAACATTTTAGTTGATGATAAAGTTAAACCCACCCTTTTGTGGACCCTGAAGTCAAAAAGAATTTGTAAAACGATTTATAGAAAATAATATGTTCGCAGACACATGTCAAGGGAATCATTGCATCATCTTGGGAATGTTAAGACATGCAATGAATACCGCACTATCAGCCTCATGTTCCAAAGATGTTTCTACTTATCAGCTCTTAAGGGATTAGAAATAAATGTGACAACTACTTCAATGAGAGTCAGTTTGGATTTAGATTTGGTGTTGGAACCTGAGAAGCATTATTTGCTATAAACGTACTAGTCCAAAAATATAGAGACATGCAAACTGATGTATGAATTTCCTTCATTGATTATGAGAAAGCCTTTGACCGTGTACATCAAGTGGTACTTATTCGTCGTTTGCAGTATGTTGAACTCGTTGGCAAGGAAATAAAGATCATTAAGAACCCTTACTGGTGGCAGACTGGGACAGTAATAGTTGAAGTTGAGGAAACAGATGAAGTAGCGGTAGGCCATATGGTATGACAAGGACACATCTTATCTCCGCTTCTGTTCAACTCATACTGAGACGCTATCATCTCAGAAGCATTGGAAAATAAGGAATGGGATGTCAAGGTAAACAAATAAATATAAATAATATTAGATACGCTGATGATACTGTTTTTTGGCTTCTAGTTCCCAAGATCTTTAGAAAATAATAGATAGCGTTTATAAATGTAGCAGAAAGTCGGGTCTAAGCATGAATCTCTCAAAGACTAAGTTTATGTACAATATCAAGAAAACCGCAACAAACCTCAATAAGAACTCTCACATGTACAACACTCGAAAGAGTTTCAATGCACAAATATCTTGGTACATGGGTAAATGAAGAATGGGATCCAGATTCTGAAATAAAGACCTGAATTGAAATTGCCCGTGAATTATTCATGAAAATGAAAAAAGTACTGCGCAATAAGCAACTGCTACTGAAAATTACTGCGAGTAAGTTGGGTTCAAAAAATAAAAATGACAAAGATGCATCAGTAAAGATAGAGACCTAATTTTGGCGATCAAATGCAGAAAGGTCGGTTATCTGGGGCATGTTCTCAGACATGACCAGTATCAGTCGTACGCGTACTATCTTTAAGAGGTAATCTGCCATTAATAAAGAAAGGAGTATTAGTCCAATGGAAACGTACATCAGAGAGTATTTTTACTTTTGGTGAATTCCTGGCTTTCCTGGAAACTTCTTCCGTTTTATTTGTTTCAACTGATAGAGTTTCTTGTAAAGGTTTTTTATATAATCCCATCCTCGTCGCCACTGAAATGTACTACAAGAAGTTAATAACCATGGTCATTTCGATACGCCATTTTATTCGAAAACACGTCAAACCGTCGAAACAAAAGCCTAATAATTATTGACATACACCATCGACAATGTATATTACACAAAGCTAGCCCTTGACGTCAATTGTAGAGGTTTTGACAAATAAATAACATCTTTTATTACTATAGGAGTAGTATGTTCACAAGGAGCACATTATTTTTCTGTGGATGAATTTCTTCTAAATTCCTTGTTATCTTAAACAGTATTTTCTCAATCAGCTTACTTCTTTTTATTTTTTTTATATGTTTTTTTAATTTTCACGTATTTTTTTTCTCTGTACTCTTTGTTGTCTTGGAGTCAACAAAGAGTTTTGATTTTCTATTCTTCTTTAGTCTCAAAATAATCCGTAGAGTTAAGTAAGGATGTCTTCCTCACCACTGTTATTTATCTTGCTTATCGACAAAGTTATGCGTCGTGTCACCAATAGTCCGAAAGGGATATCATGGAGCAGTAGGCAACTTGAAGACCTTGACTATGCGGATGACCTTGTTCTCATATCAGATTGACTCGAATACATTAAGTCCAAATCAAAATACCTACAAGACAAAGTTCCTTAACTAGTCTGCCGATTACCACAAAGAAAACAGTGAAGATGAGGATAAGTTCTACTGCTTCAGAACCATTTTATTTAGAAGACAAACCAATTAAACAGGTGGAGGAGTTCTATAACCTCGGTAGCATCATTTCTCCTAGCGGCGGTGCCAAGGCTGATGTCAATAACTGGATTATAAAAGCTAAAGCTCTCTCTGTTTGAATCGCTTGTAAATTCAGTCTTCTTATACAGGTGTGAAACGTGGAAACAACTATATCGCTAATCCACAGAATTCAGGTTTTCCACAATAAGAGTTTCAGTGTTATTCCCCGCATTTTCTGGTCTAACACGATCAGAAATGAGGAATTGTGGTACAAATGCCAGCAACTCCCAGTTAATAAGGAAATAGCTTTGAGGCGATTGTGATTGGTCGGGCACATTTTGCGAAGAGAGGAAGAAAACGTTGCTCAAGCGGCATTTATTGAAACGTGCCTACCTGGCAGCCTGGCGGTCAAATGAGACCTGGTCGAACAACAAACTCCTAGAGGAGGCCCATTGAAGCAGACCTTAAAAGAATGGAATTCTCGTGGAACCATGTCAAAGCAGCAACCAAAGGTAGGGAGACCTAGAAAACAACTGCTGTAGCCCTAATATCCAAGAAGGAATGAAAGGACTCCATCATTCTTCTTTACGTTTCGCATATTTTTCTAGATCTTTCTTTAGTTCTTCGTTTTTGTTTGTTTTTTGTGTTTTTAGCCTGCGCTAATTTTTTTTCGCGCGTTTTTGACTATTTCTTTTCACTATGGTAGTTTCTAAAATCGATATATGATGGTTATTTTTAATATTGAAATACCACGAGGTGCAATAATTTTGAATAGTTATTTCTAAATTGCTTGGAACAATATGGGCTACTAATTCAACTGATAAGTTAAAGAATTACTGAAGATTAATATTTTGTCACGTGATTTAATGTCAAAGGATATGAAGAAAATTACACAATTTTGGAACAACATTATTTCCTGAAAAATTGATCACCTCCTTCAATTCAACATCATTACCTTCAATTTAAAAACGGAAGGAAAATTACGGTAATGATAGAGCGTAAATGAGGTTTTGGCAGTTTTAATTGTCTAACGTCGTATTTTAAAATGCAATATATATGAACATCAAACTACATACTTATGTTGTTATTAGTGCATGAAAGAAGATAAAATTATTAAGAAAAACTAATTATTTGTCCTAAAATGATGTTGAAGGTAAAGAGTGAAAAGTCGTGCCAAACACCAGTTTTGGCACTAAAAGCGTAAATATTTTTTTTTCTACAAGTGCACGGCCACTTTCCGCAACATGCCTAGATAGACTGATTATGGCTTAGTACGGGGCAGGGGAGAACTGAAGGCAATATGTATACTAGAAGGATATTTTGGAGGTGCCATCTCAGTTGCAGGTAATGACTTTTTTTCTGTGCCAAACATTTGTTATTTTTTTATGACGTAATTAAATGATTCGTACGTGTGAAAATGCATTTTAATTGCTTCTCAGGATGTATATATTAATATGTGAAAAACTCGAGCTCGTTTAAAACCGTCTTCTTTGAAAATCATAGCGATTTTTCCTGAGACTCCTGTTTTACCCGCAGAAGGAGGTGAATTTTTAATATCAAAAATATTATTTCTGAAGTAACCTTTGTAGTTACAATTTTGAATTTTGGGGCACCCGTAGCTGAATATACAAGAGTTCTTTTGTAATGCAATTCTCATCTGTAACTTCATTCATTATTTTTTTATTTGACCTGATATGTGATTTGCGCCAAATCTGAGAATCACCGAATAGCACAGTTTTACGATAGTTTGTAATAAATAATGATCATAGAGGCTTAGACCAAGTGTATGAATATTACAAGCGTAAATTAAAAATTTATAACACCCCCGACAAGTGAAGGTTACAGTAACTAGAAAAGAGCTGATAACTTTCAAACGGCTGTACTGATTTTCTTGGATTATAGCTAAGAACACTCTCGATCAAGCAACCTTTCAAACAAAAAAAAAACAAAATTAAAATCGTTTCATTAGTTTAGGAGCTACGATGCCACAGACAGATACACAGATACACAGATACACACGTCAAACTTATAACACCCCTCTTTTTGGGTCGGGGGTTAAAAATCGTAATAAACATCAATCAGTTGTTGTAACTGTAACCTTTATTTTAAGTCACATAAGGTTTCTTTTAAAAAAACGCAGTATCAAATTTTTTTTAAACACACGACGCAAGTTATTTGGCTTGTGTCACGTAGTTCCCACAGCGAGGACGTCCTCCTGTCAACAGGTACGAATTTCACGCGTTAATTGTATGACCGTGTGTCAAAACGTTGGTATATATCCACAGCCTATGTAGTATAATTATTTATCAAAAGCAGTATTCCAGCCATTTGGACAAGTAGGTTTGTCTACATCTGTCAACGACTTCTATAGACTCATAGACAATCTCAGATCAGTGACATCATTAGGAGGCTGGTTTTATAATCCCTACAAGTGTAAATCAAAAATTTATAACACCCCCGACAAGTGAAAGTAACTAGAAAAAAGCTGATAACTTTCAAACGGCTGAACCGATTTTCTTGGATTATAGCCAAGAACACTCTCGATCAAGCTGCCTTTCAAACAAAATAAACTAAATTAAAATCGGTTCATTAGTTTAGGAGCTACGATGCTACAGACAGATACACAGATACACACGCCAAACTTATAACACTCCTCTTTTTGGGTCGGGGATTAAAAACAATCTTTAGCTGACGAAAAAATTGCGATTTTACGGTTTTTGTCGCTCTCAAACTCTTTCAACTTGATTAATTAGTTAAATCCACTCTTTATACGTAAGAATCTATATAGGTTTACTTAAGAAAACAATTTCATATTTGTTAGTGTAGTTCCTGGTTGTATAGGCTGTGGTTGTTGAAATTGTTATTCATCAGAGGCGCTGTTTCTTATAATTGCCGCTTCCGACTTCTGTCGGTTTAAATCTGTCATGTAAAATTGTTGATTTTGGTAACTTTACATTTTTAACATTACATAACATTATCGAAATTAGATAGTAACTTTATATACCAACCTAATTATGTATGCAGACATTACCTACTAATAAAATTAAAAATCACTTGTCGGGGGTGTTATAAATTTTTAATTTACACTTGTTGATTGACAATTGTTGAATTTGTAAGATAATTAATTATATTATAATGGTGATTACAATTATTAATTATATTAACCGCCTCAATAGCACAATCTTCTTGTGATATGTTGCAACAGCGCCAATACGCGACAATATACATACTTTGTCTACATAACTATGTCGCGTTCTAGGTTTATAAACCTGTAAGATAAACGTAACCCACCAAAAACATAAATGTGAAAAAGAAGCCAAATTCTCTAAAAAGCGATGGGTTTAAGCTTCGCCGATAAAAGCATTGATATCTAGATAGGTGCCAAGTTATAATATATAAGGTCTTTGTATAGTTCCTACAAGAATGTACAAGGAGCTTTGATTGCTTTCAAATATTTTTTATGTTATTAAATACATATAACTTGGCAAGTTTGAATATTCATAATCACATTTAACGTTTAATATGAAACATAGTTCAAGCTTAATAATGCACTTGGCAAGTTTTTTCCCCATGAATAATTGATGTATATGTAGATGAAAACTTGCCAAGTACATTATTAAGCTTGACCTATATTTCATATTAAACGTTAAATGTGATTATGAATATTCAAACTTGCCAAGTTATATGTATTTAATAACATAAAAAATATTTGAAAGCAATCAAAGCTCCTTGTACATTCTTGTAGGAACTATACAAAGACCTTATATATAACTTGGCACCTATCTAGATATCAATGCTTTTATCGGCGAAGCTTAAACCCATCGCTTTTTAGAGAATTTGGCTTCTTTTTCACATTTATGTTTTTGGTGGGATATCATAAATTTTTGTAAAGTTGATTTTTCTTAATTATTTATAAACTAATATATTCCTCAATTCCGAACTTGGCTCCATTTTTACATTTATGTTTTTGGTGGGATATCATAATTTTTTGTACAGTTGACTTTATTTCATGTAAGTATTAAAATTGTCAAACAAATATTTCTGAATCACAATCTAAGCATATAAATGAAAAGGTGACTGACTGACATACAGTACCCTCAGCATGAGATTTTACTTCTCACGAATTTTGATAGTATTCGAGAGTCGAAACAAAATAGCGTCAAAGTAAAATAAACCTAAACATTCTTGATTAAAGTCAAAAATTCAGTACCATTGATTTTAATTTCACAACGTGACCGCTTGGAGCGCTGGCTGTAAATATATGTACAAACTTGAGCATTAATACAAGGTAGTTAAGGGCCATTTTACTTTAACGTTAGTGTTTCGACTCTCAAATACTATCAACGTTGGGATAAGTAAAATCTTATACTAAGGGTAGGTACAGGTAGATAATATTATAACGCAGACATCAGCTCAGAAATAATTTTTGAAAATTCAACCCCTGAGAGGTAAAATAGAGGTTTAAAATTTGTATAGTACACATGGGCGAGGTCTCAGACATAAGCTAGTCACAGAATAAAACTTTGAAACAACATGATGATGGAACAAACCACGAAAAGAACAACATATATCTAAAAGCCCAGAATGGCGCCAATGTAACACGATGATTAAAATAAATAGTAAGCCCTATCACTTGGCTGGATTTATTACGCGATAATACTCAGAATACGGAAATACAAGCCAAAATCACACGTAAGAGCTGTCAGAGCTTAATGACAGTACTTTTCTATATTTATATTTACAAAGTATTCTGTGGGTGGACAGTACTGTGTCAACTGTCAAGTAATAAGATCGCCCGCGACGGGTCGGCTACCTGCTCAAGTCTTTTACGATGGGCTACTACCCCCCGCACCCCGGGCATCTAAACCTTTTGACTGACTAACATATCTAACTGTACATTTCTAATTTCAAAGGCGCTTTTAAAAACCGGTCAAGTGCCAGTCAGATTTGCATACGAAGGGTTCCGTACCATCGTACTATGGTACGTACGGTACAATACTTTGTACTTTTTAAATTTTTTAATTTTCATAGAGGTTAGCTAGGCTTTTGTTATTTGTTATTATAATGGCAATAGAAATATTACCTATTGCAATTCATGAGAAACGTTGATAGACAGACGTGGATGTGCGAACAGACGGATGGACAGTGAAGGCCTAGTAATAGGGTGCCGTAGGTACCCTTCGAGTACGGAACCCTAAAATATGTATGAAATCTATGCCGTCTCCATTTTCTTTCAAAATAATTTTTTTTAAGGGTCCGTACCAAATGGTAAAAAATAATTATGGTTAATAAAGGTTTATGTATGTTTTACAGGAAAAATAAAACCAATGCTCTAGCTTGTATAGTTTTTGATATTAACGATAAACCTGTATAAACAAAGTTAGTTTTGCGGTTTGATAACAAAAGTGATTCTTACCGTTTTACTTCTGTAGTACGGAACCCTCGGTGCGCGAGTCTGACTCTCACTTGGCTGGTTTTTTCTGTACCGTCATGGGAGTGCAACATGTGCACTATTCTGATTCAAATTCCTGGTTTTTTATTACCTATAATATGTCTGACTGCTCATTTAAATGGTTTGGTTTCACTTTCAATACGAGTACTACTTACTACCTTTAGGTAGGTACATAACTTTTATCTTCTGAGATAACCCCTTACAAAAACATACAACAGAAATTCAATTCTGTGAATAGTTTGTATTCTTATTATTCTACCTGTCGAAGCCGAGCAAAACTGAGGCAGGTCGTCAGTATATTATAATATTATGTAGTTATAATATTATGTTATTTCCTTTGGAAGTAAATCACCCATCACTACCCATGTTAAAAAGCGAATATTTTTTTGTTGGTTTGTCCTTCAATCACGTCGCAATGGAGCAACGGATCAAGTGATATAGGCTACTTTTTGTCCCGGAAAATCAAAGTTCCCACGGGATTTTTAAAAATTTAAATCCACGTGGACGAAGTCACGGGCATCAGCTAGTATATATTATACAACACATACCTGTGATATGGTCTATTATTGTTTGTTTTCAAGTAGGTAGGTACAATATGAAATAACTTTGCCTTCAATACCGATTAATTCATAATTTCTGGATTCGAACCTGCGACCAAAGCACTTATGGCTTTGGTCTAAGGTTAAGGATCTATAAAGATGAGCATAAACAAATGCGTTACTATTCATTGTGAAAGTAGGTAATTACACAGTTTTACAAAGTTAAGTTTTACAAAGTTAAAATGTGCACCTCACCCATACTTGCTGTTCTCTACCAGCTCCACGAATAACTTTGTCGTATAATATATGACATATTAAAACATAATTTGCTATTTTCTGATTTTTTCCTTTGTTTACACCTAATTACCTATTACTATACCAAATTTCAAGTTTCTAACTCACCTGGAAGTAGGTTAGGTTTTTGATGAGTGAGTGATGAGTGAGTGAGTGAGTGTTAAAAATGGCACTTTTCAGACCTTGATAACTCAATAACTACAAAAGATTTTGTCATGAAATTTGGTATTCTAAACGTTCAAATGGATCTTAATAGATATGCAAAATCACAAATGTTTAGGTTTAATAGTTTCTGAGTTATGGGGGGGTCAAAAGTGGCTTGAGATGGTTCGTGTAATATACACACTGGCCGTCTGTCGCCGTTCTTATAAGATTCTTATACGAACTTGGCTTCGACACACGACCGTGTGTCTTGATAACATCGACCGCCTTCTGTTGCGTCACAAGAACAACACACCACAATAGAGAGTTTGCCCTTGTAGACTTTTGACATGATATTGGCCTTATTAACCCTCAACCCAAAAAGAGGGGTGTTATAAGTTTGACGTGTGTAACTGTATATCTGTTTGTGGCATCGTAGCGCCTAAACGAATGAACCGATTTTAATTTAGTTTTTTTTTGTTTGAAAGGTGGCTTGATCGAAAGTGTTCTTAGCTATAATCCAAGAAAATCGGTTCAGCCGTTTGAAAGTTATCAGCTCTTTTCTAGTTCACCCTAGTAGACCTTCATTTGTCGGGGTTATAAATTTTTAATTCTGTGTATTCTGAGTGTCCAGACTTAGTCTATGGAGGACAGACGTGTCTGCGCCAAGTCTTCACCTCTCGCTACTTTTATATAAAACAACTTTCTTACCTAAATCCTTATGGATTTAATTGCAAGAAAATGCTAGTAGCTAGTAGCATTTTGTTAACGGAAAGTAAAATCATCAACCAAGCACCATTGATTCCATTTAGCATCGATCCTGTGGCCATATGACCGCCGAGTCGTTACGACATCTGCCGGGAGCCGGGACCGCACGTGCTGTGAACACCTTTTGTCTTCTGCGCCGGTTTTTTACTGAGAGCTATTTTTACACTGCCAGAGCTCTAATTTTAATCATGTATTTTACTATTATAATACTAACAGATGCTCGGCACTTCGTCGATCCAACTCCAACGATTTAAATCAATTTTCACGCAGATTTTTTTAATTAAACAGGGGCTACCACTTCTAAACTTGTTCTAATTGAACCTTTTCAATTTAGGTCTGATTTATTCAAGAACTACCAAAACATCAAAATTCCTCAATTACCTAAATTTTATCGCGATTTGTGGCGCTATGTCCCTGGCAACGTTTTGGCAGTCAAGAAATGTATTGATACGTAACGTAAGTCGTAACCCATCATCGGCCCACTACTGAGCACGGGTCTCTTCTCGATTGATGAATGATGTATAAACGTAGGGGTTATTAACGCTCCATTGATATGTGGAGAATGGTATTGATTTTATTCATGACTAGCTGTGCCCGCGACTTCGTTCGCGTGGAATAGTGACTTTTCGGGCGAGGCGTGTAGTACGTACTCTGTACGTTAAAAATGTTCGCCGTGATTCTTTAAATTGACATAACTTATTTATTTATGAACCGATAATAAACACTAAATGTTAAGTGAAGCTTACTACAATATATTAGCGAAAACCGTATCTAAATCGAATAAGCCTATATAACTATTAAATCACGCTGTGACTGGCCGCAAATTGAGTTACACGAGAGCTGTGAAGGAATAACTTTTATAATCTGAGTGTGTAATTCTGTGGGTGGTTCTAAACTAAATAAAAATAAATAGAATCAAAAAAAATAATTAGATTATTGACAAACCACAAGAAAAAAATCTAATTGTTTTCTTTGTTAAAGGACACCAAGAGAAACTTAATATTATAACTAACAAGAAAAGGACATTAGTTCTTTTTGAGACATTGTGCAATCATAATATTATTATAATAAGTAGTACATACATATAAATGCACATTGCAACCAGAAGAATAACAATTATCACAGGTAATAAATTCATAGGTATACCTATCATTCAAATAGCACGTTTCCATTACACTATAAGTTCTCCGGCGTCCGGCATGTAACTGATAAAGTATGTCAAGATGTAGGTAAGTAATAATTAATTAGTTTTTGGTTTCTTAATATTATTTTCATTATACTCAGATCTGCTTATACTCAGTTCTGCCTCAACAATGTCGACTTTGCATAGATTTGTGTACGAAAAACCATGAAAATTAATTTATATATATCTATTTAAATAACAGCTTTATAGCGTGAAGTACGAACCCAGATACAAGCTTTCTCATTATTAAACGCAAAAGTAGATATACACTTTTAAAGTATGCATTTTAAAGTGTGGATGTGCATATAGTACAAATAGATAAATAACAATTTGATATACTTATAATTAACCTTGTAGCCTGGGCTATGGCAGTATAATTTTTAGACATAATTTTTTTTTTTGTTATTGTAATATTAATATATTTTAGTTTACAATTATGCGTGTCGTAAGGTGTACATTTGGTTGTACGCTTAGAATAAGTACTAGAGTAGTACATATAGAATGTACGTAACCCTTTGCAATAAAAATGATTGATTGCGCGAATATTCTGTTAATAATTTTCTGCTATTTCTTACCCAACAAACTATATAATTAAATTTTAAAATCAAAACTACTAAAAGTAAGTTTTTATTTTTATAATAAAACAAATAAAAAATAAAACGTTAGGCCGATATGAATTCGTAAAATAATGGAAACAAGAACATCTAAATGGCACCTTCATACGATCGCGGGCTTTGTTCTTAAGCAGGTGATTATGCAGGCAGGTGGTCAACGCACAACTATTTACTTTTATTTTCGAGTTATAAAGGATATATTTAATACGCAAAATAAACGAGACGAAATTATTTTTAACTCCACATTCTTTCAATGCTCCACCTACTGTAGAATGAGTTATCTATGCCATTAATGGCCGTTTTAAATAGTTATAACTTTTCGAAATCTACAATATACATGTAACTAAATCGATCGGCAGTAATTTTTTTTGCTGGCGCAAAATTTTCGCGATGAATTGTTGTATTGATGAATACGTTGGTCGTTGTCCGAATGAAAAGCTCAGACCTGAATTCTTCAAACGTCGACGCTGATATCGGTCTCGTACCTCGGTACCGCATATACTAATCGTAATTTCAGCGTTTTCAGCGTCATGCCAATGTATAGGTATGTACATATGTAATAGGTCTTACGCAACCAGTATCAGCATAGGAATTCTAGCTTTATTACTAGCTTTGTTGGTGTCAAGGTGTCATAACTTCACAAATATTCAGAAAATAATCACGGTATTGATTAGAATCATATATACTTTATATTATTATTCGTAGATTGAAAAATAAAGAGCAGTCTATAAAATAAATGAAAATAATAACACAAAATTTTGATTAGATAAGCTATTCAAAATTTTTTAAATTCTATTCAATACGTTTCTAAAACAAAAAACGCAAAAATTAAATTGTGTCGCATAGACATATAAATGGTATTGTGTCCTAACACCTTATAAGCAATGTTTACTTATTTTTATCTTTTTTTATGTTCTTTGCAACAATAAACATGTATACAGCAAATGACTCTTATCTTGTAATCGCAGGTCGCTCATTATAACAACATAATATGACGACGTAGTATTAATTTACCATTTAAGCCAAGAAGCTCTGTCTACTTCATCTACCTACCTGAGTACGAATTATGTAGGATTAATCTTAAGCCTCTATTTTAAGTTATATCTTTTAAAGATATTACTTGAAATAGAGATCTATTCCATACCACCCCAAGTCCATCACACACAGACAGCTTTCACATAGTTTGTATAGAATTTGGTCTCGTCTGTGGCTTTTAAGGACGTAAAATAGAAGTTTGGTGTAGTCCACGCGGACGATGTCGGGGGCAAAAGCTAGTGTGGAATAAGATAAAACATAAGTGTATAAAATTCTTAGTCAAAAAAAAATATAACAAAATTTCAAAAAATACCTACCTTACTCTTAATTTATTTAAGTGAAGACAATTACAAGTGCAAATTAAAAATTTATAACACCCCCGACAAGTGAAGGTTACAGTAACTAGAAAAGAGCTGATAACTCTCAAACGGCTGAACTGATTTTCTTGGATTATAGCTCTCACTCAACACACTCTCGATCAAGCCACCTTTCAAACAAAAAACTAAATTAAAATCGATTCATTAGTTTAGGAGCTACGATGCCACAGACAGATACACAGATACACACGTCAAACTTATAACACCCCTCTTTTTGGGTCGGGGGTTAAAAATCAAAAGGTCACTTACATTTGATATTGATTACCTATGACAGGTATTAGGCACATAAAGTCAATAGATTCAATTAAATATAGAACAATTTAATTGTTATAATGAATAACTAGTCAATCAAAAAATAACACTCGTCGAAATGTATCAGCCCATAAATGTAGACATATGCTCAACACCTTTCATAACCGGTCGAATGAAGGACATCCGCTTTTTGGAGGGTAAAAAAATCGGGTTCGACATTCTCACAGGAACCAATGCGTATCCGGTACGCGGTCGCAGGCGAAACAAAAACGATCATTTGTAAGTGTCCGACCGCGCACCGTGCAAGGCAGGTACGATGGAGCATTACTGGATTTAGAGTTGTGAGATCTCTTTCGACTCTCGAGCCATTGTCTTTAGAAGACACGAAGTTTCTGAAGAGATAAGGATCAATCTGTATTTTTAAAGAAGAAACTGACTGGCTGACGCATCAGCGTACAGCCACAGGTACACCTGAAACCGTTAAGTCTAAATTTATATCAGCAGCTACATTTTAACCCCCGACCAAAAAAAGGGGTGTTATAAGTTTGACGTGTGTATCTGTGACATCGTAGCTCCTAAAGTAATGAACCGATTTTAATTTAGTTTTTATTCTTTGAAAGGTGGCTTAATCGAGTGTTTTAGCTATAATCCAAGAAAATCGGTTCAGCTATTTGAAAGTTATCAGCTCTTTTCTAGTTACTGTAACCTTCACTTGTCGGGGGTGTTATAAATTTTTAATTTACACTTGTTAAAGGACACTGACTGGCTGACGCATCAGCGTACAGCCACAGGTACACCTGAAACCGTTAAGTCTAAATTAATATTAGCAGCTACTTTTAATTAATAAAGTTGTTTGAAGATCTGTTAGCTAGTTAGAAGTTGTTCAATATGCACTCGTAGGTATGAGCTTTGTATTTTTCAGCTACAATCGAGTTGCATCTATGTATGTAGGTATATGTTTTAGATTTTTACAAGTTCCTTCCTGTTTCCTTCGACTGGTTACCCTTCTCTAATGCTCTTTTGACGTTCCTCTGCTTGGAAGCATGATTTTGCAGATATAGATAGGTCGGTCGATGTTGACCGCTTCCTATGTCACCTGCTTCCTTTGTAGTAAGTAAGTGTACCTAAGTGTAAGTAAGCTGAACGTCTCAGGCTACGTTTGAGGCGTTCGTTATCCTATGATCTTGCCAGTGACTATCAGTTTTCAATACTGCTGGCGTCTTTGCCTTGCGATGTAACTGAAAAACTCGTGCGTCCTCCGCAGACAAATATCTAATCTCACTTTTGTTTTTATTTTTTTAGTACTGAGACTGAGACGTTGGTTCAAGTGGTTAGGATATCAACCTCTAACTTTTCGGAGCTACGAGTTACAAACTCCAATTTACGCAATTAAAAGCACTTGCTTTAACGGTGAAGGAAAACACGGTAAGTAAATCTACATGCCTGAGAGTTTTCCGTAATATTCTCAAAGATGTATGAAGTCTGCCAATTCACATTTAACCAGACTTTTCATTTTGAGTGAAGTCCCGTGCTCAATAGTAAGTCGACGATGGCTTGAGGACGATGAAACCGTTCTACACTGAGACCACGATATAGTCAGCAATCAGCATACGTTCTGTAATTTATCATTACCAAAATAAGCACAAAGCACCTTCAAATCGACTAATAAAATGCAGTCAAAGAAAGAAAACAACAATGATAATGATTTTCGTACTAACTAACAGTGCTTAGTCCCCAATAGATGTCGTTTCGTAGAACATCGCCATTATTTCGTTCTACATAAATGTATTGAGCTACCAAACAAACTACAACAAAAATAATTAGTGAGGCGAAAGTGCACCGATCTTGTTTAACTGTATATAAAAAATATGTGGTCCTCTCGGTACGGTATGATGACCTCTGGGTAGGGTAGCCATCAGTCCTGGATAACTCGGATATTTACTACACTACGACTGAGATCTGTAGAGCATACTTTGACTTTGCTTAGACTTAAGTTCCAGTTAAAACGAGAGGTTGCGCTATAAATCTCAGCCTAAGAATCCATATCATTTTCAAAAATGATATTACTTGCTAGTTTAGTTTTTCTGCAACCACGTACCTATAGTCTATCCAAAAAGACTTCTCACGCGCCATTTTTAACCCCCTACCTAAAAAGAGGGGTGTTATAAGTTTGACGTGTGTATCTGTGTATCTGTGTATCGGTCTATGGCATCGTAGCTCCTAAACTAATGAACTGATTTTAATTTAGTTTTTTTGTCTAAAAGGTGGCTTGATCGAGAGTGTTCTTAGCTATAATCCAAAAAAATCAGCCGTTTGAAAGTTATCTAGTTACCTTCTAGTTGTCGGGGGTGTTATAAATTTTTAATTTACACTTGTACGTCTATAGGTCAACTGTCATGTTAAAAGTGTGGTTCAACTTTAAAATGCTATCCTTGTGCGCTATTCTTAAAACATGTTTTTATAAAACTTTAAAATGTAGATTTTAAATTTCTTTTGCTTCAACTTTAATTTACAACAGCTTATAGGTGATCTTTGGTAGCTTCACGAAAACAATAATATTGCTAAGTAATATAGGTATTCTAAAGTTTTCAAGTTTTATTATGCAGTCAAATATAATCCTAGTTTATTTAATTCGCACATGGCAACTCTACCCCTAATTTACATACATAGAAATGACTTCCACGCTTGGACAACAACAATAATTCGAATGTCTCTAGCCTCAAATACTTTAGCAAATACAACTGTTCTTTATTAATAAGCACATAGGGTTTAGAATCAAACAGGAGCTGAGCAATCATCAAAATTGGACTGTATCAGTTTGGTAATAGGTAGGTAAGTGAAAGGCTTGGTACGTGAGAAAAGCAACGCCTATTAACAATGCCATATTTCGCCGTCTTCTCGGCCAATGATCGATCTACCTGAATATTTTATTTCAACCGTGGCATTCAAAGTGATTGTTGAAGTTGCCACACACCGACCTAACCCTGTTACGCTCACATCGTCACATAGAAACACATCAATACAATATTACTACAAGTAGGTAACTATTGACTTAATGTAAATGTTGTCTGTGCTACGTCCTACTAATGGTTTTAATGAATAAAAAATAGTTGGATGGACTTACTCAGGAACTCTACAAATTAAACTACTAGGTATTGTTGATATAAAAATCCACATTTATTGGTAATAGGAAGAATAAAAACACAGATAGGCAAAGCTCAGCCAATTTTAGTGAAGACGAATTGGTACGCTTGTGTGTGTGATACGTAGGTGCACGTAGACTACAGGCTACATAGACATTGACGCGATTTTCGCTCTGAGGCATGGAGTTTATGCACTTTTTGAGACCTACAGGTGTTAAAAAGTGCATAAACCGCTTCAAGCAAAAAGTTCAAAAATTGCTTCAAAAACTGGCGGCTCGTTACCAGGGTTAGGTTAGAGGGGCCTTAATATGCAAGCAATCATACGGCGAATACCTAACTTCTTTACTAGAGTAATAATTCATAGGGCCAGTTCAGACATGCAGAAAACGCACGTATGTAAACCTTTGCACAATACTATGCCTTGATAATATGGATAATAAAATAAAAATGAGGTGCCATATTATATATACCTCTTTCCACATCAAAAACGCGGGGTCTCTGTACTCGACACAAAGCTATTGCAATACGACACCTTGCGTTTTAATTATTTGGCTGTTGAGTAAAGATAGCCGCGCGGACCTATTATAGGTATGAAGATGAACATAATGACAACACTATGAAAAATAGGTAATCGTAGGTAATCAAATTCGCGCGGTCAGCCCGCGTTTTTTACAACCGCGCGGAATCCGTCACGTATAAACTATCACTAATGCCTACCTACTTCTGGATTCTTTCCATTATCACAATCACTATAATTGAAAGTGAATTGAAAACCTGATAGAGTACCTACTCTATTTCAACTTATCGAACAGACAATAATTAGGTACCTAGATAGTTTAACATAGCTACTGTGTTACTTGCAATCGATAAGCGATCGTTGACTTGCTTAGTACAGTCGACAAATTAAAATGTCATGAGACTATTATTGATTAAAACGGGTTTTAAGATACCGTAGGTTTTTTAAACTAAACCTGTCTTCTTTTTTAAGGCTCAAAACAAAGAGTTGTATTCTACTAGAGGCGCGTCTCAAGCTGCTCAAGCTGTCTGGTAACACAAGGACAAGCCGTGCTTTTTACACGAACTGCCCAAAAAAGGAGTGTTATATAGTTCATTTACGTATGTGAGTCTCTTATTACACCATAACTTCTAAATATCTAAACTTTGGGTATCGTTAGAATATCCTTAAACTGGTTAAATGATTAAAAAAATCTTTTACTTTTCCTTAATGAAAACTTTAATTCTCCATTAAACTCCTTTAGGTATTGAATTTTCATAAATTTTTTCTATGAATGCTAACATTAAAAGAGGAACCTATACAGTTAACATTTCAAACTTAGGCTGTGCATTGATAGACAGTCGATACAAATTACAAGTGTTTTTATAATGTTAATGAGGCACATAAAAATGTTTATTTAAAAAATATTCAGGTAAGTATTAGTTCCTACAACCTACAACTATTTTGTGTTATTAGATTCCCGGGGATATTTTTTGACCCTTGATGAATGATATCTGCATCTCCATAGTATATAACTCAATGGCTTCGAGTGTAAAGCCAGGGTCAACTTATAATTTTCTGACCCATATCGAGTTCTTAAACAAAGCGATTGCCATCTGACCTCCACAACCTCATTATGAAAGAATACTATACTAATAACACAGCTAATATTATAAATGAAAAGTGTGTCTGTCTGTCTGTCTGCTAGATTAACACGTTTGGTATATACATAGCTACCGATAAAGCTTACATCCCGGCGACCCATTTTATTCCGGAAAATCAAAGAGTTTCCACGGATTTTTAAAAATGTTGACGAAGTTGAGTCATAATCTACTTGGTGCTTGGTACAAATAGCTTGCATCTTGAAGGCAAACATAGAATACCTTTTGTCCCGGAAAATCAAAGAGTTCCCATACGGGATTTGTAAAAACCTAAATCTACGTGGATGTGGACTACCTATTTATTATGATTATTTAGCTAAGACAGCTTTGGTTATAAAATGTATTTGACTTACATGCTGAAATAAAAATCATAACTTGGAAAGAGTCATGCGATTCCATACTTAACATTTCATGATTGGCCTGGCGAGGTGCGACCTTACACAACTTCAAGGACAGTCACTGTGGATGTCAATATTGACTTTAGCTCGCTCTACCAAGAAATACCGCGGTATGAGTTATAAATAAGAGGCACCATTGGATTTGTGCGACATATTTTACGTAATCATTCCGATTAGGTTAGTAGGCAGGTTAGTACCTTTCAGTGTTGGTTGCTAGTTGCTTTACACATACTCGTAGTAGGGTTGGCCACATTCGGTTTGGCCAAGTATTCCGTTTAAAGCCAAAACGTGTTATGTTATTAATAAAGGAACTTCCACACGCCACGGTCTTCTAGCGGCTCTCTGCGACTCGTTTGATGTTGTCTGTCCATCTTGTAAAGGGGTCTACAGACCACTTTTATGATCCCGTCGATGTGTCTTGAGCAATAAAAAAATATTCGAAAAAACTGGAAACAATGTGCGAAATGTGAATAGGGGATGAAATTCCTGTAGTTATTAATATTCTATGATTTCCCCACATGAAGCCCAGGCCAACGTATAAAGGTAGGAGTTTGAAAATAAAAACTCCCCGCGGATGGAGGGGTATAATCCCCAAACATATCACGGGGCTGTTACATCGACTCTTACGCTTTTTTTATTTTTTGCTATAATCAACCTCGCTCTGAAAGAATGGCTGTGCCTATGTGTTACATGACCATTAGTTAAATTGGTAAAATAAAACTAGTGGTACCTACCTACCTAGTGATGGGTTCTTATCCTTATTCCTTAATTTAAGTAGGTATTTTCATTACTGAGATTCTAAAAAGGTAATTGGCGTCTTTGCACTCGAAAGACATTCTGATTCTACAGTCCATAGTCTCGCAAGTACGGAGGACATCTTGTGAATCGCCGCAAGCGTTATACATACCACCGAGTAGATAGATAATAGCCGTTTACACCTTACTTCTCCATATTATAAGAACATAATTCACTTGGCACTATTGGCAGTCAAGATTTTAATAATTTTATTCAAATTCCACTGTCCCCGTTAACGGGGACAACGGAACTACACCATTTCTCTCTCTCTCCATCTCTCTAATGTTGCGCCTACGTTAAGGTTAACGTCAATGCCCTACAACGCCATAATTATCGCTATAATCAACGCGTTAAACTGAGTGGCCACACTTGATTGGTTAACGTCTTATGCCTATTAAATTGGGCTTAAAATCATCTAACGCCAAACGGCATTGTGAATGCCGTTGTACGTTGATCGTGGCTACATATACGTTTAAAGGGAAACGCCGTTGAATAACGCACCGCCAGCAAACAACACAAGACGAGAGCACCGTCCATTTTTTTCGCACTTTGTGGATGCAGTCACAGCTGGTCTGCTTTCTATATGAGTGTTTCCGTCATGCAATAGTACAACATACCTTGACACATCAGTTTCGGAACCTCACGAATCTTGGGCAATAACATTGTAGGCGAAAGAAGATTAATATCATCGAGTCAAAGTTGTTTGTATAAGGATCAGATTGCGCTTATTGTTATGCACGATGCAAAACAATTATGCAAATGTTTTTTAATGTTACTTAATACAAGTTACCTCATCCTCGGGTCATGAAGTAGGTGCAATGCAATGAATAGAAGGCTCAACGGATTGTGTGCTTTCATATCGCTAAAGGTGATTGCACATTAGTTTGAAGAAACCGAACGCGCGGCACTTTTATGAATTACCTAGCATACTGATCCGTCCATCCAGTAGTCCCGGGTGCTTGGACCGGGCCGCTAGTGGCTGGAGTGGAGCTCTGGCCGGATACCTTGGAAGGACGCCAACACCCTGTAAACTGTCGTGCCTACATGCGAAGAGGATGAAGCCAGGGGAGCGCATCCTCCAGGATGAGCCCATTGGGCGTCGCGCAAGAGAGGCACCGGCGCACGTTCGTAAGTTCCCGAAGCCCCCTAATATGTGCTGAGGATGGCCACCAAGGCGGTTTTAGTAGAAAGTAATCCCACATAACCCGATCTCTCCTCAAAGAAATCGAGCATCTTGAGCAGATCCCCCCCCCCCCCCCCCCCCGTTAACAAAAAAAAGAACGTGTCTAAAACAAAGAATATTGAGATAATAATAGTACTAGGATCCGAGCTCAGTAATAGTGTGCCTTGATTTGTGATAATTATCTTGTCTTGTAATTTAGCACACTCAATGAAATTAATTAAATTAATTTTAAAAATAATTGAATTAATTAAATTTAAAAATAAAATAAATAACTCTGAGGTGCATCATAAACAGAAAGCTTGCCCGGCACAAGTTATGTTATGACTGCAGATGCCTTGCATCTTACTAAAGAGAAAGCTCTAACTTCGGTTGATCATTAATTCAAAGTTCGCAATAAATGTCCCAAGGCAGATTTCCAATACCTACTTTATTTATATACTTAGTAAGTTTTTGATGGCGCTTGAAATGTATTTGCTGCCTATTTAATGTTTTAGGTTTACTTTTACAAGGTACGAGTACTAGGTATAGGTACTTAAAGAGTCTTCTATCTATACATATAATAAAATTGTAGAAAAGTGGTGTCTGTACAATGGAAATATATTAAAAAAAAGTAGCAGGGGTTGTTATTATATCGATGCCGAACCCGAAATTGTAATTAATTTTTTTTGTCTGTTTGTCTGTTTGTCTGTGTGTTTGTGCACGCTAATATCAGAAACGGCTTATTCGATTTAGATACGGTTTTCACTAATATATTGTAGTAAGCTTCACTTAACATTTAGTGTTTATTTCATGTCAATCGGTTTATAAACAAAAAAGTTATGTCAATTTAAAGAATCACGCTGCCCGAAAAGTCACTATTCCACGCGAACGAAGTCGCGGGCACAGCTAGTACTTAATAAATTCAAACTTTATTTTTCATGTCGGTCAACTTGTGCCACCTTTACAGTAACGTCAAAAAGACTCTATCAATAATGTACTTATATCTTATTTTAAGTGTTAAAGTGTAAATCTTAAGTGTCTGTCTGTCTGTGCCTTACGTATGCATTCAAGCATCGCGCATCCTATTGAGTTGAAACTTTGTACAGACCTACAGTTTACGGCCGCATCTGTGTATTGACCTCGAATTGGATGCTGGTGTAACTTCTGCACAAGGCTTCTAACTTTTAAGACGCGCTCGATGCTTCTAACGTCTTCTCACATTTTCAGTAGGTATGAAAAATGCAAACAAAACTAAATTAGCGACTTTTGTCCCTCCTGCAGGTCTTACGGCTTGAACACTCAAGCTTCTTATTAGCCAAGTGGATGTAAGTTTGAAAACGATGCAAGATCACACTAATATTATAAAGGAGAAAGTTTATGTGTGTGTGTGTATGTTTGTTACTCCTTCACGCAAAAACTACTGGACAGATTGGGCTGAAATTTAGAATGGAGATAGATTATACCCTGGATTAGCACATAGGCTACTTTTTACCCCGGAAAATCAAAGAGTTCCCACGGGAATTTTAAAAAACCTACATCCACGCGAACGAAGTCGCGGGTATCAGCTAGTTATCTATAATTTTTGATAGTACCTACTTAAATAGGTATATAGTCTACCTCGTGAATAAATGTAGGCATCCGTGAAAGCATTGCGAACCGTATCATTCAACAGATTCGTTCGGAGCGGCTTCCGAAATGGCTTTTCTATTCAATTTTCGATAGAGATTTTTTTACGAACCCGCAGTTTTGCGTACGGCGGAACCAATAAATCTCCTCTTGAGGTAAGGGGCGAATTAATCACTCGACAGATCGGGCAACCAATCTGGAGATCAAACAATGTTAGAAGAAGGAAAATTAACCTTAAGTTTGGCGAGTAGAATTCAAATTTTAGTGTTACATTTGTGTTTATTTACAGAGAGCAAGGTGAAAATAAGAAGTGGAAATAAATAGTATAAGGCCTTCTTCGGTGATACACTTCGAAGAGATTAAAGTGTTTGGGTTCAGCGATGTAACATAAATTAGGAAGATGTCGGAATTCTTGATTATCTAGTACAATACAGTGTACTACCGCGAATACAGTAGGTATGCAATTTAATAACTTAGTTAGCATTTTTTTACGTGTTATATTTTGTAATGTTTTGCCATGCTTGGAGTTTCTCTGCGTGATTATATCAGAAATGAGGAGATTCGTAGGCGAATCAGAGTAACCGACATACGAGTAGCTCGAGGGGTTATAAAGCTGAAGAGGCAATGGGCAGACCACTTAGTTCAAAAAACCGATAAACCTTGCCCGTTGGGGTACCAAGGAGCTAGAAAAGTGAACTCACGCCGGAAAACGCAGCTTTAGACGTCGTCTCTCCACTGGGTGGACCGACGACACCGAATGAGTCGCAGGGAGCCGCTGGATTCAGACGGTGCAAGACTCCACGGTCTTTTGCCACGATCACGGGTGGAAGACCCCATAAGAGACCTACGTCTATCGGTTGACGACGATGATATTGATACGCATGTTCCTATGTCTAAACCTAGTTAAAATCGGTATAGGTAGGTAAACAAGTGTAAATTAAAAATTTTCAACACCCCCCACAAATCATTTTAAAATAAATAATTATGTATATCTAGGCAACGTCCATCTTGACAGCTTGACATTTGTCAATTGACACTTGAATATTATGAACCTACGGGTTATGTAACCTTCTTTTCTACAAGAAAACTAGAAAATAGCTGATAACTTTTAAACGGCTGAACCAATTTTTTTGGATTATGGCTAAGAACACTCTCGATCAAGCCACCTTTCAAACAAAAAAAAGTAAATTAAAATCGGTTCATTCGTTCAGGCGCTACGATGCCACAGACAGATACACAGATACACAGATACACAGACACACAGATACACAGATACACACGTCAAACTTATAACACCCCTCTTTTTGGGTCGGGGGTTAAAAAAGGTAACAAACAAAGCAGAACACTCTCCTTTTCGGGTACACAATAACTTTTTACATTAGTAAGTACGTATGTTAAAGTGCTTAAAGAAGTATGGATTTAGCGTATCTAACAAATAAAAAATGTCCTGAAAATAACAGAGTAAATGGCATTGTGCTTGACGCTGTGTTATTTCTCCCTTATTAGGGACAGGGTAAATGGGTCGGTGGCGGTAGGCGGGCTATCAGCGTGTATTAATAAACAAACCGGCCAAGGTCATTCGAATAACATTGGGACCTTCGTCTTTGTGCTGTTTACACGTCATTGAACTAGTCAATATCTCGAAGTCAAAGTCAAAGAAGGTACACTGTACAGTGTACACCTTTTGAAGGGATCGGTGATTGTTAAGTCAACTTAAAACTAAACCTAAGAAAGCTAAAGAAGGTTCCAATCGCGCTCTTATCTGAAAAGAAGCCCACAACAAACTCAGTTGGGCATTCTTTTCACTATCATCATCATCATTATGAACCGATAGATACCCACTTTTCTCAAAGGTCTGTGAAATCTGCCAATCCGCACTTGGCCAGCGTGGTAGGCTATGGCCAAAATCCTCTTATGTAGGGACTTCAACACGCCACGGTCTCGCGCCCGCTCGCTTGAATCCAGAGGCCTTTTGAACAACAAACCAGAGCGGCTTTCAGCAACATGGTTTATCTCCTTCCTTGAAAAAAAATAACATTCATTTTGTATACTCGTAGCACGCCATTCCAGCGTAGGTACCTACTTCAGCGGAGCAAACCGATGTCTTGACCCGTTCCTTAGTGTGAAATAAGGTCGTAACTCGTAATTCATAGTACGGGAGCATCATTTGAATTCACTTTGAGTGGGATGAAAAATCTTAAGACGCAAACGTTAAAGAATACCGAACAATTCGCATTAAAGAGGATGATCGTTACAGAGAGCAAATCCTCGATTCGCTATAAAACGTCGCGTCAAAAGTGGGTGCCCCGCGCGGCCGAGGAAAACGTTGTCATTCAAAATCAGACCACGTGTACAATATTTCATCATCAGGAAGGGTGGTGGGTTCGACCCGATGGTCTCCCGGCACCCCCCCGCCTCCCCGCCCGGTCACCCTCCGCCCGCACCCGACCCAAAAAGTCTATCTGCACTTGACATGGGAGGAAACGGGACAGATTAACCGTAGTGAAGGGAACAAAGCTAAATATGTTTCAAGCTGATACTCACCCCTGTACAGTGTACGGAAAAGTTTTGGCCACTTATTTATTTAGCCTTTTTGTTCGGCTTTTGTCTTTTTTAATTGATACTGCGGATTAAAGTAAACAATTTCTGTTTTGCATACCGACAAAATTTGTAAAAATATCATTCTGAATTCAGTAGATACTAGTAGATACTACTAGACGATGCCCGCGACTTCGTCCGCGTGTATTTAGGTTTTTTTAAATCCCGTGGGAAGTTGTGGACACCATCTACTTAGTATAGAAAAAGCATCTCTAGCATCCTGGGGACGGACAAAGATTACTTTCTATCCCGGAAAATCAAAGAGTTCCCACGGGATTTTCAAAAACCTACATCCACGCGGATAAAGTCGCGGGCATTATCTAATGGTTATACTTAACTAGATTATCAGTTCTTTATCCCATGGCATAAAATAAAATATAAGAAACCCGGGATGATTTCATTTATATAACTAATATTATTACTGACGTAGTAAACCAAATATTAAGTTGTTATATAGATGAAACATCACGGTTATTGAAACCAAAAAAAATCCATGCAAACAATTCGCGTAAAAGAATTTCCCGCGCACTGTACTCAATACAGAAGTTACACAATGCTGAAAAAGGATGGAGGAATGAAATGATGGAACCATTTTCAGCCCACCGTGAGACACGCACACAGGCGCGGCCCCCGTACCCTAGTACCCATAAACATCGCACGCACACATACAGATCGGTGTGAAAAGTTTGAGCGGTAATTTATATGACGGTTTAAATAATTACTCCACGTTTTTGGCTCAATTTGCAGATGAGCCAGTGCCGTATCGGTGCCCGTGACATTTATGCGTATTACTTTGGCGTTGCGGTTTAATGTGATAAGCTGATGACGATCGGATAAAATAGGGGTAGTTTTATTGTTACAATAGGCGCCGTTTATACGGCAATTAATAGAATAACAAAAAATGTAAGATTAATATACGTAGATGTATGATGGCTTAACTCACTTGTTTATCGCAGTGCCTACCTAATGCCAGACTACTTTCGAGTTTCGAGCCCGTGCGGGGTCCTTTTTAACCCCTGACCCAAAAAGAGGGGTGTTATAAATTTGACGTGTGTATCTATGTATCTGTGTATTTGTCTGTAGTATCGTAGCTCCTAAAGTAATGAACCGATTTTAATTTAGTTTTTTGTTTGAAAGGTGGCTTGATCGAGAGTGTTCTTAGCTATAATCCAAGAAATCGGTTCAGCCGTTTGAAAGTTATCAGCTCTTTTCTAGTTACTGTAACCTTCACTTGTCGGGGGTGTTAGATATAATTTTTTTTCAATGTGTCTCAGTTCGTGACGCGGCATCAAGTAGACTGCGAGGCGCGCAGGTTGAGATGTTGAGCAGGTTTGGTAACACGCAAAGCACTTGTTTGTCGGACGAGTTAAGTCATGTATAGTCACATGTATGTGTCTGTCATGCATCTGTCATGTGTGTATAGTCATGTACAGTAACGTCACCCGCAGAGAGTTAGTGCAGGGGCTGTGCGGGCGTGCGGGGCGTCCCCACCCCGGTTGCCATCTCAACCTGTCGCGCACTATACATGATGTATGTGAGTTTCTTTATTTTTTATTCAGATGCAAATTAGCCCTTGTCTGCAATCTCACCAGGTAGTAAGTGATGATGCAGTCTAAAATTGAAGCGGGCTTAGCTAGAAGGGGTATGGCAGTTTTTATTAAACCCATACCGCCCATACCACTTTGGTTTCTACACGGCATCGTAAACGCTAAATACCGGCACGGCTTTGCCGGTAGGGTAGTAACTAGCCACGGCCACCTCCCACCAGACCAGACCAAAAATTTAGAAATGATGAAATTCCGAACCCCTATAGGGAATCGAACCCCGGACCTCCCACTAATAAGACCACAGCGCTTACCACTGCGCTAGGGAGGAAAGTTCGACAACAATGTTTGGTATAATCACACTATCACATCACACTATCACATCACATCACACTAATATTATAAAGGCGAAAGTTTGTATGTATGTGTGTGTGTGTGTGTGTGTTGTTCACGCAAAAACTACTGGACGGATTTGGCTGAAATTTGGAATGGAGATAGATAATATCCTGGATTAGCACATAGGCTACTTTTTATCCCGGAAAATCAAAGAGTTCCCACGGGATTTCAAAAAACCTAAATCCACGCGGGCGAAGTCGCGAGCATCGGCTAGTAGGTTTATAAACCGTTGCCGTAGTACATCCACGCAGCGAACAGAAAGCCTCCACCGCGCTCTCGCGAAGCATAGAATAACATTCCCTACCGTCACTTCTTTACCAAAGTCACAATACATTTCCAGTGCGAGTTCCCCACTCCAGCACCTTGGGACTCCAACGTCTATCGGTTCGGTATGTGCCCTGCCCATTGCCATTTCAGCTTTGCAACACGCTGAGCTATGTTGGGTACTCTGGTTCTTTGCGGATATCCTCATTTCTGATTTAATCACGTAGAGAAACTCCAAACATAGTTCTCTACTTCTCTCCATAGCCCGCTGAGTGATTCCGATCTTTCTCTATGAGACCCCAATATCTCGGATCCAAATATCATCACTGACACACGCACTATTCGAGGACTTTGGCATACCAGAGGAATTTTGGACAAGAAGACATCTCGAAGCTTCCTGAACGCTAGTTAATCCATACCTACTAATAATATTTATACTAATACAATAGTGTGTCTGTCTGCCTATCCTGTTATTTTTTCATGGCCCATCTGTTTAACAGATTGAAGTTTAGTCCAGAAATAAATTGCATCTCCGATACGGACATAGGCTACTTTGTATCTCGGAAAATCAAAAAGTTCTTACAGGATCATTATGAAACCTAAATCCAAGCGGATGAAGTAAGCAGCGGGCATAATCTAGTAAGTATTCAAGTAAGAATCAAACTTCGTTTGTACGTAGGGCGCTCCGAATACACTCCTGTTAACGGCCAATCTGGAAAAGTTATTCTCCTTCGATTGCCTTCTGCGTCGAAAATAGATCGCTTGTCAATAAAAATGTAAATTCTCCTCAGCTCTCAGCTAATTCATTCCCCAGTGGAAAATCCGACGCGTCACCGGAGATCGATTGACCGTTCATTTCGCTATTTTTTCTTTTACATTTTCATATTGACCAACAGCCCGAGCACGACCAGGGCGACAAAGCTTTCTCGCGGCTTTTGCAACGCGTTGTCGATGCAAAAGCCATGACAAATCCGCGGGACTACGTTGACGCGTTGAATATTCATGATCTCTTGAAGATTAAAGTAAACTTTATAGTTTTAAATTTTGATAGCAAAAGCCACTTTAGGAATGTATTGTAAAAATTACTATCACATAATATAGGTCATATTATTGTAAGGTTATTTTAAAAAATTGATTTGAGTTGTCAAAAATAATATAAAATTATTAATTTATCTAATGCAGGTAGTTTGATAAAATCGATATTTGGCTCATTCGATGTCATACAATCTGTTGCTAGGAGGCCAACAAGATTGAACTTGCATAAATACGGGTGTTTCGAAGGTTTTAGTTCAGTCTCCTTCCGAGATTCGGAGCGATATCGCATATTTTCGGTATTTGGATTGTGAACTGAATAATTAGATGATGTGATAGCAATCACGCTCTAATTAAATTATTTATTTTGGCATTAGTTTGTTTAGATTAAAACTCTCGGATAACCTCTACACATTGAACCTGATGTTTTTTGTGTTGGTTTGAGAGGACATTCCAATAATTCAATAAAAATATTTAAATAATACCTGCTTTTCTGAGTGACGCCAATAATTCAGAAGCGGGACGTGTCTCACGTTGTCTTAATTTCGCTTTGGTATCTTTTTGTAAACAACCCACATTCGATTAAAATTTTTATTGAGTTTGATTTGGTGATTAAAATTTTTAGTTTTTTTTTAATAATTTAGTCTTTTGTGAATTAGAAAGTAATTTGCAATGAGTGGTTCAGATTTTGTATACATCGAATGAGAAGTTAGTCGTTTGGATTTATTGTTGACTTGATATTAAAATTGAGAGTTCGGCAGTTCAAGGGTAGGTTTTAATGATTTGACGGAGGGCAGGATAGCCCATGATTTGGATTTGACTTAGGGCAAGGAAGCCCGCGACTGACATGACAAGATTTATTAGAAACACGAGGACGTGTTAAATTCAGGACGGCCGAACTGTAAGGTTATTTTAAAAAATTGATTTGAGTTGTCAAAAATAATATAAAATTATTAATTTATCTAATGCAGGTAGTTTGATAAAATCGATATTTGGCTCATTCGATGTCATACAATCTGTTGCTAGGAGGCCAACAAGATTGAACTTGCATAAATACGGGTGTTTCGAAGGTTTTAGTTCAGTCTCCTTCCGAGATTCGGAGCGATATCGCATATTTTCGGTATTTGGATTGTGAACTGAATAATTAGATGATGTGATAGCAATCACGCTCTAATTAAATTATTTATTTTGGCATTAGTTTGTTTAGATTAAAACTCTCGGATAACCTCTACACATTGAACCTGATGTTTTTTGTGTTGGTTTGAGAGGACATTCCAATAATTCAATAAAAATATTTAAATAATACCTGCTTTTCTGAGTGACGCCAATATTATTTTGCCAAGTGCGTACTTTAAAAAAATTGTTAAAATGGGAAGAGCAATCATAATGCCTTCGTAAAGAATATCTGGAATGTCTGGAAGTATATAACACCATTTAAAAAACAATCACAGGTGGGTAATAAAATAAAGTAGTTAATCCATATCAATAAAAAGCGATACATTAAAAAAATCGAAATACGTAAGTACACAAACCTCGGGTAAGCGCTCACACTCGCGGTGATACGCCTGACACCCTAATCAAATAAGTACCTTTTACCGGGACGGGTAACAGCACATTCGAAATGAAGCCTTAATGCACAGGAATTAAAGCTTTTATTCCATCGAACCCGTGGAGTCAGTCTAGCTTCCGCATAAAACGTATTTGTAGGAAGGACGACCCAGAAAATGGGTATAATATACTCACACTACCGCCGCTGCTTTCTCGCCTTATCCTCCACGTCCCCCAGGAGTCGGCAGAAATTTATATAACAAGCTATCTTTCCCGGGCTCGGTTATTGTCGAGAAAATACTGCCTCCGACATTATTTTTAATTAAATACGGACGCCGCGTCGGCCGACGTCGATGATCGAAGTGCATTTTCCTTATTTACGCCGGAAAACTACAAGAGACGATTTACTTAAATAATTATGCTTCTTTTTTAGGATTCTTTAGTAGCAGAAGGAAACCTTACAGCATTGTCCACTCCGTCTGACTGTGATAATCACATACAGACGTATATATGCATTTATGAATGCGAAAGTGTTTCTGTCTGTCTGTTTGCTAGCTTTTCGTGAACCACCCATTCAGCAGATTTAGACGAAATTTCGTACCTAGAGACAGCTTTCATCCTGGAGACCAATATTAACCATTTTTTGTCCCGGAAAAGCAAAGTTCCCAAGAAATTTTTAAAAACCTAAATCCACGCGGACGAAGTTGTGAGCTCGTCTAGTAAACTTTACGACCTGTTAAATAACCTGAAACGCACCGCTGTTGCTGTGGCGCACTATATACAGGCATTCCTTAGAAAATAAATTAAGGGTAGGGTATCACCTGAACATGATAGCTAAGAGACGAAAAATAAAATTTGTTTCACCTCCTGGAGTAGGTACCTATTCCTATTCTTCTTCGTTGAATAGGCAAAAAATCATCTCAAGGTTTCTTAGAGAGTTTTTGGAAAAAAACACCGTTTAAGAAATAAGGACCGCTTAAAATAACAAGAATGACCATCAAAGTTTTCAGCAACTAGCATAACTACGGAACCCTACCTTATATGGGTTCTAATACGCACTTGACCAGTTATTTTTTTAAGAAGATCGCACGCACAATTTTCAGTACTGAAAATGCGAAACGGGAGCATTGGGTACGCTGTAAAAATATGTGAACCTCTAAATATTAAAACTAACAAACTACCATTATAGAATAATGTAAACAAATACAAAAATATTGATAGCTGTTATTACACTGATGGTGGTAACAATAAATCTATCTATAAAAAATTCTAAGTGTGTAAAGCCGTAAAGATTGAAAAACGAAATATTATAAAATCAAATAACTCATAAAGATTTAAACTGCCGGGAATAGTGATGATTTAATATGACTATCTGAAAGCATGAATTTCAAGTGTACTTATATATTACTAGAGGATGCGCGCGGCTTCGCCCGCGTGGAATCGGTCCTTTGAAATCCCGTAGGAACTGTTTGATTTTCCGGGATAAAAAGTAGCCTATGTCCTTCCCCGGGATGTATCCCAAGTCTGTACCTTAAAATCGGTTCAGCGGTTGGGCCGTGAAAACGTAGCAGACAGACAGACAGACAGGCAGACAGACACACTTTTACATTTTTAGTATGGATTTTTAAGATTGTTTTATTGTGGGTAGTTATGGTTTGTAACTATGTAGGTAACAGAGGTCAGGTATTTAAATTAGGCTTAGACACACTGGGCCAGTCAATAAACAGATTTAAAAAAATCGGAAATTGTACGAATTAATTTATGCTGGACTATATGACGCCCGTGACTTCGTCCGCGAGGATATAGGTACATAGGTTGTTTAAAAATCCCGGTGGGACTTTTTGTCTCCTAGGATATTTATAAAGTCTATGTCACTATCTAGGTCACTCTATGTTTTTCTCTGTTCCTCTAACTGTACTTATTCATGCAACAAAATCACTATCTATTGCTCTGTTGCGATGTGATTGGAGGACCAACCAAAAACCAACTGACATACTTTCGCATAACATTAGTATGTATTAGTATTTAGTATGTATTAATGTTAGTATGTAGCCCGTCCGGATAAAATAATATTGGATTAGATTGTAGATGCTTGGTGTGAAACAAATCAAGCATTTGATACTAATCTAGAACCTAAACACCTACAGTAGTAATACAATAATTGCATAGCAGCTAGGCAGTAATAAAACCTGTTATAAACTCGTAACCACTATATTCGGCGAGCACAGAAGCTGCGCCGTTAAGAGGTCAGTTTGGGTTCAAATTAACAGATTAAATTTGTAGTTGGAACTTATAATAATTAGGTTTATCATTAATAAAATCTTCTTACTTATCGTACATAACATTAAAATTTTATTTATTTTAAAACTTGCTGAACCGTTACGGCTTCGCACGAGTGGTATTATTAAAAATCCATTCTTGAACATGATATCAATGCACCTAGAATGGTCACCCACAAACCAATCACGATTATACTCGCAGTTCATCCTTTTCACTTCTATACAATTGTGCAAGAGAGAGTGCCCTATGCCAGCTCGACTCCCTAAACGGGGTATCTGAGACTCGGCGGTTTTTTACTTAGTTTCGGATTGACAGTCAGACACCAATTGAATCTTTTTATACACAGCGAAGCCTGGCTCCCATTTAAACCATTCTCTCTATTACCGACTTGATGAAATAGACCTTAAACAATTCATACAGCTTTTCTTTTTTTTTCTTCCTGACTATTACGATGCTTAGACGTTATCCGTCTGTCGTAGGTACATGAAAGGCGAATTGAGCTTCCTACTTGATCTATCCAACCAGCCGAGCTCACACCAGAATCCTAGCAGGCTGACGAGGATATTTTGGAGCTACACTGGAACAGTCAAACAAATTATCTGCTGAAAATTGATGAATCTACGTATCAAGTAAAAGACTTAGTAGGTAGGTAAGCAGTTGCACGTATCAATTACATCTTGGCGAAGCGTCAATCTTTTAAAATAACAAAGAGCTTTCTGAAATGAAATTAAAAAATCTGCTACTTTAAACAATTTCCGACCTACTCAATCACGTTAAATGAGAGGGGGTGACCACCCCCGAGATTCGAATGTTCATACTGGGCAATGTAGTCGGGCTCCTACTATAGGTGCCTTATATTTCAATTCGAATTTATCTCGACTTCTTTTTTTTTTTCTCGTCTGGCTTTACATAGATTAGGTTAACAGCTCGTTCACACAGGCTGCGTAAGCGTGGCGTAAGCGTAGACGTAGCGTGCACTATTGTAATGTATGGAACTGTATGAGACATGGCATACCGCTTGCGTGGTGTGAACGTTCGCGTAGAGGTAATGCGTGCAGTTATGTCTACTGATTCACGCGCGTCACTACGCGCGTGTCACGTGTACGTGCTGGTTGCGAATCGGCCCTTAGACGTCGGGTCAAAATCCGACCCGATTTCCCGCATAGATGGCCGAGGATATCAGCATTTAAGCCTCACATTCAAAGGTCGTAAGTCGTGTAGCACCTTAATCACACTAATATTATAAAGGCGAAAGTTTGTATGTGTGTGTGTGTGTGTGTGTGTGTGTGTGTGTGTATGTTTGTTGTTGTTGGCTGAAATTTAGAATGGAGATAGATAATATCCTGGATTAGCACATAGGCTACTTTTCATCCCGGAAAATCAAAGAGTTCCCACGGGATTTCAAAAAAACCTAAATCCACGCGGGCGAAGTCGCGGGCATCGGCTAGTAAAATCATATTCGCGTGGCACGCCACATTCACACTAACGCACATGCGTTAGGTGTGTATGGTGTGTTTATAGAAAAAAGTCATAAGTGTGACTGATTTTTGATGCAATAGTTTCGCGAAATTGCTACTCGAATTAATTTTGAGGCTCCTTTCTTAATATGTACTACTTGGATATATCATTCATTTCATATTGATAAATCTAAACATGCTTCTCTTGTCTCACAAAAATAATATAGTTTTGTCTTTAATTTTTTTTTATTCTAATATTTAATACACAATATCTGAAGCAACAATAAAGATGTTTTATGAACCAAGTGTTCGATCTCCACGACCCAGACGACCTGTAGACGTTCTCGGAGCAACATATTTATAAGATTATTGACTTTCAGGTATTATCACATTCTTTCTCTTGACGTGATGGCTGAAAAATAATGTTCGTAAAACTACACATTTTGAGAAAAAATCTTTCCGGTTACATAAAATAAAAAATAGACCTCTCGAATAGAAGGCGGCTGTCTAGCTATCACGGCTTTGTTGAAAAAATATTATAATTTTTAGGCTTCCGTACCTCAAAAGGAAAAACTGAACCCTTATAGGATCACGTTGTCTGTCCGTCCGTCTGTCCATCTGTCATAGAAAAACTATAAGGTACTACTTCCTGTTGACCTAGAATCATAAAATTTGGCAGGTAGGGAGGTCTTGTAGCATAAGTCTGAAAACCTTGAATTTGTGGTTAAATGACAAAAAAAAAATGTGCTCATGGACGAATAATTAGTATTTTCAATTTTCAAAGTAAGATAACTATAGCAAGTGGGGTTTTATATGAAAGGGCTTTACCTTCATATTCTAAAACAGATTTTTATTTATTTTATACATAATCGTTTTTGATTTATCGTTCAAAATGTCGAAAAAATACCCGGGTATGGAAATCTCGGTGCGCGAGTCTGACTCGCACTTGGCTGGTTGGTTTTTTCTAAACCCAAGAGCCGCTGAAAAAAGAGGAAAATGATATATAAGGTGTATTTCACTCCTGATAACAGATATGACTAGCAACAATTAGACATATTTTGCCTGTGGCTTCAATATCGATGCAATTTCGTTGCCAAATGTTACTGAAATTTTCTCCGTTAGATACAAGCATGACGTTATATTCTTGTTTGATATTCCTATTTAGAACTATACTAGTTATTAGTGAAAATAAATAAAATATACTACGTCTTCTCTTAGTTAAGTATTTTCTTAATTATTTCAACTTTTTGGGTTCCGTACCTCGTCTGTCCGTCAATCCATCCGTCCGTTCGTCCGTTCGTCCGTTCGTCCGTTCGTCCGTTCGTCCGTTCGTCCGTCCGTCCGTCCGTCCATTTGTCCGTCTATCTGTCTGTCGGAAGAAGTAAAGGAAAAAATCCGAAAACCGTGAATTTATGGTTATATCACAAAATAAATTGAAGTCTTTCAATTTTCAAAATAAGATAACTATACCAAGTGGGGTATTATCTGAAAGGGCTTTACCTGTACATCCTAAAACAGTTTTTGATTTATCATGCAAAATGTCGGAAATATACCCGAGTACGGCACCCTCGTTGCGCGAGTTTGACTCGCGCTTGGCCGGTTTTTATTTTATGGCCTAGGTATACTTGATTGCCTAGATTCTCTCGATAACCCAAACCCAGAAATTCCAACAGGTCTTTGAAAACCCTGAGGCCTTGCAGATGAAGTCGCGAGCATCGGCTAGGTATAAATATATCAGCTGTTGTTTTTGTGAATGTTTTGACTCAGTCCAATGTAATATTATGCAACAAATTTTTCATCACAATGTTCAACCGACTCCCCTCCTATGTTAATTAAACTTTGTATATTGCTCTTTTTAGGGTTCCGTACCTCAAAAGGAAAAAAGAACACTCATAGGACCACTTTGTTGTCCGTCTGTCTGACATGTCTGTCAAGAAACCTATAGGATACTACCCGTTGACATGCAAGGGGTAAAATCCGAAAACTGTGAGTTGGTGGTAACATCACAAAAAAATAAAATGTGTTATTGAAAAAATTATTAGTATTTTCAACTTTCAAAGTTAGATTACTTACCAAGTGGGGTATCATATGAAAGGGCTTTACCTCGTACATCTCTTAAACAGATTTATATTTATTTTTATGCATACTCAATAGTTTTTTATGTATTGTGCAAAATGTCGAAAAAGTACGACTATAGTACGGAACCATTGGTGCGCAAGTATGAGACGCACATGGCCGGTTTTTTCAGTTTAATTAATATTTTAATTAACTTTTTTATTGATGACGATTTCTGTTCGACTAATATCCATATCCATACTAATATTATAAATGCGAAGTGTGTCTGTATGTCTGGCTGCTAGCTTTTCACGGCCCATCCGTTTAATCGATTTTGACGTTTAGTATATAGCGTCAGCTTACAACACAGGGAAGGACGAAGGCTAATACACAAATATATATAATTGTTTCAAATACATTGTTTCAAATAGGTATATTCAGCCTAACTTACCAGCCGCTACTTCAGATTCAGATTCAGATTCAGATTTATTTATTTGCTTTCATGTACATTTACATTAATTGATGGTGGGTGCTTAAAGCTAAAAGCTAAATACATGAGACCCTGTCAGGGCATGGCAAATACAATTTTAGGTACAGTAAAATGGTTAATATTAAAGATACAATAACCACCATCATCATCATCATGATCAACTTATCGCCGGCCCACTACTGAACACGAGTCGCCTCTCAGATTGAGAAGGGCTCAGGCTATTGGCTGCTTTTTGACTTTTCACCTTTGAGAACAGTATGGAGATCTTTCATGCAGCTTTCAGATGTTTTCCTTCGTCGTTGAAGCAAGTGATATTCAATTGCTTTTAATTGGGCCGAAACTTCTTCTTTCTCAAAACATAAACTTTCTTCCCCTATTTTAACCCCCTTAGGGGATGAATTTTTAAAGACCTTACTAATAAGACCTTATAAGGAACTCTAGGGAGAAAATGTGTTCCTGAGATGATGCCGATGGAAAAGTTGAAATGCCGGTCCTAGCGAGAAAAACCAGAAAGTTACGCAAGGCAAGAATGTAAAGATAGGCGCGCTCCAATTAAGACCTCATTATTGCTTTCCTTAAGACATGATCGTCGACAAGGGTAAGCCTGTCCTGCAATAAAAAAAAATTCAATGTAAAATTTTGATAGAAAAAAATAGACTATCGAAGAGTTTTGCGATCTCTTACCTGTTATAATAGTGTGGATCTAATAAAAGTGAAATCGACCTATAGGCTATATACAAAATAGGTGTGTATTGCAAAAAAGGGGAAAGTATGGGAAAGTTAATAAGGCTTCAAACACTCGTTACTTATATCTCCTTTCTCCTGCCGCAAAAGGCGATCGAGATTCAAATACGGGGATTATTGAAGGTATTACGCTTTATAAGAGATCGCTTACAACTGCAACTGCCACAAAAGGCGCTTGTTCCAGCACTGAAAATGCGAGTGGTGTCAGCAGCATCTGCCACGCCTTAAAGTTTCGTGAGTAGAGGTCATTTCAGCCCCGATATGCCTGATGTGACCGAATCACCTCGTAATGAAGTCCAAAACATTTTTTACCGACTTCCAAAAAGGAGAAAGTTCTCAATTTGGTCCGCTTTAGGGTTCTGTACGCGAAGCGTGCCAGCGGGATTCTATTACTAAGCCTCCGTTATGTCCGTCCGTCTGTCCATCTGTCAGTCCGTCTGTCTGTCTGTCAGCGGGTTGCACTTATGTCGTGAACCGATTTTGGAGTTGTAATTTTCACAGAATGTGTATTTCTATTGCCGCTATAGGTAACAATAAATTATAAAAGTACTTTTTCTGACAGATACGTATCTAGTTACAAATTGTTGTGGTTTAGCTTAGTATCTAGTATACGATCACCTTAACTCGCTTTAATAAGCTGGTTTTAAGGGCCTGACCTCGATAACTAATGTAGGTGAATGGCGGTATTCTAGTACAAATACTCGTACTATGAGGGTGGCGTAGCCTAGTTATTTAAATTATGATTGCCCTCTGTAAAATATAGGGACATAAAGCGCTATCACTGGATTAAAATTAAAAGGAAAAACGGAATCTGTCTTTGCTACCAATTACAATTCGGGTATCTTTAAAACAAGAGTGTATAAGCATTTTCTAGGCAAACAGGTCCCATCTTAGGCCACTTCATCACTTTCCATCAGGTGTGATTGTGGTCAAGCGCTTAAAAAAAGCGCGCACGAGCGTTAAAAAAGCGTTTACGTGTGAACAGATACTTGGGAATGCATTTGTTCTATTTGAACGCTTTTTTAACCGACGTTAAAAAAACTCTCGTGCGAATGAGGCCTAACCGATAGGTATATAGTCCACACAGGTTTCTTGCAAACCTGTGCGCTTTTGAGCTGTATCAGCTACTCTGATACTTTGCATCTCCTTTTTTATTTTGATTACAATAACAATTAAAACAGTCGTAGAATAATGCGTCACGGCATCTTAGCTCTATATTCATGCAGTCCTTGTATTTTCTAGGTGCAGCAGGGTGATGTCCAATCGATCTGCTGCCGTGTGTGTCCCAGTCATTGCAGCACTTGCAGCATCATCAGATGCTGAGAGATTATGCTAACCAAAAATCTATCAACGAGTAAAAAGTGAGAAAACAAAAGGTTAATATAATATTATGGAAGCTTTATTATAACAGCGACATAGGTCAGACGGCAGTAGGCAACTCTATGACCTAAATAAACTCCGAGCATCGTGGCAATTCAATTCAATCCAATTACTGTGGATATATCGTTGTTTTATACATACTGGCTACAGTTATCCATGGGAATATGTAATCATATCGTTTATCATATGCCTAAAAGTACCCTGATACAAATAATATAGATACAGCCTGGGTAATATAGGTAGACTCTGCGCAATGACGTGTGCAGTTATTATTATTTTTTATAAATTAGTGGGTAAACGAGCAGGCGATGTTAAGTGATTACCGCCACATCGATGTTACTGCCGCCCATGAACATTTGCTGCACCAGAGGAACCGCTAATGCGTTGCCGGCCTTTCAGAAATTTGTTGATCCTAAAACCACGCGGATGAATTCGCAGGTATCATCTACTAAAAATAATAAGAACTTTTTAAGTATGGATTAAAACTCATTCTAGATAGATATACAGAATCAAAGCTATTAATTTTTAAAAGTTTCCACTCGGTGAGAGCGGGCATGTCCATTGTCCACAAAAGGTCAGCGTAAACGGTGACCTAAATACACTCCCGACACAATCCAATTACCTCCAATATGGATGGGCAGTCGTAACTGCGTCCACGTTGATTATTATTGAAGATACACCACCCATCAACACCCCCTCACCCGCTGACCCTCATAACTGTACTGCCTGATTATAAATACATCTTAATTATCCCTGGTAGAGTTTAGTGCAAATTGTGAAAGAGCCAATGGTGATACATACGTAAAGTTAACGGCTATACCTACCTGCTCGTGTATTGGTGCTTTCTCTGGAAACTTCTTTAGAAGCAATGGATAGTTTTGGGACGGGTTAAAACTTCAAGGTCGCGTCACCGACATGGTAACGTTAATAGTGCTCAAAGTGCATCGATGTCGATGTAAAAGTGCCGATAGATGTAAAACTAAATTAATGTTGGGTTAAGACAGCATCAAGACCGGCAGCCGCAGCAGAAATGGTTGACAACGGCAAGCGGCGCAAGTATGCCTCTCTTATTGAGAGTTACATTTTTGTTCCGTTTGCCGTGGAGACCCTGGGGCCATGGAGTCTTAGTGCTAAAAAAATTTTACGAGACATTTCACTGCGTTTAATAGCCTCATCGGGTGACAGAAGGGCTGGCTCATTTTTTGCGCAACGGATCAGCCTGGCTGTCCAGCGCGGAAATGCAGCCAGTATTCTTGGCACCATTCCACGTGGGCATGATTTGTATACTAATTAGATAAGGCTAGCTTTAAGTTTTATTGTAATATATTTTATAAAATGTTGGGTTTAATTTACAAAAATATGTAATTTTTTGTACAATTAATTTGAAAATCCAAAAAAATTAACCACTGTTATTTCTAAGTTATAAGTTTTTATTTCTGTCGGTAGTTCCCACTAATTTTTCAGTTCACCTTTAAGTGCAATCTCACCTGGTGATAATACCGCTTCGATTTTAGACTGCATGTCTATGATGGAAGCGGCAATTTAATTAAATCCGTGATCGATTTTTACACAGCATCCTACCGGAATGGTACTTAAGTACTTGTCTTTGAAGGTAAGGTGGTAACTGGCTATGGCCAAAATCTAGACCAAAGCCGTTAATGGTGCTACGTCAAAAAAGTTCCCGCAAGTCCCAACAAATCGCAATGGGATCAATAATTATGAATGGAACGAACAAAGATACACGATTTTTTATATAAGTAAATAAAAAAATACAAAGTTTATCCCACCAGTATTCAATCGTAAAAAAACGTCTTTTATGATACTTGACCCATTTCGCTAGGTTCATACGCCAAATCTCATTCGTTGCGTACCTATACCGCCAAAGCGAAGACCGAGCACTTTTCTCTTAAAGTCTCAAAGAAAATCTGCATAACTTTTCTGAAGAAAAACTCTGAGTCTAGTTTCTAAATAAACGAAAATGCATAAGTACCTATTATGTAATGTTTTTACCTGCTACCATCTTGTGATTTATTAATATGTGATGATTTTTTTACATGTAAGGTCTATCTATCAATAAGCAAATTCAGCCAAAACCTTTGAGAAGCTACAGCCTGCCTGCATCATTAGGTTACCACCTACTGAGTGCCTACGGCATATAAGTGGGCGTACCGAAACGTTCGCGCTTTTCTAGAGTGTAGTATTTTCTATAGCATTTTGAGATAATCTATTTTTATTACCTAAATGTTATACTCAAGTGGCCTAAGTTGGTGACGGGATGGGTGGCCGACTTTGGAGGTCCAAATTTGACCTTTTCGTTTCCTCCGTGCCTCGGAAGCACGTTAAGCCGTCGTCTCGGTTTCGTCCCGGTAAATTAACCTAAGAGTCGAAATTTCGTTCTCTTAGTGAGTTATATGCGGAAGGATCTGGGAACCCACCCCATTATTATCCCAAGAGAACTCCTACGGTTATGTAATTAATGAAAAGGAGTCACGACCTTCAGCAATGAGGAATACGACTATAAAGAAGAAGAAGAATAGTGAATTGCCGCACAAATTACAAAATCAATGCAATGCACAGACATGTATATCGCTGATGCTATGAGATAACACAAGAAATGGAGACGTGTCCTGAGCAATACTTGATTAAATAAATCAAAATGAATGCCTAATCACGGTAATATTATCTATACAGTATTCTAACTCGGCCGTTTCTTTGAAATAAATACCTACAGCTGCGCGGTACGTAAACATGCGATAGGGCTGCCTGCCGCCAGCATTTTAATTTTTGCCTACTTTGTGTTTCCATCTAGTTTTGTGATTGTAAATATACTTTTTTATATAAACAAATAAAATACTTTGTGAATTGCATAGGAAATGTCCAATAAAAATGCGTGTTGTTTTTTGATTGGTAGATTTAATTAAAAAATCATGTTTATGATTGAATAACAAATCGGTCTTATACATTCGAGACCGAAAAATATTTGCGCCTCGACTGAGATGTAGGAAATTAAACGAACGTTACGAATTATTAAATTTTAAAGTTTAAAAAATCCGCATTCTAGTATAAAGCTTTTAATCAAAAATTGTTTTGGGTGACATGGACAAGATGGAGAAAATGGAATATCTTTTCCTTGGTTATAGATACCTGCAGTTACTTTACAATTTATATATTATTTGGTTTTAAATGAAGTTCGGAATATTTTCTCCATTTTTTGCATATATTTCATAAAATCATCGCTGGGTACAATCAAAAAAGTTTGCGAATTAATCTTATTGTAGTCCCGGTACCTTAAATACCGACATTCTGAGCTGAAATTGTGGCTTCTTTGATCGGGTTTCACATACAACGAAAAAATCGCGTGGTTATTGTTAGAAAAACAAAACACCGCCCGTTCGTCACTGCGGCACAGTCGCGACTGTCTGCGTGTCGAGCGCCTGCCGACATCGAGGTGCGTAGGTATAGCTTGCATTTCGCCCGTTTGTACGAAGTTGGAATACTGTATACATACCATTACCGTGGCCTAATGTTCGCCTTCGCAGGTCTGTAGTAGCTTGGAAGGACGGGTCGGCTTCAAATATTCATACCTACTGAGATCGATATGAGTAGAGCTCTATGCGCTCAAGGCCCGAGGTCAGACTACACTAATCAAAATGTAATTTCAGACTAATATTGTATGCAGAGCCATATCTGATACTTCACCTCTAATTCTTCACCTCTACTAGCTGGCCCACCACGGCTTCGCTCGTGTGGAATTTCTGAAAATCCTTTCTTAGTAGGTAAGGGTCTACGTAAAAATTAAAACCTGTATGCTAAATCTCAAGAACTAGACATTTATTTGACCTTAAGTTAGTATGTCAGTTAGACAGTCAGTTTCACTTAGGTGTATTTACAATCAATGGAAAAATGCATGAAGTAGGGTGAAAAATGACTATGTTGCATTAACTTTCTGGTTAAATGTCTGTTAATCATCTAAGGCAAGATTGAAAGGGGAACGGAAATGAACAATCTTTTTTTATTCCAATATAACCTGGTGGATGTGCATCGTGAAGTGATGATGCAGTCTAGATGAAAGCAGACTAACTTGGAAGGGGTACGGTAGATTTTCGGTTTCTACATGGCGTAGTACCGGAACGCTTAATTGCTTGGTAGCACGGCTTTGACGGTTCGGTGGTAACTAATCACGGCCGTAGCCTCCCACAAGACAATCACCAGATCTGGCTGATAAACTGCGCAAGTGGTTCAAAAGCAGTCGACGATTGTTCAGACTTCAGAGCTGCAGTTTCCTAGGTTGAAGTTGCCACAATGAACGCCATCCTTCGTTAGAATATTTCGATCCAATTGTAGATTCACGATAGAAGCCGTAGGAGGACCAGAAACATAATTTAAATGGGTGTACAAGTTAACCTTTAACGTTTATAGAATTTTTAATTAAACAATTTGTTTCATAACGTAAGCGTAGGTAGAGTTAAAATTACTTTAGGTGGCAATATTTTTAACAAAATATCCATATTTCGTACCATCGGAAAAGATCATAAGTTCATTCATACTCGTGACTTTGTCCGCGTGATTTTCATGCACTTTTCAAGTCAATAATTGTTGGTAGATTTTCCTGTGGTAGGTAAACCTACATCGGTGAAAAACTCGTATTGATTATCTGACGGATAAATAGCTAAAGTAAGTCACTACTCATATTGTAAAAGCGAAAACGTGTTTGTTTATTTGTTGGGCCTTGAATCACGCCACAAAGGAGCAATGGAACCGCGTATTTTTTTTGTATAGATATAGAATTTAAACCTGGAGTGTGACATAGGCTACATTTTATCTCGGAAAATCCGAAAAAGTTTATTACTGTAATTTCTCATTAAGTGAAATTTGTATAATTTCTTTTGAGAATAAAATTCTTTAACCACAAAATCAAATAGTTCCCACGGGATTTTAAAAATCTAAACCCACGCGAAGTCGCGGGCATCAGCTTGTTTCTAATAATATATTTCTTTGGTCATTTCTTTAAATATTGCAAATTAGCCTATAGAAATCTATTTTAAATGTATCGTTTTGTTAATTCGCTTATAGAGTAATTGATAGCGTCGTAGCCTGTCAATTATATTACAATGAATGAATACTAATCGATACATAAACTGATATTAAAATGATAAGATTATTCAATACCAGTTTGTTATGTTTTGAATCAATTTGTGATCGATCACTTACAATAATTTTAATTTGTATCTATGGTTAGTATCTATTATATACACTGTGCTGTTTTTAATGCGAATTAAACAATATTAGTTACAAGATACACGCCTTCTAGTCTTATTAAATGCCCAGCAAGTTCAAGTCCAAAAAAATTGGGATTTTCACTTGTATCACAAAATAAGTACAAAGCTCTCTCTGCAATGACGTTTAAATAAATAGCGACTCTTACTAAGACGCAATAAAGTGCAATTCAGCTCGCACAGCAATGTTGACCTAAAATTTAATAAATGTCTCTTTTTCTTTCGCGAGACTCATCTCTTGCTATCTCATATGAGATAAGTACCGTTGAACAGGGAATAGTAGGTACATGCAGTTATAGGTGGATATATTTCTCGGAGCACGTGACCAAGTAAGCCGGTCTGGCTTACACGTATAACACACATCACGGACATTGTTAGTTTGACTACTTACCTCTAATTAGCTAAGGAAAAGTAGATTGCAGCATCTGTAATTCTAACACCTACTGAGATAAATTCTGTAAAAGTCGCATACCTATTATTATGTTCTTATACATTTTGGCAAAAGGCCACGGACTCGGAAAACGCAGACTTCCTTGCGAGGGTCTCTAGACTCCGCAGTACGGGTAAGTACTGGGTGTCTTGTTCTATAGCATTATGTACGGAGAGTGTGCCTTTGTGAAAAGATAACTGACAGAAAATTCGGGAGCCCTGAATAACAAATATCAGGGGATTCCTTATAAAGAAAAGAAAAAAACAGATAGATAGACACACTTTCGCACTTATAATATTAATATACATGAATACTTACGAGGAAACAAGTGTCCGTAAGACCTTTTGTCACTTCCTTATAAGTTACTAGCTGATGACCGCAACTTCATGATGATTTAGGTTTTTAAAAATCTTGTGGAAATTCTTCGATTTTCCGGGATAAAAAGTAGCCAATGCCACTCTTCAGGTCTTTAACTATACCTAACAAAAAATCACGTCGATCCGTTGCTCCGCTGCGACGTGATTGAAGGACAAACCCACCACACAATCACACTTTCGCATTTATAATATGGGTCAGGGTAATATTATCATTTATCACCAACCAGTCGCGTCGCGGCACTTGTCTCATAGTAAGAGAGTAGGTACGCAATAGAAATATAGACAAGATGTGTTCATTAAATTTTAGACCGCAGCTCTGTGCGAGCTGAATTGCCCTTTATTGCGTCGGCACAAGTGTTGCTATTTATTTAAACATCTTTGCGGAGTTAGCCTTCTGTACCTGTAAGGTACTACTAAATATTCAGTTCTTAGCTGTATTATTACTAATGTTAATAATGTGTAATATTGTATGTGCTTCAAATTTTTTGTTTATGTCTACCACGTGTTTATGTCTACCATGTTTTCCACATACCCAAAAATGTATAAAAAACAGGCATCGTAATAATGATATTATCAGAAGAACATTAAGCGAATCTAAGGTAAGCCTCCACTCTGTTGCAGTCGAGACCGTAGGCTGGCGCCTCTCGCTTCCAGAATTAATAACTTTCTCATCCCCCCGTCCACTCACCCCTAACACCCTTTTTCCCCCTTTCTCATACCAACCCTCCCATACTTTTGGTTCATTTCTCGAATAACTTTGCTACTCAAAAGATTTGTAAGCGATACGTGTTAACGATTTTACACCAAAAGGCACTGAAAAATGTAATATTTTTGTCAATGCATAGAAAAAAGGGATGGTTTCATAATTGGGCGAATAAAATTCGAGTTTTCATAGTAAGCAGGGGGATACGCCGTCTCGTTCTAACGGTCGGAAGTTTCCCGAGTGTTTCGGTTTGCCTCTTTGACTCTGTTTGGGTGTGTAATGATTTGGCGCGCGTGTAATTTGCTGAAAAAATGTCGCCGGCTTTCATAGCCGTATTTTTCCATCACGATCCTCGCGTCCTGATGATTGTTATTACGTAGGTTGTTACGAATCTTATACGTTTTGTGATTTCTTCTTTGATATATTATATTATGAATAATGTAATTCTGAAGTCCTCGTGCGTATAACAAAATTATTATACGCAGACGGATGGATATTTTTTCAAAATCCTTCCAGGCAGGAATGAATAGACATTCTCACATCTTTTAGGCAAGCGTACTCTAATCTAGACCTTGTAATTGCTTTTTATTGAACACCAGTTGATGCCGGCGACTGTATTTAGAGTTCAAAGTCCCGTGGGAATGCTTTGATTTTCCGGAATAAAAGTAGCCTCTGTCACTTTCCAGGTCGGTAACTATGTATATTCATGCAAAAATAAGCAGATCCGTTGGTCCGTTGCGGTGAGATTCAAGGACAAACCAACAAACAAATACCTAAGTACTCTCCCGTGTGCAACGTTGCTAAAAAAGAAAAGTACACAAAAGAAAATGTCATCTCCTTTACGAACCGCAGGCACAGTCAAATACTTAAATTCGTTTATGTTTGATCCTGGTGATCTAAGACATTATTAAATCATTTTAGCTTCTAGCCTAAACCAAGTTACTTACGATACAAACGATTTCATTTCCCAGTTCCAGTCATTATTAAAGAGATTTTTTTTAATATTTTTACTTATTTTTACAAAGCTTTTATACACTATAGTAAAAAATACATCTACATATAATATGACAGTCCTATCGTACCTTATTGAATAGATTAACATAATTAACAATTTTGTAATACAGTAAAAATGCTTCTACTTACCTACCTAGATACGTAAATAACAGTTAAATATTTTAATTAGCGCGCTAATATTATTCTGTAAGTATAAGTCAAATTGTGAACTAGTTCTCAGGGGAGGCCAATTATTGCATAATCATAATGACCAACTCATCGCCGGCTCACTACTGAGCACAGGTCTCCTCTCAGAATTATTCCTCCCTCCTCTTTGCATAATATAAAGCGGTAAATGTTACGGTTACCTACCGTTAATGTTAGACCATCAAAAAAAGCGAAGTGGGTTACACAAGTCAGTATTGATACCTCAATGATTAAAGTTCAAAGTAGGTCCAAAGTCAACAAACCCTGACTTTTGCAACCCATTTTGACGTTCAAAGTTTAAAGTTTAAACCAAGATTCGTAGATCTGATATGCAACTATAGCCTATATTTTTTTTTTTTTTTGTTAAAGTTTGATTAGTTTTCTAAAGTTAATATTAAGATTAAATACCTAGTGTATAAAGGTATAAGAAATTAAAACCAAACAACAAAGAAACAAAGGTTCTTGAAAGTACTGATGTGTAATCAAGCTTCTTTTGTATAAAGTGAAATACCTACTTACTCATTTTTTTTTAATTTTATCGCGTCTCTTAGCTTTGAATATTTTAATATTGTCTTTTTACTTAGACCTCATTTCAAAACCTATTATGTATCTATTACTTAAAAGTAAGGCTATTTAAATGAAAGCTTACGATAGAGCCGGACAAACATTGTCGAAAGGAATATAATAATGCAACTTGCAAGTAACTTAGGTACCTACCTGTATACAAACGACAAACATGTCCCTACCTTTGTAGCTATGTAGTTTTCTTAAATAAGAGCTTCCCTAAAATCAGTGACTAACGGGATTAACGCGTTGATGTCTTTCCCACTGTGGCCACCATTCGTATTTAGCTAATTTACATTTTTAGAAAACTATTTCAACCACCCCGATTTTACTTGGGGGATATTTCCGAAAAATCCTTTCTTAGTATGGATCTACGATCTAAGTTATAAATACATACATACATCGACTGCTAAAATCATAACCCTTCCTTTCGGCTTTGCCGTAGTCGGGTAAAAAATCCTTACACTACCCCGAGTGAAAATGGCTATAATTTTTTCGAAATAAAATTAAAATGTGGTCAGGAGCAAATAATGAGTAAGTATTTTCAACTTTCAAAATAAGATTACTATACTTAGTAGAGTATCATATAGAAGGGTGGTATCACCTGTGCACTCTAAAAGAGATTTATATTTATTTTTATGCATAGTTTTTGATTCATCGTGCAAAATACGACTGTAGCACGGAACCTTCGGTGCGCGAGTCTTACTCGCACTTCGCCGGTTTTTAATTAAGTACCTAGGACTTGTTCAATACGTAGTCTGACTTCTAATGTTTGACTATTTGGCTACTTGTTTTGCGCTTATTAATAATACGTCTTAATGGTTATTATATGGAGGCACATGTCGAAAACAAAGAGGCAACAACGAGGCACGGACTGAGGCGCGCGGAGGACACTACATACGACGATATGCATCACAACAGTCGCAGAGCAGCATTCCAGGTCGGCGCGCGATGGCACAGTATGGATACGAGCATCACTTTCCTGAAAAATTATATTTTATTTAAACACTATAATTCGTTTAAATATATTTAACTAGTGATCCACTCCGGCTTCGCACAAGTGCGATGTAGATACTAATGAGGTGTCCGTGTGGTCATTTTGTTATATTTCAAAAGATTGACAGCATTTTCGATGAAAGCTTTCAGTCGGTTTGATTTCTTCCAACTTCTTGATTTACTTTCTGATTCGTTTGCGTGGATTTAGGTTTCCGACAGATATCCTAAAATAACTTCCCAAAATCCTTTCCTGCACACTGCACAGGGTGAATGCACCGTGGAGTGTACATAGACCAGCCCGTTCTAAGCTAATAATAATGGATATAAAATTTATAACGCCATCTAATGATAGATAGCGAAAGCTTGCTTTGAACGATCACAGATTAAGCTACAGATGCGTCAACTACTTACCTGCTATGTTGAAATGAATACCTACAAAGATGCTCCACTGTTAGCGCACTCCAAAGGTGCACACAAATTCAATGTTAATTATGTTTTGTGATTTTTACCAAGAGAACGAAGATATTATGCGTTTGGGACTTGGGTTAGTTGGGTTTGTTTATTTGTGCTTTTTTAATACCATTTATCTCAAAAACTACTGGGCCGGTTTTCATACCAGTCGAAGGAGGTAGGAAAAGGTTGCTTATTTTTATCTCGAAAAATTAAATAAGTAGTTCCCATGGGATTTTTAAAACCCTAAATCCAAGCTAACAAATTCACGAGCATCATCTAGTGCAGTAGTAATAAATAAATCTAGTGTCAAAACCAGGTGGGGGTTATAGAATCAACAAGTGACATTTTCCGCAGTAGGTATTTTAGGTCTCTGAAAATTCAAAATAACTTCTTTTCGTCAACTTTTGTTAAATAGACTAGAACAAAAGTCCAAATTAAGAAAAAATCTGTGACTTATTTTAAAAGGCATGAACAGCGCCATCTATGAGGCTTTTGAGGAACGCGTCCTGGAAGCAAATCATGGAAATAAGGAGTTAATATAGAAGTTTAGAGAATTAATAAAAATGTTTATTTCACGTAGTAAAACTTATGGATTTTTATGACAGGCTCTAGGAAATAACTTATGATAGATTTTCGCAGGGAATATCTCTATAATTCTTTCTTATGTGTCATTGCAACTCTTAGTTACAACCCTGTCTTTCTCTAATTTACTCGGCAGCCGTTTACTGCAGCCAAACGACTAGGTATCCTCTTTATATTTTATACGTCTCTCTCTTCATCGTATTCTCCATTGCTGAGGATGTAACTCCATCCATTAATCACGTAAGTAATGGTGGGGGTTGTTCTCTAGGGCTGATAAAGTGTTGGGCTCGACTAAGAGTACGATTGGGACTGACCGAATGCCTACTTTCTCTAGAAACTTCCGAAGTTCAGAGGTAAACATAATATTATTATATGCAAATAGAGGTAATAGATCATAACATTTATAAAAACCTATAAGTATCAAAATGAAACTAAATTAAATCTACAGAATAAAAACAAGTCAATAAAACAATTCAATTTAACCCTGTTGCTAGGTCGTCACTTCCAAAGCCATATCGCGGCCCACTCCAAATTGTGATTAAAGTAACCTAATACACACAATAACAGGTCACGCATTTACCAACAACTAACACCTTTTTGTACGCAAAACGAAACAAGTCCATATTTCTACAGAATATTAAAAATCAACCCTATTATTTGTGCGCTGCGTTTCAAATTCTAATGTAGTAAAACTGATAAAACATTAAAATACAGTTGTGTGCCCTCGTGAAAGCTACACATTTCATTTATAACAGTAGGTACATTAAGCGTCAATGTACACATTGCGTCCACTACTGTACACATGCGACGTTTTTGCATGTGTGTGATACAGAAGCGAAACATCAGGTTCTGGATTTTGAACTTAATGTGCTGGTAATAAGTGCTACTTAGTTATTTAAAACGGGTGTAATGGCAATGAGAATATGTTTTGTAAGTGTGTAAGTCACAACGGTTCCGACGGTGTATCGAAGAATGCGGCGTGAATTACCATGTTTAGGCACATGTCACTTTGACAATTTTGGTCTTATATACGTAGTAAAAAAAATACTTAATAGGTATGTAAAATTCTTAAATATATTATTAAATCAATTACATAATATTATAATACAATTTAAACTTTTATTGGGTATTGATTTGAATTTAATTAACAAAAATAAACTATTAAGTAAGTACCATATTTACTTAATTTATTTATGCCATGTTTATGTATAAAATAAATAAAAATCGAGATAATTTCAATCATTTTCATTGTTATTTAGTTATAAGTGTATTATAGTAACACTTATTAGTATTGAATAATAATTTGAAAAAAGTAATAAAACTATTCCTGATAAATTACTTATATCAAATAGGTACTCAATTTAATTGTACAAGAGTCAAACTACAAAGCGTCAAAGTGAGGTGACAAACGTATCAATTACTAAATTGAATTAAATGCTATAAACCGCGCGGACACGCTGCACCACAATAAGCGATCACAGCGCATCGCTCGCATTAGCTACTGACAGTTCACGTACGTGTGTGCGCCACGCTCGTTACGTTTACGAGACGCTTACACACGGGCCAACATATACCTGCATCCCGCTTAACCTAAATTAACCTCTGTGCCCCCGTCATAACATCTCTGTAGTTCCCACCATAACGTTGTTGCTTATAAAACGCGCACCCGCCACCGCATCGGGTGGCGAAGTCCGGCAACGTCGCGCCCAAATTTATTGTGACATTTATATCACACGTAAGCTACGAATCGGTACGCATAGCGACATCTATCCGGCCTCCGCGAACTAACTGCTCGGCTCTCTGAGAGAGACGGAAACACTTGACTATATCACTTTCACGGTCTCGTACTTAAAGCTAAGCGGTTTGCAGTGTACAGTTTGTTTGTGTCTGTAAACAGCGCGCCCGCCGAGGTGTACCGCGCATGAATGAAATGGATGACCCGCAGAATAGGATAGCACGCTACAGAGAGTGTAGGCGAGAAAAGGACAATGTAAAAGCGCGAAGCGTGCAGCGTACATCGTTTATCAGATTACATGCGAAGTATCGCGAGCGTGGCGATGTTTTGACACGCGATAATCATGAGATAATGCGGGCAATCTCAACGACGTTAAAGTTGATATTGGCTTTTTATAGCAGCAAGTGGAGCGTCGGCAGTAAGTTGGAAGTAGACAGATTATTACCAAAATAAAAATAGCGCGCGCTGTTTGACTGACGTACGTATGCAGCCAGGTGACTCTTCAACTTTGTACGCGATGATAGCAAATTAGCCGCCGGGCCGTACTATGCTACTTGACAAATGGTTTCCTCGACCTAGCAAGATTAGAATGGACATCATAAATTCATACATTTAATTTAATAGCTTTATCTACATAGAACATACATAGACACCTACCTATAAAAATAATAATTTATCTCACTCGTTTTTTGTTTGATTCAAAACAATTTCCTTAGGTAAGGTAACATACATGATATTAAAAAAATCTAAAACTCCATAGTTAATTTATAAAAAACAAAAAATAGTAAAATAAACCTAGGTTGATACACAGATACATTACATATTTATTTAAGAAAATTGTAGGGAAATTGCAAAAAAACTAGGTAGGTAAGTAACTACTATTGATTGTTGAAAAACAATTTTCTGAAACAAATATTATAGTATTGATAAGATAAAAAAATATATAATGGATAACTTCAACTTATTTCGTAGCCTCTATTTCTATTTGGATTCTTTGGTCAAACGGTTTTAGCAAGTTTTAGACTTCCAAGTGCTGCCATCTCTTGTCGAGTAGCTTGTTATAAAATATATTCATTAAAAAATACATAGGTAATAGGTAACTTATAATATAAAAAACGTGCTACATCATTAATATTATTTAGTTATACCTCCATAATACTGAGTTTAAATGCAATTGATTTACTATGTCAATCTAATTTAGTATTAGCTAGTGGCTAATGCATAGCTGGATGCATTGCAACTTGCAAGGCGAATCGAGCACTACATATTTATTTATTATACGTTTATTTATAGTTAGGTACTAAGTCAAAAACATTCCCGCGAGCAATAATTCATAGGTAGTATAATAATGTACAAGTAACTATCAACACAATCAAATAAGCGATGCGCGAACACGTAGGTTGGCACTTAACGATTAGACAGACAGACAAACAAGACGCCGATAGAGCGCGATAGATATAGTAAAATTGTTTTTCTGTCGCTCGGTGCATTTTAACATTTTCCTCCTCCTCCTTCCTTCGTTTGATATCCCACTCGATACAATAGTGACAATAGCAAAAAAACTTTCTGGAAATCCCCACTTTAATGGATGTAACATCCGTCAGATCGATTTTTTTCGTATAAAACGTAGCTTTTGTCACCCGGACCATAATAACGAATCGATCGACACCTCATTCATCAAAATCGGCTCAATAGTATACCTAGGCGTTACGGTAGAACACACAGAATCTGATACATACATACATACATACAAACATACATACATACAACGACCGACTGATTTATCTTTATATAAAGATAAATTCAAATGAAACATGAAATGTACCTAACTGCCATAAACTCCTACTAGATACCTACCAGACTAGTGGATATCACCGACATGTTTAATCATTATATAGGTAACTACCTACCAATACCAACCTACTTAAAAAGAAGGGAATAGATAAATTCCAAATTTTTGGCTGAAATCTTAAACTGAAAATTCCAAAAATAATATTATGTACAGCTAGTAAATGGACACAGCAGTAGCAATCGAAATTCCTTGACCGTTATTTCTGGATCAATCATGTTTATCTTATAGTCAGCTTCGTAAACGTTGCATGTTATTCTAGCTTCGAATTTGTTTTCTTTTATTTTAGTAATTTTAGATATTATTGGGTTTTCCAAACGGCTTAATTGCTTTTAGTAAGTAAGTACATCGTGGACACCCGCTGATTTGCTCTTTACGCGAAATTTCGAAACTTCTCTTATGAAAATAGTGACGTAATAGTTTGATCTAATTGGGCACGCAATTAAACAATTTTATTTTATGTGCAAATGTGAGATCATTATTATCCTCATCCCTATAATGAAGCTTTTCCATTTTTAGACGAAAATTGCTATTCACAAATTAGGTACCTGTGCCAAGCCAAACTGCATGCGGCGAGGTTTTTATAACACGTTCTTTATTAACTCGCTTTCTTGTCAGTCTGTTTGTTTGTTCGGTACAAATTCAATCGATTGTCGTTGCCTTGGTTTCTTGCTCCATGTTTTTAAAAATATATATCTATACTTATTCTCATAGCTATAATTTTATTGTTTATGCTCTTTAGTCCGTTTTACTATTCCGATACTTAGATACAAGATACGTGTTTTGTTAGGAACTATTTATTATCTCTGGAATCCGATAGTCACGCCTGTTTTTGACTTTGTTTACATATTCTTCCAGCCAAGGTGTAAATCTTGCACTGATTTACGCACTACGTAGGTACGTATATTTTAATTTACAGTCGTTCCAATTTGTCTTGTTCTGACGCATGGCAACTGCCTAGGTACCTACTCGTTCCAAATTATTGGCTCTGTTTCCACACATCGTTTTTACTTACAACATAACTGTTAGATACCTAATTTATTCGTATCTACTTATCCATATTAATATATATTATTATATACTTAATATTATAAATGCGAAAGTGTGTCTGTCTGTCTGTCTCCTAGCTTTTCACGGCCTAACAGTTTAAGAGATTGTGACGTTTGGTACTTACAGAGTTAGCTTAACATAACGGGAAGGGAACGGACATAGGCTACTTTTTATCCCGGAAAATCAAAGATTTCCCACGGGATTTTTCCAAAACCTAAATCCACGCGGACGAAGTCGCGAGCATCATCTAGTAAAATGCGAAACTGTGTCTGTCTGCCTGCTAGCTTTTCGCGGTCCATCTGTTTGATCCATTTTGACGGAAAATGGCAAAAAGATAACTTTCCGAGGACGGACATAGGCTACTTTTATCCCGGAAAATCAAAGTTTTAACCTGTTTGAGCTGTAAGTTATTATTCAAGCTAGTCAGCTATAGAAAAAAACATTATTTGAATTAATTCGCATTCCTTCATTAAAAAATTCATATCTATCGAAATCGTCATGAAAATCAATGCAACACGGAGTAGGCAGACCGACCCAGTTCGACACTTCGTTAATAGATATTTTTTGGCGTTCCTCAGCTGATTTATTATGGATATAAACCCGACCAGATGCTGGATCATTGTTAACCGCGGATTGCGCAATCAACAGTGTTTGGGTGGTCTACCGACCATTCGAGATGGATTTATTCCATTGCTGTTATAGTTACTTACCTTACAGAATATCTAATTAAATATTTTTTTTCAAGAAGATCAAGGATCTATATAATAAGATAAAAATAAAAAGATTATGATCTATATAATATTATTTTCGTGCTTAACCTCAAAATCAGTTCAATGATGAAGATGAAGAACGGACATAATATTATAGGTACCTACTTACTTTTATATTTATGTGCCTATTTACTTTCGCACTTAACTAGCCTATACCCACAACTTCGCATGAAGTTGTGGGTACAGGCTAGTTATGTTGACTAAACAAATTTCAAACCCCTATTTTCCCCCCTTAGGGGTTAAATTTTCAAAAATGTTTTCTTAGTAGATATCTACGTCATAATAGCTATCTTTATGCCTTTCAGCCTGATCCGTCCAGTAATATGTCAGTCACCTTTTCCTTTTATTTATTTATATAATATTAGTATGGAGTAGGAATGGATGATAGCTATTAAATAATATAATATTTATCGTCATTTAGATTTGACAATTTTTAGCATAATGCTTAGGTGCCTATATCACTACAGCAATAATTATTTTCTCTCATTAAAGTTGACTTGGTATTTGCTGTTTTATTTTGTTTCGTAAATCGTAGTGCAGGCATTGTATCGTGAATAAGTTATGAACGCGTACAACTTTCCTCGACCAGCTCCACGAGAGCTCCCGCGGCCTGCCCACTGGATGAATTTTCTTCGCCCCAAGGGAAAATCTTACGGATAAGCCGAGCTCAGCTTCCGTTGGCCGTATGCGACCTACTTATGCTAAAAGTCTCGCTTTTACCGTGGGTACCTGATCCCTGTTAGTGAAATCCAAATGCTTTACTTATGTAATTATTTTTATTAGTGAAAATAATAGCACTTAAAACTGACTACATATTCCGTGTTTAGAAATAGACAATACTGTGACAAAAAATTTAACTCTACTCGTAAGTTGTAATTTTTTACGTTAGTAAAAATATTTAAAAAAAGCTTCAACTACCTGTAATATATTAGTATTGCTACCCAAATGACGACGCATTTGTATGGTTAGGCGACCTAACCATACAAATACCATGGTATACCTAATAAAGTCGCCACCCGGCAACAGATGTCGGTAGTATTCTATTTGTGTCATTTAACAAAAGCTTTGTAAGATAAATAATAATATACTGTAGCACTCATAGAACTCTAATACGGTAATAGAAATGGTATAACACAAGGTACTATGGATATGTAGAAGTATTAAGCTGCTACTTGGACAGCGTGTTGATTGTTTTAACGAGTCGCAACTCAACATACACAAATAACCAATTCTACATAATAAAGCAACATATTTTGTTTATAGAGATATTTGCTTTTTCAATTCTGTGGTCCCCACCAAACCAAGAAAAGCTTTGCCGAATCGGGGGAGAGCGCCCAAAACACCCCAAAGCTCGGCTATGCCGATACCGTGGTGTGAACAAGATGATATTGTTGCTAATTCTGTAGTACCTATAACTTCCTACACAATTCTCTAAACAAAATCTAGTAGATACCTACCTACTAACCTTTTCCGAAGGGATAGCATTTCTTATACATAATAGACCTGTCGTTTTAGTTTAATTTAGAGATCTTGTACAACAGAATTAGCACAATTGTACATATGCCCACAGCTGGACAATAAGTAGTTAAGTAAGTATGTATGTGTTTTGTAAAGGTTTCCGGTCTGCTTCAATCTTGTGCCGATTGTATCCAGTGCCTCCCTACAACTTGTTAGATGTCGTACGGAGCTTTCGGTTACAGAATTGCCCTTCTAGCGTGCAAAGTTACGTGAAAGCCATCAGTTGCCCGCAATAATGATCATAAGTAACTCATTCTATTATTATTAATGTTACATTTTTGGATTTTAAAAAGAGTAACTACCGAGCTTTTCGCAAGCTCTTCTCAGTAGAATTTTCAAGGGAATGTTAGTCGCCACAAGGTTGGTCTACATGAAATGAATCACACTATCACACTTCACTACTACTTTTATCCCGGAAAATCAAAGAGTTCCCACGGAATTTCGAAAAACCTAAATCCTCGCGGGCGAAGTCGCGGGATTTAGCACCCCAATTCGCATTTCGGCCCTCCGAGCTACGTACCTAAATGCCTCGCCAATTGCCACTTCAGTTTTGCAACTTGATTAATTACTGAATTGACGAGAATAATAATAAATAAATAACACACTCGAAAAAGCTCCACAGGAACGATTGAGTTAAATCTGTTTTCGAAACATTACCCGAATTTGCGTTCGATCCAACATCGATGTCTAGATCTCAAAATAAATATGACCGTGTTGCTGCTACGCTCACAATTTCCTCTCGATTCCCGTCAAATCTTAGATATTGCCCACTAAAATAGCCTAAAGCTATGGTCACATACAACGCGGTGCAGCTGCCGCCTGTAACGCGTGACGGCAATGACTCCGAAGTGACTTTTTGAAGTTGAAATGTATGGAACTGTACTTATAAAGGCATTCACAGTGTGGAGCCACGCTGCCTACTTCGTGAGCCACTGATGTTCTGTTTGGTAGCGTGACGTAGATACACCCTGCGGCCTGCAGTTCTGAAGACTCAATAGCTTAACGGTCAAGGAGCAGATTGAAATCCAAAGGTCGTCGGTTCAAAATTCAAAACTAAACTGTTGCACTGTACTTCTAACTAATATTATAAATGAGAATGTGTGTCTGTCTTCCGTTTAACCGATTTTGAATTTTAGTAACGAGAGCTTAGAATGCGGAACCGGGTTTTGGCTACTTTTTATCCCGAAAAATTGAAAAGCTCCAACGGCACTTTTAATAGCTCATCCGTTAATCGATTTTGACTAAAGATTGCTTGCTTCCCGGAAATGGGCGTAAGATTATTTTATCCAGGAAAAACAAAAAGAAAATTTAAAATAACCTACTGTCTTAATCCACATGAAACAAGTCGCGAGCGTCATCTAGTAAATAATAAGTTCATTACTTTCTAGAAGCTGCTGGCGCGTAGCGAAAATAACTCCTTCGGCATAACGGCCGTCACACATCGCTGCCAACACGCGTTCTATCTTACCAAGGCTTCAACCCGAACTCGAGGAAGGTAAGGAAGGGAGACTACAGCTATTTACGGAGCACTTAACCTCATTGTTTATGACAAGACTAGCGCCGTATTAAGAATCGATGATTGGAATATGAATAGCGTGGAGTCGAGGTTCTCTTAATGCACCGTTGGATATTTTAGGCGGTTTTTGATATTTTTTCCAATGAAATATGATGCGTGACCAGAAAAACTGGGATGAATTAATAACAAAATAAAAAATCGGTCATGTCTTAATTAAAATCGAACATGAAGTAACACTTTTAAAGATTATTTAATTTTCACGGCGGTAATTTTGAAATTTCTAGTATTTGTTGTTGTAGCGGAAATAGAGATCCACATTCTGTGAAAATTTCAAGTTATTACCTGTTATGGTTCACAAGATACAGCCCTTTCACAGACAGACAGACGGACAGACAGAAGGACGGACAGCGGACTGCGGAGTCTAGTAATAGGGTCCCGTTGGCACCCTTTGGAAACGGAACGCTAAAAACTGTTTTAACACTACATACCTAATTGAGCTTTAGCGTACATTGACTAATATCGTATGAGCGTTTATCCTGTCTAGAAACCAAAATCTAGCAGTCAATTAACGTCAATGTCCAACAACGTCATAATTATCGCAATAATCAACGCGTTAAACTGAGTGGCCAAACTTGAACGGTTAACTTCTTATGTCCATTGCATTGGGGTTACAATCGTCTAACGCCAAAATGCCGTTGTAAAGCCGTGTAACATCGCGTTCTTGGTCGTTAATGTGGCCGGGACATAACAAAAAGCAATCACTCAACCAAAAGTAGGCAACGAGTGTCTAGCCTGATATTATTAAGCATTTTAAGTTTTTACTATTTGCTCTAAGAGTAAAGTAGGGTATGAAACTGTACATATTATCTACGTAGGCAAGTAGGTACATATTATGCACCCGGTTCTTAAACTACTCTTCATAAAATTAAATGCATGTCAGTCCAAAATAAAAAAAAACATTATTAGTGTTAACTTACATTGAAATAAAAGTAAAAATATATCTTTGTATAATGTTATTTTATAAATCTGCCTAACACGAATCACAAATATTATTATTTTCGTAGCTACTCCATAATTAATGATCTTTAAAATAAAATTATATAAGTATGTAGTAGAGTAAGATCTAGTGATCACAAAATTTTAACCAATTTCAAAAATCAATGAGGTTTTCTACTATGTATTCATGCTTATACTTAATATATTTTTGCTACTAAAGCTTATATAAGCTCGTAATAAAGAAAAACGTGAATCTTGACTCTCGTTTCCTCAGCTCTTTACAAAAGGCACGTGTAAGAAAATCCAAAATGTAGAAATTCTGTTTGTTTCCTTTGTTTTTACCAGTAAGAACTCTGTATACAGAAAAAACTCTACAGGTAGGACTTATATAAAGTTTTTGTTTAAACTTTCTTTAATACTCAGTTGACACGTTGTCTTGTTGCTGTTGTCTCGTATTGTTAATCGTGACAATGCATATTGACTATTGTAGCATACTTAGCCATGTACTTATTGCACAAAGTATATAAAGGTACCTAAGTAAAGTATGCCAAGTTGCGTTCAAATCCATTCAGTAGTTTCAGTGTGAAGCGTGCACACTGCACAGACCCACAAGAATTAAAAAAAAATTCTTTTGGACCCTGTATCAAATCTTCGACATCAATTCTTCCACCGATTAAAATTTTAATTTTTTTTATGCTAAATAGTTTTTCTTTCATAATAAAGATATATGTGAATAAAGTATGCCATTAAGTGACTCATTTTGAATCCATAATCAGGATTTTAAGATAATAGCTGATGCCCGCGACTTCGTCCGCGTGGATTTAGGTTTTTGATATCCCGTGGGACATCTTGATTTTCCGGGATTAAAAGTAGCCTACGTGCTAATCCAGTCAAATTTCATCCAAATCCGTCCAGTAGTTTTTGTGTGTATTAGTGTGATAGTGTGATGAGTGTTGATAAAATAATTTAATTGACTCGAGCAACACCGACACCAGTTCTTCGTCTATTAGTTTAGGGACAGTTTGTTGGCGAGCGTCGTGCGTCGTCGCAGCAATGTATGCAAATGGGTACCCATCCCACACTCTACTCTCTAAAGGGACACCCTCCTATTACAATTAAAATATGCAAATGGAAAGTATCAACTTTTTATTACAATCGATAGACTGGAAAAGTATTTGCTTTCATTTCAACTTGAGTAAGACAAACAACAGAATTTTATTTCAAAATATTAATTACATTACTAATCTATACTAAATACCTACTTAAAATCGAAACACTCATAATCACGAAATCTCAGGAACTATAAAGTCTACGAAGAAATTTGGATGTCCCTTCTAGGGCGCAAGCATCAGGTACGATATGGTTTCGAGAAAAAGGGGGTGAAGTGGGGGTTCCAAAATGATTATGAAAGCCCTATGTTTTTGAGGTTCTAAAGGACATGAAAATCAACTAAGGTTATTAGTTTTAAATAAGTAATAAATGGCTTTATACCCTATTTTTCTAACTTAACTTACGGGTGGTAAAATTAGTACGAGGACGAAGCCGTGGGTAGTATTATTATAAAATATGTGAATATGTGTTTGTCTATCTCTCTGTTACTGTCATTTAAGAAACTTTGGTACTGTGAATTAAGAAACTTTGGTAAGACAGCTTGCATCTCGGAGACGGACATACTCGTAGGCTACTCGTCTATTTTTTATTCCGGAAAATGAAAGATTTCTTACGGATTTTCAAAAGTATAAATCCGATGAATCCGGAAGAAGTTGCGAGCATCATTTATTTATAAAAAAGTTAGCTACTTTTGGCGAAAATGGTGCATATTAAAATGTATTTGCTCTGAGGCTTAATTAAAAATGTACTCGGAGCATATTAAATTACACATCCTAAGCGCAGCTTGGCCTTCTCCAGTGTGCCTAGAATGAGGAAATTTACATATTATGAATTTACATCACAGCCCTCACGTTTGGCGATCCCTGTAATTTGGTGTTAAGCGATTGTCTACTACACGACCTACACAACGATCAATTACTTAGCAAGTTATTTAATTAGGGAATTAAAATTAGCGATAACAACTGCGAAGGCTACAAACAAAAAATATATGTAGCTCTGCAATAAAGTTCATATGGATTTTATTAAAAAAACGCTCAAGTGCGAGTTAGACTCACACACGAAGGGTTCTGTACCATTTGTAAAAGATATACCTAACATCTTTTTATGTAGATCTCTGCAAGTTAATAACGGTCTGCGCCGTCTATGTGATTTTGTGAATTAAATTCGTAAACACGTTTTAATTTTTTTTTGTGTGATATAAACACAAATTCACGGTTTTCGGATTTATTCCATTACTTGTGATATAAGACCTACCTACCTACCAAATTTCATGATTCTAGGTCAACGGGAAGTACCCTATAGGTTTTGTTGACAGACGCGACAGACAGACAGACAGACAGACAACAAAGTGATCCTATAAGGGTTCCGTTTTCCTTTTGAGGTACGGAACCCTAAAAACACCAAACAGAGCCTTATTCAGTGATACCTGCGATGGCCTTAGTCTGCCGCTGGACCTCTTCCTGTATAATTCACATAATGGTGAAGAGTCCTTATAGTCATTATCATCAACCCATCGCCGGCTCACTACTGAGTACGAGTCTCCTCTCCTTATATTGTATTAGTTGCTCATTGTACAATGCAAGTGTCATCGGCGGGATGATTCATAAATTGATGAACAATCCGAAGGTCAATACACCGAGGGATGAAATGCGTCGGGGGTGCGCGCACGTGGCGAGGGGAGAGTGCGCTCTGTCCAGCTTAATTGAAAAAATAAGTTTGTAGAGCGCCCTCCTGCGGGTAAATAAGGATTTAGTTGAGCAACTGATGTAAAAATGGTTGTGATTTTTAACTGACTTCGAAATAATAGGGTTGTTAATTCAACGCATGGGCACCTAATTGAAGCGATGCTTCTTACGGCATGGTTGGAATCGGAAGCTAAACCAATAATACTATACCCATATCCATACTAATATTAAATATACGTATCTAAGTGTTTGTCTGCTAGCTTTTCACGGCCCATTTTTAACCCCCGACCCAAAAAGAGGGGTGTTATAAGTTTGACGTGTGTATCTGTGTATCTGTCTGTGGCATCGTAGCTCCTAAACTAATGAACCAATTTTAATTTAGTTTTTTTTATTTGAAAGGTGGCTTGATTAGTTATAATCCAAGAAAATCGGTTTAGCCGTTTGAAAGTTATCAGCTCTTTTCTAGTTACTGTAACCTTCACTTGTTGGGGGTGTTATAAATACAAATATTTCAAATTTCATGATTCTAGGTCAACGGGAAGTACCCTATAGGTTTCTTGACAGACACGACGAACAGACAGACAGACAGCAAAGTGATTTTATAAGGGTTTCGTTTTTCCTTTTGAGGTACGGAACCCTAATAAAAAATGATAACATACAGACAACAATCACATTTTACTCGTGAAACGTAAAGCGTAATACACGACATAATATTCCGATACTGTCCGATACCAATTTGCAAGTATTAATTACCTATATTATCAACTGTATTCGTATTCAATGACCGGCAGTAATAGGGTGCGCTACATAATTATAGGCACGATTTCATCCATAATATTATAATTCTCACATGTAGGTATCTGGTATATATATTACCTATACATATATACCTAGGTATTCGTTGCTATGCTATTTTATTTGAAGAGACCGAATCGTGTTATGTCTGGTCTCAACTAAATAGGGACTTATTATTAGGTAACTATTATGAAAATTAAATGTCTACTTCGTAGGAATTTGCTACGTTGTTAATATTTTTTTATTACTCTTTGGGAAAGGCCCATGTTGGTTAGTGGGCGTTTATAGGCTGAAATGATGATGGTAATTTTCCTGCTTGCAAGTGTTTCTAAACCAAACATTCGGTTAATAAAACAATCAATACTTTCATTAGAAATAATCATATCGCCACGAAGCACCTGATTAAGTTATTGATCGACGCCCAGAATTGATAAACTGGGGAGAAACCTGAACAAACAATACCTATCGGCGATTACACGCCTATTCATCGAATACCGTCCACGCGTCGTAAATAAATCGATAGTTGGTAATTTATTTACACGTAGTTACTAATCTGAGTTTGATAGTGAAACAAAGAATTTAATCACTTTGCTAGAAGTGCCATCGAAACGGAAACGTTTAACAGGGCTCTCTCCGTCACTCGTTTCATACAATCGTAGTTCCAATTTCATTTGAATATTAAGGAACCAAAGTCCATGAAATTTTGCAGACATATTCTAGAAACAATTATCTGTGTCCGTGGTGTTTTAGATTTTTCCAAAAAAATTTGGTTTAAAATTACAGGGGCTCAAAGATTTGTATGAAATTTTTTAAGACCGCGTAACTTTGAAACCGAATATTTTAACAGAAATCTGGAAAACCACAGACATAGATATTAGTTTCTAGAATATGTCTGCAAAATCTCATGGACTTTGGTTGCTTAATATTCAAATGAAATTGGAACTACGATTGTATGAAACGAGTGACGGAGAGAGCCCTCTTAAGTGCGGAAACCAGCCCAGAGAGAAGAAGAAGAAGAGAGTGCCATCGAAAATTAAGTACGCTAGAGGAAAGCAGGATTAATGAAGTACGAGTAGCTAACAAAATTGGGTAAAATAATATTTAAAAAATTAAGAATGGCCTGGTGATATACCTAGGTAAAAGGCTAAAGTCTTCCTAGATTAGTACTAGCAAACTCATTTTATAGTGTACTAGCTTATGCCCTCGATTTAGACCGCGTGGACTATACAAATTTTGTATCACTATTTTATCCCTTAGGGGTTGAATTTTCTAAAAATCATTCTGGGCAGATATCTACGTCACGATAACTATCTGCATGCCAAATTTTAACCCAATCCATCCAGTAGTTTGAGCTGTGTGTTGATAGATCTGTCAGTCAGTCATCTTTTGTTTTTATATGTTTAAAGAAGTTTTATATGTTTAAGGAAAGAGACCCCGCGGACGTAGCCCGAGACGTTGGTCAGACCAGATAAAAGAAGCGGTCAACACACCTATCTGCGATGCAATCCACGCGGCAAGAAACAGAGAGCAATGGAAGAACATCGTAGCAAATATTGCATTAAAGGGGAGCCACGATCCTCAAAATTGAGGAAATGACGCAGAAAGAAGATGTTTAAGAAAAATCTGTCTGAAATGTGTTTAGAGTAGTGCACTGTTACTGCACTCCAGCCACTTCCAGTTAGATCCTATGAACTTGTTTTATCTCATTCTATCATCGGGGCTCAATTGAATTATGTTTCCATTACTATTTCAAAACACTTTGCATGGTCATTTAATAGGTAGGAGGGGAATATCGAATCAATGCAATGTTTATTGATGACTAAAATATTGTAATTATTATTTTAGTGAAAATTTGCCTTTATTGCTTACATAATACATATATTAGTGAAAATTTTCCCTTATTGCTTTTATTTCAGCATATAGATTAAGAATTATGTACCAATTGTAATTCATACTAATGTTATTTAAAAATAAAGACCTTTTATTTACCAGGTGGCATGCTCGGTTATTGAGACCCCTGTTTACGTTTTAGTTATTTGAAATTTACCTACATGTTAATACCTATTAATCACTGATTAAGTATTTTGTGAAACAAGGGGACAGTAATTACACTGAAGGCAGTAAAGTAAAGTTACCGTTAACGTTTAACTTGCCAAAAAAATAAACCAGCGTAGGGGGTAGCACATATATTATCGTATTCGTACCTTCATGATTTAATATCAAAGGTTGAATTTTTAAAGGTCAAACCTTACTTTAATCGCAAAAATCGAAAAGGAAATAGAACTGACTGACATAGTCAACTACAGCTCAAAACTGTATCTAGAAACTTGAGATTTTACAACAGATAAATGATTAATCGAATCATTAAAAACCCTTAGTCCACACTGACGAAGTCGCACGGCAAAAAGCTAGTTGTTTAATAAATAGTATAGATACGACGACCTCGATTAGATTAAGTCAATCAAGTGGCTCATAGCACTCGATTCGGTCACTAATGAAGAAGTGGAGCCCGCATCGCGTGCGCCCGATCAAACACAACCTCAATACCGTCAATAAAAATAAACATATCGCTAAGGGCCGACACAGATGCCACGAGTCGGGACGCGCGATACTGTCGCTGACCGTGCACCAGCTCCCGCCTACAGAGTAAGAGCCCTAAATGCTTAATTTTTTTCTCCTCAATTACACTACAGAAGGTAAGAACATAATTGTCTACTATATAGTGCGGCTTTGACAGATATTATAGGTAGTAAAGGTGAGTAAATTGCTGCTCAAAAATGCCATACCTAGTATAAAAAGCGTGATTTTTGAAGTAAAACTCCTTTAGGCGCATTGGGTGATTTTAGGATGGGTAAAACTTCAACGTTGCTTCACCAACATGCTAATTTTGAGTTAGTGAAAAATTAATCTTAACTACTAAGAAATAATTTAGGACACACTCTCCGAAATATATCCTATAGAATCCGATACACAAGCAAAGTTGGGTTGGTTAGTTGCTATTCGCTACATGGTTTTCCCCGGCGGCGTCGACTGATAATTAATTTGTCACATTTGCATCGATGCAATAGCAATAGTGAATCTATGGACACAGTACGGCAATATCGAAACCCCATCACTGCTCTTGCTCGTTAAAAATGCAACTAGAAACCACGTTGTAACGATGCCCCAAAAAGTCGACTTTGAACATTATATTTTCACGCACAGTTAATGCGCTTTTACAAACATGTTAACCCACTGCAAACGGCGTTACAAATGCATGCAAAGTTGCACAAGCTACGACTGTATCGCGTTTTAGTAGCGTCTGACACGCTTCAGCTGTACGTGAAAATGTCGCCGTGTGTAAGGACCCTACCCCCGCCAGCTAGTAGGCACGCGCGACGCTACCCCCGTGCCCTGCCCGTACCACACCGTATCGCCTCTGCCCCAAGTAGATTAAACAATTACCCACGCTTCACTTTAGTGATAAATACTTTCTCACACTTATCATTTAACAAATCTACGCGGCTGACCATTTTAGATGAAACGAGATGGCGAATAAGGCACGACAGTACGCTGGAACAACGCAGCTATAAAATAACGTATATTATTATAGTGTCCACAAGCCAAGCGGATATTGATTATCTGCCACAGTTGAGAGCCACCGAGCCCCCCGCCCGCTCAACCCTCGCGCCAGAACCCGATACGGCGTATTTTAACCAACAGCAACTGGAATTTCTACCCTAAAGCGATTACAAATAGCGCATTTTCCAAAAGGAATCCACCGTGACGTAACCCTTTTCTGCAAAGCACGTGATATTCAATATTTGATCTCTGTCTAACAGACTGAATGGCAATGTGACTGCAATATCGCCGTCCCGTTCGGGCACATTCCGTAATCATTTACGATGCATTCCCTTGCCATGATTTTCCCGCGGCACTTGCTAACACAAGTACTCTACCGTTTTACAAAAAGTTATGAAAAAGTTAGATTTCTGTTAACTTTTGACAATTAATACTGCAAAAGGTATATATTTTACCTAAATACCAACTATATTAATATTTTAAAAATAAGGAACATGTACTAGAGCGGTTTCAGATAAGCGGGTTTTTTGCGAGCTTATACGTAAGCTTGTTTGTCATAGCGAGAGTAGGCGTACCTAGGTTACTAGCTCAAATATACGCGCGAGCCTTTCTTCGTCGCAATCCATATTGCTACTAACTGATCCACTGGTTCGAGCGAACACGTCGGAAAAGCGCGTGCACATGCCTTCTGTTTTATTTATAAAAGCGCGCGCGTATATGCCAAAATGAGCGTCACGCGCAGGAAAAACGCTTATTTGTAAACATCCTTATATTTTGTTTACAATGTATGATTTTGTTGTAGCAACAATGCATTGTAGCCAATAGTGAGCGAGTATCAACCAATCAGACGATATTGCGATCGTCACACTGTAGCATTTTACCGTATTGAGCTGCTCACTAATCTGTTCTCTTGTTAATTACTCGCCATATTTTTTATCCTCGTAAAGACCAAAAGTTGTAAAACAAAAAAATTACTAAGACAAGGAACTGAAAATAAGCTCCAAGAGTTCTCAAAAATTATTATCAGTCGGAGACGTATGATCCCAGAAACAAAAATTAGAATTTTGTCTTATTAGAACTTGGCACACGCACTGACGTGTGTCTTGCTTTACTTAAACTTAAAGCCATTGGGTAAACCGGTAAAAAATATAGCAATTGATCCGGTGAATGGTTTTATAACCTTGGGAGAGTAAACTAGAGTGAGGAATCTCTCGAGTTGATCCTGAATCGACGATATCTAAAATATGAGGCTATGGGTGGGTCACGTAAAATCAAAGAAAATAGTTTCCTAGGCTACCTAGCGACAAACGAAGTTAAATTTGACGCCTGCCAGTGACGCCAAGCCTCGATGTTTTTTTTACAACTTCCCTAACTATCGTGAACTGTGTTCTTGGTATCTTTGGTCATCCAATAAAAAATTGCCATTGAACATTAAAAAAATCTTTTCTTATTTTTAATTTATAGACTACTGCATTCAGACTTGATGGCAAATGATGATTTCTTTTTCATTTTTACACCTAAGGTTTTCCAGAAAATTATTTGTATGGAACTCCTTTTCCACTAAACGTGTGCATAGAACTTCTTGGTGTTCTTTCAGAAAAAAATAAGGACCGTCATGATGCTTAAAAAATTCCATACTTTACTTTTTCACTTTTATAAGGTTTTCCAGAACATTTTTTGTGTAGAACTTTTTCCGTACTATACGTGTGGATAGAACTTTTTGATTTTCTTTCAGTAAAAATACGGAACTTCATGAATGTTAAAAAATCTATAACTCTTTCACAGACATTCAGACAGTCGGACAGACGAACAGATAGACAGACAACAAAGGGATCCTAAAAGGGTTGCGTTTTTCCTTTTGAGGCACCCTACGAAACAGCAAAAAACGAATATGTATATAGGTATACATATATTGATAAACATAGGACATGCGTTACCGCTGGCCGCCGTTACGCGCGCCGCCGATTTAAATATACCTTACGTAACTCAACTGCGGTTCAACTCCACTCCACTCTGCAGGTGTGCGTTGTATCTAAAAATAGATTTAACTGTTGGATCGTCTTTTCATAATCTTAGGGATCGTTGTATTTGGATGTCACTGTCAAAATATTGTACCTTTAAGGTTCTGCCGCGCCCATACTCAATCTGGGCACAAAAATATTAACACGTTATCCAGCCACGGCACGTTCCTCTCTGTGTACGGTGCAGCGTGAATTTATTAGTATCACCTAGTGATTATACGCCAAAGTGCTTATCAATTAATATTTAGATATTAATTACCGCGAAGGCGATAACCTTAATTTACGTACCAAGTTCAAGAAATGTCCCGAAGGATTCACCTTTAACTTAAAAGCATGGCATGTCTAGACACAACTAGTGAACAAATTTTGTACTACAAAACTTTTCTTGGGGCAAAGCACTCACTACACTCGCTTGCTACGTTAGTGTGTTTACGTGTAACCTGTGAAAAATTGCTTTTCCCGCTGTGTAGAGCGCACACAGCGAAGATCCGAACGGGAGTAGGGTAGGCCGTGTTCGTGTGTGCAGGGAGACGGTCGGAAAAGGGGTCCGAGTCGTGAACTAAATAGCTTAGTGTTAACACATATTGACATCAAATTTACCGCGATGTTATCAGTTATTCAGGTGGCTGTTAATTCGCTGTACTTTTCTGTAAGATTCTGAATAAGTTATGATTTTGCGTGATGCCGAATTCCCCGCGGCGCGACATTTTTACACCGAGAGCGTGTCAGCGATTAATTATTTTTGTCGCTTTGTTTAAGTTACGTTGACTCGGCCTCCGAGTTATTACGAATTTTAATTGCCCGTCGGGGCTGCTCTCCAATTCAAACGCTACACTTTTTTTTTTGGAAAAAAGGATGAAAACCCGCAAACATAAATAGAGACAGATTACCTACACATTTTCACGATAAAAAATTGTATAAACCGTACCTATCTATTCAGCTTTATTGAATACTCTGAAAATGAGCATTAACAATTACTTTAATTGTTTACTTGACTGGCGCAGTCGATATCGTCCGCACCGAATACCGATGCTCATTTTGTGCTGTTTATTATTGATATTTATTCAGCTCATATTATGAATTTAAATCAGAATGTATAGTAAATAGTTTAAATAGTTGTCTACTACGTATAATTTAAGAAATTAAAATAGTAGCGTATTGAAATGACGAACTGTATTTTCATTATTTTTGTTTCAAAAATAGTACGTACTTACTTACTTATTTATATACATCTCTACTACTTGCAACGATTTTATTACAATATCGATTTCTAATTCAACCTAACCCATAACAATCTCTATAGCTCAAAAAATGATGGGAAGCAGCGGGCGTCGTAATGAACTTGTAATAAAATTATTGGCTTCATAGAGGGCAGTTGAAGCGACGCCCCAGCGGCAACGAGTAAACCTGCCTAGTGATGCACGTATAAATAATGTACAAGTATCGATATCGATTCGAAAGATCTTATTTGCTGATAATGATTCTCTTGATTGAATTTCTAATTCTTGCTTAAACTTCTGTTTTTGTTTTGTAAAAATCAGTTTTTTTTTTAAAATCACAATAATTTTGTAAGTATAAATAACCTGGAGTTGTCACTTGCCAGTCTAAACCAATAGTATGATGAGTAAAAAAATGGCTTCTCAGGCGGCATTTTACCTTTATGTAGCCTTTATGTGTCAAGTGTCATGTCAAAAGTACGATTTTAGTCCTTAAATGTGATCCGTAATTTTGACACAACTGGTGACCCGCACAGAGTTGAGTAGCGCGTGAGAAGTCATTCCGTACGGACTATAATCTAAATTGTAGTTTTTTGTCATGAGTTGCCACTTGCTAGTCTATATCATAGATGAAATGGTCTTGAGGTTAGATTTGAGTGTATTTTAGACCAGTTATACAATAAATATCAATAACAATCCACATGAATATTAATTGATACATATCGTTTTTTTTATTCGATTGCAAGTTAGCTCTTCTCTTCGATCTAACTTTAGGTGCAGTCTAAGATAATAGCGCTAGCGGACTAACCTGGGAGATGTATGCCAGTAGAGGTACGCGGGGTGATATACTATGTATATCTACTAATATAGTTAGTACTTATATAAAATTATTATATCAGCGAATCCTGCCGTGAAATTATATCTTTGAATTGTTTCATGACATACCTATAATAAATAATCTATAACGCAAAGACAAATATAAACTGCAACATGGAACATCACCACCCAGTTCCTAGAATATACTTAACTACGGGCATCAAAAATTTAGATGCCTACGAAGAAATGAAAAAAATGGTAGTGCTCGTTTATATCGACATCGATAAAACACAAGCTCCACTCACAGTAGTATCTAGAGAGGCGCGCTACAATAAAATGTACCAAGCTAGCTACAAGCCTGAGCAGTTACTCGCTTACCCCACCCACACTCCAGCCCACCCTGTCGACATATGCGCAATCCCTCTCACACATGTATCACCTGAAATCGGAGCACACATTCACGCATAACTAGTAAATGGTATGCATCTGTCAATCTATCGATGGTACGTTTACTGCGTCCATTGCAGCTCATTAGATTATTATAAATCAATTACTAAAACGGTTGTTGTTACAAATTTCCCTTAAAACTTTTGTGAGTATAGCCGGAATCATCTACATTCATCACTTACGATAGTTTTAACAGTTGTTGTTAATTAGTCATAAACAAAATAATAATATACAATAATTTTATTAGGTACAAAAATATCGGAGCACACATTCACGCATAACTAGTAAATGATAAGCATCCGTCAATCCGTCGGTGGTAGGCTTACAGCGTCCGTTGCAGCTCATTTGATAATTCAGTAAAGTCTTTCCTGGGCCGTTTTCTCTTTGTATAGTCCGGTGTCTTGACTGGTAACACATCTGACGTAAATACAGATTTTATTGGGGGTGGAAACGGAGACCTTTCAGTACGTAAAGTTTATCCGTCACATTTGTGGGCGGATGTTATTGATATACAAAACCTGAGATTTCCATGAAAAAGGTATTAAATTATATAATACTTTCTGCGGGGTTTTTATGCATGTTTTACGTAGGTACACTGATTTTTCCCAGATTTTCTTTACAAAATGGTCTCATTAAAAATCTAGTTCCAATTCCTCAATCCTGATGCTGCAGAGGTCTAATACTGAATGATAGCTACCAAGCTCATTTGATATTGGTTGGTTCTACATTGCTGTTTCATTGAGCGATATTAATTTTTTTTCATAGAAAACTTTCAATGGATTAAAATTAAATGTCAAATGAGTTTGGTGGCTATCATTCAGTGTTAGACACATAATTAGCGAATCAGTAGGCTGGACACCACTTCTTCCGTAATCGGATTCTTCAAGCGGTCGTCTTCGCTAGCTTTATAGATTCGGCTGCACGTAGTTCCTTTTGATCTAAGCTGTCGAAATTCGTATTGTGCAGCGATTCTTGGTTTCTGGAGCAAAAATTTGAAAAATATTGAATCTGCATCTACATCGTGCCTACACAAGTGTAAATTAAAAATTTATAACACCCCCGACAAGTGAAGGTTACAGTAATAACTAGAAAAGAGCTGATAACTTTCAAACGGCTGAACCGATTTTCTTGGATTATAGCTAAGAACACTCTCAATCAAGCCACCTTTCAAACAAAAAGAAACCAAATTAAAATCGGTTCATTAGTTTAGGAGCTACGATGCCACAGACAGATACACAGATACGCACGTCAAACTCATAACACCCCTCTTTTTGGGTCGGGGGTTAAAAAGAAGTGATATCACTGTGTGAGATTAAGACATCCGCCTCCTATTCGGGAGGTCGGGGGTTCGATCCCGGGCATGCACCTCTAACTTATTGGAGTTTTGCATGCCTGAGAGTTCTCCATAATGTTCTCAAAGATGGGTGAAGTGTGCCAATCCGTCTTGGCCAGTGCAGCGTGGTAAACTATAGCGAAACCCTTCTCATTGTGATACCCATGCTTAGTAGTGAGCCGGCGCTGGGTTGATCATGATGATGAATGATGATGATGGTGGCATCGGCACAGCCACTCATTCAGTAAGATCGAGATTGTTGTCAGGCTCAAGTTTTATGCGAGTGTCAAGTTGTAAGGAAAATGGAATATTTTCGTTTCGGCCTCGAAATAAAAGGCGTTGGGGTCGGGAAAGTTTTCGTGGAGGTGGGAGGGTAGGCGAGTAAAGATTATAAAGCTCCAATATTGGAAAGGCTGGTCCTTATCATTGTAATTTATTCACACCCTAACTTTAGAAACCACTCCGTCCACTTTTGTCTTGGATTTGAAGATGCTATAGGTATTCGTTCAATCTTGGCGGAGTGTACCCGTAACAGTCACATCAACCATCGTCAGCGGACTACTGCAGAGGTCTCTCAGTATGAGAAGGGTTTAGGCCCTAGTTCTCCCCACTGGCCAAGTACGGATTGGTAGACTTCACACACCTTTGTGAACATTATGGAGAACTCAAAGGCATGCAGTTTTCCTCCCAAACACGTTAGTCTTAAGTACCTACTTACTTCTTTTCTATATCTATTTATCGTTCTTTATCTAGGTATTGCTGGTACCTATTGTGATAGTAAAAATAATACCAGGCTGTTTTTTATGGGCTTCTTCTCAGACCAGAGCTTGTTTGAAACCCTTATAATATATTTGCATTATTAACGATACAAAATCACGTCACTGCTGTTTAATATTTATCATAACATTACTAGCTGATGCTCGCGACTTTGTCCGCGTGGATTTATTTTCTAAAATCCTGTGGATACTCTTTGATTTTCCGGGATAAAAATTATCCTATGTCACTCTCCAGATCTTAACCTGACTAAGTAGGTATGTCCATTGTCTATGCAAAAAACCACGTCGATCCGCAGGCCGCAGCTCCGAAGTAGCATGGTTGAAGGACAAACTAATAAACAAACACACTTTCGCATTTATAATATGGGTAGTGTAAATGTTAAACTATTTTTATACGTGAGTATGTTAGCTAATCTTTTAATTTAGGAGATACATTACTAGACACGCTATTTCCTTTTTATACCTTAATCAAGCAGTTTCTTTAAAGTTTTCTAAGGCTACCTTAAAAAAAGAAAAAATATCGTGAGGAAGCTTTCGTGTCTTAAGAAAACTTCATTCATTCGACAAACCACAGACCAGCTTAACTTTACAGGTAAACACAAGCTAAATACCTATTTTTGATAAACTTCAAGTTTATTAAAAGTATTTAGCTTATTTTTAGTAAAGTTAGGCCGGTCTGGAAGGTGCCTACATCTTCTATTATAGTACCTAGTACCTACATATGAAAGAAAAAACTGATTCACTGACAGTTCAAACCACTGCTTCTAGAAAGAGATTCCGCCTTTCTCTACATCTTTTTGTTTCCTCCTCCTCATAATCCTCTTCCTCATTGTTGAGGGTCGTGACCCTGTCTATTAATCACACTGGTAGGAGTTCTTTTGGAATAACAATGCGGTGGTTTCCCAGCTGATCCTTCCTTATACAAATCGACTAAGAGAACGAGATTTCGACTCTTACAGTTCGGTTTGACAGTTATTATGAGATGTTAGTGATAAAAATCATGCTCTCCGAGACACGGAGGCAACGGAAACGCTTAATTCGAACATAACATTCCAAAGTCGACCACCCATCCAGTTACCGACTCGGATCAAGGTTGCTTATCAATTGCAATCGATTGATATGCGTTGTCATAACTAGGTCACACATCCCTCCCAACAAGAGTGAATAGGCACCTTCTAGGTAAACGCGTCCCATCTTAGACCACATCATCACTTTCCATCAGGTGTGATTGTGGTCTAGCGCTTACCTATAGTGAATAAAAAAAAACTTACTCGTAGAACTCCCCTAAGAAAGTACTTATTTACAAAAAATCCACCCGTTTGAAGCCGGGCGCTCTACTGACTCCTAAACAAAGTCATAGTCATAGTCAAAGCCCATCAAATAGTGGGCTAAAACTGTCTCCTATGACATGAATAATAAGCTATAAGCAATAAGGCATTACTCGCACATCACATTCTATAAGCGTTGGTGGCAATAAATCGGGCACACACTGGCTGGATGGGAGGCGAGGAGGCGACTCTAATAAAGGCGGTCTCGTTCTATAGGTAGCCGTATTGTCTACAGCCTCATCGGTCCAAACTTTCCTTTCCGCAGTCAAACTTACGTCAAGTGAATCTCGGATTTCCTGGAGCTGATTTTACCGGTGCGTGTAACTAAATATTAGTGTGAAAAGATTAAAGTCACTAAGGGATTTGGCGAATAACAGTGTCTAGCAAGACGTGTAAATTAAAAAATAACATCCCCTAGAAAAGAGCTGAGAACTTTCAAACGGCTGAATCGATTTTCTTGGATTATAGCTAAGAACACTCGATTAAGCCACCTTTCAAACAAAAAAACTAAATTAAAATCGGTTGATTAGTTTAGGAGCTACGATGCCACAGACTGATACACATATACACAAACACACAGATACACAGACACACACGTATTATTAACTTATTAACTTGTAACACCCCTCTTTTGGGTCGGGGGTTAAAAAACTAGGTGTCATAAACATCAAATAAACAAAATGATGAATAAAGTAAATGATAGTTGGTTTCATGTCTGAGAAATACTGAGTTTCAAGACGAGTTTATACTATGTATACTTAAATAAATTTATTTGTAAACTGTAAATTAGTATCATCATAAGTTTTGATTAAAGGTAAAAATTAATAAATAAATAGAAGTTCATTTCAAGTAACATGGACTAATAAAGAGAATTACGCTTCGTCGATCTATAGATCTTCTATAGTAATAACTAAGTAAATTAAAGTAAACTATAGTAAGCGACAGGTCGACATGGCAATTGGGGTATGAGGCGGGGGGACGCCCCGCACACCCGCACGTCATCCCGTGCTATTCCGCACCGGTTTAGCGCGGGGGTTGTGCAGGTGTGTGATACGCATAAGTCTTTGCGCGAATCTTTGATTCTGAATCTATTCTAAGTCACTATCTATTTTCAAAACGAAATTAAAACTATTTTGCTCATCCTGAATTTGATGTGTTTATTTACATATTATTAACTAGCTGATGCCTGCGACTTCGTTCGCGTGGATGAAGGTTTTTTAAAATTCCCGTGAGAACTCTTTGATTTTCCAGGATAAAAAGTAGCCTATGTGCTAATCCAGGGTATAATCTATCTCCATTCTAAATTTCAGCCCAATCCGTCCAGTAGTTTTTGCGTGAAGGAGTAACAAACAAACACACACACACACACACACACACACACACATACAAACTTTCTCCTTTATAATATTAGTGTGATTTTTGTTCCTCTTATCTGTCGTCTCTTTTATTTACTTTTTATTTTTATTGTTATACGTATTCTATACCGCCTATTGTAAAATCATCTATTTGTTACCTATAGGTATTTTTATTTATGTAAAGGTATACAATACCAATGGTAGTTTGGTATATTTTACATTATTTTACTTTTCATACAGAAGTTACAAAATAACATGATTATAACAATCAAACCAAATAGATATTTTTGAAACAACGAACTTGTCTCAGATTTCTTCTGATATAAGAAGAAAGAAAGAAAATCGTTTAATATATCGTTGGGGTAATACAAGTAGGCAATATAAATATATCTACCTAATTGATACTTAACCTCTGATTAGTAAATAACACAAATCACTATCCTTGTCTGTAGGTTTGTACAAACCCTAGTTCTCAATAGTTTTGACGATTATTTAGAACGTTTCATGGGGAAGTTCATATTAAAGTGTAATACTTACTTGTGGGAAGCCAGGCCAAGTTAACGAGCTACGAGTATAATGATGTTTAATTCAATCAAATTATATGTAGGTATCTCCAAGCATTATCATTTATTAAAAGTTCACCTTTATTAGTATCTAAGCAAAGGCAAGTTAACTAATAAGTCTTCCAAGAAAACCCGTAATTTCGAATAATTCCCACCTCATAAACAATGCACGGTAACAAAACAGGGTGTCTTAATTAAACTTACTCTATATACGTAGCTACTCAATCTCGCCTGGAAGTTAAGGAAAGGTTAAGGCGCCCTCGGCGCCGCCCGCCTCCTTCAACATTCCGGGAGTATCGCTTAATGCCGGTTTATTATCTCCCATCGTTGAGCATTAATTAATTCTTTTCGAAGCGTTACTTTTACAGATTTTGCTGAAAAATGGCTACGATTTTTCCATTGTTTTCCATCTGTTTATAATTTTTGTTTATTCGATGACGACGGCTTCAACAAGTTTGTTGTTTGACTATTAACAAGCTTTGTGTATCTGTATTATTCTAGTAGGACTGTATGGACAACTCTTTGTAACCAAAATAAATAGTTTTTCTTGAAGTTAATACTTAGCATGATTTTTGAAGATGTAAATTAACTTCCAAAGTTTATTTGAAGAACGTAATTAAAAAGGTACGAAACCTGAGTAGGTACGTCACTGCGATCAATACATCTAAATTATGTGAAAGATGTGTTGTGGCGTGCGGCGCCTGCATCGCATATTAATGTGCGATCAGCATAATTAAGTCGATCCAATTTTTTAAATTAAAGCTAAGTATCTCTGAAAGGGAACAAGGCGTGCGCTATGTCGGCCACGGGCCTCACACCCCAAAAGCCTCGCCCGTTTTTGATATGCCTCATAAACCAATTAATGCACCTATGTTTATTAATTGAGACCTATTTCGATCCAGTACCATATGTGCTAACCCAGCATAAATCCAGCCTCGGTAGACTTCTCATTAACATAATCATCATCATCATCGTCATCGTCAACCAATAGATATCAACAGCTGAACAAAGATCTCTTGTAGGGACTTCCTCTCGCCTTGGTCTTGCGCCGCCTGAATCCAGCGGCTCCCTGCGACTCATTTGATATCGTCTGTCACTTCGTGGGGGGAGGGAGGGGGGCTCTTCCCATACTCCACCTAGGTTAAAAATAGAAAGATTTTTATTCTAATAAACGTTTAAAAGTTCTTTTGAATTGTCAATAGAAGCTACTACTGCAACTGGTTTAGAATGTCTTTCCCACCGAGAATAACCAGCAAGAAACTCGACGGTTGCTCTTTTCAACTAGATAAGAGACATAAAGCGAGTTAAAGGGAGTCACTGAACAAAAGAGACTTATGACCGCTTTCATCGATTAAGATAACATTTTCCTTTTCCGCGGGAAGCATTATGAAAATGATACTTAGCAATACATGATTTATTTAGACCTGTCATTTTAGTTTTGTATGAAGACTGGACAACAGAATTAGCTACATTGTTAGAGTCGAGGCCCATCGCGTGATGTCAGCTGTAGGTTTCGGCCGTGTACAATAAAACTTTCTGATTATACGATAATAATCTAAAGTCACGTAGTGTTAATAATAGACAACCAAAACACTAGACAAATAATGAAATTAATCGCAAGGCGGGCCGATAGCAACATTATTAATTCAAAACTCGGGACCCAAGCCTTCCTCCCACCCCCTACCACTGCCGAGAGCCGCAATATCTTCAAAGAGCTTCTGGAAAGGTTACAAAATAACCTTATCCTACAATAAGTATAGGCATTCGCTACGAATCTTTTTGTTTGTAAAATAATAAAAAAGATACATACTGATGCTTACTTCATAGGCACAATTTTAACAACTAGTGCAAACATCCAAAACTAAACAAGTAATTCGGGGTAACCGAGAGCAGTGGGTAAGTGGATGTACCGCAGATTAACCGGAACGGAAGTAGGAGAAAAATCATACCATCTTTACGTAATTTATAGCTACCTACCTATTTATTTTATAAAAGCTTCAATGAAAAACCAAAATACAATACCAGATCATCATTATTATTAACCCATCGCCAGTTCACTTACTGAGCTCGGGTCTCCTCTTAGAATGAGACGGGTTTGACACTGTCTAGTCGTGGTAGACTATGGCTAAATCAATTTCGTCATAGTGAACTACCAGCTAGTCAAGTGCGGATTGGCAAGCTTCACACATCTTTGAGAACATTATGGAGAAACTCTCAGGCATCCAGGTTTCCTACGGAAAGCCTAAATCTTAGGTACAGTATAGTTATTTATAAATAAAATTAATTAAACGAAATAGAGTCGTTCAGGGTAACCGAGTACAGTGGGTAAGTGAACGCACTGCCGACATCTTCAGATCAAAGGGGTTTTTTTTTAATTGAAGTTTAACAAAAATATCAAATTATAACATTAATCGCAAGTTTTGCAACATTTCTCGTAAGTGTACTACTACCTATATTATATTAACGGCATCGTATAGCATATGATTAGCTGCATCACAACAAGCAACAACACAACAATGTGTGTGCACCTTCAGGTGCATATCACCTCGCATTTGTTACATCCTATATCCGCACGCTTATTGCATTTAATTTAAGAAAAGAAATCAAGATTTTCAATGTGAATCATATTGAACGTGATATCAGTTTGCATAAGAAGTAAGTAAATAATCGCAATTCAATAAAGTTTTTAGATTAGATTATAAAATAATATCGCTACAAACGACAAAAATGATTAAACTGCAAATCAAAATAATTCAAACGCTATAACTATCAATAACAAAGAAACTAGGTACAAAGTATTAAAACTGACAAAGTGAAACCAAAGTTACCTCTTCGCTTGTTGCGTGTTCAAAATCTATTCCTATTCCACAATCGCGCCAGTCATAATAAAACATCAATTCCTTTTCCCACGTCATAAGGTAGTACTTTGGGCAAAAACTTATTTTCCGTTCGCAAACGCTCCGATGCTATCTGTCATGGCGCGCAGAGCCTTTTTACTTTTAAAATGAAATTAAGCAGCACTATCACGATGGGTTAAGATTCAAATTCACGTGTTATTTACTTTACAATCTGTAGGACAGTGTTCTTGATTCTCGGGGACGGTCCGCCCACACCCCTTCACCCAACTCGTACATGTTATTTACGTGTGAACACAACACCACTGAGGGTTCAATTTATCTGACCTACTGGGCCTCTATCTAATATTACATACAAAAATACGTACTTGTACTTGTTAAGTACTTTATTTGTTTTTTTAATAAATGAAAAATAGTGCGCTCCTAAAGGTAATAATAAATCATCAATAAATAAATAAAACCGCGGAAACCAACGAATTGAGTTTCCAAACACGTAATTAAAAAAAAAAAGTAATTTAAATAAAATCAATAGTGTACGATCTATGTACTTACATATATTACGAAACTTGACCTACCTCAATTTTTTCTATTTCGTGTAGGTAAGTAATCTTCTCGCTGATTATGATGTCACGAAAAATTAAAAAAAAATGGAGTATTCCTTTACAAATGATCTTTAATCTTTATTCATAAAAAATATTTCGTTTTGCGATATTATGAGGTAATAAGAAAGAAAGAATGGAAGTGACAGCAACACCTCTACTGAGACAGGCGCGGCGGCCAAGTGGCGGGCGGATTCACAATTACAATCATTTTAGGGGACTCTCCCCGAGTCGTATGATGAACTGGAAATATTCCATAATATCAGTATCGTCGTTACAATGCCTTAGCAGAATATTTTTCTTGGCTAGAAACTCGATATTCCCCCAAGAGTTACGACATTTCAATTTGCCAAGGCGGGCGGAAAATGGAATTACGATTGGAGCGAGAACACCCGAGTGTCGCCGAGGGCGCCCGGCTCCGAGCCGACGACAGCCGAGCGCGGCCGAAGGATCCCGAGCGCGCGAACCGCCCGCCGCATCAAGCCTGTGTATTGATTAGATGCGGAACGCCCGATGTCATACAAATTATTAGGCCGCACGGTTAAACTGATTTTGGAAAAATAAATACGTACACAAAAAATATTAAAAAATAGGCAGGTAACCTGAAATGATATAGCGACAAGATAAATTTTAGTATTGTTATTTAATAATATAACTTACGGACTTTTAAACTTAAATCAATTTTTTGTAGTGTTCAAATCAATATTTTAATTGCAATCAAAAACAAAGAAATTATACAATATTACTAAATAGGTTGTATAGGGAATATTTTTCTTGTGTGTGTAGGCAGTTATTGTTTTTTTATATTTTAAAAACGAAAAAAAAAGATAAATGGAAGATAGCAAGATCATTTTGGCAATTTAAAAATTGAAAAGCTCCTTTTCCGCTGTCTAATCTTCGAAATAATTAAAATAAAAGCCTATTTAGAGTAAGCCGACATCGGTAGAATAATGTAGACCAATAAATATACATTACATTATTAACGAATGTTGGCCTCGTTTCTCGCTCTCTTTGTTCGTTTCACAATTTTTAACTATTTTATGTGAAAATGTACATTATGCCACAGAGTAGTAAGGTCCAGATTATTTTGGCGGGTAAATATTTTGCTCCCGTTCAACGTAGTTTTTTAAACGTAGTGATAATGAACCTTGTCTAAATGTGATAAAGTCGTGTTTCGTATGAGTGTGAGCAGCGGTGCGTTTCATGATTTGTGAGTTTATAGCAACGGTGAAGTGTCGGTGGTTAATGGTGGCAGAGCGTGGCTCTCACGGGCGACATATTGAAAAAGTTGGCGCGAAAAAAAGGCGGGAAGAAGCGAAATTTTTTATTCTATAATTTGTTAACCGCAAGAAAATGAAAATTGCAATTTGATTGGATGGGGGACTACAATTTTACTTAGTTAAAAAAAAATTATTGGATTTTCTGTCTCTTCGATATTTATAGAGAATAATAGAAGCATTGTAATTTTTAGCCAAGTATTTTCCTCAGACATTTTTTGGTAGTCAACCAAATATTACATACTAGCTAGTAAGTGATAGAGATTGCTGCTTTTTAATATTTTCATTTTGTGAAATTTAACTTTCCTTCAGCGATTTCACATGGCATTTTTTCAGGGAAAAGAAATTTTCAATTTTCACATTTACAATGGTTTTTCACTATAGGTAAGTGAATTTGCGCACTTTTGAGTGAAAATTCGCGTTCCGTGAAAAGTAGCAAACTTGCTACATTATCTCGATAATTTTTACTTTTTAACACTCAGCGATGCGAGTGTTCTCGCTCGTGGATTCTTTTGCGTATTTTATTTAATGTAGATAATCATATTCAAACTAAGTATGCGAAATAATGTTTCGTGATTTTTCGGAGGCTATTATTTTAAGTAGGTATTAAGTAAGGTAGCGAGTTTTATATAATTTTTAAAGGATTTTCACATGTGTTGCACATGATCCATATTTATAGTGATTTATAATCGTTGTTAATAGGTAGGTATACAAAAGGAGACTTCGAGAGCTTTCTTCACACAGAGATAAGTAGGTACTAGGTAACTAGTTTGAAACTCATTAATAACAACACATCAAGCCAACGTTATTAGACTAAAAAGTAAGACCCCTACAATTAAAAACAATGCTATGACTTGTGAAGTTGTACTGCTTCGAACAAATACCTAACAGAAATAAAATGCTGAAGGGAAAATAATGATATTGTGATAGAGCTATAGTCTGTACCGATTGCTAGTCGCTGCAAACTGCCATGAAATTTCCTTGTTTCCATTAACGCACGCGATTTAACATCTGTCTGCAGTCTGCACACACAGTTAGAAAAAATATATAAAAAATATTGTTACTTCGGACGCATTATACACTTTTTTAATGTCAACAGTTGAACAAACACAATTTTTTTCTTGATAATCATTAATAGAAGTGATGTAGATACTTAATTGGTGACAACTATTTTTTACGTCAAACTCTTAGGACTAGCAAATAATATTTGTTAGCAATGTTTTTAATTGGGCTGCGCCGGCGCCGCGCCGCGCTGACTTCGGATATACCTATATGGAGGATTGAACCGTTAAAGTTAGGTAAAGGCGAAAAGGTAGCAGACAGACAGACAGACAGACACACTTTCGCATTTATAATATTAGTATGGATTGATATTATTGTTTTACCGTTTTGAATATCTAAGGCATACCTGGTTAGTAGTTACTACAGTTATATAATAATAATCAAGCCAGGGATTCGAAAATGAGGTTAGGTATATCAAAAGGCGACGTTTTTAAGTTGAGACAGTTTGGATCTAGAGCGCGCTATTGGCGCGAAATTCGAAGGAAACAGGAACGTATCTAAGGGCGGGCGGGAAAGTTATTAACTTACTACGCGCTCGGGTCTGCGTTAACCCTAAGGTCCCCGGTACACAAAGTCTGTTTATTGTTTAGTGCCAAACACTTTAGACATTGTTAAGTTTTTAGAAAACGTAAAATAAAATAAAAACGTAGTGTGAAAAGTGCGTGTACAGTTTTATGGACTATGTTTATTGCATATTGTATAGTAGGTAGGTATCATTTTCTATTACAAACATAGCAACATAAGGATCTATTCTACTTAGTGCTTAGTGTCGTGAAAGTAAAATAGAATAATTCGTATAGAATAGTTAGTTATAGCTAGTTATACAGTAAGTTATATATTACAAATCTGTAAACAGACATTATCAGCTGTCATATTTACATACCTATTCATCAGTAAAAAAACGGTAGGTATAATATTTTAGAGCTTGGTGGAAAATTATTATAATTCTTTTTTCGTTACAAAGAAAAAATGCATGCATAATCTGAAGTTTCTAAAAAATCGATAGGTATGTCAGTCAGTCAGTTATTTATCCTATATTTATGTTTATAGTATTTTTATGTTTATATAATGGAGCAAATTTCTTAAGAATGCCTATCTTCTTAAGAAACCTACCTGTATTCAAATATCTTAATATTTTATCACTTCCAAGTCAAAAGCAAGCGTTATAAAATGTTATTGCGCCCCTTATTCGCTGTTGTGAAATAGAAAGGAGCGTGCGGATGCTTCTTATAAAAATGTAGGATCTCGGAAAAAGATCATGCTTACCCGGAGTGGGTGGGGGCAATCCCCCTTCTGATTTATGGTAACATGTCGCCAGGAGCGCGTACGGAAAACTCGCTTTTTGTCATTAAATGATTTTTATTCTGTTTCCACTAAAAGATTATTATATTCCATCAATATTGAATTTGAAATTTAATAATAAGTAGTAAGTATATTATTTTTGTATTATGTATTTTACGGTGTTACTCTTTTTATAATAAATCGTGAAATTAATTTAGACAAAAATATTGTAGCAAAAAATAATGTACAAGTTGCAGGATTTTATGCATACCTATACTTATAGATGCCGGAAACAAACTCAGATTATTTATTTATTTTTTAACAAGTGTAAATTTTTTGTTTCTAGTAAAATCAAATTTGTTATAAATAAAAAATGTGAATTAGTTTTATATCACTGTTTACTAACTTTTATCTATTTTAAATTTTTATTTATATATAGTGCCATCTATTATCGGATAGACACATAAATTTGAATAAAGCAAAGGTTTTAATAATGAAGAGCACCATAGTCTTATAATTATTAACATCAATAATTTTTACTTCTTCCAATTTTATTTTTTATTGATACTAAAATAATTTCATTCAAAATAAATAAAACGTGAACATTTAAATTAAATAATTTTAATTTTTAAGCACTATCTAGCGGTGAGTAGTTTAACTAGCTCACGTACGAGTGTACTGCCTGATTTGTAGTGATTCTCCTAGATGACGTTAAAAGTATTAAGGAGACTGCAAAAGATTTTTTTTATAATGTAAATAATACAGCGATATAAATGCAAACAATAATTAATTTAGGTAGTTAATAGTAGGTATTTCATAATATTATCCTCCACTTCAGCAACCCAGAAGTCCCTTTCCCCGGGACTATAGGATGGACGGATCGGGGTGGTGGTCATCGCCATCCGAGCATCTCTACGTCTCCCAACAGGATCGACTCGTTCTCGAACCCGTTCAGTGGCCTCTTCCTTGTTACGGTTGGCACAGAAACAGACCACTGCACTCCCAGCTTCGTCCTTTCAGAGCATAGCCGCCATCTCAGACGGAGGTGAAAGGTCGCTCCTCACAAAATGGCCATCTTTGCATCGTTCGGGATCTCAAGTAAGGCATTTTTTAGGGTTCCATACCTCAAAAGCAAAAACAGAACCCTTATAGGATCACTTTGTTGTCTGTCTGTTTGTCTGTCTGTCGTGTCGGTCAAGAAACCTATAGGGTACTTAAAATCATGAAATTTGGCAGGTAGGTAGGTCTTATAGCACAAGTACAGGAATAAATCTGAAAACCGCGAATTTGTGGTTACATCACTTAAAAAAAAATTAAAATGTGTTTCAATTTTCAAAGTAAGATAACTATACCAAGTGGGATATCATAATGAAAGGGTTTTTTGTATACATTCTAAAACAGATTTTTATTTATTTTTGTGTATGATCGTTTTTGATTTATCGTGCAAAATGTTGGAAAAATACCCGAGTACGGAACCCTCAGTGCGCGAGTCTGATTCGCACTTGGCCGGTTGTTTAAGCTTATGCTGTGCAGTAAAACCTCATCGCAGTGGTGAAATACTTAACTCAGAATACCGTCACTCAGGTAATTTAGTGGTGTGTTAGTAGAAAATTCAAACCTAATTTTCTATTCCTACAATAAATATTATGCTTATATACAAAAATTATGAGGTCGCCGGGGTTAGTACTTTATTGTCAATTACTAGGCACTTTCTAGTGAAATTGCTAAAATGTGTTCATTATTAAAACAAAGAATAGATATTTGCTATTCAATTCATTGCATTACTGTATAGGTACTTTTGCGCGTACTTCAACATTATTACGGGAAATTGCGATTGGCCTAGTTGCGTTGCGACGATCCTGTATATAGTTACCTATACATATATCTAGGTATGTACAATGAACGTCGCTCTTTAGGTCACGCCTGAAAATCAGTGATACAATAATTCAACTTTATACAGCACTAGATGGTGCCCGCAACTCCATCCGCGTGCATTTGTAACCGAATCCAAAAAAAGGAGGTTCTCAATTCAACTGTATTTTTTTTGTACGTTTGTTACGCGACTACTCCGCCAAATATGAACCAATTTTGATAATTTTTTCGTTTGGCAGGTCATGCTTCAGAGGTGGTCCAATTTTAGAGATCTGATGAATATCTTCGGAGATGGAGAACAGCACTTCTCAATGGATAAGAGCAAATTGCTCGCGATCAGAGTAATAGCTTAGTAAACAGTAGGTTTTTAACCAGGCATAGCATATTTTAATATAGTAGGGTCACATATTATACAAATTTTTTTTTGGTATTGTATTGGATGTCAAATGAAAGGGAAGAAAATTCTGACCACATGAACATAAATGTACAACAACATTAAAATATACCAAATAACAAAAAACAATTTTACTATAATATTCCAGCGTTTATTAAGACGATCGCAGTCGGGTTTTAGTTTTCAATTTTATCTTGATTGTTGTACTATAAATGTTTTGACCTACTTATAATATTGAGAAGCTACTTACTCTAAGAATATATAGGGAGTCATGTGGTGACGTTGTGAGAGGAACTGAGGTGGAGGTGGAGGGGGAGGTGGCGCCAGTCATCTCCCGACGGTTCCTGCAGATCCTCTTCGCTGGCACCGTCAACATAATCCAGGCATCGGATCCGCTGATGCGGCTATAATGGTGTCATGTTCCAAGATCGATGTTGTTATCGGCATCTTTAGCTAGGCCTCAATAGCTCAACGGTTATAGGAGCGGACTGAAATTCGAAAGGTCAGCGGTTCAAACCCCACCCGTTGCACTATTGTCGTACCCACTCCTAGCACAAGCTTAACGCTTAGTTGGAGGGGAAAGGGGAATCTTAGTCATGATTAAAATGACTACCTAATATTCTTTTTTTTTTTTAAATCGTAGCCTTAAAAAGCCATTTCCATGTTGGGAGCAGAATCCATCTATTGCCTCGATTAGGTAGAGTCAGCGACAAAGCTAGGTTTGCGCCCATATTCCGTCCATAGTCGCATACACTGGTGGGTAATAACCTGGCTAAGTCGCTGTTTGTACTAGTCGGACATACTCCGACATAAAATTAGTATGAATAGGTTTTTATACATATTACATATACCTACATAATGATAGCGATGAACGACCAGTTTGATTTAACATTTGCCTTGCATCACACATAACAGGCAAATATTCAAATATGAAATTCAGGTATTTCAAAGTCCGATGACATTTCTAAATCGATGATGATGTGAAATACCGGATCAAGAAGGTACCTACTTGAGCCACATGAGTAGTGATGTACAGACAGACATTCCGTGTCATATTCATACTGTATTTGGAAATATTACGTGATATAACTTTAGGTACTACAAGACCAGGGAAAGTGATGGAGTATTAGCGGTCAGCGCACTGCAGACCCTATAACTGCTGTTAAAGAATAGACTGTATTCTTACCAATGTTACCAATAGTGGCAGTGCAGTAGGGGACCGGGTATTCTAAGAAATTGGTTCCCCTGCTTCATCTTGTGAAAACCGAACTCTCTCAAGTCGTATTCCTAAGGACGATTGTAACTTCTTTCCATCACAAAACGGTTGGTGCTTTCTCGGGATAATAATGCGGTGAGCTCCCAGATCCTTCCGCATACGATTCTGCTTAGTCCGGATGCAGATTATTTGGAACCCAACAAACAATAAAACAACTGATATGCTCTGTGGCAACTAGGCCAATAGGTACCTCCCCTCAGTCAGATAACTGACGAATCAAAGACAAATAGTATGCTAAATAGTTGCTTAAATTTTTATCCCGGTTAACCATTGTGCAGGTTGTGTATGAAAATTTATCGCATAGAACTTTTTGGAAAGCCTCGGACCACGCAGCTATCCAATTTTCCCTTAGTTGAAGGAAATGGGGATTTTTTTTTTATTAGTATGATAAATATTCTTTAATAAAAATTACAATGAACGGAACGGAAAACTATGTATTATTGAGAACGTCTGAGTTAAGTCATCATAATTTTTATAGAGACCTGCTAACTTAACTGTGATTTTAAATAAGTAGAGCTACATAGGACTTAAAATCGAGGCCTTGATGGTTCACATTGCACAAAGATGCACTGCTCAAATGCGTTTGTTGCTTCTTCTTTCGCCATCAATTTCATGGAAACAGGCTAACTTAACCGTGGTTTCAAGTAAGTATTGATGTGGGACTTAAAATCCCCCTAAATATTCAACAAAGATGCACTGCTCAAATGTGTTTATTGCGTCCTCTTTCGCCATCAATCAGGTAAGTATAATTTTTGTGGAAACCGGCTAACTTAACCGTGATTTCAAATGATAAGAAGTGTGTAGTGAAACTCGTGAACCGGCAGCGTTGTGCCAGGGCAAGTAGAGTGCGCGCGCCGGCGTGGTGCGCACGCCAACCGTCCGTTTACAAACGCGTCCGACTTTCGACGAAGAGTCGTGGTTCTGTTATTACCTACCAGTTTGGAAATTTCACCGTAAGTATACAATGCTCCGTCTTTATAAAGCGAACTTTTTAAACTAATATAATACTTAATTAATGAATACTTTTAAAGTCATTTTTTTCGATGGATGCTCGGGATTTTTTGTTACCCTTAAACAATGTCCCGTTTTCATGTTGCATATTTTTAAATAAGTAATATTAATTACCTAATTAATGAATATTTTAAAGACAGTTTAATTTAAAAATTCCTCAAACCACGACTTTTGATGGAGAATCATATTTTTGTTATTGTCCCTAACAGCTTGAAAGTTTTACCGTAAATAAACAAATGTTCCTTCTTTATATAGCGTATTTTTTTAATATAAAATTATGAAAAATTTTAATGCCAGTATATGAAATTAAATTATTATGAATATAATATGTAATGAATTATATATAACTATACACACGCGATTGAGTTTCGACAGAGTATCGTGCTATTGTTATTGTACATACCTACCTAGCAGCCTGGTTTCACTCATTGATGTATGTATGTAGCAATACAGATAGTTTCAGTGTACTTAGTACTTACCTAATAATTTGGGTTTCTTCTGGGAAAAAATCTAAATTACTTTCCGTTCAGCTTCTTTCTATGGGTTATTTCAGCGAATTTTCCTAATAAAATCATTCACAGATATAGTGAAACTTTCGATTTTAACGATGATCTATCATGAGTTTTTGTAAATGATTAGCTCAATTTTGTCATGATGTAAAGGGGTAATTTTGGAAAATTTCTAACCATTCTCCCTCAGTCAGTACCCACTTAAGTATTACATAAGTAATATTTTAGATTATATCTTGGTTTTCTTTTATACCGTAAAATAATTTAGTAATATATTTTCTAAGATTAAGAATTGGTCGCCGCTCCGGTAGCGTAGCCGAGACCAATTATTTTTAATATATGTACCTGATACCTAAGTGATTGATTGATTAATAAGTAGGTATAGTTTACTGTTTTTATGTTTACCTAAAAAGGCATCCGACTTTTAAGGAATAAGACCGCGTTTTAAATATATAATGTAATTATGTATGTATGGGTTATGATTTTAACAGTCTCTTGCTGATTTTTTATTAACAAATTAATATTGGAATACCTATCATCCAATATTCCAATAATTAATTTGTGATAAATAATAACTGTTTTCTGAGTGACGCTCATATTATTATGGAGAACTAAACTGAAAAACAACTAACTTGCCGTCTAGCCAGATATAAAATTAATGTGCGTAATTACAAAACGCGTTATATTAACATTTGAATTGAGTTTTTCGTTTGTAGTTTTTTTCTTTTACTTTTGGTAAGTATGAGGGTTCTTAGTCAAGTATGGATTCAAGTATCTATAAAGTAAAAAATAAAATGGAATTAGCTCCGTCCGATATTTTGAATGAGGCGGAAATCGCACAATATGGTCTTTTTGTTTTTTTTTTTAGAACACTCAGTTAACTACCAAAGGGAATTTAAATCTTCTAATCACATTGGTACTTAATTCACCTAGCTGCAATAGGTGAATTAAGTCAACAAAGTAGTACCTATTCTTAATTCACTTTGGTGAATCAACCCAGGTGAATCAAGTCTACGGCACCGGTGTGTGGTGGTGTCTATCTATTTTTCTGCTAGTTATAATAGAGGGTACTTATTGTCTCGGAAAAATCATATTTTCCCACAGGAAAAAGGATTTAAAAAGTAATAATTTTACCATAAACTAGTGTTTGTTTTGTAATATTCTTATCAATACCTATTTCCATACTAATGTGATAAACGTGAAAATGTGTCTGTGTGTTTGCTTGTTAGGGTATAATATAGGCTACTTTTGTTCCGGAAAAAATTTCCACATGAAAAAATTTAAGCTTTCAGACGGACGGAAGCTAAGGTCGAACGGACGGACGGAAAGACAGACAGACAGACAGACAGACAGACAACGAAGTGATCCTGTAAGGTTTCTTTTTTTCGTTTTGAGGCACGGAACCCAAAAACAGTCAGTTAGTCGGTATGGTCTACTAAAAAGAGCACAGGTAGCCCTCATAACCCCAATATTTCAGCATTATGGGAAACAATATTTTCCACGCGGACGAAGTAGGGAAGAAGTAGGTACCAGCAGGTACCTACTCACCGACTGCCAGTGTCTACTTATTTTGATATAAGTACTTTTGGTTTAGTTTGAACTACGTATTCGATTCTATACTGTTCATTCATTACTCATTAGTCTTAATGGGTCTACCACATTAAAGAAATAGAAAGTTGTTGCGCCTCTTAACACGGTTCAGCTGAATTTATTATAAGTATACCTACTTATATTAGGTACTTTTCTTATCTGTTTTAGAGGTTTAAATATTATGTGAATATTTACATACTTAATTTCGTTTTAGTCTCAGTAGCAGCAGATTTTTCAATTTTTTTGTCTTTTAGCGATTGGTCGTTTCAGCAAACGATATTACTAACGACCATTCAGCTCAAATGATAAAGTAACCAAATACGATACCAAAATAAAAAATTCGTCAAGGTCGAGTTCTCACACGAAGGGTTCCAGAGGTACTATCGTACAAGAAATAACACTTTTTATTATTTTTAATTTTATTTGTGGCTATTTAGATTTATTTATTATTTGTTGTTATAGCGATCTCAATAACACAATCGCAATCGTAATAGTACACATTTATGTAATAAAAAATTTAACTCACTACCTATTATGTTTCACGAAATAGAGCCCGCAGATAGACAGACGGGCGGATGGACGGATGGACGGACGGACAGCGGAGTCGTAATAATAGGATACCGTTGGCGCCCTTTTGGTACAGAAGGAACCCTAAAAATAAAAAATAAAATTCTGGTTTGCCTCACTGCACTGACGCAGTGTCGAATATGTGTAAGTGTAATTAATAGTTAAGAAGAAACTATTAATTAATCTGTGGTAATAAGTTGAATATTTAATTACAACGTTCGATGGCCTTAACTAAGAAAATTCATTAAAATAATTAACGTATTTAGAATACAAGTAAGTGTCACTAGGAATAAGCAGTATCCTAGGAATCACCTACGCACTGATATTTTAAAAATAAGAAATATCGAAAAAAATTAGTAGGTAAGTAGGTAGGTAAGTCATAGACGGTAGAATTCGTCTTACATGAACTATGTTGACCCTATGCTATTGTTAAAATGAAAATAAAATTTTAACATGACAGCAAAATAAAATTCATGAAAATATATTTGAAATAAATTGTTGTTATTCGCTTAAAAAATGTTTTAGGTACTTATGAAAAAGTTAAACCACACACGATACTTTTAAAATCGACGATCACATGATTTGGCGGAGTAATAAAATGTTAAGGTCCTAGCGTCGGTCAACTACTGAGCAGAGAGAGGTCTCTTCTTAGAATGAGGAGGGATTGGCAAAAACCTGCTACGTTAGCCAAGTGCGTATTGGCAGATTTCACACGCCTTCGAGAACATTATGGAGAATTCTCAGGCATGCAGGTTTCCTCGCGATGTGTTCCTGCACCGTTAAAGCAAATGTTAATTGCTTAGAACGCACATAACTCCGAAAAGGTGCGTCCCCAGGATTTAACCCCGGCCCTCCAACTGGAAGGCCGATGTAAGCTGTATAGATCAAAACCTTAGCTGCGATTGAATTTTTACGTCATGCATGACGTAAAAATTCAATCGCAGCTTCTAGCTTCCGGAGAGCGATCAAATCTTCGATTGCGGATGCTAATGGTTTGTGTGTAACAACCTTAGTTATTCAAATCAGGCTTATTCACCCTAACTCTTAAATTCTCTCTTTCTTGACCGTATCCCTTATTGGTGAGGATCGTGACCCATTTTAATGAACGAATGAATGATTGAATGATTTATTTAATAAAATGTAAATAAAGTAGATACAATATGTTGAAGTAATATCTGATGAGCCTTATACATTTTACCACTGTAACTGGTGTTGGAATATTAACCTTAAATTAAAATTAAAATTCAGTATTAAAATATTATACTATACACAAGCAAAACATAAAATAATAGTAAAGATTAAAATCTCAAACATAGTAAAAGTTCTAAGACCCTAAGTCGGAGTTTTCTTGGGATAATAATGCGGTATAACTCCCAGAGCCTTCCATATAAATACCTAAATATCTACTCTACAATTCGAAAAAGAGATTTAGGTTATCTAACGACTAATTTATTTGTATCAGATGTTAGTGTAAGAATCGGGACCGACGACGGTTTAACGTGCTCACCGAGGCACGGAGGAAAGGTACAGATTTGAATCCACGTTGCTTAACAAGCACAATGGTCTGAATGCGCTGTCGCAACTAATGTCGCTCCCAGAGAGGCACAGCTAGAGGACCAATTTTGATCAAAGTTGGAACAGCTTTTAGGTCTCTGTGATCTAGATATTAGTAGGATGTGCTTTCATGCCTAGCGTGTATCACGCGAAGATCACTAGACCAATTCAAACAGTACTTTCGCAGATTAAAACTGAAAGCATAATAAGTACCTATATCAACACTTGAATGGTGTTTATTCTATGACTTGAATACAGCGTTGAGTTGAATCTAATTCGATATTTAATCTCCAGGGAGATATCATGGTATATAGTAGACCCGCCCGGCTTCGCACATAGGAGCCTTCGGCCTATCTATTTATTCCATAGAGTCCAGCAGTGAACGTATCGGTTGGCGATGATTTTGAGCAAAATGCGCTGAAGAGTTATATATTATACTTACATTATTCAGTAGAGACGGTTGCATGTTCAACATAATGCGTAACGGTTCCACTTCAAGAATTTAAGACCGACCGGAAAGAGACTAACAACTGTAGGCTATTTTTACCCGACTATGGCAGGGGCAAAAAAGGAAGAGTTATGATTTTAGCAGTCTATGTATGTATGTATGTTTGAATCCCGATTCTGTATGTTCCACCGTAGCGCCTAAACTACTGGGCCGATTTTGATAAATAAGGTGTCAATTGATTCGTTGTAAAGGTCCGGGTGACATAGGCTATATTTTATATGAAAACAATTACCTAACGCATGTTACATCAAAAAAATGGGGTTCTTTACTATATTTTTTACTATAATATTTCACCGTTTATTAAGACGATCGTGGTCGGGTTTTAGTTTTCAACTTTTTGTAGTGCCTAGTCGTGTATTAGTTCTATATCAACGGCAGCAATAAACTAAATGCTAGGTTCTTGTGCTATGATGCGATTTGAGTTAAATAGCGTGGCATGTTAAAAGTATGTTTCCAGACTTTTCATTCATCGAACGAGTGGTTGCGATTGAGGGTTTTCAATCGACTCATGTAATATCAAGGTAGGTAGGCGATGCAGTAGATATATGTTTAACGTAGTCTATTACGAAATAGTAGGTTACCACTACAATTACAACTGAATTTACGTCGAATTTCTTTTCTTGCGGTTTAACTCTTTAATAATATAATGTAGGTTTTGGTTTTCCGCTGGTACTTTAGCTTGAATGCAGGTAATAAAGTAGGTAGGACCTTGGTACTTACGATATTAATTCACTATAAACACTTCCTGAATCTGGATAATTTAGGCGGGCAGCAACCCTGCAGGATCAGGATGCAAATCGGTCCAAAAACCTCGAAAAAATCGATGACATACATTTAAGTTTTTTATGGAAGTCGATTAAAAAAGGTTGGAAATACTTATTCAGGTGCCTAGAAGTACTTAGGTGCCTATTAGGTAGTTGTTCATTCAGCCATTACATTCATTTCATAGAGGGAAATTGTACAACATAGCAGGTTCGTGAAACAGTTTCCGTTCATGATTTCATGATATACTTGGGCATTTTTTTACTAATCATTAATAATAATCGGTAAGCGACGCAAGTATGCATATTAGTTACATTTTTGTTGCGTTTGTCGTGCGGACCCTGAGATCATGGAGTCTTAGTGCGAAAAAAATATGAAACATTACACCGCGGTTAACAGCTTCATCTGGTGACAGAATTTAAAGTCTGGATTTTAAGCCAGCCCGGCTTTAAATCCAGACTTTAAATTGGATTCCAGAAACCAGCAACGCATTGATTTATAGCCTAGGCGGCAGTAGGTAATCACTCGTTTTTTCGCTATTAAAAAAAACGTGTGCAGGAAACTGCAAGACTTATTAGGCAGCTTCCCATCATATTATTAGCAACACATTTACAAACATGTGTAGATACATCATATAAGTAAGTAAACTGCAATGGCGTAAGACAGTACTTGACCAACCAAAGGCAGCGGTTTGCACGATTTCTACACCAGAGTACTGCGTAATGAACCTTAGCCGGAGTACCTAGCTAGCCTTGTACATTCTAAGATTTTCATACTTAACCGGCACTTAGTTAACTTAACTCTAGTTAGAAACATTCAGTGAACTCGATTCGCCATTCTATAAAACGCTACGTGCAAATGTGCAGTGGAACACTTAAATAGGTACATTACATAGTAGTATCACTTGTAATAGTAAGTTGTACCTCGTTACATACAAGTAGATCACAATGTCACAACTGCCGTTCTAAATCATAAACGCATGTCTGCATTGTTTCCTGTTTTAACAGGGCTCTCTCCGTCACTCGCTTCATACAATCGTAGTTCCAATTTCATTTGAATATTAAGCAACCATGAAATTCCATGAAAGTCCATGAAATTATGCAGACATATTCTAGAAACTAATATCTGTGTCTGTGGTGTTGTAGAAAATATGTAGTTTTAAAATTACAGGGGCTCAAACATTTGTATGTAAATTTTTAAGACCGCGTAACTATGAAACCGAACATTTTAACAAAAATCTGGAAACCACAGACATAGATATTAGTTTCTAGAATATGTCTGCAAAATTTCATGGACTTTGGTTGCTTAATATTCAAATGAAATTGGAACTACGTTTGTATGAAGCGAGTGACGGAGAGACCCCTCTTAGCATACTCGTAATAATGTTATGGTTACAATATCTTCCGAATACGTAAATTGGACTTAGGCACATTTTGCACAAATCTTATTAACATGTCCCTACTTATATAACCCCTATTTATACAATCATTCAAGGCCCGCCCAATTAGCGTACTTTTCTTAATTTTCACACCTATTTCGCACCAAGCTGAAATCCAAAGTTAGGTGATTTTAATTTAAATTTTTTGCCTAACTTAATTAAGTAAGCACAGAACCTGAATAATTAGCTATACTTATACATACATATATTATTCATTATTATTTTTATATCAAGAATCTTTACTAGGAACTTAATAAATTAATAAATCATTTAAATGAAGCGCTACGTATTCCTAACATAAAGTTAGGTTTTTGCAACATTTACTTATAGCCTTTTCCTGTAAGTATTTTTTTTACCTACGACTGATATCAAATTAATAACAAAAAATGACATTTTTAATGATATCTAATACTTGTAATTTATCCAATGTCACTAGTGACGTTCTTTTGAATCCAAACACAATTTGTGAGTTTATAATAATAATTAACTACTTATAATAAATTATTTTTGATTGCGGAAAAATGTTCAAAAATCATTGGAATATTCTACGGACGACATACAAATTATTCTACCATCTCTAATTCTTGGTCTTTTATTAAGTTACCATATTAATTACTTATTCTGAAACTAACGATACGTCCGATATAAATGAATCTAGTTCTCTTAAACATAAGACAACACATGTGTTGTCAAAACAATGTGATTTAGACATCTGGATCAGGAGTTTTAATTTTTAACCGACTTCAATAAAAGGAGGTGGTTCTAAATTCGACTGTATGTTTTTTTTGTAAGTTTGTTACGCAATCACTCGGCCAAATATGAACCAATTTTGTTTTTTTTTGTTTGGTAGGTCATATTACCGACGTGGTTCCATTTTAATATGGTGAACAGAACTCCTCAAGGGATAAGAGTAAATTGCTCACGATCGGTGTAATAGCTTAGTAAACAGTAGGTTTTTAAGTAGGCATAGCGTATTTTAATACAGTGGGGCCACTAAAAATTGTGAAAAAAAAAACCGATTTTAATAACCACAAACACTAAAAAGTAAAAAATAATTTTATTTATTGATTTGATTTTATTTGAAAAGAAACGATCGTTCAAGTGATAGTAGCCATGGCCAGCAACGTAGGAATTATTTAGATTTTAGATACAAAACTAGGTACTAGGTAGGTCTAGAAACTGTTGTCTTGCGACTAAAGTCAATTTACTAGATTCGCATATTTCACACATTTGTGAACAAATATTTTCTTTACGACACACACGAATTATATATTAATATTAGTTATCCTTAAGATTATTTGTTTTTATATTAGTTGGACGACGAAGCGGCACACCTCAAGCAATATAACAAAAAAACATAAAAAAATGACAATATTTACTTAATCATAATCCAAAGTAGGTACCTAGATAATAAGTAAGTAAACAATATTTTTGAATTTTCAGCTCAAAAAAGGATAGAAAATGACTCTTAGGCATTTGTCTAGCACCTGCCTTTTCATTTACATACCGCTTAATTAATTATGGAACACTCTTTCTGCCACCTCTGTTGCTTGCCATGTATTACATGGAACCCCCGTAAATATACGAGGGCGGCACTGAAAATTTCGGGAATCAAGGAAGTGACACAACATTACTATTTAAAAATGTATTTATTGCTTTTCGAAGTATTCTCCGCGAAATTTGACACATTTTTCCATACGATGGAACCAATCTTTGAAGCAACCATTCCATTCGGAAGTTGGGGTCTCCAAAATAGCCGTTTTGTAGGCGTCCACAGCTTCTTCAGGTGATGAAAATCTCTGACCACGCAATGTATTCTTTATTTTAGGGAAAGTACAGAAATCATTAGGGCTTAGGTCGGGGCTGTACGGCGGATGGTCTAATAATTCTATGTTTTCTTGCTCTAAAAACTCTTTTGTTCTGTGCGCTGTGTGAGAACTCGCATTGTCGTGATGGAGGATGATGCGGCGGTTGCAGTTCTCTTTACGGAGTTCAGAAACGACCTGTGGCAAACAAATGCTAGCATACCATTCTGCATTAACCGTTCTTTGTCCCCCAAGAGGAATAGTCGCAACATGGCCGGTTTTGGAGACAAACGTGGCCACCATTTTTTTTGCAACACTTCGTGAACGGTCAATTTTTGTTGGCTTTAACTCATTTTCGAACACCCAAACTCGTGACTGGTTTTTTGTTTCGGGTTCGTACGCGTATATCCAGGATTCGTCACCTGATACGATGTTGTATACAGCATTTGAGGATCCTGCGTGGAATCTTTCGAGAGTTCTGACGCACCAAGTAACGCGAGCCGCTTTTTGCTCTTCACAGAGCAAATGCGGTATCCATCGGGAAAACAACTTTTTTACACCTAATTGTTCATGCAAGATTATTTGTGTTTGACTCATGCCAATGTCTAAAGTTGCCTGAATTTCGCGGTATGTCACATGTCGATCTTCTTCAATCAGCTTACGCACAGCATCAACGTTTTCTTGGGTGACTGCAGTTTTTGGACGACCTTGACGGGGATCATCACTGAGCTTGACACGTCCACGTTGAAATTCAGCAAACCAGCGATAACATGTGGTTTTAGATGGGGCTTCATCACCAAATGCAGAAATCATCCGGTCAACACACTGTTTTTGTGTTAAACCACTTCGAAAGTCATAATAAATCATCGCTCTAGAATTTTCTCGAGTCAATTCCATTTTCTCAACGACTAAACAAGTTCGACAAGACCTTGTGAAAAGACCGAGAATCTTTTTTTAAATAAATAAATGGTATTCGATTTTTAAAACCAAGGAGTTTCCAATTAAAAAGATTTTAATATGACAGGGACAGTGGAAATATTCCATTCCCGATACTTTTAGTGCAGCCTATGTAGTGCGACAAGGATCTTTTCACGTGTGGCCAAAATCGGAACCATGGAGGTTAGAGAGAAGGAGAACGATCGCTACGCGCTAAAGCATAAGCGCGCCTGTCCCTGAAAATTGGTAGAATTTATAATTCGTTTTTCAGCCACCAGCCGCGCTGTCGTCGGTAAGGAGTATCTGTGAAGTTAGCTGTTTATGAGTACAAGTAGATGAAGTTAGTTGCATAATGTATAAATTTTCTTCGCGGCATCGGTGAGAAAATAATCGTGCTCCGTAATTTTTTAATTTTTGACGAAAAGAAACATTAAAAAATGGTGAAATATTGTATTGTGCGTGGATGTACAAGTGGTTTAGCATCTGATCGGAAAAATAGAGTGAAAAACAATTTACGTCAATCATCATTATTTAAAGTACCAAAGGTAATATCTTCATAGTAGCACATTGAAATATTGAATGTGTAAAATTATTATTTGCTTAATTAATCATGGTTTTTTTTTAATATTATATACACGTATATTAAACGTTGATATATCATTTCAAATTAGCGCACAACAGCCCGCTTTTATTGAGACAACTTAGCGATCGCAGCGCCTCACTTATTTTGTCCGTATTTCGGGGACACTATTTTCTACAGCGATCGTTCTCCTTCTCTCTAACCTCCATGATCGGAACTATAACGCCGCCATCTTGTGAAGTGTCACGCTGTCCTTTTGTTTGTGGTGTTGCTAAGTAAAAAATCTGAAATTCACTTTTTTTTTATATTAGAGTCGTTCCATATTCATTAACATCACGATATACTGTTAATAGATACAGCACAAGTGCGTCTGCATCTTACAACTAAATTTAGCACTACGTTGGCCTATTTGAGCAGGTAAACATGATTGGCCTGTCAATGGTTTTTATTATTCTTTCTCGCTGTGGAAACAGGGGCGGCTTTCCCAATTTCTCATTCAGTTAAAATTAGATAAAACATACTCACTCTGTTTTCAACATTGATATTTTCAACATAATATTCTCTAAAATTGAGTGGTTCTTTTTTGCTGGCAGCCTTCGTTCTACAACTACGCCCCCCTGTCAATGTCATTCAAGTGCCAAAGGAACCTTGTCGCACTGTACGCATTACCTGTACGCACTATTATATTATTACGCATCTTTTATTCAAGCGCGTCTGTGCGTAGATACTATAAGATACCAATGATACCATGCAACAGGCATAACATAGCATACCTATAAATGGTATCCAGGTGATAGCAAGTAAATGCAGACCTCGCAAGTTTATCTCGCATAAAATTATCTAATCATTTCACTTCAGTTTATCTTTCGCAAATTAGGGGTGTCTTATTGAGACCGCGATAATTATTGTGCTATGATGCTTATACAGATACAGAATTATTTTAACCAGACCAAAAAATCGATAACAATAATAATATGTTATAGAACAGGATATTTCGTAGCTAAGTATAGATTAACGGATTCGCAAAGCTGTTAGCTATTAAAATAAAGTCTACCTAGCTAATTTTAAAATAAAATAATTTATGTAAATTGTCTACCATAACATTAACTAACTATGAACGTGATGATAAGTTTTGACAGTTATCTATACGTATCTTTAAAATTGTGTTTATTCAATTAAATTTTGATTACGTATAGATTATTAATTATTATCATCACGTTAACTAACAATTTTAATCTATTTCTACGTATTATTATTACAGAAAAATGCACCAAATTAAGAATCGGTTAAAATGCCTTGTTTTATGCACCTGTTGTACAATCTGTATTTATTTTCGCCATGATTGGACTTCGATCTACGAAATAAGTTGTTTTAAAGTACTAGATACGCATAACTAGCAGCGAACGTGTGATAAGTGATAACTTATCAACTCATTTGTGCACCTAATGAGTAAAAGGTCATTCATTATTATATGTATTCACTTGTCATTATTGTAAAATGGATAGCAGTTCTCTTTGTACTTGTTCTATTGTATATTGTACTTGTGGATATAATATTTTCGTAATACAGACAAGTTTTTCTTCTACCCACAGTAGACGTAAAAACGACAATTCGTACTTGAATTATGACATTGAAATATTATACCTAAATGTAATACCTAAATACCTAAATTACTTAAACCAGCTAGCGGGTTAAGGAAGCGTATAATGAAGAATTCAATATTAAATTTGTGTTTATCGTGTTTGAATGTCGGTCTGTACGTTTTTACACGTGTGTTTTTAATGGTATTAAGTGCTAGTATATACCAAGGATTCGTTTTGGCTGAAGTGTTGTTAAATAATTCGAATGTGTGGTACCCGAAATGGTTATCGAATTTGTTAGAAGACTTACGCGACGTATTGTCGAAAATAACAAATTTTTTATTGAGAAGGATCACAGTGAAGGTAACCTAACTGTATTTTATCTTTATTACACGGTCCTGCCAAAAAAAAAACAAGCGTAGGGTAGGTACATCATGCATGTATGTATGAATTTCGATGTGAATTTCTTTGTTCCACCATATTTTCTGAATGCCTGAACAGATTTGGATGTATTCCATATCGTCACAGTTCAAGGCAGTTAGGGAACTACCAACAAAACGTCGAGGTTTCGACGTCACTGGCAAGCGTCAAATGTTAGCACATTTGACCCAGGTAGCCCTATTTTTCTACAATTGTATGTCGCCATAGCCTAATATTTGACATATCGTCGATTCAGAATCATCCGGGAGTTCACTCACTCTAGTTCATTCTGGTATCGTTAGAATCCTTATGGACTAGGAGCCAGCACGTGCCAGACCTTCGTTATGTTGTAAAAGCTGAAAGTTTATCTGCGTATTGTTCCCAACACAGGGCAGAACGATCAGCGACTATGAAGTTTGGATCATGGTAGCTTTGGAAAAATCTTACGTCAAAGTAAAAAGTTTAATTTTTAGGGTTCCGTACCTCAAAAAGAAAAACGGAACCCTTATAGGATCACTTTGTTGTCTGTCTGTCTGTCCGTCTATCTATCTGTCTGTCTGTCCTCCGTCCGTCGTGTCTGTCAAAAAACCTATAGGGTACTTCCCGTTGACCTAGAATCATGAAATTTGGCAGGTAGGTAGGTCTCATAGTACAAGTAAAGGAATAAATCTGAAAACCGTGAATTTGTGGTTATATCACAGAAAAAAAATGTGTTTTAATTTTCAAAGTAATATTACTATACCAAGTGGGGTATCATACGAAAGGGCTTTACTTGTACATTCTAAAACTGATTTTTATTTATTTTTCATTATAATAGTTTTTGATTTATAGTGCAAAATGTAGGAAAAAATACCCGAGTACGGAACCCTCGATGCGCGAGTCTGACTCGCACTTAGCCGGTTTTTTAAATTTTCTTCGGAATAGTATTAGAAATTACGTCATGCATTGCCAGACACGTCTTATTGTTGCGGCAACCCCCTGCCAGAGGCCCTTAAAGTTTAAAATATTAAATCATTGGTCATCGTATTGCATAAATCGTAATGAAAACCTTGTACTATTTGAACCGTGATCAAGCGAAAGCGTTTACAATTTTCATGAATGATATATTTTCACAGTAGATATATTGTGAAAAATGAATGCATGTGCTAGGTCATAAATATAATGAAAAATTGTCAATGCGTTTGTTATATGTTTAAGTTGTGAAATTGTTGACATATTCATTTGTGAAAAACTGTATTATTACTTTTTTTTTTTTTAATGAAAATATTACAATAAAACTTAAAGCTAGCCTACTATACAAATCATGCCCGCGTGGAATGGTGCCAAGAATACTGGCTGCATTTCCGCGTTGGACAGCCAGGCTGATCCGTTGCGCAATAAGTGAGCCAGTCTTCAAAAAATGACATATTTGGATTTTAATGTTTATATTTTAGTTTTAAGTTTTTATAATAAAATGTAACGCCACGCCGCCTCAGCCAATCGCAACGCGCCAACGCCAACCAGACTATCCGAGTCAAGACAAGCTGGCCAATCACCGCCTGTTACAGCCGATAACCGCCAAGACGGCCAATCATAGCCTACTGCCGCCATGACAGCCAATCAACGCCAGCGCCATTGACAGCCGAACGCAACTCCGCCACCACTGCCGAATCCCTTCGGTGGGGATAACGCCATATAAAGCTATGCGAGCTCATTTTTAGGATTATTGTTCTATCGTACGCATTGTAAGCTGAAACTATGTCCATTTGTGTAAACAAGTGTAAATTATATAAATAGTAACAAAGTAACAATAGTAATAAAGCAATGAGTGATTTGTATTAGTGTGTTTAGTGAAGTGATATAATAAATTTGGGCGATTATACTGATTTGCTCTTTTTATTTAAACCCACTGTTTCATCTCAGAAGTGGGATTAATAAAGAAAGTTATGATGCATAATCGCGCCAATTAACGAGTCGGCAAAGACATGCCATCTACTTTGTTCATCCGCAAGGATGAAACGAATCATCGTGTAAAAATCAAGCGACAATGAAGATCGTCCACTTCTGGGGCCCGGAAGGTCCTTAGAAGAGTTTTGAACCGGAGGTACATTCATCTGCAGCGTGCATGGTTTCTACGCCCGATGGCAACCTACCCTCAACTTCTACGCGTAATAACTGAGGTATGATCCATCCGTTATTCCATTTCAAATTTCAATCCCGTTTTTAATGATATTGATGCATAGTGTAATGAGGTTGATCGTGTTTGTAACCTCTACTGATGAGATGACCGTGAAAGGTTAATATTACTAACACCCTGTTTGAGGTTATGAAATTAGTATTAGGGCACGCGGGTTATGATAGGTGGTCATCATACGCTCGCGGATAGTGAATGGTTTGAGTGATAGCTAAAGATAAATATAACTGTAATTTGTGGCATATCTGACCGTCAAAAAAAAAAAGGTTTAGGTTTAAAGACGTTTAATTCTCATAAAGACAAAAAAAGTCATTTACATGAGAACTTAATTCTGAGAAAATAAAGTTTACAATATTCGCCATTTAATTAAGTACTCATTCAGCGCACTTGTTGAAGTAATTCGCATTACTCATAATGTGAGCAGCTAATTATTCAGTTTTAAATGGATTGAAGGAGTGTATATTTTTTTATGTGTGCAGGTATTTTGATGTACAGTTTAGCTCCTTCATAGGTAAGGGTTTTTCTGCCATAAATTGTTCTAGTTTTGGGTAAGGCAAGGTAACTAGCTCGACGAGTTTTAGTTTTAATTTTTGTAAATGTGATATTTGTGTGTATTGTTTTATTTATAGTTTTCCTAACAAAAATACACGTATTGTATATATATAACTGATAAAATAATGGCGGTGAATACTAATGCTAAAATTGCAACCGATTGATTTAGTCAACTTTTTATCGAATCAGGTAAAAACCCGCTCAACCATCCACTTTTCACGTTGCATCTCGCCGAGATACCCGCAATTTGAATTCGCAGTTTAATTCTAGAAAACGTACTTAGTGGGTTAGTAGTAGTGCTTTCCAGTATGTGGAAATTATGACCAAGTGCTACCGGTACGAAAAAGTTAACAAGTAATTCAATAAGTTAAATAATAAAAAATAAAAACTCCCGACTGTAGTTTGCGCTGCATATTTTTCGGCTCTTACATTAAATCGTATAAAATCCACCACATTGATTGTTTAAAGAATTTTATATATCCATTGACACACACGCCATCAAGACGAATGACGTATCATTTATCAAAATCGGTTAAAATTGTTGAGTGGTTATGAACTGACACAAATACATACTGATCAGGAATTAATTTAAAAAAAAAAGATCTAGTATATCGGATGGTAACAATAGTTCTCAGACTACCCGCAAATTTCAACCAGAAGTTTTCAAGAAACAAGCTTTGACGCTATTAGTGTTTTTATTTGCACAAGGCTCAGTTATAGTATAAGGTTCTATAAACCTTTAAGGTTATTTTTTTCGCGTCGTCGGTGATATTCCCGCTGCAGTCATACAGACAACACGGGGTACGTGTGGGGTACCTGTAAATTATTTTTAAGGGTACAATAATATCATTTACGTCAGAATCGGTTGATGAACACTTTCAGTGTGCTCAAACCCAGTTTTGCATATAGCATGGCGATCGCAATTTGAATGTAAAATCGAATTGTTTTATGATGTTCACTTTTGAGTTTCTTGTGAAATTGATTTTCATGTGGTTATATGATTGTTATGTAATATGAATATAGATCTTCATAATTGGGGTAGACGTACTTTATAAATTGACTGGGAGCTACTTGTAGTCAAACAATAATATTGTGTTTATCTTTCTTTTCTCGGAATTTTTGGTGAGTTCGTGAAGTGCAAACGTCATCGCCTACGATGGTCACCACTGATGCTTTGCTGTGTGCTGTGTGCCTGATGCCGAGCGCGTCACTGCGAGGCACCACATCGTGGCGCGCTAACGATGCAGGGTTGCAGCCAATGGGTATCTATAAGCCGCCGCATTGTTGCCTATTTGGGGTGACATAAGCGCTGTTAAGCGTTTATGCTGTATGGTATGACTGTTCTTTTATTTTTACTAAAAGTTAGTGTTTATGAAGTCTGTACGTGTTGTAACTTGTAGTTTAAATCACATTCTTTGAATGATTGAGAGCATAGTAAGTAGATCTTACTCACGGCTTTGGAACTGTCTCGTATAATATACAAGCCAGTGGCACAGCGTATGAGTAAATACAAATAGGTAGTGTAATGTAGGCAGAATTGGGCACTTGGAGGAAACGTAATAGTAACTATTACCAGTTAGATATCCTTATGATTTTGATAATGCTTTTGTCATTTTAGAAAAAAAAGTAGTGCTTGTAGGCAGCATGTATGTTACGTACTTTTGCCAACAAGCTTTCAATCGAGTCAATTTCATCATTCTACCTTAAGATTGTCGGTCCAATCGTAATGTAAGTAGAAAGTTCAAGTGGCACTTTTAATTATAACCATGATATAGCTTTGTGCCGTTCATTGTTAGTCAGGTGGACCGGACGTACCGTAAGAATTTTCACTAAGCCGACTAGACTGACGTTTTACATAATATCTTGAGTTCAGTTGGTGTTAGTATGCCTGCCTGGTTATGTAGCTTACATAGTAGGGAATAGGAATGGAATAGAAAACTGTTATTTGACTGATGATCCTGTATTACCTAAATTCAATCGTGAACTGTTTTCGGAATTACATAGATGTCGAAGTGAAGACAGTAGCCAAGTCTTACTTTCTGCAGCCAAGTCTTACTTTCTGCAGCCAAGTCTTACTTTCTGCAGCCAAGTCTTACTTTCTGCAGCCAAGTCTTACTTTCTGCAGCCAAGTCTTACTTTCTGCAGCCAAGTCTTACTTTCTGCAGCCAAGTCTTACTTTCTGCAGCCAGGTCTTACTTTCTGCAGCCAGGTCTTACTTTCTGCAGCCAGGTCTTACTTTCTGCAGCCAGGTCTTACTTTCTGCAGCCAGGTCTTACTTTCTGCAGCCAGGTCTTACTTTCTGCAGCCAGGTCTTACTTTCGGTAGCCAAGTTTTACTTTCGGTAGCCAAGTTTTACTTTCGGTAGCCAAGTTTTACTTTCGGTAGCCAAGTTTTACTTTCGGTAGCCAAGTTTTACTTTCGGTAGCCAAGTTTTACTTTCGGTAGCCAAGTTTTACTTTCGGTAGCCAAGTTTTACTTTCAATAGCCAAGTTTTACTTTCGATAGGAGTACTTTCATCTCGTTGCTCGTTGAGAGATCTCCCTGCAAGGATTAAAGTGAGATTCCTTTTCAAGTCAGAGTAATAGCATTCACAGCTTCACAAAAAGCTATTTACTTCTTTTCTACAAGCCAGTCTGTTGACGGTTTTTCTTTCAAAAATGTCTCTAAAGTAAAACGTGGAAAAATAGTACAACTGAAAACGATAATAATTTATAAATTAAATAATGTTCTTTTATTTCGTCGTGGTTTTAAAGTAGAAAAGATTGCAGTTTAGATCACAAACCAATAGCATTGGATTAGAATTTTGAAGAGTTCATACTGACCACATTTTGTAAAACCATTTTGTAAGACAGCGAAAGGGTATCGCTCATCAGTAGTGTAGGTACAATTTGATTATTACAGATGCTTTTGCAAAATTTGTTATTAGCCGAAAACGATCAGTTTCGTAGAATATTATACATAATTTGCCTTATTTGGACATCCTAGTAAACTTATAAAGTGACCATAAGAATGCTTTTACTAGTAGACATTTTGAGTTTCCGAGTGTTGACTGATTAATAGGTATGTTTTGATCTCCATGATACTACCACGAGCCAAGTGCCTAGTCAAGCCAAGCCAAGCACTAACCAAGACTATGTTAAACGCGTTGTGCCACAGGTCCTAGCGAAACTGCGAATAAAATGATTGGACAAACTGTTAACTGATATTATTCAGACTACTGACAATACTCTCAATGAATGTGATATCCATAATTTGGTATTTACCTAGATCACGATGCCATGTTACTATAAATGTAAAATTAGCGAACTCGGGATGGTTATGCGTAACAAGGCAAATGCTCGGTAAAGGATAGCAAGCGATAGGATAAAGCTAACTAGATAATGTAACTGACAAAATTAATATTTCATTTAATTATAACAAAGGAATTTAGTTATTTAGTGGCAAGCTCCCACAAGCATTGCGATAGAAGTAAACACTGATAGCATTTACTCAGGTTCATTTTCGTAACCAAGCTGGTAGGCATTAAGAGAACTCGAAGTGTTAAGGGGTTTCGAGGCTACGAAGCTTGTACATGCCTGAGCAGACTCTTTAAAGCCATATCACAGCGCCTACGGCTCTTATATCCAACAGTGCTAACTGTTCCGATAAATAACTTGAAACCGAAGACCTTGTTGAGCTATCGTCTACCAGAAAGCTAACCAAGCATTTTCCCATTGCGGGAGCAATTCATTGTTTCAGGACGGCCGAATGTAACGCCACGCCGCCTCAGCCAATCGCAACGCGCCAACGCCAACCAGACTATCCGAGTCAAGACAAGCTGGCCAATCACCGCCTGTTACAGCCGATAACCGCCAAGACGGCCAATCATAGCCTACTGCCGCCATGACAGCCAATCAACGCCAGCGCCATTGACAGCCGAACGCAACTCCGCCACCACTGCCGAATCCCTTCGGTGGGGATAACGCCATATAAAGCTATGCGAGCTCATTTTTAGGATTATTGTTCTATCGTACGCATTGTAAGCTGAAACTATGTCCATTTGTGTAAACAAGTGTAAATTATATAAATAGTAACAAAGTAACAATAGTAATAAAGCAATGAGTGATTTGTATTAGTGTGTTTAGTGAAGTGATATAATAAATTTGGGCGATTATACTGATTTGCTCTTTTTATTTAAACCCACTGTTTCAAAAAATACATAAAATTGCACCAGCCGGCATCGGTATATTTTCACGGGATCCCATAAATCATCATCTTTCGAAAAAGTTTAGTATCTTCCTCTATTCCGGCTCTCAAACTAGGGTCCTCTGTATTTTACTATAGAAAGCCAACCTTTCAGTTAAATATATTATCTCCTTACGTAGACTCTTATGCTCTTATCGCTCCTTTCTCATCTATCAATTAATATTCCGTGACAATACTTTGTGCAGTCTTTGCCAATGTAACTACACGCTATACATTATTTATCATAATATTGCAGGTCAGAAACCTACTTTGACATACTTCCAGCCTTTACGGAAGTTGAACATCACAGACATACTCTTTCAATACCGGGTTCAATTTCAATTCTGTTTAATAAAACTACTGTATATCTACTTCCACATTGAGCAAAGTTAATAAATTAATGTATCTGTAATCTATCAATAGGTTACGTTTAAGTAAAAATTGTATGGTTTAAAACAAATAACTTATGATTAAACATAACTTCGTCATCAATCGAGTATGTAAATCGATCCAGTCGGTTAGAGAAGTGTAATAGTAAGGCAAACAAATACACTTTACTTGAACTAACAAGTGTTCGGTTGCGTAGAACACTAGACATTTTAACAATGCGTGGAGAATGGCTTAGACTTGAACCAGTTAGGCACTCGATCAATATTGCTTTAATAGAAAAATCGATTACTTAACTGCATTACTTTGTCGGCGTAACTTCTGATGACATTTCACCTTGTAGGTATACTATATACCTAGGAACACTGATTATTTATTTATTGTATGTGTTTCGGAGACCGACGGTTCAAGGCTGGTGAGCCGCCAGCGTAAATGTAAAATTGGATGCAGTCATAGTTTAAATCTAATCTCTGACTGAATGTATCAAAGACAGTTGGTATGTTGAATTGTATGCATTTTATAGGTCATGCTTTACGAACAGAGGGTTGAAATATGAAACTGTCCCTTTTATCTACAGATTTCCCATTTTCTCCTATCTAATTGAAATAGTTTGGATCTCCATGAATTTTTTATAGGTACTTACTCCTTATTTTCAAACCTCGAAGACCTAAGATCTTTCGCACTTAGTAGCTCCACTAAACACAGTAGAGATCAGATTACTTTCTCGCATGACGTTCTCTTGAGAAAGCTACGAGTATTCAAGACAAGAAAGTTAAAAAGCCACTTATTGAGTACACGAAAAAGCAAAGACATAAATGTCTAATTAAGTACCTATACATATTTTTACTTTTAACTACAATCTCATCTGGAGGTAAGTGATGATGCAATCTAAGATGGAAACTTGAAGGGGGTATGTCAGTTTTATTAAACCCATTCCCCTTATCGGTTTCTACACAGCATCGTTCTGGAACGCAATCGCTTGGTAGCATGGCTTTGCCACTAGGGTAGTAGCCAGCGTAGTCTCCACTGATTCACCAGACCAGAGGCAATTTAGAAATTTCTTTACTGTCCCTGCCGGGTATCAATTCTGGAACCTCCCACACATAATAACCCCAGAGAGCTCATCATTGAGTCAAGGCAAGTTAGTCTAATGTTCATTTTATCTTTAGATTATGCCGAGTGCTGAATCTGTTTACTTGTTAGGGTTCCGTACCCCAAAAGGAAAAACAGAACTCTTATAGGATCACTTTGTTGTCTGTCTGTCTGTCTGTACGTCGTCCGTCCGTCCGTCCGCCGTTTCTGTCAAGAAAACCTATAGAGTACTTCCCGTTGACCTAGAATCATGAAATTTGGCAGGTAGGTAGGTCTTATAGCACAAGTAAAGAAATCAATCTGAAAACTATGAATTTGTGGTTACAGATTTTTATTTATTTTTATGCACAATAGTTTTTCATTTATCGTGCAAATGTCGAAAAAAATACCCAAGTACGGAACACTCGGTGCGCGAGTCCGACTTGCACTTGGCTGGCTTTTTTTTTAATTTAGGTATGGACTAACGCTTAGGTACAATCAGACTCGCTTGCTGGCAAGTGATAATGCAGCTTAAGATTGAGTACGCTTGCCTATAGAAAATGCTACATATACCTATTAAACGTGTATTGTAAAATCTAATGTTATTTTTTTCAGGTCGTCATGTTGAACGGGTTCATGCGCTGGTTCCTGAGGTTCTTGGTGTCCTTGCTGTCGATCGTAGTGTGGCCTGTCACTTATCTGTTAAACATTAAACGGAACCGAAAATGTCCACCACCTGTGAATCCAATACTGTTCAAATCTGCCACCACATTGGCTATGATGATCAGGAATAAACAGGTAAAACGTCCAATAGTTCGTTTGTTCTACGTAGGAGGAAAATGTTTCACGGGAATCCGGACTTCTGCTACGGAGAAAGCAGGGATTTTCTGACTCGCGCAGCTAAAACGCAAATAAAACAAGTTATAGTATAGTTATATTATAAGTAGAATTTTAGCACAGTAGGCACTTTCAGCCATAAAAGGTTCACTCAACTACCAACTCACCAAATAGTAAGAACTGATTGTATTACAGATCACATCTGAAGAACTAGTGGAAGCTTACATAGAAAGATGTAAAGAAGTTAATCCATTCTTGAACGCTGTCGTCGAGCCCCGATACGACATGGCACTAAAGGAAGCAAGATGTATAGACAAAATGATAGCTTCAAACGAGCGGTCGCCAGAGGAACTGGCTAAAGAATATCCTTTATTAGGCCTACCTATGACTGTGAAAGAAAGTATAGCGGTGGAAGGTAAGTAATTAATACCTATCTAATACAATTCGAAGTAGTGTCTAGCGGGAGACCTTCGACCGTGGTTCCGCCTTCCAGCAAAGCTGTGCCGCCAAGCAATTTACGACGCCATGTAGAAAACCGATACGGGGTATGGATTGTGGATAACTGCCGTACGCCTTTCCAAACTAGTTCGCTCCTATCTTAGACTGCATCATCACTTACGGCCTTGGATGAATTATTTATCCAAGCTTACTTAGTTAGCAAGAGCTAACTTGTAAATTGTAATAGAATAAAATATAAACAAAGTCATGCGAATTATGAGTTAGCCGATTTTAAATATCTTTCATCATATCTGCCGCACTTTGAAAGATTTCTGTCATAATATTATAGCTTTTTGGGGTTCCGTATCTAAAAAGGAACCCTTATAGGATCATTTTGTTGTCTCTCTGTCTCTCTGTATAAATTATATACCTAAGTAGATGGCGCAGACGGTATTCCTTGTACAATGGTACGGAACCCTTCGTGTGCGAGTCCAACTCGCACACGAAGGGTGCGAGTTGGACCCTCCGGTTTTTTAATCATTAAAAACGATCGTTCGATTCTGACGGGTTAGAGTCTCAAAATCATGAAGCATTTTTAAGGTGGTTCACTTCCTTAGGTTGAATTGAGGTTATCTATTCAAAAATATTTAAATTCTGTGTCCGGAGGGTATTCATCATTCATGAAGGTTAAAGCTATGCTAATTTTTATTAACCTTTGCGTACAGATAATAATGAAGAATTATCGTGCGAAATTGTTTTATTAAAAATGTATTAAAAATTAAGTTTCTTATATATTTACGGGGGTCGGTGGCTGCTCGCGTCCGCAGGTGGTAACCCTTCGATACCCTGCACGTGTCCCCTGGGTGGTGCAAAAGAGCAGCAACGCTGAATCTGGGCGGCGTCTAATAACCCATTACCTGCTTCAACGAAGTAGAAGCGGCAAGCAGTGGCCGAGAGTAATCGAAAAGACTGGCGTGGAAGGATCTGGGAACCCACCATGACTATTTATCCCAAGAAAGCCCCCCTATGACAAGTAACAATAGAGTAAGTGAGTTTCATGGCGATCCGGGCAATGCTCGGCGCCACTTGGTACCCGGGCCGAGTGGTGTGAAATGGACTACCGAAGCTCCTAAAGAGGCGAGCCGCCAGGCCTCTGATGGGAAAAATGCTACTGACGGCCAAGTCCCCAAGACGTCCATCATTAAAGAACACCGTATCGGAACGTGGAACGTCCGTGGAATATTGCAGACGGGTAAATTGAGCATTATAGAAAAGGAAATGCAACACCATAAGCTATCAATCCTTGGTATATGCGAGACACACCAACAAGGTGCGGGCCACTTCAAGACCGCCTCGGGTAATACGATGTACTTTTCAGGGAACGACACCCAAAGCCGAAATGGAGTCGCAATCATCCTGCCTCCTCATTTAAATAAACATGTTCTCGGATACAACACCATTTCCGATAGGATCATCTCTCTGAAACTAAACACAAAACCGTGCACACTTAACATTATTCAGATCTATGCGCCAACGGCACAAGCTCCAGAGGATGAATTGATGTCATTCTATGAAACCCTAACAGACACGTTGAAATCCATACCAAACAGAGAAGTGACACTAATCATTGGGGATTGGAACGCAAAAGTTGGGAATATTACTCCAGAACAACACAACAAAAGTGTCGTTGGTAGATATGGCCTCGGTAAACAAAACGAACGCGGCGAAAAACTTGTCGATTTCGGAATTGAGCACAAGTTAACCATTGCGAACACCTGCTTTCAACAACCTCCCCGTCGCTTGTATACATGGAAATCTCCAGGTGATAGGTACAGAAACCAAATTGACTATATCTTAATAAACACCCGCTGGAGGTCATCCATTCGAAAAGCCAAAACATTTCCAGGTGCTGATTGTGGCTCAGACCATGTCCTACTGGTAGCTTGGATGAACTTGCGACTCAAAAGACGAAAGAGAATAGCTCCACTGCACCTAAAACAACTTAGCCCAGCTGAAATAAATTTTTTTCGCAACACCGTGGAAGAGAAACTCCGAGAGTGCAATGCCATCAATGTAACAGCCCCAAATAACATATGGGAAGAATTCAAAAAGCCAGTCATCGCTACAATGAAAATAATAAAAGATCGCAGAAGTCGTACTGAAAATCGCAAAATGTGGATGTCTGATGCAACCTGGCAAACTGTGCAAAGACGCAAGGACCTGTTAGCCGGAAAACATCCTCGTCAGGGCGAACCTACTACTACATACGCTACCCTAAGCAAGCAAATCCGTAAAGAATGCCGTCGGGATAAAAACATCTTCCTAGAAAGCATTTGTCAAGAAATTGAAGCGCACTCTGTGACATATCAAACGGCTGACCTATTCCGAAAGGTTCGACTATTATCCAAGCAATTCAAACCAAAGGCATGGGTAGTGGAAGATGAGGATGGTATTCCTATACATGAGTTAGATAGAATCTTGGAAAGATGGAGATCTTATTGCGAAACTCTTTACCAGGGACCACCCACTCAATCAACATCACTCCACGAGTGGGACGGTAGCCAGTCAGAACCACCCATCTTGCGGTCGGAAGTGGAGCAAGCTATCGAGGTCTTGAAAAACCGAAAGGCCCCAGGTGTTGACCAAATCTCAGCGGAAATACTTAAGGCACTAGGACATACTGGGATCGCGATTATCCACAGACTGTGCAACCAAATTTGGCAAACATGCGAATGGCCTGCCGACTGGACAACGTCTATTATCCTGCCAATTCACAAAAAAGGATCTACCAAAAAATGTGATAACTATCGCACACTATCACTTATATCACATGGAAGTAAAGTTCTCTTGCACATCCTCAACCAGAGACTTCGGCACTTTTTAGACTGGCAGATACCTCAAGAACAAGCAGGATTTGTGAAGGGCAGAGGCACCAGAGAGCAAATTTTGAACATCAGACAATTGATCGAGAAGTGTTACGAGTTCGATACACCAGTTGTGCTGTGCTTCGTCGACTACAGCAAGGCCTTCGACTGTGTGAACTGGCAGCATTTGTGGAGAGTGCTTCTAGAACTTGGCGTCCCAAAACACCTCGTAGCCCTTTTGCATTCCCTCTACTATAACAGCTCTGGGGTAGTAAGGGTAAATGACAGCACCTCAAAGCCGTTTTGTTTCGCAAAAGGTGTACGCCAGGGTTGCATACTGTCTCCCGTTCTTTTTAACATCTACGGAGAGTTTATTATGCGTGAAGTGCTATCGGACTGGGAAGGGGGAGTTAGTATCGGCGGAGAAAGACTAACAAACTTGCGATACGCGGACGATACAACTCTGATAGCATGTGATGAACAAGAAATGACAGCTCTCCTGAAGAGATTGGAGACGGTGAGCAACGCTCTGGGGCTCTCTATAAATAAGTCTAAAACCAAAGTTATGGTTGTGGATAGGTCAGGTAAGCTGGATCTCAGCGGCACTACGGGCCTGGAAATGGTTGAGGATTTTGTTTACCTAGGTTCCAACATAAGCAACCAGGGTGGCTGCGAGCAGGAAGTCCGCCGTCGCATCGGCATGGCAAAGAGCGCCATGGCTCAGCTTTCTAGAATATGGAAGGACAAGAACATATCCCAATGGACAAAAATGCACTTAGTGAGAACTCTTGTATTCTCCATATTTCTCTACGGAGCTGAGACGTGGACTCTCAAAGCTGCTGACAAAAAAAGGATCGATGCTTTTGAGATGTGGTGTTGGCGACGCATGCTCAACATATCATGGACTGAACATCGAACCAACGTCTCAATACTTAACAAACTTAAGATAAAGATGAGGCTAACTAACATCTGTCTGCGGAGGACTCTTGAGTACTTCGGTCACATCGCAAGGAAGAACGCCAGCAATATTGAAAAACTCATGGTCACTGGTAAGATCGAAGGAAAGAGACCCCGCGGACGTAGCCCGAGACGTTGGTCAGACCAAATAAAAGAAGCGGTCAACACACCCATCTGTGATGCAATCCATGCGGCAAAAAACAGAGTGCAATGGAAAAACATCGTAGCAAGGATTGCGTCAAAGGGGAGCCACGATCCTCAAAATTGAGGAAGCGACGCAGGAAGATATTTACGTAATCTACTAATTCGATTTTTAAATATGTATAAGGTTTTTATTTAATAGGATACTCACAATCCACATGTTTTAAGAGTCTATGCGCCTGAACTAACAAAGTTACTCCTTGCAGTTACATTATGCGACAGTTATATATAAAAAAAAATAAGTTTACAAGTACCTAACTAAGAATTTAAAAATCAAGTTATAGTAGTGCCCTTAGTGACCTTCTGCCTAAGAACCTGCTCTAATGTCATACTTACCCATTATAGTCCTAACAATAAAAATATAAAAAGCATCAAAATTGGTCGAGTAATAATAATTTTTAAGGAAAATATGTTTAGGTACCTAACAGTCATACGTATACAAAATCTATACTGGCAACCTCTGAGGTTTAACACATAATTTGGGTGAGCAAGCCATGCACCCACCGGCTTGTCCCACCAGTGGATGCAAAGGTAACTCGTATTTACCCGTCCTTCCACTAGGGTATAAATTGACCTCAGTTCCGTCGTGGGTAAAAACTTAAAGAAGTTTGTTTCAGGCATGAGCAACGACTGCGGGACCGTCTATCCGTACAGAAATCCCGCTAAACAAGACGCGGATATAGTTCGCTTGGCGAGGGCAGCTGGTGCCATACCCATAGCTGTCACCAACACGCCACAGCTATGTATGAATTGGGAGACGTACAACAATGTCACCGGGTTGACAATGAATCCGTATGACCAGAAGCGTACAACGGGCGGATCTTCTGGAGGAGAAGTAAGGAATTATTGAGAATGTTACAGAAATTAGATGCCATCATCGTCGTCCTTAACCTGTAGACGTACTCCTGAATATCTTGAAAGTTACAACTTACAAGATATTCAGGACTACAGAGACCCTACAGGGACCCTAAGGCCTACAAGGTCCCTGCAGAAACTTTCATAGTACACACGCCGCGCAGTCTTGCGCTGCAGCTGCTTGGATCCAGCGGCTCTCCTGCGACACACTTCTGTTATCACTCATCCATCCACCTAGTGGCGAGTGGTAATTAGCTCTAGGTACTTATTTATGATCACCAATTTAATTAAAAGTACGGTATCCTGTCTGTTGGTTATAATCAGCAGATAATATTGGCTTTTCGTTTGTGTTAACACGAGAGGACGGGCGCTGCTGGTGAGACTACAGGGTGAGACAATTCAAACGTATGTACGGTCCATTAAATGAAACCGTATGTTTATGTAAAAGCATCGATTTTGGAGCGCCATAAAACGTACAAGTCGAAGGAACTGCGCAAAAATTGTCGTCTACAACCCGATTTTTACCTATACGTATAGGTACATGAAATCGTGAATCATTAGGAATATTGGACTGGACTTAGTGGATGTCCGTGATCCACAAGGAACAAACCAAAATCTGCGGAACTGATGAGACCTACGTCTCTTTGGCTGTCCGATTGTTTGAGTGTACTTGCATAGTTACACTAACCACCAGCGCTGACGGTAAGCGCGCGGAGCATGAGCTTTATAGTTTCTTGTATCGTTTCATAGTGAAATTGCGGCGCCGCAAATAAGTATACGAGCCGCTCTTGTCATCCGCGCTGGCGGTTAGCTTCAAAATGTGGTTTGCAAGCCGAAACTGATGTAGAGATCTCAATCGATCTGATACAGAGATGTCTATCGATCTACTTATTACTTATATATTGTTTTCTAAACATTCCCAGTCAGCGTTAATTGCATCGGCTGCCTCGCTCATGGGCGTAGGATCGGACATAGCAGGATCATTGCGACTACCGCCGATGTTCAATGGTATCTTCGGACACAAACCCACACCAAGGCTTCTTTCTATTCAAGGCAAGTATAGATGGATACATAATAAGTCAATACAAGTGTAAATTAAAAATTTATAACACCCCCGACAAGTGAAGGTTACAGTAATAACTAGAAAAGAGCTGATAACTTTCAAACGGCTGAACCGATTTTCTTGAATTATGGCTAAGAACACTCTCGATCAAGCCACCTTTCAAACAAAAAAAAACTAAATTAAAATCGGTTCATTAGTTTAGGAGCTACGATGCCACAGACAGATACACAGATACACACATACACACGTCAAAAGAGGTAATTTGTCATTTTTAGGGTTCCGTACCTCAAAAGCAAAAAAAGGAACTCTTATAATATCACTTCGCAGTCTGTCCGTCGTATCAGTCAGGAACCGTCAAGGGAATCAAAATCTATAACCTTATACTTCCAGTTGACCTAGAATAAAAGGCAGGTACTCGTGTCCAAGTCCGACTCAGTCTTCACCCGTTTTTTTGGAAGTAATTCTGTCTTCCATTAAATTATTCATAATCATCATCCGTCTAATCAGTTAGATGGTTCATTAGGAGCCAGCGCAGAATAAAAATTAGAAAGCAGTGAATAAGCATTAAAAAAATCATAATTTTATCACGTGTGTGACAAGCTTAAAACTTTTCAAGGTGTATCGATGATGGTAATAACAATAATAGTATTGATTGATGCATAGGTATTATTGTTGTTTCCAAAAATACTTTGTACAGTTGTACCTAAGTATCGTACATAATATTATATATGTAGATTGTAGATATTATATTATTATGTTCAATGCATATTACAAACAGAAATATGTGTACAAGGTGTAACCAGAACGCTAGTAGAAACTTAGGGTTATTATCATACTACCTAAACACAATCCAATGCCAATAATAATAATCATTTGTCAGCTCTAGTACTTTAAAGTGATTGAGTAATTTTCAAACCCGCAATGTATAGCGTGCTAGAGTCCGACCACGACGTTGACTCTGAGCGAGCTATTTACATAACGATCGTTGACCTCTAGCATCAGCCAGATGTTTTATTTGCAATATTTTGTGAACTTTTAGAGTACAGGTTTTTGTAAACATCTTTTTTTTCTTGTGGTACCTTATCAGTAATCATCAGTAATATCACCTGCCTTTGTTTTTGCTAGTGTTCAGGTTACATCTTGTATAGGTAGGAAGAAAATACATACTATTTTATATTAAGCTGTTCTTATACATAAAAAAATAGCTCTTGTTGCACGCTATTTTGTTTTTTCTTGATTACCATATCAATTTTCCGTAACCGGACCTGATCATATCACTTTTATTTTTATGCAATATAAATAAATATATGATACCTATTATAGTAATTAATTTTTCGAAATTCTCTTCCATTCCAGGTCACGTACCAGATTGTTTAGATACAGAATTCGAAGAGTACTTTGCACTTGGACCTATAACAAGATACGCTGAAGATTTGACGTTACTTCTCAAAGTTTTGAGGCAACCTAATGGACCCGATGTGCCTTTGGACAAGCCGGTAAGAAAAATCTAAATATATAAAAAAAAACCGGCCAAGTGCGAGTAAGACTCGCGCACTGAGGGTTCAGAACTCAAGTATTTTTTCCGACATTTGGCACGACAAAACAAAAACTATTATGCAAAAAATAAATAAAAATTTTAGAATGTACAGATAAAGCCCGTTCATATGATACCCCACTTGGTATAGTTATCTTATTTTGAAAATTGAAACACATTTTTTTTTTTTGTTGATGTAACTACAAATTCACGGTTTTTGGATTTATTCCTTTACTTGTGCTATAAGACTTACCTACCTACCAAATTTCATGATTCAAAGGTCAACGGGAAGCACCCTATTGCTTTTCTTGGCAGACACGACGGACGGACGGACAGACAAACAGACAGACAACAAAGTGATCTTATAAGGGTTTTGTTTTTCCTTTTGAGGTACGGAGCCCTAAAAACATACAGTCGAATTGAGAACCTCCCCTTTTTGAAGTCAGTTAAAAATATTTTGGTATTTTACAGGTAGACCTCACGCGGCTCAAGTTTTATTACATGGAGGGAGATGACAGTCACGTGACAAATAAAATAGGCTCGGATGTGAAGAAAGCGCTGGACAAAGCCAAAGCCTACTTACAGTCGACGTACAATATTGAAGTTAAGGAGGTCAGGACGTTAAGTACTTTACACTTTTAGAAAATTGGCTTTTAAAGCAACATGTAGGATTATAAAAGAAGATAAAATTCTATCTTCGTTTATAATCCTACCTGATAATCTCCGAGATACGGAGAGCAGTTACAGGTCCAATCCAAACCCCAACTGACTTAGATCAACGTTGCTTCATCAGCGCAATTTACGCACTGTTGCAACTTTATCAAACTACCCTCAAACTAGCCTCAGAATATCGTGAACTGGATTGACTTTACCTCGACTTTAACCCGGTACCTTAAATTTTATCTTTCACCTAATTTCAGCTGAAAATAGCGAACATCGAACATATGTGGGAGATAAGTGTGAGAGTTCTCTTCAACATTCCACATGTACAGAACATCTACACAGACCCGCAAAAACGCGACCAGTGGGTTTCCGTTTGGCCCGATGTTCTGAAGAAAATGGCCGGCCTATCGAATCATTCGTTGACGAGTGTCGCCTATGGCCCAGTGAAGAAGTTTTTTGATGCTTTACCAAAAAGTTACTACAAGAATCTGCTAAGGATTTTTGAAGAGATCAAATCAGATTTCAATGTGAGTTTTTTTTTTTTTTTTTTTTTTTTTTTTTTTTTTTTTTTTTTAATTGAAAATATTACAATAAAACTTAAAGCTAGCCTTATCTAATTACTGTACAAATCATGCCCGCGTGGAATGGTGCCAAGAATACTGGCTGCATTTCCGCGTTGGACAGCCAGGCTGATCCGTTGCGCAAAAAATGAGCCAGCCCTTCTGTCACCCGATGAGGCTATTAAACGCGGTGAAATGTCTCGTAAAAATTTCTTTGCACTAAGACTCCATGGCCCCAGGGTCTCCACGGCAAACGGAACAAAAATGTAACTCTCAATAAGAGAGGCATACTTGCGCCGCTTGCCGTTTTCAGCCATTTCTGCTGCGGCTCCCGGTCTTGATACTGTCTCCCTGATATGACACGGGGCCAATGTGTCAACGCACGTTGCGTCCCACATTAGCGCCCGTCCCCGTTCCCAGGGAACCAGCGTCAATCCATCAGGTCTCTTGCCATCATCCCGACTAATCCCTGCCGGCTCAATGAGCGCAGGAACGTCTATGGTGGCAAGAGCCCTTTTGATCGTGTCGTTAAGAGAGCCATGCCTAAATAGCCTACCAGCGCTCCTTTGGCAAGAGAGTCCGTGAATTCCAAATTTATCAACCTCTTTTCCACACGGACATCTGTGCTGATGGCACAGCGGTGTTCCCAATCTGAGACCTAGAGCCACACGAAAACTTTCATTATCTAAAAGGGTGCCGAGATTTTTGGATGGCAAGGCATGAAGCCAATACCCAGATTCCTTTTCCGATAATGCTAGGAGCCTGGCTTGATCTCTGTCACTTGTAAGATTTTGCAGCAAATTTGAATGTGTCAGCTGAACCAATGGCAAATCCCAAAGTTTTTGTGTAGAACGTTCCTTTGGAATATCGACATTGGGACATCTGACCTTCCAACTCTCTAGGGCCTCTGTGGCATAGGTCAATGATATTGAATTTGATTTGAGAATTTGAGAGCTAAGCTCTCTTATACTATGCACAGAGGACAGAAAAGCTGGAAGAGCTACACTGGAAATTTTCCTCACGCCGATGCCACCGTACTTGACCGGTAAAGTAGCTTGGTTCCAGGAGTGCTCATCTAAAGTTAAATTTAGAATTTGTTCTAGTGTACTTTTAAGGGTGGCATCCATATTATCGAGTAGTCCAGGAAATTTCCAAATTGGGCTCGCGCGAAGGATATAAATTAATTTAGGTACGAAAAGGCAATATTTTAGGATCGAAAATGCAATGTGAGAATTTAGAGCGCCCAATTTGTCGGTATTAGCCGAAAATGTTCTAATTTTTTGATCCAAAAGTGGTTGTATGGATTCATTATAAAGAGGAGCACCAAGGAGGCAAAGTGAATGTTTATCGAGTATCTTAATGCTAGGGGTAATGTGAGTTACTTTATGATAACAATGTGGAAAGCCAAAAGCACAGCAGAGACGTCTAGACTCTCTTTGCATTTGTGTACTTTGTCTATTTCTATCGCATTTATTTAACAATTTCACTCTTACCGCCAGAGTTCCTAGTGTAACTATGTAATTCGACCATCTGTCGTGGTTGATCTTTTTCCACGACATGAAATTATGGAACCAACTCCCAAAAATCTTTAAAATATGGGGCTATTCACCACATATTCCATGACCTATAACTGCGAATAAGCGCACAGTATGTTGCGAGCTCACCTACCTATCTAGTCTAGTTTAAAATTAATAATCATAATAATATAGATTTTTTATAAAAATATGGTTAGGTACAGCATTACAAAACAATTTTATTAATGCCACGCGATTTCTATTCGATTCCACATTAAATAATAAATTCTGCTGAATTTTTAAGTGTAAAAATTATTATATCACACTAATATTATAAAGGCGAAAGTTTGTATGTGTGTTTGTGTGTGTGTGTATGTTTGTTACTCCTTCACGCAAAAACCACTGGACGGATTTGGCTGAAATTCAGAATGGAGATAGATAATATCCTGGATTAGCACATAGGCTACTTTTTATCCCGGAAAATCAAAGAGTTCCCACGGGATTTCAAAAAACCTAAATTCACGCGGGCGAAGTCGCGGGCATCGGCTTGTTATTAAATAAATACAGTATTAAAACCAGGCGAGGTTTTATAACCTAACCTGATTTTGATACTGGATTTATTTTTACGCAAGATTTACTTTTTTTTATAAACAACTAGTAGGTATTGCAGATTTCTAAAAACGCTAAAAAATCACTATTTATCAGCTTTCATTAAACTCTAGTACATTTGTGAAGTAATGGAACGATGATAAAAAAATCACGTTAGGTACAAGGAGATTATCATCTGCCTAACCTATACCTACTTCAAACATCAAGTGAAGTAATCTTCCAATTATTCCAATAATTTCAAACTGGATTATCAATAAAATATCAATAGTAATATAAGAAATTTTCTTTTACAGGAAGCATTATCCGACGACGCAGTATTACTTTTTCCTACTTTCCCATACCCAGCTCATCTGCACTATAGAATATTCTACAAGTTTCTTAATTGTGGGTATTTGACAATTTTCAACGCGCTAGGTTTACCTGCAACTGCCTGTCCGCTGGGACTCACTGACAAAGGTTTGCCGGTAGGAATACAAATAGTTGCAAACAAATGCAATGATCACTTAACAATAGCCGTTGCCAAGGAATTCGAAAAAGCTTTTGGTGGGTGGTCACCGCCAAACAAAGAACTTTTAAACTGTATAAAGACTGCATAGGTAACGCTAACGATGTTAGAATAATGTAAGAAAAGGCGATAAGGACCTAACCAAGGAAATTAAAATTGCCAAAGCTGAGGTACAGAGATAATTGACAAAGACGTTAGATTTTTATGGATCCTTACCTATAAGTATTTTTGTATAAAAATAAATTTGTTTTAATAGTGTATAATTATTACAGGGAATTTAAAAAGTAAATATTTGAAATATAAGTATTTATAATAGTTTTATTTCTCCCTTGCTAGGCAATAAGAGGTTTTTCAGCCTCAGCCTTCGAACCTTAATAATATTCGTCTGTCCTCAATCAGAGTCTAGGTTAGGATTAAGACGAACAGCAGCTGTAGGTCGAACCCATGTAAGTAATACTAATTAGGTAATAAGTAGGTAGTAGAACCCAAGTTCCAGTATATTTTGTATCGTGATCGCAACGAAGGGAACCTTGGCTCACTCATAATAATTAATCATGCCATGATTTTATGATAATACTAGATCATGGCAGAGACTTTATCCGTGGTTTTAGACTTTTTAAACCTGTGGGAACTCCTCGATTTCCCGGGATAGTAGTCTAAGCCTATGTCTGACCCCGGGATGCAATCTCTCTCTATAGCAAAATATTTTGTCTAAATCCTTTACTCAGTTTGGGACAGATTGTGGATTCGATGTCACGATTATAAGTAGGTAGATTTGAACAGACGAATGGGCCGTGAAAACTTAGCGGACTAGACAGACAGACTTGCATATTTTATAATCATGGATTAAATGTTTACATAAGTAGGTTGGTGAGTTATCCATATCCATTCCATACTAATATTATAAATGCGTGTGTCTGTCTACTATGTCTGCTAGCTTTTCACGTCCCAACAGTTAAACTGATTTTGATGAAATTTGGTACAGAGTTGCTTATACCCCGGGGAAGGCTACTTTTATTCCGAAAAATCAAAGAGATCCCACGGGATTTAAAAAACCTAAATGCACGCGGATGAAGTCGCGGGCATCATTATTAGTAAGCAGGTAATAATGAAAGTTGTACCAAAGTGTTTCTGGCATCAAACTAGCTATATTAGGGGCGCTCTTCTAAACTCATAACCATGACTCTAAAACAACAACAAAATTGAGCGATTTTTTTGATTCCGAAGCATATTTTTGATCGAGTTATTCTAACTACCGTTTTACAATTTTGCTAAGTGTCTGGCGAAGGAGAATATTGTATCCAATCTATTTAAACCCATTTATTTTGAGGACCTGCAAAACCACAGACTTTCAAGTTAAGTACCTAAATTATTTTTTGCACACAATACAACCAAACAATTTAAGTGCTGTAGCTACATAGGAGGGGTGTATTGGAGATGGTTTTAGTTAGTGTTGGAGTGGTAACTGGCAAGCAGTTGTCTTGTAGCACACACCCCTAATATAGTCGTATATTATCACTAGATTGATCCCGGACACGGTGTACTATAACATCTCAATGATCATCCAACCGTGACATGCCCGACATTTTAGTACCAACTGAAGCTAACTCGTACTGTAGGTAAGTGCAAGGTTAATCCTTGCCTAGGACGAGCATGCGGCTAGAGTTAACTGTAACTGCCTAGGTACCCCGGCGACACTTTTACAGCTTCTGAAATAGATATATTACTTAAATCCTCTGACGTATACCACTTCATATATATAACAGCGATTAGATGGCAAGGTTTCCCAGTCGCCTACATATGGTGTGACCATTAAGAACAATGCGAAAATGTGTGTTGTGTGTCTTATGTATCGGTATTATAATGAGATTAAAATAAATAACAATTTTATATGTTTACAATAAGACTAAACTGTAAGTTAGTGCTTCATACTTATGTTTTGTCCGTTTGGTCTCTAAAAAGTAATTTTATTAGTAACATGGAAGTGAATGGACGTTTCACCGATTACTTAGTACCTACTGGATTATGAACACAATAAGTACGTTCTTCAATGGTTTTCTCAAACAACAATCAATAGTGGAGTTGTGAAAACGGTGGTTCTTCCGAAGTTGTCTAATTGTTGTTTTTTAATTAACACAGTGGAAAAAAACCTCGTAAGTATGTACATGTAAAATACATAATAATATGTATTATGTATACCTACTTAAATATTATTTAAAAAGAATTACTCGGGTCCTATGCCAAAATAGTTTTACTTAAAAAAAAAAACAATAAGATAGGTAATTATTTTAGAGATTTAATTAACCTATATACTGACAACGATGAATATCATCATAATTATTTTTAAAAAGCTCTGCGATATGTTGCGATATAAAATATTTTTTTTCATCTCCATATTTTTATCTCCATTGCTGATTTTAAAAATCCCGCTCGAAAACGCAGTTGCGAACTTGCGAGCACAGACTAATAAGAAAACGCGATCCTAGTTACGACTAGCGAAAAATATTGAGATGTTTTGCTACGGGTTAAGAATGTTGCCAGCCGAAAAATTCAAGTCAGAATTAAAATACATGGTCATTCAACAAGAGAATTAAAATCGTGAAATAATAATATTTTTTGTTTGATAAAATTGGGCAGGATTTTTATTATTACACGGTCTAGCAATTTACCATATTTTAATGTGGTTTCTAATAAATGTGATATAAACAGCGAATAAAATTTTCAGCCTATAATTGCGTTACTTGTCTATCTAATGAAAACTGAATGTTTTTTTTAAAACGTTACCGAAAATGCCATAATAGTTGTTTTTTTAACTTCACTTGGTTTTGATACTCGATCATATAGTAAACTTACTGTACTAGATTTCAGTATAGTAATATTATAATTTTTATAGGTAGTGCTTTACCCACACTCAAGGCAATTTCTAAATAATAATTTTTAAATGAATATTAAAAATTGCGGGACTAGCAGGATTCAAACCTTAATTTTCTGGGAATCGTGCCCGAAGCCTTGACCACTAAACCACAGTCCGCTTTGCTACCAGTGCCGAAACTCGATTAAGCATAGATAAAAGAAGACAAAACGAGCCGAGCTCATTGATAAAGTAATATATGTCTATGGCTGAGCTGGACCCTATTAATTTTGTAATGTACCTATCCCTTGCTTTTCGTAGGGTGACCATAAAAATAATGTAGCATATTAAGGACGACGACACTAAAAATTAAATAGATATCTAATATATCATTAAATTTAGTACTCGAGCACTTGTTTTTATTAGTATTTAGTAGTAGTTATTACTTAATAATTAATAAGATAAGTAAAAAATTTAACCAACTTTCAAAAAGGAGGAGATTACCGTATCGGTGTACATAGGCTCTCCGATTTCTGGATCCATTTGGAATTATTTTTGGTCATTAGAAAAAGTTTATGAGTTGGTGCCATAAATAAATTCTGGATCCATCTACTTAATCTTGATGCTGCTGGGTTACTGCCCGCCTAAGTTATAGACATTACGGAACGGTTGATGGCGATCTAATGTCGTAGATACCAAGCAACGACTTCATGATTAAACTCTAAAGTCCCAACTGATCAACCCTGATGATGCAGCGTACATCAAGTCAGGAGTTATAGGAGCCATAGGAGTTCAGAAACTGTTTATGGTTATAATATTGTTTGTAGGTACCGAGTATTTACTTCATCATTGCACTTTGAATCTTAACTCCTCAACTATCAATTCTGGTGCTGCACACTACTGCACACCTTTGACCAATTTCTATCTTGGATACTACAAATGAGTGAGGAGCAGAAAGATGTTTGGTGCAGTCAGCTTCCTCCGAAGACTGCGTAATGTTCTTTCTATTTTTACTAAGATTGCGCTGGCTCAGTCTCTTCTTCTACCAACTCTCGATTACGCTGATACTTGTTATCTTAATCTAACTGAAGGGCAACTGAACAAACTTGAGCGACTTCAAAATCTTTGTATAAAGTTTGTATTTTGGGCTACGAAAGCATAACCACATCTGCAATGCAAGTTCCGACGTAAGCTCAAGTGGCTCACGATTCTTCTTCGTATATAAATCCTCCACTCCCCTTTATATTAAAGAACGATTTGAGTAGTAACTACTTATGTGATACACACTCTTTTTTCTCTTCGTTCTCAAAATAATCTACGGCTGAAAATGATTACACACTCCTCTTCCTAATAAGTTCACTCTTTTACTGTTACCGCAATACTGCTATGGAACTCTCTCCCCTCGGATATTAAACTGTCCAACTCACTGTCTATTTTCAAAATGAAATTGAGAGTATATTTTGATGTGTTTATTTATTCTGTATGGAATACATAGGAATACCTTTCCTATATGGAAATGAGTAACGCGTGGTCACCTAATTAGAAAGGGACACAGTACGGACGAGGACCTCTCGCTCGGCTCGTTTAAATGGTTACAATAATCAGTCTAGGTCTTCCCATAGTCTAGATTTCATAAATACTAAGTCAGACATGTAGTAATAAATTGTACTGAAAGTAGGCTGCGAAATATACGGCTGAAATTGATTTAGGAATAAGTTTACAAATAAAATCTGAACATTTTAAATACAATTACAATACTAGTTACCGCTTACTGATTATTGTAAAATAAAACAATATGAATATAATGGATTTAAGTGTGGAAAACTTAGGTACCTACACGTAGGGCAGCCAGCGATGTGAATGTAAATCCATGTCAGTGAGGGCAGCACAATATTGGTAGGTACCTAGGTGCTGCCATTTTTTTAAATAATGAAGCTATTTCTAGAAGGAAGAAACTATATAAATTGCCTACACATATTTTTGCCTAAACATATTTTTCTAGAAGGCGTACTGGTAGGCAAATATTTAAGCAATATGTAAGAGTATTGTAATCACTGCATTAGGTACATAATAGGTACATAGGTAGTTAACTGGTAACAAGCTTCTCTGCCAAAAATGTCAACTTTACAGCGTTTTTCTTGTTTTTTTTTTAAAAAAAAGGATGACTGCTGTGAGACACGGATGGACGGACAACCAACTGGACGAAACTATAACTACCTATGGCTATGAGGTGTCATTTTACTACGGAACCTTAAACAAATATCACCACAGAGTAAATAGAGAACAGAAACTGAATGACATTTGTATGATGGAATTGGGTCAATTTGATTTTGACATAATATGTCACACGATTTGATGTGAGGATGAAAATTAAAAATCCTATTTTTATAAATCGACCAAAGAAAACCATCCAGAACAATTGAATTCTACATTAAACAACTTTTGTATTGCTTGATCGAATTACTGCTAGCTATTTATTATTTTCTAAATACTGGCACGACGCACGCGCAGTTGTTACTTCGCCCAAAATCTCCCAGCGCCATATTGAGAGGCGGACGTTGTATGACTTGAGTGAATAAAATCGTGGTTAGTGCAATAAATTGGAGTGAAAGATTTGATCGTACCCTATGGATATATACTCGGGTATGTAACTCGGGCGAAGATACCTCGTAAAAGTGTTTAAATACGCAAAGTACGGCATATCACACCGTAACCTAGACATAGGCTATTCTAGTTATCAGTAGATTGCCTAGGTATCATCAAATTGCTGTTTGTTCACAGTATTCATTATATTATTAAACTGGTGCGGGGAGTAGCCATAGGTTTCTTGAATCTAGTTATATTAATGAGATTAAACAGTCGGTTTGCAAGGTTCGACGCTCGTATATAAACGGATTTCGAAGTGTTTATGTCGGCAGTTGACAGAAGCGTATATGTATATGACTGATCATAAGTCACCACACCCAGTGACCGGATTGTCGGTTTTAGGATTTATTAGATCTTATATCGGATGATCGTTCACGTGCCATCGAGTCGGTGTGTGAATTAGTGTATTCGCCGTGTCGGAAAATAATCGTGTCCGTGATGCAGTGAGTGTAAAGATATATCGTTTTTAGGAGTGGTGTGCCTCGGTTGATAGGCCTGCCGAAGGGACAGGGATCCGCGCGAGAGGACGGTCTGCGGCCTCCGCCTCGAGAAAACATGGAGTGCTGCATGTCAGAAGAAGCCAAGGAACAAAAGAGAATCAACCAGGAAATAGAGCGGCAACTCCGAAAGGACAAACGCGATGCCAGGAGAGAGCTCAAGCTACTTCTGCTTGGTAAGATGATCAAATTATTATAATTCATAGCACTTACAATAAATTAGGCCATAATTTGAGGTTAGCAGTGTGATACAGAATCATAGGCATTTTGCGCTAACCCTCAACAGTTATAATACCAATGTCATAATTTAATTACAGTATATTTATTTTAGTCAGAAGCAAGCACAGTTAAACCCCTTAGTTATTAAAAAAAGGGCCGTACAATGTTTTGAAATAAGCTGAACCACCATATTTGGTATCAGAAACCTGTAATACTTAAAATATCTGAAATATTTAAAGTCTACTTGCTACAAAAGTACAAACTCCCAGTTAACATCTTAATGGTTTTTTTAAAATATAATCCAGAGCGCATTTCCAATGTTTTATCGATGGTTCAGTTAAGATGCAAGACAAATGCAAGAATACCCCAACTTTCATATAAAATTCAGATTTATCCTTTGTTTGTCTTAATAGGCTTGTCAAATACAGTGTAAACGCCATGATTTAAAGACAAACTCCCTAAAGTGTCAAAATCACATGGCTTTGGTTGGTTACACCCACTCTCAATAACGACAACAATTAAACACTGTCAGCATCATATATGTACCGAACTTTCTAAGAAATCAATTCTTTTTTTACAAATTGGGATTGCTTGCATGTGTGGACTGTTATTATAGGAATCATGGATTATCTATATGAAAAAATATATATGCATATATGCTATCACATTCTTACTTGCTCACAAACTTTCAAACTGTAAACATAGCAAATAAGAGAAAATTGAAAGTGTATTGATGAAAACTTTTATTGATAAGGAAACGAATGTATGGGAAAGGTGCTTTCTTCATCACCAAGATGCCTCAATATATTAATAAAATAAGTAAAAAATACATGAAAATTATTGGTGCAGCAAAAGACGTCAGACAAAAATAACTGACTATATGCAATAGCATTCAAATAAGAATTGTTTTTTTATGTAATTACTAACACTAGTCTGAAATAGACTTTTTCTTTTTCTAATACGGATTTTTCTTCTCCCCATTTAAGAACAACTCTCAATAAAGTCATATAGAGTTTATACTGTAAGTTGAGAGCAAACAGCATTTTTGACATGTTTGTGTTTGATAAAATCTGGATTGACTCCATATTTGACTAACTAGTTTATTGGTTTTTCATGCACATTTGATAAAAAAAAGTCTCCTTTGTCTCATATCATTCTATGATCATTACATCCAAAAATACTTAATAACTCTATTATCACTCATTGTAATACAGCACAATAATGCTATGTCTCTACAAAACTATAAGGACATAATAAGACTAGGGACAAATTTAACAAACTTTGCTTGATTCTTTGTGCTATTAATTATTATTTGGAGCTGTGATACCTAGTGGATAGAAAGTCAGCCTTCTTTTTGCAAGGCCGCACACCTCTAACTTTGTTATCAATTGCCTTAATAGTGAAGGAAAACATGTGAGGAAACCTGCAGCCTGGTGCCTCCATAATGCTCTTAATGTGCTCCATAATAGAACCCTTATAGGATCACTTTGTTGTCTGTCTGTCTGTCCCTCTATCCGTCCGTCCGTCCGTTCTTCATGTCTGTCAAGAAAACCTATAGAGTACTTCCCATTGACCTAGAATCATGAAAGGCAGGTAGGTAGATCTTATAGCACAAGTAAAGGAATAAATCTGAAAACCATGAATTTGTGGTTAAATCATTAAAAAAAAATTAAAACGTGTTTAAATTTTTAAAGTAAGATAAATATACCAAGTGATAAAAATGAAGTTGGGAGCATCATCTGTTATGAAATAAAGTTTAAATGGGACCTTCCATTTGAGATAGGTTTCATATCTAATGGTAGATTATTTTAGTTATAAGTAGACATTGGCATATATATACATATTTGCATGTTTGCATATATGCAAATGCATAAAACGCTATTTTCATATTAATAATGCATATTTAATACTTTTTCATTGATAGTTTAATCATAGATAGTAATTTCAGTAATTAATGCCCTTACTTGTTCACTATTGGTAAAGTTCCGTGGCAAATTAAAGTCTGTTTTATAAAAAAACCCAGGTCTTGAAGGAATAAAGAAAGTTAACACATTTATCAATGGCACTGGCCAAAATCTAGCAACAGGTTTCTGCAGAAATGGCCCCTTTCAAATTCTGTCCAATATTGTGAGTTGACATTATCAGCCTAAAAATTAATGTGACAAACTTCACAAGTTTACTCTAAAAAATGTAGAAAAATATTTCATTATTGTTTATTAGTAATAGTAAGTAAGTTATGAATATACATACAAATATTATATTGTGAAACTAAGCAATTAAAATACTTAGTAATAATAAATAGTATTTTGAAAAAACCGGCCAAGTGTGAGTCAGACTCGTGCACTGAGGGTTCCTACCTACTCTGGTTTTTTTTCCAACATTTTGCATGATAAATCAAAAACTATCACACTATAATATTATAAAGGCGAAAGTTTGTGTGTGTGTGTGTGTGTGTGTGTGTGTGTGTGTGTGTGTGTGTGTATGTTTGTTACTCCTTCACGCAAAAAGTACTGAACGGATTTGGCTGAAATTTAGAATGGAGATAGATAATATGCTGGATTAGCACATAGGCTTTTTATCCCGGAAAATCAAAGAGTTCCCACGGGATTTCGAAAAACTTAAATCCACGCGGACGAAGTCGCGGGCATCGGCTAGTCATACATAAAAATAAATAAAAATCTGTTTTAGAATGTATACGTAAAGCCTTTTCATATGATACCCCACATGGTATAGTTATCTTACTTTTAAAATTTTGCCAAATTTCATGATTCTAGGTCAACGGGAAGTACCCTGTAGGGTTCTTGACAGACACGATGGACGGACGGACGGACAGACAGACAGACAGACATACAGACAGACAGACAGACAACAAAGTGATAAGGGTTCCGTTGTTCCTTTTGAGGTACGAAGCCCTAAAAATGGGCAAAATATGCACAAAATGTGGTCAATTTTGGCGTTATGATGATGTTGTGACTTTGTCCACATAGATTTGCGGTTATTTACAAATTATGTATATAGAACTCTTTCGTTTTCAACAAAAAGGCGTTCAGTAGAAACTGTATATTAAAAATCATCAAAATCAAAAATCAAAATTGTTTAAACAGATGGGCCATAGAAAGCTGGTAGACATCATAGATAGACTGACACACTTCACATTTATAATATTAGTATGGTCTATATAGATATGGACTGTAGTCCATGTGTATAAATTGAATCTATAATTGAACATAGCAGATAGAGATTTCTGTTTTGTCTTATCATTATCTTAGAGAAAGTAAATTCATTTTTTTGAGTACATTATTTTAACATTTTTTTGATTTAGTCATTAGACCACAATTGTTGCCTAATAGTTATTATTCAACAGAGATGAGAGTCATATTTTAAAATAGATATTCGCACAAAACAATGAGGAGGATTATAAGTAATTACCTATTTCTTAAAAATCCCACAAGTGTCATACTTATTGTATGTTGTAATTAATTGTATCCTTATTGGCATATAACATGTAGTCAAACACATTATCTAAACGTTAATGTGAAAAATCTGGTCTCTAAAGCTGATCACTGATATTATTATATTATTATGGATGATGACTACTAGTCAAATGAGGGACTTTTTATCAAACGTCAAAACGTTTATTACTAAGAAATAATTTATTTTGACAAAGGCATCATCCCAATTTAGACCATAGAAGTGGGTCTCCCTTGCTGCACCATATTTCACACTGCTGAAGCTATTTATGACGTGCTGTCCATCACACTATCACACTTCACACTATAATATTATAAAGGCGAAAGTTTGTATATGTGTGTGTGTGTGTGTATGTTTGTTACTCCTTCACGCAAAAACCACTGGACGGATTTGACTGAAATCCAGAATGTAGATAGATACTATCCTGGATTAGCACATAGGCTACTTTTTATCCCGGAAAATCAAAGAGTTCCCACGGGATTTCGAAAAACCTAAATCCACGCGGAAGAAGTCGCGGGCGTCAGCTAGTAATTTATAACAACAATACAATCAATACAATAGTAGTATCAATTTTCTTGGAGTAATAATGTGGTGGATTCTCAGATCCATCTGCTATCTGCATACAATTCAACTATGAGAACAAGATTTTGAGTCCTTAGGTTTTACAGTTCGATTTCTTAGGTAAAACAAGAGTGAATAAGCATCTTCTAAGTAAACGCGTTCCATCTTCGGCCACATCATCACTTTCCATCAGGTGTAATTGTGGGCAAGCGCTTGCCTATAATGAATGAAAAAATAAACAAGTGTAAATTAAAAATTTATAACACCCCCGACAAGGGAAGGTTACAGTAACTAGAAAAGAGCTGATAACTAGCAAACGGCTGAACCGATTTTCTTGGATTATAGCTAAGAACACTCTAGATCAAGCCACCTTTCAAACAAAAAAAACTAAATTAAAATCGGTTCATTAGTTTAGGAGCTACGATGCCACAGACAGATACACAGATACACACGTTTCATCTGAGAATGAGAAGGGTTTGGCCTTAGTCCACCATGCTGGCTAACTGCGCATTGGCAGACTTCACATACCCTTGAGAACATTACAGAGAAGTCTCAAACATGCGATGCATGTTCATCTCACGATGTTTTGTTAAAGCAAGTGATATTTTTATATAAGGTGCATGAGACGGGTCTGCCCGCGAAATTCTTTAATATGGTTTTTCGCAATTCGTAAATTAATACGACAAGGTAGGCTTATGGCATTCTAATTCCGACAATGGCAGTATCATCTTCACAGGATTACATAAAAATCTTTACTTGAAAGTGTTCATTTTAAGAAATTTGTCAAAATAAAAAGTCACAAATTAGTCGATACTATAACTAACTAGCTGATACCCGCGACTTCGTTCGCGTGGATGCAGGTTTTTTAAATTCCCGTGGGAACTCTTTGATTTTCCGGGATAAAAAGTAGCCTATGTGCTAATCCAGGGTATAATCTATCTCCATTCTAAATTTCAGCCCAATCCGTCCTGTAGTTTTTGGGTGAAGGAGTAACAAACATACACACACACACACACACACACACACACAAACAAACTTTCTCCTTTATAATATTAGTGTGATTACTGCTCAAAACACATAACTCCGAAAAGTTAGAGGTCCGTGCCTGGGATCGGACCCCCGACCTCCCAAATAGGAGTCGAACGTCCTAACCATTAGGCTATCACAGCTTTAAGGACATTATTATACTGTAAATAGTAAAGTTAAACGAAAACAATGTAAGTCTTGATAGAAGTCGCGGCGCGCGGGTTGCTACTTGCTAGTTGCTAATAGAAATGTAACGGAGGTTCGATTCCGATTGATTTTGCATTGAAAGGTCGGAACTACCGATTGATTTTGCACATTCGTTTCCGATTTCGGTTCCGATAAATTTTAATCGGTAGTCATATCGGAGGTTGAATATATTGATGTTGCTGAACTACACTACTAGCAGGTAGGTACTTTTTAAGAGTTTAGATTCGATTTACCTACCTGTATTTATTTATTGAACTGATAATAAGAACTGACTGACTGATAAGACTGAAAACTGATCAATAAATGTGTGTAACTCTATTTTCTTAGACCTGCCCTTAAAGTTGCCTTCAAACTACGGAAACATAATATAATATACTAGCGACCCGCCTCGGCTTCGCACGGGTGGACATTTATTTTTTATTTTTTTTTCTTTTTTCCGGGATAAAATATAGCCTATACGGATTCGGAAGAATCCCTCTAAGTAATGGTAAAAGAAATTTTGAAATCGGTCCAGCAGTTTTTGAGCCTATTCAATACAAACATACAAAAATACAAAGGTTTCCTCTTTATAATATTAAGTATAGAAGTATAGATAAATATCGCTCACCCTACAACACTAACACTACCAGTGTTACACTAACACTAACAATGTTACACTAACAGTGACATTTAGAAGTAGGGTGGGCGATATTTATATATTATATTATATTTCCTAGTTTGAAGGCAACTTTACACATCTCTCTTCTGCCTCCGCCTCCATTTCCGGTTCCTATATAACCAAAAACACTAAAAAGTAAAAAATAACTTTTGTTTAGCTACACGTGTAATGCACCTAGGTATGAAGTCGAGCGAGCATATTAAAACAAAATTAGAAATCCAAGAGTGAAGCTCGCCCGACTTCATACCTAGGTGCATTACACGTGTAGCTAAACAAAAGTTATTTTTTATTTTTTAGTGTTTGTCGTTTTTGAAGTCGGTTTTATTTTTCTTTTGAAATTTTTTTATTTCACAATTTTTAGTGGCCCCACTGTACTATAATAAGCTGTGCCCAGTTAAAACCCTACTGTTTACTAAGCTATTACACTGATCGCGAGCAATTTGCTCCTATCCATTGAGGAGTTCTGTTCTCCATCTCCGAAGATATTCATCAGATCTTCACCAAATTTATATGGGACCACCTGCACAGTATACCCTTTCAAACAAAAAAAAATTTTTCCAAATCGGTCCAGGGGTCTTTGAGTAATCGGGGAACATACATAAAAAAAAAAAAAAAAAGATCCCGACGAATTGAGAACCTTCTCCTTTTTTGGAAGTCGGTTAAAAATAAAAACTCCGGTTGCAAATTCGGTTCCGATACAACGACTTCCGTAACACCTCTGCTTGATAACATATATTGTCATAATTATTATGCCACAACTGTGCCACATATGCCTCTAGAAATGCCTAGTTATTTAAAAAATATTGCTCTTATGTCTTTAACATAATATTACTAAATCAAGTTAATAATAACTCAATTCAGTACTTATTCAACATTTATTTCAGGTATTTCATCCATAAAGTGATAGTTACTACATATGTTAGCAATTAAACTAGATTGCTGTTATTATTAATTAATTTGAATTAGCTCAACTCATATGCCGTCTTGACCACTTGGTGTTCATGTGTAATGTGCACCCAGAGCTTCATAAAAGGGTTTTCCCACTTCACAGCCAATGTTCTCAGAATACCATTGGAACTCCCGCGTACTCTGCACATCATAGATGCAGCTCTTTAATTGCGTAAAAATCATCAGTGTGAGCCTCCGCAAACATCTGTGACGCTCTGCACCAGCACGGCGACCCCATCAGTACTCTGAAACCATTTTTATTCTGCACTCGTAGGTCATTGTAGGGCCTCTGCATATATACATCACCCATATGGTACACGTGTAAAATGTTTGACAGTATGCTTTAATAACACCCCTCTTTTTGGGTCGGGGGTTAAAAAGAGTGAGCTTTACCTCACTATTGCACTGTGTAATACTGCAGGTAGCATATTACATCGGACCGCCAACGCCCTACACTCCCTCTCAACGTCTCTAAGGTCAGACATACCCGTATCGTCATTCATGACTCAAAATGTGCCCCAAATGTCAAATTCAGTCACTCTCTTAAGTAAAACTTCGTTAAGAGTTAAGGGAAGAATGTCGTCTACAGTGTTGCGCTTAAATATTAAAAACTCCACTCTTCTTCACATTGTATGCAAGTAAATATACTTGTGTTGTAATTAATTAATTAATTATTTACGATTAATTGTAAAATATATAATTTTATTTGATTTGATTCCATGTGACGCAGCCTAGGATATTATATTAAATCATGGCTTGATGACCTCTGTAGCGAAACGAAGCTTGATTAGATGAAGCTGCTTAAAGGGGCTACGAAGCGAGTTTTCTGGCGTAGCTCATTTAAAATACTCGACACTTTAAGAATTGAACTTCAATCTTATTAACTCGACCTCACTGTAATAAAAATCATGTCATATTTTTTAATGCCACATTTATTGCGTGGGTAATCTTAAAAATTCGCGTACACAGCGCTGCCAGGCTTCCTAGTGAGATATAATGTAACTCTTTTGCAATATAGTTTGTTTATTTATGCCCATATTTGTCATAAAGTATGTGTGGACTATGACTTATGCCTTCAATTCGGTGGATATTTGCGCTCTACAGAGATGCCGGACTGACCACCGATATATTCAAATACTAAAGTGCTTGTATGAAAACGCCACCATGTCGGTCCGTATACAGAACCTGATTATGAGTCCAATCCAAGTGCAACGAGACGTACGACAGACAAACGTAACTCCCCGAAGCTCTTTACCGCTGCTATGGAAAACGTCTTTAGCTTTTGGATTGGAACAGACTTTGGCATAAACCTCAGCGGCGACTACATCACTCAGCTTCGATTTCCCGACCACATAGTCATGCTCAGTGACTTTAGCAGAGTTTCTCAACACCTAAAGTCACGAGGTTTGACAGTTCTAAATTAAATTAGGTTTCTCTGTCCATTTGTTATTACATTGGTAAGAAAAAGATGCGAATTTAGTTGCGCACAGAATCAGGGCCATTCTCGTCTTAACACAATTTACTTAATAAAGCACTTTTAACAGTTTGGAGTAACTACTCAGTTTTGTCTGCAGCAGTATGGCTATAGGCGCCACTGAAGTCTATTTAGGTTCCAATTTCACTTTTACATGATTTCGCATTTGCCCTCAGGCACTGGCGAGTCCGGCAAATCAACATTCATCAAGCAGATGAGAATCATCCACGGCTCCGGCTACAGCGACGAGGACAAGCGCGGGTTCATCAAACTCGTCTACCAGAACATCTTCATGGCGATGCAGAGCATGATACGTGCCATGGACCTACTCAAAATACAATATGGGAATCCGTCCAATTCGGTAATTTATTTAATTCTACGTCACGTCTACGTTCTAATATGTTGCCCGTATGGCTGTGAATCTGCGACCATCTATACTAATATATATAATAATATTATAATAAATAAAATTGAAGTGTCTGTCTGTAATTTCGAAATAACTACCTCATATTAAGCTCATATGGTTATTTGAACGATACCATAACTGAATCACACGTTTTTAAAATTCTTGTCTGTTTGAAAAGGCTAATCTTCGGAACTGCTGAACCGATTTTGACGGGATTTTCACAGACAAGTAGAGAATTGACCAGGGAGTAACATAGGCTACTTTTTTAACCGACTTTCAAAAAAGGAGTTGTGTTTTTCTACCTATGTACACCGAAATCTCCGAGATTTCTGAACCGATTTGCGTCATTTTTTTAAATCGATAGAAGAACTTTGCGACATTGTTTCATTAAAAATTTGGATTCCAACTCCTCAATCCTGATGCTGCATGGAACCTGACCATCCAAAACTGATGGGATTTAGAAACTGTCGGTTATAAATTGATTGATATTGGAAGTATCTGTAACAAGTAAATTGGCGAATGAGTATGACATACTATTTAAAATAGTAATTATTTACCTGATGCGAGCACTTTCTAATTGACCTTGTGTGTGAACGGTTGAGTGTTGGTACAATGTTGGGGAGCGCTATATCTGCGCAGTCTAGACGCCGAAGAGATATTTCGCGTGTTTTTCTGCTCATAAAATTCGGCGAGGTTTTTCGCTAACTTTATGTATTGTGTGTTTCGACATTGAAGGAAAAACATCGTGAGGAACCTGCATGCTTGAGAGTTAGCCATTATTTTCTCAAACGTGTAAGCAGTTTGGCAATCTATTTTTGGCCAGCGTGGTGGATTATGGCCAAACCTTTTTCATTCTGAGAGGAGACCCGTGGCGATGAGTTGATGATGATGTTGGTGTCTCGGCCATTGACAGTCTACATGTTTTATGTTATTGATTGCCATTTTGCCTCCTGCAAGCTTAAAATAGGAAGCTGATGTTTCGAATATTCTTCTGCCTCTCGTCTATTGCAGGTTGGCCGTCATCTCGTCATGTAATATGTTATCTTTCGCCAAATACAAAAGTTTGCTACGTTGGCTATCCCAGTCAATTCTCGGATGTTTCTAAGCCACGACTTTCTTCTATCGACGCTGCTCTTTCCCTCAATTTTCGAATGGTGATGTCACTATTTATTAGTATCTTCCGTTAGTAATGTAAAACGGGAACCGACCTGCTTGTGTTTCCGAGGGAAGGCATTAACATGTAGGCCAAGTTCAGTCTGTAATCTGTGTAATTATACTAGTGTTCAGTTACCAACTACGCCGAATGTCGACAAGCGCAATTGACTAATTATATATGCTGTCGGCTCCAAACCACATCACTCGCTTTGAGTAATTAATATAATTCGTGGTCAGTTAATTATATAATTTAACTTCTGTTTATTTTACACCTATGGCTACGAAAACGAGATTACATAGGCACCTAAATAGATAGAAATATCTATCATAAATTAAAAACGCAGCCAAGTTACTTTTTCTAATTAATCTATCATTAGTATTACATTATAATTAATTTAATAGAGAGGTTAATTATATTATTATTTAAATCGAATTCTACAAACACTTCAGATTTGTAAATTTACATTTTTCATCTGTAAGGTGCTGAAAATATAAAATTGTCATATAATTAATATATAATAACTATAATTAATGTTCGCGCAGCGACAATAAGTAATTTATGAAAGATTCATTTTTTTGCGTTTCTAGGTGTGTTTTGTGTTTTACTTTAAAAATTGGTGTTGGTAAACCATTCCAACACTGTTTGGGAGCGAATTTAATATTACCTATTATTTATATTTTCAGGAAAAGGCGGAGTTGATATCGTCAATCGACTACGAGAGCGTGACGACGTTCGAGAGCCCCTACGTGGAAGCGATCAAGGCGCTGTGGGCCGACTCCGGCATACAGGAGTGCTACGACCGCAGGCGAGAATACCAGCTCACCGACTCTGCCAAATAGTGAGTATTATTTTATTTTTTTATTTTATTTGACTAACAAACAATTTTTTTTATACATACAAATATTTACATAAAAATATAAGATTTACAACTAAAAGACACACAGTATAAACGTTAATAAATGGCTAGTACAGAAGATTTAGGTACAATAATATTATTAATGTTTAAAAGGTAATAAAGTAAGGTATATTGCGATAATAAATAGTTAAGTTAGTATGTTAAATCGTTAAATCTCTTCCAAAATAATTAGCTCCCTTTCAGGGATTACATGAATCCTAGAAACCTGGGTTTTTTTTACAGCCCAGCACTCCAAGCCATTGATTAGAACAGGGCAAATAGCAGTCTTATAAACTTTGCCTTTAATACGAATAGGCATCCGTTGATCGCACATCAATCCAGAAAGTTCCCTCCATTTCATCCATCCTGTGTTTATTCTGTGTGTGATGTCAGCATCAATAGTTCCCTTGTTTGACACCATTGAGCCTAGATATTTGAACATATCAACCTTTACTGGATTTCCTTGCAGTTGTATGGTAGCGCCTTTGTCGATACCACCAAAATTACAGCACATGTATTCGGTTTTTCCTTGACTTACTCTTAAATCCTCAAGAGTTGCCCTCCATGTTTCAAGGGTGTTTTGAAGTTCAGTTGGGTTTTCTCTTATAAGTACTACATCGTCCGCATAAAGAAGATCCCAAGGTGGCTGCTCCTGTATATTAGATGTGAGATGATTCATCCCTAGATTAAAAAGGAGAGGACTCAGTGTCGAGCCCTGGTGAATTCCCACCTCAACTTTAAAATCGTCACTAATCCCAGCTGGTCTTCGTACTTTGGTGGTTATATCAAAGTACATATCCTTCACTAACTTAATGTAATGTTCAGGCACCTGTTGGGATCGTAGAGCCTCCCATATCAGTTTTCGAGGTACTCGGTCAAAAGCCTTCTCGTCACTTCAATTTTGACTTATCACATTAGTACATGCTCATGTTAAAACAAGGGCGCCGGGGAGATGACGATCAATCTATCTTTTTTAGCCTTTATACATTCATGAATGATATCCATTACAGAGTAAACTAGAGTGAGGGAGCTCTCGTTTTGATTCTGAATCGACGATATGTCATCTGTCATTCATTATTATTATCAAAAGTAAAAACACTTGCTTCACTATTCAATTAAATCATGGTCGAATGATTAGGGAGAAAATTATGTCCAGTTATTAAAATAGCTGTTAGTACATCAATTTGATCACATCATCTTTGTTATGATAATATGAATGACCAATTAAATAGGCATAAGCGATACTTGTTTATTCATATTGTTATTAAAATACATAACAGCTGTTGTTTTCTAAATATTCAGATGGAAGACCTACCTATTTATTAGTATCATTTATTTTGTAATGTCGCTCAAGTGGTTAAACTTATATAGGTACATACTCTTACCATCCCTTCTTTTGTTCAGGGGTCAAAAATAGAATTTTAGTAGGTAACCATAGCAACGTCTTTGAATTCAATACTACTTGCGATGATGATAGCAATAACTACGTGGTAATCATGAGCTTGATGACATTGATTTGACATCTGATGTTCGTAATGATTCCAATAATCATTAATTCACGCTTTTTAACTTAACGTATACGAAACAACATTAACTCCAGCGACGGAGGTAATTCAATTAGTTACTTGTAATACGATAGTGAAATCCATTTGCGAAAAATCCTTTTAATTTAATTACATATGCCTGCAAACATTTATGAGCAGTTTTTTAAATCATGTTCTACATTGTAGTGTTTGTATGCTATGTGCATTGACATGTGAATCTTAAGATTCTCTCTTTCTAAGATAATCTTTTGTGAACTGGTTCAGTGCTATTTTTCTCATATATGACACTGATGCAGCGATCTATGTGTCAAATATGTTTCGGCGGTATGGTTCAGTAACAAACTAAACGTTTATTTAAACGTATTAAAAGCCGTGGCTAGTTATCTCCGTAGTGGGAAAGCCGCAATTGACATAGGTTCAAAATTATCTCCAGTACTCAAACTAATCTATTTAGGGTCACTATGCAATGAGTCGCCCTGAGACCCTAACTGATAGAGAGGCTGATTCATCAACGCCGATATAAATTAATAATTCATGCGAAAAACATGAACTTTGGATATTTTACAAGCATAGGCGGTGTATTTTAAAACTAGTGCGCTTGAACCTTTTTACTACAATTATATTATTTTTATTATTAGGCCCAACTTTGTTCAACTTAAATGTCAAATAGCAACTATAAAAAAGACCCTTTATCGGCTTGCCTTTTTAAGTATAAATAATAAATTATGATGGGTAAAATCATGGTGCCTAAAACTAGGGAGAACTTTATATTTGCCACTAAATTTCCCAATTTCCTATAGCTACTTACAGGAGATCGACCGCGTCGCGGCACCAAATTACTTACCAACTGAACAGGACATTCTGCGTGTGAGAGTGCCCACAACGGGTATCATTGAGTACCCCTTTGACTTGGAAGAGATAAGATTTAGGTAAACGCGCTCAACTGTAAGATGTGCATGCTTCGCCTTAACTTAACTGCACATTTCTATATCTATCAGGGTTCAAACTGCATGTCGATGTTGTACTTCTTGTTTCATAATATTATATTTATTGTTGTTAACAGGGTTTGAACAAGAAAACAAAGATGCAAATTGTTTTTACGTTTGCAATGCATCAAATAACTTGCTCGGATGTACAATGTGAGCAAGTTATTTTGCCGCGAAATAGTACAAAATAGTAATTACTATATAGTAATTTATTTTTCTATAATTTGTTGTTTATTTAAATATAGCCTTAGTGAGACAATTTGCATTGAGCTTTATTGTGTATAACGTGCCTGTATGTTTTATGCATTAGTAAGTTGCATGAATTTACAGTTATCTAAGCGATTTGGCTAGAATTGAGGCTGCCGACTATCTACCTACTGAGCAGGATATTCTTCGAGCTCGACAGCCCACTACTGGTATTCTTGAGTATCCTTTCGACCTTGACGGCATAATTTTTAGGTACGTTCGATGTACATGTTTGGGTCGTGCCCCCTTAGGAAAGCTAACTCGCGGTACCTTGGCACTGGTGTCTTGACCTCTTAGTAATCCAATATCACGAACCCTTAGTAATGCTATGTCACGCCCCTTGGCAGTGCTATGTCGCGACCCTTTCACTACTTTACCTACCTTTAGTATATGCCTACTTACTGATTTATTATTATTCATACAACGTAAAAGGAAATAGAAAAATGGTAAAAAGAGAGTTTTCCTCTACATATTAATATTGAATTAATATTTAAGAAAAAATAAATTATTTCTAAACCGGTATTTTGTGGTATTCGCTTGTTTTTCTTCTAAGTATTTCGACTAACGTTTGTCTTGTAATCCTTTTGTTACCTACATAAATGTTTTAACCATTTATTGTTATTATTATCAACCACACTCTATGTTCCTAAAAAACCACTCCGTATATGACTAGAACCAACCAAATGAAAAAGAAATTGAATAATAAAGAGTGATACTTTTCTGGTACCTAATAGAATCATATAAACCTAACTGCCTGAAAAACACATTTGCATTATATATACTTACTATTTCATTTGTATTTATTGATTTATCATTCCCATGATCAACAGTAAAAGAATATGTTCCAAATTTCAATTTATCATTTATTTCGTGGTTTTAAAGTATTGACTAACATCTATATTAATCAAATTATGTATAACAGCTAAATTAAGGATTTTAAAAATCCTGAGGGAAATCTTTCAATTTCCGGAACTAAAAGTAACCTATACCACGCAAGCAATCTCTGTACCTTTCGTCACAATTTGGAACAAATAAAGATTTATTCATGAACAATGCACTCGCGAAACACCCCGACTATCTATTATCGTAATCTATATACTACTAATAAATAAAATTGGAGTGTCTGTCTGTAATTTCGAAATAATTACCTCACATTAAGCTCATATGGTTATTTGAACGATACCAACACTGAATCACACGTATTCAAAATTTTTGTCTGTCTGTCTGTTTGAAAAGGCTAATCTTCGGAACGGCTGAACCGATTTTGACGGGATTTTCACAGACAAGTAGAGAATTGACCAGGGTGTAACATAGGCTACTTTTTTAACCGACTTTCAAAAAGGGAGTTGTGTTTTTCTGCCTATGTACACCGAAATCTCCGAGATTTCTGAACCGATTTGCGTAATATTTTTTTTAATCGATAGAGGAACTTTGTGACATTGTTTCATAAAAAAATTGGATTCCAACTCCTCAATACTGATGCTGCAGGGGACCTCACCATCAATACTGATGGGATTTAGAAACTGTCAGTTATAAATTGATTGATATTGAAGGTATCTGTATCAAGTAAAGACTTTGTCGTTGACTTCGAGGACCCAACTCCTCACCCCTGATGCTGTAAGGAATTGCATTCCTAAATCCTGGTGATCCCTCGGGATTTTTAAAGGATCATCCGTTTAAATGTTTTTGCGTTGTACAGAAACACGTTGCGTCCCCGGGACGGGCTATTACGGATAGTCTACTTTTGTCCTGGGAAATCAAAAGTTCCCACGGGATTTCAGACCCTAAATTCACGCGGGCGAAGCTGCGGGCATCAGCTAGTCCTAAAATACAATACAAATACTAATTGTTGTATTCCTTGTAATCAGAAATAAATGATTTTATCATTTAAACAAATCACATATTTTGTCCCATTGCCTGAAAATTAACACATTATTGCCCTTATCATACGTCCTTGTGCCGAGTCACTAATTAGAACTATTAATTATAAACAGTATACAATTTATATCAAGAAAAATATATACATCCACATAAATTTTAATTTTAGACTTTTTTGAATTACTAACAAATAATTACATTGAATGAAAAACATGTGAAGTAAGGTAATATAAAACAAAATCATGGCCAGTCGACATTACCTACATTATATCATTTTTAACAAAATAATCTTTGTTGCTGATTTGCTGTGCTTTATGTCTAGTTTGTTTGGTTCACTAATTAATATTTATTTTAATGTATTTTATTATCATAATTGTTTGAAAATATTTTCAGCTAATTCAAGTTTGAATCTAAATTTTCAACTTGAAGAAATTGTTTAAATAACTTATGTTGAAAAATAAATTAATGGTGTTATTGATTTAATCAAAGAAATATAGATCAACTATTAAAGAAGTATAAAATATACAAATTGAGTGTTACGAAACTTGTATTTTATCACACTAATTCTGCACTTTCATGGTTTCATAAGTCATTGGCTCTACAAAGGTTCAACTGGCAAAGGCTGTCTCCAGTGTCTGAAATGTTGGAATACAGATTCGACGGAGTTACATGTTAGGTAGTTATAAATATATTTTTTTTAAAGAATATTAGCCATGTTAATCATGACTATGCTTATGCCAGGAGTGGGTACGACAATAGTGCAACGGGTGGGGTTTGAACCGCCGACATTTCGGAATTCAGTCCGCTCCTCAACCGTTAAGCTATCGAGGCTCAACCGCGTGAATTTTAATACACATATAATATATATTTACATAAATAATATTTTTTATTAAATATGCCACATTGTTTTATTGTTTTTAGATATAATACTTGTAAAAGGTAAAATAAAAATGTGAAAATATAGCATCAAATTATCAAAAAATACTTATGTGTAATTAATGAGTTAATTATAATGTAATATTATGTTTTTTTTTTGTCTTTTATGTAAACTTTGATCTTACAAATTGATATCTTTAAGTTGAGTTTATCTTTGAGTAAGGTGAAGATATCAACGTATCGGGATGCGAGATAATACTGATTAAAACTAAAAATGCATCTCTTTTTATCATTTTTCCTTTGTGATGAATAAATTCATATTTTTAATTGGTCTTTTATATAATACTAGTTGACGCCCGCGACTTCGTCCGCGTGGATTTAGGTTTTTCGAAATTCTGGGGAAACTTTTTGGTTTTCCGGGATAAAAAGTAATCTATATGCTAATCCAGGATATTATCTATCTCCATTACTTTCAGCCAAATCCGTTCAGTGGTTTTTGCGTGAAGGAGTAACAAACATACACACACACACACATATACAAACTTTCGCCTTTATAATATTAGTTATATAATATGTAATTGAAATAGCTAAACATAAATAACTATTTAATTCAGGTGGAGTCAATGGAGTTGTTTTATGGGTGATATTTTTGCAAAGCTTTATAAAAATGCATGTTGTATTGGGTATTGTAGAATTTAGTAGAATTAGAATCTGCTCATTTTTAATGATAAGGCTGACTTTGCACCTTGGCACGTTTTTTCTCTGTATTGTACTATCTCTTATGTTTTGTTACCCTGAAGCTATCCCAATCACCATTCTAACAACTTATGGTTTCGGGTAGCCTATACTATTTACATAGCATGATACTAGATGAAACGCGGTTAAAAGTATGTTTCCGTCTTTAACAGGTTTCATTTTAAACTACATTGCTTAAACTAAGTAGATATAGATACTGTAAATGCAAATAAAATAATATATTACTCTGCAAGTGTTTATAACTGATATTAGATTTTGTTCTTGAAATACTAGAACATGTCCACAAACTCGTCCGCGTGAATTTAGTTTTTGAAAATCCTTTGGGATTTTAATGTTCTGGGATAAAAAGTAGCCTATCCGTCACAGAAATGCAAGCTATCTTTGTATCAAATTTCGTCAGACAGACAGACACTTTCGCATTTGTGGATTTTACATAGATATTAATCGATCAAATTGGCTTAACAGGATGGTGGACGTAGGGGGCCAGAGGTCGGAAAGAAGGAAGTGGATTCACTGTTTTGAAAACGTCACATCTATCATATTCTTAGTAGCTCTTAGTGAATATGATCAAATTTTATTCGAGTCTGAAAATGAGGTGAGTTTATAATGAATATTTTTATTATGGATAGTTTATTACTACACTACTATACTATATTGACTGTAAACTGGCAATATTTCAATTGTTTAAAGATTTCATTTCATTATATTTTGGACTTCGCAGTGTCATAGTTCCAAACAGTTACTAGCTTGGAACAAAAGTTTTAAAAAGCACGTACATTAGCGAGACAGTACCGAATCAGTTCAGTTCAGTCGATATAATGAATAATTTATAGTATTATATAGGTAAGTAGCTACATAATTATTCAAAAAAGACTGAAAGAGAAAGATTCAGCACCACCGATATAATAGGATATTGGGGTTCGCATACGCAGTTAGTGCCACGAAAAAGAAGTCTGTCAGTGTAATCAACGGATGCGCACAACCACCCGCTCCATTATCGTTTATCTCTTTTTAACCCCCGACCCAAAAAGAGGGGTGTTATAAGTTTAACGTGTGTATCTGTGTATCTGTGTGTCTGTGTATCTGTGTATCTGTCTGTGGCATCGTAGCGCCTAAACGAATGAACCGATTTTAATTTAGTTTTTTTGTTTGAAAGGTGGCTTGATCGAGAGTGTTCTTAGCTATAATCTAAAAAAATTGGTTCAGCCGTTTAAGAGTTATCAGCTCTTTTCTAGTTTTCTTGTAGAAAAGAAGGTTAGATAACCGTTAGGTTCATAATATTATGTCAATTGACAAATGTCAAGCTGTCAAGATGGACGTTGCCTAAATACATAATTATTTATTTGAAAATGATGTTTTGGAAAACTCAGATACTTTGGATCGTCGGGGGTGTTATAAATTTTTAATTTACACTTGTTATCTGAACCGATCGTGACATCGCCCACTACTGGATATAAAACTCTTGTAAAGTCTTCCACATGCCCGGCCGTTTGCCGCTTGAACTCCCTGCGATTTGTTTGATGTCTGTCCACTTAGTAGAGAGGCATGCCAACGCTGGCGCTTTCCGGTTTAAGGTCGCCATTCTAGCGCCTTAAAACCCCAACATCTACCGGGTTTTCGAGCTACGTGCCCCGCCCTTTGCCACTTCAGCTTGGCAACCCGTTGAGCTATGTCAGTTACTTTGTTTTTCTTGGGATTTCCATGAGGAAATCCCAAGGAAAACAAAGTAACTGACATAGCTCATGGCGAGAGCCATGTCCGGCATTTTATCTGTGACCAAATTCATATTTGGTCACAGATAAAATGCCGGACATGGCTCTCGCCATCGCCACATCGAAAATACGTTGTTTGCGCATAATTATTTAATTAATACAGGCATAGAAAAATAAATAGTTTATATTATTTTACCTTACAGAACCGAATGGAAGAATCAAAAGCGTTGTTTAAGACGATCATCACGTATCCATGGTTCCAACACTCGTCGGTCATTCTGTTTTTGAACAAAAAGGATTTACTGGAAGAGAAGATCATGTACTCGCATCTTGTAGACTACTTCCCGGAATACGATGGTATGGCGCTTTATTTAAATGATATTTAATTATAATTGTTTTGTACCATCACGGGCCAAAATGCATGCATACCCTAAGCTTGCGCGGGAACATAGGTTCAATACCTAGCAGTTTCATGAGAGAATTAATCTAAATTGTTGAGACTGATATACTAACTGGATATACATCAATAAGTGGAACTCAATACATCAATAAGTTTCACTAAACTAAACTGAGTGCAGGTATTGCAAGGGACTTGGATGCTAATAACTTACTTAAAGGAGCCATTGAATGGGTTGCTGTGGACTTGATATACATATGTTGAGTTAACGGAGCCTGCCACTACAATATCTTGTAAACTTGCAAAAATACAGTACATGGGTGACTAGTCGTCTAATAGATGAGTCCCTCAAACTAGTCGACGATAGAAGATTAACAAGCTGAAACCCGGTATTTGTTGTAATGCCTCTTTCAATTCACGACTCGTGCGCCACCTATTGTATGTTGCTGTTATTACGTCAAAGCCCTTCACCCATGTGCCAATAACAATAATAATTATTGTCCTTGAAAGTTTCAACTCAATCGCATAAATGACGCGCTCACGCATAGGATACGCAAATATATCAGATTATGTATAAAAAAGATGATAGTGTGACCAATTCCGTAGTACACAATCACTTAACTAAACCAAATTGACAGGCTTAAATCGAATGCTATCCTTTTTCGCAGGGAGCATAATGAAAGAGACCCTTTTTCCTTTTATTTTAGTTGACCGAGCAAAGCGAGGTCTCTGAATCTACTTGAGTGAAATTGCACTTGTCCGTCCGTTGAGTTGAGCCTTATAACTTCCGAATTACTGAACGTGATTACTTCAAAAAACATAATATGTAAACTGATGTACTGCAACGTCTCAGTTTCAACGTTTAAATATGTGAAGATTTGAAGGGCTCTTTGTATAATAATATATTTTAACAATCTTACAAGGTCCAAAATGCGATCCAATACCTGCCCGGGAATACATTCTTCAGAAGTATTTAAAAGAAAACCCTGATCCTGAAAGACAGTGTTATTCACATTTCACTACAGCCACAGGTGGACATAATATATTATGCGCTAGATATATCATTGAACATGAGATTTTTTGTAAAATCTACCTGCTGTTCAAAATAGTGATTTTTTTTGTGTGGAAGTAGGCCAAGCTACTGAGTTGTTTTGTAGATATATAGTTAGATGCAAATTGTTTTTATTGGTTGAAAATTCTGTTTGAAAAAATGTGCCTATATAAAATAAGCATAAAAGAACAATAAATAAACATGCGTTGTTACGGTTTCTATCTCGTAGAGAGTCAGAGCCGCGTAACCAGAAATTCTTACGGTATTTAATATTCTTACGGTTTGTTCAATTACAGATTCTTTTTTAAATAAAGTTGATGTAAATGTTTAGATTAATATCACGAGTGAATAGATAAAAGTGTATCAAGCGCGCCCTTATATCTTTGGAGCAAATACCTACTTAACGCTATCCCTCTTCCACTGCTGAGTCAGACGAAGAGGGATACCTACTTATCTCTATACTTCTCTGACTGTCGGGCGAGTGCGTGAGGTTGGACACCAATCTCATAGGACTCTCGCTCAGTCGAAGAGGGATAGCAAGTATTAGGGAGCGCTCGATACACCTTTATTTAGATTCGTGGTTAATAAAATAATATTACTTATTAGCTTTACTCGTAGGTTAGATCGTAACTTTAGTACATCGCTACCTGTTAAACTATCACGTTACAAAAAAAAAGGTTCAACCAGTAAAACAGTTTGTTTGTTGTGCTATAAGTATGTGTAGTACAAGCTAGTGATGCACTCAGGTCCACAACGCGACGCCAGCACTGCGCGCGAGTTCATTCTGCGAATGTTCGTCGACCTCAATCCCGATGCTGAGAAAATTATCTACTCGCATTTCACGTGTGCAACTGGTGAGTACAGTGCAATCCAAACTTATTGGCGGCTGAGAAGTTATTCAATGATATATTATTATATGTACAGAGTATCCAGAACGCTAGCAAAAACTTAGCGTTATTATTATACTAACTAAACACAATGTCATGCCAATAACCATTTGCCATAAATTGTACTTTTCAAACCCGTGCAAAACTCGGGTCAATGTCCCGCCTATGACGCGCCTTTGTCTCCTAGTAGCATATTTACGCAACATTCATTGACCTCTAGTGTCAGTCTTGCATCACACTTCACACTAATATTATAAAGGAGAAAGTTTGTATGTGTGTGTGTGTGTATATTTGTTCTCCTTCACGCAAAAACTACCGGACGGATTGGGCTGAAATTTAGAATGGAGATAGATTATACCTTGGATTAGCACATAGGCTAATTTTTATCCCGGAAAATCAAAGAGTTCCCATGGGAATTTTAAAAAACCTACATCCACGCGAACGAAGTCGCGGGCATCGGCTACTTTGCAATATATTGTGAACTTTTTAAATTACATGATTTTTGAAATCTATTGTTTTGTGTTTTTTTAAATATCTTATCAGTAATAATCAGTCCTATCACCTGTCTTCGGCCGCTAGCGTTTTGGTTACATCCTGTATTTTCTGTTGCTGCCTTTCCGTCCTGTACCTGCGCAGACTCATTTGCACAGCTCACTTCTCGGCCGCAAACAAGATTGAATTGAAACTATATCTTAATTATTATAGTGTAAACTTTAAGACGGATTTCTCTATAACGAAACATTACTTGAATTTGTTTGGTTTACCTTTGCTTTAAACTCATTGGTACTCTTTCTAGATTGTTCGTCGAGTGGCTTATTCAGGATTATTACGTCTTGGGCTCGGACCAATAAAGTTATATGGCTTATAGAAATTTTCAGAAGCAGTCCCGAGATGGAACGTTGGCGGGGTAACGTCCCCGCGGAGAGCGTGTAATGCACTGAATTGGACATAATATACGTGTACGCTGGAAAAGGTGTGCCATACAATATAACAGTTATTAGTTGTGCACTAGCGTACCGGTAATTATGTATCTCTCCTCCAGTGGTCAAGCTATACGATATGGAAAATGTTTATCCTAGTTTGAAACGTATATAAACTCATAATATTCTATGTTTTTTTGTTGGGTTTAATATAATACCCGAGAGTATAGGGCTTGTTAATTTTGTTATAATATTAATATTATTTGGCTCAAAATCACTGCATATTTAAAACAATGAAATACTTTAGATCCTCCAGTGATATTTACAATAATGTAGATAACTATTAAGTCTAATCTCTTTATTAATATAAGATTTAAAGTAGAGTGTCCAATGGATTCATAGGTGAGTTATCCTTTCTTATTTGTATAGGTATGTTTAGTTTGCTATCTTTGGTTTTTGTGGTATGCTCTTAATTATTATTAGCAGTTTGCGAATGTAATTTGCTATTCATGATTGATTAAGAAAACAGATTTTTAGCACACAGATAGATAACTAATTCTAAATTAATCCTAAAAAAATCCATAGGTTATGGTACAAAAGCTCATGAACCCTATCAAGTGTAAATAAAATTTAAAGAAAAAACGCTAAACATAAGGGAAATGAGGGCAGAAAAATCGTCACTCAGAGGGTTCACGGGCTCTCAATCTATTGAGGGTATTATACGGAGCCTTGAGTGCAAGTTATCCAGTTAACGAACGTGACACAAAACAACGTAATCACTATGTTCTCACCCAAACAACAACACCACAAATTCACCCTTGCAAATCAAGTGGGTCCACACCTGTGCACGCCCAAGACCCGTGAACAACATGCGTATGGAGCCCCTATGGCCGCGTCACTTTCTCTGTGCGCACGTGCATGTGGCGAACGCGTATACCATGTATGTATTCACTACCAAAAATTCACGAAAATGTGCACGCCGTCAATAATTGTACAACGTGCAGGCGAAACGCTCGCAGACCACTCGTGAACACATCCACACTATGTTCTTATAATGCGCATTGTGTGCACGATTTGTGCGCGTGCGCAGGTGTGGATCTGCCTTACACTAGCGATCCTAGCGATGAATTAACGAACTCGTTAAATCAACCGTTAAACTTAAAATAACAACGCTAGATAAATAATAATTGATAAATTCAACTAGTTGATCGACAAGTTGAATGAAAATCAACGGTGTAATATTATTTTATTAATGCGTAAAGGAGAAATCCTTCATTAAAACCGATTAGTAGTAGAGTACTCTAATTTTCAGCAACTTGACCTTCCATCAAGCGTTAAATGGTCAATTGCATCCGAAAGGTTCTTCTTTAAACTCTATGGCTGTTAGACGCGAGATGCTTAGGCGATTCAAAAAAAATATTTAATAATTCATATTACATTCAATAAATAATATTAAATTCAAAAAATAAATTTAAGTTCAATAAATAAAATTAAATTAAGTACTGCGTGAGAATTGTCATGTCAAACTGTGATCGTCATATTCTTGAGGCCCGGCCTACAAGGAGATTAGCGTAACTCCAGTGTCACGTTTTCAACTTGAAAAACTTATACTCATAACTTCGTGTCTCACCACAAAAACGTAAACAAGGTCTAAAGCAACGTTAAGAGGACTCTCTCCGTCACTCGTTTCATACAATCGTAGTTCCAATTTCATTTGAATATTAAGCAACCAAAGTCCATGAAATTTTGCAGACATATTCTAGAAACTAATATCTATGTGGTTTTCCAGATTTCTGTTAAAATATTCGGTTTCAAAGTTACGCGGTCTTAAAAATTTTCATTCAAATCTTTGAGCCCCTGTAATTTTAAAACTACATATTTTTAGAAAAATCTAAAACACCACAGACACAGATATTAGTTTCTAGAATATGTCTGCAAAATTTCATGGACTTTGGTTGCTTAATATTCAAATGAAATTGGAACTACGATTGTATGAAACGAGTGACGGAGAGAGCCCTGTTAAACACGTTTATACGTTATACACGTTTGTACTTCGAACTTCACGTTTTTGTTACGTCTAAAGTTTTTGTAGTGCGACAGTTGATATCACGTTATTTTTGCATCATTTACTTCTATTTATTTTTATTTTCGCATGCTGCTTTGGAAATTTAAGACACTGAAAACATCAAATTGGTATTCTGTGCCGTAAAAGATACTATAATGCAAAGCGCCCTTAAAGAATTTAATTTAGCATGAACTTGTTTTAACATATTATTATTATTATATTAATTTGTAATAAATATTATTTCTTGTTTTTCTAGGTGTGTTTTATTTTGTTCCTCTTGTTTTAATTACACTAGTTTACAAGGTTTTTGCTCATGAAATGAAACTTATGGTAACGTTACTTTGAATCTCTATATCTAGATAAAAATATTAATAAAAAAATCCAGCACGTCAGTTTTTTGAAATATTTATTACTAAGATTTTTTTGTAACCAAAGAAACTACATCCAAATAAATGAAAGGCGGGTAAAAATGATTAATTTTGGCTCTTTTTATAAATATTTTCATCGTGTCCCTCACAAGTCGCAACCAAACCAAGAATAGTAGAAGCATATTTTGGTTCCAACAATCTTGATAATATTGCTCAGATGATTTTAAATCTTGGTGAAATAGGTTACTATATTCATCATTTATACCACAAAATTCTGGGAAAAATCTAAATGGGAATGCAAAAAACGAATCTTAAGTGACATATTTATACGCTCGTAATTTTGCAATATATTTTCAACAATCTCTTTATGATTATCACTTTTTTTACTGCCTAAAAATTTTTAAGGAACACTACCGTCCATAGCCGACACAAACAATATCATTTCATGAGCAAAAAAAAATGTTTTTTGTAAACTAATGTTATTTATGATGATAAATATTATGCTTTATTACTTTTTTTAGTTAATAAGTATGTATTTCGTTGTATAATTCTAACACACTTTTAAACTTTACTAAGCATATAAAAACTGTAGAAGCCTTGCCAGGGCGGAAAAGGACCCATAATATCTGGAGTTATAATTAATTTTTATAATATGGAACGTGTTACGTAGTGTGTCAGCGTTAATATTCCGTGTGATTGAGTAGGTATCGCCAACGAAAACTGATTGTAACCAGCCAAGAAATACTGCAGTAACTGGATGTATCCCTAGCAGGGCCTGGTATGGGAGGTTAACAGGGCTCTCTCCGTCACTCGTTTCATACAATCGTAGTTCCAATTTTATTTGAATATTAAGCAACCAAAGTCCATGAAATTTTGCAGACATATTCTAGAAACTAATATCTGTGTCTGTGGTGTTTTAGATTTTTCTAAAAATATGTAGTTTTAAAATTACAGGGGCTCAAACATTTGTATGAAAATTTTTAAGACCGCGTAACTTTGAAACCGAATATTTTAACAGGAATCTGGAAAACCACAGACATAGATATTAGTTTCTAGAATATGTCTGCAAAATTTCATGGACTTTGGTTGCTTAATATTCAAATGAAATTGGAACTACGATTGTATGAAACGAGTGACGGAGAGAGCCCTCTTAAATGCATGCCCCTCAAGTTATATACGTCTAAAAATTGTTGGCAGAGCTGGTTTGGTCAAATCATAAACCTTTGATGGCAATTATTTGAAGTTTATACTAGAATAGCCAACTTGCATATTGTTCGTGAATCATAATTCCATACCTACCGATCAGTTCCTAGTTCTAGCAATTGGTAGACATAAAAGCTTTCACAATCGACAGTGTTATCGACAATAGTTTTTTACTATAAGCAATCAAACCTGCTGCTTATATCGAACTAAAGTTTTGTTCAGGGACACTTGATAAATATAAAAATTACAAAATCATTATTTCATCATAATTATGGATTTATGTATAGTACGACTTATCGGTTATAACACTAACACAGCAGGGTAATGGGGCTTTAAGGACCATCGCCGTTACATGTGTAAGTTTTATAATACTTAATTTTATAGTAGATTCGAAATGCAGTACTTTTGCTAGCCATATAATATTACATATATAATATACAAAACTCTTATAGTTTATGTTGCAAGTGCAGTAATAAGAAAATCGCGAATACATTATAATACCTGAGCTAAAGGCAAGGGTTTTAATCGCGCTGAGAATTTTCAATACTCAATCGTACTAGGTTTTTTCAAGCCATTTGTGAGTAAAAACAATCAAACAACTGTATAAGTCAATGAAAAGAATATTATTTCTTAATTAAAATAAATGTTTATTGCGGGAGTAGAATCACTGCCATGCAGCAATGCAGACGACTCAGCCATACGCTTTGGACATTTCATTGAAATATACTCAAATAATGCAAGAATAGTTATGCTTTAGGGATTTTATTTTTTTCATTTAATATTCTCGTAAGTACCTATCTCTAGGTAAAAAAAAATCCTGAAATTTTCTGGCAAAATGTTCTCATTGCAAGAATGCAAAAATGTACAGCTGATGTATTACATCAGCTGGTATTTTTTTTAGTGATGCATTTTTCTTTTTTGATGCACTTTTCTAGTGATTAATATTTTTTTTTTCTTTTTGAAGACGTAGACATTTGTATTTAAAATAAATGTACTCAAAACAGCTGTTTTGTTTAGCGGTCATTAAAATATTGTCGCACTAGAGCGGTAACACAAGAATTTTTTTGTCGCCCAACATAGTAATAGCATTTGAATAGAGCCACTCTACGAGCAAAATAAATAGGATGACTTCTGTAAAATCCACGATATTTTACTGAATTCAATTGTGTGTGACGACTTTTCCACTAAAACTAGTTCCGTAATGTATGAAAAGTATTTAATTTTTACTTGGAAAGTAAAAAATCGTTTGAATGGGTCAAGCTAAGCCGTCGCTACTAAATCTTACAAAAAAAAAACATGTGCTTAACGCATTTTGGAAAATAACTCACCTAATTAATTTATTGCCCTATATTTACTTTTGTCGTATATATTCGCTTTAAAATATTACTGCTAGCTAAATAGTGGTATTGTAAAAGTGAATTTGTAAACAAATTCCAGATACTGAAAACATCCGGTTCGTGTTCGCAGCAGTCAAAGACACCATCTTGCAGTCCAACCTCAAGGAGTACAACCTCGTCTAAGTGAGCGCCGCTCCTGACACAAATCTGTGATTGTGCGTATCGCGTTTTGAACATCATCTCTTCACGGCGACTGTGTAAATTAACTAATGAGGATGAACTCACCATCTAAACTGATTTATATGAAATTAAGAATAGATTGTAAGTCATTTAATCAATATTAGCACGGACCGCATCTCTCGATCCGGAAGGGTCGCCTCATTACGCGTCAGGTTTTTTGACAAGTTTTTTATGATGAAGTTATTCACAACTTATGTATGTGTCTGTATCGGTGAATATTAAATTGTGCATTTTAAAGTCGCGGCGAGTCGCGTTGCCGCGTGCTGCTTTTAGTCATTGTTTTAGATTTTTGTAAAGTTTGTTGCCATTATATCTTTCTACATAAGTATACATTTATTATGTCCAGATGGATTTGAACAAACTAGTCCAATGAACTTAGGCGAGGTGCGTTATCCTCGCGGTCGAGGCGGGGAACTCCCGCTCTACTATTAGGTATTTATTTAATGATATGGAGTCCCTCGGTGCGACAGGCGTCGGACCCGCGCGCTGTCGCATCGTCGCGCTTCGTCGGAAGCTTGTATTCAGTTATATATTATATTGGATGAATTGGAATTGACATTGCGTTCGTTAAATGATTTAACTCGATAGGATAACGGCGGTGTTCTCCGCGAATGCACGCGAATGTTTTGTTGGTCGTGGCTTCCTTTACGCAGTGGTCTGGTTATCTTCCTGATGTTACCTTATACCGAAATTCCATTATACTAGACGTATTTCTGATAGAGGGTTTCTACGTTAGTCGTGTAAGGATATTTTTGAAGCATTTGTATAACTTTTTTTACTAAAAAACCCAGATTAAATTGAAGCTAAATGTGAATTGTAAAAAGCGGTGCCGATGGTTTTTCGCCAAGTATCCAACAGGAATGTAATATATTGTACATTTTGGTCTAAATGTGCTGAGTGAATTGAGCGGACAGTTCGATGCCATGTTTTGCTATTGGCACGCCATCGTAACGCGAAGCACAAATGTAATTAATTATACACTTTTATTATTGTTGTCTATATTTTATAGTATTTTTACTAAGTATATCGCTAATGTGTGTTTTGCTTTGTGTTATATTTTTAGTTACTTTTATTTATAGTCTGAGACTAAGTTTCTGTTTGAGAGATGTAACTTATTGAATTTATTTATTCGTTGTTGTGAACCCTATCTTCCGATACCATCAAAGCATATCTGGGCCATTCGACACTGTCAATAGCAAAACTGTATGCTCCGAGTAAGATACAGCTGTCTGAAATGCTCAAAACATGTGAAATTGGAACTAATCGCACAAACTTGAAACACTGTATACTTTATTGATGTTATCCAAGCAGTATCTGTGTTCGCATTGTACATATAACTTTCGTTTCGTTTGATGTAATTGTACAGCAATGTAGAATATTTTTGACTTGGCGCTTTTATACGTAGTGTGACTCTTCGACGACGCGCGCTCCGCCCGGCCGCCCGCCGACGCCGCAGCGGTGTACTGACAGGGCGATTGCATTTCGTTTGTCTTGATAGATAATGCAAGACTATTTACACTGACTCATAAAAAGTGGTTTACTGTTTCCTAAAGAAATATTACGTTTACTATAGTATTTCGTTGATATTTTGCTTTCTCATTCAGCTTTTATGCTCATGCGGCGCCAAGGGTTCGTATCCTAACGTGATTAACATTCCACTTACGCGCACAGAGATTGCATTCTCATTTTTTGGTTGGCACTAGTAATAATTGTCTTTTACTGCCAAACCATCGTTAACGTGTAGTTAAAGTTGTTTTTATTCCTATTTGAAATGGATTTTTTTTGTAAAAATCGCAGGGAGGGTTCCGTACTCAAGTATTTTTCCCGACATTTTGCACTATAAATCGGAAACGATTATGCATAAAAATATGTTTTAGAATATACAGGTAATATGATATCCCACTTGGTATAGTTATCTTACTTAGAAAATTGAAACACATTTTAATTTTTTTTTGTGATTTAAACACAAATTCAAGGTTTTCGGATTTATTCCTTTACTTGTGCTATAAGACCTACCTACCTTCCAAATTTCATGGTTCTAGGTCAAAGGGAAGTACCCTATAGGTTTTCTTGACGACAGACGGACAGACAGACAACAAAGTGATCCTATTAGGGTTCCGTTTTTGCTTTGAGGTACGGAACCCTAAAAAAGTAAAATAGTAATTGGTCGGCCACCTATGTAGGCTTTTTTTTTAAAGTTATTACAAAAAAACCCCAGAGTGGTACACCCATTTCCACGGGATTTTTAAATGGGTGGATTAATTGTTATACACTTACCTTAGTCCTTATGTTAATATAAAGTAATTTCTTCCTTACCCTGGCGTGTACTGGCGATGAAGAATAAACAAATAAAAGGGTCAGTTGATTAATTATTATTATTTATTGTGTACTCGCTCTTTCAATACACCGCCGTATAAGTTAAATTCTAGAATTTAAGTAAGACCGCATCCGGACTTCCAGATGATTGCACCAGGGCATAAAATATAGTTTATGGAACGAGTCCTTAGAGGTTATTAAAACCCAGAGTGTGGGTTTAAAACCCGTGCCGCAGGCGAGTTTTTTAATAGTATCACACGAATATTTTAACACCTAAGTTATGTGTCGTTTCATAAAGGACTATCTAAACTCATATCTTAAAATCAATTTCATAAAATCTTGTTAACATATTTTACTATGCTTTTCTTGATATTGAACTTTTGCTCTTCGTTTTTAACAAGAACAAATTTAAACGCCAAATATTATATTATTATTGGTAATTGGTAATACGGTGTAATGCCACACATTAAATAATGTATGACGACAAAATCCTGATGACAAAATCGTCAGCCATATGCTGACTACGATTAGTCGCCCTGCCACGAAATAACAAAACAATGCTGTAATATTATTTTTATCATATTTTCGATGTACGAAAGTAAAATATATCATTAAGTCGCTTTTTTTAAAGTTCCGTAGTTAAAACTAGGAACCCTGTCTGTTACAGCGATTTTAAAAATAAACTATAAAAGTTGTTTAGCACAGTTATGGAAACCTGGGCTACACAGAGACATATTACAATTTTGAAAAAAAATGTATACATTTTTCAAGGTAGGTACCGTCTGTACATGAAAATCCAAAGTTGAAATTGGTTCACCTCTTCGAATGATACTCGTTACATAGATATTTTAAATCATTATTGAGTATATTAGACAATTTTTGAAAATAAACTATTGTTTAAGAAATAATGACTTGAAACGTTTTTAGTAACTAGCATAGCTATGGGAGCCTACCTTATCCGTGTTCTGGCACGCACTTGAGCAATTTTTGAATTCATAATCAGGATTGTAAGATATGTGGGTAGATAAACATAATAACTATAATGCACCTGTCCTCATAATATCTATGAGCCAAATTGTTTCGTCACGGATTTGCCTGGATGCAGCATAAGATTTTAAAATATGACGGGACAGGAAATCGAACAAATTATATTAACGTTTTAATTTTTAGATATTATAAAAATATACTTAACGTATTTTTAATGTTTTATATTAAAAACTCAAATAATGTTACAATTTTACATTATATTTTATTTTAACCTTTTAAGTAAGAGTCAATGAAAGTTTTGTAAACTCCCTTTATTGATTGAAATATTACTTTATCAATAAAATATATCGATTTAGAAAAAGATTTAAACATTTATCAGTGAGGGTTTTTATTTTGAAATCGACTTATGAAAAATATAACCTTGTTTTTATCATTTTACTTAGGTATTTATTAAAAATTACGCACACTCTGATTTAAAGGAATTGTTTTCTAATAAAGTGTCTGGTCTCGAATATTATGATAATAATCCATACTAATATTATAAAAATGAAATTGTGTGTACTTATATCTGTTATCCTTTCACGGCCTTAAACGATTTTGAAGCAATTACATAATAATATATAGTGATAGCTTACATCCCGGCGACGGACACACGCTTTATCCCGAAAAATCAAAGTTGGCACGAGACTTAAAATATCTAAATCAATATTATATATCGCAATATTTCTCATATTACTTTGAAAGCCTACTTATTTATAATTACAAAAAAATCAGTAATTGATGCTGACTCGTAAAACAATATAATATAGGTAAACTTAGTTGTACCACAGTATAAAGAGAGACAGTAGTCCGACGCCTTTGATCTCGCGGTAAGTGATACCATGATGACACTTCAACATAGGGCCCTCACTACGTAGGTCAGGTATCGCTCCTTCCCGCAGTTGCCGCACGACTGCTCTGCCTGACGGCTTCGTCGAACGGTAATATCATACGGTACGGACGGACGGTATGTAATATCATATCCTTATTCTGTGCTTGTATCTTGTTTCCTTTCACGAATCAGCATCAATTACCATCTTTGATTTTAATCGTCGATTATTATAAATAATTAATTTATTCGAATTAAAATTATATAAATAATGCGTGATACCAATGCATTTATGGGTCGTATGCATTTTAATTTATATTATTTTTTGTAATCCTAACAAAAATTTTGAATTTACTGTTAAAGGTGCCCACGCACTCGAACTGAACTGCAACTGAACTGCGCGTTGCTGCAGCGCGCTTCACGATATTCTCTTCAGCCGCGACGCACAGCAGTGCCGCGCTACGCGATACGCGCGTCGCGGCTGGAGAGAATATCGTGCAGCGCGCTGCCGCGACGCGCAGTTCAGCTGCAGTTCAGTTCGAGTGCGTGGGCACCTTAAAACATTTATTAACAGATCTCGCCAGGTTTTTTGTTCACTTCGAATCTAAATTGACCTTGTAGATATCGAAACAAATGTTTCTTACGGGTTACATTAATTATCCAAGTCAATAACTATTCACAGAGCCATTTATGTTGTCAGTTCTAGTCACGCTTAAAGGAACCTTAGATCAAATTGTAATGGACACAGAACGAAAGCCGTCCTCTAGTGCTTACGAATGCAGCGCACATACATACGTAATGTACAAACAGCCCCCGCTACATTTTTAAAGGGGATATTTGGTCATTTCAATTTCTCGGCCCAAGGGTTTGGGCTAGGCTTTGATGAGTTAGTGAGTCAGGAATATTTTTAGTATCTAATTGACAGTATGCCGGGTTAATTCGTTCACGGCACTCATATACGCACAAAGAAAAATCGTTACGTAATGCGAACCAAGGAACCCCTGCTTACCACTTATTGAAACGGATACAAATCGCACAAAACTTGGTGCGCGAACATAGCGAATACTACCTACCAACCGTTACCTACCTACTGTTGGATATCTAATCTGTGACGCAGTTTGACACACAAATGCAAATAGACCTTTCCGAAGTCCGGACCTGTTTTTAACCCCGACCAAAAAAGAGGGGTGTTATAAGTTTGACGTGTGTATCTGTGTATCTATCTGTGGCATCCTAGCTCCTAAACTAATGAACCGATTTTAATTTAGTTTTTTTTGTTTGAAAGGTGGCTTGATCAAGAGTGTTCTTAGCTATAATCCAAGAAAATCAGTTTAGCCGTTTGAAAGTTATCAGTCAGCTCTTTTCTAGTTATTACTGTAACCTTCACTAATTGTCGGGGGTGTTATAAATTTTTAATTTACACTTGTATTTATATTTATTAGGTTCGAGTCATTTTTTGAAAAAAATCCTTAGGATTCAGAGCTATTAAAAAATTTGGCGCGGCCCATACTGGTATAAGTATTTCTAGTTATGAATCATCTATCACGATGAGGCCAGTATATAAAATATAGTCAGTCTTTCTAGTGAAAGCTGAGAGTGAAAAAAGCGGCTTGAATTGAGAACCACCACCTTTTTGGAAGTCGATTAAGGGCCCGCTTACACTAAAACCAAAAAATGTAAGATTTGAAGCTCCAATTTTATCATCATACGAAACACTGTCACATAATTGAATACATGTTTAAAATAATCAATCATTGGAAAAACTGTTTTATTTATTTTGTAACGATCAATCGCCCGCACCTAGTTTTAATGAAAAAAATAACAGACTCGACTTTGAAGCCCTATATTTGTCCTTGGAAATCATTTGACTTACTGAAAAAAAAATTACTTAAATATCAGAAAATATAGTCCTATTGACACATAATTTTCTAGAATAAGGATTTTTAATCACATTAATAGATTAAAAAAGAAGAACTTGCCAATTTTCACAAATTATATGGCTAGTTTAACACGATTTTTCGTGTTGAATAAAGCATAACTTTATTCAAAATTTTATGTGAAAATAAACTATGTTCTTTAACCAATTTATACTTTAATTTTAATCTATCCTAATAAATAAAATTGTAGTGTTTGTCTGTAATTTCGAAATAACTACCTCATATTAAGCTCATATGGTTATTTGAACGATACAAACACTGAATCACACGTTTTTAAAATTTTTGTCTGTCTGTCTGTCTGTCTGTCTGTTTGAAAAGGCTAATCTTTGGAACGGCTGAACCGATTTTGACGGGATTTTCACAGACGAGTAGAGGATTGACCAGGAAGTAATATAGGCTACTTTTTTAACCGACTTTCAAAAAGAGAGTTGTGTTTTTCTACCTATGTACACCGAAATCTCCGAGATTTCTGAACCGATTTGCGTAAATTTTTTTTAATCGATAGAGGAAATTTGTGACATTGTTTCATAAAAATAATGGATTCCAACTCCTCAATCCTGATGCTGCAGGGCACCTCACCATCAATACTGATGGGTTATAGAAACTGTCGGTTATAAATTGATTGATATTGATGGTATCTGTACCAAGTAAAGACTTTGTCGTTGACCTCGAGGACGCAACTCCTCAACCCTGATGCTGTAAGGAATTGCATTCCTAAATCCTGGTGATTCCTCGAGATTTTTAAAGGATCATCCGTTTAAATGTTTTTACGTGGTACAGAAACACGTTGCATCCCGGGGACGAGCTATTACAGATAGGCTACTTTTGTCCTGGGAAATCAAAAGTTCCCACGGGATTTCAGACCCTAAATCCACGCGGGCGAAGCTGCGGGCATCAGCTAGTCTATTTATATAGTTTTGGTAACAATCCAATTATTTGATCAAACATAAAAAAAATTATAAACATCACTCCAAATTGCAATAAATAGCCACGCAATGCTCAAAATCGTCTTTGTAAGTGTGATGCATTAATTAATGTCAATACGAAAAATTGGTTTATTTTAAACATGTAGGTACCTATTCAATTATGTGAAAGTTTTTCCTATGATGGTGGATGGATGGAAATCTTACATTTTTTGGTTTTAGTATAAGCTGGCCCTTACCTTGGCCGTGTTTAACTATGAATAAACGTATTTAATACTTGGACTGTAGCTGCCAATTTACCTTGAATCGACCCGTAGCCAGTGGCGTGCACAGATTTTAAAGCTAGGGTAAGCAACAGTTTGATGGTTTATTTAATTACTAAGTTGTGTAGAAAATGCGCCTTGAACTATTTCAAATTGGGTAAGCAACGCCTTTATGCTTCTATGAAGCGCACGCCACTGCCGTAGCGAGGTTATCAAAACAAAAACTGGCATTTTCCGCACTGTTGCAGGTTTCTAAAAACGCTATATAAATAATCACTCTCAATTTTCTTTAGACAGACTATGGTTTTGTTTTTGTTGAGTTTTTTTAGTTTGTATGATGTATTTTTTAACCCCCGACCCAAAAGAGGGGTGTTATAAGTTTGACGTGTGTATCTGTGTATCTGTGTGTCTGTGTATCTGTGTATCTGTGTGTCTGTGTATCTGTGTATCTGTGTATCTGTCTGTGGCATCGTAGCGCCTAAACGAATGAACCGATTTTAATTTAGTTTTTTTTGTTTGAAAGGTGGCTTGATCGAGAGTGTTCTTAGCTATAATCCAAAAAAATTGGTTCAGCCGTTTAAGAGTTATCAGCTCTTTTCTAGTTTTCTTGTTGAAAAGAAGGTTAGATAACCGTTAGGTTCTTAATATTATGTCAATTGACAAATGTCAAGCTGTCAAGATGGACGTTGCCTAAATACATAATTATTTATTTGAAAATGATGTTTTGGAAAACTCAAATACTTTGGATCGTCGGGGGTGTTATAAATTTTTAATTTACACTTGTATATCTACAGGAATTGGTCATAGTAATGTACTGACCGATTGAATAAGTTTTGACGTATCCGAACCTCGCAACTTTTGGACTTATTTCCTTTCTTTCTCAGATTCTAAGCATATTATAAAATCAACTAACTCATTTCTTCCCTAAACCCTGCTCATGAAGGTTAACCTCATTTCATAGCATTATATGCGTTAGGCGGACTTTAGACGATTTATCTGACTTAAGGCTTAAGTTCAATCAATTGATCGTATAATGATCATGGTTTAGTGGAAAAACCTAGATGCTTTTGATTTTAGGTGTCAATCGAAAACCACGGATTGAACTGATTATAAATGATGCCACATTGATTGATCGTTTAAAAGCCGCCTCACGTTTACGCCCTCAAGAAAATAAACTTTAAATGGAACTTTTGTCCAATATTGAAATGAATAAGACTAAACTCTAAAGCATTTTTTATTACAAAGACGAGAGAATAGTTTTACTAATAAATATTTTTAGACAAGGACATAGTTAACCCGCCCCTAGTGCAATTAAGGCTAAGAAAAATCTAGCGGAATATTCTAGCTAGATTTTCTCTAGGTTAACTTTGAGTGGAAATGAAACACTAGGTACTAATTCCTGAAAAGCATTATTTATATTTTTCTAAAAATACAGGCTATAATAGAATTCAAGTATAGATAGATAATATTTTATAACCAATTAATGTTACATTGAGTGCAGAAGTACGTTTTTGTGTCTGTAACTATTTATATGCCCTAAAACGTAGGTGATTAAAATTTTTACAGTCGATCATATTTAACATAATATTATTAATTGTCATTGTAAGGGTATTCTAAAGGAACGGGCGGAAGGCGCGGTCGTGTCGGGAGTGTTCACATTCATAACTTCCTCACGAATGAACTGAATTTGACGTAATTCTTACCTGTTTTTGTTTCTACGATCGGGGAACTACTACAATCGCTAAGACTATAAGATTATAGTCTAACGTTGCTTTACTTTTGCGTGAGATTGTGAGAATTTTAGCTTAAGTTTCGACTGAAGATGGATGCCTGTATGTAATATTGTAAATTATAATTTCTCATAAAATATAATTTTTTTCAGCTATGTAACTTGTTTTATTTTGTTAGTTGTACGAAACAAACTAAATTCTGATCCTAACTATATAATTATTAAGAGTTTCCCACATTAGGATGTTCAAAAAACGGAAACTCCTTTTCTTGTTTGGTGGCTATTTGTAGTGCCAGACCAGCACAATGCACTTCGCCAGTGTCGAGTGGTTTGAGGGAGGCACATAGGAGATTGGTCGGTATTTCTGAAAGTACATACCGCGATGGCACCGGTAATGGACAAGGCACCAGTGATGGACACTTTCATCTTTTTTAGCAAAAAATAAGCACAACAAAGATATTTTACCATTGGGACAACTTACATCATAAAGAATATACATTTGTCTGTCGCATTGCCAAACGACATTGTTTTTGGCCATTTAGTATAAAATGGCGAGGTGAACAATATTTTCTATGCAAAATTTTAGATTTAAGAAGTTTTCTTAACCAAATCGCTCGAAGGTAAATGAGTATTTTCATCGATGGGTTCTTCTTTCTGATTAAAATATAAATTCGCATGGATCGTATTCTTAAGGGGCAAGCGACGGGTCTGCCCACGAAATTCAAATTTTACTTGGTTAATCGCAATTTGTAAACAAATACGACAATGTACGCTTATGGCACTTTAATTGCGGCAATGGCAGTATTATCCTCACAGGTTTATATAAAAATCTTTACTTGAAAGGGTCCAGTTTAAGAAGTTAGCTCTAGTATCAACTACTCACAAACTAGTCGATACTAGAACTACAGGAAAATTAAGAAATTGGAAATTTCCGCCGTCTGAGCAGTGGTTTCCGAAGAGCAGTGTTCGGGCCGGTGCGCCCCGGTAACATGGCTAATAATTTGTCTTCGGAGATATTATTGGCTATGGCTAATGACCTGGCAGGGGGGGAGGTTTCTCCGCGTGTCCCTCTGACTAGCAGAGGGCACAGTGGACGAAGCGTAGAATGGGACGCGGGCGACGTGCGCGTCCCAGGGTCGAGGGACGCACTTCGTTGGTGCGTCCCGGAGGTGCGGTGGTGGGGACCAAGCAGGTCCCCGGTGGAGGGTCTGCCTCGGCAGACGTCGCTGGCTGGGTCGCGGTTGTTTGCAGCTTCGGCGTTCCCGTGACTCAGTCGCCAGGCGACGCGCAGTAGCGCCGCTGGGGTTTAGTGGGTATTCCGGTCGCCTCTCAGCCGGCGAGTCCCACATACCCTCCCTCAGCTGGCTGGCTGCCTCACGGCTGGCTGGCTAGCTTCCGGGGGGGATGCGTAAATGCATTCCCCAGCGTCAACAAAAAAAAAACCTCATGATTCAATAAATAAATAAAATATAGCCCCACCAAGTTGATCCGGCGCTTAACCCTGTCCATAATTGGTGCCATCACGGTAGGTACTTTAGATCAATAATAATTTTTATGGTTGCTCTTTCGAAAAACTGAAATTTTCTGACCCTGGTGTGTGCATAACCTAGTTTGTAATAATTACCAAAAAGAATAACGATAAAGGATTTAAAATACTTAAATATAAAAATTATAAAACAAAAATATCATCCAAATCACTGTAACGAGGCAGGGTGCCCAGAACGCTGGCTGCGTTACCTCGTTGAATGGCCAGACTAATATGCTGACCAAGGTAACTGCCAGATTTCCGGTCACCCGTGGACTCCACAAGACGGGATGAGAGGTCCTTAAAAAAGGATCTGGCATCCTCGCCCCACGAACCCATGGTCTCCACTCCAAAAGGCACAAATATGAAATTATTTTCTATATTTTCATATTTGCGCCTCTTGGCTGCCTTAGTGGCTGCCGTTCCGGCCGCCACGGAGGTCACCTGTATGTGAGACAGCGCCAGTGTATCAACACACGTGGCATCCCATACAAGCGACCTTCCTTGTTTCCACGGAACCAGAGTCATACCGTCTGGTCTCTTGCCATCGCTACGTGCCAAACCATTTGGTTCTAATACTGCAGGCACTTTACCCGTGACAAGAGACCTTCGTATGACTCCGTTCAGGGAAGCATGACGGGAGAAACGACCGGCACTTTTGGCACATGCAAGGCCATGGTGACCATATACGTCCACTGTCTCGCCACAGTGGCAAAGATGTGGCTGCTGAATCCTAGCGCCAAGCCGAAGACCAACCGCGATGGTAAGTGTAAGGTGGTCTAACAGAGTGCCGATATGTTTTGAAGGGAGAGCTTGAAGCCAGTAGCTTGATTCTCTCGTAGACACTGCGAGGAGACGCGCGCGGTCCTTTGCAGAAGTTGATGAATTTATCAACTCCTGCAAAACATCCGCACAAAGTGCGTCATCCCATTGTCTTTGAGAAACCAATGATACCGGCTCTTTACTGGGACATGCCAAATTGAAAGCTTCTCTAGCCTCTGTCAAATACGAGAGCTCTACGGAATCCAAAGAAGGATTTATAATATTGCCACAGAGCTCTAATCTAACGTACTATAACCAGAAGATAGAAAAGCTGGTAATGAAACACTGATAATTTTACGAACGCCTAAACCACCGTAGAGGACCGGGAGTGAAGCTTGTGTCCAAGCTACGCCATCCAAAGGACAATTTAGAATTTTGGAAAGAGTGTTTTTAATTATATTATCTAAATCTTCCAATAAGGGAACGAATTTCCACAATGGAGAACACCGAAGAAAGAAGGTAAATTTGGGAACAAAAAGACAATATTTAATGATAAAAAGGGCCATGTGAGAATTTATTTGGTAAAGGCGTTCCGAGCATTGTTCAATATTGGTGATTTGTTCGCGAATAAAAAGGGAATAATCATTTTTATATTTTCTCATTTAACTTATTTACTTAGGTATAATATCTATTGATTTACAACGTTAAAAAAGTGTACAATTCTTCTTACTTTGAATAAATTATTTGACTTTTTCAGGATATCAAGAGAGAGAAACACCCAGAAGATACTTCAATCCACCGGAGAAACTATTTCTGTGTTAAAAGGGGTTCGAACATTTTAGTATGGAGCGTAGCCTATGCCCAGCCGCCAGTTAGATTTTTTCAGAATCGCTGTTGCACCTTGAAACCTATTGTTAAACCTTTATAAGTCGATAGAGGCCCATTAGATGGCCATGAAATAATACCTACCTACTTAATAAGTCATATTACTTTTAAACCAGGTACAAGTTTCGGAGATAGTCCGAAGTTATTTATCGGGAATGATAATAAGTATTTTCTAACACTCGTGGCTATGGACCGACGGACCCAAAAAAGGAGTTTCTTCGTTTTTAACTCTATTTTGAAAATATCCCTGCAGATTTAGGTATATAGGTTACCAACATAAGATATTATATCGATTTAATGTTATTTCACGCGTATTATTTTGAATTTCTTGGTATTTAAATCTCAATTTTACATTAAAGGTATAATTTTAAATTACTTAAACCAAATCGAATAAATTTGATTCATTTTCATAGGTTCCAACTCCAACATTATTTTATTATTAAAAATAAAATCAAGATAGCAGCATTGGTAGAAATATTTAAAAAATCGGCCAAGTGCGAGTCGACTCGCGCACCGAGGATTCCGTACTCGGGTATTTTTCCCGAGATTTTGCAGAATAAATCAAAAACTATTATGCATGAAAATAAATAAAAATCTATTTTAGAATGGACAGGTAAAACCCTTTCATATGATACCCCACTTGGTATAGTTAGTTATCTTACTTTGAAAATTGAAGCACATTTTAATGTCTTTTTTGCACCCTATAGGTTTTCTTGACAGACACACAGACAGATTATGATTTCGATTCCTTATATTAAATTTGATTTCACATTTTAAACTGTAAGGTACTTATATTATTTTGATAGCCCAGGCCTTATAAATATATAAATTATTCTGAATTTTATTGAGTATATGAAATATATTATAAACTGATGATGCCCGCGGCTTCGCCTGCGTGGATTTAGGTTTTTAAAAATCCCGTGGGAACTTTTGATTTTTCCAGGACAAAAAGAAGCCCGCCCCCCGGATGCAAGGTACTTTGTGCCTTTCATTTAAACGGATGATTCTTTAAAAATCCCGTGGCACCACCACGATTTAGGAATACAATTCCTTACAGCATCAGGGTTGAGGAGTTGGGTCCTCGAATTCAACGACAATCTTTGGTCTGGTACCTCCAACAACAATTTATTACCGACAGTTTCTAAATCCCATCAGTTTTTAAGGTCAGGCCCCCTGTAGCATCAGAATTGAGGAGTTGGAATCCAAAGTTAAAAGACAATGTCGCAAAGTTTCTTTATCGATTAAAAAAAATATGCAAATCGGTTCAGAAATCACGGAGATTTCGGTGTAGGTACATAGGTAGAAAAACACAACTCCTCCTTTTTGGAAAGTCGGTTAGAAGTAGCCCGTGTTACACCTTGGTTAATCCTCTACTTGTCTGTGAAAATCCGGTCAAAATACGTTCAGCTGTCCCGATGATAAGCCCGTTTAAACAGACAGACAGAGAGACAAAAATTTAAAAGACATGTGATTCAGTTATGGTACCAACAGTTCAAATAACCATATGAGCTTAATAATATGAGGTAGTTATTTCGAAATTACAGACAGACACATCAATTTTATTTATTATTAGTATAGATAAAACTAAGTAGTATCGGAACCAGGAAAGGTAATAAAACAGACACCAGTAAAAATATTTTATATATTCAAATAAATTACAAATACCTAACCACTTACCTCCCTACTTATGAATTTTATACCTAAACATATTTTTGACTGAACGAGTATTTATATAAAAATAAATAAACAATAACAATGAATAGGTACAGACAGTAAATTAATTGTGCTCTTATTTGCTAACCGCAAAAGATGGACGACAATTTTCATAAAGTCGTAGATAAATCCTTTGCGATACCCATTTTAAATAGTTTTAGAGAATTTATATGTTGTAGCAGCAAGCTTTGACATCGATTCTGATGTGTTTCTCTAAACTAATTTTAGATAAGGTAAGTATGTGTATCTTTTTCCTTTTATTATTAAAAAGGGTCGCATTGTGAATTTTAAACTAGGCTCTAAATAGTTAACTAACTACCACAGTTTTACGATGTAGGTACTACATAGGCTGCACTGAAAGTATCGGGAATGGAATATTTCCACTGTCCCTGTTATATTAAAATCTTTTTAATTGAAAACTCCTAGGTTTTAAAAATCGAATACCATTTATTTATTTAGAAAAAGATTCTCGGTCTTGTCACAAGGTCTTGTCAAACTTGCTTAGTCGTTGAGAAAATGGAATTGACTCGAGGAAATTCTAGAGCGATGATTTATTATGACTTTCGAAGTGGCTTAACACAAAAAGAGTGTGTCGACCGGATGATTTCTGCATTTGGTGATGAAGCCCCATCTAAAACCACAATTTATCGCTGGTTTGCTGAATTTCAACGTGGACGTGTCAAGCTCAGTGATGATCCCCGTCAAGGTCGTCCAAAAACTGCAGTCACCCAAGAAAACGTTGATGCTGTGCGTAAGCTGATTGAGGAAGATCGACATGTGACATACTGCGAAATTCAGGCAACTTTAGACATTGGCATGAGTCAAATACAAATAATCTTGCATAAACAATTAGGTGTAAAAAAGTTGTTTTCCCGATGGATACCTCATTTGCTCTGTGAAGAGCAATAAGCGGCTCGCGTTACTTGGTGCGTCAGAACTCTCGAAAGATTCCACGCAGGATCCTCAAATGCTGTATGTAGGTTACACACATACTTATTTAAGAATAAAAGTTTAAAAAAAGAAAAAAAACCTTCACTCAAAATATGTACGTCAAGACTGTTTTTGTTAATGTTGTTTATCTTATGTTGTGAGAAAAATAAAAACCAATTTTTACGAAGGAACTCGTGTCGTTTAATTATTCCATCATCAACGCACTGAGGATTCCTTTACTGTATACAACATCGTATCAGGTGACGAATCCTGGATATACGCGTACGAACTCGAAACAAAAAACCAGTCACGAGTTTGGTTGTTCGAAAATGAGTTAAAGCCAACAAAAATTGTTCGTTCACGAAGTGTTGCAAAAAAAATGGTGGCCACGTTTGTCTCCAAAACCGGCCATGTTGCGACTATTCCTCTTGAGGGACAAAGAACGGTTAATGCTGATTAGACATGTGTAAGTAATGCGATTGATGCATTACGCGTAATATTACCCGACCGCGTACTGTAGCATTACATATTACACGACAAAATCAAGCATTACACATCACACTAAAACATGACGCGGACAGCGTTTCGCGCTCGCTGCCTACTGACTGTTCGGTCATGTCATTCGGCAATCGGCATATCTCGGTGCGTGGTTTGAGAATCGTAAATTGTGCTAGTGAGAGAGAGTGAGAGAGAGATACTCGTGCTTCATATCGGTTGCGCGGCCAGCCCGATTTTATATACTGTAGTCTGTAACTGATGCAATAAGGTTTACGTTTATTTGGCTCCGCCAAGGTACTTAACTTAGCTCTTCAAAAATTCGTACGATATGATTGTTTAACAATGAATTCTTTGTTTATATTTATTAGTAATTATTAGTATTTGACAAAGCGTGGGCGGTCAAGGACATTTTTCACTTATTACGATAGGGTTCAATGAATATTTTTAAAATGCCAAATCGTAATTCGTAGGTAATCCATGTATATTGCCAGTCCTAAGCCTGGTCTAAAGTATGAAGGGAAACCAACTTTATTTATTAACTAAAGTGACCGAACGGAATATTGGCTAGCGGTATAATGTAACTAGGTGCGGTAGTGCGTACATCGAACGTAGTACGTATGGCGGCGGGGCATCCCATCACTCGATATCTCGTGTAATGTAATAATACATCCGAACATATTTTCATTTCATTACATAGCGCACTATTTGATAGGTGCCAGGTGGCCGTCACTAGCGCGCCAGCTCGGGCACGCTCGGGTGATGTTCGGAGTGATGGTAAAATGTAATATTACTTAGTACGAAATGTAATGCCATATGACATCACTTTTTAAAGTACTGTTTTGCGCATGTCTAATGCTGATTGGTATACTAGCATTTGTTTGCCACAGGTCGTTTCTGAACTCCGTAAAGAGAACTGCAACCGCCGCATCATCCTCCATCACGACAATGCGAGTTCTCACACCGCGCACAGAACAAAAGAGTTTTTAGAGCAAGAAAACATAGAATTATTAGACCATCCGCCGTACAGCCCCGACCTAAGCCCTAATGATTTCTGTACTTTCCCTAAAATAAAGAATACATTGCGTGGTCAGAGATTTTCATCACCTTAAGAAGCTGTGGACGCCTACAAAACGGCCATTTTGGAGACCCCAACTTCCGAATGGAATGGTTGCTTCAATGACTGGTTCCATCGTATGGAAAAATGTGTCAAATTTCGCGGAGAATACTTCGAAAAGTAATAAATACATTTTTAAATAGTAACGTTGTGTCACTTCCTTGATTCCCGAAATTTTCAGTGCCGCCCTCGTATCTGCAGTTAAGCAACGAATGTACTTGTCACATCACATCACACTAATATTATAAAGGCGAAAGTTTGTATGTGTGTGTGTGTGTGTGTGTGTGTGTGTGTGTGTGTGTGTGTGTGTGTGTGTGTGTGTGTGTGTGTGTGTGTGTTTGTGTGTGTGTGTGTGTGTGTGTATGTATGTATGTTTGTTACACCTTCACGCAAAAACTACTGGACGGATTTGGCTGAAATTCGGAATGGAGATAGATAATATCCTGGATTAGCACATAGGTTACTTTTTATCCCGGAAAACCAAAAAGTTCCCACGGGATTTCGAAAAACCTAAATCCACGCGGACGAAGTCGCGGGCGTCACCTAGTACAAAATATACGGTCTTGCAGGGCACGGGCGGCGCGACCCGCGTTTGCCGAACTCGCGTAGATCAGCTCCACTCGGCGGCGCCCTGCCGGAGGAGAGTTTACGTGAGCGTGGTTTTAAATATTTTAAGTGTCGTTTAATAAGTTCCATCGTAAAATGGTACTTTACTGTAGGTACTTGTATGAATTATCGAATGATTAATTCCTTGAGCCGACCACTCCGTATGTGGTTCATGCATCGCAACGCCATTCGGTGCCATAATCGGAGAGCTATGCCACGCCATGACCACGCCTCTATCAGCAGTGTGGCAGAGAGCAACGTCTTCATATAAAATGTGGAACTCTGATCGCCTTCTGTCGCGTTACTACTCACAACACCACAACTTAATATTATGTGCTTGCGAATCCAATTCTCTGTTTGACACCTGCACCAACACACCTCACATCTTCGTCGTTGTGCGGTGCATATGCATAATCAGCTATATAACCTAGATCTTAATTAAATATATCGGGGTTTTCCCTTAACAATTTCGCATCATCAGGACAGTACATGATAATGGTTCCAACTGTGCAGGGTCGCTCGCAACACTCGGTCGCCACTTGTCGTCTGACTCGTCGCCATCTCTCCTTAGCGATATGTCTTTGTTTTCTCATTAAATCCTTCGGTGACAGCTTATCTGAAAAACATGTTATTTCTATTAAAAGTTTTTCTGAGTACTTTATGATAAGCAAGTTGAGATAAGATAGATACCTACGTACTTTGTGATAAGTTAATTAAAACCTGAACAGAAAAATATAAAACCTCGCCATGTTGCGGAAAACAATTGTAACTAACTAGTTTATATACGTAGGTACTTACAAGCTGATGCCAGCAACTTAGTCCGCGTGGATTTAGATCGTGAAAATAAGTAGATTTAACAAGTGTAAATTCAAAATTTCTAACACCCCCGACAAGTGAAGGTTACAGTAGTTAACTAGAAAATAGCTGATATAACTTTCAAACGGCTGAACCGATTTTCTTGGATTGTAGCTAAGAACACTCTCGATCAAGCCACCTTTCAAACAAAAAAAATTAAAATCGGTCCATTCGTTTAGGAGCTACGATGCCACACACAGATACCCAGATACACACGTCAAACTTATAACACCTCTCTTTTTGGGTCGGGGGTTAAAAATCTATCTATCCTAAATCCCTTTGTTATTCCGGAATAAAAAGTAGTCTATGCCACTCCAAGTTTTTAACGCATCAATTCGTTGCTACGTTCGTTGTGGCGTGACTAAGGGACAACGAACAAACACTTTCGCATTTATAGTTTGCGTAGTTATGACTTTATCCTCTCCTTATTTTGTTTTATAGCGTTTAGTAGTAGTGATGGCTTTAATCAGTAGTTACAATGATCGTGCGATTGCGATCGTGGCTCTTCCAGTGCAGGTTTTCAGGCAGTTCAGTATGAATATTATTAGTGAAATAATTGTCATATGACGAAGCTATCACAGCTGATTTATTCCCGTTACAAAAAAAATAATCATCGGTTAAAATTATCCGCCGTTGAGTCAATTTGGAAAATGAATTTCACTACCCGCTTAACGAGATGAAAAAGAAAATAAATATCATACCTAATCGAAACTCAATTTAAAAAACCGTTCAAGTGCGAGTTGGACTCGCGCACGAAAGGTTCCGTACCATCGTACAAGATACCTATACCTAACACTTGTACAATATAGAACACTGCAAGTCACTGACGGACTACGCCATCTACGTATATTTGATTTAGTAAATCAATTTTTTCATGAAATACATTTTAATTAAAGGGCTGAAATAAATTATCCAGGTAGCAAGACACGCCCGGGCAAGGAAGCTCGGCCTCGAGGCCCTTACCCCGATAGACTTTAGTTTGTCGAGAAGACACCAGAATAACAAACATTTTAATTTTTTTTTTTGTGATGTGACCATAAATTCACGGTTCTCGGATTCTTTTTCTTTACTTGATGATGATACTACATGATTCTAGGTCAACGGGAAGTACCCTGTAAAGTTTTCTTGACAGACAGACAGACAACAAAGGGATCCTGTAAGGGTTCCTTTATTCCTTTTGAGGTACGGAACCCTAAAGAGATTGGTTACAAAAAGTGAATTTCTTCCTAAATAATAATAAGTATATTGAAGTTAACAAAACTAAATTAACTCAACCGAATTTGGGTCACATTCTTGGATAGTTTTAGTTTTTTATCTTGTCTTATTCATCAGCGAGAACGGATTCTAGGTCTGTACTCTGTAGGTATGTGCGCGCATCCCGCAAAAACTACTCAACGGATTTAAATGAAAATTGGCACAGTCAACTACAGTAATAGCTGATACTCCGGGTTAACATATAGAGTAGTTTTTATCCCGAAAAAAAATAAGAATTCTTCGGGATACGGGATATTTTTTTTATCGTTTTACTCAATAACTCCGTCAAATCTGAACTGATTTTAATCATTCTTTCTTTATAAGGAAGTGTGTACCATTATCTATACTCTATACTATATATATATTATATATATATTATATTATTATATTATTATAATAAATAAAATTGGAGTGTCTGTCTGTAATTTCGAAATAACTACCGCATATTAAGGTCATATGGTTATTTGAACGATACTATAACCGAATCACACGTTTTTAAAATTTTTGTCTGTCTGTCTGTCTGTCTGTTTTAAAAGGCTAATCTTGGGAACGGCTGAACCGATTTTGACGGGATTTTCACAGACAAGTAGAGAATTGACCAGGGAGTAACATAGGCTACTTTTTAACCGACTTTCAAAAAGGGAGTTGTGTTTTTCTACCTATGTACATCGAAATCTCCGAGATTTCTGAACCGATTTGCGTCATTTCTTTTTTAATCGATAGAGGAACTTTGCGACATTGTTTCATAAACTAAGGACTGTAGGACTAAGTATTTTGTAAAAAATTGTGTCATGTAGTGTATTAAAATATTTAACAAAATCCCTAATAACATCAAATTATTGCCTGTAAACAGATTCAAAACTGAACTATTTAAATGGCTTAACATGCACAATTTTTATGAGCTTAAGGAATTTTTTGATTTAAAATTGAGTAGGTAATATTATGGACTCGCAATTTGCACGGCATTCCATGGCAAATGTGGTGATTCCAAAACGAATTTGTAATAAGTATTTTAACCTGCATTTAAGCAAAGAAAATTGATTTGATTTGATTTGATTAGGTAAGTTTTGTTCAATTTTTGTGATGATCTAATGAATAGTTTCGGAAATACATAACAGAAAATCGATCGCGTTCGCCAGAGATTTTTAAAAACCTAAATCCACGCCGGCGAAGTCGCGGGCATCAACTAGTATAATGATAAAGTAAAATATGTTTAGTCATACCTACCTAGCATGGCTGAAGTGTCTCTTTTCACAATTTTATAAACGTTGTTGCAGAAGTTTTCTATAACTGAAGATAGCCATTTGCTACATGTGAAAACTCTATCGCTCATTTTGAAAGTTTCCGTATCTTCCGTTGCATGCACAATCGTTAAATTTCTATGCAACAAAATTATGTACACCTAAAACAAAATAATTTTAATATTAAAATCCTTATTTTACTCTTATGTTACTTATGAGTACGGTATTCCAAAAAAGGATCTCCATTGAGTCAGGTATTTTAGACAGAACTTCAACAAGATAGTGTATTAGATATTCGTTTAACTAAAAAACAAAATCATTTTAATATCAAGCACAGTATTGGAAAACACATAATAAAACCTACAAAATATTTATAATTCATTTCTCTAAATGCTATATTTATTTCCATTAAGAGCACAATAAATGTTTGGTCTGTTTAAGTGATATTTTATGAATGAAACTAATTAATAGAAACGCACTGTTCTAAAAATAAATTTTCTGTACAGGGTCCAATATGGAATCACCTAAAATATGTTTTTATCGATAAACATTGACAAAACACTGTCAATAAGATAACAGATTTTTCTAGCATCAGGAGACATACCTATGAATAAATAAATGCTTACCTAATTGATAAAATTAATTTATTGTGCAGGATAAAAGGTGTTAAAATTTTGCTTAGCAAGAGTGCAATAGAAGATCTGAAAGTCAGTCCTGCGAAGACCAGAAGATCTATGGTGAATATGGCGAATAAAAGAATCCTCACCAATTTTTTTGAAAATTAACCCAAAAATATCACAGTGCAATCAAAAAACGTCAAAAAACTTGGTTTTTAGATATGAAGATAGACTTGATGGCAGAGACGTACATTTTTAAGGACGAACGGTTGAAGAGGCCATTTTAAAGTAAGTGATTATTGTAATTTTATATTTTACAGCGTTGTCAGATAATACCTACTTACTTATGTGGAATCTTACGAATGCGACCCTATAAAAGCAAAAAAAAAATAGGTATACCTATGCTTCTGCGCCGTTAACTTAGTAAATCATCTGTTTATTGCTAAATTTACCAAGTTTGATTCACCTTGTCGATTTTTGAAGTTTTTCAAACATAGGTACTTACTCTAAAGTCCTAATAAAGTTTCTTTGAAAAGGGTACGAAAATAAGATCGAAGATACGCAGATGCGAACATAACCCAAAAAGTACGAATTTCGTACATTTCGTACCCTTGATACCTTTTTTTTTCTCTCTCGTCTGGCTTTACAAAGATTAGCCAATGTCAAGTTTGTAGTTATTTGTAACAAGTTACAAATAACTACTTACAAATGAACTTACAAATAAAGGCGTGTGCCGGCGCTCGCCGACACACGCCCGGCACCCCCTTAGAGCGCTTTCCAGTCAGTTTTAGCAAAAAAAAACACTCCAAAAAGGCAGAGCACGCCAGCCAGCTAACAAAGGCACGCTGATACCTATACCTTATAATAATAATATTATGTTATCCCACAGCTGTCAAACCTCAATGCTAGGAGGCCTAGCACCTAGCACCCTTATTTGACTGCTAAATTGTGATGATCATAATCAAGGTCTACTATTCTCTAATCTCTTCGGCGTTTTCTCTGCGCAGATATTATGGCATTCTCGTCCACCGACATATATTTTTCCATACACCAGTCCGAGCAGAATTCCGTGTGTCTTTTTTCGCTCGGTATTCCTCTTTTTTTAATTTTAGTGTAAGTTGCGTTCACATAGCAACAGTTGTGTTATCTCGGGGCAGTAGGGGAACGCGGTCAGCGGCGGACAAGACCGGAGGCCCAGGGCGGTATCGTTAAATGAGGCCTCCGGCTTCAATTATGGTCTTGTTAGGGTTCCGTTACGTACCCAAACGGTTACCAACGGGGCCCTATTACTAAGCCTGCGCTGTCCGTCCATCTTTCTGTCTGTCAGCGGGCTATATCTCGTGAACCTATTTTTATTGCTGATATCACAACAAATAATAAAAATTAAAAAATAGCCGCCATGAAGATTAAAACAAAATTAAAATGTGTTATTTTTTGTTCAATGGTACGGAACCCTTTGTGTGCGAGTCCGACGCGCGCTTGACCGATTTTTTGTTTGGGCACGCATAATAAAAACAAGCTGCAACTAGACACTGAATCCCGCGAATTTTTTCTTGAATTTTACATAATAGAGGCCTTCAACTACGAATTGGCTCTTATTGAAAAGATTTCGAAGCCAAAAATTTCGAGCCACCAAACTTTGAGAAATCCTCCTTTAGTCAAATCCCAAATGAGGATTTCCCAAAGTTTGGTGGCTCTCTAGACCCAAGGTCCCGAGGAGGCGGAGGGAGCGGTCCCCCCACCTTAGTCCGCCTCTGAACGCGGTTTCTCTCGTATCAGCAGACACAAATTATCAACTAAATATAAAAGGTCTGAGGTCATTGTTTAGTCACATTGTTTACTTGATTACCTTTTGAATGTATTTAAAAATAGTCGCACATGATAATGGAGCTTCATATAATTCATATAGTTACAAAATAATAGAGTACCTACCTAAAAAAATAAAAAGTATCTAAAAAATGTCTTACTAAAGTTATGGTTACAGACTTCAGTAGACCTACTGCCATAATGTAATAGCTACATAGACTAATTAATATACCTACAGTATGACAATTGCATCATCACTGATTGGATGATATTCGTCATTCGTGTGCAACTTTTTTTTTTATTTACAGACTAACGCTTGGCTGCAATCATACCTGCTAGCAAGTGATAATGCAGAATTGGAGGTAACCATAAACCATGTTGGCTAAAATGCACTGTCGCTACAAGAATCACCATACGAGTACATTCAGCCAACCACAGCAATTGAGATTGTATTTTATCATTACTGTCGTGCTAAATTTTAGAAAAGTACCTACTTAATTCATCAGGAATTCTCTTTCTTATTGTTCTTCCTAGTTCCTAGCAAGGTCCTGATAAAAGCTCAGTAAGTAAATAGTAGGTTAAATGCCCATGTACCTACATTTTTATCTTTTATCAAATTTTTATACTGAAATAGAACCTGATAAGTAGGTACTAATCTACTTATCAGGTTCTATTTCAGTATAAAAATTTGATACCCAACTCAGTGCAATTCAATGAGGATTTCATAATTAATTCAGAACATTACACAAGCAAAGTTTGAATGTATATTGTAATATAACACAATCATAATATATATTTTTAACAATGAAATAGGTAAGCCCACCCGTGCGAAGTCGGCGCCTACCAGTATGAGGTATAAACAAGAGGAGAACATTGTTTTTTAAATTGTTAATGCAAACGTGTGCAATAGAAAAGTTTACATATTGACAAACCATTAGCGAGTTGACCTAACCTTAATGTGTTGTTGTTCATCATTAATTCTAATTGATATCAGCTCAAGCCAAGCGTGACATGATAAAGAAAACTCGTAAACAAATCACGGGCATTGCAGCCAGACCGCCCTCTTTATAACTAGGGTGTCTTAGTTTCTACTTTTTTATACTGCATGCTGTCCTTTACATATATTATGTAAAAAGCCGTTAACTTCAAAAAATATTTAAGAGTTACCGCCAAGAGACATGAGATTTAAGAATTTGTTTCTAAAAACCTTGGTCGCAATCGGTCCATTATTTTTTAGAAACATTGGTTTTTGAAAATTCCTCCGTTTTTTGGCGATAATTCAACTTGCAACTAACGCCCGGCATGCGTTGCAAATTACAATTACTCTTTTTATAAACGCCTCTCGCGCCATTTTATTGTATGTGGTACCTACCATGTCAGAAACCTTTCTGTAAGTCCCAAAAATAACTGTCCCTACTAAAGTACTAAGTAAGTTTCATCGCAATCTGATGAATGGTAAGTACAGAAGCACATAATCAACAAAAAAAAACTGTCTCACACATAAAGCGATCGCCTGCCTGTGACGTTAAAATGCCGATAAAGTCGTCATACGTACTCGTACCACCTATCATAACGCGAGGAATCTTTGATAAGTTATCAGTAAGTAGGTATGCCTTTTTCCGCGTGCATCATTCGCGCTTAGGGTACATTACCTTTGTGTTTTGTACCGTCTGATACCTATCAGTTGTATTTAATTAATTTGTAACAAAAATAATGTAGTGGTAACGTAACGGCTTGTGTGCGAAATGGCCCACTGGAGTGTATTATTTGTTTTGTTTGTGTTCAACTTTGTACAAAGCGGTTGCAGCGAAGGTAATTAAAAATTTCGCCACATTTATTCAATAGGTTTTAAAAAAAAACATATTTACCTAATAGTAGGTATATTATGTATAGGCACCTTCTAGGTAAACGCGTCCCATCTTAGACCACATCATCACTTTCCATCAGGTGTGATTGTGGTCAAACGCTTGCCTATAGTGAATAAAAAAAAATTAACCTACCTATTCCTTAAACATTCAGCCGCATGACTAGGTAATTATTTTCACTTTGGATTGTTTTGATTTGGTAAAAATTAAACCTTTCCATTTCATAGACAAAAATAGGAATGTGTTATATTGGATACTAGCTAATCCAGCTGGCTTTGCTTGGGTGAAATTTGATATACGGTTTTTATAAGCATAATTGTATAGCCATGATACTTCCGATTAAAGTAGCTTTCTAATGGATAGAGAATTATTATTAAAATCGGTTCAGTAGTTTATCCATAACAAAAAAACAGACTAATATTTCCTCTAATAATATTTAGTAGTTAGTAGCTAATGATAAGATTATAATACCTATATATTAGTAGGACCTTCCGCGTGAAATGTTCTGAACGATAATGAAACCCGGATTGAGTTGCATACGAAACTCAGGTAGGAAACTGTAGGCTAACGAAATAAAATTACCAGTATCATAGACCATGTAGTTTTGCAAATGTCGCTTTATTTTGTTTCCGCAATCCTTTAAATGATTATATCGATCTTCCTTCTCATTATCTATAACCGGCAGTCTAAAATTGACTTTATCTTATCATTAACCACGAAAATAAACTTATTCATCAATGTCGAATGTCTAACCTTGATTTTTGCAATGCTTGTACGGCCTACCGTTTACTTATTGATTTACTAGCTGACGCGCCCCGATTTCGCTCGTGTGGAATTTGAGAAATTCCAACTGAATCTACAACAAAACTGAATCCACGCGGGCGAAGTCGCGGAAAAAAGTTTATCAAAAAAGATTAGTTTGGCATTATGATTGTTTAATACCCTTCTAGCGGGAAGAACTCGAAAAAATCCGGGCTTCGTCGCACCCAGAATTAATACCTATATGAACATAAATAAAATATTAGACCGGGCCGCTAGTGGCTGGAGCGGAGCTCTGGCTGGCGACCCTGGAAGGACGACCGCTTGCTATGGCGCAAGCTGTCGTGGCTACATGCAAAGTGCACGAGGCCAGGGGAGTGCATCTTTCAGGATGAGCCCACTGGGCGTCGCGCAGGGGAGGCACCGGCGCACGTTCGTAAGAGTTCCCGGAGCCTCTTAATATGCGCTGAGGATGGCCATCGAGGGGGTTTTAGTGGGTACAAATCCCACATAACCCGATCTCTCCTCAAAGAGGTCGGGTATCTTGTGAAGATTTCCCCCCCGTCAACAAAAAAAAAAAAAAAGGTACAAATAGTAACGATTTTTTATTTGTTTGTTTGTTTGATACTACTGAACCGATTTGAATAATTATTTCACTATTATAAAACACTGTATCCTAAATTGAAAACTAAAACTTCCAAGCACAGAATTATGCATAAGTGTGTCCAAGTCCAAAAAAAATTTTGGAGACCTCCACTTTTTGATATGACATCCGCTAAGTAGGTTAATTTTTTTCGTATAAATTATAGTCCATGTCACCCGGACCATTCCAACGAATCAATTGATACCTCATTCATCAAAATCGGCCCAGTAGTTTAGGCACTACGGTGGAACACGCAAAATCTGGATACAAACATAAACACATACATACATAGACTCCTAAAATCATTACCCTTCCTTTTGGCTTTGCCGCAGTCGGGTAAAAAGTAACATTAGGCTAATTCCACCCGAGGGAAGACGGGTCTATCAGATATATTTCATAACTTTTTTTAAAATTCGTATTTCAGAAAAGTGTTATTCCTACTGCGTGGGTGAGCAGTACGAATGTATCAATGGAAAGTGCTACTGCACCAATGGCTACATACCAGACTACCATCACTCGACTTGTGTGAAATGTCCAGGTACCTAATGCTTTTAAACTCATTTGTTCTCAAACTGGCCAAGTGCGAGTCGAACTTGCACACGAATGGCTTTGCACCTTCGTACAAGAAATAAGACTTTTTTGTGGTTAAATCACAAATTCACGGTTTTCGAAATTTTTTTCCTTTACTTGTGCTATGAGTCATTGCTACCTGCCAAATTTCATGACCCTAGGTCTGTCTGTTTGTCTGTCCGTCTGTCTTGTCTGTCTGTACTTCCCGTTGACCTAGAATCATGAAATTTGGCAGGTTGGTAGGTCTTATAGCACAAGTAAAAGGAAAAATTCAAAAAAAAAATGAAAATGTGTTCATGAACAAATAATTTGTATTTTCAATTTTCGAAGTAAGAAAACTATGCCAAATAAGGTATCATTATGAAAGGGCTTTACCTGTACATTCTAAAACAGATTTTTATTTATTTTTATGCAAATAGTTTTTGATTTATTGTCGAAAATGTCGAAAAAAATACTCGAGTACGGAACTCTCAGTGCGCGAGGCCGACTCACATTTGGCTGGTTTTTTATTACAGGATAGGCTTACGCTTGACGACAAAGCAATTGCGAAGTCAGTTGGAGCACGCTTGCCTGGAAGATGCCTTTTCATATAGGCAAGCGCATGTGTTTAGTAAGGTATACTGCAAAGTAACTGCGTACGGTGCGAACCCGTCCTACATGCAATGTGACAGATTCGTGACAGTCGTGTGTGCCTCTTTTTAACACCTGATATCTAACAAAGCCTCATTAGTTATTATCTACTTATGTAACATTATATTGCTAGGTAAACAATAATACGAGCAAATATAATGTTTCTAACTGATAAGATAAAAATATTATGATAGACGCATAAAAATTTAAAAATATAAGTTACTTACCTACTTATATTTTTAAAGTTAGGAGTTTGCCAGTTTCTTTCTATATTAGCGCCCGTCGATCTTCTAGAACTTTTGGTACTTAAATATTTGTAAATTGTTTCTCGGACGACTCGACGAAGAATACGATTTTGACTCGTTTAATCAGATGTTATTAACAACCGGGACCAACAGCGACCGCTCAATGCACTCACGTAAGGCACATGGAAATGGTATTCCGAACCAGTGGTAGTATGTCACACTAATATTATAAAGGCGAAAGTTTGTATGTATGTTTGTTACTCCTTCACGCAAAAACCATTGAACGGATTTGGCTGAAATTCGGAATGCAGATAGATAGGTCGTATCCTGGATTAGCACATAGGCATCTTTTTATCCCGGAAAATCAAAGAGTTCCCACGGGATTTCGAAAAACCTAAATCCACGCGGACGAAGTCGCAGGTGTAGCTAGTCTGTCATAAAAAAACAGATAGCGAAGGGTCCTCTCATACGACCTTTTATCAATCGTGAAAAAGGTGTGGGCCTCGAGGCTGAGCCTCTTCGCCTGTGCATTTCCTCACGCTTTGCTAGCGTGAAATTGAAATGTCCGCTTAGCCAAGAAATCGCTTTCTATAATAGTTCTAGAATTCTAGATCTAAAACTGAGCCAGATATCGATTTATATCTCAACCTAAGTTGACTATCTGAAATTTCGTTGCCGACAGAATCAGTAGCACTGTTTGTTTGAACTATTGCAGGGTTAGGAGAGAAATGTTTTGGGCCATGCTGTGGCGCACTTGACAACGAGACGCTACAGTGCTGGCACGGCGTCTGTCAATCATGTTATGGATCTCATGGGAATTGGATATGCAGGTTAACTCTTTGAATCTTTTCGATTTATACTATATATATGTATACGTAAATACGTCGTGGCCAAATTACAAAATTATCAATTTCATGAAGCACCTGACTGGGTCATGATTAGGTGGCATTTAGTCGATACGAGTACCTACCTGCCAAATTTCATAATTGGTAGTTTGTTTGTAGGGGGTAATCTCTGGAACTACTGAACCGATTTTGAAAATTCTTTCACCAGTAGAAAGTTACATTATTCCTGAGTGACATAGGCTACTATTAGAAATCCTTGCAGAAATTGTAATAAGCTCCCCGTGCGAAACCGTGGCGGGTCGCTAGTGTATACCTAATCATTGATGCATAATAAAGCTTCCTCCGATTTTTTTTAAATATATTAAATGCACAGGAGTCGTCTATAATCTACCAAGGAGAGAAGTTGGTATAGGACTCTCTCCGTTACGTAATGCCATACAAAAACTCAATGTGCATTTTACACCACCAACCAGTCACAGACGAAACTATGTTTTCGAATTGAATTTTAAATGTTCTTGAAAACATGTTTGTGATTGGTTGAGACTCAAAATGGTTAACGCCCACTGAGTTTTTGTCTGTGTCATTTGGATGGGATAACGTAAAAGAGAGAGCCCTATATACTAACTTCTCTCCATGGATAGAATATAGTTAGGTAGTTCTATTACAAGTATTGACGTTCTTTGATCTGTGATATTTTCTTTGATTACAGTGATTCTATGGAACAAATGCTACTGGTATCGGGCTCTCAAATAGTAATGGCGGTTGCCCTCGTCCTTGGGATAGTCGCTACGTTTACGTTGCTGTATAAACTTTGTGCAGTCTCTCAGTTAAGGTAGGTACCTATTTTATTAGGGTTCCTTACCCGACGGGTGCCAACAGGACCCTATTCCTAAGCCTCCGCTATCTATCCACCCGTTCGTTGTCTGTCCGCCCGTCCGTTCGTTGTCTGTCAGCAGGCTGTACATTGTCGTGAGTTGTAATACGCTCCGGCTACACGCTCCGTGTTGCCTGGGCAGTTAAAACTACACAGGCAAGACCGAGGTCTTCGCAGTCCAATCTTTAGCAGCTTTTGGAACTGTGTGGGATAGGTACAATCTTGCCGTCCACACCGCGCACGCACTTAACTGCGCAAACTCGCTTGTGCAGGTAAGCTCTTATGAAAGACGGAGCGTGAAGCTTTAGCCTTAAGTAGAGAGATAGTCAGCCGTTCCGAAGATTAGCCTTTTCAAACAGACAGACAGACAGACAGACAGACAGACAGACACAAAAATTTCAAAAACGTGTGATTCTGTTATAGTATCGTTCAAATAACCATATGACCTTAATATGCGGTAGTTATTTCGAAATTACAGACAGACACTCCAATTTTATTTATTAGTATAGATTACAATATTTTAAGTAAGAGATTTCACCGGGTTAGATTTATTATAGGTAGATACTTACTTACCATAGATTATTATTATTAAAATGTTAAAATAAAAATATACGAACCGGAATTAAGAACAAATTTCATAGTTTTGGTATTGTTGTGTGACAAGTTACATATCTTCATTCCTTGTGTATATTTCAGGCCACTGGATCCTTCTACTGAAGGTCGGTTATCCATCGGCAGTTTGCAAATTTACGTAAATGAACGCCTAAGAGATGCACCACCAAAGTAAGTAGCAACATAATCCATATAGCTACTTAGTCCTCCATCCAAATATAATAATAAAAGGAATAATAAAAGGAAATGGACTGACTGACTGTTCTATCAACGCACAGCTCAAACTACTGGACGGATCGGTCTGAAATTGGCATGCAGATAGCTATTAATATTACGTAGACATTCGCAATAGTTCTAAAACTTTATTTTGTTTTAGTTACATGACTTTGCGTTCTTCTAGGTATTCTTCGGCAGCGCCATCTGGATCATCGATATATCCAGCAACAGTTTACCTGAATGCTGGATTTGTAAGTTATATTTTGATTTTTGTTTCATCATCATCAACCCATCTAACTCGGTATGCGATTTGGCGTTTCGCTGTAAGCATACCTAGCGAGCATTCTTCAATAAATCACTGGCCCCCCTACTGAGCTCTGGTCTCCTCTCATGAACAAGGGATCAGCAAAGTCTACCACGCTGGCCAAGTGCAGATTGGCAGACTTCACATACCTTTGGGAACATTATGGGAACTCTCGAGGTTCGTTTGCCATTGGTTGGTCCTATATTGTTGCTTTACTGATTGATATTAAAATATTTTTTTAGAAAACCTTCAATGGATTAAAAATAAATGTCAAATGAGCTCAGTGGCTATCATACAGTGTTGATTACTGAGTTAGTATCTCGCTAACGCGTGTATTCGCCGCGATTTCACCCTTTCTGGACAAGGTCTTACGGACGAAGCCGAGCGAAAGAACTAGTCTGTATTAAGTAGGTATATATTTGTTTTTAACCCCCGACCCAAAAAGAGGGGTGTTATAAGTTTGACGTGTGTATCTGTATATCTGTCTGTGGCGTCGTAGCTCCCAAACTAATGCACCGATTTTAATTTAGCTTAGTTATCAGCTCTTTTCTAGTTACTGTAACCTTCACTTGTCGGGGGTGTTATAAATTTTTAATTTACACTTGTTACAGGTACACGACAACAGTCTACCTCCGCCTCCGTACACCCCCGAACAAAAATACGAAAATGAACCAAATACTACATCTACAGCTGCTGTTCATATGTGAACATTGAGAACTGGATTTTTTCACAAAATTATAAGTAAAATTAAGTATATTTTGTGACTTGTACTAAATGCGAATACAAATAAAATCACGGCTATCTGTGAAATTAAGTATTAGATGAAATTGTAAAATACATAGGTAGATGATATATAGACAATAAGTACCTATGTACAATCTGTGAGGGCATACGTACATAATAATTCAGTCTTTTTTTATTGAAAATGTTACAATAAAAGTTAAAGCTTCCTGAAATGAATTACTACTGTACTATGTGGCAAATTCTGTTGTAGGCACAATCTCTAAACTAAATACAGTCTAAATCTAGTGCTGTCCTTTTCCACAGGGAGCTTTATCAAAGGGACAGCAATACATTTACACCTGTCATTTTAGTTAAGCTTAGAGAACAATAATTGTACAACAGAATTGGCCACATTCATTGAGCACGTTTCTATTGGCTGGAATGGCAATTAATAAGGCAACTGTAATTTAACTGAGAAAGGCTGTGCCGTCTTGGCAATTGGTTAACCGCGTCTTATAGACCCACACACGGTCGACTAGTCGCCCGGCAACTCGGTCGAAACTGTAATTTATATGGAAGTCGCCGTGTGTGTAGGTACTGTGTATGCACGCAGATGCTGCAACTTCGTGCGCATTTACACGGCAACTTCCATATAAATTATAGATTCTAACGGTTGCCATCGATTGAGTCGCTGGGCGACTAGCCGATCGTGCGTACTGGGATCATAGTTAATTTCATACACTCTTGCACACCTCATATTTGCATTACTGTTGCCACTGGCTAATAAAAAACGCTGATATACCTAATTTCGCGTTGAACAGATGAACCAGTCTATGCAAAGAGTAAGTATATATATAGTCCTGTGTCAGTTGTCGCATGAGGTAAAGGTGCTTGTAATCATATTAAAAAAAACCGACCAAGTGCGAGTCGGACTCGCGCACCGAGAGTTCCGTAGTTGGGTATTTTTTTCGATATTTTGCACGATAAATCAAAAACTGTTGTGCATAAAAATAAATAAAAATCTGTTTTTGAATGTACAGATAAAGTCCTTTCAAATGATACCCCACTTGGTATAGTACAGACAGACAACAAAGTGATTCTATAAGGGTTCCGTTTTCCTTTTGAGGTACGTAACCCTAATAATACGTAAATAGCCCTTTGAATATTGCTAATATTTACGTAGGTAAATGTTCAAGAGATGAGCCAATCCTCATCACCAGAGGTGCTGTAGTTACACAAAAATAGTAGGTAAATAGCCCTGTGAATAGTGTTCAAGACCAATATGTTTTGTAATAAAAGATTTTTTTGAATATTTTGCTATTTTTATTTATGTCTATAACTAGTTACTGCCATCAGTAGTAAGAACCCTTATATTATCTGCCCGTAGGTATATCTTGCAATATTGATTGATTGAGGCCGCTTCATCGAAGATTAGTAACATTTGTTGGTGGATGGAACCTAAAACAGTGCAGTTTCTAAGATGAAGGAATCAACGTTATCAGTGCTTGTTACCTTTTCCTTTTAAAGTCTAACTGCACCTCACCTCAAGAGAGGTCAGGTGAATGAATTTTGCTTGAGAATAGCAAGATTTTTTCGTCTAACGGTAGGTAGGTACCTCCTACATAGGTAAAGCAAAAATTGTAAATCGACGTTTGGAATTACGCATATTTTTGGCAAAAGAGAACATATTTTTACACAAAATAGACATATTATAAAGTAAAGTAAAAGAAAATTCCTATATCGTGAAGATAAGTTAAAAATCTGATGAGTGATGACTGATGACATAGCGTCGAATTCAATCTGCACTAAGCCCCTTATCTCGTATGGAAGCTACCATGAAATAAAACTTTAATTTTTTTTAATGCAATATTTGGCTGAAGGCCATCAGATTCTGAAATAAGCCTGAGACAGACGGACGGACGGACAAGTGCAATTTTACTCAAGTAGGCTCAAAGGACGTCGCTTCGCTCGATCAATAACAAGGAGTACGTAATCACTACGGTCAATAATTTAAGAATTAATGACGATCATTTAAAATAAGTTGATATGTGGCATGTGCAAGGAACATTATACTAAAATGTTACACTCACAAAGTTAGGTAGGTACCCAAAATTGTATGGTAGGTATCTTTGTCATACTCGTAGATAGCACAAAAATCCAATAATTCAAAAAACATCTTATGTTTTCTTCGTAAGGCAAATTGTTTAATAGCTACAAACCTCGAATCTCACAAAATTTTACATAAAACTTTTTTACTGGCACTCTAAAAGCCCCGTATTATAAAAAACCCCGCTACTTTAACAATGTTACCCGTTTTTAATACACTCATCGTTAAGAAGTCAGATAAATCAAAAGAAAAATAAAACCGACTTCAAAAACCACAAACACTAAAAAGTAAAAAATAACTTTTGTTTAGCTACACGTGTAATGTACCTAGGTAAGAAGTCGAGCGAGCATAGCGTGTTTGTGGTTTTTGAAGTCGGTTTTATTTTTCTTTTGAAAATTTTTTATTTCACAATTTTTTGTGGCCCCACTGTACTATAATATGCTATGCCGAATCAAAACCCTACTGTTTACTAAGCTATTACACTGATCGCGAGCAATAATTTGCTCTTATCTATTGAGGAGTTCTGTTCTCCATCCCCGATCAGATCTATCAGATCTTCACCAAATTTATGTATATATCTTCATATGTGTATGTATGTTTGTTACTCCTTCACGCAAAAACTACTGGACGGATTTGGCTGAAATTTGGAATGGAGATAGATACTATCCTGGATTAGGACATAGGCTACTTTTTATCCCGGAAAATCAAAGAGTTCCCACGGGATTTTTAAAAACCTAATTCCACGCAGACGAAGTCGCGGGCATCGGCTAGTAAAAAATAAAAAAGATTCCGATGAATTGAGAACCTCCTCTTTTTTGGGAAGTTGGTTAAAAAGGTTAGAACCCAGAGCCGCAATGAGTCAGTTAAAAAGGGACAAAAGCAAAAGTTGGGACTTCGTCTGTGGTGGCGTTTGCTGGCGCGCGTGTTGTGACTTTTTGGAGTGTGTTTTTTTGTTAGAAGTGGCCGGTTTTTGTGTTCTGCTGGTGTTTATTGATGGTGGAACTGACTTGGAAGCACTCTAAGGGAACGCCGCGTGTATGTCGGTGGGCGCCAGCACAGACGAAGTCCATACTTATACATATAGTTTCCTTAACTTGTAAATAATACAAACTTGACATTGGCTAATCAGTGTAAAGCCAGACGAGAGAAAAAAAAAGCAAAAGTTGTCATTTTGATTTTGACTGCTTCTGCTTTTTATGCTTTTGACTTTGATGGCTGATGCTTTTGATTGAGCAGTTGAGACATCGGCAAAAGCAAAAAGTGAGCAAAATTTGAAGAAAAACTTGAGAAAAACACAGTGAAAAGTAAAAATCAAAACTCTAAACCAATAATACTGAAATGAGAAACCGAGAGAAGTAATTCATTTCCTTTATATCTAAAAATACCTTGACTCGCTCTAAAATTCCATTGTTTGGAGTAGTTAGGTATACCATAATTAGATTGTCCCCGAATTTTGTAATCAAGCATGGCCGATGAAGAGGTTAATGGAGACACGGACGATATACAGCACGAGAAAGACAAAACTCAGAAAAAGGCAGCGAAACACGACAGTGGTGTAGCTGATTTAGAAAAAGTTACAGATTATGCAGAGGAAAAGGAAATATCATCTCAGGACATATCTAGTGTAAGTCAATGGATTTGAGGAGCTAACTAACAAAATGTTGTTTTATCCACATTAACGATCCATCCTTCTTGGGCTCGCAAATAACATTGCAAAAACACTTCTAATGTATTTATATCTATGGTACAAATTATATCAAATAGTAGATTGTACAACAAGGGCAAAAAACAAGTCATTTTAACCTAGACAGTTACCTACCCAAGCCAAAGGCGAGGGCAGATATTAAAGTCAAGGATAAAATGTATTTTATGAGAGTTAAACACTTTGATTGCGAGGAAATGAAACAGTGATGATATGCAACTTAATCTCATGTTTCACCTCTTCTGGTCAATGCTTACGCTCTAGCCATACAACGATAGATTACCTACTGCACAGGTACTAGGTCAGACGCTGTTCATTGAGATCAAATAATATCCAGATTAATTAATCACCTACTGCTCAAGTTTAAAGTTGGAAACCTTTTACAAACACCAAGGATAGCTTACATTAATAAAGTACCAGTGGAGCATAGTAACACAAGATTCAAAGAGCTTAAAAAGCAGTTTTAGTCTACTTACACCCAGCTCTATACAAGGATGAGAAGTGAAAAGTAGCTTTTTGAACTCAAAAACTCGCATGATAGTAAAAACGCAGATGGAAGTTTTAGAAATCTTAATTAGGGTCTATTTATAGAGAGAAACTACATGCAAAATCTCAAGAGTCAAGTTTCTAAAGCCAGTTTGAGCTGGATGTTGATATTACTGTCATTCAAGCTTCTTATAGGAACATTCATTCTGATATTATTAAATACTACTTAAGGTTGCAATTTCAGGCACTCTCATTAATCGGAGATAGAAGAAATAAAGAAGCAGCTGAGAGACTTGAAAAAGAAAAAGAGCTACAAAAAGTATCTGTCAAAAAAGATGATATAGAATTAATTGTAAGTAGTTATTGAGTTATGTATCTTGCACCTAACTCGTTTCAGCTTCACCCAGGTAGCCTCAAGTATTATTAAATTAGACCTTGAGTTATTATCAACAGTATCTCAATCCATCACCAGCCCACACTGCCTATAGATATGTTAAGTTTATAATTATTATAAAGAATAGACTTAAATGACATTAGAATATCAAGTGTGAGAGTACAATTTTAGCCAGACGAGAAAAAAAAAGAGTACAATTTTTTGTGCCCTATATATACCTATGAAAAAATTATACATATATGGAATGTGTGCCATCTCTTCTGCTCTCATGTGTTTTGTATGGTCTTGTCTTACTCACCATATACCGTGTAATATGAACTTAACATTATGTCTCTTGTGGTAGATTTTAAATAATACCTATACCTACTGCTACTTTCTGCTTATGTTTGATTGTTGAATCATTCAATAAGTAGGTATGACTAATCACACTAATATCACACTAAAATTATAAAGGCGAAAGTTTGTATGTGTGTGTGTGTGTGTGTGTGTGTGTGTATGTTTGTTACTCCTTCACGCAAAAACTACTGGACGGATTTGGCTGAAATTTGGAATGGAGATAGATAATATCCTGGATTAGCACATAGGCTACTTTTTATCCCGGAAAATCAAAGAGTTCCCACGGGATTCCGAAAAACCTAAATCCACGCGGACGAAGTCGCGGGCATCATCTAGTAATATTATAAAGGCGAAAGTTTGTATGTTTGTGTGTGTGTGTGTGTGTGTGTGTGTGCGTGTGTGTGTATGTTTGTTACTCCTTCACGCAAAAACTACGGGACGGATTTGGCTGAAATTCGGAATGGAGATAGATAATATCCTGGATTAGCACATAGGCTACTTTTTATCCCGGAAAACCAAAGAGTTCCCACGGGATTTCAAAAAACCTAAATCCACGCGGATGAAGTCGCGGGCGTCAGCTAGTATATTATAAATGCGAAAGTTTGTGTGTATGTGTGTGTGTATGTTTGTTACTCCTTCACGCCAAAACTACTGGACGGATTTGGCTGAAATTTGGAATGGAGATAGATAATATCCAGGATTAGCACATAGGCTACTTTTTATCCCGGAAAATCAAAGAGTTCCCATGGGATTTCAAAAAACCTAAATCCACGCGGACGAAGTCGCGGGCATCATCTAGTTAATTATAAATTATAATTAATTAATTATCAACACTATTATATCATATTACAAATCTAGCAATTCTGACCATCAAAAAGAGTACAATGTTAGCTATTTTGAATAAATGATTCGACTTGTGACTAAATAAGTATAGATCGTTACGGCTATACTCACGTATTTAGTGGACATAAGTCGGAACTGTCGGGAGATGATCTGCAGCCATCTCCCCACGCCAGGCAGGCTCATAGCGGTCTGTACTGACAACTACGCGCAGCGCGAGCTGTGCACCTATGAAAAAGGACTCCAGATGGGTCCAAACTATTCAGGTTTACATCGACTAAATAGGTACGTGAGTATAGCCGTAATAATCTATACTTATAATAGAAATCACTCAGGATAGTTCAAACGATAAAATAATTACAAATAAATACCCTTTTTTTCAGGTTAAAGAAATGGAAATTTCCAGGACACTAGCTGAAAGAACTTTGCGTGAACATAGTGGCGATTTGGTTGCAGCACTAATAACTTTAACGAATTAATGTATATTACATTTCTAATATAAAGTTTTTGGAACTCATACAATAAGGTGTTATTCTTTTCAATCTGATGCCATTTATACCTACAATAAAATAATCAAGGAGCTGGCAAACAAATAATGTACCTTAGTAATTATTGCACGAAATAAAATTTTACAGGAGCATGAAATCTTAGAATAACAATGCAGCATAGAATGGAAAGAAAGCTGTAGAAAGTACCTACTGCAATTTGTAGTTTTGATGGAAATCGTGGTACGATTTTAAGGAGTCACTATGGAGATTTTGAAGTCTGACTACTTTAAAGTATTAACCATAACGTAATAATAAAGGAAACTATGCACTTATTGTTTTCTTTCTTAATGACTGTATAGTGATGTGATGCGCTGCACTTTGAATTGGACTGTACTGATAACACTTTTGATGGTTTTATAAAATGTTTAATGTAATCAATTATAAATCGAATACAAATAATATTAACGCTGGTAATTTGGAGGCGGTCGCGCCGCGAATGCATTGTGCCACGCGCCGGCGCCGCACCGCGAGACCCCCCGCTCCCGCAGGCAGCCGCCGCGCACGCGTTGTTTAGTGCTATAGCACTAGACAATGACAAAAACATTGTTAAGGGCCCTAGGTATACCAGGTATAATTTCAAATCTAGAGATGGCGATACACATTGTATCGGCATCTCTCTTAGACGCCCCTGAACCGGTTGCGAATCGCCACAGTGTAGATTAATCAGTATCGCATCGCTTCTGCATTTTTATCTACGTACTTTACTGCAGTATTTACATATAACATCAGAATCGACTGCATTCGACTTCGCTAAGTTCATGTTCACACGCGTTAAGATTGCATGTACGTAAAATTATTTTTTACAAGTAAAATGTTGTTTTATATACTTTTTTAATCCACACTGATGCCACTTGGCATTAAATAGTAAACAGTGAACAGTGTTCCCTAGTTACTGATTAAAATGATTTGAATATTATTTACAATCAATAGTTTAAATACTTTTATTGCTTTGTACACTTACCTAACAAGAAATAGCTAATGCCTATTGTTTTTAGTTTAGATTCATCACTTTACAATCATGATATCAGGTATCTTTTACAACCTGCGTGTTTTACGTATGTGTGTGTATAGGGGTTTACTTCAGATTAAAATGGACTTAAATGTCCTTGATTTAAGGTCACAAATTCAATGTCACCGATTTTACTTTCTGGTTCGGTTATACCTAAATTACTTAGCACCGAAATCCATACTTCCATACTAATCCATACTAATATTATAAATGCGAACGTATGTCTGTCTGTCTGTCTGCTACCTTTTCACGGCCGAACAAACCGATTCTGATGAAATTTGGTACAGGATTAGCTTATATCCCGTGGACGGACATAGGCTACTTTTTATCCCGGAAAATCAAAGAGTTCCCACGGGATTCCTAAAAACCCATGCGCTAAATCGATTTGTGTGAAATTTGGTACTGAGGTAGCTTGCATTCCTCTAATTGACATAGGCAACTTTTTATCTCAGAAAATCAAACAGTTCCCACGGGATCTTTAAAAACCTAAATACACGCGGATGAATTTGAAATTTCAATGTTTCCGTTCACACCACTGGCTGTAGATGTATGGACGAAATTGAGCTTTAAAATAAGGCTGTTTAGGTCCAATACCATTCTATCAACGTTGTAAAAACTTGTACAATACATAACGAGACTCGGAGCATAATTACCTAGCTGCTAAAACCGCAGTGAAACATTTTATCAAATTTCGTAGAATTAGATCGTCTAAACACAGTAACATCAGATTAAAATGAACCTAAACTACCTTAATTTAAGGTTCCAAATTCAATAACACCGATTTTAATTTTTTGGTTCTGTCTGGATGGCTATACGTGAATGGATTAACTTGAGCTATAAAACAAGGCTGCTAAGGTCTATTTCACGTTAACGTTCTCAATATAAACCTATCTGCCAGATTTGACCATTAATGTGGTGACCATTAAACTTGGCCTTGAAAAAGATACTTCATAAGGATGAAAGATTATATATAGTACGGACGAGTCCAAGTTTCTTAAATTGTTACTAGTTGATAATAATAATACCATCATTCATATTTACTTACATCTTATAGGTGAATTTAATTCTATATCTTATTTTTATATCTCAATAACTCTTTCCACAATCATCATGTACAAATTAAGTCCTGGAAGTAATGAGTAATTCAATGAAACTATAGTTAGCACCGATATCATACAAGTTACTGTTTATTACATTTCGCTAATGACCGGGGTCGTAAAATCCTATTGTTCTATATTATCAAAACATTCACAGTAAAAAAATATTTTACAAGCGTTAGGGGTGCAAAAACACCTGAAAGGTATTATATGCACCTGCAGCCATAACAGGATAACATTATAAAATATTTCGTTTGTATAAAAAGCTGTTTTGTTTATAATCCTCGTTTTCGTTTATTCAATATGGTTACCTTACGTAAGTCAACAATGAGATCATAATATTTTACAGCTCTTTTGTTATTTTTAGATTCGGGCCATTGATTTACATTTAAAAAATTTAAATTTGTAGTAATTATGTTCTCTAATTCAGAAGCTTTGAGCTACCCTCTTCAAGCCTACCCCGTAGGTAGGCTTGAAGACCTTACTTCGCTCGGTCAAAAATAGTACTGCGACTTACTAATACAATGCAGAGTCTGAGCCTGGTGGTGATTTTGAAGTTTGAAAAGGTGCAATAGATTCTCTCTATAACGTAGACCGTACTAAGACAGGATTTTGAGACATTGGATCTGGAATTGACCAAATTATCGTACAACAAAACTTCTCACGGACTAATGAAAGCTATGAACAAACGATTTCAGTAGTTAGATTTTATTAATTTTCTTACATTTCGATTCAAAACAATAAAATCAGTCAGAAAAATAGATACACTAATTTGACATTCCGAAACGAAGTAACTCTCATCTTAATAACAATTTGATGTATACTTTAAAAGTAACTGCATAAGGTAAGTTTTACAACAAATATTTTAACACCGATATATCAGTGTTAGTCTAAGTGAGTGAGAACACAAAAGCCATTAAGATCCTTTGTATTGACAAAGGCAAACACAATAGGATCTTTTATTTCTTGTAAATTGGACTAGCTTTATTACAAAAAGTAGGTATGAAATTTTGCTTTGCACGTGTTCAACTTTTGGCTGAGATAATAAAGTCTAAGTTGAAGGATATTGAATAAGATGCATACTTATTTTTGTATCTATAAAACATTTACGACACCACAATTTTTGGTCAAACTTATTATTGACTTGTAATACTTAGTGACGTATATACATATCAAACCGGCCAAGTGCGAGTCAGACTCGCGCACCAAGGGTTCTGTACTAGGGTATTTTTTCCGACATTTTGCACGATAAATCAAAAACTATTATGCTTAAAAATAAATAAATAAACTATTTTAGAATGTACAGGTAAAGCCCTTTTATATAATTCCCCACTTGATATAGTTATATTACTTTGAAAGCTGAAACACATTTTTTTTGTGATGAAACCATAAATTCATGGTTTTTGCCAAAGTTCATGATTTTAGGTCAACAGGAAGTACCTTATAGGTTTTCTTGACATTTGGACATACAGACAGACATATAGACAACAAAGTGATCCTATAAGGGTTCTCTTTTTTCCTACGGAACCCTAATGAATGATATCATTGCATAGCAAGTAAAGAAAATATTAATTATAACACCATGGATAATCTTGGAAACATTTGAGACTTGAAATTGGATGTCATTTTCATAATCATCATGACCATCATCATCATCATCATTACCTGCCTGTGGATGTCTACTATTGGACATAGGCCTTCCCTAAAGAGCGCCACCACACCTGGTCCTAAGCCTTCCTCATGCAGCCACTTCCCGCCAGCCGCACCATCAGTCCAACGTGCTGGAGGGTATCCCACATTACACTTGCTTATACGTGGTCTCCATAGATAGACAGACATATAGAGAGATAGACAGATAGACAGACCACAAAGTGATCCTATAAGGGTTCCTTTTTCCTTTTGAGGTACGGAGCCCTAATTAATGATGTCATTGCATAGGATGTGAAGAAAATAATAATTATAAGCCTTTGGATAACCTTGGAAACATCTCGGACTTGAAAGCGGATGTCATTTTCACAATCGTCATGATCATCATCATCATCATCATCATCATTATCAACCTGTGGATGTGCACTGTTAGATATAGGCCTTCCCTAAAGAGCGCCACAACACCTGGTCTATTTATTTTTATTTTCAAATTATAAGTCCTGGTCCATAGTGACCAAATATTAGTTTCACTACACTGCAATCTAATATTTACTGAAATCTTTTAAAACTTAAATTATTTTTTAATATAATAAATGCACAATATCAACTTATCTTAAAATCTAGAAAAATCCTAATTAAATATACTTTATAACCTAGTACTTAATTTACTACTCTATGGCATTCTTACGACATTCCACCAGACAAAATGCTTATGAAACCCGATACAGGTCTTACCGCGCTGAGGCGACGGGTATGACTGACAAGATAACGTAATTACGGTCCATAACACTCAACAATAGGGTCGAAAATTCTTTGTACTCGCTCTGTACGCGATTTGAAGAGAATAAGCGATGAAAGCGTGAAATCAAATAATTTAGAATATAATTTGAAATATAGCACTTACTGTGAAATGATCGGACCGAATTATTTATTTGATTGTTTTACACCTATGGTGAAAGTTACGTCTTTAAGAGCTTTGTCATTAAAGAGAAAAACCCAAAAGTCTAAGGTTTTAGACCAAACTTCTGATTTTTTTTCTATCGAGGAAAGTTTGTCCAATCATGTTTTTATCGGACCAAATCCAAGGGGATATAATGAAAAATATTATATATTAATTTCAAATTTTTCGATCCATGCGTTCCTAATTTATTTCCTTTTTAGTAAACTTTAGTATCGACGAAAACGGAGACTGCCGCGTTAATGGAAAATTTAGTGGTTATGAGAGAGAGTAGGGCCGTTTTTCCTTACAGGTATACATATACATACTAATCTATGCGTCACGGTAGGTACTAGGTAGTTATAGATCTTGAATCTGCCGATTCAGAACACTCGATTCGGTAAGTTATCGTACGATCCTATGATAACTTAGTACTTACCGAATCACAGACAAGGAATCTGTTACCGAATCGAGCACAGACTAATAACATACGAGTGTTCTAAATCGCCCGGCTGGTGGAGAGTTATGAGTTCACATTAAACTATTGGCAGCACTGCACTCCTAATTATGTTATTAGTTTGTCACACAGTCTATGGTTTATTTTCGAAAGACTCAGAAGGGCTAGAATCCATGACGGTAAAATCAGTAAAAAAAAAAAATTCGAGGTGTGTTGTGAACTGTGTGCTGAAATAGTTTTATTTTTAGTTATTTTTGTGCCTGGACCATTTTCTACAGTTTTATTTGTTTTCTAATACTAAAATTGTGTTAAGTGGAAAACATCTATTACCTACAAGTTATCGTTTTACAGGTAAGTAACATAAGTCCTAATATCAAATGTCAAAATCACTTGTTCACAACTCGCAAGTGAGACTTTCATCTGTATCAAGGAACATGTAAGATAATCTATAACGAAATATTCACCATTTATCATAGAATATGCCTTGATTATCTTTTCTCTTATAAAAAGAAGTAACAAGCATTGCCCTGCTTCCATTTTTAGCATGAGGTTGTGACTTGTGACGTTTGGCGACGAAAATATTAAATTGTGATGTGGTTGGTGACACGGACATCACATCCCAACATTTTCCTCAGTTAGAAATATAATGTTTTAAGTAGCTACCTATATTGTATTCTTCCATGTGAAGATCATTAATCGCTTCAATTTGTAGCACAAGTTTGTATTTATATTTTTCTTCTCAAATACCAAATAACAATTAAGTGAACTTAAATATTATTATGAGGTCTGTACGTCTGTATAAAATAATTGTTTAATTGTTTCCTAATACAGTAGAGACTCGATAATCCGAACCTCAGTCATATGGATTTGTGGTTATCGGATTGCCAACCTTGATGATAATGATGAATTTAGTAAACTTAGTAACTTGAAAAACATAAAATAGAGTGTAATACTGTTAGTTTACTACAATTCAAACGAATTCCTGATGTAGCCGCAATGAAGAGAAAAAATTGTTTACCCCAGATGACAATTACCAAATATTTTAAACTAAATTAAAGATGATTAAGATTGCAATATTTTAATTATTGAAGAAAATATTATGTAAGTAGATAGATAATAGATATACTTACAGTAAGTACAAAAATGTACCTTTTCACCTCTCTAGCTCAAACAGGGCGCCTTTGCTGCCTCTAACCAGTGAGCAACATTGAGTTTTGCTCACTGGTTTTGTGAAACTTAAAACCAGTGGGAAAAAATACTTTTTCTCACTGGTGTGAGAAAAAGTATTTTTTTTATGATGATGGTGATGTTGATTTTATCCCCTTCAGGAAAGGCAAAGGTCGTAGACCATGCAGCCTGGTAAGTCGTAGATGAATTATTCTTATGTTGTGTATTTTTTTTTTTTAGAATGCTTTGGATTGGAATTTATTCAATTCATAGTCACAAGAAACGTTCAGAAATGTATATATTATCGCATACCCCATACATTTTATTTTTAACCCCCGACCCAAAAAGAGGGGTGTTATAAGTTTGACGTGTGTATCTGTGTATCTGTGTATCTGTGTGTCTGTGTATCTGTGTATCTGTGTATCTGTGTATCTGTGTATCTGTGTATCTGTGTATCTGTCTGTGGCATCGTAGCGCCTAAACGAATGAACCGATTTTAATTTAGTTTTTTTTGTTTGAAAGGTGGCTTGATCGAGAGTGTTCTTAGCTATAACCCAAAAAAATTGGTGCAGCCGTTTAAGAGTTATCAGCTCTTTTCTAGTTTTCTTGTAGAAAAGAAGGTTACATAACCGTTAGGTTCTTAATATTATGTCAATTGACAAATTTCAAGCTGTCAAGATGGACGTTGCCTTGATACATAATTATTTATTTGAAAATGATGTTTTGGAAAACTCTGATACTTTGGATCGTAGGCGCGGAATAGTCCAAGAAAATCGGTTCAGCCGTTTGAAAGTTATCAGGTCTTTTCGGTCTTTTCTAGTTACTGTAACTTCACTTGTCGGGGGTGTTATAAATTTTTAATTTACACTTGTGTCAATTTTTTTTAACTCTCTATTTTATTATATTTGAAATGTTTGCTTTTTGTTAAAATGTGTTTTGGCCTTTATAATTCTGTAACACAACATGAAACGTAAAAGAAAATTAATATTGATTTATTATTAATATATTTTATTTTATGATTGACACAATTCCGAACGCAGATTAAAAAGGAATAAAACATGGTGGAAAAACAAAAGAAAAATTGTCTATGAGGTCTAAAGCTTAATAAAATACATACCTATCTAATTTGTAGATAATTGTTATAAAAGTTTTAAAAATAAGAAAATGAGTTATTCTAGTGATAATTTAAAACCATCAGTTATTAAAGGAATCAGTGTCTAACGCTGAATTAAACTTTGTTCCGGAAAAGTGGTGTGAAAAATACTTGAAAGCCTTTGAATTATTTAACGATTGGAAATTTGCTCACTTCATTCAGGACCTCCTTCACAAGCTTCTGGCTTTATGCTTTACAAAAACTCTAGGTGTAGGACAGACTAGACTGTTCAAGTCAGGGTGCCCTGATATTGTTCTGGGTCACATTATAACCTACTCTTGTATATTGTCGATAAAGTGCCAATATCTCTCCAAAATACCTCCTAAGGCAATGAACACACATATTTCAACAAAAGAAAAAACCAGACAAGTGTGAGTCATACTTGCATAGGAAAGGTTTCATACCATATTCTATTTTAACATTTTTATGTGTAACACTGCATAATAATGACAACAGCGCTATCTATATTTGATTTAGTAAATTAATTCTCTTCCTAAACACGTTTTAATTTTGTTATGCGATGTTACCACAAATGTCCAGAAACCTATAGGGTACTTCCCGTTGACCTAGAATCATGAAATTTGGTAGGTAGGTAGGTCTTATAGCACAAGTACAGGAATAAATCTGAAAATCGCGAATTTGTGGTTACATCATTAAAAAAAAATTAATATGTGTTTCAATTTTCTAAATAAGATAAGTTTACCAAGTGGGGTATCATATGAAAGGGCTTTACCTGTACATTCTTAAAGAGATTTTTATTTGTTTATGTATGTATAATAGTTTTTGATTTATCCTGCAATCTATTGGAAAAAATACCTGAGTACGGAACCCTCAGTGCGCGAGTCGACTGGCACTTGGCCGGTTTTTGTGCTTAATTTTTTCTTCTATCTTATATCTATATTCTGTATAAGCCTCATAATTGTTTACCTACATTTTCTACATGTACTTAACTACCTAAGTACCACAAATGTCTAGTAGGTAGGTACTTAGGCAGGCGGGTAGTTAGTCTGGGAATATAAATTAACTTACGCCGAGGCGTTAGTGCTTACAAGAAACAAGGCTTTTCGTTTGAAGGACACTTCCGAAAACCGGTAGGCCTTGGATAACTTTTCTCAAGGATGTTAGGGGCGCGGTAAATGAAATCCTCTCATTTCTAGGTCGTCCCTCCGCCCGCGCCCCGCCTTGAATAATTTGCGGCGAAATGGTATCATATAATGGGATTTCGGTTCATTCTCAAAATACACTTCATGTAGGTACTTGCTACCTTTGTTTCATGTAGGTACTAGATACTCACCTTATTGACCGAGCCAAGCGAGATCTTTGAGTCTACTTAGGAGGATTTACATTTGTCTGTATGGCCGTCCATCTGTCAGTATGCCGGAGAGTATGTACGTATATTGTATACTTTATTGCATCACAAAACAAATGACAGGTTACAAACGTTACAAATAAGAAAACTTAAATGTAGGTACAAAAAAGGTGGTCCTAACTTCAGAATTAATGAACATATTTATTTCAAATTAACAAATAATTTAATGGCCCCAAACTAAACAAATACTTTAAAAAATCTAGTAGGTATCGAGTATAATTTGTTTACGAATAAAACCTAATACACTTGAGAGACAGGGAGCGCGCCTGCCTCATTCTTATCTGCAAAACCTTTGCCAAACTCTTAACAAATTGTGTTGATCGTCAGCACTAAGAGACGGGGAAGCCATAACAAAGGTAACAATCACGAATATATCTGGTGCTACCAAACCTACCTGATACCTGATACCAAATCTGCCAGTCTGCCTGATGATAAGTGAAGCGGCCAGTGATGGCTTAGTAAGTAATTACTTATTACTTACGTATTTATACACCTGGCGTGATTAATTTACGACTACGTTATGGAGGCAATGATTGCATTATGGAAGTAGTACAAATGCCGATCCAAAAATATTGTCAAAATAAAGATGAAAAGGGAGGTCTAGTGATTGCATAGGAAGCTGTGACCAAAACAAACGATATTTTTTTTTTGCATTTTTATTTCACGGTTTATTGTGATGTGAAAGAAATATTTCATAGGTACTCCCAAAATATGATATCTATAACTAATAAATAAAATTGGAGTGTCTGTCTGTAATTTCGAAATAACTACCGCATACTAAGGTCATATGGTTATTTGAACGATACTATAACTAAATCACACGTTTTTAAAATTTTTGTCTATCTGTCTGTCTGTCTGTCTGTTTGAAAAGGCTAATCTTGGGAACGGCTGAACCGATTTTGACGGGATTTTCACAGACAAGTAGAGAATTGACCAGGGAGTAATATAGGCTACTTTTTTAACCGACTTTCAAAAAGGGAGTTGTGTTTTTCTACTTATGTACATCGAAATCTCCGAGATTTCTGAACCGATTTGCGTCATTTCTTTTTTAATCGATAGAGGAACTTTGCGACATTGTTTCATAAAAAAATTGGAGTCCAACTCCTCAATTCTGATGCTGCAGGGGATCTGACCAATCCACGCGGGCGAAGCTGCGGGCATCAGCTAGTTCATAATAATTATGTATGAAACCTTAAAATATCGATGACCGACTCGTACTTGACAGTTTTTCTTTATAAATCTAGCTCAAACACTTGAATTTTGCATGTAATATATTAAGTACTAGCTGTGCCCGCGACTTCGTTCGCGTGGAATAGCTCTCAGCGCGCTTTATATAGCCACGGACGCTCAGGCGCGAGGCGTGTAGTACGTACTCTGTACGTTAAAAATGTTCGCCGTGATTCTTTAAATTGACATAACTTTTTTATTTATGAACCGATTGACATGAAATAAACACTAAATGTTAAGTGAAGCTTACTACAATATATAAATGAAAACCGTATCTAAATCGAATAAGCCGTTTCTGATATTAGCGTGCACAAACACACAGACAAACAGACAAAAAAAATATTAATTACAATTTCGGGTTCGGTATCGATATAATAACAACCCCTGCTACTTTTTTTTATATATTTCCATTGTGCAGACACCACTTTTCTACAATTTTATTATATGTATAGATATTTTGCAAGAAGATGAAAAATGGAGGTAAAATATTTCGTATATGTACCTACTTACTTACCTTGCGCAATATTTAACCATGATTTTTTTGTGCTGATGCTTTTATTGAGTCCAAGGTTGGACTGAAAAAAACTGAAATCTTGAATTTTGTATTCGTTACATTATACAAGCTTATAGTTTTACATACGATCTTGGCTTGGATGACCTAGACTACTAAAATCATTATACACTACCTTTATACATAATAATATGTGTGCCAACTGCCAATAGCAACATAAACTTTTGTTTTTTTAATAGTTGTACATATTATACTTAGTTCATAATAAGCATGTGTAAAGAAAATAAGTATGGCTGTGTTGCATAATTTAATTTGTCAAGTAGGTATATTATTATTTTGGGGCCCACTACTAAGATCATGCTACGATCAACAATTAGCCTCACTACTTTGCTAAGTCACTTAGCAATACATTTATGATGTCATCAAAGTCGTAATTAGGTAATGCATAATTATTATGTACTAGCTGATGCCCGCAGCTTCGCCCGCGTGGATTGGTCAGATCCCCTGCAGCATCAGAATTGAGGAGTTGGAATCCCAAATTTTTTATGAAACTATGTCCCAAAGTTCCTCTATCGATTAAAAAAGAAATGACGCGAATCGGTTCAGAAATCTCGGAGATTTCGGTGTACATAGGTAGAAAAACACAACTTCCTTTTTGAAAGTCGGTTAAAAAAGTAGCCTATGTTACTCCCTGGTCAATCCTCTACTTGTCTGTGAAAATCCCGTCAAAATCGGTTCAGCCGTTCCGAAGATTAGCCTTTTCAAACAGACAGACAGACAGACAGACAGACAGACAGACAGACAAAAATTTTAAAAACGTGTGATTCAGTTATGGTATCGTTCAAATAACCATATGAGCTTAATATGAGGTAGTTATTTGGAAATTACAGACAGACACTCCAATTTTATTTATTAGTATAGATTTACATAGAATAAATATAATGTTAGGTATAACGTCTTCTATACTATACTATATCCGTTTCACTGACAGCTCCTGAAGCAGGTGCAGGTAGCACAAAAAGATGACTTGATGTAAAAGTCAAAGTGCCAGAACACAATGGCCCCATATTGTGTTGGCAAATGTTCGGCCAAAAATATAAGCACACTATTTATACGAGCACAATGGTTATACTTCTTCTGAATCGGCCATTCAAAGAGAATGGACGCCGAAACTGTTGCAGCCGCGTCAATTTTATAAGGATAATTTAATAGGATAATAAATAAACAAAACAATGACGATAAACTAAGCTACTTTAGATTATAATTATAATAATAATTATGACTCTTTTAAATCAGTATCGAATTGCTGTTAGAGTTCGTTGAATGTCAGTTATCCAATTCTTCGTCACGTATATTTAATACGAGTGTATCCAACATACCGTCTTCAATCATGTCATTTCATGTAGGAGTATTTCATTATTCAATTGATATGAAACACGTGATTAAGTATATAATTTTTCCTTTTCTCTACCGAATCGCTAAAGAATACCTTTTCGAGATGATCTGGTGGCCAAAATGTTGTCTGTTTGGCAGTTTTTTCATGAATTCCTAAGTGATTGAATAGCACAAGTACAGGAATAAATCTGAAAATCGCGAATTTGTAGTTACGTCACAGAAAAAAAAATGTGTTTCAATTTTCAAAGTAAGATAATTATACCAAGTGGAGTATCATATGAAAGGGCTTTACTTGTACATTCTAAAACAGATATTTATTTACTTTTAAGCATAATAGTTTTTGATTTATCTTGCAAAATGTCGGAAAAAATACCCGAGTACTGAACCCTCGGTGCGCGAGACTGACTCGCACTTGGCCGGTGATTTTCGTCGTGTGTGGCGGGCATAATAGTTTTCGACCTGTATACCATGTTTTAACATTTTACAATTGTGATTTAGTAGAAAATATTTTTTCTATTTCTGTAAATCACCAAGCACATGGCTGATGACGTACCTACTTACTTACCTATCAATTTTACGATAACTTATCATTACGATGGATGTATCGTTTATCAGAAGCGTGTTTTAGATCGAGGTTAGCAGTATTGGGATTATATTTTATGGGTAGAATTTTTAAATTAGGCAAATTTATTTGTTTTGTTTGCGCTCTTGGAAAGGCCTATGTCCAGCAGTGGACGCATACAGGCTGATGGATGGAAATTTATTTGTACAATAATTAATTAAAATACCAATTACCATATTTCACACTACTGATCTTTTCCACAGTCATCGAGTGTGCCGCCTGTTTTCCCTGTCGAAAAAAAATCCGAATAGGTGGAACAAAAATAAATGCATTTGTAATAAATAGATCGTTAACAGCTCCCATAATATATAAATCAACACACTAAAAAAGGTAGACATGATGGCTCTACCAACAGCTGTTCCGGGTTCAGCTAATGCTACCTGCCCGCATGGATAGGTGCAAGTACTATAAATGTCAATCAGAGGAGTGCAAGTGGATAGTGGAGCGTTTCGGGACGGGTCAGTATCCGTCGGTTCTCGTCCGGGGCCGACGAACTCCCTGCATGGACGGCTTGCGTTGTCGCATACGGCCGCGTGCTTCGCATAAAAGCTTTGCTATAATTAGGTAGGTATATCTTTCAGCATATATCGTGTTTAATTTTCATACAAAGCATGTGAGTTGTAGGAATTGATGGCAATTTTGCACGTAGATACTAGCAGATGCCCGCGACTTTGTCCGAGTGGATTTAGGTACATATTTAATAATCCCATCAGAAGTCTTGTTTTCCGGCATAAGTAGTCAATGTCACTCTCCAGGTCTTTATCCGCGCAAAAAACTACGTCGATGCGTGGCTCCGCCTGGTGGCTGGGCTACAAACCCATTTGCGCAACCTAGCCTGCTCCTGGAGCAAGCTTGACGCTTGGGGAAATTATTAGTCAATTCAAAACTAAAGCCACGATATATACTCATAAATGCTGGAATGCTGGTAAATACATTTTAATTTTTCGAAGCTTTGCCCAAAATGTTTAAATTATTACGTTCCATAATATTTATAGTTCAGCGTGACTACACGCGTCCATGTGCATCGTGTCACGTAAACAACCTTATTGATGTTATCATCTCTCCGTGGATCGTGCGGATAACGAGTACACCTACTTCCAGAGGTATTACTTGTTATAGTTTTGAGGGCTCTTTATTCTGTTTATCACCCACATATTTATAACTGCAGAAAAGCGAATAACACCACCTACATCACATATATATATCAGGTGATCCATCTGCTTGTTTGCTCGTTATTTATATCTAAAAATAAAAACATGTTACTACCAATCGTTTCGACTCCTCTCAGAAGACACATCATAAGTCACAGTTTTAGCTCAATGGCCCAAGGAGGATTTTTGCCCCAAACACTAATAGCTGTCGCTCATGGACTCATAATATGCTCTGCGCCGCTTCATTCTGTTCGGACTTCGGCACTCCCGAAGGCTTGTAACTTGTTCAATGGTTCGTCCATCATGTAGTCTTCCATAGTACCTACCCATAGTCATCTTAGTGAACCTGTCGTTCAGTAGGTTTCCTATTCAGCGACTCAAGTATGCCCTGCTTACAGCACGTTTAATTCTCTCCCGTCCTCTCTGTGTTCAAGCCAGGGCGGAGTCACGGCAATTTAGTTTTAACTAGCTATTTCCCGCGACTTCGTCAACTTCATATACCTTATAGCCCTCGGAGGTAACTAGCTATAAGTAGTTATATCAGTCAATTTTTTTTTAGAATCGGATCATTAGTTCCGAAGCTTACCCCCTACATCCAAACTTACTTGAAGTTTACTTCTTCAATATATTAGTACAGTTTTACGATCTAGTGTAGATTTGGTAGGTATATCGGGTTCGGCCATCAAACCTTCAATCAAGCTTTCTCTTTCTTCCTTCGCGTTTTAGGATCATTTCTTTCTAATTTCCTTTCCGAAATTAAGAGCCATCGCTCACGGCGACTTTTTGCTACGATACAGTAGTGACGCGTCGCTGGCCCGTTTACAAATGCAAATGCGACTAGGTATACTGGATAGGACTGGGTACTGACAAAGCCGCACGTCCAACAATCAATATACTCGCGGCTGTATCGCCACTAAAAGTCATCCTAAGAGCTTATTCTCCTCTTCCTCTTTCTTAATTAAGTTTTGCTACAACTTAAATATATGCAAATACACAACTCATACATTAATAGGTACCTACAGATGTAAGCCTTTCTGTCTTCGATCGATGCAACGCAATTTAGAGGTATATGCGAAGGAGATAGTATAGGTGCTTAATCGCGTATCACATAAATTGATATATAATATGTAGTATAAATCAGGTTATTGATTTGTGGTAGAGTAGTTTGCAGGCCGGGCATTGGCCTTTAGTGATTGCATCATTGAACACGGGAAGGCTCTAAATTCAAAAACTTCGCTTCGCCATGTCACTTGAAATTGGGGAAACAGTAACTGCTTCTTTGATTTTAGTAAAAACCTATTGGTATATACTTAATAAATTAATATATTAAAAGTTCCTCATACACTGCTTAAGGTCTGTAAGAGAGAGCAGTTCTGTAAATGCGCGGAGGAAGCGAGTGAGGCACTTTTAAGTCGTGCGACGACCGTGACTACGCACGACGGTTGCAAGGTGGCTCCGCGGTGTGAACGCGAAACTGACTGACTGACAAATAATTTATCAACATACAGCTGAAACCACTGGGTATAGAAAATTGAGTTTTTCCATGTACGTTGTCTCTGTAATAAAGAGAGACTAAAAAAGTATTTTGAGAAAGCCCAACGGAATCTTTAAATAATAAAGTACAAGTGTAAATTAAAAATTTATAACACCCCCGACAAGTGAAGTTACAGTAACTAGAAAAGACCGAAAAGACCTGATAACTTTCAAACGGCTGAACCGATTTTCTTGGACTATTCCGCGCCTACGATCCAAAGTATCAGAGTTTTCCAAAACATCATTTTCAAATAAATAATTATGTATCAAGGCAACGTCCATCTTGACAGCTTGACTTTTGTCAATTGACATAATATTATGAACCTAACGGTTATGTAACCTTTTTTTCTACAAGAAAACTAGAAAAGAGCTGATAACTCTTAAACGGCTGCACCAATTTTTTTGGATTATGGCTAAGAACACTCTCGATCAAGCCACCTTTCAAACAAAAAAAACTAAATTAAAATCGGTTCATTCGTTTAGGCGCTACAATGCCACAGACAGATACACAGATACACAGATACATAGACACACAGATACACAGATACACACGTCAAACTTATAACACCCCTCTTTTTGGGTCGGGGGTTAAAAAACCTCAATCCACGCTGTCGTAGTCGCGAAAAAATCTAGTAAAGAAATATAACTTACCGTTACAAAACTTGCTTAAATATTTTTGACACGCTGAGTTGAGAAGGCAAGACCGGTCATTACTATAAATTAAGTACCTATTATTATAAAAAAATGTTTTTTTTTTTAATTCTAAACTTTTTCGTACAATAGGTACCTATATAGTTTCAAAAAATGTTTTCATTTGTCTAGATAAAGTGCGGTAAGTCATTCAGCAAATTAACGAACAAAGCAAGTAATTGCTGTGAAAAACGTGCATCGAATTGTTTGATGCAAAGTTAATAGATTCAACTTCAAACGCTACCATTTGTATTCAATCATTTTCTGTGCAAGAATAGGCTTATCATCTATGGTTCAGAACGTGAAGAATAGATTTTAAATAGTTTAAATAAATAGTATAAGCCTTTATTTAAAAAAAAAAGAAATTTTATACAGTAAACCATCCCAATATTATAAATGCGATAGTGGGTCTGTCTGTCTGCTAGTTTTTCCCGATCCATCTGTTTAGCCGTTTTTGGTTTGGTACAGATATAGCTTGCATCCTAGAAACAGCCACAGCGGCAGTGAAGTTCTGACAGTGAAAGTTTACAGGAGCGTAATAATAATGTATGAAATCATACTTACTAATAATAATACTTCATCTTGACATTAAAATGTTAAAACCTGCAAAAAATTGCTTACGCACTTCACTGACGATAGGCAATTTTTTATCCCGGACAGTCAGAGTTCCCAAGGTATTGAAAAAAAAAAAAAATCGACGCGGATGAAGTCGCGGCCATTATCTTGTTTCTTATATAAATATATCGATTTGCACCAATGTTATTTTCCATCTCTCTCCATTTCTTATCTCTGGAAAGACTAACTTGCCAAAAATATAAATGAATTACAAAATTTTACTAAACCAGATATTAAACGTAGGGTGCAAATGGGCCTTTATTGTTTAAATGACTATCGGCTCGCGCACACTGATCGGCCCATTGAGTACATATGTAGGTATAGAGCGAGTATATCGCTCACGCGCCTTTATGCCAAGTGTAAGCAGTTGTTCTATACATATTAACTTATAGATATCGCGGCAGAGTCCGTTGGATAGTGATGCGCCATGATTTTAACGTGAAGTTTTACCAATGAAGTTATCGTACCTACATTAGTAATTCCTATCTTAAGATATAAACTAAATATTTTTTTGTAAACTTACTTGTGAAAATAAAACCAAATACTTATTATATTTATTTTGCGTCCGTCGATAAATAAAATAAACGTTCTTGTTTCGGAAACTGGCATTTTTATTCGAACCCCATAAAAGTAACAAAGGGTTAATTCGAAATGCTGGCTGAGGTCTTGTTATTTTTACTTGTTAATATTATGGTAATAATTTTCTTATCATCTTATCATTAGTGATATCGTGGAAACACGTCATACCTACATATTACGCAGTGTCTACTCATAAGTGCCTAACTTTCATCTTTCATAGTGCCCTATAACTCTGCTCGTCAAGTCGGCACTGTGGACCGATATTTTCAAAATCGAAATCTGGGAAAAAGTGGCCACCATTTTGATTTTCCTCTATTTTTAGGCCGCAAAATCGATATCTGAGGCGTCCTGTGATCATAAGAGAGGAAACTGTTTTTAAAATTAGAAAAAATAGCCACCATTCAAAATGCGTATAAACTTCACTTCTGACGGGCGTCCCCAAACACCTGAATTTTTAATTAGGAGATTTATAAAACAGGAGTATGCACAGTTAGAATATAAAATAATTTTTATTAATCTTTTTTATAGCAGAATAAAACAGGGATATACTTAATATTATAATAATATACACTCATATTTATTAATCTTTTTTGTAGCAGAATAAAACACAAGGACATACTTAACTATAATACACAATAATATTTAAAAATCAAACGCAAATAAAAACTAAATCACAGTTTTACGTTCTATTGTATCCTCGCAAATTATCCTCTATTTAAATAAAATTACGAAATTTGGAAAATGAGTTGTCCAAAAATGGTTAAAAAAAATTAATAATGGTTAAAAATTATTATTATTATTATTAATATTATAAATGCGAAAGTTTGTGAGGATGGATGTATGGATGGATGGATGGATGGATGGATGGATGTTTGTTACTCTTTAACGCAACAACGCATGAACCGTTTTGGCTGAAATTTGGCACAGAGATAGATTATAGTCTGGAATAACACATAGGCTACTTTTTATCCCGGAAAATTACAGAGTTCCCACGGGAATTTAAAAAACCTTAGTCCACGCGTACGAAGTCGCGGGCATCCTCTAGTATAATATATATATTTAATATAATATATATATTTAATATTTATATATAATATTATAAATGCGAAAGTTTGTGAGGATGGATGTATGTATGTATGGATGGATGGATGGATGTTTGTTACTCTTTAACGCAACAACGCATGAACCGTTTTGGCTGAAATTTGGCACAGAGATAGACTATAGTCTGGAATAACACATAGGCTACTTTTTATCCCGGAAAATTACAGAATTCCCACGGGAATTTAAAAAACCTTAGTCCACGCGTACGAAGTCGCGGGCATCCTCTAGTATAATATAATGCAGTTCATTCCTAATAAACTATTGACCCTTGAAATGTGTTAATTTATTGTACATTTGCCTTTTAGTTTGTTTAATTGCAGTTTTACGTACTAGATATTTTATCCTTATATCTATATATTTTTCAATCACTGCTCGCAACAAATGAATTAAGTGATTACTGCAAGGCGATTGATAAAATATGTGTTCACGAAGAGAATTAAAAATATTTTTTCCTATAAACAGTTTTAAGGTCTCAGTGACTAAACCAAGGGTCTTGAAATTACCTGTCTTTTTGAGTGATATGGTTTTCCTAATCGTCATTTCCGCTTGTATACAAATGTTTATTACATCATTTGATGGATAATGAAGTCCACCTCTGTCTTTCAATATAATAAATTTATGATAATGGCCTTTTTCGTTCGATACAAGTGCATTTCGACATTCCTTACAATTAATTTTATTTAGCAAAAATCTGACTACATAGCCAGCTATGTAAGAAATTACTTGCTTGGATGGCTCAGATAACATACTCTCAGGTAATCCAAAATCTTCTTCACAATCAGTCATAAATTGCGAGTCTGTCATATCTCTAACAATTTCATCTTCTTGAGATCTATTTCCTCTGGTTGTTAAATTTATATGGTCAACAGATGAAGAACAATGTAATAACATTATGTTTTCTAAAGGGAAGCAGTTCCCTTTAGATGTTTTTCTTAACTCCATATGAGTTAAGAGTTTTTTATAAATTGCTTTAAATTGTAGAGCAGACGGGTTGTTGTTAAATCCTCCATGTGATCGGATTGCTGAAAACAGCAATTCTATGTGATCCTGGCTTATCTTATACATGGGAATGAATTTTAAGCTTTTTTCTTCGTCGACCAGTCTCAAATATAATTGTTTCATACTAGCGATGCAAATGCAAAATCCTAAGAAACCTACTTTGTTTTTACTGTATATGAGTTTTTTATCATCAACTGTAACCAAATTTTGTAAATATTCAAATGTAGAATCTAAAAAAGCAAAGTATTTATGTCTGTTTTTTTCATTTATTGGCATTTTGTAATCTATATCAGGGAATTTGTGAGAATTAAAAATGACAAATAAATTATTTATTATTTGTGTAAATTGAACAGTAGCCTCAGAATTTTCAAAGTTATGGAGACGTAGTTCTTTGTCGCAAAATTCCAAAGCCTTGGAAACTCTGTTGCTAAAAAGCTGAACAGCCAGTTTTACTTTCATTTTTTGAGTTTCAAATGATATGTGGCGAGACGTTAATTTATTTGAAAAATTGAACGCTTCTTGCTCCTGAAACGCATTCAAATCTAAATAATATTGCCATTTTATTTGTCCACCGTCAGCATTTTTAAAAACTTTTTTACTTTGTAAAGTGTTTCTTATTAGTTTTACCATGTGACATGGATCTAAAAATATTACCACTTTTTGGTCTGTAACAGGATGTGGAAACGACGTTACAAAATTTTCATGTTGGTCAAAGCGACATCCAAGCAGCTTTGACATGGCAATGTTGGATGGGCAACCATCAAATGTTACTGAAGCAACTTCAATGCCGGCTTCTTGACAGTTTGCTAAGCACATTTTTACTAAATTTGCTTTTTGTTCGGCTGTTACTCCGTTGACAAAAAAATAGGCTACCGGTAATTTCCAACTATCATTTATAGCCACCAATAAAAAAACTAAAGCCTGGGTGGCTAGCTCAGTGACATTACCACTTACTTTTGCGCCAAAGTCAACGTAACCATGTAAAGATTTGCCATCGTATTCTTCTAATTGTCTTATGGCCATTTCGTCGAATACGAGACTGCAGATAATTTTTTTATCCGATTTTTGAGATTTCTCTCGTAAAACTCTAAAAGCTTCCTCAGTGAAACCCGGAGAAGCATTAATATTGCTATACCATTTTCTAATCGTACTGGGATGGGGAAGACAAGTATTAAATGTATCTCGTACATAAGCATATGCCTTAGGCGAATAAAAATGCAAAGTCAGTGCAAATGCACGAAGACTGGGGGAATATTTTTTGCTTTTATGGTACATTCTTTTGAAAAGCTCGGCAGCAGATGGACTACATATTTCAAGAATATCGTTATGTTCTTGAGTTATTAATTGTTTTTCGCGAAGGTGAGTTAGCATTTGTTTCAAAGACGCTATTTTCTTTTTTAAACGACTTCGTTGGACATAGAGAGCATTGCAACGTAATCGCCGTCGTTTAGCAATTTCACTTAGATAGATGATACGACGCTTTAATTTACGCTTTCTTGGCGTGTCACCGGGGTTAAGAGTGCAGTCGTAATTAGCGCTTGCCTCTTCACCCGTAGTTTGACTGGTAGAAGGATTCTCACTCATAGCCACACAATCTTGATCCTAAAATAAGAATAAAAACGTTATATTTTATTAGGTTAAGATTCAGGTTAACTTTTGATTGACTACTAAACAAAAATGTTTTTATGTGATCAAAAATCAGTTAAAGTTTAATTTTACATAATTAGCACTTGCCTCATCACCCGTAGTTTGGCTCGTAGAAGGCACCACATTGACTTGGTCTGTAGAAAGTGTCATTTTTTCACTCATAGTCACACAATCTTGAACCTGAAACAAGAATAAAAATGTTATATTTCATTAGGTTACGATTAAGGTTAAATTTTGATTGAATACTATAAAAAAATGTTTTTTGTGTGATCAAAAATCAATTATAATTTATTTTTAGTACTTATTTGTATATAGTTCAGTAAAATCTTACTTCAAGGTGAAGTTCTGGTATAGCTCCTTCAACCAGCTTGCGAAGTCCACGCTTTGTTTCTGAAATGGACGAAGGACTAAAATGTATGGAGCATACGGCACTTCTGATATTAGGCTCCCAGTTACGCCTTTTTATCGCTTTGACCCATTTATTTGCCATTTCACGGCTTTTCGGAAATCTGGAATTCAAGTAATTACTCGAATTAATTGTAATTTTTAATTGATAAAGTTTGTACTTGGTACCTACAAAACCAATTCACAATCGGCCGATACTCACTCTCTTAGTATTATAATACTACTTACACACTATTACTTACAGGTAAAATAATAATACTTTCAACAAATAATAATTAATTGATGTATAAAAAATAATCTGCTTGTTTTTAATTCTAACGTAATTAATTACAATAGAATAAAAATTTAAATTATTTCTTGTTACAAGTCGATACCACGAGTCGATAAAATATTTGGATCGAGCTACGCACAACACTCGTGTCGAGGGGAAGCGGGCGGCGCGGCTTCGCAAGCGGAGTACACCTGCCCGCGCGCCTGCCCGCTACCCGTTTACACCTTGAGTAAATTCATAAAAATATTAAAGTTATACAACTTACCGATGATAAGAAATATCATTGTTTATTTTATTTTGCCTCCGTGAATCATTGCTACAACTTGGAACTGCACATCTAACCATATTTCTCGTTAAATAAAGAAAATCCGTCGGGAATCCTCGCGAGAAACATTCATCGCTCGCGACACTGTGTTACTAGTTCTGCGATCGGTGTGATTTTGAGTCCGTTCTAACGTCTGCCAACAGTTCATACTTGCGTGCGATCACTCTATACCTACATAAGTACTCAATGGATCGGCCACACATTGAATTTAGATGCAGCTTATTTTTGATTTCTTAACCCCCGACCCAAAAAGAGGGGTGTTATAAGTTTGACGTGTGTATCTGTGTATCTGTGTGTCTGTGTATCTGTGTATCTGTGTATCTGTCTGTGGCATCGTAGCGCCTAAACGAATGAACCGATTTTAATTTAGTTTTTTTTGTTTGAAAGGTGGCTTGATCGAGAGTGTTCTTAGCTATAATCCAAAAAAATTGGTTCAGCCGTTTAAGAGTTATCAGCTCTTTTCTAGTTTTCTTGTAGAAAAGAAGGTTAGATAACTGTTAGGTTCATAATATTATGTCAATAGACAAATGTCAAGCTGTCAAGATGGACGTTGCCTAAATACATAATTATTTATTTGAAAATGATGTTTTGGAAAACTCAGATACTTTGGATCGTCGGGGGTGTTATAAATTTTTAATTTACACTTGTTTCTTTTAGTCCATATAGGTAGGTATGCGGAAAGAGACGACTTAAAGCTAGGGGTCTAAGGTAGATTATGGCCAAACTCTTTTCTTTCTAAGAAGAGACTCGTGCTTAGTAGACGCGATGATGAAAAATACCTTCAGAAATAAGAAAATCTTTGGAGAGAATAATTATTTAGGTTACATTTGCCCCAGCTAAAATTGAACCGGTATCACCTGGGGTGTTTTATGCATAGCAGAGTACAATGAGTGTGTCCACCGAGGCAATTGTGATACGAGGAGAATAGAGGCAGGGCGGGGTCACAAATACGTACGGCCACGGGTATACTCGACCTCAGCTTGGTAGCTCGATGTGTGGCACGGATGTATGTAGGTTAACATCGGACGCGCTCGATACCGCTGTTGCTGGTGTCGACCACCTAACCTAGATCAGGGTACAGAGAGATCGCTTATGAAATCTGGCGCACACTAACTACATAAATGACACGGACATTAATGTGCTCGTGTTGTCACGTTCCCTTTACGAGAGGTTAAATATTAATTAATAAATTATTAACACAAATAAATTAACATTCGCTTTTAATTATCGTAATTTTTTATGGTATGGTTACTTAAATTAATTAATCATTAACAACTTTTTATGATGCATGTTATTTAAGAGGAGTTTATTCGTAGTACGCTCGAAACAAACGTATAGTACGCGACAGGTTGAGATGGCAATCGGGGCATGAGGCGGGTTGACGCTCTGCACACCCGCACGTCATCACCCGCGTTCATCCGCAGCGGGTTAGCGCGGGAGCTGTGCGGATCGTCCCCACTCCGGTTGTCATCTCAACCTGTCGTTGGCTCTGATTTGAATATTAACCAATCGAACCCAATGAAAATGCTAGAAACTAATATCGGCTGTTTGTGGTTTCCTGATTTTCGTTCAAATATTTAAGTAGTTTCAAAGCTACACGGCCTCAAGGATTTATAATTTATATGTATAGAAATCCCGTGTAACTTAAAATATAGATATTTTCGAAAATTGGCAAACCACGGATACATATATTCGTTCCCAGAATATTGTATTTTTATTTAGATACAAGTTAGCCCTTGACTGCAATCTCACCTGATGATAAGTGATGATGCAGTCCAAGATGGAAACGGGCTAAACTGGAAGGGGTATGGCGGTTTTCACTAAACCCATACCCCTTTGGTTTCTACACGGCATCGTACCGGCACGGCTTTGCCGGTAGGGTGATAACTAGCCACGACCAAAGCCTCCCACCAGAACAGACCATGAAATTAAGAAATTATAAAATTCCAAACCCCTACCGGGAATCAAACCCGGTGCCTCCCACTAATAAGATACAGCGCTGACCACTGCGTCAGGGAGGTCGCCTATGTTTACAAACTACGTTTGTATGGAGAGGGTTCGGGAGCGAGCTAGGGAAAATTCTGTTAAATGAAATACTTTATTGAATTCCTGATTTACAACGTGAATCGTTTCATGACACACAGACAAGATATGAGAGTGGCGAATACAAAATGAATGCTCTACTAAATTGTGTCACGGTCCAACTGTGTAGTATGAATTTCGACAGTTACGGCCTCGCCTAAACCTTAGAATTATATTTTTTAATTTTACTTTTTGGGGTTCCGTACTCAAAGGGTTTTACCGGGACCCTAATGAAAAGCCCCCGCTGTTCATTCGTCTGTCTGTCAGCGGGCTGTATCTTATGAACCATAATAGGAAGAGTTGAAATTTTTACAGTGTGTATCTATTTCTATGGCCCCTATAACAACAAATAAAAAAAAAAAGATAAATTTCAAATGGCCGCCACGCAAATTAAAAAGTTAAAAGTACATAGTGTCATTATCTTGTACGACGATGGTACGTTTATGCAACCCTTCGCATGCGAGTCCGGCTCGCACTTGACCTGTTTTTAAGGGTCCATAACTCATAAAAAAATAGGAACCGTTATAGGATTACTTCGTTGTCTATTTGTCTGTATGTCAGCCTATCCATCTATTATGTCTGTCAAGAAAACTAATAGGGTCCTTCCCGTTGACCTAGAAATTTGACAGGTAGGTAAGTGTTATTATGAGGGGTAAAATAATAAAAGTGAATTTGTGGTTACATCACAAAAGAATAAATTAAAATATGGTTATGAGTAAATTATTAGTATTTTCAACTTTCAAAGTAAGATTTCTATACCAAATAGGTTATCATATGAAAAGTCTTTACCTGTGTATCAAACAGATTTTCATTTATTTTTGTGTATAAAAATGTTTGATTTATCGTGCAATATATCGAAAAAATACGAATGTAGTACGGAACCCACTTTACCGGTTATTTATTTTATTAGGTTGACATTATATGACAATATACTTTCAGAGAAAATGGATATTTAAATTAATTATTATTTACTATGTAATATTTGAATTTTTTGTATGCTTAGATAACAAATATTATTTTAAATTAATAAGTATGAAATTAATATCATCTTATTTATATTATTTGCCAATTAATTCTTTGCTCAGCATGCACGGCTTAAACCTAGGTAGGTCTAGGAGCATGAAATTTCGGTCAGCAGTTCCTTAGTAAATTAATTAATAAATAAATTAATAATATGTACCTTTATAGCGGTAACAGGTTTCTGTACCTATTTAGTTTTTAATTAGCTTTTATATTTGAAGTAGATATTTTGCCCTTTAAATATTTATTTTATTACCTATGTCCTATTTTAATGAGTCCGCATTTTTTATTATAACTTACAAATTATTATAATTATATATAATTTATATAATGTATAATTTTATTTTACTACACGTTAAACAATATTTCTTTTCATGTTTGGCGATGCTTTTGCCTTTTTTCGTTTTATTCTACGAGCAATGAGTTATCTTAAAATCTGAATGATAATCTTGATCCACCATCTCCCATTTCTATTTTGAACCCTAAGAACTCTTAAGGTGCCCACGCACTTGAACTGAACTGCAACTGAACTGCGCGTCGCGGCAGCGCCCCGCACGATATTCTCTCCAGCCCCGACGCGCGGCAGTGATGCGCTACGCGGTAGTGCGTGGGCACCTTTAAACGCTTGTGTGTAAGTTTGTGATGAACCAGTCATAAGCAAGATTAACTCCTACAGAAAAATTATCATGCTAGCAGCCATTATTCTTTTCAAATAAATCTCTTCTTAGGAAAGCAATTTAGATATCCTAATATATTACGACTTCCTCTTTCCTTTTTAAACGACATTTTATAAATATGTGGAAGACACATTTCAATACTTAGTTGTTTTAGACCATCCGCCAAAATGTATCCATCCAAATATTATCCATATTATTTACATAATATTAATTCGTTAGTACTCAGTAGGTACACACCAACATTCGATTTGCAAAAGTACGAACGACAATACCTGTGGTTGACCTACAAGTTACGACTGAATTCAATTCCGCAAAATTTTGCACCTTGTGCCTCAATTTTATTGAAGGTTCCGACGCCAATTATTCACTTGTACAATTTTATGCTCTCGACAATAGTGACTTCCGTGCTCAAGTTACACCTTGAAGATTTGGAGGTAAAGGATTTATTAGATAGGTTGGAATGCGTTCAGCCACCGCACTCCGTGCAGCTGGTCTGCTTTTATCTCGATACGGCCAATTGTACGAGCCGATTTCAAAACGAAAGTACCTACCGCGCATCTAGGACGGTGAACGTATTTCTCGCCGAGATCTCTTGCGATTTATCTGTCTTCTAGTACTTTTGTATATACATAATTTATCGTATAACTAACGCATAACGTACTGTTTCACACCATTTGAAACTAGGATTTCTAATTAAATTTTAGCGATTTTGAATAGTAATTATTCTTGGATAAGTTTTCTAAGTTTTTTAATCTAAGTTTGGAATGTAGGTATTACTTACATATTTACAAGAATATAATTAATTACACAGAGAAAGATTAAATACTACTAATTTCTTAAACAATTTGACGCAATTTACAAACTAGAAGATTTCAAGTCCATGTCCTTTTTCGTCGAGAATGTGTGAGAACCCTGTTTTTGTCCCGCACGCATGCACGCCCTGTAGTTTTTTTTTTCATTAAAATATTTATAAAATTATCGTCTTCTACGTAATTATGTTATTTTTCGTGGAAAATGTAAGAGCCCCGTTTCTCTCGTGCCTGAACGCCCTGTAGCGAAGGAAAGCAGCAGCTTGCGTAGGCGCCCTGGGCGCGGGTTGCTGTGCCGGACAGTTATTATTATATCACCAGAGATCGTAACTTTTGCCCACTACGCCACTAGAAAGTACACAAGCCGCTCGATTTTCTGATAGTATTTATGGTCTAGGAAACTTAGTCGAGCATTGCTTTTCAATTTAAATCTATTCGGCATGAAACAACTTTCCCGATGCTAATTGCTACTTACTTTCTAAAGAGGTTTGATGTTTTGATATAATCTCCCTTTAATTTAATTTTAAAATTGTCTAGAAACGTTCTCTCCTCTTCTAAGGCTGACAAGGGCGTTTCACATATTATTTATTAACTTGCTCATCAGTAAATGTTGAAAAGAAAGAACTTGTTGCAAATATTTTAATTATATTTTTTGCATAAAGTTTTGCATCTCGTGACGTAGAGTAAATGAGAGTTTTGATATACAAGTGTAATCTACCTCTGTGTGCGTTGTCTCAACCTACTTCTTGAATGCCGATGCGGTTTAAAGAAAATCGGCCTCTATTCTATTAGAGCTTAAAGGCAAAATTGACATTTAAATCAGAAGCCGTTCTCAATCCGACAATTAGGAACTGCTTTTAATTTGATAAAGAATAATCAACCTTATGATGCTGGGTAAAGATATAAATTAAAATGCGAAGGGTTATTTGAATACTGTACATGTTCAATTCAACCATGAACTGCTTTGAGGAGCGTCCTGCGTAGCTAAGACCTCAATTTTTTAACCTCTCTCACTTATTGGTCAATCAGCATGACATTTATATAGTACATACTGGAAATTGCAATATTTGTGAAGGCTCATTAATTTTATTACTATACAATGCATTATCTTATATTTGCAAATTACTGAGCGTAACTATGCTCATTGACCGTATTTGCCTACGAGAAGGTACTTGCGTTGAGTGAGAGCTAATTGGTTTAACTTCTTTAAAGTTTGTTGCATATTTGAATGGTTACGATCTACTGTAATTCATATTATAATTATCGATATAATATTATTGTTTATATCTAACTCTACTACGTAGGTTACCCCAACCTGTAACAATTCGGATTTTACGGTCATATAAGCATAACTTATTTAGTATGAAAAAATATAATTATAATGCAACATTTAAATTTAACTATTTCAGTCCACAAAAAAATCTAACGCACTAAGTCATATAATAGGCCTGTAAAATAAAAAAAAACACTTGTGATGATATCTCTCAATGTATTTGTTGTTCGATTTCAAAATCACAAATTTACATCACAAAAAAAAAATATGTTCATGTGCAAAAGTATTTTCAAATTTCAAAGTAAGATAACTATACCAAGTGGGGTATCACATGAAAGTGATTTACCTGTACATCTAAAAACGATTTTTATTTATTTTTATGCATAATAGATTTTGATTTCTCGTGATAGGTAAATGACGGAAAAATACCCGAGGACGGACCCGGTTTTTATCCCAGAAAATCAAAGAGTTTCCACGAAATTATTAAAAACCTTATGCAAAACTCTACAAATAAGAAATTTAAGTATAGATAATAATTAATAGTTGAATTTTTCATAAAAAATATGAACACTTTGTCAAGCAATATTTTTTTGTTTCAGGCTTCGCAACAGGAGATTGTTGATAGCTTCAAAGCTGTAAGTAATATTTTTCTAGCTACTAACGTGTATCGCACATTCGGTGTCAATAGGTAGAAACAGATAAGACTCGCTTGAGCCTCTCTTTGTGTAAGCGCACTGTAAAGTGGACCGCGTCATTGCTCAATCAGATGCATCTCGTTTCGTATTGCGCGTGAGAGTTGAATTTCCCAACAGTTAGCCGGAGAAGGCGAGAAGCCAACGCGGTTTCCCAATAGAAAGTCCTCAGATGCAGGAAGCGCGGTGCAGCACACGTGCACCCGCCCTGCAGCGAGAGGGGCGCGGACCGATGCACTTTCGTGCCGCTGACGTCACATGGTACCTTTCGTCAGCTCGCGCCGCGCTCCGTAAGAGCGTTATGCAATCAATGCGCACCACTCAACTTTCCAATTTCGACAACGCGCTATTGTGTAGCGCTTTCAGATTTTACTTTACCTTCTCTTGCTTTTAGGCACTTTCTTAGCGTTTCTCTCTCCTCGCTGAAAAATGTTCTGAATGCTGCGCGAACGCAATAACCGTGATGCACTTTCACTGCACTGTTCCGCCTTTTATAGAAAACGTGCAACTGAACATTTCCCGATTACCTAATAGAATAATTAGACATTACTTGATATCCTGATATTGATAAATATCTAATGTAATGTTATGGCAAATACAAATGATATTTTATAATACTAAATTGTACATTAACATTGAATTAATATACATAATATAGTCATCATGAGTCGTATTTATTTTTCGTTGGCGGACGTAATAAAATGGCAAGGCATATAAGAGAAAAAACATGAAATATATTTAAAATGCGAATCTTCTATCTTCCCTCAGGCTTTTTCAGCTGATGGGGTAATTTCCCTCTTCAATAGAGACATGAATCGTAGATTATTACTTTTTAGGTGACTCTATAGCTTTTTGCAATCTGCAATCGATTTTATACTTTACGTTCTTAGCTATAAAAACATCGACTTTTTAATTTATGTAGGTATCTTACTATTAAATCTACGTAACGTAATCTTACCTTTTGGGCATTAAATGGACCGAATTGAGTCTGGTAGAGCAAGATTTTTCATACCTTTTCATAGCTCAGTATTGATCCAAACTTAAATTTTAAGTAAAAATTACTTGTTAGGAAATTCGCAATAATGCGATCACAGGAATATAAAGACGCGCCTATAGACGGGTTGAAGGCACAAATCGTGACAGCTGGTAGGTGTTCGAGCGACGCAACGTAAGTTTTCACCAGCTGTGCTCCAAGCTTTCTCAGCCCGAGAAAAGACAGTTGCGAGTTTAAGAGGGCTCTCTCCGTCACTCGTTTCATACAATCGTAGTTCCAATTTCATTCGAATATTAAGCAACCAAAGTCCATGAAATTTTGCAGACATATTTTAGAAACTAATATCTATGTCTGTGGTTTTCCAGATTTCTGTTAAAATATTCGGTTTCAAAGTTACGCGGTCTTAAAAAATTTCATACAAATCTTTGAACCCCTGTAATTTTAAAACTACATATTTTTAGAAAAACCTAAAACACCACAGACATAGTTTCTAGAATATGTCTGCAAAATTTCATGGACTTTGGTTGCTTAATATTCAAATGAAATTGGAACTACGATTGTATGAAACGACTGACGGAGAGAGCCCTGTTAATGTCGCAACATGCCCTACTCATTATAATTAGGTTTTATATGACGTACTCCTTTTCTAAAAACTTTCTGCTCTAATTAATTTTTCCTACAACTTATTCTAAGAATACTATGAACGTTATGAACTCTTCCTTACCTCTACCTCAACAAAGGCTCTCTAGTTCAAATGTAAGGATTGTTTAATAGTAGTGTTGTTATGGATATCCATATCCGTAACCGAAACTATCGGATATCCGAAATAAAAAAATATCCGTAACCGTAACTGAATCCGTAATAAAAGTTTTGGATATTTTCGGATAGGGCGGAGTCTAACTAAATACTACACTCGTACGAATTAACTGTGCACTCCGCTGGAATGCGACACCTTCATCAGTTCACATTTTACAGTTCCTTAAAAAATTAATATCCGTAACCGAAACTATCGGATAATCCGAAATAATTTAATATCCATAACCGTAACCGAAACCGATATTATTTTTTACCAATATCCATATCCATATCCGGATCCGAAATTATATATCCATAACATCCCTATTTAATAGCTTGCTATAAGTATTCAATTGTAATAAAATAGGCTGATATATTTTGTTATTTAAAATTGTTAAATTTTAAGACTTTCGGATCCCCCTAGACATGAACAAGTAATCTATATCTATATAGATATTTCAATCCACGAAGACGCGCCCCACTATTTATCGCGAGGGGAAACCGCGGGGTGCGGGGAGTTCAGTCCGAGCATTAGTCTTGAGTCGACCACGGCTCAGTGTACACGGTCAATTTGGGTTGCTTTGCTGCGTATCGTGATCCATCGGAAAGTTGCTCTACTTTAATTTTTTGTATATATTATTATTTTTTAATGTAATAATATATAGTGTAATTGAAGGATTTTCTTATGTTAGGTTATTTTAAAAAACAGATTTGAATTGTGATAAAAGAGCAACCGCCGAGTTACTTGCTGGTTCTTCTCGGTAGGAAAGGCATTCCGAACCAGTGGTAGATGCTTTTGACGATTCAAAAGAACTTATAAAAGTCTAATTGAATAAAAATATTTTGAATTTTGAATGAAAATAGAAATGATAAAAAATTATGATATGAAATGATAAAACTCTTGGATAACCTCTTCGTGTTTTGTTCCTGTGTTTTTCGCTAGGTTTTGGGAGGATATTCCAATAATTCGTTAAAAATATTTAAATCATTATATTAAATACTTATAGGCGTCACTCAGAAAAAAAGAGGTATTGATTTTTCTGAGTGACGCCTATACTTATACATATTATCAATATCACACTTCACATCACACTAATATTATAAAGGTGAGAGTTTGGCTAAAATTTAGAATAGAGATAGATAATATCCAGGATTAGCAGATAGGCTACTTTTTATCCCGGAAAATCAAAGAGTTCCCACGGGATTTCAAAAAACTTAAATCCACGCGGACAAAGTCGCGGGCATCATCTAGTATACAATATTTGTTGTTATTAAAATATTATTAGTAACCAATATCGAGTATTATATGTCTATGCCAATAACACAATTAGTTCAATAAATGCAGTACCATCACGTCTTATATATATTTTTTTTAAAGTAGGTGAAAATATAAAGTAGAGCATACTTCCAGTTAATTATGAAATTTTTTGCTATTTAACTATGTGTGCGTGTGCCCACATTGCTACTCGCTGCGTAGGAATAGAACTCACATTCTTGCAGTTTACACTGCACACTTGCACTGTAAGCGATTGCGGAAAAGAGTGGGGCGCGTCTTCGTGGATTGAATTATCTATACTTAATAAATAAAATTGGAGTGTCTGTCTGTAATTTCGAAATAACTACCGCATATTAAGGTCATAATATGGTTATTTGAACGATACTATAACTGAATCACACGTTTTTAAAATTTTTGTCTGTCTGTCTGTCTGTCTGTCTGTCTGTTTGTTAGAAAAGGCTAATCTTGGGAACGGCTGAACCGATTTTGTCAGGATTTTCACTGACAAGTAGAGAATTGACCAGGGAGTAACATAGGCTACTTTTTTAACCGACTTTCAAAGAGGGAGTTGTGTTTTTCTACCTATGTACACCGAAATCTCCGAGATTTCTGAACCGATTTGCGTCATTTCTTTTTTAATCGATAGAGGAAGTTTGCGACATTGTTTCATATAAAATTTGGAGTCCAACTCCTCAATCCTGATGCTGCAGGGGATCTGACCAATCCACGCGGGCGAAGCTGCGGGCATCAGCTAGTAATCAAATAATTATTAAATACACGATTGTCCTGCCATGTTGTTTTCAAAAATTTATACTCAGCGACACTCGGGATGATGTAAAGATTCTAAAGGTACCCATAATATTACATCCATATCTGTTCAGGAATTTAGAAGTCACGGTGGACTAAATAAAATCACATACGAACTCTGAAAACATTGCACTCCTCTTTTTGAACATTCATGTAAAAATCATGTTCTTGTCCCTTAGTTAAATGACAACAAGGACAAAGTTTTTATATGATAAGATTATCAACCTTTTGTGAATGCTTCGCACGTGCATAGGATTCGATATGCTTTTAGCCTCTTAAGGGTTGACTTAGAGGAGAAAGTGAAATCCATTTAATTTAACACATACATAATACTCGTACATAATAACAGTGGTAGATTTCCTTCACGATTCGAAAGCAGTTTATTAAAGCCTATAATAAATTGAAAAAACATTTTATTTGTGTTGCAATTTGCGAATCGGTATTCATGGTAATTTGTCCGATTTGAATTTTGAGTTTGAAAGGCACATCCGAGATATTCTCACGGATGACGGAGAGAACTCGGATGACGGAAGTTTGAACTAGTGCGTAAGCTACGAGCACTATACAAATAGTTCTATGATCACTCCGGAACGTACTTTCACGGATTCGGATCGGATGCAGTGCGCAATCGCCCTTAGTCTTCAGATCTGTGAAATAGGTTGCGTATCAAAAAAACCGGTACTAAATGATATCGATTGATATTTGATACACATGCATCCCGTAGGTACATAATTTGATTTCCGCTATAAGTGAGTCAAGTCCTCTAGTGCTACGAGAAAGCTCTCTAAATTCTAAACGCATTGAATCCTATAATCCTATTACAGCGTCCTAACCTCCTTATCTTATAGAGATACATAACTTTAGTCTGGTCTAGTGACAAGGCCTGGGGTATCACGGCTCTATAGGTATTATACATAATATATGTATACCTTCATTTTATATTACAGCTTTATGATATTAAAGTTACGAGTATAGTGGCGTTGTTAATTAGTACCTTGTTATATTTGATTGCGAAGTCGGCTAGTTGTTTGCCACCTTTTTAACTATGATTAATAAAAAAGGTATAAAGTTTTTCAAATACGTATTATGTATAAAAATTAATATCTAAAAAACCGACCTGTATTTAAAGTGAATGTTATAGAAAGGTAAGGTCAAATCGAATAGTAAATAAGAAAGTTAATCGTGGAAAGTGCGCGCGAGTGAATCTATGGCAGTTGCTGTCGCTCTTAAAATTTACAGTAGAAGTAGGTACCTATCTGGTGAAATTACAAGTAATAGGCAACGCCACCTATTATAGTGCCGTTTTTGTAGGGTTTAGTTACAGTTCACAGTTTTTGCTTAGATTTTAAAATTGGTGCTAAATAAAGCGTAAAGACTAAAGAGAACAGTAGAAAAGTCTAGTTACATAAAGAAATAGACTACGTTATGTAAATAGCACTTATGCAATAGCCTTTACCACAATTTCACAATTTAGAAATGATCGGTACAAACTATTCCTGAATAAGTAGATAAGTATAATCTTAATTACCAGCAAATTATTCCTTTAGTAAAATTTGAAGCCAGAAGCTCTCGCAGAAGGTCCTGAATGAAGCGAAGCTACGAAGCCAAGTCAAGTGAAGGGTAGAGGTTGAGAGCGAAGCGAGCCAGCGAGCTCCGTGGCTAAACGGAGGTCGAGTAGGTGAAGCTGAATGAAGAGGCGACGAGTCTTCTGGCGTATCATACTTAAAAAATCGGTGAAGTGAAACTCGCACACGAAGGGTTCCGTACCACTGTACAAGAAATAACACTTTTTAATTTTTCTTAATTTTCATGGCGATTTCATTTTTATTATGTTTATGGTTCACGAGATACAGGCCGCTAAAAGACAGACGGACGGACGGACAACGGAGCCTTAGTAATAGGTGGTAATAGTGTCCCGTTGGCACCCTAACATCTAGCCAAATTAGCATTCTAACATTAGCGTATATTCCGGGGGTAACTATGGTTTCTGAATGGCATTCGATTCGAGCAATACCTACGTAAGATTTCGCCACCGGTATAATGAAGACGGAGCGGAGCAGAGAAAGGGTCCAGCGCAGCTGTCCCGCGGGTGTCAGTCGGATGTCGGGCGCTCCGCCCTCGCAAGCCCGTGCCGCGTCTCCGTTCTCCGAGGGCCATCAACGTTGCGACGAGCAGGCGACTCCCCGCAGCGCGTTATACGTGCGACCAGTCGCCCTGCACTGGTGCTCCGTGCCGAACGTCCGTTACAGTGGCTCGCGCGACGTATCAACCATGTGGTGAAGTGAACCTGTCAAACGTGATACACACTCGTACACCAGTTCCTGCGTTAGTGGACTTTCCCACTACACTGATATCTTCCTGGTGATTTTTGTGTTGACGAAGTGGTGCTTATTAGTTGGAAAGTTGGATTATACGATCAAATAATGGCCTTAGCGAGGTGAGCTATTTTGGTTGCTGGTGTCAACGCGGAACTAGTTTGTTTTTATTGTGTTATTATATTTTATTAATTGTTAGTGTATAATATTTGTGATTAACTCTGTTTTCGCATAATTTACCGTTACGTAAATCGTAAGTCATTGATGTCTATTCAGCTCTATTAACTTTGCCATGATTCAACTGCCCTTAACTTAACTAAGTTTATTGTTATTCTTTGTAATGATATAATTAAGAAGCAGCACTTCGAATAGCGAAAGTTACTTTACTCGCACGCATTATAACTTTCTTTGTTGTGTAAGCTGATCGTCAAGCAGGTAGAGGGAGCATAGAAATCGAGTCACTTTTACGACAGGCATTATCATTTACTGCCATTTAATAATTGTTTAGAAACCAACAAACTGTTATTAGCTCGTGTTTTAACAGATTTTGATATATGTATGTACATCATCAGTTCCCCCCATAAGTCCCCTCGAGTCCGTTAATACGATGCCGATGTTTTCGCTTCGTCCGCACCCTCGTTTGTTACGTTTACCCTAAAAAGAGAACCCCACAGCCGTCTGCCTGTGTACTTATTGTACACTAACGTGTTCTACACTAATATTTCGATCATATTTAGGCATATGGAGTCCTAGTCCTTATACATTTTGATCTACTTGATATGTGTGGTTTGTGTTGGAACTTATTCCTATAATTTATCCTATTTATACCTATTATTACCTACTTAATTTATCTCTATTTAATTTGATAATCATTGCTATCTAGCTTACCATCTGGCTTTAATAGAATACCTAGGTCTTTGTAAATGACGTCCATAACTAGCATTCTTATCAGAATAAACCCATTATCAAATCACATTAATATAGGTACTATATTTGCTACGTATTTACGTACCAGCTATATTCTTTGTTTTCTAATAATTATTGCATAATACATTACATACCTATAGAAACTTGCAATTTTGATTTGTAAACAGAAATACAAAGAATGAAGACTGGTTGGCGTTTGTCTTCAAGCAGGTAACAAAACGGGTCGGAGAATGACTCGCTCCCGAATCTTTTTTCGACTCCTTTTTGTTGTAAACCTAAATTTAACCTTCTGGCCCTTTTAAAGGAGACATATCTTGCCTTATTGATGCCTTACTTAAATAATGTCTATCTTGATTCGTTCAAAATAATTCAGTCTGCCAATTCATGTACTTATAGCATTCTCTATTATTCTGAATATATTGAAACATTTAGTAGATATTTATGTTAACGTACGAGATAACCTGATTTTCCATTTACTAAGTTACACTATCTATCATGCGCATGTAAATACACAAGCTATTCGAATAATCAACCATGGTTTGATTGAATTCGTATATATGTAAGTATAAATAATATTGTGCTTGGTTTCTTTCCACAATGGAAGTCAACATTCTTGTTTTCCTAAAGTTCATTCTTCGGTCTGTTTGTTTTGTATCCCCTTGAGACACTACACACACTTAGGTAGAAAACGCTTTTATAGGTATCGAATATATATATCGGTGTCGGCAAAAGATAAGGATTTGCGGGATGCGCTTCCCGAGGTCGATAACCTTCCGTCTCGGAGGTTACTCAAAAGGCGCAGGACATCTCAAGAATATAATATTCATGTGTAAATACCAACGTTGTGTCTTTATAAAAATAACACCCAATACTCGTAAATATAATACGAAGACTGACAGTATTATTAAAAATATTCACACAATATAAATGTGTGGTAGTTATATTATATACAAGTAGTATGTAAAATAAAAATATTATTATACCGTAAAAGTATTATGTTGGTACCTACCTATTCGTTCATTCATTCATTAATTCAAAAAAATTGTTTGACCGTCTTTTGTATCTTTTGTACGGTACTACTTTAGCCTTAAAATTCATTTGCTATAAGTTTATTAATATAACGGCACTGTTTCACTTCGCCATTTCAATTAAAAAAGCTGCGCTGCTTTTGAAAAGTTTTCTTAGCTCACTTAAACGTGCCTTGCTAGGTCATTCAAGATTTTATTTCAATTGCTTCGCACAAAGACTTAATTAGTACCCATAACGAATAAACATTTCGCAACGCACTTTTAACATACTTTCAAATGGTATAGGTATATAAAATTAGTACTTGAGCCAAATTACGGCATTTTCCGTATTCGTAGCCTCCTTATAATATGCTCCTTGTGATAAGTATGGAATCTAAAATAGATAAGCTCATTTTTATTTTATAAGATAAAATACTTTAGGTGGTACAATTTTGCATACTGAAAACCTACTTGAATTTAGGCCGATTTGTCGTTTAATTTGATTGTGAACGAAAAGTTTAGACGTAATTATTTCGCAAGAGTATCAATTTACGAGTAGCTAAAGAGCCCGCTACATTCACAATACCTGGCTACATTCACAAAGCGAAACATTGCGAGTTGCGACCAAAATCAATCTTTGCTCCTGTTTTGAAACTAGGTAAAGTAACTTAGGTTGAGATCTATAGAGCACACTTTGACTTTGCTTAGACTTAAGTTTCAGTTCAAACGAGACAGATTTATGGTAGCGGTATGGCGCTGTCTCGTTTTAACATTGTCTTAAGAGGGCTCTCTCCGTCACTCGTTTCATACAATCGTAGTTCCAATTTCATTTGAATACTAAGCAACCAAAGTCCATGAAATTTTGCAGACATTTTCTAGAAACTAATATCTGTGTCTGTGGTGTTTTAGATTTTTCAAAAAATATGTAGTTTTAAAATTACAGGGGTTCAAAGATTTGTATGAAAATTTTTAAGACCGCGTAACTTTGAAACCGAATATTTTAACAGAAATCTGGAAAACCACAGACATAGATATTAGTTTCTAGAATATGTCTACAAAATTTCATGGACTTTGGTTGCTTAATATTCAAATGAAATTGGAACTACTATTGTATGAAACGAGTGACGGAGAGAGCCCTGTTAAGTCTGCGTAAAGCCAAGGTGCGCTCTATAGATGTTAGTCTAAGACTTGCAATTTGCTGCACAATAAATAATAATTAGAAAATTGAAAATACTTGAATTTGTTACTTAATATGAAACTTATTATCTAAAATGTTAATGAAATGTTTTAAACTTAATGATTATTGTTTAACTACTTAAATTAATTAGTCTATCTTTAATCTGTCAATTAGTTACTTTGCAACGTTGTTATTTGTCAGAATTTAACGTGTTTCTTAACAAGTAACGTAACAACGTTGCTAAGTACCTTCCTAAAGTATCCACAGAGATAGATTGATTTATTAATATCAGTCGTAAATTGGAAGCTTCATTTGTTTGATATAATATGATTATAATAGACAGTCGAGCCTACTTCAAGAATAATATATTCTAATTTTATAAAAACGAAAATGTGTTTGTATGTTTCTTAATACCCTTTCACGTGCCATCCGTTAAAGCAATTTTAGCGAAAGGTGCATAAGATAGCTTTCATCCCGTAAACATTGGCTACTTTTGTCGTAATTATTAATTACGAATTAAAATTAAAAGGTTCCCACTGGACTTTAAAAAAAACCTAAATCCGCGTGGACAAATCATCTTGTACTTTTAAAAAAAATTACCTACTTATATTTTTATACATCTTCATCAAAAATTTGTGAAATTTTGCACAAGCCGGTGGAAAGTCGTCTCCGTTTCATTTCTTCAGCTCGACTTTCTTTCTCTTAGCTATCTTGAATCTTGATTGTCTTGAATTCACAATACATGTTTGTGCGTTCGTTTTCTATATCGGTTTATTCTTCGCATTTATTTTATAACAAACAATCATCGATATAATGTATTTTGTTCGAGCATTAATTCAGGCTTTTTACCCACGCAGTTTTAACAACAATAATGGTGAAGATGATGTTCCCATACTTACTTAGTCAGTAATTTTAAAAATTATCTTCTGTTAGGTTATTCAGAATTAGGTAGTGTCGTGATAACGTTACCAGCCTTTAATTGTTCTACCCACGCTATTGTAATTTCGTATCAAGCAACTTCTTTGAATAAAAATGTACCCATTTTACGTAGTCGTATAATAGTTCGCTTTTCAAGATATACCTACGATTAAATTGAAATCGACTTTCACCCGATGAAATAAGGAAGAAAGTGGCTTGTATTTCATTTTGTTTGTTATTACATGTCAAATTTTTATTTGACATAACTTTCAAAAACCGGTCAAGTGCGAGTCTGCCTCACACATGAAGAGTTCCGTACAAGTTTTTTTTTATGTAATGACAATTCAGTTGTCGGATTTTTCTCTTTACTTGGGCCACAGGAGTAGAGTGCTTGGGCTATAAGATATTGCTACCTGCCTTTCATGATTCTACGTAAACGGGAAGTACCCAATTTGTAGCTTCTCATTCTGAGAGGAGACTTGTGCTCAGTAGTGAGCCGGCGATGGGTTGATCCTGATGATGATGAATTTTAAACGTATTTTGTCAAAGTAAATAAGCTGAGTTCAAGCAGATAAAATAAAAAGAAGGTGCGCCTAATGCATCATCCAAACCTGCGCGACAAAGCGACTACGATGCGGGAACCTCAGCCGCGCGGAGGGTCATCGCCTCCTACGATATTTAATGGTGCCATGCACACCTACGCGACTACAACAGTCGAGGCTACCTACAACATCTTTTTTTTCTACAGATACCTACTGAACCCTAAAAATAGTTTGACTATGGTTTGGGTTTGGGTTGATTGTTCGTGGCCTTTGGTTGACTGTTGGATATTATAATTGAATTGATGTTTTCTCGTTTAACTGTGATTATAATATTTTATAAATTAGAAACTCCGCGCCTACGATCCAAAATATCGGAGTTTTCCAAAACATTATTTTCAAATAAATAATTATGTATCTAGGCAACGTCCATCTTGACAACTTGACATTTGCCAATTGACATAATATTATGAACCTCTGTTACAATAGTGAAAGATCCCAGGGCCACCAGCCGTCACGTATTTTCTGACGAACGAAATATGGACGATTGAGTAGTGTTACTATGTACCTACTAAGAACGCATGCCTACAGACCTGCTAGCTTGCTTAGACGGCCAATTTTCAGGTATCAGGTAATCAAGTTACATAAAAGCATTACTTACCTCACGTAAATTCCCCAATTTTTTTAATTTTTAGCAGTTTTTTTTTAATATTAATAATTAATTGACATAAGTAAACTATAAGAGAGTGAGAGAGAAGTCAATATATCCTAATACATGTCTTACTCATTCTCATGCGCGTAGATAATGATGCCCTCGCGCTCAAACCCACAGAGGCATTAAAATTGAATTTAGGGGATGATTGGCCCTCTGGATCGGTCTGTCTTCTTGTAAAAGGTTTTAAAATAGTTGTCTGGTGGACATATATAAAAATGGAGCATCAGAATTTACGTGCAGTTAAGTAATTACTTATTTTGGGAGCTTTAAAGCGTCTGCAAAGCAATACGGCCGACGCGGGAAGTGTCTGGGAGTATTGGCGACATATTTTTAAGGATATTGCCTAAAATATACGTAAAAATCAGTTTGGCGAATTTACGTGAGGTAAGTAATGTTTTTATGTACCTTGATTATCAGATACCTGAAAATTGGCCGTCTAAGCAAGCTAGCACGTAGGCTAGGCATGCTTTCTTAGTACTTACTAACACTACTCAATCGTATATATTTCCTGTGTCAGAAAATACGTAACCTCTGGTGGTCCTGGGATAAAAGTAATAAGAAAACCAGAAAAGAGCTGATAACTTCCAAACGGCTGAACCAATTTTTTTGGATTATAGCTAAGAACACTCTCGATCAAGCCACCTTTCAAACAAAAAAAACTAAATTAAAATCGGTCCATTCGTTTAGGCGCTACGAGGCCACAGACAGATACACAGATACACAGATACACACGTCAAACTTATAACACCCCTCTTTTTGGGTCGGGGGTTAATAAACTGTACGAATTTGAAAACTTGTTTAGCCTTAACATAATATTTAATTAATTATTCTAGACCTTTACCATAATCATCTATTCTATTGTCATCCAAGTCACTCGTGTCTGTAAAATTTGAACTTAACAGGGCTCTCTCGCTGAAGCGAGTGACGGAGAGACCCCTCTTAATCGTACAAAGTAGCCGAAAATCGGGCCATTTTCGAGAAAATACAACATACGAACATTTCAAGTAAATAAAAAAAAACTTTTAACAATTGAGTATTGGAAAATGTATATAGGTACGTTATAAATACCTGTCCTGAAAGTAGTAAATGACCGATTTGTCGATTTGGAACATGGTTGTGTGCCGCGTTAATTTGCCGAGGCAGCAATTCAGGACGGGGACGTCGCGACGCACTTCACGCTGACGAAGAGGCGGGCGCGTTGACCCATTTTGAACGTAATACGAAATGGTGCTTCGAAGAATCGATGATATTATAACAACCGAATCTCGAGGTCTTCGCGGCGCTTCACTTACGCTTCGGGATCTGTGTCAGGGTCCTCCCCCGTTGGCCCTACACCCGCTCGTGCTGCCACCCTTCAACGAAATGCTCGGTGACGGTTGACCCGTAAAACTCGAGCGCTTGTGTTTCACCCCCTGTTCAGTGATTTGGGGTCACCGCTATTCGTATTTATGTTTCAGTGCTCTTGAAACATTGATGTCAATAGTCTTCTTATTGCTTTTTAACTATTTCATAGTAGATGTCCGCAACGCCAACCAGAAATTAGTAAACTATTCTCAACAATTCTATAATGACCCTTTGTCTATTGCCTATATTTTTTTTAGTCCAAATTGATTATGTTAGCAGTAACCCGTAGTTTTCTTTGGCCAGAAATCACTAACGCGGCTAGTTTTCTGAAATATCTATCGTTAATATTGCAATTTCTAAATTATATTAATAGCTCCTGGAAAAAATTACTAGGGTGTAATATAGAGTGAAATAAAAATAGCAACGCAATTAAAGCACATCAGTCACTGAAATTATTAGAATGTCGTCCGCAATCCCCACTTCGGTAAAGAAAAGTTGTTGCTGGTGAGGTCGTAGCGTGCGTTTTATAAATAACTTTCAATGCTCAAACTTTGATTTCGAATTTATCATGTCTACTAGTATGTGTAGAGATTTGCGAAAGTGACTTGATGCATACTTAGATAAATTCCGCATACATTTAGGTATATATTTCTACCAACAGAAATATTATTACGGGTTCCCCATAAAGTGTTATCTTTTTATTAAATTAGTACAAGTGATGTTTTTCCAAAATTTTAACTTCCCGTTTTGCAAGGAAGGCTTCAAGTAAAATTTTGAGATTCGATAAGAACTTCAGAGGAATCTTTTTCATGGAGTCAAAAATCAAGTACTTCTATTATGAAGACGAAATGAACCATTTGAAGCCAACGTAGAACAAAATGGTGATCGACCTTTGCGATTCTGTCACCTTCGCCCGATGCAGTCGGAGGCAGTGCTGGCATTGTCGCCTCCACGCCAATAGGAAGCGACACGGTCGCAGATCGCTATTGGGCTTAAGGCCGCTTTCAATGTACCATCTTTTACCTTGTGCTCCTTACCGTAGTGTGACCCGAAACCGACACTGGCCGCAATAGTTTAATGAAATATTGCTCTATCTTAATTAATAAATAATAAACCTTATGAACGGTTTTAATGTTTACTTACCCAATCTTTTATATACATAATATAAAAGGAGAAACTGACTGGCTGACATCACAATCGTAAGTATACGTTTCGTAAGTACGTACGTTTCGTAAAGTACGTAGGTCTAGAAACTGTTATTTTTGCATATGTATGTTCTCTCTATAGATCAACTACTAAATAAGAAAGGATTTAAAAAACGTGAGTGAAGTCGGGGTGGGCCAGGTACCTTATAATAACAGAGCCTTCCCTTCTACGTCCCTCGGAACATCTTGACACTGTTGCTAATCAAACACAGTACTTCGGTTTATATATAGGTATTGTATATTCAAGACATTAAGCTCATCATCATTACTTAGATATTCACAACTGCGTACTTATTCTAAGATTCACAATGATATCATTCTATATGCATTTTACACAATATAGCTTTTTCCCAAATCGCTTTTCTAATGATTCACTCGACTATCCTAACCGTCATCGCTGTTGACAGCTGACAACTCTAATGTTACCATCGCGAAGTGTTGCCACGTTTCTAACACTACAAATTGTATACATTATTTTATAATACTTGCGTTTATTTATGAATATCTAACAGTCGGCCGTCCTCACTACATTAAGTTTGTCCTCAAACTTATTAAATTTTTATATTTTATACGCAACAGTTTCTACCTATTGTCATTATAATACCTAAACATCAAGATTTTCAGCAATAGATTATAATTTTCGAGTAATTCATATTAATAGAACTATCCTCAACTCATAAGAACTGACTTTATTCCTCAGCTATACAATGCATGATAAACTTTAACTTTAACTCTAAACTACTAACTACTTGAAAACATATTCATAAATTCCAATCTTTTCTGCTTCAAATCAATAACCAGCCGCTTTCCTTGCCGCCAAATCAAGAGCTCATTTGCCACAAGACTTCACTGTACATCTGCACCGCACCCCTCACCGCCAAGTCAAGAGCTCATCTGCCACAAGACTTCACGGCCGTCTACGACTTCCAGACATACCTAACGACTCCACTACACATCTGCACCGCACCCCTCACCGCCAAGTCAAGAGCCCAATTGCCACAAGACTTCACGGCCGTCTACGACTTCCAGACGTACCTAACGACTCCACTACACATCTGCACCGCACCCCTCACCGCCAAGTCAAGAGCCCAATTGCCACAAGACTTCACGGCCGTCTACGACTTCCAGACGTACCTAACGACTCCACTACACATCTGCACCGCACCCCTCACCGCCAAGTCAAGAGCCCAATTGCCACAAGACTTCACGGCCGTCTACGACTTCCAGACGTACCTAACGACTCCACTACACATCTGCACCGCACCCCTCACCGCCAAGTCAAGAGCCCAATTGCCACAAGACTTCACGGCCGTCTACGACTTCCAGACGTACCTAACGACTCCACTACACATCTGCACCGCACCCCTCACCGCCAAGTCAAGAGCCCACAAGATAAGATAAGATAAGATAATTTATTTGCAAGAAAGTTGGTACAGTAAGATTGAAATTTATGATTAGAGGCCTTAACTTTCTACTAAATTATTAGTGTGCAAATATTTAAGATAACAAAATAAATTAAATTAAATTAATGTCAACAAAATTGGGAATCAATTGCATTACTTCAAATTCCATAAAAATCAGGAAATAGATATTACAATAGAAAGAGACAAAACAAAGTGACAAAATATTATATGTACTATGCTATTGATATCATCCTTAAAAAAAACTCATTTACCGAGTAATAGCACCTACTCAACAAGGTTTTGAAAAGTTTAGATTTAAAATGGCATAAATTGAGTTTTTTTTTAAAGCGTTCCGGTAGCTTATTGTACACTCGTATGGCCATGCGCCCACAGACACAATAGACTCCAAGATAATTTCACTGTGAACATCACATAAAAAAAATAATAGCATCACACATTTATCATAAGTATACATCCAATACCCTACGCTTTATCAAAACATCATGATATAGTATCATAATTGTATTACTGAAACCATAGTAGGTAATCGTTAATCATTTCATCAAATATCAAATCGTCTAGAAACATCTAAGCACCCTAATATACCATCACAATCGTAGTACTGAAATCAAAGTAATAGTGTTATCATTTTATGAAATATTAAATCATCTTTCTTACAAATATCTAAGCATCATAATATAGTATCACAATCCTAGTACTGAAATCAAAGTAATCGTTATTCATCAAAAAAAAGGCACAAAATATCAAAACATTTCATTCATAATATAGTATCAAAATATCAAAACCAAAGTAATCGTTTAGTCACATAACGTCCACTATCATCACACAAAAATATCTAAACATCAAATATAGTATCGTAATCGTAGTTAATACTGAAATCAAATTTAATCACTTAAATCATGGTCTGAATAAATTACTACTATTACTTACAAATAAATGGACTCTTTTATCGAGCCGGTCTCATCTTTTCAGAATCACTTTGATTACTCGAGATTGTGTTCCATGTGATGCTCCAAGATCAACATAGGTACCGAATGTTTGAATATTATTATTTTCATTGCAAGTTATAAGTATGTATTGGGTAAATATATAGTATGGTTATTTTCTCATTCATTCAATAGATCACATAGATGTGGTGGCCTCTATTAGGTACTTGTATAGATAAAGTTCTGTGTAAGTTTCATTCAGCTCTGATAACCTCTATTTATAGTAAGCGGTATCACCTATTAAGTTGATATACCAATAATAGTTATAGCAACTATGACGTACACCCCTGGTAGTTCAGTGAGCATATTTTACTAAGTCGTAAATACCTAAAGACTGTGATATAATAAATTTCTCTTTTTGTACTTATATCAATTTTATTTCCCTTTTTTTTTTTTTTTTTAAATTCTGATAATCACAAATGCACATAATTTATTAGTGTAAGAGGGTTTCAATTCCTTGATTTTTACTGTGATTTGCTAGAGATAATTCAGAGTTTAAACGAATATTTTCAAACACATCCAATCAACATCATAATAACTTTTGTTTACTAATAATTTAAATAAATAACATCTAAAAGGTGAAAAGTTCATTGCATAACTGTGTGACGGTAGATGGTTATGGGTATAGATCACAAGATATGATATTCCATGCCTACTCACTTAAACAGGAAATCTCTTAATACAAATTATTTATTATATTATGGCAGCCAACATTCTCACTGCCTAAATAGGGTAGAACATGTGTGAGTGCCACCGTTATGTCTACGCTGATAAGTAAATAACTAATTCAATTCTATTTGGTTATTTTGACTTTCATAATGCACTTCAAAGTTGGTCGTAGCAAATTTAATTTATAATATACACAAAGATTACTTACAAGATAAGATACAATAATTCTCATACCTATGTACTTCTGCGAACATGTGTGTTTTATGTCTTTTTGTTTCTGGTATGTACATACTTAGTCAGATATGAAACCTGAAATGTTTTCATCCCCTAGGTATTCGAAGTAAACTAATAATTCTCTAAGTAAACTAATTTGGTAGGTACTTCCAGATTCAGAATGGGTTCACTGTTGCCCCAACATACTCTTGATTTGCAAAGTGGACCTATTTATTAGTAGTGTGGTATCATCTGGCGATCCACCCAAGGTGAAATCTCTTCCCCTCTCCTTTGTGTTCAGTATTAGTCCAGTAGAGAATCTGTAAGCCCATGTTCACCACAGAGTCGAACTCAAAATTTGATGTAAGGTGGGGGGTAATGAAACACCCACACACCCACACCCAACACATATCTCATCACATAAAGTTTCTGCAATCCTTTCTTTATATTGAGAGCTGAAAACTTAAAAAGAAGAGGTCACCTTCAAATGTAATATTGTATGATTATGTATATCTACTGTATTTTATAGCTAACATAGAGGACCATATCCAATTTTTCCTACTCTGAGATGGAACCTGTGTTTAGACCTGAGCCCTTGATAGGTTGATGAGGCTGATTGAATTTCCCAAAGATACATCACGCTCCAGGCAAGCCAAACTCATACATTCTGTATTTTCCCTTTCGTTTACAGGTATATCTATACTTACTAATAAATAAAATTGGAGTGTCTGTCTGTTTGAAAAGGCTAATCTTCGGAACGGCTGGACCGATTTCGACGGGGTTTTCACAGACAAGTAGAGGATTGATCAGGGAGTAACATAGGCTACTTTTTTAACCGACTTTCAAAAAGGGAGTTGTGTTTTTCTTCCTATGCACACCGAAATCTCCGAGATTTCTGAACCGATTTGCGTAATTTTTTTTTTTTTTTTTTAATCGATAGAGGAACTTTGTGACAACTTTCCCACGGGATTTCAGACCCTAAATCCACGCGGGCGAAGCTGCGGGCATCAGCTAGTTATTATATAAAACAACCCTAGCAAGACTGTATATCCTTATACTTTATAGATACTCTTGCAGTGTCCGTGCAGGACCGACTACACCTTAGCAACCTGTCAGCCATCTATATGTCACCAGTATTCCCATCTTAACTGTATGTTATAATGTGACTGTAGTCAACACATCCTTAGAGTTTCATAAAATTTGAGAGCTTGGTACAGCTTAAACAATCGGTATTACCAACAACCTAATCTCTACTTGAACTATCTGTTTCAATCAGTTACCACTTGTAGTCAATGCACACTTGCAGATACCCAAATCTTAGACTTTATATCTTTCTATTTCTATTTCTGCACTGTTCTCCTCAAAATAAGAGTAGAGAAATTAGTAAAACTTACTAAAATAACTGAAAATATGTCTACACTTCATCACACATACAAATTACAACTTGTTTTGCCAACATTCCTCCTATTTGAAATGCAACATTTGAGTAGGTAGGCACTTGCCCCTCTTAACAGGTAGGTGCCTACTTGCAGGAATCTGAGTAATACTGATTATAATATCGATAATAATTAGGTGGGTCCATGGCAAAATTTGTCACTGCCTGTAGGAAGTTAGAAATTAATCTCTATTCTGTAACTTCCTTCACTGATAAGGAGGTATATTTAAAACTACATTATCCCAGTGCTATCAATTACAAACTATAACTTTTATGTACCTAGTCATATTCACAGGCAAAGCTAGTGGCTAGTCAATAAGTTGACCTAGGTAACTTCTGCCATTCATTTGGTGTTACTCTAGATACCTACCTAAGCACAATACAACCACCCAAAATAACTATTTCTCGGCCATATTAAACTAACTTATAACATTATATACCAGCTGTCCCTTGACCTCACCAGAGTGCTGTTCTAATCAACCATAAAGCACACTTAGTATAATTAGTATTATTCATCACTTACTCTATCAACTTACCCACATAATCCAAGTGTTTATCTTTACCTACCAGTGTATATGACTTTTACCAAACATCGTACTATTTTGAGGACCATGTGTACTGAATTCTCCACCACAGATGCAACCTGGAAACATTTGTTCATCTCATGATAGCAGACCGCTCCGTCATCAGGTTGTACCATCACATCAAATACATGGAAGTTGTCCGACATGAAAAATAGTAAACATAAAATACACTCAGACTTATTGTGTTTAAGTAACACCCGTTAATAACCACATTTACATACTTAATGAATAATTATAGAACCCTCTACATAAATTAAAATAATCTTTTACCACCTCCTCTTTCAACAGTCTGTCAGTATTAGGCTTATTTAACCCATCAACAAACCTACTCAACAGCAAAGTACCAGAATCTACCTTTACCATACTATTATGGCAGAATAACTGATTATGGTTATGCCAGGCCTCTTTATATGTAAGTTGATATGTTACACAAATTCACACTAAAAAAGATTGATTGATTGATTGGAAACTTCAAGGATACGTGCCTCCTGTGGATTTGTGGTGTAACAATTAAGTATTTAGGTACATAACTTCCTACTTGTTTTCTTGATTCTACTTTATATAGGTACCTACTTAATACTTTAAAGGCACTACCCTTTCAACTAGATTTCATTCATGTGATATGTTCATTTTCTTCTTTTATTGTTATTTGCGGATGTAGGTACCTGATTATTGTGCATGCAATCCAGTCTTAGAATTAATACCTACTACATAACTAGATATAACCTTCTAGACTCAGTCTCAGGGCTAGATATGTCACTACATACTACAGTCCATTGTGGCAATCAGAACATAATTCCTTATTTTGGACTTTCAATTAACTCATAATAATTATCCAGTTACTATTAATTATGACTTCTACTTATTCCATTCTAGAGGTAGGTACCAATCCAATATCAATCTTGCTGTTCACTCTGATATCATCGTTTCTTGAGAAGTTGAGTTGGTGACCCAACTCTATATAGGTGCTTTCAACATCTTAGTGTATACACGTTTTTCAGGATAAATCCGTTGCTCTTGGCGTGGAATAACATCCCGGCTTCTGATAATAACAGAGCCTTCCCTTCTACGTCCCTCGGAACATCTTGACACTGTTGCTAATCAAACACAGTACTTCGGTTTATATATAGGTATTGTATATTCAAGACATTAAGCTCATCATCATTACTTAGATATTCACAACTGCGTACTTATTCTAAGATTCACAATGATATCATTCTATATGCATTTTACACAATATAGCTTTTTCCCAAATCGCTTTTCTAATGATTCACTCGACTATCCTAACCGTCATCGCTGTTGACAGCTGACAACTCTAATGTTACCATCGCGAAGTGTTGCCACGTTTCTAACACTACAAATTGTATACATTATTTTATAATACTTGCGTTTATTTATGAATATCTAACACTTATGATATGATAATAAGCTTACCTATAGTACCTACTCTTAGACAAGTAAATTTTTTTAAACTTCCTATACTTGTCATACCTACTTTCTCAAACGAAACAAATATTGTAATTTGTAACTGATATCATCTCATAAAGAAAAATATACTTCGCGAATCTATAAATGAATACTCATGAATAGTACTTTACGAAATTTTTTTATAAACTCACCACTCATGTCGTGTAGGTCAAATGCATTACGATGTCAAAATTGACCCCGTTTTTGTTGCGCTGTACTAACTAGGCAATTGCGAGTATCGGCTTGATAAAGGCACTGTCTACGATTCAGTAGTTAGTCAGTTCAGTAACAGTTTACTGTTAACTATATTTTTAGAATCTGGTATGAAAGCGGATCGAAAAACTTTGATTTTTAGCATAATCATAAGCAGTGCTTTTGTAAATTGAATATGTAAGTATATGAATTTATGAATTTTGATACTAATTTACTGGAAATAGAAAACGTGGCAACATCTAAAACCTTAATATAAATATTTCTGACATTTAATATCTAATACCTCATAAAGAGAGAGCCCGCGAGGACCAAACCTTCGCTATTTAATAAAAGCTGAAAGTTTGTCTGCCTATTGTCCTCAGTATCGGGAGGAACGATCAGCAACTATGAAGTTTCGATCATGGTGGTTTTGGGAAATGACAGGTAAGAAAGGACTAAAAAATCTGACGTCAACGTGTAAAGTCTAATTTTTATACATTTTCTTCGGAATAGTATTAGAAATCACGCCATGCATTGCCAGACAGGGTCGTGGCAACCCCCTGCCAGATGCCCTTATGTTTAGTAAATTGTTGAAGTTTAAGGGTGTCTGGCAGGGGGTTGCTACGGTACTAAGTGCTTGGCAATGCATGACGTGATTTCTTATATTATTTAAAAAAATAGACTATACTTTGACGAGAGATTTTATACACCTTTACTATGAGCCAAACTTCATAGAGCCTGATCGTTCCTCCCTGTGTTTGGGACATTACGCATAGAAACTTTTGGCTTTTATAAAATAACAAAGGTCTGGCACTCGCGGGCTCTTAGTCCATCGGAATACATAATAGTAAAAAGAGTAGCAGGAGAAATGGTAGGCTAAAAAAATAAATTCTTTCAATAACATGGCTACACTGCAGCCCGAAGCCGCTATTTTAATTACCAATATTAACCGTTCTTTACTTCAATGTTAAGGATATGTTATGTAAAAACCGGTAATCTAATATTCTTGAAATTCTGAATTAATTAGGTACTTGGCAACAATTCGCCATCGAGATAAAAGATATCTTTAGCATACGGAAGTTAACCATTTATAAAACCTCGATAGATTTCGAGGTTTGCTTCTGAAGTACGGCGCGCGTAGCATTGGTTTAATCCTGTAACTGAGGTCGTGTAAAATATTAATATGTTTTGTATGGGCGGGTAAAATTTTTTTGAAGATTTACAAGTTGTATAGCTATAGTGTGCGGCCTCAACCGAGTTTTGTAGATGCTTTCTCGATCGGCGAACCGGGTCGCGTTCTCGATGCGGCTGCTGTCGAGCCGACTAGTGCCGATTACACTGCTTGACACACACACACACACACATCAATTATGTGCGCCTTTTCAGTAGGTACACGACACACACCCACAACGATCTGCGATGTCAGGGCTAATAAATATTTTAATAACCGACCCACTGTTTTTATACCGCTGACCTTTGAACGTATGTTTTTTAAAAACCATTGTTAACTTATAATTTCGATGAACCAGATATATCCAGGCTTCTATAGAATCTTTTAAGCTTCATTCAGTATTCATTAATGGGAAATATTATATTGTTGCATTGTTTACGCAAATAAAAGTTTCACTTATAACCTACACCGTTGTGTGGCTATTTGAAGAGTATGTATATTTTAGCCGTCAAGGTTCTCCTAATTCGTCCGTTCATGGCGTCATCATCGCCATCTCTGAAGGTGTTTTGTCTGGACTATTTATTTAATTGGAAAAGCTATGTCGCTAACTGCAAACATTTTCTTTTGATTTATCATTCTGCAGAAAGGTGTAATATGTATTGGACCGAAACCGGATAGCCGAAATTGAAAACAGCATTTAAATGTAGTCAGTGACGACCCTCGCAAATGTTTGAGGAAGTAGGGTGACGTAGTTTATTACCAGACCGAAGTCAAGGTTCTGCCAATCGTTTAGCCATCTAATAATTCATAGGGCAATAAAGCCTAAGGCCAGTTGTATCCAGTCTTTCATCACCAAATTGCTACAATTCGTATTTCCGCGTAGTTCGTCATTTCGATCTTATTGTTCGCGTTTTGCTCTGTCTCTACCTGTTGTATATTCATGGCATAACAATGTAGAACGTGTTGCAGTAGGGCCGAGGTGGCACAGTTTCTGGTTTGAGTTATAAATCAATTTGTCCCAGTTAGATTAATGTCTTTATGCGGCGTTTCATTGATATCGATGTTGCTTTCGAATAGCTGCGTTGCCAAATATCGTCGGGTCGTTGCGTGTGCCACCGCAACCGCATGAGTTGCAGATCGTGCCTACATCAGTTTCTGATCCCCGCGGGCCGTAGCCGTGTGCTCGAGTCCCGCTCACGTATGTGCATTGCATAATCGCCTCGCGTAAACTCTTGCTCTTTGTATTTAAAACGTGTTAGTGTCTACGTAACAATTTCAAAATAATTTCACTGCCAACACATAGGATACGTAGGTCGGTCACATCGTAATTTGCGGATAACTTCTTTAACTTCGATATAGTTATATAATGTAAATTATATTTACGTTTTCGAACTTTCAACACAACAGGGAACAAACAACATATTATAAGAGTGGTCAAAAGTTCAACCGCTCCAACGATTTGCCGTTCGGTCCGTGAATTGCCGTGTGTCCTCGGCCTCGGGGCGCTCGCTTCCGCCTCGGAGCTTAATATCCTCGCTCCGCGCTGCCCATGATTAAATTATCTTTTTGCTACAAGCCTTCGTCCTAGGCCTTCTTGCTGTAATGAAATAACATTTACATATTTGCTTTCTAGGTATAATCAGCAATCCGCGCGCTCGTCTTGGTTGAAGTACGTAACAAAATTTAATTATTATACCTACTTAAATATTTGGTAGACGTGTCGAATTATTATCACTCAAAGTATAAGGTTAAGGTGAACATTGTAGAATAATAAGAACAGTGTTTCGCGCATACCTACTACCTACTAATTTTATGAATAACTCAAGTTTGGTTGATCTACTCTTTTTTATTATAACAGACAAACTGCTGAATCATTTTCAATGGATTTAAAATGAAAATGTAGAAACGCGATTTAAAAAAAGTTAAAATCACAATGTAGCTATCTTTATAGATCATTTACGTAGGTATGACGCAAAGGGTTTGACGTGTGTAGGCAAGTAGGTGTTTAATGGCAATCTTGTGATAGCTTGATTGTTATGATTGTTAGCTTGAATAGGTGGCACGATTTGTTAAAAAAAATAGCATTGCAACAAAACATGCCGGGCATTAGCTATTTTATAATTTTGAAAAATCCTTATTAATCACTTCCTATAATATAAACGTGAAAGTGAGTTTGTTTGTTGGTTTATTGGTTCGATGTTGGACGAATCGATGTAATTTTTTCCGAATTGCAGAGTGACATAGGCTACTTTTAATCCCGGAAAATCAAAGAGTTTAGGTCAAGGATTTTTAAAATTGTCACGCGGACGGAAGTCGCCGGGATCAGCAGCTGTTATGAAATATAACATGTACCTATTATGCATTTCACTACAATCACGCTAGCTAAATTAGATTCGTAAGCCCAACGACATCATGCCGATGCATACCGAGACCGACTCACTAAGGTCATGACGTAATGTCAACTCTCCATTAAGCCTGACGATAGATCGATTCCTCGCGAGGTTATACAACGGAGGTTAGGCATCTTGTTTCCTTAAAATGTAGCCTTTGCAAAGAGACCTGCGGGTTTTTTCTCTTCTGGCGCTCTGGCCTTTAATACATTTTTAAATTGGGTTGGGTAAAAGAATTTCTAATTATAGAGAGAACCAGCTCTGAGTCCATTAAAACAACATTTGAAACCTTAGACCCTTTTACAGAAAGTTTCTTGCCTGCGCTTCTCAGTAGAATCTGCAGTCAGCAGGAGGCACTAGTTGTCCGACATGAAATAAATAAATTTTGATTTTGAGCCGGTGAATAAAAGATGGCCACCGAACGAAAAATAATTCCTTTATAAAATTAAATATATCTTGCTGATTATTATCAGCTTATTAATCTTGAATAATAAGTCTATTTAACACAATATTATTATGCAGCAAACATTATTTTATTGTAACTTTTGATGTGGCTAGTGGGGTTTTCAATGCCCGACAATAAAAACTATGAGTATATTGTTATTATTGAATTGTAAGCTTATGCCATTTCATGTTTTGATCAATGGTTTTTCAAAATATATAGGGTTGAATGTTAATACTTAATTATGTATAATGATCATGATGATGAAAGGGTTCACTTAAAAACTTTTTAACGTTTTGTAATAAACAACTTATATTATGTCTTTATAATGATACTCTAGCTAAATATAGTTTTTTAAAATATATAATAACTTAATGGAATTTCTTATATTTACATTTTACTTAGAAATATGTACTAAAATCGGCACGTATGTGTACTATTATCACGTTCATAATAATTATAACATTAAATTCTGATTGAGTCATTATGTCACGTATTGTTGAAAAGATAAACTTTCATTACAATTTTATAATTCTCAAACCGCCATGAGCCTGGTGATAAATATTTGTTGTAGAACAAGATAATGCAAGTGGTATTTTATATTATATCACATTATAAAATATATCTTTTATCAAACAATCAGTCTGTTTGTGTCCACTGCAAGACTTCCCAGCCTTTCCAAGAGCGCACCACCACACACGATCCTCCGCCTTCCTCATCCACCCACTTCCCGCGACCTTCTTAATGTCGTCGGTCCAGCGAGTTGGACTGACGACATTAAGAAGTTGAAAATGAAAATGAAAAGTTGGTCCCACACTGCGCTTACTGATACGCGATCTCCACTCCAGAACACGTCTGCCCCAGCGGCCATCGGTTCTGCGGCAGACGTGGCCTGCCCACTACCACTTCGGCATATAGGTACATTATATAAAAAACCGCTCAAGTGCGAATCGGGCCGCGCTCTTTTAGGGTTCCGTACATGATTATGAGTATCATATTTTTGGTGTATGAAATGTTTTTTCCGAGCTAGAACAGACCGACAAACAGACAGCAGAGTGACATTAATAGGGTTCCGTTTTAGAGTTCTGAGTGTAACATGTTATAAAGCGGAGTGTGATCGTCAGCGACACGTGAAGCGGTCACCTTGTGCGTCCTCGCGCATCTCGGATGACGGACGAATAGAGGTGTCGTGTATTTCCGCGTGAGCCTCTGTGCCGACTCTGCAAAACGTTGATTCTATACAACCTTACTCTGCACATACTGTAATTACTGATTCGCCTACAAACAGATTCAATGAGGCAATTTGCACGTAAAACATCCTGCTTTAAGTACTTATAGTGTACATATTTTTAATACATAAAAAAAATATGACAAACTTTTATATTTAATGTGCAGAATATATAATCACAAATTAAACATGTATTTAAATCGCCTTTTCATGTATTAGGAAATAAGTAAATATACATATATATTATGTTTTATGATAAATCTTATCAACGATTCATTAGTGATAATTCAAGTAAGTGATATATTTTTTTACCAGAAACACATTACGTAAATGTTCTTTATTTTATAATTTTATGCTAAAATTAGTTTTTGCTTGTTCAATAATACAGGTATATGTAGCTTAAATTATGAAGTTGCTATTTTAATTTAAAGTAGTGGCCACTTTGAATTGATGTCTAATTGTGAAGAACTTCGAACAATGATTGCGATACGCGACCCCTATCGTAATCATTGTTCGGAGTTCCTTTATCCTGGAGCTCTATAAGGGCGATTTTCGCCATTATTGCTCCAGGATAAAGCACGACCTCGCACTTCTCAACAAACCCCCAACCTACCATTTTTTCCGCAATTTCGATAATTTCCTGCTAGGAAAAAACTTTGTTCTCAGGAAGCGATACAAAATGCCTTTCATAGATTTTGTAGCGTCGGCCAGATCCCCAAAATTATAATGCTAAGGCATAAATTATCTTCCCTCGAGATTTCAGAAATTAAAGATAATGACGGTAAACACATAATTTATTTTATTTAAATATATAAGAAAAAGGGTCTTTGAATTTTTCAATATAAAACAGCAATTAGGTACTTTAACCCCAATTATTTTGCAAAAAATTTAAGCATACGTACATTTGTAATGAATAATAACTATATATACTAAACAAATTATATACGTATTTAACACGGTAACAAGCTATGACATTGAGAAGTTATTGTTACAAATTGCCACGGACCAAGAGTATGACGAGTGCCCTAACCTTGGCTATATCGTATGTTTGATTATACTACACGTCACGCCCACGATTCTCTTTAACCGTACCTATGTGTTACAGAATCGCTAACTCCACAAATAAATCCAACAGCATCTATGTACGTAGATAGGTAAAACTCATTGTGAGCAAGCAATTGCGTGTTTGCAAGACAACCGCCTTTTAGAAACTGATATGAAAGAATAACCGACTTTTAGAAATTGATATCAATTCTATCGTACTTGTCACACAATTTTAACTAAACTTACCAGAAGTTGTAGCTATAGGCCGCGATTAGTTAATTATATACCACACGACAAACCATAACAAAGTCGCATCGCTTTCCAGCGCCAAGTCACTTGGCGTTCCGTCATGATACCTACCTACCTAAAGAAGCAATAATTATATCACTTTTATCTGGTTCCCTGTATTTGATTTTATCCTACTAATACTCCCCTTTCCCCTCCAATTAAGCGTAAAGCTTGTGCCAGGAGTGGATGGGGTTTTAACCGCCGACCTTTCGGAATTCAGTCCGATCCTCAACCGTTGAGCTATCGAGGCTCAAAATTAGAACTCATAGCTAAAATAACAAAAAAATGTACATGATCCTAACCGCCGACCTTTTGGAATTCAGTCCGCTCCTCAACTGTTGAGCTATCGAGGCTCAAAATTACATAGACTCATAGCTAAAATAACAAAAAAATGTACATGATCCAGTTGTACACATTGATGATATATTGAATTTTTTTTATTGGATACTTTTTAGTTTTTATACACTTTTTGTACAATATATACAATTTTGTCTGTCTGTCTGTCTGTATCATGGCCGCGCCTGGCCGCGCATCAATAACAACCTACTCAATCCTACTTAGCACTTACGTAAATCGACGGATTTGCATTTTCTTCTAGGGTTTCCATGAAAGTATAATGACAATTATTGTGCCATTGTTATCCGACTTCTGCCTGTTATATATAAACTAACGACAAAGCTATGATTGATGATGAGGTAGCAGATAGACTGCGATGTCAAAATGTAATAAATAACTACTTACAGAACTAAAACTGACTGATTGACATATCAACGTACAGTTGAAACAGCTAGATCAAGAAAATGAGATTTTGCATGTAGATTCTCTATATCTAAACGTTTGAGGCCCGCTTAGACAGTATTTGCAGAAATGCCACCCGAGCGATGATGGGACGAGTCAGTAGTCAGTACTCAGCAATGGTACTCAGTAGTCAATATGTCTGTGATAACTCGATATTATACACATAGATTTACATTGTCGCTTGATTTAGCACACATAGGGAATTTGGAATTATGGTGTTTTAAGACATTTATGCAGCATCAATTTTTGGTGAGCTACCTTTATTATAGTTTTCAAACGTCTAGCACTGACCTTGTATCCGTTTTGTGGTATAAAATTATTTTTACTATATCTAATTTCAGTATCACTGCAATGCCAAAATTCGTAAACCACAAAATAAAGTTTTCTAACACACACACATAATAAAGTCTAATAATCACAAAATAAAGTCTCTTAAAAAAGGAGTGTAATCGATTTTTCGGAACTTCTAGTATTTTATTCGCTTGTTTCCGTACTTTTATTCACACAAAAAAAAAATATGGTAACCTAGTTATTATTACAGTAATATTCATATATTGAATAATTCTTGGGTTTTTCTGGAATATGAATACAGAATACTCCACTTATTTAAATTATACCCATGAAAAATTTACGATCCATTGAGTTGCTGCGTTGCGGCGCGATCGAAGGAAAAACCAACCAACAAACACGTGAAAAATAATGCCTAGCCTATTTATAAATATAATTAATTCACCGCTATGCGATTCTCTGTACAATTTTCCGTCAGTCATGTAGAATGTTAAGCGCATAAACCTTGTGTATAAATTCTCGCATTCAAAGCATGATATCGCAGAGGGTTTACTCAGTAAACAATCCGTCCTTCAAAGCCCAGTCGAGGACCCTATTGTCAGGTCGTCCTCAGGACGTCTGAGTCATAGTACGCAGTTGTCGTTAAGAGGGCATTGCTCACTTGGTTGCCCTCCCCCCGTGGCTTTGGCTCCTCCACAAAATACATTATAGAGGCATTTGTAACAAAATAATTTGTACACCTATCTGCACTCATTATTCTACGTCCTAATTCTATTACCATTGTTTCGTCCTGTTTAGTACTCATTGCTAATATGAACAGGAGAGCTATATTGTTAACCATTTGCGGGCCATTGGTCGGTCATAATTATCTTATTTATTTATTCCAACTCTTTATTGCATAGAAAAAGGATAACTACATAGGACAAAGTTATTTGTTTAAGTATCTTACACATTACGGGATAGGCTAGGCATTTAGACTAATATTATAAAGATGTAAAGTTTATAAGTTTGTTTGTAGGAAGTAATCTCTGGAACTAGTGAACCGATTTTGAAAGTTATTTCACCAGTAGAAAGCAACATTATTCCTGAGTAACATGGGCTAAGTATATTTTATTTTCAAAAGAATTGAGATCTCTACGAAAATTGTACCTAATTAGCTACTCCTGCGAAGCTGGATCGGATCGCTAGCAACAAATAAATTGACTCTACATTATAAAAGCGTAAGAAACCTTTTTTTCCCAGCAAACGTATTAAAGCAGTTATAAGTAGGTAAGTGCTTACCTAGTGCTTTTGATATTATTTCCATCTTAAAAATCTTACTAAGTAAATTAAAAAAAAAATAGAGATTCCATAAGTCAAAACTTATGGTCGAGAACTTAAATATAGAAGAAGATACTAGCAGGTCGAATGACATCTATAATAAGAGCCCGGGAGACCGATGAAACGTGCCACGGAGATTGCCCAAGCTCAGTCGGTTGTTGACTTTTCAAAATAACCGTACTTATATTAAAAATGCCCAAAATAAATTACACTTAACTTTTGTTCTGTTTACTTTTATATTGACTTTTATCTTACTAATATTAAGCTGAAGACGTACTTACCTTGTGTTTTGATGATTAAACATTTAAAACCATAATCAAAACAATTTTAGTTAATGTTGAGAATTTTTAGATTTTCAGCATTTTATTGATGTGAATACTTGTTTAAACACGTTGGGCGATGGGTTAAAACTTGCAGGTTGCGTCACCGACATGCTAATATTTAATAGCGTTCGAAGTGCCGATAGATGTAAAAACTAAATTAATGTTGGTGTTTTTAAGGGGTTTAATTATAATTATGTAATTTTAATTTTGGATAAGTACTGCAATTAATACGAAAATCGAAAGAAACGCTGTTATTTCATAGTTATAAGTTTATACTACCGTTGGAAATCACCACTGACTGCAATTTTTTTATATATAAAAAGTTTTTTTTTTGTTAAATAACTTAAAGGTTGTCCTTTTTTGCTACCTTTTTTAGTCCCTGTGTGGGTGGTCGAGGGAAAGAGCTCCGCAAGATATCATTATGAGTTCATTTTATGTCCATTACCCACGTTTTATGTCTAATAAATTAGTATAGGTTAAAAACACTAATCAAGTTATCAATCAAGCCGATATACATCAAAATATAACATGTACAATTATAATTATTGTTGGAACGCAAAAATAAGATACCTATGACTCTTTTTAATTTAATGACAATGAAAAAGATACTTACCAATTGCTACATAGAAAAATCTCTTTTCTCTTTAAATCCATGTATTTTCTACTCTTAATATACTTTTTAAGTATAGTGTACATGTAAATTTATGTATATTAAATATAAATATTAAGAAATACAAGGAAAATCCAAGTTATATGTTACGCTATTGTTAATAATATAATGGGAACGGTTAACTGAAAACTAATGTAGGTCGTTCGGGCCGCTCTACTTGCCACAGTGGCAAATTTGTGGCTCGACCTCGAACAGATCGCTTATATCGGATATCTTATCACCACTCGTTGCTATGAAAAAAATTGACCACTGAAACTAAAAACTCGATAAAAAATGTACTAAAACATATTTTTAGTATATGTTTTTAAGATTATTTCAGATACATCTGTAGCCTAGTATTTTTGACTTCTGAAATATATTCTTATTTCTTAGTAGAGAATGCCCGCAACCTCGTCTGCGTGGATGTAGGTTTTTGAAAATTCCGTGGGAACTCTTTGATATATCTGGCATAATGTCTTTCCGAGCCTATGCCCATTCCCCAGGTCTTTTTAACTACATCCATGCAAAAAAATCGCGTCGATCAGTTCCGCCGTTGTGACGTTATTGAAGGACAAACCGAGTACCAACAACCAAATATACTTTAGCATTGATTATATTACTAGCCGATGCCGGCGACTATTCATAACTTTTAGGGCAATGTAAATATGGCCATGCTGTAGAATTTTTTTTTGTTGGAAATGACCTCTTCTATCTCCCTATTGCGTTTGATCCACGACTTTTAGGACACCCTGTATATCCCCATCAAATAATGTTCCTATATTATGCTATATGTATGCTTCAAAACCCATAGAATGCAAAGCCTTAGTTCTGGGTGAGCCACTTTAACATGAACTAGGTGTTGGTGTACGTACATTGGTAGAGGTACCTACTTAACTAAAAACCTACTTTATATCCAAACGTCCAAAAACACACAATAATAATTATCTTAATATGACTTAATCCTGCCATTCCGTAACACGTCTTCCATCAACATATTTGGTTTGTGGGTCGCTCCGATTAATAAAATTAATGTAGCCTACTTTAGTTAGTGACTCGTTGGGTAGTTTTTGCGACGTCTGCAACTCGTTACAGGTTAATCGCCATTAGTTACAATAACTGTTTCCCTTTGTCCCCGTTTTGCAAGAACGGCGTATTAGCTTATTAAACCTTATCCATATTTGTGAACGAATAAAGGCAAAGAAATTTTAAAAATCTAGAACACAATAGCCCACTCCACGTCCACCTTATAAGCACGACTCTGCTCTCTCTTGTCGAGATTTCTAAGCGATTTCACTGCTGGCATGGAAATACATACTATAGAATGTTATAAACGTGTGCAAACTGGGTGTTGGGTGTCTGGGTAACCAAACAATGTGAAAAATATTCATGCTTTGAGTTTTAATTAAAAACCAATAGCCACATTCGCAATTTTATGTAATAAATAGTAGAGCTGTGTATTTTCTACTGGCCTATTTGCTGTTTAATAACGTGATAGGAGAAATTCAAGACGGTGAGATGCCATTCGGTTGTCGCAACGAAGTGGCTTCTCTACCGGATAAGGTTGCCTGTAGGAGGCCGTGTCCGCCCTAATAAATTACCGGGGCACACAGCTGCTGAACGTTGAACAAAGGCACCGCACGCGAGCCGTGAACGGATGCAGTGCGGTGATGAAACTGACACAGATTCTAACGTGTATTTGGTAATCGAACTAAACCTCGTGAAAGTCTCGCAGGACGGCAATATCTTGCATTGTGCTGTCCTACTTCGACATACTCTCGAGTCTCGACACTTTGACGACACCGAAACCTAAAAGCAAAAAGTTACTTCAACTTTTAAGTCTTCTAAAACCGAGGAGTTATTGGTCGCTAAGGGTAACGGACACGCTCGATGTGCGCGTACTGGAACGAACGAATGAAAATGTTCGCGGCCCAGATTTGGGATGCGAAATCGCGATTGTTGATTGGCGTATTACGATGTTGCTACATTTTCGCCTTGCATTCTACTCCATGAGAATTTTCAAGTATTGCCATTAGGCCAGTAGGTCACTGGCATACCTATGTACCTACCTTCTGATTGCAACGTATTGTTATGTGTGTTACATTTACTGTTTAAAAAAGTCAAAAAATATAAAATTTGATCTGCATTAGTTATAATTATAGGACAGTAATTTTAAATGATTGTAATATACCGCATAGATTTAGGTTTTTTCCATTCCAAAATTCCATGGAAACTCTTATTTTCCGAGATAAAAATAGCCTAAGTATGTACGTCTCCAAAATGGAAGTTATATCTGTACCAATAGATGATGCCCGCGACTTCGTCGACGTGGATTCAGATTTTTTGAAAATTCCGTGGGAACTCTTTGATTTTCCGAAACAAAAAAAACCTATATCCGTCCCTGGAATGCAAGCTATCTCTGTACCAAACGTCTAAATCGCTTAAACGTCCTGATGGCCGTGAAAATGTAGCAGACAGACACATTTTCGCATTTTAAATAGTAGTAATATGTGGTGTGTACATAATATACGGAAGTATGGACTACATTGTACAATTATTGTACACTAGCTGATGCCCGCAGCTTCGCCCGCGTGGATTGGTCAGATCCCCTGCAGCATCAGGATTGCGGAGTTGGACTCAAAATTTCTTATGAAACAATGTCGCAAAGTTCCTCTATCGATTAAAAAAGAAATGACACAAATCGGTTCAGAAATCTCGGAGATTTCGGTGTACATAGGTAGAAAAACACAACTCCCTTTTTGAAAGTGGGTTAAAAAAGTAGCCTATGTTACTCCCTGGTTAATTCTCTACTTGTCTGTGAAAATCCCGTCAAAATCGATTCAGCCGTTCCCAAGATTAGCCTTTTCAAACAGACAGACAGACAGACAGACAGACAGACAGACAGACAAAAATTTTAAAAACGTGTGATTCAGTTATAGTATCGTTCAAATAACCATATGACCTTAGTATGCGGTAGTTATTTCGAAATTACAGACAGACACTCCAATTTTATTTATTAGTATAGATATGATGTAGAAAAAACAAACAAATTAGAAGTATTTTTTTAAAGTATAAGTAGGTAACTACTTTTAATTTGTCTTTTTTTTGTGAGACCGAAAAGTAAGGAGCACGAAAAGACACGACGCGACATCCGCACCGCACAATTGACATTGTTAAGACTGACATTTTGGTTGCAACGTGAACGTGCCCTATGCCGGTTCCGCTTCTTTCACATTAGCTCGTTTCCTGAACAGCATACCTATAGGACTGTCGTGGATGAGGTAGTTCATGGTTCCAATGAAATTGCAGGCTCGGGTCGGGCAGCGAGTGCGGCGGTGGCGCGTCGGGCGGGGGCGCGCCTGCTCCGCAGTCGGCGCGCGTGTCCTCCAACGGCGCCGGGATGGCGGTCAGCCGCGTGCCCAGCCCGTTGCACGACGGCAACACGCCCGTCGCGGAGAACTGGTGCTTTACACAGGTAGGGATGCAACACTACTAATGACTCAGCGTCGTCTTCCTTATTGCTGAGGGTCTCGAGTCGGGACTCGGGACCCCTCTCCCTGTCCTAAAAAGACTTGCCCTGACTGACGGACTGATCTATTGCTGCCCTGATGCTGAGTTAGAAATTTTGATTAGTTTGATAGGATTTGATAGATTTAGATTAGGTTGGCATGCATGTCGGTTGGAGAGGCAAGAAAAGGCTTCTCATAAACAGACTGGTGGCATTCTTATCATCCCTGAAAATCAATAAAACTAAAAATCTTATCAGCAACTAAATATTATTAGTCCTCAAAACCTCGAAAAGCGGAAAACCGCAACACCGTAACGGTTGTATGGTCGAATCACATTTAGTCGTAAAGTCTCGTTTCATCTTGTGGAAATTGCACAGACGACATGTAAGATCTGTAGAGCGTACTTTGACTATACTCAGACTTTACTGAGAGTTATAATGAGATAGATTTATGCCAGTTAAATAGCTCTATCTCCTTTTTAACCCCTGACCCAAAAAGAGGGGTGTTATAAGTTTGACGTGTGTATCTGTGTATCTGTGTGTCTGTGTATCTGTGTATCTGTCTGTGGCATCGTAGCGCCTAAACGAATGTACCGATTTTAATTTAGTTTTTTTTGTTTGAAAGGTGGCTTGATCGAGAGTGTTCTTAGCTATCATCCAAAAAAATTGGTTCAGCCGTTTAAAAGTTATCAGCTCTTTTCTAGTTTTCTTGTAGAAAAGAAGCTTAGATAACCCTTAGGTTCATAATATTCAAGTGTCAATTGACAAATGTCAATCTGTCAATTTGAAATGATGTTTTGGAAAACTCAGATACTTTGGATCGTAGGCGCGGAATAGTCCAAGAAAATCGGTTCAGCCGTTTGAAAGTTATCAGCTCTTTCTAGTTACTGTAACCTTCACTGGTCGGGGGTGTTGAAAATTTTTAATTTACACTTGTTACTCTTAGGTAAGTCTGAGCAAAGCTAAACAAAGTATAGTACGCGACAGGTCGAAATAATCAGGGTATGAGGCGGGGGAACGCTCCGCACACCCGCACGTCACGCGCGCTATCCCGCACCGGGTTAGCGCGGGGGCTGTGCGGGTGTGCAGGGCGTCCCCACGTCGATTACCATCTCGACCTGTCGCGTAGGTACTATACCTACACTCTACTCAACATCTAAGATGGAAACTCTTTCTTTGGTACTTATTCGATGGTACTTGAAACTAAGAGAAACGGATATAATTAGGTATCTCTTTCAAGTCAGACTTTATCGTCACCATTATGTGACAAGTTTTTTCTATAAAATAGAAAAATGATATTACCAAAGACCTGCGCGTGATTAATCTATCTCACAGCCCACAACTGACAAGTCGCAACTGAGTGATGATAATACTGTTTACCAGGGTCGTTATCTTTGCTCTTGAAATATTACGCATACGTTGATTGTGTTAATACGAACATCAACAAGGAAACGAATAACATGTGATATTTTAAAGATGCTACTACATTAGGCTGATGTTTTCTTGCCTAATGCAACTGTTTGTTCTTAAATCAGACAACTTCTTAAATAGGAATGAAAGCATTGGTATCCACAACAGATTTATCACGACTGGGTATTAGATTAATTGCAAAGGCGAGGCTAAAACACCAAGTGCTAGTCAGATTCGCGCATCGAGGGTTCCGTACCTTGGACTGATATGTATACCTAATTATTTGTTTAAATTGTTCGACCGCATCAAAAACAAAATAATCTCGTGTTAATAGGTGTTAATATAATAGTTAATGAGAAGATAAGAATAATGTGGTGTCGGCTTAAGGTGACGACTTTGCAAATTGTATATTGATCTTATAGTACTGGATGAAGGTCTAAACAATAATGCTAATGCTTGCGATTGAAAATCTTGAGAAATCGATATTTAGAATTCATGAATTCATAGTACTAAGAGAGATGATTAAAAGTTGATTTAATAAGAAAAGGATTGCATGAAAAGCAGGCCAAATGAATGAAATTCAAAACTAGTAAACCATGTGTCTAAATATAATACTATGTAGGTACTTTTGTATCTGCTACTCATTTAGTGACAATTAAACCATCAAGTTGAACACACGTATCGGTGTTTTTTTTGTTAGTTGTTACTCACAAACTCTTCCATAAAAACGAGCAAAACTCGATCCTATCCCGCTTAAACATATGGTCCAATCGACCGGATTCCAGAACCGCGGCGCACAGTGCCTACGTGACTCGCTGGCAGTTTTTTTTTAATATGAAGTTCGCCGGCCGCGTGTTCCGTGAAACCGAACGCAATTGAGCACATGTCAAAATTCTTCCAAAAAAGAATACGCGAGTGAGTTTTCTAGAGAACAGAGATTGAGTTGAGTGTTGTTATCACGAGTTTAAAGCACAATGGAAGAGTTAGTTGCATTCCAAAATGAGTTATTAGAAAACTTGAGACGCTCGGAAAAAAACTTTCGAAAATCACCAAAAGACAGGCTGAGGAGAGCTTATCTTGAGTCACGCCTAGAGATTTTAGAGCAATTATGGAAAGAGTTCACGGAAGGTCACAAGGAGATCATTTACAAAGCGAGCGGCCTGGACAAAACTGTAACCGTAAGTTATCTAAAGGACAACACGTATGAACTGTTTGAAGATTTGTATTTGCAATATAAAACAACTCTGAAGGAAACCTTGCAATCGTATATTTTGGAGACAAATACAACGCAGACCTTACCGCCAACTACTGAAAAATCTATTAACGAAGTGAAGTTACCTGTAATTCAATTACCTATTTTTAATGGAAAGTACGAGGAGTGGCAAACCTTTTACGACTTATTCTGCTCTTTAATACACGAAAATAAAAGACTTTCACCTGTACAAAAACTACACTACCTGAAAAGTAACCTTAAAGGAGAACCTGAGTTAATGTTGCGCAATTTACCTACAACTGACGCAAACTACCAAGAAGCATGGAGTCAATTGGTTAAAAGATATAATAACAAAAGATATAATTGTAATGCAATTCTTAAAATCCTTTTCGGACAAAAACCAATAAGTATGGAGTCTGCATCTGCCATCAAGAACCTAGTCGACACAACTTCAATGTGCATCAAAGCCCTAGAAAACACAGGAGTAATGACTGAGAGCTGGGATCTTTTCATAAACTATTTAGTTGTTTCAAAGTTAGACACAGAAAGTGTCAAGCAATGGGAGCAAAATCTCAGCAAAGAGGACGACCAATTACCAACCTGGTTGCAATTAAAGGACTTCTTGGAGGCGAGGTTCCGGTCTTTGGAGATGATAGAAAGCAGCAAGGCAGCGAAACGGTTTACACCTCCTGCGAAACCAAAAGCGTTCCATACTAGTGTTGACAAAGAAGGTGTAAAAAGTGAAGTGAAGTGTGCATTCTGTAACATAAATGATCACTACATTTTTAAGTGCAAGAGATTTTGTGAAATGCCAACCAAGGAGAGGCAGGACTTTGTACAGAAGAGTTGTTTATGTTTCAACTGCCTTTCTTCCTCTCATTCTGTCTCTAGGTGCAAAAGTACAGCAAACTGTAGACGGTGCTTTAAACGGCACCACTCGCTGATCCATTTCGAGGAAGAAGATAAAGAGCAGAAGGATGAGAATTCAAAAGAAGATGAAACAACTTCGACAGGTACTATGAGCGAGGTGCAAAAAGGTAAGACTAATGCTTTGTCAAACTTAAACGACTCACATATAGTGAGTAACTTTTCTAGTAAGCATATACCAAACAATGTATTATTAGCGACTGCGAATGTATTTGTTAGAACTAAAAATGGTTGTAAGCGAGTAGTGAGAGTTTTGCTAGATCAAGGTTCACAAGCGAGTTTCATATCTGAATCAACTGTACAGTTTCTTAATTTAACGCGTAAACCAGTGAGTGGTTGGGTGTCAGGTGTGGGAGAAGGGCAAATGAGAATCAAACACATGGTTTCACTCATCGTGGAATCACGCCACAATCCCAGAGCTTCAGTCCGTGTAAATGCATATGTATTGCGTTCACTAACAACACTGTTACCCACTACTAACCTTAGCGCTCCTGAGTGGTCAGACTTAGAGAATCTAGAGTTAGCAGACCCAGGATACACAACACCAGGAAGAATAGATATTCTTCTTGGAGCTGAAGTATATAGTGATATATTGCTAGATGGCATCTTAAAACACCCGCAAGAAAACTTATTAGCTCAGAAAACAATTCTTGGCTGGGTACTATCAGGGAAGATGTCACGGGAATCAACTTCAGCGAGGAGAAACATTACAAGTTTACATATCAATGTCAAGGAGGATGAGATACTAAAACAATTTTGGGAGATGGAAAATGAGCCAAATAGTATAGTGAAGAACCTATCAAAGGAAGAAGAAAGATGTGAAGAATACTACAATTCCACAACCGTTAGAGATGAAGACGGAAGATACATTGTGAAATTGCCATTTAAAAATGAAGAGCCAGAGTGTCAATATGGAAATTCAAGAGAAATAGCAAGTAAGAGATTAGAGATTTTAGAAAGAAAGTTAAAGAAGAATGAGAAACTTAAAGAAGAATATACAAAGGTGATGGATGAGTACATAAATTTAAATCATATGACAGAAGTTGACGCTAAGGAGGTAGGTAATCCTAAGGCTGTTTACCTTCCTCACCACGCTGTCTTGAGAGAAGACAAGACTACGTCTAAGGTACGGGTGGTTTATGATGCCTCGTGTAAGAACGGCATCAATGGTGTCTCTCTGAATGACTGCCTACTTGTGGGACCTAAGCTGCAACAGGACTTGCGACACATACTAATGAGATGGAGGACACATAAGGTATGTCTTGCTGCAGACATTGTCAAAATGTATCGAATGATACGTGTAGCTGAGGAAGACACAAACTTTCAGAGATTGCTGTGGAGATGCTCACCTGATAAACCTGTAACCCATTTTAGACTATTGAGATTAACATTTGGAACTGCATGCGCGCCATATCTGGCAGTAAAAACTCTACAAAGGTTAGCTGAGGATGAAAAAACAAAGTTTCCTATCGCAGCTGAGATTACTAAACGAGATTATTATATGGACGACCTACTGACCGGCTGTGATAGTGTTGAAGAAGCTTTCCAAATTTATGAAGAAATGAATAAATTAATGACTTTGGGTGGATTCCAACTACAGAAATGGTGCAGCAATGATGACACACTACTAAGCTACATTGGACAAAATAAAAGAGATGATGATTTGATCACAATCAAGGCTAACAACAGTCTAGTCAAGATATTGGGAGTGAGTTGGAATAGAACAACAGATACATTTGAGTACACATTGAATTTACCAGACATTACACAACCTGTAACCAAAAGACAAATTCTTTCTGAAGTAGCTAAGCTCTACGACCCGCTTGGTTGGTTGGCTCCAGTTGTAGTTTTAGCAAAGATCTTGATACAGAAGTTGTGGAAAACAGGGCTACAATGGGATGAACTTATTACTGGAGAATTGTTAGCAGAATGGTTGCAGTATCGAGAAAAACTAAATAATATCAATAATATTTCTGTACCGAGATGGCTGCACTACGTTCATAAAGCCAAAATTGAACTACATGCCTTCGCTGATGCTTCTAAAGTTGCATATGGAGCAGCTATATACGTTCGAGTCATTAATGAAGATCAAGTCTACACAACTTTAGTGACAGCGAAGACAAAAGTGGCTCCCATAGAGAAGGAAGTTTCAATACCAAGACTTGAACTTTGTGGAGCAGTGCTGGCAACTAAACTTATCTCAGAGACATCTCAAGTAATGAAGATACCGAAAGAAAACTTATACGCATGGTCAGATTCAATGATAGTTCTAGCTTGGTTGAAAGCTGGTCCGAGTAGATGGAATACATTTGTTAGTAACAGAGTTTCAGATATATTAAACATACTAGACTATGAACAGTGGGGTCATGTCAGTACAGACACCAACCCAGCTGATTGCGCCTCACGAGGATACAATGCTATGGATTTGTCGAGTCATGAGTTATGGTGGAACGGGCCAACTTGGCTACTTACACTGGATACAAACAGAAACATTTCTGAAATTGAAGATACACATGAAGAGGAGAAGGTGAGTTTGTTAATTGCTTTATCACATACTGAGGAAGATCTAATTTGGAATAAATATTCATCTCTATCAAGAATGTTGAGGATAATGTCATACTGCAGAAGATTTCTAAATTTAAAATTACCTAAAGATAAACGTAAAACTTTTAGTACAGTTGTTACACCGAAGGAAATGAATGAGACTTTAAATAATTGTATCAAACAAGTTCAAGCTATTGCATTTAATGAAGAAATAAAGCAATTAACATCTCAAGGGTACGTGCCTAAGAGGAGTCAGCTGCGCAAGCTTTGTCCCATTTTGGATCAAAATGGAATTTTAAGAGTTGGTGGCCGTATCCAAAAATCTCAAGTGGATTATGATGTACGGCATCTTATAATTTTGCCAGCTAAGAGCCATCTTAGCAGGTTGATAATTGTAGATGCACATCAGAGAACTATGCATGGAGGTCCTCAATTAATAATGAGTTATTTGAGATCAAAATACTGGATCCTACGTGCGAAGGTTCAAGCAAAAAAAAACCTACCGAGAGTGTGTTACCTGCATCAGACATTCGAAAAGGAACGTCACACCATTAATGGGCCAGTTACCAGAAGCAAGATTAAAACCCAGCAAACCATTTAAGTCAGCTGGTGTAGACTATGCCGGGCCAATTAATATCAGATTTTCACCAGGCAGAGGCTCGAAATCATATAAAGGGTATATATGTCTGTTTGTCTGTTTCGTTACCCGAGCAATACACCTGGAAGCAGTCACAGATATGACTACACAAGGTTTCCTCCAGGCATTCCGTCGTTTTACAGCCAGAAAAGGTCATTGCCAGGATCTCCATAGTGACAACGGGACGAATCTGGTGGGAGCTAGCAGACAGCTCAAGGAAATGTTCAATAACGCTAAATCGACTTTTCCAAGGGAGATAGCAGAGTTGTTAGCCCAAGAGCGTACTACATGGCATTTCAATCCCCCGTATGCAAAAAATTTTGGCGGACTTTGGGAAGCGGGGGTGCGTAGCACAAAAACTCATCTTTTAAAAGTAATAGGAGACACTACACTAACGTATGAAGAACTTTCTACTGTATTAGCACAAGTAGAAGCCTGTTTAAATTCACGACCCATAACTTTGTTAAGTGATGACCCAGAGGATCCCCTCCCGCTGACACCTGGCCACTTTCTGATAGGTGAACCTCTGATAAATATACCTGATGAAAATTATACTCAATGTAAAATATCAAATTTAGACAGATGGAGACTAACACAAAAGATGGTTGCTGATTTCTGGAACAGATGGTATAAGGAATATCTTGTCAATCTCAATCTCAGATACAAATGGAATACAAAAACTCCTGATCCAGAAATCGATGACATAGTTATTTTAAAGGAGGATCACATGCCACCTTGCAAGTGGTTACTAGGTAGAATAATACAAAAACATGTTGCGCCAGACAATATTACTCGTGTAGTTACAGTTAAATGTAAAAATGGTGTTTATAAAAGACCTGTCAACAGAATTTGTAGAATAACTAAACAAGACGGTGATTCTTAACTTCTTTATTATTAAAAAACATATTTAACAGAGATTATTTTACATTATAAGAATTGATTCTATAACTAGACTATATAACTTTGTACATTATTGATGCAATCATAGGCTAAGCATATGAGTACTGTCTTCGACTAACTTTGATCAGCACACCAATGTTTCTTATAAAACTTAACACTAATTAATTATTAATTCTGTATAAACTTCAGTTATTCAACCATGATTTTTACATAATTGGTATGGTGATCAGTCAAACTTGTTGCCAAACAAGGCTATAAAGGTTATTTCACTGTGTTATAATTCTTAGGATTAAAACTTATGCTAAATTAATTTACTCTAAATACTAGGTATCAATTATGCTTAAGAGCTGAATCACATACATTTGAGTACTTATGAACTAAACTTTAAGCCTATTTGATATCTAAATAATCTTGAAGGTAAAATGATCACTTAGGTACTACTTACAAACTATATTATGGCCTAATTGATTATTTGCTTAATACAGTGTAATTATGTATACTTCTAACTAACAATGTGTGTAGGTAGGTACTTATACTTAAATTTAAAGTGTTTGTTTAACTTAAATACTGTAGAAAGCTTAAATCTAATGAAAATTGTAAAAATTTATAGGTATCTAGTACTTACCATATTACTTACCTTAAAAACCATTGATACAGTCCACATAGATACTTACTTCTTGTTTCAAGTTGTTTACTGAGTTATTGATATATTATATTTAGTGTTGTATTGTGAAAGGACTGCGTCCTTTGGCGGGCGGAATGTCTAAATATAATACTATGTAGGTACTTTTGTATCTGCTACTCATTTAGTGACAATTAAACCATCAAGTTGAACACACGTATCGGTGTTTTTTTTGTTAGTTGTTACTCACAAACTCTTCCATAAAAACGAGCAAAACTCGATCCTATCCCGCTTAAACACATGTTTTATATTTTGTCACACAAATGCCTGAGAAAATTAGAACGACCGTTCGGTAAGTTAGATTGCTGGCCTGATATTAACTTTTTGGTACTTTTTGCCAAAATCTATTTGGTTCGCAAAAGTTAACGGTGTTTCAAACTCGTTGCAAGCAGCGGTTCGTTGGCTTATTAGGTGTTCTTCGATTACAATTATATTACTATTATAACGGTTTTTAGGGTTCCGTAGTCAAATGGCAAAAAACGGAACCCTTATGGATTCGTCATGTCTGTCTGTCTGTCTGTCCGTCCGTATGTCACAGCCATTTTTTTCCGAAACTATAAAAACTATGAATGATGAACTATTTACTGCTACAGAACCATTCATGGGCGAGTCCGCCTCGCACTTTTTTAGTTTCATTTACTTAATAGGTATCATCTATTTATTCATCATCATCATGATGATCAACCCATCGCCGGCTCACTACAGAGCCCGGGTCTCCTCTCAGAATAAGGGCTTTGGCCTGAGTCTACCACGCTGGCCTAGTGCGGATTGGCAGACTTCACACACCTTTGAAAACATTATGAAGAACTCTCGGCCATGCAGGTTTCCTCACTATTTTTTCCTTGACCTTTTAAGCAAGTATAGTTAATTACTTTTAAAACGCCAATAACTCCGAAAAGTTAGCGCTGCGTGCCCGGGATCGAGCCTTGGATTAGGAGGCGGACGTTCCAACAGTTTTTCTCTATCTATTTTATAGTTTGTTATTAATTGCCTAGAGTATTACTGCACAATTGAATCGTTCACGGGCGTTTCCTTGGAAATTTACCGACTTACATTGGTAATAGGTATGTTTAGACACGTGCAAACGTTAGCTTCAGACTCACGTGGTGGATTGTAATTGACACATTCAAGTGGATGTGTATTGCATTTGCACATTCTATTCTAGCCAATACAAGAAAGTGTCAGCCATATCATTAGTACCATAAGTCATATTGCTAGAAGAATGTTAAATATACACGTGGAAGGAAAAAAGAAGAGAGGACGACCTAAGAAAAGGTGGATGGATTGCGTGAAAGAGGATATGCGTATAAAAGAGGTATCTCTTCTGTCCATCCATCAACGTATCATCACGTTGATGGATGACAGGAGAGAGTGGAAGAAGAACACATGTTGTGCCGACACCACGTAGCGTGGGATAAGATCAGGAAGAAGAAGAAGAAAAGGAAGTGTCAACCAGTCAGTGGTGATTGCGATGGTCACAGCCACAATATTAAAATTCAGGCAGTCAAAACAATTATGAATATATGTATTTCATATATTAGTTTCTAAAACGTGTGTAAAAAATTTCATTGACTTTGTAATTTTGGTTGCTTGATATTCAAATGAGAATGATTCATACTACGTTTGTATGGATGGAGCGAGTGACTATGAGAGTTTTCTGTTAACAGGGTTCCGCTTCACCCTTTGCGAACGGAACCCTAAAAACTAACAAGTCATCATTGACTGTGAGGATAATATTTTAATCCCGTACCTACATGAAATTTGGTTTAAAAAAAAACTGAACCGGTCTGTATGTTTTGACCATGTGATAGCTATTGTTTCTCTCTGTAGAGCTAGTTTTCTCACAGTAGAAAAATAAATAAACATGGAGTAATATTGCAAAAACACAGACTTTTCACAACATTAGATAAACGGTTAAGTTGACAGTATAGATTTTGCGATAGATATACGAGTACTTGTAATCCAAGAAAGCAGGGATGATGCGGGCGGCCTTGTAGCGGGTCGGTGACCGGGCGAAGACCTCAGCAGCACCGCAAGCTCGCAAGCCGGCAAGCAAGCAACGGTCGGGGGCAACGACCAAGACCCAAGCGGACGCTTCGCCTAGTCCTGACCTCCGATTGCTCATGTACTCAGCTCAACGAACTGAGGGCCCCCACACGTGTACGTGTACCGACTGACTGAGCCCATGAACAAGTTATACCTATAGCCCGAAAACCTTGGCTCAACGAATTTGTTTATACATATATGCAAGTCGGTCTGTTCGTCTGTTACCTTTTCACGGATAAACTTCTGAACCGATCTTGACGAAGTATAGTTTGCATCGAGGAGATAGATGGACGAGATAATTTTTAACCTGAGAAAACAAAGAGCTTTGTTTTCTCTGGACGGGACGGAATCGTGGGCAAAAGCTGGTGTTATCTATGCTAATAATATTAAAGATTTGTTTGTTTGTAATCGATAAACTCTGAACCTGATTTTAATAATTCTGTCACCGTTAAAAAAGTTACTTTATCCAGAAGTAACATATATTATCATATATTATGTAGGTGTATGTGTATCTATAGGTTAATATCCACTCGCAAATATGTAATCCTAATTTGCTTTTAACATTTAAACGTCATAACTCAATAAGTCATCAAACATCACTAAACTACCTCGAAAGGAACAATAACTTAAAATGTTACAAAATTGGCTAACGCGTTTGGTCTCTGTATTTATTTATTACGATGGTCATAAACCTAAAACCGACCATCATTTTAATGTGTGCAACACATACATAGGTGCGTAAAGTAAGGGTTACTCGCGTTTTTATTCCTCGTAAACGTGTTGTCAGGTGTTCAAAGTAGCCGCCTCAATAGCATTTAGTCATCAAAGCTATAAAAAATATAAAGCGGTGAATGTAGTGGTCAGTTCATATCCACACAAACTGCATCTAGTATACTGACATGCCTGTACCTGTACTGGATGCAGTTGTTGGATGGTTTCTTTTCAACCGCTAGTTGCGAAATGTCCGCGCATTAGGTATTTTAGAGAAAGAATAACATAATTAACTTGAATAATACAAATTTAAATATAAGCGTTATGTGTAAAGTTGCAAGAGGGTTTCGTAGGTACAGTTTAAACTCTATATTGCGAAGGTCTTATAACGAAAATCTGCTTAAGGTTCATTTACAATACATGCGATTTGGATCGTTACTCTTTAGGACCTAAAATTTAGATACTCTCCGTTTAACGAAACTCGTTATTAACACTATAAAATACACGGTCCCTTCAATTTCGCTATACATATTGAGTTTACACTGTAGGTATATAGATAGTAAAGTCTAATAACTTTTTTTTAGTCTTTTTCTTATTACAAAGTTCCTTTTATAGATTGTTCGTAGGGTTTCTGCATTTCTCTATTTTTTAATTCTTGTAATAACACGTTTTTTCTTTCTTTTTTCAGGTTAAGGTGGTGAAGTTCAGTTACATGTGGACAATAAATAATTTTAGTTTTTGTAGAGAAGAAATGGGTGAAGTGTTAAAATCATCGACATTCTCAGCCGGTGCTAGTGACAAATTAAAATGGTGTCTCCGTGTTAATCCTAAAGGACTGGATGAGGAGAGCAAAGACTATTTATCATTATATTTATTATTAGTGTCGTGTAATAAATCAGAAGTTCGGGCAAAATTTAAATTTTCAATATTAAATGCGAAACGGGAAGAAACAAAAGCAATGGAGTCACAACGGGCCTACAGATTCGTCCAGGGCAAAGACTGGGGCTTCAAAAAATTTATCAGAAGGTTAGTAAGTATTATAGTACTTTGTCATTTTGAATTTAATCTGATTATGTTCTTAATTTACCAATGTTGAATCACGATAAATCCTACTCGTAGTTTACAATGTTTTAATCGGTTCAAACAATTGTAAACTACGAGTAGGATTTATTGTAATTCAAAATTGGTAAATTAAGAAGCGAATTACCCTAGTCTTCTTGGGTGAATTTGCATTTGTGCGTCCGTCCATCAGTCAGATCCTTATTTATAACTTATTCTGAAATCTGAATGAATGCATATCTATTTACTTCGAATTCATATTAAGTAAGATGTAAATATCCCCAACCGAACGAATTAACTCAGGACGCGAAATTTTAGTTCGGAACCACAGGTTACATAAAGATTATTATTCAATTTCAATTAATTTAGCGAAAACAGTTAGGTAAAGTAAAAGTAAAGTAAAAATATTCTGTATTGTAACACCAAAACATAAAAATGTAGTTAAAAGGTAATTAGATAGTAAGATAGTTAAAAAAATTGATAGAGCGCTGGTTTTATTTTTCCTGTAAAATATGCATAAACTTCTATTGAACACAATTATTCTAGATTTTTCGATTGGTCGGAAGGGGTAAAATTCGAATTATTTGTTCATGAACACATTTTAATTTTTTTATGTGATGTAACCAGTAACCACAAATTCACGGTTTTCATATTTTTCCCCTTTACTTGAGCTATAAGACCTACCCACCTGCCAAATTTCATGATTCTAGGTCAAGGGGAATCTTTAAGTTTCTTGTTAGACAGACAGACAACGAAGTGTTCCCTTGAACGAAGGTGAACCCTTATAGGGTTCCGTTTTTTCCTTTTGAGGTGAACCTTAAAAAATTACTATTCAAGTAAGGACTAATACCACAGTCACAATGGAATCGACACTCGATGGGGGCAAGCTAAACCCCTAAAGTACCTTGTTCCGGTAAGCGCAGTGTGGAACGCCCCAAGCCCGCTGGACCTACGATCAAATCGATAAAGACGGTAGCCGGAAACGGCAAAATGCAGCAAGCAGGAAGAATATAGCTTTTATGTGGTGCTTTTTTTGAAAATGTTCATGCCATGTTTACAAAATTTCATGATGTTTAAAATACCGGTAAAGTGCGAGTCAGTCTTGCGCACCGAAAATTCCGTACTACAGTCGCATTTTTCCGATATTTTGCACGATAAATCAAAAACTATTATACATAAAAATGAATAAAAATCTATTATGGAATGTCCCTAAAGCCCTTTCAATTGAAAGCTAAACGGGCGACTCTTTAAGTACAAATAAGATGCATACTTATTCACTCTTAAGAGAGCTCTCTCCGTCACTCGTTTCATACAATCGTAGTTCCAATTTCATTTGAAAATTAAGCAACCAAAGTTTATGAAATTTTGCAGACATATTCTAGAAACTAATATCTATGTCTGGTTTTCCAGATTTCTGTTAAAATATTTGGTTTCAAAGTACATGGTCTTAAAAAATTTCATACAAATCTTTGAGCCCCTGTAATTTTATAACTACATATTTTTAGAAAAATCTAAAACGCCACAGACACAGATATTAGTTTCTAGAATATGTCTGCAAAATTTCATGGACTTTGGTTGCTTAATATTCAAATGAAATTGGAACTACGATTGTATGAAACGAGTGACGGAGAGAGCCCTGTTATGTCTCACCAATATAAATTATGATCGATAAAATCGTACCCATTTAGAACTTTTTGAGATTGTTTCTTAAAAACTAAGACTTCATGTAAATAGACTATACGGATGAAAATTCCAAGAAGTATTTATTTTAATTTGACGCCGCTTGCGTAAAGTTTATATCTGCGAAGGGCAGAATTTATCACTTGAATTTACAACAAAGCTGGGATTGTATTATAAAATTGACGCGAGTTCGAGTTAGAACGTTCTCGGAATATTGATAGGGTTTCTTTCTGCAAAGATACTGCTTGGAGTGACAATCTACCTACTCTTTATTTTGAAATTGATTTAAACATGTACCTGCTTTTTAACTCTTCTTTGAATTGGCAAAATATATATCGCGCAATTCATGCTACCATAGTTCATGGTTTGGTTTCCTTTTCAATAGAACCAGTGGATGGTACAGTATTGTCATCCTCGCTACGCATGATAAATCCGCAATGTGGAAAATGACAATTTTTCAGGCTCAATTAAACTTGAAAAAATTTGCTTTACTTTTTAACCCCCGACCCGAAAAGAGGGGTTTTATAAGTTTCACGTGTGTATCTATGTGTCTGTGCATCTATGTATCTGTCTGTGGCATTGTAGCTCTTAAACGAATGAACCGATTTTAATTTAGTTTTTTTGCGTTTGAAAGGTGGCTTGATTGAGAGCGTTCTTAGCTATAATCGAAGAAAATCGGTTCAGCCGCGTTTGAAAGTTATCAGCTCTTTTCTAGCTTTCTTATAGAGGTTTTCGTGTAAGGGGTTTTTTTTTAAGTTAATATAGATCAAAATCCCATAGCAAAAAAAAAATTAAACATGTCCAATAAATTTGAAATAAAACACTGTTTCGTATCAATTGCAGAGACTTCCTATTGGACGAGGCGAACGGCCTACTACCTGAAGACAAGCTGACGATATTTTGTGAAGTGTCAGTTGTGGCGGACAGCATAAACATTAGTGGACAAAGTAACGTGGTACAGTTCAAAGTACCCGAGTGCCGGTTATCGGACGACCTGGGAGCGTTGTTCGACAACGAGAGGTTCTCGGACGTCACGCTAGCGGTCGGAGGACGGGAGTTCCAGGCACACAAGGCGATATTGGCAGGTGAATATTCAACTTCATTCAATATTTGATACAATTGTACCTACCTATTTTCTTATGAAAGAAGTACTTAATATTTCAGACAGACAGAGATTATTATTTATATATTATTAAACATTATTATTATTAAATACACAATCTCATAAACTTAATTAAAACAATAGTTGTAAATGTATTGTTCTCTGTCATAATGCTCCCTGTGGAAAAGGATAGCACCAAATTTAGACCTGTCAGTTTAGTTTAGAAATTAAGATTATTTCACGTGGAACATTGTGAAAAGAGAACACTGTCTATTTTAGACCTGAAAGTTTACGGACTGACAGCTCCCCACTTTATTATAATAAGATTCTGTATATGATGCAAGTAATAACTAAAACATTTTTATCAAATATAACTTTTCATGGACTTCGTCTGTGATGGCGTTTGCTGGCACGCGTGCTGTGCTTGTTTGGAGTGTTTTTTTTTTTTGTTAAGAGTGGATGGTTTTTGTGTTAGTGGGTGTTTTTTGGTGGTGGAACTGACTGGGAAGCGCTCTAAAGGGGCGCCGCGTGTATGTCGGCGGGCGCCGGCGCAGACGGAGTCCATACTTGTATAGATTCAATAACTTGAAAATAACTACAAACTTGACATTGGCTAATCAAAGTACCTAAAGCCAGATTTAAAGAAAAAAAAAACTTTTCATAGTTGAACCATTGAACAAAGCAATAAAGTCATACGTTTGTAGTTAAATAACTGTTTATTATTCTAAAACATTAAAATTATGGCGAGTAATGTAACTATCGAATGTAAAGACACTGATAAACGGACCGAACGCAAACATAAATACCTACATACCTACATGGAATTTTGCATTACATTACCCAAGCAACATTATTAAGTTACTATTAATAATATTCTGTTTCGATAAAATTGCCAAACCTAAATTAATAAATGACCCTAAAATATGTCATGGAAATTCTGTAATCACTTTGTTATTGGGTTATCGTTATTGTCCGTGTTTACGGTCATTTCATATGATTCACTTTTTATAATGATTCCTTCAATGCGAGCACGTATTAATAACATTTGACCGCATGTCCTAGTATTCTGTGTACACTGGACACTAGCCTTTATTTCCGTCCCCGATAATGATTACGAGTGTGGATGTATTGGCACCAGGCGTAACTTTATTATGGTCTGGATGTGTCACTATATTTTTAATTAATCATCATGTATCATATAGCTATCGTTCACTCTGCTATCGCTGTATAGACAAATGCAATAATATATTTAACTGCCTATTCAGTGTTCGGTCGTCAAAAGTAAACAATCGGTCAAGTTCGAGTCAGACTTGCGAAAGGAGGGTTCTGTACTTATTGGCCAGGCAATCCTCAGGAAAACCCAGAGCGTTTGGTCCAAATTACAATGCTAAACCTTCGCCTTTTGCCTAACGAGCTGTCAGTCCAGGCTAGAAGTGCCTTAATTCCTATCCCAAAGGCGAAACTGAAAAGAGATTTCTGTGGATTGCCTAGACCAATCGCGAATGGCGACATGCTGGAATTTTGGCATTGAATTATAATACACTATATGATGCCCGCGACTTCGTCGGCGTGGTTTTGGAATTCTTTGATTTTTTGGAATAAAAGATTTCCTATAAATTGGTTAAACGGATGGCCCTTTAAGAATCGCGTAAGAACTCTTTGATTTTCCGGGATAAAGAATAGCCTATCTCTCTCCCCAGGATGGGTTGGGCCATGAAAAGCGTGTGAGCCATGGATGAATGATTGCCAAATATCTCTATGGTGTGATCCAAGCTGTCTGTCATGTCGCGTCACATAGATTTCAACTCTGGCCCCCCGTTTTCTGAAGTTTAGGCTTAAATTTTTTTATGGGTGGTTTGCCCACCGTGATTTCACAACCACAACTCCCCCGGATTTACGCAACTCCGGTGTCACGTTTTTTAATTGAAATATGTACACTAGGGCTTCTGGTACAGTTGGCGTCAGGAAAAACGTGAAAAACTCTCAAGTTCACCAGTTTTATTATCATAAAAGAAAAAACCGACTGACTTACTGATCTATCAACGCACAGCTCACACTACTGGACGGATCGGGCTGAAATTCGGCCTGCAGATAGCTATTATGACGTAGACATCTGCCAAGAAAGGATTTTTGAAAAATCAACCCCTAAGGGGGTAAAATAGCGGGTTGGAATTTATGCAATCTAAAGTGTGTGTCAAAGGTGTGTGAAGTCTGCAAATCTGCACTTTTCTAGCCTGGTGGACTATGCCCAAATCTATCTCATTCTGAGAAGAGATCCGTACTCAGTAGTGGGCCGGTGATGGATTGATCATGATGATGAATGAACGCTAAAGCGTTCGTTGCCTGTTTAAAGCTTTTATAATATTTTTTGTTCATGAAAAATGTTTGCATTTCAGCGCGGAGTCCCGTATTTGCTGCGATGTTCGAACATGAAATGGAGGAGAGGAAAAGAAATCGAGTGGACATTACGGACGTCGACCACGAAGTGTTACGGGAGATGTTAAGATTCATTTACACAGATCGAGCGCCTAACCTAGACAAAATGGCGGACGATTTATTAGCAGCGGCAGATAAGGTATTTAATTTTTTTTGAAGTGATATAGCTTTTTAAGTTTGCGTCAACGACATGCTGATTTTATTAGCGTTTCAAATTTGTTCCTTAACTGATTAAAGTTCATTTTTAATGGAAATGTCAAATTTTCAGTCGTAGAAGCTTAAGTTTTCACTTCTTTAGTCTTTCAGCAATCCCCACTGAGTGCCATTTTTTTAAAGACTAGCTGAGCCGCCCCGACCACGTGTGGGTGGTATTTTTAAAAATGTTTTGTTAGCAGAGGTATCTTTTATAGAGAATAGTTACAATTAAAATTAAAAGTTTTTGGACTTCAATATGGCACTATGGCTGTATTGAAATTTGAAGACAAAGGCAAAACATAGAGAAGAATGAGGTATTGTATGGGGCTACTTTGAAGCTGAAGGCAAATAAATATAATTCAAATTCAAATTCAAATTCAAAATGTTTTTATTCAATTAGACTTTTACAAGTTCTTTCGAATCGTCAAAAGCATCTACCACTGGTTCGGAATGCCTTTCCTACCGAGAAGAACCAGCAAGAAACTCGGCGAAGTTATGAAGAATGAGGTACTTTTTGAGACTACTATGGTTACTAGAAACTAGGGTGACATTTAGCAAATATTTGCCCAACCTAAACCACTATCATTAGGGTTCCGTACCCAGAGGGTGCAACGAGACCCTATTACTAAGCCTCCGCTGACCGTCCGTCTGTCTGTCTGTAAGCGAATTATATCTCGTGGACCGAAATAGGAAGAGAGTTGAAATTTTCACAGAATTTAAATTTCTGTTACCACAATAACAAATTTTCAGATTTTCAAAACGGCTGCTATTAAAACTAAAAAGTTTTATTTCTTGTAAAATTGTACAGAACCCTTCGTGTGCGAATCTGACTCGCACTTGATCGGTTTTTTTATTACTTTGCATTGCTTGCGATATCTTTGCATTACTTGTTCTGATTCACATATCTATTTTTAAACGAACATGTTGCACAATAATTATTTCACCTTGACTTTGAAATGATATTGGATTACCTTGAACTAGCTATTACCCGCGGCTTCGTTTGTTCGGCTCTAGGGAAGAATAATTTGAGGTTTTGTTGCAATACTTTTTGATACAATAATTAATATTTTTATGATTGATTGAAGGATGTGAAATATTGTATGCAAAATCTCTATTTATTATTATATTATTGGAATATAGCAACCATTGAGCACCTTTAAGAAATCGTAAAAATACTAACTATTACATCAAAAAGTATTGTAACAAAACGTCAATAATAAATAATTAATCTTGTCTTGAGCCACGCGAGCAAAGCTGCGGGTGATGGCTAGTATAATATAATGAAAAGATATAACAATAATAAAACAGAAAAATCGTCGAAAAACACTTGAGCATTTAGGCCAAAAAGCCTCAAGTAGAAGGTGATGGAAACAGAGCGTTCAAACAGTGTTGTTTCTATTTCAGTACGCGCTGGACAGGCTGAAGGTGATGTGCGAGGAGGCGCTGTGCACCAGCCTGTCGGTGGAGACGGCGGCCGACACGCTCATCCTGGCCGACCTGCACTCTGCCGACCAGCTCAAGGCGCAGACTATCGATTTCATCAACACGTACGTTCTCTTAATGTTCATTACTTCTACTGATTAACTCGCTTTCTTGTCATCCTGTTTGTTTGTCTCTTCGGCACAAATTTTGCAATCGATTTTAAGCTAACTTCCTGTTGAGCTAGAAGCTTCTTATTCTTTAGAGCTATGCAGGTTTTTGGATACCCTGTATCACTTCCACCGTCTCGATCGCCACCACTTTTACAGTCCTTTGTGGCAACCAGTTACAGCAACACTTTTTTGACTGGAATTAGAGTAGCTTCCCCAGGATGTACGATGTGTCTAGTCTTCTCCGTTATTGTCGATTGTATTACTCTTTAGACTGTGGTAGTACTCCAGTTGAAGTTCTGGAACTTGTCATTTATTTTTCTACATTTATATAGGTACTACACTAGCACCCACTCCAGCTTCCCTACCCCTACCTTATTTATTTTATACACAAAACAACCTTACTTATTTATTTTATATTACTTTTTAATACGGCGTTATCTTAATGTAGGAGTCATGCGACCGACGTGATGGACACAGCGGGCTGGAAGAATATGATCTCGTCGCATCCGCATCTCATCGCCGAGGCCTTCCGCGCGCTCGCCACGCAGCAGCAGCAGATCCCACCCATCGGCCCGCCCCGTAAGCGCGTCAAGCAGGCCTAAGCATGCTCGCGGGTCGCTCCAGCCCGCTGAGCACACCAAATCTTCCGAGGCCTTCTGCGCGCTCAGCAGATCCCGCCCATCGACTCGCGTCAAGCAGGCCTAAGCCCGCCGCCGGGTCTCTTCATTCCCCCGAGTACTCCGCGCACTTGCCACGCCGCAGCAGCAGATCTTATCCATCGGCCCGCCGCGCAAGAGCGTTAAGCAGGCCTCAGCGTGCCGCGGCTTGCGGTTGTCTGCCGCCACCGGTTCGCTCCAAGGCACGGCGAGAGATGTATGTCGTGCGTGGTCAGACTTCGTTAGAACAGCATGTGTTCCGGCGTCTCGTCGTCCAACTCTCAGCATAGAGGCCCAGAATGGAGCTGTAACAGAAGTGCCTGTTATAGCGCGCTGTATTGAGTGTACCTTTTTCATGCTTACGGGCCTTATTATCAATTCAATTCAAATCGTCGAACTATAATAATTATATTGCTCCTGCTGGTACGGACGTAGATAAATACCAAAGACACACATATCTGACTAATGCAAGCAGTAACCGAGCAAGCTGCTTAAAACTAATCTGGTTTTTTTTTAAATAACTTTTCATATCACATTAACAAAAGCGTCCCTGCAAATTTCCTCGCCGTAAAACGTTTGTTTCTTTAATGGCAAACAAAATAAAATCGAAACAATTACAAAATTAAAGTTGTACTTTCGAGGCTGGCGTCTGTAGTCTTTAAAAATAAATCTCAAAGTAACTATGAAGAGCTATTTCCTTGGGTTTACTGATTTTCTCAAGGATACTACTCCCCACTTTTCCAGTTAGTAAAACATTCATATTATTATCGTTTTCATAGGAAAGTATTGCCCATGACTGGATGTTAAGTCACAGAAATAATAAGTACTCATACTCATACAAGAAGTCAGTCGTGCTGCATTATTGTTTGCATTAGTTATACTGTGACGCACACATCACCCCCTAACCTTACCATCCAGTACGACCCACATTTATATCATACAATTATTATGTTAATGTGAGTAGGAAAAACTGAACTAAGCACAAACCACACCGCGATCTAAAACTACTTAGCTCACGTAGCATCCATATTTTCATAGTTCACTTTAAACCACAAAAGGTCTAAGCTAAGCAAGTTAACTGAACTATAGAGTAAATCTACCCGATGCTCTATACGGTAACTATATAAGTGAACTATGTTGTCCTTCCTCCCTTCACATAGTGTCGTCCCAGATATAATATTATTGCGGGTTTCAAACGATAGGGGCGTACAAACCAAAATACGAATGCTTTCCGATTTTAACATTAGCGAGAGATAACCTCATAATCACTACCCAAATTATAAATACGAAAGCGTGTTTTTGTTGGTTTATTTATTTGTCCTTCAATCACGTCGCAACAGAGTAACGAATCAACAATTTTTTTGCATAGGTGTGGTTAATGACCTGGAGAATGGCAATATAAGCGTTTTAGACATTAATCTCGGAAAATCAAAGGGTTCCCACTGACTTTTTTTAAAAACCTAAATCAGCGCGGATGAAGTCGCGGGCACCAGCTAGTATTGGATAAACTACTTTTTAAGATATTAATGAAGTATTTTTGATTGTAACAATAATAAAGTTATTTAGTTTTTCTTACCTCCTGAAAAGTAAAGGTATAATGCTTCTATAGACTTCATTCACATCACTTCACATATTTAAATTTTTGTGTGAATCTGTTTTGATAGTTGGTTAAAAGCCAAGCTAAGTTGTTTTAGTTCGCTGTATGGATTGCGCTTTAAGTATTAGGCCCATAGAAACAATATAACGGAATTGCCAGACAAAACTAGAATGAATTGATCTTTAAATCCCTTATAAAATATGCGTTAGTCGTTAAATCAATGTTTCGATGTTTGTGATTACCGGATAAAAGTCAGTAGACATTATCTACTGACTGATAATGTAATACGTATACATATTTTATTAACATAAACATCCCTATCAGTGTTTTAATAATATAAAACAGTAATTACACTGGGAGGCCAGTAGCCACGTACTAACTCTCTCTCTCTCACACACACACACACAAAACTTGTAAGCCGTATGAAACATAAATTAATATTCGTTCACAGTTTCATTAAACAGTATATTGACAATGTTAAAGCCAGTGCTCTCTGCGGGAAACGATAACATTACTTTAAGACCCGTTAATTTAATTTACTTTTGAAGAGAGAGAGAGTTACCATTGACATGAAATTTTGTAAAAATATATTACTTATAATATGACGTATTGAGCGGCAAATAATAATTTGCGCAAAAAGCGGCGCGATGGGAGAAAATTGGAGCATCGGTGGAACAACCAATCGCGTACGCTCGCGCGGTAGAAATTCCATCACGCCTCTTTCGGTCCGCCGACGAGACTGATAATGCGCATTTGTTCAAGTTGTTTCCGCTAGCTGTACCACACATTATGAAAAGTGTTTGTAAAAAGTAATGCAGTGTGAGCAGATTGAACGCAAAGTAAATGGACTGGACAATATTGAAACTGTTGAACCATTAAGGTTCTAAAAGTGGTTCGAACTTCGAATGTGCCGACTAATATAATAATATTAGCGATAAACATTAGTATTAATAGAGGTTCTCCATTAGCCAACCTGCACTGATGTCGGTGTATGTGTGGAGTGGAACTGAACAGCGTAGCATGCTGGAGGAGAGTGGCCGGTGAACATGTTACGTTTAGTTGTGAATCCGCGGATTCGTCACTTTGTTTACTATTATTGATCTCAAGACGATATTCGATCCTAACATTTTTTCTCTCGCGGTCTATACTGTACCGCTTTTGAATGGTTACTTTTAATGTGTATGTTATTATAGTATACTGGACGCTTTTTGCGCGTTTACGTAGTTTTTGAAGTAGGCTCGGCTATATTTTATGTATGTCGTTTCTGTGAACATTCTCTTATTGTTATGTTTCATGTAAATTATTGCAATGTATATTCAATATAAACCTCATAAATCATAATGTTTAAAGTGATGTATTAATGTCATAAAATATTCAAACGTATCATGTACATTATTGGCTTATTACTTTGAATTTTTTTTTTAAAGAAACGAATGGGTAAAATGTAGTAAATTATAATGGAATTCGATTTGATAAACAGTGAATTGCTTTCAGAAATTTCTCGGTAGGCGTTTAAAGTAGCACTTTTGATCTACTCGAAGTAGTGGTAATTGAATGCAATAAATGTTTATAAAGTTTTGTAACATAGTTTTGTACAAGTTTTGGGAATAGAGTCCACTATGGAGATAAGCGTCTCGGCCTCTGTGCTTCTGTACAAAGCTCTGTGACATTAATTTAGATGTTGTAGGTGACTCGAGTGATTGTCATAGAATATTGAACTTGTTGGTGTTGTATATAGAGCTATGATCCCACCATTACATTACAATATATCTAAGTACTAGTTGTATCATTGTGACACCATTAATGTTTATTTGTTATTTACACATAGGTAATATTCCGATAGCATATTGTGATTTTTGAAGCGAAGCTTTTTTACGGACATTTGGGCTCCCTCTGCGGGTAGTACCTAAACGAGCAAAACGTCGCCGGTAGCATTCGCTCTTCCGAGACACTACATACTAGAATGAGAAGATAGCATCTTCTCATTCTACTTTGTAGAATGTACTGGTGGTACTGTAGGTACCAGTCCAGCTCAGTCAAAATTACTTTTAACGAAAAATGCGTATAAGCTTCGCTTCTGTCGGACGTCCTCCGACGCCTGAATTTTTAATTTCCATTAAAGTGTCTGTATATACTTAAAAATTCTAATGGTTTTAATTTTGATTGATGTGTTTTAGTTATTTAAAAAGAATTTTAGTGAATGATATAGTCATTATCTTGCTTCTTTTTCTTGTATTTTGTGTCTTTCGAGTCAATCACTCTTAATTATTTATGCTCGCTTTATAAAATGAAAAAGAATCAAAAGATAATATTAATATTATATTGTTTTTATTTAAAATAACTCGACTATATATTTATTATTTTGATGAAAATCTGTTCTCTAATTCTTAAGTTTCTTAATAATGAAGGTACCAATTTCAATACATAATATACAATTACAATGCATTATATTTAATATTATAAATATGTAGTTACGTACTGTGGCCAATAAAATAACAATATTTATAATACCATTTTATACCCACACCCCATTTACATGCTGGCAGCTGTTGTCGCGTAATATGATAATTACAAAACAATTGTCAGAAATATTAACTGTGATTTTCGAAATTGTCAATAAGTTGAGCAAATAAATGAAATGATGTAATGTATACATATTTTATTATAAAAGATATTATAGCTATATTGAACTCTAGGTATGTAATGTGTAGTATTTGAGCAGGTAAGCCTGACAGGTTGCAGGTCCCGTTATGACAGGTTGCAGGTCCCGTTATCAATGGTTTTTATTATTTTTCGCCTATGTGAAAACGAGGACGGCTTTCCTAATTACTTATTCAGATAAGTATTAATAATAATCAAATTAGAAATCTTACTTGATTTTCAACATTGTCATTTTCAACATATTGCCTAAAATTGAGGAGATTCTAATTGCTGGCAGCCTTTGTTCTACAACTTACAACTACGCCCCCTTGTCAATGTCTTTCAAGTGCCAAAAGATGCTTGTTTCTTCTCGCAGCTCGATTACGGACAACATGCATATCAATCATTATTACATTCGCATTTGTTGTAATAGGCTGAATTAATGGTATTCTTGCAACAATGCATTGTAGCCAATAATGAGCGAGCCTCAAACAATCAGACGTGATTGCGATCGTGACTTTATAGCTGTCATTCTACCGCAATGGAGCAGCTGCTGAATATAACCCATGAATATTACTATTTGAGTATTTTGTAGTCCCTCTTGACTCCTTTTTTTTTTTTTTTTTTCTCGTGAGGAAAATCCGTCATGGATACCACCGACCACGGGGGAGCACGGTGGTTATGTCGGACTCCTACCGACTAAAAACCTCACGAAGTTCCATCCCACCGCTAATGACGGAGCACAAGGGACCGGAAACACCTCGTTACTCCGCCAGCGGATGTCCGCCGTAGCAGACCCACCACTGGGACACTACATGCCCCCAAACACCTAGTTAGAGGCATGCCGGAACCACAAGCACGCACCAAACCGGACAGGCGAGAGACCGGTGGGGCAGCTAGTGACTGGATGGGTGATGAAGCCCCATCACCAACCACCCAACACAGCCACACCCTCCGCTCCTGGGGCTATGCCCCATGGGTGCGTCTACTGCGCCCTCTGCTAGGGATACTCAGAGGGACACGCGGACAACACCCCCTCCCCGCCAGGTCAATTAGCCATGGCCAACAATATCCCATGAAGAGAAATCGTTAACCATGTTACCAGGGTACACCGGCCCAAGCGCTGCTGCTACCTGCAACACTCGGGCACACGAGGAGGTTACCTGGCTGGTACCCCAGTCCCTCTTGACTCCTAGTGCAACCCACTCGTGCGACTTTGCAGTGCCAAAAGACCTTGCGTGCAAGCACACAATTTTTTTTTTACAACTTGCCAAAGAGTAACCAGTCGAGTTGGAGTGAAACCAGTCAGTTTCACTCCAAAAAGGCAGAGCACGCCCGCCAGCTAACACCAACACAGACGAAGTTCCCGACTAAACAGTTAGGTACTCGTCATATTATATTATCATTGATTGACATAACCTAAAAAAACAATCTTAAGGGCTCGGACATAATCAACAACACTTGTAATGCTAGAAGTAATTGTTGAAAATAAAATAAAAATTCAGTTTCGTGCCTTTCGCGGCGAGCTATTTATGCATTCAGAAACATCACACTAATATTATAAAGGTGAAAGTTTGTGTGTGTATGTATATTTGTTACTCCTTCACGTAAAAACTACTCGACGGATTTGGCTGAAATTTGGAATGGAGATAGATAATATTCTGAATTAGCACATAGGCTACTTTTATCCCGGAAAATCAAAGACTTCTCACGGGATTTTGAAAAAGGAACCTAAATCCACGCGGGCGAAGTCGCGGGCATTGGCTAGTCCGTCTATGATAATTTTATGGCACGTTCGCTGGAAAGTTCCTCAATCTGACTTTATAGCTCTGGGTTCTAACCCCTGATCGCCTTTGGTTTCTATTTACGCGGCATCGTGCCGGGTGGAAGCGACGGGCCTGTCCGCGAAATTCAAATTTAATTTGGTTTTTCGCGATTTGTAAACTAATACGACCTAGCTAGAACCCAGAGCCGTAAAGCCTGTTGAAAAATTAATTAGAGAGCAGTTGGGGACTTCGTCTGTGGTGGCGTTTGCTGGCGCGCGTGTTGTGACTTTTTGGAGTGTTTTTTTTGTTAAAACTGACTGGAAAGCGCTCTAGGGGTGCCGTGTGTATGTCGGTGAGCGCCGGCACAGACGGGGTCCAAACTTGTATAGTTTAACTAACTTGTTACAAATAACTACAAACTTAACATTGGCCAATCATTGTAAAAGCCAGACGAGAGAGAGAGAAAAAAAAAGAGCAGTTGGCAAAACTGTTTGTCAATAAGTATTAAGTGTTAAGTGTCACTTGTCTGCTAATTTTTGACGTTTGGCAGATGGTGCATTTTAGCGGTTTACTGCGAATCGCGGTAAAACTGAGCTAATAAAAATTAAATTAATTAAAAAATGGATTATCTTGGTGATGAATTAGGTTAGTACATAATAGGTAGTTTATTTTATTGGAATCCTAATATGTTATTAGTCTTTATTTTTGATCTTTACTTACTAACATTTTTATAAATGCGAAAGTGTGTTTGTTTGTTTGTCCTTCCTTCACGTCCTTACTAAGCAACCAATCGACTTATATATGTTGCATCGAAATGGCATATACCGGGCGCTGGCTAAATCCCCCCGTTAAGCTAAATGATAAATCCCGCTTGATGTCAAAACGCCAACTCAACTAGACCATTTCACTAAAATCTAGTGAATCATAGTATGCTGAGCATGGTTTATGAAATGTAACAACGGATCGACTTTCTTCACGAAAATACTCAAGGGGCAGGATAGATAAGACTTCATGGGGTTGGGATGATCAGATTTCGATTCTAGTCTAGTGACACTAACTGATAATGGTAATATTGCTCAAGAGAAACTTAGTGCCCAGCCGCAGGCTGGACACATGAATGTTTATATTCTTATCTAAACTGACCTTTTTTTTTATTGTGAGGAAAATCTGTTATGGATACCATTGGCCACCGGGGAGCACAGTGGTTACACTGGATTCCTACTGATAAAAATTACATAACTTTCACAGATGAAAAAAAGAATGATACACCCAGAAGAGCTACTAGAAACAGGAATAAACCAAAAAAGTATGAGGAGTTTTTAGACATGTCACCAGTGAAAAGAAATACAGGTTGTTATCTTGAAAGTTCTGATGAGGAGTTTGATGATGAATATGCAACACCAAAACCAAAAGGTGAAAGGATCCTATTTTTTTTGAAGTGTTAATGACTTTCGTAATACTTTACAATATTTTAGCCAATAAAATAAAAAATATACAGCCCATGTCCGTGTTCAACCAGAAACTGCAGTCATAGGAAATTGTAAAAATATTCAATGTAGAAGTTATTTTTTTTTAAATTACTTCTTAGCTAAGATTTTAAGAGTGTTAAGTGGCAACATAGTTTTAAATGAAGCAGGCTAACTAAAAAGGGGTTAATCTGTTTCCATTCAGTATCATTTCACAATAATAAATCACTCGGAAGCACATGTTTTTCTACAGAGTATAGTAACTAGCCACTGCCAAAGCCTGCCAATAGATCAAACCAGTTCTGTTTCTTCTGTGAACCAATTATTGGTAGCACATTTCTAACTTACAAGTTTTGATACTAATTATATTGACAAGTGTAAACCAAGTCTTTTTCTGCAGGGAACATTATGAAAAGGATAGCAATACATTAAAACCTGCCATTTTAGTTTAGATATGTGCACAACAGATTTAGCCACACTGAACAGTATAAACAATTCTTGCTTCTTAAAGTAACCTATTATTCCATTGCAGCACTCTTTGATGCAAATGATGTGAAAGGCCAAGATGTATTTAAATTTAAATCTCGTCATACGAAAAATGATTTACAGAATAAGGTTAAGGAGGCTGTTGGTAATACCACTAACACTCCGAAGAAGACTCCAAAGAAATTGAATTTATTGCAAAAAGAAACAGAAGCAACACCACAACATGTAGTCAATATTATAAGGAGAAGTAAGTTTTTCATGTTATTACTGTGAGGATAACTGAGTATTATGACCTATTCTACTAATAAGTAACAAAACACCAATAGTTGTATCACACTATATTAATATTATAAAGGCGAAAGTTTGTATGTGTGTGTGTGTGTGTGTGTCTGTGTGTGTGTATGTTTGTTACTCCTTCACGCAAAAACTACTAGACGGATTGGGCCGAAATTTAGAATGGAGATAGATTATACTCTGGATTAGCACATAGGCTACTTTTTATCTCGGAAAATCAAAGGATTCCCATGGAATTTTTAAAAAACTACATCCAGGCGAACGAAGTCGCGGGAATCAGCTAGTATACTATATGTAGTTCTTACTTTTTGCATTTCACGAGTGGGTGTGGCTCATATCTGCAAAGTAAAAGTTTGCATTTGCTCGAGAGCTTGCTGGCGACATGTGCTTCAAGTACACGACGTAACCACAAGTATAGTTCACACACGCTTGTGAATAGTAAGACCTATTATATAATTAATGTTATGAATTGATAGATCAAACAAGATAAAGTTGAAAACTAAAACCCGACATTGTTTTAATATAAACTGAAATATTAGAGTAAATAATAAAAAATTGGTTTTCTATCACTTTGTATATTTTAATGTTATTGTACATTATACTCATGAATTCAGAATTTTCTCCTCTTTCATTTGACATCCCACTCGATACAATAGCAAAAAAATATATTTTTGGATACCTCCACTTTTCTGATGTAACATCCGATAGGTCAATTTTTTCGCATAAAGTATAACCTATGTCACCCGGACCTTTACAACGAATCAATTGACACCTCATTCATCAAAATCAGCCCAGTAGTTTAGGCACTACAATGGAACACACAGAAACTGGATACAAACATACATACATACATAGACTGATAAAATCTCAACCCTTCCTTTTGGCTTTGCCGCAGTCGGGTAATAAGACCTGTCCATTTATTTAGAGATTGTGTACCTACTTATTCTAAGACATGCTACTAGACAAACTTAATGTTTAGTGAATCTTTTCGTTTTGCTGATTATATGGGTAAATTCATAATGGTTTGTTTTGTATACTTTTTCCCCTTTTTAGGTTTCATACCTCAAAAGGAAAAACGGAACCCTTATAGGATCACTTTGTCTGTCCGTTCGTCCGTCCGTCCGTCGTGTCTGTCAAAAAACCTATAGGGTACTTCCCGTTGACCTAGAATCATGAAATTTGGTAGGTAGGTAGGTCTTATAGCACAGGAATAAATCTGAAAACCGCGAATTTGTGATTTAATCATTAAAAAAAAATTGAAATAAGATAACTATAACAAGTGGGGTATGATATGAAAGGGCCTAAAACAGATTTTTATTTATTTTTATGTATAATAGTTTTTGATTTATCGTGCAAAATATTGGAAAAAATACCTGAGTACGGAACCCTCAGTGCGCGAGTCTGACTCGCACTTGGCCGGTTTTTTCTAATTAATTTATGTGATCCTTTTTCAGGAATTGTTCAAGCAGTCGAAAGAGATAGTTCTGTCAGTGATTTTTCTGGAAGTAGCAGTGACTATATACCAGATAAAAGTGATGAAGAGGTAGAAATATATTATTAGTTATTTATTATAAGTTAGCGCTTAGCCCTTGACTCCGTTCTCACCTAATAGTAAGTGAGCTGCAGTCTGACAGAAGCAGGCTATGCTAAAAGAAGTATGGATTCTCTAATTGGAGTGATTGGATCACCATCATCATGAATAGCAATGCAGGGATCTTTTAGGCGACGCCATAAATCTTTTTTATAACAAAATTCCACAATCAATTTTAGACTTTCCTTTTTTATTTATTTTATTTTGTTTATTAGACACACATCACAGATTATGACAATAATAATCAAGTAATACAAGCCATTAAATTTATTTTAATTTAATTAGGTAAGCCAAGCATATCGAATGTAATAGAATTAAGTACTAAATTAAGAACTATGTAAAGAAAATTGTGTCCTATTGGGAAATAAAGGCTTATTATTATTATTATAATACAAGCCATAAAAAACTAGTCACTCTCCAAAAAAAACTAATTTTTTTAATAATATGTAAATGACAAAAGAGCTTGGATTTAACTCACCGCTCATTCCAGCAATGCCATTACCTACTTTTGTACATGGCGCGGCCATCATATTATTGTAAATCGAATTTGTGAAAAGAGCAACCTCCGAGTTTCTTGCTTATTCTTCTCGGTAGGAAAGGTGTACTGTCACTCATTTGACCTTGGTTTTAATTTAATTATTTATTAGCGTAATTTTATGTGTGCAATTTTCAGAGTAAGTATTCGACGAGTGGCAGTGCTTCCGATGTCGAAGAAGAAAGCAGTCCAAATAAAAGAACTAAAACACAAGTAACCAGAAACAGAGGTGGTAAGATGAAACAAAAGGACTCGGAGTATTTTTTCACACCCGATAATTATTTCATGATGAATTCTAGTAAAAAAGTGAGTTTTTTTTTGTCTTTACCATCATCGACATCAACAGATAGACATCCACGGCTAAACATAGGTCATAAGGTAGGTATTTTTAGGGTTCCGTACCTCAAAAAGAAAAAAAGAACCCTTATAGGATCACTTTGTTGTCTGTCTGTCTGTCCGTCCGTCCGTCCGTCCGTCCGTCCGTCGTGTCTGTCAAGAAAACCTATAGGGTACTTGCCTTTGACCTAGAATCATGAAATTTGGCAGGTAGGTAGGTCTTATAGCACAAGTAAAGGAATAAATCTGAAAACCGTGAATTTGTGGTTACATCATTAAAAAAAAAATTAAAATGTGTGTTCACTTTTTAAAGTAAGATAACTATTTCAAGTGGGTATCATATGAAAGGACTTTACCTGTACATTCTAAAACAGATATTCATTTATTTTTATGCATAATAGTTTTTGATTTATAGTGCAAAATGTCGAAAAAAATACCTGAGGACGGAATCTTCGCTGCGCGAGTCTGACTCGCACTTGGCCGTTTTTTTTTGTTTTTCAAACTATGTGCCCTACCCATTGCCACGTCAGCTTCGCAACCCATTGAGCAATGTTGGTTACTCTAGTTCTACAGATTTCATTTCTGATTTGATCACATAGGGAAACTCCATCCATAACTCTCTCCATCGCCCGCTCAGTGACATCAGCTTTTCTATGATGGCCATAGTTAGCGATGTTTGTTTCCACTATTATGCAAACTGTGTTGCGTTTGTGGAGCAAAAATCTTGCGTTTGTGGAGCAAAAATCACAAAACTAATGCCATTATTTTTTGCAATTAAGTAATTTATTAGTTAGGCATAAGCGACTGACGCCCAAACCCTCAGCTCGAAAGTCCGCCTTTAGGCAGACATAAGCCAGAAACATTTAAAAACCCTTTCTTGAGGTCCCTGAATCCGCGTTAATTAATTTAAGATAATTAACTTGTCCCCTGCCGTCATGTTGGGCCCATTGCAAACCACACACTAATAAACTCTCTTGAAAGGAATAAAGATCTCTTAGATCAAGAGATCTATAAGATAGAGATAAGTGCTTTCCGGTCCATTTTTTCTTTCTTTTTGTCTTTATTGTTACAACTTTCTGGTACAAATAAATATAATAAATATAAAGCAATGTTGTCAACATGACGGCAGGGGACAAGTTATAAATTCTGTGAAAACATGATAACACCAATTTCCAGATAAAAGTTCGTCGTCCCTTGAGTTATGTCCGTCGTCGGGATGCAAACTATCTCTGTACTAAAATTCGTCAAAATAATCAGTTGAGTTTTATTATAATTGTCTATATTATAAAGGGAATCTCTGTGCAAAATTTTAGCTTTCTAGGTCCAAAGGCTTGGACTGTGCATTGATTGTCAGGACTTCTTTTTAATATATTTAGTTGTCTAATTTTAGATTACAACATCAGATCACACGTTAGCAAGACTGAAAAATCTGAATCTAAATGAAAACGCAAAAGAAGCTGATATCCATATGTCTAAGGAACATCAGCAAAGCGTAATAAACCTCACAAAGTCGTATGACCAACTCTTCGACAGATGGCTTTATGTATTAAGCGAAAACTTCAATGTCGTCCTATACGGCATCGGATCTAAAAGACAAGTGCTTCAGAGATTCCAGGCAGAGAAACTTAAGGATATGCCATGTATAGTAGTCAATGGCTTCTTTCCCAGTCTCACTATGAAGAATGTTCTGGAAAAAATTGTGGTTGATCTGTTGGAAAATACACACGTTCCATCAAATATAGGTAAAGCGTCGATTTTAAATTATTTTAGATAGATGCTTGTAAATTTAAAGAACGAAAGTGTAGAGTAGAGATATGGCCAAAGGCCTGATCGCATTACAGTGGCGCTGCGCGGTTGCTCGCTTCGCGTCAAAATATTCTCTACTAGCTGTGCCCGCGACTTCGTTCGCGTGGAATAGTGACTTTTCGGGCAGCATAATATTCTCTGTACGTTAAAAATGTTCGCCGTGATTCTTTAAATTGACATAACTTTTTTATTTATGAACCGATTGACATGAAATAAACACTAAATGTTAAGTGAAGCTTACTACAATATATTAGTGAAAACCGTATCTAAATCGAATAAGCCGTTTCTGATATTAGCGTGCACAAACACAGACAAACAGACAGACAAAAAAAATATTAATTACACTTTCGGGTTCGGCATCGATATAATAACAACCCCTGCTACTTTTTTTTATATATATTTCCATTGTACAGACACAACTTTTCTACAATTTTATTATATGTATAGATTAGAAGTACTCTGTTCATAAGAAAGCTCAGAATCACTTCAAAGTAAGATACCAATGGATGGGGTATCATATAAAAGGGGTTTACCTGAAACAGATTTTTATTTATTTTTATGCATAACACTTTTTGATTTATTGTGCAAAATGGTAAAATACCCGGAACCCTAGTTGCGCGAATCTAACTCGCACTTGGCCGGTGTTTTTTTAGGTGATGCGGTTAATTTGATCGAGGCTCAGTTGGAAGACTGCGGCGCACACTTGTTCGTCATCGTGCACAACCTCGACGGAGTGATGCTGCGCCCTGAGAAAGCGCAGTCCATGTTCGCCAACCTGGCGCAACTGCGCAATGTTCACTTGATTGCCACCATAGACCACATCCGTGCGCCAAATTGTAAGTTTCTGTTATAATTAAGGAGTGTACCTAACTTCACTTCTGCTCAAAACGCTCACTTTTGGCTGACAACAGACATGCCTTATTTTTAGGGTTCCGTACCTCAAAAGGAAAAACGGAACCCATTTAGGATCACTTTGCTGTCTGTCTATCCGTCTGTCGTGTCTGTCAAGAAAACTTATAGGGTACTTCCCGCTGGCTGACCTAGAATCATGAAATTTGGCAGGTAGGTAGGTCTTATAGCACAACTAAAGGAAAAAATCCGAAAATCGTGAATTTGTGGTTACATAAAAAAAATGTTGCAATTTTTCAAAGTAAGATAAATATACCAAGTGGGGTATCATTGAAAGGCTCGAAAAAACTATCTGAGTACGGAACCCTCGGTGCGCGAGTCTGACTCGCACTTGGCCGGTTTTTTTTAATTGGGATATGTAATTTACAGTATGGAATCAATCGAAACTCAGCAAGTTCAACTTCACATGGTGGGACGTCACGACATTCGTGCCGTATATTGAAGAGACGTCGTTCGAGAACTCTCTGCTGTCGCGACGCAGCGGCGCACTTCAGCTGGCGTCCCTTCAGAGCGTGTACCGGTCCCTCACTTCCAACGCCAAAGGAATCTTGCAGATCATTATACAATACCAACTCGAGAACCACAAGCACTCACATTATCAAGGTATAACTAAATAATATTCCCACAATAGTCTTGTCGTATGTCAAAGAGACAGCACGACATATTCGCCGCACGTCGAAAGACGTCACGACATTTGTACCGTATATTAAAGAGATGTTTGATAATGCGGCGTAGCGGTGCGCTGTAGCTGACGACTCTGCAGTGTACTCAATATTATTTTATCGCCAACGCTAAAGGTATATTCCAAATCATACAATACTTGAGTGTTTTAATGTTTAAACTATCGTAAGTGATTTTGATATACTTAAGGGGCATGAGACGGGTCTGCCCGCGAAATTCAAATTTAATTTGGTTTTTCGCAATTTGTAAACTAATACGACAACGTAGGCTTATGGTATTTTGTTACTCGTCGGTATTAGTCGATACTAGAATTAATTTCTTAAACTGGACCCTTTCAAGTTAAGATTTTTATATGAACCTGTGAGGATGATACTGCCATTGTCGCAAATAAAATACCATAAGCCTACGTTGTCGTATTAGTTTACAATTGAATTTCGCGGGCAGGCCCGTCGCTTCCACCTTAAAATATTTGAGTGAGTTGAACCATAAACAGTCATACTATCAAGGTATAAGTAATTGTAGTATTGTTGAGGTCACACTTCTATTTATATGGCGAGATATCACGACATTACGAGATACGAGTACGTCGAGAGAAGTCACGACTTTTTTATCTGTATTGATGAGATGATCTTAGAAATTCGAGAACTGTGCTGCCACGGCACACTGCAGAATACACACTTTAAGGTGGATAAAAGAAATAAGCGCGAATGGAGATCCACAGGCAAAACTGATCTTATAGGTCCGGCTTACGTCAATGTCAAAATTCTTTTGTTTGTTAGGCAACGCTAGCAAGCTTTGCCTGAGAGTTGTTGACATTGGTAAATTATACGAATTTCGTGAATTATTTAAAGATGTATGATACCTGGAAGCTCGTACAATTAAAATTATGGCATTTGACAGCTCAGTATAGTCGGTTCCACAGATGATGTACTTACTACTACTATCACTTGTCAGGATAAATTGGGACTTTGTCTGTGGTGGCGTTTGTTGGCGCGCGTGTTGTGACTTTTTGGAGTGTTTTTTTGTTAGAAGTGGCCGGTTTTTGTGTCCCGCTGGTGTTTATTGGTGGTGGAACTGACCGAGGAACTGACTGAGAAGTGCTCTAAAGGGGCGCCGCGTGTATGTCGGCGGGCGCCAGCACAGACGAAGTCCATACTTATACATATAGTTTTCCTAACTTGTAAATAACTACACACTTGACATTGGCTAATCAGTGTAAAGCCAGACCAGAGAAGAAAAAAAAAAAGGATAAATTGGCAGTGTGGATCCCCTTGAACAGTTGTCTGTTTTAATATTTCAGGTCTGCCTTTCAAGGAGTTGTACTCGGCGGCGCGCTCGCAGTTCCTGGTGAGCTCGCAGGTGGCGCTGCGCGCGCATCTCACCGAGTTCCTTGACCACAAGCTCGTGAAGCAGAGGCGCGCGGGCGACGCAGCCGACAATCTGTTCATGCCTATCGACAGCGCCTTGCTGCAACAGTTCCTAGATCAACTAACTACTACTGAGTGATTTCAAAATAAGAATTGAAATGAAACTGCGCCATATTTGTGGCGTCTTCAATAAATACAGGATGTAATTAGGACGCTAGCATGAACGAATATAGGTGATATAGTACTGATATACCATAAAAACGCGATTTTTATACATAGGTCGATTTTTATACATTTGAGCTCCATACCTCAAAAGGAAAAACGGAATCCTTATAAGATCACTTTGTTGTTTGTTGTGTTTGTTGACTGTCTGTCAAGAAAACCTATGGGGTACTTCCCGTTGACCTAGAATCATGAAATTTGAAAATTCATGTATCATAAAAATTAAGTTCTATAAAAAACGAGATATCTGCAGCAAATATCCAGACGTAAGCCCAGCGGAATCCTGAATATCTTCGCAGTTTAAAATTTTCATCATAGACGATGTGAAGCTCTAATAAATTACTAAAATCAAGAAAATCGTTATTATTCCATTGGGCTGACATATTTCCTTTCCTATAAAAATATGTGAAGTAAAAGTAAGTAAAGAGTAAGTAAATAAAACAAATGAAATTTGGATGTAGTTTTTATTTTACAATCCCAGAAATAAAGTTTTAATAGGATTATAATATATATCAACAGACCAAGTTGTAAATTACTTAAACTTAATGACTTACATAATATAATAAAATTATTAACTAAAATTCTCTTCAACATTTATCTGGCACATCACCATTATGTATCAACCAAACATTAATTATAAATTACATTGTTATAATAATTATAGTGCATTATTATTATTATTACTATTTTAAAATTTAAAAATATTATAGAAAAATATTCTCGGAAATCGCCAGATGTCCAAAGAATTTAATCTAATTCAATTAAAAATTATAACATTACGGTAATTTGAACAAAAACACTAAGACCATCAGATTTAATTTTTTTTAACATACATATTGGTAAAAACCCATGGCAGATTGGGCCAAAAGATTTTATAAAGATTAGGTAAGTACAAGGTTGAAAAGGGTCATTCTACTCATCATTTATACAAATAAAACAGTTTATACATTAACTACGAGACCAAACCTTAAATTTTAGAAATATAAATCTGTTAGTGTATAATGTAATTTATATTTTTGTAAGAAACTTTGTTTTTCCACGATTTAAAATTTTTCGTGGGCTACTTATGTACTTTAGAATAATTTGAAAATAACTCTGTTTTCTAATAACCCTAGACATTCGTATTTTTACTCATGACGTGTCGACTGCCTTATCCTAATCTGTCCTTAACTAAAAAAAAATTTGATTTAACATGTGCGTGAATGACGCTACACCAACACAAAACTCACTGGATATTTTCCCTATAGACCCATGTACTGTCGAAAATCAGGTCGGCTATTTAAGGGTCAATTCATACTAGCGCAGAATCAAAGCGTGAAATTCACAATTAAAGCGATGTTGCACTAATGCGCGCGTTTGCACGCTTTTTCATTTTACACGGGTCAGTTTCCGATTCCGACTGACGTGTGACTTCGCGTTGGTTCCCATAATAGGCGCTTTCAGCGTTGGTTTTGATCAGACGCACGAATTCCGTCAAATGCGCGAGAATTCGCGTCTTCCTTTTATCTTAGAAGGAATATGTGCCTTACGTTGTGGAGATAGGGGTGAATTTGTTATATTAAGTTTCCGATTGACGCTTTAATCCCCTTCGAATCTGCCTTAGTATGAATTGAGCCTAATCCCACCAACTGCCATAAGTTTTCGAAGTGAGATTACAAAACTAATTTAAAATTCATCAATACATATTATTTAAGATTAGAGCAGACTCTAATTTTAATAAAATAAATTATTATTTATTAAGTTTTAGAAGAGCGCTATCATTATGATATTTTTGTCCTGTACATGAAGATAACTGTTAATTTTGTATATTAAATACAAAACAATTGACTTAATTTATTGTTTAATGGCTTTCCGACCGACTAGCCTAGCTGAATTATTTATTTTATGAAATAGGATAGTTCAAAAGCTCCTCTTGGTTTCCTTCAACATGACAAAATGGCAAATGGTTTTTTACTTTAATATTATAATATTTACCTATATAAGAAATAAAAATGAACTTTGAAAAAATTGTTAACCAAAATAAATTTTACCTTACAGTCAAATTCTCATCCAGTCAAAACTATGTACTTTTGACTGCAAAAAATAGTCAAAAGTAGTTTTGACTGACCAATATTTTTCAATCAAAACTACATCTGACCAGTAGTCTTTATTTAGTCAATAGAAGTTTATACTATTTTTTGTAGTTAAAAGTAGTTTTGACTGGAACTGTAACATATCCATCTTTTATATGATAGGTATACATAATACAGATGTTTTTGATTCGGTATGGGAGCAAGATGATTTTGAAAGTGATCTAGTACTTATCATATTCTGTTCTTGTAGATAAACATTATGCGTTTCAGTCACTATGGCGCGTAAATATGAATGGCGACCGATGGCATCAGTTATACCTTCAAATGTCTCAACCAGTATTGGTCATATAAAGTATTACACAGGCGGAATATCTCGCATAGAATTTATCATTTTCAAAACAGAATTACAAATGTACGACCAATCATCGTTCACCGTTAATATTAATATTACTTACCACTTAAAGCTAATATCAATAAAATTGTAATTTTAAGAAATTCCGAGAGCTAATTTTACATCTAACAATCATGCACTCGCATTTCATTCGATTAGACTAAAGTAAGCATGTCAATAGAATAAAAAATAATTATTACATAAACAATTTAATTGAATTATTAACTTTCGGACAACAAACTACAGATTTCACACAAAAAAGACATCAACATTAAAAATTTCAGATTATGGTGATAAGATTTAGTTCTCGTCGCGTTCATATGGACCCATGTGGTTTCGGAGTCGGATATTCCCACGCCGACTCGCCGCGGCGCGCCGGTGTTGTGGTACACATTGCATTACTATGATCAGGTTTATTGTCCGATGCTTCGGAGCGCTGTACACTTACGAACTAGTAAGATAACTCCGCATAAGGCAACTTTCAATTCTCGTCTTCGTCTTCATGTTTTCGCTTTTTACCTCGAGTACTCTCTTCGGGCTCGCGCGCGTTCTCTCCATCTAGTGTGACAAACCGATAGGCATTGTTTAGTTGATCAAACCTTTTACATAAATCAAAGAAATAAAAAGTATTACAGCTGACGAATACTAATGGCCAAAAGAGGGGTTAAAATTACACTGCCCGCCATCGTCCTGTTCCCCATCGCTGGCCATACTGAATGACATCAATAAAAATAACTGACCTGCGCAGTGATTGATTATTATTTATCTATATATCATATTTATTTATTATTATTTTTTTACGTCTATATTATGTATTTTATTATTTAGTACATTATTTGCATTTTAACATGTTTCTATGTATTTATTTATTTATTTATATATTTATTTATTCTAATATTATATATAAATGTAAACCTACACCACCTACCTCTAATATCTATAGCTATATCCTTTGGACCATTTTGGTTGCCTGGAAGAGATCGCTAGGTAGCGATAAGGCCGCCAAATTGTACCTATATTTTGTTGAGCTTTGTATGTGTTTTTCTGTACTAATTTTGTGGTGTACAATAAAAGTATATTCATTCATTCATTCATTCATTCATTGATTTATCGATCTTTTTATCTAAATATTTGATGGTACAAAGGGAGGCGCGATGGCGAGGTGTGTTGCCACGTGATTGGTTCATCAGTCAACTGTTCGTTTCCCGCGCGAGAAACGTACAGTACCTGTGCACAAACATCCCCTTTGTAAATGTCATACTTAGATCTTATTATTCTATGCTAACTGTAAAAATAAAGAAGTAAGCTTCACCTTTAGCCTTGGTGTTGTGTTCGCCGCCGTCGTCGTCCTCTTCCATCAACTGCGTTGGCCATACAATGGTAACAACAAGAAGTAAGCTCCTCACCTTGTCGTCACCTGTTCAAGTGCTGAGGGGACATGGAGGGTTTGGGCAGTACTTGAAAAGGTTTAAGTGTAAGGACGACTCAGCCTATGACTGCGACCCAGCGAACGAGGAATCGGTGTTACACTTCTTCTGGACTGCCCCAAATATTGCAAAAAACGCTATGCGTGGGAACAGATAACGGGAATGCAAATGCACAAACGCTGGATGTATTGATTACGAACAGGAAATGCCAGACAGCATTCCTCGATTTCTGCACGAAAGTTGCAAAGAGCTCAATTAATAAAAAAAAAACTAAATGTCTATAACTTTAATATATTATACTGAAAATATAGACCAATAGTTTCATGTCTATTATGAGAATAAATATGTTAAACTTCAGTAAAATAAAATTTAGAAAACGACTGACACATATCAGAGGGTTTCTTTTATTTAAAAAAAAACCTAACATAACCCCTCCTCCTTAACTTCGTAGGCCATACAATGAAGCAACAAGGAAGAAGCAAGTAAGCTCGTCACCTTTAGCTTTAGTGTTGTGTTCGGCGTCGTCATTGTTAATAGTCGCCCTCGTCCTCTAATTGCTGTCTGAACATAACAACTAAGAAGCAAGTAAACTCGTCACCTTTAGCCTTGGTGTTGTGTTCGGCGTCAGCGTCGTTGTCGTTGTCGTCGTCGTCGTCCTCCTCCTCCTCGACGTCGCTGCCCGCGAACAGTGAGCTGGCAGAGCTCTCCTCCTCTGCACCAGAAATACACACATTAATATTATTCCGTGCCGATAAATAGTTGAATAATAAAGTTATTTTACAATCAAACCAAAACTCTAAAGTTAGTATAAAATTGTAATATTATAAACGAAGTCTTAATTAACCCTTGCTTTTTTAGATAACTCAAAATTTAAAAACCCGACACAAAAACCTCTATAAAAAAACTAGAAAAGAGCTGATAACTTTCAAACGGCTGAACCGATTTTCTTGGATTATAGCTAAGAACACTCTCGATCAAGCCACCTTTTAAACAATAAAAAACTAAATTAAAATCGGTTCATTCGTTTGGGAGCTACGATGCCACAGACAGATACACACGTCAAACTTATAACACACCCCTTTTTGGGTCGGGGGTTAAAATGGCAGCTTGTACATATACTTAATTACAGCAAGATTGGATAGATAAAAAAGTTCATGAATATGTTAGTCTTCGGCAGTCGGATAAATTATTTGGAGGCTAATGTTGATAACAAATTAAGCTAACCACTAACCAGCAGTTTAACCTTTTTATTCTCAGATCCTTCCGCATACAGGTTTGACAGTTGTTATCAGATGTTACTGATAATAACCGGGGCTGGTGGCTTAAATGCTCTCTGAGACAGAGAAGAAAGGTAAAGGCCAAATTTGGACCTCCAAAGTCGGTCACCCATCGAGTTACTGACTTAGGTCAACGTTGCTTAGCAATCACAATTGACTGAATATTTGCGTTGTCATAACCCTCGTCTAGTAAAACCTAAGAGCCAATAAAGTAAATATACCTAAGTTATCACGATAAACTGCGCTCAGTGATATATCCTCATCTTCGTCTTCTTCGTCGTCCACCTCTGAATCTGTAACAAAAAACAACATATTTATCAGACATTTCGTTATTGTGTATCTTTTATATTAAAATTCTACAATCAATTTTAGACTTGCCTTTACACAAGTTTAAAAAAATCTATTAAAAGTAATGCTCTTGAAAAATCATTTTACACAATCGAAGATTATAAATGTAAATGATAAAAGAGCGGAGCATGGATTTGATTCACAGCTTGCTCGAGCATTGCGCGGGATTGCTATCACTTTCATACATAACATTATATTGTAAATAGAGAATTTTTGAAAACAGCAACCACAGAGTTTCTTGCTGGTTCTTCACAGGCATTCTGAACCAGTGTAAGTAAGTGTTCAAAAGTACTTGCAAAAGTTTACTTGAATTAAATACCGTCCTATCAAAAGCACTTTTTTCTTGAATTAAATATCATATTGTTCTATTTCTGTCAATTCTTCTTATTTTGTTGAATGACATTTCTATCAATGCATGGGCCATCATGGACTACTAAATATATAGTAACAACATTCTGAACCAGTGGTAAATTATTTTGACAATCAAAACCAGTTGTTAAAGTTAACTTGAATAAAAATATATTCTTTTCTATTCCTCCCATACTCTGGATTAATTTGCTTTCCAGATTATATTACTCCACACAAATTATGTTAATTTTTCATACTTTTCATGGAGGACTTTTAAAGAAGAAATACATCATACAGAGAACATAAGCATCACAATATAAAGATATGATGCTTACTTTTTAAAAGATACCCCATATGGAATAGGAGACCATAAACTGTATACAAGGACATGAGAAGACTGGGCGACGTTTCTGGAGGCCTCTCAGACAAACTGTCATCGTCAATCACTAGAGGGCCTAAATCTATGTCCAGATCTGTAAGCCAGTATTTACACAATTTTATAGGATGTTATTAATTTTCGGTACAAGTAACTTGTAAGCCTCTCTCATCCATGTATAGTGTCAAAAATGACATATTATAGTAGTGAAAATGTGTTGCTTATATTGCAATGAGGGTTTGAGTCAGGATTACACAAATCACTAATTAAATTGACAGGATTAAGTTTTACCACCCTTTTTATAGACATTATAAGACGATTGCACTAATTTTAGTTAGTTCAAGAGAGTTGTGTTCAACTACATAGGCAACAATAGTTTGACTTGGGTGAAGTGTTAAAAGTATGACTCTGCCTAAATTTTACCTTCCTCGCTGTCATTGTTTCCATTCAGTTCCTCAACATCTTCCTCCTCTGCGTCACTATCCTCTGCCTCTCTGTCCTCTCGGTCAAATCTAGAAAGTGATGTGAATACATTGTTTACAATCCAGTTGTGTTAAGTACTGTGGTTTTCGGGAGTTATGTGCTTTTTAAGTAAGTAATTTAATATCACTTGCTTCAACGGTGAAGGAAAACATCGTGAGGGAACATATGCACACATTGAGAGTTCCTCATAATGTGTGAAGTCTGCCAGTCTATACTTGACCGGCGTAGCCGACTATAACCAAACCCCTTCTCACTCTGAGAGGAAATCTGTGCTCTGTAGTGAGCCGGCGATGGGTTGATCATGATGATGTGCTATCATCATGATCAACTTATTTGACTTTTCGAATTTTTACTTTAATTTGGACATTTCCAAATAGTTACTTCTTTTGATCCTATACCCGTCATGGATATTCATCATCACAATGAGCAACCCATCGCCGGCCCACTACTGAGTATGGGTTTCCTCTTAAAATGAGAAGAGCTTGAGCGGTGATAGTGCATTTTAATAATATTGAAGGAAATCATTATGAGGAAACTGAGCCTGAGAGTTCTCAAAGGTGTGTGGAGTCTGCCAATGTGCAATGGGCCTGCGTACAGAACCCTAAAAAACAATTCAGACCAGGTCCTACTTTGCACAAATATGTAATTTAAAATAAAAATTTACCCATCCAAGTACTTGACAGAAGGATGCAATGCAAAAACTTTCGCCCTGTAGTCATCAATGTTAGTGACGTCATTGTTAAATAGATCTAGTACTCTCAGGTTCTCAAACTCATCCAGTGGCTGTAACATCTCCAAATCTTTTATTTTATTTCCCGACAAATTGAGATGAGTTAGCCTCTTGCATCCTTTCAGAAAGTTGAGTCCATTAGATATCCTGTTATCAGAGAGTTCCAACTTCCTCAACTTGGGCAGTGTGGGGAATCCTTTGAGTGTTGTGAGACCAACATTGTTGAGACTTAGAATTTCGAGGTTGGTATACTCGTCTGTTAGCCCAACAATGTTAGTGCTTCTACAGTTATCCAAATTAAGCTCCTTGATCTGTAAAAGAAAATGAAATGAAAGTACCATTTTTACTTTTTGTTACGTTTACCTTTGGTTACGGAACCTTAAAAATGTTTGAATGGTTTAGCGTAATGTCTAGGAAATGTTTGCATTCCTCCAACAATATTAGGTATTTACCTATTTAAAAAGTTTTTTATTAGGTATTTTTACATTATATCTTGAACTTATAAATACCTATTTTATGTATAATTAGTATGTTTGTATACTCTGTATGTATCTATCAAAATAATTTATTAATGTTGGCCGACCTGTTTCTAGGATATCGTCTACTAACTGCTAACTTTAGCACTAGATGATTTTGTTCAAGATCAAATATTTAAAACATCCATGATTAATATAAAATCATATTTATAAAGCCTTTTCGTACAAACACGACCTATATTAAATATTTTTATAGAAAAAGTACTGCATTTGGTTTCCTGTAAAGATTTCGAGAAAGGACAGCCAACAAAAACGTCAAAATGGTGCTAAGTTGTCAATGGTTCGACTAACGCAGTTACAAAATTCCAACAAAGGGGTGTTTATAATACGAATTTCTTCAGTTTAACATAATGGGGATGTGTAAATGCAATCGTTTTAATAAGTATTTCGTATATTCGTGAATTGTAGCCGATATTATAACGATAGTTTTCATTTCGCAATGGCGGATGACACGAATCATCGCGACGCAATAAAAATGGCCGCTGTTTTGGTAAGGCGTGCGTCAAGAAAACACAAATGAAAAAACTTTTTATTTTAGGAGAAATTCTTAGATGCGCTAAATGTATTATACATTTAAAAATATTTCAAATTTAATGTTATCACTTGAAATGAAATTTTAGAAAGTACGATGACGGTCGGTGAAAGGGCGCGAAATTACTACGAGTTCAATATTTAGAGCAAAATAATTACTTTTTTTATATTTCTTAAGCTTTTACATAAAACAAGTCATATTCGTAATTATACCTAGTCCTATTTTATATTGCACATAACTATAGATAGGTATCTAAGTTTTTTGATTAGGATGAGCGGTCATGAAAATAATGTCTGGGATAATGCCGTCAATCCATTAAAATATGGAATATAGGTAGGCTTATTCTTAATGCTAAAAGCCTAGTTATTTGAAAAAAATATTCCAAATTGCCAAATTTACAGAATAATAAGCCCTAACGATTTTGGTACACTACGCTTCAGTTTCGAAAGTTAGCTTGTGTCCTATTATACACTTAACCTCAAAAATGAAATGCAAGGAGAAATTGTATTTCTATTTGTCGAATTACAATACCTATGTTTCAAGCGGCTTATCAATATAAACTACTGTATGTCTGATTGCTTGCTAAAAACGTGGATACGAATGCACGTAACATTGGGTAATTGCGACTTCATAAACAATAACGCCACATCTTAAAAATTACAATATCGTTCTAGGTTAGCGGTAATCGAACACGGTGTGATAATATTTGTTTAATTAAGCTAATAACTTTGATTGAAAGGCATTAGAAACAGTATGTAACTCAGAAAATACATATCGACAAAACATTCCGATAGCTATACGAAGTTGAAATTTTATTTACCTGCGAGGGATTCCTTCCCCGTAATTCCAACACAACTCTCTTTTCCATCTTCTTCAAACTGAAGGATTGCACTATGAAACACTCGAAAACCCCTTTTAATTGTTCAAGGAACTCTATCACTTAGCTTGCTTGGGTTTCAAAACAGAAGGAAACTATAGGTACACATTACACACGACTGACGTCGTACTACTGGCGCCGCCTGGCGACAAATTTAAGCAACCGGATACTACGCTGTCGTTTAGCATTTCATATTTTTGTTAATTTTTTTTAAAAGATAGTTTTTTTGCTTTAAAATTGAGTTTTAAGTTAACAAAAAACGCTGAAATTAATTATTGACATATTTTTATCACAGATATTTCGTCGAAGTAGTACATTTTAGCAATAAGGTGACACAATTTGATTCTAGTTTACGTTACACTTGGTAACTTTGTCGTTAACTGGAAAGGGCGGCATTTCCAAATTTTGATACTGGGACACAACATTTAAAAGCCACAGTAATATTATTTTTTGTTAGCATAACAAAAACCCATTGCCGGCTCACTACTCAGCACGGGTCTCTTCTCAGAGTGAGAAGGATTTAGGCCATAGTCTGCCACGCTGGCCCAATGCGGATTGGCAGACTTGGGGGCCTCGTTCTTTTAGGGTTCCGTAGCTACATAATTATGAACATCATAGTTTGGGTGTGTGAAATATTATTTCTTTTCCGAGCTAGAACATTGCAATAAACAATAAAAGAAAAACCCCAAAAAAAGGTTCGTTTGTTTTTGTTTGTTTTTGCGTACAATGATCAACCCATTGCCGGCTCACTACTCAGCACGGGTCTCCTCTCAGAGTGAGAAGGGTTTAGGCCATAGTCTGCCACGCTGGCCCAATGCGATTGGAAGACTTCACACACCTTTGAAAACATGGAGAACTCTCAGGCATGCAGTTTTCCTCACGATGTTTTCCTTCACCGTTAATAATACACAAGTGATATTTAATTGCTTCAAACGCACATAACTGAAAAGTTAGAGGTCCTTGCCCGGGATCATACCCCCGACCTCCGATTAGGAGCTGGACGTTCTAACCACTAGGCTATCACAGCTTACAAACTATAATATAAATAATTGTTTTCAGATGCATAATATACCGAAATTTCAAATTCCTAACTAGTTTAGTTTTTGAGATAACCCCTGTCACAAAAATGGTATGACCTTACAACTTTGACGGCCCCCCATTTTCTTATTTATTTAAGATTTTTTTTTTAAATATATTCCTACTCTTCTCGATGAGCTCTACACAATGATACCCCACATGTAAAAAAAAAATATTTTTTCGGCTAGGGTTCCGTACCTACCTGTCCGCCAGTCCGCCTGTCCGTCTGTCGTGTCTGTCAAGAATTAGGTAGGTAGCTCTTATAGCACAAATAAAGGAAAAAATCCGAAAACCGTGAATTTGTGGTAACATCTCATAAAATAATTAAAATGTGTTTCAATTTTCAAAGTAAAATAACTATACCAAGTGGGGTATCATATGAAAGGGCTTTACCTGTACATTCAGATTTTTATTAATTTTTATGCATAATAGTTTTGGTTTTATCGTGCCAATGTCGGAAAAAATGCCCGAGTACGGAACCCTCAGTGCACGAGTCTGACTCACGCTTGGCCGGTTTTATTTAGAAGATGATTTTACATCTTATGCAAGATATTTCTATATGATTTATTATATGAGAAATGTGGCAAAATCATTCTCTCAATGCGACATTATTTCAATATTCCTCAATCATATTTCTGTAATTAGCATTTAAGAAACTTATTGTAATAATTCGCTGCAGATTTTCTTTTCTATACTAATCAGATACTAATAAATAATATTGAAGTGACTGTCTGTGTGAACGGGCTAATCTTCGGAATGGCTGAACCTATTTTGACGGGACTTTCACAGACAAGTAGAGGATTAACCAAGGAGTAACACAGGCTACTTTTTTAACCAACTTAAAAAATGGAGGAGGTGTGTTTTTCTACCTATGCATTGATATCTCCGAGATTTCTGAACCGATCTGCGTAATTTTTTTTTAATCGATAGAGGAACTTTGCGACATTCTTCCATAAAAAGTTTGAATCCCAACTCCTCAATCTTGATACTGCAGGGGATCTGACCAATCCACGCGGGTGAAGCTGCGGGCATCATCTAGTAATAAATAAAATAAAACTAAAAATAAAATAAGAACACTCTTCAATGATGTTTATTGCGTTGAAGTATCGACTTGGAACTGAGCGCTTGATAAGTCAGTGTGGAAAACAATTGTGGTTCATTATGATCTCTTCTGCACAGTTGATTATGATAGTTCCTGGTCTAAGTCGCTGTTGTATCTCTCATTTAATAGGAAAGGGGCAGAAATGTTTAAATTAAAGTCGTATATATAGTACCTACACTGCCGAGAGTCATAAAAACGTCTTCTTGTTCTCACGGAATATTAGAAAGCTGTAGAGTCTGGCTAATGAAAGCTGGAATGGCCCGGCAAATTTTAAAAAAATTCGGAAGGCATCTCCAAAATTATAGTGAAATGACTAACTTAATTTGATACTTGCAATAATTTAATTTTTAGGGTTCCGTACCTCAAAAGGAAAAACGGAACCCTTATAGGATCACTTTGTTGTCTGTCTGTCTGTCTGTCTGTCGTGTCGTGTCTGTCAAGAAACCTATAGGGTACTTCCCGTTGACCTAGAATCATGAAATTTGGTAGGTAGGTTGGCCTTATAGGACAAGTACAGGAATAAATCTGAAAACAGCGAATTTGTGGTGACATCATTTAAAAAAAAAAATGTGTTTCAATTATCAAAATAAGATAACTATAGCAAGTGGGGTATCATATAAAAGGGCTTTACCTGTACATCCTAAAACAGATTTTTATTTATTTTTATGTATAATATTTTTTGATTGATCGTGCAAAATGTTGTTAAAAAATACCCGAGTACGGAACCCTCAGTGCGCGAGTCTGACTCGCACTTGGCCGGTTTTTAAATGTTTGATAAACGGCACAGTAATTTTTTTTTAATTTTTTTTTACAAACCTCTACGTTTGTCACACCTCATCAGGGGGGTTGGGGGTTCGATTCCCTGGCACGCTGATGTCCCTGATACATCTTCCAGTTTTACTGTCAAAAATAACATTAACCAATGATGTAATATCGTATCGCTTATAATCGTAACATAATATTAGCACATAAAAGACATAGGTTTAGAAAACATAATTAATGTTAATATCTTTTACGAATTTAAACCAAGTATCTAAATTAAATTATCATATTTACGGACGTTTGATCGGCGATTAAAGGTTGCCATATAAAAAGTTTGAAAAAAAAAAGCCGAGTTTCATCTTTCATTAGCCAAACTCTAACGTTCTAGATAATGTATTGCAAGCTTTGACTATACAGAAAAAATTAGACGTGATTTATTTCCACCTTATTTCGAAGTATAGGTACATCCATATTGAGCTGGAAAATGAAGAATATTTAGTTTTGTTATGAGGTCGATGGCGACTGGATTGACCTCAGAGACAGAAAGCTCTGTAAGAATATTATCATAGAACTAAGTAATAAAATTAATATCAAATATGGAAATTCAGTTTCAAGATTAGTAAAGCTATGCTTTCTCATTGATGTTTTATATAAGAATTTATAAATTGTAAAGTCATGTTAAACTAAATCCGGGTGTAAAACTATGTGTAAAAATCCGGGTATCTTTAAAACAAGAGTGAATAGGCACCTTCTAGGTAAACGCGTCCCATCTTAGACCACATCATCACTTTCCATCAGGTGTGATTGTGGTCAAGCGCTTTCCTATAGTGAATAATAAAAAAAAAACACATGTAGTAAGTAGGTATATAACTTCTAAAGTTTTCAGGTTTTACAGATGCGGATTCAGGTCAATTGCGTTTCAAACAGGTTATAGTTTTCTGGGTTAAAAGGTACTGATTTAACTGTAGGCTGTGACAACCGCCAACCGCACCTACAGACTATAACAGCTGACGTCGAGCGACGCGACGATAAGTGCCTCGTTTTATGTTGCGGATGCTGAATCGTTAAATTTTTATGTGAAATTCTTTGTCATTAACAAAATCTGACTGAGACCTTACAATTATAATATTTGGTACGTAATAAATATAATAGAGAAACAAATCAGTTACACCTCATTCATCAAAATCGGTCCAGTAGTTTAGGCGCTACGGAGAAACACAGAATCTGATACAAACTTAGGTACCTACTTAGGTACATACATACATAGCCTGCTAAAATCATAACCCTTTCTTTTGGCTTTGCCGTAATCGGGTAAGAATAGAACCCACGCCTCGACTCCACCCTACTCTGTGTGTGAGCGTTGCGCCTAAGTCAAAGTTGCCAAAACTATTTTGAATAGGTTAGTATATTTTCCTTAATTGTGTGAAGACAAAGCACGGCGTGGTTAAGGCCTGCTGTGAGGCAAGTTGTGAGTGGCGGTTTGCGTTGGCGGCATTTGATCAGCGGAGGCCTAGGCTGAGGGCTCGAGGGAGAGGGGGTCGCCGCTCAGGTGCGCACGCAGCTCCGACCCGGCCGAGACTCGGAGAGCAACAGTCTGTTCCCGTGAGCCGTCACATGCGACTCGGCCGCACCACGCCGCGATAACATGACAAATGGTAAGCACTACTTCAAACTACCAGCTTCCACTACGTAATCAACACCCTCGGCCTTACACAGGAACTCTTGCCGATACCAGTGGTTACCCCCGCGACCCACTTTTCAGTGATGATTTAGCTAGGCGCGCACGGATTCACAAGGGAGCGAAGTGATTTTTTATTTACCTATCTGTAGAATCTCGGTTTCACGAAATAAATATTATGTACTAATGAAAATTCGTCAACGGTGTTTGAAAGACGTGCTACCGTATTTTTTTCGTACGGTTGGATTTTTAATTTAAGTGTAATTTAAAAGGAGAGCTAGTTTCTTGTGAAGAATATGGATGTGGCGCATTATAAGAAAACTTTTGGTAAGTTCTGCGTAGCTAATTAAAATTTACTCTTCCACTCCTCCTTGTTCACCATTTTTGAAGCCAAGGTTTTTATTCTTTGAATAGTACTATGCATAGATACTCATCTATCTTGTTGCGCACCATTATTCCTTGATTTCGAATATATTGTGATATCTTTTTAACGACGTTGGTTTGGTTGACGCTGTGGTTTATAAGAGGTTTCATTTTCATTCCCAGTATATCCTATAGGGCACATGAGTAGATGGGATATCTACTCATGTGCCCTATTGGTACTGGGGCAGTTTGGAAATTTATAATTTCTAAATTGTCTCTAAGCTGGCCTGGCGGGAGGCTAGTCATCACCCTATCAGCAAAGATGTGCTGACAAGGAATTTAGCTTTCCGGCACGATACCGGATAAAGATATCCTTTCCAAGTTAGCCCGCTACCATCGACTGCGTCACCACTTACTACCATGTGAGATCGTAGTCAAAGCCTAACTTGTCATCGAATTAAAATTCTAAGGATTCCACTGTCTATGGGTATTGGGTAGATTTGATACCTACTAGATATCAACCTAAACCACACTAAACATTGAAACCACCATGTATAATGCATACAAAATGAGTTCTCATTTTAACTTTATATTGTGTGAACTGTCATGTTAAAAGTATGATTTTAGTCCATTAGTCTTTATTCAACAATGGTGAATCGTACTTTTGACATGCCAGTTAACACAGAGTTAAAATGTTGTGTAAGAACTCATTTTGTAAGGACTATACCTGAATTTAAGTTTTTTTATTGTAGCTAAATCTTTTGTTCTAACACCTGGAACCTGTATTTATATCAAAGTCCTAATTATTCTCAATTAATTATTTCGGTATCAACATCTTCATAACGAAACCTGCTTCGTAGGTATTTTTGCAATGAAATGCGTAAAATATGTCTGACTCCTGAATATAATTTAGCAGTTTAATTTTAGCGGCAAGTTTCAAATGTAAATATATAAATTATTCAAGATAATTTTGTTATGAGTAAAGTCTACTGCGTTTCAAAGTTGTTGCAATGCGGGATTCACAGAGTACCTACAGCAGGTAGGAGGAAAATTAATTATTTATTAAGTTCTCAGTTTACTGCGCATGTAATAAATCAGGAAAAATAAGCCTCTACAAGTAAGGTACTGTCGCTTGCGTAAATAACACAGCATAGGTTACAATTATTGGTTTCAGATTTTCTTTTCGTTTTCACTCAGAGGAAATTATTTAAAAATTTAGACTAGGCCACCACCGACGAGAAAGCGACTAACTATCGACTATTGCTTCTCTCAGGAAAAGTACTAATGATGTATGATTCCATTTCTATAAACGGATTATATGTTCATAATTGATCGAAATTAATTTGGCCAAAAAAAAACTCGCTTTGCGACGCTCTCTTGGTCTAGGTCGCCCATCCGGGCTATTCGGAAGACGTTGCCCCCTGGTCTGTTTGAGCCTTAGGATTCACCACCAGGCGGAATGAAGTCACTCTCAAAAGAAAAACGCACACTCGCTCGCCCAGCGACAAAATGACCCCAACTACATACTCGCTCCTCGTTGCTCGCTAACTTATTTCCAGTCATCTTTCATATTTGGGAGGTACCTGAAAGATTTTTAAAATCTGAATATCTGAATGGAGCGGTCACAAGCTTTTATAACTGTATAACTGTGCCAACAGCTACGAGTAGGTACGATTGTAATTTGTTTTCAAAATTGCTGTGACTTTGCCTGTAAATTTTCTGGTTTAAAAATTAATTTACTTACAAAGATATTAATTAAAATTTGTGCGAAATCGTTTACAGCTCAAATTGCAGCTATTATTGAGGGCTAAATTACTACCAAACTCGGGGATTGGTCAAATCTCGCTGGGAAGCTTTAGTGAGTCTAATTAAATCGATTCGAAGTTCTCCAACTTAAGAGCTTTCCGTCTTAGATACAAATTAAAGTTATTTAGGTACTTGTATAGTTAAATCTGCGTTTAAGTGTCTCTACTACTACTACTTTTTAGGTCTTTAACTATATTATCCATGCAAAACATTTTGACGATCTGCTGTTCCGTTGCGGCGTGATTAAAGGACAAACCATCAAACAAACACACTTTTGTGTTACACAATTTATAATATCATATAACTACTGGGTATTTAAATAACTGGGTAAACTGGGTAATTAAATACTATATATTATATAACTACTGGGTAATGATAAAACAAGAGACCGCCCACCACACAAATTAGTGCAGCTCTCAAGGCTCAAATTACCGCAAAACTCAGTAATTAGCTAGCGCTCAGGCGAAAGGACGCCTATGGGGTTTAAGTATAATGAAATGGATGCGATTAAGTTCACAAACTTAATTAATGTAAGAATATTTAACTTTGTAATGTATAAATACTACAGTAGAAACCTATTTGCTGAAGAATACAAAAGATTTACGGATAACGTTGGATAATTTGTGAAATAAGTAGGTGGGTACACAAGTCACAACCTTAAAAGTTTTTAGTTAATCAATTATTTATTAATTTCATCTAAGTAAAGTAGATATACTTAAATTTTTTTTACCTTTACTTACCTGCTACCAAAAAACCGCACTGAAACTGCAATTTAGCAATTGTCTTAATGCAGACCACTCGTTCTTTGCTCTTTCTATCCTATATTAACATGTGAATAATATTTCCCATCTGAGTTGAAGTAAACTCTACCTATCCTTTTAAAGTTAGCTGTCCTAAGCCGGCTTTGCTCGGATGAAATTTTTGCAAAGCCCATCTTAGTAGAGGTTGTTAAAACAACTTTATCTTTATCTATATTACAACGTCGGTAAATGGACTGAGAATTTGGCGTCCGTTAGTCTCGGCTTCTTTGAAGAAGATTTAAATGCCTAATCCGTGAAAGAGTAGAAAATGTACCTATTCTTAGGCAAACACATATAAGTTTTACTCACGTAAATAGCTTACCTAATTAACTTAGGTAAAATGTAAAGAGTGTTTACATTAGCCAAGTTAATCATGTAAATATGTGAGTAAAACTTACAGGTGTATCCGCGGCTTTAGTTTAGTCTTATGCGGAAGTTATGGAGGCCCACCGCACAATTGTTACAAGTGAACTCCAATCATCATGTGATTAATGGCTAGCAGTCAAGCTCATTATTATCAAATTCTCGTTTAGAAGGTACCTACAATAAGTAGCTAAGTGAACCAAAAGGCTTGTTTAGAAGTTAAAGACCTTAGCGTCTAAAAAACTATTTATTAATGTTAAGTTAAAATGCCATATTTACATAAAATATGCCGAAGTTTCAATTTGAGGTTTAAAAACTGAATATTGAGCTTCTACACTTCTTTCGTAGTGTAAACGATTAACGATGACCACGGACAGCCACGCACCGCGTAAAAGGCTCTGACGACGATGACGAACGTACCTGCGCTATCACGGTCCACAGACCATACTTTACAGTGCGTCGGTACGGGCTGGTCCGTCTACGTCCGCAGTATTACGCACCGTGGGAAGGCGGTGTAATGCATTGAAGGTCATAAATTAGGATTCAGTCTGAATTTGGAATTTATGCCGTGATCCACGCAAAAGTGATAAAATCCTTCACGCGTTAAAATAAAATAGGCGTTAGAATGGAGATTGGAATACATTTTCGACTGTGAATATAATAATGTAATGATAATAGGTTTTTCCTTTATTTTTTAAATTGCTTTATAATCTATATAAAACAAGCTGAATTGCTATGATTTCACGTTGGTGTGATTTCTGAAAACCTTTTCTTAGTAGTTTCTATGTCACTAAAATCTATTTTTTCGAGATCTAGCGGATTGGACTATGAGCTATGTTGCTAAGAATATGTATATCTGTCAGTCAGTCAGTCATTTTCTCAAAAAATGTTTGCTCTAACATGACAATACCCAAAATAAAGGATTAAAGTAGATATGAACAAGTGTTATCATTTTACCTAAACGTTTCGCCAACATTCATTTTCCGACAAAATATTTAATATTGTATGGGAGTTAAGGCAGTCAAAGTAACATTGTTCCTCGAGAGGCAGTAAAATTATTTAGCAGTTACTGCATGAACCTTGCTGTAAGCATAGGTATATCTCACAACAGATTTAAATTCACATAATCTCTAGCTGAGTTCATGTCTACAGTGGTTATTACCTACCTAATTTGTTTTAAAGAAGCATTTTGCATGTCTAATTATTACTATACTATTGCAGAAAATAGAAACTAGGTATATACTACTATTAGATACCTAACTGAACACTAAATATAACACCAAATATAATTAACAATATTAACAAATAAATTGATTGAAGATTCAAATAAGGTTCTAGGGCACCCTTCAAAGTTTAATTTATAGATTTTTGTATTTCAGACTGATTCGAGATAGTTTTAGAGATGGTTTTTGGCTCCAAGAATCTTAAAGGGACCAATTACGTTAATGGCCCGTCCTCACGAGAAGTTCGTACGCTAATTGGCTGGGTTACTTATGTGCTGGTTCACTTTGAGTTATAATATTACATGGTTTTTTAGGTCTGATGTGAAACAGTGTTATAAATGTGTCACGGATGATAGTGTAGGTATCAATATAAGTATTATATGTCGGCGTGGTTTTTGATAATATAACGAACAAAACATCAGGCAAAAACATAGTCCATGTTAATCTGCTAAATCGTTTACTAAACTGTAGTTTTCATCATTAATTAGAATATTTCACCAAAAATGTGTGTGTACGAATAGGTATTTAACACATTCACAAGATTTGTTCAAGAGAGTTTGGAAAAGATAAAACCAAAGATTCTTAGTTATTTGCTCGAAATATGTTAAAAAATAAATAATAATAGATAAAATTAATTGATGCAAAAGGCATTAATTTCCGATTTATAGTTTTAACTGTGTAGTTTTGATTTGATTCCCGTAACGACGTAGCTCGGCGTAGCCATTTCGTAGAAGTCACGTTTATTACATGCTATAATAACTTCAGTACGAAAGTTACAAATCGATATTTAGTTTTGGCTAAAGCTAATGACCATGGACGACTGTGATTTTGTACAGTGTATTTAATTAGAAAGGACACGCGATGAATGCTAGGTTTTATTTTTGTCGTAAACTGTAGTTTTATTATTATTTCGTTGCAAAAGGGTCTGTAAACGCTAAACCTACTAGTACGTCATATATCGCCGTGTTAACTAAAGCTGGCACGTACAACACATTCACTTGTGTAGCGTCTATGAGTGAGCCTTATATAGAGGCTGAAAATTTCCCCGCAGCCGCCCACAAAACCAGTATTGAACAAAGAATATCGTTCTTTGTGCTCCAATCAAAACTACATATTTTCACGAATTTTTTTATTGAAAAACCATTAAAAAAATATGAACTTGACCATATATTTAGCGTCCCTTTTTAGGGTTCCGTACCTCAAAAGGAGAAACGGAACCCTTATAGGATCACTTTGTTGTCTGTCTGTCTGTCGTATATGTCAAGAAAACCTATAGAATCACGAATTTTGGCAGATAGGTAGGTCTTATATCACAAGTAAAGGAAAAATCCGAAAACCGTGAATTTGTAAGTTACATCACAAAAAAAAAAAATGTGTTCATGAACAAATATGTACTGGGTATTTTCAATTTCCAAAGTAAGATAACTACGTATATACCAAGTGGGGTATGATATGAAAGGGATACCTGTACAATGTACATTCTAAAACAGATTTTTATATATTTTTATCGTGCAAAATGTCGGCCAAAATACACGAGTACGGAACCATCGGTGCGCGTGTCTGACTCGCACTTGGCCGGTTTTTTAAAGTTATAACTAAACTTTAACTTTCATACAAAAACAATTTTTGTTTCTTCAGTCAAGTCTCAAGTAGTAGATAGTTGTGCAAATGTAGGAATACGTACGTAGGTATATCTTAGTATTTGTATCAGTTTATCTTAGTAGAAGGTAAGAAACTCAGCCAGCATAGAATCGCAACTCACATATTATGAGTTTAAATGGGCATATAGGCATAATTAAATATGTTTCCTCGCGAATTTTTCACTCACCGTGATATTTAATTGCTTAAAACAGACATACCTCCGAAATATTTGAGCTGCGTCTGGGATCAAATTTTGGACTCCCTGAACAACGTCTTAACCACTAGACTATCGCCGCCTATTTTTATGAATAGTAGGTACTTACGATGTGTTTACGTACCCTACATAAAGATTGTACCTCATATTATTATGTATGTAATTTATGTTACTATGGTTACTATTGAAAATGTATTGATATTTCAACATTCGCCTTACATTTTCGGTATTATCGTCTACCTTAAAGCTTCATAAAAAAATCCATTTATTTTACAAATACAAAATGATTGTTCCAAGGCAAACAGAAAAGGATAACTTTCACACAGTTCTTTCTACTTCAATTGAAGGGTCGACGAGTACCTACTTTCTTTGATGGATCACGTCCACGTTTGTATTGTAAACACAAACATTATTTTGTATTGTCCCAAATAAGTGGTTTTTATCGAGCAAAAAATAAAATAAAAAATAACAAAGTATGCTGAAATTAAAAACATAGGATAAATAAAATAAATAAATCAGCTACGAACTGCGACGCGTTACATTTTATGGGCGACACTTGCACACTAGGTACTTTGTATATTATTGTAGGGAGATTAAAATATTTTGGTGAGCGTGCGATTGATAGCATAGCCCCATTGATAGCAGCCGAACGCACGATATGGCTGGCGAGTAACCGAGCGTCGCGTAGCTCAAACTCTACCTTAATAATACGTATTAAAGTATTAGTTTTAAAGTTTCTTTATTAAGTTAATTGTATATTGTCGCAAGAGACGAAAGGGCCACAAGCAATGTATTTTTCAGTGGGTACTTCGTACCAGAAAAATACGAATGACATCAGGAGTAGCCGGAGCGCCTCCGAATCACATTTGTGACAGTCCTGATAAATATTTAATACTTTGTGGCTCTATCGCATATATGCGATCAGCTTAACTCGTAGCAAAAGAAGTAATTGAAGCAATCATAAAATATTTCTTACTAAGTTAAATTAGCAAAGGTTGAGTGTAGCAAAGAGGAACATACGAACAAAAGGAGTATAATCGTATTCGGCTTTCCGGCGAGGGTGGCCGGAGGAGCTGAACGGAGCATTTTCCGGGAGTCGAGAATCTCATTGTGTTGTCATATCATGCTTCGTTCCTATTAGTGCCATCAGCAATTCTAATCATCGAAATAATAGCCAAAGAAATGCTGAAGATGTCGGGACCCGGGTTGTTACGGATGCTATTTGAACGCGGATGTGGATGCGGATTATTAGAAGTTCACATCCTCGGATGCGGATGGGGATATCAGGATTTTAAAAATATTTCAATTTAATTTAATATGTTTTATTTAATCAAATTTTGAGAACAAAACTTAAACAATTTTAGTCGTATTTTTAGCATACGCTCTTCAATAATAATAAAAATTGGGATTTTTCACAAATTTTTGGTTGTATGTAACAAAGAGCTATATCATCGTGTTCAGCTTTCCGACGATGGTGGCCGAGTTTCGAACCGATCGGTAATGATTTCAAGGAGGCTGCAATCTCTTCGTAAAATATTGTCTTAATAAGTATTATGCTTCGTTTCTATTAGTGCCGTCAATAATTCTCGTCATCGAAATGATAGCTATGGCTAATAAATAAATAGCCACATCATTTCGGTCCGTGCTACTAAACTCACTAAATGAATGAATTAATGAATGAATATACTTTTATTGTACACCACAAAATTAGTACAGAAAAACACATAAAAAGCTCAACAAAATATAGGTACAATTTGGCGGCCTTATCGCTACCTAGCGATCTCTTCCAGGCAACCAAAATGGTCCAAAGGATATAGCTATAGATATTAGAGGTAGGTGGTGCAAGTATACATTTATATATAATATTAGGATAAATAAATGCATAAATATATAAATAAATAAATACATAAAAACATGTTAAAATTTAAATAATGTACTACTATAAATAATAAAATACATAATATAGACCTAAAAAATAATAATAAATAAATATGATATATAGATAAATAATAAATCCTCATACTATTATTAAGACTAGTAGAATATGTTCCAATAAATCCGATAATGCTAAAGTGATAGTGACAAATAGTAGTAGTAAATGAATGTGTTATTTGCGGCTATTGCGTATAGGTACTCGTATGTGCATTCTGTTTAGCTCGTAGCAAAAGGAGTTATAAAAGCGTTCATAAAATACTGGGGGTGCCAGCGGCTTCGCCCGCGTGGATTTCGATTTTCTTAAATCCCGTAGAAACTCTTTGATTTTCCGGGATAAAAAGTAGCCTATGTCCGTCCCCGGGATATAAGCTAACCCTGTACCAAATTTCGTCAGAATCGGTTAAACTGTTGGGCCGTGAAAACCTAGCAGACAGACAGACAGACACACTTTCGTATTTATAATATTAGTATGGATATGGATTTGGATTACCAAGCTATATTAACAAATCTGGCGCATAGCAAAGAGTGTATACGAGTATGTAATATGTGTTCAGCTTTCCGGTGAGTGTGGCCGAGTTTCGAGCCAAGCGGAAGAGATCCCTCGGGAGTCGGGAATCGCGCTATACTGTCATGTGCCATGCCACGTTCCTATATATTAGTGCCGTCAATAATCCTACACATTGCAATGGAACTGAATAAAATGGAGGTCGATAGAACGCGATTGTTAGATAGGTATCTACTACTAAATCTGAATAGGTGCTTCGTCTGCTTTGAAAGCGAGGAAATAAGAATAGCTAGGTACTTTTCTCGAAAAGAAGCCATGTATTATAAAGTTCGTTACTGAATTCGTCAGTGATTTCAATTCAATTAATTGATTTCAAAGGTCCAAAAGGTCCAAAACTGAATTACCGAAAAGTGAACTGACTAACGCAGACGGATTCCCAAGTAAATACTAGTAAAAATGTTTTGATAATACAGGTATATTAATAAAGGTTTGTTCAAGGGTTTGCTTAACGAAGTTTTATGCATCAGATGGGATTTTAGGTATACGTATGTAACGTCCGTCCGTCCAAAAACAAATACCTACTTAATTCGGTTAGAACTAGACGCCGACCTATGTACGAGTAGCATCTACCTAAAATATTTTTTTTTACCATTTTATTTCGTCACATTTAAAATCACATGGTTCCATTATAAAAAAAAAACTGCTTGCATTAATTTCCTAGAAAATATTATATTTTGTTAAAATTAATAATATGAATACCTAACGCCCTAATATTTGTTACTCCGTAGATACCTATTTACGTACCTACCTATCTACGTCTTATTTTTCTTTTTTCGATGCCAATATTTTTGTAAATTAAATTTAGTAGCAGAAATAAGCAAATGTATACGAAATGTGTGTAATGTAACGTGATAAGAAAATTGGGCGTAGCTTTTATTGGAGAAAATTCAATTTCCTTTGTGCGGAAAGCTCGTGGATCGGCGATGCCATTACTATAACCCTCTTAGACATTTTCTGCTCTCAATGATAATAATTTGAAATTTAAAACCTAATATTCTTTGCATAACGCAAATAATATACTAAATAAGTATAATAACTTTCAGGACGTTTTCTTATCACGTACAAAAAGAAGTGTATTAATTTTTTTTCTGTACGTTTGTTGTATTATGAGAAATCCAATCTCAATATCATAAATAATGTTTCAATTCATGATTTTAGATTGAGAAATTAATTTCGTGGTTTGAGGAAATAATCATTCGGTACTTATATTTAACGAAAAGGTGAGTTTGAATCTCTCTCTGTCTAGTCGAGCGTTTGTGGCGTCACTGACGCGATTTCACTGACGCCATAGACGCCAACTCGAAAGTTCACATTAAGCCCTAATTCTCACGAGCGTTAAAAAGCGTTGCGTTAAAACCCGGCGTTGCGCTGACAATACAAAGTGCGCGTTAAAAAAGCGTTGACGTGTGAACAGATACTTGAGAATGCATATTTTGTTCTATTTCAAACACTTTTTTGATGGACGTCAAAAAAGCTCTCGTGCGAATGAGGCCTTATGGACTAAAATCATACTTTTAACATGACAGTTGACACAATATACACGGTGATACATATACATTATACGACAACGCTTTTTTAACGCGCACTTTGTATTTTCAGCGCAACGCCGGGTTTTAACGCAACGCTTTTTTAACGCTCGTGCGAATTAGGGTTTATTCTATCTGTTAAACATTTTTACGGCGCAATCCCTGTACTGATTATCCCTAGACTCTAGCACAAAGATAACGTGTATCGTACTTACTTTACAATGGAAAACCAAACAGTTTTCACGAGGCTTAAAAACTAAATTTACGCGGACGAAATTGCGGGCATCAGCTTGTAAAAATCTATACTCATGGCGGGAATCCAATTCAATATCCTTGCAACTGGATGATGGGTAGGTACTCCCGATCACCTGTAGTATCGAATGACGGGATGACAGTTTTTAGGGTACCCAAACCCAAAGGGTAAAAACGGAGCCCTATTAATGTCACTCTGCTGTCTATCTGTCTGTCTGCGGGTCTGTGTGTCTGTCTGTCCGTCCGTCCGTCTGTCTGTCTGTCTGAATGTCACAGGTCTCTAAGTTCGTAGACGAAATGAATTACAAACCTGAAATTTTCGTATGTGGTGTAAAACGTTGACCCGAGCCCAAATATTGAGTAAAAAATTCAATTAAATTATTTTAAAAAGGAAGTGTTCATATTATGAAGTAAGTAGGTAGAGTTTTTACCTCGAGATGTTAAAATCTATGTAAAAGCTATTCACTAAGATGAAATACTATAAGTATCTAGATAGTTACTACTTTAAATATGAAAGATGAAAAATAGAACTAGAAAAGCTTTTTATTCAAATAAAGTTTTACAATTGCTTTCGCGTAGGTATACATCAATTTTTGAGATGTTAAAATTAGTTTAGAACGTACTCTATACAAGTGTAAATTAAAAATTTATAACACCCCCGACAAGTGAAGGTTACAGTAACTAGAAAAAAGCTGATAACTTTCAAACGGCTGAACCGATTTTCTTGGATGATAGCTGAGAACACTCTCGATCAAGCCACCTTTCGAACAAAAAAAACTAAGTTAAAATCGGTTCATTCGTTTAGGCGCTACGATGCCACAGACAGATACACAGATACACAGATACACACGTCAAACTTATAACACCCCTCTTTTTGGGTCGGGGGTTAAAAAATGATTTGAGTGAATAGCCTTAGAACAAAATAATAAGTAACAAAACTAAAACAAAATATTATGACACTCTTATTTTGTTTATCGTTCTAGTTCTATGGGGAACGCAATGTTTGTGCGTTGGAGTTATATAAGTAGTTACCTACCCACAGCTACGCAAATTTACGAGAACTTTTTATAGCTTACGAAAGTCCCATAAGCAATTCGTTGTAACGACTCATCTACTATAGTGCCTATTTGCTCAAAGGTGCTGAGCAAACAAACTGAACAAAAAATATACTTTTAACCCTCGACCAAAAAAGAGGGGTGTTATAAGTTTGACGTGTGTGTGTATCTGTGTAACTGTGTATCTGTCTGTGTATCGGTACCCATCGATCTCTATTCTCTTCCAGGTAACGTAGCGATCCTACGAATAAGGGCGTAACGGAAGGATATTACGATGAAACACACTTTCACATATGTATTTTTAACCCCCGACCCAAAAAGAGGAGTGTTATAAGTTTGACGTGTCTATCAGTGTATCTGTGTGTTTGTGTATCTGTCTGTAGCACCGTAGCTCCTAAACGAATGAACCGATTTTAATTTAGTTTTTTTTGTTTGAAAGGTGGCTTGATCGAGAGTGTTCTTACCTATAATCAAAGAAAATCGGTTCAGCCGTTTGAAAGTTATAGGGGTTTTTAGCAGTGTAGTAGGTACTCATAGAGGTTTTTGTGTCGGGGGTTTTTTAAATTTTGAGTTATGGCATAGGTACCTACTAACCAAGAGCGTATTAATGGAATCTTTCTGTGTTTTATCGTTTCCAGTTTTGAGAGAATTACATACATGACTTTCGATTATGATATTATTAAATTACACATTACGATAATGTGCAATCATATTTCTTTGTAGTCTAAAAAAATATATATAAATAAGTGGATACACTATATTCATGCTATGAATAACGAAACGGCATGGCAAAGCTGCACGTCACTATGTACGTTAACAATATTTTTACCAATTCTACACTTTTTCATTGTCAATCGTTGAATTTTTAAGATTTAATTACACAGACTTAGAACTAAAGCTACGAGGATTCCAAACGCGCTCTAATCTGAGAAGAAGCCCATAGAAAACTCAGCCGGGGATTCTAAGACGGCACAATCATACTTTTTGGGTTACAATCAAGCCTACCTTAATCTTGGGCGAAACGTAATATTCGTATTCATTAAAATAAAGTCAGGTTGGTACTTATTAATTATTACCTACCTATGGATTTAACGTTAAGCCTATTGAAGTCGAATGAAAAGGAAATATTCTGAAATGGTTCGAACGGAATAATATCGATTGATGTTACTCCGAAACTGGTAAGAATTAGGTTAGCAGGAAGTTCACGCTGTTCTTGGGGTGATACGCTAACTCAATGTCTAACACTGAACGATAGTCACCGAGCTCATTTGACATTGGTCGGTTCTACATTGTTGCTTCACTGAGTGATATTAAAATAATTTTTCCTAGAAAACCTTCAACTGAATAAAAATAATTGAAAATTGAAATCCTCACTGCTGTAGAATTGGAATAGTGAATATGTAGTGTGATAGTCTGCCGACCGATTCTTGCTACATCTATACTAATATTATAAATGCGAAAGTGTGTCTGTCTGTCTGTCTATCTGCTACCTTTTCACGATATAGCACATGTAAAGGAATCAATCCGAAAACCGTGAATTTATGGTTACATCATTAAAAAAATAAAAATGTGTTTCAATTTTCAAAGAAAGATAACTATACTAAGTGGCTTATGAAAGGGCTTTACTTGCACATTGTAAAACAGATTTTTATTTTATTTTTATGCCTAATAGTTTTTGATTTATCGTGCAAAATGTCGGAAAAAATACCCGAGTACGGAACCCTCGGTGCGCGAGTCTGACTCGCACTTGGCCGGTTTTTAAGGTACGAAACCTTAATTAAATGGCTTATAACACACGGAATAGACAGTCATCGTCCGACTGGACGAAACTATGAGGTTCCTGTATCTCTACGGAACGTTAAAAACTGAAAATGATTTACCCGAGACCCGAAACGGTGTTGCTTTCAAAATAATTAACGTTGTAAACAATACAAGCCCGCTGGAGCACTGAACGTTTTATTTGAAGGCGGGTGAAGGCATTCGAATAAGTTTTTCCTTTCGGCAGGTAGCATAATTACATAAAAGTTTTTTTTGAAAACATCACAATAAAACTTAAAGCTAGCCTTATCTAATTACTATACAAATCATACCTGCGTGGAATGGTGCCAAGAATACTGGCTGCATTTTCACGCCGGACAGCCAGGCTGATCCGTTGCGCAAAAATGAGCCAGCCCTTCTGTGACCCGATGAGGCTATTAAACGCAGTGAAATGTCTCGTAATTTTTTTTTAGGACTACGACTCCATGGCCCCAGGGTCTCCACGTCTCCAAACGGAACAAAAATGTAACTCTCAATAAGAGAGGCATCCTTGCGCCACAAGTAGGTATGCCACAACAGCACTTGCTAAAGTAGAAATATCAGAGAGTTATCATATTACTAGGGGGCTCCATCGGGCAGTGGTAAACGATGTGGTCTCATTAGTGCTGGGAAGTCCCGGCTTTGGAATTAAAAATTTGAAATATTCTGGTCTGGTCTGGTGGGACTGACTGGCTTCGGCCGTGGCTAGTTACCACCCTACCAGCAAAGCCATGCTGCCAAGCCATTTAGTGTTCCGGTACGATGCCGTGTAGAAACCAAAGGGGTAAGTATAGGTTTAATTAAAACTGCCATACCCCTTCCAGGTTGGCCCGCTTCCATCTTAGACTACATCATTACTTACCACCAGGTGAGATTTCAGTCAAAGGCTAACTTGTATCTGATTTTTTTTTTAAATTTCTCGCAGAATGGCAGCAACCTGACTGGCGTAGGTACTTACAAGGGGCACGGTCAGCCGTCCTTTCTGTTATTCAGTAAATTGGCTTTGAAATTGCTTTCAATCTGTTAATCATCATCATCACGCGCCTTCTTCGAAACGAAGTTTGGCGATCATCATCCGAAAAGCTTCTCTATTAAAAGCCGCCTCTTTCAACTTCGGGTAACTAAGCCCTGTTAATAATATTACTTATCTTATCATAAATGGTGCAACTTTTACAGTGATTATAATAAGTATTATACTTAAGAATTTAAGACAGAAAGTGTTTTATTAAAAAATATATTCATTATTTTTTAAGCTAAAGTTTTTACGGTCATTTACGCGGTGGCGCTGCTTTATAGATTGATCATGATAATGTTTGCTTCTTTAGCAATACGAAATCTGTCTAAGGCACGTTGCCTTCAGTGTTTTCCTAACGGGTTTACTCTGGAGTACAAACAAAGCAAATTAGAAGAGTAGGTACCTAATTCAATTTGAATCTTTTTGTGGAACCTTTCCCTTAAAGTAGTAATATAATGACATTTATTAATATTATATTATTATTCAAATCATAAACGCAAGTGAGTGAACTCAACTGGAGAGTAAATTAATCAACACCCGAATGGCAACAAACGCTAATCTTATCATTTCATGGTTGAAATAATAAAGCTCTAATCTAATTTGAATGCATATTATCGTTATTGAGAGAATGACCCACGATTACCTATTTGGAAAAATAACAGTAGTGCCAAATTTGCCAGTTATTTTACCAAATAGGTACTTGAAAATAAGTAGGCCGTTTACAGAGTTCCTTACCCAAGTACGTGGGGTCCGTACGGGACCCTATTACTAAGCTTCAGCTGTTTGTCCGCCTGTCATTAGCGGGTCTTATGAACCGTAATAGGTACAGATTTGAACTTGACACAGAGCGTCTACTTTTATTGGCGCTATAACAATAAATAATAATAAAACCAAGACGGTGAATCAAAAAATGGATTTAATGGAAAGGGTCACGACCATAAGCAATGAGGGCTAAGACGTAAAGTCAAACCGTACAGCTACATGTTTAACAAGCCGCAGTCACCTATACACAAGTGTAAATTAAAAATTTTCAACACCCCCGACAAATCATTTTCAAATAAATAATTATGTATATCTAGGCAACGTCCATCTTGACAGCTTGACATTTTTCAATTGACACTTGAATATTATGAACCTAAGGGTTATCTAACCTTCTTTTCTACAAGAAAACTAGAAAATAGCTGATAACTTTTAAACGGCTGAACCAATTTTTTTGGATTATAGCTAAGAACACTCTCGATCAAGCCACCTTTCAAACAAAAAAAAAGTAAATTAAAATCGGTTCATTCGTTTAGGCGCTACGATGCCACAGACAGATACACAGATACACAGATACACAGATACACAGACACACAGATACACAGATACACACGTCAAACTTATAACACCCCTCTTTTTGGGTCGGGGGTTAAAAATAATCTTCTCGTGTTGTATGGAAAACAAATGCCTACCAACATACTACCATTGAGTTAAATAGCAGTCATGAAAGCTTGAGAGGTGGGACAAGCGAAATTTTGATAGGATGAATTTTGATGAGAATAAATTAAATGTAAATGAAAATCTTTGATCAATAACGTATCTTGAGACTCAAAGAAAACCCGTTTGAAAGAGTTCTTACCTTCCCGTCCGAAAAATCCTCTATACGAAGGCCTTATAGCAATTGTAACTGTAATTTTTCAAGCAAATTATGAGATTTCTATGAAAGAGTGTTATACATTTGGATTTGGATTTTTTCCTAACATGGGATAAGTTGAAGGCTAATTCCTACTTGTAAAAGGTGTGCCCGGGTTCTGCGAAACAGAATACGTTTTTATTTGCAAAGTCCAAGAAGTATATCGGAAAAGGGTTTTATAAAAGATAAATGTCTGTACTTATTCCTAAATCGTAATTTCTTCACTTGAAATCTCTTGCTCTATACAAAACGTCTGTTATAGTCCCCATACTTAATTACTTGAAATTCACACTCAAAATATAATCGTTAAAAGCTCGTTTGATAAACAGAGGTCCACCAGATCATAATAAATTAATTAAACTGTAATAATATATCTTTGTTTTCGTATACCGTAACTATTATGTAAATTTTAATGTAATTAATATTCACATCGTGTTAACTACGTTGTTTTAGATTGGATAAGGTTTATTACACACACAGATTTAACTAAGTGTCTTTTAAAAGGCGCCCTGGGTCAATAACGTTTGCCGCCACATAAATTGATGAAAAAACTTGACTATTCGTTACTATTTTTATTGAAAACTAGAAGATGCCCGCGGCTTCGCCCGCGTGGATTTCGGTTTTTTAAAATCCCGTAGGAACTCTTTGATTTTCCGGGATAAAAAGTAGCCTATGTGCTAATCCAGGATATTATCTATCTCCATTCCAAATTTCAGCCAAATCCATTCAGTAGTTATTGCGTGAAAGAGTAACAAACACACACACACACACACCCACACACACACATACAAACTTTCGCCTTTATAATATTAGTGTGATCAGTAATTTTTTAATGATTGATTTATGATTGTTTGACGAGTTTTCTTTAATGTTTTTCTATAATAAAGTCCTTGAAATATCGAAAATAAAAACTTAAACGTTTAAAAACTTTATCTTTTTATACTTACTAAATTTTTTACTTGAATGCTCTTCATGTTTGAATGTTTGGAATGACTTCATTTTGAAAGAATTTTTAAAAATTACTTTGTAGTGGTATTTAAAGTCGGATTTTCAGATTATTTTTAGCAAAGTTCAAGTAACATAGCTTATTGCAGGAACTTTAACACATGCGCATATCGTACCTTTTATTTTTGAATCTGGTTAAAAACGAGTAAGTAAACCTAAGTTTAATAATTTTTATGAGACATATTCTAGAATCTTGAAATCTCGTAGAAATCGGTGTGCGAGTAAATATTTTAAAAAAATACGCATCGAACTGAGTACCTTTCTTTCGTTAAGGTTAGTTAAAAACCAACACGCTTACAAAAATCACATATTTAAAAATAATTAACCGTTCAGAAACTAAGTTTAAACAAAAGAAAAAATAAACACATTGTGTTTTCGGAGGAAATGTTGAAAATCTCGTATATTTGAGGCTAAAAAACACATTCGGTGAAACCAATTAGTATAGCGCAGAATTAAACAGCCTTTTGTAAACTCTACGGAGAGCTTTTTAACTTTGGTTTATAATTATTATAACATAGGAAGATAAAAAAGTTGCATTAAATATAACTTTGTTTATGATTATTCTTTTTGATTAACGCTAAGACGGTTTTTATAAGCATGACTACGGAACTCTATTTTATACAGGTTCTGAACCATGACAGATCTTTGAGTATGGAATACAATGACGTACAGATACTCATATCACTGATGGAACACTAAAACACTTAAATACTGTGTTTTTAACCCCCGACCCAAAAAGAGGTGTGTCATAAGTTTGACGTGTGTATCTGTATATCTGTGTATCTGTCTGTGGCATCGTAGCTCCTAAACTAATGAACGAATTTAAATTTTTTTTAACCGGCTAATACGGTTACCGGTTATTTTTTTTTTTTTTTTGAAAGGTGGCTTGATCGAGAGTGTTCAAGCTATAATCCAAGAAAATCGGTTCATACGCTTGAAAGTTATCAGCTCTTTTCTAGTTACTGTAACCTTCACTTGTCGGGGGTGTTATAAATTTTTAATTTACACTTGTGCAAATCTATACCTGCAGGGTTATATACCTTGTAGATACGATCTGTTACTTGCAACATTTTTTGGCTTTGCATTTTTCTTTTTTCTTTTTTTTTAAACCTACAAAAATACGTATAAAACAAGCAAAATGCTGATTTCAGTTGATGGTCTTCGCATTTATTATTTTATGAAACACCTACTAAAGATATGTACTTGCTTGTGCCTTTAGATGATGTGAAATTTACACTGTATATTTCACATCTTTTAATTTTACTGTGGAACTAAAGGCTGTTTTACGCCAGAACAACAAATGCTAGTGCTATAAAATTGGAATGTAAGGTACGACAATTTGCCAACGTTTTAATAATTATTTATTGTAAGTAACATACAGCCCTGTGGCAAGCCGCAATGCCGCACTATATTATTTCGTGCATAGATGAAGCTTTATCTTGTACAAGCTGATGCCCGCGACTTCGTTCGCGTGGATGTAACTGGTTTTAAAAATCTGAGATTGGCCAGCTTGGCTTGAATGAGCTCGGATCCGCTGGTTTGAATAGCACGTTGCGATTGGTTGTGGCGGCGTGGCGTAACATTTATCTTTTCTTTTTTTAGTCTATTTCGTCTCTGTGCCATCTTATTTCGTAAAAATCTGGTCAGCATATGAGCCGCGGCGAGAGATAGATACACTTTCGCAACATTTCTTAGAGGGAGCTTGAGCTGTAGATTGATATAACAGTTTCTCTTTTTATACATATTATTGTAATAATTATGTATACATATTATAAAATCTGTTGGTAACCCTTTATGATTAAAAAAAGGCTTTTTCCAGCGCTGTTAGCAGTTTGTACAATTTCCATGCAAATGAATCTCCCGTGAGAATTGGTCAGGGAATATACCCGCGTGTTTGCATATTGTATAAAACCGCAAAAACATAAAGCAGCTGCAATGCAGTGAAAATAAGGTACATTTTAATTTTTTAACACGCCAACGTAGCTCAACGGTGCGACTGTCCGCTTCGTGTGAGAGCTGTAACGGATGACTTTTAGTTGGCTTGATCTATGGAACTTGTTTCTGGTCTATTTAACTCAATAAGTTGATGCTGATAGGCCTAGCTATTAGCTTCATATTATATAGGATATGCTAATAAGTACTATAAATGCGAAAGCGTGCCTGTCTGTTTGCTAGCCTTTCAAGGCTTTTAACCGTTTAACCGATTTTGCATTTGTTAAAGAGATAGCTTGCATCCCCGGAAAAGTCATGCACCTATAGCCACAATATAGCCTTTATTTACTGAAACGTCCAATCTACATTTTATCTTAACACTAGTTTTTCCATTTGAAGTATATAATATTATGTAATACATAAACAAGACTTATCCTATTAATAATACTAATTTACATTTATATTTATTTATAAAGTACCTACGGGATTTCTTTTCTTTTTTCGGATATAGTCGCGGGCATCATATAGTATAGTAGTAGTAAGTAAAACATGATATTAGCGATAAAGGCAATAAGGTATATAAGTTATGTAGATTTTATGTTTTACGGAATCTTTTTTAAAATATTACATTTTACAGCCCGAAGTATGTTGGCATTTTTAATATTCCGTTGGCAAAAAAAAAACAAGTTATATTGTCTGTGCAGCATACCTACTATATTTTTGGCGGCAGATAAACAGAATAGGAATCATGCAGAAAATAAATAAAACCGCAATCCTTGACTATTTCTATCACTAATATAATTTTTTCAATAACTTAAACAGACATTTCTATCACCGTTTTGTTTGGACGTTGAACTGAAATGGGTCACTAAAAAGGTAATGGAATTGTATAAAATGATCGTTAGCACCCAGTCCGAACCCTCACTGGCTAGTATGACCATTCGGTTATTTAGAATTCTATTAATCATTCATTAGATAAACCAACCCACGACGGTCTGTCTGACTTTGTATTTTGGATGGCACTTCAATTAATGAAGCTAAATATTATGTATAATGAATGTATCATTTGCAAAATATAGAGTTAATATTTTGTATGTAAAGCAATGATAATATTATTAAACATAATTTAAATATGTACCATATTTAAATTATAATAATATTATCATTGTTGTTAAGAGGCTGAGCTTACGTTAAAAACTTAGTTATTTTTTATGGTATGTGCCTTAACTTATTATCTACTAGCCGATGCCCGCGTGGATTTAGGGTTTTCGAAATCCCGTGGAAACTCTTTGATTTTCCGCGATAAAAAGTAGCCCATGTGCTAATCCAGGATATTATCTATCTTCATTCCAAATTTCAGCCAAATCCGTTTAGTAGTGTTTGCGTGAAGGAGTAACAAACATGCACACGCACCAAACTTTCGCCTTTATAATATTAGCGTGATTCTTGATACTTTATACCTACCTAAACCAAAAGATAAAATGAGGCTTTCTCACAATGTAATTTGCTTTTGTGTCTTTTTATATTGCTCTGTCACTAACAAAAGTTCGTACAGAAAACAAAATGTTAAAATACTTTGTTAAAATCCCGCGATAGTTAGGTACGTAATATTTTACCTTCTGCGCAACACCCAAATAAGCTTTGTTCGCTTTGGCATAACGGTGGCGGGGCGTCTTTCTATTTCAATATTCCAATTTCAATTGTATCTTAAAAGTACAAAAAGTTAAGTGCTATTTTCAAAAAACTCGGTTCCATTTAGTGGCCAAATCTAAATAATTACAAGCGGGCAATACTAAGGGTAAATTTTAATATCTAAATACATCAATCATCATATAACAAAATATCTATTAAGTTTTTTCATGAATACCTTCTATGTTTGTTGTATGTACCTATTCTTCTCCCTTTACAACCTCTTGCACTACCAAGGGTCACTGGTAGAGACCTCTTATAGAGATAAGTGCTTCCCTGTCCACTTTATCTTTCTTTTTCTCTTTATTGTTACAACTTTCTGGTACAAATAAATATAGTAACAAGTGTAAATTTAAAATGTATAACACCCCCTACAAGTGAAGGTTACAGAACTAGAAAATAGCTGATAACTTTCAAACGGCTGAACCGATTTTCTTGGATTATAGCTAAGAACACTCTCGATCAAGCCACCTTTCAAACAAAAAAAACTAAATTAAAATCGGTTCATTCGTTTAGGCGCTACGATGCCACAGACAGATACACAGATACACAGTTACACATCTGTGTATCTGTGTATCTACACAGATACACACGTCAAACTTATAACACCCCTCTTTTTGGGTCGGGGGTTAAATAGTTGAATCCATAGCTTTGATGGTTTATTAATAAAATCTGTTAATCCCCAGGTACAATGTGGCACGCGGTAGCGGCAGGCGCGAGGCGATGATCGGCCACATGGGCCGGCCGCGCGCTCACGATGCGCCAGCAGTCGACCGACGTAAGTTACCCTTAAGTAAGGTGGCCCTTCATACGCACTTCTCCATACAAACTTATTACGCCTATTATTCTATTATTTGTTATTCTAGATCTATAACTAAGCCGCATATCGATTTATATCTCCATTATTTATGCCCTAAAATAATAAATTAAGTCAAATTGTAGGTATTTATTTTTAAAGTTATGAGTTATGACCCTAAAAATTTCCATTTTAGGGCAAATTTTGAGGCAACTTCGTTCGTAAATAAACTATATGATCTCTTAATAGATAGTTTCCGACGGTTTCCGTAGATTTCAGAAGTTCACAACGAGAATATTGTATTGTCGTGAGAACTGCATTGTTTGAAAAGTTGTACGACTGTTTGGAGTGGCTGAACATAGACTTGTTTGATTTATTTCTATGCTTCCAGTAAGTTGACAAGGTTAAATAACTTTGAATGGAGGGTGTAATCTCTGAAACTAATGATCCAATTCTAAAAATTCTTTTATTAATAGGTACTATCTTTATCTCCGAGTGCTATTTATTATTTTAAAGAGGAAAGATTTGTCCGTTTGCTCGTATTCGATAAACTCTGAAACGACTGAAACGATTTTAATTATAATTATTTCACCATTAGAAAACTACTTTATCCAGAAGTAACATAAGATTTATGTTATGTAGGTCTACCTACATAGATATACCAATTTCATTCGATAAATGTATATAAATGATCATAGAGCTATTAAGTCATATAATTATGTACCGCGGACGAAATTACGGACAAAAGCTAGTAACTAATTTAACAATATGTGATAACTGAGAAGCTGTAAAGGTTAGTTTAAACTGGCTTATCTGAGTTAATCCTAAACCCAACGGTGACAGATATACGTGCAAACGACGATGATCCATAGCTCGTCAATATTTCCACAAAAGCGTCAAAGAGCATGCAGTGTTGATACATTGGATATTCGCTTTATGCCTACCGTTGCCGATTTCCGTAGTTCGATACTGTCGAGGTAACTGTGTCACTTTTCATCTTTTCAATTTGAATATACCTACTTTAGTTCGTAATATCAGCGAAACTGTGTCATGCTTTAATTTTTCCGACATGCGGAGGCCGTTAGCTGAACCTATGTATATGTTTTTCAATATAGAATCACGTTTTATTCATATGTTACAAGGTAAGCTAATAGAATACCTACATGAAATATGTTCCGGCAAAATTGACATTGGTCAGTTATTAATAAACGCTCATAAAAACATACTATCCGCAAAATGAAGTAAGTAGCCCATTTATACATTATCATAAAAGAATGATTTTGTAAAGTGGTGATAATAAAAAAAAAGAATACCCGGCTGAGTTTGTTGTGGGCTCTTCTCAGCCTTGGGCGCGTTTGGCACCCTCGTAGCTTTAGTTTTAAGTAACGTAATTGATTATCACCACTATATCGTACAAGTTTAACAATTTCGACCATCAAAAGGAGTACAATTGTACCTACTTTGAATAAATGATTTTGACTTTGAAACAAACAATAATGAAACAGTCCATTTTACTAATATTGATATATGTTTTATTTGAAACAAGCTGATCCTCCCAACTTCGCTCGATAAAGTAATATTCTAATGGTGAAAGTATTATTTAAATTAAGTTCGGAGTTTCAGAGTTTATAGTTTATAAACAAACAAAGCTTTCCTTTTAATGATATGCATTAGTATAGATTAACCGTGATTCCACATATAAATCGATTCCACTCATTCCAACTTTTTATTTTTACAATACAACAGTGAAAAACCTAGGGGTAAACGTGGTCTTATTTTCTTTATCTGGATCTGGTTGTATTCTTAGTTGGTTAGCCGTGGATACCACCCCAATGGCAAAGTTGTGCTGCTAAGCCATGCAAAAATTATGAGTGTGCAAATATTATTTGCCAAAATATACAAATCTTTTCCAGACAATATAACGAGTAGGTACCTATTCTTCGTTGTTTGTCAGATTACTTATTCATGCAATGATTCTTGTTATTTGTGTACGAATTGTTATTATGAGTCAAAAGGAAATTACAATGTTCATATTTTACCACGATGCAATCCAAAACTTTTTTGATTGAATTTTTACTAATATTTGGAGCACTCTTATATGAGTATACGTGTGCGATTTAAAATATACTGTACGAAACTTTAACTTATAATTTTTATGATAGGGTTAGTGAGTAGTTAGTAGTTACCTACACACGTAACTACACACTAAGTTGTTTAGCCTATGCAAAAAATCATGTCGATCCGTTGCTGCCTTGCTTTTACTTAGTACAGAAGAACACATACAAAACAAAAAATATATATACTTAAGATACAATTTGGCGGCTTTATCCCATCGATCTCTTCCAGGTAACGTAGCGATCCTACGAATAAGGGCGTAACGAAAGGATACGATGAAACACACTTTCACATATGTATTTTTAACCCCCGACCCAAAAAGAGGAGTGTTATAAGTTTGACGTGTGTATCTGTGTGTTTGTGTATCTGTATGTAGCACCGTAGCTCCTAAACAAATGAACCGATTTTAATTTAGTATTTGTTTTGTTTGAAAGGTGGCTTGATCGAGAGTGTTCTTAGCTATATTCCAAGAAAATCGGTTCAGCCGTTTGAAAGTTATAAGCTCTTTTCTAGTTTTCCGTTATTACTATCCGACCAATACAAATTAGTGTCCAGCCAAATTCTAATAAAAATGTGTAAGGGGGTTTTATAAAATTTTAATTTAATTTTACCTTGTATAATGTATATTATGACTAGTGATAAATATATTGATACGTTTCAGACGATCGACAAAGCGGTGTGCACGGAGGACTCAGGCGCCGCGCGGCTGGAGGCCGTCCTGGTGGCCCTGGTGGAGCGCAAGGCGCGCGCGTTGCACGCCGAGCAAGCCAGGCGTCGGGCGCGCACCCATCCGCTGTTACTGCTGTTGCGCAGCCATGTGTCCGACGGTAAGCGATAATATTCTTTTCGATTACGCAAACATGGTGAACAGAACGGTGTGCACAGAGGACTCATACGCCACGCACGAGGTGGTTCTGGTGGCCTTGGTGGAGTGCACTGTGCAAGGTACGAACGCTGTACACAGAGAAAGCCAGTCAGCCAGTCAGTTGGACACGCAGCAATCTGCTTATTATATATATTATATTTTATATGTAGTTCTTGCACATTTTTGTATCCACCAGTAAGCGATAATATTCTCCGAATACTCAAAGGTGACCGACAAAATGTTATGCACAATGGATTCATGCATCGCGCAACTGACGGTGGTTTTATGACCTTGGTAGAGAAAACATTTCAAGGTCAACTTCTGCAGCTTCTCATTTTCTAATTCCCATATAGGTCAGCACTATTTAGCATGTATGCTGGTTGCAACGTGTGCAAAATTTAAGCGCAGCAAGTAGGATTAGCACGTGCAATAATCACTCTGTAAGAATCAGTGTTGTAGGCATTAAAGTAAGTTCTTGATAAACTAAAAATGTATGATATGAATACCTACTTGTTGGCAGTTTCCAAAATAATCAAGCCTTAAAATATATGACAGATGATTGTTCAAGATAAGGGGATAATTCATAAAGCTGGCTTACATTAGTGAATTTGTTTCGTAGAGGGTAAACGTAGGTGAGCTACAAATAGCCTCTACACGGAAGCTCTACGGCGTAGCAACTAGCAAGTATGTAGTAGGTGGATTATATTTTTCTTCCTTTTTTATTTTACTGGGTAATTTTCATAGTAATAAAATTGTATACAGTGCCAGAGTTCTCAACAGTAAAGGAACTTCGAACAAAACGTCCAGGTTTTGACGTCACTGCGTCAAATGTTGGTACATTTGCCCTAAGCCCCATTTTTCTTTGATTTTACGCCACCATAGCCTAATATTTGATATAATCATCGATTCGGAATCAAACCGAGAGTTCGGGCTCATTTTTGTTCACCCTGGCAGTGCCGAGTTAGTTTTGTATTATAAATAGATGTCAAAACACGGCATTACTGTCGTCTGTTATGGCATCCTACTGAATTTCCATATTTAACAGATTTACCTTAACGCTCATGTAAACTCACGCTAAGTTAAAGCTTAACATTCAGGTCAGCATCCTTATAATCTACATTAAAATCATCATCGTGATCAACCAACATCGCCGGCTCACTACAGACACACTACATCCTCTCGGAGTGAGAAGTGTTTTAGCCGTAGTCTACCACGCTGGCCAAGTGTGGATTGGCAGACTTCACACACCTTTGAGAACATTATGGAGAACCCTCCGGCATGCAGGTTTACTCAACATGCTTGCTTGTTTTAAAGCAAGTTAATTAATTGATGATCACGGTGATTTAAGAATTTCCCGAACTAAATTTAGATTCTCAAGAAGCATGTTAAATTTCCAGTACCTACTTTGAAACTTGTACGAAAATAATAACTGTGACGGTAAACTTTGGAAGTTACAAGTTAAAAGTTTTGATTCTATTAAACTCAACTTGGAAAGCTAAAAGCTGAGTTTAGAATTATTAAAGATACATTTTAATTTAACTTTTTAACTTGCAAGTGAAAAAGCTAACTAAAAATTTAATTAAATAGCTAGTAATAGTTGTTGTAATTTTAGAACAAAAATATGATTCCTCGTTGAAATGATTTTGAGTAGAAAAATCGAAATCCCTTGCGATAATCGTGAAAATACATCGTTCATACATAATTATATAGGTACGGATCAAATATATAATTTCAGAAAGTTAAAAATGTATTAAGAAAATATTTGGTTTATTTGGGCTTAAATTGTAAATAAATATGTAATCAGTTTTTTGAATAGTCTTTAAAAATGTGAAACCTACGTCATCTCGGGGAATTTACTTTGTAATAGTTTACTTTCTGTTATTTTCGTATGTTTGCTGACTTTACACAGTGTCCATTGACGTGTGAAGAGTTCTCTAAATATGCCAATCGTCCAAAGACGGTATTCTGCGATATGTTTCCTCATGTTTCGTACGGAGTCTATTCAACAATACCCAGCTTGGCTCCATGCTTGTCTGTGCAATGTGCATGTATGTTCAGTTCTTTATAAAGACCTTATTAAAAGAAGGGGAATATTATTGTGAAACTTGTGCTACCTCGGGGAATCTATTTTGTAAGGCTACGCTTTGAGTAGTTTATTTTGTGTTATTTTGGTATGTTTGCCGACTTTGCAGCGGTGGCTTATTATGTAAAGTTCTCTGAGGCAAGCTGTCTATGTGCCGCTCGACTCGACAAATGACGAAAATAATTGCAAAGCTTCCCACATTTTGAAATGTCTTTAAAAAATAAATATTTAGCTTTTTCAACTTAAATCTGGCTTAAATTTCTTAAAACTTTGATCAAAATGTGTACAAAAGATCGCTGAAACACTTTCTGAGTATTTTTTTAGTAGCTGCACTCAAACCATGTTTACCTAACTGGAGTGTCAAAGCTCATGCTAACTAATGTTATTCAGCAGTATTCAGTATATCAAACGTTACAAGCCTTGTCTTACAAGCGTAGGTCTAAGAGTGTATTTTTTACAAAAATATCTTTATAGCCTTATAGTTAACTTGTCAAGAAAAAGTTGCGTTAGGTATATACATATATATTGCGATAGAAAAATTATTTTTCAATTTAGCAAAAATAAAGTCTTGCTATTCAAGTTTATATAATCTATGAGTCTTGTGAACTATGTTTCAAAAACTTGTACAAAATGTTCTTGTATCATGTAATTTGTGAGTTTATAAGCAGCCCACGGTCGCCACTGTTGTGCACACATGCGTAGAATATCACTAATAAATAATCGGTGTATCACTGTGCCCCTTGTACCAAACTACCCCACTTCCACTCCACGCGGGCGAAGCTGAGAGAAAAGTTAATAACTTAAATATTTTTCTTTGTCTCTTTTTCAGAAGAGGCATCGATCATAGGCAGCTCTGGCGAAAGACTACCATCGCACTGGTGTGAGAATGAGTTCGAGAAGAAGAAAAAGAAGCTCAAGTTACACACACACCATGGGTAAGCGTCATCAAATGTTACAAAATCAAAAACGTACACTCAAAAAGCGTTAAAAGTCTTCTTCTTTAAATTCAGTATACTTATGTATAGCTGATGCCCGCAACAGCCTTATAAAACGCTGTAAAAGGTTAATTTGACTCCCGTGTCTTTTCTATAATTTTCCGGAATAAAAAGTATCCTTTGCTAAATAAAAAGTATCCTTTGCGGAATAAAAAGTATCCTAGTAAAGAGGGTTTTAGGATTTTTAATGCTGAATTTCGTCATTATTAATTCAGTAACGGAGCCGTGATTCGTTAAAACTGAAAAGGGTACAGAGAGACATTTTGGCGCAAACGAATTTTGTCGATGAACATAAAAGTGGTATGAAACGGTATGTATTTTACATTTCTGACATCGCATTAATTTTGCATACGTTTCTTTAGAAGGGAGCTCAACAGTCCAGAGCAGCTGGAGCTGGAGCGCCGGAGACGCAAGCGCAGGCGACACGCGCCCCCACAAAAGCCAAAAAAGCATCGCACCTTACTGGTGTCTGCGATTGACGAGCAGGCTAAAGTTATACATGTGAGTGCTGTGCCCTGAGTCTAAGTTTTCATTTAGATTTAAGGTGAACGCACACTTATCCGAGCCGAACGCGTCGAACGAGCCGAACGAATTGAATTTTATAATCCTGTACCTATATGAAATCTCATGAAACATCGAACATTTCTCCACGTCTATTCGTCCGAATTGGAAGTAGATTTCATATAGAGAATTTTAAAATTCGGTCCATTCGACTCTTTCGATGCGTTCGGTTTGGATAAGTGTGCGTGCCCTTTTTAAGGATTTTTTTGATTGTTTGAAATCGATAAACTTTGAAACTACTGAATTGATTTTGATAATTCTTTCACCATAAGAAAGTTACTTTATCTAGAAGTAACCTGATATCAGTAACTTTTCACTTGACGGATTCCCAATACAAGAACTGTCATAACGTCTTTGTTCATTAGATAAAGTTTATCTGAAAGTGGTGAAACAAGCCCGTACTCTCTGCCAATACTTAGTTATTACCTGATATAAAAGCGATAATCTAAAAAGTACTGAACGGAATAATTTATACATTCACAAACAAATCGGTTACTTAGAGCATAAATATTAAATAATAAACAAATAAATAGAGTTATTATGTGGGTTACAGGCACCAGACCAGAATGATTATGAGAGCCACGTGACTGCTACATGTGACTTGAAAGAAGTCATTAGAGTACACTGCTTTGTTGCTTACCTCAAATCTCTTTATTACAGTGGATCCATATATTGCCGCATAGTTAAACTGCCGGTCGAACCCGGCGGCACGTGTGGAATGTGGTTGGATCCTTATCCGGCCCGATTCGGTTTCACGTTCGAGTGCCGGAAATATAATGGATGTAATCGGAAACTTCTGAAAGCTTGTACTACATCGAGCGCCATCTTAGTAGGGGTTGCAGCATTAGTTGTAAAATAGCGCCATCTAACGGAGGGCTGGTTGAAATGCCTCGCAATCACCGTTTTCATGTCTTGCCCCTAGAGAGCGTTTAAAAGTCTAGAGATATTACCTCAATTCACTCTTCCGAAATCAAGTTTTGCGGCCTTCGTTTGCTTGTTTCCTTTGAGAGCTTTTGCTTTAGCGTGGGACAAAAGATCTTATAGCCGAACGATATTATAAAATTCCAATTAGACAAAGCTTACACATTTTCGTATTTGAAAAGTGAAGACATAATTCGTACGCACATAACATTATTATGAGCGTAGCGGCACATGCCCGAAAGTACGTAGATATTGGCGTGGTATTTACAACACTTTTAAGTATTAACTAGTTCACTCTGTTATAACTAAGTACATCTGCGTGCATGCTTCAAAATCGCCCCGTCGCTACTTGCCAGGCTATAGAAGTTGTTGCCGAATTCTAAAAAACGGGCCAAGTGCTAGTTGGACCTAAGACAAACAGACAGACAGATTGATATTAACAGGGCTTCGTTTTTACGCTTTGAGTATTGAACTCTAAAAAGAGAAATGGTTCTCAGGTCGACCGTCGAAGCTATTACAATACAATACAACACAATAACACAGTAACGTGTCTAGTGTCTACGGATTTTTATAGTCTGTTTTTCCTTATGGTGAAGAAAAGGTAAACAAGAATCTTCTTACTGAATTATACTTACCTATAATAAGAGGCTCACTATACGCCGGCCATACACCTTCTTATCGCCACTTATCGCGAACTGACAAATAGTGACACGAGTGAAAAACCTATGAACCTAACTCAACATTTACTCTTTGACCCTTGCTTTAACCTAACTCCAGAATGTCTAAAACCATTGGAAAGTCGCTTCACTCTATCCGAGGTTTCTGCGATTTGTTCATCTCTTAAGCAAACTAAGGAGAAACTAAGGAGAAACTATAAGGAGTAAGTAGTTTAATTTGTCTGTCAGGTATTGGACCCCGACGAGTTACCGAGGCGCGCGCGATATACAATCATGGTGACGGCGTGTCTATTGCTGTTCCTCTGCCTACTGCTGGTTGGCGTCACGCTGCGGATGGCGCCACTTATCGACGACATGGGTGAGTCATTACTTTTTGCTCTAGGTTGAACAGATGTTTCACACTGGTCGATTTCTGTAATCCAGTAAGCTCATTCGAGTTGAACTGAAACTGCCGGGCGTCGTCATGTGCGAGTTTCCACTTACCAGGCACTTAAAGACATTAGAGGACTGGATTGCTCTATAAATTCAGTACACTGTCTATGATATCATTTATATTAATCCAGAAGAAATGTAGCGTTCAATTCCATAGCTAGACTGGAAAATCAAAAATGAAGAACACTTTATTATTAAGTATCCTTCGTATTGTAGGTACAATTTATTGATATTTTGAAAACTGTAACCAGGTAATAGAAAAAAGCATACTCGGCTGAGTTTATTGTGGGCTCTTCTGAGACCTGGAAGTGTTTGGAACTCTCGTAGCTTTGATTTTAAGTTAACGTGATTAATTTTATGACCACTGCATCATTGTTTGACAATTGACTGTCTGGCCGTCTGACTGTCTGTCCATCTGTCTGTCTGTATCTTCTGAACCTGTAATAGGTAGAGAGTTGAATTTTTCCCAGAATGAAATAAAAACGAGTAACGAAAAATTTCAAAATGGATGCAATAAAAATAAAAAATACAGGTAAAAAGTGTTACTTCTCGCACGATGCATGGTACGGAACCTTTCGTGTGCGGGTCTGACTCGCACTAGTCAGATTTTTTGGGGTTTTCTTTCACGGTTTGTTGCGATAATACCTATTTCATTTTCGAGTTAGACGAAAATGAAATAGGTATTTCATACACTTAAAAATATATGATGTTCATAAATATGTACGGAACTCTAAAAGCGAGGCTTGACTCGTACTTGCCCAGTTTTTAAACATATCATAGATATACTTAAACTATTTGATCCCTTATTTTTTTTTTCTTATGCTATAATGCTGTTTTCCGAATAGGGCTGTTGCCTACAGGTAGGTAGGTACCTGCCTACTGCGGTTTTACATATTATACGAACACTCATCGTCAAACTGTAGGACCATTTAAAATAGAACGTGCCTAGAATTTCCCATACGGGTTAAAAACCACTTTGATAGTGTAGTTTTGTTTGCGAAGCGGGAAAACTGAATCCGCGAAAGTGCAGTAAAATCGCATGTAATGGAGTTCGTTAATAAACCGGGCAAGTGCGAGTTGGGCCTCGCTCTTTTAGGGTTACGTACATAATTAGAAAGATCCTATTTTGGGTGTATGAAAATATACTTGTTTTTTTCCGAGCTAGAACATCGCAGTAAACCGTGAAAAAAAAACCCAAAAAATGATTATTTTGGTCACAGATTACAAACTATTTCATAAATCGTTGTTTTCAGAAATTTTCATATACTTACCTAAAATATGGTGGTCATAAATCCGAAGACCGTGAATTTGTAGTTAAATAAATCATAAAAAAGGTGTTCATGAATAAATAATTAGTATTTTCAATTTTCAAAGTAAGATAATCATATCAAGTGGGGTATCATATGAAAAGGCTTTACAATTTTCATTTATTTTTATGCATACCTAATTGTTTTTGATTTATCGTGCAAAATGTCGGAAAAAATACCCGAGGATGGAACCCTCGGTGCGCGAGTTTGACTCGCACTTGGCCGGTTTTTAGGGTTCCGTAGCCAAGTGGCAAAAAAACGGAACCCTTATGGATTCGTCATGTCTGTCTGTCTGTCCGTCCGTAAGTCACAGCCACTTTTTTCCGAAACTATAAGAACTATACTATTGAAACTTGGTATGTAGATGTATTCTGTAAACCGCATTAAGATTTTCAGACAAAAAAAAACAATAAATTTTTAAAAAGTAGTTGTTTTTAATAAAACTTAATTTAAAAAAATACACTATTATTAAAACACCGATCAAAGTTACAAAGAACAAGAACTTTTATATGATGTTACTTGCTGCTACGGAACCCTTCATGGGCGAGTGCGACTCGCACATGGTCGTTTTTTTTGTAGGTAAACAAGAGTTCACTCCCGAAACATTATGAGATATTTAATACTTATGTTTGTCGTCAACTTATATTCTACTAGCTAACGCCCGCGACTTCGTCCGCGTGGATTTAGGTTTTTCGAAATCCCGTGGGAACTCTTTGGTTTTCCGGGATAAAAAGTAGCCTATGTGCTAATCCAGGATATTATCTATCTCCATTCCGAATTTCAGCCCAATCCGTTGAGTGGTTTTTGCGTGAAGGAGTAACAAACATACACACACACACACACACACACACACACACACACACACACACACACACACATACAAACTTTCGCCTTTATAATATTAGTGTGATTCACCACAAGATTCACGATAGGCTCACTAAAATCATGTGGATTTCAAAAGCATTTTCAACAGAAGAGACTAGATTAAACCACAATACTTACTACGATATTGATATTTACTTAAGTGTTTCGGTATACCGAGTAACGGCGAAGGATTTGAAATACATACTTTATGTGCGAAATGATTTGTTTACAACTTTATGAGTTTTTTTTTTTTTTTTTTTTTCTCATTTAGAGAGCTGGGTCACCAGTGTGACCATGTGGCTCTGGTAGGTCTCTATTATCCTATTCTAACACTAACTAACATTATTCTAACTAATATTATTCTAACACTTAAAACTATATCTACATACTTATTATCTATTAACTCTACGTCTTAAATTTTTACGGACCATCCTATACAAATCTTTTGCTGCATCGGACGTTGGGCTTGTCAAAATAATATTGACGTGTCCCAACGTCCTGTCCGGCACTTCACTTCGGATACATTCCGTCAATATATGGTAAACGTCTTCCCTTGCACCTGGGCAGTCTGGGCAAAAAGGTGAAGATACTTTTTTTAGTAAAAATGCAAATTTGTTTAACGGAATGTGTCCGGAGCGAAGAACTTTATGAGTTCAAATTATGAAAAGAGCTCAATAGTGTTGAAAATTGACAGCCTCCCTGGTGAAGTGGTAAGCGCTGTGGTCTTTTTGATGGGAGGTCCGGCGTTCGATTCCCGGCAGGGGTTTGGAATTTTATAATTTCTTTTCTGGTCTGGTCTGGGGGGAGGCTTCGACCGTGGCTAGTTACCACCGTACTAGCAAAGCCGTACCGCTAAGCGATTTAAGGTGCCCACGCACTTGAACTGCACTGCAGCGGAACTGCGCGTCGCGTCAGCGCCCCGCACGATATTCTCTCCAGCCGCGCCGCGCGGCAGTGACGTACGAATATCGTGCGGGGCGCTGACGCGACGCGCAGTTCCGCTACAGTGCAGTTCGAGTGCGTGGGCACCTTTAGAGTTCCGGTACCATGCCGTGTATAAACCAAAGGAGTATGGGTTTAATGAAAACTACCATACCCCTTCTAGGTAAGCCCGCTTGCATTTTAGATTGCATCATTACTTACCACCAGGTGAGATTGCAGTCAAGAGCTAACTTGTATCTAAAAAAAAGTTTTCAGAGTGGGATGAAACGATAAAGATCGAAGGTTCAAATCTCAATCGAGACCATAGAGATATTAATTGGTTCCTTGTGTCTGAGTTCTGTTTCCGATTACACCAAAACCTACTGGATCCATTTTGACAGCTTCTTGCATTACTTAGGTATCAGCTAAGAGCAATTTCTTAAACGTGTTTTACAGTAAATAATAGGCCACCAGGGATAGTACAAATAACATTGCATTTGTTTTTCACTTTATATATGATATTTACTGAGTAAAATAGTACCAATCTTACAATTTTATCTGCTCCTGTGGTACCAATAATTTAAAATTAAATCTTTCACTTGACTTTTTGCTGTCGGGTGTTAAATTCTCGAGAGCGCTGGCGCGGTACCGAATTAAGCCTCATCTAATTAAACAATTATGTCTTGTTTCCTACTAAAATAACTTTTTATTTTATCCCAGGCAAATTACAGGAGTTAAAGCTAAATCAAGTGGAAAATATCCGTACATTTTTCTCGCCATTTTAAAATTAGACCGGTTATTTTTAGACAGTGTTATTCTCAATGAATTCAGATATCTGCTTACTATATTTTAATTCTGTTAAACTTTAAGGAGTTTTAGTTAAATAAGGCAGTTGTGGTTAACCAAGATAAAGTAAACCTATTAAAACCCAACTAAACTACGGCTACTTTTACGGTGCATAACTACGGTTAAAATTTTCCTTCAATCCAAAATAAAATTAAACCTCTAATTTATTAACAAATTCGATACATTGCATTGGCCCCCAATTTTTTCATGGTGTATTTTAGTCCACCATTTTGGATTTTTTGATAGCATCATGTACTTAGCCTGTGATACGTAGGACGCTGTGATGAAACTAACGCCATCCCATGTAATAATATAATAGACTAAGATGCTTCACTTTTTAGGGTCGACGCTACTTTGGTAGATAGGTAGTAAGTACGTACATCGTCCGTTAAACACATAACTCCCTATAATTCGTAAACTAAGTTGGGCTATTTAAAGAGTATTTTTATGGAAAGTATACGTATTATTAAAATAATGAAGATTCACCACATTCGTAGTACAAAGTCGTAATTCAATGTCACGGAGATATTTTATGAACCTGTAAGTTATTTTCGAAGTAGTATTAATACCGTATATTTTGCACTTGAATAAGTAGGGTGTATAAGTCGTAAATACTAGTGCCAGATGGCATTTACGACTAAGGGCCAGTTCAGACACGCAGAAAATGCACGGCAATAAACCGCGCGATTTTTACCTTAAATATACAGGCATGGTGAGCATTGACTATAAAAGAGAGATTGCAGGTAACATAGTAAAGTACATGTTTAAAACGCGAGCTGTCGGAAAATAATTCTCTAGGCAGACTATTAGCTTGCTATTAATTAGCATATTAAAACAGGTAATGCTGCGCACACGACACGTGAATCCATTTTCTAGAGGTCGTGTTTCGATAACCGTGAATATTGAAACATACGTACATACATGCAAACATCACACTAATATTATAAAAGCGAAAGTTTGTATGTGTGTGTGTGTGTGTGTGTGTGTGTGTATGTTTGTTACTCCTTCACGCAAAAACTACTGGACGGATTTGGCTAAAATTTGGAATGGAGATAGATAATATCCTGGATTAGCACATAGGCTACTTTTTATCCCGGAAAATCAAAGAGTTCCCACGGGATTTTGAAAAACCTAAATCCACGCGGGCGAAGTCGCGGGCATCGGCTAGTACGTAATATCGACGGTTTGGTCCACGCGGATTCCGCAGTGTCTGAATTAGATACACGTACGAACAGTTCCCATACCGCCATTGTTTAATATACCTAGTTACTAATAATACTTACCAACATAAATTTTATGCAACGGTAGACGATAGTATCATATTCTACATTTTTGGTAAATAAATAAAAAAATTGGTCACCAGAGAAACTGCCAATGTGTTGCTGGCTTTTGAGTGTTGTAATTACCTCTATGCTCTTACTCTAGCTTAGTGGGAACACCACAAAAGGGAACAAGTTCCATAATTTGTATGAATATTGTACGTGGAAGTAAAAGTCGTATTTCGTGGTTTAACGACTTAATAAAAAGTAAATAATGAGTAGGTACGTACCACGATTAGTACATGATTTCAAATTAAATATTATATAGATTCAACCTTGTTGCATAGGGTCATATTATAGTCCAGTAGTAACCACTAAGCTTTTTTTTGACTCAAAAACCGGCACATACTTATGATGGTGCCTGGCATTGGCTGCTATCGCCTATGTGATCTTTTTTGTCTCAGAAGCCGGCAAATACTTATAATGGTAATGGCATTGGATACTATCGCCCGAATGTTTTGATCATGATTTTTTGCACCTTTAGGCTAGCTAGGCTTCCGTTGCGATACTCGGGTAGCTATAGCTCAGACATTCGAACAGAAGCATATTATTATATATTACCGTGGCAAAATTATCTTTACCTATCCCAGGGGAAATTAAAAATTACACGCAGTCAAGATACGGAAACAACAAGTTTTGAATCTCTCTTTACATATAAAAGAATAAATAACTTCTTTGACATATTGGACTTTACATAATAGAATGAAATAGGACCTTAAAATATTATAGAAATGCATAGATCGTCCCTTTATAACTTAGACCCCCACTAAGAAAGGATTTTTATCAGAAATTCCGAGAGATAGAGATATATAAAAAGACATTATAAGGAAAAGTCCTGACTCGCTAACTGACCGAGTCACCAACGTCTAGACCCAAGCACTTTGAAATAGAAAGCTGAAATTTTGCATAGAAGTTCTTTTTATAATGTAGACAAGGAATAAAGCCGGATTTTTCGAAATCCCCACGGGGGCGAAGTCGTGGGCGGTCAGTAGTCCTATTAAAAATATAAAACCTTTATTGAAGAGAGGCTTAAGCAAAGTGGATTAATTAAAAATCACAGCAAACAGATTCTGCTGATAAATCTATTTAAGGGAGCGTGGCTGCAAGTCATCCCTTTTGATAACGTCATTCACACAACCGCTCTCGTCTAAGCGGTATTTACTCGAGTTTCAGGTAAAGAATGACGTTTCATATCGCCTTTTGCCAACCTTTTGCCCTTTTCGTTGGTATTAAGACGAAGGTAAGCAGAGTTTCATTTTTTGACAACTAAAATATTAACTAGGTAAGGTAAGGTACCTACTGCTTGGAAAAATATCAGATTTCCGTTTAATGGTCTAGAGTCTAGACTCTAGAGACATCCTTTTAAATGGTTTTACGTTTACCTACGATGGACTATACATAAGCTACTCGCCAGTTAGACTTAACACTGTCTTTGCGTATTTTTGTAGGGTTGTCCGAATTTTTTCAAAAAGATAAAGTTTTAAATTAAGCGCATGAGCCATATCGGCTTTGTTCCAAAATTTTTGGTGAAATCCCTAAAATTAATATAAGGGCAGACGTTTTCAGGTACAACTTGAGAGTCGCCATCATTTACTGTCCACTGCCTAAAAGGGCTTGGATACAGAGGACACATTTACGATTCTTTTTTATAAATGTCACCGAATAAAATGATTTATATGGTAATAAATCAACAAATCTCTACGTAGTCCTATCTACGAGTAGTACGCACATACTGTTAGCTCGTATATATTCTATACTACGTTAGGTTTTTAATTTGACAAAGTTTTAAAGACAACTACTTAAAGAAAAGTACAATAGGAATTATAAAAGTATAGATATACCTAACGATATCTTCTAACTTAGCGTTTAAACGCGTGAGTGATATTCATTATAAAATATATGTGATTAACATTCAAAAAGTGTTCAGTACGTCAATATTTTTGGAACTTCATTTGATTGTCATCAGTCAAAGCCTATTTCGTCGTAAAAAAGGCACCCAAATCGTAGCTAGTGGTGGTATTTAAATATTTAGCTTCTCTATGCACAGTGCTTTGTACTCATGGTATAGGGTAATCTCGTTATTTACTACACAGGCACAGCCCTGTCCAATCCACAATAGTAGGTAGTGTGCAAACCAACGAGCTATATTTTTGGTCCACTCTATCGATTTCAGTCATTGGTTGCGACTTGCGCCTTTGTATAGAAGGGATTCAATCAGCAGAGGTAAATATTGCGTCCAATAATTACAGTATCAATATTTGGACCACTTATTGGGCCAATTCCCACCCCAATCCGACGCTATTAGGTACAAAGGTCAGTTGATTAAAAATATCAACAAAAAATTACCTACGTTCTTAAATTCTGAAGAACAAATAAAACGAAAGGCTATAATATAACTGAATTCCGAAAATATAATATGATTGAATATGTATTTAAATTATAGCAAAAATAAACTATAATTGTCATGTTGAATCATGACATGACTAGGGTCCGAAATTTTCGATGCAATTTTAATTTTGCACGATTGAAGATTGCACGGCATAACAGGGCTCTCTCCGTCACTCGCTTCATACAATCGTAGTTCCAATTTCATTTGAATATTAAGCAACCAAAGTCCATGAAATTTTGCAGGCATATTCTAGAAACTAATATCTGTGTCTGTGGTTTTGGTCTCTCCGTCACTCGCTTCATACAAACGTATGAAGCCAGTGACGGAGAGACCCCTCTTAAGCTTAGAACTATCAAAGCTGCTAAATACTTTGTAGTTGCTGAGAGTGATCCAGTTTCTACACCATTTTTTTCCGGACATGTGAAGTTAAAAACGTGTCAAATCGCGCTCGTACAATCTCGTCCGCTTTATGTAATACCATTGAGATAACATCTCTGGATATTAACCCGCTTAATGCGCTTTGATCCTATTTAGGTTTACGTTATAACTTGTAGGTATGTTAAAATGGACGCAAATTGGATTTGCTGTTACATGAAAATTTTGTTGGTTACAAACTAATTTTACTCGTTTGATATGAAATTAATGAAAGTGAAACTCCATACTAAATATACAAATAAAGTAATTATTTAAATGTTAGAGTCGTTATCACAGAATACTTCATAGTACACTCCAAGTACAGAATGATCACTCCGCAAAGACATTTTGATAAATAGGAATTCTTATTACGACGTAGTAAAGTGCAATTAGGTTTGACCAGCGCTGCGGCCTATAATTTAATAAATGCCTTTGTTTCTTTCGTGCAAACTCATAAGAGTTATTCGAAGGGGCGCACCAGCTCACCACCTCCGTAGATATATCCCTCACTAAGTCTAAGGGTAGTATTCAGATCAAGGAAGTCGCGACCCGGCAGCCGCATAGTAATCCGAAAGATCTAATTAATCATTTTAATGTTAAATTGAGGTATTAGTCGTCATTTTTTTTGTAACGGAAATATAACAGAACCAGTAACGGAAATGTAACAGAAAAGATTTTATGAAAAAAAAAGTTCATAGTGCCTAGGCACTTTCTTGTAATTTGCAATACTTTTTTATAAGAGTGGACCGTCTCGTATATCACTTGGAAACTTTGCAAATAAGGTCAAATAAAGAGGACGTACCTTTAGTCTGCAGTTCGTGTAAAAGGAAAGTGACATTTATCCTAATATTAGGGAATAGTTTCACGCTCACGAAGAAAAGTTTACGAAAAGTGGGTTTGTACTGACTTTAGTAAGTAAGTAGTTTGATTTTTAGTTAGTGAATTCAGTAAAATATTAAAAAACTTATTCATTGAAAAGGTAGCAAAGCTTATAAATGGATTAATCAAAATATTGGCGAAATTAATTTGGGAGCATCTCACACCAAAGTCAAAATAATAATTATTTGGAAGCTGTTCTGGTCTGACTCATTATACTAGCAGTAACAGGCAGATTCGAGAGAGATACTAAACTATCATTATTATGGTACGGATTTAACTTGAATAACAAATAAATATCCACTTTCATTAGCCGCACGGAGAGCTGCCGCAGAAAATTAATATCGCTACATAATTTGCGTCGTGAATCATTTGCTCTAGTCTCTATTTACATACACACAAATAAGTGCCTTTTATTAAGCTCATGGCATTTTCGTGAGGAGATCCGTAGGAGAACCAGACATAGCTTAACAGGCTGCAAAGCTGAAGTGGCAATGGGCAGGGCACGTAGTTTGAAAAACCGATAGATCTCAAGGTGTTAGAATGGTGACCTCGCACCGGAAGCGTGAAAAGACTCCCCACTAGGTGGACGGACGACATCAAACCAGTCGCAAGTGTTGAATTCAGGGGGCGCAAGACCGTGGCGGCGTGGATAATGGTGATGATTATGATGGTATTTTCGTCCAGTTCGTCAGTCATCAGCCAAATTGATATTTTATTTCCAAAACCTACTTTAAATTAAGAATTTAGAAAAATTTGGACACAAAACTGTATTATTTTTCTAATTTCTACTGATTTAATCAACCGATTACATGTACATATCGCTTTTATTCTCAGTGACTGACCATCCCAAGCCAAAACCCCATAGATTGCTCCAAAGTGCACAGTTCCCTTGGAGCCATGTGTTTTTTAAGCAATTAAATAAGTATCACTTGTTCTGACTATGAAGGAAACATCGTGAGGTAACCTTACATACCTGGGAGTTTTCCATAATGATTTCAGAGGTTTGCGAAGTCTGCCAATCAGCACTTGGCCAGCATGGTGGAATATCCCAAAACCTTTCTCATTCTGAGAGAAGACCCGTGCTAATAAGTAGTGTGCCGTGGCGATGGGATGATGATGCTATTCGGGTTAATCCAACAAGTACTCATAAAAGGTTTTAACAGGATAGCTGTTTTATTAGGTAGGTATACTCGCACAGAATTCGTTTTATACCTACGAATCAAAGTTCAAAGTGGTGATAGTTGTGCACTCCGACATATACTCTGAGCTGAAGCGGTAAATGAAATAAATCACTATTTTATATTCAATTCAAATGTTTGAAAAACATTCTGGGCATGATATTAATATGTGTATGGTTGTTACGTTATACTTACGGTGTCGAAGCAATAATAAACACCTAATCACATTGATTTCCTAATTATAACATAAGGTATAATCATTATATCGTCACAATTTTATTTTAACGATATCAGCTTAACTTTCAAAGCCCTATTTTACAAATCACGAGATTTGTAAAAGAACAAAAGCTTTAAATTAAACGTAACGAAGAGTGCACCATTCATAATATAATTTGCACTACTTGCTTCCTCCGCTACGGCGCCCTGTTTCCGCCTTAAAATTGTAGCAGCAAGTTACTTTTTAACCCCCGATCCAAAAAGAGGGCGTTATAAGTTTGGCGTGTGTATCTGTGTATCTGTCTGTGGCATCGTAGCTCCTAAACGAATGAACCGATTTTAATTCAGTTTTTTTTTGTTTGAAAGGTGGAGCTATAATCGAAGAAAATCGGTTCAGCCGTTATCAGCTCTTTTCGAGTTTTCTTATAGAGGTTTTTGTGTCGGGGTTTTTTTAAATTTGAGTTATCGTGCTAAATTGTAACAATTTCAATATCTCTAAAATATGTTTATGTGAATCTTCATGTTTTTTTTTTTTTCATTTATTTTACTGAAATAGTGACGGTGTACACTACTTTTTACGCTGGTGTAACGTTAATTAATGTATTTTAAATATGGTAGGGGGGAGCATTATAGGAAGCTCGAAAAAACAGATTACCTGCAGATTAGCGGCCGAATATTAGACGAATTTCCTTTGATGCGGGTCGTCACAGATTTGCCGAATCTTCACCAATGGAAACACACCATTAGACGTTTGATTATAACAAATTCAAATTATTTGTATAATGTATTAGCAAAATTTAATCTTAAGAGTACTTTAACAAAAAACTTGTGACAATTTAATGTTGGACTGGTTTGCAAATCAAATTAAAACTTTAAGAATTTTTTCATAAGTATAAACGTAAGGTCGTCTATAAAAGAATTCTGAAAGTCAGCATTTTGTGTAAAAGAAAACTGTCTTACTAATCAGGAATTAGTTTTACAGACAGGTTTAACTTTGCAGAAGACAGACATAAATGGACCAAATAAAATATTACTTTTTTCAGCTTTTCCTTTTTGAATTATGTAATGAGTCCGCATGGCTTTCGGGTTTCCGAGGAACTTTTTTCATTTTTTTGGGTTAAAAAGTATAAGTACTACATTTTGTCAAGATTAGTTCAGTTGTTGACCATGAAATGGTAACAGAAAGATTGACAGACAGGCACATTTTTGTGTTTATAATTTTAATATGATTTGACCACTGACTGCTACTATTGTAAGTACGCCGGACTTGCTATTGCCGACCAGTCTGTCAGTCAGTCTGTCTGTCTGTCTGTCCGTCCGTCCATCGTGTCTGTAAAGAAAACCTATAGGGTACTTCCCGTTGACCTACAATCATGAAATTTGGCAGGTAGGTAGGTCTTATAGCACTAGTACAGGAATAAATCCGAAAACCGTGAATTTGTCACACATCACAGTTTTTTTTTTATAAGTATGTGTTTAAATTTTCAAAGTAAGATAACTCCGGAAAAAATACCCGAATACGGAACCCTCAGTGCGCGATACTGACTCGCACTTCGGCCGGTTTTTAATAGGAGTCATCTAAAAATATAAAAATATTTTAGTAATAAATCTACTTTGGTACAAGATATTTCCACTCTGATAAAAAGCTATTTTTAACAAATAAACCTCTATTGAAATAAAAAACTTACTACTTATTCAGGCTTCAGTTTAAACAAACAAGCTAAGTAAAATACGAAGAGAAAATCGCCTAGCTTTTTATAAGCTTCACTTCCATTAGACCCGACACCGTAAGCTTTTATGTACAAATCTTTGCTTAAGGACCGCCTAAATAGATGTTTATGAGGTTTGCTTCCCTCCATACATCCAATTTAACAACTTAAGTGAGTTGCGAATACGCGTGTTTGTACGAGCGGACTATAATATTACACCCGATATTGGATTACCTATTAACACTACATCATTCAAGAGCGTCAAAGATATTATTTCATTATCAGAATTTGCTCATTATTACTTACTGTAATTTAAATACATGTTTCGAGTAGCAGGTCCCCACAAGCCTGCCGCGGGTTAAGTATGGGTTAACGGCCGATAATAATAAAATCAATCCTATTTGTCATCTGTCGATACAACGCAAAGTTGTTATTTTTCAAAAATTGTATGGTCTTTTCAGGGTCCCGTATCCAACTCTAAAGGATGCGAACGGGGCCCTATTACCAAGCCCGTCCGTCCGTCTGTCTGTCAGCGGACTGTATCTCATGAACCGTAATAGACAGAGAGCTGTAATTTTCAAAGACTGTGTATTTATTTCTATTGTCTGTGTGTGTGATCAAAAAAGGAACATATTTTCAAAATATTTAGTTTATAACGATTTTGTTGGAAAAAACATAATCTCGATTTCGTGGTGGTATCTAGTGTTAGCTTATGTTATGCGCTTCTTTGTTTTGTGTTGATTTTCAAGCCCCGGTGAACCTGAATCCATCGAATCTCATGGCTTTTAATCTCAAATAAAAAAATGTTACATGAAAGTCTTTAAAGATTAAAGGAAAAAATAAAATGATCCCTTTAATCTTCGACGCTATTTTTGGTCAGAGTCGGGATCTTTGTGTATGATCTAATGAAACGCGTGAAGAATAAAGTTTAATATCTTGTTTTCGTTACAGGTAGCTCAAATAACATTTCCAGTTTCAGTCAAATAACACATTACTTTTTCTGGTTATAGTTCTTAGGGTTCCGTACCTCAAAAAGAAAAACGGAACCCTTATAGGATCACTTTGTTGTCTATCTGTCTGTCTGTCAAGAAACCTATAGGGTAGGTACTTCCCGTTGACCTAGAATCATGAAATTTGGTAGGTATGTAGGTCTTATAGCAGAAGTATAGGAATAAATTTGAAAATCGTGAATTTGTGGTTACATCGCAAAAAAATATGTGTTTATGAATTAATATTATGCATTATAGTTTTTGATTTAATGTAAAAAATGACGAAAAAAATACCGTTCCTCCCCCCTTTACTCTGAAGTCAAAAATTCTAGAATAATTATGGTCAGTAGAACTTAGATAAAAAGAAAAATATATAAAGACTACCAATTTCGGGGATAACACTAGCCTATGTCGCTCCCCAGATCTTTAATTATGCGAAAAATGACGTAGATCCGTTATTCCGTTACAGGGCAATTAGAGCGCAAACCAAGAAACAAATGCACTTTCACATTTTATAAAATGATTAGTCATATTGTGGGTTACATTGGCTATTCATTACCGACTCTCTTCTCGATCCTTCTACCAGCTGTGCGTGAAGGTTTAGAGTCTATAGACTGAGTGGGTCAATAACCCAGCAGACTATTGCCTCCGGCCTTTATTGCAGGGCCTTTATTTATTTATTCCACTGCTGATTGGGACATAACGGGTAACGGCAAAGCAACAGGGCGGATCATCAGCAGCCTAACGAGCCCCCTATAAGTATATGGATCTTGTACCAGTAGCCACCAGCAATATACTGGTGTAAAGTACCAGCTTTGTCAAGTTAAGACATACAATTAATGATAACGTGTATGTTTCAATAGGGGTGTTTTATAGAATAGCGTGCGAATCAATAAGGATGAGCCCAAAAATTAGTCTTTGAACTTTACCTCGTTCAGACTGAAGCTAAACATCAAGCATCAACATCGCGAAATGTCTAAATACAAAATGTCGGTACTTTATGAACCCGTTGTGATATGAAGTGGAAACTTTCCTCTTCAAATATTTTATGGCAGTCGAACGAACGATTTCTTATTTGTACGGATGTTTTATTTTATACTAGCCGATGCCCGCGACTTCGCCCGCGTGAATTTAGGTTTTTTGAAATCCCGTGGGAACTCTTTGATTTTCCGGGATAAAAAGTAGCCTATGTGCTAATCCAGGATATTATCTATCTCCATTCTGAATTTCAGCCAAATCCGTCCAGTGGTTTTTGCGTGAAGGAGTAACAAACATACACACACACACACACACACACACATACAAACTTTCGCCTTTATAATATTAGTGTGATACACTGTCCGGATAAAACATAGATGTAAAAGCATAAGAATCGTATATATGTAAGTATATTGATTTTCGATTACGGTTATTCCTACTTTAATCGTAGATTTCAATGCCTCGTCTGTTACATTTGGCTTTCTCAATTTTTTTTTTAAATTTTTGTAAGTTTCTTCCGTTTTATTACTTCCGTTTCAGCTGGGCGATTCAATATAAAGCCAATAGTTACGCTAACATAATTATTTCTATGGCTTCTGCGATATTTTTTTGCAACACCTTCGTACCTTCAAGATCACGTGTAGTCGTTGGTCTTACGTCTAATACCTCTCCGATCATGTCGGACTGCCATCCCATCGACGACTGAAGAAATGAGAGTGCAGAAAGAATGTGTGTGCGTAGACACAGGTCTACGCACACACTTGTATACAATTATTGTTCTGCGCAGTTGGCTAGTCCTATTCACTCTCCAATACCTATTTATTTTTGAGCTCTTAAATACCGTTATCTCATAAAAACTTTAGAGGTCCTATGTAACAACGGATCTTCAAAGGGATTGAATATCAAATATCACCTTGTTAGCCAACGCCTAAGTACACAGCTTTGGTATAAAAGGTTCCTGCTTACGGTTCACATTTTTCTTGTGTAAAAACTTTTCTTATAAACTTTCGAGAAAGGTTTTAATTTTTCTTATCATGTATTTTTTGTTATTAAGTTTAACTTTTAACTTGAAACACCCGTTTTTCTTATATAAACCGGACATTTTAGCAACGTTGTACCTCGCTAATAAAAAAATATCTAAATCTTGTGAAATCCTTAGTAGTTAAATAAAAAACAGGCCAAAATATTTTGATTAACCAACTTACTCATAATAATTTGACCACTTCGGCTTATTTGGACCCCTAAGGTTCTTATAATCTGTTTAAAAGGCGGAAAGATTTGAACATTTTGGAGAAAAACCGCCTTATATTTTAGTATCGCCATTTTTAGGGTTCCGTACCTCAAAAGGAAATAACAGAACCCTTATAGGATCACTTTATTGTCTGTCTGTCTGTCCGTCCGTCCGTCCGTCGTGTCTGTCAAGAAAACCTATAGGGTACTTCCCGTAGACCTAGAATCATGAAATTTGGCAGGTAGGTAGGAGTACGGATTCCTCTCGGTGCGCGAGTCTGACTTGCACTTGGCCGGTTTTCCAACAATAAAAATAATATTATGTTATTTTTTCACTTGGGTCGATGTAGGAGTGTGTTATTTGTATGCTACGCGGTACTCCAAAAGACCTTTTTTTGTCTTCACATCCCACAGCTTCACTTACCCTACCTTGTTAAGGACGTTGGAGGCTCGCTTCATTCGCTACCTTTTTTTCCTTCCCTATACTCGACCTTGTTCCCCTTCGCTCACTTCATTCAGGATCTCTTTCCCGAGCTTCCTCGCCCTTTACAAGAATGCTCTGAGGGTAGGACAGGCAAGACTATTTTATTTCATAGACTAGCGCTTGGCTGCAATCAGACCTGCTGGCAAGTGATGATACATCCTAATTCTAGTAACTACGCGTATTCGAGGTGTTTGGATTTGGTTTATCGATGATTGTATTCGAATTAATTTACAATGCAAAATTAGAAAGAAATAGTTTGGCCTAGGCAAAACTACCATGTAAACAAGTGTAAATTAAAAATTTATAACACCCCCGACGATCCAAAGTATTTGAGTTTTCCAAAACATCATTTTCAAATAAATAATTATGTATATAAGCAACGTCCATCTTGACAGCTTGACATTTGTCTATTGACATAATATTATGAACCTAGCCGTTATCTAACCTTCTTTTCTACAAGAAAACTAGAAAAGCGCTGATAACTCTTAAACGGCTGAACCATTTTTTTTAGATTATAGCTAAGAACACTCTCGATCAAGCCACCTTTCAAACAAAAAAAACTAAATTAAAATCGATTCATTCGTTTAGGCGCTACGATGCCACAGACAGATACACAGATACACAGATACACAGATACACAGACACACAGATACACAGATACACACGTCAAACTTATAATACCCCTCTTTTTGGGTCGGGGGTTAAAAACGGGTTTGGCAACTGACATGTGAAACGAATTACCTACACGATTTACGTATAATCTCCCTAGCCGATACCCGCCCCATTTTACCTACGCATGGATTAGGCTTTTAAAATCCCGTGGGAACTATTTGATTTTCCGAGATACCAAGTACTTAGCATATTATGACACCCTCCAGATATTTAACTCAAAATTTATTCATGCAAAAAATTACGTCGATCCACTGCTTCATGATTGAAGTATAATCCAACAAACATACACACTTTTGCATTTATAATACGTGCAATTAGTCACTAGTGAGATTACAATGGTAAACAGCTCTCACACTATCGCTGCGACATATACCTACGCACACAAGTATCTATTACAAGGCATGGTTAGACAGGAAAATGCATTATTCATGACCCCGATCTCAATAAGTGTCACCGTGTTAACAGTGGTTGTTGAAAAATCTTCAGGGCTCTCTTAGCCGCCGCTTTTTTATTCGCTGAGCAACGGAAATAGAGCGGTATTTCATTTCGTTTATACAGCTAAGTACCTACTAGCGACTCGCCCCGGCGTCGCACGAGTGCAATGAAGATACCGATGTGGTGCCAACGTGGAGTGATTAATAATACCATTATGATTATTTTGTTATATTTCAAAAAGTAAGACAGAATTTTTGATTTCTTTCTTTCTTCGAAAATGGCTTGATTTCTGCCAATATTTTGAACAGTTATCGTCATATTTCAAAAGGTTAGCAAAAAAAATTAAACTATAGGTAACGTATAAGCCTTACTCTTGAATCACTCTATCTATTGATGAAAACCGCATTAAAAGTTGCGTAGCTTAAAAGATCTACTATGTACGGATACAATTAAATTAAATAATTACCTATTTAATATTTTTTTTGGGTTAAGTTAACCTTTTAACTGCTATCTCAACTGGTGGTAAGTGACAATACCTACACTGTTTAAGGTCAAAGTGGGTTATTTTTTATCCCGGAAAATTGAATAGTTCCCACGGGATTTAAAAAAAAAAATTTAAGGGGACGAAGTCGCGAGCATCATCTTCCAAGTATTTCATAAATGTTTTCACTTTCATTTCAATTGGACTATTGCTCTTTAGAGAAATGTATATTAAATATCTTCGCTGCGGTGTTGAAGATTTTTAATTTCCTCTCTGAAACTTTATTTTATGATTCGTGCTGGAACTCGACAAGCGGAAAACGTTTTATTCGCTCATCCTGACGACTTTTTAATAGAAGCACTAAATATTTTTTACTGATGGTTTTTACATAATAAATTGAGCCTCGATAGCTCAACGGTCAAAGGAGCGGACTGAAATCCGAAGGTCGCCGGTTACCTTAGGTTAGCTATTTTTAGAAATAGCGTTTTAAGCGTTTAAGCGCGAATAAGCGTTTAGATTTTTCGATGAGAAGTATAATAGCGCATCTGAAACGTCCAGTGACAAGGCCATTCAATAATATAAGCTGTCGATGTAGAGAGTCGCGAGAACTTCTCTACTATCAGTAGTTTTCCGCGTGAGAGACAATTATTTAACTTGGCAACGCGCAACATGGACACAACAAAAGAGACCGGTGCTCTATTTTGCACACCGTTGTTCTATGCAATGGGGGCAGATAATATAACGGTAATAATACGTATTAAAAATAATATATAGTATAAACCACAAGTAGGTAGGCACCTATGGTGTGAATCCCACAGTGTTTATCCTCGTGGTTGAGGAGATTTCTTAAGATAATTCGATAATTTTGAAATTCTTTTAGCTACTTAATTTATTTCGTAGTAAGAACGCCTTGTCAATGCACTGAACGGAAAGCAGTAGGTAAAGCAATGACCTGTGAAATGTGAGTAGCTTCGATATAATCTTCGATAAGTAAATCTTTGATCAGTTAAGAGGCAATTTTAAACATCTTTGGACGAGTAAATACTTACTGAACCGGCGCGGGTGTGAATTGGAAATACGTTTTCGCGTAAAGTACTCGTAGGTACGAGCATGTTTTGTAAGCTTTCATTGCGCTATCGGGGACAAAATGTAAACACGATTGCGCGGCACGTCGCGTCGGCACGGCGGCACGGTGGCGGCGTGACACGCGGGGGGGCTCCGGCACTCGGGCGGCCGCCGCCGCGCGCTCCGCTCGCAACATGTCGGTCCGCGTGGATCATCGCGATCGTGATCGCTTCTCGAGACATTCTTCCCGCGCTTCTGTCGATCTTGCTTTTGCGAGTGGATCTGCGCGGGATCATTCTTTTCGCTCTGTTCACTCGGGCCGCGTGCCGCGCGTAGCCAGCGATGACTTGATGGTGCCGGCGCGTACGCTGCGCTCGGCGTCGTGCAGGGTCGCTTCGGGAGCTCCTCATCGTCTTCGGCGCCACCACTCCTCGGCGGCGGAATGCGAGCGCGCGCGGCGCTCGCGTCGGCACACGCTGGAGCTGCCCAACAGCCGCGGACCCAGCGTGCGGAGCAGGTCGCCGGAGCCGCCGACCGCCGCCGCCGCCGCCGAGCCGGAGGGCGCGCCCGAGGACGCCGGCAAGGAGGCGCGGCGTCGCCGAGTAGTCGCCGCCGTGGCCGCGTCGTTCTTCGCGCTGGCGCTGGCGTCGGTGCTCGTGGTGGTGGTGACGCTGACCCACAGCTCGGTGCTCCGCGCCCACAACCAAACAGCCAAGTACTACACGTTCTCCGTGCCGCCGCACCATCCTCTCAGTGAGCCCCGTTCATGTTGCCCCACCGTCGCCCTTCCCGCTTCGCATGCGACTGTCTCCGACCCCGAGTTCCAGGGGCTGCGAACGTCATCGTGCAACAGTCGACGGACACTCGCGTGCTCGTCACCGCCGACGTTTGCGGTAGATATCAGTGCCCATGTAGATAAACCTTGATTTCTGTTACTAAAGTCAGACAATCTTTTCTGTTTCTCTTTACCAACACAATCGTTCTTCCGAATGATAATAATCTTACAAGTAGATAGAGACACTCTCTTCCTAAGAGATCGATCGGTCGCACGTTCGCAACCCCCTTCTGCATGATCGATTAGTATGTAATAGATGTCTGTAATATTTAATCAAAGGTAAACAAATAACAATTTGATAGAAAATTCTACATTTATAAAAATATACAGGTGTATAATAATATGTGTAGCGAGGCGAGTATGATCTATGTCCCTAAGTGCCTTGTTAGGAAATTAAAAATTCACTACAAGTTCCATTTTTAGATTCGACTAGATATGATGTAAGCTGACGCTAAGGATACTTCAAAGAACAAATTTATATGTAAATTCAACTTAACCAGCTTTTATCATTATGTAGAGTTTACATACGTTTGAACTCAAGTTTATTCTCACACCAAAATGTTCTAGGAAAAACATTTCATAATTATTTCACGTGCGATGGAATGGAAGACAGTCAGCTGCGGATGTGGTTGGTCGTTTGTTTATGTAACTCATAAAAATGCTGACGTCAGATAATAATTAGGATTTGGTTCACGATGTATTGATAAATTATAATATCAGTGGTCTTCCAATAACCCTGCAAGCACGTTCTATTTGTCAATTATAACTAAAAACGGGGCCTATAAAAAAAACCGGCCAAGTTCGAGTCAGACTCGCGCACTGAGGGTTCCCGTACTAGGGTATATTTCCAACATTTTACACGATAAATCAAAAACTATCATACATAAAAATGAATAAAAATCTGTTTTAGAATGTATACGTAAAGCCCTTTCATATGATACCCCACTTGGTATAGTTATCTTAGTTTGAAAATTGAAACACATTTTAATTTTTTTTTTAAATGATGTAACCACAAATACGCGGTTTTCAGATTTATTCCTGTACTTGTGCTATAAGACCTATCTACGTGCCAAATTTCATGATTCTAGGTTAACGGGAAGTATCCTACAGGTTTCTTGGCAGACAGACAGACAGACAACTAAGTGATCCTATAAGGGTCCCGTTTTTCCTTTTGAGGTACGGAACCCTAAAAATTGTCCATCCATTTCAACAATTTTATTATTCAAACCGCAAACAAAAAAAGGTTGTTCTTTGTAACAAACGCTATGAAATTCTCTGTCCTTAGTACCTCGTTGAGAATATCTGACGTCCGAGCCGGTAGGTACCTACTCGATGTTCCCGAGTCCCGACCACTTCAGTGTTATTATTAGAAGCTTTATGCTCGAGTGAACGTAAGAGCATATAATTTTAATGCTTTTCATCATAGATTTGGCAAGTGGCTGATGAATAATATGTAGTTCCTTCCATTATACCATTGCCCTTAAATAACTTGGCCGGTTTTTTTTTAAAGTTTTGAGTGACTATTATTAGACTAAATCATTAATTAGAAAAAAATCTCGGACCCATATTAACTGCTAGTTGAAGCCGAGACTTCATCCTCGGAGGCTTCATCCGTTTCCGGGATGCAAGGCTATCCTTGCACTACGTCAAAATCCTTTAGGCCGTAAAAAGTAATATACACCTTCGCATTTAAGGTATGGATGTAATAGAAAGTATGGATTTTATCAACCCCTTTTACAAATCAACTCTTAAATCGCTATGGTTTTTGTAAAATTAAAATAACAGACGTACTTATGCATTTATGTAATACAGTCAAGAATAATTTTCTATATTTATCTAAACAACGAGAAAACCCGTCTAAGTGCGAGCCAGTCTCGCGCACTGAGGGTTCTGCACCTTGACACCAAGTATCATGATATTACATACATAATACGGGCATGAAAATCAGACGATTTTTAATATGTAATAAAACTTTGTAACATAATTTAAAAAAAAAGTTTAAAAAAAAAAGTTGAAAAACGATAATTTATCTGAGCTTTGAGGTCGGGAACTGCCTTTGAAATTTTTACAGCAATTAGAGACTTTTGTATTCAGGATTTACAATGGTGTGCCGTGTGACTGACACCTCGAGCCGTTTTTGAGAAAAAGCTTGCCTTGACACAAACGGACAGATGGACAACAAAGTAATCCCATTAAAGTTCCGTTTCCCAATAAAATTATGAGGTACATCTCATACGGAAAAAAGACCAAGTGCGAGTCAGATTCGCGCACCGAGGGTTCCGTACTCGGGTAATTTTTCCGACAATTTGCACGATAAATCAAAAACTATTATACATAAAAATAAATAAAAATCTGTTTCAGAATATACAGGTAAAACCCTTCCATATGAAACCTCACTTGTTATAGTTACCTTACTTTGTAATTGAAACACATTTTAATGTAACCACAAATTCACGGTTTTCGGATTTATTCCTTTACTTGTTGAGCTATAAGACCTGACTACCTGCCAAATTTCATGATTCTAAGTCAACGGGAAGTACCCTATAGGTTTTCTTGACAGACAGACAGACAACAAAGTGATCCTGTAAGGGTTCCGTTTTTTGTTTTGAGGTACGGAATCCTAAAAATGCTCCCCAGATTCGAAAGTACATTAGAACAATCTTATTATTGGTAACAATATAAGTGATACCTAAGTGTCCCTTTTAGATCTATACAATAGTGTCGGTTGCGGACATGGCTTTCTAAGCACGTATCCACTCTGAGGCATCCCCAAACTATTTCCTTTGCCCGCTAACGTACATCATGCCTTTCAACGTTGCGACGTGGATAACGTAGTTTGTTGGTTTTCCTATTATCAAAGAGGGACAGACTGATATTTATGCTACATAATGCCGGCGACTTTTTTCCACTACCCATGAGGATTTAGATTTTCCAAAATTCCGTGAGATTTCTTTAATTTTCCGGGATAAAAAATAGCCTAAGTCATTGTCCAGGTCTTCAACTATAATCATGTAAAAAATCTGATCAATCCGTTGCTCCGTTCCGGCGTGATTAAAGGAGAAACCAAAAAATTAGTAAACCAATAAACCAACAAATAACAAAATGTTATTTGTTGGTTGGACAACTAAAAAAAATGTTATTATTTTAACATAGCCATCCTTTAAAGCATCCTTTGGGTATTTATTATTAGAGACTAAGTAATCACTAGTTCAAAATTTTAAATTAGGCCCAAATTGATAACGGCAGTGTAGAACCTTTGAAACTGGCGATTAAGCTTTCAACAATAATTAAGGAAACTTTTTGACAAAGAAAAGTTTGTTACGATTTTTACAGCGTTAATATTTTAGCGTCCAAATTTTTTACTATGAAACAAAATTTTTAGACAAGCGGGGCTATTATTGACTCGTAGACCCGCTCCGGTTTCGCACGGGGAAAAAGTGAAAATGTATTGTATGCTATATGCTATGTATTATGGCTAAAAGTCCACTTTCTACTATGCTATTAGGTATACTGATCGCGATCGATTTGCTGTTACCCGTTGAGGAGTTCCGTCCTCTATTTCCGAAACTGTTCATCAAATCGTTGCCAAACTTACATAGTACCAACTTGATAGCACAACCTTTGTAAAAAAAAGGATTGTGATAATCTTTTCAAATTTGACGGAGTTATGGAGTAAAATCATCAAATTTGATCCCGTATCCCGGAGAATCCCTCATATTTTTCGGGATAGAAACTATCCTATTTACGTTAACCCGGAGTATCAGCTACCACTGTACCAAAAATTTAAATCCGTTCAGTAATTTTTACGTGCTGCACGCTCATACAGACAGGCAGACAAAAATTCCAAAAAAATAAAAGTTTTGTGGTCTATATCGATAATAATGTTTCCTCCAAATAAAATTTTCAAAATATATTTAATGTATAGAAATTGTCCAGTTACAGTTTTATTATAAGTATAGATAGATAAAACCCGGCCAAGTGCGAGTCAGACTAGCGCACCGAGGGTTCCGTAATCAGATATATTTTTCTGACAATTTGCATGATAAATCAAAAACTATTATGCATAAAAATAAATAAAAATCTGTTTTAGAATGTACAGGTAAAGCCCTTTCATATGATACCCCACTTGGTGTAATTATCCTACTTTAAAAATTGAAACACATTTTAATTTTTTTTGGTGCTGTAACCACAAATTCACGGTTTTCAGATTTTTTCTTTACTCCTTCCGTAATATTCCAATACAATGCTGATCTTTATCTAGATTATTTTTATTTACTTATTGATAGATATTCCAACTAATGCCCAGCTACCGACGCGCGACGGCCTTAGATCAAACTATTACCCATGGGATGCGCTCCAAAACAAATTACACTTCAGGCTTTAGCCGTACGATGTGACTTGTAGGTTCGTAGGTAACAATTTATAAAAAGGTAAAGTTCACTGAAAAAAAAAGAGTGACAAGCCCTAGAGTACTAAATGAAAACTGAACTAATCGATGTCTCTAAGGAAATATTTAATTTCGAATAGCATTCGCAAAAATGGATGCGGTAGATATGGGTCGCCACGGACCTCAGTTAAAAGGTGCCTAAAAGCTTTTTTAGGTTCAATATACAACTTGGGATAACTAAGAGGATAAAGTGAAAAAACCGGCCAAGTGCGAGTCAGACTCGCGCACTGAGGGTTCCGTACTCGGGTATTTTTTCCAACATTTTGTACGATAAATCAAGAACTAATTCATAAAAATAAATAAAAATCTGTTATAGGATGTACAAGTAAAGCCCTTTCATATGATACCCCACTTGGTATAGTTATCGTGCTTTGAAAATTGAAACACATTTTAATTTTTTTTAAAGACGTAACCACAAATTCGCGGTTTTCAGATTTCCTGTACTTGTGCTATAAGACGTACCTACCCGCCAAATTTCATGATTCTAGGTTAACGGGAAGTACCCTATAGGTTTCTTGACAGACACGACGGATGGACGGACGGACGGACAGACAGACAGACAGACAGGCAGACAGACAGACAACAAAGTGATCCTATAAGGGTTCCGTTTTTCCTTTTGAGGTACGGAACCCTAAAACATGCAAATTACACTGATAAATTGATTCTGAAATAAAATAACTCTATAGGCAGAACTCCTTCGGAGAGGTTATCATGTGAACATTTTTATTAGCTCCTGAAATAAACCTTTGTAGATTTTTTTTATTTATTTAGGTAGAGAATTCTTGGTAAAATGTGCTCTGTAAAATTATATTACTAAAATTCCTGTGATGCGAATAAAAATGAAAGTAAATTATATTTTTAAATAAAGGTTTTCATGAGTAATTTTTAAATAGTACAAAAATAGTTTTTCTACTATTACAACTATACTAGAAGTCTTTTATAAAATCAGAATAACATAGTTTTTACTTTTTGTAATATCACAAAGGTAAAAGTACATAATATTTATCGTACTTAAAGCACATCTTAATGGCCGGTTATTAGGTCTATGATCATATATATTGATTTTATTTTTTTAATCATGGGTAGGTATATTCTAAATACTTGTATACTTCTAAATTGACCAATTCATTTCGTAAAGATGTTATAGTGGCTCAAGTACTCGTTTTCTCTTTTGACACGAAAATCCACAATGTAGGCAGTAGGCACTTTGCCAAGCTAGGCATTTCAGCAACAGGTTGACTTGTATTCGTTGATATTTACGTTTATGTCTTCTTTAGCAAGCCTTAGCTAGTTCCACTCTGGATAAGTACCACCGGCCACGGGAAGCACAGTGGTTATGTCGGACTCTTATCGACTAAAACCTCACGAAGTTCCATCCGCAAAAAGTACTGGACGGATTTCGCTGCAAGATTATACCCTGGATTTAACACATAGGCTACTATTTATTTATAATCTCGAATACAATTTCTGTTTTCGAAAATTTCTTTCACGAAAAAATTTTGTGTTAAAACAAAAATGTCATCCAAACCACTGTACCGAGACGGGGTGCCCCATCCAGATTTCTTTTATTTTCCTTTTTATTATTCTTTGCACATAATTTGGTTAGGTATAATATGTATTATACAATAATAGGGATAATTTGAATAGGTATCTTGAACGTTGTCAAGAGCGTTGTTGTATGGACAAAATGCCAAAAATCTGATATAAAGCACGTTCTTAAGCGTAAAGGGATGCTTCAGTATTCGGGCACAAGTACTCTGTTAGTCTGTTGGTATCATTGGGAAAGAAATATGTACCTACTCATTTTCCTTTTCTTTTTACGCACTTCTTTAACGTTGAAGGGTAGTTGAAGCACTTATTCATTCGCACGAACAGTCTCGAAACAGGATGTCCATTATTCATCCGAGGACATGTCACAACGTCTATTGAATGCCATCAACAAAGTTACAGTGTCTGTTCTAGATTCATAATATAACGCTTCATACTTCACGTATAATAACTTAGGTACCTACTATGATAGAAGCTTCGAATGCACACTTCCATACTAATATTATAAATGCGAAAATGTGTCCCATCTGTTTTTGTATTTTTTCCGAAAGCCCAAATACCAATTTTCATAGATACAACATGTAGCTTGAGAAGCTAGCTCCAGTTTAAGAAATTAATTCTATTCTCACAAATTAGTCGATACTAGAATTAATTTCTTAAACTGGACCTTTCCAAGTACCTAAAGATCTTTATATAAACCTGTAAGGATGATACTGCCATTGTCGCAATTAAAATGCCGTAAGCCTACGTTGTCGTATTAGTTTACAAATTGCGAAAAACCAAATAAAATTTGAATTTCGCGGGCAGGTCCGTCGCCCCTTCTTTAGCAAACATACCCGTATTGGCCGTGCATTCTACTTATAATAATCTACACATTTTCTCTTTAGTGTACCTACATTATTAATTGGTAATGAAATCGTTCATACACAAAGGCAGGGCACGTGCGGGCGCGGCACACAGGTGTTGACGTCAAAGAGGCTGTCACATTAACCCTGGCCGTCCTGGCTCACTGCTCTATGTTCGGCGTCTTATGTTGACACTCCAACCACGTGGAAAAACATGCATCAATCATGCATGCTTGGCGTGCACACAATGTATGCAAATGTACCTACGAGTATATGTATTTGTCGCAGGAAAATGGTGATATCAGTGATTTCGTGGATTTTCCTTGGATATCACGAAATCCTGGAAGAAGTGATGAATATCCCAATTAGTTACCTCATTTCAAGCTCATTTTACTAAACTTTAGTTAAATGTCAAAATACCTACTCTACATTGTTCAGTGAAACGTTCGTTACATGTTAATATTATTGTTGTCAAACGCAAGCAAGCCTATTTTGCAATGAGAACGGCTCTCTTACTTAATAAGTATACGAGTATAAGTATAAGAGTTTTAAAAAAAATCTCTTGTACTTACTACATTAACTTCATGGGGCTTCATGTTGTAATATTGTAATATTTTTTATGATGTAAGACATGAATGCAAATAAAGAAAGAATATAAAACAACTTGTGAATAAAGTGAACATATTGTGTTAAAGTCGAAACTTTTGTTAGTCCTTCTCAGTTTGAAAACCAGTCTAAACTATTGGCAGATGTATTTAATGGTTCACAGGAATTTTGTAAAAGTTAAAAAAGTTGCTAGTTCTATTTCTGTTCGCATCAATTCAGTATTACCCAGCTCTCACCTTGATAGCAATTCGGGCTCCAAGATTATTATAGTTTGCACGTCAAGCAAGTACCTACGATCAAAGCTTTTAAGCCTCGTAGGTAGATAAATAGGTACACCAAATATATATTTCTACTTACAGACTTATACATATATTCAACTTTCATATTTCAAGATATTGTGGGTAGATTCGTAGGTGTCTTCATCAATCAAAGTTTGTTACAGTTATTACAGTTCAGACTTGTAGCAATATTAAGTAAATATATAATATTTCATGTCGAGACTTGTTACGAACAATAGTGTTTATCGATAAGGAATAATATTATGATTAAAAGTCAGATTGTATGAATGTCTTTGTGAGTAACATTAACATTGATATTGATTATTACCTAATTTACCAACTGTGCGACTCCTTATTCTATGCCCGTCTTTTACTACTGTTCTGTGGTGAAGCAAAAATTCGGCCTCAGTTGGAATGATTGGATGCATAATGATTCTGAAAGATCGGCTTGGAGAGGAGCACTGTCTGCCCTCTGCTCCGAAGATGATGATCCTATTCTGAACTCCATGGGCTCACGATCAATGTTTATTTCCACATCAGTGTTCTGCCTGTCTCAGGAACGCCACCATCTTGTTTCTCCTTCACCAGTCAACCACAGGGCAGCGAGAAATCTTGAGCGTTGACATCCATAAATTGATCGACATCTAATCTACTCGCACGAAACGTTTTTGCTCAACGTTTTTGATACAAACAGCGGCTAAGCTTTGGAACGCCACTCCGGCGTACGGGTTTCCTGCCACATACCTTTGAAGTAAAAGTGAAGGTAGGGGTAGGTAAGTCTTCTAAGCAAGCCCGCTCCAACTTAGACCTTATCATTGCTTTCTTTAAGGCATGTTTGTCGTCAAACGCAAGCCTATCCTGTAATTTGAAAAAAATGTTTCATCTGTAATTTACAAGAATGTACGATAAGTTCAAATGTGATATCATACATTTTATGGTATTCTGGCTGTTTAGCTTACACCAATTGCTGAGTTTTGCCAACTTTTCTCAGCAACATCTGCTTTCCAAACCGGAGAAAGAGTCTTGCCCTGTAAAATTGATCTATCTTCATGAAATAAATATAGAAATAAATATATTTTGCTTTTATATACAAAAAATAATCTTTCATACAAATGATTCGAAATCAAATGCTGCCCGTGTGATAGTTCTAAAGTTCCGTATAAAAGTCAGCTGGAAACGCAAAATAATATACTTATAGGATTTAATGATTGTCTGTTGTTTGGGCATTTCTGTTTTTAACCCCCGACCCAAAAAGAGGGGTGTTATAAGTTTGACGTGTGTATCTGTGTATCTGTGTGTCTGTGTATCTGCGTATCTGTGTATCTGTCTGTGGCATCGTAGCGCCTAAACGAATGAACCGATTTTAATTTACTTTTTTTTGTTTGAAAGGTGGCTTGATCGAGAGTGTTCTTAGCTATAATCCAAAAAAATTGGTTCAGCCGTTTAAAAGTTATCAGCTATTTTCTAGTTTTCTTGTAGAAAAGAAGGTTAGATAACCCTTAGGTTCATAATATTCAAGTGTCAATTGACAAATGTCAAGCTGTCAAGATGGACGTTGCCTAGATATACATAATTATTTATTTGAAAATGATTTGTCGGGGGTGTTGAAAATTTTTAATTTACACTTGTAAATGTTCAAATGGTGGAAAAAACCCAAGAAAGGAATTCCCACCTTAATAAGAAAAACAAAGAAAGAAAAAGATTTTTTTAAAACTAGTTCCCGTGTAGTAATGAGTGGCAATACTTTTTCTTTTTATTTTGTTTCAAGTCTAGATTTTTAGCTTTGAACATTACCAAGTCCATATGAAAAAGGATCCCGGATGTGTTCGAAACTAAACTAAAGCCGGATTCTTATATATTTATTATCAAGGTTAGTAGATACAAGTCTATCAGTACGCTTTTGTAAATGAGTGTAGGTGGTAACCTTAAGCTGGAAAATGTATTAAAAATTTACCACAAACAGCCTACCTTTGTAGGGTGTTTCTAAAAATCCTTTGTGGAGCGTTTCTAAAAATGAAAGCAACCACAGTCCGTACCTTTTTCTAATATCCATTATTCACAGATAGCTGATGTTTTATTTAGTATCTACCTCTACTTAAGATCGTGGTTGACCTTGCTACCCTGGTTTCATTTATAGGGAGAGAGCCAGCGCGTACCAGACCTTCATTATTTTATGAAAGCTTCTCTGCGTATTGTACCCAGCACAGGGAGGAACGATCAGGGCTGGCGTCAAATGTTACCTACATTTGACGCTAGGTAGGTACATTTCTTCCTCTCTGCATGGTTATAATACATCTATCACTTAAAATATATTATATTAGTTAAAATACGCAAAATTTAGTTAAATTACAGACCGCATAGGTACTACTTAGCAGAACTTGGATAGGTATATTAACGGTCCAGTGAAGATTTTCCAAAAGACAACCACGTGTGGAAAGTCACTCATTCCCACACCCTTTGTGCCGAGTAATGAAATCATAAATATTCCATGCCTAGGCAACAATAATAACGCGCGTCGTCCCGTTGCGTCGCCACCGTGTCAATCCAGAACATGTCACGTTTGATGCTGATATATGGATTTTAGTCTGTTTCTGATAAATTGATGATAAAATTGATTTGGATATGTTGGAAAACAAACAATGTTTATATTTTAATATAGTGGTTCGTTCGCGTAGGTTTCGGTTTTCGTAATGTACTATTGCATTGTTTTCCTTGATAAAAATAATTCTAAATACTTTTCCAGAAAGCAAATATTCTTTTGTCGAATTTCGTCAATTATTAATCACCTACTCATCAACATTCTAAAAATATTCGTGTAGTACTAATACCTATTAAGAGCCTTGATAGCTTAGTAGTTAAGACGTTCGCCTCTTATTCGGGAGGTTAGAGGTTCGATCACCTCTATTTTTTCGGAGTTATACGTGCGTTTCGGGAAATTAAATATCACTTGCTTTAACGGTGAAGGAAAACATCGTTAGGAAATCTCCATGCCTGAGTCTGCCAATCCGCACTTGGCCTGCGTGGTGGACTATAGCCTAAACCCTTCTTATACTGAAAGGAGACCCGTGCTCAACGGTGGGAGTGCGATAGGTTGATCAATACCTATCTAGTCACTACTTGTTACCTACTATCTGTGTATAAATAAACTTTTACAAAGTGCTTTCACGTGGGCTACGGTTATTTAGGTACATACTTGTCACTTTAAACTTTCAAATACGTTGTAGCAAGTATACGTCGATAAAAACTATATCCATAAGCAAAACGCGAGCGTCGACGGAAAGAAGCTTAAAACTTAAAAGCTTAGAAGTTGCTGAAATTACAACGATCATAAACACGAGTAAGAAACTAGGAAAAAGATTCACCTGTTTTCTTTTAAAATGGGTCACGCCGTAAAAATGAGTATTAAGCTTCGTAAAATTTCACAAGAATAGTATTCTTAAACTACATTAGTTTACCGCTTATGCAGTGTTGACATTCATTTATTCCGCCCTTTTTCATGAATTACACGTGAAAGAAAATAAACTATACAGAAGTACAAAATAGATAAGTAAGAAGAGTGCAAAGGCAGTCTTAATGCTCAAGTAATAATAATATCTTACGGATCACTTTGAGAGAAACAAGAGGGTTATACTCTAGGGGTGGACCATAAGTAGAACAGACTTCAGCTACCTGCAAATGATTCTAGGACAGCGGGAAGTACCCTATATGTTTTGATTCGTTTGTCTTAACTGATACGCCAGACAGACAGATAAACAACGAAGTGATCATATGAGGTTTCCTTTATTCTTTTTGAATTACAGAACCCTAAAAACGACTGTCAACCCATATATCCACATTTAACTCTCATGTTCATACTTCTGGAATAAAGGGGACTTTTTAATTTCACGCTTGATTCAAACCTTTCCTCGACAGTGAGCAGCATATATTTTCGCCGCAGCTTCGTGTCACTCAACGTGATATAATTCTGTAGCCCGAGCACTATTAGTGCGACAACCTTTCTCGAACGCTTTTGCAACGCTTTATCGATGCAAATCCCTCGAGAAAGTTGTCACGCTGATTGTACTAAGATTGCTGTTGTTTACGTTCGAACTCATGGATTATATTTTATTAACACACTTAAGAATAATTTTGTTTTTTAACGTGATTTACGTACAGTGATACTAACAACGTATTATCGAAATCATGGGTGAGATTGTTTGCTGAATCAAGTGTTAATTAAAAATTTATAACACCCCCGACAAGTGAAGGTTACAGTAACTAGAAAAGAGCTGATAATTTTTAAACGGCTCAACCGATTTTATTGGATTATAGCTAAGAACATTCTCAATCAAGCCACCTTTCAAACAAAAAAAAACTAACACAGACAGATACACAGATACACACGTCAAACTTATAACACCCCTCTTTTTGGGTCGGGGGTTAGAAAGAATTATTTCAGCTGATACCTATTTATCGTTACCCAAATGATTTTCTTTATATAAATACAAGATGTACCTCCAAAGCTATTTCCCACGAACTTTTCTATTATTATTTATTACTCTCGTGGTTATTAACAATTACAAACTATTTCGTGGTGTCCGCTAAAAGCTTTGGAAACAGAAATGGGCCCAGAAGTTATACTTAGGACCTATGACAGAACGTTTACCTAGTAGGTATGGGTACCTAGTAGGTACTCTCAGTGTCCTAGACGAATTGCACTTGGACTGCAAACTAACAGCAAAATTGCAGTTGGGATGCAATTTCAGTGTACTCAGTTGACACAACTGCATTGGAACTGCCGATCATCTGCGCAGTCCGTGTCCAGTCGGCGTGCAGTTTTAGTACGGGCATTCAGTGTGGACTACGCAGTCGGTCGGCAGTTGCGATGCAGTTGCGTTAACTGCAATAAAACTGCATCCCAAATGCAATTTTACAGTCGGCTTGCAGTCCGTCTGTAGGTATAGAAGATAGGTATAGAAATAGTCCCTTGTAGGAGTCCAGACAATCCATACTTCTACATTATACTTTATCCCGGAAAATATCATACTCCTACGAGAAAACCGAAAACTAAAAAACTCCACTCAGCTAAAGTCTACGGGGTTCAACTAGTTTTTTTAAATATTTAGTTGCTCTATTATTGTCTGTGAGATTTCGACCAATTTTAGGGTTCCGTACCTCAAAAGGAAAAACAGAACCCTGATAGGATCACTTTGTTTTCTGTCTGTCTGTCCATCTCTCCGTCTGTCCATCTGCCCGTCTGTCGTGTAACTAATTTAGCAATATGTGATTTTAATATCTTTATCACATTTAGCTCCGAACCCGTTCGGGACTACTTTTCGGTAGGAAGAGATTTCAAAACCAACTATGGAATCATTGATTATTCGAAAGCGAACTTCTATTAAGCAGGCAATTTTTAACTTGTATATTGACATGACAACGTCTTATAATTCGATAGAGCCGGCTGCACGCACGAAAAAACATGACTCATGCGGCGTTACCTCGCTCTGAGGCGTTCCATGTAAGGCTTGAAGTGCAAGCGAGAGCGCGGAACGAGCGACAAAGAAACACAATCGGCCTTTGTTGTCACGTTCAACTATCGTCAGTAAACCGACTTTACAGACAACCAATTTTTTTTACCACTCTCCGCTTGATCAATTTCATGTTCATTATAGTTTTGTGAGGCAATGTTAGTATGAACTGCGCATCCATCTAGTTGCCGACTTGAGTCAACGTTGCCTACCCGGGTGCACTCGTCTAGCATGCGCTCTTACAACTAGGCCACGTAATATGTTCTCTCGTGTCTCTGTTCAAATGATTCATCATTCTAACAAAAAGGTTAAACTTTTGTAAATCTTTTTTCCAGAGCTAAACGCTACATGAGATGAAAACGGTTGATTAACTGTAAGGGGAGTGAGGTCAGGCCGCGTCGAGTGGATTTTAACACTTTGTAGCACTTTAGCGAACAGCTATTTCTGTAGGCTCGTCAATTTATCTAATGTTTTGTTAGAAACTAAATTGAAATAAATATTGGGAAAAATTATATTTAAAACCATGGAGCAGAATTTTTTAGACACAATATATTTTTATCCATCTCTTTTATTATCGTTACATTACCATAAATCTTTTAAAACAGATAGCAATAAAGATATGAAAATTTATTTATTTGATGTTAGACAGCCTATGCCACTTACTTAGGTAAGTATAACATCTCAAGATTTTACCATCGGTTCAGAAAGTAGATTCTACTGAGCAGAGCCGGCAAGAACCTGAATCGTTGTTTTTTTTAAACTAAATTTTACAATATGCAAATAGATACGTAGGTATACAAAACTAACCAATCTAACTATTATACTACTTTGTGGGCTGGTGAATGAAGTTTTTATGCAATGACAAATCTGAGAACATTTACGGTATCATGTTACAAGTAAAAACATACCTATTACATACTCATGTCTTTCTGGACTTTGCGTAAATTATTATTGTTAAGCTCAGGATCAATTTATTTAACGACAAAAAAGCACAAGTTACAAGCAATTTTGCGATATATTGCTGTTCTGGCTGTTTCAATTTTTTTTCCAAATGATCAAATTTTCCAAATTGAGATATAATATTATTCAGATTCTTTAAACAATTATACCTAATTAATAAAATTACTAAGTGTTACATCTTAATCCTGAAAACAATAAATTCATTTACTAAGTCCAATATATAGGTAAGTACATCGAATAAACACCAAAAAACAAGATTCTTTGAAGTTAAAACAAGTCATGATTTACTCATATCAAATACTTACTTTCGAAATGCGAAACTCTCTCTGAAAATAATGTAAGCATACAAAATTTCTTTGCATCAAATTTCAGTTTATGGAAAACTTTGCTACTCTTACAAACTCTTCGACGTAAAAGCACAGTAAAAGTCACAATTAATGAAGCTTAAGGTGTTTTCTCACGCGCCACCAAATGAAGTATAACGACCTGAGCGTCAAATACGCCGTTTGTCGTATTCAAATTGTCGTGTTCGTAATCAAATTATGAAAAAGGAAGCACTGTATAATAACTTTTACTACAGAATCAACCCCTAATCGTGATAAAGTCAACTGTTCCACGCAAATTTTCAGTAAAAGAATTAATCAATATCACTCTAGAAAGTGTTTGGACCCAAAGGTTTGGTGTAGTCCCAAAGTAAATGTTGTTTATTTTGGGAAAAAATCTAAGTGACCCCCTTTTTAAATTAGAATTTCCCCTTTCCTAATGAGCTTGTATTTTTAACCGACTTCCAAAAGGAGGTTGTCAATTCCGTCCGGTCCGTCTTTTAGGGTTCCGTACCCGAAGGGACTAACAGGACCATATTAGGTACTAAGCGTCTGTCTGTCCATCCATCCGTCTGTCTGTCCGACTATTGTACGTCTGAGGTACGAAACTCTAAAAAGGTAGGGCCGCAAATCGTATCGTGGAAAACTGCCCTTATATTATGCTACATTTCTACAAGAAAAATATCTTAAGTATACGAGTATCGGCTTTGGAGTTTGGAAGTAATGGAGTGTATACTGTATGCTTTTATCGAAGATGCTCATAAACTTAAACTTAATGTTTTGACTTGCTTCAATGTTTTAATTACTTAGTAGTAAAACAATTCTTATTATTAACTTCATATGATTTTGAGGTTTCACTGCCTTGTCAGGATAGCTGGCTGCGGTTTATGAAGTACCCGGTTCTAGTCCCGGGTCGGCCATAGTTAAAGTTACTGAGGTTTTAAGCAAGAAATTCTCAGTAACTTTTTATTTTTTATACTTAATTCTGATACAAGTTAGCCATTGACCGCGATTTCCCCTGGTGGTTAGGGGCTGGTGGTAACTATAGCCGAAAGTTGGGAAGTTTGCGCTATTACACCCCAGTTCCTGAAAGTGAGGGAATAGAGAGGGCAACTGTATTAGCGCACAACATGCGCACTTATAACCCCTCCCGCGCAGTTGGTTGGAAAGTAGATTTTGAAGTAGGTATAATATACCTACTATAATAGTTTAAAACATCTGTAAACTTGACGATCGATGAAAATCTTTAGATGCAGTTTCTCTTTCTTTAAAATTGATGACTTTTCTCTATCGCCCATTGAATAGAATTGAAACTTTAATGATGAATCTATTATACCTACTTTTTGAAATGCCATTCCTACCGTGAAGAACCAGCAAGTAACTCAATAGTTGCTTTTTAATTTTTTAATTCATATTATGAGCTTCACTCTTAGCTGATATAGGTACACCCAAATAGCTATGTATGGAATCAAACTGGCACAGATGTACATTGTACATGAATGTTTCCATATGAATGTTTCGACTGTATTCCAACTCTTTAAATTCTTCACCGTTCCTACAACAGTAATTGAATCTGTTTTATTGCACGCACCACTTTTGTATATCACAGTCAATAGAATCTGGTTAATTTAAGGTTTACTGACTTGTTAATGCACACATGGCTTCAAATTATATAAGTAGCGAATCAGTTACTTACGCGTAAACACCACTCACAGATGTAAAATAGTGGGATGAGATAGGAATAAACATTTCGAACTAACTAGCAAGCGGTGTGATTGAACAAAAATAATGGTTTGAATTTGAATTGGAATGTGAATGTTCTGTCCCAAACTAAGATCTTTATTTTTTTTTTGCATCATTATCATCATCCAGCGGCTTTCTGCGACTCGTCTAATGTCGTCTATCGTCTCTGTTTGACTCCTACTCGTACGTCATGTTAAGTTAGGTTAAGTTAGGCGGAGCTCAACACAGAAGGAGGCAGTGGGAAGGTTGAGAGAGAAAGCCGCAATGAAGAACTGTCAGATGAAGAACTGTCATCCCATGCGTCGCAGGAGAACTGAACCTAGCTGCGCATGACCGTATAAAAGTACTTAGTTACTTGCAAAAGTTTATTTGAATAAAATAAATTTTTATTATATTCTATTCTGTGGAAGCCATGCGGTATTGAACCAATCGAATAAATAATTTAATTAATCATTAACCTAAGTCATTAACTAATTAAAATTGTTGAAATGTCACGCAACACGAAAAATGTAAGTTTTGGAAGTTTTTGTGGAGTGGAGTACGTATTGTTATTAGAAACCAGACGGCGATATAATAATGCCGTAGTTATTGCGAGATGAAACAAAATGATCTGCCATTTTTTGTAAATATTCTCGTTTATGTGCTGTTCTTAAATCAGTAGATTACCCAAAAAGCGAATAATCTCTGTGATTATCACAAGTACCTTAATACGCCCAACGTCAGACAAATGAGAGTAAAAGCCTTTTAATTATCCTTATCTGTTTTCCTATTGTTCCCTTGAAAATGTTCAGAGCTTTATAAATACCTTACATAATTATAAAAAGGTACAGATTTTTATCGCGTTGCTTATTTCATTGTGTTAAAATGCGGTATGTTAGTAAGATGAGACTACCTAATGATTTGATAAATAATAATTTAACAAGTGTAAATTAAAAATTTATAACACCCCCGACAAGTGAAGGTTACAATAAGTAGAAAAGACCGAAAAGACCTGATAACTTTTAAACGGCTGAACCGATTTTCTTGGACTATTCCGCGCCTACGATCCAAAGTATCTGAGTTTTCCAAAACATCATTTTCAAAAAAAAAATTATGTATTTAGGCAACGTCCATCTTGACAGCTTGACATTTGTCAATAGACATAATATTATGAACCTAACGGTTATCTAACCTTCTTTTCTACAAGAAAACTAGAAAAGAGCTGATAACTCTGAAACGGCTGAACCAATTTTTTTGGATTATAGCTAAGAACACTCTCGATCAAGTCACCTTTCAGACAAAAAAAACTAAATTAAAATCGGTTCATTCGTTTAGGCGCTACGATGCCACAGACAGATACACAGATACACAGATACACAGACACACAGATACACAGATACACACGTCAAACTTATAACACCCCTCTTTTTGGGTCGGGGGTTAAAAATATTCGTTTATAAGTACCTACTCGTTTATTGTGCAGGGCTGTCGTCTAACCGATTTTATTATCCTTTCTCGAAAATGTGTAGAAGAATCGGAATATGTATATTATATCCGATATTTATTTATCTGTTTCGTAACGCAGATAAAACCTAGAACCTGTGATTAACGTTACGCGAAATGACAACTATAATTTATCACCGCCAAAGTTTGACCATTCTTTCAGACACTTGGTTAATAAACTTTGACTTGAGTCAAAGTTGGTTAACCAAAGCAATCACTTAGGGTCTGGACCAATATAAATAGTAGCCAGAGCATATTCTTAAAGTCAGCCAAATGTTTGTTTTAATGCCTCTACATTATATACATTATATATAATAGTCTTAGCTATGAATAAAGATAATTTTAATCTTTTTTTCAAATCAATACTTTGTTGTTCGATGCTTTAAAATGAGAGCCCTAAATAACATAGGAGGAAAATGGTTACTAACTTGCTATTTTGGTTTAATTTTGCATGTAGGTTTTCTCCATAGCATGGATGTATGAAAGAATTTTTATATATAGTGAAGCTAGGCAGGTCAAATAGTAGTTGCTACAATAAATTCCTAAGAACCTTTCGATAAGAGGAATGGCATCAGGAAGCGGTCCATTAGTTGCAAACTTGTGAGGCCGTAAGAGGGTCATACGTTATTTTACCTTAAAGGTACTTTTGCGTTACAAAATGGGACGTACTAGGAACGTGAATTTTTTTGTCGAGGTGGTAATATTCGAATGTTGAATGTTCACATTATTTTGTTTATATTTATTGCGACATGTTTCTCGGTTTTACTTGCAATATTATTATGTGTTGAGCGATAGTTTAACCTTAAATTACTTACCGTGGCTATTTTTAACCCCCGACCCAAAAACAGGGGTATTATAAGTTTGACGTGTGTATCATCGTAGCTCCTAGACTAATGAACCGATTTTAATTTAGTTTTTTTTTTTTTGTTTGATAGGTGGCTCGATCGAGAGTGTTCTTAGCTATAATTCAAGAAAATCGGTTCAGCCGTTTGAAAGTTATCACCTCTTTTCTAGTTACTGTAACCTTCACTTGTCGGGGGTGTTATAAATTTTTATTTTACACTTGTTAAACGAGCATGTTCAATTTACTGACATAGTATCAGTTACTGGTGGTTCGAGAAACTTGAGATTGTGCATGTAGGTTTTTTCATTAGTCAAACCTCATTATAGAACTCCACGAAAAGCACCGGATCCACAACATGTGACAAATCGACAATGCGACATGCTACAACAGTCATTTTGTTTTTCTGAAACAAGACCGTGTAGAACTGGAATATTATGGTCCAACAGTCTGCCACATGATGCAAGGTGTTACCTTGCTACGACCATGTGCGATATTGTACCATGCGACCCTATAGAATGCCATAATGTCGCACTACGTTGATCCAGTGAAAATGCTTTTAAAAAGGATTTTGAAAAATTCCATCCGCGGGAAGTTGGAGTGATGGGTCAGCTAATGGGTAGGCTAACACATTACGGGCGCACATTGATAACTATCATATGAAAGTCACGAAAGTCTGGAAGTTTTTTATCGTTTTTCAATGACATCAATGAAATGCTGAAATTATTACATGGAATGGAACTTTTAACCTGCTATAAATCAGACGTTCAGCTGCTAATGAAATACGATTGCTTAGGAAATATTAGCCAATAGCGTTCAGCATTGGATTTTTCAGATTGTTCAGCAGCAATTTAAATTGCTTTATGAATGTATCATCAACATCATAATCAACCTGGATGGGCCTTGGCTCGGTCAAAAAATCTTTTTCATCGGGGCTAGTCAGATCCAGCTTTCTTCCTGCCTTCAAAACCCTCAAGTTCTTCTCCACTCCGTCAATCCACTGACCTCTAGGTCTTCCTCGGCCTCTACGGTCCTCAGTTATTTTGGGGCTCTTGTGTCGTCCATGCGTTGCACATGACTTGCCCCTCATATTCTTAACAGTTTAATGATTTCGACAACATGCGGTTTTCCTCCTTGTTCCTTTATGTTCCTTTATCAATCTTTACGGATTACTTATCGTTGCCTGCATCGTAATATTATAATCAAATTTAACGTTTTAAGTGGTTCTCTAAGTTTTCGTGATAAGACGAGTTAAAGAGAAGTTAACAAAAAAAAACACTTTGAAGAAGTTCAAATGAAAACGTGGAATTTCGCGAGAAAGTTTTGTCTGTTTTAGGTAGATACCTACCTACTAGGTACATAATATTGAAATCTCTTGGGAACTTTGTTCAGGTTGGTAAATACTATTAAAGAATTGTTATTTTAGGAAGATAAAATTATATATGTCTTGTGTAGGTGTTTTATGGTATTGTACAATATCAATAGTAACCGAAGTTCAATATTTAATCCGTAACTAGTAACTACATTTTGCATTAAGAATAAAGTAGCTAAAAAAATTGAACATACTTTGCTATACTCTTTCCACGGAAAGAAGTTAGTATAAGCCTCTCTCTGTTACGTAATCCCATACAGATGACAGAGATGAAAATCTCAGTGGGCGCTAACCATTTTGAGACACCGACCAATCACAAACAAAACTACGTTTTCGAATTGAATTTTGAATGTTTTTGAAAACAGTTTCGAATTGAAATACAAATGCTTTTAAAAACATGTTTGTGATTGGTTGGTGAGTTTTGTATGGGATTACGTAACAGAGAGAGCTCTATATTAATTTTTTTTCGTGGATAGAGTAGGTATAGTGATGGTTTTTGTTTAGTATAAAGAATATTTTGTGAAAAATCTTAAGTTTATAGACCCAGTGGTTTCAGCTGTTCATTGATAATAATAATACATGAGTAATTAAGATTAAACAGATATTTTAATGAAATTTCTGAAGCTTCGTATCGTATTGAGAAGCATCTGTCTAAAAACTTTCTACTAAAGGTAAATTTAATTTAAAGTATGGTTTAGAACCTTTTCATCTCGGTAGGAACCAACAGAATTGATCCTTTGTCAGAGTGAATCAATGGGTCGCCCCAGAAATCCCAATTATTTACATCGGCACGAAGAGACATCGAACAACCCTTTTCAAACCAAAACATAAATATCTTTTCTCACAATTAAATCCAAAGCGAAACTCAACGGACCCAACGAACCCACAAGCGTCTTAAATAATTGAATATTTTTTTCTCTCACAGTTCCTTACTACACGTACTGATTAAAAAAAATATATACCTAAATTATGTTATTGCTCATTAATAAACTATGTCTACACTATAATATTATGTATTTTAAAATCAAAACCCATTCACACATTTTTAAAATACTTACATATTAATTTGTCAGACTGTTCGTTCCACCTAATCTTCGACATGACTGTACTAATTTTGATGGGACTTTACAGGCAGTTAGGAGACTATTAAATAAAATAAATACTTAAGTAAATGTTTTTTTATTTCAATCAACTCCTTAATTAAAAATCAAATTAGTGTTAGTACATGTAACTTGAACCTATTTGTTACGTCGAAACGTATTGACGTGATTTTTTGCATGGCTATATAGTCACAAACCTGTAGAGTGACATAGACTACTTTTTATACTGGAAAATCAATGAGTTGCCACGGATTTTAAGAACCTAAATCCACTACGACGAAGTCGACTAGTATAGCCCTCTATCTCAAACAATTGATATTTGTAAACGACTTTTTTTATACAGCCTAGCATATTCGTATACCTACTACGGTCGAGGATGGATGGTCGAGGTACTTGTTGGTCGCAAACTTCTTTCAAAAGCTCACACATACATATTGCAACTACTTCATTCCACTTTATATTACATTCTTGGCGTGGAGCTTTGAATGAAGTGAAGAGTGATGTGTAGCGTTGAGCTATTTATACGCTGATAGCTTGGGGAATACGCGGAACATCTGAAACAAGCGAAAGCGAACTGAATGGAAGCTGTGAAAATACATTCCAAGGATTTTCGATTTCATCGTTTCAAACCCTGGCCTGCGCCTGAGACTGGTGTTACTTCAAAGCTTGTGACTGTGCGTAAAATTGTACTCGTGAGTCTGTCATTAAATCAAGTCATTTTTGATATCTCTATACAATGTTGAGTACCTAACATACTAGATGTAGTATATAATATATCCTAATATGGGGTATACCTTACCGTATGTAATATTTGTTTGTGTGACAATAAAGAATTTGTCTATCCGTCTATCTGTACCTAGGGATTGGCATAAGTACCTATGTGTAATTAGATTTTCCATTAATAGATTTCAGAATATTTTATCTTGAACAAATAGACATTATTAGCTAGGTAGGTAACAAGGTACATAATATGAAATTCATTTATTAGCTATTATATAGGTACCGGCCTATAATAAGTTGTCTTTTATATAGCATTAATAAACTTAGTTACCTACTAATAAAAAAAGAGAAAAGATTTATTTGTTTATAATCGATGAACTTTAAAACTATTAAACCGATATTAATAATTCTTTCCATCACTTGAAAGCTTCTTTATCCAGAACTCATTAAACGAAGCAACGGCGAAGGAACAGACAGCGGGTCACCTGATGTTAAGTGATTACCGCCAGCCATGGACATTTGCAACTCCAGAGGAACCGCCACTGCGTTGCCGGCCTTTCAGGAATTTGTTGATCCGCCTTTTGAATAGCCCCATGTTGCAATCTAATAGGAACATTGATGGAGGGAGTTAGTTCCAGAGTTTGCATGTGCTTAGAAAAAAAGTTTGCCACAAAGGGCGGTCGAAGTGTAGCCAGGTACCCAGTGAGAATGAAATTGCTTTACGATGGCTTGCGGTGTGGTTGTAGAAAAAGGAAGATAGAATAAAGTCAAACAACTCCTCAGAACACTCCGCATTATAAAGCTGATAGAACACGATAAGAGAGCTTATGTCTCTGTGGTGCTACACGCTTTCTAACGGGCGGGTTGCTTGGGATTGTCCACAAGTCAGTCAGTCCACTTTTGAATCCTAACAAATGGAAGGAGCTGGTACTACCGTACTCCACCTCAAAGGTGAGAGAATCTCCATATTATGTGGCTGGATTCCCGCTTTATAAAGAAGGAGTCTGTGCTCGAGCGCAAAGCACCGCTTTACTCTGTTGAGCACCGCGAGCTTTTTGGAAGCTAAAGTAACTTTACCTCCCAAGTGATCCCAAAATTGGACTTCGGTCTGAAATGTCAATACCAAGAATCCAAATACTATTGGTAGGGGCAAGGGGAGTGGAGAGGAATTATTGTGGAGCTTAATTTTACAATGGGGACCTTTTAAAAGGCTCAGCGTGTGTTTCACGTGAATGAGGTAATTTCATCATTCGGGAAGGGGTGGCAACGTGTCAGCTCACGACGAATTGATTTAACGATGATTTTAAAGGGATTAATCGCTTTGGATTGAAACACGTACACCAGGCACTGAATTTTGTTGAACAATAGGATATAACTGGGGTTATTGATCCGTATTAGTGTCTAGGCCAATAGACTGTATATGATCGAAGCTGACATCTACAGGATTGGTCTACCATTGGTATCCTGGTACTATCAGGTATGAGGGATGATTCGCTAACTCAGTGTTCAACACTGAATGATAACCACCAAGCTCATATTTTGACATTGGTTGAAGACATTGCTGCTTCACTGAGTGATATTAAAACATTTTTTCGTAAAAACCTTCAATGGATTAGAAATACGGTTCACCCCGATAGTATATATGCCCAAAATTCTAAATAAGGGAAGTAGCGTAATAGAAATAGTATCTGTTTTAAGAGAAGTGTATTCGTAGAGCGCTAATAGCGCAGGAGGATTTTTTCTTAATACTCTTCTGTGTAAGAGTAACGGGTTTGTAACTGTGCTTAGTCTTAGCTTCTTCTTATAGTTTATTTTTAAAATGACTGTGACAGATAGCAGATGGACAGATGGACTGAACGAAACTAGACAGTTTCCTTGTCTTATTATGGAACTCTTAAATCCGTGTGTACTTAGAAACCTTGCACGAAACTCAGAAAATAATATAAATGCAAATTAGTTTCATTACCCCTAAAATTAGCGAGTTACCCCGACCACGACAAATATTTTAGGTGTTTGTGTGACAAAGTACCTACGAGTATCTCCAGTAGGCTGCTTTACCAAACGGTCGTTAGCCCGGACTGAAAACTTTCACCCTCATCTGTTGTTCATTATTTTGTTATGAAACAATTTCCAAAAATTCAAAGAAAATAGTATCTAAGTACATATACATTACCTACTATTTTATTGCTAAATCCCAAAACGTGTCTGTTTGGTTGTTGGTTAGGTATTACGTCTCAACCACTTTCAGTTTTCTAACGTTTGCCGCAAAGATTACCTAACTTTACTTTAAAAAGAACATAAAATAGGTTCCTACTTTTAATACCAGGACAACAAAATATTGTAAAAGTCTACTTGAATAAAAATCTATTCTATTCTATGCTATTTAAATAGCTAAATCCACTCAGTCAAGGGTAAATTATGATATGAAATTAGGTTAGGTATAGTTTTTGGCCAGTTCCTGTAAAAAGTTTGGATCAAACCTTCAGCTACAGGTTTAAAATAATATTTTCACAGCGAAAAGTTTATACGTGCTTCCGTTTTTCACCCTTTTAATACAAAGGTTTTATAATTATGCTTTTCTTTTGTTCATTCCGGACTTTCGTTGTACCTTTTTTTCAACGTTAACATTATATACAAAAATCTGAATATTTGACAATATGCTGCTATGGAAATGTTCGTCTTTAAAAATATCTATTAATGAATTCAATTTTAATTCTGAGTACCACGATTTGTTACAGTAATTTAAATGACATTTTTAGGGTTCCGTACCTCAAAAGGAAAAACGGAATCCTTATAGGATCACTTTGTTGTCTGTCTGTCTGTCTCTCTGTCAAGAAAACTATAGGGTACTTCCCGTTAACCTAGAAGCATGAAATTTGGCTGGTAGGTCGGTCTTATAGCACAAGTAGAGGAATAAATATGAAAACCGCGAATTTGTGGTTACATCATTAAAAAAAAAAAATTAAAATATGTTTCAATTTTCAAAGTAAGATAACTATACCAAGTGGGGTATCATATGAAAGGGCTTTACTTGTATATTCTAAAACAGATTTTTATTAATTTTTATGTATAATTGTTTTTGATTTATCGTACAAAATGTTAGAAGAAACACCCGAGTGCGGAACCCTCAGTGCGCCAGTCTGACTCGCACTTGGCCGGTTTTTGTTTTGTAATAATTTTTGTATTTAAATATTAATAGTATTTATGAATACTGTGATTGAACCAGAAAATTTACTAAATAAATTTTAAATTAAACTACTTTAGTCTGTACCTTAATTACATCAATCTTTTTATACTTTGTCATTAAATTAAAAGAAATATGCTGAACTTTAAATTCATTACAACAAAGCAAAAAATAATTATAGAATAATCGAATAAAGAAAATTAGTTAAATTTTTCAAGTTTATTTATGGAGTTCAACGTAAGTTTCTCATTTAACTAACAAGATTTAGATATGACTGTGTTAATAATATTTTAAAACAAGCAATCAATTTATAATAGATTGGAAATCAGCCAAAGTATACAATAAATATAAGAATCAAAATAGACTCAGATAAAACAGTTATAATCCATTTATCAAAGAGGTAATAAAACCGTTAATCATGTTATAATGAAACTCCGAAGCTTACATGGATTTTACGTTCAATTGAATAATATAGTGTATATAAATAAATGATAATATTATATTAAATGATAATATTATAGAAAGTAGGAAGTGGGTAGTAGGTAGCTATAGTTCGCGACAGGTTCAGATGGCAATTTTTTTGTGAGACGCCATCACACACCGGGTAATCGATATATATAATTTTTTGGGTACGCAACAAAAGTGATTTTATTTTCGCACTTGAAGAACAGGCAACTGAAGTCATATATTTTTCAATACCCAAAACTACAAGCAACGACGAAATCGATGAACACGGTCGCTACGGACTCGTCCTGTCAGTCAGTTATCTTTTCCTTTTATATATTTAGATAAAGGAGGTATTTTATAGACATGTAAGTTATCCCTAGAAAAGAGTTAAGTGAGTCGTAATATTTTCGCATTCGAAGCACAAACATAATCTACTGCTTTGTAATATTTACCATATTTACAATACTCACCCACTTTGCATCAAATTAATAACATCCTTCGATATATTATGTATGTAAGATAATAATTATCATGAAACCTGTAAATAGGTATACTCGTAAAGCGTTTTAAATGAGAATCCTGTGTAAATAGACGATAAAGGACTTTGCCGGTTTTGCATTACTGATAATATTACCTTACCTAAACCTTTAATTACCTACATAATTCTATTATATATCTGATATTTATATACATATAGTTTAGCTGCGTCGTGGCCTAATGCGGATTTGATATTATGACTCGTGGTCTAGTGCATGTGCGACTGCGGATGACGAGGTCTGGGTTCGATTTCCGGGTGGGTCTAAAAATAAATTTAAGGTTTTTCTGTCAAGAAATACGTAATCAATACTAACCCAGAATTGGGAAAATGGTCGGAGAGCACCCAAAGTTGTCGACTTTCACTTGGTATAACTTTCATTTTAAAACTAAGTAGGCACTTCATAAAATTCGAAGGATTGAGTTTGATTAAAATTAAAATCTGCAGCTTTTTAGTTTATTTAGTTTTTAATTTGCCATAGTTATCTTTTAGGCCTTGTTGTTAGAGTTTATAGACTTAACAAATGTCTAATAATACTAATAATCCGTAGGAAAATACGTGTTCGAGTGATTCTAACAAATATATCTAACCACTGTAGTCCTTTCTATAGCAGTGTGGCACCAGCAAAATTCCAATGTCTAGTTCTAACACTAACCAAAACTAACTAAACAAATGGTATTTTAACTAATTTCTGAGAACTACACAGGTACCTTAAAGGTATCGACAATCTGTCCTCTAGAACCGAATTTATAATAATAACATTGCGATCAATTCATTCCAACAATAATATTGAAGGGTTGAAGGGCTGGATTTGTGGTACCGATGCTATAGCTGTACCTATATTTTAGCAAAATAATGGAAGAGTGTTAAACAATCGAATCTGCAAATAGCGCATTATATCACAAGCTCACCAACGTCACATATAAATCAATCTCAGCTGGCCTAGTTGGTACCGAAGTTTGCCAGCAACAATGTGATGATCACAATCACTCGGAACTGTTGTATCTAAAACTCTCTTATTATTAACTAAAATGTACAGTTGCAGCAAAAATACCATCAATCAGCCAATTACAACGATTGCGATTCGATAATGTGATAATCACAGCTTTCGGGCTAGGTCCCCTGTTAAAAACACATGAATACCCGTAAACACCCTGGTTAAGCTGCCTGTTTGTTCGCAGTACGGCAAGAGAACGAGCGGTTGATGCACGACGTCCTTCAGGCGGGAATCGCCAATCGCACCCAGTTGTCGGGGGGATTGCGCTGACGCCGCGCTACTCGCCGCGACCACGACTCGACAACATACGGCCCGCCGCCGCGCCGCCCGAGCCGCCCGAGCTGGCTCCTAGCGTGGACGCTCCACTCGCGAGGGACCAGCAGGATGTGCCCGCCGCGGAAGACGCGGATAGCGCACCGACGCCGGTGAGCCCCACCCGGGCAGGCCCTGCGTGATCTGACTCGATCTCAGTAAACCCGTGTGACGCGACAGTGCCAACCCTCTAACTCCGCTAGGTGACACGAGGAAACGCGAGAGTATAGTCGGCGCCTTCACCTCGTCTCTCTTCACCCTAGGTGCCGGTTTCTACCCGTCGCTCAACAAATAGCAGAGGCAAGTGAATAAATGAATCTATGTGAACGACTCGATGGTGTGGCCTCCGCTTGCTACGACCCGCGTGAGTGCTCCCGGAAGGCACGCTCGCGACAGTGTGAATCCGGGTTAAGGTCCCGCAAGAAATCCTCGTGTCAACCACAGAAAGCCCCAGCGACATGCCTTTGAATTCCTCCGTCGTTTCGCTCAATTTATCTGGCCCGCATCTAACGAAAAAATTGGTCAGTCAACGCACAAACTTTGAGGAACGCAAGGTTACGATCGTGAATTGGGTGGTTAAAGTGTGTAGCTAGTATTTGTAAAAATATTGTGTTTATATGTGAATGATGATAAATACGAAAATGTTGTTTGTTATAATACATGTATATCGATATTACGTATAAGGAGAGAGACAGTTAATTCTCCTGCGTAAAATAAGATAGGTAGTTTAATTTAATAATAATCGGTATGTGGTTATAAATACCTTGTGTAAATGGACAAAACGAAAATGAATGTTAGGTTAAAGATACTAACTGTGTTTACATCTGTGAAGGGTTATAATATTTATAGGCACCGTTTTCCTTCACACAACTACTTAATGTTAATTCAAAGCACGAGTGTTACAGAAGAGTATGGGTATCGACAGGAAACCTTCTCTTGATGTTATTATAATCCCTATCATTTAACTTGTGTTTAATTGGACAGGACACTTCGAAGTCTCATTTACGGCTGAATACTGGAACATCTCTTTATTTCATAAAAAAAGTGTCTGTTTTTGATAATATTCGTTAGAGACATACAGGTCCTTGTCGATATTTATACGTAAATACATATAAATATAAATCTCACGGGATCAAATACCTATCTTACTTAGCTAAAATACTCTAATCAACACTAGTCAATTTTTAAAAAAATGCGTTCATTCGTCAATTTTGGTACACTGATAGCAGTTATTTTTATTGTTTAGGGGAGAGTGTGCATGAAAGAGCCAGGCTTTGAAAGAGCCGATGTGATTTTCCATTACTTATCGATATTCTACCAAAGTTTAATTTTACTCCTTAAATGGCAACACTGGATAGCTGTTACCCACAAACATTTGACAGTTCTACGACAGCAAATGGCCTCACAGGACTGTTACGAAAATTCGGAAGCCAAAAAGTAAGTTTCTTTGTGTTTCTTTCACCTTTTTTTTCAAAAAGGATATTGCATAAGTTGACAAAACTGATATACAATATTGGCGTCTATATATTTGCCCTTGTTTTGCATAAATAATATCAGATCAGCGTTCTGGTATAGTGCCTTTTTTTTGAAGTTATATTTTTAAAAGCGTCGTGTTTTGAAAGAGCCAGTTATTTATGCTTTGAAAGAGCCGCCTCTTTCATGACACGAAAACTGGCTCATTCAATACATCGTTTAGTTTTAATTAACCCCCGACGAAAAAAGAGGGGTGTTATAAGTTTGACGTGTGTGTCTGTGTGTCTGTCTCTGTGTGTGTGTTTGTGTGTGTGTGTGTCTATGGCCACGTAGATCCTAAACCAATGGCCTAATTCTGATGGTTCTTTTTTTTGTTTGATAACTGATGTGATAGAGATTGTTCTTAGCTATAATTTATTTATTTATTTATTTAATCTTTATTGCACAAAATACAAAAAAAAAACAAAAGGCGGACTTAATGCCTAATGGCATTCTCTACCAGTCATATTTATAGAGGTCGGGGGTGTCCAAAATTTTTAATCTTAGTTATTTCATTATTATATGATATATGTTTCAGAATAAAAAGATATGTCTTCGCAAGCGTCAACAGCTAAAAAACGGGTAAGGCCCTCAACTGCTGCAATAGAAGAGGTTGTAAAAGAAGTGCTTGCTGGAAATCAGTCCATAAATAGAACAGCGTTAGCGTTATCGTGTGGCCTCAAAGGGGTGATTAATTTCTTCTGCCAAAAATGTTTTTAATTTTAAATTGTTTTTATATTGTTTTTATTTTTTAAGTTATAGAGTAAGAATACGGAAAAGGGCTCTATTTTATGTTTTTAGACAAATTTTTATTAATTATTTAATTTTTGACTAAGACAAAGTTCAAAAGTTTTAATTGTTGATTAAGACAATGTTTAATTATTACTGAGTCTGTTTAAAAATTGTGATTTTCATAGAAATACTAAAGTAAGCTTAGTATTAATCTGATTTTAAATACTTAACATAATTTTAATTGATAAAAACCGTTTCGTACCTCAAAAGTAGGTATCGGCTCTTTCATAACACATGGTGGCTCTTTCATTGACCTGCTGCTATGAAAGAGCCGATTTCCTTTTTTTTTTAAACTATTTATATAAGAGATTATCAGCGTTGTTATCCTCTTTATTTTTATTTTATAACATTGCCAATTAAAGTGATTATAAGAAAACCTAGTTTCATTTGAAAATAATATAGTAAAAGTGTGTTTTTTTTACACTATTCAAAACTGGCTCTTTCATCCACACTCTCCCCTACTGTAAGGAATGAAAAGGAGTAGAAATAATAAATATATACATATATGTAATATAAGGTACACCTACTTACTTATGGCCCCTATGGTATAATAGAAATACAAAAAATAATAAGGAACCTACGCTTTGTGAATGTACAATAATAAAATGTAAACAAATTAAATAACATTTACAAAAGTGAGCATTATAAAAAAAAGAAGTCTTCTGTCCAAAGTATCCTAAATATTTTCACTGTTCAATGGACAAATAGAATTGGCCTTGTAATTTACGAGCACATCCATCACAGTAAAAATATCTGATAAAGGATTAAAAACAACGGACACGATAAAATATATTTCAATGAGTTCGGTTTTAACGAAAACAAATATACAAAATCCTTCTTTGTCAATAAGCTTGGCTACGATATCACTTGATTGTTCTATAAATTATTTATTTACCCGGGAACGAAAAGTATTATATTACCAAAACATGTATCTAGTCTATATTTGTAATTTGACCGAAATATAACCCTCCTTTTGGGCTTCGCCGCAGTCGGGTGATAATAAACTGATGTCTGTTTTTTAAAACCTACGCGACTTGCTACATGCGCCGTGTCGCGTAGCATTGTAAATGTATTTCTTACCTTAACCTATTAAGAGAGACCCCTCGGTCTCTCCGTCACTCACTTCATACAAACGTAGTTCCAATTTCATTTGAATATTAAGCAACCAAAGTCCATGAAATTTTGCAGACATATTCTAGAAACTAATATCTATGTCTGTGGTTTTCCAGATTTCTGTTAATACATTCGGTCTCAAAGTTACGCGGTCTTAAAAATTCACATACAAATCTTTGAGCCCCTGTAATTTTAAAACTACATATTTTTAGAAAAATCTAAAACACCACAGACACAGATATTAGTTTCTAAATTATGTCTGCAAAATTTCATGTACTTTGGTTGTTTAATATTCAAATGAAATTGGAACTACGATTGTATGGAGCCAGTGACGGAGAGAGCCCTGTTATCCATACCAATATTACAAATGCGAAAGTGTCACTTTCATGGCTCAACCGCTGAAGCGAATTTTGACGAGGCACAAGATAGCTTGCATCCTGGAAACACATAAGATTTTATCCTGGAAAATCAAAGAGTTCCAAGAGATTAAAAATCCTAAATCCACGCGGACGAAGTTGCGGCCCTCACAACTTTATGGGTTCAGGTTATTGATAGTAATAATTATAATTTATTGGTATCTATTACCACAGCTATTACCTATGAAGGTTTTTTGTAGGTAGGTACAACAAACTAAATTCTCTGAACAAAAAATCTGCGGGTACACCTAGAAACTACCTGGATCTTGAACTTATTTACTGAATTTTTACGTATCTATTTATCTTTTTTAGATATACAAAATATAAGGGTACCTATACATTTTTAAAACTTATTTTTTATAACATAAACTAAATCTAGTCATTGGTTTATTTATACGTGTAACAAATATTAATTATTACGTATTTTTACGATACAAGGGAGTAATTGTTAAAAATCAGTCATTATGCCTACACTTCCATCACTTTCACATTTTTAGGATAAATGAAATTTTATGTTTTCATAATTATTTTAAATATTTTACATAAATTGATTTACTTACATAAATAATTATATATTCACATATAATGTGAATTGTGAACCTAATGGAGGCACATGGTAAGCACATTGCAAAAAAGGTGTCTTCGTTAAAAAAACGATTTAAAACTATTAATTAATTATTATTTTAATCAATAATAATATGAACTATAACATTTAAGTCAGTCTGTCAAGTCTAGTCAATGAGCTTCTAACCTGTGCTTTTATCTGTTAAGAATAAGAGCTTTTGTATTGTAGGTACCTATTGTAGAAACTATCAATATTGTTACACAGAACGATAAGAATTGAATACCTATTCTTGTCCATTGTAAAGCGCAAAATCAATGTAGCCACACTTGAATGGCTGTGTCGTTTTCAACAACCGACTTGAATGCATGAGAGCTGCTGAATAAAATATTCATAACTGTGAATCATAAGTACGACTATGAGAGAAAGTTTCATTGTAGGTACATTCAGGCTTCAACATTTAGTTATATATTTTGTAAATCAAGTCACGGGCTTATTATAGAGAAACTAATTAGCGGTTATTCATCGATGACATTACTCGTTTGGCAAAGATTTTACAATAAAAGATTTTTTTATTATATTAAATTTTCTGATTCCAATATAAAAACAAATTATACTTGCCTACAATCAATCCGGCAACGGGTCGGCATTTTTAGGGTTCCGTACCGCAAAAGGAAAAACGGAACCCTTATAAGATCACTTTGTTGTCTGTCTGTCTGTCTGTCTGTCTGTCCGTCCGTCCGTTCGTCCGTCGTGTCTGTCAAGAAACCTATAGGGTACTTCTTGTTGACCTAGAATCATGAAATTTGGTAGGTAGGTAGGTCGTATAGCACAAGTACAGGAGTAAATCTGATAACCGCGAATTTGTGGTTACATCATTTAAAAAAAATTAAAATGTGTTTAAATCTTCAAAGTAAGATAACTATACCAAGTGGGGTATCATAATATGAAAAGACTTTACATGCACATTCTAAAACAGATATTTATTTATTTTTATGTAAAATAGTTTTTGATTTATTGTGCAAAATGTTGGAAAAAATACCCGAGTACGGAACCCTCAGTGCGCGAGTCTGACTCGCACTTGGCCGGTTTTTTTGAAGCACGCTTGAAGATGTCAAAAAGTGTGTAAGCCGGGCAAATACAGTCTATATAGCTTGTGTGGCTACGCGTAAGATTGTGTCACGCACACAAGCTTTTGAATTTGTTTTCGCTTTTCAAAATACAATTGCATTTTTTTTAATCTGGAGTTTTATAATATCTTTGCCAATAATACTAAATTTCCTTTATAGTCACTCAAAGGTAGCAAAAAGTTAAATTACCTAAAAGCCTTTCATCCAAAACAATTTTTATTATAAATTGCACGAATTTGTTTAGGAATTCTTAAGTTTTATTCAACAAAAATGTTCGAATATTTTAGAAGTATATACTTTTGTATCTATACTAATAAATAAAATTGGAGTGTCTGTCTGTAATTTCGAAATAACTACCGCATATTAAGGTCATATGGTTATTTGAACGATACTATAACCGAATCACACGTTTTTAAAATTTTTGTCTGTCTGTCTGTCTGTCTGTCTGTCTGTCTGTCTGTCTGTTTGAAAAGGCTAATCTTGGGAACGGCTGACCCGATTTTGACGGGATTTTCACAGACAAGTAGAGAATTGACCAGGGAGTAACATAGGCAACTTTTTTAACCGACTTTCAAAAAGGGAGTTGTGTTTTTCTACCTATGTACACCGAAATCTCCGAGATTTGTGAACCGATTTGCGTCATTTCTTTTTTAATCGATAGAGGAACATTGCGACATTGTTTCATAAAAAATTTGGAGTCCAACTCCTCAATCCTGATGCTGCAGGGGATCTGACCAATCCACGCGGGCGAAGCTGCGGGCATCAGCTAGTATTTTAATATGGGTGCCATTGCTAACACACTGACTAGCGAACGTTTTATTTTTAAGTTCGCTCTACACTCTACATATCGCTATACTCTCAAGTCGTGTTAATATTAAGAACTCGTAAGTATTAGTATACCTAATATAAAAGATTTTATGGATGCTCACTGTGCATTGCTGGTAATAAAATGATAAAAAATTCGATGAAATAGTTGGAAACACAACGCCATTGATTCTATAAATAATATCAAATAAGTAATTGAATTGATACGTTAATTGTTTTATGAAGTCATCAATGAAAGATGAGTCACATACATGAATATTATAATTTATTTTTTATTTCTCAAGGAGACACATTAATTAGTCATTTAAAGTCAAAAATATACTAAGGTTTTATTTTTATATAAAAAGCGATAGATATTATATACAATTTTCGATATCATTATGGATACTTACTGTCCATAAACATTTTTGTGTCTAAATTATTTAAAAAAAAAAATATTATGGTTAAATAATTATTGTGATTATGATAATCGATTAATTTTGCTGCTGTTCTCAACAGAGTTATAAAATCTTTAAATTAATGTGTAGGTCTTACCTATACGCTCTAAGGGTATATTATACGTATATTATATAAACCGTATAAAGTAAGCGGTTCCTAATAACATGGACATTAGAAAACAAAAACTGTATTTATAAGCTAATCTGTACGATTGATGTCTTAATTTCATGTATAGATAGGTTCAAAAAAATGAATGTAGCTTACGATTTGTATGTTTGTTTGATATCCTTAGAGAAATGTCATCCGTCTAATATACACTGTCTGTAGAAACATAAAATAAAAAAATTGGTGTGCATACTATACGAATTAAATGTTTGATGTCGTTCGGCTATGTAGTTTCGTGTTTATATAAATATTATAGGTAGATTTAAAAATATTTGTCATGACTTTTGACTATAATTTGCAGTAGGCAGAATGAAGGATTCGCCAAAAGGTATGTCTAGGCACTAACTTGAGCAGGGCTGTTTTAACTCTTAAATATCTGAACAAATTAAATCAAGCGAAAATATTTTTTTCAATTTTAACTTTCAAAAATCTTTACTTAGCTTTAGGTTGGTATTTTATTGGAAAACAGAGCTTTTACAAATCGTATTTCGTAGCAGTGTCGTAGCATCGCGTAGCATCAGATAGACTTGCGCTGCCATAGTATAGTGGTATCGTATCATCAAACGATGTAAGTAGTTGGTAACGTAAATACATTACTATTGTAGTGTGAGATTGAATATAGGTTTCTAAGTTGCTAATAGCACAGTAGCTTATACTATGCTCCTATGATTTTATATAATTTATACTGTTTAAAATACACGTTTTTGTTAACTTCAGTGTTACAAAAGTAGACACGAAACTTCAAGCTGAGCATAGGAATATCTGGTTTCGAATACTATAAAAGTAAATGTACGTATTATAATAGTCTTAACGCGATTTGCATCCCCTCCCGTCTTCAAGTGATACGTTAAGCTACGTGTTCAAGAGTTATCTGTAATCCCAGAGATTCTCGCCTTGCGAGTGAACTGTCACTACTATTTCAGGCTATACTTAACTAGAAGTATTTCACCGTAAGCAGGACCTATAATATATGTATACTTAGTGTTAGACAAACGAAACAAAGAATTTTATAGTTGTTTGTTGTAAATGTCGGTTTTAATTAATCTATTTTACAGAAAAAAATGTTTAATAAAATACTTTATAAAATATGTAATTGTTTTATTTGCGTAATAGCGAAGTCAGAGGTATAATTTTGAGAGCGATATGCGCTCAAAGCGAAACTTGGGTGGAGAAAAGCTGGGGATTTGAAAAGGTGGGCCACTCGCATTCCTCCCGAGGCGTCATCTGAACTATGCGGCCGGATGCTTCGATACGCTCATGTTTGCCCTGGTTAGGCACACGATACATGTTACAAATTTTCGCATGACTTCAATGCTCTTGTCGATATTTAACAAAAATAGAGCTAGCTGGATTACAGTTTTTAGGGTTCCGTACCTCAAAAGGAAAAAGGGAACCTTTCTTCACTCTGTTGTCTGCCTGTCTGTCTGTCCGTTTGTCCGTTTGTCGTGTCTATCAAGAGTATAGGGATACTTGCCATTGACCTAGAATCATAAAATTTGGCAGGTAGCTAGGTTTTATAGCACCAGTAAAGGAAATAATCCGTGTACATGAACATTCTAAAACAGTTTTTTTGTGCATTGTAGTTTTTGATTTATCGTGCAAAATGTGGAAAAAATTACCCCAATACGGAACCCTCGGTGCGCGAGTCTGACACGCACTTGGCCGGTTTTTTTAATCAATACCGAGCAGACGAGGGTGGTGGTTGTACAATGACCAATCAATGTACAACCACCCATAATAAATTAACATTTGCAGCACTAGTTGAATTTGTCATCACCACTCATACATCAAAACTTACAAGTGCTTTTGAATCGTCAAAATAATCCACCAATTAATTATAATACCATCAATTATTCAAACCTATCATGCAATAAAATAAATAATAAAACACTGCTGGCTTTGTAATTTTTTTTTAATGCTATTTGCTCCTAAAAATCAACACTTTTAACAAAATAGATTTCCGGCTTTTCAGAAACTTGTTGATCTTCACTGAATTTGGTCAGCTTGCGGCCTCCTTGCTAAAGTTTAAACTATTTTTTTATTTTTTTTCTTCGGTAAAGTGAGATTATTATTTAAAAATTTATATTATTTAATATGCGGTAAGAAATAATAAAATAAAAGCAAAATAATAAGTGCGCCTGCGGGTGTACCGACACTATGTTACCGAGTAGACTTTAGTTCTTCGATCAATCCTTTATTTGCCTTTTATATTCTGTTGGAGTTCTTAGATCATATTATTTGGAATTAGGCACAAAACTACTATGTACTTAACTACACTGTAAATAGAGATACCTAGTTAATATGGTTACAGCTCCAGTGAAGAAGCGGGTCGTGAGATGAGTGAGCACACTTAATATGCAAATTGTCTCTACCTGCAATGTGCATACCTAGAATACTTGAGTCAATTAATCTTGCCAAGAAACGATTCTGGATGTCTCGAAAGCTAATAGGTACCTACAGTTCCAACGTCTCAAATAGGTGTTTGGGAAATTTATCATCATCATCATCATCAGCACGGGTCTCCTATCAGAATGAGAAGGTTTAGGCTATAGTCTCCCACTCTGGCCCAGGGCTGATTTGCCGACTTCACATCATTGAAAAAATTATGGAAAACTCTCAGGTATGCAGGATTCCCCACGATGTTTTCCAACAGATTATTTACAGCAGAACCAAAAAGTAGGTAAGTGGTTAAATATTGCATAGAACTTTATTATTATTAATCCTCGACCCAAAAAGAGGGGTGTAATAAGTTTGACGTGTGTATCTGTGTGTCTCTTTATCTCGTCGTATGCCATGCCGTATGCCAATGGCATCGTAGCTCCTAAACTAATGAACGATTTTAATTTCGTTTTTTTTTTTTTTGTTTAATTAAGGTGGCGTGATCGAAAGTGTTCTTAGCTATAATTCAAGAAAATCGGTTCAGCCGTTTGAAAGTCATCAGCTCTTTTCTAGTTACTGTAACCTTCACTTGTCGGGGGTGTTATAAAATTTTAATTTACACTTGTGTATTATCAGATAATGTTAACGTACAAAATGACAAATCGTCGGTTAGCAAACAATACCGCACAAGTAATGTTTTCCTACTTGTCAGAAGAGATGAAACGCTGGTTTTATTTTGGCCATCTTAATTTGGTAGCCTCTCAATCAGGAAAAACCTGTGAGAAAAATAGTAGTGTCGAATAATGTCATGTACGCTTTTGCTGACGATATGTGCGGTGTTACAGTAAAATGGACTCAGTAAATGCTGTGTTAGGTATAATTTTTTGAATAATGGCGGCTGGTCAATGGAATGCTTGAATCTCGAAATCGAAGCCCGAGCGAAAACTGCATCTAACGTTGGAACTGCCAAATTTTGACCTGAGTGGTATTGTTTAACCGACGAAATAACCTCACATAATCGTGGATGAAGGGATATTGTTACGAACACTTTTTGACGTCCGTAATCTCATTTTTTTTTCTAAAAGAATATAAGCCATGTTAAATGACCAATATTCCCCTTTCCTCTCCAACTAAGCGTCATGCTTGTGCTAGGAGTAGGTACGACAATAGTGCAACGGATGGGGTTTGAACCGTTGACCTTTCGGTTTTCAGTCCACTCCATTACCGTTTGAGCTATTGAGGCTCTATTATTGTTATTATTTATCAAAGATGACCGCAGATTTTCTTCACATGCCAGAAATGTGTCACACTGGGCCATGTATCTACATACTGCTCGTTCAGAATCAGAAGAGCAATCTTATTATATACGAATGTTCCACGGGCTCTCCATCCACTAGCCTTTGACTTGGAGCAATATGCAATGAAATTGCAAATACGAATCGTAAAGTTTAGGATTACCAAAGGGATATTAAAAAACTTCTGATATTAAATAGTACGAATTCAGTGATATTATATTCGTAATACAGTGAAACATGATAATACAAATATTGAATACTTGAACACACCTACGCCAGTACTCGAGTCACCTTGCCTTCAGTACCATAAGTTATTAAACTATTTCCATGCATCCTGGAAATTTCCATATAACATGAATATAGACTTACCTTGTATCAGAGGTCCGTAAAGTGAATCTATAACAAGGTTATATCACAGGTATCGAATACGGAATACCTATGAAAATACTCCATAATAAATAATTTATGATGGTAAACTATCGGCGTGCACGTCCACGATATCGATAGCTACTTTTTTTGGGTTCCGTAGTAAACAAGAAACCCTCGTAGTTTCGTCATGTCTGTCTGTCTGTCCGTCCATCCGATCCATAACTGCTAAACCTATAACTCCTACTTAGTGAGTAAGAGTCAGTTGCAAACGTAAGTTGTGAAAAGTTACTGTTAACGTTAAACTTGCTTACCAATATACCTACAAGCAAAGTGGGTCGCACAAATCAGCATTCTTTCTCCATGATTTTTTTGGTTATTCGTCAAATTTTGATTAATCTGACTTGTGCAAACCAAAGTGGTTTTTTGGCCGTCTTTTCTTTGCTTAGTCGGTTTTTTGTATATTATTAACACAGATTTTCTAGAAACGATATAATTTGATGTATGGCTACCCTCGCGGCTCATTTCTCTTTCTTGGTACACTAACACAGTTCTCACCCTTCTCAGTTCTCACATTTTGTCTGAATGTGGAAAGTGTGAATCTAAAAATCAGTTTAGTTATCGCCACTAACCGGAACGGTAACCACCGGTGATGCAACTGGTCCTAAGAATGGAACTCACCATACGAGGCTCATTAGTTTAGTATTGTGTGTGCCCGACGGAGTGGAACTGATCCTGCAGTCGACCGTGAACTACCCTCATCCTCAGCATTTGAATCGATACTGGGCAGAGCGTATTTTGTTCGAAGGTTAAACCAACCTTTTTAAATTCATCATTATTCTCAACCCATCGCCGTCCCATTACATAAACATAGATTCCACTCAGAATGTGAAGGGTTTCTAGGCCATAGTCATAGACCACGCTAGCCCAATGCGGGTTGGACACTTTTGGGAACATCATGGAGAACTCTCGAGAATACAGGTTTTCTCACGAATTAATTAAAATGCTCTGGAAAGTTAGAGGTTTTCAATTGCAAGTAAATACATTACGATCTCACTTGAGGGTATGGCAACATGACATCACTAGCCATGGTCTTAATTAGACCCTGTCGGGAATCGTCCCCGACCCTCCCACTTATAAAAACAATGCGCATATAACTGCGTCAGGGTCCAGGGAGATTGTCAGAGCTCCTCTGCTTGATAGCAATCATAATATCATGATAGCAATCATAGTATTATGATGATGACGGTGTGTTCGGCAACGAAACATCTTTGCTTCGAATGACTGAACTCAGATGTGACTAGTATAACCAAGTTAGGTTGTACGGCTCGTAAGGGCAATTAGACAATTTAACCTGACATACCTAAAGCAGAGTGAATCAGTAAACTACGTTTTTAGATTAAGGACAGTATATTATTACTTTATTACACTATGCCCAAAGTGTGCCTGTAGGTCACACCACCATTGGAAGCTTTTAAGATTTGTTACAACTAACTACCTCTATGTACACATCAATGGTTACAAAGAACTGTAGAAGTACACCTCACAGCGAAGTAGATAGCGCGTGGTGCGGTCTAAAAAAAAAGTAATTTATTAAAGCGACGGACTAGTCCCGATTATTCAAGGAACAATGAATACAGTCTATACATGTTTATTTTAATTTTTACAGAGATCAAAGTGGATACAACAATATTTTATAAGGAATCCCTTTAGCTACGAGGTTTGGATTATTAATAACGTAACGGATATTTGCTACGCGCGGCCGGGATGTTCGAGATGTTCCTTGGAAATTTACAGAATGCAAGTTATCCAATAACGCTAATACCTACGATAATGTCTTTCCACTGCATGCGAAGATTTGTAGCGAAGTGAAACCTACCATTATTTAGTTTTTTTTATTTTCATAGAAGAACTTAGTTTGATGGAAAAGCATTAGATAAGTAAATGAGCTACGTTTGTAAATTTCACATAACATTTACGTAACGTAAAAGATTACACGTACATAGTACATACGTACGTACAAAGATAATATTTACGTATCGAAAAAGATTTACGTAGCGAGTCGGATTCGTAGCGCTACGATATGGAACACCCTTCTGGCATCAATTGTTAGACTATATCATCACTTGCCAGCAGGTCTGATTCCAGCCAAGCGCGTTATCTATAAATTAAAAAAAAAAACAACTCAAATGCGAGTCGGATTCTCATATGAAGGGATATTTGTACCATCGTACAAGATTCAATACTTTTTTTTTGTGATGCATCTAACCGCATTGTGCTGTACACACATTTCTAACTTCCAAATTTCATAATTCTAGGTAAAAGGGAAAGAAATATCCTTTAGGTTTTGATTTTTTTGACGGGTCTTGACGGACACGATAGACAAACAGGTAGACAGCAAGAGACACTACAGGCAGACAGATAGACAGACAAACAGACTTAACGGACAGACAGATAGATAGACAGTCAACAAAGTGATCCTATAAGAGTTTCTTTTCTCTGGAATATTCGAAACTCTAAAAAACATTAAAGTATGTGAAAAACAGTCCACAGTTGAACTTCCCGTGTGTTAGACCTACCTAGGCAGTAATTGATATGCCTGCCGTGCATTTTTAATGCAGCAAACGTGTGGAATTCATTATGAAAAATGTAATTAGCATTTCTGATTGAAGATGATTTTTCATTATTAAATTTAAAATTAAAATAGTCCACATATTATTGCCAAATGCCACTACAGAAATATTAAAATGATGAAGCTTTTGAATTTGGTGTTGTTCAAGTATTTTTTAATTACTCAGGTAAAATAAACGGACTTTGATTAAATCAAAACTATCCAGACACTTTAGAAGTTTAAGGGCTTACTGAGGTTGGTACCTATCATATTATTAAGAGCCTCTCGCTCTCTGTGCGTCGTACCTATTCCTCACTGACCCCAATATGGGTACCTTCAAGTCAAGAGTGAATAGGCAACTTTTAAGCAAGCGCGCTCTATCTTAGGCTGCATCATCACTTGCTAGCAGGTCTGATTGCAGCCAAGTGCTTGTCTATATAATTTAAAAAAAAGTACCCCTGGCCTTCTGGAGATTTCTTGGAATGATAAGGCGATCGATTCTTAGATCCATCGATTAGAATAAGATTCCTAATACCTAACTATATTGTTACGTGAGAGCGACAAGTACTTAAAAACTTTTGAACCCTATTATATTCCTTCTTGGGTCAGTCAACTTACTAAGTGCTTTACTTGTGCTATAAGACCTCCCTACCTGCCTCTAGCTCAACGGGAAGTACCCTATAGGATTCTTGACAGACACGACGGACGGACGGACGGACAGAACAGACAGACAAACAGACAGACAGACAACAAAGTGATCCTAGTAGGGTTCCGTTTTTCCTTTTGAGGTACGGAACACTAAAAAACCTAAGTATGTAATCGGCAAACACTTTACATAAATGAATTAAAATCTCGTCATAAGTATCTAGTTGCTAGTCTTTTTATTGGCAACAAACAAATGACAAAGTCGCCCCAAGGTGTCTCATTAAGATGACGATAAAGCTCCGGCATCAAGCAAGTTGTTATTGTCTCAAAACAATAGCGACAGACGGATATAACGTTACATAAAACGATCATAGGATCTAGTCAATGTAAGTATGTACTAGGGTTAAATCTTTGATTTCATTTGTATCGTTGTTAAAATTTAAAAAAAAAACATGTTTTTATATTGTATTGTAACTACACATAACGAACTACATTATTTAGTCAAAAATCTATGTATTTATCTATACCTACTATTTATTTATTAAATAATGCCCACAACTTCGTTTACGTGAATTCAGGTTAAAAATCCCGTGTAAACTCGGATTTTTCGGTAAAAAATTAGTAAGTATATTATAGTATCTATCTCTGGGATGCAAGCTATTTCTGTACAATAGTCGATTTCTGTTTTTATAAATAAAAATCATGATTTTTATTTAATTATTATTATTATTCTCTTTAATAATGAATTCTAGCCCAATGAACTACCGCTATACAAAACATCACATCATTTTATTTTACAGTCCAAGATTCTATTCAAAAAACATCGCAATAACTTCGCTCGGACCTAACATTTATTTCCTTAACTAGTTATTCCTACCTAGACGTAGACATTTGAATATTATTTGCGCCTCGATATCTGAAGACATTTTTATAAGTGTTAAGCGACAAGCGATTTGACAAACTATTATGATACCTTACTTGAAACAATAGAAGTTTTACGTCCTAACCATAGACTTTGAATTTATGGTCCTAACACCTAATTTATTAAAGTTATGGGTAATTTATTTAAAATTGCAGCTCGGAGTAGGTAATATTTTTGAGTGTAAGAATTGAACATAGCCACCTTTATAGGGCGACATTATTTTTTGACATTAATTGATTTTAAAGTGGCTCTTATTACTTGACCACCATTAAAAGTATATAAAGCAGACTTATAAGTTGTACCAAACTTGCGCGACAAAAATATTACTTTACAGATATTAGCCTACAAAGCCACACTAGCGCAATATTATAATATTGGTTGCCACAATGAACAGCTGTTGGATAGGTATAGGTGTATGGATGGATGGATGCATAGTTAGATGTAAAGATATGTGGATAAATGTGTGGGTGGATGAGTGATTGAAATTTCCAAAATGTCTTTAAGTAGTATCTCTTCTATTAAGTATTTTATTTTTCAAGAAATACTGTAATTTTTAAACACATGTTGTAAAGACTAGGTACTGAATTACTAATCCAGTTTTCCGTTCTTACTCATAAAATATGTATGATGTTGCGGGATACAATTTGCATTGAAAATTAAATCCTCGATGCCTGATTATAAGGGCCTCGTCTATAATTTTTATTATACAGCACTTATATTATAAATACTATAGCGATTTCAACATTTACAAGTGTAAATTAAAAATTCATAACACCCCCGACAAGTGAAGGTTACAGTAACTAGAAAAGAGCTGATAACTTTCAAACGGCTGAACCGATTTTCTTGGATTATAGCTAAGAACACTCTCGATCAAGCCACCTTTCAAACAAAAAAAAACTAAATTAAAATCGGTTCATTAGTTTAGGAGCTACGATGCCACAGACAGATACACAGATACACACGTCATACTTAAAACACCCCTCTTTTTGGGTCGGGGTTAAAAATAATACACGAGCATTCCATCTGTTCATGGTATTATCATTGTCATGTAATTTTCCCCTGCCAATGGAAATCGTTTTCGCTTTTCGCGTGTACTAAACTTTTTTACACGCTATAGAAACGTCCCGGGAGCGTTAAGGTAATGATGTAGATATTCCTGTCACAAGTGCGGGGACGAATAGTACGTGAAATGTCGAAAGTATCTACTCTGTACCTATGCCATTGCATGCACACGCTCACCCGTCACACTCAATACCAATAGATACCTGAACCGTAACTTGGGAAGCTAGTCGGAGGGCAACTAAATTGATATAGACAGCTTTTACGAAAAATCGAAAAGTCCATTCGGATTTAAGGTTTTTTATATTCTACTGCATGTTGCCAAGTGATCCTAACTGAAGATAATTGAGACGGAAGCTAAGCTAAAAGCAGGCTAAACGGGAAGAGGAATGACAGCTTTTATTTCACGTATCGTGGCACTGGACAGCTCCGCTCATAGGATAAATACAAGCCCGGTTGAAGTCTCATGGTTATCGTTATCGTCAAGAAATTCTGCCCTTTGATTGGCTGTGAAAAAAGGTAAACAGCGGATGAACCAATCAAAGGGCAGAATTTCTTGACGATAACGACAACCATGAATACGTTTTTCTTACACAATCGGGGGCTGATCCACAAACAATTAATCCACTTATATGAGTGGATTAATTCAAATTCAAAATTCAAAATATTTTTATTCAATTAAACTTTTACAAGTGCTTTTGAATCGTCACAATAATCTACCACTGGTTCGGAATGCCGTTCCTACCGTGAAGAAACAGCAAGAAACTCGGCGGTTGCTCTTTTCAAGTATTCAATTTACAATAATATGCCATCAATCACTTAAAACCAAACAATTTTAAGATGCATAAGCGTTTGCTAAAAACATAACTAGCTAAACTGTTAGAATTCGAAGAGAAAGGCCAACTGAAATCCCCCACAATACACGCCCAAACTATGAAACTGTTTTAGCAAGACTTGCGAAACGTGTTGTGGGTTTTGGAAACACAAGTTCTGCAGTTAGTTCTCAGAATTCTCTTAGATTAGATTTTTGTGAGATTCTTTTAAAGTTTTTTAACTGAATTTTATTAAATAGGTATCAAAAACTAAGTCCGCCTCAATCCTAGACTCTAGGGTACCTGTATTAAATAAGCAACGGCAGTCTGCAGATGTGAGTTAGTAGTTTAATAAAACTGCCAACCTACCTCTTCCAGTTCGTTAATTAGGTACTAAATTACCATCGTCATCTTTAGATAGGTACAAGTGTAAATTAAAAATTTATAACACCCCCGACGATCCAAAGTATTTGAGTTTTCCAAAACATCATTTTCAAATAAATAATTATGTATTTAGGCAACGTCCATCTTGACAGCTTGACATTTGTCAATTGACATAATATTATGAACCTAACGGTTATCTAACCTTCTTTTCTACAAGAAAACTAGAAAAGAGCTGATAACTCTTAAACGGCTGAACCAATTTTTTTGGATTATAGCTAAGAACACTCTCGATCAAGCCACCTTTCAAACAAAAAAAACTAAATTAAAATCGGTTCATTCGTTTAGGCGCTACGATGCCACAGACAGATACACAGATACACAGATACACAGACACACAGATACACAGATACACACGCCAAACTTATAACACCCCTCTTTTTGGGTCGGGGGTTAAAAATGGCACTCAAGTAAAGTTTCATATGTCTTATAATATGTTTGACATGTTGCTTGGGCCTAGGTACCTACTGGAAATAAAAAAAAATCTCGCAAATCGTCCCGGAAATGTATAAGAAGAAAAAAATACGCACCTAATTGAGAATCATCTCTTCGAAGTGCATTGTGCTGGTGTGGCAGTAATAAAAGCCATAAAAACAAAATATACGATCACTTTGTTGTCTGTCTGTCTGTCCGTCTATCGTGTCTGTCAAGACCTGCCAAGGGAGTCCTATAGGGTACTTCCCTTTGATCTAGAGTCATGATGACAGGTAGCAATGTATTATAGCACAATAAAAGGGTAAAATAGAAAACCGTGAATTTGTAGTTAGGTACATCTCACTAAAAAGTGTTATTTCTTGTACGTTTGTATGGAACCCTTAGTGTGTGAGTCGACTCGCACTTGACCGGTTATTGAAGTTGGTTGAAAATTGAGTTTGGTATGGTAAACTTGTAATAGTCGAATCTGATCCCTCCCTCTATGTCTCCCTCAACAGAGACGTTCCAAACTTTGGAACTTCTTACCGAATCCTTAATCTTAATAATTATTATTCATCCGGGGGCGATTAAGTACCTCAAGTGTCAAGTTAACAGTCACAGCCAGCTTTGTGAAGCTGACACATAGAACATTTGCTAGATAATTACTATTAGGTAGACAAAAAGGCTTTTAATCCTTACTTAATATTATAAATGCGAAAGAAACTCTGTCTGTCTGTGTGTTACGCAATCACGCCTAAACTCTGAACCGATTCAAATGAAAGTTGGTATAGAGATAGTCTAGACTCTAGACTCTGTACCTCTAGAGTACTGTACCTCTAGAGAGCCTGAGTAAGGGCTACTTTTTAATGTGAAAAAGTGCTGTAAAAGGTTGAATTAAGCATGAAAGTATGTATGTAAATTACGTCATTTTTAAAGCTAGAAGCTTGAAACTATTTTTTAAGGCTTTTAATTAGATATAAATAAATACGACATAAGTTTGTCTACCCTATAGGGGGTAATAATAGGGGATGAAAGTTTTTGTGTGATGACGTCGGCAAAAAAGCTTACGGCCCAGAAAATAAAAATATAGAAGAAACTTACTAAACAAAAACGAAAGAGCCTTTTTAGACAATTTAAATAGATTTAGTAACAAAGTAATTACAGTATGTAAACTAGCAAATAATGAGGTCAACCTTCAAAGCTTGCATTTTAATCAACTTTCCTCTGGAGGCCTTAAACGCTAAAGCGCTTTCTAAAACTGGGCTAAGTTTTAGAAAGCGCTTATTTGCCTGTGGAATTAACAAAGCTAGAACTCGTCAGCGCTTGAAAGCTATTGTCAAACTTTAGAAATAATAGTATGCAGCACGAAACGTGAGGCCGTGCAGTTATTAATACCTACCAGCTACCTGCATCATAAATTGTTTATTAATTTAATAGTTACCCGTATGCAGCTGAGTTTGGACTTTGGAGATGCATTTAAACTTTTTACTAATGTTAAGTAATCTCGATCGAATTTTGGTTATTATCATCATCACCGGCATCTAGACGTACTTATACCTGTACCTACTGTTATGTATTTTGAGACATAGCTTCCAAAAGTTAGAGCTGCATGCCCGGGATCAAACCCCCGACCTCCCAAATAACATGCCGACTCGACATCTTAACCACTAGGCTATCATAACGTTTTCCTCATGCTATGATTTATACGAGTATGTAAGGTACTCGTAGAAGAGTACTCCTTGACATAACTTTCTAATTTTAGGAATTAGTAATGATACAAACATTATGTAATTAGTGGCCTGAACATCCATTTGCTTGATTATAATACTTTGGTAGCTTTTAGCTGAAAACTAATTTGAGGTAGGTAGCCACCTACCTATTTCGTAATTATAACTGTAATTCCTTCCTTGACGTTTTAATTGTTTAGTTGTATTATTTTATAAATAAGAGTACCTCAATTTCTTACATTAATTCGGTTGCATTATACGTATAGCAAAATAATTAGCTTCTAACAAGGTTAAGTCAACCTACATTTGGACTGCTCATATCACAGTATTGTGTTTCTGTGCCGGTTTATCCGATCTGTCCGGAAGTAAAGAGCAATATACGTGTAACGTGTTAACCGGATATGATCGTGACACGGGTCCAACTCAATATTCTGAATCTGTACACCAGAGAGTTGTTATATACTAGAGCAGCAATTTGACGCCTGAAGGAAATTCCGAAATACCGTAAAATGCTCCAACTTTGCCTCTATTTTGACGTTTTTTCTCAATGGCTCTTTAAAAATAAAGAAAATCATAATATGTCATTTGAACTTTTTTTGTACACAATTAAAAGTTAGATATTGTATGTACCAATGACCTCATGTAGTTCCTACTTCCGAAGGACGGTTTATTCCAAAATTTTTATGCGGTAAAATCTATTTTGCTTATAACTAGTTGTCCAGTATCATGTTAATTTTGACATCTTCATAGAATACAAAAAACGGTACGATTTTTGTTTCAAATAGCCTTTCTGTAGGTAATAGTTTATTTAAATGCACCTATTGCACTTATGTTTCTAAACTTACACTTTGTACCTAAATTTAGAATTATAAAGGCTTAAAAACATCCCCACTTAACAGTGGAGGTGCTTTTAAATGTGACGCTTGAATCGACCTAATTGAATGTGGCCTGCTACTCGAAGCTCTTACTCAGTGTTCTAAACTAATAGCTTCACATTTCCGTACCTAATAGGTACCCTTATCTTTCATACGCAGTTCAGTTTCAGTGGGACATTGATAGTCGAATCTGGCTTCAATGAAGAATTAGTAGGTCCTGCCTAACTGTAAAGTTATCTACCCACATTACACTAACCATCACATAGGTACAATCGATTACTGTTAGATTTTGTTGTTACTTGTGTCCTTGTTACCCAATAGGCTTATTGGGTTACAAGAAAAAAATTATACGAAAGTGATATAGAATTAGTATTTTACAACTTCCGAGACGCTTGGACTGTTATATATTTGGCGCGCAAAGTAAAATGAAACTGAAATATTTACATATTGGAAAATGAAGAGCGTATTTCAGTAGGTACCTGCGAAAAGCCGATAGCAAATAATTTCGTTTTTCTTTTATTGTAACAGGATTTGTAGGTACGCATGGTCGTAAATGGATATCCTTGATGCCTGTTTTGTAGCATAGTAGGAATAAAGGTTTCAGTCATAAGAATGGCGTGAATGCGTGAAAACACTGCCTGCTCCCTTATTATTTGTAGGCATATTTATTTTACTACAAGTCGCTTATATCGCTTGGCGACACCGCTTTGCTCGTATAGGGCCCCATAACTATTCAAGTCCTCCTGCTAGACCATGACGAGACAATTTTCTTTTATTCAGTTAAATTTTTCATACTACAGATTAAAAAATACTAATGCTCAAGAGTAGACAAATATAAATGGATAATTGTTGCAATAGTTATTAGCTGTGGTAATATCAAGTGAAAAAATATAAACCAACCAATTTGACTCAGCCGGGAATCAAACCCAGAGTCTCAAATAAACCACGGTACACATTGCGCTGGGGAAGAACTTGTTTGCAATGTTCTAATGTGAAGTATAGGTAGGTTTGTTGAACTAGATAAAATTTTGAATGTATATTTTATTTCCTTCGCTGAGATTACAAGCAGGGCAAATTACAAAGCTCGTTTAACTAACTTAAGGCCCGCTTTGTTTACATTCCTCCCGCGTCGACGAGCTTTACAATTAGATAAAATTCGCATGCTTAGGGATTTAAAACGCTTTCGAAATAATTATAGCAGACGAAATAGGTTCTAGATACTACTTACAAAAACAGGCCAAGTGCGAGTCAGACTCGTGCACTGAGGTTCCGTACTCGGGTATTGTTTCCAACATTTTGCACGATAAATCTAAAACTATTATGCACTAGCCGATGCCCGCGACTTCACCCGCGTGAATTTAGGTTTTTTGAAATCCCGTGAGAACTCTTTGATTTTTCGGGATAAAAAGTAGCCTATGTGCTAATTTATTTATTTATTTATTTATTTCAATCCAGGATATTATCTATCTTCATTCCAAATTTCAGCCAAATCCGTCCGGTAGTTTTTGCGTGAAAGAGTAACAAACATACACACACACACACACACACACACACACACACACACACACACATACAAACTTTCGCCTTTATAATATTAGTGTGATAAAAATAAATGAAAATCTGTTTTAGAATGTACAGGTAAAAAGCCCTTTCATATGATACCCAACTTGGAATAGTTATCTTACTTAAAAAATAGAAACACATTTTAATTTTTTTTACATGATATAACCACAAATTTGCGTTTTTCAGATTTATTCCTGTATTTGAACTGTAAGATCTACCTACCTGCCTAAATTTCATGATTCTAGGTCAACGGGAAGTACCCTATAGGTTTCTTGACAGACACAACGGACAGACAGACAGACAGACAACAAAGTGATCCTATAAGGGTTCCGTTTTCCTTTTGAGGTACGGAACCCTAAAAAGTAAAGAATAATAAAAAAAATTGTTCATGCGGTGTTGATAATTGACTTTTCGTTATAAACAAATTTTATTTTTTATTTTTAGAATAAAGTACAAAATTAAATTAAATTGCACATTCAAAACAATAAGCTTTTCCTGTATTGGGCCTTAAAATTTTTATAGTAAGTAATTTAAAAATTAATGGTGTATAGGTAGGTATACAAATATTTTACTAAATCTAAAGCAGAAGGTTTCTTTGAAATCCGTTTTCGAGGAATTTTCCGAGTTTAGTCGCCCAATAAAGTCATTGGAGTTGTTTCTCTACTCTAGTTACGTGGAAACGAATTTCTAACTATCCCATTCGGACTGATTTTCCCCGTAAAATGAATAAAAGATTCATCTTTTATTGGTTTTCAAAACATATCTTTGACTCGTACATTTGATATAGGTATTAATATAACCAATCTATCCGTAATCTATTCGTAGCGATGTTGTTAATAATTTTTATATTGTTAAAAAAATCATAGATAAACATGGCATATTATTGTAAATTGAATACTTGAGAGCAACGAAAGAGCAACCGCCGAGTTTCTTGCTGGTTCTTCTCGGTAGGAACGGCATTCCGAACCAGTGGTAGATTATTTTGACGATTCAAAAGCACTTGTAAAAGTTTAATTGAATAAAAATATTTTGAATTTTTTTTGAATACAGTTTTTAACAAATGACAACTAACCACAACATGTTTATGTAACAATTACTAACCTATAATATATTATATCTACACACCGTACAACTATTTTAAAATCAATAATGAAATATAAATATTAAAACGGTAAATGTAATATTATTGGGCTGCAAATTCGACAATTTAAACCACCCGCCCGCCTGGGCCTTTGATACTTACGCTATCAAAAATTAGGTACGGTTAGTGATAAGATATAAATATTTTGGTATAATACATAATAATTAATGCGAATGTGCAAACAGACTATTCGCTCGTCCTGTTTCGCCATTTGTACAAATAATATTATACTTAGTAAAATGTACCTAAATGTACCTTTATATATTTCGGCTTTGCTTTTGACGTGACAACGTCTTATAATTCGATAGAGCCGGCTGCACGCACGAAAAACCATGACTCATGCGGCGTTACCTCGCTCTGAAGCGTTCCATGTAAGGCTTGAAGTGCAAGCGAGAGCGCGGAACGAGCGACAAAAAAGCACAATCGGCCTTTGTTGTCACGTTCAACTATCGTCAGTAAACCGACTTTACAGACAACCAATTTTTTTCTATAGAGTCTAATGTTGTAGATGACATCTTCATGTCTACAGCAGAAACTTGTCCTAGCTTCGAAAAGAACCTAAACATTGAACCAATTACAACCCCTATCAAAGACATCCGTGAAAGTTATGCAACGCGCCATCTAGCGGGGGGCGAATTTCAACTTGTAAGCTTTAGTAGGTGGCGCCTATAAAATTGTATTATTGAATTGAAATGGACTACTCTACTATGCCTACTACGACTGACAAAGGAGTTTTCGGAAAACTAAGTAGATTGCGCTGTTGAACTTGGTGGTAATTTTTTAAACAAAGTAGATTGTGCTGAAGAAAGTATCCATCAATATGATAGTGCATCTAGTAACTTTATTTATTACTAGCTAATACCCGCGACTTCGTTCGCGTGGATGTAGGTTTTTTAAAATTCCCGTGGGAACTCTTTGATTTTCCGGGATAAAAAGTAGCCTATGTGCTAATCCAGGGTATAATCTATCTCCATTCTAAATTTCAGCCCAATCTGTCCAGTAGTTTTTGCGTGAAGGAGTAACAAACATACACACACACACACACAAACACACATACAAACTTTCTCCTTTATAATATTAGTGTGATGTGATCTATAATAAAAAAAACACCTTATATAATAAAGTTAAACAGCACTTAAACCCGACTACTACCCGCGAACTACCGATAGATAGCGATAGATATACCTAGTGAAATTGTGTCGCTCGGTGTATTTTTAACCCCCGACCTAAAAAGAGGGGTGTTATAAGACGTGTGTATCTGTGCAACTGTGTATCTGCGTATCTGTCTGTGGCATCGTAGCTCCTAAACTAATGAATCGATTTTAATTTAGTTTTTTTTTGTTTGAAAGGTGGCTTGAACGAGAGCATTCTTAGCTATAATCCAAGAAAATCGGTTCAGCCGTTTGAAAGTTACCAGCCCTTTTCTGGTTAGGTACTGTAACCTTCACTTGTCGGGGGTGTTATAAATTTTTAATTTACACTTGTAACATTCTATATTTAGGTATGTGTATTTATGAACTCAGAATTTTATCCCCTTCATTTGATATCACATTCGTACAATAACAAAAAATTTTTTTGGAGAACCCCACTTTTTTGTTTGTAACATCCGTTAGGTCTATTTTTTGTAGCTACGGTGGAACACATAGAATCTGATACAAGCATATACACATACATACATACATACACAGACTGCTAAAGTCATAACCCTTCCTTTTGGCTTTGTCGTAGTCGGGTAACAACTAGAATCTGCTGTCCATGTGGATTTAGAGAGGCACCTAGTTTCGGGTTTCCCGTGAGAAGATTCACCATCATCATCATCAGCCTGTGGTCGTCCACTGTTGGACACAGGCCTTCCCTAAAGAGCGCCACCACACCCGGTTCCCAGCCTTCCTCATCCAGCCACTTCCCGCCAGCCGCTTTATACCGTCGGTACATCGTGCTGGAGGGCATCTCGCACTACGCTTGCTTAAACGCAGTCTCCACTCAAAGACTTTCCGGCTCCAACGGCCATCGCCTCTACGACAGGCATGGCCTGCCCACTGCCACTTCAGCTTGCTAATAGTTTAGGCTATGTCAGTGGCCTTGGTTCTCCTGCGGATCTCCTCATTTCGGATCTTATCCGTAAGGAAACTCCTAACATAGCCCTTTCCATAGCTCGCTGAGCAACTTTGAATTTGTGAGCAAGGCCGTTTGTCCGTGTCCATGTTTCAGCACCATAGGTGAAGTGAGGAATCACCTATGCAGTAGAATGCGGAGTGTTAATTAAGTATTATTAAATCCTCTTTAACTAAGTAGAATGAACTTAGTTTTTTACCAACCAGGCATAGGAGAACAATTTTAGTAGCTCCTACTAAGCTTTTTTGTACGACACCAAAATCACCAAGCCATCGAAAACCCTAGCCGAAGATCTCTAGAGAGAGCCTAGGTAGGTACTTATTTTAATAAGAGATTCCAGATTTTCAACTCCTCTACAAGCAGAAAATTAAGTCCAAGCAACAAGTACCTACTTCTCATTGATCATAGATGAATGACCATTAAATACCTAATATAAAAATTACATATTTATCGAAAAATTGTTCTCAATACATATACTTACTTACCTAGAAGGATTATATAATTATACTGAATCCTTTATTCCGATTGCGTAATCATCTATCATCCGTCTTATCTGATAAAATTGATGACACACAAATAATAGTCCGGCAATATTCCCCCTGCAGATCTCATCATAAGCTTTTAGGGATCTTTTGTGCGGTAAAAAGCTCTCATATAACTTGTTATCAAATAAAAGAAAGGTGTGAATTTTCACAGGCGGTTCTCTAGGCCCCACCTCTTAAGATGGCGTTATCCCCTCCACGAGATAATCAGCCAGTAGCATAACAGAATCTCAACCGAGTGATACCTACAGCTTCCGCGACTCTCCACCTATTTTAAGAACCAATTATCATCTTCCCGCATCAACAAAGAACGGAATCTGTAGTATGTTTTGAGGTTTCGGTGTTACCACATTAACATCGTCGTGATATAATAAATTATATTATATTACCCAAATAATTATTGTAGTTCACGCAATAATATGATAACGGTTTGAGTATGAATTCAATTGACGATATATCGAGCACGTGCGAAAACGATACCGGATCGTCATTTCGTAATAAACATTCGATCAGTGCAAATCGAAAAGAAAATCTTGAATACAACTCTGAATCCGAATCTGAGTTTGATAGTGAAAATGAAACAATTGACGTGATTTGTGAAAACAACGACCATACTAAACCTATGTTAAGATCCAATTCACCTGATAATAGTGCAAATACTATTTATTCGTTTAGTAAAAGTTTATATGCAAACAAAATGACAGTGAAAACAAAGGGTAGTTGTGAAAGTGATCAAAATATAATGTGCGTTAACAATATTACAAATAGTATTATAAACGATAGAGGCAAAAACTTTCTCATTGATAGTATTTTAGGTAACAACAGCAACAATCCGCAAACTAACGCAATGAGTGATAGTGAAGAGGCAGAAGCTGGTGATGAGCATAATGGTATGGATTAAAATACTTAGATTAATACTCCATTTAAAAGTTAAAGATTTAAGTTTTTTTTATAGAATTTCAATTATTATTATAACTAATTAACCCAACTAACTCAAAAAATAACTCAAAATTTAAAATGCCCCCGACACAAAAACCTCCATAAGAAAACTAGAAAAGAACTATATAATAACTTTCAAACGGCTGAACCGATTTTCTTCAATTATAGCTAAGAACACTCTCGATCAAGCCACCTTTCAAACAAAAAAAAACTAAATTAAAATCGGTTCATTCGTTTAGGAGCTTCGATGCCACAGACAGATACACAGATACACACGTCAAACTTATAACACCCCTCTTTTTGGGTCGGGGGTTAAAAATGTATCTGCAATCTAAGGCTTTACAATGCAAGCTAACCCTGTATCGAATACATGATGCGCCTAACTTCATCTATGTGGATTTAAGATTTTTAACATTCTAATGGGAACTCTTTGATTTCTTGGTATCGAAAGCAGCCTATGTCTTTTCCCGGTGTGCAAGCTCGTCAAAATCGGTTAAACCGATGGACTGCTTAAAGCTAGCAGACAGGACAGACGAGTGGATTTAAGGTACAGATCACTAAGAGATCTGTGGGTTAGGACCTCTCTCTGATTTCTCGACAATCCCATATCAGAATATTATGCCTCTTTGGGCCACATAATTATGTTTATTGCATTAACTGGCCTGCCACGTTGCCGTGCCTGTCAAATCATCAGCGTTGATGATTTTTGGAAATCAAAAAGAAAATTTTGCCTACAAGACATCCGGTATACGTAACTCACGCACGACCTGTCAACTATCAACTGGTAATTAATTAATTACCTATCCACTAGCTAATTTCCGGCATGCGTTGCAATACCTCCTTGTCGAACGACTTGCGCCTCACCTATTGTACGTTGATAGTACTAGATGACAAAAACCTTCACACATGTGAAGGTTCGAAATTAGTGTAATGCACGTGGACGAAGTCGCGGGTATAAGATAGTTATTAACCCGTCAGTCAGTCCGTTTCTATGTATTTACCTACTGGCGTGAATAGATTTAAATGTCCTAAACTCTAGACTATAGAGTATCTATACTAATAAATAAAATTGGAGTGTCTGTCTGTAATTTCGAAATAACTACCTCATATTAAGCTCATATGGTTATTTGAACGATACCAACACTGAATCACACGTTTTTAAAATTTTTGTCTGTCTGTCTGTCTGTCTGTCTGTCTGTCTGTCTGTCTGTCTGTTTGAAAAGGCTAATCTTGGGAACGGCTGAACCGATTTTGACGGGATTTTCAGAGACAAGTAGAGAATTGACCAGGGAGTAACATAGGCTACTTTTTTAACCGACTTTCAAAAAGGGAGTTGTGTTTTTCTACCTATGTACACCGAAATCTCCGAGATTTCTGAACCGATTTGTGTCATTTCTTTTTTAATCGATAGAGGAACTTTGCGACATTGTTTCCTAAAAAATTTGGAGTCCAACTCCTCAATCCTGATGCTGCAGGGGATCTGACCAATCCACGCGGGCGAAGCTGCGGGCAACAGCTAGTATGATATAAATTCCTTTGTCTTCACAGTATCATCGACTTCGAACTGTGCAGAGCTCAACGCGTTGAACGGCGCGGAGCTACTGGCCGGGCATGCCTACGCGCATTGGCTTGCTACGCAGCAACCCGTGTCTACATTTTATGGTAAGTTGATAATCGAACCTTACTATTTCTCCTGCAGGATACCTACAGATAAATGGGTATAACAGAGTTGTGATGCTGAAGTGGCAACGGGCGAAGCACATAGTTCAAAGAACCGTTAGACGTTGGGGTTCCATGTTCCTGGATGGTGAGTTCACACTGGAGACCCTCGGAGGTTGCCAGACCTCCTTTTCACATCGCACATCGCACAAGTAGCAGGGAGCCGCTCCCGGGTAACGCAAGATCGTATAGCATGTGGAAATCTCTACAAGAGATTAGGGACCTATGTCCAGCAATGATGCTGATAGAAGTAGGTAGAGCTCATCACATCAATGTCATAGCTCCATTAATAATATCTTATGGTCTTTTATATGTGTAGCTATATCCACATCTTAGTTTTATGGTTAATTAAGTAGGTGAATGTATCTCATCTTCTCCACCTTTTGGCTTGCTTGTTACGTTTTATGGTAAGTTCTAAAATCTACCTACCTACTAGAAAGTTTATTTCATAGTCTCCCCCTTTTTGTCTTTTCTAAGTATGTACTAAAAGCAACTAATATAACAAAGGATTTTAAGTATTGACTCAAGAAATAGGCATCTTTTTCATTCGTAGAAATCGAAAAAGTACATAATTTAGTTACTCTACGTGAGTAACTAAAACACTATTTCATATCTTTTTTTTTCTCGTGAGGAAAATCCGTCAAAAGCGCAGTGGTTATGTCGGACTCCTACCGATTAAAAACCTCACGAAGTTCCATCCCACCGCTGATGACGGAGCACAAGGGACCGTAAAAACCTCGTTACTCCACCAGCGGATGTCCGCCGTAGCAGACCCACCACTGGGACACTACGTGCCCCCAAACACCGTTAGAGGCATGCCGGAACCACAGCACGCCAACCAACCCGAGGATCACACAGTGAGCGACGGACCACCCCGTGTCCATCACCCAAAGATCCTCCCGAGGGCTAGGGTTCGCGGGAAGGGGCATCCCCTTTCCACGTTCCCCATCCTCAAGATCTCCCTCGCCCGTCACCATACTGGACAGGCGAGAGACCGGTGGGGCAGCCACTAGCCAGTGACTGGATGGGTGATGAAGCCCCATCACCAACCATCCAACACAGCCACACCCTCCGCTCCTGCGGCGGCACACAAGTTGAGCCATGAATCGTAACAAATGGACAAACTTTGACAGTTAAAACATTAGTTGTTTTTAAGATCACTGTTATTATAATTATTAGATACATTAGATTACATTATTACAGAAACGTGCAGGTAGCATGGCGTGACAACGCGCGGGTGCAATTCTTCACACGCACATTGCGAGCTTGCACGCAATCATCCCCCTGTGATGAATAATAATTGTATATTTGGTTATTCATTTAAGGGATAACACTTGTTGGGATTGCTTTTAGAAATAGAAGGATACACTTTTGCAAAGTGCTTTGGTATCGTGTAGACTAGACGATGCCCAGATCAATTTTTGTTTTCTTTAAGCAAAGAAGACAATGAATATAAGTGTAAAATAATTCTTACGAGTTTACTATACCTTTTGCCTTGTTTGATTGCCTCTTGTAGTGGCAGAGGGCTTACTATTTTTTTTTTGTGAAAAGAGTTGGCGTAGCTCTGCAGCGCGGAACGCAGCCAGTAGGTACCTATTCTTAACATCGTCCATTTCACTCGGGCATGGCTTTTACCGTGACTAGATAAAGCTTTTACTGTAACATTTTCAGTTTAAAAATCTTAATGTCCAAAGCTGAAACCCCAAGCATTGCGAGTGGCCTATGCAATCCTTAGAAACTCCGAGACCCTTAGTTAAAAGCCAAACCTTCGGCTTCTGCCTGACAAAATTTTCATTGGATCCTAGGAGGCAGGAGTACCAACCTAAATTCGTTGTTAAAAGCCCTAATTCAATTTCACTAATTCAACTTTGGTTAAGTATCTAGTAGGTATATAGGCAATTCTGAATTATGTATTTGAATCACTTCTGTCTTCTTTCTTCTCTCTGTCACTGCTCTCAACACGCTTTTTCTTCATTATGATTCATTTTTGTTACAAAAGTCATAAAATATGGTGTCCTCATGGTGCCCTCTTGTGTAAACGTACCAGTTTGTCAACTATTTTGTCACATTCGTCCGCTCGGAATTTCGGTGGCTATAAAATTAGTGTGTTATGTCATGTGTCACATCCGAGAACAAGCAGGGAGTCCATCTTTATATTTAACTTCACGGATGCAAGTAATGCTACAGGGTATCTATTATAGCAGTATACAGTAGTATTCGGTCAGCCCTTGACTGCGATCTAACGTGGTACCTGCCACACAATGATGCAGTCTAAGATGGAAATAATAAGTAAGTATCACAAGATAGGCTTATTTTAATACATTTTGCTAAATATTAAAAAAAATATCTCAGGTAGTAGATTTTGTTTCGATCAAAGTAAGAGCATTTAGTTTGAATATAGAAATCATAATAACTACCTAGGTATCTAGGTAACGACTATTATTTCTGAATTTAACAATTTCGACCATCAAAAGGATTACAATTGTACCTACTTTGAATAAATGATATTGACTTTGACTTTGACTTTGACTTTGTAACTTTGAGCTTTTTACGGTTCTATCAGTGCAAGCGTTTTGGCGTGATCCACACAAACAAATTAACAGACAAAGTAATAAATTATAACCAGCAGAGAATGTTTAATAAGCGCTAAATATTTCCATGATCGAAATTGCGCTAACGTGAAAAATTGTCGTCACTAATATCATAATATGTAAAGCAAACAGGGTATACATGGCGTTCCGTTTAGTGCGACATGTCTGGGGACACATTCGTCGAATTGTCGCCGCTCGCCAGCCGACGGACGGTGGTCGCGACTTCACACCGAAGTGTCGGCAAACAGCTGCCGCGTCGTTAATTACTAACAAAGCTGGTGTGTTTACACCCCGCTTTAGCAACTTGTGCTGTTGGAAGTAGGTATATCGAGAAAAGATGATACACGAAAACTTTTAGGACGCGAACGTATTGATTATTAACCCCCGACCCAAAAAGAGGGGTGTTATAAGTTTGACGTGTGTATCTGTCTGTGGCATCGTAGCTCCTAAACTAATGAACCGATTTTAATTTAGTTTTTTTGTTTGAAAGGTGGCTTGATCGAGAGTTCTTAGCTATAATCCAAGAAAATCGGTTCAGCCGTTTGAAAGTTATCAGCTCTTTTTTAGTTACTGTAACCTTCACTTGTCGATAAATTTTTAATTTACATTTGTTAGTTATTTACTTGCTTATGCCCAAAACTTCGTCCAAGACGGCTACACAAATTAAAACCCATATTTTGCCCCTTAGGGGTTGAATTGACAAAATCCTTTCTTAGCGGGTGTCTACGTCACAATAACTATATCTACCTGCCAAACGGCGCGATCCGTCTAGTAGTTGTAGCTATGCGTTGATCAGTTAGTCAGTCAGCTTTTCCTATTAGATTAGGTACTAGCTGATATACTCGCAACTTCATCCGTGTGGATTCAGGTTTTTAAAAATCCCGTGGGAAATCTTTGATTTTTCGGAATGAAAAGTATAGTTTAAGTCATTCTCCAGGTCTTTAAGAATACCCATGCAAAAAATACATCGATCCGTTGCGCCGTGATTGAAGGACAAACCAACAAACAAGCACACTTTCGCATTTATAATATGGGTAGTGATACCTAGCCAGCCCGTAAGCAATTTTTACTATTTGACGTCAAAAGTTGATAAGAAAAATAATTTCTTCGTCGCAATTCACGAAGCTTCGTTTTGAGCGACAACAAACATAATTTCTGACTCCGTGTATATGTAATAGGTATTTCGTGCATATCTCTATATGGACATTGCAAAATGGTCTATGGAGCGGTCTTACGTTTAAGAAATCCAGCGAACTGACGCGGCGCAGCGGCTTTACAATTGTCTAACGGGCCCCTAATTATAAATAGTAGTCGTATATTTATAGTATTCGCACTGATTCACACCAGTTTTGGAGGATAGCCTGACTAAGGAATTATTTTAACTAACTAAATAACTGAAACTAACTACCTAGGTACCTAATTTACCAAAACTCTGCCTAATAATAAAGAGGATAGTAAGTAGAATTTTTGGATATTTTAAAAACTTATATTATGAAATATTCGTCAAACGATCTTGCTTCCTATCTCTCTGGGTTTCAAGCCTCTATGCACCATGGAAATCGAGTTTCGGTATATTACAAAACAACCGATATGCCCTCCCATAAGGAATTTCTTTCGCCTATTAAAAATTAACCTACTTAATTTGAATTCTGCTATTGTTTTTTTAATATTTCTATAAGCAATTGTACTTTTAATTCACATTAAAATGAGCTCTACCTAAATCGCTTACGTAAAACGTTAGCGATCTGTTAGCGAGACCATCACACAGCACACACTCGCGACAATGCTGTATTGACACACGAGATGTCAAACTGCGCAGGCGCAACTCAAACACCCTGATTGTGTTTATAGCCACTTAACGAGAGACTGCGACAATTCCGATTAGTACTTGAGAAAAAATTCACCGTTTGTTTGTTTTTAGTGAGAGCAGCTACTTTGTAAATTTAGGCGTGTTTTACTTCTGTTTTCTTTTTATTTGGTTTGAGAAATCGCTATTATAAGTATTAATGACAAGTAACATGTGTGATCAATAAAATCAAACAGTCATAGGACAGAATATAAGGAATTTTATCAAGAAATTGCTACTATAATACTGGATCACCGGCATGTCTAGATGAAATACCTGCTTTAGCTTACCAAAAATATCTGATACGCTTAGCAAGTTGGGTCTATAGTATACTGCAGAGTTATTTAGGTTTTAAAAGATTATTATTTAATATGTCTACATCTAAAAGTTAGCGTAGCTGCCTTAAAATTCCTGTTTAAAAATTCAATGTTTACTGAGATATATTTATGCCTATGTAATAAAGTAATAATTAATACTTATTGATGTTTTAACGAGCCTTTCGTGGGTCCACACCGAGATTGATAGTTTTAATGTTCAATTTTTTTCACAGATGATAAAAACAGCAGACGGCCAAGAAGATCAGGTCCTGAAAGGAAGCCGCGTCAAGCGTACAGCGCTAAGCAACTCGAGAGACTCGAATCAGAATTCAAACTAGACAAATATCTAAGCGTTTCAAAGAGAATGGAACTCTCCAAAGCGTTGGGACTCACTGAAGTACAAATCAAGACCTGGTTCCAGAATCGAAGGACAAAGTGGAAGAAACAACTGACGTCACGTATAAAGATTGCTCAACGTCAAGGACTATTTTCCGGGCATATCTTCGGACACACACCCCAAACTTATTCTCTTCTAAATCCATACGCGTACGCGCCACTTAGTTGTGTTTTCACCCCTGTAACAATACCGTCGTCACCGCCCTAGGTCATAAAATTAGTAAGATGCATTATTTTGTAAGCTGTAAATTCAATCATACGTAATATATTTAGAATGTGAAATACCGTAAAGGACCTAGACCTAGTCACAATAATTCCAGGTTGTACAAAAATTAATTAAAACTAGATATCTTTAAAAGCTCCGAATATCAGTTGCTCAAGCACGCTCAAGACTTTGAAGTAAGTACTAAGTACTTTGAAGTAAGTAAGAAAAATAATAATATTTTCAGTGCTTCGTACCTAAAGTTTGCCAACTGCCAACGGGACCCTATTACTAAGACTTCGCTGTTCGTCCGTCCGTCCGTCTGTCTGTCAGCGGGCTGTACCTCATGAACCGCGTAATAGGTAGAGATTTGTCACAGAATAATATGTATTTCTATTGCCGCTATAACAACCAAAAACTCTTTCTACAACCGCACCGCACGCCACCCTAAGCAATTTATCCCTCACCACCTGGGCACCTGGTGTACCTATTTCGACCGCCCGTTGTGGCAGATCCTTTTTTCCTCGCACATGCAAACTGTGGAATCAACTCCCATCGGCGGTATTCCCACTAGATTACAACATGGGGTTATTTTCATGGGGCGGACCAACAAATTCCTGAAAGGCCGGTAACGCATCGGCGGTTCCTCTGGTGCTGCAAATGATCAAGGGCGGCGGTAATCACTTAACATCAGGTGTTAAGTGATTACCGCCTGCTCTTGCTCGCTATTTTTTATTCAGAAAAAAAATCCATGAAAATTTTAAATAAAATTAAAACTGTTATTTTTAGTACGATGGTACAGAACCTTTCGTAAGCGAGTCCGACTCGCACTTGCTCGATATTTTTCCTGTTTTATTTATTTTTTATACTATTATCCATAATATTGTTATACATATAAGTAGATATAAAATGTATTATGTAAATTATGCAGTTTATACCAACCTATCTAATTGTTGGTAACATTTTACAGCTGTACCTACAGAATAGGCCATGCTTGTCCGATTTGTAACATTTTTATGCGGCATTTACTAATTTTAATTACAACGCTAAATGTACACACGCTTGCAGTAACTCGCTACTTTTGTCACTGCAGCTATCGTGTCGACACCTACTCACAAAACAACCCACAGGTGAGAACTGTATCTATACAACTGTAGGTATATATACTATACAGATATGAGGAATTTTTTTTAACGTGTAGGTAAATACTGTTTAACATTATAACTACTACATCCGTTTACGAGTGTTTACGTCAGTTTATAGCCAACTTCAAAATTGAAATTTCATATTGGCATGTTACTGCAGCTCGAGCAACACATTGTATAAATAAAAAAATTGGCCAAGTGCGAGTCGGACTCGCACACGAAGGGTTCCGTATCATCGTACGAGGAATAACACTTAATTTTTGTAGTAGCAATATTGAAATTTCTATTATTTGTTGTTATAGCGTCAATACACTTTCTGTGAAAATTTCAACTCTCGACCTCCCTCATTCGGTTCATGAAGTATAGCCGTTGACAAACAGACGGACGAACGGACGTGCGGATGAACAGCGGAGGCTTAGTAAATAGTTAGTTAGTAGAAAATAGTTATACTTGGCGGGGTTGCTGGTCGGATTTACATCATGTAACCTAAATACCATCATCATCATCATCATCATCATCAGCCTGTGGATGTCCACTGTTGGACACAAGCCTCCCCTATAGAGTGCCACCACACCCGGTCCTCAGTCTTCCTTATCCAGCCACTTCCCGCCAGCCGCTTTATATCGTCGGTCCATCGTGCTGGAGGGCTTCCGACACTACGCTTGCTTAAACGCGATATCCACTCAAGGACTTTCCGGCTCCAACGGCCATCGCCTCTACGACAGGCATGGCCTGCCCACTGCCACTTCAGCTTGCTAATAGTTTGGGCTATGTCAGTGACCTTGGTTCTCCTGCGAATCTCCTCATTTCGGATCTTATTCCTCAGGGGAACTCCTAACATAGCCCTCTCCATAGCTCCAATAATACCATATATACTACTTCTATAATACCATAATAGATGTAAATATACCTCATACATAATTAGCTAGTTCTAATAGGTAGATAAGAATTTCGTAGATATACGTAATAATATAGACATGTGAGACATATCAATAGGTACATTAGTTATGAAGTACAGCCTACGTGCAATAAATACCGTAACATTAATACACCTACATAAATAAAATATTTTAAATGGATTACAAATTGTATTAATAATAGATAAATAAAGTTTTTAATTTATTTAGGTTTATGTATAGTTATATAAATATGCGCTATATAATAGGTATGTATATGAGCGTAAGTAGGTTTAAAATTATGTAATAATTACGAATAAGAATGATGCGGTAATGAAAATGAAAATAAACGATATGTACAAATCTTACCATTCTTTATTTCTATTTGCCGTTTACACCCAAAAAAATAAAGTCGACCTATCATAAAATACATAGTGGGTAGGTACGCGTTAGGTTAAGGGTCGGCGCACATATGGCGGAGCGCAGCACAGAGTATGTTTCACAGTCAAAATATTATCGACATTGTCCTCATTGAAATAATATCTAAAATCAATTGTGCGGATACTAGCGCATCCGCGCGCAGTCCCGCGCGTGCTCACGCATTGTCTGGTAGAAATTCGCGTAATGTGTCACACGATTAGAAAACTTCGCGGGCATGCTCTGCGCTGCGCTCCACCATATGTGCGCCGGCCCTAAGATGGCAATCGGGGTGGGATCGCCCCGCACACCCGTACAGCCCTCGCGCTAACCCCGGTGCGGGATAACGCGGGTAACGTGCGGGTGTGCGGGGCGTCCTCCCCGCTTCATACCCCGATTGTCATCTCGACCTGTCGCGTACCACACAATAGTACCCTTATATTATTACCATTAGGTAATGAGTACGAGTCGTAAATTAAATACATTGTTTTTTAGGATATATTTCGTTGCAATCCGCATCGCCGAGCCCCAGGGCGGCCGCGCGCAAAGCACCGAGCACACCGCCGCGACTCCATGCTACACCGGCACTAAAAAAATACAGATTCTTTAAACCTCTTATAAAACACGCTGTTAGTCATCGGCGGTGTTCCCTAGATTACAACATGGGGTTATTCAAGGGGCGGACCAACAAATTCCTGAAAGGCCGGTAACGCATCGGCGCGCGGTTCCTCTGTTGTTGCAAATGATCATGGGCAGCGGTAATCACTTGACATCAGGTGTTAAGTGATTACCGCCTGCTCATTTAAAACTCTTATAAAACAAGCTGATAGTAGGAAATTAACCTAACTAACTAAACTAGAGCGGTGAAAGCCTAGTAGTTAAGACATCTACCATCTATTCGGGAGGTCGGGGGTTCGATCCTGGGCACGCACCTCAACTTTTCGGAGGCATACGTGCGTTTTAAGCAATGAAACAATGGTGAAGGAAAATATCTTGAGGAAATGTACATACCTGAGAGTTCTCCATAATGTTCTCAAAGGTTTTTTTAATCAGATACAAGTTAGCCCTTGACTGCAATCTCACCTGGTGGTAAGTGATGATGCAGTCAAAGATGGAAGCACCTTTCAAACAAAAAAAAACTAAATTAAAATCGGTTCATTAGTTTAGGAGCTACGATGCCACAGACAGATACACACGTCGAACTTATAACACCCCTCTTTTTGGGTCGGGGGTTAATAACAACTTTGCGGCCTTGAATGACGAGTTGGTAACTATTTCCAGTGATCGCTTGTCTACGACGATAAATTTCATACTTACTGCCACAAAGGTAGCCAATATTTGTTGCTATCACCAATGTTTCTTGCATGTTTATTCCCCAAGCATAAAGTACGGTACAGGCATTCCAAGGATTGAGGTTTTATAGCCATTAAAGCGTGACGAGCCAGACTGTTGAGGGTAGAAACAGATCGGCGACGCGGTTCAGTTTCTCTCCTAACTCGGAAAACGTCGTCCACGTTGACTGTGTCAGTATTGTCTACCACTTGCATTACTTGAGTCGGCTGTTGGTTCTGTAATCACAACCAAAGTTAATACCAATATAAGGTAATACGTAGGTATATCCCGTACTATAATAGTGCACAGAATTCAGAATTTAGAGTCAGCTATGTCATGGTTCCATGGTAGGTACCTAATAAGCAGGTTAATATACCTAATATTAATAGAAATAATATTTTTCATTCGAATAAACTTTTAAACTCGTAAAATGCATATACTACTGCTGCAGAAGACCCTTCCCTATCGAAAAGAACCAGTAAAAAACTTGACGGTTGTTTTTTTCGAAGGTTCGATTAACAATAATAATAGGTACCTACTTATTTTTCTGTTTGTACTTTGAATTTAATCACACCCTACCTATCAAATACCTACCTTAGGTAGGTAGGTACCTATACTTTGAAAATTGAAACACATTTTTTTTAATGATAACCCCACAAATTCGGGGTTTTCAGATTTATTCCTGTACTTGTGCGATAAGACCTACGTACCTGCCAAATTTCATGATTCTAGGTCAACGGGAAGTACCCTATAGGTTTCTTGACAGACAGACAGACAGACAGACAACAACAAAGTGATCCTATAAGGGTTCCGTTTTTCCTTTTGAGGTACGGAACCCTAAAAATCCAAAACAATATAGGAAAGTATCGATCTAAAAGACATACCATTGTTATGCACATAAGAACTTGCAGTATAAACATGCCGAAAGACAAGAAAGCGATCCCAGTGAGAGATATATCGAAGAGATCAGCAATGCCCAAGCCATGCGACTCCCGCTCCACGCCGTATTCCTCGTGGATGTCATGAGAGGAGGGGTGCTGGTACAGCGGCGGCGGCGGCGGCGGCATTCCGTACTCGTAACCACCACCTAAGGAAAATTACGTGCATGAGTTGTTGTGTTAACACACATTGGCGTCGATTCTGTTGTCTTTCTCTAAACTAAATTTGAGTATCTGCATTCTGCATCCTCCTCCTTTTAATATTGTTGAAAAGGGATGGAACATGAATTTTACATTTAAAGACTCTAAATTTTAGTGCACGCTAAACAATAGGCTCGCGACTGGCCGCTAAAGTCACGGGTTTTGACAGTCCTTTTCATATTACATTAGTAAGAAGAGGATGCGAATACTCTAAAATTTAGTTGCCAACAGAATCAGTACCTACCAATATGTAGATATTTAAACGGTTTTGCTCAACGTTCCTGATATACGAACCGGTAAGGTTTGGAACAGCCATTCGGTGACAGTGTTTCCTGCCACGTATGACTTTTTAAACACCTTCAAGGCAAGAGTGATTTCTAGGCGCCCTCCATCTTAGACCTCATCATTGCTTTTTTAAGGCATGACTGTTGCCAAGCAAAGTTAAAATAGGTACGCTCTAAGAGATCTCAGCTTAAATCTCGCCTACTTATAGGTAAGTAAGAAGAGTAAGACATAAAGTTTAAACTTATTCGTTCAGCCATTTCATTGCACATTGCCGTGAATGATTTACCGGAACTTTTTTCAGTCCAATGAAGTGGCAGCATATAGCCATTTGGCGTCGACATAAGTAAGGAATAAGTCTAGCCTAACAATTTGAAGAAGTAGGAATCTAGATTCTAGATATGTCAAAACTGTCAGGGAAGGTAGGTATTGGTACTTACCATGTTTAGAAACTTCATACATAAGTCCATCGGAATCTCCAAGCGTCATCTCAACACCTTCCACCACTTCATATCCTTCTCTGGATTGTGGACGATCTATCGAGGGTTCTGACTGTGTAGTGTTGTAAGGTGGAGTTAAAGACCTGTTGTAATGCTGGTATACATCGTTCAGAGCCATCACCCTGAAAGATGATAATGGGGCAGATTATAAACACAAAACTAAGAATAAAATACACACCTAATAATATTATAACGCACTTTAGCAAAATGTCTAATGGCCCTTGAAGTTGCAGTAATTTAAAGGCGTCTATTATACACATTACAGATCTGGTAGGTACATAATACTTATCACATGTTTCTTCCACAGGGACTTCGATAGAAATCAAGCAAAATGTCAGCATAGATTAAAAGGGCTGCAAGGTGTCGTTTATGCATATCCGACGGAAGCGAATCGACAGAATTATTCTGTTAAATCATGTTGCTAAACATTATTCTCGATTTGCACCGTTTTGTCTAGCTCACTCATAAGGCCAATTATAATAACGCTCTCCAACCAATGAGCTGCGTTTCACCGCAGCGTTTATTCGTTAGTGAAACCATACGATGCGTTGCGTTAGCGGTGAACCGCCTGAACCGTACCTAAATCAATCGCTGTAACATACCATACGATACGCTCGTACGGCGCCGCACCGCACGGACAACGGGCTTGGGTCCAGAGAGACGAAACGGGGAGGAGTGGTGCGTTGCAACGCCTTAGAGCGAGGCCCCATTAGTGCGTTGCGCTGCGTTGCGTCGCGTCGTCGCAACGGAACAGCACATTGTATGCCACACCTGCGTTGCGACGACGCACCATATCGCAGCGCAAGAGCGTCGCAGCAACATGATGATTTATCCCATATAATGGGTCTTTCTTGGACCAAGGATATGAGAAAATCTATATCAATCTCCTGCTCACTCATTATGTTAACGACGACGCTACGGTCTAATGGGTCATGTCGTAAAAAATATATGGAAACCGACGCAGCGACGACGCTGCGACGACGCAACGCAGCGCAACGCACTAATGGGGCCTCGCTCTTACTTTTTTCCAGAGCGGAAACTCAGTGACCGTTTGGCACCCAATACTCAAATGTGCGGTGCCGCAACGCACCGGAAACGCATCGTATGCCCTCAGACTTACACCTTTTGTGCGTCAGGAAGTTCTTCAAACTACCTACCGTTCATAAGCTTTGCCTCAAAACTTGTAAATAAGAATGAAACCAATCTTACTTAGCCAACCATTCTTGATAGTTCATCGAACCGGGGTCGTACATGAAGTTGCTTCGTACGTCCTGAGAGCGGCGGGCAAATAGATTGTTTCCACGGTCACTGTCGTACGGCTTACCGACCCGATTCTGTAGCACACTTTTGCCCATTTCACTTAGTATCTGTTCTGCGAGGTAGTTCCTACACTGATATTCGTTCATCATTTTTCTAAAAAAAAAAGAATTCCTACCTATTATTCTTACTTCAATTACATACATAAATAATTCTCTTCATCGTCAATCCATCACCGCCTCACTACAGAGCATGGCTCTCTTCTCAGAATGAGAATGGAGCACCCTGGTGAAGTGCGGATTGGCAGACTTCACACACCTTTGAGAACATTATGGAGAACTCTCAGCATGCAGGTTTCCTCACAATGTTTTCCTTCAACGTTAAGGCAAGTGATATTAACGGCCGTATTCACAATCATTACTATGAGGTCTCACAGTGCGCTCGAACGCATAGTGTAAGTTCCACCAATCAGATCATTGTAAATTGACGTGATACAGTAATATGATTGGTGGAACCTACACTGTGCCTTGATTGCTTGATTGTGCACTGTGATTGGTGGAGCCTTATGGGCTTCATCGCAGTCGGATAAAAGTAGTTCTACTTTAAATGTCTACCTACCTATGAAAATTGAGGGTAGACAACGCCGCGTCAATCGATCCATTAACGAACGGCGTTTGTTTGCTCGTTGAGATATCGCTTACATTTTGTTTGCTGTCTTCGTCGATCATAAAAAACGTTGGCATGAGGTCCGTGCGCAGAATATCATTTATGTTTAACTCGTCCTCAAACACTTTTGTGGAAACTTTTAACACTTTCAAAATGAATACCCATGTCATGACCGATTTATACGACATTTCGCGACAGTATCGTCAAAGAGATGCGGTGAAAATGGCATCAAAGTTGAACTTGCAAGTTAAATGGGAAGATTACACGGGTTATAGAGCAGAAAATTCTTCAGCATTCAGATTGTATCACAATTCTAACTGTTAACGCAAGTACTAGTAGACGCAGACACACGTACCTAACATGGCAGTGAATTTTTTTTTTAATATTCTAACTAGAGGATGCCCGCGACTTCGTCCGCGTGGATTTAGGTTTTTAAAGATTCCGTGGGAACTGTTTGATTTTCCGCGATAAAAAGTTGCCTATGTCAATTACAGGGACGTAAGCTCTTATTTATACCTAGGTACCTACCCCAAATTTCATTCAAATCGGTTAAGCGGATGCCTTTTTAGGAATCCCGTGGGAACTCTTTGATTTTCCCATTTTGAAAGTAGCCTATGTCCCCGGGATATATGCTGACCCTGTACCAAATTTCGTCAGAATCGGCCGTGAAAAGGTAGCAGACAGACAGACAGACAGACACTTTCGCAATTATAACATTAGTATGGATTAAAAAAATTGGCTCGCTCGTGCCTATTTTCATTATCAAACTATTATAGGGAAAAATCTAGGAAATTAATAGGTCATAACTCATAACTCCTCTGCCTCTCCTCCTAGAAAATATCGAAAGTTCACGACATAGGTAGGTACTTTACTTAGTATTTAATATTTTTGTAGGATAGTATCTACCTACTCTTTTTCAATTTCTAAGGAGCTATAAATTTAAATCACCCACCAGTAATTGTAATTGTAGATGAAATCGCACCCTTGCAGCTCTTAAGTGCCTCGATAGGGCGGAAAGAGGATCCGTTATTCATTATAACACACGATATTACTAATGTTTTGACGTCATCGCCGCGACGTTTGACATGAGAACAAACCCAGCTTGCCCCTTGCTTGTGCTATTCAAAATCCCTAATGCACTGGAACGAAAAATAGAGCAAACTTGATACTTATTCTTGAATATTATTATGAGTAATCATCATCATCAACCCATCGCCGGCGCACTACTGAGCACGGGGCTCCTCTCAGAATGATAAGAGATTGGCCATAGACCACGCTGCGCGCAGGCCAAGTCCGGGTTGGCGGACGTAATGCACCTTTGAGAACATTACAGAGAAATGCTGGTGATCCCACGAGCTTTTTAAAGGATCATCCGTTTTTGACGTGACAACGTCTTATAATTTGATAGAGCCGGCTGCACGCACGAAAAAACATGACTCATGCGGCGTTACCTCGCTCTGAGGCGTTCCATGTAAGGCTTGAAGTGCAAGCGAGAGCGCGGAACGAGCGACAAAGAAGCACAATCGGCCTTTGTTGTCACGTTCAACTATCGTCAGTAAACCGACTTTACAGACAACCAATTTTTTTACGAAATTTGGTACAAAAATACTTTGCATCCCGGGAACGGGCTATTAAGGATATGCTACTTTTGTCCAAGAAAATCAAAAGTTCCCACTCGATTTTTAAAAACCTAAATCCACGCGAGAGAAGCTGCGGGTATCATCTAATTAATAAGTAATAGCGTGGGTCAGTCATTTCATAAGGGCAAAATACTGAAGTGAAATAATTCAAAAGGAAAAACGGCTGTACGTTTAAAACTCTTTTATTTAAACGGCAATAGCTATTAGCTATTAGGTAAGTTGTTACAATATCATATTATGAAGACGTATACCTACCTAATAAACATTTTAAGCTAACGCCTTAGGTATATGTGTTTTATATGAATTTACAGTTAGGTTTTTAAAAATCTTACACAATTTATTTTTAATTCTCATCATATCGACTGACTATAATAATAATTTAATCACATTCAAGTTTTATTTCATTTAACTTTACATAATTATTTCATTTGCCATGACTTCATGAGGCCCTAGTTAAAATCGTACTAGGCACTTACTGACGAAATAAGACGCCCTTAAGTTTTCAAATTAAAGAACGGGACACCAGAGAGCGTCAAAGTATGAATCACGACCTTCGCTTTTTCACACTTCTCTGGCTCTGTTCTTCTCTATCTATATACTAAATAGTGCGCGCAAAACAAGTAGTCTAATCTGTAGTTGCATTTGCAACATAACGGTTTGCAGGTCATATACCCGTATTCACAATCATTACTATGAGGTCTCACAGTGCTCTCTCGCAGTGTAGGTTCCACCAATCACATCATTGTAAATTGACGTGACACAGTCATCTGATTGGTGGAACCTACCCTGTGCGTTCGAGCGCACTATGAGACCTCATAGTATTGATTGTGAATACGGGCAATAGACCACCGCTGGCCATATAAATAAAATAAAATAAATAAACTTTTATTTCAGGCCATTAGACCCATAATTGTGTTAGTATGTTAGTAGGTACTTATTTCTAGCTTAACAACTAATTCTATAACTAAAACTATAACTAAAAAGCCCCAGGGAGCCTCTTGGCGCATATGTGCGCACCCCCCCAGAGGACTATCTAGTTTCCTGGCCAATGCGCTGAGAAGAGTGTTGGTACTACTCATTAGCCTGCACATCACGGACGCGGCACGGTTGCATATACCGTCAACCGGTTTGCAGCGGACTTGAGTATTGAAGGCGTTCAGGAAACTTGACGGTGTATGGGTATCAGTCGGCTGGACGCCGCTTCGGCCAGCGACGTTAGAATTTCAATAGGTACAGGAGCCCAGCTGAAATCTTTTTTTACCCGACTGCGGCAAAGGATTATGATTTTTGCAATCTATGTATGTATGTATCCAGATTCTGTGTGTTCCACCGTAGCGCCTAAACTATTGGACCGATTTTGATGAATGATGTGTCAATTGATTCGTTGTAAAGGACCGGGTGACATAGGCTTATTCTATACGAAAAAAATGACCTAACGGATCAAAAAAAAGTAGGGGTCTCCAAATTTATTTATTTTTTGTATTGAGTGGGATGTCAAATGAAAGAGAAGAAAATTCTGAGCTCACAAATATAAATCTACTACAATATTAAAATATACCAAGCGACAGAAAAATAATTTGACTATAATATTTCAGCGTTTATTAAGACGATCGCAGTCGGGTTTCAGTTTTCAACTTTATTTGTACAATGCATTGCGCAGTCGTCATTTGTATATAATAGTTTTGCGCGCACTACTAAATGACACATTTACCTACTACGGCAAAACTAGAACTTAGAAGTAACACTAAGGCCTTAAATATCATTGGGTAAATACGTATGTAAAATATAATTTCATCATAATATTTTAGTTAACACAGGATATATTAGGGATAATTTTACGAGCATGCAACATAAACAAAATATATTAAAATGATAGCCGAAGATACGCTATGACTTAATCTTCTAGCTATTATAAAGTCGTACCTACGTATCGTATCGTACACATAACGTACCCACATGAAAATAGGTAGTTTCTAGGGCCAGGATAATGGTATGCCACGGTTAACGTTAATTAACTTTCGAACGTGAGTAAAAGGTAAAAAGTCAGGGTTATTTAGTAAACTCTGGAGTCTGGACCAAAATTTTACCTTTCATCTTAATCACAGTGGTATAAATACTGACTTAAGTGCAACCCATTTTTACTTTTTTTTTTTTCGATCATCAAAGTTTAACGGTAACCGTAGCCTAACTGGCCCTAACGTTCTAACATAATTTTATGCAACTAGTCCTTTTAACGTACATTTTGCTATGTGTATAAAATATCGACGATTAAAACAGCCGTTGACTAATGTAGCATTCACCCGCTATAAGTGCATCTCACATGCACAATGCACATTCACTTACAATGAATTTATTAACTAACGCAGTAATCAGTAATTTATTAATTAACATTAGGGGATGCAGATGCACTATTATGTTATGCATATCTGTCTTTGTGTTACATTTTCACGGCCCATTCGCTTAATCGATTTCGACAACATTTGATACCTAACGACTAATGAGATAACTTGCATCCCTGAGATGGACATTTTATCCCAAATATGCAATAGCTTAAAAATCAGTTAACACAGGATTTTTAAAAAACTTATCTGCTGAAGTAGCAGGCAACTCTAGTGTAAAATGTATAACTCCGATCTGTCACGTCACAACATAAAAGAGTATTAATTGTACAGACACAGATATCATTGTTCAAACGCCTGTCTGTACAAAGTTCAAACCAATAACAGCCGTAGTATGCAAACATTTAATGCATTTTTTTAACTTGGACCTTTGCGTCAATTTTTAGATAAAAATGCAAAATACCAATAGCTACCTAATGTATACATAAACATACAGACATACAAATGATACATAAACGTAGGGATATTTTTATCCATGATTTCTGACCCAAAATTGTGGATTAAAATATTTTCCATTTCAATAAACATCACATTTAAATCTCTAATATCTATGTAAATAAATATAAAATGTTGCTTGTTAAAATCTATCCTAAAGTTAGTGGCTAAAACAATAAGTCTTTAAATATAAAGTTCATGTTCAATCCTTTTTTAGCAATATTAAATGAAAAAGAATGCAGATACTCTAAATTTAGTTTAGAGAAAGACAACAGAATCAGCGCCAATGTCCACTACATTATAACGCATATATCTTCATGTAGAGAGTAAAACATCCCAATCAATTTCATTATTATATACCTCTTGCTCGAGCCACAATTCATAGTTTACTTTGAATTCCTCATCGAGTTCTAAATTTGTGTCTAGTACACTATTAATATCTGTATCAACCGGTGTCAGTTCACCCTCAGGATCCACTCCAGAGCCATATCTCCTTTGATTGAAACGATCAACACTGACTCTCAATGCGCATTCTTCATCTTGAAAATCCCAAGGTCGAGCATCAACTTCATTTCCAAAAGCCCAATCGTCATTTAACCTGTGACGAACTTTAGAGTATATAGCGCTTATAGTTTTCATATTGGTTTTCCTCCATTGTCGTCCCAAGTATTTTGTTTGCATCTTTAGCAATTTCAAGACATAGAACTGCATTAAAGCATGTCTTACTTTTAGGGTACGTTTCAAAATCGGAGCACTTTTAAATACAACGAGCATCATGATTCTTGCATTCTTCCATTTTGTCAATTTATTTAAAATCCTTAATAGATTTATACACGAAAAGACATTTCTCCAAGAATATGGAACTGATGTGTCTCCTATATCCAAACATTCTTTGGTAAGCTCGGGCTGTTCACCTATGACACAAGCGGGGAAGTCACAAATTGGTATTGAGTTTTTTGCTCCAATATAAGACAAAATGTTCTGATTAAAAAACTTCAGCACCAAAGGCATGCAGTTGGCAAATACAAGATGCTGAGACATGAATTCGAATTGGTACACATGATTTAATTTAAAATGTTTTAACAGCAACAATAGTATGGCTGTGACTGATTTAACAATAATTTCTTTGTGTCTGTTTACATCTAAACCGAGTTTTAATGATTGCAGTACAGTCATGGGCATTTCTTCAGGCAGCACGTCAGCCATTATGTTCATAGAGTAAGTTTTAGCTGTGGATGTGGGAGTAGCAGCTAGAAGAATTTTGAGGAGGGCTATCATATACTGGGGAAGATTGGGTAGCATAGCTTTATACAGAATTTCCGCCTCAGTCTCTTCAACTTCTCCTTCCCCTCTGGTTAAAGGACTTCTAGCAATTTCATATTCTCTTTCCGCTTGGACTTCTGCAAGACTCGTATACATATGCTTCTTCAATATCTCTATACCCTCGTGAATAGGTTGGGGTAAGCCAGCAATGGTCTGCCTGTCACCAGGAAGAGAGAACCCCACAAATTTTATCCTTACATTGTCTAAAAACATGTCAATATCTTTTTGACGAACCTTAGATTTCCAGGGCAGGCTTCTAGGTAGTGGTGGAGGCGGAGGAGGGCTATCAAAACGTTTGATATACATGTAATATGGACAATTCGGATTTGTATTGGCATTTTGGATATTATCAGATGACATAGACTGGAACTCCATTGAGTAATCCTCAGATCCATTGCCAGTTTCTTCTTTGTCAACAAAAATTTGCTCATCAGATTCATCTAAGGATGTTTGTTTCATGAATGTCTGTCTACGGAGCGCACGTTCATTCTCCTTCAATTTTCTCTGCCCAGGGTTTTGATTCTCTATCATATCTGCAGCACTAGGAGGGGGGGAGCTTGAACGCATGCTCTTTATAATTTCAAGAGTGTCTTCAGTCACAGGTGGTAAGCCATATTTCTCACGAAGCCTGGCTTTTCGCTCTTTCAACTGTTTTGAGCCACCTAAGTAGACAAGCAATATCTTCCATAGAAGCAATAACACTTTCTTCATAGGAAAATGTGGAGTAGTACCTGCACACAGTTGTGTCACCATCCCTAGAAGTTTTACAGGCAACATTTCTTCTCCAAAGGGTGATCCTATCTCTTCCTTGAATGTTTTCACAAGATGTAAGTACTCTGAATCTGGATTATCCTTTTCAGTTCTCATATGTTCAGTTATGAGATACAAAACGGAAAGAATGACTCTTAGATTTGTAGAGTCTGCAAGCGATTCGGCCAGCTTCCGAGATGCTACTGCAGCATTACTCCTCACTATTTCGAGATTTAGCAATTCAACAAAAGCGGCAAAGGTTCCCATATCATACAAAGTCATTATATTAAGACGGGCCCAGCTTGCTTGCTCTGCATCCGACTGCATCTCGGCCCAGCAGCCTTGCGCCAAGTACAGTATACACCTCGTCGCCCGCATTCGAATTTCGGTCACAGCAACATCCAAATGCTCCAAGAGCTTCATGATAACAGTGCGGTGTTGTTTGTATGTCAGTCTCTGCCAACTGGGTGGGTAATTGAACTCTTCCATGATTTCCTCGAAAGCTTTCACGTTATATTGAAATTCCGGATGTTCAGTGTAGCTGTACAATTCAGCTATCTCATTCGCTTGGGTGTCGCAGTCGTCATAAACAAAATCAAGCTCCGGACTTTCCATGTCCACACAGTCACCTTCTTCCATAGGTCGACGTACGTCGGGTAATTTTGTGCCGCCGCGGCGACCATTGCCGTTAGTTCCCATCATCATACACTTTATTGAAATGTATTTATTTATTACATATTATTGCAACAAACAGCTACAAAATTAGAAATTTGTTGTAATGTATGTAGTAATTTTGGATCTTTTGGATTTTTGATTTTTTAATCGCACACATTGAAACCACAGAGTACATTGTGATTGACAGACCACTTTTTTTTTAATTAACTGGTTTTACGGCTCTGGGTTCTAACTTGAAACACTGAAATGAGGAGACACTGATCAGCACCACTCACAAGAGCAGTGAGTAGGTAACATCTCTATCGCATAAAGCTACAACAGCCCACTCAGTCAAGTGCCAAAAGAGCCTTGTCGCCTGTCGGATTGTAGGGCGTAACGTAACTCCCGAGTATATAATAGTTATCTGTACTCTGTGGTAACTCCTAAGAGTAAGATCTGTGAGTAAGATGGCGTTGCAACTTGCTTGGAGTGTTTGTGAAAAATTGTGTTCTTTTTTACATTTGTTTAACGTATAACTACTTTCTCGTTTCGTGTAATTATTCAGTAGTAAATTACGAAAAGGTATTAAAAACATATGAATTTTATATAATCAGAATCGCACCATAACTGCAATAGTTCACAGCAGGAAGTTATTATTTTCATACTTCACTCTGCTTCTCTCTATATTACTTGAAATCATTATAATCCTTATATAGTTGCTACATATCCGTTCCTGGTTTTTAGCAACATTGGTTTGTTAATTATTTACTTACCTACCAAGAATTACAATTAGGTAGTTGCCTATGAGCTAGAGGTCGCTTGGCAATTCCTTGCGTCGAAAGTGCGTAGGTACATAAATTGTTAATTATTCACTTAATTGTGGAGGTAACTTTTATTTTCAGCCTCAAAATGGCCGAATTAGCTGCGTTACTCCAAACAGACATACCTGAAGGTCGAAACCACTTGACTGACAGCCACACAAATCTCGAGAGAGTGGCAGAGTACTGTGAAGCGAATTACTTCCAATCGGAAAACAAAAGGCTTGCATTGGAAAGTACCAAAAACTACACCACACAGTCCCTAGCCAGTGTGGCTTATCAAATTAACACACTTGCCTACAATTTCCTTCAGTTATTAGAGTTGCAGACTATGCAGTTAGCAGAGATGGAAGGTCAGATGAACCATATCGCCCAAACAGTTTCAATTCATAAGGAAAAAGTGGCTAGAAGAGAGATTGGTGTGTTAACTGCGAACAAGGTGACAAATAGGCAGTATAAAATCATTGCACCAGCTAATCCTGAAAAGCCCATAAAATATGTTAGGAAGAGCATTGATTACTCAGGTATGTTTTTCATTATAAGTGAAATAATATAATTAGTATTGCCATGCAGTGAGTTTTCTTGTATGTACAAAGTGCCATAAATGTCCATAATAGGATCTTGGACTGTAGTAATAAAATGATGTAGTTTTGTATAGTGGTAGTTTATGGAGCTAGAATTCATTATTGAAGAGAATAACCAAATAAAAATCATGATTTTATTTGTTTTTATTAACATCACAGTGAATAGAAGGCTCGATTTGATGGGGCGAATTATGGTTAGTTGATGGAATTTTAAGTTTCAATTTGATAGCAATATAGAACACAATAAGAAAATATAGGAGTGTGAGCATAGCAAGCACAATTTTTTTGTTCAATACAGATCAAAAAGCGAAACATTAACAAGTTCAGCCATAAAAAATTGTTTTAAATTTCCTCACTCTACTTTTCTGATATTTTTATCCTGCAAAAACAAAGAGTTCCCAAGGGATTTTTAAAAACGTAAATCCATGAAGTTCCGAATATCAAGCGATATGCAGTAAAAGCGCAAGCGAAGCGAGCGTAAAATCTATATCAATATTAGGGAAAGTCCTTTTGTAATTATTTGCAATAATGTTATGTACATTTCTGGCTATTTCTGGTAAGAGTTTAAATTCATCACCTGAATTAAGTAGAAGAGCTATTTGAAACCGAAATCTATAAAGCTATAGAAATCAGCATACCATGAATGTCAAGTTGTAAGCTAAAATGAGTTGTGGCCTAAAAATTTTTTGTTTCAAATACTTTTTTTTTTTTTTTTTTCAAATACTTAATTGAAAAAAAATTCGACATCCTGTGGTACTAAATAGAAGTCATTGATAAAATCAGATTTTTGGACTTATCATGTGGATACCAGATATAGGGTTGACCTGCTTGCAGCTCTGGACGACATCGGGCACGGCGCGCGCTGGAGCGGTGGTGGCACGGGTACGCCGCGCGGCCGCCGCTCGGGCTCCGCGCCCGGTGCCGTGCCGCTGCCCGCGCCCACCACCAAGCCGCCTACGCCGCCCGCGGCCGTGCGCGCCGCCTCCGCCGCCAACACCGGCACTCTCGGCCGAGGAACTCTCGGTGAGTTGTAGTCAACGGCATCGGGCACGCTGGAGTGGCGGGATGCAAGGGAACGCGCACAGCAGATGGCATAGGTGACCTTCCTTACCCTCTGCTGCCCTCCACCTTATGCGCCTTGCACGACAAAGTACTCAATAGAGTCATTATTACGATGGGAGACGTGTCCGCAGAACTATGCCGCCGCGTGTGTCGGCTCCGGACATCCAATCTTTGGATCTCCACGGCGAGCATCAGCCGCGTGCGCTCGCCCGAGTTTTAGCGTACAACCTTAATGTAGAACTTTGTACTAATGTCGTGATTTTATCCTTTACAACTGCATATATTGCAGGCAAGTCGTCGCGCGAATACCGCACGCCGCCAGCGGTGGCGCCGCCGCAGGTGCCGTCGCACTACGCGCCCAACTACCCGCGCCGCCCGCCCGGCTACTCCACACTACCGGTCGCTCAGCCACAGGTTATACTAGTTTAACTTAAATTCTCAAAAAGGGAAGAAACATTTAAAAAAAAAATGAGAAACTCAAGGCATATTCAAATCGCGATAGCAGCGATGCGCGATGGTACCTAATGTATGCAACGAAGTCCAGTGCCAAGAGTGTGAAGTAGTTGTACAGCTGTCGCCGTACGACTGAAGAGAATCAATGATTGAATTGTATAAAACATCCCATATTCAGAACAGCTCACTAGAGCTGCAAGATCAATCTCTGCTCAATGCTAACGTCATTCACATTTCTTTTGGACCCCAGTGTTAAATAAAACATCTACATAATTTAATTATAGTAACTAAAAAGTTTGAGATTTGTATATATGTTACAGTCATAGTGATTAAATAGCTATTATACATAATGACTGGTCATTATGTATAATATCAAAATTGACTAGACAATGTAATAAATTAATCACTTTATCCGGATATTATTCATAATAGCGGTTCAAAGTTAGCCAAAGTAATAAATACGGTCTAACTTTGAACCTAACCTAACCTAACCTAACCTAACCTAACCTAACCTAACCTAACCTAACCTAACCTAACCTAACCTAACCTAACCTAACCTAACCTATGTACCCGTTATAATACATAATTATGTCATTAAACCACGAAATAAGTCTCAAAACAGTATAATATTGCTACACATATAGTTAGGTATGCATAAGGCAAATTGAAATATAATTTTATAATATTTACCTGTAAGTACCTACTTGTTTTATTACATCATCCAAGTCTTCGAAGAAATTATATAAAATTGCTAGTTAATGTGATTAATTCTGTGTCAATTATCAGTTTATCTAAATTGGGTAGACATTATAAATAATGACTAGATAATATATATAATATCAGGATTTATTACTTTGGCTGTGACATATATACAGGATGTAATTAGAACTCTTAGCGAAAACTTAGCACTGTTAACACAATCCAAAACCAGTAACTATTTGTTTTGTAATATTTTTGGGATTCAATATTTTTCATACCCCCAACTCGGGTGTCAATGCCACTATGCCACCTAATGCCATGCCGCACCTATCTATGCAACGTTCGTTGACCTCTAGCATCAGCGTAAATACAGGATTTTTAAATTTCTTTTTCACTTTTTTTGTGGTATCTTATCAGTAATATTCAGTACTATCGTTTTTCCTAGCGTTCTAATAACACCTGGTATATTTTATATTGAGATTGAGAATACAGATATAAAATTGATAAAAAAAAACTATTTTCACCTAAAATGTTAGAATAATAAAACAAAAATTTCAGGTTGGAATGGTACACCCAAATCAGCATCAGTCACCATCCAATTATTCACAACAAGACTTACATTCCAGTATGCCACGTGAGTTATTATTTGAAAAATATGACTAAACTTTTGACTGCTTGTGACCGAGCCAAGGTCTCTGAGTCTACTTGAGTGAATTTGCACTTGTCCATCCGTCCATACCTCTGTCTTCCAGAGCCTCATAACTTCTGAACTACTGAACGTAATTACTTCAAATTTAAACATAAATAATATGTAAACTGATGGCTTTTAGCCGAATATTGCTTAAAAAATTATAAAAATCTTTATTTCAGGGGGCTCTCATAAAATCTGAATGGGAATTAAAATATTTTTTCTTGCGTTACATAGGCTTGCAATATACATTGTTTAATTTTCAGGGTTCCGTGCCTCAAGAGGAAAATCGGAACCCTTATAGGATCACTTTGTTGTCTGTCTGTCTGTCCGTTTGTCTTGTCTATCGAAAAAACCTATAGGGTATTTCCCGTTGACCTAGAATCATGAAATTTGGCAGGCAGGTAGGTCTTATAGCACAAGTAAAGGGAAAATCCGGAAACGTGAAATTCGTGGTTATATCACACAAAAAAAAAAAAAATTAAAACGTGTTCACGAAAAGTTTAATTCACATATAGATGGCGCAGACCGTTATTAACTTGCAGAGTTCTACGTAGGTGTTAGGTGCATCTTGGGTGAAAGTACAGCACTCTTAGTGTGCGCATTCAGCTCGCACTTGACCGATTTTCTATAAATATGTTGTATAATTGCAAATGGTTTTTCAGCTCCGCCGTCTCCACTAATAGGATCAGATGGAGAACATAGCCAGCACTCTATGAGTCTGCCGGGGCATGTAAGTAATAAGTGCATACATACATACATAGGTAGATACAAAAATAAGAGTCGTTTTCTTCTTATTGTCATGAGTTTCACTTCTTTCTTCTTTGGGGCTGTGCACTTTCACCATCTCCGATACACTATGGACTTTTACATCATATTATAATGAATAAATGAATACTTTTATTGTACACCAAAAAAAAAATTAGTACAGAAAAAACACATACAAAGCACAGCAAAGTAAATATAATAAAATTTCTCTTGCATAAAATGGATGGATCAAATGCTGCGTGAACAGGATAAACTTTAAAAGTCCGTCGTGTGAGGCTGGCCCGCTTAAAGCCCATTAGGCAGTGGTTGGTCGCTTTTTCAAGAATTTGATAGCTCTTTAGGTCTAGTTTGCTATAGTGGCACAGTTTGTTAGACTATAGACAAACTTACATAGCTAGAAATTCATCCAATTTGCAGCTCAGAGTCGGCTAACCGACAACTATTTGCCTATGGGCTTGTATCCAAGTTAATGCCCAGAATCTGCTAACCCACACTAGTGACAAACTATTTTTCTAATAAGTCCGAAACTTTGAGGTTGAAATCGACTACAGTAGTACCACTTTTATAAGTTTACTATTTTTAAGTCGCATCGGCTAAATTCTGCTATCTTGTTCATAATTTGCGCGTCCAAAACATGACGCGTAGGCAACAACTAATAGCGAGCGGACGCGTGTTATGATGGGCTGAGATGTTTTCGCGCCATTCAAAAATTATATCTCTGCGCAGGCACATCGGTGTAAAACTTATAAAAGTGGTAGTAGTGTACTCGGAACCACACATGCCGATTGCCGCCGGGCTCAACCCGGCATGTATGGATTCACCGTTATGGAATGCCTTGTTTATGTCAGCGCGCGTCGTCTTCGTCGGCGGGCGGGTCGGGCGGCTCGGGCGGCGGCTCGGCGCGCGGCGGCTCCGTGTCGCCGCCGCTGCCGCCGCCGCCGCTCGACGACGAGCTCGCCGAGTCCTTCGGCCGCCACCACATGCAGGTACACTACAACACTGCTATTATGTACATATTGGATCTGGCTAGTCAACTGACAACTGCGCAGCCATCTACCAACTATAGGACTACGCAGTCGCTCGGCAGTTGCTATGCAATTGTGTCAAATGTAATAAAACTATCCTAACTGCAATTTCCATTCAAATAAAGTCCAACAATTATAGAGCCTTAATCCAAGATTGATCCAACCTCAACATTGGCACCATGAGTCATGTGTTATATTTTGTATGGGATTGCATATCCTGTACTTGACTGATGGAAGCAGACAAGTTGAACATGTAGGCAGTTGTTCCAGGGCAAGCTGGGCGCGCAGTACAGCGGCGCCGTGCCCGCCATCGTGCCCGACGAGGAGGACCTGCCCGGCTGGGTGCCCAAGAACTATATCGAGAAAGGTAACCTTCGATCTATACATGAATCTAGCTAGACAGTGTATTTAGAACGCAAGCAAAAACGAAGACATGCGATAGTATGGATGATTGCTGACAAGATTTTTTTCCTCTATATCTCTTCCATCTGCGATTAGTCCTTTGACTATTAACAGATTTGAGGCCCGTAAATGTTCACAACTCAGGCTTTGCACATCCAGCGATGTGACATCCCTTCAAGATGAACTATTACTATACGCTGACCTACTATTTTTATGACGCTGATAAGAAAAAGTCCAGTATTTTTTAAAGTTCGCAATGTATTTCAAATAAAACATTCTGACTGACGCCAGAGGTCAACGAGCGTTGCGTAGATCTACGCGGGTGCCAGCCAGCTAACCTCCCAGTGTGCCTGGGTGATGCTGGTCTCTTTATGACGCGTCCGAGGGGAAGAGCAGTATTAGGGCTGGTGCGCCCCAGTAACATGATTAATTAATAATAATTTCTCTTCGGGATACTCACCCCATAGCAATAAAATAAAAAAACTCGACTCTTGGATGTATTCTACCGTTAATTTCGCGCGGATTACCGTTCGTTTAGCGCGGAGTACCATACTACTATATACCTAATACCTTGAAAGTTCTATTTGTGTGTAACCACCATCATAAACACATCAGCAATGAGGTGGCTCATTGATGATAGTTGAAAGCCACCATAAGATACAAAATTACAAAGTTTCTAGATCCAGCTGCTCAAGCTGTCCAATGTCAGTGAAAAGTGAAGTAAACTATAAAGGTTTAAGCCTTTTCAGTCTTCTCACAATCTTCGTTACATTGAGTAGCTTGATTGCCTTAACGTGAACATGGTGGTCAAGCCTGGTACATATTCTTAAAACACAAGTGTAAATTAAAAATTTATAACACCCCAGACAAGTGAAGGTTACAGTAACTAGAAAGGAGCTGATAACTTTCAAACGGCTGAATCGATTTTTTTGGATTATAGCTAAGAACACTCTCAATCAAGCCACCTTTTAAACAAAAAAAAAACGAAACTTAAATCGGTTCATTAGTTTAGGAGCTACGATGCCACAGACATACACACGTCAAACTTATAACACCCCTCTTTTTGAGTCGGGGATTAATAAAGAAGATGAGTGGTGTGTTATTGTTTCAGTGGTGGCGATATACGACTACTACGCGGACAAGGAGGACGAGCTCTCATTCCAGGAGAGTGCCGTCATCTACGTGCTGAAGAAGAACGACGACGGCTGGTGGGAGGGCGTCATGGACGGCGTCACCGGTCTGTTCCCCGGGAACTATGTCGAGCCGTGCGTCTAAGCATTCTGGCCTGTTCCCCGGGAACCATGACGAGGCGTGTACCTTTACACAACCTGCTGCGGGAACTATATCTTGTGCGTCTTATACGGCCAGCCCATTCTCGGGAACAATGTCGTGATGTGCTTCTAAACTATCGGCCTAGTTCCCGGGAATTTTCGAGCTTTGTGTCTAAGCATACCGGCCTGTTCCCCAGGAACCATGACGAGGCGTGTGCCTTTACACAACCGGCTGCGGGAACTATATCTAACCGTGCGTCTTATATATCTAGCCCATTCTCGGGAACAGTGCTTCTAAACTCTACTCAAGATTGAAGAAGATTCAAATCGTTAGAGCCGTTTCTGACACCAATATTATTGTAGTATATTAATTGTATACTTTAATAAATATAATTAATTAATTACACTTAATATAATTAATTACACTTAATACAATTGAGATGATGCCTATGTCAAATTATTTCTTAGGAATTATTAAATAGAGGGTCTTCCAAAATTCATAAAATCCACACCCGCTGTTAGTTTTAAGGTTGCTAACCATTGTAAGTTATTATCGGTTTAACTATAAAGTACGTGAAATGTTTATGACGTCACATATTGTGTTAAGTATTTATTTATTACAATTCATCCATTAAGCTCCCATACTCGAACGTTTGATTTGACTATATTATGTCACCATGTATTATATAAATAATGTGCAAGAATGATAATATTATTGTTAGTTTAGTAAGTATATAGGATAGGATAGTGCATGAGGATAGGATAGTAAGTATATAGGATAGGATAGTGCATTTAACTGTAATTTTCGCTGGACTCTTAAACGAGTACAATACAAACCAAAAAAAAATTCTAACTTTTGATAATAATAATTATTATTATGTAGTTGAATCTAGAGTATTTTCTTCATAATATTCGTAGATAAGTAACGTTTCAGTTTCATTTAAAAATGTTTACTCGGATTGAGCCAATAATCGTGTAATAAATTTTAATTAAAGTATTTACGTAAACTGAGTCCGTTTTTTATTATTTTTCTACTTGCTCAAATTGTGTTTTTTCTTATATAGAAACTTGTGAAAACCAAAATTAAATATAAGTTCAAACACGATCTATCCTGACTAGGTAGGTGGCTCTAGTGCGGGTCACACCCATTATCGACCTGCTGCCATTGTAGTGGAGTAAATAAAGCCGTAAAAAAGCCAATCTTAGGAAGTCCTCAGAAACAGCTCCGATTTTGATGATTTTTTTTTCCCGACGAAAATGCTTCGTTTACTCCACTATTGTATTCTTTTAAAAGTAAAGTACTCATGTTAACATAGCAATTGAGTCTATAATAATGTTCTGTGGTCTGAATTCGGCTTTCCTGCCATCAGTTTTAAATTATTATTAACGCTATTTTGAACTCTATCTTAAAAACATTGAAACAGATGGTTCATTAATCTTCTACTTTTCTGTGAAAGTCCCGTCAATATAGGTTCAGCCATTCCAAAGATTGGCCGGTTCAGACAAACAAAAATTTTGAAAACATACGATTCAGTTAGGGCCTTTTCAGTGCGACGCGGACGACCCACGCGGACGCCCGCGACGGACGGCAAAATGTAAGAAACCTCAACAACTCCGCGACGCGGACAGCTCCGCGTCGCTCTGAACGCGCTGTTGAGGTTTCATACACTCCACCGTCCGCCGCGGACGTCCGCGCAGGCCATCCGCGTCGCACTGAAAAGGCCCTTATTACAGTTAAAATGACCATAAATCATAAGGTAGTTATTTCGAAATTACAGACACTTCAATTTTATTTATCAGTATATAGATATACCTTCTATAAGGTAGTGTCGGGTAAAAATAAAACGCTAGTAATTTGACCATATTTTAATTGCCATTACTTATTCTTATTAGGGATCACACAAAACGTTCAATCTTAGGATACACACTTGCGAGCAGAGCAGTGTATGAGCCGCTCAGCTCACAGGTGTGGACCCTCCTTTACATTGTTCCAAGTATTAAGTAAACACTTACATTCCTACTTAAGATAAAATGTATAAGTGCAACATCACATAATAGTAAATATGGAAATTTATTATACAATATTTAAGTTTATTTGTCCACGTCCGGGATATCCATTAATTTCAACCAAATACTTAAAATGTATGTAGTTAATTGATTCAGGTAGTCTTTTACTTTGCCTATGAAATTAATGTAATATTTGGCGAATGTATCGCTGAATACTGAAAAGCTCATTAGAAGTGGAGTTTCTAAGTCTGAATAAAACTAACAAGAGCTCATTTTTAGGGTTCTGTACCAACGGATCCCTATTAGTAAGCCTCCGCTGTTCGTCTGTCTGTCAGCGGGCTGGTATCTCATTTACCTCAATAGATAGGTAGTTGAAATTTTCAGTGTATTTCTATTGCCACAAACTAATAATAAAAATTTCAAAATGGCATGTAAATAAATAAATAAAAAATACATAATCTCGTACGATAGTACGAAAGCCGTGTACGAGTCCTACATTCAAAATCGCGAATGTGAAAAAGTAAAAAATATTTCATTTCTTTAATCTATACTGCTCTCTGAACTCCGAAAGTACTGAACCGATTTTAATAACCTGTCCTTTGTCCTGTAGTTACCTACATAGACGTTGATGTTAAAGACTGTTTTTTAACTTTTCAGGATTCAGCCATTGATCTTATGATCTTTAAATTGTGGTAGTGTTTAAATTACATAATATTATGTTTATCATTTAATATTATTCCTTGTCGTCAAGATCCATGTTTTCTGCAGTGGTAATATCAGTTTCTTTGTCGGTAGGGTCACCCTCTTTGAGTGTGTTCTCTTCTGTTTTCTCAGTTTTCTCTTCTTTAGCAATATTATCTTTATGATCATCAGCTTTGACTTTGACATCTTGTTTGTCTTTCTTTTCTGTGACAACTGGTTTTACATCTTTCTCCTCTTTTCTGTCTTTTCTATCTTCGGATCTGGAACAGTCATATAAATTTACTTCAGTAGAGACAAAATTAAGTGGCACAACTTTTTTTTTTTAATTTATTTACGAAAATTATTTACATTTTACCATAACTATAAACCGTTTCCTGATCGTAATTACCCATATACCAGTGCCATCGGCATTAGGTATACAAAAATGATGTATTAACAAGTTATGTTATTCAAAATGAGAAGAAAAATTCCACATAAAATCATGAAACTCTGACAAGAATTTATTAACATATTTGCAGCAAGTACTCCGTATATTACGAGCTAAAGCTTACTTCAATTAATTTAGATATAGAATTACCTACATATATGTACCTTTAGTGATAAACGGTTCCTTTTGTAGCTATATACGAGTAGAGAGGCATATTCGCCAAGCGAATAAACTCTGAAAATAAAAATTATTAAAAAAATACTTACTTCAAAGGTCCATTGAAAACTTCCACAACGTCGTCGTCTTCGTATTTGATGTTGACCACAGCTTCTACTTTTGCTTGGATGCTCTTTAGTGCAGAATGGAATATCTTAGAGCTGGCCTGTAAAAACAGTACAATAATAATTTTAAAAAAACTTTTGTATTGAATTTATGCCTAGAAATCGGCGTAGTGCGAGTTGGACTTGTATACGATGGGTTCTGTACCATCGTACAAAAAATAACACAATTTTTTTTTTAATTTTCGTGGGGGGTCTTTATGAAATTTTTATTAGTTATTGTTATAGCGGTAATATAAATTTACATTCTGTGGCAAATTTATACCTATAACTGTTCTCGAGGCACAGCCGGCTGACAGACGGACAGACGGACAGCGAAGTGATAGGGTGGGACTCTATTATTAAGCTTTCGCGTACAGAACCCTAAAAATAGCTTGTTGATATGAATGACGAAGCAATTTGGATGAGTGATTTAAACTGGAGGGGATATGGTTTTCGCTGTAGGGAAGTAGCTAGCCATGGCTGAAGGTTTAAACTCAACCAGATCAAAGTCCTCCTTTGCTGTATTTTAGAAACTACATGAAATGAGCACTATTAATTCTTCGCGGCTTTAGTGTCACAGTACGTACCGTGAGTGAAGCGATCCTCGCCCGAGCTGCGTTCAAGGCGGAGGACACGTCGTTGAGCTGCGACTGCGCGCCGCGCTCGGCGCTCTGCGTGCGCGCGGCGGCGGCGCGGGCGGCCTTCAGCGCGGCGGTCACGTCCCGCAGCGCGCTCTCAAGGCGCGCGCGCTCGCCCGCCCAGCGCGACGCGCCCTGCACCAGCGCGCCCACGTCCACTAGCCGCGACTTGTACATCACTACGCCTGTATGGACATTGTATTACGATCATTTATAGGGTCTGCCGACAGGACACTTAAACTTAGCTGTTAGGAGACCGTAGACCGACTACCAAAAGCATACTTGACACTCCATTAATAATGACTGAACGTGTAGTAGGTCGTGTTATACCAGATATCGTTTTTGAAAGAAATTGGTCAACAGTGCCTGTACACGCCATACGCGGTACGCACCACTGTCGCTGACATCTTTGGTGCCGGCAGCAGCAGCCTCGCCGTCGCCGCCGTCTCTGTTGAACACGGGCAGAAGCTCTCTGTTGCCTGACGCGATGGTGGCTTCTAACTCCGCAATCTAGAATATTCAATAATTTTATAAAGACTGGGCTAGCCTAGTGTTTAAGATGTCTGCTTCCCATTCGGGTGATCTGGGGTTCGGTCCCGAGCGTGCACTTCTTTGGAGTTATATTAGCATTTTAAGCAATTAAATATCAGAAGGAAACATGCATAATGGATTCTCCATAATATTCTCAAAAGTGTGTGAAGTCTGCCTCTGTGGTAGATTATGGCCAAACCCTTCTCATCCTGAGAGGAGACCAGTGCTTAGTATTGAACTAGAGAAAGTTTATTTAGATAGTTTATCATGATGAATAAAAAATAGCAATTCATAAAAAGTTAACTGAATAAAATAATAATAATGATTTTATGTTCACCATTTTGCATAAGAGAATGATGTCATTTTTGTCATCAGTAACAGATGATCAATTTCACGAAGACCTTTGGCTGTTTGTGAGAGTGCATAGTTACACATTGTAGCGCTCATTTTCGATCGCTTATCGACACACTCACTACTACAACCAAGTCTAAGGGGTCATCGTAAAATAGAACCATCTACAGAAGAAATAAACAGGATTTCATGACTATTTTAATAGTGTATGCATTGAATAATTTGCTACTTACGTGTGGAGGCACTTCATTAGTAGGAACCACAGTACCGTCGAGCGGCAAGTCTTGAATCACTTCCTGTGAGCAGGCGGACAGGTCTTTGATAGTTTGGATGAGAGCCCTGCACCGAGAACATTTCATTTTTATTTTGAAAAACAAACAGTTTATATAAGTAACAATGATAATAACTAACAAAATTTTTAAATTAAAAATAAAAACTGACTTCAATAACCACAAACACTAAAAATTAAAAATAATTTAATTTATTACCGAATATATTATGTATACAAGAGTTAATAATGTTGTTGTATAACAACGTATTTTGGAGCCGGTGCTAATTAGCCGCACGAACCTTTCACTTTTCATATTATTTTGGGCCTCCATATTGACACCTTATTAGCAGTACATTTTCTCTCTCATTTGTGTGGAAACAATAAAAACAAATGAATTCAAGAATGTTGCTCACTTGTAACTGAAGGTGTCTCGAATGCACACTTTCTCCAGTATGCAGCGCACTTGCGAGCGCGACAGCTGCAGGCCGAGGCTCATGAACAGGTTCTGCAGGTCCTTGCGCGTGATGGTGCCCCCGCGCGCCGTGTCGAAGTACACGAGCGACAGTAGCAGGTATGGATCCGGTGGCAAGTCCACACCGCGGCTGCGACGCCTCGGGGATTGGCTGCGTTCATCGTCGCTGTGCGAATCCTGTTTATTGATATTTTTGTCAATCCATACTAATATTATAAATGCGAAAGTGTGTCTGTCTGCTACGTTGTCACGGCCCAACCGCTGAACCGATTTTAAATTTGGGGTACATACTTGGGAAACATCCCGAGGAAGGACATAGGCTACTTTTTATCCCGGAAAATCAAAGAGTTCTTATGGGATTTAAAAAAACCAAAATCCACGAAGCGAAGCCGCGGGCATCCTCTGGTGTTGTATAAGTAGCTGATGCCGGCGACTTCGTTCCCGTGGATATAGGTTTTAGTGGGAACTCATTGATTTTCCGGGATAAAAAGTAGCCTATGTGTTAATCCAGGGTATCTCCATTCCATATTTCAGCCAAATCCGTCCAGTAGTTTTTATGTGAATGAGTAACAAACATTCATACATACAAACTTTTGCGTTTATATTAGTAGGATAGTGCCTACTTGGCTGTATACAACCAAAAAGTAGGCTTGGTTGTATGTAAAAGTAGCGCATTTCCTTTTCCCAATGTTTTCCAAAACGCATTGCTTTTTGATTTGTCACTGTTGTTTATCTGTAGATTGTATACAACCAATTAATTAACACTAATGTTTCTTAAATCTAGAGAGCATAAATAAAAGTCTGAAATTAAATGTTTTAGAACGTAAAACTACGCCTCTCTTCAGAATATGACCTGTAAGCCGCGAATATAATATACGAAACTATATCATAGTGTAAATGTAAGATTATATGTATTACAAGAAAGCATTGAACCCCTTACCTTTCTTTCTCGTCTGCGTGAATCGCGTTTGTCATCCCTTTTGTCTTTTTCATCTTTTTTGTCCTTGTCATCTTTTTTGTCTTTTTCATCCTTTTTATCCTTATCATCCTTTTTATCTTTTTCCTCCTTTTTTAATAAACAAATTAACGAATGATTAAATAACGAACGACAGAAAAAATGATAGCATATTCCCATTGCACACAGGCAGAAGTGAAACATGGATACTCTGCACACATTTTTTCAATATTTTAGAAAGTTTCCTATTTTATGAGAACACAGATAACGACATTCATAGAATTCACTTTTGAAATTCTTGGCAAGTTTTCTATTTTATGATCAGTAAGAAAGAATTCAGTCTTGTAGCCAATTTTTTGAATTCATGATCACAAAGATCTTCAGATATTGTTTTTCTAAAAGCGAACAATTATAAAATGGCGTCCACTTTTTTTAAATTTTGACTAGATATCCTTTTTTTATGATCCCAAAAAAATCAATTTTAAGAATTTCAAAATGGCGCTAGGACGTCATATCCCTCATCATTACTTCCAAAAATAAAAAAAAATCATTAAAATAGAGGAGAGAAAAGAGTCAGGTCCTAACACTTAGATTTGTGCTCAACCGAATTAACATCAATATTTACCTTTTTCTCATCTTTTTTCTCCTCTTTCTTGTCATCTATTTTCTTTTCTTCTTTCTTATCTTCTTTCTTTTCTACACCCTTGTCTTTTTCCTTCAACTCATCAATTTTTTCTGGTTTTTCGGGCAAAGTATAAAGAGTTTTGTAGACATAGAACCCGAAGTCACGCATCAACATCTCATTGAACAGCTCAGCAAATACAAACAGCTAATAAGAAGAAAATAGCATTTGTCAATACCATTAAGGAAACGCGTTTGTTTCTTGCCATTTCTGATCAGCACTATGCATTGTTATATGCAGCTATATGCTACCGAGCTGCTTTATCTGCGTGCATTAATTAAACGGTCCATCATATGAAAGACTTTTCCTGACGGACTAATCTATCAACGCTCAGCTTAAAGCGGGGTTTAGACTTTAGAGAACAGCCAACAGTAGGTGTCTTATATGACGTAAGTGCTTTAGCCAAGAGGGTTTTAGTAAATTCCATCCCTAAGGGGTTGGATAGGGGACGAAAGTGCCTAATTTTTAAAGTTATTCTTATGAAAATTGGAATTTAGGCTTTCAGGAAAAAATGAAGAAATAAGCCTAATAATTCTCACAACCCTATGATCGTAATGATTTATGACCACTTAGTAGTTCTAACACTCAACATTCCGACCAGCCTGTCTACAAACATGACAACCAGATGGTTGAATCTAGATAGATTCAGGACTCTAGAGGAAGATCTTATCTCTATTTCTATCTAACAAGTGTAAATTAAAAATTTATAACACCCCAGACAAAGTATTTAAGTTTTCCAAAACATCATTTTCAAATAAATAATTATGTATCTAGGCAACGTCCATCTTGATAGCTTGACATTTGTCAATTGACATAATATTATGAACCTAACGGTTATCTAACCTTCTTTTCTACAAGAAAACTAGAAAAGGGCTGATAACTCTTAAACGGCTGAACCAATTTTTTTGGATTATAGCTAAGAACACTCTCGATCAAGCCACCTTTCAAACAAAAAAAAGTAAATTAAAATAGGTTCATTCGTTTAGGCGCTACGATGCCACAGACAGATACACAGATACACAGAAACACACATACACACGTCAAACTTATAACTCCCCTCTTTTTGGGTCGGGGGTTAAAAAACCAACAGTTGACGTATTTGAGCTTACCTCAAAGCTGTGTTCCTTGTTATCAGTGATGCGATAGTCCAGTAGCAGTGACACTGTGGCCACACTGCAACCAAATTTGCCCGCCTTGGCCGTTGGAGATGGATGTACAATGATGTGCGGACTCGTGGGCAACTCATAGCGCGCTCTCAACGCTTGCTTCTCCTTTTCTAGCTGCAATTTATTATTATTCTGTTTATTTGGCCTCCGAGAGCAGTAACATGTGTTCAGTAAATAAACACATAATGGAAGTTTCCTAGGGATACTAATACTGCATTGGGATCATGTAGTATCAAAAAAAAACCCGCCAAGTGCGAGTCAGACTCGCGCACTGAGGGTTCCGTACTCGGGTATTTTTTCCAATATTTTGCACGATAAATTAAAAACATAAAAATAAATAAAAATCTGTTTTAGAATGTACAAGTAAAACCCTTTCATATGATACCCCACTTGGTATAGTTATCTTACTTTCAAAATTTAAACACATTTTAATTTTTTTTTGATGATGCTTACCTTTTTCCTTTCTTCTTCAATTTCTTTTTCCGTTTTGGGTTTTTCTACCTTCTCTTCAGATTTGTCTTTGTTGTCTTTTTTATCACTTTCTTTATTCTTATCCTTGTCCTCATTATCGTCTTTTTCGTCGGCAATAATAACTGATTCGTCAGCTAAAATAAAAAACTTTTGATTTAGGCATATTTCGTGATTTATTTTGTTTAGATTGTATTTATAATAATAATACAATAATATAACATTTACATTATGATATTATTAATCAACATCATCAAAATTGGAACTGTTGTAATGGCAATTAAAACTACACCAAATTCAAATCTTTTGACCAAACTTTTAATAAAATATAGGCTAAAATATACGAAAAGTATTTTGAGGATAGCACCACCCAATTACTACTGACTCTTTTTCCCGTAATATTTAAACTGCTATCAAAATGGTAATCTTTTTATTATCATTTATCACACCTGCACTCCACCATCTCACAAACTACTTCAAACATGTCTGTTAATAATAGCCTAATTCCAAACGAGGTGTTACTTTGATACTAAAAGACTTTGTAAAGGTTTATTTGAATAAACATAATATTAGTGTGAAAGCTACTTTCATCCAATCTGAGTACTCACTTTTGTGTGGCGGCTATTTTAATATGCCACAAATCAAGACACGCGACAGCGTGTCTCGCCAAGTTCGATTCTAATAAGAACGGCGGCACGCTGACAAGTGTATATTACACGAACCATTTCGAGCTACCTTTGACCCCCCCATAACTCAGAAACTATTGAACCTACATATTTGTAATTTTGCATATCTATTAAGACCCCTTTAAACGCTTAGAATCCAAAATTTCATGAAAAAATCTTTTATCAATATTAAGTTATTAAGGTCTGAAAAGTGCCATTTTTAACACTCACTCACTCACTCACTCATCAAAAACCTAACCTACTTCCAGGTGACTTAGAAACTTCAAATTTGGTATAGTAATAGGTAATTAGGTGTATACAAAGGAAAAAATCAGAAAATAGCAAATTATGTTTTAATATGTCATATATTATATGACAAAGTTATTGGTGTGGCTAGTAGAACAGCAAGTATGGATCGAGGTGCACATTTTAAGTTTGTAAAACTGTGTAACGTTGGTTCGTTGATCCGTTGCTCCATTGCGACGTGATTGAAGAACAAACAAATACTTGCTCTTTAATATGGGTAGTAATAGGTGATTTACTTCCAAAGCAAGGAACATAACATTAGAACTTCATATATACTAGTGACCTGCCTCGGTTTTGCTTGCTTTCACACGGACAGGTAGTAAAATATAAACTATTCACAGAGTTGATTTTCCGTTGTATGTTTTAAGTGGTCTAATTGTGTATTTTTTTTTTGTAAGGGGTAATCTCAGAAGATAAAAGTTATGTACCTAAAGGTTAGGTATACTATATCTGACATACTGTACTTATTAGTTAGGTACTATTGTACTCGTATTAAAAGTGAAATCACACCTGGTGTCTTGTCAAGGGAATCAAAACCTAACGGACCTAGAACATTATGAAAAGCAGGTAGCAATATTATCATAAAAACCAAGTAAAGGAAAAAATCTTAAAACTGTTAATTTGTGGTTAGGCTTACATCACAAAAAAAGTGTTATTTCTTCATGTACGATGGCGCAGAACCCATCGTGTGCGAGATACTTGACTGGTTTATAATGGGGTAAGGGGTAATCTTAGATGATAATATAAGTTATGTATGTATATCTAAAGGTTAGATATATTATGGTATATCTTCTAATAATTACTAGTTACTATAATTTTCGTAAAAATATTCGTAAATTTATTCTCGGTTATGCACAATGAAACGCATAAAAAAGCAGGAACCTTTGAAACAATAACAAACAATTATAGTGCACATGTTGAAGTCCCATGCAGCCCTTACTGGTCAGCTGAAGAGACTCGACATAACATTTTGCTTTACTTGCATAAATGATTATGTTTTAAAATTGTATCCTGAAGCTCAAAAACAATTACTGATTAATATTATCTATACTTAGGTACTATTTGTTATATTATCAACTTAAGAAGTTATTATATTCCATAAAAAATATAAGAGCCAAAAAAAGATTCAATAAATTTTACCCGTGAAAATGTTACTTTAATACATATTATCAATGTCATAAGTCATATTAATAAATCCAACCACTGATATACTATAATACATATAATACCCATGTCAAATTACAACTTTTTGTGCTAATACCTACTACGGACAGACGGACGAACGGACGGATATTGGAAAACTATGTATAATAATATAAAGGGTTCCTTGTTGCCTATGGAACCACAAAAAAAAGGTCGTTGTTTTGTTAGTACTTCTTGGCAATCAATGGTACCCTGTTAGACATTGTTTGGTGTATGTTTGTTAATTTACTTGTTTTGCCAGATGTCAGATATCGCGATCCATAAGGTGCAAGGCACACCACCGGAATGGTGAGAGGATGCACGCCAAGCGCACGCCTTTGCAGTCAAGACTGAAATAAACAGGCCCTTCAGCCGAAATATTTAAACAAAATTATACAATCTAAGTGTAAAAAAACCGGCCAAGTGCGAATCAGACTCGCGCACTGAGGGTTCCGTACTCGAGTATTTTTTCCAACATTTTGCACGATAAATCAAAAACTATTATACATAAAAAATAAATAAAAATCTGTTTTAGAATGTACAGGTAAAGCCCTTTCATATGATACACCATTTGGTATAGTTATCTTACTTTGAAAATTAAAACACATTTTAATTTTTTTTAAATGATGTGACACAGATTTTCTCAAATACTAAAAATACTTAATTATAAAAATTACAATCTGTATTATTATTATTTATGAAGATGAATATACTGAACTTTATCCAACAAAAATGATGTAACCACAAATTCGGGGTTTTCAGATTTATTCCTGTACTTGTGCTACTTACTTACCTGCCAAATTTCATGTCTCTAGGTCAACGGGAAGAACCCTATAGGTTTCTTGACAGATACGACGGACAGACAGACAGACAGACAGACAACAAAGTGATCCTATAAGGGTTCCGTTTTTACTTTTGAGGTACGGAACCCTAAAAATGAGAAAAATATTCATGCTTAGTTTTAAAAAAAACTGTGCCTGTTTAAAACATCGAGATTTTCGCATAGTGGTCACTGGTCACTCTACTTAAGATCCCGGCAAAGAAACCACCTCCACTCGAAGTGCAGTCTCTATTCTATTCATCACACCTTGACTCACCACGCTCGGTCTGCGTTGACCCTTAGTTGTAGATATTTGGCATAAAAAAGAATTCATATTGTTACTAGTTCGTTTCAAGTTTGGATATTAAGAGTAGAGGCATTCAAGCTCGGGAAGGTGGCGAAAGCTGTTTTATTTGCATTGCTTTTCTCAGATTTTCATGTTAATCTTAACATATAGATCCTAGTTAAATAATAGTGAAAATAACCACAAAAACTTAACTCACGAGATCGTGTGATTATGTTCTATTATTGAGTTGGCGTCTCGATATTTTATTTTAATTTTAAAGAGGAATTCACTACTCAATTATTGTTAAATTACATAAGTTTTAAAATAATCTAAGTGTGTTCGTGGTATCCTGGGTTCCAGCAGCAGAGTGTTGGGAAGTACTAGTTATTAAGTTTATCTATTTTAACATGCTTGATTAAAATTTGCATCATAGGAAATACAATCCATGTGCGTACGTGGTATCCTGAGTTCCAGTAGCAGAGTGTTGGGAGGAAGTACCTAATAGTTATTAAGCCTATCTATTTTAACACTGGAAATTCTTATCAGGCAAAGAAAAAATTAGCATACACAAGTGAAAACCACGTAATAAATAAATTGACAGATAAAATAAAAAATCGGTTGGAAGCAGAAAAATTGTTAAGTAAGTTCTTCAGCGACGTAATAATATGGTGAATAGTTACATTAAACTTTTTGATCGCCTCCAAAAAAAAAAATTACTGTAGGTATACGTAGTACGTATTACGTAGGTACTCTCCCCTGAGAGTTGAGACATCTATAAAAGATAAATTTACCATACTTGCAGGGTAATCTAAACATCAGAGCACTCAAGAACCCTACTACTATGAAAGTTCATACAAAGTATTAAGCTCAGATGAAACTATAGTAATAAATGATGAGGGCCAAGCAAATGTGTTTAATTTACAAGAGAAAAATAAGCTAAATAATATTTCTTGGTCTTGTAATTCAAAATTATGTTTGCTAGAAGAAACTGTGCTACAAAACCTAAAGAACAGTTTATATATTATATACCTAAATCGTTGATTGCTGACCCTGAGGATTATATCAATCCTACTTGTCCATACTAATAAAATATTATAGAAGTATATTATGATTATTACTATTAAAAAATGCGAAAAGTTTCAGCTTTTATGCTGCACTTTTGATCATAAGTGGAACGGACAACTTCCAAAAAGTATGTTTAGCATAGGCAGCGTAGTTTAATTGAAATGATGACGTGTGTGGGCTACAGCAGTAGCTACAGTTTCTTGGTATTTTAGGAGACTTATTAGTCTTTGGATATTATATTAATCAAAGGACTAAATATGCTTCCTGGGATATCAAGGGAAGGTAGAAGCTCACCATTGGTGGCGTGGTGGAGCTACCAATCATTATTTATAACTCGTGCGCATTAACATGGCACCTGGCTCGAAAACAACCCTCCTCCCACTTCCCCGCGCGTTGTCCCGCTCTCGCCGAGCCGCCGCGCCGTGCGAGACCAGTAGCAGAACGGCGAGAGCGTGGCATCGCGCAGGGAAGTGGGAGGGGTTGTTTTCGAGCCAGGTGCCATGTTAATGCACACGGGTAATACTTTTCACAAGTAAATGATTCCACTTCAAAGTTTCTTTCTTTTAGAAGGTTTCAAGAAGCTTACACTCTCTTAATATCAAGTCTTCTTCCAAAGGTTATTATCAAATTAATTCACTCTAACCTAGGAAATCAAAAGAATATGAAACAATCAATCGAACTCAATATGTTCCAATACGGGGACCAAAATCTTTCATTACTTGAACTCTAACCGATTATATCCATACTCGCACTCAAAACTACTCAATCGTAAACTACGAGTAGGTAATATAAGTAGATGCAAGGTATTTATTATTATTAGCTCGTTAAGTAAACCAAATACAGCAAAACTCGTTTAAATGTGTTGAACTCATTATTTCCAATAAACTTAAAGTAGGTACTTAGAGTAATATGGTACGCATTATTATAAAAGATCTTATAATCAAACGTTACACGTGCCACTCTCAAGAAATACTTTTAAAAGCCTTAACTTTAAAAAGATCTGTAAGATAGTTAAAGTAAGTAAAGTTTTAGACACCCTATTAGGTTAGGTACGGAAATCTGGTATTTTAGATAAAGTTCTTTTCTTGGTTTATTTCTATTATCGTGTTGTTTTAAAGTTTAATTCTGTGCAATATTTGTGAAGTAATTTTAATAAGTACATGAAGAGAAATCAACTTCACAAAAAGTTATGATATCCCATCAAAAACATAAATGTGAAAATGTAGCCAAGTTCGAACTTGAGGAACATCTTAGTTTAATAAATGAAGATGATAAAAACATAAAATAAATGTGAAAATAGAGCCCAGATCGGACTTAAGGAATATTTTAGTTCAAATAATGAGGAGAAATCAACTTTACAAAAATTGATGATATCCCACCAAAAACATAAATGTGAAAAAAGAGCCAAGTTCTATAACAAGCGAGGAATTTAAGCTTCGCCGATAAAAGCATTGATATCTAAATGGGTGCCAAGTTCTATAGAAGGTCTTTGTATAATTCCTACAAAAATGTACAAAGATCTTTGATTGTTTTAAAATATTGTTTATGTTATTAAATACATAACTTGGCAAGTTTGAATAGTCAATTAATCATACATTTCATCTACATACATCAATTATTCGTGGCGAAAAAAGTTGCCAAGTGCATTTTTAAGCTTGAAATATATAGCATATTAGACGTTAAATATGATTAATTGACTATTCAAACTTGCCAAGTTATGTATTTAATAACATAAACAATATTTTAAAACAATCAAAGATCTTTGTACATTTTTGTAGGAATTATACAAAGACCTTCTATAGAACTTGGCACCCATTTAGATATCAATGCTTTTATCGGCGAAGCTTAAATTCCTCGCTTGTTATAGAACTTGGCTCTTTTTTCACATTTATGTTTTTGGTGGGATATCATCAATTTTTGTAAAGTTGATTTCTCCTCATTATTTGAACTAAAATATTCCTTAAGTCCGATCTGGGCTCTATTTTCACATTTATTTTATGTTTTTATCATCTTCATTTATTAAACTAAGATGTTCCTCAAGTTCGAACTTGGCTACATTTTCACATTTATGTTTTTGATGGGATTGTTACTAACCATTAGATTTATCTTTGTCTTCCTTGTCTGATGCTGGTTTCTTTTCCTCTTCTTCCTCTTCTTCTTCCACGTCCATGACGTCTTCACCTTTTTGTTCCTTTTCTTCCTCCGTCTTTACTAACTTCGATAAACGGGATACTAGCTGACTTCTACCGCCTGAAAATCAGATATTGCTATATCACACTAATATTATAAAGGCGAAAGTTTGTGTGTATGTGTGTGTGTGTGTGTGTGTATGTTTGTTACTCCTTCACGCAAAAACTACTAGACGGATTTGGCTGAAATTTGGAATGGAGATAGATAATATCCTGGATTAGCACATGGCTACTTTTTATCCCGGAAAATCAAAGAGTTCCCACGGGATTTGGAAAAACCTAAATCTACGCTGGCGAAGTCGCGGGCATTGGCTAGTTATTAATAATTTTTATTATTTGTTTTTATAGCTACTATAGAAACATGGTGTGAAAATTTCAACTCCCTGCCTATTACAGTCGGCTGACAGACAGACAGACAGATGGACAGCAGAGGCTTAGTAATAATGGTCCTGTTGGCACCCTTCAGGTACAGAACCTTAAAATAGGGTGCTTCATAGGACTCCATTGCCACTGTTGGACCACTGACTGACAGACAGATGGGCGGACACTAGCGCCCATTTACAAGAGAAATTAAGAGATCAATTAAAATCTATATTTACCTTTACAGCTTACGTTGCGCGCGCGTAGCTCTTGTTTTAATTCCTCAGCTTTTAACGTTCTCACATCAATTTTGGAATAATGAGTCGGTTCTGGTTTTCCATCATCGTCATCATCATTTTCATCTATCGTAATTGTACTGTCATTTTTATCTGTTTCCTTGGATTCCTAAAAGTGAATTGCGATTATAGGAACAATCAAACAGGCGAAAACTATTGGCTCAAGGAAACAACTTAGGAAATTTTACAAATTGACTTAGTAAATTACTTATTTATAAAAAATAGTTTTGTTTACAGTCTACTCTAATTATTCTTAAATATAGAAAGTAAAAAAAAGGGTGCCGCCCATGTTGTTAAATCGTGATGTTAGATCTGCATCGGCAATTCGCGGCGGCAGCTCGGGCGATGTCATCGGGGGTTAGGAGTAGCGCACGTAGCCGGAAACAAAACCAAACAAAACTGGGAACAAACAATTTGGGATTTGTCCGCTGCACTGGTGTCGTCGGGGCCCGCGGCCGCTGCCGCGTCGCCGGAACTGTTCTCTTGCTCGCCGTCTAGTTGTTTCAAAGCCGCGTCACAGGCCGCCTTATAGTGATCGGTGACCGTCGTCCAGTCGACGCGCGACGGCTGAGCCGACCACACGTCGGGCAGGAACAACACCACACACTCAAGTCGGGCCTTGCCGCCGCTGCCCTCGCGCCAGTAGTAAAACTCCACCATTCGGTACCTGCGCGGGCAACCAAGTTGTAATGATACATACTCACACTGCAGCCTTGGGCCGCCGTCCGCCGCATGGACACGACACATCCCGTACGAGAGTCAACGCGCATTGCAGGACGGTACATCGCCCCCCGCCAAACCGCGCACGATGTACGACCGCTCATCACTCTCACATAATGAATGTGTACTGTACCATGATATGGTGACTGAAGCCGAGAGTTTCCTCTTTACAGATTAATCATTATGACTGCACTCTTCATGTATAATTACAATTACACAAACTTCTAACAAGGCAAAACTATACATAATATCAAAATAATAAAAGAGGATACTCTAGGTCCCATTAGGATTAGGGCACAAACAATATGGACTTTTCTGGATACATTAATCACCGGTTACACAAGAAAAAAAGTGTATAGCAAACTTACCATTGAATGCAGCTGGATAAATCAATGCCTGTAAGGGCTTTGCAAGTTCTTATGGCAGTTTTAACCAAAACTCCTGGGTCAGTATCTGGATTGTCCCCATCGAGGGAAGGGCTCCAAGGCCCGCCTATAGCAAAGTTCTCACCCCCTTTTCCCTTTTGGCCCACTAGGAATTTAATCAGCCTAGTAGGATGTAAAGGTGTTTTGTTGGAACGTTTGTCCTTATCATCAACTTTTGTTAGCCCACACTTTTGGTAGAGACTCTCTAATGTTGGCATACTGATCAACATAACCTGCAACAAGAAGCTCATTGAATGACAAAATGTTAATACAAAATGTATATACTCTGGGAATTCAAGGTAGACAGACCAACCAATCTCAAGTAATATAAAGCTTTGCATTATGTAGAAGTTTCTTATAAAGAGTTTAAACTGTACTGACAGCAATGTATATTATTTTTGTTTAACTACTAATATTTTTTATATAATTATGTTGGTAGTTGGTAAGTTTAAAATCTAATTCATAACAATTTTATGGACCAGGACTTCATACTGTAATGTTTTATTCAATTTTACTGTAAATTACTTATAAGTCTTTAATTAATAATAAATTTAATATGAATATACCTGTACATATTTAAAAATTTACCTTAGCTGAAAATCTATAGTCTGCATCTGGGGGTTCTAAAACAGCATCATTGGGACTTGGATCAGGAACATCCCTGCTCATAATGTGGTATGCACAAGGATTGTTCAAAGAAAACGGTGCCTGCGGTGGGAACGTCTCACCCCACTTAACATGTGCATTAAAGAAGTCAGAGGGTATGTACAGATTGGTATATCTCTGTGACAATGTCGGCACATCCATTTTTTGACTGAAAGAAAAAGAATTCATTCTTAGGTTTGAAATAATGCTTGCTAAAATTTAACTAGGTCATTATTCATTACGATTTAGATAACAAGCTTAGTTACTTCTTGCCCACTTAAAAGTATTCTACTATTGAGAAAAGTTTAGCTTGGCAAGGTTTAATAGTACAGCTCCAAAAAGTAAAAGGTCCAGGTAAAAGCAGAATCAATAAACTACATCCGGGTTAATGCAAATTAGGGTAACAATATGATTGACACACAACACAATTTGCGATATCATGAATCATTTGTTGAATTTTGATAGTGCGGCTGAACCATAAAGATCTAACACATACGAAAATAGTAATTAATCTATCTGTAATGTTAAGTTATTTATGCTTATTATTATTTATCAAAAATTGTATGGTCTTCTTTGACAATAAATAACTACAATGTTAAGTAACTTTTTGATAGATTACATATAGATTTTAGTTTGATTTATATGTAAGTTTTGATGGCTCTGTGATTCATATCTTACCAGCTGCATCAATGAATCACCACAACTCTCATGATTCATGGTATTTTGTTAAAAAAATTATTATTAATTGAAGAGGCACATTTTTTGAATATCACTTACATGTCAAGAGGTATTCTTGGCACTCGAACAACATATTTAGCTGGTGATGGCTGATGAACAAAGGTACGTTTACGTGGGGGTGAGTCCCTGCGATTACGACTGTCTCGTCGGTCACGGGACCTTGAACGACTTCTGGTGCGGGATCTTTTCTAAAATAGAAAGAAAAAGAATAAGCCTTGAAATGTATTCTGTGATTGTTTCTCATACACTTGGGTAAGGTTTGTAATACTCTAATCTGTGTTTCCTACCAATCACAATCCAGGTATCTGTAAAACAAGAGTAAATAGGCATCTTCAGGTAAACACGAACCCATCTAAGGCCACATCAATCATCATCACTTTCTACCAGGTGATTGTGGTCAAGTCTTTTGTGAAAAAAAAAAATTGGTACCAATGACATTTATCTCTATATTGAAAACTGTATCAAAGGAAGGATCATTCTATTTTGTTGTGCTTTGTATGTGTTTTTTCTGTACTAATTTTGTGGTGTACAAGAAGAGTATATTCATTCATTCATTCAGAACAATAAAAAAGCTGCAGTTCATCTTTGCTCAGAATTTCAAGTCCAGTGTCATGTTAGTTTTACCAGCTTCATAGAACACAATTTTAGTTTGAAATACCTTTCTTTCGGCACTACTTTAGTTCCACTTCAATAAGTTAGAAGCATGTGCCCGGTATTGAACCCCCCTGTCCAAATTAAAGGCAGATATTTTAACCATTAGACTAATACTGCTCTACTTTGAGTATTGCAAAAATAAAAGGTACAAGTTCCCGGCAAACAATCTGAGCAAAAGCATAGTATCGATTTTTTAACCCCCAACCCAAAAAGAGGGATGTTATAAGTTTGATCTGTCTGTGGCATCGTAGCTCCTAAACTAATGAACCGCTTTTAATTTAGTTTTTTTTTTTGTTTGAAAGGTGGCTTGATCGAGAGTTTTCTTAGCTGTAATCCAAGAAAATCGGTTCAGCCGATTGAAAGTTATCAGCTCTTTTCTAGTTACTGTAACCTTCACTTGTCAGGGGTGTTATAAATTTTTAATTTACACTTCTAGATCACTAAGACCAAAGGGTTCAAAGCGAATTCTACCACTTGAGAGCCCACGATTCCCGCATTTCCCGTGATGGGTCAATTTTTACCACTAAACCGCTTTTTGTTCAAGTTGTTTGCCAAGTTGCAAGGCACTGTAACAAGCTATGAGATATTTTACCCTGTTCATCATTGGAATGTTTGGTCTGTCATCTCGACGCGGGCCTCGGTCATCTCGGCGATCGTCTCGACGTGATAGCATTGATTTTTTAGCGTTAGACGGCGGCGGAACCGCGTTATACGAATTCGACTTTTGAGGGTTAACTTTTTGGTTTGGTACTCCCTTCGGCAGTACTTGAACCCGCGTTGCATTCCATTTGAATGGCATGTTCGGATTATAAGTAGCTTCCACTAATACTCTATCGTTTACTTTGGGAATAGAACCTTTTGCGCACACGGATGTTTGATAGAAAACATCGTGGTCAACGAAACCGAAATCATTGTGAGTCTTTGTTACGGTGCCAGTGAAAACGCGCTGTTCGTTTGTCTGTTGAGTTTGGTTCGACGAGTTGTTTTGATACATGTTTGGGTTCATGGCGCGCGGCGTGGGATACGCTACAACATTTCCTGGATACATTTGACCTTGGGCCATTTGGTTCATTGGCATTTGGCTCGACATCGGCATCGTCATTCCTCCTTGTGCTTGCATCATGCTTGGATTAAATACTGCTTGAGTTTGTTGAAAGGGCATCATGCCTTGTTGCGACATCATAGCGGCGTTTGGATCCATTATTTGGGGATTCATGCCGGTTATGTTTGTGTTCACATTTGATCGCGCCCATGGTGGATTTTTAGTTCCACTACCCGTCTGCATTATAACAAACTTTTTAACACTTCTTTAACTTAAAATCATTAAATAATTATATTTTCCACTATACTAAATTAATAAAACCGCGCTCAGTCAAATCTTACACAGAAACACAGACCAGTCACCACAAAATGGCGGAACCGGGAACCGGCGGCGAGGCGAGAGTCAGCATAGCAAATTACATAAAAATTGAAATATGATGACATTGACATGAATCACTGTGGAATCTGTCACCGTGGAATCATGGAATCGAATTTTGTACTGTAGCTCATCAGCCAATCAGGAAGAATCTATGATTATTTAAACCAATCAGAATACTGCATTTTGCGAAGCTACTTTCTTTCACACATGAATTCATAGACAAAATCAATAGGTATAGGTCTTATATATACTTAGTCTGAGGTATACGTAGGTATATGGGTATACACTATACATCTTAAAAATCAGTCTGGCCAATATACAAGAAAAGGAAACCCTCGATCCAACGCGCCGCTTGGTTACCATAGACCATGGAGAAAGCATTAGATTTTTTTAAATTAACTGGTTTTACCGCTCTGGATTCTAGCCTTTTTAAGCTGGTAGTTTAAAATTACAGTGTCATGAATACAATGCTGCAGTATATTTCTTGGCTAGTTGCACTACATCCATTACATTTAAATGGGTCATTCTACCGAAACGCTATATTTGTGTTCGCTTAAAATATATCGTAGCTCCGTAAATTTGAACTAATTTTAAAACCTAATTATTCAATTTCATGACCTTCTTCAACATATTAAATAATTATTTTTATAATTAAATATTAAATTTTACTTTATTTCAGTGGTACAGTACGTGATTACTCACGCCCTGTAGAATGTTCGCGACATAGGATATAATATTGACGTGTCTCTTAAAATTATTTAGAAAGACTCTAACTACACGTATGGCAAATTAATTTTTGTGTAAAGTATATGACAAAGAAAGCACCAATAAAAATAATAAAAAATCTCACTTATTATTTTAAAAGTTATTTATCATTCTACAATGTTCGTGAAAAATAATCACACCTGTAGAAAAAAATTGCCGAAATGCTAAAATTTTTATTTTTCAAGTTGGGACATTAGTTTATAGCTCTAGCAACTCTATGATTTGCCTTGTTATGACTAGTGTAGGCCATATTTCTGCAAGTGATAGCATTTCAGAGAATCATTAAGTTGTATAGGCGTTCTACACCAGTGTCAAAGTTGAAGTCTCATTTCTGTACTCAATAAAAAATTCAAATTCAAATTCAAATTCAAAATGTTTTTATTCAATTAGACTTTTACAAGTTCTTTCGAATCGTCAAAAGCATCTACCACTGGTTCGGAATGCCTTTCCTACCGAGAAGAACCAGCAAGAAACTCGGCGGTTGCTCTTTTCAAAGATTTGATATACAATATTATGCCATGTATAAAAGCAATTGAAGTCCTGCGCATTGCTGGAGCGAATCGAAGTTTAAATCCACGCTTTTTTATCATTTACATAATCTTCGATAGTATAATATGCTTTTCTCAAGAGCATATTTTTAATAGATTTTTTGAACCTGTGTAAAGGCAAGTCCAAAATTGACTGAGGAATTTTGTTATAGAAGATTATACCCATTCCCACAAATGACTTTTGGACCTTCCTGAGACGGAGCGTAGGAGTCGCAAGCCTGTTACGGTGTCTAGTCAGCCGGTGTCTAAAAAAGTAAGTAAACAATTTAAAAATATGATTTGCTTAGGGCCTTATTAATAAGCTGATTAATTAATATAATCGAGTGAATCTTGTTTTCATAACTTAAAATTTTGCACCGAAAACATATTTTTAAGTTAAAACGCCACTTCTGTAGAATTCACTTCTGTTGATATAGCTTTCTCCAGAAGTGAGATATTTCTACAGAAATGATAATTTACTTATTATTCTAATATATTTTATCTTCTGTGTACAAATACAAATTTATAACTATTTTAATTTAACTAATGCAGAATGCTGTTTTTTATTATGAACTGGTTTTAGATATTGTACTGCTAGCTTTATTATTATTATTTTCGACAGAAGTGACTTGTTTTCTACAGGAATAATAAGCATGGCTCTTTTTGGTAGTTTTTTCAGGCATATCAAGCAAAACGCGATTGGAAAAAGAAAGATATGGAAAAAGAGTAACGTTTTGGAAGAACAAAATAAGGCTTGGATACCGAAAAAGAGACAAAAAATGACCAAAGCTGGACCGGAAGGAGCACATCGAAAATATAGAGAAAGATATTAAAAAAACTATTAAGAAGCTGGGAAAATAAAATCAATTAAAGACTACACACCAAGAGCACAAAAACAATAAGAAAGAGTTGGCCAGAGCGTGTATAAGGATTGAAAAGAAGATAATTCTCCTTCAAGTCCAGTTTCACAAATATCTACAGTATTTTCTAGATTTTCCTTAGATCAAAGTCTTGCAGACAAAAATAGATGAACACTGAAATTAGAGCTTCTTAAGCTAAGAAAATTAAGCTAGCATTACAAAATTAGGCTTATTTACTTTACTCCCAAAAAAAATTGAAGACTGACTTGATTTAACGAAACCAACCCATTGACAGCTGGTATCTACAGAACCAATCATAATATAGGAATATACAGGAACCCAATAGCTGTCGCTATGGGGCGTGACGCGGACGTCTAGGGTTGAAATTTTTTACAGATCAACCTTTGGATGTGAGGGTACTTCTGATATTTTTCAAACTGGAAAATGCAAACCAAAAAATAAAATATAATTAGTATGATACGTTCGATAATGTCATAAAACATGTTTTAAAAACTTTTTTTGCTTCGCCAGACGAAGAAAATGATAATTTGTAATGATTCTATTTTCAGGATCTTATTCTACAGGAATCTTATGTTTAAGTACGTCATTTCTGTAGAACATGTTTGTTGATTTTTTTTAATAGTTTTTAACTAAATTTCACTTCCTGAAATTGACATATTAAGACTGTTGACACCAAAAACAATTAAGCCTGGTTATTTTTTTTTTCGCATTCTTACATAAATTTGTAATTTTAAGAAAATTCCAGTCACTCATGGCGAAATTTATGTCACTCCTGTCGATATGAAAAAACCAAAATATGCGATTATTTAAAAATATTATTGTTATTGATCTCTGTTTCAATTTTTTAGATGATTATTACATTAAAACTTGTCATAATAACCCAACAAAAAGTTGATATTGTTAAATAAAATTTTATTTTTTTATTTTTATCACTCGGTAGAATTACCAAAATCAATTCAAATATCTTGCACACCAGAAATCAGAGCATTAGAGCTGTGCGCACGCCACAGAGTATCTACTTTATAAATGGAAAGCGCACGTTTGTCTGAGGTGCGCGCCGTTAATTTATGTGGCTCTGGATTCTAGTTAGGTCCAAAAACTGAAGGAAAAAAGCCTGAATTCAATAATTTCAATAATTCCTGTAATGAATTAATAGGTATTACGTAACAAACATAGAAAAGTAGGTACCTAGCTTATTTCGTGGTTTAACGACATTTTATATTGTAGATAACCGTCGGGTAACGGATAATATCGCAAGTTAAAAACACCAAAAATAAATTAATTAATTAATTAATCGTGATATGTACCCTTTCCTACAATATAAAAATAGTGAATGAAACTGATCGCATGAGGGTAGACTGTTTGTTTTTATCCTATTACATAGCACAATGCTATCAGTCTAAGTTGTAATAAAAATATCTATTCTTCTAATGTTAGAGAGGAAAGGCGTGTTTGTTTGTAATCTATAAACTCTGAAACTATCTACTGAACCGATTTTAATAATTATTCACCATTAGCGAGCTATTTTATCCAGAGTTAACATGATTTTATGTACATAATAAATTATATAGGTAAGTATGTCCAATCTGCCAATCCGCACTGGGCCAGTGTGGCAGACTATGGCCTAGAGACCCTTCTGATTCTGAGAAAGGACCGTGGTCAGTAGTGAGCCGGCACGGCGATGAGTTCATTATTGATGATGAATTAGGTACATTGAATTTCAAAGCGGCTATTAGACCGGTATAAAATTAAAAGGATAATGTGGGATTTTCGTGTTAAGATACATTAATATGCTATAGAGGTAAAGTTTATAAACAAAATCAAAAGGTTGGCCTTCCAATTCCGTTAACTACGCACGAGGACAGCTGCATACCGTACGCGTACCAACATAAATACTATCTACAAGTCATTAAATTTATTCAGTAATAAAGACGTGTTTCTTGGGCGTTCATTTCACATGATGTATTTCTTCATCTAAAAACCGCAGATCAGTCGGGCTGTAACTTTCAGCCAGACTCCCAGAGTGATATCGTGCGTCCATGCGAATAGGCGCATACATCGAGGCGCTGCATTTTTCTTTCGAGCTAGTTTCATGTAGTTTTTTGTGAGTTTTAAAGTAAAATTTATTAAAAAAAAGTAATAATAATGTAACTGTTGTGTTTACAAGAAGTGTTTCAAGGTGTTATATTTATGTACTGGCATGGAGCCAGGATAAAAGCAGATGCGCTTTCCCATACAAACAAAATCTATTAGTAAATAATTCATTGAATAATTTTTTGTCATTTTAATCAATTTCTATCTAAATAAATAAAGTGAATAACATAATATTTAAATAAAAAATGAAAACATTTCAACCCTGATCTAATTTTATTGTAATTAAATGTACCTACTTATCTATCGCTCAAATAAAAAAGTGAATAAATAATAGTAGGTAGGTACCTACCTGCTTAAAATTAAAAAAAAACATTAAGTGCTGGCATTATTACGTTTTATTATTACGTTCGCAGTGTTATTATCATCGGTCGAGTGTGTAATAAATTTGATGCGTGTAAAGCATTTGGACCGTAAAGGAAACCTTGATAGATATCTAGCTATTTATTTGAATTTTTGTCGCGATTTCGGAGTACGTTTAATTTAATCAGCTAAAATGAAGTAACAAGATGAGTGTGGCCGTCGATATAAACCAGGCCGCCCAGGAAACTGGGCCTAGTCCGCCTCCGAGTGCAAATAAAAGAATTCCACCTGTAAACAGACCCGTGCCTAAGAAGACTTTAGAGTCCAGGTTGTGGGATTTATTGCAGCCCATTGCCAGATTATGGGGACTCATAACGGCTATAGGTAAGTTTTACTTAACTCCAATAAGGATTTGGTTAGGTACACGTATCAGCAAGCGCAGTGTTGGACGACCTCCGACCCGCTGGACTGGCGACCTTAAGAGGATAGCGGGAAGTGGGTGGATGAGGAAGGCGGAGGATCGTGTGTGGTGGCGCGCTCTTGGTAGGGCCTATGTCCAGCACTGGACGCAAACAGGATGAGCGTTTGATTGATTGACACTTATTATTATCACCTCACTATCTTCTAGTTTCAGTTATTAGATAAAAAGTCAAAATCATTTATTCAAAGTAGGTACAATTGTACTTCTTTTGATGGTCGAAATTGTTTTTGCACGATATAGTGGTGATAATTAATTACGTAACTTAAAACTAAAGCTACGAGGGTTCCAAACGCGCCCAAGTCTGAGAAGAGCCCACAACAAACTCAGCCGGGTATTGTTTACTAGGATAGGTACTTAATTTATTGAACTGTGGGTGGTACCTACCCAGGTATTTCACCATCATCATCGAAACATCGCCGGTCGACAGGGTAGGTACTCAGCACGGGTATCCTCTCAGAAAGACAAGGGTTTTAGGTCATAGTCCGCTACGCTAGTCAAGTGCGGTTTGGCAGACGTCGCACACCATTGAAAACATTATTGAGAACTCTCTAGCATGCATGTTTCCTCACAATGATTTCATTCACCGGCAAAAAGTTAGATGTGCATGCCCGGGATCGAAACCTCGACCTCCCGATTAGGAGGCGGACATCTTAATCACTAAGCTATCACGACTTTTAGTAGGAATATCTATGGCTAATTGGGTAGGTAGTATCTATGAGTACTAATGCTCCACGACTTTATCCGCGTGGATTTAATTTTTTCGAATCCAGTGGGAAATCTTTGATTTTCCGGCATGAAAATAACTTGTCGGGACGCAAGTTATTTCTGTACAGCCATGTACGGCTTAATCGGTTTGTTTAACAGATAGGCCGTGAAAAAATTACAGACAGGCAGGCAGACATACTCTGTACACACTTTCACGTAGTATCTATGGGTTAATTTTTTTAACATTCTTTTTCATTCAACTTTCAAGTAAAGATTATTATATAAACTTGTGAGGATGATATTTCCATTGGCGCAATTAAAATGCCATAAGCCTACATTGTCGTATTAGTTAACAAATTGCGAAAAACTTAATTTTTGAATTTCGCGGGCAGACCAGTCGCATCCATCTTAAACTATCGTGAGTGATTACCATTATCCAAGTCCTATAGATTGTTTCGGCTATACTAACGTGTTTAGTCGACGTAAGCCCGACTAGGTTCGAACTTCGAACCCATCCGGGGTCCTTTTTCATAGGGACTCAGATCGCTGCACGTCGCGGTTGAGTCTCAAACGGGTTCGACACTAGTCGGGCTTACGTTGACTAAATACGTGATAATAGCGTACAATCTATATAACATTATTATAATTACCTACTAGGTAATTAATAAAGATTCAATCATAAAATTACAATAAAAATAAAATGTTTGTACGGAATTTCGGACTATACCTATACTTACTATAAATTATACCTACCTACCCATTACCCAAGAACTGGTAGATACTTATCGGGTTCAATTCCTGGTTCAGTTAATTTACCTTGAGATAAACTAGTTAAGTATTTAAGTAATTCGTTGGATGTTTGATGACTTATTTCAAGGTAAATTAAAATTTATAAGACTTGAACTATTTTAACTGTTTTCAATAATAATAATTAATAATTTATTAGACACAGAGTATCTACTATCTACCTATTTAATTCAATATTCTTAGTCAAATGTATTCGGTAAAAAATTGCTGTGTAAACTAATTAAAACCTATTTAGTAGGGTTCCATACCTCAAAAGGAAAAACGGAACCCTTATAGGATAACTTTGTTGTCTGTCTGTCTGCCTGTCTGTCCGTCCGTCCGTCTGACGTATCTGTCAAGAATCCTATAGGGTACTTCCCGTTGACCTAGGATCTTTGGCAGGTAGGTGCACAAGTACAGGAATAAATTCTGAAAACCGCGAATGTGTGGTTACATCATTAAAAAAATTAAAATGTGTTTCAATTTTCAAAGTAAGCTAACTATACCAAGTGGGGTATCATATGAAAGGGCTTTACCTTCTAAAACAGATTTTTATTTATTTTTATTTATAACTAGCCGATGCCCGCGACTTCGCCCGCGTGGATTTAGGTTTTTTGAAATCCCGTGGGAACTCTTTGATTTTCCGGGATAAAAAGTAGCATATGTGCTAATCCAGGATATTACCTATCTCCATTCCAAATTTCAGCCAAATCCGTCCAGTAGTTTTTGCGTGATGAAGTAACAAACATACACACACACACACACACACACACACACATACAAACTTTCGCCTTTATAATATTAGTGTGATAGTTTTTGATTTATCTTGTAAAATGTTGGAAAAAATACCCGAGCACGGAACCCAGAGTGCGCGAGTCTGACTCGCACTTGGCCTGTTTGTATAGGATAATAATTGTCTATAAAGGCTGACTACTGGGCGGTTAACAATAATTATAGGCATAGTTCGGTCACTGGTCAGCCTCGGGCCTTGAGCACAGCCTTGAGGCCTCCAAATCTTGATAAGTCCTTTAGTGAAATCCCAAATAAAGTCCAGTAAATAAGAACAAGTTTGATGTTCGAGGCCTCCATAAAAATTAACAATCGAAAATGTTATGATTACACACATACAGGATCTTCTCCTGTACAGTTAGGTAAGTAAGTAAAGGAATAAAATTTTTGCGCTCGCTTCGATTGCACTTAATATAAGTAATAATAATATGTTCTACGATTAAATTCCATTTTTTTTGTTAATTTTCGAATTTAGTGAGAATTAAACTTGTCAGAGATCGGGTATTGCTACGTTTCTGATATTTGTTTAAATTCAATACCTACTTTTTATATTATTATCGTATAATGAGCAAGTTCTTTGCTGTAAAAAAAGGGGCCCTCCTTTACCAGCTACTGTGGCTATTGGGATGTTCCGGATTCGATTTTGCATTTATTTTTTCTCTTTATCGTAAATCATTTTCATTTATAATTTACCCGAGTTAACCGATTTGAGGTGAGTCAGCTACGTAGTACCAGCTATACAGCCACAAGTACCTTTATGGGGTTGTCCTTGAAAATATCACTTTTTACACAAATAGATACATAAGTACCTATAGGTAGGTACTAAAAGTACCTATAAGTACCTATAGGTAGGTACTTATGTGCAATTTAAGTGCAATAAACTGTCATTAGCACTTAACACAAAGTAACGAAACAATAAATAGGTATCTTGTTATAGGTAAAGATAATTAATTTTATAGCTACCTAGGTATTATAGCAGGTACCAAGTCGGTTACCTATACCTAGGTATCGGGTAACTACAATGGAGTAGATTCCTACGTTATAATATATTTTTAAGAATAGGTCTTGAGTGTGACCTGACCTTGTGGTAAGTTACAATAGATATTACCTATCTATAAAGGAGGCTACGCTATACCATTCCTATACTCGAGGCGGACTAACCTGGAAGCTGTATAATACCAAGTTTTATTTAAATTACTTATACCCCAAAATACCTACATAGGTAAAAACGGATTATTAGTACAAAAATCAGCCAAGCGCGAGTCGGGCCTCGTTCTTTTGGGGCCGTAATCCGCATAAATTATGAACAACATATTATTTTGGGTGAAAATTGTTACGGTTCACGAGATAGGTACAGCGCGTTGACAGACAGACGGACGGACAGCGGAGAATACCGTCCCGTTGGCACCCGTCGGGTACGGAACCGTAATAATAATAAAATTAATAAAAATAAGTAAGTAATGGGAGATTTTTTGTTCCCAGTGATGAGTGGTGCAGGTGCTCAACTTATGGTTTTGGACTACGAAGTTGCTCCCGGTTTGATGTAAGTAGGTAGGAGTAATCTTTACACCTACAACTAATAGTATAATTTTATTAAATTATGTTTACTAGGTATAAGCATAAGTTTCCTACTTATTAATAGCTCGATTACACAGGCTGCCGACTCAACTTTTATTTCAACCGACTTCCAAAAAGGAGGTTGTTCTCAATTCGGTCCGTATTTAGTTCCGTACCTCAAAAGGAAAAACGGAAAGCTTATAGGATCACTTTGTTGCCTGCCTGTCTGTCCGTCTGTCGTGTCTGTCAAGAAAACCTATAGGGCATTTATTTTTATGCATAATAGTTTTTGATTTATCGTCCAAAATGTCGGAAAAAATACCCGAGTACGGAACCCTCGGTGCGCGAGTCTGACTCGCACTTGGCCGTTCTTAGTTTTTGTTCAAAATCACACTAATATTATAAAGGCGAAAGTTTGTGTGTGTGTGAGTGTGTGTGTGTTTGTTACTCCTTCACGCTAAAACTACTGGACGGATTGGGCTGAAATTTAGAATGGAGATAGATTATACTCTGGATTAGCACATAGGCTACTTTTTATCCAGGAAAATCAAAGAGTTCCCACGGGATTTTTAAAAAACTACATCCACGCGAACGAAGTCGCGGGCATCAGCTAGTTTTCACATATACTTTTACAAGTGTTTTTAAATCGTCAAAAGAATAGGGGTAGGTTAATTATAATAAAAAGTGATCTAGGTATAACTTGGTTAATTTTACTTTGCAGGGAATGAGTAGGTCGGTAGGTTAAACTTATTCTTAGTTACATACCAATTTAAAATAACAAATCAGAAAATATCCTTCAGGTTATAAACAAGTCAGAGTAGCGAGATAATAATAATAAATGCGTAACGCTTATATTTGATGAGAAGACTTGCAAAGGAGGCCGAGAGGCTGTTTACACCACGTTACATGTCCTTTACGCATCTTTCTTCAAAAGAGAATTCTTTATTCAGACTTTTTTATTAGGGTTCCGTACCCGAAAGATGCCAACGGGATCCTATTACTGAGCCTCCGCTGTCCGTTCGTCCGTAAGAGAATAATTCTTTTTAGGGTTCCGTACCTCAAAAGGAAAACGGAACCCTTATAGGATCACTTCGTTGTCTGTCTGTCTGTCTGTCGTGTCTGTCAAGAAACCTATAGGGTCCTTCCCGTTGACCTAGAATCATGAAATTTGGCAGGTAGGTAGGTCTTATAGCACAAGTACAGGAATAAATCTGAAAACCGTGAATTTGTGGTTACATCATTTAAAAATAAATAAAATGTATTTCAATTTTCAAAGTAAGATAACTATACCAAGTGGGGTATTATATGAAAGGGCCTTACCTGTACATTCTGAAACAGATTTTTATTTATTTTTATGTACAATAGTTTTTGATTTATCGTGCAAAATGTTGGAAAAATACCCGAGTACGGAACCCTCAGTAGGCGAGTCTGACTCGCACTTGGCCGGTTTTTTTCCACCTGTTTAGGGTTCCGTAACCAAAGGATGCCTACAGTACACATCTGAGAGGCACTTGATCAGTCATTTTTAAATCCGATTATTATAAATGAAATACTTTTTACATAATGCGCCTGCTGGGACCATAAGTTCATAACAAAATTATAAAGAAACGATCTCTTTGTCCCTAATGCATAAAAGCATTAGGGACAAACTTACTTAGATGTACACTTATGTAGGTATCAAATCATGCCGATGAAAAGAAACCAAGAAAATTTGATTGCGAATCCTTCTCAGAAAATTAATTCAAGGAATTCACTATAAAGGCCAGAGCACACAACGGATCTTTGGGTTACCGTTTAAATTCATACTTCTAATATTATAAATGCGAAAGTGTGTCTGTCTGTCTGCTAGCTTTTCACGGCCCAACAATTTAACCGGTTTTGATGAAAGGTAGGTGAGTTAGCTTACATCCCGGGAACGGATATAGACTACTTTTTATCCCGGAAATCAAAGAGTTCCCACGAGTTTCTTAAAGGTTCATCCGTTTAACCGATTTTTATGGGTTCCGAGGAGGTAGCTTGCGTCCTAGAAATTGACATAGGAATTTTTTTATCCCGGAAAAGCAAAGAGTTTCCGTGGGATTTTCCAAAAACCATAATTGAAGTCGCGGGCATTATCTAGTATACAAATCAAGGACTCAACTATCTTTAATTGAACAAAATAAAGCTGAAAACTAAAACCCGACTGCAATCGTCTTAATAAAATATTATAGTAAAATTGTTTTTCTGTCGCTTGGTATATTTTAAAGTTGTAGTACATTTATATTTATGAACTCAGAATTCTCTCTTCCATTTCACCCCACTCGATACAATAGCAAAAAAAATTTTGGAGACCCCCACTTTTTTCATGTAACATCCGTTAGGTCAATTTTTTTCGTATAAAATGTAGCCTATGTCACCCGGACCTTTACGACGGAACAATTGACACCTCACTTATAAAAATCGGCCTAGTAGTTTAGGCGCTACGGTGGAACACACAGAATCTGGATACAAACATACACACATACATACATAGACTGCTAAAATCATAATCCTTCCTTTTGGCTTTGCCGCAGTCGGGTAAAAATTTAAAGACTAAGATAGTTGCGTGCTTGCGTCGTCGTTAGAAATCCTGTTACTGGTAGGAATTGTCTAGTGTCTATTGAGAGTTGAGACGAATGCTGCACGCCGCGCCCTGCCTCGCTCGACGAGAGTGGGCACTCAAGCCTAGATAGATGCAGCCATTTAGACCAGACCGTTAACCCTTGAGAATGCCTCTACTTCTGAGAAATGGGTTTTTGGTATCTTGGACATTTTTCTAAAAAATCGGCCAAGTGCGAGTCTGACTGGCGCACTGAGGGTTCCGTACTCGGGTATTTTTTTCGACATTTTGTACGATAAATCAAAAACTATTGAGCATAAAAATAAATAAAAATCTTTTTTAGAATGTACAGGTAAAGACTTTTCATATGATACTACACTTGGTATAATTTATTATCTTACTTTGAGAATTTAAATACATTTTTTTTAAATGTAACCACAAATTCACGGTTTTCATCCTTTACCTACTTATGCTGTAATACATACCTACCTGCCAAATTTCATGATTGTAGGTCAACGGGAAGTACCTTATAGGTATTCTTGACAGACGGACGGACAGACAGACAGACAGACAGACAACAAAGTGATCCTATAAGGGTTCCGTTTTTCCTTTTGAGGTACGGAACCCTAAAAACTTGAATTCTTTTGTGCAGTGTGGGTGCGGTACTAATCTTCTTGCTGGAGACGATGTGGGTGGTCGCACTGTTCGTGGACCTGCTGTGCCGGCGCGGCGAGTATTCCATGAAGCTGCGTTGCTGGGACTTCATGAGGTGGTCGTGCGGTCGAGCCCGGGCGCCGTTCTACGCCTGTGTGGCTACAGCGATACTGTTCGCTAACCTTACCATTCTGGCTACAGTGTCAGGTGAGGAATTATTTCGCACGCCAAAAGTCAAAAGCTCTTCTGAAGATTTTTGACGTGACAACGTCTTATAATTCGATAGAGCCGGCTGCACGCACGAAAAAACATGACTCATGCGGCGTTACCTCGCTCTGAGGCGTTCCATGTAAGGCTTGAAATGCAAGCGAGAGCGCGGAACGAGCGACAAAGAAGCACAATCGGCCTTTGTTGTCACGTTCAACTATCGTCAGTAAACCGACTTTACAGACAACCAATTTTTTGAAATCAAACTAAAACCCGCGTACGAAAGCTGGTACGAGGTACGTATTTACCACATGGAAGTGATTTATAAACAAGTGTAAATTAAAAATTTTTAACACCCCCGACAAATGAAGATTACAGTAACCAGAAAAGAGCTGATAATTTTCAAACAGCTGTGTCGATTTCCTTGGATTATAGCTAAGAACACTCTCGATCAAGCCACCTTTCAAACAAAAAAACTAAATTAAAATCGGTTCATTAGTTTAGGAGCTACGATGCCACAGACAGATACACAGATACACACGTCAAACTTATAACACCCCTCTTTTTGGGTTGGGGTTAAAAAAATATCTTGTGAGTTGTGACGGATTATGGAAGTAGGTAACTGATATGAACTGAACTGTAACTGATATTATAACGCTTTTTGCTTCAAAATTTCTCCTTGAATTTTGTTTATATTTTTTTTAATCGTTATGGTTATAAAATACCTATTAATTCAATAACTTTAAAAAGTGGACGCTTTTTTTAAATTCTTTGTTACTAAACCGAATTATTTTGTAATCAGTATTTGGATGTTAGAGTTATTATCACGTTAAATTAATCAAAAATAAAAACTGACGAAAATTAATAAATTTCCGCCGTGTATTGTCTTGAGCCACCCTAGTAAATATGGTATGAATATACTAAAGAAGTTTCATTTCGCATGTAGGTTACCTACGAGACGTACGAGATCATTTTCAACCGACATTTTTAGCATTTAGTACAGTTTTTATATCAATCAGTAATAAATCTTTACAAACGAACTTAGTTAATTAGTCGCACAGGTGGCTACGACTTTTTACATACAAAAAAATTTAGGAGGCGGTAAATTAATTTAACCAAATGACTATTAATGTACGTTTCTTTCCAAGATACAGAACCCTTAATCGATGAGTATGACACGCACTTGGCCGGCTGTTTTATTATTTCCACCATTTTTCCGTTTCAATTTCTAATGACTTTCAGGGTCAAGAATACTACGAAATTCATTACTTATATTAGAATACTGATTCGGAATACAAATTAATTTATTTAAAATTGTAAGTACCTACCTATCTACATTTGTTATAAAATTCAATTTACATTTTAGTCTGCTATAATACCTTCTTCTATAATTATTCTTGAAAAACTGCAAGAAGTAGGTACCTATAGCTAACCTACAAAAGAAAAGGAAAATTGATATTTACCTATTTATCGTCTCATCATCTACCTGCACACATTTGCTGAATAATAAAAAAACCGGTAAAGTAGGTAGGTACTAGTCCGATTAGCACACGAAGACACATAAGTGACTAATGGTTCTGTATAGTATATTGTAAAACTGTGGTTTTGTACCATCGCATAGTGTACCTACATTTTAATTTATGTTTTAAATTTGCATGGCGGCCATTTTGAATTTTTTATTATTTGTTGTAATAAAATGCGAAAGAAATAAACACTGAAAATTTTAATTATCTACCTATTATGGTTTATGATAATATAGGTCTGTACAAACAGACGTACAAAAATTCAAACAGACCGATGTGGTCATGTTAGAATGTTTAACCATTCGAGTACGTTTAACTTTAAAAAATCGCTGTCATCATAATTTTTGTCGCATAAGTATCTAAGTATGTTATGAGTTAAACGAGAACAAATATGGAAAACTTTTTGACGTGACAACGTCTTATAATTCGATAGAGCCGGCTGCACGCACGAAAAAACATGACTCATGCGGCGTTACCGAGGTAACGCCGCATGGATCGCCTCAGAGCGAGCTCTGAGGCGTTCCATGTAAGGCTTGAAGTGCAAGCGAGAGCGCGGAACGAGCGACAAAGAAGCACAATCGGCCTTTGTTGTCACGTTCAACTATCGTCAGTAAACCGACTTTACAGACAACCAATTTTTTAATCAAAAATTGGCTTTAATAAATCAATTTACGGTAAACGTTAACGTATGTTACGTTACGGAGTTTTATCTTGATATTATGCCGAATTGAATTTCAAGGCAAAATCGTAGCTCGCAGGAGACTGAAGTTTTTTGTTTGTGCAGCAATTTATTATAATTATCTCTTATCTTCTTATCAATTTTGTTAAAAATGGTAGGTATAGGTATCTACACTTTGTTACATTTTAGCTGTTCGTATGTGTATTTTATTTTTTTGCGTAACTAATTAATAGTTGTAGGATAGGTAGATAGATTTTCTTCATCCGCGTGGATAGTTGGAGAAGAGCCGATAAGAAACAAGAAACTGCAGTAATTATTCTTTTCCAAAAGGTAAACTTAAATTGAGTACGTTCACAAATCATCGCATTTCCATTTTCCATACGTTCACAACATGTTCACAAATCAAGTTTATCTACGCCGCCTGCAGGGGGAAATGTGCAGAGGCCATTAAATAGACAGCTAGGTAATAATATAGCTGTTTATTAATGAACGATCTAAGTGAATATAATATTCAGTTACACCGTGTATCAATAAGGCTGAGATCTATGTATAGAGCGCACTTTGATTTAAACGCGATAGTGTTATACGTGGTTATACCGCTGGCATAAATCTATCTCGTTTTCCTTAAACTTGTCTAAGTCTAAGCAAAGTGAAAGTGCCGTCAACCTACCTAGATTTCAACCTTAGGTAAGGCCATGATTACACCTGTAAGTTTTACTCACGTAAGTAGCTTAATTACTTAGTAAGTAACTTATGATAAATTTATCTAATATAAACACTCTCATAAGTGTCATTTTCTGGTGGGAGGCTGCGGCCGTGGCTAGTTACCACCCTACCAGCAAAGCCGTGCTGGTACGAGTTACGATGCCTTGTAGAAACCAAAGGGGTATTATAGGTACGATGCCATCTATAAACCATATGGGGGTTGAGTCTAATACAAATTGCTATACCCCTCCCAGGTTAGCCCGATTCCATCTTAGACTGCATCATCACTTACCGCCAGGTGTGATTGCAGTCAAGGGTTAACATTTATCTGGGTAAAAAAATTACCTTAGTAATTTTGCTTTCAATTAATTACGTAAGCTACTTACGCGAGAAAAACTTACATGTAAAAGTACTTTTAAGAGGTTTACATTAGTTTTGTTGTAAGTTAAATAAGTAAGCTACTTATGTGAGCTCAAAAATACAAACTAATTTGAGCAATTCCTCTTTATTTAGTTTTTAAAAATACAATAGGTAGGTACCAACTAACGAAACACATAGATAAACAAGAGTAAATTAAAAATTTATAACACCCCCGACGATCCAAAGTATTTGAGTTTTCCAAAACATCATTTTCAAATAAATTGTATTTAGGCTTGGATGAAGGATTGTTTATATACTATCTCTATGTATTTAGGCAACGTCCATCTTGACAGCTTGACATTTGTCTATTGACATAATATTATGAACCTAACGGTTATCTAACCTTCTTTTCTACAAGAAAACTAGAAAAGAGCTGATAACTCTTAAACGGCTGAACCAATTTTTTTAGATTATAGCTAAGAACACTCTCGATCAAGCCACCTTTCAAACAAAAAAAACTAAATTAAAATCGGTTCATTCGTTTAGGCGCTACGATGCCACAGACAGATACACAGATACACAGATACACAGACACACAGATACACAGATACACACGTCAAACTTATAACACCCCTCTTTTTGGGTCGGGGGTTAACAATTTGAATTTCCAATTCGGCATAAAATTGGAATATTTTTCCAGGTGGAATGTTGCTTGTACTGGCAGCGTTGCGAGCAACTGTGCCATTCTCTCCATATGCGACTCACGGCCCGCATTCGCCTCGCGCGGGCAGCACGTTGCTAAGTCAGCACGACTCCAATATACCTGACGTGTACTTCAATGCGGCGCAATCTGCTGACGATAGGTTTGTATGCGCTATATAACGAGTTCCTGTGCCATTCCCGTGGCCATTCTCTCCATATGCTACTTATGGCCTACAATCGCCTCGCGCGGGCAGCACATTGCTAAGTCAGTACGACTCCAATATACCTGACGTGTACTTCAATGCGGCGCAATCTGCTGACGATAGGTTTGTATGCGCTATATTACGAGTCCCTGTGCCTTTCTCTCCATATGCTACTCATGGCTTACAATCGCCTCGCGCGGGCAGCACATTGCTAAGCCAGTACGACTCCAATCATAGATATAAAATACTTATTTGGATTTCTGTGACTCCAATATACCTGACGTGTACTTCAATGCGGCGCAATCTGCTGACGATAGGTTTGTATGCGCTATATTACGAATCCCTGTGCCTTTATCTCCATACGCCACTCGTTGCTCACAATCGCCTCGCGCGGGCAGCACATTGCTAAGCCAGTACGACTCCAATCATAGATATAAAATACTTATTTGGATTTCTGTGACTCCAATATACCTGACGTGTACTTCAATGCGGCGTAATCTGCTGACGATAGGTTTGTATGCGCTATATGTATATCGAATCACTGTGCCGTTCTCTCCATTGATTTTAGAAGCGCCCCCCTACGTTTATTCTGAGGTTCTCTCCACTATGCCACTCATGGCCTACGATCGCCTCGCGCGAGCACACATTTGACAATGCTGACAATAGGTTTATATGCAGAAAGATACTAATTATAATTATTAGGTCTATCTGGGTCTATCATTCAAAGTTTTATGCTGTTATCTTTTGATCTCGACATCTTAAAATACTCTTGAATGGAGCCTCTTAGGTTAATTCCAGACAAAAATATTATAGACTTGCGCTACGACTTGCTGAATGCTGTATTATGTTTACGAGCAATGCATATTATATTTAAACGGATATTTTATAGCGGATCCTTGTTATCTAGACCCAATCATCTAGATAGAATTGGCATGCTTACAACTTGCTATAAGAGGCTATTTTACAGTAAATTCTATTTTTCAAGATAAATTATATTATTGAGCTTTTATTTCGTATTATTTAATAAGTTTTAGCTTCAAAAGATGATGATCAACAAACTATCAATTTAAATGAGGGAATAAAATACACAAATCCATCAGCCTGTATTCGTTCACAGCTGGACATAGGATTGAGAACCCGCCATCTCATACGATCCTTCGCCTTCGTCTTCCACCCACCTCCCGTTAGCTTCGCGTCGCGTCGGTTCAGCAAAACCTAATATACTGTTTTTAGTGTTTAATAACCTAATGTTTTTTTACATACTTACATTACAATTGTATTTATAACGTGGGTAAAGCTAGTTAGGTATCTCAGAACCATTTCAGGGTTCCGTATACCTCAAAAGGAAAACGGAAACCCTATAAAATCACTTTGTTGTCTGTCGTGTCTGTCAAGAAGACCTAAAGGGTACCCTTTGACCTAGGTCCTAGAATCATGAAATTTAGCAGGTAGGTAGGTCTTATAGCACAAGCAAAGGAAAAAATTCGAAAACCGTGAATTTGTGGTTACCTTACAAAAAAATTTAAATGCGTTTCCATTTTCAAAGTAAGATAACTATAGCGAGTGGGGTATAATATGAAAGGGCTTTACTTGTGTATTCTAAAACAGATTTTTATTTATTTTTCTGCATAATAGTTTTTGATTTATCGTGCAAAATGTCGGAAAAATTACCCGAGTACAGAACCCTCGGTGCGCGAATCTGACTCGAACCGAACCGAACTTATTTTCAAAAAACCGACCAAGTGGGTTTTTTGAAAATATATTTATCCCATTTTAAAATTCGTTCCTTAATTACAGATGCGAAGAAATGACTGTACTTGGCGTGAAGACTCCTGAAAGATCTCGCTCCGTGACGCCAAAACCTCGCCTTCTAGATCTTTGACCTGTTTAAGCGACCATAAGGAAAGTGGTTTTGGCAAAAATGTGAGAAGGATAAAAAAAAATATTCCGACGAATTGAGAAATTGACTGTAATGTATGGTTTTATTTTATGGCAATAAAGCAAATTCGTCGCGGCACGGGAGCAGAAATCAAATTATTAGTATATCGTTTTAAAACTAACTACTTATGTTAATAAACAACAAAACAATTTTGTGATCTTTTTGGAAATTGTAATTGTTCAACACTACAACTACCTACAGGAAAATTAAAAATTATACTTACGTAGGTCTGTCTAACTAGGTATTTTCAGTTTCGGAGCAGTTTTCGGATTTTTTTCACACAAGAAATTGTATCCAATAGTTTTCCTATTATACATGACCAATAAATAGCTCATTCAACTTTCAAAATATTTTTAGTTTGCAAATAGTGTGCTTGCCAAAAATCACAAAATTTTCAATAAGTATAGTATGCGACAAGTCGAGATGGCAATTGCGGTGGGGACGCCCCACACACCCACACAGCCTCTCAACTAACGCGGTGCGGGATATCGCGGGTGACTTGCGGGTGAGCGAGGCGTCTCCCTGCCTCATATCCCGATTGCCATCTCAACCTGTCGCGTACACGTACACGTACTATAAGTACCTCACTGCTGAATATATCGGACTTAGGTACTTTTACTTTAATAACGGAACAATATTATTCGAAAATCCCAAACCGTTTATTGTATCTAATAATTATGTGCACTATGCATGTCTGAGGAATACCTACTCCACTGCGATAGCCAGCTTCAAACTTTTAATACTAGCCGAATGACTAACTTCGTGTGGTAAAACAAAGTGGAACATGGGATTTTATGTATACTACATGTAGCAAATGTTTAAAACTGCTGCAGTTAAAGGAATTTTAATCAAAGCCAAATTTTTTACATTGATCAAAATAATATCTACATGACATATTTTGAATATACCTAACATTATTAACATTTTTCTAACTATTGCATATGACATCACTAAATGCTTAAGAAGCTAATCTAATGTTACTTATTAAACAAATCCCGCATTATCATAATAGTGACTAAAATGTATTTATATTTTTAAGCATTGAGTAAATCATCCATACAAAATTGCTTTCGTATTTTTACTTTTCGGTCGCGCGTAAGAATGCGTGTTACGACCTTATGATATGAGTATGAAACACAATTTTTATATGTAAATATAAATAATAGTATTAGCACCACTAAATATAGGGTATAATTAGAATGCTAGCAAAACATATATAGCGTTAATATTATACTACCTAAACACAATCCAATACCAATAATCTTATTTGCTTCTATCTACGCAACGTTCGTTGACCTCTAGCGTCCGTCAGATGTTTAACATTGTGTACTTTAAAAAAATGCGAGTTAAAAAAAGCGCGTTTTTTGTGGTATCTTATCAGTAAACATCGTACTATCTTCGTTTTTTCTAGCGATCTAATTACATCCTGTATAATATAAAGCTCCAGATAGTCAAAACCTTCGCATTTTTTAATGTGAAGACTAATTTGTACGCTTGTGTCGACACAATGCGATACTAACTACATCACACTAATATTGTAAAGGCGAAAGTTTGTGTGTATGTGTGTGTGTGTGTGTGTGTCACGCAAAAACTACTGGACGGATTTGGCTGAAATTTGGAATGGAGATAGATAATATATCCTGGATTAGCACATAGGCTACTTTTTATCCCGGAAAATCAAAGAGTTCCCACGGGATTCCGAAAAACCTAAATCCACGCGGGCGAAGTCGCGGGCATCGGCTAGTACTTAGACAATGATGCGGTGTTTACGCACCTTTGGGTAAAATTACGCCTACGACATTCTACAAAACATAGTAGCCCTATTTACCCAGTCTATAGAAGTTGTTGACTACGAGTGCGATGCGACGACACTGGTAACGTAGCGTCTGACGTACGCAACTGACAGGCGACATTAGCTTCGAAGGAATTTAAGAGGGGTCTCTCCGTCACTCGCTCCATACAAACGCTGTTCGTCTCTCATTGGAATACTAACCAATCATACTCAATGAAATTTTGTAGAAACGTTCCGCAAACTAATATCTATGCCTGTGGTTTTCCAGATTTCCGTTAAAATATTCGGTTTCACATAAAAATCTTTGAGCGCCTGTAATTTTTAAACTACATATTTTTAGAAAAATCTAAAACACCACAGGCACGGATATTAGTTTCTAGAATATGTCTGCAAAATTTCATGGACTTTGGTTGGTTAATATTCAAATGAAATTGGGACTACGATTGTATGGAGTAAGTGACGGAGAGAGCCCTATGAAAGACATTTTACATTCGAAGATCTCGTCTTGGGTACAGTAGGTACATATTATGTGTCATACTCATGTCTCGACAACACTCGAAATGAAAACGTGATTTTTGGAAAGTCTGCCTTCGAGGTTAATGTTTAACTCATCTAGAATAGCCGCCAAGGCCCGAATAATGTTAGTAATTATTTTATAAAAATTAAGTAAGAAAATGAATAATAGATGCAGTAAGTATATACTTAGTCAGATGTAATAATTTATACTTTTATAATATAATGTCCTTATGATCTGTGATAGTATAGATTAGTTAGTTACTATTTTCTAAGTATACTTGGGTATAATATACCTACCTACTACTTGTATCTAAATTATGTATTTGTTCGAATTGCATAATATTAATAATAATACCTATGTGCGTGTATTAATAAAATTTTGAATTGTAATATTATTTGTTTTATTGAATTATTTATATATTTCAATAATATTATGTTTATTTCTGACTTAGTACTGCGTAATATGAATAAGCTGCTTTCATTATCTGGAACAAAATTAAATGTTATCTTAGTGACGGTAATATGTCAGCCATACAAAAAAAATTAACTCTACCTTAAACTGTAGCCTGCAATGCAAAAAAATCTCAAGCGTGATTTTTTGTGTAGTAATATATTATTTTTGTAAACATTTATAATAGGGTAAATTATAATAGGGTTATAAAATAGGGTAATAATGAGAGAGTAAATAAATGAGAGATCAAATTAATATAATTATTATTATTTCATCAATGTCCAATTCGTATGGACTAATTATTATTATAATATGGATAATGGATATACGTATTTAGTAATACTCCGTATAATACTCGTATCTAATGGAATTTTTACGAAAAAATCCCGCGGTTTTTTTTTGGTAGTGTCGCTAGCCCTAACTGCTTTACAACAGATCGTCCAGAATGCGATAGCTAGCAGAAATAAAATTAGAATATGGCCACGTAATAAGCAAATATTATAGATAGATCCTATATAGATGTATTAAGAGGGCTCTCTCCGTCACTCGTTTCCACTCGTTTCATACAATCGTAGTTCCAATTTCATTTGAATATTAAGCAACCAAAGTCCATGAAATTTTGCACATATATTCTAGAAACTAATATCTATGTCTGTGGTTTTCCAGATTTCTGTTAAAATGTTCTGTTTCATAGTTACGCGGTCTTAAAATTTTCATACAAATCTTTGAGCCCCTGTAATTTTAAAACTACATATTTTTAGAAAAATCTAAAACACCACAGACACAGATATTAGTTTCTAAAATATGTCTGCAAAATTTCATGGACTTTGGTTGCTTAATATTCAAATGAAATTGGAACTACGATTGTATGAAACGAGTGGAAACGAGTGACGGAGAGAGCCCTGTTAACATCTATATAGGATAAACGCTGAATCGTGTGTGACATTTATTATTTACACAAACACATATATTATAACTACTAGGTAACTAGATTGCAAAAACATTATAAGGAAACAATTGCGTATGTATTTTTAATTTGCACAAACTTTTAGAGAAGCCGAATATAGTTTTTGTCTGCTAAGTAGTCTTGACTGTTTAGTAGTACATAATACGTGTACTTACAGTAGGTATTTATAAAATCGTAGGTACATACAAGTAATTTTTACAACATTTAGAGCCTCAATAGCTCAACCGGTAAAGGAGTGGACTGGAAACCGAAAGGTCGACGGTTCAAACCCCGCCCGTTGCACTTGTCGTACCTACTCCTAGCACAAGCCTGACGCTTAGTTGGAGAGGAAAGGGGAATATTAGTCATTTAACATGGCTAATATTCTTTTTTTTTTTAAATAATATTCACAAGTTTGATTCAATTGAATATGATAATTTTACTTTTCACAAAGCAACTGTGACTAAAATTACCTACCTCTACCTAATGAAAACCAAAGTATTAAAAACCTAAAATCTAAATAAAAACTAAATAATTATTAAAACCCATTAAAAAAAGTAATGTAAATAATCCTTGTGAAGTGTACTAAAATTTTTCATTTTATTTTCTCTTTCGCTTGATCGTTATAGGTAGGTATGTGTTTCATGGCTTTCACTAAAGTAGGTAGATATGTTGCTAAGTAGGTAGGTAATTGGCTTGTGATAAAATTACGTTCCACTCATTGAAACTCAATTGTTACAATTAACGACGGTATGATACGTCGAGAATCTATTTACAGAATATTTATACTCAAAGTATGTATCATGACTGTTTCATATCTGCTAAACAAGATGCAATAATACACCTACCTACCTAGATATTACAAGTCAATGCTCATTTTTTGTGCAACGGATCAGCCTGGCTGTCCAACGCGGATATGCAGCCAGTATTCTTGGCACCATTCCACGCGGGCATGATTTGTATAATAATTAGATAAGGCTAGCTTTAAATTTTATTGTAATATTTTCACTAAAAAAAAAGTGAATGAGAAATATCTAGATTCTACCTAGCGATTATCAGATTCTTACTAGGAATCATCAATCACATAATAATTTTTTATGAAATAAAAAGACCCAACAAAATTGTATATTACACGTTAGTAATAACTTAAAATTTAAAAAACGCCTGACACAAAAATGTCTATAAGAAAACTAGAAAAGAGATGATAACTTCCAAACGACTGAACCGATTTTCTTCGATTATAGCTAAGAACCCTCTCGATCCTTACCTTTCAAACAAAAAAAAAAACTAAATTAAAATCAGTCCATTCGTTTAGGAGCTACGATGCCACAGACAGATACTCAGACACACACGTCAAACTTATAACACCCCTCTTTTGTGGTGTAAAAGGTGTAATTATAGGGTAAGCGGGAAAGCTGCAAGAATAAGTACGTACCTAGGCAACAGGTACTTAGTGGAAAGTGGAAACATAAAAGCCAAGAGATCTATAATAATTATGTCTAATAATGGACTAAGAGCCCGCGAGGGCCAGACTTCCGTTATTTTATAAAAGCTGAAAGTTTCTCTGCGACTCAGACATCACACAATTACGCGCGTTTGTGCTCAGTCTTACAGCAAGAAAGCAGGGATTGTCCATGTTGGCGAAACCGGCCGCAGTAAGCTTTATCGGGCGTTGGGCTCGCATCATCATCATCATAAGAAGTCTTCGAAAGCGCGGCGGCATTCTCTCCCACTTGCTCGCCATAACCGCGTCTGCTACCTGACCGGCCTGTTTCAACATTGCTTTCATTATAAAAACTTGTTGTGTTGTTTAAAGTACTTGTTGTATTTTCACGACTTTTTCTTGATATTTATTGAGTCCAATTGAAAAAAAAAAACCGGACAAGTGCGAGTCAGACTCGCGCACCGAGGGTTCCGTACTCGGGTATTTTTCCGATATTTTGCATGATAAATCAAAAAATATTTTGCATACAAATAAATTTAGAATATAGATGTAAATCCCTTTCATATGATACCCCACTTGGTATAGTTAATATTACTTTAAAAATTGAAACACATTTTAATTTTTTTTAATGATGTAACCACAAATTCACGGTTTTGGATTTATTCCTTTACTTGTGCACTATAAGACCTACCTACCTGCCAAACATGATTCTAAGTGAACGGGAAATACCCTATTATATTGACAGACGACGACAGACAGACACAACAAAGTGATCCTATAAGGGTTCCGTTTTTCCTTTTGAGGTACGGAATTCTAAAAAGCGATGACAACCTAGTGGTTACAACGTCAGCCTCCTTGTCGGGACCTTTGAGGTTCAATCCCGGGTATGCACCTTAAACTTTTTGGAACTATTGTGCATGGAAATATCACTTGTTTTAACGGTGAAGGAAAATATCTTGAGGAAACCTGTAAGTTTGAGAATTCTCCATAATATTCTCAAAAATGTGTGAACTTACCCAGCGTGGTAGGATAAGGACAAACCTTCTCATTCTGAGACCCGTACTCAGTAGTGAGCCGGCTATGGGTTCGATTATGATGAACTAGATTTCCTTTTAAATTATCTGAACAAGGAACTAAAAATAAGTACCAACGAGTTTTTGAAAAAAGTTATTTGCCATTTAGAATTGAGCAAAAGTTTAGCTCTACTCAGTAAAACCTACTTTTCGAACTGGTATTAGAGCTTAACATATACATAATAAGCTCTACATCACACAAGACACAGAGCTTATATGAAATAAATATTTTACAATTTTTGATGTTTTTTTTTCCCCAACAATCGATGTTTGTTCCCGTGGTTCACTTCGATTTTGTTCTGTTCCTTCTTATAGATGTACTTATATCTTCAATTCATATGGAAACCTTATAAATAAAATCGGCAAAACAAAATGAGTGAATTAAAAACAAAGATGTAAATTTTTACTCTCACTATTTAAATTTTTAAGAGCATAATTGCAAGGCATAATAATGACTTCATGCGTAATCAAAATTTCGGCGAGTTTTATGATTAGATGTTTGATCAGATTTTTTTACTCAGGCGCAACGCGCATCAACAGAGAAGCTTTATTTACTTTGGCATACAAGCGGTGACTACGGCTAGTTGAAATGCTGCTGCGCGTCCAAATGACGCCTCTTCACTCCGTCTGTATGCGTTGGTCCTTATAGTTCTGTAAGCATCTTAGAGATGGACAAAGTCGCGAGCAAGACGGGACTTAATGCTAATTTGATTATTTACTTAGACTCTTGCCAACTACTTACCTGATAAGTTAATTCATTACCAGTGAAGCACTGTATAGCGAGTTGTGTGATCATAGCAGCGAAGAAAGCGAGCGAGGTCGCTAAGCGGATTGACAGTAAACTGGAAGCATCTTGCTGCAACAGAAAGTTACTAATGACATTATTATTTAGGTTTAAGTTTTTTGTCCCGTTAAAATCTAGCCATCCTTTACTACCCGACTGCGGCGAAGCGAAAGGAGGGTTATGTGTTTGACCGGTATGTATGTAGGTCCGTTCCTATGTCGGCTCGTAACTACTCACCAGCTCAACCGATTTTGATAATAGATACCTGGTCTACCTACGTCATTACGATTTATTCATCTTGATGGCGCGAGTCATTAACCATCGTTATCATCATCAACCCATCGCCAGGCCACTACTGAGCCCGGCTGTCCTGTTAGGATGAGAAGAAGTTGGCTTAGTCTTCTCTAGCCAAGTGCGGATTGGCAAACTTCACACACCTTTGAGAACATTATGGAGAACCCCCAGGCATGCAGGTGTCCTCTTGATATTTTCCTTCACCATTAAAGCAAGTGATACTTCCTTAATATCCTAAAACACACGACATAACTGAAAAAATAGCGGTGCATGCCCGGGAACGAACCGAAATGGAGATCAACGTCTTTAACTACTACGCTATCAAATGCATATCAAATCGAGTGTCATTGGGTTCACAAAAATCCTAAAAATCAAAATGGCGCTTAGTGCGGACTGAAAAAGACAGTCGGGTTTTTTCGGAAACTTATTAAATTACTTGTTAAAATATAAATACCCTCCTTGTTGCCGTCGGGTAAAAAAGGATACAAAATAATGTAAGTAGGTAAATTCAAGAAATAAATGCAGCAACCAAGCAATTTATCTGAATTATGTAAAAAAATTAATTTCACTGTGATATCTCACCGAAACTTGCACCATTACCACGCAAATCGCAGCCATGCTCGAGAGGAGTTGAGTCATAAAGCCGTAGGAATAAGTTGACGCGAATTTCTCAGCACAACTGTAAGAAAAGTCTGGCTGAATAAAATGTGTAATAATATCACAGGCGTAGCTGATGGGGGTTGTGGATAATACAATAGTAATAAGCAGTTAGATAAGTATGTAATTATGTACTATGTTGCGACAAATTGGAGTCTTCACTGACTCTTTTGTGGACTAGCTAGGACTACGAATTACAAGTGTAAATTAAAAATTTATAACACCCCCGACAAGCGAAGGTTACAGTAACTAGAAAAGAGCTGATAACTTTCAAGCGGCTGAACCGATTTTCTTGGATTATAGCTAAAAACACTCTCGATTAAGCCACCTTTTAAACAAAAAAAAACTAGATTAAAATCGGTTCATTAGTTTAGGAGCTACGATGCCACAAACAGAGACACGCGTCAAACTTATAACACCCCTCTTTTTGGGTAGGTACGCTGATCACTATCCGGTGTGCCGGTATCCACCAAGAGCCGGTTGCGGGCTAGTTGAAATCTTTTAGTCTCGAATCTCGATCCTATAAACTACCAGGTGTACCATAATTTAACAACTAATTTAATAATAAAATAAAAAAATCATATTTTTATTCAATGTTTTTTTTCCGTTACTTTAGTTTTTTGTTGTTTATGTTATTTTATTTCTCTTTTGTTTCTGTTATTTATTGATTTTGTTGTTTCTGTTATTTTTTCTGTGTTTCTGTTATTTTTTCTATGTTTCTGTTATTTTTTCTGTGTTTCTGTTATTTTTTCTGTTGTTTCTGTTATTTTTTCTGTGTTTCTGTTATTTTATTATTTGTTGTTTAAAAATAGGATAAAATGGGAAAAATAAATAAATGAGAGAAATTAATAATTAATAATTCACAATGCATAGCTCTGCCACAGCCATATTTAGTAATACTTAAAACAGCTCGAAAGTCTGAAAAAATAATTAATCATTGGCTCTAAGTTTTGAAAATCAGATAAATAATAAACTTCAAGTGATGAAATGATTGTTTGCTCATTCTGGTTCATTAATTTCCTCATTGAAATAGAGTCTAGATCCATCTCTGCTGAACATCGCACCTAGATTTATCGAAAAATATGAATGAACACTTTCATTTTGGGGGAGATGAATATGAAATGTATATTATGTTGATTTAGGGGTGTGAAAAAAGTAACCGAGTGACAATATTGAAGCGGTAATCCGTTGATATTGAACCATGTCGTGTCTCAGAAATGTGGGCCCCCTTATTGCTCGTATTGGCTCTGATTGATATTTTTTTGGCTGTTGAAACTAGAACCTTTTGCGGGACGTAAATCCGTCGATGTGTGAATATATTTTTTTTGTCGTTTTAATTCTTCACCGAAGCTTCGGTGCTCTATCTAGAGTTAAATGTACTAATTTTATTAAAAGTCAAGGTTCTGTATGGAAAATTGACTTTTTCCACATCTAAGTATGTGAAATATGGTGGCCTCCACTCGTGAAATATGGTGGTTTAAGGTCTTGCATACCTACGAGAGAAATTACCTGTATGAGCATTGGTTTCCTAAGAGAAGTCCGAAAATGTTTAAGTATGTTTTAGAATAGCCGCATTAACTGAAAAGCTGAAAGAACTGGTTGGATGGTAGAGATGTAGGAAGGCTCAAATATGAATGTTTTAGAAAGTTTTGGAATTTTCGAGAAACTTCTTTAATTTGCTAGATTTCCTAGAATTTGCTGAAAAATTTGAAAATTTTGTCAAAAATTCTGGAATTCAGAATATGCTCGAAAGCACCAATTTTAAAATGTTTTAAAATAGACTCATTATATTAATTAGCAGTATTGTTGATGCGATCGTGAGATATAAAAAATATATCAAGATTTTATTCAAAATTTCCTAAGCAATTTTTTTAGTATTTTCATACCCAAATTTTCTATAGAATAGATATAATATATGTTATATCCCACCCATTAATCATAACCCATTAATCGCAGAGTGATTGTTATGAATTTCAGTATGATTTTTATTATTATTAGATAGAAATGTTAACATGAAAATCTCAGAAGATACGAATGTAATGTGTACGAAAGGTACGATGGCGACAAAGTTATTCAAAGTTAAATTAACGATGCATTCTCTAATAAGAAAAGTTTATACCTACTTAGGTACATCAGTATTTAGCTAAGAGAAAAGCTTATTGAAGAGTTTAAATCCAAATGGATTTCAAAAAGTTTCCAAAACAAGTGTGTAACTTGACTCGATTCCAAAATGCTTAATGTTCATTTCCTAGTTCAGTCTTCTTTTGCTAGTGACAATATTTTGTGAAAACGAAGTTTGTCGCCTCTTGGCATGGGGTACAAGCCCGGCTAATTTACGTCGCAGTTTATTGCAATTTAAGGGTCGTTGACTTGCACTCTGTTTGCGTGCCAGAAGTTAGATTCAAGTTACATAGATAGGTGCACTTATAAATCTTGCATTAGAGCATTAAGTCGGAGTTACCAAATTGCTCATTCAAGTCACAGGTATATTGTACTTTTTCGATTTGATCGTATTTTATGCATTTATCGTAATTATGATCATGATGATAATTAAATCAAGATAATATCATTATATTATCGTTAGACTACCTAATTTTCGCGCTTTTCAAATAGGATGTGCGTTGTGCTTCAAGAGAGATACATTAGAGGTACTTACAATATCTATTCTAGCAAATGAAGACACGCATTGGCCCTTGTTTGTTTACAGCAATGTTAATAAATACTTAGTAGGTATTAAATTATTGAGGTATTTATGGCTTTATCGTTTCTACGCCACACCAGCAATACCACTAGAATAGCATGTTGTACCTATTCTGTGATTCTACCATCTACATTTCATAGATGTTAAAATTCTTATTTTTTAGGGTTGCGTAACCAAAAGGTAAGAACTATAATAAATTAATGTCACTCAGATGTATGTCTGTCTGTCTGTTTCTTCGTGTGTCACGGGTCTCTACTTCTTAGACGAAAGGAGTAATAAGCCTGAAATTTTGGTATTTGCGGTTTAGAACGTTGACCAAAAGCCGGAAAAAAAATCTTACCCTAGCGTGTGGGGTATCATTGTTTAGATCTCATTGAGTAAAGTAGGAATATATTTTTTATTCTTTTTTAAGTAATAAATAAGTCTATGGTTTTATCTTACAAGTGTAAATTAAAAATTTATAACACCCCTGACAAGTGAAGGTTACAGTAACTAGAAAAGAGCTGATAACTTTCAAACGGCTGAACCGATTTTCTTGGATTATAGCTAAGAACACTCTCGATCAAGCCACCTTTCAAACAAAAAAAAAAAAACTCAATAATTGAGTTTTTTTTTGTTTGAAAGATGGCTTTCTTTGATGATGAACCTATTTTAATTATTAAAATCGGTTCATTAGTTTAGGAGCTACGATGCCATAGACAGATATGTACACAGATACACACGTCAAACTTATAACACCCCTCTTTTTGGTCGGGGGTTAAAAAAGGATCGAATATCACACTGATTCGTTTAAATCATTAATGAACTTTAAAAACAGCGATAAATATTTCCTATAGGATCCCTAGGATTCATGAAAATAAATTTTGCACAAGGCCCGATTTTCGGTAGGCTTGCACGAAGGGGTCAGGGATGACCGTTTTATTAAAATTAATGTAATTTCAATATGGTCGTAAATTCTCAACGACCTTTTCAGATATTATGAGGTTTTTATTTAATTTTTGTACGGGTTATACAGCCGTCCGTTTCTTGTTTGGGAGGTCGGGGGTTCGATCCTGGGCATAAACCCATGGCCGGAATTGGTTTGGGAGGGGGGGAGGGGTCACAATAATGTGAAATGTGAATATACGGCGCTGTTAACAACACTGAATAGGTAAATTATTCAGTGGTTAACATTATTGCAAAATTCAACCGTTGATTTGTTGATCATGATAATAATTTTTTTTTCTATTTACTTACTCTATTTACCTACTCGCGTAAGGAAACTATTATTTTGTTTAATAAATGTGAAATTGTATTGAATACTTCACTAGGTATTTACAAAGAAAACTGGTTTTTAACTTCATCTGAGACGTAATTAAGGCGAGGAGATGTACTTATAAGTGTCGGCAAGTGCTCTCTTTCTAGTAATCAGCATATCGTGTACAAACCTGATTAGCATTTGATGTTGACGGAAACAGCTCTTCAACGTATTTTCTAACGCATTCTCAATTTCTTGCTCCGTGCAATATGTTCTCACAATTCTTTCGTAATAGAGATCCGTGTTATGAGAATCGTCAATCATCATAATATGTGTGTCAACGATGTCACGATTGATTTCATTGGATAAATGTTCAAGTGTGCGATCGTATGCAGTAATTATAGCTTCCTGCAATATTGCGAATTGAGAGCTCATGTGTAATATTATGGAACCAATAAATGTGTCAATGGTCATTACGATATGACCAGTCCAAAGTAATCCTACTGTTTCTAAAAGAACAGTCGAAATGTAAGACTTTTCGCTCTGGTAACTCCATGGAATGTAAATTGGCAGCGGGAGTGTTCGTGGCGGCTTTAATGCGGTGTCATTCAGCTTCGCAACCTCAGCCTTCCAAATAATATCCTGAACGATACCGTAGACGTCAATATTCCCAATGGTTACCCATCCAAAGAAAACAAAAGTAGCGGTGAGTATTCGCGTAATTTTGATAGTTTGTCGATTCTTTTCATAGTTCTGATAGAAATTCTGCAAATCAATCGCCAGAGTGTGTACGATATCTTGTATTTCATTATTTTTGAACAAAAATAGGTACAGTTTTATAATAGTCAGATCATGGGTGACCACAAAGGAAAGGCTAAACATGAACCGATCTGGATCCTTTTCGCCCACAAATGGGTCAATTGTCTCCAGTCCAACAAAACCTGCTACCCAGACCACTTCTGTTATTATGGAATAGTACATGTATAATCCAGGGAAATTCCGGGTGTCACCTTCGTCGGGATGATGCCACCATCCTAAACCAAGGAGCCGGAATAAAATATAATGTACACCAAAGTATGTCCTTGGTGCAATTAGCGAATCCGACCTTTCTAAATCAGACATGGTAATCCTTCTGCGTTTTATTGTACACTGAACTATTCATTTCTAGTGATGGTATAATATTATACGGACGATCGTAACTGCTTGCATTTTTAATGAATATGGTTGTGATTGAGCTTACTTTGGGAAATATATTGTTACCACTAATACTATAATTAGATACCTGAAATTGGAAGAGATTGTAGTGTCAAGCGGCAGCGATACGCAATTTGTTAATTATTATCAATCACTATTTTTATTATTATCAATTACTTCAATTTTATTAATAAAAAATAAAATTGAAGTGTCTGTCTGTAATTTCGAAATAACTACCTTATATTAAGCTCATATGGTTATTTGAACGGTACCATAAATAACTGAATCACTCGTTTTTAAAATTTTTGTCTGTCTGTCTGTTTGAAAGGGCTAATCTTCGGAACGGCGGAACCGATTTTGACGCGATTTTCATAGACAAGTAGAGGATTGACTAGGAAGTAACATAGGCTACTTAATTAACCGATTTTCAAAAAGAGAGTTGTGTTTTTCTACCTATGTACACTGAAATCTCCGAGATTTCTGAACCGATTTGCGTAATTTTTTTTTAATCGATAGAGGGAACTTTGCGACATCGTTTCGTAAAAAATTTGGATTCCAACTCTTCAATCCTGATGCTGGATGGGACCTGACCACCAAAACTGATGGGATTTAGAAACTGTCGGTTATAAATTGATTGATATTGAAGATACCTATACCAATTAAAGGCTTTGTCGTTGACCTCGAGGACCCAACTCCTCAACCCTGATGCTGTAAGGAATTGCATTCCTGAATCCTGGTGATTCCTCGGAATGTGTTAAGGATCATCCGTTTAAATGTTTTTACGTGGTACAGAAACGCGTTGCCTCCTGGGGATGGGCTATTACGGAATGGCTACTTTTGTCCTGGGAAATCAAAGTTCCCACGGGATTTTTAGAAACCTAAATCAACACGGGTGAAGCTGTGGGCATCAGCTAGTAATACATAAGTATATTAGGTAGGTACTATCATAGAACTAGGAATCAGCTTAGCTTTAACCTACATCATATTATAAGCCTATGTGAAAAAGCGTACCTACGACCAATTTTTTGTTAGAACAACTTCTGTCAAGAAAATTATTAAAAAAACTGTGCGTTATCGCTAAAATCGATTCAAGTAACATTTTAAATATTCTGTTAGCTAACAAATAAATAAAAACCCACCTGTTTGTAGGTAGATATATTATAGAGAGAAAGTTGTACGTGGATAATTGCATTGTGAGCATTATGTCAACTTTTCAAAGCAAGTAAAATATACGTACGATCAGTTTTCCGAACCGGGTGGTACGAGAATCGTGACGTGGCATAAAAACATAACTTGGAGTGAAATAAATCTTTTTTCAGTACAAATTGATTCAATATAATATAATTATTGTTCTAGGTTCAGATATTACAGTATATGTTTCTGATTTTTCCCTCTGCTATATAAGTAAGTGTGGCAAAAGTGCTCTCTTTTTGGTAATCAGCATGTCGTGTACAAACCTGATTAGCATTTGATGTTGACGGAAACAGCTCTTCAACGTATTTTCTAATGCATTCTCAATTTCTTGCTCCGTGCAATATAGTCTCACAATTCTTTCGTAATAGAGATCCGTAGTATGAGAATCGTCAATCATATGTGTGTCATCAATGTCACGGTTGATTTCATTGGATAAATGTTCAATTGTGCGATCGTATGCAGTAATTATAGCTTCCTGCAATATTTCGAATTGAGAGCTAATGTGTAATATCACGGAACCAATAAATGTGTCAATGGTCAGCACGATATGACCAGTCCAAAGTAACCCTACTGTTTCTAAAAGAACAGCGGAAATGTAAGACTCTTCGCTCTGGTAGCTCCATGGAATGTAAATTGGTAGCGGGAGTGTACGTGGCGGCTTCAATGAGGTATCATTCATCTTCGCAACTTCAGCCTTCCAAATAATATCCTGAACGATACCGTAGGTGTCAATATTCAAAATGGTTACCCATCCGAAGAAAACAAAAGTAGCGGTGAGTATTCGCGTAATTTTGATAGTTTTTCGATTCTTTTCATAGTTCTGATAGAAATTCTGCAAATCAATTGCCACAGTGCGTACAATTTTTTGTATTTCATTATTTTTGAACAAAAAAATGCATATTTTTATTACAGTCAGGTCATGAGTGATCACGAAGGAAAGACTAAACATGAACCGATCTGGATCCGTTTCGCCCACAAATGGATCAATTGTCTCCAGTCCAACAAAACCCACTACCCAGATGAGTTCTGCTATTATTGAATAGTAAATGTACAGTCCAGGGAAATTCCGAGTGTCTCCTTCATCTGGATGATGCCACCATCCTAAACCAAGGATCCGGAATATAACAAAATGCACACCAAAGAAACGCCTTGGTGCAATTAGCGGTTCCGATCTTTCTAAATCAGACATGGTAATCTTTCTGTGTTTTATTTTACACTGACATGTTCATTTCTAGGGATGGTGAAGCTGGAGATTGACTTGTAACATTTTGGTAGGTATTGAATTTTTGTTACTCAAACCGAAGACTGACTTGTAACATTAGGTTGTAATTCGCGGCGAGCGTCGCGTGCTCCATTTGACTGTCGGTTTTTCGCGAATTGCCTTTTACAAGTCGGTGCAGGTCTGCCATTTTGAGTAAAAATGAACCACATTTAAGCCAAGAGCTCGAATGATATGTTAAAACGCACACTCTAAGCCAGTCTGTGTCGCCGTATTGTAACAAGATGCATCGAATGGTACATTATAAACAAACGGTACAAGTCTATCTCCAGCTTAATATACTGACAATCGTAACTACTTGCATTTTTAATGAATATGTTTGCGATTGAGCTTACTTTGGCGAATAAGTATAGTGTTGCCACTAATACCAGGTTTACGATAGGTATAGATCGTAATGTGATACTACTATAATTGTAGTGTCAAGCGGCAGCGATATACGCAATTTGTTATTAACAATAGGTTCAATATTAGGTACTATCATGATGTACATAACATGTTGTAATTATTTACCACGTGAAAAAGTGTACGACCTATTTTTTGTGAGCACAACAACTGACTAGAGAATTATTTAAAAAAAAAACCTGTGAGTCTTGTCGCTAAAATCGATTCACATAACATTGTAAATATTCTGTTTGCTAACAAACAAATAAAAACCCACTTGTATGTACATATTGTAGAGAAAAAGTTGTACCTACGAGGATAATCATTGCATAGCCAACTTTTAAAAGCAAATTTTTTATACTTAGGTATATAATAAAATTGTAATTGATTTCTGTACATTAAAATATGTTTTGAAAATTTTAATCAGAGGAAACATTATTATCGATTTAGACCCCAAATGATTTTTTTGGAGCTTTTGTCTGTCTGTCTGTCTGTCTGCCTGCCTGCCTGTCTGCCTGCCTGCCCGCCTGCCCGCCCGAGCGCCCGCCCAACCACCCGCCCGTCCGCCCGGCTCCGAAAAATGTTATTATAGAACTATATTAACTCTTCTATACATAAAATATATTCGGTGATAAATTAAATGTTTTTTTACTTTTTAGGGGTTTATTTATTTATTTATTTATGTCAACCAAAACAGATTACAATAACTACTTTAACTTAATTCTTAAATTGATACATTTTGACCTTATTGTAATCCTATATGGTCGCACAACATGACTATGGTTTTTTAGGCACGCTTAATTATTATTTAATATTAATAAATTAAATTTAATATAAACACTTAATAAGTACACTTACAGTACAATAAATAATAACCTAGGAATTCGACGAAATAATGTTATTCTATTATTTTACTTAATTATTTTAACTACTTTTCTAGCAAAGATATTAAATCTGTGATCAAAAATCTGATGTGAATGTGATGTGTCTGTGTGTGGTGGGTTGTGGTTATTGAAGTCGGTTTATAGTCCGGACTATAGGGGCTAACCGGGCTAATAGGTCATAGGCAGTACCACAGTTTTACGATATATACTACGTAAAACTGTGGCAGTACTCTATAATCCGACAAATTCGATAGTTCGACACTGCCCTGCAAAACGATTCTCGTATCACCGGGGGTCCACTGTATTATAAATCAGTGAGATTTTAACTGGCTTCTAAAAAAAGTAATGTTCCGTTCGTTTTTCCATTTTGAGTCGTCTGCTTTATAAAGGGGTCTAGACTCTTGAAAAAACAGGTTTCTCGTTAAATTGCCCTCTTAAGAAGTGTGCTACAACCCTTGCTCTGTTTCTTGACACCTTTAGCTGAAAACCATGGATTATTATTAATTATGGGATGTTGTATTAATACACAAGTACACGCTGGGTAATAAAGGGCTTTACGTTTCAACTTGAAACGTGTAATTTAATAGGAATATTTTATATTTGGTTCATAATGTTTAATGTGATAATTCTAGGGTAGCTGAGTTAGTTTATATCTAATGAAAAGTAATTTGAGGTTTTAGGTTTCATCAATTCAGGTGGGCATTTATCGTGGAATAAATAAATACTTTTTAAATATACTTATTTGTCCCTTGTGTAAGCGATTGACTTTTAATTTGATAATTTATACTCAATTTATACTGCTAGGTACCTAAGTACCTAGGTATACTTTGTGGGTTAAAATAGAATAGAAAGAATAGTAGATTTTTTATTCAAATAACCTTTTTACAAGTGCTTTTAGAATCGTCAAAATAATCCACGACTGGTTCGGAATGCCGTTCCTACCGAGAAAAACCAGCAAGAAACTCGGCGGTTGCACTTTTTAAGTGTTAAATTTATAATTTGCAATAATATGCCATACGAGGAGTCTCGTACGTCTTATAGTTACCTAAAATTTTAAACAGCGAAAATGTTAATAAAACCATTTTATTTTTAATTTATTAGAAAAATTAAGGTACCCGTAGCTAATTCATTTATGCAGGTGCAGGGTCTTCTCTGTTTGACTTAAGGTGCATGAGACGGGCGCCGGGTCTGCCCGCGAAATTCATAATTAATTTGTATGGTTTTTCGCAATTTATAAACTAATACGACAAAGTAGACTTATGACATTCTAATTTCGACAAGTCAAAATAATAAGCTTGACATGAGTTACTCACAAATTAGTCGATACTATAACTAATTTCTTAAACTGGACCCTTTCAAGTAAAGATTTTTATTTCAACCTGTGAGGATGATACCATCGGCGCATTGCCATAAGCCTACGTTGTCGTATTAGTCTACAAATTGCGAAAAACCAAATTAAATTTGAATTTCGCGGGCAGACCTGTCTCATGCCCCTAAAGTCAAGACGGGGATACGGGACTCGTGAGTCGTGGCCTCGGTTATTTTTGAATTATATTTTAGTTGTTTTAGTTGTAATTTTGTCTAGAATAAGTTGTAACTTTTGTAAATTTTGGCTGCAATAAACAATTTATTTATTCCTTGTCCAGGTGTGGTATAGGGAAGAAGGCTTTCACGATAAAGCCCCTTAAGCCGTGTGTTGGCTAAAGCCTGTCTTCTTGGTTGGATATTGGGTCCAGGGCCTCCGAGCTGTGGATGCTGAACCACCACCGTGCACGGGGTTGTCGTTTAATCCGGTAATGCTCCCGTCGTCTTTATCGTTGCCATTTTCACTTGAAGTTGCTTTGTCGCAGAAGCTCGTGAAGTAGTGGTAGCCCGTTTGACGGTCTGGGTTATAGCGGAACTATCCGCGGAGGTGTAGTAGGTACGAGTATGTACTTAGGTACAGTCCATGGTCCGCGCGGGCAAACAAACCGCGCCGTACGTACGAGGGCATAGATGTACTCTTCCAGAGTGGTCGTCTTAGTGTCCCGATGAATGACGTAATTTCTGACGTACCTTGGAGTTACCTACAATCACGCGCAGGTACCTACTTGTTCTGTTAAACCTTGTAGTCGTGCTTCTGGCACTGGCGGTACATGCAGGGGTCACGTCGGTACGTCAGGCGCAAGTGGATATAGGCTCTGTAGTTTCGGAGCTTGGCTGTCGGTGATAGCGTTAAGGACGCCTTGAGGCGAGGTCCTGGTACAGGAATGGCATAACAGGACGGCTTTTCATGGTTCATGGCGTAGTTCACAGTGGGAACCATTTTCAGGTTACGGTCGATGCGGCACTCTGTGGGTAGCACACCGAAGTATGCCACTCTAGTTATATGCCCTGCCCGGCTAGCATGGGCAGTAGATAAAAATTATATCCCCCGATTATATCCACTGATGTCATAGAAATCAGTGGAAATAATCGGGGATATAATTTTTATCTACTGCCTATGCTAGCCGGGCTGACCTCGAAGTTGGACCGGACGTAGCGACTTCTGTGCAAGACGAACAGTATGGCGGACGCCTTCGACGTTGAGATTCATTCCAACATTGCCAACAGATGGCGTTGTTTTAGTGGCCTGTGTCATAGTTCATGAAATATTGTAAGTATTGAATAAATTTCAGTTTAATGTTAGGCAATTAGAATGTGTTATAATATTTCGGGCTATGTAATATCTATATACCTACATGTTATATACATCGAATGTTGTGTAACAATCGAGAGCAATAGAGACTTTTCTTACGTCAATCGACACGTAGAATTTTTGCATCTCTTAAGCGATAAAGCGCTGTTTACAAAGAAGCAGAAGCTTATTTTTGAACGAAGATTTTATCTATATTAACATTAAAGCCATTAGCCATCATTACAGCATTAAGTTTACCATGAAACTTGTGTAACATTTTTTCAGGAATTTTCAACTTCAACTTTTTCCAAGGAATATTATGATTTTTTACATTGTTTTGCACTATTTTAAACTACCTAATAACATTTCAGTATTATATTACGTGGTAAGTAAGTACAATAAAACTGAGGTATAATGTAGGCAATAAAAAAAAACTCATGCAATTTTACTTACTTATCTCCATAAAATGAGTAGTATTTCGTTAAACTGTGGTATTATCGACTCTACGTTTTTATCAGACTTCACATTCTATCGTAGCGCTTACAGCGCTAGATTTTGTATGAACTCTTATGTCATTTGAAATGCCAAGAAATCTGAACATAACCTCAAAACATTTATAGTTAGAGGTTATACGTACCTAAATTATTTAATTAAACATGCAAACAAATGAACATTGGTCCGTACGAACGTCATTCCGATGGGGGGGCTTCGCTGGAAGAGACATTTTATATAATAATTTATACTCTTTGTGCCTTAATAAAAATATTAGTACCTACTTACTTGCTTACTTACTTAGATAATAATTATGTGTTAGTGAAAAAGTTATACTTATATTACAAAAACTAAAAAGTTTATTATATTTTTTATAAAATGGTTTAGTGACGAGAAACACTAACAAAATATTATTCTGTAATAGTGTTGAGTAAAAAATTATAATGCAGCAACGACATGAAAAATATAAAAAGTAGGACATAATAATTGCCACCCGGTCAAAAATCACGGCCGAGTGACCTACCTATAGTCCAAATTTTGTATCAATCTACCAACGTATTTAAAACTAGGTGAGTGCTCAGTGGTTTTTAAAGTGATTTCATGAAAGTAATAAACTTTCTTATAAAAAAATGGTAATGTACCTACTGGCCGGTTTTTTTATCAAGAAAGTTTATTAACTTTCTTAATTAAAAAATCGGTCAGGTGCGAATCAGACTCGCGCACCGAGGGTTCCTTACTATAGTCGTATTTTTTTGACATTTCGCATGATAAATAAAAAACTATTATGCATAAAAATAAATTAAAATCCGTTTTAGAATATACAGGTAAAGCTACTTCACACTTATTCATCTACAGAGTAGGCACCTACCTACTCCTAGCAAATACATATCTCGGGTTCGATTCCCGATTGGGTCATACCTGCGTATTCCAATTTTGAGTTCTTTTTATTTTCCTCTAAAAGGTCAAATCGAGTGAAGCGAACTGCCGCAACCATGCCGAAAATGGTAATACAAATCAAAAATACTTAGGCATAAGTACTAAAAATTAATTTCTCAAAACATTTTTGATTATAGCTACCTATACAGGAAAGAATTTAATAGAGTATATTATATAGAATAGTATATATTATTATACATACGTGGTTATTGGTTATACACACGAGAATAACAATGTTATTATTATCCTCTTATGGGGTTTCATTTTAACGTTTGAGAAGCATCTACATTCTACATATTATTATTATGTTTTGTTTTGTATATGGTACCTACTTACCTACATTGAACATGCATTAAATCTATGGAAAACAACTTTGTGTAATTTAATTAGATACCACACTCTTGCCTTAATATTTTGTGTGGTAGAGCTTTTGTTTCCACCGCTTTTCATGGTTTATCTTTTATGCTCTATCTATTATGATAATTCGTCTATCGGAAGTATAATTCGTCTATCGGAAGTCGGAACCCACGATGCTATCGTTATATTAGGTACGTCGCTGCGCGTACAAAATCCGCTATGTATTTTTTTAGAATTTTCGTTTTTCATGTAATTTTTAACGCCCGACCCAAAAAGAGGGGTAGGTATTATAAGTTTGACGTGTGTATCTCTGTGTATCTGTCTGTGGCATCGTAGCTCCTAAATTAATGAACCGGTTTCAATTTAGTTTTTTTTTGTTTGAAAGCTGGCTTGATCGGGAGTGTTCTTAGCTATAATCCAAGAAAATCGGTTCAGCCGTTTGAAAGTTATCAGCTCTTTTCTGGTTACTGTAACCTTCACTTGTCGGGGGTGTTATAAATTTTTAATTTACACTTGTCTTCGGTTTTAAAAGGCGCGCGTGCATATATTATATTATGTATAAAACTGTTCTTAAGCGCGTGTGCTCGTTCAAGAGATAAATATTGTTAGATAATGTGGTTTTGATCTAAAAGTGAAGCAATTTTTTTCGTATTTAAGTTTAAATCTCCTGAAAACCTGTGATTTTCCACATACTGGCATTTTCATGCGTAGCGACGAATTTAGGCTCTTTAGATAATGGTAGGTATTTTAACTTAGATTCATTATCTTCTACAACCATAGACCTACTTTCTAAATTCTTCAAATTACAATCGATCAATCGATAAAGTCTTTACCATAATTGAGATTATTACGATATTGATCTTAGAAATGATTTTACCTGATTAATTACCAAACGGAAATTTTGTGCTTTTGGAGTGGGTTTTTTGCTCTAGGTATAAAGTTTTCCACGATGCGAGATAACGCTGGTTTCCGTCAATAATAATAACTCTTTTCCCTATAGTTTGTAACGAAAATATAAATGTACCTATATAGGTACTAGATAATCATAAAACAGGTACCTATTGTGTATTTCTTGAGAGAAAAATAATCGCTTCTGTCTGTCTTTATAATTATTTGCAATTAAACTGATTGAATCAATTGGATGGCTGCATACTTTTGAATTACCTATGTTATTTTAATGGGACCACTACGACTGATAAAAATGCGACCTATTTTTCTACGTTTTTATTAACTCCCTTTTCTGTTTGTTTGTCTGCTCCGTACTTTTTGTATTGATTTTAAATGAACTTGACAATGAGCTAGAGATATGAAATTTTGAAACATAGTAATAAGTAAGTAACCTCTCAGAATATGGACATATGAATTACATATCAATAGCTCAGAACGAGATAGCAATGAAATATCAACTCGCTTTCTTGTCCGTATGTTTGCGACTTTGATCACATTGTAATAATTGTAACTTAGTTTTTCATCATAATAAATACTTAAACTTACTACTTATATTACGTTACCTGCATTAAAAAATATTTTGGAACCGTATCTTTCCAACGAAAAAATATTATAACTGGGTAACAATGCTGGGATATAACTTTATCAAATTTTATACGACAGGTACCTATGTCCATATATTTTCTGACCTCCAAGGTTAAGTTAAAATAAACTTGATAATAAAGGTAATTCGTTTCAACCGTCGATGAACTGGTACCGTCTTCCTTGAAATACAAAAGTGTTCAAAAATAAAAGCTGGGATGCCGGTGAACGTGTTTTCTTTGTAACAATTTAACTTACCGAAGATACCTACCTAAGTGAGATAAATATAATAATATGTAGGTACATACATAATATGATTGAAGTTGCATTATGTAGGGGCAGGTAGTTTTTTAGTCGAGGTTACTTTGGCAAGCAAAAAATCTTTTGTTATTACCATTGTACAATTTCCTATCAGTTAGTGAACAGTTATTAGCTATTTTTAAGTTTTAGTCAAGGCTCTATTAATTATTATGAAGAATAGGTTATCGTTTTCTTCAACTGATAGACGCCTCTTTAGGGTTCCATACCTCAAAAGAAAAAACGGAACCCTTATAGGATCACTTTGTTGTCTGTCTGTATGTCTGTTAAGAAACCTATAGGGTACTTCCGTTGACCTAGAATCATGAAATTTGGCAGGTAGGTAAGTCTTATAGCACAAATACAGGAATAAATCTGAAAACCCCGAATTTGTGGTTACATCATTTAACAAAATAATTAAAATGTGTTTTAATTTAAAAGTAAGACAACTATACCAAGGGGGGTATCATATGAAAGGGCTTCTTTACCTGTACATTCTAAAACAGATTTTTGTTTATTTTTATGTATAGTTTTTGATTTATCGTGTTGGAAAAAATACCCGAGTACGGAATCTCAGTGCGCGAGTCTGACTAGCACTTGGCTGGTTTTTTTTTTGAAGTTTGGGAAGACCAAGAAGTGCCATAAATACGAGTAACTGTAACAACATAGATTTTGATTTCAGGCAAATATGGCGCAGACAATGTTCGGAGTATGGGACTATATCATTATGATTGCAACAATGATAGCATCAATTTTTATTGGACTTTATTTTCGATTCAGCGGAGGCAAACAAAAAACCAATGATGTAAGTTCAGACAAATCCTAACATTATTAATTAGGTATTAAAAAGCGCTGTGGTCTAATTTGACTTTGTTCAACCTCCGTTTTTGGGCTTAATATAAACACTGTCATGCTCCTTCTGGTTATGCCCGCCTCCATCTCTGACTGCACCGTCACAAACCACCAGGTGAGATTTTTACACAACAGCTCCTTAACTTGTCATCGAATAAAAACAAATAATTGTAGGTAGGACCATTTTGTAATATGTTATAGATAAAATTCGTATTTTCTTCATTTCCAGGAATATCTCTTAGCAGATCGCAACATGTCAATATTCCCAGTGGCTGTTTCATTAATGGCGTCCTTTATGTCTGCAATTACACTCCTAGGCCTGTCGGCTGAAAACTATTATTTCGGAATGCAATTCGCCGTAATAAACTTTGCCTACGGAATCGCCACTCCTATAGCCTCCAGCCTCTATCTGCCAGTATTTTTTGGACTACAGAAAACTAGTACTTACGAATACTTAGAGTTACGTTTTGGACCTCAAATAAGAATGTTAGCGTCGTTAACGTATACACTACAAATGGTTTTATACAATGGCATAGTTTTATATGCGCCGGCCATCGTCTTGGAATCTGTAACTGGATTGGACAGACTGATTTCTATTCTAGTTGTTGGTTTAGCCTGTACGTTCTACTCATCACTTGGAGGGATGAAGGCAGTTCTCTTCACTGACCTGTTGCAATCATTTCTGATGTTCGGAGCAGTGTTCAGTGTTGTTATATTTGCGTCAATACAACTTGGAGGATTTGATCAAATTTTTATCAAAGCTCAAGACGGAGGGCGGTTAGATTTTTCCAAGTAAGTACAATTTGACAAAGTAGGTAATTGAAGTGATTTGAAGTAAGTCCATGTTGTTGATGCGCGAGATCATGTCATTGGGGCCGGAGCCTTTTATGTTCCACCTGTTCAACCGATTTTAACGATCTGGCATAGAGATAGCTTGCATGCGGGGGACGGGTGTAGGCAATGCAAGGGTCGTTTATTAAGTATTCTGTAGTATAAGGTCGAGTGGAGGGCACATGTCCACATGCTCGTTCCCCAACTATATGGAATAGATGGAATTAATCCATTTCATAACAAATTCATGTAAACTGGAATCAACTCCCATTGGCGGTGTTCCCACTAGATTACAAGTTACAACATGGGGTTATTCCAGGGGTGGACCAACAAATTCTTGAAAGGCCGGCAACGCATCGGCGACACCTCTGGTGCTGCAAATGTCCATGGGCGGCGGTAATCACTTAACATCAGGTGACCCGCCTGCTCATTTGCTCGCTATTTTTTATTTAAAAAAAAAATCGTCCGTCTCCCAGTAAGAAGTCGGTACGTGATGCCACCAGCAGAATTCGCTGGAGGGAGATCGCAAACTAAAAGATAGTTCACTCTGCCAAAACTGAACGAAGAAGAAGCGCATTCATCATCATCATCATCACCATAATCAACCCATCGCTAGTCCACTACTGAGCACACAATGAGAACGATTTATGCCATAGTCTATCACACTTGCCCAGTGCGAATTGGCAGACTTCACACACCTTTGAGAACATTTATTATGGAGAACTCTCAAGCACAGGGTTTCCTCACGATGTTTTCCTTCCCTGTTAAAAAAAAAGTTATATTTAATTGCTTAGAAGGCACATAACTCCGAAAATATAGACAATCCTCAGGATAGCATTAATCTCGTGTGTCAATAATAATAGTATTATAGGTAGGTACCTAGGTATACTTTAATCTTACACTTTCATTTAACTTTATCATACCTAATTCAGTTTCAGCATAGATCCGACGGAGAGGCACACGTGGTGGTCACTTATAATCGGTGGCTGCATCACTTATCTATCTCTATATGCCGTGAACCATACACAGGTGAATACAACATACCTACTTAGTAGTAATTATTAAGGAGAGAATTGGTTAAAAAGAGATGAAGACAGGAAATGTGGAAAAAATGGAGGTGGCCTACACTCATAGAGAGGTCCATATAGTAAAAATAAAAATACATATTACATCTACACTATTATAATAAAGAGGTAAAGTTTGTGAGTTTGTTTGTTGGGGTAATCTCTGGAACTACTGAATCGATTTTGAAAATTCTTTCACCAGTAGAAAGCTACATCAATCCTGAATAACATAGGCTATATTTTTATATGTCATATAGTAGGGAAAAATCGTTTCATCTGAGAGCTTCCGTGGCGTGCGCTGTTTCAATAGTTAGTAGCTGCACGAAAATAATGTATGATGGAATTGTCTTTCTCAAAAACGCCGCGATAGCATATTTACAGAGTGTTTTTGTAACTGGGAAAGTATGGGGAAATCCAAAACCATAGGGAAACTTCAGCTTTTTTGTGAAAAGAATTTTCGCATAGTCAATTTTTTGGATAAGCGTGAGCTGTCCATAAAAATCAATAAAATTGATTAATTTTTTTTTAATGCCGATCGACTCAGTTTCACGTAAGGATCATTTCATTGTATGGAAAGAAAAAATCGGGACATCGGAAAATTCTAACTCTCTACATGTCTCTATAGTTCATGAGCCCGCTGACAAACAGACAGACGGACGAAGGCTTAGTAATAGGGTCCCGTTGGCACCCTTCGGAACCTGAAAAATTATATAGAGTAATAAATGCGCAGGTGCAGCGTCTTCTCACAGTGAGCACCTTGGAGCGTTCGCAGCAGTGTCTGTGGTGGAGCTGGCCTGTGCTATCAGTCCTGAGCATTGTCACCTGCATAAGTGGCTTGAGCATGTATGCAGTATATAAAGAATGTGATCCGATGGCCAACAAAAGTATAACCTCGGTAAGATTACGGGATTTTTATAGCTTTTTTATCGCTATTTTCTCACTATCATAACAATGGCAAATGGAATAAACAGTTAGCGAGCTAATTAGTAAAACGTTAGAGAAAATATGACTACTTATTGTTTGATATGGCTTGATTATGTTATTGTGTTTGATACGTCTTACTAAAATTATGGAGCGGGCATATTCAGAGCATCTTTTTCCACCATCTCTGCCTTTTGCAATGAGTTGGCCGCTGTTACCTTATCGGATTATGTTGTCTTTCGTTTCATATAGCCAGATCAACTGATGCCATATTACGTGGTGGACGCAATGAAGTCAGCGCCAGGCCTTGCTGGGCTGTTCGTGGCGGGGATATTCAGCGCCTCTCTGTCCACCATCTCTGCCTCTTGCAATGCGTTGGCTGCTGTTACCTTGTCGGATTATGTAAGCAGGTAAAGAATATTATGTAGGATAAATTAGTATTTGTAGGGACATACATAAATCTATACTTTCATATACTTACGAAAATAACTCTGTCCATTTGTTACTTTTCTAACACTGAACTTATTTTTTTTGGAATTACTTTTTGGTTAGCTGATTTTTAGAAAAGGGATGATAGTAGGTACCTAGAAGAAATTTTAGTCATTAGAGTAATTGCTTTAAAAATTTTAATATAGGTATTTTGTCTTAAGGTGGTGTAGAATAAATCCGTCATACATACCATGGCTTACCAAGTTAGCTGCGTGTGGTTTCGGCTTGGTATTCCTCGCTTTGGCTTTCATCGCCGAGCATTTGGGAGGAGTGTTGCAAGCTTCTCTGACTATATTCGGAGCAGTTGGTGGACCTCTTTTTGGACTATTCACACTGGGAATGTTCACTACTTACGCGAATGAACGGGTACAATATCCATACTAATATTCAGAATCCATACTAATATTATAAGTGCAAAAGTGTGTCTATCTGTCTGTCTGTTAGCCATGTTTTCACAGCCCATTAGTTAAATCGATTTTAATGAACTTTGGCATAGGGATAGCTTGCATCTTAAGGGTGGACATAGGCTAACTACATTTTATCCTGAAAAATCAAAGAATTCCCATGGGATTTATAAAAAACTTAAACCCACGCGAACGAGATCACGGACATCATCTGGTTTTTTTTTTAAATATAATTGGACCCAGTTATGTCATTTACCAAGCCACATTGCATTGGTTTTGAGAAAACGAATTTCAAAGTTTGACTTGTGATGCTCGTGGTTTTGAAATTAGATACCGAAGTGCCGAAATGTCTTAATGGTCAGTTTGAAGCAAATAGCTTCAAAGCTTTGACAGATTCTATTTTGCTTACGTGAAATAATTGATAATACTTACTTTAACTCTTTTTTGGAAATTTGTGGGTTGGTACATTTTTGCATGACTACCTATAGATCTTTATAGGTCCTGTTTTTTCATTTAATATATAGGTGATGAGGTGTGCAATAATTCACTTTCCTTCGCGCCACAAAGACTGAACCGATTTGGCTGTTCGGAATGGACAAATTTTATACCCTGAATAAGTACATAGGCATTTATGTCTGAAAATCAAAGGAATTCAAAAACCTATATCCACGCGGAATAAGTCGCGAGCACCATCTAATTAATTATTAATAAACATTTTAGTATTATTCATCTCTTTACTTTCTAGGGTGCATCAGTGGCCCTTTTGAGCGGTATGGCGATAACGCTTTGGATAAGTTTCGGAGGGCCTCGGCCCTTACCAGTCAGACTGCCTGTCAGTGTTCAAGGATGTCCTTTAAATGTGACCTTACCAGTGATACCTCCTACACAGCCAAGCGATTACTTCTACATGTATAGAATCTCCTATATGTGGACAAGTCCAGTAAGTCTACTTTTATCATTAATTAGTGGTGATAATAAACTCTTAGGGCTTGGCTAACTTTCGCTTGAAAAGTTACTAAAGTTACCGTTAGTTATTATTACCTGTTATGTAACTATAAGCTGTGATAGCCTAGTGGTAAGAACGTCCGCCTACTAATCGGAGGTCGGGAGTTCGATCCCGGGCACGCACCACTAACTTTTCAGTTATGTGCGTTTTAAGCAATTAAATATCACTTGCTTTAACGGTGAAGGAAAACATCGTGAGGAAACCTGCACGCCTGAGAGTTCTCCATGTTCTCAAAGGTGTGTGAAGTCTGCCAACCCGCATTGGGCCAGCGTGGCAGACTATGGCCTAAACCCTTCTCATTCTGAGAGGAGACCCGTACTCAGTAGTGGGCGGAAATGGGTTGATCATGATGTAACTATTATAAATGCGAAAGTGTGTTTGTTGGTTTGTCCTTCAATCACCTTGCAACGGATTGACGTAATTTTTTGCATGGGATATATAGTTAAAAACCTGGAGAGTGACATAGGCTACTTTTTATGCCGGAAAATCAAAGAGTTCCCATGGGATTCTTACGAACTAAATCCACGCGGTCGAAGTAGCGGGCATCAGCTAGTTATCAATTTTACTTGTATGTAAAGCCCATTTGAATTAGTATTGTCGTGGTTTGTATCTACATTTAAATCATCTTCACGAACAAACGCGAAATCAGAATTTATAATTGTTAGGAAACACTGAAAGAATTATTCAGAATGCCCCATTGTCAACAAAAAAAAAAAAAACTTTCGGTGTTTTTAATTTGCACGCTATTTCTATGGCAGATTGTGGCTCGAAATAAAAAATTGTATGTAATTAACGACTAATTTATATACAGACCTATCTACAATCAGCAAATAAATAATTTGATTTGATTTGAAGGTATCTAAATTAATAAATAATTAAGTTCCGTGACTTTTTTTTTTCTTTTCTTCTAGATCGGTTTTGTCTGGGTTATTGTCGTCGGGACCGTAGTGTCCCTACTGTGGAAGCAGGAGCAGCCTTGGCAGAAGGCAGGCCTGTCGCATCCTGACCCCGCGCTGTTTACACCTCCTCTAGCTAATAGGTTGAGAGCAAAATATCAAAAGAAATTGAGCGTTCAAGTAAGAACTAGGATTTTTTTTACTTCGCCCATTTTAGTAATTTGATCCTTTTTTACTTATTTGCTAGAAGTAGGTAATTAAATTTTAATTCTATCGTATTCATATTAATTGCATTATCTAGTTTAATTGAAAATATGATATTTTTTTATCGCTTAAATGTTTTTAGTTTTATCCACAACTTCTCTGTTATGTTTGTTTAAACTGACTTTTTAGAAACAAATGTATAGTGGGGAATTGTACTTTGGGGAAATTTAAAACCATAGGAGATACAGGGAAACTGCCTGAAGAAACTTGAGCTCTTTTTTTGTGAAAACAATTTTGGTATAGTTAATTTTTCGGTCAAGCGTGAGTTGTCCATAAAAATCAATGAAATCGACTAAAATTTTTTTGATGCCGATCGACTCAATTTCATGTAAGGACCATTTTAATGTATGTAAAGAAAAAAAATTGGGACAACAGTTTAAGTAAAGAAAAAAATAATACCCGGCCGAGTTTGTTGTTGGCTCTTCTCAGACTTAGGCGCGTTTGGAACCCTCGTAGCTTTAGTTTTAAGTTTACGTACCTAATTAACTATCACCACTATTTATTATCTTACAAATCTAACAATTATGACTATCAAAAGGTGTACAATAGTACCTACTTTGAATATAAATGATTTTGAGTTTGAGTTTGAGTAACCATAAGTATTCCTTTTCAGTGCGAGCTGCTCAATCAAAACAGCCAAGAACATTAGTGATCAGAAATCGTTAGTCGAGAATGAGGCTCAAGATATTTATTTATAAGTAAAAATGACAATGTTCATATTGAACTGGTTAGGTACCCCTACCTACTTATTTTTTAAGAATTAGTTAAATTGTTATGAACGGTTCTGGTGTTTTTAGGGTTCCGTACCTCAAAAGAAAGAAAGAAACCCTTTTATAGAATCACTTCGTTGTCTTACTATCTGTCTGTCAAGACCTGTCAAGGGAATCAAATTCAATTTAGGGTATTTCCTGTTTACCTAGATTCATAAAATTTGGCTGACCTAGGTAGTAATGTCTTAGAGCCCCAAAAGGGTAATTAATATCCGAAAACAGAATTTGTGGTTAACACTACAAAAAAAATAAAAAGTGTTATTTTGCCAGACTGTACGGATCCCTTCGTGTGCGAGTCCGACTCACACTTGACAGGTTTTTTAGGTTAAAATTATACAATATTATTTATTATTTTGACACTTGTATAAAGCTGTACCTACAATATTATAAATGGGAAAGTGTGTTGTTTATTTTATTTGTTGTTTTGTTGGTTTGTCCTTCAATCACGGCGCAATTATTATTGAGTAAAGTTTTTTTTTTGCATGGATAAAGACCAGCCGGGCGATTCAGAACACTCGATTCGGTAAGTTATCGTTCGATAAGACGTATTTTTCAATGAAGAGTAGGTACGTCTTATCGAACGGTAACTTACCGAATCGAGTGTTCTGAATCGCCCGGCTGAATGACATAGGCTACTTTATCCCGAGTTATCCCGATTTTTAAAGACCTAAATATACGCTGACGAAGACGCGGGCATTAGCTAGTGATAAAATAAATATAATCGAATACCTATAGGTACGAGACGAGTATAAATTATAAGCTTTGAGTTTGTATATGTGTCTGTATGTTGTATAGAATATGTACCTATAATTAAGTATTATCTTTTTGATTAGGACTCTTTAGTATTCAACATAAAAATTATGTTACTTTAAATTAGTACTTAGGTATTATTATTTAACTAGATAATTGCCCGCAACTTCGTTCGCGTGTATTTAGGTTTAATAAATGCCATAGGAATTCTCTGATTTTCCTGGATGACATCCATTTAACATACATACTTACAGACATACACATTTTCGCATTTATAATAATACTAGCCGATGCCCGCGACTTCGCCCGCGTGGATTTAGGTTTTTCGAAACCCCGTGGGATCTCTTCGATTTTCCGGGATAAAAAGTAGCCTATGTGCTAATCCAGGATATTATCTATCTCCATTCCAATTTTCAGCCAAATCCGTCCAGTAGTTTTTTGCGTGAAGGAGTAACAAACATGCACACACACATACAAACTTTCGTCTTTATAATATTAAGTGTGACTAGTATGGATTAATTAGGTATAATTTAATAATACTTCCTCAAGTTATAAACACAAAAAAAGTGGTGCATTTTTAGGACATGGTCATGGGTATATAAATTATAATAGGTTTCTCTTTGAAAACATTCCTAGTAGTTTTGTTAGACATACGTTCTATTTACTAAGGTAAAGTACCTACGTACCTACCTAACAAAAACAGTAAATAAACTTCTTGCGTTATCTCATAATAAATTAGATAGCGATGTATTAATTTATAATTAGGTAAGTACATAAATAAATAATATTTACCGACTAATATAAAAACTTACAACTATTAATAAAAAATACTTTAGTAAAATATTACCCAAAAAAAAATTATGTATGGAAGTACCTTGATAGATAAAATTAAGTATATTAGAATGTGAATAAGTACTTACTTATTTTGTACTTAATTTGATTTACTTATAATACATAAAAAAGGCGCGATAGCCTGCTGGTTAATTAGTATGTTGGCCTCGTATTCGGGAGTCCGGGGTTCGATTCCGGGCATGAACCTCTAACTTTTCGGAGTTATGTGCGTTTTAAGCAACTTTACTACAGCAAAATTAAGCATCACTTGCTTTAATGGTGAAGGAAAACATCGTAAGGGAACCTGTGTGCCTGAGAGTTATCCATAATGTTATCAAATATGTGTACCTTGGTACCTACACAAGTCTGCCAATTCGCACTTGCCCAACATGTTAGACTATGTTTTTTTTTATTTTTTATTCACTATAGGTAAGCGGTGATATAACAATATAGGAATCCGTGCTCGGTAGTGCGCCGGTGGCGATGGGTCGCTGATGATATTGATGATGACAAAAATAAGATAGGTTTATTTATATTGTTACCTTTCTACTTAATATGGAGAAATAGGGGTTGAGTAATTTTTTATAGAGCACTGCCTTAGGCTGTGATTACACCTGTAAGTTTTACTCACGTAAGTTAGTAGCTCACGTAAGTAACTTACGTAATTAGTTTTCGACAAAACTAGTAGGTAGGTAAACACTCTTATGAGTAGTTTATTGTACTTATATTCTTACAATTTTCGTAAGCTGAAATATTTACTTACGTAAGTAAAACTTACAATTGTAATCGCAGTCTTAGGTAAATACCTACGAGCTAAATAGGTAAAAGATCAATGTATTTAAAAGTAGGATATATATGCGTTGAGGGGAAAAAATAATAAACAAACAGGTGCCTACCAATAATTTTATTTAACTTCAAATCAAAAGGCCTTTTTCTTATTACATTGTAAGTACAATAAGTGTTTTAAATTAAAGTATTAGCTGGGTGTTTATTTTGGACATGGACCATCAAAATGCAATAAATTATATTAAAAGAGAGAATATGGTTTTATTTCATTAGTTAAAATCTAAATGATGTCTTGCATTTTAAAATATCCTTATTAAATATTAAGTAGGTAAATATAGAAAGGCTCATTATAATCTTTATTCATACTCGTAGATCTGTTCTTATATAGGTAAGTACCTATACACGTATGACGTAGTAAACAGATATTATGATAAATTATATTTAAAGCCAAATTACTTAATATACCCACCTAAAGTCAGTAACATTGAATTTCAGTAATAACTATAATATCAACAACAGAAAAGTACCTAGCTGGCTCACTATAACCAATTGAATCGCTGAAAGTTGAAATTGGTTGAAATTACCTTTTCTTAACAGCGCTGAAGCCGCTGGAAAATGTTTCTGGGCTCAATCAATAAAAAGACCAACTGCTCTTAAGTCTTTGGTTCCACGATGTTCAACTCAAAGGATTATTTTGTTACTGTATTGGTACAAGCTAAGTAGCTTTTGTACGAAATTGTTAAAGTGAGGAATTCATAGTAATGAATAACCTCAATATAATATATGCTTGAAAGTTGAAATTGTGGCGATTAGTCTGTGGCAAACTTCATTCCGTCGGAGAATTTTCCCCAGAACAGACGTTACGTATTTTCCGTATTTTCTGCGTAAACCGCAAACTGTAATTATAATATATCGAATAGATAACTGCTATATTAAAGTTCTTTTTAAATCATAATGTAATCGGATGTTGTTGAAATATGCATAAAAATAGTTATAAATTAAAATGCAGTTTCGAAGAAACAATTTACCTACTAGGTTAACTAAAACATACGTGTAGAGGAAAAGCGGAAAGGAAAAGGAAGATACTAAAGCATTAAATAAAAAGGTAAGTCCTATTTAATAGTCTAATAGATTTGAGAACCAATTAATATAGGGTTGAAACTATTAAAATAGCACTTAACTATGATTTACCTAGGTACATACCTATATTTTGTTGTATTCGTGTTTTGTATAATAGGTATACTTATTATTGTAACTACTACTATTGTATTGTATTATAACTATACTATTGTAATGTGAACTTTAAAACATGAATTTTGTAGATTGGTAAGTATAGCCTTTAATCTCTATCTTATAGTTTGTTTTATAAAGAAAATGTTCTTAGTTTGAAATTATGATTCTGGTGATGGTGGCCTCAATAGCTCAATAGTTAAAATCTTAGGTCGTAGGTTCAAATTTCACAGGTTGCATTCGTTGACTTCAATTGAAACATTGTTTAGTAAGTGCATGTACATATCTATATTAAATAATTTATTGAAGTTTATAACATAATGCAGGATGTTGCATGTAGGAAATATTGGTTCCACAGACTTGGACATCTTTAAACAAATCCATACTTTTCCATACTAATATTATAAATGCGAAAGTGTCTGTCCGTCTGTCTGCTAGTTTTTTCACGGTTCAATGGTCAAAGCTACAGAGTTAGCTTACACCTGCGGGGCGAACATTAGCTAGGTACTTTTTATCTCTACTTTACTCTATACTTTAATTAATTGTGATACCTTTTTAATTACCTATTAACGAGCGAGGGCATGTAGAAATATCTGAATAATTCACATTACCTATAATTCCTCATCCGAATTTCGTAATTTTCTTTCGTCATAATTTTATTGACCTAGGTCAAAAACTTTATCAACAACAACTTTACAATCTAGGTCGGTACCTACCTACATTAAAAGTTTCAATATAAGTAAAAACGCACTATCAGCAGTTTTATCAGCACAAAATGGATTTTATGTAATACCTAGGTACATGTATTTGCATAGATTATACTCTTACTTATATGATGCTTTATTTTGAACCGCTTTTGGTCAACTTATTGACGAAATCTGACGTTTTTACCGATTTCCTATGCAAAATATATATATAAAAAGCTTATAGTCTCGATTAAAAATGTGCCGATTGCAACTCATTAGTATAGTGGTCCTTAGGTCATTACTTACGGGCTACGGCTACTCACATTACTATCTAGTATGATTTGTGTTATTAATAAAGAGCCAGTCAAATGTTATCATCAATTATAAATATTACGTTTACTAGTAGTGTAGTATCTTTAGCAATGCCATTTTAGTAAGATTTATAGATCTTATTTAATCAAGAACAATAAGGCTCGTTAACTATGTACCTACCTAAAGATGCTGAAATAATATATGGACTTCTTTTATCATTAACTCATGCGTCTTAAAACTGAAATAGGTATTTGTATAATATCTAGTTGGGTTTACTATGTTGTTTCAATCAAAATGATAATGTTTGTACTTTCAAATAGTAAGAAATTAGTCAATTACATTTACATAGTTAGATAAGTACATAAGATAAAATACGATACTTACTTGATATCAGATTTAAATCATTCAGAAAATCAAAATAGGATTCCTACCACCTGTCCTTACTTTCTCAGAGAGAGATCCTACCTAATGAGACTGAATACAAATAAATCAATGATACTTTAAGAAAATGTCACTTCCGTCCGTTTTCTTCTAGTTAAGTATATAATATTATTTATTATTTATACCATTTGGAATTTATCTTAGTTACTTCCTTGTTGACAACTCTACTATGACGCAATTGATAAAATGTTAATCGCTAGGGAGTTCACTTATGGTGCTGAAACGTGGATACTGACAAACAGCCTTGTCCACAAATTCAAAGTCGCTCAGTGAACTATGGAGAGGACTATGTTAGAAGTTTCACTGAGGGATAAGATCCGAAATGAGGAGATCCGCAGGAGAACCAAGGCCACTGACACAGTCAAGCTATTTTAGCAAGCTGAAGTGGCAGTGGGCAGGCCATGCCTGTCGTAGAGGCGATGGCCGTTGGAGCCGGATGTTGATGATGATGAGGGTGTTCAATGTGTTCGTAATTTGTTGAAGTTTTAGAAGTTTCAGATATAACTAGCTAACCCCTAGAGGTGGCTCGCGAGTGGCACCTATTATTGACGTTGTAATTTATACAATTACAAGTGTAAATTAAAAATTTATAACACCCCCGACAAGTGAAGGTTACAGTAACTAGAAAAGAGCTGATAACTTTCAAACGGCTGAACCGATTTTTTTGGATTATAGCTAAGAATACTCTCGATAAAGCCACCTTTCAAACAAAAAAGACTAAATTAAAATCGGTTCATTAGTTTAGGAGCTACGATGCCGCAGACAGATACACAGATACACACGTCGAGCTTATAACACCCCTCTTTTTGGGTTGGGGGTTAAAAATTTGTAAAAGTTCGATTTATTTAAAAGGAAGATGAAAAATTGTAAGTAAATTAATTTATTATTTATTGTTTGTTGTAGGAAAAATGGCTGAGCCAATTTTCGGTATATGGGACTACATCATCATGTCTGCCACAATGATAGCATCTGTTCTTATTGGACTTTATTTCCGGTTTAGTGGAGGAAAACAAAAAACGAATGACGTAAGTCTTATCATATTTAATAGACCCTGTTATCTTGTCGCATTGATTTAATATACGTCAATATATAGACTAATTGGGTAGGTAAGGGATACTTATTATGACAAGTAGTTTAAAGTATAAAGCATTTTGTTAAATTAATTTTTGATTCTGTTTTTCGTTCACAGGAATATCTCCTAGCTGATCGGAACATGTCGATATTTCCCGTGGCTGTATCATTAATGGCGTCTTTTATGTCGGCCATCACCCTCTTAGGGGTATCAGCTGAAAATTATTACTACGGCATGATATTTATAGTAATTAACATATCGTACGGAATCGCCACCCCAATAGCGTCAAAATTATATCTTCCAGTATTTTTTGGACTACAGAAAACTAGTACTTACGAATACTTAGAGTTACGGTTTGGGCCACGAATAAGAGTGTTAGCATCTTTAACTTACACATTACAAATGGTTTTATACAATGGTATAGTTTTATATGCCCCTGCTATTGTTTTGGAATCAGTTACAGGTCTTGATAGACTGATTTCCATACTTGTAGTTGGGTTGGCTTGTACGTTTTATTCAACTTTGGGAGGAATGAAGGCTGTATTGTTCACAGATTTGTTACAGTCTTTTCTCATGTTCGTGGCCGTATTTAGTATTGTCATCTTCGCGTCAGTGCAACTTGGTGGGTTTGAGCAAATCTTCATCAAAGCACGAGAAGGCGGGCGATTAGATTTTTCAAAGTAAGTATGTTTTGCTTGTTTACAGATAACACGGCATCGTACCGGAACGCTAAATCGCTTGGCGGCATCCATTTGCCGGAAGGGTGGTAACTAGCCACGGCCAAAGCCTCGCACCAGACCAGACCAGAAATTTAGATATTATGAAATTCCAGACCCCTGCCGGGAATCGAACCCGTGACCTCCCACTAATAAGACAGTGATAACCACTGCGCCGATATGCATTTAACTTAGGACAAACACATTATTACGTTGTGGTGTGGTGCACCGTGACGCGATAAAAGAAAGAAAATGTTCAGTAGGTATTGTCTTTTTTTGTGTTTACAACTAAATTTTTTTTTTAAACACCTAATTGCTCTAACAGTAACCCTAATCAGTTTCAGCGTAGACCCAACGGAAAGACACACGTGGTGGTCATTGATCATTGGTGGATGCGTTACATATCTATCTTTATACGCTGTCAATCATACGCAGGTAATTTTAATATTGACTATTAACAAACTATCTAGTTAGTTGTTGAAAAGTAGGTAGGACTCGCTATTTTAACTCTGTGTGTCAACTGTAATTTCAAAAGTACGGTTCGCCTTTAAAATAAAGACTAAAATCGTACTTTTGACATGTAGGTACTTTGAACCTACTACCTACTTAACTACTAAAAAAATTGGTTGTCTGTAAAGTCGGTTTACTGACGATAGTTGAACGTGACAACAAAGGCCGATTGTGCTTCTTTGTCGCTCGTTCCGCGCTCTCGCTTGCACTTCAAGCCTTACATGGAACGCCTCAGAGCGAGGTAACGCCGCATGAGTCATGTTTTTTCGTGCGTGCAGCCGGCTCTATCGAATTATAAGACATTGTCACGTCAAAATACGTTCGGTACGCTAACATTTGTAAACGTTTTTATACTAAGTACCTAGTTACTTATGAAAATTTCCTCATGGCATTCCTACCGAGAAGAGCCAGCAAGAAACTTGGCGCTTGCTCTTCTCAAAGATTCGATTTACAATATTATGCCCATATTATGCCATGTATAAAAATAATTGCAGTCCCATGCATTGCTAGAGCAAGCTGCGAGTCGAATCCACGTCTTTTATCAATCTTTATACAATATCTTTTATCAATCTTTATATCTTATAAGTACAATACTTTTTTCAGGAGCATACCTCCTTTTAATATATTTTTGGAAAATGTGTAAAGGCAAATCTAAAATTAAATGCGGATTTTGTTATAAAATTTTATACAGTTTCTCTTCTCTTATACACATTCATACAGTTCCTCATACTAAAATCGCTTATTCATCCATCCCATACCACTACCACCCCATGCCACTCACCATGCGCTGTCAATGTCGCACCACGCTACCCTCGTTCCCTTTGATTCCGCCTTAAAAATATTTAACATAGGAATATTTACGCAGGTACAACGCCTACAAACTGTGAGCACGTTGGATCGATCACAGAAGTGCCTATGGTGGAGTTGGCCTGTGCTTTCGGTTCTAAGTTTTGCCACTTGCACGAGTGGCTTGAGCATGTACGCCGTATATGAGGATTGTGATCCGTTGGCAAGCAAACGCATAAGTGCAGTAAGTATAAAATTTTCTGTTAAAAATTTTGATAACGTCTTTTATATAGAGTACCTTTCCACCAGGGAGGTACGTATAAAACGAAGTATGTAGGTATAACCACTTATGAGCTTAAGTACCTACTTATTCATTAGGAAAAAAGGATTAGTGAGCTAGAATGACGGAAAGGCAGCCTCACTTTAATGCAATATTGCGTTGTCGGAGACAGTGAGAGGCTAAAATGCATCTTTTTGAATTCTTTTGTAAGGTGCAAAATTATCAACTGGGTCTCAAAAACAAAGTAATAGATTATTATTAAGTACTTTCATTATTAAATTTAGCCCAAGGCTCAAGGAAAATTGCAGTAAATTCGAATCGAAACAAACGTATAGGTATTTATTTTTTGTAAAGTGAGACGCGAACAAACGAGAATATGCACAAAATATGCACATTTAGTTACATACCTAATGGAGGCATATTTATTTTCAGTAAATATACTTTTTATTAATAGGGGTAGAGGTAGGGGTAGGAGGAGGCCGAGCAGGGGGGGGGGGGGATGAAATGGAGGTGTAAAGAGCGTCTGAGATTTTACATCTATTTATAATGAAACTCGTTGTACTTTTAAAGTAAACTGGTACATAGTATGAACGAATAGTTTATTTTTATGATAATGTGCTAGGTGCTATTTCATAAGGAGATAAGTAGGTACAGTAAAAATAAATACATACCTGCATCATTCAGATCTTTTATCGCTTGTTATCTCCGACAAGCATAGACATAATCCCGACTCTTGAGTAACGTTGCTATGAAATGTAAGACGTGTTATCTTTGATGCATTTAATGAACTCATATACATATATTGTACAAGACAGCGCTTTAGATAAATTCGTTTAGGATCCAAAAATTAGAATGCTATCACCAGGATTTTGAGCAATACCAACTGGATCAGAAGTTTCAAAAGTTATAAAAGATAAAACTTGAAAATCATTTTAGAAAATCATCTCATTTTCAGAGCTTAGGGTAATTGAATCATTTTCTATCTATCATAGCTACGTAGGTGTATAACTTACAGCGACTGACTGACTAACAGGTAATATGCACAGCTAATTCTTCACCGAAGACATACAGTTTAAATCGGTGGCCCTCAAAATTTAAAAGGAGAAAATGTTCCTTGAGATCCACTGAACTAGGATTTTGAGAAATACCAAGTGGATCAATAAATCACGCAGACGAAGCTGCGGGAATAAGCTAAACCAAATCAAAAATGTGTGTGTCTCTTAGGTTACGTCTGTGACTACCATCGCGTCGTTGGTTTAAAAATCTTTAACTTGAAAATTAGGTTTTTCAAAGTTTCCGCGTAGCGGTAATATGAATCTATAACTACTTACTACATGTCAACTTACAGCTATAGTTTATTTTAAAAATATTTCTTACTAGAGGATGCCCGCGACTTCGTCCGTGTAGGTTATTGAAGATCCTGTGAGAACTGTTTGGTTTTCCGGAATAAAAAGTTGTCTATGTTATTAACATGGACGCAAGCTACCTCGGTACCTTTCATACAAATCAGTTGAGCGGATGGGTCTTTAGGAATCCCGTGGGAACTCTTTGATTTTCCGGAATAAAAAGTAGCCTATGTCCGTCCCCGGGGTATAAGCTAACTCTGAACCAACAAATTTCGTCAGAATCGGTTAAAAGGTTAAGGTAGCAGACAGACAGACAGACACACTTTCGCATTTATAATATCAGTATGGATTTGAAACTCGTTTATTTCCTCAGATTGACCAGCTAATGCCATACTACGTGGTGGACGTGATGAAGTCAGTGCCGGGCCTGGCGGGCCTGTTCGTAGCCGGCATATTCAGCGCCTCTCTGTCCACAATATCTGCCGCCTGTAATGCACTTGCCGCCGTTACTTTATCTGACTACGTTGGAAGGTATATTAACAATATTAGTTTTTAACCCCCGACCCAAAAAGAGGGGTGTTATAAGTTTGACGTGTGTATCTGTGTATCTGTTTGTGGCATCGTAGCTCCTAAACTAATGAACCGATTTTAATTTAGTTTTTTTGTTTGAAAGGTGGCTTGATCGAGAGTGTTCTTAGCTAAATCGGTTCAGCCGTTTGAAAGTTTTCAGATCTTTTCTAGTTACTGTAACCTTCACTTGTCGGGGGTGTTATAAATTTTTAATTTACACTGCTATTCTAATCCATTGGAGTGATAGGTATGAATGCACGTACGCTTTAGGGTAACCGAATGCTGAATGTCCTAATTTTGCCATAAAGTCTTTCTCGTACCTCCAAAATCATCACGAACCTAGATCCTGATCTGATAATCCTGAACTTCAGGCTCAAGCGGCAGTTTAAAATACGTTTTTCAATCACGCTAATAGTTATTGAATAATACCTCAGATCTGATTCTTCTTATATACTTTGTAGATGGTGTAAAGTCAATCCATCTTACGTACCTTGGCTAACAAAACTTGCAGCCTGTGCCTTCGGCCTAGTGTTTCTTGCCTTGGCCTTTATTGCGGAACACTTGGGCGGAGTCCTCCAGGCTGCCTTAACTATATTCGGTGCGGTGGGTGGACCTCTACTGGGCTTATTTACCCTGGGAATGTTCACCACTTATGCTAATGAAATGGTAAGTAGGACGATAAGGGTAGGTAGTGTTGTAAAAGTAAAGTAGGTAGGTGGTTGTCGTCAACTGATAGACATCCTGGACATTAGGTCTCTAGTAGAGACTTCCACTCATCACGTCTTGCACCACCGCAACCTGAATCTGGCGGCTCCCTGCGCCTCGTTTGATGTCTACCTATCCACCTAACGGGGAGTCTGCTAACTTTACGCTTTGACTATAACGTCTAGGGTCGGTCCTTCGACTATGACGTTCTTAGGTAATTCTTACAATTCCAAATCAATATACGTCGTTTTTAGGGTTCCGTACCTCAAAAGGAAGAACGGAACCCTTACAGGATCACTTTGTTGTCTGTCTGTCTGTCTGTCCGTCCGTCCGTCCGTCGTGTCTGTCAAGAAAACCTATAGAGAACTTTCCCGTTGGCCTAGAATTATGAAATTTGGGAGTGTTCAATAAAATCTATTGACTACCAAGTGGCATTTCCTTTATACCATACCTAAGTACCTTTGAATTATATTATAAACCTAAGTATGGCTAGAAACAAATCTAGTGATTAAAGAGTAGGTAGTGCTGTATCTTAATTTGTATTGATAAACCGATTTTGATAAAAGTAGGAGCAATATTTATTAAAGTCTCTTCATAAGCTTTTGAATTGCGAGTCTTACTTTTATTTATTTCTTTATTTGTTTTTCTTTTGATAATGCTGAAGAGCACGGAAATTTTTATTTTTATTAATTTCATTTAGAGTTTTCAGCTTCAGAAACACACAAACTATTTTTTTTTAATAAAAGTAGAAAATGTATAAAGTAATGAAATTAAAAGGTAATTTTCAGGGTGTATCGGTAGCACTATTGAGTGGTATGGCAATGACGCTTTGGATAAGTTTCGGGGGCCCTCGGCCGTCGCCGGTAAAGCTGCCAGTCAGTGTGGAAGGATGCCCCTTTAACGGTACATTGCCGATACAAACTCCGTCCCAACCTAGCGATTATTTCTACTTGTACAGGATCTCGTATATGTGGACGAGTCCGGTAAGCAACTTGTTTTACGAGTAGGTATGTAAAATGTTGCAAGGATTTCGTTTATGTCCGTCTGTCATAAACAGACAGACAGATTAAAAATACACTAGGTATAAGAGCTGTAAAGTTAAGTTATAGGCGGTAGGACCGCCTGCGGTTAATGTGGACAATAATAATTAAATATTGGCGAAATATGTGCAAACGAAAAAAAAAAAGATTCTGACGAGTTGAGAACCTCCTCCTTTTTTCGAAGTCGGTTAACAAAATAGTAGGTAGGTAATAATAAACGATAGAACTGCATCAGTGAAACACTGCGTTACAGTTCTATCGCCCATCCCATCAGCGCAAAAATTTTACACGTACCTACTTATATGACTAACACTGATTTTATTGTACCCAGTAGGTACAAAAATTAAAATTTTATATAATTTGTAAACTAACACCAGTTTTGGTTTTACATCTATCGGAACGAAGTTCATATTATTTATATCATTCATAATATTATTATGTTTCCAAGCTACAGAACCTTTGGTGGGCGAGTTTGACTTACATTTGATCGGTTTTTTAGATTGGCTTCATATGGGTCCTCGTGGTAGGCTCTGTGATATCTCTCATTTGGAAACAGCAACAGCCGTGGCAGAAAGCAGGCCATACTCACCCCGACCCCGCACTCTTCACACCACCTTTGGCAAGTAGGCTAAGGTTACGAAATGAAGAAAAACCCAGTATTCAGGTAAGTTGTTAAACTCTGTAAAATGTTCAGATCATAATACTGAAAACACCGAAAGATCCGATTACCAATAGTGTCGAGCTTCTAAGGACTCAAAAACAGCTGGCAAGAAACTTGCCATCCTCAACAAAGTCAAGCGGTACTTTACGCTGAAACAGCTTCTTATCTTGTACCAACCGTACTTTTACTTGTACTTGTTGTTCTTGTTGTTCGATCGTGCACGGAGTACCTAACTACTGCAGCCATTAAATAAGGTGGCTCTGTCAAGTACCGGCTTGATTCATTGAATTCGGTGGATCGTCGTGCTAGAAAATTCATTGGTAACGAAGCGCTGGTCACTAGTTTGGAACATCGGTGCAAAGTTGCCTGTCAATTGATATTTTACAGGATATATTTCAGAAAGTGTGCTGAAGAACTTTTTGACCTAGTTCCTTCTTCACCTTTCTTCTATCGTACCGTAAAACAGTTGCAAGGCCACGTACTAAGTGATTTGCTCCTAGTTCCTAATTCGGACCATTAGAATATGGAATGCCCTTCCAGCATCAGTTATTCCCTCCACTTTAATAAACCTTCAAGTCAAGGCATCTTCTAGGCAAGCGAGATCCATCTTAGGCTACATCATCACTTGCTAATGGGCTATAAAAAAGATCTAACAATTTATTTGTTGTCTACTCACAATTTATTTTTTCCAGTAAGTAATTGCATATTAATTAATTGTAGATGGAAACAACCACAGCACGCTGAACTCTTGAAAGCTCGAGCATTCAATTATACCTAATAAGTACCTATTTATATAAGAAGAACGCATACGCAAGTATTGTTAGTATTAACAAATTATGCTTATTATGATAAGAAGATGTTCCTAAATAACAAGAAATCCAACAAGGATAGAAGATTTCTTGTATATTTCTTGAACAAGGATAGATATTATTTATCCTTCTTCCTTTACAACCTCTCCAGTCTCCTGCAAAGTTTCACTGGTCTCAACTGGGATCTCTTATAGAGATAAGTGTCCACTTTTTAACTATAATTTTTTACCGTTACAAATTGGTACGAATAAAATAAAAAGGAAATTGTTATGTTAAAGATGAAACTGTGATAATAATGCAACATGTGCTTCCAAACAGCTTCGTACTTATTAAAATACGTACTTAAAATCGCAACATCCTCGGAAACCAAAAAAATGTATGTTAGTACCTATTATGCGACAATAACCGATTCTTAAAACTAGTCTAGAACTTAGAACTAAGTCTAGATACTATCATTTTAAAATTGAAAATACAGCCATATCAATATATAAAGTCTAGGAAAATTCGATAAAAAAAGGTTCAACTTCGGAAAAAAATCCGGAAAGTTAGCTATTCGTGAAAAACTATTTTTGTGTGACCTTTGGCCCCTTATAAAAATTTAAGCAATACTCTGATCAATCGGTAGGTACTGTACGATTAGTTAATAACTACAAAATCAAGGTTGATATACGTTTTCCGGAAATTTTCCCGAAGCACATTTTTTATTTCGCTGGAAAATATATTTTAGTAGACTATCTACTTAAACAGCAGATTGTAATTAAACAGAAGAGTAGCAATTAGATACATATGTATCGCTAAATAATACCAATGTATGTTCGTATTGTATAGTTTATTAAAGTTGTTATTATTGTTAAAATAAAGTTTTATTTATCTTACACCTACTACTACACTAACTAAGTAGTTTAATAAGCACTTAGATTATGTCGACGTGACTCCTCTTTTAATTTCTAGTTGTTCTAAACGCCGCTGCAACAGTGCATTCTAGAAAAAGAAAAATATTATGTTTTTTTTTAATACTAGCTGATTGCCCGCCACGTTGTCTGCGTTGATTTAGGTTATTAAAAATTCCATAGAACTCTTTGATTTTCCGGGATGAAAAGTAGCCTATAATATTATGTCACTCGCTAGGTCTTTAACATGGACGTATAAATACTCGTCTTTAACTATAACTATATTTAACTACCCATGCAAAAATCACGTTAGTTAGTTGCTCCGTTGCAAAGTGATTAAAGGACAAACCAACGAACAAAAACACACTTTCGGATTTATAATATGGGTAGTGATTCTCCTTTTATTAACTACTAGAGGATGCCCGCGACTTCGTCCGCGTGGATTTAGATTTTTATAGATCCCGTGGGAACTGTTTGATTTTCCGGGATAAAAAGTAGCCTATGTCCGTCCCCTAGATATAAGCTAACCCTGTACCAAATTTCGTAAGAATCGGTTACACTGTTGGGCCGTGAAAAGGTAGCAGACAGACAGACAGACACACTTTCGCATTTATATTAAGTATAGATAGAAAAATAAAATATTATAATAAAATTATGTACCTATCCTATACCATAACGTCCGCATAACAATTATCTAATAGTAATTCGGTAGGTACGTGTCACTCCCAAAGCTGCAGTGCTCGAGATATACATATAGAAGAAAACTATGCTGTCAATATTTTAATTTGAAATCTGGTATTAAAGGTTCAACTGAATACGCTGATCGTAGTTGTACCTACATACTCGGGCAGCTTTAAAAAACTTTTGAAACTTGCTAATATCACATTACGTACCTCCCTTAATAAGTCATCTTCTCTTTCTGCAGCAATCTTAAGCATCTCTTTGGAAGTCTCCAAAAGATTATCTTTCTCAACGATACTCTTTTTGAGGTTTGATATCTCAATGCGGTATGATTCCACTTGACTGCGCATCTAAAAAGGAGGAAGAAAATCATAATTTCAAAAGCAAATCAAATAATTTTTTTACGAAAGCCTACTTATACTAATACTTAGCTGCCTTACTTGCCTATATTGTGTGGGAGACTTAGCTAAAGATTTGAAATTGACGTTATGTATGGGAAAGGCAACCTCTCAGGGTGCAACCATGTGTGGTTAAGGCCTTATAAGTGGAATGTTCCATAGATGTCGAATCCACTCGAATATACCTAGATCTATGGAATGTTTGGACTCAAATTTACGACTGGGTAAGTAGATATTACAAATTCGTATAATTTACAATCCATACTGAGCCTGCTGCAGCTATTTATTACCCTAGATACTGATGGTAAAGGCTTACCACCAAGCGATTCCTAAATGCCATTATTCCAGATCCAGATTTAGCATTTAGCATTGTGGGAACGCAATTAAGCACCAATTTGTTATTGTTATAAAATACATCAAAATTAGTATGTGTATGTGAAATTTTATTTAAGTGAGTAGCATAAAATCAAGGTGTTACTGTAATGACTGGTCATATTTTACATGACAATTTCGAAAATTTTTCCCTGGATCATGCTACAGTCGCACTAACAGACGAAATATAATATTCGTAGGTATACCTTCTCCGAGCTGCTGCGTCCACTATTGGGACGAGAGTCGACACGCCTATGGGCACCCACTGATGACTTTTGGTCTGCTTGTAGTTTGCTGACAAGCCCTGAAAGCAAGAAGTTATGCCGGTAAGTACCTACTCGAATAATATTGTATACTTCCTTCGTACCTATATCCTATATACTATTATTAGGTATCATAAATTAGTAAATTAGGTAATCTTTACAAGAGTCCTATGTCCAGCAGTGGACGTCTGTCGGTTGACAATGACGATGATAATGAATATTATGCGAAAATGTGTGTATTCCGACAATTGACAATCCGACGATTGTCTTTCAATCACACCGCATCGGATATACCTACTTATTAAGTAAAGACTTGAAGAAAATGAAATAATTCCACCAGATTAAAAAAAACTGCGGTCAAGTGCGAGTCGGACTCGTACACGAAGGGTTCCGTACCATCGTACAAGAAATAACATTTAATTTTTTCATTTTCATGGCAGTCATTTTGAAATTCTTATTATTTGTTGTTACAGTGGCAATAATAATAATAATAATAATTGCCGTGTGGCACCGGCAGAGTAGAATGTTGCCACCCCCTCTCATCCCGTGGGTGTCGTAAAAGGCGACTAAGGGAACTGGGGAACTGATCAACATCCAAGTTCCCCAAAGCTCGGCGCGCTGGCCGCAAACAGCCTCCTCGGGGACCTGAGTGGACCCCGAGTGATGTAGCCGCCACTCGCCCCCCCCCCCCCCCCCCTTTTATATGATGGATAACGAAATAAGGAATGAGCGAATAGGGCCGCTGCCTGGGGGTCGCCAGGGCGCGCCTGGAGCTGGCGCTGGGCGTGGCAGCATGCGGGCCGCCAGTGCCACCAGTCGACCGGCGCTGCCACCTAGCCGGTCGACATATCCATCATCCCCACCAGATGGCTTGGCTCCGACAGGGTCCACCAGGGCCCAATCTTCGGCGCCCGCCGCTGATGGTGTACGCCGCATGCGCTGGACTTCTCTCATGAACGAGAATGTCATGCGTGCGTACTACAGGGCGACAGGAGGGGAAACCGGACGGACTGGCTACCGAGCGGCAATGTACCGCGAGTTCCTGCTGCTCGAGCCGAACTTAACTGTCACGGAACAAAACCTGGCAGACCGGGCTCGGTATATTCAGCGTTCTAACATCTTCAACGCTACCGAGCTCGAACGATTACGACGTGAGGCTGTCCCGGAAGTCTCAGCACCTACCGCAGAGCAAATCGTCTCCCAGGCGGCGCCTGTCCGCGAGGAGACAATTACCACGTCACAAGATTTGCCTGTGGAGGAAGACACTGAGGGAACAGTCTCCCTTGATATAGAGCGGATGAGAGGGATTCTCGAAGAGGCGATTTCTGAAATCCGGAGCGCTCCTCTAGAGAATCGTCCGCGGCTCTCCCGACTTACACTAAATGTAGCGACGCGGGATGTCATTGAGGCCATAAACAAAATGCTGCCACAACATCTGGAGAGCAGCACTGGCCTGGGTGATACGGCTTCTATTCTCTTCGGAGCGGCGCTAGCCGTGCACCGATTCATCGGTGCCAAGACTCTGGGGCCGCGGCGTGCTGCTGCTACAAGGCACAGCGCGGAACCGGCCTGGAAGAGGAGAATAGAACACCGTATCACTCTGGCTAGAGTCCTCATTGGCAGACTGCAAAGCTTCAGGTCGGGCAACGCTAGGCCAAGGATTGTGCGCTCTGTTAGAGTTGCGTTTAACGGGTGTGGGGTCAGGTTGGACCAGCCTGACATCGCGCAAAAGCTAACAGAGCGCATCGACGACCTGAAGCAGAAAATCGCTGCATGGGGGAACCGCATCCGACGATACTCGGCAAGGGTTGAGCGATTTCAGCAAAATCGCCTCTTCTCGAGTGATCAGAAAAGGTTCTACAAAAGACTGGAGTGCCCAGCAGTCTGCTCTACCTCTCAGCGACCGGACCCGGCCGACCTAGTCACCTTCTGGCGGGGGATGTGGTCGAGAGAGGTGGAACATGAGGAGGGCCCTTGGATTGCGGCGGTAGAGGAAGCATGTGCCAGAATAGAACCGATGAGCCCGGTTGCCATCTCTGCGGAGGATGTAGCTGGTGCAGTAAGGCGGGCCCCGAACTGGAAAAGCCCGGGACCCGACGGACTGCATCACTACTGGCTGAAAGGTTTTTCGGTTTGCCATGCGACCTTGGCTCGACAATTCCAAGAGGCTCTCGAGCAGAGGGCGCTCCCGAGCCTTTTCACTACCGGGATCACTCACCTAGCTCCAAAGTCAACCGATGCCACCGATCCGGCTAAGTATCGCCCCATAACGTGTCTTACTACCATCTATAAGACACTGACATCCGTTCTGAGCCTCAAGATCTCCCGTCACATAGACGAGAATAACATCATGTCTGGGGCTCAGAACGGATGTCGGGGCGGTAGTCGTGGTACTAAGGAGCTCCTTCTCATCGACTCCGTTGCGGGCCAACTGGTCAAACGCAACCGTCGGAATTTCTCCGCCGCCTGGATCGACTACAAAAAGGCATTCGACTCGGTGCCCCATTCATGGCTCTTGAGGGTCCTTGAGCTGTACAAAGTTGACAGTGCAGTTCGAGACTTCCTGGAGGCATGCATGGGGCAGTGGAGCACGATCCTGTGTCTCCATGGTGAGCGGTTGGCGGCTGCCGATGACCGGATAAGGATAGGGCGGGGTATCTTCCAGGGTGATTGTCTGAGCCCGCTATGGTTTTGCCTGTCTCTGAACCCGCTTAGCACCCTGCTGGAGGGCTCGGGGACAGGCTTTCAGTTTCGGAGAGGAGGGACAAAAGTACCTCACCTTCTGTACATGGATGACCTCAAACTGCTGGCACCCAATGCCACCCGCCTGAAGGAGCTGCTGAACATCACCACTGAGTTCAGCAAGTCCATCAAGATGGAGCTTGGACTGGACAAGTGTGCGGTCATACATGTGGAGAGGGGACAGGTTACTCATTCGGCCGAGATTAGTCTCGAGCCATCCAACATTAAGACCCTCTCTGAAGCTGAGTCATACCGGTATCTGGGCATGTCACAATCCCTAGGTGTAAAAGAGGCGGACATGAAACAGTCTGTTTGCGAGGCCTTTTTTGGCCGTCTGACAAAAATCTGTAAAAGTTATTTGTCAGGCGCCAATAAGGTCCGAGCTTATAACGGCTGGGTTATGCCCGTCCTCATGTACACCTTTGGCGTGCTCAGCTGGACTCAGACCGAACTTGACGCCCTGGACAGAAAAGTCCGCACGACTATGACTCTCTATCGCATGCACCATCCAAAATCGTCTGTGATGAGATTGTATATCCCCCGGAAGTGTGGAGGTCGAGGCGTATTAAGCGTCAAGACCATGCATAACCGGGAGATATCCAATCTCAGAACCTACTTTGAGACGATGAGGGGGTCCCCCATGCATAGAGACGTCATAGAATGTGATAAAGGACTCACTCCACTATCCTTAGCCAAAACCGAGTGGCAGAAACCGGTGGTACTTAGCACCTCTGACCGGGAGACCGTGTGGAAGGAGAAGGAGTTGCACGGACGCTTTTTTAAAGCTCTTAATGAGCCACACGTAGATAAAAAAGCGTCCGTGCAATGGCTGCGCTTTGGTGACCTCTTCGGGGAAACCGAAGGGTTTGTCTGTGCGATACAAGATCAGGTGGTCAAGACGCGGAACTACCGAAAGTACATTCTGAAGGATGGCACTCAAGACATCTGTCGAGCTTGTCGCCATCCCGGTGAGTCGCTCAGACATGTGCTTTCGGGATGTTCGGCGCTTGCCAACACTGAGTATCTGCACAGACACAACCAAGCAGCCAAAATCCTTCACCAAGAGCTTGCTCTGAAGTACGGTCTCCTGGATGAGAGGTTGCCGTATTACAGGTACACACCGGTGCCGGTACTCGAGCGCGACGGAGTCCGGCTCTATTGGGACCGGTCCATCATCACGGACAGGACTATTCTAGCGAATAAGCCTGACATCGTGGTGGTGGACCGGGCACAGTCGAGGGTGTTTTTGGTGGACATCACCATTCCATATGACGAGAACCTCGTGAGAGCTGAGACGGAGAAAAAACGCAAGTATCTTGATCTGGCTCACGAGGTTTCCGACATGTGGCATGTGGAGTCCACCGAAATCATCCCAATCGTCATATCTGCAAACGGGTTGATCCCAGTCAGCCTCGCTCACCATCTGAGGCGACTGGGGTTCCGTGGCAGTTCGCTCGCAGTCAGGATGCAAAAAGCGGTCTTGCTAGACTCGGCTAGGATAGTCCGCCGCTTTCTCAACCTGTCGCCCTGACCCCCGGCCGTTTGGTCTCCCCTGCCGGGGCGTAATCCTCCGCCCGGTACAAGTATGTATTTATGTAAATGTGTATGTAGGTTTATTTATTTTTATGTATGTAAGTATATTATATTCCCTTTGGCTTTTATATATATCTATTTTGTAACCGGGCGTGAGAGTGAGTTATATACATAATAATAATAATAATAATAATTTATTTATTTAGGAACAAATTTTTACAAAAGACAATGCCCATTCAGTATGAAAAAATGTACTGTCTTCAAGATTTTTGTATCACCATCAAATCAAGTTCTATCTGTTCAATGACATCATCAGAATATTTGTAGAAAAAATTAGTGAAAACGGTTTCCGCATTTCAGAAATATTAACCTTAAAAAATTACAATATTTTGAGGTTAGGTCAAGCTAAAAAGTAAGAAAGGATCTTTATAGGCTTAATAAAACAGTCAGTTTCAGTTTTTTTTTAAACAAAATAGTCGAGTAGGTATTCGGGTATTCGACTGATAGCAGAGAAAGAAAAATATAGCCTTTTATTTTACGAATACTTACCTACCTAGTACCCGTTCACATATAGGTACATCGCTGACCTACACGATTAACACCGATGACAGAACTCTACATGTTCTGTAGTAATAATTAGTATGAATGATTGCATAGTAATTAGGAAATAATATATCACCCGTATTGGATACAGGAAGTGGCAATTTGCAGGGCACATAGTTCGAAAAAACGATAGGCGTTTGGGTCCCAAAAGTGTTGGCATCACTACCTCGTAGCAGAAAGCGCAGCGTTGAAAGACCCCTCACTAGGTGGAAAGACAACGAGTCGCAAGAAGCCGCTCGATGGTGGCGGCGCAAGGCCGTGGTCTGTGGAAGTCCCTACAAGAGACCTATGTCCAGCCGTGGACGTCTAGCGGTTGATAATGATGATGGTTGGATACCTTGCTCTATGAGACCAGATAATATATCTAGTGGGAGACTTTGGCTGTGGCTAGTTACCACTCTACTGGATAATTCACTCTGCTATGAGCAAAGTCCTACAGCTACTCAACTCGGCGCGTAACATACACAAACCGAAATAAAAACATACTAAATAGAATTTAAACAAACAAAAAATATGGCGTCTATATATCGCTAGGCATCTCGAACATAGACAGTATAGACTGAGGCTATGTTGTACTCTTGCCGATAAAAATAAATCGATTCGACTTTCATCGACTATTTTTCTTCGAATTATGTAAGTACCTACATTAAAACGTGTTATTAATTACACCGCATTTGAGAAGGTTAAAAAACATAAAAAATGCGGTAAAAATAAAGATAATATTATTCACGGTAAAAATAGGCTCTAAAAATAATAATAAACAATTCAGAGTAACAAAACTCAAATTAAAAAAATCGATATCGTAGACCTAGATAATCGATATAACAAACAATAATATCATTTTTAAAAATGGACATCCCTTCTCAGTTCTTTTGTGACAAATGAATGGCAATCAGTAAATAACTACAATAATGGCTTCTTACCAGGCTGCATGGTCTATGACCTTTGCCTTTCCTGAACGGGATAAAAATTAAAAGTTAAAACTAACTACAATAATGGCAATGGCTTACATAACAGCCGGAAGTTTAAAAGCACTTTTATTGACGAAAAAAATAATCCCAAAACAAATATTCATGAAACTTAGTGAGAAATTATGTTTTTATTTTAGCTTTAATAAATGAATAAAAAATTTAAGGTACAATGCTTCTTGTGAGAGTACTGTCCATGGGCATTCTCCTTTTACAAAACAGGTGTGTACATAAACTTGATCAGTTTTTCCGCACACCTGTTATAGGTGTCGTCGACAATGTGTAGTGCACGTAACAATAATTTAATCTAATATAACAATTTCTACTAGTACTTACTACTAAACTTATAAACTAACAACATTAGTCTAAATATGGGTTATCAATAAGAATTATGAATATGTGTAGGTAGATAAAAAAAAAAAACGTTGGTAGGTAGGATGGTGCAAATAGCGTAAGACGTGGTAAAACCAGTTGACGCTCACTCACACTACTTCATGTAATATGATATCTTACTAACACTACTTCGTGTGTGATTTATAACTTTGGTACAGGATGATTTTGTTTTGTGTAAGTGCAATGTTTAGGTCAAGTAATTCAACTATCAATTATGATGCTAAATATTGCTTGATATTAGTATATGTTAGTGGTAAGTTAAGTTGTTAGTAAGTATTATTATTTGCAAGTTATAAGTATTATAAGTAAGTTTAGTTGTTAGTATTATTAGTGAATTAAGATATTAATATTATTAGTAAGTGTTAGTTGTAGTAGCAAGTAGATATTTATTTCTAAATTCAATATTTTGATAATTATGGCACGTTATTTACAAAATTAAATAGGTACAATAATTAAACTGCATAATATACAGTTTAATTATTATACTTCGAAATTATAATTTGTTGGTAGTATTCCTTTAATTTAACTTTTATATTTTTTTGATTTATTACGTCGGTTAATGACTTAGGGAGCTGATTAATTAAGTTAGGTATGACGTAATTCAATCCGTGTAATAGAAATACACATTCTGTGAAAATTTCAACTCTCTACCTATTACGGTTCACGACATTCAGGCCACTGACAGACAGACGGACGGACGGATAGCAAAATCTTAGTCATAACTCATTGGCATCTTTCGGGTACGGAATCCTGAAAACAAAACATTTAACAAACCTCTGAGAGTCAACACGGTCTGTTCCAAGTCGCTGACGCGTTGGTGATGGGCTGACGTTGGTACGTTCTCTAGAGAGGTCACACGCAACGTCAACTGCATATTTTCTTCTTTCAACATGTCGCAATAACTGCCCAGAAGTATTTTATTGAATTAGAAATTATCTAAAAGCTGAGATACGCAAAAATTGCCACGACAATTTATTTATTACCTAACTAGCTGATGCTGCCCGCAGCTACGCCCGCGTGGATTGGTCAAATCCCCTGCAGCATCAGGATTGAGGAGTTGGAATCCAATTTTTTTATGGAACAATGTCGCGAAGTGCCTCTATCGGTTAAGAAAAAAATTACGCAAATCTGTTCAGAAATCTCGGAGATATCGGTGTACATAGGTTTTCTACCTTCTGAGGGTTCTGTTTGGATTTGGCCAATGGTCAACCCGTTCTCATTCTGACCGGAGAAGAAGATAATAATTTTTTCAAAGTTAGATATTTGTTAATGAATAAGTTGATACGACAGTTCTTACTTCTTCCAATAATCCAGTTCTGGTTTTGCGTCATCTGCGGACTTCAATGGTGATCTAATTTGACCTTCGAGCAGTGTGGATTCCAATTTGAGCACTTGACCCTTTAGCGACGTTATCTCTGCCAAACACCTCTCATACTCCGATACTAACGTTTCGTTTCCCTTTAATGAAATAAAGAGATGAATCTAGTGTTGTCGTCAAAGAATTTAAAGTTTCTTATTAATAGCCGAACAATATTGGAAGCACGAGGCGAAGCCGAGGACTTTCAAAGTGATTTTTTTCCTTTTTAACTAAACTAGACTCTTAATTCCTATTTTGGCTAAGAATTGTTTAGTACTTTCCTCTCATTTGCGAGGAAATAATAAGCAAATAAATTCAAGAAAAAAGTTACATTGCAATTTGTACTCAGACAACGGATTAGGTAGTTGAACACTTTTGCCATTGTATAATAATATCTAATAATATTATTCTGCAGTCTGCTTCCGATGAACTAAGTAGGTCCTTACTCATTTTTTATTAAACAACTTTAAAATTGTGTTGAACTTATGAAAACGTCCACAGTCCACACTAATTTATTCATTCGCGCCAATTCATCCGAGCATGCGTGTGCGTTCTTGTAACTTTTTGAAAGAAATGCGCATTTAGCTATTATAGTAATAAATATCATGTGAAGCTAAAAGTATCTAATTATGTTAGTGGGAGTTTAAAGAACCTCTGTCCAGCATTATCTATTACTGTCGTGTTGTAAATCACTGGCGTCTTATTTCGTACCTACCGAAAAGAGCCGATTGACGTTTTGTGTTATCTTTTTTAATAATGAAGAAATTACCAAACAAGTGGGAGAAATTAAAAGTTCTTAAAAAAAAAAAGTAGTTAATACCATTTCTGCAAGTTCCAGTGCAGCAATTCGACGTTGCTGAGCTTCGATTCTGTCGAGAAGTGCACGTGTCGATACGGGAGGAGGTGTATAGCAGTCTTCATTTCTAGACACCGCTTTCTCGGACTCTTCTGAATCCTGCTTCTCAATTGTCAGCGACTTTTCATCTAGATGAAAAATAATCGCATAAGCATTAATTATTCATTTACTCTCTAGTGAGTAAATGGATAATTATTGTTTATGCGATTCTTATGTTTGGATTTCTTAAGGCCCTTTAAACGTGCCTCAACAACTACACCATAGCTGACAGGGGTAAAACTAATTAGCTCTATTATAGGTACAAAATTTTATGAAAACGCGTTTCACACTTATTATTCGTTTCCTTTCACACTTATTACTCGGCATTTTATGTCTACTGAAACATCGTGAGTAAACCTGACATACCTAAGAGTTCGCAATTGGTTAACGTGGTTGACTACAGCTTATACTGTGTATAGAAGTCTATAAGTTATACACTTCTCATTTTGAGAGGAGACCCGGGCTGAGCAGTGGGCCGGCGATGGCCCAGTTAATAATGTCCAGTCGTTAATATACTCACGTTTCATATCACTCAGTCTGGCGAGAAGAGCGCGTTTTTCTTTTTCTAGTCTCGCAATCGCAGACTTCGCTAAATTCAAGCTCATATCTATTTTCTTAACTTCTTGACATTTTTCTTCGAATTTCGCTTGCCATCTTTCCGCTGCTTGTTGGGCTCTAATTAAAGTTATTGTAAGAACACGAAAATTGAGTATTTACTTCACAATACAAACAATTTTGCAATTCTATAAATTGTCAAATTGTGAACAAAACGGTGTAATTCCACGAAATAAAATTTTACAGAAGGATCGAAAAATGCTTTAAAACTTTATTTTAATCAGATAAACAACTTTGATCGAAATCACGAACTTTGGACACAATTTTAGCACAGTTTAAGATCGTTTTGATTGCAAATGAGTTCAGTTTGTATTCCGTGATCAGACTTGGACTCAATTTCAATACAGTTTTAGGCCGTTTTGCTTGGCAATGTGTTTAGATTTGTATTCCGTGGGCCGAAAACTTCGGGATTGAAGGATCTGAAGTAACAACTACAACAAGTGAAGGAACAACTACACCGTTATGTTCCGTATATGCACCGTATATCATATTGGTTCAGGTAAAATAAGACCGTTAATTAATAAATATAAGTGTTTTGCGGTCTGCTTTTTAACCCTCGATCCAAAAAGGGTAATAAGTTTGACTTGTGTATCTGTGAATGTATCTGTCTGTGGCTCGTCGTAGCTCCTAAACTTATGAACCGATTTTAATTCAGTTTTTTTTAGCCAAGAACATCGGTTCAGCCGTTTGAAAGTTATCAGCTCTTTTCTAGTTACTGTAACCTTCACTTGTCGGGGGTGTTATTTAATGTACACTTGTCCACTTTGCATGCTAATAATGTTGACTGCACCTTAATCTTTACCTTTTGCATTTATCCCAGAGTGCTACAGAAGAATGGGCGTCACGTCGAGCGCTCGTCAGCTGGGCTTGTAAAGACTGAATCTTATTTTGAAGCGCCGCTGACTCCGCCGAGGGGACTTTGTTACCCGTGGTAGTGCTGATAATACAATAATCAAATTGAAACACTAGCATATTATGACTGGTGATTAATGATTTCAAACTAACAAAATAAGCATTGATTGAATCTGTTCAGGGTATATATTTTTAATAAAGAACTAATGACCCGCCCAGACTTCGCCCGGGTAGATGAAAAGAACGAAAACAATGTAGAGTTGCGTAGTTATCTGCTATACATTCGTTTTCGTGTAACTTTTACTGTATACGCAGCTTAAAAAATCGACTCAATTCTCAATTTATTCATATCTTATTACTAGTTTTTAATATCAAGGTTATAATATAAATAGCTCATAACCTTCTGAGATTAATCCCTGTTTCTATTGGTGAAAACAGTGTAAAAATCTGTTCAGTAGTTTCTGAGATTACCCCGAACAAACACGAACTCACCGTAGTGGCGGGACTTTAAATTTTAATGATATAAGCAAGTAAAGTACCTAGTGATAAAATCTTGACTAAATCAATCATGATAATTTCACCTTCTGCCGCTTGCCTGAGACGGTAGGATACAGTGCTGGTTGCGGTATTACATATTATCACAGTCATCGAGTACTATTTTTTACCGATTTCCAAAAATAGGCCCGTACCTATATATGTATTTTTAGGGTAGGGTACCTCAAAAGGAAAAACGGAACCCTTATACGATCACTTTGTTGTCTGTCTGTCCGTCCGTCCGTCGTGTCTGTCAAGAATACCTTTAGGGTAGGTACTTCCCGTTGACCTAGAATCATGAAAGGCAGATAGGTAGCTCTTATAGCACAAGTAAAGGAATAAATCCGAAAACTGAATTTGTAGTTACAAAACAGAAAAAAAATTGTGTTTCAAATTTCAAATTAAGAGAACTATACCAAGTGGGGTATCATATGAAAGGGCTTTACTTATTTATTCTAAAACAGATTTTTTTTTATTTTTAAGAATAATAATAGTCTTTGATTTATCGTGCAAAATGTAGGAAAAAAATACCCGAGTATGGATGGAACCCTCGGTGCGCGAGTCTGACTCGCACTTGACCGGTTTTTTTGGCTACAAGCAACTGTACTTACATACGAAAGATTTGATTTTTGAGATTCTGTGCGTCCAAGCGTGACCTGCGCTCCCTCGCAGCGAGGGCTTTTATTTGTCTCCTCAATATAGCATTCTGTTTTCCCACCAACTGTTTTTCTCTTCGTAAACGCTCTATCAACGGTTCCTGCCTGAAAACATATTAAATATTTTAGTGAAGATAATTCAGTTTTTTGATTTCAGCAAACAGTTTGACCCTTTTGGTGTAGCAGGGCTATATAAATAAGCGAGTACGATTCTACGCTTCCTAGGTATATTTAGTAATTTATAATGGCATAGATTTCTTTTCTTTTTTATCGCGTTGGGGATCTTTGATTTTCCTTTATTTAAAGTATCCCATATCGTGTTCTGGATGCAAACTATATCTACATATAGCTTGCGTCCTGAAGACGATATGACATACTTCCCATATGGTTATTGGGCGTAGGCTTCAGTGCGTTGAGATTGGTTCAGCAGTTGAGACAGTGTAACACAGACACACTTTGGCATTTATGGTATTTATTATATTTTTCTATACCTACTTACCATATAGTTGTAGAACTACTCGGTATCCTCATAAAATCATCTTGACCTTCGTTCAAGTCGCCAGAGGAATCAAACTTCAGTTCCAGTCTATCTGAGCCTTGTTGCGACGCGTCGCTCACTTCATCAACTTCGACGATGGCGGATAAATCGAAACTAGGATCATTTATTGTAAGCATTGTCTGCATGCTGAGTACTTGTGTCTAAAAGTCATGTAATAAAATTATTTATTGTTGCTAATAGTAATTTAATAATTATATAGAATCACTCTGATAGAAGTGAGACCCAACTTAGGTGTCATAATAATGTGATCATACGCGAACTTTGCGGATAATAAACGGTTATTGGTAGGTACTAATGATTTATTACCATTTTATTATTATTATATACTGTTATTTTGTGTGGACGTGAAAGGGGTTGAAAAACGTGATTTAACATCTCCATACAATTTTGGTAGATACAACGTTAACTCAAAAAGTTATTCGTCAGACTCTGAAGGGAAAAATCTTACCTTCAAATTATTTATAACAGAGCGTAGATGTTCAATGTGTGCGTCCTTTTCTGCTAACTGCTTTACATGGAAAGATTTTTGCTCCGTCAATCGTGTCCTTAGCTCCATATGCTCACGTTGTGTCTCATTTAATTGCGACAACCAGTGCTGGTTCTCAGCTTTGTATGATTCCATCTGTAGTAACGTTGGTATAATACTAAACGGCTATTCTTTTTAGTGAAAACAATTACAATTTTTCAGTATACTCACTTCATGGTTGTGTCTCTCTTTCAATTGGACACTAAGCTGTTCCATTTTTGATAATCGTTCTATGGCCAACTCTTTCCAACGTTCTAACTCACTTTGTTGATTTTTTCTGAAATTAATTACGTCCTCAGACATTCACATAATAATTTGAATATGATATAACAGTAAGTTCATAAAAGAAACAACAAAAATAACTTACAAATCTGTTTTGTATCCTTCTATATCACTTTGCAATTTAAAACACTTATCCTCCAGATCACTAATTTTTAATGTATATTTATTAATAGTTTCTTTGTCAACGTCATCGTTTGCGGAGATTGCTTTAGACTGTTTTCTGTAATAAATACACGATTAATTATAAGATACTTTAGTGTCATGAGAGATAAGATCTTTATTATTATCAGAGAAGGCGGTACTGGAATGATTGATGGTATTTTAAGAAAAAATATGGTAGTTTAGTACTTACTCATCAACTACAGCCTGTAACTCTAATAATTTTAACTGTAAATTTTTGGTCGATTTTAAATATTCACGCCTTTCCTTTTTTAAAAGTTCTTTGTATTCCACTATAACATCATTTTTATCATTTTCTATTTTTTTGAGATTTGCTAATAAGGCTTGATTCTCAGCGTGTACTGATTCATTAGTGTTTGTTTGTGTTGATTCTTTCGTTTTAAAATAATTTATTTCTTTTTTGGCAGAATCTATAATTATTTCCAAATTTTCAATTGTTTTTTCTTTTTCGTCGATAGTATTAGATAGACTTTGTAATTTATTATTTAATTGGTTGTTTTTCGTGTTCAAAAGGAGTATATCTTGTGCTTGTTGATGAGATTTCATATTAATTTCCTCTAACAGTTTTTCTTTTTGTCGGTTATCACTCAAAAGTTGATTTATATGGGAATTAAGCTCCACAGTTTTTCTATCATCTTCAGTTTGGATTAACTTTACATCTGTTGGTCTTAGGTTCAAATTAGTTTGAGTTTGACGATGTTCCACCTTTTTAGACTTTGAAACAGTCTTATTTGGAATGTTAGTGTCAGACATCTCATATTTTGTTTTTCGATCTTTTAAATCAATATATTGTGGTTCGACATGTGGTAAAGTGTATGTGAGACTTCCTAAAATGTTGCATAATATTTTGTATAAATTAAATAAAATTGTTAATATCAATGATTTAGACGTTTACCTTTACTAATGGCTTCGTCACCAGTTTGAATATCTTGGACTTCAATTTCTCCAGTTTCTATGTAATTCATTGGATTTTCAAATTTAGCATTTATAGTTTTAAAACCTTGACTTACTAATACTAACGTCCTTTCTAGAAAATCACAACGCTCTAAAAGATTTTTGTGTGATTGTTCTAACAGTAATATTTTTTTATTATAATTTTCAATCTCTAGTTTTTGAGTCTTTTCCTGAACAAATATTAAATATATATTAATTATTATTAATAACTTAAACATAACTTAACACTTTTACTTAAACATAAATATGTAAATTTAAGTAAGTACTGACCATAATTATGTTTTGCAGTTTATGTGAACAACTGTCTTCATCCTCAAAGCATTTTGTCTTTGATAGATCTAAAACTTGACTAAAAATATTGTGTTTTATCATGAGATTTAATCGTAAGTCTTCTAAGTCATTAAGTTTTTCCTCAGTTTCTTGCGATTTATGTTGAACTTCTTTGAGTCTATTGAAAAAAGTTTCTGCAGAGATTAGAGGTAAGCTACCAACATATTGATTCCGTAAAATTTCGACTATACTATTCATAGTTCTGAAAACAAAACATATTATTCGCATTATGTAAAAAAAACTTTAATTAACGTTATTGTTATATTACAATAATATTATATTGCTTTGATATATTATTTTACCTAAACTGTTTATTACACCTCTCAGAGAAAATATCAAAGACTTTTTGATGTTTAATCAACGTTTCTTCCGTCTCAGCTCTTAACTGTTTCTCTCTATGTAAATCTATTTTCAGTGATTCAATTTTTTCATAGCTTTCAGACGTTTGTACTTGTGCTAATAATACTTCACCACTGAGTCTATAAAAAAGAAATACGGAAATTCATTATTTTTAAAGTTAATTATAGTTCAGTTTCAAAATCCATAAAAATAAACATTCAAATAACCTGGCGATTATTGCTTTGTTATCCCCAATTGACTGAAGATCAAGAATTTGATGTCTTAACATATTTATTTCTATATCATTATTTAATTTTCCTTGTTCATATGCCTTTAACTGAAATGTTATAAATTATTATAAAAAAAATATTCCAACTTAAATTAACCTATATAATATAATTTTGACTTATATACTTGTAAAAGTAAAACATCATGTTTGTATTGGATATCTTTCTGTTGATCTTTAAGGAATTTATTTTCTTCTTTCAATAATTTCATTTGGTCTTCTATCATATGCAATTCTTCTATCGCTTCTATCTGCATTGTCTTATCTCTGAAATATAAGATAATTGGAGTATTTCAAAAGTAAAACACATTATGGAATGGATTTAATTTAAGACCAAAATATTACATTAGTAGCGATTGCGAAGTTTGTAAATCCAATATTTTCTTTTCTAACGTCTCTATGTCAACGTTTTTTTTATTCAACTCCAAAGCTATTTGTTCGAATTGTTTCTGTGTTACTAATTGTTCTACATCTGATATTATTTTATTTGTTTTTTGATCGTTATTAGTTGCTGAAAATAGAAAATAATACAAAAGACAAAATTTCATTCAATCCAAGTACATACGAAAATATTTTTTTTCACTCACTTGTTTCTGGAATGTCTTTTTGAAACCGATTAATGATTTCGAGTTTATCCTCATCTAATCGCTTTATTATATCTAGTGCTTGAATATGATTTTTATTGTTGATTTCGACTATGTTTCGATATTTAATTATATATTGATTCAAAACTTTATTTTGTTTAAGAAATAACTCAACTGGTACTGAATTTCGCAGCTTATCATTCAGGTTTATAACAGATATAATTAAATATTGAACTTTTTTTTCGTATTCAAATGATTCAGCCATTCTTTCTTTCTTACTTTCTAAATATTCATTCTTAATATTTTCATTCAAAGTTCTTATTTCTTTGTATGAATTCTCAAGAAAATTATACTTTCTATCCATAAAAACTGCTTTAGAGGAAGTGCATAATCCAGGTGATCGAATGCTAGTATCATCTTCATTTTCATCTAATTGACATTTTAAATTTTCTATCTCAGCTTTATATTGTTCTTCTTTAACCACCCATTTATTTAAATTATCTTCAGCAGTTATAGTTAACGAAGTAAATTTGTCAAAAAGAACTGTAAATTTGTTTTGAAAATATTTTATAGCGTGTACGAAGTGGTTTTTGTATATCATATTTCCCTTAGCAAGGATATCTTGTATCTGGTTATCATCATTAAAATCAAGTTTTTCATATACGTTATTAGGCATCCAAGATCCAAATTCTCCTTCACTTATATCTGCTGTGTTTGATATTTTATCGCTTGTTTCATCTTTTAAATTTGAGTTTTCTTTTATATCAAGTATTACTTTTTCTAATTCAGACGATCTTTGTTCTTCTTCAGCGAGTTTTTTCATTATTTGAAATGTCTCTTTCCTGTGTAAAGGGGTAAAATTAAAAAATATATTATTTCAATTCTTCTAAAATATATTAAAGATTATACCTTGATTCGTGTAGGGCATGCATTAAAGCATCCTTTCCACCTACTGCTGCTTTTAATTCCATAACGGTTTTCATGTGTGGTGAAAACCAACCAGCCAATTTTCGTGCTTCCATTGCATTTAAAATACCTTCTAAACTGGGACATTCCATCGAAAGAACTCCAGAAGTTGTCTCGCCTAGTAATCATAAAGAAATTAACATAAAATTAAATATTTAAGAGAAGTTACTGAGGTTTGCACTTCCCAATGCTTTCCATAAAGTTTGTCAGGTTTCCGTAAAAACCTAGTTACAAAGTTATAGTTATCGTTTCAAAGTTATACCGGCTCAAAGATTTGTATGTAAATCTTTGAACCCGTGTTACTTTAAACATTTTTACAGAAATTTGGAAAACCGCGGACACGAATATTTGTTTCTAGAATATTCATTTAGTTTGGTTGGTAAATATTCAAATGAGAACTAAATTATATTTTGGAAAGTTCTGGGAAACACGTTCAGCTACTTCTTTTGATCAAGTTCAGAGAGCTATAAATATCTTACTATTATCTTTCATAAATGTTAAAATCTCTGCCAGTCCATTTCGAAGACCTTCATTTTCTTCTAATATAGATTTTAGAGTTGTAGACGTTGTTTTTTCAAAACATACATCATTTGCGGCTTTTAATAGAGATTTCAGTTGCAGGACTTCTGATTTTTTATCACGATAATCAATTTCTAGAGAAATAAACTTATTTTCGTACTCTAGCAATTTATTCGATAGTTCCACATTTGCTATCTCCAAATCGTTATATTTTTTTAAAATGCCATGCGTATTTATTTTTTCATTTATCGGAATACCAAGATTATTTCTGAAATAAGTTAATTGGAAAATTTATCAATGATAAAATTACAAATTTACAAAATTAATAAAAATATTTTTGGATACCTCATGGTTGCATTTTCAAGTTGAAGTTCATTCACGAGGTTGCTCAATGTATTTACTTCCTGTACTAATGATTTAATACCTTCGTCCTTAATTTTAAGATGTCTTTTTTTATTTTTTATGCCTTCTATTAGTGCATTGACCCCTTCATCTGAGCGTAGTAGTCTTAATTGTGCCGTTATTTCTGTAAGCTAAGATTTTTTTTCTCAATTATATATAAATTATATATTATTTAATGATTGTTATTTACTTATTACCTCTTTTTCTCTTACAGCTACCATTTCTTCTGCACCTTGAAGGGCTACATTTAAGCTTTTGACTTTTCTTTTAAGTTTATTTATTAAAATTTTTTCTTTACCATCATCGCTTTCATTTTTGTGTTCAGATATAGAGTTATCAGGCATATCTTCAAGAACTGTTTTTAAATACTTATTTTCTTCTTTTAGGGCTTGAATTAAATTCGCGGTGTTTACCATTTCTTCTGACGCTTCTACCAGTTTTTCTTGTAATTGTTTTACTTTCATTTCTTCCAATTTGATTTTCTGAAAAATGAAAGTTGATTTAATAATATTCTGGGTTATTTTTTTTTGTTTAGAACAATATTATCAGAATGTTTACCTTTGGGGACACGTCAGATTTTGGTTTTTGTATCATAATATCTTCTTTTAGTTGAGAATTTTCGGCTGATAGCGCGTCAATTTTGCTTTTGTAGGATTTCACTTGTTCCTGTAGGAAAATAATGGTGATAGAAAATGTAATTTAAAATTTATTTAAGTAAATAAATCATTTAAATTAAAAAAATTGAACTATACTTTCAGATGCTGAAGTTTAGATTTCATATCTTCCTCGGTTTTTTCATTTATTAAACTATTTTGATTTACTTCATTTTTGAGAGTTTCTATTTCTATAACTAAGTTCGCCTTTTCTTCTTCCATTCTTGCGAGAAGTTCTAATTAGACAAAGCATAATATTTATAATATATTATATGACAAACAGTTTAAATAAAGTAAAAAAAAATTATCAAATTTTACACAAGATCTGTGTAAAAGATATGTTGCACACAGCGCACATAGCCAGAGAGGACCCGAGGCACAGGTCTTTCTTGATAACAAACTTAGCTTTATTTACTGGCATAACAGGGCCAGCGCTCTGCATACTCAAGCGCAGCACAGGCCACAGCGCAACGCAGGTTCTCTATTTGGTTTTTAGTATGGGTACCAATTTTAACCAATGGTATGTTGTTGGTTGTTTGACTCGACTCATCTCTATCTGTGTGCCTTAGATAGACATCTGCTCGAGTACTCCAAGAGGTAGTCTACGATCTATCCAAAACTGTGTTTTGAAATATTGCCTGCATACCGCGATATACCTTGGTATATGAAGTCACATTAAGGTATTACTATTTTCAATGCTATCACTTAGTGTGATTATTTAGATATATCAAGAAAAATAATCTAATAATAAATAATTATGTACGTTTGTAAAAATTTATTTTCCCTCGCTTTTTGATTTGGAGATAAATATTTGAATTGCATTATTGCATATTTAAAATAATAAAAACACTAACCTTTTAATTTTGTGTGTTCGGTGTTAAAGGCAAATAATTGTTCAGTTAAATTTTCAATGAGAAGTGTAGCTTCTCTTAACTTATCTTTGAATATTGTTAACTTTCCTTTTATTGTAGTGTTTTCTTCCTCCAATATCTGTAAAACGAATAAAATTCTTCTATATCATTACAATTTTTAATTTTATTTGACAGCCACAGGAAAAGAAGAAGAAAAATATTCTATAAGGTGCATCTATTTTAATTTTATATTATTTCTGTCTTACTTTGACGTCCCCAAGTAATTTTCTTATATGTCTGTTTCTTTTAGACACTTCATTTTCTAATTGTGCAATTGCGTCTAGTTCAGATAGCGTTCCGCGACTTGATTCACTTTCCTGGTCTTTGTTTTTATCTCCTTCATATTGAGTTTTGCGTTGTTCTAATTCGGCAATATCTGCATACAGCTGTTCTAAAATATCTTTATTTGCTTTTATTACTTCTTCTTGATGCGTAATTGTTTCGAATACACTGTCAGCACTAACAGCAGGAGAGTCTAAAAATAGTTATTTTTAAGTACCTAAGTAGAATTTTAGCTCGTCAGTATTGCTTCGAGTTGTACTTTACCTGTAATCGTACTTTTTTCTTTGGTTTTGTTCTTTCTTTTTGATTTTTCTATGTTACCCAAAACTCCGTTAATCTAAAAATTTGAGTTACACTTAGAAACAGCATAGGTATATTTTCCTCAAAAAAAAAACTCTGATAACAGTAACTCAAATTTATTTACACATATTTACTTATTTTTTATATATTAGAGATACGGACTTGCAGAAATATTATGACGTCATTTATATATTTTACATAAACGATATATACATATAATATATATACAAATTGTAATTATACTTACTATTATTAGGTGCTTTGAAAGCATCGATGTATGAAAGGATAAAATTATGCTGTCTATTCTATTTACCACTGGCAAACAAAGTGAACCGGATGACACTTCTAATATCAAAACTTGATTTTCATTATTATACTCATTTAACTAAATATTTTTATTACTTACTTGTTCAGTTTTATATTTTATTATATCTTGAGCGAGTCTAAATAAAATCTTTAGGTCAGTAAAGTTAAGTTCGATATCATCTGTTTCCATCCAGGACAAACTTTCACAAAGTTTTTCTTTTTCAGCCTGCTTTAACTCCCTTTGTGAAAATTTTAATATTTCTCTCCAGTCAGTCTCCATTCTTATAAGTATTACTTCAGTCACGAAAAAATAAATGCAAAAAAATGTGTCCAGTGATGACGAAATAATGACTCACACTGCAGCTGGTAAGTTTTTCCGCGTTGTTTGTATTTCAAACCGTTGCTAGGCAACCTGGTTTAGTAATGTCCTGTTTCCTATGTAGCGTCGTACGATACCTTACCGAATCGAAGTGTTCTGGATCGCCCTGCTGATCACGTTCTAGTTTTTGTCTACAGTGATATTATAGTGCGTACATTTTAAGAATTCACTCGCCATATTTGCTCTGTGTCAGGGTGTGTGAGGTATCCCCTCTCTCGTACCCCGATTGCCATCTCGATCTGTCGTACTTATGTAATGTCTATGCCTATGACGCTACACGTATATTGTGCCACATAATATCTACACACATGTGTACGAAGTTTTCTTCGCATTTTAAAATACAAATGTATGAACTTTGGCTATCTGGAGCATTAAGATATTAGGTCTCTCTGCATCGTCATAGTGACGAGTTTCTTGGAATAAGTTCCAAAATTCTTCCTACCTAGGTATTTAGGTGTATGACTGGAAAGTCTTGTAAAAAGTTATTTGAATAAAAAATCTTTTTATTTCTATTTCTTGGTAAGTATGTAGGATTAATTGGACAATGAGAATAAAACAAAAGTTTTAATAGAAAGTTTATATTAGATGTGATGACATTGAACAAATAGCAGTAAATGTTACATTGTATGTCGAGGTGTCAACAACAAATAAACGTTTGTGCTTCTAGAAATAAATTAACAAAACTACAACAATAGGTTAAAAATAAAATAAGAAATACCTAAATTTCATACATAAATTAAGCAAATACATAGGGCGAGAGAAACGACAATTTGGTAAGTAATTTACTTTTAGGTTCTAAACTAAATTTAATCATCATGTTTAATAAAAATAAAATGTCTATATGGAAGTGTTTAAGATATTATATAATAAAAGAGTCTTGAAGGTAAATCTTTTATATATTGGAAAAATTTAATTAAGTAAACAATGACTAGACATTAAAAAGCCAAGCCAAACATTTACGTCTATCGCATTTTTGGGAGTCAAATACACTCATTTATTATAATACACTAATTTTAAATTAAGCATACAAAATAGTATTGTCAACGTTGTCCATAATAATATGTATTATATTATATACTTTTATATATACTCGCCCTATTTACACCAGCCATTTCATAGTCATGAGTATTTCTTTACTTGTACATATTTATAGCTATGTTAATGCGGTAACTAATAAAAACACGGTGTCTAATGAAATTAAATAATGTTAGCGTTTATGGTTAGTTAATGATGATCTAATTTTGCCAATACACAAAACGTCGAAACTTTGCAGTTAATGAAAAACGTTAGTTTTCAAAGTTTGACTTTTGCCGATTTATATCATTAGGTAGGTAGGTAATTAAAAAAATTGTCATGGTAGATACTGTTACGCTATATTGAATAGGTTCTGTTTATTTTAATTAAATATTGTATCGTTATAGACTGTCATTCAAAGAAACTTTAGTTTCTAGAATAAAACATGGTAGTATAAGTTTTAGCTGCATACTTTTAAAAGTTACTTTTAAAAGAAGAGCTCCGATCCCCAGCTCCTACATATTAAATAAATTACTATAACTAATAAACGACTTTACAGGTATATACGTTTTATACAATTATACAACACCATAAACATCCAATAACATATTCTTTGGGCGCGCAAAACAACTTTGGGATGGTTCGATCAAGTTGGCACACATATTTTTTCTTAGTATTTATTTCAAACTGTGTAAAAGCAAATAAAAAATAATAATAAAATAAATTAAGTATTATTAGTTCATTAGAAAATATGATGGTATTACCTAATACTTATACCTACAAGGTATTGCATCGTTAAGCTGGAAAAAATATATGTACCATATAGAACATTGATAAACGGTATTAGTTCATTATATTTATGTATCAAGAATTATTTTATAAAAGGATATAAAAGTCATGGTTCATAATTTGGTAACATTAATATATACCTAATGAACTGTTAGTATACAACCAAATTTTTGAGTCATTAAAAGACTTCCTACCGAGTTTTCTACCATACAGAAAGATACATGCATATCATTGTTACAAAAATCGTGTAAGTTTTTCCAGTAGGTACTTACTAAATAAAAGGTATATTTTAAATTAAATAGATCCTGTATAATTAATAAAAAAAGTTTAATAATTTAATTTCACATTAATATTTTTGTAAATAATTAATTTGTGTAAACCTTAAACTAACCTTTTCTTCCGTTCTGTAGTAGGAAATAAAGAAACAGAAAAGCTACCAATGTTGCCAATTCAGACGTGATAATTTCTACCAATCTGCTTTAATAGAAAATAGGTAACGATTTGAAGTCATAATCCACGGGTTTGACTAGCCTTTTAACTCTTATTTTAAGCTTTGCCTTGTCGAGCTGTTATGATGATAGAAACAGGATTTCCGGACTACTCAATTGCTAACAATAAATTCATCAAGTTTGCGCTCGTTTGCTTTGCCTGAATCCGATGGTAAAGCCTATTTTTAAGGTTCTGTACCTCAAAAGGAAAAACCGGAACCCTTATAGGATCACTTCGTTTAGAATTTCTATTGTAAAAAGGTCCCACGTTGGGCGGCAGTTATAGGCCTCTCTTGGATAGGTAGAGCAGTGAGGGTGACTGCGTTCTTAGTAAGGCACCCAGCGTAGTGACCCTGGCAGACGTACCAAAAACCCGGTCACTCTCACCGGTTGTACCTATCTAAGAGAGGCCGTTCCATACCATTTATTTTCCACATTAAACGACTATGCCTTGGTTGATTTTGGTCTTGATTGGGTAGACATTATCACATTGAAAAAGTTAGTTCGAGGATATGTTTAAATGGTATATTTTTGTAGGCAGTCTGTAAAATGTTAGTTATGTGTTTATCTTGTGCGTCGCGTACACAGCGCGGCGCGGCGGAGGCGTCGCAGCAGCGACGTGTGGCGCTATCAGATACGTTCCACGTAGTTACCTGCAACCATTAATTGATTAAATTAATATGGTTATAATATCTACTTAATAGTCGATACACATTCTGCAAAGTATAAAGAGCTGCCAAGGACAAAACAGCCGCAAAGAAACTTGATATCCTGAACTATGTGAAGCGGTACTTCACGCCAACCAATGCATTAATCTATATATCAGATTTGGTCTGGAACGGAGTAGGTACTGGTGTCATCTTTGAGATGGCTCTTCGCAGTACCAACTCGATGCGACTCGATAAATTAACACGGCCGTAAAATAGGGAATTTGTAAAAAGGGGGGAGGAGGTTTATTTTGTGAAAATATCCTCACCAGGGAAAGTGCCAAATCTGCCAGTCCGCTGGCTGGAACCGACGTACCAGCCGTCGTCGCACTTCTCCAGCACGTACACCGTGTCACCCTCCTGCAGTTCTAACTCGTCAGGGTTTTGCGGCCGGTATTTGTACATGGCCCGGTATCTGCAAATATAAGATACGGTATAGATACTTCAGAAATACCCATTTTACTTATATATTACATATCTTAAAGCAGATATACGTGTTATTAGACATATTGATTGCATGTAGTCCGAATTTCAAAGCGTTATTATTAATCTTAAGGGCTCGAGGTTGGGGCGGGCAAAATATAGTTAATGGAGTTTTCTGGCAAGAAATTCACAGTAGTAACCTAGAGTTGAGAAGTGGGCGCTACACCCGGTTGTGTTGGTTTGCCATCTCATCGGTCTATGAGAGTGACGCAAACTCATCCAGCGACGATTTTGTCGTTAATGTACCTACAACGTACGGAACAGTCTCGATGTTGGTATCGACCCGCTCCTCGATAGCGGCTCTGTCATTGAGGTCGACAACCGCGTCGTATCCCCACTCCGACGCATATGACGACTTGGTCACATAACCCTATGTCAAAGCTTAGTCGTTAGTGCACAACGTACGGGACAGCCTCAGCGTTGGTGTCAACGTAGAGCGGTTCGGTGTTGTTGAGGTCGACGCCTGCGCCCGTCGGCGGCCCGTACCCGCGCTCCGACGCTGACGCACCCTGTGACGACTTGGTCACGTAACCTAAGGACAAAGATGAATTTAATGTTTATAATCATTAACCCACCACTAGCCCATTACTGAGCAAGTGGGTTTCTCTCAGAATGAGAAGGGTAGATAGTAACCTAGACCACCACGCTAGCTAAATACGGTTTGGCAACCTTTACAACCCTTTGAAAACATTACAAGAGCTCTCATGCATGCAGGTTCCCTCACGTTTGCTTGCATCGTTAAAGCAACTGATATTAATTAAATGCTCAAAAGGAACATATACCTAACTCCGAAAAGGAAGAGGTATCCGTATCCAGGTATCTCAAACTACTGGATAGATCAGGCTGGGCATCAAAGGATTTTTGGGATTCAACCCCCAAAAAATAGGGGTTTGGTTTAGTTCACGCGGACGAAGTTGCAGGAATAAGCTAGTACGATATAAAAACGTACCTGACAGTGGCTGAGTGGCAGGCGGTGCGTTAGATAGTGCGGGGCTGTTGGGCTGAGGAGTGTAGCTATGGGATCCCATGCTGCGTTTATCCGTGCCATTCAGCAGCCCGTGCGCTACTGGCGATGCTACTGGTTTATCGGTTGTTAGGATTGGTTCTGAAAATTAATATAAACTCAGTATTATAGACCATAAGTAACTATATTATAGTGACATTATATTTTTGTTTCGGGGCGTTTACATTTTGACGAACAGAGCTAGAGTAGTCCTGTTTTAACTCAAACACATTTTTTAAAATTGTAGTGTTAAGTTTCTGTTATGTCGATCCCTGTTATTAATTCAATGAAAATGGGCTAAAAATTATTATTTACTGAGGTGATGCCGGTGATTAAAAAACCGAAACTTGTTCAAGCTAGCTCCGTATTAAATAGACCTTGCCTGATGATAATGTAGGTTTTAAAAATCCTGTGGGAACTCTTTAATTTTGTGGGACTTAAAGTAGCTAATATCTTTCTCTGGGTTTCAAGCTATTTCTGTATCAAAGTTCGGCAAAAGCGGTTAAGCGGGTGGGCCGTGGAAAGCTAGTAGACAGGCAGAGAGATATACTTCAATTTTCTAATCACATCATACTAATATTACTAGCTGATGCCCGCAGCTTCGCCCGCGTGGATTGGTCAGATCCCCTGCAGCATCAGGATTGAGGAGTTGGACTCCAAATTTTTTATGAAACAATGTCGCAAAGTTCCTCTATCGATTAAAAAAGAATTGACGCAAATCGGTTCAGAAATCTCGGAGATTTCGGTGTACATAGGTAGAAAAACACAACTCCCTTTTTGAAAGTCGGTTAAAAAAGTAGCCTATTTTACGCCCTGATCAATCCTCTACTTGCCTGTGAAAGTCCCGTCAAAATCGGTTCAGCCGTTCCAAAGATTAGCCTTTTCAAACAGACAGACAGACAGACAGACAGACAGACAGACAGACAGACAAAAATTTAAAAAACGTGTGATTCAGTTATGGTATCGTTCAAATAACCATATGAGCTTAATATGAGGTAGTTATTTCGAAATTACAGACAGACACTCCAATTTTATTTATTAGTATAGATAAACGAGAAAGTTTGTATGTGTGTGTGTGTGTGTATGTTTGTTACTACTTCACGCAAAAACTACTGGACGGATTTGGCTGAAATTTGTAATGGAGATAGATAATATCCTGGATTAGCACATAGGCTACTTTTTATCCCGGAAAATCAAAGAGTTCCCACGGGATTTTGAAAAACCTAAATCCACGCGGACGAAGTCGCGGACATCGGCTAGTATAAGTATGAATATGGCCACTACCTAGAATAGATTATGGGCAATAAAACTTACCAGGTTTACTCTGACTAGGCTCTTGCAAAATTGTAACATAACTATCAGGGAATATACCGGTTCTGTTTGCATTTCTGCCTTCCCACCAATTATGGTCTATACGCCTAGCCAGTACAACGATCTCGCCTTTCTTCAATGGTAGTTCGAGATTAGTTTGTGCTATGAAATCGAATTTGGCTCTCGCTCGACCTTCGACGACGGCGGGTTTTTTGAGTGTTTGGGCCCCATCGCCTTTAAGTAACTGGGAAAGAAAAAATGCCCTAGGATTAAAAATGCTACACGTTCAGCTAGGTACTTATAGGCCAAATATACATAGGGCCAAAGGGGGAAAAAATTGGCGAAGCAAAGATGTTTAACAATTATAACTGTTAGATATTTTTACGATCGTCCAACTTTTCAAAATCGCACTTCATGCTCTTTTTTAAACCAAAGTACCTATTATTAGCAATCATAATATTTCCATAATTTGTGGAAGTCATAGTAAATAAAAAATTCTCACCTCAACATAGTTATAAGGAAACAGGCCGATCTTTCCCCGCACCTCTCCTTCATACCAATTGGAATCTATTTGTCTTCTCACATTTATAATGTCTCCTTTCCTAAAGCTGAGCTCTCTTGCAGTCTGCCCATTGAATGTGTATAACGCTTTTGCGACAATCTTCTCCGCTTCGTCGTAACGATTAAGGGGTACGACTGTTTTCTGTGATGGCATAAAATTGTCTTGATGACGTCGATTTTGCATATCCTGAAGCTCCTGGAAACAATAATATTAATTCATAATTGTTGGAAGAAGCAGGCGTTACTTTGTGAAAGTCTATGATGTACAAGAAACCACAAGCTTAACAGGGCTCTCTCCGTCACTCGCTTCATACAATCGTAGTTCCAATTTCATTTGAATATTAAGCGTTCGACGGAATTCGTGTGTCTGAGAAAGACCAACGCTGATTTACGCTATTACGGGAACCAACACGAAGTCACTAATCGGAAACTGACCTGTGTAAACGTAAAAGGGTGCGAATGGGCGCGAATTTAAACCAATACGCGCACATGCGTGCAACTTTGCTTCAATTGTAAAGAATTTAATGCTTCAATTGGCTTCGACTCTGCGCTAGTATGAATTGACCCTAAGCATCGGTGCGTGATCACGTCCTCTCTGTGATGTTTCCATGGAAGTAGGAAGTACCTACCTTCTTATTATTCAAGTTTTCCCTTTATCAATGGATGTTTCCCATAATCGGCATGATAGTCATAAAGATCGCTGGCATGATAGGTATGATATTTACAACACGTAAGCAGTTAGGCAAATGATATTTTAGAATTCCATAGTAAAACAAAAATTCCTGTAGTCATGTTTGTCCGTCTGTCCGTTCGCATGTAGGTATGTCACAGCCATTAATAGAAGTAATCAAAGCAGTAGGTCTAGAGTTTATAAGTTTTGTAAATTTTGATTATTGTATCATATATTTAACGAAAAATGTATCAACTATTACGTCTACATCTGTTATAAAAACCCCGACGAAACTCATGGAAATGTTAGGAACTAAAAATTTTGAATAATGATTGGTCAAAAATAACTAAGCCAAAATGTTATACAGCATGTTCCTAGTTTAGAAAATGGTTTGGAAAACGTGTTATGAACACTCGTCAGTTACATTTCGTTCAAACATCACCTTGATAGAAGCGTCAAATGAGTCTATATCTGCATGGTGTATGTTATTTTCCTGTAAATTAAAATTGTTTTCATTTTCCAATATCTATTACTTTAAAGGAGGCGTGGTATAGGTAAAAGCGTATAATATACCTATTGCGTTTAATAATAAACCGTAATAACTCGCTATTTCTATTTTTCGAGAATCATAAAACGAATTATGACCACGTAAAGATTATAGCAGTCGACTGTAACTTTTTTTGTTAACGGGAGGGAAATCTTAAGATACCTGAAGTCCTGGAAAAAGCGACGGGATTGTCTAATTTTTCACCCTCATCGCATATTGGGAGGCCCCAAGCTCTGTTGCATTAAGTAAGTGAGTGATGTATTTGCTCTTTGCCTTCCCTTAGTTTCTCGGAAAACTTGTAAGCCTTCATAGTAATGAGTATTAACCCAGGGAGAGGTTAGATTTAACTTTTTCTGTTTCTATTTATAGGTACATATAGAATATTGGATAAGTATTATAATAAGAATAATACCTATCGTTCTTATTGAAATTCTGTATCGTAGTACCGGCTTTAATACAATGGTAGCTACATGTAATTGTGGAACCTTGTTTTTATTCATTTACTACTACCTACTATTAAATTATTTCCTCAATCAAATGTGATTCTTATGTCAATACCGTAAAAATCATAATCTTTTATTCATTGTATATTAAGTGAATGCTATTGTTGTACTCTCTGATCAACATTTGGGATTTAGTAACGAATGCGAAGTTCAAGGTCTGTCATTCAAGGCATTTCAATACGCGTATAAATTAATGATCATCTATATTATTATGCTTCATTATGTAAGAATGTACGGAATGCTCAAGGTGTCACAACATCTTATAAAGTCGTCGTAGATTAGGTAGAGTCTCAGAAATCAGAATAAGTATAGAAATGGAAGCCTGAGATTGTCGCCGAACCATTGCGCATTGTTGTAAAAGTAGGTATTTTATTTGCACAGCTATACAGCACATTACACAGTTTAATTTAGGTTGTTTTGGATGCTGGAGCTGGATAAGTGTGTCGAATTTTTAATAGGTACCTACCTTTTTGAATGGGCGAGTTGCTAAAAATTGGCGACACATAGTCCTATTAAAAACAGCATAGGTACTTAATACTTATACCATTTCTATTACGGTCTATTTGAGAGTTCTGTGGTTAGACTATCTTTGTCTTATAAAATGGGCCTCTTCTTATTTATTTAATCTTAAATGTGTTATTTGTGATCTAGATTCAACATTCACAACAGCATTTCTCAATATTTTATAACTGTATCCAATGTGTGTCCAATTTAGCACGGTTCAGACTGATGGTCCTTTGAGCGCCAAAAAAAAAACAACAAAATATGTCTTTTTTCCTATACAAGTTAGCCCTTGACTGCTAGGTGATCATCTGACCTGGTGTGATGCAGTCTAAGATGGAACCGGACTAACTTGGAAGAGGTAAGACAGTTTCATTAAACCCGTACCCCTGATAGGTTTCGAGACGGCATCGTACCGGAGAACGCTGAATCGCTTGGTGGCACGTATTTGGCGGTTAGATGGTATCGAGCCACGGCCGAAACCTGTCGGACCAGAGACAATTTAGAAAATACTAGCTGATACCCGCGACTTCGTTCGCGTGGATATAGGTTTTTTAATATTCCCGTGGGAACTCTTTGATTTTCCGGGATAAAAAGTAGCCTATGTGCTAATCCAGGGTATAATCTATCTCCATTCTAAATTTCAGCCCAATCCGTCCAGTAGTTTTTGCGTGAAGGAGTAACAAACATACACACACACAGATACAAACTTTCTCCTTTATAATATTAGTGTGATAAATTCCCAAATTGCCTCAGCCAGGAATTGCCGGGTATTCACGTATGCACGGGCAAGTATCCAAAAATAAGTAAGTAAAAAAATGAGAGTCTTTTACTATCATGTGAACATGAACCGAGTTAAGAGTTTCGCGAGGCGGGCGGCGGCGGCGGGCCCTTGAGTGAAAGCGAGGTTTCACTTGAGTTCACGTCAATAGTTTGTTTTTGATTTTAAACAAAATTACCTACTTATAATTAACTAGAGGATGCCCGCGACTTCGTCCGCGTGAATTTAGATTTTTATAGATCCCGTTGGAACTGTTTGATTTTCCGGGATTAAATGTTGCCCATTTCAATTACAGGGACGCAAGCTACTTCGGTACCAAATTTCATACAAATCGGTTATGTGGATGGGTCTTTAGGAATCCCGCGGGAACTCTTTGATTTTCCGGGATAAAAAGTAGCCTATGTCCGTCCCCGGGATATAAACTAACCCTGTACCAAATTTCATCAGAATCGGTTACACTGTTGAGCCGTGAAAAGGTAGCAGGCAGACAGACAGACAGACACACTTTCGCATTTATAATATTAAGTATGGAAGTATGGTTTTTGTGAAAAAGTGCTTTTCTATAATAAATGCTGGCAAGTCTCTAAAGGTAGGTACTAGGAACTCATCAAATCTTTACCAAAAACTAATAGTACATAGGTAAGTAGGTACACCGTAAAATGAAACATCGAAACCGGATCAGATTTGATGGAGTTAGTATAGAGTAACATGGTTAAAAAATAGGAACTGAAGTAGGACTGACTGGTAATCCTGGTAATAATATAAATCAGATAAAATTTTGTAATTGAATTTACAAGGTTGACAATAAGAACAACCTTTTAAGAACTCATTAACTGAAGGTTAATTTGACCTTAGTTTAATTTGTTATTTGTTTTAGATGACATTTTTGGCCTTAATTAATTTTCGTACAGTGATTTTATTGATGGCCTTTTGATCTATTTTATTGTACAAATATAAATATAAACCTCTTTATTAAATAACAAACCAGACGTAGAAGACGATGACGAATAAAGAGGAAAAACACATTAAAAAGTACTTAAAAGTACATAAAAATAATTTCAATGTAGCTACGCAAATAGATATTGTAATATTAGCTATTAAAGCAGCTTCATACCTATTCGTATATTAAAATTTGTTCACCGACCATAGTACAAAAAATACTTAACACCACCTCACCTTTATAACTAAATCCGGAGTCATATGCATATTCACCAACTATTTAAAGTAATGTTCACAAGTATGCCTAGTTCGTTAATAATATAATAAGTATTAAAAAAAACAATAACGTAACGGTCGCGGCGCGCGTGCGCATGCTGGCGCGATATTCAGATGACCATAACTTGACTAGAATGAAAACCGCCGAACAAGCGAGGTGTGAAGAAACTGCTTTCCATCTGCACAAAGCCTTACTTTATCGCGTAATGTGATATCTCATTGTACCGTTATTTACGTTTTGTGCCTTTCAGTGTGTTAATGTACTTAGTCGTATTCACATTTTGTTAAAGTTTTGTGGCTTTTTATCGATAACACTGCGATATATGTATTGTTACAAGGTTCCAAACGGTTTGATGTACGAGTACGGTGATTCTTTCTTTAATCAGCTCATCGTGCGGTATACCATCACCAAATCGTAAAGCAAAACAGCTCAGTTGATACAAGTGTAAATTAAAAATTTATAACAACCCCGGCAAGTGAAGGTTACAGTAACTACAAAAGAGCAGATAACTTTCAAACGGCTGAACCAATTTTCTTGGATTATACCTAAGAACACTCTCGATCAAGCCACCTTTCAAACAAAAAAAAGTAAATTAAAATCGGTTCATTAGTTTAGGAGCTACGATGCCACAGACAGATACACAGACACACAGATACACAGATACACACGTCAAACTTATAACACCCCTCTTTTTGGGTCGGGGGTTAATAACTTTTTCTAAATTATTATTATCAGAATAACAACTAAGGTAATTTACAATGACGTGTAGTCATGGCCTGCGTGGTAGACTAAGACCAAAACCATCTCATTCTGATAGGAAATCCGTGCTCAGTAGTGATTATGAATACTTTCTTGGATTTGGTATGTTTAAGGTTTTAGTAGGTATCGATTAAACTGCAGTGGCGTGGCGTAGCGGAGATTAAGCCTTATTATCCGTTAACTTTGACTGACACGCTAATCGCATTCTGATGCTGACCTCACGACCGCACGTGAACTGGAGTTCAACCATTTTATTACTTAGGTACCTTTGACTTACCTACTTTACCCTATAAAAGTATTTTCTGTTAATCTGTTTCCGTTGTTTTCACTAACAATTTAACCGTTAACTTCGAATCTACAGGCATATTTCATAACTGGCTATCGGTAAATGTTTGACAAAATAATTGCTTAACTTCGGTAATTAGTAATCAACCCAGATTACATCATAAGCACTGAATCACGGGAAAGATAGCATAAGGGATGGTATAGATGCCGTAAATGTACCTAGTTATTACTTGAACGCTTTTCGTAGGCTAAGTTGATATGATTAGCAGCAACTATAGGTACCTACAACTAATCAATTACGTACTGTAGCCTGCTGATCGCATTTACCTTCCCACAATAATAAACAGATTGAGAAAATCACGATAGTATTTTCCAGAGACTCGCAACATTCCAGAAGAACATTATTTCTTTTACTTATTCTTTAAAAAATAAAAGAAGATGTAAATAATTTATATAAATGTTCCGTTTTTCCTTTTGAGGTACGGAACCCTAATAATAGTAGATATTAGTATACTTTCTTGTAGATACCTACTTGTGCAAGATCTAGGCATCGTGCAAGGTCTTGAGAAATGTTTCTATTACAGTTATCACCGCGTCTAACGCAAGATTTTTAGTTATGGGAAAAATGTTATTCTATCAATTCAAGATGGTTGCAACTGGTTGTGTGCAAGTGTATGTTTACATAATATATTATGTAAGTTGTGTATTTTAAAATCAATCTTGAAATATTTTTTAAAGCATAGGTACATTTAACATTAATGTTGCAAAAGTGTAAACAACTTGAATCGACTATTCTTGTCGATTTTGACTGAATCATAGAAGGGAGCGCAAAGGGACCAGTCCAAGAGTCCCGAGGGGAGGAATCAGTACTACTACTACTACTATTCTGTAGGTATGCCTAATACTACGAGACGCTACCTGCTTTAGAGATTCGTAACAAGGTAGCTGTTTTTGAAAAACAAATGTGTTACATTCGATACTACAGTATTTCTTTTTGGTATCTACAAAAGATTGTATCAATCAATCCAGATATTAAAACAAATGAACATATTATAATAAAATTATAAGAAGACATCAAATATTTATTTCGCTGATGCACGCAAATTCATCCGCTTGGATTTAGGTGGTTGAAACCCATGTACAAATTCTTTTATTTTCCGTGATAAAAAGCAATCTATATCCGTTCGTTTCCAGATTTTATTGTTCCTTTTCCAGTTTGTTCTATCTCTTTGTGAAATTTTGCAGTCATTCCGCATGAATGATATTAGTATGAATAATTATATTACCTGTAAGTATTTGTTTCGCCTCTGTTCTCTGTAGAGCCGTTTCATATGCTCAGCCTGTTGTATGGCAAGCTCGCGTTCAGGTACCAGCGGTAGGGGGTCATGTCGCACCGGACACCGGTAGTGGATGTTGACATCGCTCTCCACGTACCGCCGGTTCGGAGATTCTGCATGAAAACAGATATATTAAGACAGAGTTCTACGAATCGTTGGTTTCAGTGTAGGTATGTTGTTTAAATACTAAATATACCAGAATTCCATATTCCTAACTAGTTTAGTTTTTGAGATATACCCCGTTACAAAAATGGTCTAAATCTAACAACTTTGACGGCCCCCCATTTCTTTATTTTTTGAGACAAAAAGCTTCCTCGTGATTTTACTAGTACGACAAATTATAGACTACAGGCCCATGTTTAAAAATGGGTGGGTCATATGAACCACCAGGTGACGTATACAGGACGATATAAGAGCATAAAATAATAAGTTTCAGCACTATGCCGTCACTTGTAAGCTGTCCAACAGAGTGCTGGTGAGAATTGAAAAGTGCAGGTAGAGTGAGTACATTTTGGTCATATATTTTTGTACGGCATTTTTACCATCGATAGATCCATGAAAAATAATAAGAAAGCGCGCAGTGCCGTAAAAAAATGGTGCGCCACAAAGTCAGTAAATGTTTTGATTTTCTGACAATTTCCGGGGTAAATTTGGTCATTTAATTCTGTACGGCACTAGTTTCATACTGTTTCAATACAGCCTCTAATCCATTATTCCGCAACGCCGTACAAAAATCATGCGACAAGGGGAAAAAATTGAGGGTAGCAACCCCCTCTCTTTCCGTGGTCCGGGGGGTGATTTGAGAAAGTACGGCTTTGGTTCCAAAACATTATCTAGCACTCAAAAGTACTATTAAAAATAATGCCGTAAAAAAATTAGTGTTCATTTGAATGTGTATCAATAATTATCTTAATTTCATGGTATACTTAATTTTTAAAGCTGTAAAATCATTTGACTCTGTACGGCAACTTTTTTTTTAACATGATAGTGTAAAATACTATTGTTATATAGTATTGCCGTTCAAAAGAAACTGTTCTAAAAAAAATTATAGATAAATACAAAAACTGAAATTTTTCAAATTATTGCAAAAGTTTAAATATTCATAGATTAATAAAATATAGCAATTTTCTTCGCTTTTCCCTTGTTTTAAATAGTATTAAGATAAATAAATTAGGAAAAAATTATGCCGTACATTTTAATGCAGACCATATCTTTTAGGCTGATGAAAATGACGCTACCATTTTAAGGGTAGTACTTTATGGCCATCTGATACTGTACGGCATTAACATATTTTTGAAGAGAACAATTGATAATATGATAAAATCACTATGCCGTCTAACTGAAGTGAACGGGTGTGTATATAATATCCACATCCCCTACAAACCTTTGGACCAACGAAAATGTACGGCATGTAAAAAAATATTATCTATGCATAAAACACTTTCAAAATAAATTAATTTTATGTTGTTTCAAATCACCCCCCGGACCACGGAAAGAGAGGGGGTTGCTACCCTCAATTTTTTCCCCTTGTCGCATGATTTTTGTACGGCGTTGCGGAATAATGGATTAGAGGCTGTATTGAAACAGTATGAAACTAGTGCCGTACAGAATTAAATGACCAAATTTACCCCGGAAATTGTCAGAAAATCAAAACATTTACTGACTTTGTGGCGCACCATTTTTTTACGGCACTGCGCGCTTTCTTATTATTTTTCATGGATCTATCGATGGTAAAAATGCCGTACAAAAATATATGACCAAAATGTACTCACTCTACCTGCACTTTTCAATTCTCACCAGCACTCTGTTGGACAGCTTACAAGTGACGGCATAGTGCTGAAACTTATTATTTTATGCTCTTATATCGTCCTGTATACGTCACCTGGTGGTTCATATGACCCACCCATTTTTAAACATGGGCCTGTAGTCTATTAGTAGGACCACAAGGAAACAGCAAAATATGTTTGTATTTTATTCACTGAGCTATTTTTATTTTACTCGGTGTTTTTTTTGTCCGGCTTGTTTTTCATATATGAGAGCTCCCCTGAAAAAGAATTCGATTGAATTTATACTTTAATATTCGGTTTTGGGTCAAAATTTTACACCAAACGCCAAAATTTCAGGTTAATATCTCATATTTTCGTCCACGAGCTAGAAACTCTTGACACACGGACAGACAGACACAGCGGCTTCGTTTTATCTTTTGGGTACGGAACCCTAATAAATGTATGGCGTAGTTATGTAGGTTAATGAAATTTAATACGTTCCTACCAGTGAAAGTTGTATATCATCGGAAATGTTATGGCATGATGTAACGCTATCGATGGTAATATTTCGAGTCCGATTATGCGACGAGACGTAACTACCTATGTATGACGAGTGGAACCGGTTCAAGAATTTAGCGTAACCCACTAACTATAAAAGTTACTACGATTCTTTCTCTCGCCTCATAATACGATACTCGATACAGTTTGACCCGAATTTCATGCGGGCAGAAAAACGTAATATTATACTTATTTTATATCATTTTTGTTCTCAAAACCTAGTTTAATTTTAATTTTCAAGTTATAAATATGTTATTAAGTTCTAATGTGTTGCGGTAGACTGATCTCATTTACGTAAGTGATGAGGACTTAAAAACTACCTATACACGGACGCACACACGCTGCCGTCATTTAACTAAAAAGCCGTTATGTGCAAAAAATAACATTTGAAAATTTTCTAAAAACTAATATTTCTCATAGTTTTGAATACAAAAACTAATATTTCAAATAGTTTTTGAAAATGCGATTCCATACAAAATGACAATAATTATGAGTTGTATTGTCAATCAGTCTCAATAAGTGGAAAAGTTATTAACATAATATTTGTCTAAGTAAAATCGTATTCAAAAGCCTACATAGGTGAAAATGAAAGCCCTTTGCGGTCACAAATTGCCCGTCAACTTTCACTTAATAGGCATTCGCGACACGCGCGCATAAACACGTGTAGGCTGCTACTTACTTATCTACGTATGTGTACATAGTATGTACCTACAGTACATTCATACATATACTTAGGCACTTTCTGGCATTATGCTACTGAAAATCGATTATTACGGATACTTCCAAGATATCAATACAGTTAGTACCATAGAAATAGGGGTGGCGCTTTCAAAATCAATGGTTAGGACAGTTATCGTTTATTTATTCACCCCTTCAGAGGGTAGGTCAACCCCCAAAATGTTTATACCTTAGTTATGACCCTATTTACGATATAAGGCATTGAGTTTCTTTGGAATTTCGAATCAGATACATCGTGTACCTACTTTGCAGAGTAATAGAAACTGAATTGCAGAGATATTTCTCAAATCGTTCTTGATTTTGGTGACTTTATAGACTTTATATAACTCTCAACAACTATGCATACCTAGGTAACAAGGAAAGTGGAAAATATAAAACTTGTTATAAATAAATACGTGACCAGTAGTAAAGAACGAGTTACTTTCACGGCAAAACTCGATTAAAAACGAATAAATAAATAAGATATTTTTATTCAATTCATTTTCATTTAATGGCTAGTTAGTAAAATTGAGATATAATATAACTTATTTAGAGATAATTTAACACCGTGTTTAGACCTCGAAGGTCTAATCTACGGATTGTACGTGTAGTATCCTATTAATTACCTGTGTAGTATAATTATGTAACCTTTAACTTACACCAAAACAAATTGTGACAGTTCAAGGGCCGATTTTTCAATCGTCAAAAAACTTTTATCGGAGGAATAAGTTACAGGTTTAGACAGTTTTTGTAGGTATATGAAATCTGTCATAACGTCAAATTTATTCCTCGTATAAAAGATATTTGACGAATAAAAATCGGCCCCTGTATAAAACTTTAGTGAATAAAAAATATTTTGAACTCTATCGGTTAACATGAGCAATATAAAATATTGTCTGGACAATGACAATACAAGTTTATCATTTAACATGTTTTCAAGTTTCATTGAAAACTAGTATAAGGTAACAACTTGTTTATTGGTGTAAGCATGGTGTAAGAGTCACGTAACGTGGGCTCTGTATTAAAAATTGGTGTCTACACGAACTATTTAAGTTACATTAAAATCACTTTTGGTTTTGGTCTAAAATTCTGGTCAAACTTTTTGGATTCCTACGAACCGATTTTGATCACATTTTTGTTGTATAAACCTAATATCATATGCTGCCGAACGTAGAATTTTCCAGCTTAATCAATCTTGTGGCTTTTGCGTTTTTTTAATATTAACAGGGCTCTCTCCGTCACTTACTCCACACAATCGTAATCCCAATTTCATTTGAATATAAGCAACCAAAGTCTTTCAGGAATTTCTTGATCTACCATTAACCCTATGTTAAAGTCTAGTGGGATCACCGCCACGTGTGAACCAACCAGCACAAACATAATAAACGTAATTATGTATCTGACTGATTCATTAGTTTCAAAACCTATCAACCAACTTGTAGTTATTATAACACTTTCAAAGGCACGACTGGCAGTAGATAACTTTGCGACACAAATTTTGTAAGTCACCGGTGTTCTGGTATGTCGTTACAACACATCCTGCTCTTTCCTAATCACTCATTAAATTACGTTTATGGACGGTTTACCTAAAGTTAATCTTATTTCAAGTGAAAAATGAGTAATGATGTAGGTTCATATCTATCTCCTGAGTCAGGAATGATTGGTGAATTAAAAATTAGAACTTTTAAAATTTATGGCGTTTGGATATATCCATACTAATCTATTCTAGTCCTTATCCTAATTAATATTATAAATGTGAAAGTGTGGATGTTTGTTACTCAATCACGCAAAAACTATCGGACGGATTTGGCTGAAATTTGGAATGGAGATGGATTATACCCTGGATTAACACAAAAAGTAGCCTACGTGATATAGGCTACTTTTTATCCCGCAAAATCAAAGACTTCCCGCGGTATCAACGTAAATCCACGCGGACGAAGTCGCGGGCATCAGCTAGTGTTGTTATAAATGAAAATGTCTCTGGCGATCTGTGACTTTTGCACAGCCTATCTATTTAACTAATTTTGATGAAAGCTAGAAAGATAGCTTGCATCCCACAGATAGACATAGGCTACTTAGTACTTTGTATACCGGAAAAGAATCAACGAGTTTCCACGGGATTTTTAAAAATCTAAATCTACGCGGACAAAACCGCGGGCAAATAAAAGTTTTGTTTTATGCATTATAAGATTCATTGTTAGTGTAACTATATTGCTGATCATTTAACTTGTTTGAGTTTAACAATTAGTGTAAATTAAAAATTTATAATACCCCCGACAAGTGAAGGTTAGAGTAACTAGAAAAAACCTGATAACTTTCAAACGGCTGAACCGATTTTCTTGGATTATAGCTAAGAACACTCTCGATCAAGCAACCTTTCAAACAAAAGAACTAAATTAAAATCGGTTCATTAGTTTAGGAGCATTAGCTTAGCTTAGCCACAGACATACACAGATACACACGTCAAACTTATAACACCCCTCTTTTTGGGTCGGGGGTTAATAAATTGAAAAATAATTACAAACCATAGGTTGCCATCTTTTTGATTTGTTTCAATATGCCCATGTTAAGGCTCCACTTCACTCAACTTAAAATAAATACACAACACAGAACAAATATCAGCCGGTCGGCCTATCAACGTCGAGACGACTGTCGCCGTGCTATCAGTTGCACTTTCATCGGTAGTATCTCCCGCCAAAAACTTACGCAGCGATTCGCTGACTAAGCTGTTCAATTGCATCGAGCGACGATCACTATAATGGCATAGTTTATTTATAGCCATTTTCTCCGTTTATCCAAATTATTTCACTACTATGATTTTGTATTAATTTTAGGCTTTACCATTTTCGTCATCAATGAGCTTACTTAACAAAATGATTTGAGAGACATTTTAATTTTTAACCGATTTTATATTGCTGTATTATATGCTAGCTATTATTAACTTAATATGCCTGCATTTACTTCACATGGTTATTTTTTAAGTTTACCTATTTGTAACCCCCGGCCCAAAAAGAGGCGTGTTATAAGTTTGACGTATGTATCTGTGTATCTGTGTATCTGTCTGTGGCATCGTAGCGCCTAAACGAATAAACCGATTTTAATTTAGTTTTTTTTTTTGTTTGAAAGGTGGCTTGATCGAGAGTGTTCTTAGTTATAATCCAAAAAAAAATGGTGGAAACGCATAAAGATCTAGATGAATTCCTAAATTGAATATAGTTTTAAAGATTAGACTTTTACCAATTTAAATGAAATTGAACTGTTACGAACAAATTGGAACTTTCAATGGCGTTTGTGTTAAGACTTAACACCTGCTTAAGATTATACTTAGCTGAATAAGAAAACGAAAACATAGATACAAATTAATCATAATAATTATGTATTTGTCGTCAGGTATCACAAATACTTACTGTAAGGTAGAGGTGCATAGACATCTGGATAAATGTCCGTTCTATTGACCCATTCTGATAAATCATGAATAGTATGTCGATTATCTTGCAAATTAAAATTACTAACAGGTTTCTTTCTCTGAATTACGGCGGGCTTGGAGACAATTTCTTTTTTAAAGTCATTGTTTTTATTTAAATTTATAAGTGAAGATGTACGTTCGTAAGTTGTAGAGGGCTCACTATAAGACGTACTGGAAAAGGTATGTTCATTGGACTGAACATACACGTTATCAGCTCTATCACTATTATTGATTGACTTTTCCAGAAGTCTACTTTTATTTATGTCTTCATGTTTAGGAATGATAGGAGATTCCAGCTGTTTCTTTATATCAATTTTTGTACTGTCCTCTATACATATTTTAGGTACGCTATTGTTGATAGAGCTTTTCAAGAGCTTATTGAATTTATAATCATCTGTCAATGTTACGGGATCATCAAGCATATGTTCAGGCGTGATTTCGTCAACTATTGTTTCAAGTTCAGAATTTTTCGAGGTCAAATGATGAATTTTGTTTTGGTGTTCATCGGATTTATTACTTTTTAGACTATCTGAATCACTTTTAGAAATAGACTCATTGGGACTATTCTCTTTAGAAAAGTAGGCACTATCATCTTTTTCTACTTCTTGTTCTTCACTTTCATCAAAAAATATATTTTTCTTAACGTATGAATTCAAAGCTTTCAGCGATTTTGACATGGATCCAGACGAGGGAATATCCCGTAACTGTACATCGTCATCGTAGGGATATGTCTTTACGCTAGCACTTCTTAAACAACTTTCACTTAAAGTAGTTTCACTTTTATAATTTTTGTTCATTTTAGTTTATCCACGATGGATCATCTTCGTTATGAACATAAATTCCTAACACTTCGCATAGAACCGAAGTAGTGATAAGATAGGTTATCTGTGAGTCAGTATGATAAAAACAATCGATAAACGACTGGTTATATTAATACGCAACAAAACCGCTTTCACAATCAATAACACAAAGCTAAATAACAATTAATAGCACAGATAAACAGCATTTCCGCGCACAAGAGCGTAAGATACTATTTACAATCGGATAAAAACTGCTCGGACTGGTTTCGGCTCAGTCAAATTATATGACGTAAATATCCCGCCGACCTTTAAAATCACTAATAAAAAGTTTGTAAGTACTATAATAATACGCAATTCGTATATTGAATTCACTTTGGCAAAGAGCACTACATGTTTTCGACGTGGTTATTAGATAAATAAAGTTCCGATTGTTTTCAACAAAGGCCATTGTTTCTTTTTTATAAGCTCTGATGATATAGATGTAGTAGCCACATACCAGCTCTCACGCAAACTAATTTTCTTAGTACTATAATTGACTATAATGTTTAGCGGAAGTACCTAATATGAAGCAAGTAAGATTCTTTTGGTCATTTTAAACAACTATTTAAAGTGATTAAAAAATATATTAAGTTAAAGTCGATTGATTCGAAACCAGTTATAGAACCTTTTCTTATGACCTTTACTGGAACATTAAAGGGCAACAGTCAGGATGCATTTAAAAATGCTTTGACTTTCGCAAGGTACCTAGGTACTTTTGATACTTAACAACTACTAACAAGTATATACAAATATCCACATAAATATGATTAAGAGATACTTGCCTGACTCTGAAAAGCTGCCGTGAGATGCGCGTCGCGGTGGTTCCGGCGCGGTGTCACTCTCTACCAGGATGCAATAAAACAAGATGGTAAGGAACTAAAACAACTAAATGTGTGCAATAACGAAAAAAAAGATAGATTGATAGCCGTTATTATATAGAATAGAGACCGAAAACAATTCTTGACGGATAATGGAGCAGTTATAAAAACTTTTTTTTGTTTTTTTTTTTTTATAATACACTTAAACGCTCAAGATTGGTACGGTAAGTATCTACGTATGCTTCATTATTAAGATCAAGATGAGCTAACAAATATTTTTAAACTTAACGATTTTCAATCAATCTTTTCTTAGAAAGCAAAATAAAAGTACTTAACTCCAAGACTAAACATTAAAAAAATATTTGAAAATTATTAACCTTGGAATGTTACCGTGTGTCGCGATGGCGTGATATAGGTCGCTAGACGGTAGGGCCACGACGCCGGCGGAGGCCGGGGTGGCGTGCGAGGGGGCTCATAGCGGCTGGCCGGGCGATGCGCCAAAGGATTGAAGGCTTGCTTTGCTAATGATTCGTTTTTAAGAATAGAATTAAGTTTAACAGATTCTCTTTTCGCAGTTTTGATATTTTCTCTTTTATCTGAAACTGTGCGTCCGCGAACTAAAGTAGTCGTATCAGCTATCGATCTATAATTATCTTCCGGTTTCGGGTATCGGTGTGCAATCCATGGCCCCGCTAAGTACGACTCTATATCGTGAAGATCATTTACGTCCGGAGTGGATGCGTAAATCTGACCAAGTAGGGACATCGCTTCAAATCTGCGCCGAATGCGTTCTACTTCTCCGGGTCGACATTCCAGCGCTTCTTCTGCAGAATGAGATCTTGTAGTATTACGTTTGCGAAGTGCAGCCAGTTTTGATATAACGTCGATATGTGGCATGAAACGATTACTGGGCCGTAGTGGCATGCGTGCCACTGGTAATAAGGCCCTACATTTTCCGCGGCGGGTGGCCCTTTCAGCTAAGGGCCAAATATTATTTATATCGTTTCGAATAATTTCTGGATCACTTCGGTATCGTCGCAATACCGCGCCGGCTGCAGAGGGTGAATCGAAGCGTCGTGCGAGGCGGCGCACTTCCCCTTCTCGTGCCAGCTTAAGGTAAGTACGCCAGTAACGCTCCGGATCGGGGGACGGGCTCCGACTACGCCAGATTGTCTCGTCACTGGAAAACCGTAGCGTGTCAGGCGTTCTTCGATCGCTAGCGTACACTTCTGAACGAGGCGATGGCGATCTTGAATTTAGGTCATTCTTCGAAGGAAGGGACAAAAATTTATTTCTTTCACTTTCTCCAAAAAATTCTTTGATATTTGTACATGATTGAGATTGAAATATTGGATTATTTTGTACATTACCATCTTTCATATCAGTGAGTTTCTGAGTAACTTTTTGTTCATCAGAACTATCTCTTGCATGATATATATTCTTTGGTTGACTGATTTCGTTTTTAACTGATTCAAAATATTCTACTTTCTTCTGTACTTCTTTTTTAGGCTCGTTGTATATGACTGTCTTGCCAGATATATCTGAACTTCCAGTTTCAGTTTCACTAGCTGATGATTGGTTCGAAATTTCAGGAATTTGTGCAGGACAAACCACTTGCCTATTTTTTTCATCCAAGGTTTTATTTATTTCTGAATACTTTTGAATACTTACATCTGTGTTCTTTTCTTTTTCCTGTTGTTTTACACTGGTGTCAACATTAACTATGGGGTTAACAAATTCCTGTTTAAGTGCTGCTGTATCAAATTTATGGATTCGATTTAAGACTTCCTTACTAAGTGATTGTGAAATCCTTTTCTTTTCATTTTCGCTAAGAGACATTTGCATTTTATTGACATTATTTTTTAATTCCTTTTCAGATGCTAATGGATAACTAATGGCTGCAATAGATTTTGATTTACTAAGTTCAGTTTCCATATCTTTTGACCTAGGCGTTACTAAAGAACTACAGCGAACATGAAGCATGGGATTTTTATTTGCTTTTGCATCTTTTACATCAATAGTATATGTCTCATTTTCCTTGTTTGCCTTAGATTCAAATTCTTTACTATATATGGCATTAAGTTGATTTTTAAGGGCATTAACTTGCTCCATTGACAGACTGCTCCATAAACGATTTCCAAGGCCAATCTTTTTTCGCAAATCTGTTAAAGAATCTGCTTGTGGACTAGTTTTAGGCTTATCAGCTTTAAAAGATTCATTGCCCTTAATTTCATTTTTTTTATTAATAGTATAAGCTGTTTCAGCGACACTTGTTCCACGCCAAAGAGGTTTGTACGTATCATTACATTGGGAACGGTCTATTTCAGACGTTTTTTGTTGCAACTCTTCTTTCAAATCTTCTACAGATTTTTCTTTTACCCTTAGTCCTCTTTCTCTATTGTAATCCCATCTAAAGTCATTAACATCTCGAGGATAAAAAAGTATATCGTTTTCGTTTTGTGCTTTCTTAAGTTTTGAATATAAATTATTAAGCTCCTCTTCTGCTCTTTCTATTGTACGAATTTTTTTCCAACGATCAAAATCAATAATCTCTTCGTCTTTTTTTCTTTGGCAAAAATTTCGGCTGGATGTAGCTTTTTCTAGTTCAGCGACTCTTTCTAAATACGTATAATAACGGTTAAGTTCACGAAACCTTTCAGATCTTCCTTTTAAATTTTTTGAATCCCGAATATATTCATCGTAATCAGGATCATTTTCATATATGTTAGATTCACTAATAGCTCTAGAAGGTATTTTATTTTTTCTATCATATTTTTCAACGGTGTCAGCACTTCGAGTTCGGAACTCTTTCTTGATTGTTTCAAGCTTTGTTTGAGTTCTAGCATTATGTATACGACGATATGAAGGAGATCGAGTTGACACTGGAGAAGTTGACTGGCTTCTACTAGCAGATGTTTTATTTATAAGTTTGGGTGATATGGGTCTCGAGGTTTGGGAGAAAAATATTCTACCTTGATTTTGGTTCGGCGTAATTTTATGGGGTAAATCATAAATATCACTTATTTCTGATGGAGAAATCGATCGTACTGATTCAGAAAAAATAATTCGTGTCGGTGAAACTGTTTTAAATTTTGAATCTATACGCTTCTCAGTGGCAGATGATGATTTTAAGTTTTTTGGTGCTTGTTGAAGAAAAACAAATTTGTTTGGAGATGCAAGCTTAACCGGTGATGACCCTCGTATTGATATCTCTGGTTTCTTGTGAAATATTATGCTTGGCGATACTGGTCGAGAAGTTTGTGAAAAATATAGCTTGTTAGCTGGTGGTTCACTTCTACTTCTTACTGTTGCTAAAGATGATGTTGATCCAAATTCACTATGATATTTTGATAAACTGTCAAATTTACGAATTTTGCCATCCATTTTACCAGGCCAGGAAATTGATCTAGAATTTTGAACATGCAGAGGAGTTGGTTGTCTATCCCACATTTTAAATCGCGAGAGAGAGACGGGTTTTCGGTGAATCAAATAAGTATTTAAAGAATTTGGATAGTTTAAACTAGTTTCTGGCAAGGACTGAAACATTCTTGCCTTTTGGAGTACTGAGCTTGTTGGACCTTGTTCTTGATCTCTAAGGTTATAAGTGGAAAAAGGAAGTCTTCCTAAGAATAAATGTTGAAAAAAGGAGTCTGAAACAACAGCATCATGTGCTTTCTTAATATCTTTAGAATTTTTCTTTTTAAAAACATCTCCAAATTGACTGGCACTTTCTGAATCATTGGGCATATCTTTCTGACTCTTCTTATGTGTATTTTTATTTTTTTGACTTTTTTTAACATTTTTATTCAATTCCTTTATTTTTTTGCCAGGTGGGTCATGGCATGGTAAACTTCGGGGTCTTAGTAGTATAGTTTCTAAGGACTTTTTCTTTTTAAGGTTCGTCACCATAGCCGTTTTCACTTGGTTGGACTTTTTTGAAACTGGTGCTATTTGTGAAGATGACTTGGACATCTTAGACATTACTTGTAAGGGATTATTAGGCTTAATGGACTTACTCGTAGAATCTGTTTTCATCAAGCATGGAGTAGATTTTGTTTGAAGGTTTGAAATTTTCATTCTTTGAATTCTTTCTGAAGTTCTTATCATATCTCTACTTTTATGAGTCACAATTGGCACTATAGTTTTGGAATTTGTGGATTTGAATACAGTGCCCCTTGATGATGTATCCCCATGTTTTATCAAACTTTTAGGTTTTATTTTAGAAAGATCTATACGTTCATTTCTCTTTTGCGAACTCCAAAGTTTATCTAGTGGAGTAATTTTATCTAATATATTTGTTATGGGAGTTTTGCGACCTGCACCACCTTCTAATACTACAGAAGAAGGCTCTCCATACCTGCGTCCTGTATTAGGATAATTTATGGGTAAAATTGTTCTCCTAGGCGAGCTGAAACTACTAGTTCCAATATGCTTGTTGTTATTCAATGTTTTTTGTTTCATATTTACTGCAGCGCTTACCAATTTATGTCTATTTAAAGCTGGTGGTGCCGATGTTGATATAATTCTTTTTGGACTTGTATTTTTTCTAATTATTGTATGAGTATTTTCTCTACTCAATTTATTAGAAATTTTATTTTTAAGGTATTCAACATTCGATTTTTCTAGGGTAACTCGTTTAGGTGACGGGGAAGAAGACCTGGCAGATGTCACTAACTGCAGCGTTCGACTGTTCTTAGAAGATATTCTTCTAGGAGGAATCGGTGGATATTCAGTAATCCTGCTTCTATAATTTGAATACTCTTCGTCTTCATGATCTTTGAAAATGCCAGTTACAGGATAACATATAACTTCATGCATCTGCGGCGATTTTTTGTGTACTCTTATTTTCGTTAGAGTTGAGGATATCGGAATATATTCGATTTCTGATTCGTCTGTGGAATTCCAATCGTGGTTCTTTCATCAAATCCTCTGATATTTCGTTAGACGTAAGTAAAACGTGATTGTGCTCCTGTTGTAAATAAACTAGTGTAAAGCTTTGATGTCTATTACGTGTAAAAAAACGTGTTGCATAAAAATACTGTGGGTAAATTTTAAAGTTCTATTCAAAGTGTTTGTTTAATTTTGGAGTCTACTGTACGCATGCAAGCGGCCTTTTACCTTTTATCGCAGTTGTTTTCTCCGACCCAGCACCAAGGTTATTGATATTATGATTATAGAGAGCCATGCATAACAGAATATAGTAAAGACTTACCTGATGGGATTGATGATGATAACTAACGTGATCGCGGTTAGAGAGCTATTGTGCCTACATTGTCATTATATGGTGACCTTGTTGAAACGGTAAATAACATCAGTTACACATAGGCTGTTGCATCGACCTTGACTTCTGTTTATTATTTATCAATTTTAAAGATAGTTTGCTCATTTAAACGGTATTATTAAATTGTAGAAATAAACCATCACCAATAATAAATTCATGCTTTAGGTAATATCAGCTCAGCTTAGTTAGTACACTGTTATTCTAAAGTACGCATTCCTCTAACTACCTACTAAGTACACATATTCACCACATAATTTATAATCCCAATACAATGAATACAATCATCAATTATTTTTAACCCGGATACGGCTAAGCCATCATGTATTTATGTGTGTTCCACCGTAGCGCCTAAACTACTGAGCCGATTTTGACGAATGAGGTGTCAATCGAGTCATTGTTATGGTCCGGGTGACATAGGCTACATTTTATAAGGGAAGAAATCGACCTGATGGATGCTGCATCAAAAAAAGTGGGGGTCTCCAAAATTTTTTTGCTATTGTATCGAGTGGGATATCAAATGGAAAAGGAAAAAATTCATAAATATAAATATAGTACAATGTCAAAATACACCGATTGACAGAAAAACAATTTTGTCCTGTATCTATCGCTATCTATCGGTAGTTCGCGGGTAGTAGTCGGGTTTCAGTGCAGTTTGACTTTATCTTGTTACTAAATAGGTATCATACCTACCAAACCAAATAAAATACAACGTTATACCACGGTAATATTATCTGTAGTTATACGGTCGTGTTTCATGACAGACACATGTTTTTAAAAAGCTGATGTTATTTAAAAATATAATTTACTTTTTGGAATGAATAAAAATAAATTTAGGAAAGCCGTTGTTTCATTTCGGCCTTCACAAACGTGCTAAAGGAATTTTGTTTAAAAAACTAACTACGTACCTAAACCGTACCTATCTAGTTAATTGAAAGGAGGGGGGGGGGGGGGCGAAGATGAAAACAACGCATTTTATTCGCAAAGCAATGAATAAATGTTATTAATTGCTTTGCGAATTTAATTTGCATTGCAATTAATAATTGTAATTAATAATAATTGTAACCCCATTGTTAACCTACATTTAGATAAAAAATAAATGATTGATAGATTGATTGATTGAATACCTTGTCTAGGTGGGGCTGGAGAGCGGAACCCCCTGAGGGGCGGTTCACCTCCCGCTTGCAGGTCCTTGTAGGCCGCCCGTCGCTCCGCCGGCGACAGCGGCGCCTCCGTGTCCTCCCGACGTCGGAAGATCAGCGTCGAATCGGACTCGTAGCCCGACTCTTTTAATGCTCTAAGCAAAAAAATATTATTGAGATTATTCTTCAACCCATCTATTAAGGTGGATGCGACGGGTCCACCCGCGAAATTCAAATTTAATTTGGTTTTTCGCAATTTTAAACTAATACGACAACGTAGGCTTATGGCATTTTAATTGCGCCAATGGCAGTATCCTCCTCACAGGTTTATATAAAAACCATTACTTGAAAGGGTCCAGTTTAAGAAATTAGCTCTAGTATCGCCTAAGTCTCATAAATTAGTCGATATCGATAGAGCTAAGTCTCAAATTAGTCGATAGTTCTTTAAAAAAAAAAAGAATTTGAAAAGGCTTTACCTGTACATTCTGAAACGGATTTTTATTTATTTTTATGCACAACAGTTTTTGATTTATAGTGCAAAATGTTGAAAAAAATACCCGAGTCCGGAACCCTCGGTGCGCGAGTCCAACTCGCACTTTACCGTTTTTTTCCAATTATATTATAGGCTTGCGCTTGACTACAATCACAGTAGATGATGATGCAGTCTATAAGGTGGAGCGCGCCTTGTTAGAATTCACTCTCCTTTTGAACCTACCAATATTAGCTAGCGAGGAAAACTGAAGCTGGACGGGCATTCCATTATTCTAACAGCAACTAACCTTGCCATATTAGATTTAGATAGAATTGCAGTCGTAATGTCCTTCTTTTCCTTTGGCGACGCTTGAGACTGTGATAATGCATTTGACTCATTTTGCTGCAAAAAAAATAAACAGCAATTACCTACTTACAATACTTATAAGAATCAGCACGTTTAGATATATTTGTTTTACGAATAGTTGGTACTTTATAATATAGTAATACAGTCTTGATACAAAATTTTAAACAAATTATAATTATAAAGTGAAAATTAAAATACTATTAAGTGAGTAGGTAAACAGTTTCTGTAATATTTTAAAAATATACTCATTACTCATACAGAGAAAATTAAATTAAATCTTTACTTAATGGTTTCTGTAATATTTTTAAAAAAAAAAAACGAGAGTAAGTTAGAGAGAACAGTCATGCTTGAAGATACAAAACATTTGCATTCACTTCAAAATCACAACAAGAATGCAATAAAAGCTGAATCTACAAGCGCGGCAGCCACGCGAGGTGTTTTTAATCGCTGTCTTTTCCCTTTACTACCATCTCACTAGGTGGTATTAATGCTGTAGTCTGATAGGAGGCTTCGGCCGTGGCTAATTACCACCCAACCGACAAAGCCGTATCGCCAACCGATTAAGCGTTGCGGCACGATGCCGTGTCTTAGAAACCAAAGGAGTATGGATTTACTTAACTGCCATACTCCTTCCATCTTAGACTGCATCATCACTTACCACCAGGCGAGATTGCAGTCAAGTCTAAAATGGAAGCGGCTTAACCTGGAAGGGGTACGGCAATTTTATTAAACCCATACCCCTGATCGGTTTAAACGCATACCCCTGATGGGCCATTGACTGTGATCTCACCTGCTGTTAAGAATGCTGCAGTCTAAAATGAAAGCAGTTTAATCTGGAAGGTGTACTGCAGTTTTATTAAACTCATACCCCTATCGGTTTAAACGCGCGGCATACGATACCAGACCGCTTAAAATGCTTGGCTGTGCTGGTAGGGTGGTAGAGACCCAAGGTAATTTAGAAATTATCTTAATTGACCCTGGCAGGAGTACAATACAACCACCGCGTTCTTGGGCAAAGCATAGCCACGTGAGGATGCTATGTATGTAAGTTAATATAAAATAAATTATATACAACCAATTAATTCATTGTAATGTAATAACTAATAACAGATTTCGAGTTAAAACATTTGAATAAATATTTACAAAGCCATAGAATTGTGTAAATGGATCTTCTTTTGTGCCACTATTCTCTGCTCTAAAGTAACCGGTAAGTCAACAGTTTACGTTATACTTAGTTGCTAAAATAAGAACTGTTTTATATCTCGTTTTGTAGATATTACGTTATTACGATTTGACAAAAAAAGTAAAAAAAAAAGTGAATAATAAACATTATCTTTTATCGGTACCTATTGCACGTGATACTATATTCCTAAATGAATAAGTATGTATATTAGATTTTTATTCTGAAATAGGTACCTACATAATACATATATACGTACTTACTTAACTATTTACTCATACATAAACTAATCAAATTAACCTGAAGTGTATCCTAAGCTAAGCTCACATTCATACGTATATTTTAAACTATTAATCAGTGCTCACGTGAAAACGAAGTGTAATATTCGCGTTCTGACAAAATTAATATATTAGATAGGTATGTAGACGGCGACGCCAAATCACGAACTATCCCGTCCATACTAAATGAAAGAATTGAACAGTAACGGAATTTAGAATCAACTTATTACTATTACGGCCGATTCACACCAATTGCGTATGCAGCACGTACACGTGACACGTGTGTAGTGACGCGCGTGAATCCATAGACGTAACTGCACGTATTACGTCTACATGAACGTTCACGCCAGGCAAGCGGTATGCCATGTTTCTATGTCTACGCTTAGGCCTGTGCTTACGCAGCCTGTGTGAACGAGCTCTTAAAGTTAGTCTTAACTTGTTACACGACCTCTGATTCGATTATGTCAAGTATGAGTAAATAGTTTGGCGTATGTATTATTATATTAGCATACAACCGTTAGACACTGAATTTTATAAAATGCATGCTAAATGATGAGATCCATGCAACGCATTACTCTAATTTGTATAATTGAGGCACATTTTACAGCGCCACGCTGTCTTCACGCGTTTATGAAAATGTATGGCGCCGCTTCTGAACCCTTGTTAGACGTGTGCACCATGACACCATACATTTCCATAGTTTTTAGTACGCGTCAGTCGCGACGCGTCCCATGTCAGTTTAGACATTAGACGCGGCTCACAGAAGTCGGCGTTTACAGTTCAACGATGCTGCCTTATTAAAGGGGGTAGTCTTTATAAGCATACAAATAAAAAGACACATGGAAGGCACCACAACATGCAGACATGTTAAGGAACCTTACACTCTTCTGTATAGCGCGAGCGAGCAATGTGGAGTAGGGAGGCAGAGGGGAGTTCTCGTCTAGCCACTGTTAGTTCCCGCGCCGCAGCAATGTGAATGTTACATTACAATACATCAGTGATGTGTTATGTTACGATACGTCCAGACTATATTATAACGTAACATGATATAAAACATGGTTTATAACATGTATTACTAGTGTAGAAAGTAAACAATAATAGGCTCACATCGTAAAACTTTGTGGATGATAGAACAAGTTTTATAACATGGTACAATAATATGGACGCACTTTTACATGGAATCTCAATTTTAAACTCAATACTTTATAGGGCTTGCGGTCAAAAATAGTCAATGATCACTTATGATTACGAAGAAAACATAATTACGGACTAACTTATGTGGTCATCATTCATATGTACCTACTACTAGCTGATGCTCACAACTTCGTTCACGTGGATATAGGTATTTCAAAAATCCCGTAGGAACTCTTTAACTTTCCGGGATAAAAAGTAGCCTATGTTTAGTCCAGGGTATAATCTGCCTCCATTTTTTATTTCAGCCAAATCCGTTCAGTAGTTTTTGCGTGAAAAAGAATCAAACATACACACAAACTTTCGACTTTATAATATTAGTGTGATTAAGAATCTGCTAAAACTTTAAAAAAATATCCTACCTACTTAGTACTTACCTGTATGAATTTGCATAATATGATCATGTGACTATTTCGCTTATTCTACTATTCTTAATTCATGAGTTTACAGTTGAGATTCAGTATCTAAGGCAGTTTTAATATAATTTCCCTAATATTAGTGAAGTGGCAGATACAGATTATGAAATAGGTATTTCAAGTAATTTAATTTTTAGGTTCATATATTTTGTTCATGTAGATTGTTAATAGGAGTAGAATAAGTACTTTAGTAAAGCATTTTGAATGCTAGATTCCGTCTGTATCTACCTTATTATTTACATGATTAAAGCATTGATAGGAAGTTAATATAGATATAGCTTCATTAATATTGCAGTAAAGAAGCAGTAGTCCTGTCACAAAAGTAAAATTATAGATATACATAGGTACCCATAAGAATTTATATCCGACTACACTATGAAGACTATCAATTTGTAGATAGTAATGAATATAAATAATTTAAGAATTTCACAATTCTTAGAATTCTTATGCTGACTAATAAAATAAAATTCTTAACATTAAAGAATTTGTGGAAAATAAAATAAATATGAGTGTGGTATATATAGGTATGGGTATATAATATTAAATAAAAAATATTTTTTTAAGTCATAACTTGAGATTTATTGTTCCGAGGCCGAAGGCCTACCCATGAACATTTATGCGTGAGGGATGCAGCATCCCGGATGCTTGCTGATGATGCTTGGCGTGGCGAAAAAAATACTACGAAATATTATTATGAAGCGCAAATCGCGTCAGCAATAGATCGTTCACAGCTTTGCCTGCCGCGCCGAAAAATTCGTGGGTAGGTGGTAAGTGGTTTTATGATAATTTAATAAAGGAAACGTAGTCGGATATATTTTAGATTATTTATTGTCATATTTTATCAACTGAAAAACAAAGCCAGTTTTTAAAACACATTAAAAGAAAGATGTTACAATAGTTATCACATACACACAGATAAAAATGAAAAAATCGTACCCCGTCAAAAATGTCCATGACCTCGTCCCACCACTAGAAAAAGAAAACAAATCATATGTGGTATGCTAACTATTACCTATGGCTCTTGCTCTACGTAGACACATAGAATTCGTCCTTTCGGATTGATAAAGATTGATGTTTTACTACCGAAATTAGTCAGTATAATTATAAATCTATCTGCAATTTGTCAATAAATTACTTAGCAACGTTGTTACTTGTCAAAAAAACCCCTTAAAAGATCACACAATTTCTGACAAATATCAACTTAAGATACGTTATACGTTATAGTAACTTATCGACAGATTATTATTATTATACATAGATAGATTGATTATCAATTTCAGAGAGTAGGAACTATTAGTGGTAGGTATTCGTTTTAGCTTTAGTTTTAACTTCCGTCTAAGTATTTAAAACATCATAATTATAAGGTCGGTAACGTTTCATTCCATTAACGGTTGCGTTTAGTTATTTCGATCCAAGTCTTCTATTCGAATACCATTTCGAATAGAAGGTTATATCATTGTTCATTTCGAACGTTGCAATTCGATGTGTCTTTCTAGGCCCCATGACGACGTATTTGTTCAGGCTGTTAGTGATTTACTATTCTAACCAGTGATGGGGATGAAATGATTTTTATTATATTTATGACACCGTTCCCCTAAGCAAGGCTCTTAATTATATAAACTTCGCAACGCAACGTAACAACGTAATTTGGTACGTAGGAAAATAAATGCATTTGTGCTAATTTGATCTAGAAAATGAAGTTTTTGAATCGTCAAGTGAATATACCACTGGAGTGTATTATTAAAAATTGGTAGAAATTCACCTGGAATGAAATTTCTTGCAATTTCCGACTCCTTCTAAACTCTTGCAAGCACGCTTTCCACTGATCAAAGCACAAAGCGTGGAAAGAAAAGGCTACGTAAACTTCATCCATCCACACTCTCCATTTAATAAGTTTCATTTTCTGTGACTCCGGTCCAAAACTGATACCAAATGGAGTGTACTTAGACTGAGGCGAGTGTAGAAGAGGTGTTATCTCATTTATATTTTATTTATAAAGAGTGTGGGTTAGCCTCTCAAGCAAAAACAAAGCTTTTCTTTTATCAAAAATGCAATATTTATCAATAGTAGGTATTATAAATTTTGACAGTTACAGCCGATTCACACCAAGCACGTACACGTGACCACGCGCGTGAATCCATAGACATGACAGCACGCATTACGTCTACGCGAACGTTCACGTCAAGCAAGCGGTATGCCATATCTCATACAGTTCCATACATTACAACGTCATGGTACGCGCTACATCTACGCTTACGTGCTGCATACGCGTTTGGTGTGTCCCGGCTTTTAGGTACGTTGCGTTACGATTCACCTCAAAGCACACACCTTAAAGTTACTTATTTAATTTGAGATCAGAACATAAACTGTGCTATATATAATACCTGTTTGGCTTCCTTATCAATAACAGATGATTTTCCAGGCATATAATTTTCTATCCTTCCAGGCTGGTTTTTATATACTTCCTGCCTGGCTCTCGCTGAAGCTAACGTACTATATCTGTAAAGAAGACATAGGTAATATTATTGTTTTTTTTTTCTTTTTAACATCCTTTGCAAGGATGAGATGATTTTAACAATAGTTAGTATTCTATGGCTATAACTATAGGCTTTTTATGATAAAAAAATCATTTCAGTCTTTTAAAAGACATCGATTCACTTTTTCAATTTGTGTAGTGATCTGATTGAATTAGTGGGTATTTTAATTTCTGCCTCTTATCTGGGTGTAGTAATATAAATTAAAGTTTTGACTACTGGATTCCTCGCAATTAATAACAACCTATCTTTCAGTTTCAGAACTCTCTTGGAGTCAAAGAAAAAATATGTTTTCACTGGTTTTCATGCGCCATCTCGATTTGTAACTAAGTATATGAATGACACCATGGCACTATTAAGTCACTATGACACATTGGCGTTTAAATAATCGCTCCAGCAATGCGCGGGACTTCAATTGCTTTTATACATGGCATAATATTGAATATCAAATCTTTGAAAAGAGCAACCGCCGAGTTTCTTGCTGGTTCTTCTCGGTAGGAAAGGCAATCCGAACCAGTGGTAGATGCTTTTGACGACTCAAAAGAACTTGTAAAAGTCTAATTGAGTAAAAATATTTTGAATTTTGTTTTTTTTTTTCTTTTTTAAATATTATTTTAACTTACTTATTATTTGGTAGATACGCCGGCACTTCATCATGCCTTCTGTCCTCTTGTACTGATGCTGTTCTTCGTCTGGGACCGCTGGTGACGTCACTGTCGTACGCGTCGCTCCAAGTACTCGAAGCCAGTCTACTGAGACCTCCCTCCGGTTCGCTGAGGTATCCAGAGCGGGGGTCAAAGTATGCGTACTGCGATCGGTTACTGCTCGGCCTTTGTAATGTTTCTCCTAAAAATATGCCAAAGTGGTTCCATTAATTTTACTGTAATTAATAACTAATAACTTTAAATATTTATATTTCGAATGTTTTCCATACAAGTTTCATGGTTATAAGTTCTATTAGAACTATTAAATATTAATTAGTAAATATTAAACATATTAATGATATATTATATATTTTATTTGTGTACTAATATTATTGTAAAAATAAAACTAAATAAAGTAAATTATTATAACAAAACAATTAGGTAAATGTTAATAATGTTACTTATATGGTTTATGGATTGTTTTGAGAAAAATAATATAGGTAATTATTTATTTAGCTTACTTTTATGTTCGTGAAAATAATGTTATAGTTAAAAAAATATGAGAAGCATATGCTCAAAATTTTCATAAGAAAAAAATTAGCAATATTTTGAAAGCTTATTCTATACTCAGAGGTACCTACCTACTTATAACATAAAATTTTTAATCACAAAAAACAATTGTTACGATGTTGTATTGGTGTTTTATAAAGACGAAAATGTCATCTAAAACGTGTCTAATGATAATACCTATAATAAAATAGAAAAATAATTTGAGCATTTTTCCCATAATACTATCAAAATGTATTTATGTAAATAATCATAGAAAATAATCATACATTGTGTTATATAAATGGTATCTTCGTCTTTTTTATATAATAAGGGGTGATATTGATAGAGCAACCGATGCATGGAAAAATTTTGAAAATAAACTATAATCACCTCGACGGTTTTTGTATCGAATAGTCACATAATCCTCTGAAAAAGAAAATGTATAGAAATTTGTACAAGGCATCAAATAAAAATATATATAAAGAAAAGCATAATAGGTAGTATATAGCCAAAAGGTACTTTAGTACCAATTTATTTAACTCACCATCATATTTGTTTTTGTGAATCGTGTCGTACATTTTTTTGTACCACCTTGAAGGGTCCTTTACTTCCTGAAATCAAATCAATATCTTTAAAATTTAAGTAAACATATGATAATATATCTACATATAATTTTTTTAGTATTATTTTTCTCCGATAAAGATGATGAAGCAAATAGGTTCTAGATTCACACCCTGTGTTACTCCAAAGTGAACAATAAATTGTGCTTAGATTGGATAAAGGTTGGGTCGCTTCTTGAAATATGACATGATTGAGGGAAAATAAAGGGATGTGAAAGGGGAACACCAAGGTTGAATTTTATTGGGCAGGTAAAGAAGATTATAGCCGTATGCTGGATCCTATAAGGATGTGAAATGGTCATCCAACTAAACCAAAGATAAATATAGCTGTGTAGACAATAACGCAGCTCTTAAGCCAAGGTAATTTAATGAAAATCCACTTACAGATCTAAGTGTCACTGGCATGCCGTCTTTGGTTGTGGGTCCAATTCCTTCAATCTTCTTCTTAGCGTCCGTCATTCTATGACTGCTCCTTTCAAAATCACTCCTTTCGGCTTCACTTTCGCTGGTGTAATCTTTACGTAATGCATACGCTGTGAACAGAAGTTTTAATTGATGAATTATATGAATAAACATCTCCTAGTCAGGTGCATTCCAACATAGACCTAAAACTATTATGCATAAAAAAATATATGAAAAAAACTGTTTTAGAATGTACAGTTAAAGCCCTGTCATATTATGATACCCCACTTCGCAAGTATTCTTACTTTGAAAGTTTAAAATACTAATTATACCACATTTTTTTTTGTGATATTATAACCGCAAATTCACGGTTTTTGGATTTTTCCCCTTATAAGACTACCTATCTGCCAAATTTCATTGTTCTAGCTCAACGGGTAGTACCCTATAGGTTTCTTGACAGACACGACAGACAGGCAGACATACAACGAAGTGATTCCTATAAGAGTTCCTTTTTTTCCTTTTAAGGTACGGAACTCTAAAAATTACCTGGTTCACCTCTGGGAGGTGATGGGCGATCACGTGCAAGACGATGATTCTCTTCTCGAGGTGGTTGGATGTTGCTAGGTGCGCGTGGAATTTGTCCTTCTGAAAGGAAATATACAAGAAAGTATAATAATAAAATTATTATCAATCTGAAGCAAAACGTTCTTAACGTGAATATAAATTCTTGCGTTTACGAATTATGAACATTTACGAAAATGATTGATATTGCTGTAATTAACAAATTCTATGGAATCCTCAGTACCCAGATAATACAAATTCAGATTTCAGCTAATTGAAATTCTTCTCAGAAGAAATAGAGATAAACGATATATATATCTACATGACGGAAATTTTACGTAAAGTAGGACTACACTATAATATTATGTATTTTTTAAATGGAATTCACGTCGATGAAGTACATTGCTGCGTAGCGATGAGTATGATTACTAAATTTAAATTATTTTCCTTTGGTGAAATTATTAGTTTTCTTTGCAATGATATTTTCACAGCCGATTTTTCACGAAAAGTGTTTTTTTAATGTCTGCACAATACAATCGTTTGCTAAATTTAATAATTTATCGACAGGTAGGTATCGCGTTGGCATCAAGCTTGCTCACATAATTTGAATCGAACTTCATTTACAGGGTGAGCTCGTTTGATTATAAAATTAATTTCGGCCATTAAGTAATGACTGTCATCTGTCACAAATTATTATCTATAGTTCTTCTAGTGCTTCCAAATACCTACGTAGGTATTTCCATAACTTTAATAGCTATAAAAGTACGCCTTGGAACTCGTTGATCCAATCATCTAAGCCTATTTGACTTTTTTTCATAATAAAGGCGGACCCTCGTCATACGTTAGTTCGTTCGGAATGATACCTTGGATTTGTACATTTTTCCATTTCAAACAGTATATTGAATAGTGAATACGTCATCTTTAGAAATAGAAAGGCGGACTTGTATCGTTTTGATGTAGCCAGAAAATATTTTCTGATACATTTATCATCAATAGGTAACTTTTATGATGATGTCTTTTATGATGATGACGATGATGACGTCAAAAAACACATCTTGGCAATCAAATCTGATGCTGTTGGCAGTGATGGTATAAGCCGGAAAATGATAATGCTTGTGCTGGAAAAAGTGACCCCGATTATTTGTCATATTCTTAATTACTCGTTATCGACCAGTACTTTTCCCAGCGCGTGGCGTGCAGCGTATGTTATTCCTGTTCCCAAAACAACTAATCCCTCATCTTTCTCTCACTATCGACCAATTTCTATTCTTCCGTTCCTTTCTAAAGTAGCTGAACGTATAGTTTCCTCTCAACTTCGCCTTTACCTATCCTATAATAACCTACTTAATCCTCACCAGTCAGGTTTTCGGCCAGGACACAGCACTGTCACTGCGCTCACTAAGATCTGTGATGACATTCGTTACGGTCTTGACAACAAACTTGTGACAATTATTGTTCTTCTTGATTTTAGTAATGCCTTTAACACGGTTGATTTTGATATAATGCTAGCCACGCTTAAGTCTATTAATATATCGCAAGACGTTGTGAACTGGTTTCACTCTTATTTATGGCATCGTCAGCAACGTATCCGTATTGATAATAAGTTTTCCTCCGTCTCCTGTCTCCGTGCTGGTGTGCCTCAAGGAGGTGTCCTTTCGCCACTTCTTTTTGCTATATTTATTAATTCTATCTCCCATTCCCTCTCCTCGTCTTACCATCTTTACGCCGATGACCTACAAATTTACTTATCCGTACCTGCGGATGAAGTGATGATGGGTATTTGTAAAATTAATTCAGACTTATGTAAAATTAGTACTTGGAGTGAGTCGCACGGGCTAACTATAAACGCTAGTAAGTCACAGGCTGCTATCATCGGTAACCCTAAGCTAACCTGTAAAATCGATCCCAATTCAGTAGGTTCGATTGTGCTGAATAACTCGACATTGCCTTTCAGTCATACTGTCAAGAATCTCGGCTTGTTTATTGACTCGTCATTCTCCTGGATTCCGCATATCAATTATGTAAGCAGACGCCTTTTCGCTGCTGTCGGCTCCCTTAAAAGATGGAAGAATCTCCTCCCAATCAAAACAAAAATATCCTTGGCTGAATCTCTGCTCTTACCCATTCTTGATTATGCCGATAGCAGCTATACGGATTTGAACGAGGAGTTACTAAACAAGCTGGAACGGTTGCAAAATCTTTGCATTCGATTTGTCTTTGGCTTGAGAAAATTTGACCATGTCAGCGAATACCGTTCTCGTCTCAAGTGGTTGCCAATTAGACGGCGACGAAATTTCCACGTCCTCATTCTACTCTTTTCTATTCTCTATGAGCCTCACACTCCTCCCTACCTTAAAGATCGCTTCACTTTCCTCGGTGCTGCTGATCGCCACATGAAGTTGCGCTCTTGCTCGGATAACAAGCTCCAAACCCCAAGAAATTACACAAAATTCTACGGGAGGTCCTTTACGGTACATGCAGTACAACTATGGAATGACCTCCCCAAGAATATTCGAAGTTCGAAATCCCAGCCCATTTTTAAAAATCGTTTGAAAGAATTCTACTTATCTATGCCATAATAGTTTAAATATTGTTTTTATTTATTATATTATTATTTTTTATATTATATGTATCCCTTTTATATTATATGCAAGTAACTATATTGTCATATATAGCATATACATATATATTTATATATTATACATATATATATATATTTACTTTTTTATGTTTATTAGTATATATATAAATCTTTGTAAAAAAATCCTTGCGACTTGGTACTATCCAACCTCCTTCCTAGAACTTCTCCTTTCAGCAAAGGTTGCCTGGTAGAGATTGCTCCAAGCAATAAGGCCGCCTTTGCACACAATTGTTTTTTTTCTGTTTTCTTCTTACTGTGTTGTTATCCTTATATGTGTTTTTGTGTGCAATAAAGAGTTTCTATCTATCTATCTATCTTTTATTACGATGTTATTCACGCAGAAACAGGGTGATATTATATCTAACTGAATTGGGTTGAAATTGGTGTTCTTACTATTACTGTTGTAACGGACGTTAAAAAAAGCTCTCGTGCGAATGAGGCCTTACTGTAAGATTTGTTTGAAGGGTTTGACCTTGCTTATGCTAAGCTATTTGGTGCTATATTTGTATAATATCGTACTAGAAAAATCGGATTATACAATCCCATAGGTACTTCAAGCGAGCTATTCTTGTACATAATTATATACTTAATACGTATATTATGTAGGTAATTGGTTGCCCGGAAACGGTTAAACGATTTGGATCATGTTTTAGTTTTCTAGTTTATACGAATGTGTCCATCCTTAAGTTGACGCGACAAGGACTCTGAAGACGTCAACCTGTTTGATAGATGCCGCTATAATAAGTCCACATCGTCCTTCAACCAATCTCTTAAAATATTATAATACAATCAAATTAGCGAAAAACGAACAATTTACAAACTCCAACTAGGTAAACCTACAATTATTAGTATAATCAAATACATTGGAATGGAAACAGATTTGTATGGATTAAGGATAATTCAAATTCAGAGGTAAATAAAATAGTCACTGCCGAAAACATTTTTGGGGTGACCTATTTCAATTAAATACTTAACCTAATAAAGTGGACAAGCGAAGAACCCAAACAAAATTTATTTTGTAGACAGGAATAATTCTATCGCTTATACTACACAAGTATTGTAATGTTAATAAAATCAAACAAAACAATAAAGCAATAAATATTATCGCTCTTTAGTACGGAAGCCTCTTATTAAACTAAGATTTAGAGAGCAATCATGGCATTCCCCATAATTCACAATCAAGGGGAAGAAACTCCATTGTCTATTTATAAAAGTTTGACGGCAATTAACCCCCAATTCAGCAGTATGGGCGTGAATAAATTACAAACTTCTTGTTCGTGAACTTCTCGAAACTTGCCAAGTAACATTTTACCAACCTTTAATAACTAAATTGATTCTGTTTGTGACTCAACTTTAAAAAATCGTTTTTAACTTTTCGAAATTTTCTGAAAATTAAAATTAACCATTCATATTATATTTCTTATTTTATAACTAATGCATACCTTGTACAATTGTACCTCAAAAGGAAAAACGGAACCCTAATAGGATCACTTTGCTGTCTGTCTGTCTGTCAAGAAAACCTATAGGGTACTTCCCGTTGACCTAGAATCATGAAATTTGGCAGGTAGGTAGGTCTTATAGCACAAGTAAAGGAAAAAATCTGAAAACCGTGAATTAAAATGAACAAATAATAATAATTAGTATTTTCAATTTTCAAAGTAAGATAAATATACCTAGTGGGATATCATACCTGTACATTCTAAAACAGATTTTAATTTATTTTATTTGTAATAGTTTGTGTTCTAAATTATTTTTAGTTTAATTTTTATGAACATTCTCTAACTTTTTGTGTACAATTTTTAGCTTCGAGGGTGAATTTTGCATAAATATAATGTCGTTCTGTAGATAAGTCTTCATGTTTGTTATTTCAGGGTACAACGTCCCTAGCGGATCACTAGATCACCAATTCAAAGCAAACGTAAACTCTAGTAAACGAGTTTCGTTAACTCAAAAACTTTTACTAGGTAATCCATGAATGTTAACCTAAACTAAATGAATATACCTATTCAAAGCCAAAATATTAACTAAATCGACGAAGTCCAGTACAATAGTTGTACTAATGTATTTGTTTATAACTTTGTAGCACTGAAATGCCTAAACGTTACTAAATTATCCGTAGCTTACGCATAGTAGGTAAATATAATTCACACCGCGCAAAAATTGTACTTATGGCATGATAGGTACGATCGTGCATTAGTTGTCAAGTTGCACGGCGTATCCCGATCATTTTTCGATTCTAGAACACACACATACATACACTGAAAACAGTGTAGGTATGTTTAGGAGTTAGATGCTGGGACATTCAAACATACGTAAAACTGCCACTTTGTGACTAACAATAATTCGTAAATGGTACCTAGTTTATAATGAATAACTGCTTCAGAAACCGCGTAAAGATTTTCAACGATCAACGAGAAATGGGGTATGCCAAGCAATTTTGTTGATGCTTTTTTCACGTTCAGGAAATAACATGATTTTTAAAAAAAAATATACGCCTATATACGCTTTCAAGTTTCAATAAAGACTTGGAAGATTAAAGCCAATTTTCAATAACGGAGGAGTTTAATTATATTAGCATAAGCCCATAGGCCCATTCGGTTTCTACAAGCATCGTAGCGTTGTCTTCGCCGGTAGTGTTAGGTACAGTCGGCAACAAAGCTAGGTTTGCACCCGTCCGCGTCCATAGTTGCTTGTACTGGTGGGTGCAACGCTAGATTTGTTGCTGACTGTACGCACAGCCGAAGCCTCCAACTTGACAAAGAAAGCAGTCTGGATAATTATTTACCTCGCGCTTTCTGTAGTAAGGTGACTGTGGGGTTCTGAGCTCGAGGCAGGCGACTCGTGGACGATCCCAAGGAGTTGAGGCCAGTTGCCGGCGCACTCTGAGACGTTCGAAGACGACCCTCACTCTCTGAGCCACTGGTGCATCCGTTCTGATCTGAACTCTGAAATATTAAAAAAAAAAATCACCATACTGATTAAAGCGGTGATAACCTGGATGTTAATACGTCCGCCTCCAATTCGGAGGGTCGAGGGTTCGATTCCAGGCACGCACCCCTAACTTTAGGAGTTTTAAGCAATTAAGTATCACTTGATTTACGTTGAAGGAAAACATTGTGAGGAAATCTGCATGCCTGAGAGTTTTCAATGATTAAAATAAAGATTGCAAGAAGAAATCTTTATTATTTAAGAAAAAACTGCTTGAAAACAGAGGTTGAACGTCCTCGTTCTTGTTTTTTATAATAAAAATAAAATTTTCAATTACAAAATACATATTAAATAAATTAAAGGGCAGACGGCTAGATATACCCTTCCTAATTAAGTCCAAATATACGTGAAAGCCACAAAAGTGTCTATTGTTTCCTTTTTGTTCGAATAGAGACCTTTTCTATTTTAATAAATCGCCTTTAGAAGGGATAATTACTTAATTGATAAACGCCCTTTTGGGTTGGCTTTACTGTAGAGCGATTTAATCTGTTTATTTATTAAGGTTTATCTTTGAACAAAATATGACTTATCAATTAAATAAGTATCTACCCTTCATTTCCTTGTTTAAGCTCTGCTTCACCCCAGCTTCAGCTTATCAAAGCGATAAAATTATAGAAAGCTTACTCCAAATTTTCGTCGTGGTGGTGGCGTATCTTCGAAGTGCACGGGGCGGAAGGTCTTCCTCGAGGTTAGCGGCGATGTGGTGGCGCTGCCGGGCGTCCACACGGGCGGCGGCGGCGGCGGCGGCGGAGCCCCCGGGCTCGGCGCGCTCGGGGCCTCGCCCCCTGACGGAGCCCCGGGCCTCCAAATTGCTGCAATCAAGTATTTATTTATTAATGCATCATACATGCAAAAGCGTCACTCAGAAAAAGCATGTATTATTTAAAAAAGTAATTTCAACGAATTCTTGGAATGCCCTCCCAAAACCTCCGCGAAGGACACAAACCACAACGTGTAGAGGTAAACCGAGTTTTAATCTAACATAACGAATCCTAGTCCTAATGCTTGTGCTATTTATTATTTATTTATTCAGGGGGATGTTAGTTTATAATCGATCGCAACTCTACTACTCCGTTTCCGAATTAATTAAATACACCGCTTATCCAAACTCACTGCAATATTATGTAGACAGGGTATGCTTAAACCAATTTGTTTAAACCGAGCGAATAAACACGTCGATTGTCCCCTTTAGGTGGATTTATGGAGTGATCGTAAAATGCAGTGCTCTATTTGAAGATACCTAAATTGAATAGAACCTTTGGAAACTCTACCTACTCGCTGACCCTCCCCGGCCTCGCTCGAATGGAATTTTTGACAAGTGTAAATTAAAAATTTATAACACCCCCGACAAGTGAAGGTTACAGTAACTAGAAAAGAGCTGATAACTTTCAAACGGCTGAACCGATTTTCTTGGATTATAGCTAAGAACACTCTCGATCAAGCCACCTTTCAAACAAAAAAAAAACTAAATTAAAATCGGTTCATTAGTTTAGGAGCTACGATACCACAGACAGATACACAGATACACACGTCAAACTTATAACACCCCACTTTTTGGGTCGGGGGTTTAAATCGGCGAGAGGGTTGACTTTCCAAAAATCTGGAAACACAGGTATTTCTTCATTTTTGCCTAAAAGCCTAAACACCAATTTTCATTCATGTAACATGGATAAAACTTGAAAAATGACTGACTTTCCTTAAAAAATTTCATCCCGTATTAAACCCCTAGGGGTTAGAATTTCTAGAACCCGTGAAACACGAGTTTCTTCATTTTTAATCGAAAGCCCAAACACCAAATTTCATAGCTGTAACATGGATACAACTTGAAAAATGACTGACTTTCATCCCCTATTAAACCCCTTGGGGTTAAAATTTCTAGAACCCGTGAAACACGAGTTTCTTCATTTTTAACCAAAAGTCAGAACACCAATTTTCATAGATATAAAACTTGAAAAATGACTCATACTTTTCATCCCCTATTCAACCCTTTTGGGGTAGAATTTCCAAATTTCAACCCTTTTCAACCCTTTTTTTATTCAACCCTTTTGGGGTAGAATTTGGAAATTCAAATTTGGATTTTGGAAGTCAGTCGGTCAGTCTGGACAAGTCTTTTTACTCTCGTGACGCCCAAGGCTTTAACGGAAACGTGCTATTTTTTAACGCACCTGGTGCAAAAAGAGAAATGAAAGTTCGATCTCTTTGTTAAAGTCATTGTCTTTGTTTATCTTTTTGTGGCCGACTAGCGCGCAAACTAAAGGATCGATCGATTTAAATGCGGTTTTTATGGTAGGTTTATCAGGATTTATGCTTATCAGGATGGTGCTACTTCGTCGGTAGGTATGTCATGCAAATTCCAGTGTTGTAATCGAAATCTTGTTCTAGTGATGTACGGATCTCTCATAGGACAGATTTTCATTCCTTAAATAATGGATACTTGTACACAATGTGAATCCGATGAAGCTGCATTTTTTTTTAAATTACTATACATACTCCTGATCGGTTTCTATGTGTGTGTGTTACAGGGTCGCTAAAGTGATAAATAACCACGACCGAAGCCTCCCAACAGATAATGATTATAATTACCCGTCTAATTTTTAAATAGGGTGCAAAAATATCACCAAAAATATTTTTGTAATGATAGCTAAACTTTTTCATAGCAGAGACGAAAATAGGCTCTTTTTACATTTCTTAAAAATAATTGAGCAATTTTCTCCCTGTTCATTATAAATGACAGTCACAACGAAGCAGATTATTATTTAACTTTCTTCTCAAGTCACATTACGGATTCACGTCACAAATACGAACGTACCTACAGCTTGCGAACTCGCAGGCAAAACTTTATTCGCTGCACGGCTTTAGTTAGGCGATCTCGGCAAAAAAAGTTACAAAAATATTTTTTCAATGCTACGTATTTACATAAGACTGAATATTCTACTCTGCCGGTCATTGGTCTATATTAGATATCTAGGTTTAAAAATTTACCCCTGCCTCTGCCTGCATAATGGTATAAACTATCTACCTAGTAAGGTATTCTGTATTTCTCTTGAGAATACTTCGATGATGGAGTGAAACATGATATATTATTATTAGTACATGATACTGATAAATAGATTATAATATGAGTACCTATATCTATCTATACTAGGTAAAACTTATTACCGTGGGAACTCTTTGGATTTCTGGGATAAAAAGTAGCCTATGTGCTAATCCAGGATATTATCTATCTCCATTCCGAATTTCAGCCAAATCCGTCCAGTGGTTTTTGCGTGAAGGAGTAACAAACATACACATGCACACACACATAAACACAAACTTCGCCTTTATAATATTAGTGTGATATGTAGTGGTAAACTCCAAAATTAATGATCTGATTCTGAAAATTCTTTCACTGATGGAATAGTTACATTATCTCCGAGAGTTTTAGGCTTTAAATTATGTAACGCGGACGCAGTCGCAAGCGAAAAGCCAGTCTTTTATAGAAATTTAATGTTATACGTTATTTAATTCAATAACGATGTTCGAGTTTATCGTAATTTGCCAAAACCGCGAATGCGGTCGTAAACCAGAAGTAGGTCATTGGATATCAACAGATCTCCCAAAAAGCATTAAAGCATTAAATCGCTCTTGTTAAAGGAGAAATTAAAAACATCATTACGGTTCCATTAGCATAATTTATTTATTTTTAACCCCCGACCCAAAAAGAGGGGTGTTATAAGTTTGACGTGTGTATCTGTGTATCTGAGTATCTGTGTGTCTGTGTATCTGTGTATCTGTGTATCTGTGTATCTGTCTGTGGCATCGTAGCGCCTAAACGAATGAACCGATTTTAATTTACTTTTTTTTTGTTTGAAAGGTGGCTTGATCGAGAGTGTTCTTAGCTATAATCCAAAAAAATTGGTGCAGCCGTTTAAGAGTTATCAGCTCTTTTCTAGTTTTCTTGTAGAAAAGAAGGTTACATAACCGTTAGGTTCATAATATTATGTCCATTGACAAAATATGTCAAGCTGTCAAGATGGACGTTGCCTTGATACATAATTATTTATTTGAAAATGATGTTTTGGAAAACTCAGATACTTTGTCGGGGGTGTTATAAATTTTTAATTTACACTTGTATTTATTTATGTTTTATATCATTACTAGCCGATGCCCGCGACTTCGCCCGCGTGGATTTATGTTTTCGAAATCCCGTGGGAACTCTTTGATTTGCCGGGATTTAGTTACCGACATGTATGAGAATTTAATGATGGTTGATTTCGGCGTTTCCAACAAAGCTTAGGTGTACCAATCTAATAAATTCCTGGATACGTGTCGTATGTCGATTTTACTTAAAATAAGGATACCCTTATTCTCTCTTTATGTTGGTACATTGGCTCTAGTATGTCTAGTAGGTATCTACTTCAGCAGTAAAATATTGAATTTTGGTGTAAATACCATGGCATAGTACAATGCAACGGGGGTAGAATTATGCGTTAGCTTTTTTGTTGGCACTTCAAAGTAAATTGACGCGTACCGTCCTACTCGTATCTACCATGGTTATACATTTATGTGGTCTGTGTAGTAGGTATAGAGTATGAACTATTCTATTGTGCATTCGGGAAAGCTCCAATCCAAAGCTCCTCCAATTATTTTTTCAACAATGCAACAATTGTATGTACCTACCCATTACTACCTAGCCTATACTTTTGTAAATGTCGGAAAATTGAGTGTGAGTTGAGCAAGTCTCTACTAGCAGTGCTGAAGTAGATAGTTGATTCTGGCAAAAAGTGCGGGTGAAGAATTCTTTTAATGCGATCCATCTATACTAATATTATAAAGAGGAAACCTTTGTATTTTTGTATGTTTGTATTGAATAGGCTCAAAAACTACTGGACCGATTTCAAAATTTCTTTTACCATTACTTAGAGGGATTCTTCCGAATCCGTATAGGCTATATTTTATCCCGGAAAATAAATAGGATTTTTCGTGGTAGTGTCCACCCGTGCGAAGCCGGGGCGGGTCGCTAGTTCTATATATACTGCAACAAGACTATGGCATCTAAATCTAAGGGTATCAAAATAATAAATACTCTACCTGACGATTAGGTACTTTGCCTGGTTAGCTACTTTACGGACTTTGAATAAAATTGTCATTATTTAAAGCAAGTTATTCTTAAATAACCATAATATTATAATACTTTATAAAGAAATTTAAGTACAAGAACGTTAATTTTATCTCGGTTAGTGAAATTGTTCCAAACACTTGTCGCCCTTTTACATAATTAAAACTTCGTTTTTTGCTATTCAAACTTTTTAAGTGTGGAAATTTTCTACCAACATATTTTTCATGGCATTTACTGAGGAGGTCTTTCTAACGATAACAAAGGTTTATATTGTTTTGAATTTCAAAACTCATTTCGACAATTATTTTCTTGGTAATTTTCGCGATTGTGTTAATAGACAGTAATTCAATTAAGTAGGTACTGGTAGAAATAACTGCTGCTATAAATAGGTACTTTGGAGGTCATTTTTTTCAAAAAGATCTTTTTGATTCGATTAGATTTGAGCTACCTATACAGCAGGTGGGACTTGTTTAAACTGTTGTAGGTACTTAGGCATAGTTGCATGACAGGCGGTTAAAAAAAAGGTCGCACGAGTCAAGGTTTGTTAAAGGACCGAAATTGTATCTTTAAATCTTATTTAATCTAATTTTGCCATTACTTTTTTAAAATTAAATATCTCGAATAACCTCTACGTGTTGTGATCTGTATTCCTCGCGTAAGTTTTTGGAGGACATTCCAATAATTTGTTAAAAATATTTAAATAATACCTGCTTTTCTGAGTGACGATTACAATGTTATGTAATGGATTAACTTGTTAAACAATCTTGATTTAATTTTATTCTGCTTGCCGACATTATTTTTCTCTTAGGATAGATTTCAATTATATCCTGCTTCTTTACATGTAAGGCACGTCTGTTCTCTCCTAATAACTATGTATATCACTCACATACGAACTACGCGCAGAGTTTATTAATATTTTATGCTCGTACAAGTGTGTTACACTGTTTCATACAATACTTATGTGATATTGTTATGTTAAAACTATTTTAATACTATGACCCAACTAAAACGATGTTTTACTTATTTGTATGATCTATAAACAATTACTTTATTTTTTTTGTTAATCCAGTCTGTTCTTAATTTTTCACGATAGGTATACGTATATACTTTATCAGGGGGCACGGCAGTGCCCCCGCCAAGCCGAGCTAAACGGCGGACTGGGCACTACGTAGGTACTTTTTCTCAAAGCGTTTGGGCTTGGCTCTACTAGAGATCTCATAACTTTTTAACATTATGAAATTGTGAGTCTTGGCAACCTTCACATGAAATGTTTTTGGTGGGTTTTATTTTCAACAAGTCGTTGGATCCAAGCGACACGATAACTAGAATTGAAATCTCTACAATTACCTACCTAAGTTAAATGCGGAGGACCGGTCGATCGGTTAAGAGGACAAGTCGAGATATACAATACCATGGGTAATAAATGATTCCAATCTCCACTTACCTGTAACAAAAATAAGCACACTATAAATTCACGTGAAAAAACAAAATTACCTATACCTATCCCTTTTTTATTTTCGGAACAGTTACTCAAATAGCGTTTCCTGTTAGCTAACACCTTCTGCCAATATGACCCGACTTGACAAAGTGCCAGCAGTTTAGGTGTTACGACCTTTGTATAGGCACCTGCCACAGAATTTAAATCAAGGCAATAGAAATGGATCTGCTGTTGATAGCGGGACATGTATAGTGTCACCGATTTTTAGCAAATCACTGCTACAGAAATAATTCAGGAGCACAAATCTTTACTCAACTGCAATGGGGTACCATAAATGCGTCTGCTTTTACAATAACGCGCACTGATGTTACACTAAAGGTCTGCACGCAGGAAAAAGCGTAGGTATAAGTAAAACGAGTTTCGTATTACATCAATGGGGAAAAGCTCACGCTTATTTGCCACATCTAGACTTATTCTGAAATCTGTGGTATCTGCTGTTGTTGACATACGTATACATGATTCATTGGATATTCTTAGGTATTTTACGTTTTCTCAAGCCTGTATTGACCTAGAACCAAGTTATAATTTTTATCAATTTTGTTTGGTGATTTTCATACTGTGACAGAACCCTATGAACCACAAATAGCTCACAAAATATGCTATTTTAACGACTGTATAATACCGCTCGTGTGTGGTGTGTGGGGGACAGGGGAGGTACCTATATAATTTATGGCATATTATTGTAAATTGAACAATTGAAAAGAGCAACCGCCGAGTTTCTTGCTGGTTCTTATCGGTAGGAACGGCATTCCAAACCAGTGGTTAATTATTTTGACGATTCAAAAGCATTAGTAAAAGTTTATTTGAATAAATATATATTCAATTCAATTCTATTCTGGAACGAATATTTTCATGGAACATAGGTACCTACTACATTTAGGACTACGTGTATTCCTATTAGATGTCTGACGTAACCAGATCTAATTGAGTATGTGATGAGATGAGTATGAGTTGAGTATGAGATGTAGAGATCACATCAGCGGAAAGATCAGATGCGGAGTCAAAGGGTCACAGGAGCAAGACGGAGAAGGGATGGATTATACCTACCTGCCGACCGGCAGAACAAATCCATACTAATATTATAATTTAGAAAATGTGTCTGTCTGTCAGTCTGTCTCTCAGTTTGTCTCTCAGTTTCTCTGTCTATTTCACGGCATATCCATTGACCCGATCTTGATGATATTGATACAGAGTTAGCTTACAACCCGGGCACAAATCAAGGAGCTCCCACAGAATGTTAAAAAAAAGCTCCATTGTGGCATGATTGAAGAACCAACCAATAAACAGACACATTTTTATATTTATAATATGGGTAGTGCATGGGTAGTGAGTATTACATACTATTAAGACAAACAGAACATTAAACATACTAAGCCGCAGTCATTAAATAAAAGTTTTTATAAAATCTTCCCTAATCCTTATAATTAGCGTGAAGTCTGTATAACGACGGGTTAAATTAACTTCCCCGCTGACACACATCGCTCTAAAATAGCTTATCTATTTTTGTTTCTCGCTTAATGACCGGAGTTTGCTACATCAGGATCATTGCGTAACTGCGCCGGCGTGAGTACGTTCATGGTTTTTATAAGAACATCAATGAATTAAACGTGAACGATTTTTAATTTTGATATTAATAAGCAAATATGTTTAAAAACAAACTTAGGGTATGACACATAAATATACCATTAATAACGCCATTATGGTCCCGCACCAGAGCGCGAGATGAAACCATAGACTCCCAGAAAATGACAGAAACCGTAGCCGTGTTTAGACTATCGAAAACTCCATCTAACAATATAAAAAAGTAAAATAATAAAAAGTTCTGATTCTCTCACTGACTGTCTCGTTAACACCTAGGCCGTAATCTTGGACCTAGATCGCTAAATTTTGCACGGATGTTCACATTATAATCAAAGTTTATAGGTATACCTACCAGTAACATATACACAACAATAACGACAAAATCGTATTAAATGCAACCGCGACATAAAACCCCTTGAATAAATGCTAATAAGAGATCAAAGTAGCAGTATGAAATCGAAGGCTTCAAAAATAACAATCCTCCATATTTCGTTAAACTGTGCTAATATCATAAATGCCAAAGTGTGCCTGTCTGTCTGTCTGCTAAGTTTCACGGCCCAAAAGCCCATGAATATATGAAAGGTACAGAGGTGGCTTACGTCCCTAAAATTGAAATGAGTAACTTTTTATTCCGGAAAAGCTAAGATATTTCCATGGCATTTTTAAAAAAACCTATGTCCACGCAGACGTAGTCGCGGGCATTATCTAGTTATACTTATATATTTTCAGAAAAGATTAATTTACTCTTATTCCCATTCCCCTTGAACATTGATCTCGTAGAATTAGTACTCTTCATTGAAACCCTAAAACCACTCGTAAACGTGAAGCTTATAACTGCAGTGCCATCTACGATATTAGTAACTTCACAATTACCTGTAATAGTTAATGACTCTCAAACAGTCCGCCATTTTACCGGTGATCTCTAAAATCTAATACCTAGTTAATATTTAGTTTAAATGGTTTGCTTTCGGCATCGAATTCGTAAGCTAGGGTAGCTAGATAGTTTACCCTGTTAGGTAGTTTTACCTCACCGCTGACTGAATAACCAAATCAAGTCAAGTCCTAGGTTTAATTTCAACAGTTCAACTCATTATTAGCACCAGATTTTTCAGATTCAAGATTTGCAATGAAAAGGGAATTGATTTATTTGCATAATCTGATTCATTTACAATACAGAATTGCAGAAGTGTTTCATGCTCACTGGATACTGACTGACATATAAACAAAAAACCCTTTGCATGTAAATTTTCATTATATAACGTATAGGTACCACAATTAAGAATGCAAAAAATGACTATTATTATTATTTTGCCGTGCCAACTTTCCTATGAAAAGCTTTTTATTTGGTTGCTTTGTTCGTATGTTATCATACCGTCAAAATTGGTAACTGATTTTTCCGATACATTAAATAGTCCGATTAAGGTAAAATTTTGCAGAGACGTATATAGTTTAAATGACAGTATATGATGATATCATTCAGCGTCTCTGATGATGGAGGTGGAAGGGGAACTTTTGGAATCTCTAATGGCATATTATGATAGGGTAGTCGTATTCGGTCTTATATATTTTGCTTTGATGAGTAACTTTCAATCATTTATCACACTAATATTATAAAGGCGAAAGTTTGTGTGTATCTGTGTGTGTGTGTGTATGTTTGTTACTACTTCACGCAAAAACCACTAGACGGATTTGGCTGAAATTCGGAATGGAGATAGATAATAACCTGCATTAGCACATAGGCTACTTTTATCCCGGAAAATCAAAGAGTTCCCATGGGGTTTCGAAAAACCTAAATCCACGCGGACGAAGTCGCGGGCATCAGCTAGTTGTGCAATAAAAAAAAACTTTTACTTTTAACTTATAATTGTCTAGCCCAGAACTCAAAACTATAAACGCTACTGATATTCATATTGCCACATACGAGTAGGAGCGTTGTTCGGAAATAAAGTAAAAAAAAGTGTCGCCCGCACTGTCCATGTCATGTTTCATTCGCTTACTATAAATGAATACGGGAAAGCAAATATCGTTATTGACAATATGGAAACAAAGGGAATAATTAAATAGTGGCTACATTGGAAATGATGATTATAATATGTCATACAATAGTATGGCTCATCCATAATATGAATTTCTATTTCTAGACAGCTTGTGTAGGGGTCCATATATCCTATTGATAGGAAATAGTGGCCTTTAAATCCTACGTATTGGGTCGTCCTACGTACGGTCGTACGGTCCTACGTTTTCTGTCGGTATAAGTAAGTAAATCAGTAGTAAATAGTGACCTTATTAAGACGAGTACGTTCGCTAAATGCGTTAGCCCTTGCGTACTTAAGAGGGCTGTCTCCGTCACTCGTTTCATACAATCGTAGTTCCAATTTCATTTGAGTATTAAGCAACCAAAGTCCATGAAATTTTGCAGACATATTCTAGAAACTAATATCTATGTCTGTGGTTTTCCAGATTTTTGTTAAAATATTCGGTTTCAAAGTTACGCTGTCTTAAAAAATTTTATACAAATCTTTGAGCCCCTGTAATTTTAAAACTACATATTTTTAGAAAAATCTAAATCACCACAGACACAGATATTAGTTTCTAGAATATGTCAGCAAAATTTCATAGACTTTGGTTGCTTAATATTCAAATGAAATTGGAACTACGATTGTATGAAACGAGTGACGGAGAGAGCCCTGTTAATAAAATCTTTAACCTGCACTTATGACCTACCTCAGGAACTGTCCCAGTCAATGACTTTTAGAATAGAATAGAATATATTGTTATTCAAGTAAACTTTTACAAGTGCTTTTGAATCGTCAAAACAATTTACCACTGGTTCGGAATGCCGTTCCTACCGAGAAGAACCAGCAAGAAACTCAGCAACAAGCAACAGCAAAATACTTTTAATCAATGTTACGTTCGTATTATTATATTGCGCATTAAAACCGTTCTCGCTCATAGAACATAGAAATTATTTTAACATTACTTATGTTTACCTGAGAGAGGTTTCATAAGAAAGACAAAACTTTTCCAAATTCAAAAATATTTTTAGATATCTACTGGTTGGGAAAACCAATTCTACTGAGAAGAGCTGACAAGATGTAAGAGGCTCAGCTGCTAATCTTTTCAAAAGGCAAAATTTTACAATATGTAGATCGTACATATCTATAAAGATACTATTTTGTGGGCAACTTCGTCATTGTTTGGACTACAGGAGGAGAAAAGAGATAAAGTCATGTCTTATTGAAACCTCAACCAAATCTAGAATAAGTACAAGGACCATGTGCTTATAAAGAAATTGCAACACTGCATTTACCAGCAGTAAAGTTATCAATCAAGATGTCGAAGCACATTACAAAAGATTGGATTTAAAAATAAATTTGCAATTATCTTCCTTCAATTTTTTGGTCAAATATAGTCCGATTCCATATAATGCGAGACCCAGTTATCTACATTTGGTCAATTCTATACACACAGCTGAAGTAATTGACAATCTTAGATATTCAGTCAGTTGGATATTGATAAATAATAATAATCGATACTAATACTATTGTAAATGCGAAAGTTTGTCTGTCTGTCTGCTAACTTTTCACAGCCCGTCCATTCAACTAATTCTGATGAAAGATACTGAGTTAATTTACATCCCAGAGACACCACATAGGCTATATACATTTTACCCCGGAAAATCAAAAACTTCCCACAGGATTTTTAAAAAACGTTAATTTACGTGGAAGTGGGCATCATCTATTGATACAGAGATATCTCGGGTACGAATATAGGCGCCATTTTTTATCCCAGAAAATCAATTGACAACTATGTATTTCATAGCATATTCAATGTCCAGAAACGAGATGATTAATGACCATCATTTCGTCAAACTATTTCATGTAAGCCCTACGAAGTTAGCTATGCCAAAATCTTGTAACAAAAATAACGTAGAGGAAGAAAATAGCAATAAGCAAACATATTGTTATGTAAAATGTTTGGTGTTATGAAACGCGGGGTAAGGTCGCAGGGCATCTGGCGCTAACCGAGCATGTGTTCGCTATTTTTATCACCAACCATTCACTGATAACGCTGCGGAATTTGGTACGCCCAGCGATATAAATGTTCCACTAGAAATGCTTCATAGTAACAGCATGTTCCAACGAACATCGGTGTCCTCAATCCTGTCCGTAATCCGCTTTAGACGCAGCCCGTTTCTAACAACATAGATAAGTTACAACAGACTATTAGATATACTAAAACTTTAGATTGTTGATGTTGATTACCTAGTTTATCAATTTACTAGATGGTAGCGTCTATCCTTCAAGTTTCTATTAAGTTTGTTCCTAACAACGAAAGATCACTCCAGAAAATTACGGATTTAACTTTTACTTTAAGTTACATATATAATAACTGAGTGACGTCAGTTACATATCCAGTATCCACAAATGCCAACTCGACGAAATCGCTGGCGTCAGCATGCGCCCTCTACAAAAGCTACCTATACTTACTCAAATATGATAACGTGAATAATCATTTAGAGCACACTTTATTTTTTACAAACAGACTACGTCTATGAAAGTACGGAAGTTTGAAAAATGTTTTTACTTTGAAGCGCCGCATCTAGTGGAACATTTATATCGCTGGGTACGCCTCTAAAAATAAGGAAAACTACCTTCCATATTCCGTATACCTGTCTACGAACGATGTAATGACCAACGAGATTACACTATCTGAATGATAGATACATTTATTTATAAATGTGACTTTTCTGTTAAGATAATATCATTTGATAGTGTTTTTGATAAGGAATTTTTGAACTTGGCCCCCTGAGACCTAAGGTTTTTAAATTTCTTAGAAGATTAGCTTTTAGCTTCCGTTCCGTGATTTTTGGAACTAGTAAAGTGGTACTTTGAACCCGAGGACAGGCTCCTACTCTACAAAGCGCAAGCCCCACCACATAATATGGAGTACCTTTTGCTCTCACATCTGGCATCTTTTGGGAAGGAGCACGCTAGTACCAACTCCTACTAGTAATTGATCGGATTCAAAAGCGGGCAGTCCGATTTGTGGGTACTTGTAAGCTAACCAGCTCGTTGGAAAGCCTGGAGCCACCGTAGAGACGTAGGAGCTCTCTTTGCTATTGTCTTTATAACAGGGACTATTTTGAGGTTGTTTGACCTTATTCCACCTTAAATTTAAGTAAATTAATTTTGATGATTTTGTGTCAAGCGCCTAACTAAAAAAAAAGATTCCGACGAATTGAGAAAGGAGGAGGCCTTTTTGAAGTCGGTTAAAAAGATAAACAGGTATACGATTTGTATATTTATAATGTCGTTTAAGCCCTTTATTGTTTTTGAGCTATACGGACTAAATCCAAAACTAAATTTAAAAAAAATCACTGTATTTGAAGGTCAGGCCGTAATGGCCACATGTCAAACTTAGCTCATATGTTTTTAACGAGCGCAATGTTAAAATCTGTAACATGTTGTAAGCCAGCTCTAATTATTTCAACTGAAACTATGACGCATACTCATTATAACGCTCTACATTTAAATTAACAGCTGTAAAAACAAAGACTCATTACAATACTACGCAGTTTAATTTTTGGAATCGTCAATTATGATTGAATTACCACAATCTTATATACCACATTGATATTTGAAATACCACAGATTTTAATATACCTACTCGGTGAAATTTTTGTGATATTAGAGCCGTGGCTAAGTAAACCGTCTTAAGCAATACTATATATATCAACCATTTATATAGACCCTAGTCTTAAAATTAAATAAAAATTAGACAGAATAGACAGAACAGACAGACAGAACTGAAAAATGTGGCGCTCGGCCACTAATTCTCATAGGTATTCGAGTTATTGGCAAGATATTATTTTATCCATAAAAAAATGCCTAGTTTTCCAAACCAAACAAGTATAGTGGATAATACTTAGCCACGGCTCTAAAACCACTAAAATTTCACCGTCTATCAGTCCCTAGGTACCTATAGTTGATTAATTATTGCCACTTTAGCTTTTTGGTGACCTCCAGAAGGTTACAGTAGGTAAGTACTTACTTACTTTACCTTACTTTAACTACCTATGCGACTGACTATTAGATAATCTTGCAAGCAGTAATCCACAATCACCCACAAGGTATTTTATGTGATACTAGCGACCCGCCCCGGCTTCGCACGGGTGGACATTTCTATTTTCTGGGATAAAATACAGCCTATACGGATTCGGAAGAATCCCTCTAAGTAATGGTAAAAGAAATTTTGAAATCGGTCCAGTAGTTTTTGAGCCTATTCAATACAAAAATACAAAAATACAAAGGTTTCCTCTTTATAATATTAGTATAGATAGAACATTATTCAATAAATACCTAATGGCTCATTCATACTGTCGACGTTAATCTGAACAAATAATAGAGAATAGATAAAAATAGCATTATTGATAACATCGCTTTTCTTGAACAAAATGAACAATCACCACACAATAGGGCTTTTATAAGTATGGACCTTTTGTGCCATGTTGACGATACCGGCATAACTATGCATTATAATGAGGCTTTTTTCAACATCTAATATTCTATTATCAATTATTATATTATACACTATTTACTATAAATATAAAATAACGTCAAATAAAGGGCTAATCTCGACAAGTCTAGAACAGATTTTACTTAACGAAAAAATATCTCAGAAAAATATATTTGCAAATAACTAAATCCTAAAAGCTGAATCTAACTCTTACATAATCACAAATTCACAACTGTAATAAATAATATTATTTTTGCACGATAAGTAAATCAAAAACTATTATACATAAAAATAAATAAAATCAAAAAAATATGTTTTTTGTAAATAATGAACCTGAAATTCACGGTTTTCGGATTTATTCCTTTACGTGTGCTATAAGACCTACCTACCTGCCAAATTTCATGATTCTAGGTCAACGGGTAGTACCCTATAGGTTTTCTTGACAGACTTGACGGACGGACGGACGGACAGACAGACAACAAAGTGATCCTATAAGGCTTCTGTTTTTCCTTTTGAGGTACGGAACCCTAAAAAAGGGTTTGCATAGTACCTACTTTGCGAGTACACGTTTCTGTAGTCGGGTAAAAAGACTCTTACTACATTCGAGAATAAAATACATTAATTATTAAACTTATAATAAGTAATTACGCACAATGCTAACATCAATAGAAATACTTGCGTATTGTTGTTACATAATAATTGTACCCGCGTTCAAAAACCGTAATATGCCTGCGCGGATAGATGCCAACTTTCAAGGGGGTGTCACCCCCTCAGGCATTGTGACATCTTTGCACACCCCGATAGTAATGAGGGCGTGTTGATGAACCCCATTTTCGACTATAAACACGCTACTACGAATGGTGAAGTCTTGTTATAGAAGCGGATATAACACAATATCTGCTTATTTAATAAGTTTTTTGGATTGAATACATTTTTGGTCGCTTTAGTAAGAATTTAGAGTTTAATTAGACAGTTAGAATCTGTGATTTGTATGGAAGTTGCCGAGTCTATTTATACGCACGGAGTTGCGGCAACTCCGTGCGTATAGACACGGTGACTTCCATATAAATTACCTACAGATTCTTGAGTTGCCCAAAGACTGAGTTGTCAGGCAACTAGCGACCGTGGGTAGTCGCCCGGCAACTCAGTTGAAGGCGACGCGCAAAGGTTAGAAGCTGTAATTTGTATGGAAGTCGGCGTGTCTATGCGCACGAAGTCGCCGCAACTCCGTGCGTATTGACTCGGCAACTTCCATACAAATTGCAGATTCTCCATCGACCGAGTTGCTGGGCAACTATAGTCGACCGTGCGAAATGGGTCTTAGAGTCATATAATAAGGTTGAGTGCATATTGGTACTTTTGTGTATATCGTGTGTCGTTTTTCGGTTTAGCATTTTTACTAGGAAGCTAAGCGAATAAAAGTTAGAGTATGTATATTGGATCTATTTAGAGTAACTCGATTGTGTGGTATGTTATTGTATTGAATTTTTAAGTAATGTCATTTTTTGGACTGTACTTATTATTTTTCTCCATAGGTATAGTCTACATCACCAGTTTGTACAACCCTTAAAACATGTTCGAGTCTTATGGATTATTTACTACTGCGCCACGCCTAATAAGTTTATGAGATCACAACCATAGCGCTAGAGCCTCGGATTCTAGTTTAAGCTTTAATCGAACAATGTTAGAAATTCATGTTACCTACAATATTGTCGATACATTTTCTTATTTAGAACATTTCCGCACAAAACTCGATTTACAGAAAATCTACTCAAAATTTATAGCCTACCTACTTGCACCATCTTTTTTAAAAAGAAAATATTTAGTAGCTACTATGTTACATACCAACAAACTTAGCATAAGCTATATTGTCATCCTCTTGAATACATCTTTATGTAACTTTTATTAATTCAGTCACGGATGCACTTGTTTGTAAGTAAATAATCTTTGACGATATTGTTACTGAATAATTAAAATTTATCATTGTCTGGTAGCTCTCTCCAGCGCAGGCGTTCGTCGAACCTACGAGTATGTGATGCGCAGACGCCGCGACAACGCGACGCACGCGCTGCTACGCACCTGAACGCTACGCTAAAGTCGCGCCTACGAGACGTTCAAACCAATTTTGAATGGACTTTCTTCGGCAGTTAATAACTATTCAAAGAGTAAACTAGAATAACTTTATACGGGTTAATAAAAGATTCCTACATAATTTAGATAAGTACAGTCTTTAGTACCTTAAGGGCTTCTAACTAAGCGAACAAAGTCGCAGACAATAGCTAGTATCTACATATACATAATCACAGTCATCATCAGATGTAAGTGATAAAAGGGGACCTTCGGCTTAACAAGCTCTAGATGTCATCTAACGAAAAATATTAAAGAAATATTTTTTTAAACGCATGTTAGTAATTTGAACAGCCGAGAATCCTTGAAATGAGGTCGACTTTACGAGCCCGGTGCGATTTTACGACCCGTGTGATATTGAACATATACATTAGCGTCGGAACTATAAAATTTAATACCGTGTCAATTTACATCAGTAGGTACGACTTAGGTATACAACAAGATAATTATGTAGATGTTCAATCATGTAGTAGTGCTAAAGGTGTAAAAGAGAAATAGATGTGCTAGAGGGTAGGTACTGCTTGCTTTTCTATTTGTAATAGGCACGTAAGTACGTAATGGCCGCGTTGGTTTAGTGGTTTGACTGCGGACGACGATATCCTGGGTTCAAAAGTGGGTCCACCGGTTTAGGTTGATGTACATTGCTTTCTGTCAGTTATAGTATTGTTATATTCATCGATATAGAATTAGTACCTATAGTTTTATATGTATAAAATATCGATATATAATATTAAAGTCATCCGCATCAACTGCGCACAGGAGTTATTTCCATATTTTCTCCCTAACAAGTACGAATTTAAGTTAATCTGGAACTAATTACCTGACCTACCTACGTTCTCCTAGGTAACAGGGACGCGCTGAGTGTAAGGAGCAGAGACACATAGATTTTTGAAAATTCTCTCTTAATGGGGATCTATGTTACAAAGAAACCTGTATGTAACATAATTTATGTAAAAGCACAAGTTTGTATGCCCACCGGATTGAACTGTACTTACTGTATGTCGATTAATCAATCTGTTTGTTATACTCCTAGGTTACATACTAGGTAATAGCTGTATTATAAAGCGAAAGTGTATCTGTCACTCTGCTAGGTGTTCACAGCCTATCCGTTTCACCGATTTCGACAAAAGGTACAGAGAGAGCTTGCATCCCGCGGACGCTACTTTTTGACACGCACATCAAAGAGTTCCCATGGGATTTATAAAAAAAAAACAAAATTCACTTGGATTAAGTCGCTTGCATCTATTTGGTAGAGAGGCGGCTTGCATCCCAGAGACGAATAATGGTTACCTTTTATCCCGGAAAGTTACAAAGTTTCCGTCGGGGTTTTTCGGGAAATCGACGCGGATGGAGTCGCGAGCATCATTTATATAGTTTTAAATAATGTTGACATGACAGCATCAAGACCGGCAACCGCAGCAGAAATGACTGAAATCGATAAGCGCCGCAAGTATGCTTCTCTTATCGAAAGTTAAATTTTTGTTCCGTTTGCCGTGGAGACCCTAGGGCCATGGAGTCTTAGTGCATTTTTAAGAGACATTCCACGCGGGTATTATTTGTACAGTAATGAGATAAATTAAGCTCTGTTTAACTGTAACTTTTTCAAAATCACATCACACTAATATTATAAAGGAGAAAGTTTGTATGTGTGTGTGTGTGTGTGTGTGTGTTGTGTGTGTGTGTGTGTGTGTGTGTGTATGTTTGTTACTCCTTCACGTAAAAACTACTGGACGGATTGGGCTGAAATTTAGAATGGAGATAGATTATACCCTGGATTAGGACATAGGCTACTTTTTATCCCGGAAAATCAAAGAGTTCCCACGGGAGTTTTAAAAAACCTAAATCAACGTCCACGCGAACGAAGTCGCGGGTATCAGCTAGTGAAAAGATATATCACTCTAATACTCGTATTATAAAGGCGTGTGTATGTGTGTATGTTTGTTACTTTTTCTTGCCAAAACTACTGGATGGATTTGGCTGTTTAGAATAGAGATAGATTATACCCTGCATTAACACATAGGCTACTTTTTATCCTGGAAAAATAAAAGTTCTTACAGGATTTAAAAATAAACCTATATCCACGCGAACGAAGTCGCGGGCATCAGCTAGTATTGTTTATAAAAATTCAAAAAGCACCTGCTAAAAATATTAAAAGAGTAACTATATTACGTACTATGTACGTTTACTTTGCCTCGCTAGAAGGAAGTGCAGGTACGGTGTTATCACATGACGTAATATTTGCTTGAACAGCGCTGAACGCTGGGGCTATGAAACGAGCGTGCAATCTGGGCGTCGAAAGAATTTTTTGAGTAAAATCTTTAGACGTACTGAAAACCGTTTTAAGTTAATGTTATGCAACAATTTGTTTGAAGTCGCTCAGTGAAGCTATGGAAAGGGCTATGTTAGTAGTCTCTCGAAGGATAAGATTCAAAATGAAAAGATCTCCAGGAGTACCAAGGTCACCGACACAGCCAAAACCATACGCAAGTTGAATTGGCATTGGGCAGGCCATGCTTGCCGTTGGAGCGATGGCCAGGAAGTTCTGGAATGGAGACCATGAATAAATAAGCAATAATGTGGGGCACTCTCCAGCAAGATAAACCGACAATGCACCTAAAAGGCTGGGGAGAAGTGGCTGAATGAGGAAGGCTGAGAATCGTGTGTGGTGGCGCTCTTTAGGAAGAGCCTATGTTCAGCAATGGACGTCCGCTGGCTGAAATGATGATGATGATGTACGGGAAATTAACTATTCGTTACTTACTCGAAAATCGTAGAGGAATATAGAGTACGTCTTACAAGAATGTTTTGTACCAGACATGACGAATTAAAACTTGCAGATAATGGTGCATCTCAATTCAGGTACCTGATTCAATTTTATTATTTTCCTTGAACCGCCAGTTTCAAGACTACAACCTTAGAAAGGCCACCCGCGAGCGTTATACCAGCTACTTACCTACTATCATAACGATACAGCTTTAACTTGATCGTTACTTTTAATATGGGAATATATCTACGTGACTTGCTTTGTAAAGGTATGGAAAACAGTAATTTCAACTTTCTTGCGGTCAAACAACTACACGAAACATCTTATTCTAGTCCTTACATGGTTTTCAATGCATATTTTGAGTACTATAGGAATTTTACTAAGTATAAATCACACTAATATTATAAAGGCGAAAGTTTGTATGTGTGTGTGTGTGTGTGTGTGTGTGTGTGTGTGTGTGTGTGTGTGTGTGTGTGTGTGTGTGTGTGTGTGTGTGTGTGTGTGTGTGTGTGTGTGTGTGTGTGTGTGTGTGTGTGTGTGTGTGTGTGTGTGTGTATGTCTGTTACTCCTTCACGCAAAAACTACTGGACGGATTTGGCTGAAATTTGGAATGAAGATAGATAGTATCCTGCATTAGCACATAGGCTACTTTTTATCCCGGAAAATCAAAGAGTTCCCACGGGATTTCGAAAAACCTAAATCCACGCGGGCGAAGTCGCGGGCATCGGCTAGTAATGTATATGGTAAACACCTTACAAGGAGGGCAGACGACATCAAATGAGCCGGTGGGAACAGCTGGATTCAGGTGGCGCAAGACCTTGGCGTGTGGAAATCCCTACAAGACACCTATTTCTAGCAGTGGTCATCTAGCGTTTGACGATTAGAACGAGAGTAAATTTAGAGTCACTCAGTGGACTAGGTATATGCCTATACCTATAGTATCTCAACGTTATGAAATAAGAAATAAGATCCGTAGACACCCGAAAATAATCGACATAGCTCGACGAGTCGTAAAACTGAATCCATACTAATATTATAAATGCGAAAGTGTGTCTGTCTGTCTGTCTGTCTGCTACCTTTTCAGGGCCCAACAGTTTAACCGATTTTGAGGTACAGACTACAGAGTTAGCTTATATCCCGGGGATGGACATAGGCTACTTTTTATCCCGGAAAATCAAAGAATTCCCACGGGATATCTAAATACCCGCTCCTAAATTCCGCTTAACCGATTTGCATGAAATTTGGAACCGAGGTAGCTTGCGTCCCTGCAATTGACATAGGTAACTTTTTGTCCCGGAAAACCAAACAGTTCCCACGGGATCTTTAAAAACCGAAATCCACGCGGACGAAGTCGCGGGCAACCTCTAGTAAGCAATAAATTCGCTAACATTTTAGACTGCATCATCACTTTCCACTTGGTGCAGAGATCGCATTCAAGGCTAGCTTGTAATGGAATAAAATAAAGGATAGATTGAATTGCATGTGGTCAAAAGGAATAAACTGTACCTACCTTATATTATGTGACTGAAATGTTCCTGATAAATTCGTCTCCATTCGATTCGCTCATCCACTAAGGCGGGGTCGTATCGTAAACGTCAGTAGTAACACGAAGAAATGCTAATGCCCGCTTTATGGGGCCCTTTTTATGACCTTTTCGAGTTATCACTGCTACCAGTACTGTATTGTGTTAGACGTGTAATAAAGTAATATAAAAAATACTGTTTCTATCTACTATTTCAAAGATAATATTGTAGGTATTATTCTTTAAAGCTACAAATATTAGGTATCTGTTGCAAGTTAGTCCTGATTCAAAAATAGTGACACGCTAGGATCAAAAAAAATATCCTGTGTGCAAATTCGATTCGTGTGATAGTTTTATGATATTGTAAAAATGTAGGTACATATCTATATTTGATGATATGTAATGGTATATCTACGAATACATATAAAATAAAAAAAATGTTGTACATTATGTTAATGAGTTAAACCACCTCACAAGTTTAAAACAAACTCTCAAACATGCAAACATACGTAGTCATTAGTCTGAATTAGTAGATCGCAGCATACTTACGAGTATTAGAAGGCAAACAAAACTGAATAAACACTCCAAAACTCTCTTAACGGAGTGTTAATTTATTTTTAATTTATCTAACAACTGAAAACGTATGCTACGTCGCCCTACGAACGAACTTTTTACAGAAGTTGGGAAATTAGTCAAACTGCAATGTCTTCTCGAGTATTTTTTTATCAATAAATGATCAAAAATGCTAGGCATATACTATATAGCTTTTCTAATGAGAGATGAAAACATTACTTAATTATAATTCTTAGAAACATATCTAGTTTTCCAAACGTATAAAACTGGATCCAGGGATCTGAGAAACCGTATTTCTTTTGAAGCCTAATTACCTAGTACCTAATAGGTTTTTCTGAAAATATTGTAAAACTTTACAACATATTTTCCATTTGCGTCAAAATACTTCTAAAAAAAGATACTCCAAGGTAATAACTTTGAAACAAATTTTTCTGATATGTATTACTTTTGATTTTTCTATTAAATATTTCGTTTTATATATACAAAAATATAATATAATACTTATGTACTCATACAATTACTTAATTGACATTGAAATTTTAAGTTTGAAGAGTAGGGTGGCGTATTTACTTAAGAGGAAAACCTATGCGAATGACATTGACGATTTCCCCTTCAAACTAGCAATTTTGACATGTCATGACCCTCTATTGACAATTAATCAAGCAGACATTTCAATCTGCGAAATTTACGCGGACTTTTAGTATTTTGACGTAGGAGGGTAAAAGATCCAGTAAATGAACGAATAAGGACTACCCTGACTTTGACCTAAAATTAAGATTTATGAGAATCGTTCTATATATAATTTTTATATTTTTTTTTATCTGTGTCTATACACAGTAGGTATACACTCTTAAATTATTTAAATATCAAAAACGCAAAAAAATGCGTGGTATTAATTATTATAAATTATTTTATTTAACAAAAGGATAAATTGCCAGTAAATGAACTGGGAATTTCAGTGAATGAACGAACTCTATCTAGTGCATAAACTCTCGATTCCTGTTCAAGACCAATTATACTGTTTACCAAGCCAGATAATAGATGGCGCTGTACGACCAATATGTCGCGGTCTTGGTCGACTATGTAACAAATATATACTCATGTAAAATATTGATCAAGTGTGTTCGTCCTTGGGTTCAATAAACCGGCCTCGCCTTTTTAGAACAAACCGTGGTTTTTTTGTTACGACCTGCGGTCCCTCAGAGCACGGCGGGCTGGAGCGGGAACATTTTGTTCCTTCAGAACCGGACTTTTTTTGAAGAACAAGTGGTCCACTGGAGTGGACCACTCACCGTACTCGCAGTGGATCGCTGCAGACACCAGAGTACGTGGATCCAGCAGCGGCGGCAGGCGCCGGCAGAGGGCGCTAGCAGCGTGGACCAGCGAGAGCGAGCGAGACGAGTGGTGCAGAGCAGGACAACCCTAGTACGCCAAGGATGGATTACCAAGGACCAGTTTGACAGGTGTCAAAGTCAAGCTGACAGGTGTCAAAGTCAAGTCTGACAGGTGCCAAAGTCAAGCTGACAGCTGTCATCGTGACGTGTGAGTGCAATAGTTCAAGTGAAGTGTCAAACCGTGAGTACAAACCTTCAAATCAACTTTTCAAGCAAAATTAAACTTTATGTCAGTGATTCATATTTCAAGCAAAATTGAACTTTATTTCATTGGTTTCAATAACTTAGAAAATTCAAGCTAATAAGAACATAGAATTTGAAACTTGTAAAAATATTAGTGAATCTTAACTTTAACTTAGAGTAAATTGCATGCTAGTTAGGACTTAGAATAATTTCACTAAAAACGAGGGAACGGGGAACCTATGTCCGATTTCCCCTAGAACTGTTTAAATTTCAAACACTTGTAAAATTTTCAAGAAATATCTTGGGACATAGAATTTTTTCGATCAGTAAAACACTTGTAAATTTTTCAAGATAAAAGAACATTGAAATTATTTAGAACATAGAAATTTTAGATCAATCAAACACTCGTGATTTACATGATGGTATAGACATAGAATTATTTTGATTGATAGAACACTTGTTAATTTAATCGAGAACTTTGCTTTCACTTGGTTATTTTCCAAGTTGCTTAACTTAAATTAGTACAAATGAATTATTTAGAACACTTTTAGTTTGAGTTCAAATGAGGACAATGATTATTTAATAGGTCAGTAAAGAGGTGAAGTTTTAGCTAAGTAGATCAATAATTAATTTAATTTGAGTACAAAATGGAAGGACTAATAAATGTGCAGTTAGATTTACATAATTCAATTAAAAAGGATTTATCCAATTTTAAGAAAAGTGCAAAAGAAAGGATAAGCAAAGAGTACATAGAAATTAGATCGGAAAGTTTAGAAACCGATTGGTTATCTTTTAGAGCAAATCATGCTAAATTGTTTGAAATTTCACAACCAGATATTTTAGCAAGTACACAGTATGTTGTAAAAGAAATTTATGATATTACTAAAGATCACTATTTCAATTATAAATCTCTGTTAATAAGAACTTTAAATCAACTTAGGTCAACAGAAAGTCAGTCAAGTCCTAGTACAAATAGTGATAAGGTCAGCCCGTTAGTAAAGCTTCCAAAAATTACTATTCCAACCTTTTCGGGTAGTTATTCAGAATGGACAACATTTCGTGATTTATTCGTTTCTCTAGTTCACAATAATACTGATTTAGACAATGTACAAAAGTTAAATTATTTGAAATCTCACATAACGGGTGAGGCAGAGCAAGTAATAAGGCATACACCAATTACTAGTGCAAATTACAGTCGATGCTGGTCTCTATTAGAACAAAGGTACAACAATAGAAAATACTTAGCGAAATGCATCTTTAAACGCTTGTTTAGCATTAAACAGATGAACACTGAGTCAGCATCTGGTCTAAAAGACCTTATAGACACCACCATAGACTGCTTGAATGCCTTAAAAAATATAGACATTGATGTTAGCACATGGGATATTATCATAATTCATATTGTTACTTTCAAACTCGATTCCGAAACACGGAAACAGTGGGAGCTACATATTTCTAGTTCAGTCGATTCGAATCAATTGCCAACCTTAGAACAATTTAAAACTTTTATGGAAAACCGTTTTCGCGCTTTAGAATTTGTAGATTCTAGAAAACCTTCAGTACAGTACAACAGTGGTTCTAGTTCAAAACCAAAGTCTTTTATAGCTACAAATACCTCAGTTATGCGCTGTGAGTATTGTTCAGAGCAACACAAATTGTGTTTTTGTAAGAGGTTTGCTGGTGAAGATATCGCAACAAGGCGTGACTTTGTGGCCAAGAATTCAATTTGCGTGAACTGTTTAGGCAGCAATCACATATCTTCTCAGTGCAGAAATCCTGGATCCTGCAGGATTTGTAAATTGCGTCACCATTCCCTTTTGCATCAAGAGGTCGAGAGCACAGCTTCCAGTTCAACGGCAGAAAAACCTGTTGAGAGTACTAGCACTTTAACTAATACTCCACCAATAGTTTCATGTCTTTCAACTCAAAGGATTTCCAGTTGCGGTCAGGTTTTACTTCCTACGACATTAGTAAACACCGAGTCTGAAGCTGGTAAGGATCATATCCTCAGAGTTTTGTTAGATCAAGGATCGCAGGCCAGTTTTATAACTGAGGCTGCAGTCCAGCTGTTGCGTCTTAAGAAGACTCCTGTAAGCGGAACGATTACTGGACTAGAAGGAAACAAAGCCATACGATCAAAATATGTAGTTACCATCAAATTAAGATCAAGGACAAACCAGGACAACAACATACAGGTCACAGCTTACGTGCTGAAGAACATAACTACGTTTTTACCGGAACGTCAAGTGCATAACATGGACTGGACAGAATTTAAGAACTTACAACTAGCAGATCCCCATTTCAACACTTCCAAGGCAATCGATTTGCTGTTGGGTGCTGATATTTATAGCCAAATAGTACAAGAAGGCATAAAGAAGAGCCGTAATGGGAAACTTATAGCACAAAGAACAACATTAGGGTGGATTCTGTCTGGCACAGTTAACGAACAATTTAACAAGAACAACGAGGACACTCCGAAAATATCGGTTATGCATGCTCAGGTCACTGAAAGTAAAAATTCAAAACGGATAGAAGTAGAGCAAAAGTTCAAACCAAGAACACCAAATAGGACAGATGAAGGTCGCAATCGGACACGACACCTGAACGTAACCAAAACCCCACCATCACACAAAAGGCTATCGAAGAATTTAGATCTGAAACAAATAGAACACAACAGAAATTTACAATTAGGACATATAAAATCTGTAAACATAAACGACAGAGAAAATAATGGAACTGTCTACTTACTACATCATGCATTCGTGAGAAACGATAAGACAACCTTAAAAGAGCAAGCTGAAAAATGGAATAACAATAAAGTAGATATATTAACAAGCATATAAGAAAGAAGATCAAGAGAACATACAAAACCACACACAAGAAAACGACAAGCAACAGCAAGACACCTTAAGCAAGGGTAAGCACAAACAGAACACAATGGAAAAGAACAAACAGAGCAAAATTAGCCTCAAGATCAAAAAGGACATGAAGAATAAAAATGCATATTAGAACAAAAAAAGGACAACTAAAACTAAAAGAACGCTAGAACAAAAAGGACAACTAGAACAAAAAGGACAACTAGAACAAAAAGGACAACTAGAACAAAAAGGACAACTAGAACAAAAGGGACAACTAGAGCAAAAGAACAACAAAAATTAGAAGACAAAAATTATTAAGGACAAACTAAAGATCGAACGAATAAAAATGGAAAAAGAGTATCATAGGATTTAGAACTTACCTTTATCCGAAGCGAAGATCAATCTAGATGCTCGGTGAATACTGAAGCCAACGTCTGGACCTGAAACAAAAAGATCAATATTATCAGTTAGTCTACATCATATAGGCCAGGTATAAAAGCAGAAAAAATATTTATTCAAAAGAAAAAAAAAAAGCATATTCGGTATAGCAAAATAGCAAAAGACAATTTTAGCATAATTTTAAAGAAAATAAAAGAATACTTACCTTGAAGAAGTAGAACAACTTACTACAGTACAAGTCCCACGATGGTGAAGCACATAACAGAAGCTAGTATTAAATTGCACAAGTTTGGTGAATCATTTAAGTAAGTATACACAGTGCAGATCACAAAATCCACATTAGGTATCCAGTTGCCGACAGAATTAAAAGTTCATTCGGAAGGAGATCAAACTCTCATTTAGTTTAAAATATTTACTGAAGAAGAAAGTACGAACCGAAGAATTTAAGAACAATATTTCAAGTACTTAGGAGGACAAAAGTTGCTTACAATTTAAAATATACATTAAAACAGCCTATATCTGGAGACAGTTCAGATCTCAGTGACTCTCTGCCGTTTACACCGGTATTTGTAAGAACCGTAGGGCCACTGATAGCTGTACCAAAGGTTAATAATAGTTAACTATTTTGAGTCCAATGTAAGTATACTGAAAAGGTGGCAATTCATTCAAAATGCGATTAGTCATCGTTGAGGTCAAACTGTTACTAGATCAACACCGTACCTATGTATAGGTTAGTTAGATAATAAGAAATTGTTATAGTTTAAGTTTATGTATAGCTCAAGTTTGATAATATCTATAGTTCATAAGATCAAATTTGTAAATTTATTTCATGTAAGAGCAAACCATTGCATGGGTTAAAAGCGAAATTTAGTTCATTTATAATTGTTTAATTTAGTTCAAAAATTTAAGACTAGTGCATTTAACATTATGTAATTTCAAAGTTCAACATAGTTCATTTGTAGTTCATTTAGCACAAGTTTCAAACCATGTAAGACCACCCACCAAGAACATAGTCATATTTACGAGTACATGATATTAACACATTTAATTAAGGACATTTCTCACTAAATGTCCTTGGCGGGCGGTATGTTCAAGACCAATTATACTGTTTACCAAGCCAGATAATAGATGGCGCTGTACGACCAATATGTCGCGGTCTTGGTCGACTATGTAACAAATATATACTCATGTAAAATATTGATCAAGTGTGTTCGTCCTTGGGTTCAATAAACCGGCCTCGCCTTTTTAGAACAAACCGTGGTTTTTTTGTTACGACCTGCGGTCCCTCAGAGCACGGCGGGCTGGAGCGGGAACAATTCCTATTAATAAATTCTTAAGTATATTTTCGGCTTGGAATTTTAAAAAAAATGTCAGATTTTCAGTTTTTGACTTATTGTATATTTTTTTCTACATTTTGCGCGATAAATCAAAAACTATTTTACATAATAATAATAAATAAAACCTGTTTTAGAATGTATAATACAGCCCTTTCATATGATATTATCCCCTTTGGTATAGTTATCTTAGTTTGAAAGTCACCTAAATTTTCTGGAAAACAGTCCAAATGACTACAGAGAAAATGAAACTTAACGCCCTTGTTGCATCCAAGTCGCTGGAAGTGCAACATCAGCTACTGAATGTGTTAAGAGTAGAATGGTAGATTAGAGGTACTGGGTTGGGGCTGAGGTACAGATTTATCACCAGAAGTCAGAATCGTTCAAATTGCAGACTGCAAGTTACAATAGAGTCGCTTGGAACAATTTTTTTGCTGTTTCTTCTGGTAATATTCACAACGCAGAAATAATAAATAAATAATCATCATGATGTTTTGATGGTTCGCGCCAAATTATAAAAATTTTTTTTAGTAAAAGTAGTTAACTATTCTTATTTGCTCATAAACGCAACGAGGAAATACAGCTTCCACATATAAAAATTGGAGTCCAGGCCTTGCTGTTAGCTGCTAATGGGTTCTCAAAGTAGCCCGAGTATGCTTGTTTTACTGGGCACAAAAGGAAAGAATGAAAGGAGCTTACCCAGTACATCTTAAAAGATCCGTTATAGATACATGCATCCTGCCATGCCTTACCTATGCCAGCCAAACATGGGTCCAGACAAAGAATATAAAAAGAAATAGTGACTTGCTAAAGGGCGATGGCAAGTTGCATAAATTAAGCAAAAAATATTCAAAGTGAGAATTAAAGACATAAGAAAAAAGACAAAGCCTACAGACACCTTGAGACATGCCCTAAAACTGAAATGCAAATGGTCATATTGTATCGATTTTTACAGATGAAAGAAGGACAGGTAGGTAGACCGAAGACGCGTTGGTCTAATGCTATTGTGCAAATCGCGAGAGAAAATTAGCTTGATCGTACCAAAGACAGAGAGAAATGGGGATACCCAAGAGGGATCCATATCCAAGAAAGAAGAATACCAGAATAAATATAAAAAAATTCAAAAGAAAAATAAAACCGACTTCAAAATCACAAACACTAAAAAGTAAAAAATAATTTAAGTTATTGTGGTTTTTGAAGTCGGTTTTATTTTTCTTTTGAAAATTTTTTATTTCAAAATTTTTAGTGGCCCCACTGTACTATAATAATATGCCATGCCCAGCTAAAACCCTACTGTTTACTAAGCAATTACACTGATCGCGAGCAATTTGCTCTTATCCATTGAGGAGTTCTGTTCTCCATCTCAGAAGATATTCATCAGAACTTCATCAAATTTATATGGGACCACCTGCAAAGTATACCTAGCTTTTCAAAAAAAAATAATTTCCAAATCGGTCCAGGCGTCTTTGAGCAATCGGTGAACATACATTAAAAAAAAATTGAATTTGCTCTTATCCATTGAGGAGTTCTGTTCTCCATCTTCAAAGATATTCATCAGATCTTTACCAAATTTATATGGGACCACTTGCAAAGTATACCCTATCAAACAAAAAAAAAATCCAAATCGGTCCAGGCGTCTTTGAGTAATCGGGGAACATACATAAAAAAAAAGATACCAACGAATTCAGAACCTCTTCCTTTTTTTAAAGTCGGTTAAAAATATACTAAGATTTACTAACATGGTGTTATACCATAGAGTAGCAAACAGAGGCAAAGCTTCTAAGAAGCGAGCAAAATTTATAACTATTTTGGTAGGGCTGGCACTGGAGGATACAATTTAATTAACAATAGTTATTTGTTCAACAAGATGGTAAAGTTTGTTTTTGTTGTGATTGCCTAGTTTAAATATCGATCTTTAAATATCGATCGATAGATCTAAATATCGATTTTGAACGAAATCAGTCAATTTAGAAAGAATTATAAATGGTGCCAACTTTTTTAAATTTTGGTTACAGGTTCCTATTTTGTGATCCCAGGGAGCTCTAAATATCGATTTTGAACAAAATCGGTCAATTAACAAAGAATTTCAAAATGGCGTCAACTTTTTTAAATTTTGGTAACAGTTTCTTATTTTGTGATCCCAGGGAGCTCTAAATATCGATTTTGAACGAAATCGGTCAATTAACAAAGAATTTCAAAATGGCGTTGACTTTTTTAAATTTTGGTTACAGGTTCCTATTTTGTGATCGCAGGGAGCTCTAAATATCGATTTTGAACAAAATTTTTTAAATTTTAAATTTAATTAAATTTTTTTTTTATTTTAAATCCATTTTAAAAATAAGTATGACACTATTAAATGATAACAACAAAATGCTTATTACATAACCACCTGATTTTAAAGATTACTATTTTCGACGTATGGACAAAAACTTTGATAAATGTAAAAAATATTTAGTTAGGTACTGATAATAATAATACAATTACCTAGTAATCCTATGGCAATCGCAAGATTATTTAGGTCCTTGAAATGATAATAGGTAATTAAATGAATAATGTGAAACTGTAGGCCTCGAAAAAAAAAAAAAGTGTGAATAATATAAAGTAAAATAAAGTAAAATAAAGATTTTTTGTGAGTGCTTTAGCACCCGTACTAGGAAAACCTGTGTTACGGGCACCGAAAAATCGGTCAATTAACAAAGAATTTCAAAATGGCGTCAACTTTTTTAAATTTTGGTAACAGTTTCTTATTTTGTGATCCCAGGGAGCTCTAAATATCGATTTTGAACGAAATCGGTCAATTAACAAAGAATTTCAAAATGGCGTCGACTTTTTTAAATTTTGGTAACAGTTTCTTATTTTGTGATCGCAGGGAGCTCTAAATATCAATTTTGAACGAAATCGGTCAATTAACAAAGAATTTCAAAATGGCGTCGACTTTTTAAAATTTTGGTAACAGTTTCTTATTTTGTGATCGCAGGGAGCTCTAAATATCGATTTTGAACGAAATCGGTCAATTAACAAAGAATTTCAAAATGGCGTCGACTTTTTAAAATTTTGGTAACAGTTTCTTATTTTGTGATCGCAGGGAGCTCTAAATATCGATTTTGAACGAAATCGGTCAATTAACAAAGAATTTCAAAATGGCGTCGACTTTTTTAAATTTTGGTAACAGTTTCTTATTTTGTGATCGCAGGGAGCTCTAAATATCGATTTTGAACGAAATCGGTCAATTAACAAAGAATTTCAAAATGGCGTCGACTTTTTTAAATTTTGGTAACAGTTTCTTATTTTGTGATCCCAGGGAGCTCTAAATATCGATTTTGAACGAAATCGGTCCATTAACAAAGAATTTCAAAATGGCGTTGACTTTTTTAAATTTTGGTAACAGTTTCTTATTTCGTGATCCCAGGGAGCTCTAAATATCGATTTTGAACGAAATCGGTCAATCAACAAAGAATTTCAAAATGGCGTCGACTTTTTAAATTTTGGTAACAGTTTCTTATTTTGTGATCCCAGGGAGCTCTAAATATCGATTTTGAACGAAATCGGTCAATTAACAAAGAATTTCAAAATGGCGTCGACTTTTTTAAATTTTGGTAACAGTTTCTTATTTTGTGATCCCAGGGAGCTCTAAATATCGATTTTGAACGAAATCGGTCAATTAACAAAGAATTTCAAAATGGCGTCGACTTTTTTAAATTTTGGTAACAGTTTCCTTTTTTGTGATCCCAGGGAGCTCTAAATATCGATTTTGAACGAAATCGGTCAATTAACAAAGAATTTCAAAATGGCGTCGACTTTTTAAAATTTTGGTAACAGTTTCTTATTTTGTGATCGCAGGGAGCTCTAAATATCGATTTTGAACGAAATCGGTCAATTAACAAAGAATTTCAAAATGGCGTCGACTTTTTAAAATTTTGGTAACAGTTTCTTATTTTGTGATCGCAGGGAGCTCTAAATATCGATTTTGAACGAAATCGGTCAATTAACAAAGAATTTCAAAATGGCGTCGACTTTTTTAAATTTTGGTAACAGTTTCTTATTTTGTGATCGCAGGGAGCTCTAAATATCGATTTTGAACGAAATCGGTCAATTAACAAAGAATTTCAAAATGGCGTCGACTTTTTTAAATTTTGGTAACAGTTTCTTATTTTGTGATCCCAGGGAGCTCTAAATATCGATTTTGAACGAAATCGGTCCATTAACAAAGAATTTCAAAATGGCGTTGACTTTTTTAAATTTTGGTAACAGTTTCTTATTTCGTGATCCCAGGGAGCTCTAAATATCGATTTTGAACGAAATCGGTCAATTTACAAAGAATTTCAAAATGGCGTCGACTTTTTTAAATTTTGGTAACAGTTTCTTATTTCGTGATCCCAGGGAGCTCTAAATATCGATTTTGAACGAAATCGGTCAATTAACAAAGAATTTCAAAATGGCGTCGATTTTTTTAAATTTGGTAACAATATCCTGTTTTGTGATCCTAGGGATCCTCAAATATTGATTTTGAACAAAATCTATGACAGTTCAAGAAAATAGATTTTAAACACTATTTAAATTATTATCATTAACATTAAATTAAATGAAAACACGACGCGCGACGTGTACTGCAGCCCCTGAGCTTGAGCACAGGCCGAGCCGGTATAAACCGATTTCTCTCCGTACGCGACGTAGCGCCTGTGCTCACGCACACACGCGCCTCAAGCTTGTAGTAGTGTACCTATCGTAGCGCGCTTGTATGAAGCTTTGACTCTGTTCGCTACTCATGTGGTTATACAACGCAATACCACACTAACAAACACTCGTACAAACATACAGACAAGTATATACTCACACACACTCACACACACACATGGACGCACGCACACACACTTTTGAACGGTTTGAACGGAACACGGTTTTGAAATTGAAATTGAAAAAAGTGTAAGAATTTGTAAGAAAATATTTAAAAAAGGTATATCAGCCGGTTTTTTATTCCAGCTCTTAATACATGTAAAAACGTCCAATCTGTTCATTTACTTGAGCCTTTACCCTAGTACCTAATTATATCGACCGCCCCATATCAAAACAAAGTAAATGTCATTTTTCCGAAAATCGTTTTATGTCATAAGCCTAACTTTCATAGTATGTCCCGTTGTATTGTAAGGACACCCACATTAAAGTAAAATTAAAAGCTAGTAAGTCGCTTTGACCATTTTAAAACATAGTAAGTCTATGAACTGGCTAGGTTTTTTATAGATTAATGCGCCTTACTAAGTTTTTCAAAGGAATTAGATTAAATAAAATAAATATCACCCATTATCTAAATACCATGTCAAAACAGTAAATACTTAATGATGCATTAAAACTTAAAAGTAAGATAGGAAAAGTCAATGACCTCTACATGTCAACTGTTAAATATGGCTTGCAAGGGAAATACTTTGCATACTTACATAATGTTTTTAGGGTTCCATATCTCAAAAGGAAACACGGGACCCTTATAGGATCACTTTGTTGTCTGTCTTTCTGTCCGTCTGTCCGTCTGTCGTGTCTGTCAAGAAAACCGATAGGGTATTTCCCGTTAACCTAGAATTATGGGCAGGTAGATAGGTCTCAACTCTCATAGCCCAAGTAAAGGAATAAATCCGAGAACAAATTTCGTGATTCTAGATCAACGGGAAGTACTGTATAGGTTTTCTTGACGGACGGACGGACAAATGGACAGACAACAAAGTGATCCTTTAAGAGCTCCGTTTTTCATTTTGAGGTACGGAACCCTAAAAAAGAAAGTGATGCACATCTAATGAATAAATGTGTAGGCCAGTCTTCACACTAAAATATTTAAACCCCTTTAATTTAAAAACTGTCATAGCCTAGTGGTTAGAACGTCCGCCTCCTAATCGAAAGTCGGGGGTTCGATCCTGGAATCACGCACTACTAACTTTTCAGTTATGTGCGTTTTAAGCAATTTAATATTGTACATCAAATCTTTGAAAAGAGCAACCGCCGAGTTTCTTGTTGAAGACTACGGCCTAAACTTCTCTTGAATTTAAACCACTTACTAGGTTTTGATCTGAGAAAGAAATTTGACATTAATTGACAAAATTGAGAGACCTAAGCTTGTATAAGAACACAGAAGTGTCATAATTCGTGTTCACTTTGCCTAACGTCTCTCAGAGAGAGATTTAAACTGTTTCTTATAATCACTGGCCATATTTCAAATGCGAAAGTGTGTTTGTTGGTTTAATATTCAATCACGCTGCAACGGAGCAACCAGTCGACGTGGTTTTTTGCATGGATACATTTAAAGACCTTGAGAGTGACATCTCTCTCCGCATCGTATTCTTTATTGCTGAGGGTTGTGACCTCTTTCCATTATTCCTACATCTAATGGTAGGTTTTCTTGGGATAATAATGCGGTGGGTTCAAAGAGCCTACGGAACTCGACTAGAAAAACGAGATTTTGACTCTTAGTTTTAACGGTTATGAATTAGTTATTATTATCAGTGATAAAATTGATTAGGGCTGCCAGGTAAAATTACATTTATCTCGGAAAATCAAAGAGTTTCCACGAGATTTTTTCCAAGTTTGCGCTACTAAGTACATATATTATGAAGAGGAAAGGTTTGTTTGTTTGTTATCGATAAACTCTGAAACTACTGAACTACTTGCACTAAAGACATAATCATCAACATCAACCGACAGACGTCCACAGTGAACATAGGTCTTTAATAGGGTCTTCCACATGCTACGGGTTTGCGCCGCCTGAATCTTTGCGCTTGCGCTTGACGACAATCATGCTTTAAAGAAAGCAATGATGAGGTCCAAGTTGGAGCACGCTTACCTGGAAGATGCGTATTCACTCTTGGCTTGCAGGTATCTATGGTATATATGGCAGGAAACACGGCCGCCGAAATGGCGTTCCAACCTTTAGGCTCTCCCCATTGCCCGCAGCATGAATCTGAGCTTCCTTATGATGGTTATATTATGTACATATAATATCTCATAAGAAATCACAATCCAGCTAAGTAGGTCCAATTTCAAAAAAAGCTAGCTAGCCGACAAATCTAACTCAGTTAGGCAGCCTTCGGGAACCTTCGAGATGTCTCTCGTCCAAAATTCCTCAATGCTTGAAGACCAGTCTTTGAATAGTGCATGATGTCAGTGATGAAAAATGGATCCGAAATATAGGTCTTTTTTTGTACACAGGAAATGCCTGACGCATACCCCTCCGTCATGTGGGGCTTGCACCAAACTTGCACTACTACGAAATCCATTTCGGAACACGGCGCCCGAAACGAGGCGCGCTATCTCCTAAAAAACATAGGTATAATACCTATTTAGAACACTTACTATCTGTCATCATAATCTATGACAACCTCCGAGTATTTACCTGGTAAAACCGTAACTTTCGAATAAATTTTAGTATATAAGCAGGCTTCATTTAGAAATGAAAAAATCCCTATTTTATTTTTCAACGATTATAAACACAACTTTCATTCAAAAATAATAAGCTTAAATTCATTTTAAATAATATTTTGCGACGAAATGACGCGCACAGTCCTTCCGCCATGACAGTCCAGTGGACACTGAATTCCATAGAGCGCCTGCAAGAAAATAAATAGCACAGGAAGTTTTTTGGTTAGTTTTAGATTATTTAAGAAATGAAAAACATTTAGTATAAAACTAACAGTTCAAATTGATTGCTAAACCTAAACATATCATTTTCTGGAGGTTGGCTTCAAAGTATCAAGATGTTAAAGAAAACTTTTACAGAACAAGTTGCGAACAGCAATGTTTTCAACTTGTTTTTTTTTATTATTGGGATAATGTATACTAAATTAAAAAAGGCCCTTATAATCTTCACAAACTGAAGTTTTTAATTGCATGTATTTAATAGATGTTAATGCTTTAGAAAAATAAACAATTTACTTCAAAGTACAGCATTTTTGCGATTTGTCAAATAGCAATTACCTTAATCGATGATTTTCTTAGATTTGCTTAGAAAAGATTTTACCTAAGTATGTCATAAATCGAATAAATCATGTTTTTCTAACGATTAACATGGTAGTGCTACAAGCATATTTCAAGGCTACCACTGTTCTCATGTTAATGTATTTTATCATTCTTTGTCATACGCACATACATAGAATACACACAGCTTGACATTCTCATTTTCGAACATATATATTTCTATTGTTTACTTTATTACTTGTTGAAATTCCTTTTAAATTGTGTAGGTACCTACTGTTTATAATTTTGCTTCAATACTTATTGAAAATATTATGGTAATTTAAAATTAATTTCAAAAAGTTCTCATGTCCAAGAGAATTTTTTATCGAAGAAAAATATTACATAATATCAGAGATATTCTAAACTGAAGAAGTAAAATGAATGAATGGATTTTATTAGGTAGGTAAGAATTATTCTATTCTACTTTTTAAAATTGTTAAAGACTACTTGGCAACTTGAATTAATTTTTTATATCTAGGTATTCAATGTTGTATGGCTTTTACTAAATTAATATTATTTACTTTTACATGGCTTATACATACACGGTTTCGTACCTCAGAAGGAAAAACGAAACCCTTATAGGATCACTTTGTTGTCTATCTGTCTGTCTGTCTGCCCGTCCGTCCGAGCGTCCGTCGTGTCTATCAAGAAACCTATAGGGTACTTCCCGTTGACCTATAATCATGAAATTTGGTAGGTAGGTAGGTCTTATAGCACAAGTACAGGAATAAATCTGAAAACTGCGAATTTGTGGTCACATCATTTAGAAAAAATTAAAATATGTTTTAATTTTTAAAATAAGATAACTATACCAAGTGGGGTATCATTTGAAAGGGCTTTACCTGTACATGCTAAAACCGATTTTTATTTATTTTTATAAATAATAGTTTTTGATTTATCGTGCAAAATGTTGGAAATAATACTTGAGTACGGAACCCTCAGTGCGCGAGTCTGACTCGCACTTGGCCGGTTTTTTAATGTAAGGGCATATAAACATAGTTAAAGCACATGAATGTTCACAACAAATGTGTTTATGGGGTCACAGGGAGGAAAACGGTAAACACAATGTGTGGCACACTGACACGCCTGTAGGTACCTGGTGAGGACGAGCGCGCCTTGAACGTCGGTGCGATCATCACGGTCTCTGGAAACCACAATAGCTATGAAATTATCAGCTATAAATCTCTGCATCTCTACAAATAGTATACAAGTGTAAATTATTAAAAATAGTATATGTATGTAGCCTTGATAGCTCAATGGTTAAAGGAGCGGACTGAAAACCGAAAGGTCGCCGGTTCAAACCCCACCCGTTGCACTATTGTCGTACCCACTCCTAGTACAAGCTTTACGCTTAGTTGGAGCGGAAAGGGGAATATTAGTCAGCATAATAAACTTGGCTAATATTAAAAAAAAAAAAAAAAATTATAACACCCCCGACAAGTCCGATCCCGGGAACGCGCCTCTATCTTACTTTCAGTTCTGTGTGTTTTAAGTATATGTATATCACTTGCTTTAACGGTGAAGGAAATCATCGTGAGGAAACCTGCATGCCTCAGAATTCTCCATGTTCTCAAAGGTGTGTGAAGTCTGCCAATCCGCATTGGGCCAGCGTGGCAGACTATGGCCTAAAACCCTTCTCACTCTGAGAAGAGACCTGTGCTCCGTAGTGGGCCGGCAATGGGTTGATTATGATGATGACACTTATCTTAGTCATCATTGCAGCTCCAATAAGTCCTAACGAAAAAATATAATAGACGTGCTAATGATAAAGAAACAGTGTTCTGTGAAGGTGAAGGATGTAGGTCGCTAGCCCCGTACGTCACTCCGAAGTGAGTGAACAAATATTGAATTAACACACACGCGGAATAATTGTGGAGAAAGCCGGAACACGGTCAGAATGATCAAATAGCTTTGTGATAATAGCCTTACACCTTTATATTGTTCTTTATTAAGTGCCAATTTGTGGTAGGTATATACAAGTGTATATAAAATTTATAACACCCCTGACAAGTGAAGGTTACAGTAACTAGAAAAGAGCTGATAACTTTCAAACGACTGAACCGAATTTCTTGGATTATATGGGTAGCTAAGAACACTCTCGATCAAGCCACCTTTCAAACAAAAAAAAAGAATTAAAATCGGTTCATTAGTTTAGGAGCTACGATGCCACAGACAAATACACAGATACACACGTCAAACTTATGACACCCCTCTTTTTGGGTCGGGGGTTAAAAAGAAGCAAATCGACCTAAAAAAATTATGTTCTAGTTTCGATATTTTATGCACTACCTAATGCATTAATTAAAGAAAGATCAAAAATCAAAATAATTGTTAGATAGGTATTAATAGTTAAGTATTTTAGAAATTGTAAATAATAATAATAAGAATAAAAATAAATAAAATAAATAAATAATGTATGGGGGAGTATGGGGAGTAAATTATAGGTCTATGACTATGGGTTGTTTTTATAATGAGTTGTTTTATTGGAGGATTGACATAGATAAATAATTTATACCTACCTACCATACCTGCCTAATTACCGTGGTTGCTAATAGCCTGGTATAAGCGTTTATTCTATGAATAATTCAAATAAATTCCATAGATCTGATAATCAAGGCAATCTATAATTATTATTGAGGGTTTATTTACGTAATGTAAGGTAATGTACCTACCTATGGGACATACAGCTATAGTATTTAAATTACTAACCTATAAGATAAGCTATGACGTCCTAGATAGGATATCTAAGTATTAGCAGATACCTACTAGATAGTAGGTAGATACAATGTGTTAATAATGGACCCTCCGTCATTCGCTCCATAAAAAAATATAGTATGTTGTTTCACTTGTAACCAAATTCATTGGTAGGTACATTTTAAAAACTAATAATTACTGTGTTTGGGCTTTGCCAGATTTCCGTAAAAATGTCTAAAGTTAAGGTCATTCATAAAGACTTTTCAGATGAAAGATAATACCTACTACCTAAATATCTACTCGGAAGAGCATCTTACAAGAACATTGAGGATCTCCCTTACAAGCTGTTTTAAAAGTCATTTTTTTTTCTTTTTTACTGATTTTAAAACAGGAGTACTAGGCCCCATATTTTTATGTACCTATGCATTCAGAGGTATATTCCAATGGGAGACATATTCAAATGGGAATTACGGTTCTATTATTAATCTATGTATTTAAAGAAGAAAAGACGAAGAGCAATTTAATATGATAACAACAAATAAATACATGGGAGCGGCTCACGGGGTCCCAATTTTTCAACATTTATTTTCGAGCAGCCTAATTTTAAAAGAAAACGAAATTGGATGGACCATGCAGCAGAACTTGCCAATTGGCTCAGCCTGCGTCTACTGTTGTATCCGAATTAGCCGAATGTCAGACGAAAATAATTAGGTGCTGTAGGTATAATGGGAGCAAAACTGAAAGCCGTAAATAATTCAAATTACGTCCATTAGGGCCAGTAAACAAGTTGAAGGTTGAAACAAACAGAACGCGCGAGTGCAGCGTTTTTATCTAGCTTAGCTTCTGTACGTCCTATAATAAAGTCATTTGGTGCTCACAAAGGGCTTGCCTGGAAAGTTTTCGGGGGTTTTGAAAATTGGTAAGTAATTCTTTAGATTTCGACACACTTTTCAAATTTTCACTTTGTCACTTAATTAGTAGGTGTAGTTGGTCTTTGCCTCTTGCGCCGCTATATTAGAATACGGAACCCTAAAAATGGAACCAAAATATTTTTTTTTACAATATCACGATGAAAATAGCTAAACAGTAAATTAAAGAAGAAAAACTTTCCTAAAGTTTATGTAATAACTTTTTTGTAATTTAATGAATAGTTTCAGCGTACAAGCGCCGCAAAGCCTAGTCTCAATAAAGGTTGTGGCTATAAAAAATTTCAGAAATCTTTATATGATTTAAATAATGAGGTCAGAGAATAAACAATTCAACTAATAAAAGCAACTCTTACAAGTAACATAAATGGTACAAAGCTATTCATAGTACCAAACTACCTATAAATATCTATCCGCCATACAGATGTTAATCTCCATAGATCTAATTAACATATGAAAACATCGATAGGTATAGGATAGTTGTAGGGCGTCGCCATCGTCACGCATGAGTGCGCGGGCGCAGTAAATCGAGCCCAGATCCTGTGTGTACTGTGCTTTATGTGAACCGACCCCACCCTTGTTACGTATCATCGAATTTTATTTGTACCTTCCACAGTAAGTTTGCGAGTGTTTTTATTCTACGAAAATTGAGTTTTCGTGAAGTGATGTAATATAGCAAAAGTTCCAGTTGCCATTGCTTTTGACCTCAGTTGTATTACATAACAATATTTATAAATACTTGGATGATAATATTAAGATAAATAATATACCTATACGATATTATAGCGGGAGAGAGACGGTAGAGTTGGCACTACAAAGATTTTATTTTCTGATTACAATTTTTTTAAGACACCACTTTAATAAATCGAACAATTCTACAAAAGAGGAAAATTAAATCAAGTCAGGTATTCGAAGAAATGTGCTTTTAAATTAATAGTAAAAACCCGTGGTTTGATCTTTGATTCATAAATGTTCACTCTAATCTATATCGGAGTGAAATTCAGTAATCCCTAAAAAGCAATTCGACGTAATCCACAGTCGACAAGTCAAGCGGCCTCTAAATCTTAGTGAAATATATCGCCACTTTGGGGTAGATAGGCACCTTCTTAAATGTAAGTACCTACTGACGCAATTATCTACCTACATAGTAACCTTTTTTGTAACCTTCTCTCAATTTAAATTTTTACAGAGAAAGAAGCTGAAAGGTTATTTTAATTATAACACCTATATCGTTAACTTTATGTAAGACATAATTAAATGGCATTTACAAATCTGTAGTTTTATTTAATTAGTGTAAACCTAAAAAAAACGAATAAAAAAAGGAATGCACGTCTTTTCTTCATTTATTAGTGTAGTGCAGTAAGTGATTCATGATGGGTTTAAGCTTTAACTATAAGTATTCAAAACGTGAACCGTGAAGCCATGAGAGTGAATCAGCATTGGACTGTAACCATAACAAATGGTAGTAGATTTAATTAAGTACCAAACTTAATTTACTATTTAAGTACTTATGTATTTTTTTTTAAATAATCGTAAGCCAAATATTAATAATGCACAACTTAAAGCAATAAAACCTTCAATAAAGAATTTTATAGTACTGAAGTGAAAAACATACAATAGGTACTACTTTAGTGACGTAATGACTAATCATCGATTTGAAATTCAATGAATGATTCATACTAATTATGAAACGATTGACTGACTCTTCAATATGCCAATGGTAGTTTTCGCTTTAAAACAGCCCGCCGAATATGAGCAATAATTGAAGATTTCCATAATGAAACAACCGCTGGGCATTATAGTTAATCTGTGGGTATTATCTGGTCTTTAGCTGGAGATTTAGAAGGAAAATTGAATAATCAGCGTAAGAAGTTTGTATGGGGAAGCGAGTAAGAAATGTGACCTTAGTAGGTACGTCATTAAACTATCGTACTAAACACGGATCTTGTCTCAGAATGAGAAGGGTTTGGCCGTAGTCTACCACGCTGGCCAAGTGCGGATTGTCAGACTTCACACAACTTTGTTATGGAGAACTCTCAGGCATGCAGGTTCCCTCGCAATGTTTTCCTTCACCGTTAAAGCAAGGTTAGAGGTCCTCGGGATCGAACCATCAACCTTCCGAATGGCGGACGTCTTAACCACTATCACTGCTTACTTATCTATTTTAATTCAATTAAATAATCTCAGATAAAGTAACTACAGGTACATGATATTATGTCATTCGATCTACTTCCTACAATGCAACAACACTGCCCAAGGTTGTTATTAGATTTATCATTGTTAACTAGTTGACTGTAGGTACTTTTGCTCGGAGGAGCGTACTGGTTATACATTGGAGTCCCAAGGTGAATGCGATGTCGCACCGGAAAACACAGTGCTGGTCGACTCACCCGTCTAGGTGGACTAAGCTATTCAGACTTTGACATATCAACTTCATATGCCCGATTTGAATCAGAGGCAGATCCGAAATATTCTCACGGATGACGGGCAGAACTCGGATGACGGAAGTCGGATCTAGTGCGTAAGCATACAGAGTAGTTCTTTGACTATTTCGGAACGTATTTTTACGAAGGCTGATGGCACCTATGTTGATTCAAGTGGTAATTTAAAATTAATTGATGTAAACCAAAAATGAACCGATGATCTAGTGCCTCTTGCAGGCTAATAATCGCTCCTCTCTACTGTAGGCATGGTCTAATAAATATACAGAGGTCATGAAATTTACCTATTTCATGCTTATAAACTAGAAATGTCTCGTAGATAGTAAGAATATTGAGTCGTGTAACAAATTGCAGGGAAGGCCCTATTCCCCTTTGACGTCGGCAGCTCACATTTCTTAATCATGACTCAGAAAGGAGAGACGAAGATTGGAAAATCGTGGAGTTTCATGCGACAGCAAAGGTACGCAATACGAGATGTTAAGATCAAAAACTTAACAAACAAAACCCGATAACTTATGAGTATGTTTCCTACGTTCTACGATTTCATAGTTTCCCATCTACAAAGGAATAGAATTGTAGATGGAGATCTTGTTAGTATTGAATTCTCGCTATTTGTAATGCTGTTATCAGAAAATATGCTCTCGCAAGGTATAAAGTTCGTATTGGAAAATTTCTCGTAACTAGGTAACCGTATACGGTATAATATGTAAGTATAGAGTAAGTATTTAAATTGGAAATAACTCAAGCTTTACCCTTTTGCAAGAAAAGACGAATATTACTATCATGTGGAATATGAATTATTTAAAAGAAAATCCGTACTAACATTATAAATGCGAAAGTGGTCTGTTTATCTGCTAGCTTTTCATGGCCCATCTTTTAACCGATTTTGACGATGGTACAGACAACTTATTGTATCCTGGGAACGGGCATACGGACATACCTATATCACGGATTTTTTTAAGGAATCACCGTTGAACCGATTTTGACCAAAAGTGCGGAGATAGCTGGCATCCCGGGAACGGAGACAGGCTTATTTTTACTCTGAAGATGAAGATGATGATGGAAATCAGGTTGCGGGTGTGCGGGGCGTCCCCTGCCCGATTGCCATCTCGACCTGTCGCGTACTGACCACACATGTAAAGCCGGAATAAATCCGCCAGTTTAGTGATAGTATAAATTCTAATAAGAAAACAGTTGTTATGGAAGTTGCTATAAATATGGTAATACAACAACGTGATTTTATTGCTAACATACTCCTATTAAGTTTAATAAAGTCATTAAATTACGTTCCATAAAGGTTGCTAGGTAAAAACTAAATACTGCAATAAAATGCAATATTACATAACTGTTTGTTATGTAATCCATACTAATATTATAAATGCGAAAGTGTGTCTGTCTGTCTGTCCGTCTGTCTGTCTGGTACCTTTTCACGGCCCAACAGTTTAACCGATTTTGACGAAATTTGGTACAGAGTTAGCTTATATCCCGGGGATGGACATTGGCTACTTTTTATCCTGGAAAATCAAAGAGTTGCCATGGGATTCCTAAATACCGATCCGCTTAACCGATTTGCATGTTTGGAACCGAGGTAGCTTGCGTCCCTGCAATTGACATAGGCAACTTTTTATCCCGGAAAATCAAATAGTTCCCATGGGATCTTTAAAACCGAAATCCACGCGGACGAAGTCGCGGGCATCCTCTAGTCTTGCATTAGTATAAAATGCAGGTGCCCGCTGGCTGTCTTTTTATCTCAAACTGGCATCTATTCCTTGCCGATATTTCTTTAAATGGCGAAGGCAATCGACTTAATTATATCGAATGCTAATTATGCGATTGCTCGATGCGTTTATCTCTCATTAGATATTAAGGTGCCTTTCCGATACTCATTACAATGACTACGACAGTCGGTCGTCAACTCGGTAGTTTAGAAACTGATTCGAAAGAGAATACAGGGTGGAAACTAGTGTAAACAGATGGTATTTTTCTCATTATGAGAGATATATTGAATCTTGAAACTGGTATTGATACTAAGTCGTCTGGTGTATAAATAATAATATACATGATTATAGTACATGAAAAATTTCAAATGAAATTAAGGCAAACATCCGAAGTAAAAAATATGTAGGTTTTTTTTTGCAGTAGTGTTTTACTCGGATCTTAATGAAATATTGCATTACTGTTTTGAACTATAATTAGATATTACCTATCACAATGCTCCCATTAGCATTTGATACTATGATGTATCAGCTATTGGTATCGTGACCAAATTACAAGTTTATAATCGAATCATTTACAATCGAGCATGTGGGCAAGTATTTTAGACTCTTGCTAATTTAACACAGTTAACAAATAAACGTGGCTAAGAAAATTATATCCATAATTCTAAACTTATGATAAATGTAGAAATAAAGTTTTATTATTAAGACTGTAGAAGTGAATATGGAAAGTTTACCTTAATAAGAGGATTACGAGGCGCCGCATTATCGCTAGCTAGGCGTGTTCTAAGACCATGACCTACATGTGCTCCCCACGCCTTTGACCATGGTGTGGGTGAAGTAAATTGTTTTTAAGCCATTATAAAATATTACCTACTTAGATGATACCCGCGGCTTCCCGGCCGTAGGTTTTTAAAAATCCCGAAGGAACTCTTAGATAACAAGTAGCCTATGGGATTCAAGCTATCTCTGTACCTGGTCAAAATCGATTAAACATATGGGCCCTCTTACCCTATTAGATACCGCCCAACTGTGATTTACTGAAAAGCACGATTGATTTATTTACTAAGTTCTAAATACATATATAAATTAAATATTATATCCCTTTCCTTTCCAACTCAGTGTAAAGCTTGTACTGTGCTTGTACTATGAGAGTGTACGACAATACTACAACGGACTATGTTCGATTTGAACCGTGAACTTTTTGGACTTGAGGGTTGAGCTATTAAGAGTAAATTGCTTACCCTATATTATGTTTTAATTAAAGTCTGCACTAATAAATAGTACTGATCGTCTTTTAAAATAAAAGTATTAAGGTTGCAGCGGATTGCTCTACATAGAAGAATATTTTTTTTCATTAGCGCTGAATTTGTTTTTTGTAGTGAAGCTTTTTCGTAAGTAAAAAATGTGATATGCCGGTGCTCGGTTTGCATTAAAAAATTTGGATATTTTCTACTAAAAATGATATGCACCAATCGACTTTTCTAATATCTGAATGTTTGTCTAGGGGACTTTAGTCTCTAGTCAGATCCATTTTAATTAAAATTGTAGTCTAAAATTTACCCAAAATAGCAGGACATCTGCAAGATCAGAGGAAATGCAAATACATTGGTAGCTTTAAATGAATTTGTCTGTCGGTCTCTTAAATCGTGTTTTTCGCTGACCGCTGATTGAAGCTGGTATCACAATTTGCATGCGCCATAAAACTAACCTCGAATAACGAGACAAATCAAAATTCAGAACAAGTGTAAACTAAAATTTTATAACACCCCCGACAAGTGAAGGTTACAGTAACTAGAAAAGATCTGATAACTTTCAAACAGCTGAACCGATTTTCTTTATAGCTTAGAACACTCTCGATCAAGCCACCTTTCAAACGAAAAAAACTAAATTAAAATCGGTTCATCAGTTTAAGAGCTACGATGCCACAGACAGATACACACACACACGTCAAACTTATAACACCCCTCTTTTTGGGCCGGGGGTTAAAAACAGCTCTGTCTCAATGCTATATCTGAAACATTATACCACTCTATGGCCCTAGCCAATTACTGATCGTAGAAGGACAAAGCCACTAAGTCTTTTGTTTCATTAGAGGTAATTGTGTGGTCCGGCGATTAGACTCAACTCCTACCCTTTATAGCAGATAGCAGTCGCCAGTGCAATTTACTGGACGCTAGGATTCATGTGTACTTATCTGCAAGATTTACTTCAATGACCACATGTTTCAAGTCTTTAAACCTTAAAAAAGAAAACATCTTTCTATTTTCTTTGGAATCTAAACATTAGATATCCATAGCTATGTCTTAGCATTATTTTGGTTGCCTGGAAGAGATTGCTTGGTAGCGATAGGGCCGCCAAATTGTATCTACCTGCCTGTATTTTCTGTTATGTGTTTTCAATGTTTTTCTGTATTTTGTGGTAAACAATAAAAATCATTAATTCATTCATTAGAGCAAATACCTAGCAATCATTTATCAGCTCTAATTTAAACTAAACTTACCCATATTATCTAGTTAATAACACTCTTAAACCATACTAGCTTATTTACCCCTATTTTGTCCCCTTACGCGCCATCCCCACAAACGAGAGGATCGCGGCGATAGTCTCGCCGTACCACCATATCAAATACGATACAACTTTTACTTAGGCTAATCTCCACAGGACAATGCTGTCGCTGACGATGGACTCGTTGCGATTCCTACACCCGTGGATATGGCGCGCCTTAGGGGTTGAATTTTGAAAAATCCTATCTTAGTGGATGCCTACGTCATATATTTTAATAGCTATCTGTCAAATAGCCAAATTTCAGCTCGATCCGTCCAGTAAGTAGTTTGAGCTGTTCGTTGATAGATTAGTCTTTAATTAGTCACTCAGTCAGTCGCATTTTCCTTTTATAATATAGGTAGGTAGTTATATATCAAAATTCAAAAGAGAACCACTAAACGAATTATTTAAGTATAATTATTATGAGTAAGCATATTAATACAGCCAATCTAGTAAGAATCTGACCATGTAGATCTTTTTTTATTTTTTTATAGATGCTTGTAATGAAGAAAAGGGTTTGGCAACTTGTGTTACGTTGCACAACGTGTGACTAATGATAACCAGATGGAATTTTTGATTATTATTCATCGTTTGTATGCGGCAGGATATAGATGTAGCAATGTCTCGGGATATAACAATGTGTCATCATCACAGGTCATCATCAACCTATCGCTATGTAAGGTCAGACGAGAAAAAAAACCGAAAAAAAACCATCGCCTGAGCAAGGGCCTCCTCTCAGGATATGCTTTAGGTCAATAGTCCGCCACGCTGGCCAAATGCGGATTAGCAGACTTCACACACCTTTGAGAACGTTATGGAGAACTCTCAGGCATGCAGGTTTCCTCACGATCTTATCAATCACCGTTAAAGTGATTTGATATTAATTAATTGCCTAAAACTCACATCCGAAAAGTTAGATGAGCGTAGCAATGTGCGATAAACTTTAATTAATTTGAACGCTTTAACAGACGTAGAATTTAATAAGAGTTTGTCGTTATTCCAAATCTAATTTCAATCAACAAGTTTACATGATTTCGTTTTCATTGTTAAATGAATTAGGGGTCAGGATTGGTTCCCTGCTCGAGCAACTAAACGCTATAATTAGATATGAAAAGCAAAAATAATTTCATTTGGATGCTCATCCCTCAGGATCTCAATGGAAGCCTTAAGTTGTTAACAATCAGAAACTTGGCTGCCGAAAAATCATGCGATAGTAATAAATAAATAATAATATAATGGGATGGAAATATTTTTTACAAAAATAAACTTTTACAAGTACTTTAATTAAATCGTCAAATGCGTCTGCCATTGGTTTGGAACACCTATTCTACTCAAAGTCAAAGTCATTTATTCGAATTGGGTAGGTACTATTGTACACTTTATGATAGTCAAACAATGATAATACTGAGAAGAACCACCCAGAAACTCGGTGAACCAGCAAGAAACTCGGCCAAAAGACGTCCAGCCCCAAGAAAGTTCTGATGGAAGCTCAGCCCATGACTGCAGCAGACTAATTTACGTTACCTTTTGGTCTGTGGCGTGCTTGGAAGCACTTGGCCTGAGTTAAGAAGCTTTTGCAGTTCAAAAAACTGATATGATACCTCTTACAGTAGGTAAATGCGCCAATTAAATTCTAGCTAAGCAATGTGACCTCATGTATTTTGCTACGCGACTCCGCTTAATTGGACTCATTTCATGCACTTTACGTGCATTAATTTGTAAATGAAAACCGTCATTCAATAAAGTGCCCAATTTATATTTTAGCGATTTAACTGTCAAATAAACATAATGGGGATGATGCCTATGTCAAAAATATATTATTTCTTAGTAATTATTAAATAGTATCCAATGTGGATCTTAAAATTCACATTCGATGCTAGTTTTATTGCTAACCATTTTAAATAATCAATTTAAACAAAAAAAGTACGTCAAATTACGTCAAATGTCATGGCGTCACATCTGTGAATTTCATACAAGCTCCCTTACTAAGCGAGTGTTTTGACGTTTGATATAAAGTCGCTGATTTGACTTGTAGTCATCATCCCTATTATATTGATAGAGTAAATACAGACTTCGCCATACAATTCGCTCAGTATACTCGATCGTTAATTTTCCCACGGTCTGTTAAAATCGTGCTTGTTCATTGTCGAAAGATCTACTTGCCTAGTTTTCTTGACCATTCTGTCAAATTCCTTCTATAATATCTCTCATACTATCCATACTAATATTATAAATGCGAAAGTGTGTCTGTCTGTCTGTCTGTCTGCTACGTTTTCACGGCCCAATCGCTGAACCGATTTTAATGAAATTTGGTACAGACTTGGGATACATCCCGGGCAAGGACATAGGCTACTTTTTATCCCGGAAAATCAAAGAGTTCCTACGGGATTTCAAAAACCGAACTCCACGCGGGCAAAGCCGCGGGCATCCTCTAGTTTATTATACTTTCATATTTTAAAGGTACTTATACATATAGGTACTTATATACATACATTATGTAGCAATTTTTCCACGAAAATTGTCGCTAGGTCTGAACTAGCCGCTTCGTGCGAACCCATAAATTAATGAGTAGGTAGATTTATGGGGACTCTGAACTTGTAAATTATATTTGAAGTGAAAACTTCTTTAGGTGCGTTGGGCGATTTTGAGACGGATAAAGTCGTCAAGGTCCGTCACCGACATGCTGATGTTATCAATAGTGCTCGGAGTGCCGATAGACGTAAATTCTAATTTACAAAAAAAATTTTTTTTGACTATAATTAACTTTAAAACCCCGTTATTTCACAGTTTCAAGTTTTCACTTATATCTGTAGTACCTGCTAATTTTTTTAAAATTTGTACAGGTACTTTCGTTATATTATTCTGTCTGTTTAACTTTATGTAAGTTACAGTAAAGGTATACAGAAGGGTAGGTACCTACATCCAAGAAGTTTTAATTTTTAGACATTTTGATTACCTATGTAGTTTAACTGTTACTAGCGACCTGCCCCGGTTTCACACGGGTATTACAATTTTCGTAGGGATCCCTAATTTTAAGGATTCCGTACCTCAAAAGGAAAAACGGAACCTTTATAGGATCACTTTGTTGTCTGTCTGTCTTTCCGTCCGTCCGTCCGTCCATCCGTCGTGTCTGTCAAAAAAACCTATAGGGTACTTCCCCTTGACCTAGAATCATGATATTTGGCAGGTAGGTAGGTCTTATAGCACAAGTAAAGGAATAAATCTAAAAACCGTGAATTTGTGGTAAGATAAATATACCAAGTGGGGTATCATAATATGAAAGGGCTTTACCTACCCGTAAATTCTCAAACAGATGTTTATTTATTTTTATGCATTATAGTTTTTAATTTATCGTGCCAAATGTCGGAAAAAATACCCTAGTACGGAACCCTTGTGCACGAGTAGGTATGACTCGCACTTGGCCGGTTTTTTTTTAAATAAAATAATCTAGTCGATATAAAATGTATACAATAATGTCACGCAGGAATAATGTAGCTTTCTACTGGGGAAATAATTTTACTGCCCGTGCTCTGTAGTGAACCGCTGATGGACTGATCATGATGATTATGATGATATTCTTTGAAAAAAGAACAAAAAGTTGATTTTTAAAACTTACTTTACTTTTTTTCAAAAACTCCTGAAATGGAATTGAACAGAAAGTATGTAAAAGAAAACTCGCTACATGACGTAACGTCCTGTCCTAAGAAAACAATATTTAAATCTTCGTGATGTGTGCTCGAATAAATTTCTATGAAGTGTATTGTGAAATTGGAATGTCAAACCTTCCGTTTCGTCTCAAGTTGTTTTGTTATTGTTACTGGTTTCATGATACACAATAACATGGCTTGTTGTTGTAACCTTCTACATTATTCCAAGGATCAGCTTATTATAATACATATATTACAAAGGCATAATGTTTGCGAATGAAAATGTTTCTGACTCGCCTATTTCGGCCCCGGGTTAGCCCTAGATATTACATAGAATAAAATGTAAACGTGCTAACATTTACACATTATGTATTTAAGCCTTCCTCGTGAAATGTTCGTAAATTATAGTGAAAACCGAATTCAACTACCTATGAAGGTTGATAAAATTTAAAATTTTATGAATATTAGTATTTTCAACTTTATTCTAAGCAATATCTAGCTTTGAGCAGTTCGGCAATGAAAGTTCAAATTGTTATAGTTTTAAATTTAAGTATAGTTTGATTTTAATTTAGAGTGTAAGGATGGGGCTGGTGCCTGGCATATTACACCTAGGTCACCTAACTATAAAAGCCCTTTGAAAATATCAGTTTAAAAAAGTTTGAAAATACCTATTGTATACCTATTTATACATGAAGTCCAGTAAAACGTTACCTTCTCTTTGAGAGGTTGTAGAGGAGATCAAATGGTATCAAATGACCTCTAAACACCGATGGGCAAAAAGGGTCCGTTTTTGAGTTATTGCTCGTTTTCAGAAAAACTAAATACAAATCTGTTTTAGAAAGTACAGGTAAAGTCCTTTCATATGATACCCCACTTGGTATAGTAATTTTACTTTGAAAATTAAAACACATTTTAATTTTTTTTAATGATGTAACCACAAATTCACGGTTTCCGGATTTGTTCCTTTACTTGTGCTATAAGACCTACCTACCTGCCGAATTTCATTGTTCTAGGTCAACGGGAAGTACCCTATAGGTTTTCTCGACAGACATGACGGACGGACAGACAGACAGACAGGTTACAGGTCCTGTCAAGATTCCGTTTTTCCTTTTGAGGTACGGGACCCTAAAAAGGAAATTTTTGCTTCCACGCGAGATGAAATATTGGGCTCAACATCGCCAAATTCCAGATTTTGACATGCTGTCATTACATAACAACATTAATCTTCGTAATGTGCACTCAGACAACATTTCTTTGAGACGAAGTGGAAAATTGGATAAAAACCATCTGCTCCAATGATATTCATTTCTATTACCTTTTGGATATATAATTTCCCTTGCTATAATAGTTTCAATCTTGTCGTCATCATTATCAACTCATCGCTGGTTCCCGAATCATCTCAGAATGAGACGGGTAAGGCCATAAGTTCACTACGCTGGCCAATTGCGGATTGACCGTTGAAAACTTTATGGAAAACTCAAAGGCATGCAAGTTTCCTTTAGTATCTTACTTCAAAACGCAAATAAGTTCGAAAAGTTAGAATTGCGTACCCGGGATCGAACCCCCGATCCCCGAATCCGACGTCCGACTTCTCCACTACGATCGCTTTACTTAATATGTATCTACATATAATTATTATTTGAATCAAATAGAATTTTACTTACATTTCTGTAAGTAGGTATAAAAATATATATGGGACGTTGCTTATTTGAAAAATGTTAAACCAAGATACTTAAGTCTATAAAAAGATTTTGATAAGTACTTGTATTATATTATGTATGTCCCATTCCATTCATAATAATATTACCGATGTAGTTTATAACAATATTTTATCATGAGATTGACACACTTAACTATGAGACAAAACAGCGCAACCGGTTGAAAAACGATAATTTAAAATCAAAATACAACGATAACTGATAAACGGTAATCGACCTTCAACCATATTTCCAATTCTCGAGTTTGTCGCCCCTCTATACAGTTTCATTAATAAATCCATTGAAAAATATGTCCATAATTTATATTCCATGTCATAAACGCATCGAAAGAATATACGTTTAATATATTATATATATAGTATGTTGTTTTTCCAACAGAGATGCTGTCGGAAAAACGACATAATATTTTTTTTTTAAGTTCTCAATACCCAAAAGAATTAACAACATTTCATCCTTACAGCTTGCCATGAGCCACTTATAAATCCAGTAAGCCACTAGATCTGGGCTCAAAGTATACTTAAATTGGTACATCTACATAGATACATTTATCTACTTACATTTTTACAAACAACAACAGAAGAATTATACCCTTTTCCGTAATCCTCTCACGTGCGCACACACGGGGTTGAGTTCGCATCCATTAACTTATCATTAGCCCAATTATGTTCACCTTTACGTACGATAATCCGACTATTTATTAGCATACAACGAGGATAAAGTTTTAATGCCACTGTGACATTATACACGGTGGAAAAACTCGCGGAAAAACGTTATACGGGCGTACGTGCGTTACATTTGACGATCGCCAGCGCACTGATGAGTCTGCCACTGATAACGCCGCGTGACGTGATACGGTTCCCCTGTAGAAAACGGAAAACAATGGAAACTCTGTGGCCGCGGTGAAAAATACCTTCTGAATTAATGAAAGGCTTTTGATGGGAATTTCTATTTGGATGCTCCTTTTATCACTATTTCATAATAGAAGTGGCTGATGTGGTTGATTAATTTGAAATTGAAATAGGTAAGCGTGACACCATAGAACTTGCAAATAAATTGAGCATAAGGTCTGTTAGCTCAATCGAGTTTAATACAACATTTATATAAATAAGTCTATTAAATTATTACTATTGTTTTCATAGAAATTAATTATTAAAATTATACTTATTTTCTTTAAGTCGGCGTGATATCATTTTATAATTTTGATGTGAAAACTTGTTTAGGCGCGTTATGCGATTTCGAGGTGAGTAAAAACTTCAAGATCACATCAGCGAAAGGCTAATTTTTAACACCCGACCCAAAAAGAAGAGTGTTATAAGTTTGACGTGTGTATCTGTGTATCTGTCTGTGGCATCGCTTAGCTCCTAAACTAGTGAACCGATTTTAATTGAGTTTTTTTTTGTTTAAAAGGCGGCTTGATGGAGAGTGTTCTTAGCTATAATCCAAGAAAATCGATTCAGCCGTTTGAAAGTTATCAGCTCTTTTCTAGTTACTGTAACCTTCACTTGTCGGGGGTGTTATAAATTTTTAATTTACACTTGTTACACAAACAAAATTATACTCTGAAACAATCGCAATAAATTTCGATTTTCACTGTCAATCATGTGCTAGTTTACCTACCTATTTCATTTTTTCTAAGAAACGAAAATTTCTTTTCACTTCTCGCTGAAAATTACATTTTTAAAATATGCCTACGTACATTTTAAGGGTTAATTAATGAACAACGAGAAATATTTGGAGATAAATTCTCGTGTGGGTTCGGTAAATTACAGAGATATGTACTTAATTAATTTAAACACTGGACCCAATGGAGACTTTTTCGGTACTCGAAGAGTAAATTAAAAAGTCCACAAAGATTGTTTTGTAGGTAGGAAGAAAATTACCCATTTCATAACTGCTGACATCGAGCTTAAACGCAAATTCCATTTATTATATGGCATTCCGAACCAGTGGTAAATTATTTTGACGAATCAAAAGCACTTGTAAAAGTCTACTGGAATAAAAATCTATTCTATTGTATTCTATTAGTTACAGTGTGATGACTGCAATCACCTCTGATTGGCAAACAAATTATTGCAGCAAGAATACATAAATTCAGCCAATTGTGACTATTGCAATGAGGTTATCAACACTTTCGTGTTAGCCCCTTTATTTCATAGAACGACATTCTAAAAGCCGGTGATGCCGCCATTGCTTCTTAAGCCTAATTTCATTCAAAGCAAAAAATATTCATGGAGTAACATTCTTTGCATTCCTTTGATTCCATTTTTTACAGAGAATGAAATTATAGAATGCTGTTACTGAAAAAGGAAAATATGGGGTTTTTGAGTCTGAAAATGTGAAAAATTCATTCACATATCTTCTACAGGGCTTTTTAACCACGAAACGGATTATGTTAGTCCAATATGGTGTTGTCAAATTCAACACTTCGGTATGCTCAGGCGAAACCACAGCAGGCAGCAAAGCCGCAGACAAAAGTTCCTAAAATAAAGGTAGAGCTACAGAAATACGAGTAATAAAGAGTTCGTCAGGTAGAGCGGAGCGAGACTGACAAATAATATGACACATACCTATTTCTATTTTCACTGAAATACATTTCATGGTGCCCTTAAATTTGCACGTCGTCGAACGAAACAGGAAGGGCCAAAATAGACTGAAACAAAATATAGGTAGGTAGGTATCTCGAAATAAACTCTAATCCGGTCCACCTAGTTGTTTCTTCGAATCCGGAGCTTTGAAATAATAGTATTTCGAAATATACCAACGAAAGTTATGGTGTTGATTTACAGTTTTACACTGAGTTTATATTTTAAAAATCAAACATATGTAAAAATGCTGAAAAGCTAAGTAAAAAATAAAACAAACCAAATTGAACTCGCTCCTAGCACAACATTTCGCTTGGAAGAGAGGAAAGCGATGTATCTCAAATTAGTTTTTTGTAATTTTTGGAATTATTTTTAGTAAGTATAATAATTAATAATCACACTAATATTATAAAGGCGAAAGTTTGTATGTGTGTGTGTGTGTGTGTGTGTGTGTGTGTGTGTGTGTGTGTGTGTGTATGTGTGTATGTTTGTTACTCCTTCACGCAAAAACTACTGGACGGATTTGGCTGAAATTCGGAATGGAGATAGATAATATCCTGGATTAGCACATAGGCTACTTTTTATCCCAGAAAACCAAAGAGTTCCCACGGGATTTCGAAAAACCTAAACCCACGCGGACGAAGTCGCGGGCGTCAGCTAGTGATCAATAAATAAAAAATCTATGCTAGCCTTGGTCATATTAAACACATTCATCCAAGATGCTAGCTAATGGCATCAACATAGACGCTACCACTGGCGACAGGAGTAGGTTCAGACTTCAGATGTCTGATATGACAAATTACCTACGTTGTTTAACCATTGACCCGCCAAGTAATATAATTTTCTTGAGCGTCAAGAGGAACGACCTTTTGATCTCAATAATTTAAACTCAACTAGAGCTTCCAACCAAATAAAAATATGACGTTACTTATAATATAATGATGATATTTCCTATACCTATAAGTACTGTGTAGTGTGTGGGTGGGGCATGCAACTGAAAAAAATAGACAGAATATTAAAAAAAAAATTCATCCTATACAAAAGTTCCTTACCTGTTCTTTAGTAAATTTTATTACTACTTATCTACAGGTTTTCCAATTTATTTCATGAAACATTTAAGGAATATTTTAAAAACCAGGTTTTCATAAACATGACTTAAAACCCCGTTAACTACTCTCCAACAAAAATTTTTGAGATTAAATAAATTTAGTACCACAACGTTGTAACATAATTCAGCAACGTCGAAAACTTTCGCGGAAAGTATGTGAGGTGAATTTAGTATCGGCTGATTTTCTTCTGAACAAAGTCACGACTTCTTTAACGACTTTTTCGTCGAGAGACGTAGATAATTATGTAGGTATCTACATTGAGAAGTCTTTTGTGGCCAAAACTATTTGATAATGTTATTATAATAATGTGCATGATATTATAAAAACATAAATCCAAAAGAATTCCAAGGCCATGAGATACATAAGGCCGCAATTATTACACCTGTAAGTAGCTTAGACCACTAATTTAAACACAAGTGTCATTTACCTTAGTTTAGTTGTCAGTCGATACGTAAGCTTAGGTGAGTAAAACTTACAGTAATTGCAGCCTAGTAGGTACTAGTATTTGTTCAATCGAGGTTATTGTACAAACATTTCATAGTGCCAAACTTGCACAACAGCTATTTTCTTTGCATTCAACTAAAGATAAAATATGATTTGTTACAATAATATATGGCATCGTCATAGTGAGAAAACCTACATGCCTGATAGTTTTTCCTAAAGTTCTCAAAGGTATGTGAAACCTGCCAATCCGCACTTAGCCATAGTGGTGGACATAGTAGTAATAATAGCTTTTTATTGTCAGGCATAAAAGAACTCATAAACACTTAAGAAACCGGCCAAGTGAGAGTCAGACTCACGCACCGAGGGCTCCGTACTTGGGTATTATTTCCGAAATTTTGCTCGATAAATCAAAAACTATTATATATAAAAATAAATAAATAAATAAATAAAAAATACATTAAAGCCCTTTCATATGATACCCCGCTTCGTATAGAAGCATATCTTAATTTGAAAATTGAAACACATTTTAAACCCACAATTAATGATGTAACCACTAATTCACGGTTTCCGGATTTATTCCTTTACTTGTGCTATAAGACCTGCCTACCCGCCAAATTTCATGATTCTAGGTCAACGGGAAGTACCCTCTTCTCGTTCTTGACAGACACGACGGACGGATGGACGGATAGACAGACAGACAGGCAACAAAGTGATCCTATAAGGGTTCCGTTTTTCCTTTTGAGGTACGGAACCCTAAAAAGTTACAATAAAATAAAATATACGTTACATTAGAAGACATACATATTATACGAGTTATAGGTACATTAAGCTTACTGAAATGGTTAAAAAACTCATTCCAGATGTCACAGGTCTCAGGTATAATTTCTGTTCTTATCCTGGTGTACAGACCATGTAGTATCCTATTCCTATAGCCAAGCCTGACTCTTTCTGAAAGGAGACCCCTGCTCAGCAGTGACTGCTTAGTGAGCAATCAATCGACCGGGTTCGATTTCCGGCAGGAGTTTGGAATTTTATAATTTCTAAATCTGTGGTTTGGTCTGGTGGGAGGCTTCGGCCGTGGCTAGTTGCCACCCTACCAGTAACGTCGTGCCGCCAAGCGATTTAGCGTTCCGATACGATGCCGTGTAGAAACAACAGGGGTATGGGTTTAATAAAAACTGCCATAGCCCTTCCGGGCTAGCCCGCTTCCATCTTAGACTTGCATCATCACTTACAACCAGGTGAGATTGCAGTCAAGGGCTAGCTTGTATAAGAATTAAAAAAAAAATGAGTCGCATTGATTGTGGTTGGCCTGCATCACGGTAAGATCAGGTGAAGTAGTAGTTACCTAGGTAGGTTCTGTTGATATCTGATGTTTAAGCACAAAGTGTCCTAGATGTCAATCCTACCTCATTACTTGGACGGAAGGTACAGTTACATGATAATTGCCATCCCCGTTAACACTGATGCGTTGAATGCAAAATTAATGAGGTATTCTGGGAACTAGGCAATCAATAAATAAATAATTAACTATTTGGTAAGAGCAAACGCAGACGGTCTATTTTGAATGTGATAAAACTGACTAGATTGCTAAATGTTGGCCTTTACTCGGACTCCATGCACATAATTGACGTCAAAAAAGAATATCACATCGGCAATCTTACTCCTTTTGTAGAATGTTTTTATACAAGACGAAATTGAGTAAATGTTCTGGGTTGTTTTTGCAGTCTTTTTCAGTCGTTTGCGATTGGTACTAACTGTTTTAGTATAAACCACATGCATACTAGCAAAATATTCAGTGAACTCTACGTGAAATTAACTAGGCTATGTTTAATTTAATTTTTGTCATTTCTATACAACACTGGAGCTATCTACCTACTTCCACAGTTTCGCCAAGATTTATAAAAACTTAATTTAATAGGTAAATCTTGGTACTTTCGTTCAAATCCATTTTATAGATTCACAATTTCTGGTCTGCCCGAACTTATTGCTATAAGTTATAGACAAACAAAAAATTACTCTTATAAGATGAAATAGATTACAATAAATCAAAATAAATACAATTGTGCATAATTTCAGATAACTACTCGTGTAGTTTTCATCTTCTTCTTCTAGTGCCATCTCCTATCGGAGGTTGGCAATCATTAAGGCTAACTGGATTTTGTTCACCGCTGCTCTAAACAGTGACCTTGTACTGATGTTAAACCACTGGCGAAGGTTTAGTTTATTATTTTATTAGTATTATATAGTTTTCATTATCATTATTAGTATATAGTTTTCATGCCTAGTAAATAATCAAATAATGCCAAATGCCTCATTGAAGATAACAAGTTAGTACCACGGCCATAAACTTAGCTTTCGTAGCAGGATTAGGTATATATCGCTATTTACTATGCTGCGTCGAGGGATACGTTTATATATCTCACAACATAGTTATGTGCCTATAAATGGGGCTGTAATATAACTTATCCCTCACTCGGGTAACGCGATTCGATTTACTATTGTACAGGAACTAATAAACTGGTGTACAGAGAGATAGCGGATAAAATGTCTCTCAATATTATTTTATCACTAGCTGATACCCGGGACTTCGTTCGCGTGGATGTAGTTTTTTAAAAATCCCGTGGGAACTCTTTGATTTTCCGGGATAAAAAGTAGCCTATGTGCTAATCCAGGGTATAATCTATCTCCATTCTAAATTTCAGCCCAATCCGTCCTGTAGTTTTTGCGTGAAGGAGTAACAAACATACACACACACACACACATACAAACTTTCTCCTTTATAATATTAGTGTGATGTGATTTTAGTATCAACTTTCATACTAATAGTAATTCATCCATCATCATAATGAATGAATTCATTGCTGGTCCACGTGACACTGAGGACGAGTTTCTAACAATACAACTGTAAAGTTTTACCAAAAAGTTTTTGCAGGGAAAAATCAAGTAGGCGCTTTCTCTTTCTTTTTTCTCGCAAGGAAAAACTCGATTAATAATAATTAATTATTTTATTTCTAATTAATTATTATTTATTTTTAATAATACTACTACTAGATGGATGGATGGACCATTGCAAATCCTCACTCGCTACATATTTATTTAATAAAAAAATTAAGAAGGTACGAGCGAGGACGTCGCTTCGTCTTTCTGCTTACATTGTCCTATGTTCCCCGAATCTGAATGTCCGCTGTCTCTAAGCTTACAGTTTGCCTATACCCTTAAATTCCATAGCAGTGGACGGGCACAGTGTTATTAATTCAACCGCAACTCTAATTAATCTTATCTACTACAAATTCTCCCACGGCTACCCTATTCGAATTTCGAGTATGAATGCCGACTGACATGACTTGGCAATATTATTATCAAATCCAAATTGATTAATTTTACTGTGACAAATGAGGATTAGTGAAAGTTAACTGTGATAAATACAATAGGTACACTGATTATTATTCGAACAAGTGTAAATTAAACCCCCGACAAGTGAAGGGGTGTTATAAGTTAGACGTGTGTGTCTGTGGCATCGTAGCTCCTAAGCTAATGAACCGATTTTAATTTAGTTTTTTTGTTTGAAACAAAAGTTTTTTTGTTTGTGAATTTAGTTTGTTTGTTTGTTGTTGCTTGATCGAAAGTGTACTTAGGTATAATCCAAGAAAATCGGTTCAGCCGTTTGAAAGTTATCATCTCTTTTCTAGCTACTGTAACCTTCACTTGTCGGGGGTGTTATAAATTTTTGATTTACACTTGTTGGTTTATCCTTCAATCACATCGTAACCGAACAACGGATCAATCAAATTTTTTGCATGGGTATTACATTTAAATATTTGGAGGGAGAGTGACATAGGCTACTTTTTATCCCGGAAAATAAGAGTTCCCACGGGATTTTGAAAGACCTAAATCCACGTGGACAAAGTCGCAGCTATCAGCTAGTGATATTGTATTTATAAAGCAAGAGCCCACAAATATTTCAGTCGATAGTGTGCTGTGTCATGAAATGTTTTCAGTTTTTCAGACAGCAGTGATCGATTCACGAATTCACAATACTTGTAATGGAGCCATCACTCACGATTCACGTCAAGACGGATAGCGTTGCGTTGGAATTGACTTTTTTACAACTGTCTGTACTCTGTATAGTAACCCCGCAACGTTTTCTATTGTCTACCTACCAGACAAAGGGTTTATTTTTATTCAAAGTTACTCGCTCGAAAAAAACTTTTACATCGTAACACTGAAATTGACATAATAATTAGACCTAAGTGCGCTGGAAAAGGCTTAGAACTCAAAGTGACAGTTATTTTTTGTGGCAATAATAATTCGTATCGGGAATTAATATTGACACTGTGTCAAATGGTCTTCACGTTAATACTATGTAAACACTGGACTTGGGCGCGTTTTGAACCCTCGAAGCTTTAGTTTTAGTTACGTAGTTAATCATCACCACTATATTGTACAAAATCAATGCCGACCATCAAAAGGAGTACAATTGTACCTACTTTGAATAAATGATTTTGACTTTGACTTTAAACAGATGATCATTTACATTTTAAATTCCATGTAGATACTTTTACATAATCCTAACTACTGCTATCGATATCGGCAGCGTCAAAATGACGAAAATCAAGTACCTTCAAAAACAGGTCGGCAAGCGCAAGTCCAGCGAACCCAATTGTATAAGTGGAGGTCAGGCCATGCGTAAGCTTCGGGTTTCCTTTTTTTAATTTTTTTTCGCTCATCGGGAAGTCAGAACTAATCGATTCCAAAATTTGTATCGAACAAACTCAGAACAACCAGGCCGACAAGAAAGCGAGTTAGTGAAAAAATCGGCCAAGTGCGAGTCAGACACGAAGGATTCCGTGCCATCGTATAAGAAGAACACTTTTCTATACATATAATAAAATTGTAGAAAAGTGGTGTCTGTACAATGGAAATATATAAAAAAAAGTAGCAGGGGTTGTTATTATATCGATGCCGAACCCGAAATTGTAATTAATTTTTTTTTTGTCTGTTTGTCTGTTTGTCTGTTTGTCTGTTTGTCTGTTTGTCTGTTTGTCTGTTTGTCTGTTTGTCTGTTTGTCTGTTTGTCTGTTTGTCTGTTTGTCTGTTTGTCTGTTTGTCTGTTTGTCTGTTTGTCTGTTTGTCTGTTTGTCTGTTTGTCTGTTTGTCTGTTTGTCTGTGTGTTTGTGCACGCTAATCTCAGAAACGGCTTATTCGATTTAGATACGGTTTTCACTAATATATTGTAGTAAGCTTCACTTAGGATTTAGTGTTTATTTCATGTCAATCGGTTCATAAATAAAAAAGTTATGTCAATTTAAAGAATCACGGCGCCTCGCGCCTGAGCGTCCGTGGCTATATAAAGCGCGAAAAGACACTATTCCACGCGAACGAAGTCGCGGGCACAGCTAGTTTGAAATAAAAATAGCGAGCAAACGAGCAGGCTGGTCACCTGATGTTAACTGATTACCGCCGCCCATGAACATTTGCAGCACCAGAGGAACCGCCAATGCGTTGCCAGCCTTTCAAGAATTTGCTGGTCCGACCCTTGAATAACCTCATGTTGTAATCTAGTGGGAATACCGATGATGGCAGTTGATTCCACAGAACTGTTTACATGTGCGTGGAAAAAAGGATCTGGCACAACGGGCGGCGCACTTCTTATGTTATTTAATTTTCATGGCGGCCATTTTGAAATTTGTGTTATTTGTATTTACAATTAATAGGAAAATACACATTTTGTGAAAATTTCAACTCTATAACGGTTCACGAGGTACAGCCCGCTGACAGACAGACATACGGACGGACGGATGGATGAACAGACTGACAGCGGAGGCTTAGTAAGGTCCCGTTGGCACCTTGGGGTTACGGAACCCTAGAAACTAGACAAAATAATGTTACATCACTCGTGGGTGTAATATTACACTTTTGGCAAGTTCACCCACTGAAACTAATTTCATCTATGATTACTCATAACTCAACGGATATTGTGTAATCGATTGAGAAAACTTCAGGGAAACAGGTAGATATACGTATGAGTAGACATCTGGTGGTGATCTCGCGCATTTACATTCAATGTTTTATCGTTCGTTAAATAGAGGACGCTACTTTTCTCAGCTGCATCGAACTGTTTTTAAAACCTGTTGGATTTTCTTTCGAGTGCTCTTTTTTAAAACCCGTAGGAACTCTAATTTTTCGGGATAAAAAGTAGCCTGTCCCTTACCGGCATGCAGGCTATCTTTCTGCCAAAAATTGGTAAAACAGATGAACCGTGAACATAATGTAGCAGACAGACAGACAGACGGACGAAAATACTTTCCAGTTTATAATATGCACTAGTATGAATATGGATTTAGATAATGGTCTGGTAGAAAATTGCAGCTCTTTTAGGATTCTATAGAAAACCAACAATCCCTACCGTCTCATCCACAGATAAGGGAAAACTCTGATCTGTGGTTTCATTCAATCCATCCGTCTGTCTGCCCGCCTGTATGTCACGCCCAATTTATTTATATTTGATTACATTGCACACTGTTGTACTAATACATAATAATTACTTTCAAACTAAACTCAAGTTACATGTCTACAAACGTAACGCGTGGTTGCAACTGCACACAGTGCGGCAGGAGAGCACATTGAACGCGCGTGTACGTGTGTTCAATTAGTAATATAGCCACAGAACAATTTGTATAAAGCAAAATATTATACTGCAGCGTGTGTTTCTGACGGCTGCGGCGCGGCACTGTTCTAACGCCTTTTAGTCTACATATCCTATGATCCGCGTTGGTAAAATTTGTCGCAAATTATGTGTGTTTCAAGAATAATTAGTCTTAGCCGTTCGTGTTTTTTAAACAACTTTGTTATACTAGTGTAATTTCCCAGCATAAATACTCTCTGTAACAATATTACCAGATAAAAGTCCTAGCTCTTTTATCCGTATTTACGATAGTTAAAAAGCGTTCGCGCCATTAAAACAATACGAGAGGCGACTACGCTGGGCGCGTGCAATTAAAAATAATTGTTAAGGTATAAGTACGAGCGTTCGTGGAGCAACATCTAGGTACGCTACAGAGAGGTGTTGCATACTAGAGGTGGTGATGTTCCGAAAAAATACTTGAATTTGACTTGTGAGCTAGAACACCAACAGGGTTGTTCACTAACTCGGTGATCATCACCAGAGTGAACTAGAGTGAGGGAACTCTCGGTTTGATCTTGAATCGACGATATGTTAAATGTACCTAAGGCTATGGGTGACGTGAAATCAAAAAAAATGGCGATTCATAGGCTACTTAGCTCCAATGTAGGATCAATTAACGCCTGCCAGTAACGTCGATTTCGCGACGTTTTGTTACAAGTTCCCTTAACTGTCGTGAACTGTGTCATTACAAAATGAAAACCATCAAACTCATTGAGGTTGGTTAGTTCTACTCATACATTGCTGCTTCACTGAGCGATATACAAATAATGTTTCGTAGCAAATCTTCAATGTATCAAAAATAAATATCAAATGATCTTGGCGACTCTCATTCAGTTAGCGAATAACCCCGCTGAAAGCCTAGCACCGAAGTTCGACAAAGTTACAGTGTGTGACCATAATTCGCTGTAGATTTTCCTGTAATAAATAAAATAAAATAATTATCATGAGGCCAGTAAGTCAATTATTCCGGAAAACCTGCAGCAATCATAATTACAATCGTATTTATTGTGATCTGTTGAATTTAATGGTATACTTGTTGCAACAATGCATTGCAATAGTGAGCAAGTATCAGCCAATCAATGGTGATTGCGATCGTTACAATTCATTTTACTGTAATTGAGCGACCTGATAAGCTGAGAGTGCTGACACTCACTATTTGGCTTAAATGCACAGTTTTTCACCGCATTTTGATAGTCTTAATGATAAACTCATTGCCCAAAGTCATTGAGAAAGTTTTTTAGCGCCAAGCAAAATAGCTTAGACTTTTCCATCTCTATTTTTCAAAGTTACTGTATTGTAACAAGAGTAAAATTGATGCTTCTTGGTAGGCCAGGCATTCCGAACCAGATGTGGTAAATGCATTTGACGATTGAAGATTATTTAGGTAAGTACTTGTAAATGTTTATTTGAATAAAAAATCTTTCTGTTTATATTTCTATTTAAATATGTATTATAAGTAATAATATTTCAAATTGATCTCAAAATTATGTATGTCCAGTTAATTTTGGTGTAGAAGTCCCATTTCGTCTTGATAAGTGGAGGCGTTTTTCTGACGCCGCGCTCGTTGTACGTATGAGTTCTGCATCTCTATGATATTCAACTCAATGACAACGCTACAATCCTACAAACAGCACTAAAGCGCTTATTTATTTGTGTCAGTAATGTGAAAGATTATTTCCATCAATTTTAATTTCAATATGACGTAAGCTCACAGATTATCGAAAGAGCTGCACGCGCTGAATGCTACGTAATTTTCCGCACTGAAAATGGAAATAAAATCAGTAGCTTTTTATTGTTTTGCAGATAAATATTTATAACAAACTCATTTGCCATCGACATATATTATGATTCTTTGTATTTAAAATGTTTCATTAAATTCATGCTTATTAGAATAGTTTTATATTTGGTAATAAGTACCTACCTACATATCTATGTACCTACCATTTATTGCTATCAATAGACAAACGAGTGACATGGACATTATTCTAATCCTATAGTAAACTAGCTGATGCCCGCGACTTCGTCCGCGTGGATTTAAGTTTGTTCAAAATCCCGCGGGAATTCTTTGATTTTCCGAGATGAAAAGTAGCCTATGTGTTAATCCAGGGTATAATCCATCTCCACTCCAAATTTCAGCCAAATCCGTCCGGTAGTTTTTGCGTGATTGAGTAACAAACATCCAAACATCCAAGCATCCAAATATCCAAACATCGACACTTTCACATTTATAATATTAGTAGGATTAGGATTAGGATTAGGGAAAGTATGGGTACAATTATGGGTAATGGGAAAGGTAGGTAGACGTAGAAACTAATAAAGACAGTCCTAAAAGCTCTATGATAGGTTATGTGAAGCGGAGATCGGAAAAATCCGAAATAATAATATGTCTACCCAAAAAATTTAGGTATAAAAATATCTACATAAACACTAGTGGATGTAAATAAAGAAGTCTAGAATCAAACATTTAAGTTATAAATAGCTGTGTGATCATCGGTAAATACAATAAAAAAGTGTTTATGATGACTTTTTGGCTCACGCTTGTGAGCCAAAAAGCTTGTATTATAGGTACTAGACTTAAATATAGCTGAAGCCCGCAACTTTATCCGTGTGGATTTAGGTTTTTATAAATCCCGTGAGAACCCTTTGATTTTCTGGGGTAAATTATAGTAGCTTCTTTTACGATTTCCATGCAAAAGTCACATCGACGCGTAGTTGCTCTGTTGCGGTGTAATAAAAGGATAAGCCAACAAACACAATACTTTCGCTCATGTAAGTTATATAAAACCCCCGACACAAAAACTTCTATAAGAAAACTAGAAAAGAGCTGATAACTTTCAAACGTCTGAACCGATTTTCTCCAATTATAGCTAAGAACACTTTCGATCAAGCCCTCTTTCAACTAAAATACTAAATTAAAATCGGTTTATTCGTTTAGGAACTACTATGCCACAGACAGATACACAGATACACACGTCAAACTTATAACACCCCTCTTTTTGGATCGGGGGTTAATAATTTAGTAATGTAATATGGATTTATTACCTACCTATGTCACGCATTATTACTATATTTTATAACATTCGTCCTCGCAGTTCAGTGTCCGCGTCCCCGGCTCGTCACTTCCGCAGTCGAATCGCTTCCGTCGCTGCGGGCTCTTTGACATTCACGCTTTTGTTGCGGACCCCGATATGTCAAATTATCCACTCAATCATATTTAGGTACGTATGATTAACCACGTGGAAACTGAATACACATCGAAAGATAGCTTTTTGGCCGAGGGGAGGGGGGGGGGGGGGGGGGGGGGCATTGGTAGGTACAATCACTTATTACCTACTAGACTAGGCTATCAAGCAGCTTAGGCTTAGGAGATTGAACTGTAGGCTACAATTTATTAAATTATACAAGAATTGACCTTCTTTTTTCGTTGTAAGCAATTGTCTAGAAAGGCTGTAACATTTGACAAACAAATCATTCAAATAGGTATATAGGTACATAGCTAACACAGGGACCGGAGTAATAAACCGGGTCGTAAAAAGACACCCAGCAATTAGAATTTCCATCAATCTCTCCCCCCATAAAACTAATACTTCGTTTAAGAGAAACATAAAGCGATGAAATATTATTACAGACATAAATAAGGGACTTAGCCCTAAAGGTCATGGAATTCATCTTTCTTTCTTTTCATAAAACGCCGTGATCCTAAAGAAACTCCAAGCATCTTATCCATTACCCGCTGAGTGACTCTGAACTTTCTGATGGGGTCCATAGTTATACGAATACAAATGCAGGCCTCTTTAGAAAACTTCATAGGTCTATTCAACAATATTTAAATAAGTATTTGAAAATAATGCAGATATTATTATTACTATGTACAGTCTCAGTGGAAGTGGTGCTGGCAAAATATTTGCCAACTGCAATAAAATTTAATTTTGATTATTTACGCGATTCCACCCACAAACAATTTTGGATTGCATCGCTTAAAATATTTGTAACTAAATGCAGAATAAGTACCTATACTATTTCATATCAGAGAAGATTCCTATCGATGATTAATAGTAACTCAAAATTTAAAAAACCCCCGACACAAAAACCGCTATAAGAAAACTAGAAAAGAACTGGTAACTTTCAAACGGCTGAACCGATTTTCTTCGATTATAGCTAAGAACACTGTCCATCAAGCCACCTTTCAAACAAAAAAAAACTAAATTAAATTTGGTTCATTAGTTTACGAGCTACGATGCCACAGACAGATACATACAAACTTATAACACACTTATGGGTAGGGGTTTAAAAAACGTGAAATCAAAATTGTTGTGGGATTGTATACAGCCTCAAAGCTTCTTAATAAAAATCTGTATATACGAGTAGGTACAATGTATATTAGGAAAAGCTGACTGACTGATATATCAACGCACAGCTGAAACTATGGAGTGATCGGGCTGTTTGGCATGCAGATAGCTATTATGACGTACACATCCGCTAAGAAAGCGTTTTTGAAAATTACTTCCCCGCCCCCACTAGGTGAACAAACGACATCAAACGAGTCGCAGGGAGCCGCTGGATTCAGGCGGAAGGCCCTATCAGAGTTGAGATATCCAGCAGATGACGTCTGTCACACTTCACACTAATATTATAAAGGCGAAAGTTTGTGTGTGTGTGTGTGTGTGTGTGTGTGTGTATGTTTGTTACTCCTTCACGCAAAAACTACAGGACGGATTTGGCTGAAATTCGGAATGGAGATAGATAATATGATAGATAATATCCTGGATTAGCACATAGGCTACTTTTTATCCCGGAAAACCAAAGAGTTCCCACGGGATTTCGAAAAACCTAAATCCACGCGGACGAAGTCGCGGGCGTCAGCTAGTCAGTTGATAATAATGACGATGATGATGATGATTTATCAGTTGCAACAAAACACGGTATTTAAGAGTGAATGAAGCGCCATCCATTGCCAGGGAAGTAACACCTATTCCTTGCCAACATTGCACGCACATCTTTATTTATAGAGCCGCAGTTACATTTCTATTCATAATGTTAATTTCTAATTTTATGTAAGTATTAGGTATGCATTTTATCGCACACCTATTTGCTACTTTTCTAATTTAACTAGTTAGATTAAACTTTAACTAATTTACAGTTTTCGGGTTTTTACCTTTACTTGTGCTATAAGACCTATCTACCTGCCTTTCATGATTCTAGGTCACGGGAAGTACTCTATAGGTTTTCTTGACAGATACAACAGACGGACAAATGGTAAGCCGGACAGGCAGACAAAAAGAGATCCTATATTTCTTTTTAACCCCCGACCCAAAAAAAGGGGTGTTATAAGTTTGACGAGTGTATCTGTGTATCTGTCTGTGGCACCGTAGCGCCTAAATTAATGAACCGATTTTAAATTAGTTTTTTGTTTGTTTGAAAGGTAGCTTGATCGAGAGTGTTCTTAGCTATAATCCAAGAAAATCGATTCAGCCGTTTGAAAGTTATCAGCTCTTTTCTAGTTACTGTAACCTTCACTTGTCCAGGGGTGTTATAAATTTTTAATTTACACGTTCCTTTTGAGGTACGGAACTTTAAAAATAGACGACCCACGTGGACCAAACTGCGGGAAAACTATTTATTTATTTAAATATCTTTATTACCAACTACAATATTACAGAAAATGTAATATTGTAGTTATACTGTAACTATTTAGTTGGTTAAATATTTCATTATAGGTAAAATCGAGCGTTAATTGAAATTCCATCACATTCCTTGCATAATTGCCTGCGACGATGGAACTACGATCCACTAAATAAGCCCATCAGCCATCAAGCTTATTAACATCAAGTTAATTAAAAGAGATATTACCGAAATCTAAATACAATTCGTACCTATCTGTTTTGTAGTAGGAATAATTTACTAAAATAAATACTTTTCGAGCAGAAACACTGTTTTGTACACTGCACTGCTTTGAACTGTACCTACTATTTTGTATGCTATCTATGTCTATATACGTAGGTAACTTTAGGAAAATTAATAAAAATCGGTCAAGTGCGAGACGGACTCGCACAGTAAGGTTGCTGTAAGGGGTTTGAAATTATTATTCCGGCCGCCCGTCCGCCAGTCTGTCAACGGGCTGTAAACTCGTGAACCGTAATAGCTAGAGAGTTGAAATTTTCACAAAGACGGAACCCTTATAGGATCCACTTCGTTGTCTGTCTGTCTGTTCGTCGTCCGTCGTGTCTGTCAAGAAACTTATAGGGGATTTCCCGTTGACCTAGAATTATGTTTGGCAGGTAGGTAGGTCTTATAGCACAAGTACAGGAATAAATCAGAAAACTGCGAATCTGTGGTTACATCATTTAAAAAAAACGTGTTTCAATTTTCAAAGTAAGATAACAATACCAAGTGGGGTATCATATGAAAGGGCTTTACCTGTACATTTTAAAATAGATTTTTATTTTATTTTTATGTATAACTGTTTTTGATTTATCGTGCAAAACGTTGGAAAAATATCCGAGTACGGAACCCTCATTGCCGAGTCTGACTCGCACTTGGCCGGGTTTTTTTAAATATTTTACACTCGTAATCCATATATACACAGAACAATAAATAAATTGCTCAAGTGCACGCTATGTTGTCCCAAAGCATCAAAAGGGCGTGCGAAACAAATCACAGGAATGAGTTTGTGCTTTGAGTCACCAAAGGCCATTTGGTACCGATTTAGACGGTCCAAATATTTTCACGGGCGTCGCACTTTCTCACATGAAGCAACTGGAACGTTTAATTTGCGAATAAAGTTTAAATGTAATATTTGCCAGTCTTCGCAGTCATAAAAATAAGGCATTTTGTTGTCAGCCAAAATTTCTATCTCAAACTAAGTATGCCATAGTGAATTTGCATGAAATATTTTATAGTGTCAATAATTTAATAATCAGGTACTAAAAGAAGCTGACATCTAATTTTTTATATAATTATGACAACAAAATAAGATATTATTGCAAAGACACAGAAAATAATAATAATAGGTTTTTGTGTGCAAGCAGAATTGTTTAGATTAGCCAATTTTTCTGTAAAATTTTAAACTTTACTGAATAATATTGAATAATAATCTGGAAGCTGAAAATTTTAGTATGATATAAACATGACAAAAAAATTAAGGCCCATTGACACTAAAAGGTAGATCTTTCTATCATTTGCATCTTGCGGTTTCATTTATTTATTAGAGTGCAATGCCAAGCAAATTTTCCTGCATCCTTATGATTAAATGCGAATTGCGCAGATTATTGAGTAGTGACAGTAAAATTACTTATAGGTACCTACCTAAAGTTAAATGAAATAAGTATGACCTAATTCGTTGTATCGCTAATAACCCCCTTTGGACTTCACCGCAGTCGGGTAAAAAGAGTGTCAATAATATTTCTGCTTACTAAAATAAATTGTATTTAACTACCTACTGTAACAGTAGCGACATTAAGAAAGTTAAAAATTTATGCTATGGAATTTGATACTTCTAGGAATAGCTTGAAGTACGTCATGTTATTTTCTAGCATTCTTTGTTGGTATATGTAATTAATATTCATTCGATAATAGTGCTTATCCAATTGTAAACAATCACATCAAACTAAATGACTGAACTAATATTATTTGCAGAAAAGGATACCACATCATTTAAATTAGTCATTTTAAATTGTGTATAACCGAATTAGTAGCATTGTGATATTATTTGATCAATTTTATTTATTTAAGATGGACGTGATGTTTGCTCAATATTATCTATCAGTTGTTAATGTGTTGATTCTAAAACAAGAACCTTGAGCATCAGCTGATTACGAATAGATGTTTCCTTCCGGAAATCTAAATGTTGCTAAAAATATTTGTAGAAACTGCTCAATACGTCTTAATAACAACACTGCGATAAATAATGAAATACTCTTTCGTCTATAATCTAAAATATTTTAGACCCAAATGACTGGTTTATCTATGCCTGTTTTCGATGATAAATGATAATAAATATTAAGATAACATACTTAAAATGAATTATTATCTCGCGACCTTACCCTTGCAAACTAGTTGCAAACGGACAGCCGTCACTAACTTTAATTGTATATATCTATACTTACTTATATGAGTTAGATGTGACAAACAATCACGTTTTCTCGGCCATGTTTGATTACGTATCTAATATTGTATTGGTACATAGTGGAGGATTCCATCTACCATTAAATTAACTAATGCGTTCTTTGCAAATAAGTAACGTAAGCAGATACTATGATATGATGTATGATCAAAATAATGAATACTAAACGTAAATGTGCTCGTCTCCACTGACCCTTTATTATATTATATACAAGAAACAAATATAACGTAGTTTATTCCAGTTTATTCATAACTTTAAATAAGTGTAAGTATATATTTTTTTTTGTAACAAAAATGCTTAAAGATCTTAGGACTATTAGCAAAAACTTGCAAATATTCAAGGTTTTAATAAACTTACCTGTATACTATTTATACGGCACATCTGTTTGTAGAAAATATCTATAATAAAAAATCGTTCACTCCATTCATGCAGTTCACATGATAACTACTACACACACATAACTATTAAAGTACTATTAAAGCTTTACTATAAATATATTAGTTTCACTTGTTTCGTAAGAGTTGCAATAAAAACTTTCCAACTGTTAAAACTAAAATGATCACAGCACAAAATACCACAACATGCGTGGATGCTTTTTCAGCGTTCGACTCACCAGTGCTACCTGTGTCTTGCTCTTTTTCTTTCACTGTAAACTTTACAAAGTCCTGCATATGACTAGGCAACTTTTGTACATCTTTCTCCTCACCAGCTTCAATCACTTTTATTTTATGTTCAATAACTTTTGGTTCCCTGTACAAATCACTACCAACATCCTTTTTGTCTTCAGTCTCTGGATCCCTAATACCTAGCTTACACCACCTTTCTCTAGCCTTTGATATAAATTCTTGCTCTATACGATTATTCACTTTTGAATCAAAATTGTCCAGTAAGGGCATACTTTTTGATATCAAACTATTATTGACAGGTGTTTGGGTAACTTTAATAACTCTCTGCTGTTTTCTTTGTTCCCTCTCCGCCATTTGACTCATATATTCTGAATACATTTTTTCTCGAAGCAATTCTTCCTGGCTTCTACTGAAGAGAGAAGAAAGCTTACTATTCCCAGTATTTTTATGTGTTTGAGACGGTGACGTAAAGTCATTGTTGATAGAACTTTTGGATTTCTGGTGAAATATTTGATTATAATTACTCTTTTGTTCGGGCACCATCGGGGCTCTGGGACCTCTATTTCTAGATTTATTTTGTTCTTGCTCTAAACGGCGTAGTTCTGCATCAACTTCTTTTTCCTTTTGACAAATATATTCCATCTGTTGGTCACATAAGTCTTTGGGTAAAGAAGGTCTTCTCGGACTGGGCTCGTAACTTTGATCTCTTAAATTTGTACAATATCTGTGCATATTTTGTATTGAAGATATATCGTCTTCTATTTCTTTGTTCAGATTACCAGTTGAGTAATGAAAGTATTTTTTATTACTGCGCATTGTGCGAAATGAGTTTTCTCGGAAATCTGAAGCTTCATCACTTTCATAGGAATAAGTTGATAATTTTTTAGGCTTTTGAGATGGTATGAGTTTAAAACTATTCGATGATTTTGTAGAGAAGCTGTTTTTAGTGCTTGTCATTTCTTTATATTGATTTGCCGAATCTATTTCGTCTAAAAGTCTTTTCGAAAACGTTTCTGAGTTAGTTTTCATCTTTGGTATTTGATTCAAGTTCCTATCTTCTAATGTATGGGTATTTGAATTATTTGAAATAGAAGTATCTCTCAATAAAGCTAATAGTCGACTTCCAGTTTCTGATTTCATGGGTGCGATGGATGATGGAATAATGGGGCGGTCTGATTTTTTTTCGATTCCATTGCTAGTTTCATTAATATTTACGTTAGGTTGACTTTTAAAATCTCTTCCAAAGGTAGTATTTGTCTTTTCCATTAGCATCTTCTGCGATGGTGATAAGCATTCATACTTGGCTTCTGCTTTTGGAGGTACAAATTTAATTGGTTCATCTTGAGCTATTTTTAGAGATGATTTTCGAGGTAAAATCGGAGGGGGAATATTACTATATTCATTATGATGCAAGTTTTTATATTCTGGCAACTTCCTTAATTCGCATTGTTCTGCGTTTATCTGAGCATCTTTATTTATAGATTGTGTTTTTACTGCTTGATTACGCTCTGAAACTAGAGCACTCATGTTTTGTAAGCGGAGTGATACATGAGCCAGTTCTTCTAAAATTTTGTCACCAAATGGAAAAGAAGTTATTTTCTTAACGCAAATATCTCTCAATTTAGAAGGTTGCTTACAAAATCCATCTTCTATTTTCTTACTTATGAGAGGTGGCTTTGCAGTTACACATTGGAGTACATCTTTAACATGACTAGACCCAGCATTAATTTGAAGATTTCCTTTATTTGCATTATCGTATGTATCTTCTTGTAGAATATTAGACACATCATTAAGAGATGAATTATTTGGGTTATATTTAACGGTGCATTGAGATGAATCTATGCTACTAGAAGAATCTTGACGGGTAATTGTATCACCTGAAGTTTCTTTACAACTTTCAGAATCAGAAATAACTTCTTTAATTAAATTATTGATTGCATTATTAAGTTCACATTTTAAAACTTTGATTTCAAGGTCATATATATCTGTGTCTTTTGGAGGGTTGAAAGAGCTTAATGATGATATTCCAGAATTATTTTTAAGGTTAGGCGTCTCGATTTCGCATATTTTTTCTGAATCCGTGGCAGATTTTGATTCATTTATATCCTTTACAAATAAATTTGTTTTTATATCGTCGGTACTCATAATGACAATTTCGTGAGTATCATGTTGAACATTTGAGTTATTTTGGACATCATTTAGGTTTTCAGTTACAGTTTCTGTTAATATTGTAGATTTAGTGACATCTTTGTGATCGTTAATACAAGATTCACTAATATTTTTATCATCATTTTTTGTTAAGAAGGTGTTGGAGAGTAAAGATTCGGTGTCTGTAACCTCAATTGTTGGTGTTATCATACGTACAGATACATCTGTCTCTTCACCTTTGTCAGCATCATCATTAAGATCATATATTGAACTAGTACTACTAGAAGAATCTGTCAAATATACTAATTCCGCTCCAGTCATTTTTTCAACTGTTTTTACAGACCAATCGCCTCGTGCTTCTGAAATTTCAGGTTCCTTAAGTTTTGCATCGACACGGATACATGGCTGGGGTATTAAACGTTTATTAGAGTTCTTTCCATTTGAATTGATGTTTTCACACCTGAGCGGACGTGTCGGTTTACATTCAAAGACTTCATCTTCTAGTTCTTCGTTGTCACTTTTTTTATCGCTTAAATATGAATGACGTCTAGATGTTTTTGAAGAATCCCCACTTCCTTCTTCGTCAATAACCGCTAATGATCTGGACGGACCAGCTCGGATAAATGTTGTTTCTTCACTTAATCCCTTATTTCGCAATCTATACTTAATTTCACGATTTATTATTTGCTCTATTTCTGTTTTAATATCGTCCACATTTGAAGTTGGAGGACTAGTCGACAAATTTAAAGTGTGTAAATAATTACGTAAAGATTGTTCTTCTTGAGGGCTAAGTGACTTGATTTCATCACAGTGAACTATATTCAGGGGTATTGTATCACTTGACAATATTCCTTGGATAAGTTGAGTTTGTGGTAAATTAAAGTGATGCACTTTTTCCCATTCAATATCTGATTCATCCCCGGAAATTAAAACATTTGTGTTATTTATAACACACAAACTGTGCTCATCACTTTGTATGTTAGACTCATCAGTAATTTCAACTATAGTAGGACAATCATCATTATCACAACTTTTACTTTTTTTCGTATTATCTAATTTGCTTTTGGTTCTACTAGTATCAACTTGCTCTGGTGGTTCAACTATGTATGTTTGCGATACATTTTCAGGTTGCTCATTTATGGTATTCACATTATTTAAAGGTTTTTTGGAACAAGAATACTCTTCTGATGATTTTGATTCCTTTCCAGCTTGATTTTCAGTATTAGTTTTAATATTTTCATGTAAAACAGGACAATGTTCAGATTTGGCTATTTCTTCCATGAATTCCTTATCTAATTCTAATTGGGAACTAATTTTATCAGAATCAGCATGAATTTGGGATGTAGAAGATTTTATAACTTCATTTTTATCCACAGTGTGTTCAGCTACCTTAGCTATATCAGATTTTACGATTTTATCGGAGGTGTTGCTTATTTCGGGTGCTGTTATTTCAAGTTTCTCCTCTTCATCTTCAATATGTGTCGCAGTTTCTTTAATATTTTCTGTTAAGCTTGAACAAGATTCATTATGTGTCCCACTTCCTTCAACATTGTTTTTGTTGACATCGGTATTGGTATTTTTATTATTTTTACGTTTATTTTTGTTCTTACGTCTTTTCGGTCGTTCCGGCATATTTAAAAAAAAACTAAACACTGATATCACTAATACACTGCTATCATCAACAAATAAACACGTCAATGTTTTAATCTGTCACGAACTCAAACGCCGCGTGATACCGGTATCTAATACGTAGGAGTTAAAGTTTATATTACGTCACACGTGAACATTCACTAGGGATTCGAATCGTTTGACTACATCGGCAGCGCAAGGGCTCGTTATTCTCGTAATGCTTGGAATAAAGCGTTTGGAATCCAACCGATTTTCTTTTTCGCGAGCGCACCCGGTCACGGCAGTCGTGCGCCCGCGCCGTGGTTTACTAATAATTTATAAATGGGTTGAAGTACGCAGACGCGCGCTGACTTTATTTTTACGCGGAGACGTGTGTGCGAGTGTAGCGCGACGGGCGCCACGAGGGGAGTCCGGCAGCGGCTGTTCCAAACTAAACACCACACGTCTGCATTATCACCAGTCGCGATTTAAATTGGTCATTGCTAATTAGTATTGCCCACATATCACTTCGCCATTTTAGGGATGAATAACGGAGAGGAACTTCAGCAAACAATGGCCTATAAGTCACATTTGGCATGAACTACTTATACGCAAACGAAATTTTAATTTGGTTACATTGTTAATTAAGGGAGTGTGCTAAGTAATTTTTTTCTATGTCAATGTTCGAATCTTGGCTTTTGAGTCAAAAGCCAAAGTAGGTACCTAGCTAAGTAGGTAAAACGTATAAAATTACAAATCCGTATGCCGCAATAATTTTTATAAGCTGGTGTTGTTTTTCGTAATGATGCCCTGAATCTAATTATCAAGGCCAGAGTGCAGTACGTACTTAAATAGCTAGGTAGGTACTACATAATATTATGTACGTCATATCATAATATTATTGTGATTTAGGTACATAATATTCATTTGTCAACGCCCTTGCAACGTCTTGCATCAATTTTACATAAAGTTAAATCATTCATTCAAATTGGGTATTTTTTCATTCTTTCTGATTGTCAATTAATTTGCAATAAGTACAATGATGTAGTGTTGATTATGTTAACTTAAAACTAAAGCTACGAGGGTTCCAAACGCGCCCAGGTCTGAGAAGAGCCCGCAACAAACTCAGCCGGATATTCTTTTTTACTATCACCAACTATTATAGGTACCATATTGGCATGTAGCATATGGTATATTTTGCGAGAAACACTATGTATTAAGTAAATTTAAAATGAACTGGTATTTAGATCTATTCATATAAATCTATATCATTTCGGCAATTAAAGTGTATTGACAATTCGTTAGTGATAATCTCAAGTTGTTATAGTTTTAGATATTATTGTAATTTCAGATTTGATTTTAATTTCGAGCAATGATGGAGCTGGCATATAGGTCACCTATAAAAGCCCCTTAAAATATCAGATTAAAAAAATGTATGCATACCTAATCACTTAGTAATTACGCAAATGAGTAAGTAACTATAAGTGTCATTTCTGTTATCATTCGATGACCTTGTGTGATAGTAGCAATGATAGCAATTATTGATTCGATAATTTTGGCTGCTGTAGAAAATATAAAAGAAGTAGGTAGGTAAGTATAGTATTTTTAACCGATTATTTATTAATTATTATGATAATTATATATTAGTCGCTTGCTAACATTTTGCACAAGCGACTTTAATGTATAATTAGATTTGTACTTAGCAGGGCTCACTCCGTCACTTACTCCATAGTCCATACAATCGTAGTTCCAATTTCATTTGAATATTAAGCAACCAAAGTCGATGAAATTTTGCAGACTAATAAGAAACTAATATCTGTGTCTGTGGCGTTTTAGATTTTTCTAAAAATATGTAGTTTTAAAATTACAGGGGCTCAAAGACGTGTATGTAAATTTTTAAGACCGTGTAACTTTGAAACCGAATATTTTAACGGAAATCTGGAAAACCCCAGGCATAGATATTAGTTTCTAGAATATGTCAGCAAAATTTCATGGATTTTGGTTGCTTAATATTCAAATGAAATTGGAACTACGTTTATATGAAGCGAGTGACGGAGAGACCCCTCTTAAAAAAGTTCGCTTTGAGTTATTGTCAATCATTGACATATGGATATAAAGAATTCCAGGCAAAACTGAAGAGAGCCAGGGATCATAATTATTTGCAATTAAGGCGGCGCAAGACCAGGTGGAAGTCCCAACAAGACCTGTATGTCCAGCTTTGGACGTCTATATACCTACACCGATGTCTATCGGTTGTTGATGATGATGATGATGATGACGTAGCTTTTGACTCTAGTCTTGAGGTCGTGTGTGATGTCCGATAGGTTTTATTTAAATAAGTAGGTAAAATGTATTCAGAAAAGGATATCCGGCAAAATGTCGTAGAGTTGAATAAATCTATTGTAGTGTTGTTTCCATAACAAACATTTCTCCAAACAGGCCAATATGGAAATAAAGGATGTTGGATATTAGGTACATGTAGTTACTAGCGTGGGCTAATATTAGACTAACGAGCCCCTACGTTTCTAGACTTGCAGGTCATCTAGATTGATTGAACGCTTCCAGTGGGCTAAGGCTAATCGACCATGTTACGTGACTGGTAAGAAAAAAGGCATTGAATTATTTCTATCTATATCTTATATCTTTGGAAAATAGAGACATACCTAGTTCCTTTTTTTTATATTAATTACTAGAGGATGCCGCGACTTCGTCCGCGTGGATTTAGATTTTTATAGATCCTGTGGGAACTGTTTGATTTTCCGGGATGAAAAGTTGCCTATTTCGATTACAGGGACGCAAGCTACTCCGCTACCAAACATACAAATATAGGTTAAGTGGATGGGTCTTTAGGAATCCCGCGGTAACTCTTTAATTTTCCGGGATAAAAAGTAGCCTATGTCCGTCCACAGGATATGAGCTAACCCAGTACCAAATTTCACCAGAAGCGGTTACACTGTTGGGCCGTGAAAAGGTAACAGACAGACAGACAGACTTTCGCATTTATAATATTAGTATGGATGAGCAATCCAGAAAGGGAAGTTTCCCTTCTCTACAGGTCTAAGTTGGAGCGCACTTGCCTAGAAGATGCCTATTCACTTTTGCCTTGAAGGTACCCTAAGTTATACGTGGCAGGAAATACGGACGCCGGAAGCGCTAGGCGTTCCAAACATTAGCAGTTCGTATCAGAAACGTTGAGAAAAATATTTCGTGCACATCGATGTTTCGTGCCAGTAGGTAGATTGGATGACGACCATAATAATTATAAGGATACAAACGAGTTCTGCGGTAAAACGGTGAAGGAGGAACAAATTGTAAAGTTCCTGAGCACATGCTCACTAAAAAATATATCCGATAGAAAACCGGTAGGTAGGCGACATTGCGACACTCAATGACAAGTGTAAATTAAAAATTTGTAACACCCCCGACAAGTGAAGGTTTACAGTAACTAGAAAAGAGCTGATAACTTTCAAACGGCTGAATCGATTTTCTTTGATTATAGCTAAGAACACTCTCGATCAAGCTACCTTTCAAACAAAAAAAAAACTAAATTAAAATCGGTTCATTAGTTTAGGAACTACGATGCCACAGACAGATACACAGATACACACGTCAAACTTATAACACCCCTCTTTTTGGGTCGGGGGTTAAAAATAGACACATTCTAAAAATTATAAGACTGTGTCTGTGGTTTTCCAGATTTCTTTAAAAATGTGATGTTTTATAGTTACAAGAATGTAGTATTAAAATAGAAATGGGTCAACGGGTTTCAAGATATTATCTTCAAAGTCCGATTTGCATTTTTGTAACGAACTCTAATCATTTTTAATATCCAATGTATATTTAAAGACCAGGTACAATCGCTGAAACATTTTAATATGGGTCAAGTCTTTCTAAAGCGTATATTTAAAATGGGAACTGTTCTCATTCGATACACATTGAAAGATGCTATCTGGGTTTAGTACAGTCAACAAGAAAATATCAGTGTCAGATTAATGAAGTTTATTATCCAAGTTTACTTAGCCTCATTTTTTATGAACTAAATGAAGATATCAAGATAATAATATAATTATTTGCTTGAAGTACTGTATATTTTTGTCACATTTTTCAGATATTTTCTCTAGAAGAAGATCTTTTTGTGTGAAGTCTACTAATCCGCACTTGGCATCGTGGCAGACTAAGGTCTAAGACTAAGGTTAATATCGGTAACAATATTGGGTTCGCGTTGGGTTGATCATGATCATGTTGCTGTGTAAGTTTATTGTTTAGGTGCGGAAAAATTATTATAAACGCAAAAATGAACATTGATTTCAAAACCTCTTTTTTGATGTTGGTTAGAAAACAAAAGTTCGTTAGATTTTTTTAAATAATCGTTTGTTATACAACGTTAATTTAATACCAGCAAAGCTTAGTTATTCGTTCCATTTGTATCTATATATCTACGTAGGTATAAGTACCTACGCGACAGGTCGACATGGCAATCGAGGTGGGGACATATCGACACCTGCAAGCAGAAACATTGTAACTCACTTTTTAACCACCGACCCAAAAAAGGGGTGTTATAAGTTTGACGTGTGTATATTCTGTGTATCTGTCTGTGGCATTGTAGCTCCTAAACTAATGAACCGATTTTAATTTAGTTTTTTTGTTTGAAAAGTGGCTTGATCTAGAGTGTTCTTAGCTATAATCCAAGAAAATCGGTTCAGCCGTTTGAAAGTTATCAGCTCTTTTCTAGTTACTGTAATCTTTACTTGTCGGGGGTGTTATAAATTTTTAATTTACACTTGTTAGCGATTTATAACATAAGCAGTAGGTAGTTACCTACCTTAAATTCTGTTAAGGGGATAAGTATTAAGTAAGTAGTTATTATTGGTTTTACTACAAATCACGATTCGAAATCTAAATACGAACAGATCTCAAGGATGATCATGGACTAAAGTCATCCCGATACAAAACTACTGTGAGAACTATTATTGCTATTAGCTTTTATCTAGGCTAGGGATTGCAATGACGCACTGCCATTGATAACAATGAGCAACATTTATAATTGGAGCGTATCGGCGTAGGTAATGCGTTTTGGAACAACGGGCGGTGTAAATCAGACATGCAGCGGTGACCTTCCAAAAATATCACTGAATAGATGGGATATTACCACAATCAAATGTTATCTTTCTACAATAATAGCCTCAATAGCTCAACGGTTAAGGAATTCAAAGTTCAAACCCCACCCGTTGCACTATTATCGTATCTACTCCTTGCAAAAGTTCACGCTTAGTTGCAGGGGTAAAGGAGAATATTAGACATGATTAACACAGCAAATATACTTTAAAAAATATATAACGTTTGACGTTATATATTTTTAGGGTCCATTCCATAGGTGACCATTATAGGGTCACTCAAATCTTGCTAGCAAAAATGGAGACAGTTGATAGCACTGATGATTATAAGATATGATAAGATAAGATAGACTGATGATAAGATACCACAAAAAAATCACGAAAAAATAAAATTAAAAATTCCTGTATTTTTTAAAAGTTTACAATATTATATTGCAAATAAAACAATTGACTGACGGTAGAGGTTAACGAACGTTTCGTAAATATGCCACTCGAAGTCAATGCCGCGTTGTATGAGGGGCATTGACCTGAGCTTTGTAAGCTATACAATGCGGGTTTGAAAAATACTAAATCACTAAAACTACAAGATTAAATCCTTCCCAGAGTAATAAAGATCAAAGGAAATCTCTCGTTTACAAAACGCCGTATTTTCGTCGCCGTGTACAGATGGGACTAATACAAGTACGATTGATCTCAATCAATTGCTAAAATTTCATGAACATACTCGTACATAAATCCTTGATTGAATAACTGACTACTATAACTCGTACATAAATTCTTGATTGAATAACTGACTGCTTTAACTTGCTTCTAGTTTAGGTACTATAAAATATTTTTATGGCACTGGTCTTGAAGAATGAATCTAGGGCAGTCGGCACCATTACTCACCCTAATTAAAACCTGATTTGATATTCCAAATAAACTTGAATCAACAAGAGAATTCGCGGGGATTTGCTGGTCTTTGTTTTCACGATACAAACTAGAGCAGTATATTTGTTGACTGTAGCACAGACAGACGGACGTTGGGAATTGCGATGCATGACATAATCGCCGTATAGATCCGGACCATTGTGCCAAAAGGCCGGCCCGATAACTGGCGGCGCTTTTCTGGCAATCGTTCAAAGGGTCATAAGGTAATTTATACTAAGTATAGGTTTGTAGATTGTAGTTTTATTTGTACTGTTAGCCTTTCCTTAATTCCCAGAAATCTGGAAATCATTTTATATCACCATAGACGTGTCATAATACTATAAGCTTGTGATGATGGTTAAAAAAACCGGCCAAGTGTGAGTCACACTCGCGCACCGAGGGTTCTGTACTCGTCATTTTGCATGATAAATCAAAAACTAACTGTCCGACACATTTTACTTATCAGACAATAGGTAAGTAGCGTCTGGCGACACCGGGATCATGAACCACTAAGCAGATATAACTACGATTTGCCTTTGATTAGTGAGTTAAACCAGTATTGTCACAGTGTATTAAAGTTTATAATAGTCTCCGAAAATTGCTATTAGATTATGTATACAGCGTCCTATCTGGAGTCTGGACGTGGGACCGATAATAACGCATGGCTTTGCCAATAAGCGGATTTCACTTGCTAATCAAGAGCTAAACCGCAGTAGTGCCTATTCATCATATTATTGCTGCAGGCAACTATGAGATCGGATTTGATTACTAGTATCATCATCATCGCCATCATCAACCCATCGCCTCGCCGGCTCACTACTGAGCACGGGTTTCTCTCAGAGTGAGAAGGCTTAGCAAACTTCATATACTTCTTTGAGAAGATTACAGAGAACTCTCAGGCGTGCAGGTTTGCTCACGATGTTTTCCTTCACCGTTAATGCAAGTGATATTTAATTCCTTAAATCGAACATAACTCCGTAAATTTAGAGGTGGGTGCCCGGGATCAAACCCCGGAGAGCCTCGCCTAGGAGGCCGATGTCTTAACCACTTGGCTATCACGGTTAGTAGTATAAAGTTCGTGGCTCATTTACACGACACCGTTCCCACACAACACAAACACGGCTCCGCCTCAAATCGAAGTGACTGCTACCAGAAAGCTCGCTGTCATCGCATGACAGCTAGCAGTACAGCGTCGTCTCCCTACTGTGCACCCTACAACTTGCTCGGCACACACAACATACGGAAACGTTTAAGTGCGGAAACCAGCCCAGAGAAGAAGAAGAAGAAGACAACTTGCTCGGGTGGCCCGCACGCTCGCTTGAAGCGCGTGGTAAGCGAAATCCAACCATCGAGTGGCTAGATTGCTCGCTTGCTATGCGTTGTTTACAATTGTGTTGTCTCGGGAAAATGTATTATAGTGTACGACTTTAGGCCCTTAGTTGATTATTATTTTACACTAGCGACCCGCCCCGGCTTCGCACGGGTGGACACTACCACGAAAAATCCTATCTATTTTCCGGGATAAAATATAGCCTATACGGATTCGGAAGAATCCCTCTAAGTAATGGTAAAAGAAATTTTGAAATCGGTCCAGTAGTTTTTGAGCCTATTCAATACAAACATACAAAAATACAAAAATACAAAGGTTTCCTCTTTATAATATTAGTATAGATTGTATCGTATACCTAAGTGAGCTACCACCTTAATGCAATATCATGGAGATTTACGAACAATTTCATTATAATATTCATAATATCATCACCATCAGCCTATAATACCTACTAATTAATTAATGATACAATTGATTTGATTGCTACTACTAGATGAGGCTTCCTTTGTCCTTTGACATCAGAGAGGACTATTTAGGTACAGAAAAGCTTAAATTAGCCACAATAGGAACTTCACCGCCGACCAAAATAAAGCTAGATTCCTATTTACGTTACGGAGTATGTTCAACTGTCTGTCTGTCACAGACCTTTTATTAATTAAATAAACTTTTTTTGAGTGGGACTTTATTGAATAGGCATTGGATTTACATCATGTGCGGACCTCTAATAAATCGTATAGATATTTTGGATTGCGGGAACAACTTTATTTTATTTGAAAACACTGACTGAAAATAATTCATACGGAATATTATGCAGGTATCGTGTTGTTTATGTTTTAACTTTTAACAGGGCTCTCTCCGTCACTTACTCCATACAATCGTAGTTCCAATTTCATTTAAATGTTTAGCAACCAAAGTCCATGAAATTTTGCAGACATATTCTAGAAACTAATATCTGTGTCTGTGGTGTTTTAGATTTTTCTAAATATGTAGTTTTAAAATTACAGGGGCTCAAAGGTTTGTATGTGAATCTTTAAGACTGCGTAACTTTGAAACCGAATATTTTAACAGAAATCTGGAAAACCACAGGCATAGATATTAGTTTCTAGAATATGCAAAATTTCATGGATTTTGGTTGCTTAGTATTCAAATGAAATTGGAACTACGTTTGTATGGAGCGAGAGACGGAGCGACCCCTCTTAACGGTGTTTTCCTACACAGATGTGAAAACTTATAAGAAAAATAATGTAGATACCCATGAAATTTTTGTAGATAAAAAGAACACCTTCTAAAGCTTTTAGAAGCACGCCATTTCAAACAAAAAGCAGTGGAAAATAAAAAAGCTTAATTTTCAAAGTTGCGCATTCTACTCGTTGCTCTATTTTTTAATTAGGCGTTTTAAAATTTTAGCACTGCAGGGAAATAGTTTGAAACTGAACGTTTCGTTTTCTATTTCTATGGACAGTTGCATTAAAAGAAAAAGTGTCGGGTGAAAATAGCATTTTAAATAAAATTATTTTCACCATTTTAACTTGTATGACGTTAACATCTTTAAAAATATACCTACCTACCTACTTATATTTTTGCTATTACTGGTAATCCTTTCTTAGTAGGTATGGCCACAGTTTATGGGTTCTAGAGAGAACCATGAGCGGTTTAAGCTGTACTTTGATTTGTCAATAATTTGTCAGTCAGTCAGTTTCTCCTTTCATATTTATAGATTAAGAAAGAATTAAATAACTACGAAAATACCTATACAATGACACGCATATTCTACATGTTCGATGTTACCTAATAAGTTAATAACTAAGTAAATAGCAAATAATCCACTTACGTTTGTTTGCCTGTGTTGTGATGTGTGAAGAGCTCGGTGACTTTGCTGGAGGTCTCGAGGTGACTACGTCGACTGATTGCGCTTCGCCTGTATGAAGAACAAAGAACTGTTATTAAAGCTAGGTATCTTGCGTTAGGGATGAGGATCTAAAGCTCATTTTTCCTCCTTTTTAACCCCCGACCCAAAAAGAGGGGTGTTACATGTTTTACGCGTGTATGTATATATATGTGTCTGTGTATCTGTGTATCTGTCTGTGGCATCGTAGCTCCTAAACGAATGAACCGATTTTAATTTAGTTTTTTGTTTGAAAGTTGACTTGATCGAGAGTGTTCTTAGCTATAATCGAAGAAAATCGGTTCAGCCGTTTGAATGTTATTAGCTCTTTTCTAGTTTTCTTATAGAGGTTTTTGTGTCGGGGTTTTTTTTTTAAATTTTAAGTTATTTGAAGTCGATTAATAAGGTGTATTCATCTAGAATGTAAGATACATTGAGTTGATTTTTCTTTTTCGAAAGCCGACCCTTTACAAAATGTTCAAAGCAGGACGAAAATCAGTTTTTTAGGATTCCATATCCGAGGGGTGCCAACGGGACCCTATTTCTAAGCTTCTACAGTCCATCCGTCCATCTGTATATCAGCGGGCTGTATCTTATAACCCTAGGTCTACCTAGGGTTCAACCCTCTAGGGTTGAAAGTTTCATATAATGTGTATTTCTATTGCTGTTATAATATCATATAATAAAAATTTCAAAATTGCTGCCATGAGAATTAGAAAAAAGTGTTATTTCTTGGACGATGGTATACCTACTAAACCCTTCGTGTACCTACGAGTCCGACTAGCTAGGTATACATATAGACACATGTAACGAATGTGATATATACTATGTAGTTTTAACTATGTAGCTTTGAAACCCCACTATTTAGGTAGGTACTAATCTATTGCATGATCACGAGCCATTTACTATGGATCCGTACCTATTCAGCCTTTTAAGGAAATGGAAGATCAATTCCAATTTTTTACAGTAAATATATCACCAAGAAAGTAAAATACTTATCTAGTATCTACGTATAGAATTGAGATCCTTCCCTATTTCGAAAAAGTTATATTTGCGAGATTTCTATAAACAAATCAAAATTCAAAGATCCTAGATATCAACTTTATTTTTCAAACAAAATACTTAACATATTATTTTGTACCACAAAAGGTAAAGGTTCGTTGTATCTATTCGAACACATGTTTTTACGTATAGACTATGTTTAGCAGCATGTTAACTCGTGATATTCAATTACAACATCTGCCGCCGAGTCCGATTCCGTACTCAACAAATGATAAATATACAAAATCTGGTATGCGGAAGGAAATCTAAATATGGTACTAAAACGCAAACTAACGAAATATGAAAACACTCACCCCAGTTTCAAGCATTCGTAGGAAACGCAATTTACTAAAATATAAGTAAATCATTGAAACAAACGACATATTTTGTCGATGCAGCTGTATCGATACCGCATCGATATAGGTATCTACTCGTTCTACAACTGCGTTGTAATTTAGACCATCATTACGTTTCTGATTAATCTAAATTTAGCTGAGTTCACTGAATTTCGTTTAGGAAATGTTTGTGGATAACAACCGCGTTGGTACTAGATTGTGTGTTTCGAGAGTTGGAAACAAAGTGCACTTTCAGCTCTTAGATCAAATTAACTCTTTGCTAGTGGGAAGTAGTCGCATCCAGGTCAGGTAGTGACACACTTTCATGCGCAGTATCTTAATTTTGTCAATGAAAATCAAATGATTTTTATTTTCTAATCACTTCAATGTAGGTGTAGTATCCTAGTTCAGAATTAGAACACTAAAATTGCTTATAGCGATGTCACTAAAGGTCGCAAGAATTGGTCAAGATAATGAGATATTGACAGCATGATTAGAACGACATAACAGAGTTTCAAGACTGCGATAAACAGAGATTTTTACGATAACAATATAACATTTCTCTAGACGTATTAGCCATGTAATAAACCATTAATCACAATTAGTGTAAATGTAAAATTTATAACACCCCCGATAAGTGAAGGTTACAGTAACACGAAAAGAGCTTTCTTTGAACCGATTTTCTTGGATTATAGCTAAGAACACTCTCGATCAAGCCACCTTTCAATCAAAAAACCCTAAATTAAAATCGGCTCATCAGTTTAGGAGCTACGATGCCACAGACAGATACACAGATACACAGATACACGCGTCAAACTTATAACACCCCTCTTTTTGGGTCGGGGGTTAATAAGTGTGAAATAAGTTCAAATTGGGCACAAATGTTGTTAACAGGGTGTCGTTGTCAGATGTTGTTTATCGAAGTCTCTATCGAAAGTGATCAGAAACAACATAGCTAAAGGATGCTACGAGTCAATAATTTAAACGCCGTGAAGGTGGAGAGCCCTTGAGCAAGTCATTTATTTTCTGTTAACGGTATTATCGACGTCTTTGTCTGGACTCCGTAATGTAAACTTTTTGTTCAAGTAAACAAGACCAATATAAATATTTTCCCCTGGAGCGCAATTGATCCCCGTGAATAAGTCTTCTATTATTATTATTTGTATTGTACAAACTAGGTTGCGAGTCAGTCTTGAAGAAAATACAGTTTTCTATTACGATTGTAGACTATTCTGCAAGTATTTTTTCCGAGTGAAATTGTATGCATCCTTCTAATTCCTTCAGGGTTTTTGTAACAATCCCTTCATAAACATCCGTGAAATTATAAAAGGGAACTCATATAACTCAGTTCCTCAATTTCCTCCATTTTTTTTTTATAGCCTTTAGCTGGTTGTTGAGTATTTTCAACTATCAGCGTGTCCTGTTTACACATAGGCCTCTTCCAGCAACTTCCACCTTTGCCTGTCTCGCGCTACCCTTTTCCAAGTTCCTCCATTTAGTAACCTATAATTTTATAATTAATATATATTTTTACGGAAATCTGGCAAAACACAGATACAAGTATTGGTTTCTACAACGTGTCCTCTATATTTTAATTAGTTTGAAAAAAGAATCAAACTTTGTTTGGATGGTGCACGCTCTGAATACACTCCTCTACATTCTACATGCCACTGAGTAGGTAAGTATGTTTTCGCCACCGATATTAAAATTAAACATAATAGAAATTGTACACAATCTTGAAAGAAGCTCTACCTCAATGGAGATGAAAATTTGAAACCTTAACAAGCTCATTACCCAAAGTTGAACAGGATTGATCGCATTCAGTTGGAAATATTCCGATTAATTAATGATTAAAGGAAACGCCTACAAGAATAAAATGTAAATAAGAACAAAATTTCAATCAATTAAAAACATCGTTATCAAATTGAAAAAAACGATCAATAGGACCGGCCGCCTTTACATCTTTCTGTCATGATTTTTAACCCCCTACCCAAAAAGAGGGGTGTTATAAGTTTGACGTGTGTATCTGTTTGTGGCATCGTAGCTCCTAAACGAATGAACCGATTTTATTTTTGTTTTTTTTTTTTTGTTTGAAAGGTGGCTTGATCGACAGTGCACTTAGCTATAATTGAAGAAAATCGGTTCAGCTCTTTTCAAGTTTTCTTATTATAGAGGTTTTTGTGACGGGGGTTTTTTAAATTTTGAGTTATACATATATATATCTATAATGTCTATTTGTGTATAATTTAGTACAAAGTAAATTTTTTACTAGTTAAAAAAACGACGACCTTCTTATCAGAAACAAACAAATTGATATCCAAATTGAGAGCCTTTTAATTTTTTGAATTCAAGAAGAAAAGTAGTATCTACTACTTACCTACTTACATAACAACATTGGTTCTACGACTCAAATCTTATTATTCAATACAATAATCATGAGTCCTTGTATTAGTCAAGTAGTCAATTAGTTTAAGATTTACCTACTCAAAAGGTTTATAATAGGACCTACTTGCAGACCAGCCTCAGCTTCACTCGAAGAAAACTTGTTTCTTATTAGTGTTTAATGTTTATACAACAGGGAAAAGGTTTGAAAACTGTTCGTTTGATACATCTATCTATCAGTCAGTTTCCCGTTTTATATTATTTAGATATAAATGTAAATTCGAATATCTTTATATCATTTAGGTATATTGACAACAATGTTTGTATAACTGATTAATTTTTGGAATTGATACCCTTTTGGTATCAATTATTCATATTATTCACATGTAGTTATAGATATTGTATAATGATAATGCAGCGAGTTATATACAGAGATTTATGTGCATAATGCTTACCGCATAAATCCGAAACTGTCGCATGTAACTTGTCACATATCCATCCAAATTTTAGGAATCGCGCATCAGTTTCCGCGCACACCGGGCCACTGTCACAGGGCGAGACCACAATGCCACTTTCTGTATGTAAATCACAATAAAATACCCGCTTTGTCCGCTGATTGCGACACGCTGGGCTAAGCACCGCTCATGTCATCCTAAACTCGATCAATGTTGACAAAAAGCGAATGTAAGCCCCAATTCGCCGCGTTGTTGTTGGATCTGTTTGTTACACGTTTGGCATGCATTTTCTAATTACATAGGTAGTCTATTTTATACCATACATAATAATCTTTGTATGTATAAGTTTAAACTACTGACTGACATACGAAGGTAAATCTTGAACCACTAGGTCTAAAAACTAGAGTTTTTGCATGTAGGTTGTTTTCTCTAACGTAGACCTCCATTATGTAAGACTTTTCAGAAATTATTGGACTAAATTAAGCATTTGGATTCAAAAAAATTTATACTTATATATTTTTTAGAGAAGGATGAAATTGTAATACAAGTATTCGAGTCAATTTGTACTATGTATCAATGTTATACAAGATTAAGTCAATAGCAATTTAAAATAGTTGGAGCAAGAGTTGGAGTAGAAAAAACGAAAGTTATTTTTTCGTCCTGTAGGTACAGTCTGGTAGGTAGTTAAAGCCATATCGATCATCGTACCTATTCCCGGGAATCTTGCAATCAAAAGCTTTCACACTTTATTTGATACTGCAATGTTAGTAGGTACCTACCTATTAGGCTAGAAAAATAATCTCTACCACTGCACGAAACTTATACAATGGGAAAACCATTTTTAAAGTTCGGAAACACGCTTATAAAAAAAATTTGAGTTCAATAATATATCCATTTCAGAGCAGTTACAATACAAAACAAACGAAAATTACGGTAATGCACACTTCCGTGCGTGATGCCAGTGATTGGCAGACAATATATTGTCCGAAGGCAAGGTGTGTCAGCTTAACTGCGCGCGACCGAATAGGTAAATACTGTTGAACCATCAATCTCCCCCGTGTCATGTCTCCATACAACTTCGTTTTATTAAGTTATCAAAACTGGGTCGGGTAAAGTGAGGCTCGCAATTAATCACCGAAGTCAAGCTTACTAATTGCAATTGTATTGGAAGTTGATTTCTTATTGGTGAAAAATACGCTGGTTTAACTTTGGCCGAAAAACTTGATTTCGGCTTCAGCACCGCGTTCAAAGTGACAAATAACATGGTCTGAAATCAGAAAATTGTAGTAGATTCCAGTTCTAGCCGTTGCTTTATGTATTGTCATGCCCACATGCCTATAACTTCTTAACTTTTACGCTAGATTGAATGGAAAATAGAAAAGAATGATATTAAAAATATTTGTGGTCATATCCATTACAATAGAGTACAATAGAATATATTTTTATTCCAATAAACTTTTATTAAGTGCTTTTGAATCGTCAAAATAATTTACCATTGGCTCAGAATGCCGTTAATTTGTATATTATACGTATATATATTCGTATATAATAAATTAAAAATGTGTATTATAAGTACTTGGTATTTATTATTTTTTTAAATAATTTAGGAGACGGTTTTTCCATCACTATCGTCAACCAGTAGAGATCCACTCGCACATTAGGACATCTATTCTTTGCTTTAGTTTATTGTAAGTTGAGACAGTATCAATTAATATCATGTTAAACATCTGTTATCGAGTTCGCAAGCCAAGACATCTGTCTCAAAGCATTCAATGAACTAAATTGCATAACAACAATACAATTCTCGTGGGAATGCAACTTTGATTGCTTTGTCATTCGGATCCGTATTGAATTAATTTATTAGATTTGATGATAGCAGTAACTTGATATTACTTTGTTGTTAGTATTTAGTGATAAAACATTATTGGGCTTACCTACCTCTAGTAGGTACCTACATACGTATGTAATTGTTGTTTTTAATTTTAGCGATTGTTAAACATTTTCTCGTAATTTCTTCACAATTCATATGCTTCCTTAAAAAATATTTTGTGTCAAGGAGTACCCTAAGCGTCTATGTATTTATACACGTACACACTTGGTGGTATTTATACACTACACAGGAATAGTTTTTAGGGTTCCGTACCTCAAAAGGAAAAACAGAATCCTTATAGGATCACTTTGTTGTCTGTCTGTCCGTCTGTCAGTCTGTCCGTCAGTTGGCTATTTCCACATTTCACGATAGTTAGGAAACTTGTACGTCGAGGCTTCGACGTTACTCAGGCAGGCGAGGCGTTAAATGTTACCTAAAGACGCTTTATGAGTCGCATATTTTTCTTTGATTTCACGTCACGCATAACCTTATATTTGTCATATCGTCGATACAAGAGTTCCCTCACTCTTGTTTACTCTGGTATTTCATCAACTTGATGGTAGTACCTCCCTAATTTTCCGCGGGAAAAAATCATGAATGGCTAAATGTTGTGCAAGATCCCCGGTCGGAATTGGAACACATGTTGTGCGTTATCATTGGAGCGAGGAAAGCAGTGAACCGGTCAAAGGGCGGAACTATGGCCGTCAGATCAACGCGATGCTTAGGCGCACCTTTGGCATTCGATTTTATTTCATTACAATCCTTTATATTAACTTGCTGTGCTATATGTGGTCAAATTATGCTACTGCTATTATCCTATTTCTCTCCCTTTGCCTACATTTTTCTTTCTGTGTGTTATTTCTAAATTTTCTCAGGTCTGGTCTATTTACAACCCTACCAGCATGGATTCCGGTACGCTGCCACGTAAAACAGATAAGAGGAATGGCCATCATCATTAGCATTAACCCATCGCCGGCAACATCTGCATTGCAGATGTTTCAAGCGATACTTAATTGCTTAAAACGCACATATCTCCGAAAAGTTGGAGGTGTGTGCCCGAGATCAAATCCCTAGACCCAAAAAGGATACCAAACAAGTGTAAATAAAAAAATTATAACACCCCCGACAAGTGAAGGTTACAGTAACTAGAAAAGAGCTGATAACTTTCAAACGGCTGAACCGATTTTCTTGGATTATAGCTAAGAACACAAATATACACGTCAAACATATAACACCCCTCTTTTTGGGTCGGAGGTTAATAAAAACAAAATACAGTTAAAATCTCGCAATGGGAATAACGGTTCATCGACCCAATATAAATAAATAGCACAATTACCAGGGAAGTCATTCTTTTGTAACTTGTCGGATTTGTCCGCATTTTAAAGCTTGCATATAATCAATTAATTGAGGAACAATCAGTAAAATTAGTCTATACTCTGTACCCATTCAAACAAAATAATCTAAATATATAAAAGACAAAGACAGACTGACTGACTGATCTCACATACCTACACACAGCTCAAACTTAGACGGATCGGGCGGAAAGGCATGCAGATAGGCTGTCATGACGTAGACATCCGCTAAGAAAGGATTTTTGAAAATTCAACCCCAAAGACTAAATACGTGATTATAGCCGTAATAATCTATACCTATAATGGAAATCACTCACGATAGCTTAAACACTAACATGTCATTTTCTAATCATTTCGAATGTTTTTGAAAACATTTTCCAATAAATTTCGAATGCTTTTTTACCCAACCTTTACAACGAATCAATTGACACCTCATTTATTAAAATCGACCCAGTAGTTCAGGCGCTACGGTGGAACACACAGAATCTGGAAACAAACATACATACATACATACATGCATACATACATAGTCTTCTAAAATCATAACCCTTCCTTTTGGCTTTGCCACAGTCGGGTAAAAAAAAGTTTGTGATTGGTTGGTGTATACAGTATACGGTACCTCCCCGATGAAATTGAATTTTTGCGAAGCTTTTAAAATCCCACTTTCGTGCATTCGCAAATGGTAACCGAATTCATTACGCAACATCACGTTTGAGATCAATGTAACGTTTAAATTTAACAAATAAATATTTTCAAACACGCCTGTTTCAGTTTCCATTGCTGAAACTAAAAAAAGAATGATGGAATTTACGCATACTAGAAATATTTTAGCTTATTCAGAATTCAATATTATTAAATACGTAGATTTTACCTAACTACGATGTATGAAAATGAATGAATGAAAAAGGAAAATATTTATTTAGCTTATCTGTAAAGTTATTCATAAATACATACAATGGTTATATAACATTATAATAAGGCTCTTAGATAATATGATCCAGAAAAGTAGTTCCAAGAAAAAATAAGTCAAATCGTTTGGTAACAAATGAAAAGTTTCCTTAATATGTTGAATCCGATAGTCCAGTTTAAAAAAATACTAACTTTTGCCCGCGAGATCATCAGCGTAGACTACACAAATTTCTAACCCCTATTTTACTTTCTTAGCGGTTGAATTTTCCTTTATTACGGGTCCGTCCCTCAATCCGTCCGTCCGTCAAGAGCTATCTGCATGCCTTTGAGCTCGATCCGTCCAGTAATTTGAACTGTGCGGTTTTAGTTCAATCAGTCAGTCAGTCAGTCAACTTTTCCTTTTATATATAAATATATAACATATTCATGTCAATATAATAGTGAGTACTTCTTCGCGGGATTGGTAAAAAGAAACTTATCACTTTTTCAATACGTCAAGGCCGCTGAAGGGTCTTTTTATCATATTTTTTGCAGATCAAGGGCCGGGTGGGATATGGTAGTAAAATTGCAGACTCAGCAACGATATTTAAAGTGCTCGGGGCCCGAAAGACGTAATAGTATTCCTATGTTCCTATCAACATTGGTGCACATATAGAATTTTTTTAACTATAATAAGTATGATAAAATGATTACTAAAAAAAATTGTCTTTTAATATAATCCTTTTATAGATAGGTAACCTTACACATGCACAGTAAAATGTCACATTGAACGAGTATTGTATTCGTATAGAATATCGGAAAAAGACTGCCGCATACTGCTTAAAGCTGAAAAATTAATGTTTCAATTTGTACACAATTCATAGCATGCCACAATGTCGCACTATGTTGCTCTTGTGTAGATAAATGAAGCAATACAAGGAACCATAGGCTTATTCCTGTTTCAATACTACGAACTGTATGAAAAACCTCCTACTACTAAACCCACAGGCTAAACCAGACGGCGCGAGGCGGTCGACGACGCCACGGTTAATATTACCGTGACGACGCTGCATTGCACTACCGGCAGAGCATAGTGTGGGATCCTACGCGATGCGCGATCCGCAGTGTAAACTTACAAATTATTACAAGTGTAAATTAAAAATTTATAACACCCCCGACAAGTGAAGGTTACAGTAACTATAAAAGAGTTCATAACTTTCAAACGGCTGAACCGATTTTCTTGGATTATAGCTCAGAACACTCTCGATCAAGCCACCTTTCAAACAAAAAAAAAAACTAAATTAAAATCGGTTCATTAGTTTAGGAGCTACGATGCCACAGACAGATACACAGATACACACGTTAAACTTGTAACACCCCTCTTTTTGGGTCGGGGGTTAAAAATACAACTTAAACGTAAGCATCGCTTCGTGCATTGTCTGCATAAAAATTCCGTGGAGTTGTGATGGAAGAATAAAATCACGAGACGTACTATAAATGCGACAGGGTGTTTGTTTGTTGGTTTGCCCTTCAATCACGCCGTAACGGAACAATGGATCGACCATGATATTTGTATGGATAATATTATAGTCAAATCTCGAGAGCCCGCGACTATTGCCGCGTGGATTTAGGTTTTTAAAATCCCGTAGAAACTCTTTGGTTTCCCGAGATAAAAAGTAGTCTATGCCACTCTTCAAATTTTTAATTGAATGTCATTGTATATTCACGCGAAAAATCACGCGGATCTGCGTGATTGAAGGACAAAGGTGAAAAAATGACATGCCATCCCACAGGAACCGTTTGTTTTACCGAGATAAGTTAATGGCCTACGTCACTCTGTAGGCCTTTACTATATATTATATATCCATGCAAATAATTCGATCTATTACTCCGTTGCGACGTGATTGAAGGACAAACTAACGAACAAACACACTTTCGTACTTATTTATAATATTTAAGGTGCAAGGCATGGAGCAAAGCTCACTTAAGCGACACGACTTGATGCGGTGCGAAAAATTTAGTTTATATGAGTTTGTATGGAGCAAGTTAGCGTAGTAAATGCTACTGGATCGGGGTGTTTCATGTTCGACAATCCTTGAGACTGTCCAAAATATAATTGCACTCGTCTTTATGATTCGTAAATTTAATTTATAAAATCGTAAACGTCATTCAGAATTTGAACCAGATGTTCCCTACTTTTTCTCATATTTTAATAGAAGATAATAAATGTGATTATTACGATCCAAAGTTTTATTCAAACATTACGATAGTGTTCTTAACAGTACCTAACAATACCTTGCCACCATCCACCATGGATATTCCTGCGTTCATTGAGGCGGCAGGGAAAGGTCGGGATGATGGCAAAAGACCTGATAGAGCGACACTGGTTCCCTAGTAATGGGGACGGGACTTAATGTGGTAACCTGTTATATGCAACTTGCGTTGACACATATACCCCGTGTCATAACAGAGAGACAGAATCGAGATCTGGATCCACAGCAGAAATGGCTAAAACCTTGCGCAAGCCTCTCTTATCAAGAGTTTCATTTTTCCGTTTGCCATGGAGAGTCAAACGTTTCACCGTGGTTAATTGCCTCATTGGGTGTCAAAAAACCTGGCTCACTTTTTGCGCAAAGAAACATCTTGGCTGTTCAACGTGAAAATACAGCCAATATTTTTGGCACCACTCCATTCGCATCATTAGAACAGTATAGTACAATATAGTTTGTATAAAGGATAGTTTTAAGTTTTATTGTACTTAACATAGTTTTTAAATACACAAGAATTATACATTTCAATTTAAAGTCTTATGGAATTTTTGTCTAAGTACCACAAGAGGGGAGTAAAATTGCTTTGGATTTTTGCTCAAACTGACCAAGTCGCCGACTTCTACAATAGGTACTACTACAAAGTAACTTACTTTTCGTTTTGCTCTCGGTTTCCTGTGCACTCACTTTCTTGGTTTTAGAGTTTCGTTTTATGTTACACGTTAGTCGCTCAATAGCTTTGAGTATCTTTTTGCTAACTTTGTTAATTGTCCTCCGCTTGGGGTCGATGTATTTCGTTCGAACACCATCACCGACGGTCTTTTCACATCCAGAATCAACGCTATCATCTGATTCGGTCGCAGATGATTCCGATGGTGGATGAAAAATGTACGGGCTACTCGTGAAACAGGGGGAATTCATTTTTGATACCGAAACCGAAATCTTTGGCCTAAAATTTAGTCAAACGATGCCATATCAGAACTTTTTAAATATTTTGGCCATTTAAGATTTTAAATTATGAGTTACAGTCTTCATTTTTAAAATTAGAGATTTTGGAGAAACAACTTTGGTTTTAATAGTATAACAAAAAATTACGACTGCCTAGGCCAAAGGAACGACTATTCAGAACGAGGTCTAAAGAACGTTGAGCTATGCCGTCGATGGAACTACTTAAGGATTTCGGGTCGTTTCCAGGTCGTCTTTAGAGCGTGACACCACACCCATCGGCCAGCCCAAGACCTTGTCTTGTCTCTTTATTTAGAGCAGTTGTTCTGATAAATCAATGATAAATACCTATTGTACCAGCATTACTAATTCTATTGATACGATGATATATCTCATGTAAAAATTAGTTTGTTTACTCATATTATAATACGAAAATCATTTTATGTAGATTAGGTATAGTCAAAGTCATTCAAATTTCGTACTCTTGTACACTTGTACACTTCTGATTGTCAAACAATGACATAGTGGTGTTAAGGTTCCTATTTAGATTAGGTATTTTTCGATTTCTAAGAAAAAAAATCCAAAAACTTCAACAAATTGTTTGTTATGTTGAGTTGATGAAACTGTTGATATTGAAACCACCCTTATAGCTCTGTGGATAAAACTTTAACAGACACGAGAAGATTATTTAGGACAGATTTTATTTTTAATTTTAAACAAAATTTAAAAAAGTCGGCGAAATCTAGCCTTTCCATCTTGTTTACCTACCTACCAAGTGAACACATTTGCTTTAAAACTCAATAAAATAAACTTATTGATGTTCTAATAATACGAGTACATACATGTATTGTATACCAGCACCCAATTCGTAAGTATTTTTATAATAACCTTAAAGATTTTTTTTAAGTAAGTAATCAGGAATACAAAATCACTTACCTACATTATACTCCTTTCGTGGTGTCTGGCATGAGGATGAATAATAAGTTTCTTGCTTTGTTCTTCCACGTTCTGTTTCGTTTTTGTAAGAAGTGTCATTTTCTAAAGTAGTAGGAATCAGACGTTCTATCGTAACATGATCCTGTGATAAAGATCGGTTTGGTTTTGAGAGTTCTTCTGAAGAATTAAGTATGCCATTTCTGTGGTTGTGGTCACTTTCATGGGACCCATTAAGCGTAATTTTTTTAATAGTCTTTATTTCTTCAACTTCACTAATTTTTTTCTCTGTTATCGTTGAATGTTTAGTTACCTTTTCATTGGATTGAATATTTTCGTCACTTTTGGAATAAAATATCGTTTTTTCACCAATGGGTGATGAATAATTTAACTTATCCTTACATTGTTCATATTGGTGAAAATCACTAATTCTACTAGATTCAAATGGATTCCTATCGTTGTTTGTAATATCGTCGGCAATTCTAAACCCTGATGGTTTAGTTTGACTATTACAAAATGTGTTATATTTATCATTTGCTAAATACTTTGGCGATGTATAAGAATTCTTTGGTTGTGAATCGTTATACATAATATTCGGTATACTACTAGGCCCAGAGTCAATTTTTTTTGAGAAAAAAGATGACAATTTTAAATCACGATCATTATTATTATGTGAATAGGAATCTGATTTGTTTACGGATCTACTATGTAAGGGAGAGGTTGAAACTTTTCCATTTGGAATAGGAAGTTTAGAAGCATTATAATTTGAAGGTAATGTGGAATAAAAGGGATTCGTTGGATGAAATTTTGGTTGTTCTTCAGATAGTGCAACAGATTTTACTAGAGGTATTGAGTTAAAAGTTGAATAAGGTGAGTTGAGCGATAGAGTTGGGGATTGTAGTTTATTATGTGGCGATTGCGGTGGTCTTATTGTCGCGTAGACAGGCGCTTGTGGCGTCGCTATCCCACTGTTTATTTCCGATATCAGTTGCGATGGTCCTGAAACAAAAGGAGCTTCCATTAATTATGTGTAAAACAAAATTTAAAAAAATAATATTGTCACATTAATTATTCTAAGAAAAAATTTACGTGTTTTGAATATAAAGTGAGTCACTCTTTATATTCAAAACACGTTTTTCAATTACGGATAGACATATATGATTCATTTAGTTATGTTCGGTTATACTATTTCATCACTTTTGTAATTATTCACAAGAAGCATATCTATTAATACCATTAGAATTTTTTTCTAACAGCAGCGATTGGGTTGGTTTTGAAAAATATATTTTACGTTAGAAACGTAATGGTTTTTGGATCAAAACTATGTAGTGGGTACCTAGTTATTTGAAATGAAATTAGCCGTTTAACTAATTCCAAACGCAGTACTGGATTCTAGATTAGATTTCTTTGCGGGATATTAAATTTCCTTCCCTGCACGCCGTGGATTTCCTGTTCTGCGGGTTTCCGGATCGCTTCGTATGCACGTGATTGCATTAAATAAAATGCATTTATAAAAGGAAATGGCTTTTTAAAGTCGCGGACAGAACGTCTTTTAATGCATGATAAATTATGCAGTTAGTAAGTATAATGTATTTAAATTATTATATCAATTTTTAGATTCTATCTTTTTATTATTTTGGTAGGTATCTTTGCTCCTTACGCTCAATTGGAGGCAAAAATGTTAGTTAACAAGGCTAATAATATAATTATCAAATAGAAGTTTGTATTTTCAGGACTATATACCAAGAACCATACAATTAATTTGAAATAATTGTGAAACTCGCAAACACCCGACACAAAAACCTCTATAAGAAAACTAGAATAGAGCTGATAACTTTCAAACGGCTGAACCGATTTTCTTCGATTATAGCTAAAAACACTCTCGATCAAGCCACCTTTCAAACAACAAAAAAACTAAATTAAAATTGGTCCATTCGTTTAGGAGCTACGATGCCACAGACAGATACATAGATACACACGTCAAACTTATAACACCCCTCTTTTTGGGTCGGGAGTTAAAAAGAACACTTCACGTTCTAAGGGTTGGAAAAGTATCTGTAATCAAATAAATGTTATTTATGACATATCTAAACAGTAGAACCTGAATCAGAAAAAAATCGTTTGTTACATTCAAGAGAATTACAAAAGGCATAAAACGACTTAGTCAATGGCGAGTAGTTGCAATTTATACACCTATTCGAACTGACATAGCGTATAACTTTATAATTTCGCATATTTTTAACCCCCGACCCAAAAAGAGGGGTGTTATAAGTTTGACGTGTGTATCTGTGTATCTGTGTGTCTGTGTATCTGTGTATCTGTGTATCTGTCTGTGGCATCGTAGCGCCTAAACGAATGAACCGATTTTAATTTAGTTTTTTTTGTTTGAAAGGTGGCTTGATCGAGAGTGTTCTTAGCTATAATCCAAAAAAATTGGTTCAGCCGTTTAAGAGTTATCAGCTCTTTTCTAGTTTTCTTGTTGAAAAGAAGGTTAGATAACCGTTAGGTTCTTAATATTATGTCAATTGACAAATGTCAAGCTGTCAAGATGGACGTTGTCTAAATACATAATTATTTATTTGAAAATGATGTTTTGGAAAACTCAAATACTTTGGATCGTCGGGGGTGTTATAAATTTTTAATTTACACTTGTTGTACTTAATTGCTAGTCTAATCCATATTTTCTATGAACAACCTAAGCCATAAATTAGATTAGCTCTGTCTTTTCCAACAGACTAGAAAAATATCTTTATGACCGTCTCTTAATTGGTTTTTTTCTTTGAAAAGCTTAAAGAGAGCTTTAAATTATAACTAGGTATAAAATCGCTGAACTAAATATGACCTCAATTAATATAGTTGCAACTGAAGTATCCAACAAGGATGAAGGGATAAACTTTATCCCTCTTTGCATCTAATGGCGAGTCTGATCATTGTTTTTATCTGAACACTTCCCAAGCTTAAACAAGCTTAAATGATATCGGATTTTCTCTATCAGTATCATTAGAAACAATTCTAACTACCTACGAATAGAAATAAACTGATATTTGCTTATTTTCAGCTCTTTTACGTCCTATTTGGTATCGGGCCCCAGTATTTATCAATCAAATGGTTAAAATATAAGAGGTTCGAAATGTAGTATTTTTTTCTGAAAAATAGAACTCTTGAACGGACATCAGTAATCCAGCTGAAGATAGTGTAGTTCAGCGAAAAAACGTAACTCATAAAATATTAATTAATATACCTACAATAAATGAAATATGTACTCTTAAATTAGGTCTTTAACAAGAAATATGAATTATATAGTTATAGAAAGATATCTTCTATAGTTGATCCGTCCCAGCTATGCACGAGCTTACCTATTCCATAGATAGATACATATTATGAACATTTTAAATTATTTCAATACAATTAAACCTTCCTCTAAAAGTTCTGAATGACAATGAAACTCGTATGGAATTGCACTAAGAAGTTTTGGTACTGATTTTTTGTATCGATATCGAACGTGTTACTTTACTAATAGGGAAGAAATGAAATAATGTACCTACCATCCTATGTATTAATTTTATGCTATTTATTATACAGTATGATTCAGCCCATCCCGCCTTTGCTCGGCAGGAATGTCCGTAATGTATGAAATCTACGTTTAGTTATAGAGAGAAACTATTTGTAAATGTTCAATCCAGTACACAGTGTTTGAGCTTACCCTTATATGTCAGTTCTATCCTATTATGTTACCTATATATTAGTTAGTTTATGCTATTATATTACTTATGTATATTCACTTTCACTGTCGAATCACTACTGTGGTGCGGATTTGTTCTACCCCTACGCACTACAGCAGATGGTATGATGCGGTCGGCGCCCTTTGTGGTTAAGAGCTTTTATTGAGGGGTTAATTGTAATCAACTTTTCTATTGGATAATTTCAGCAGACGTGACTAATACCCATTTCTCTTTAACTAAGCGTAAATCTTGAATCACAATGTAGGCATAGATAAGAGAGTGCATAGGTTAAAGTACATCTTTTTTTGTGTGTTTTTCTGTAATAATTTTGTGGTGTACAGTAGAAGTATATTCATGAATGTGAAATCGAAAAGATCGCCGACGAATCAAAACGGTGCGGTGCGTTGAACAGATACCATATCTAAATACTGTTTTAACACAAGATTTCACCCATATTTGTAGAGAAAAGGGAAATAATATTAGTATAATTTTTATCAAAGGTTAGATAGGCAATAGTTTAATGGAATGGATTTAACAACTATATTAATTTCGGTCCGCCATCTAAACTGGTGATCTTTCAAGTCCAAATTATTTTTAGATAATAAAGCAAGCAAGCACAGTTATTAATTTATCGCACTTTATTTGAAGACTTACTTATTTTTAAATAATATATAGTCAAATATTTATATTGCTTTTTTGAAATGAAAAGGATTGCATTGTACGAAAAAGCTTCTATGGCTAATAACGACTAAAGCATCTGATAGTAACTTTTGAAAAGCTTTAGTGACTTTCAGGGATCTTTGAAGTCAGTGAACTTAAGAATTTTATAAGTTAGTCTAAAAGTAATTAATTTCCAAACTTACTTTTCAACTCTGCAGCTTTGCCAATAGATCTTCTTCGCGGTGACATCTCTCTATCTCTGCCAACAAGAAAACTTTAATTAGTAGGTAATGCAAGTCAACATAGCTATGCTAGCCTAGTAGTTAAGACGTCTACCTCGTATTTGGTAGATAGGGGGTTCGATCCCGGGCAAGCACCTCTAACTCTTCAGAGTTATGTACGTTTTAAGTAATTAAACATCACTTGGTATTTCGGTGAAGGAAAAGATAGTGAGGAAACCTGCATGCCTGAGAGGTCACACACATACACACACACACACACATACCCAATGATTTATCAAAATGTACTAATATAGCTATGAGGGAATCTCTAAAACTATGAAACATTACCTATTCGTTACATTTCAGCTATCTTAAGCTTTTCTAAAATCTTATACTAGAGTAGAGTACCTATCACACGTCATAGGACTCAAGTAATCTGTTCCGGCTCTTCCTATGCTGCTAGCCATTTCACTGAGTGGCTTTTAAGGTTTAGCTTCAGTCATTCTTATCCCTAAAGCAATGCGACACTGAATTTCGTGTAAAATGGACAAAGGGCAACAAGATTAAACCGGGCCTCCAGCTCCGGTGCAGTAGAATGCAAAATTTCGAACTGAAATCTAAAATCTAAGGCCAAGTTCACACTACGGTCAAATGCACTGTAGGTACTTGGACGTCATTGCTGGTAATTCTCAGTATTCTATTTGTTTGCTACTTAGGTAGTACAAGTATAATACTTAATTAACAAAAAAAAAGAAATGACACAACAAAACAAAGTACCTTGCCAAATGCCAATGGTCTTTACATTAATTTTATTGATACAAATATCTATTTTGTACTCGTAAAAAAGGCTCCTATTTATAGGGCAAGATTTCATATCACGCAGTATCAGTAATATCAGTTACTAGCTGATGCCCGCGACTTCGTTCGCGTGGATGTAGGTTTTTTAAAAATCCAGTGGGAACTCTTTGATATTCCGGGATAAAAAATGCCTATTGTCTATTGTCTAAAATGTCAATTTCCGGGATGAAATCTACCTCTTTCGTATGAACCGTAAACCTTTAAGAATCCCGTAGGAAATCTTAAAGCATATTTTCCGGGATAAAAAGTAGCATGATATATCCGTCCCCGGGATGTAAGCTTGCTCTGTACCAAATTTCATCAAAATCGGTTAACTGTTGGGCCGTGAAAGATATCAGACAGACAGACAGACAAACAAACATACAGACAGACACACTTTCGCATTTATAATATTATTAGTAGATATGGATGTTGTTTTGTTTACGTCACTTTAGCATCCCTCTGTAGCGGTGTTCAGCGTTTTTGCACTTGACTGTGTATTATGCAAATTTAGAGCGCAAACGTTTGCATTGTATCACTTCCTTTACTGAATTGCCGAGGCTTTTGAAAATTAATTTCAGCTTTGAATTGCATTGTTAGCAAAAAAATTTATTTTTATTTAAAAATTTAAATTATTATTTTTAATAGACTCTTAATACCTAGTACTTTTTTAGGGTTCCGTACCTCAAAAGTAAAAACGAAACCCTTATTGGATCACTTTGTTGTCTGTCTGTCTGTCTGTCTGTCCGTACGTCCGTCTGTCGTGTCTTTCAACCTATAGGCTACTTCCTATAGGGTACACCTATAGGGTATATGTAGATCTTAAAGCACAAGTAAAGGAAAAAATCCGAAAACTGTGAATTTGTGGTTACATCACAAAAGAAATTAAAAATGTGTTCATGAACAAATAATAATTATACTAGCGGCACGCTATGATGGCCAGTTTGACACATTACAATAGTGATGTGGAATGTCAATTTATTCTCGAACAAAAAACAATTAAGTTTTGTTTTTGTACCTGATTAAATAGGTTTAATAAAACAAAAATGTATATGTTTATTTAATTTATTTGAACGAACTGAATATTTGAACGAAAATGAATATACATACTTTATATGCACACAAGAAACATATGAATACAAAAGATACCAAAAAAGGTGCCACAAAAGGCCATAATTAATCAGATTCGTCCATACTACTATTTTCACTGTCGTCACTGCTATCATCACATACATTAATAATTATATGTTCGTTTTCTATAATATTATCTATTTTCACATCTCTTTCATAATCTTCCCTTATTAATTTAACAGTTCTATTCACAACCTTTTCCCAGTCTCCTTTAGTCACATGTTCACAAGCTTCTTCTAATAATTTTAGCATTTTTTTTGTGGTAAATGGGGGTTCTGTATTGTGTCTTGCAGCATATCCCTTAATTTGAGCCCACACCAACTCAATCGCATTATACTCACAATGATAAGGCGGTAACCGTATAACTCTGTGCCCATGTTCTAATGCTATTTCGTCAATGACGTATCGGATCTTGGTTGGTTTGTTTTCTTTTAAAAGACGTACTAATTCCGCTTTTAACATATTCATGTTTGCATCTACGCCATTTTTACGAAGCCATGCGACGATATCAGCTTTCTTTTGGGATTGGGCAGGTGGCTTGTCAATTTGCATCGAGTGGTATGGGGCGTTGTCCATAATTATAATAGATGGTTCAGGGAGGCTACACAACATTGAGGTAAACCATTCAGTAAACTTTTCTCCATTCATGTCTTCATGATAGTCTCCAGTGGTTTTTGACGCAAAAGCCATGAGAGAACCTTCGACAAACCCGTTGATGGTTCCGGCGTGACAAATTATAAGTCGCGATCCTTTTCCTACAGGAACTTTGGAAGTAGATGCTGCTGTGTCATCGTTCCAAGAACGGCCTACAGTATGGTTAGCATTAAGCCATGTTTCATCCAAGAACACAACATTTTGCCAATTTTTGATTTCTTTCACTTGCCGTAAAAAAGTATACCTTGCCATCGCTATATCAAATCTTTCCATCAATATTTTGCGTTTGTTACATTTTTTGTATCGAAATCCAATGGTCTTCAAAATCTTCGTTAAAGAACTTTCCCCACCGAAGAATAATCCAGCTTCCTTCAGTGAATGCACCAACTTTTTTCTTGTTGGATACTCCTTCTGTAAATAGTAGCCGTAAACATGTCTTCGGATAGCATCGGCATCAAAGCTATCGATGCCTACGACTGGTTTTGCTCGTTTTCTCTTTTTTGGTGTGTGAAGTTTATTTTCTTCTGTGCCAGTCTCGCCATATTTTTTTTTAGTTATCCGTCTAACAGTTCGTTGTCCAATATTAAGCGCATCAGCTACGCGTTCAACCACTGACGTTATAGGTAAAATTGGCCCTCCATTTTGAGCTTCACGATCGAAATAGTTACGAAGGCGTATTACGAACTCACGTGTCTGACTATTTAGAACAGTTCTCTGCGTACGTTCGGTCATATCGACGAAATCCACAACAAAGGGCTTGAACAGAGTCCAAATTAACGAGCAAGGGTCAACAGTAATGCAGTATCAATATTTGAAATCCAAAGCCAGGTCAAAACTATATCACAATCGCATTGCACTGACAGTTTATACTTTTCGAAGCAACGTCAATTCGAAACTGCTTTGTTTTGCATTGAGCATTGACGCGAGTTTGCCGGAGGTAGTAGTTGTGCTAGCCAGCGATCCTATGTGACGATCGTATTAGATTCCATTTTTAAAAATTTATTGATATTTTTTTGCGATTTCAGAGGTTTGTCCACATAGTGAAAATTGTTCATATTCACAAGTACATTCACCCCTTAAATGGTGCAAACTGATTTTTCTACACTTGTATACATTTAAGAAATCAATTTAATAAATAAATTTTGAGTCCTAAACCTAAAACTACATTCCATAAAATTTATGAATCTCTGCACATCACTATCGTCAATAAAGTAATACAATTATTTCCTTCAAAGTCGTTATCAATTAATACGGAACTTCATGAGCGGACAAACGTCAAACCGGCCATCATAGCGTGCCGCTAGTTTAGTAAGCAGTTAGTAAGTATTTTCAATCTTCAAAGTAAGATAACTATACCAGATACCGAGTGATACCGACACTTGTCTGTCAGATATTCACTTGCCAGTTGCCAGAAAAAGGATTTTATCGTTACAGATTTTGTCTGTCAGATATTCACTTGCCAGTTGCCAGAAAAAGGATTTTATCGTTACAGATTTTGTCTGTCAGATATTCACTTGCCAGTTGCCAGAAAAAGGATTTTATCGTTACAGATTTTGTCTGTCAGATATTCACTTGCCAGTTGCCAGAAAAAGGATTTTATCGTTACAGATTTTGTCTGTCAGATATTCACTTGCCAGTTGCCAGAAAAAGGATTTTATCGTTACAGATTTTGTCTGTCAGATATTCACTTGCCAGTTGCCATAAATTAAATTGTAGTTCTCGTAAGATTATACGAGAAAATTAAAACGGACTCGCAGATAACAAGAGCTGTGTTATGTCAGTCTTGACATTAACGGAGTGCCTTACGTTCTTCGCTCCGTAAAGTATTTAAAATGCATTTTTCATACCGCGCTCAGAAGCTTTTTCTTAGATACTTATATTAGAGTCAGATAAGTCTATATTTTCTAAGAATAATATGCTTTACAAAACGTTTATTAAACTTTATACCTACTGTTGTAAATAAGTTTTAAAACTCAGTGGATGATCAACCCATTGATCTCACCGTCTCATTACATGAGCACTAACTTCGCAAAATAAGAAGGGTTTGGCCATATAGTCTATAGGTTAGGTTCAGTACGGATTGGCAGACTTCACACACCTTCAAGAACATTATGGACGGTTTTCAGGCATGCAGGTTTCCTCACGATGTTCTCCTTCACCGTTAGTTGTTTTAAACAGACATAACTCCGAAAATTTAGAGGAATTTGCCCGCGATCGATCGAGGACTATTCTAGGTAATTAATATGTATAAAAGTATTTGCCCACTATCGAACGTGGACAGCTTTCTAGTCGGATCCCTGACTAGCTTTCATCAGTAGTTAGTTTTTGTTTATAAATTAAAAATTTATAACACCCCCGACAAGTGAAGGTTTCAGTAACTAGAAAATAGCTGATAACTTTCAAACGGCTGAACCGATTTTCTTGGATTATAGCTAGGAACACTCTCGATCAAGCCACCTTTCAAACAAAAAAAAAAAAAACAAAAAACTAAATTAAAATCGGTTCATTAATTTAGGAGCTACGATGCCACAGACAGATACACAGATACACAAGTCAAACTTACAACATCCCTCTTTTTGGGTCCGGGGTTAAAAAGATTGTCGCCACGTCGCGATCATAGCGCGTTACGTAGACTTTGTTTTATTTCATACCTCGATGGTATTAGCGTTACAGTTTAATTTACTCATTTACCTCCTCATTTAATGATAATTTGCAATGCACATTATAAAATAACATTCACAATAACATGAAGCCCCATCAGGGAATTGCAGGTATTTACGTTGTTTCAGATGTTAGAGTTACAATAATAAGTAATTTAGAAATATATTTGTACATTTTCGTGATCATCGGAAAAACTTACTCATTCAAACCCAGTCGTAGAGCAGGTCCAGCAGATCTGAGCATGGCATGAGCGTCGGCATTGCTCATGTCCTTCGTCGCTTTCCCGTTGATCGACGTGATGACATCTCCCTCGCGGATCCCGCTCAAAGACGCCTTTCGACCAGGGTTGACCTGGAACATTACACCACTTCCTTGAATGTAACTGAATTAAGCATCTAAATAAAATATATAATCCATACTAATATTATAAATGCGAAAGTGTGTCTGTCTGTCTGTGTCTATCTGCTACCTTTTCACGGCCCAACAGTTTAACCGATTCTGACGAAATTTGGTACAGGGTTAGCTTATATCCCGGGGTCGGACATAGGCTACTTTTTATCCCGGAAAATCAAAGAGTTCCCACGGGATTCCTAAAAACCCATCCGCTTGGCCGATTTTTATGAAATTCGGTACCGGGGTAGCTTGCGTCCCTGTAACTGACATAGGCATTTTATCCCGAAAAATCAAACAGTTCCCACGGGATCTTTAAAAACCTAAATCCACGCGGACGAAGTCGCGGGCATTCTCTAGTAAAAATAAGTGCCATCTGTACCCGTCATTCCATCCACGTAAATTGAGGTTTTCTAAAAACCCCGTGGAAACTCTTTAATTTTTCGGGATAAAATGTAGCCTATGTCACTTTCCAGATTTTTAACTAAACTGTATACCCATGCAAAAATTACGCTGATCCGTTGCTCCTTTGCGGCGTGATTGGAAGACAAACCAACAAATAAGCACCCTTTCGTATCAATAATAATATGGGTAGTGATGGTAAAGAGAGTAAGGCTTAAAATTACTTTCATTTTAAAAGTTTAGTGGTAAATTGCTACTCAAATGCTTTGCAGGAATTTTAATTTCCTTTTCAGAGGTAATAACAAAAGGTCGACCACTTATACATAATCATCACGCCCTCTCGTTGCGGTGCCCATTCAGAATCTGTGGTCTGAATATTATGACATGTGCGTCCGTGCATTAGGTTATGAAGGTCGTTAGAAGGGCGGGATATTATTTCCTAACGGTACTTAATATGAAAATGAAATTTTAGCTCAGTATACCTCAACCGAAGGTTTTAAAATTACTCAGAAAAACCGTTAAACTACATCTATTCTCCATCACAAAAAACTGGCCAAGTGCGAGTCAGACTCGCCCACCGAGGGTTCCGTACTCGGGTCTTTTCCTTTTGAGGTACAGAACCCTAAAAACTGGCCAAGCAAGTGCAAGTTGGAGTCGCACATGAAGGGTTTCGTATCATCGTACAAGAAATAACACTTTTTAATTTTTTTTGTGCGACCAGAAGACGGTTTTCAGATATTTCCTTTTACTTGTAGGCTACGTAGTACAAGAAAATAATATTTAGTTTTTTTTTTGAGATGTAACCACAAATTCCTAAGCCGCTCTTCCAGACGTGTCGGTCTCGGGATAAACATGGACAAAACAAAGATAATCAATCAGCACGTTGCCCCGACACCGGTTCGTGTCGAAAATGTTAGCATCGAAATTGTTTCACAATACAACTACCTTGGCCAAATAATTCAATTAGGCAGAAGCAATTTCGATGAGGAAGCCAACAGAAGAATTCGGCTAGGCTGGGCAGCTTTTGGAAAATTAAGTCAAGTCTTCTCATCGTCAATTCCTCAATGCCTGAAAACAAAAGTCTTCAACCAGTGTGTCCTGACCGTCCTCACCTATGGTGCTGAAACGTGGACACTGACAAATGGCCTTGTTCACAAATTCAAAGTCGCTCAGCGAGCTATGGAGAGGGCTATGTTAGGAGTTTCACTGAGGGATAAGATCCGAAATGAGGAGATCCGCAGGAGAACCAAGGTCACTGACATAGCCCAAACTATTAGCAAGCTGAAGTGGCAGTGGGCAGGCCATGCCTGTCGTAGAGGCGATGGCCGTTGGAGCCGGAAAGTCCTTGAGTGGAGACCGCGTTTAAGCAAACGTAGTGTGGGACGCCCTCCAGCACGATGGACCGACGATATAAAGCGGCTGGCGGGAAGTGGCTGGATGAGGAAGGCTGAGGACCGGGTGTGGTGGCGCTCTATAGGGAAGGCCTATGTCCAACAGTGGACGTCCACAGGCTGAAGATGATGATGATGATGAACCACAAATTCACGGTTTTCGGATTTTTCCCTAATAATATAAAAATTTGGCATAAAACATTGCTACCATCAAAATTTCAAGATTCTAGGTCAAGGGTAGTAGGTACCCTATAGATGTTGATTCCCTAGACGGATATTGACAGACAGAAAGAGGCAAAGAAGTGATCCTATGTGGGATCCTTTTTTCTCTGGAGATACGGAACCCTAAAAACGAGGTGATGCCTGTTCACGAGTTATTGTTTTCACTTATTCTAACTTATTGTTTTGGTGAGAACAAGTGGAAACAATGAAAATGCTTGTAGGTATATATACACCATGCAGCTGAAAATGGAAATGCGCTGAATATAAGGGGTTAAGGTGGATGTAAAGTGATCCCATGCACATTCATAAACCACATCGAGGTAACTACCGCGTCGCTTTGCCGCCGAGCACTCAGAAGTCTGGTCTGAGTTTACGCTTCCTTCCTGAAACTCGGTACCTACCTTTTCGCGCATCTCTTTTACGAAAATAATAACGCATCACACGAGTATTATAAAGTCGAGAGTTTGTGTGTATGTGTGGGTGTATGTTTGTTACTCCATCACGCAAAAACTACAGGACAGATTTGGCTGTTTAGAATAAAGATAGATTATATCCTGGATTAACACATAGGCTACTTTTTATCCCGGAACAATGAGAGTTCCTACGGAGTTTTTAAGAAACCTAACCATGAACGAAGTCGGAAGCATCAGCTAGTATAATAGAATATTCGCATCGATTCTTTTGCAACTTCAGAATTAACACATCTTTCCACCATAATAATATGCTATTCTAACGTTTAAATAATCGTGAGTGATTTCCATTAGGTACCTATAAGTAGGTATAGATTGTTACGGCTATAGGGTCGACGTAAGCTCGACTAATTTCTATCCTTATTCCTTATGGCAGGAGTTTTCTTCAGATAAAATGCGGTGGGCGACTAAGACAAACGACATTTCGATTCTAGTATTTTGAGTAGGTGCAACAAAAAAGTTGCCTGTAATACAAGTAAGTAGTTATGTGGAATTATAGCTCATTATATAGTCGTAAGACAACGTAAGCGATACAAGATAATAGTAGCATGATAATAATAACCACTTGTTTTGTAGAAGACAAAGAATTTATAAAACTCCAGATAGGCAAAGTTTATACAAATGTATTTTAAAAATTGAAGACAAATTCGTACAGTACGCTTATGTGCCTGTTTTTGAATGAGCCTATTGGAAAATTTAAAAAAGTTTTGCTACCTATAGGTATATCGTGTGTCATTTCAAGTGGACCTGAAATGTAATATGTTTTCATAATTTAAAATAATTTAAGAAAATGAATGATAATTTTCATCCATTTCCTTATATTATCTACTTATGGCGAAAACCTTTTTTTTTCGTGCAAATCTGACCTCAACCTAATTGTTCAAGTAGCTTACCTACCTACTATAACCCACTAATCTAAGAGCGAATTTTATAACTGTCACTGCATAAAGAAAACACCTACGAGTAGGAATGCATGTCCGTTATAGACTTTGAAACCATCCAACCAATAGATAGGATATAGGGTGATAATGAGATGGTTTTTCTTCTAGCGTAATAACATACGCAATCCGCACAGTGTCCGCTAGTACATAATAATAGATATACAAGAATAAATTATATCATGGATTTGCTTATTGTAACGTTGGAACTTGGAACCACAAACAATGCATTCACAAACCGCGTTAGTCTCTCGCCGCCTTGCCGCCGGTGAACAAAACTTCAACATTTTCTTCAAAAGAGCACTTTGCCCTTCACAACCCAACCAACCGAGCTTCGGAACTCACGCACAAAATACAGTCATTACAAAACACAGTAAAACTACACAATTACGTCGTTAAGCACTCAAAACATAAAGAGAACACAATTGCTAGCAATTATCGTAATTTTAATGATGATGACCATGATTGTCCTAATTCCTAAAACAGCATAAAAAGTATAGAGAGCTCTTAATAAAACTATATTGGCGTATCGTCCGGTCACCCCGTGAAAGTCAAAGATACTAAGCCAAGGCACGCGATGGTGAAGCCAATTTCATCGGAACATTATATGGGCATTATTCGAATATTCATGCGTGAGGACGCTATTGTTGTATAGGATAGGCACCCGATTGGAATATTAATCTTGTGGAAGGCAAGCTCACGATGATTTCATGTAAACGTGCAGTAACCCGATGTATTTTTTACAGGCCAATGAACTTTGCAGTATAATATTAAGTTCAAGTTTGACCAGACTTTTTGAATGTGCTGAAAATCTAAGTTCGAAAAAGTATTACATGTAATCTTGGTTGCAATACGCAGGTTTGCATAATTGCTGATTCTGTTTGTTTTCCGAACCGGTGCAGTGGTAGAGTCAGACTGTATGGTAAGTAAAGTGGACTTACATGATATTATAATTACCTAATACATTTTTTTTTACCATGATAATCAAGACTAATATAATACAAAATAAGTTTTTTTTTTAAACTTAAAATCTTAAAATTATTTAATCTTTTTTTTCTTTTTTGTCAGCCCTAGCACAGACTACGGTCTATTTGGGCTGCAAAATTCCGAACACCAGACTGTTTTTATCTAGTGCTTTAGTCTATAACAACTGGTGAAAAATGTTTCTCTTTAAATTAAGTCTATTATTAAATAAATAAATAAATTAAAAAAAATCCCGTTTTTTACTGAAAATTTTACAATAAAACTTAAGCCTTATCTAAGTACTGAACAGATCATGCCTACGTGATATGGTACCAAGCATACTAGAGGCATTTCCACGCAGGACAGTCAGGCTGATCCTTTGCGCAAAAAATGGGCCAGTCCTTTTGTACCAGAGAAGCTATTAACCACGGTAAAATGTTTCCGCGAAAAATGCCTTTCCCATCCATCTGCTAGCAGTAGTCGTTCACCTAATAGAGCAACGGATAGGGAATGAACCTCAAACCTTTTGCATTTCAGTACGCTACTTGACCGTTAAACTACTAGGCTTTTAGGCTTTTGATACCCGTGGCCCACGTGTTGCAAAAGCTTAATCCAATCCCACGTGACATGGGATTTGATTTAATCACGTAACACGACCGCTAATAAAGTACACAAAAGGCTACCTTTATGAAAGTAGATATGTATAATTACGTATAAAATTATGTACCTAAGTACAACTTCTCGGAGCGGCGAGTCGTAGAATATTATACTCTTATGTACTCTGTATTACGTAGTCGAGGATAAAATGCTACTATAAAATTATTACTATGACAATCGTAGAGCCCCAAGCGAGGAGTCTCGCTATCAGCAACAGCAATTTCATATTTGCATAAGTACCCAGTCATAAAGATTCCTAATTAATTTTTAACCCCCGACCCAAAAAGAGGGGTGTTATAAGTTTGACGTGTGTATCTGTGTATCTGTCTGTGGCATCGTAGCTCCTAAACTAATAAACCGATTTTAATTTAGTTTTTTTTGTTTGAAAGGTGGCTTGATCGAGAGTGTTCTTAGCTATAATCCAAGAAAATCATTTCAGCCGTTTGAAAGTTATCAGCTCTTTTCTAGTTACTGTAACCTTCACTTGTCGGGGGTGTTATAAATTTTTAATTTACACTTGTATAATACTGAAATAGCTGCTAGTAAGTACCTTTATATTAACGTCAGAAAAGTAATCGGTATCAAGGTCAAGAAATATTACTTTTTTTTTTTAATTTTATTGCAGCTATTTTAAAATTGTTGTTATTTGTCGTTACAGCGCGCGGCAATATAAATATTTACATACTCTGTGAAAATTTCAACTCTACTTTTTACAGTTCACGAGATATAGTCCGCTGACAAACAAACGAACGGACAGACGGACGGACGGACCGCGATGGCTTAGTAATAGGGCTCCGTTGGCACCTTCAGTTACGGAACCCTGAAAAGGAATAAAAACACTCCTCGACCTAAAACAAGAGCAATAGGTGGAAAAATTTTGATATACAGAAAAACACTAACAAGAAAAGTTTAAATTTTGCAAACCATTGTTTTCCGTCCGTGTCGAGATTGTTACTATGATAAAGAACGAGAGAATGCTCGTATAAAAGTCCCAACGTTTATTCGTAACTTTCCTTTGATAAAGATTTTGTTTTTTTTTTAATATTAACAAAATATTATTAATGTTTTAAAATAATTCTATACAATATTATATGCAGTTCGGCAGAGGACAAATACGCAGATAAACTTTCAGCTTTTATAAAATAATGATTTTAAGGCACTCTTATTGATAACGTATTAATAAACGACTAATAAGTAGGAACTTTAGTTTTGGTAAGTCAAATTACAACATAATCATCATCAACCCATCGCCGGCCCACTACTAAGCACGGGTCTCCTCTCATAAGGGTTTCAGCCATAGTCTACCACACTGGCCAGGCGCAGATTGGCAGAATTCGCACACCTTTGACCATTATGGAGAACTCTCAGGCACGCAGGTTCCCTCACGATTTTTCCCTTCACCGTTAAAGCAAGTGATTACTTAATTACTTAAAACGCACATAGCTTCTAAAAGTTAAGGGTGCGTGCCTGGGATCGAACTCCCAACCCCGTACAACATAGATACATTTTGTTTAAACTTTTTTAATCACCACCTAAGAAGACTAATAACATTCATGAAGACGCATTTTGTACTCAACATATTCCTGTAAACAAAGTTGTACAAAGTCTTATCGTGAAAGTTTTCAAAATGTTGCAGCAGGGGCACTTAGTTTAATTAAAAGTATAACTCGTACAACAATCTGTAATCAACATCCAAGTTGCCGTAGTATAACTTAGAATTATGTAGATAGATATAGGACTTTTCAGACGAAGTTAAACCACACCTATTAAAAGTATATAGAAACGCAAAGCTGAAGTGGCAATGGACAGAGCGTATAATAGTGGAATCAATGAAGCCGTAAAACAGCCAATCTTAGGAAGTCCTCAGAAACAGCCCCGATTTTGATGATTCTTTTTTTTAATACTTGTTTTTTATGTACTATTTAAAATCAGAAACTTATTGAAGCGGGGAGATCATTTTTACTTTTTTTTTAATCCATGTGTATGATAAAACAGTCCAGTAAAACGTTACATTCTCTGAGAGGTTGTAGCGGAGGTCAAATACTATCAAATGATCTCTAAACATCTATGGGCAAAAAGGGCCAGTTTTTGAGTTATTGGTCGTTTTCTAAAAAAAAATACGTATTTTTGTAATTTACGTAATTTATACATATCATGGTATAAATATCATAGATGTGGATTAAATAATATTAAAAACGTTCCGGATTTTATGGACTCCTCTATAAGTGGACGTAGGGGTCCCAACTCCCAAGGTGTAAAACTATACACCAATACTTCAACTTTTTAGAAGCTTTTTATTAGTTTGACAAGGCTTGATTTGTTTGTAAGTTGTCATTCTGTCGAAATTGGTAAGTGGTTTTTCGGCTTCTTCCAATTCTTCGATTTAATGGAAAATTTTCAGGCACAAGTGGCTTGAATGATTGAAGAGCTGATGAGCATTAAAACTCTAGATGGCATGTGGCGGGATAATTGATTTTGAACTCAATCACTTTACTTTCAAGAGTACTTTTTTTAAATACAGCGACAAAAGCCTGATAATGGAGATAGAAGCTGGGCACTAAAAATATCGTGTCCGTAGAAGAACAGTCATGTTTGGACTTATATATTAGCTATAATTTTTTTTTTTGTCATCCATATCCATACTAATATTATAAATGCGAAAGTGTGTCTGTCTGTCTGCTACGTTTTCACGGCCCAACCGCTGAACCGATTTTGATGAAATTTGGTACAGACTTGGGCTACATCCCGGGGAAGGACATAGGCTACTTTTTATCCCGGAAAATCAAAGAGATCCTGCGGGATTTAAAAAACCGAAATCCAGGCGGGCGAAGCCGCAGGCATTCTCTAGTATTATATAAAAGGAAAAACTGACTGACTGATCAACGCACAACTCAAACTGGACGGGGCTGCTTTTCCACCAGAGATGTGCTGTGCTACGTTGCTATGGATGCGTTTGATATGGCCACCAATCATATTCATTGGTGCACATAGCTTAGCACTGGTGGAAACGGATTCAACTAAGATAATATGTATTTTATGGATGCGTGCTATGGATGCCTGCTATGGGCCGTCGCGAGTGGTGTAGCTATGTGCAGAGCAGAGTATCTGCATAGCTTAGTATTGTTGAAAGCGGTCACATATTTTCGTTGCGTAGATTTCACATCTTCGCAGCATAGCTGCATAGCACATCTCTGGTGGAAAGGCATCTGAACGATCGGCAGTAAGGCAGTAAAGTAGACATCCGCTAAGAAAAGATTTTTGAAAATTCAACCCCTAAGGGGTGAAGTAGGTGTTTGAAATTTGTGAAGGATGAAGTCGCGGTTATAAGCTAGTTCATATGATATTGTTGAATTGCTATAACAACGTCATGTTATCACATCGTCTCTTGAGGTCTGGATCAGCAACGTCCATTTTAAAATGATCTCTATCCTCCCTATTATATTCCATGCTAGAATACTAAGATCAAGAAACGCTAAGGTAAGTGAAAATTACTGTGGGTTCGGTGCGGTCCCATCGAGATTGGTAAGTTAAAAGAGATTAGCATTGGAGGCACGTACGTAACTCCGCGTGCACGTGTTATGCTTACGCGATCCTCTCTATCTGCCTCCTTGAACACCGCGTCCAATTCCTCCTATTTATAACTCGTCTTATCAATGCTATTAGAGTGCAGTAATCTTAAGTAGGTAAGTAAGTACTACCGTAACTGCTGTTGTAGTTGAGTGACGCCAGAGAAATGACTCAAAGGAACAAGTGTAAATTAAAAATTTATAACACCCTCGACAAGTGAAGGTTACAGTAATAACTAGAAAAGAGCTGATAACTTTCAAACAGCTGAACCGATTTTCTTGGATTATAGCTAAGAACACTCTCGATCAAGCCACCTTTCAAACAAAAAAAACTAAATTAAAATCGGTTCATTAGTTTAGGAGCTACGATGCCACAGACAGATACACAGATACACAGATACACACGTCAAACTTATAATACCCCTCTTTTTTGGTCCGGGGTTAAAAATGCCAAAAAAAAAAGAAACTCATAAAATTCAAAATATTTTTATTCAATTAGACTTTTACAAGTTCTTTTGAATCGTCAAAAGCCACCACTGGTTCGGAATGCCTTTACACTATTGATAGCATACCTATACAGTTACACTACTGATAGCATACCACAGACAAAAGTTAAATAACTTTACGCTCTTAGAGAGATGTTTTATGGCTTAAATAGAGTTTTGACATGTGCTTTAACTTTCAAAGTCATTGCGTGTTTGTAGCTTACAGACCATTACAAAGCATTGTCATACTGAGTACCTAGTTACTTAACTAGGTACTCAGTATGACGATGTCTTGATCACTAATTGATTGTGGTCTTTACCCCTTTCTTTCAAAAGGTACAGTTACGAATTACGATACTAGTCAGTTGACACAGTCAGTTGCATAGTTGACTTGTCTATAATACTATGGCATCTATAATCTATGATTTAAAAAAATACAAAATTGTATCGATCTGTCTGTGTTTTCATATGTCTGTTAGTCCGGGCTTATCTTCGAAACGGTTGAATCGATTTTGACGATACTTTCGCAGGCTTTTTGAAGTTATCTAAACAACTTTTTAATCTAGGAAAACTTTTGAAAATTGAGTGGACACTTACCCAATTTTCAAAAACTTAAATCCAAGCCGGCGAGCGGACAAAAAGACTATGCGAAAACATTTTTTATGCAATTCAAATAGAACGCAATCGAATAAAAGCCTACCACATTTCTACATTAAGCGACCTGAATCCAAGAAAATGGGAAACGTTGAAAGCCTACGATATCACCTACGTACGGTGCAAGGATGCGAGAAAGAGAGCAGCCAAGACTACTTTTCTACCCTCATTCATGCACTTTAAAATAAAGACTCACTTAAGCCTGTCTCGGGTGTGAAAATGTAAGACGTGGAAAACTGAATTACTCTCACAAACCTAACGCAGTTTATAGTTGCTCGCGGTCACAAAAGAGAACAATTTTACACAAAAGCGTACTGTTACAATTAAATGGTTGATTTTTTTGTAGTCGAGATGAACTTATGACGGAACAATAAATAATTTATGCGGTTTATAATGCGTTTATAGCGTAAAATAACGAAGGCCTGGCCCTCACCGGCTCTCTCTCTATAATATTTCACAAGATAAATTTGAAAACTAAAACCCGACTGCGCTCGTCTTAATAAACGCCAAAATATCAGAGTAAAATTGTTTTTCTGTCGCGTGGTATTTTTTTATGTTATTATACATTTATATACATGAGCTGAAAATTTCCTCCTGTTTCATTTGACATCCCACTCAATACAATAGCAAAAAAAATTTCGGAGACCTCCACTTTTTTGATGTAACATCCGTTAGATAAATTTTTTCCGTATAAAATATAGCCTATGTCACCCGGACCTTTACAACGAATCAATTGACACCTCATTTATCAAAATCAGCCCAGTAGCTTGGGCACTACGGTGGAACACACAGAATCAGGATACAAACATATATAAGTACATACATACTTACATACATACATATATACATCATACATACATACATAGACTGCTAAAATCATAACCCTTCCTTTTGGCTTTGCCGCAGTCGGGTAAAAAATAATTAGCACTATGCCCAGGGAGGAGTTTATTATTTCTTCTGTTTTGAGTACCACGGAATATCAAAAAAAAAAGTTTATGATTAAACTATGGTGTAAAGAGCTCAAAGAAATATAATATTAGGTATGTACTATTTTAATTTATTCCGTGGTTGGATGATAAGGGTAAGGTTAAATAGCATTCAAAGGAAACAAAAATGCATGAATATTCTATAGTTGCAGTCGGTATTCAATGCAAAGGAAGGAATAGTTTGGATTATTTTGTCAACTTGCTTGTTAAGCGTGAACCTGCGAAGGCGTTTACAGTGCGAAGCCCACGCGTGGCACGTAAGAGTCGTGCACTGCACTGTAAGGTGTTTTAAACAGTTTCTTATTAGTTTAGACGTGTAAATCGAACACGTCTAAACGCGCGTTTAGTGTAACTTCCTGCTGGTTCCGTTGCGCCGCGCTGCCCTCGCGGTTTGGATTGTTTGTTTCAGGCTTTACGCGAAGCGAGAATCAAAGAGAGCTCCGAGGGGAATACTTTTATGACTTCTTTCGAGAACTAATAGAACTAAAAACTTTTCAAAAGTTCTTCTCCAGAGGTAAAATATAAAACGGAAAAAATAAATAACGATAAATAATATGATGATTCTTACATTAGGACAATTTTTAACCCCAGACCCAAAAAGAGTGGTATTAAGTTTGACGTGTGTCTGTGTATCTGTGTGTGGCATCCTAGCTCCCAAAGTAATGAACCGATTTTAATTTAGTTTTTTTTTGTTTGAAAGGTGGCTTGATCCAGAGTGTTCAATAGCTATAATCCAAGAAAATCGGTTCAGCCGTTTGAAAGTTATCAACTCTTTTCTAGTTACTGTAACCTTCACTTGTCGCACTTCACTTGTATAATCGCAAAAATCAATTGTTATAAAGAAATAGTATTTTAGTGGGTACAAGCAAAAGGGTCGTATAATAGTGTTAGCGAACAAATATTTTAATAAAGCACACACTCGTTAGCAAGATTGATTATATTTATTGTTTGTTAAGGAAACATTCGGCACACTTGGTACTCACATTGTATGTGTGCTCTGGCGTATCGCTGAGACTCTGGTGAAAGGAAATAAAATTTTTGTTCAGAAAAATATCAAAATTTCTAGTTTCGCGAAAGATCAGCGTCATGTGCTAACAGATTAACTTGAAGTGGAAGTTTTTTAGGTGCATTGAGCGATAGATTTATCTAATCAATAGAATAGAAATAGAAATATGTTTTATTAAAATAAACTTTTACAAGTTCTTTTGAATTATCATTGAATTTACCACTGCCTGGTTCAGAATGCCCTTTCTACTGCGACGAATCAGCAATAAATTGCAAATTCATCCAAAATGGTCTTGTAGTTTAGGTGTTACGGTGAAACACATAGAATCTGACACAAAAATACCTACATACATACACAGACTGCCAAAAATCCATAACCCTTTCTTTGCCGTAGTAGGGTAAAAATTTCTGTCCCGTGCATTGCTGGAGCGAACTGCAAGTCAATTGATTAGGAATGACCTGTGATTGTTTCGTAGGTAGGTACCTATACACTACCTAACAATATAAAATGCTGCTATCGAGATAAACAAAATTACAATGTCAAAATCTGAAAGTAACAAGAATTTTTAACATTTCAATACCCGAAATGGCCACACAATTTCTCTTAACACTGTCTAAACATCAAAGAAAGAATTTTAATGGCGTAATTTGAGAAGAAGGTTTATTTGAAAGTGCTCGCTAAGGTGCTCGCCTTAAGACGCCTAACTTGATTGTTTTTGTGGAGTTTCTGGAAATTAATCGCATGACTTAATTTACTTTTTGGCAAATAAATTCTCGTAATAATATTTGCAGACAGATTTTATTTTTGTGGAATGGTGTACTTTATGTTACCTACTTTAAAAGGTGTGAAAGGGGAAGGACCTTAATAGGTCACATAACTGTGAAGGAGGTGGACCAAGGATAGCAGCGGGAGAAGAAAGTTGGCGCCGAGTCATATTACCTTACTAACGACCTGCCCTGGCTTCGCATGGGAAGCTTATTAAAATTTTCATAGGGATTACGATTTTTTAGGGTCCCGTACCTCAAAACGAAAAACGGAACCCTTATAGGATCACTTTGTTGTCTGTCTGTCTGTCTGTCTGTCCGTCCGTCCGTCCGTCCGTCCGTCTGTACCGTCCGTAGGTAGGTCTTATAGCCCAAGTAAAGGTATAAATCTGAAAACCGCGTATTTGTGGTTACATCATTTAAAAAAATTAAAATGTGTTTCAATTTTCAAAGTAAGATAACTATACCAAGTGGGATATCATATGAAAGGGCTTTACCTGTACATTCTAAAACAGATTTTTATTTTTATTTATTTTTATGTGTAGAAGTTTTTGATTTATCGTGCAAAATGTTGGAAAAAATACCCGACCCTCAGTGCGCGAGTGTGACTCACACTTGGCCGGTTTTTTTTTTATAAGTCTCAAGGTAGCAAGCGATACTTACTCTAGATATTCTGAGTGGTTGGTTCTGATCGACTCCTCCGTGCATGCGGAAGCCCCACGGCGCTCCGCCAGTTAGTTCCACCTCCCTAGTAGACATCTTACTCCATTTTAATTAAACTTTCAATTACAACTCCTCGCCGACTCAACTCCTTGGTAGGTGCAAAGTTTTCTTCATTATAGACAACTTGAGGTAGCTATTGGAAGCCCATATATTTTTCAAAAGTGAGGTAGTACATTGTTTGTTCACGGTTCAGGAGTATACATCCGAAATGTGGATATCTGAAACAAAAAGAAGAATTCCTATAGTGTACGTTATTAGGGCCGGCGCACATATTATGGCGGAGCGCAGCGCAGAGCATGCCCGCGAAGTTTTCTAAGCGCGTGAATTTGTACCAGATAATGCGCGAGCACGCGCGGGACTGCGCGCGGATGCGCGAGTATCCGCACGGATGCAGAATTGATTTTACATATTATTTCAAAGAGGATAATGTCGAGTCGACATTGTCGATATTATTTTGACTGTGAAAAATACTCTGCGCTGCGCTCCTCCATTTGTGCCCCGGCCCTTCGTGATTATTTTGTTTCGGTAAAATCTAGGCACGGTCTGAAATACAGGAAGTGGTGACTATGGAGATGTGGAATTGGGGCCTATCAAATATATAGAAAAACCTATAAAGGCGTGTCTAGGCATGGGCAAAGCTGCAATGATATGCGACTGCCGCTTTGTTACCTAGACGTATAATATGTCTCACGCGAAGTGCAAACGGTCCACCTTCCTTTTAATACATAGCAGCAATAGTACTGCCAAAATGCGCAAATATTCGTTGATATACAGTGTGTTTTTTTAACTGGGACAGTATGGGGAAATCCAAAACCATAGGAGGTACAGGGAAACTGTCTGAAGAAACTTCAGGGCTTTTTTTGGCATAGTCAATTTTTCGGTCAAGCGTGAGTCGTCCGTAAAAATCAATGAAATTGACTATATTTTTTTTTAACGCCGATCGACTCAGTTTCATGTAAGGATCATTTCCTAAGACAGTTTTCCTGTGCCTCCTATGGTTTTATTTTCCTATACTGTCCCAGTTAAAAAAACCCACACTGTATATCCTACCATACTCTATCTACTAAAAGAAGTTAGTATAGCGATCTCTCTATTACGTAATCCCATAAAAATTACAGAGCCAAAAATCTCAGTGCGCCATTTTGGTCACTAACCAAGGTAAATTACATAACACAATATTTTCGATTAACATAAAACGTTGCTTTTAACGTAGAACGTTGCAATTTTACAGTCTACAGAACTTAAAGTTCCATCAAACCAAATCCAACACTTCTCACATTCAGATTAGATTGAAACTTAGCAAACTTATGTAAGTCTGATGGTCGTTACTGACAATATCTTGGACGTTCAACTTCGAACATCAGCAAAACCTGCTCTATCTGGGTTCCTGTTCCAGAGAGAATAGGCATTAGGTACGTAGTTACGAGTAGGTAGTGTACCTACTTGTTTGAAGAACCTTCGACCACATACTGAAACGTATCTTAGGATTCATTATTTAAGATACTTATTATTTAAGAGTGTCAAAAACACAGTGACAAATTTTAGGGTTCCGTACTCGTAGGGTGCGGACGGGATCCTGTTACTAAACTTGCGCCGTCTATCCGTCCGTCTGTCTGTCTGTCTGTCTGCCTGTCTGTCAGCGGACTGTATCTCAAGAACTAGGTAGAGAATTGAAATTTTCACAGGGAATGTGTTTATATTGCCGCAATAATTATATAATTTCAAAATGGCCGCAATACATATAAAAAAAATTAAAAGTAGGTACATAATCTTGTACGATGGTAAAGAACCCTTCATGCGGGAGTCCGACTCGCACTTGACCGGTGTTTAACATTTTTGGCTTTGGTTATTGTTTGATCGACAGAACCGCCCCTAAGCCCCTCGATGGAAGCCTAAGCTACGAAATAGCCATTTCAGCTGCTGAAAAGAAGCGTTCTCCAAGGCGTTAACACTAAATGGGCGTTCAGCAGTCAAACAACTGAAGCAGAGCGGAGATGTGTTTAGTCGACCAATCAAATTTTTGAGAGATGACGTGATAATTTTATCACGTCATCTTTTAATAACTTGATTGGTCGGCTGAACACATCTCCGCTCCGCTTCAGTGGATAGGCACTCTTAACCTCAAAATTTAATTCACAAAATTATCTCTTTACACTGATAAGGTCTGAATTCAATTATCGAATCGCTAAATCGTGCGGATGAAATACGGTCGGCTTATGGGAATTTATAGCAAGCTATGCATTTTATTTATTTTTTGTACAGGTACCTACGACATTATTTAGGTTAGGTACCCCATATGTAACCTAAGGTATGTAGTATGTAACCTAAGGTAAGGTAGGTATACTTAGTGGAAAGATTCCTAAGGAAAGTGCAATAAGTAATAACTAATAGTTACGTAGCCAGTGTTAGACGTTTATACATATATTATGATGATTTCTACATTAATAAAATGATTTCCTTTATATTAGCTTAATATGGTTATAGTCTACTAAAATCATAAATCATAATCAAATAAAATTAGTTATCATTTATTTTTATTTCGTAGTAAAACAAGAAACCCTTATAATTTCGTCCAGTCCATCTATCCATCTGTCCATCTGTCCATCTACCATCTGTCTATTGTAACAAAGTCATTTCAAAAATATACTGTAAAAGCTGTAAAGTTGAAAAGCAGTTAAAGAAATCTGTTACTGCTCACACGCATTAAAATTTTGAAAAAAAATTCAGGGTTTCTCTAAATAAATAAAATCGAGAGCCGAAAAAAATGCTGATTTGCCCGCTCGAGTAATGACTCGTTGAACCAGTGTTTTTCATTATTTGAAATAACTAAAGTTTTACGAGTTTTTTTTTTGCGTAGACGGTAAAACCTGATAGCCTGGTTATGAAAAATAAGCACAAATTAATTATAACAGATAAGCGTAGCGAATTTAACCTGGTGCTTCAGGTTATTTATAACTTTATTAATCATTCTCAGCCCTCGAGCAACGCTTAAAAGCGCCATAAACACAAATTCGGCGGCAATAAAAAATTAAGCCTAACAGCTCGTTCATACAGTCCGCGTGAGCGTTGCGTAAGCGTAGACGTAGCGCGTACCATTGCGTTGTAATGTATGGAACTGTATGAGACATGGCATATAGCTTGCGTGGCGTGATCGTTCACGTAGACGTGCAGTTATGTCTACGGGTTAACGCGCGTCACTACGCACGTGTACGTGATGCATACGCAATTGGTGTGAATCGGCCTTTACAACACACACACAATACATCACGTAACGGCAGCACGTCTCACACTAAAAGCGCGCATACGTGACTACGATTTCCACTATCTCGCGAGCTCCTGCGACTCTCCTACGAGCACCCTAATCAGAGCAACTCGTAGGTGAAAATGGTGGACTCGATATCACACCCGCGCACGGTTTTTTTTTTTTGTTCACCAGAGGCACACGCTTGACGACTATCATTGGAAGTTATGATGCATTTGTCTACAAGATGCCTATTCATTCTGGTTTTAAAAATCCGTATAAGAAAAAACCTGGATTGTAATTGATAGGAAACACAGATCGCAGAAGAGTATCCCATACCCTAGCCAGGAGTAGAGTGTTTGAACCCAGGGTCCAATCAAGACGAGGTCTTAAGCCAAGACGGCAGGGCTTAGCCGACGCAAGGCCTTAAGAACAGTTAAACCGGCGGTGAAGCGATTTGCTTTGCGTTACATCAGGGCAAGGGCAAGGGGAGCATATCAAATTCAAATTCAAATTCAAAATATTTTTATTCAATTAAACTTTTACAAGTGCTTTTGAATCGTCAAAATAATCTACCACTGGTTCGGAATGCCGTCCCTACCAAGCAGAACCAACAAGAAACTCGGCGGTCGCTCTTTTCAAGTGTTCAATTTACAATAATATGCCATACTGTACTATAAAAGCAATTGCAGCCTCGTGTATTGCTGGAGCGAGTCAAATCCATGCTTTTTTGTCATTTTCATCATCTTCGATTGTATAATATTGTTATGCTTTTTTCAGGAGCATACTTTTAATAGATTTTTTATACTTGATTTATGAAATAGTAGCGCATTATATTGCAGGAACGCGGCTTATAAGCGCGCTTCGTAGTGTGAACTTGTGAAATATGAAGGCCTTCATAATATTATTCCGGGCATTGCAACTTGTGCGGCGTTGGACATTTGCAGTTAGTTTGCAATGCTGCCGTTGGTCAAGCTTTTTATTTATGTTTAACTACAAAATCGGCTTAACATTGATAGTAATAATAAATGATCTGAATACTGAATATTGATAATAAAGCTTAATTAATTAATTTCATCAGGGAAATGTAGTTTAGCTGGAAATCGCAATCGGCATTTCCATAGTTTGATGATATTTCTAGGTACACATTAATACACGTCTTGTACACATTAATATATTTTGATTAGAAGTATTATTGTTTTTCAAATAATTAATATTATTTTTCGGATATTCTTGTAATATTTTATTTATCAAATGTTCCTTATAGATAGTAATATGTTCTTCATTACAATTATGTCTTATTCAACCGAAGCAACAGGATTATCTTCAAAATACAAAAATAAATCTCGACTTTCCTTTCCTGTTTATAAAATTCGCCCCAATTTAAAAGCGCCCGAGAATTGTTCCTAAGCTGTTCAAATTTTTAAGTCGGAACAAGTCCATAACAAAGTTAAGGCGGTATTTTGTTCAATACAAAATTTACCGTCAGCTCTCATAAAAATAAAAATGCGTTCGTAGGTTTTCCAGTTTATTTTGCTCGTTGTTGTAAAATCATTGCGCACATTTTAGTAAATTCTTCTCTCGCCTTTCAGAACCTATTAGTAGTGCCTAACTATATTAGCTAGATTGGTTAGTCTCCGCTGTCCGTCTGCCTGTCCATCCGTCTGTTTGTCAGCGGTCTGCATCTCATTACCTTAATAGGTAGAGAGTTAAAATTTTCACAGAGTGTGTAGATATTTCTATTGGCGCCCATGAACCATAATAGGTAGAGAGTTGAAATTTCCACAGAGTATATATATTATGTACTTCTATTGCCGCTATAACAACAAATAATAAAAATTTCAAAATGGCTATCATGTAAATTTAAAAAAAAATGTACATAGTGTCTCCTTGAACGATAATACGGAACCCTTTGTGTGCGAGTCCGGCTTGAACTTGAACCGGTGTTATTTTTGAGTCAACAAAACTCATTTGAAAATCCAAAATACTTAGTTTGCGTTCACACAGACCCTCGATTACTCGAAGCAATCGTCGTAAATTCTGTTCAACGCGACTGGACTGCCCATAAATAATTTAATTGTTGCCAAGACTAGGTTACTAGATCATAGTTCGCGTTTCGAATAGTATAGTTGTAACGAGTGGGAATGAGGTCATTCCCGTAGAAATATTTCAGGCTATGATGTGAACTCGCATCTGAACCGAATGCCGAAGCGATCGTAAAATAAGTATTTTAGGTAACATACAGGCACACTAAGTACTTACATTCTAAATTACATTTTGTAGTAGTTTTTCAGTTCAGTATTGAAGAATACTTGACTAACTGAAAAAAAAAAACTACAACAAAATACTGAGAACGGTGAAAGCGTAATGGTTAAGACATTAACCTCCTGTAGGAGAAGTCGGTGGTTCGATGCCGGACACAAACCTCTAATTTTTTTTAGGGTTCCGTACCTCAAAAAGAAAAACGGAAAGGGCTTTACCTGTACATCCTAAAACAGATTTTTATTTATTTTTATGTATAATAGTTTTTGATTTATCGTCCAAATGTTGGAAAAAATACCCGAGTAGGTACGGAACCCTCAGTGCGCGAGTCAGACTCGCACTTGGCCGGTTTTCAAGTAGGTAGACACTCGTTTTAAACCAGAGCTAGGTAACAGCCAGGGCCTATCGCTGCATGAAGGTCACTTCAGGGTGACCAATAAATAAATATTTAAATAATTTCCCTAGGTATTCATAACAATCATCATGATCAACCCATTATTGAGAACACCATAGTCCGCCACGCTGGCCAAGTGCGGATTGGCAGACTTCACACACCCTTGAGAATATTATGCAGAACTCTCAGGCATGCAAGATTACTCAAGATGTCCCTTCACCTTTAAAGCAAGTGATATTTAATTGCTTAAAACGCATATAACTCCGAAAAATTAGAGTTGCGTGCCCGAGATCGAACCCTAAACCTCTGACTAGGTGACCGACGTTTTAACCACTAGGCTATCACAGCTTGTACGGCCTACAAAGCTGTGCTAGAAAGTACCCTATGCTTAGGTACTTAATTGAGAACATTTAAATATTATGTAGTTCCGTCATTAAATGGCAGAGGGGCGTATATACAGCCTGCGGTATAGCCTTCAATGTAGCGGAAGCTGTGTGAGTGACACCTGAATCCGACCCTCCGCCTTTACACCACAACTTTGCGTTTGTTTGCGACAGACATGTCACGTGACAGTCTTTATTTACGTTTCCAATGTGTTTTGCTCAAAGATATGGTTTTGATTTAAACAAGGCATTTAAAACAAATATAAAATCTTTTAATATTTATGGTAAAATTTTCGTAGTACTTAATAAATATTATTACATACTGATGCCGCGTCTACGTTAGCGTGGATTTAGGTTTTAAAAATACCATGGGAACTATTTGATTTTCTAGGACAAAAGTAACTTATGTCCCTCTCCAGTTTTTTTACTATATCTATGCAAAAGATCACGTTGATGCGTTACTCTGTTGCGGCGTGATTGAAGGACAAATCGACAAACAAACATTTCACATATTTTATAATATGGGTTAGTGTTTTCCTCATTTAATTTTAAAATATCTAAATACATAATACTTAATATAAATTATTGACTTATAGCGTAAATAAAATACAGTATACTTACTTTATGTGCGTACGTAGGTAATGGAAATGGAAATAAACAACAAACATTTCCAATGATTTGACGTTTCCATCTCGAAATAGGTATGGCGTTTTCAATTACGTAAACCATTCCGATCGAACACAACGTAAAATATTTGATGTCAAACCAGAGCAAGCAGAAACCGTAGTCTAAGAGGCCGCAGGAAATTTTGGGGATGTGCTTGATAAACTCCGTAAGTTTATATTATAAATATAATTCAGAATAGGTAAAGAAGTGGGAAGGATACTAGATGCAGCGATGTCTAGTGAAACCCAATCTCATCAATGTGCGTTGTTGTAAAAACAGTCGTATTTGTACCTATAGCGTTAAAATTTAAAATTCAGTGTAGTTCTATAATTCAATTTCATATACCAACTTATTCAATTTTATTTCAATTTTATATTGTTTACCAACTTATACAATACCTTTTAAGGAAATATTCTGAAAACAACTTTACATGCCTATCGTCTAATCAATCAATAGTCAGGTAGCTATTTGCAAAATCGTCTGATACTTTACTTTTATTTTCGCGAAGACATCAATATAAACAGGCTTTATTAATTCAATTTTCAAAAAAGGAAATTTTAAAATGCTGCAACCCGTCACTAGCAGATTAGGATTACCATACATAGGTACCAGAGATAATGAGAAGAACTACTTTATTTCAGCTTTTATCAAGCAACTCTTGTATATCTCCTACGGGCTCTCAGACTACCGACATCGCCCTGATTGACATTCTAATAATTTATTAAAGTCGACCGGCGTCAAGGCGTGACGTTACATCTGAACTCCTGTCTCATAATAGCTCACATCGGTGAGTCAGTGATTCACATTTCGTTAATCGAAGGTTAAATATAACAACAGTAGACCGTACATTAGCTTCAGCTTCAGAGCGTTTCCTGATACCAGACTTGCTAAACATCTTAATTTAATCGGGATTTTCTTATTAAATTTTTTTTTTTCAAATTCGTTGATAGGTCTTGGTGAAGAAATGAAAACTTGGTTATTTTGTTTTCAGGTTGTGTTAACTTTTCGCCTTCCCTGGAAAACCACGTTTTCGATAAAAAGGGCAATCGGGGTCATCTGATGTTAAATAAACAAAAAAATAAATTTATTTTCAAGACATATTCTTTACACAATAACAACAAAACGTTTCAATTCATACTTACTAGTTAAAAAAACTTGCTTGAATGGTGTAGGCAAACATCGTAAGGAAACCTGCATGCCTGAAAGTTCTTTATAATGTTCTCAAAGGTGTGTGAAGCCTGCCAATCCGGACTTGGCCAGCGTGGTAGACTCTGGCCAAACCCTTCTCATTCTGAGAGGAGACCAATGATCAGTAGTGAACCGTATATTATATCATATTAAGTACATGATACCAACTTACGTGCTACAAAGAATTCCCCTATAATAAAATTAATTTATTACGAAACGAAGTGGCATTGATAATAATTAATAATCTAAACTCATTAATACACAAGGGAACTCTATTTCAATAGAAGAACAGTTCGTATTGTTATGTCTAGACTGTAAGGAGATACTTACACCTAGTATAGGGGTTATTTCCATTCCTATTCATATTATAATTTAACTAGCTAGATAATATTATGTTCTATTCTAACTAGTGATCGTAGACATTACCCAATATATTTACGAGTAGGTACATCAATAATCTTGCAGTGTTTCCTTCCTTATTATAGCTTTCTCGAGATTTGGTCAGCGTAGCAAACTATGGCCTAAACCCTATTCATTCTAAGAGGAGACCCGTGTTCAGTAGTGGACCGGCGTTGAGTTGATCATGATGATGATTCTAAGTCCGTTATTCTATACCGTACTTATTATTATAGTCGCTTGTACAAAGCTGGTAAATCAATAACAATATGGTAGGCCTGTAAGAAAAACTAGGAAAGGTTATAGAGAATTATTACACTAAAGTAAACAAAAGAGGACAATGGATGAGATGCTATATTATAGTGGTTAACGCCTCCGTAATGGCGAGGAAGCTGAAATTTTATTACAGCAAGTTGTCCCTAATGAGCCTATAAAGGGTCGCTCAGAGCACAAAGGAATATATCGTATTTCGGGACCAGTTTATATAAGGTCCTTAGGAACATTTCGTGCTCAGATTCCCGTTTATTACTTGATCAACCAAGCGCTAAGTGCGAGTGAACCATAGAACCTAAGTATAATGTAGTTATGTACCTACATACACTATTTACTGACCTACTATGTGTGTTAAAACTGCAATTAACTAATGAAAATTCACTTTTGTACTTGGAAAACAGGCGGTGTTGGGTTTGTTCCTGAACACGCACCTCTAACTTTTCGAGTCAATATGTGCGTTTAGATTTATCATGAAGGTTATGTGAAGGAAAACATCGTGAGGAAACCTGTACGATAGTTCTCAATAATGATTTTTAAGGTATGTGTAGTCTGCCAATCGAGAGCGCTCAAAGATGAGCTAACCCTTCTTAAATCTTAAGTCCATTGGGCGTATCCCTCTGTTTATTAAGAAAATTGAATGACTTCCCGTTGAGAAAAAACGGACGACAGTGAAATTTATTATTAAACACTATATAAAATAAAATGAAACCCCATTATCCCGGCAAATTTTTCAATTCAAGAGCGTCGCAGGCGGTGATCAGATTTACTCTTATATACGAGTATATATTATTTCCCCAGCTGTTGAGATACTCTATAACACTTATCTTTAATTAAGTTTTATCGTTTTGCAGGCTTCTGCTTAGTCTTGTTTCTTTTTTATTTAATAATAATCAATTCAATAATAATCCGTGGACAAAACAATTTGCTTATTAATTTCCTTAGTTTGTGCCGGCCCTAACAGGTATCCAACGATCATTTTCAAATGGAGTTAGCTAATCTTCCATGACGCCGCGGATTATAAATTTTGTATACAGAGTTTTAAGTTAATAAGCCCGGTAAATATTTTAGCCAAAGCATTAAATCAAACAGTAATTATTGTGTATACGTGTTCATAATTTTCACGAATTTTTTTCCCAATTATCAATAATTGTTCTATTTAAAAGAGCTAGGTAACTATAAACGTGTGCATGATTTTTGTGCTTTGTCTCCCATCCATATCTACCTTTTAAAGATAGATAAAATCCTGACGAAAAGTTGAGGACTATGTCCGTCCCTAGGATATAAGCTAACCCTGTACCAGTCAGAATCAGTTAAACTGTTGGGCCGTGAAAAAGTAGCAGACAGACAGATAGACACACTTTCGCATTTATAATATTAGTATGGATTGAGACGTCTTTCTATTACCTACCAATTTTATTACCTATTAGCTTCAGGAAAAGGGTGGCTAATGTGAGTGGCTGGAAACGCCGCATGAGAATGTCCCCATCGCACGCCGATAGCAGTTGCATGCCTCTTTGATTCATTGAAGCCGCCACATCAACTATGCATCAATGCATTTGCATTTTGGATTCCATTATAGATGTTCGTATTAAATTCCGACGCTTAGTTCGATTATTATGAAAGCGTGTATTTTGTTTTGTTTAAGATTTACTCGTAAGTAGTCTCTTCTTCCTTGTCGTAGTTTTTGTCTGAGGAAAACCAATGCGAATGACATAGACGATTTCACCTTCAAACTAGCAATTTTGACATGTCATGACCCTCTATTGACAATTAATCAAGCAGACATTTCAATCTGCGAAATTTACGCGGACTTTTAGTATTTTGACGTAGGAGGGTAAACGATCCAGTAAATGAACAAATAAGGACTACCCTGACATTGACCTAAAATTAAGGTATATGAGAATCGTTCTATATATAATTTTTATATTTTGTGTGTCTGTACACAGTAGGTATACACTCTTAAATTATTTAAATATCAAAAAATCAAATAAAATGCGTGGTATTAATTATTATAACTTATTTTATTTAACAAAAGGATAAATTGCCAGTAAATGAACTGGGAATTTCAGTGAATGAACGAACTCTATCTAGTGCATAAACTCTCGATTCCTATTAATAAATAAATTCTTAAATATATTTTCGGCTTGGAATTCAAAAAAAATTGTCAGATTTTCACAGTTTTTGACTTATTGTATATTTTTTTTTACATTTTGCGCGATAAATCAAAAACTATTTTACATAATAATAATAAATAAAACCTGTTTTAGAATGTATAATAGAGCCCTTTCTGTATAATAGAGAAAAACTTAATGCCCATGTTGCACCCAAGTCGCTGGAAGTGCAACATCAGCTGCTGAATGTTTTGAGAGTAGTGAGAACAATATACCGTAACACATGTTATCAGATTTGTTCCTTTGAGCCGAGAAGCCACATGTTCTGATGCTTTTTAGACAATCTAAGATCTCTCATTAAGTGGTCCAAATCATTTTGATTGAATAGTCTAAGTTGAGATGTAAAAGTCACTACATCGTCACTACCTTCTGAAAGTTCTTGAAGTAGATTGGAGGTACTGGGTTGGGGCTGAGGTACAGATTTATCACCAGAAGTCAGAATCGTTCTAATTGTAGACTGCAAGTTACAATAGAGTCGCTTGGAACAATTTTTTTGCTGTTTCTTCTGGTTATATTCACAATGCAGAAATAATAATCATCATGGTGTTTAGATGGTTCGCGCCAAATTATAATACTTTTTTTAGTAAAAGTAGGGTCTATTCTTATTTGCTCATAAACGCAATGAGGAAATACAGCTTCCACATATAAAAATTTGGAGTCCAGGCCTTGCTGTTAGCTGCTAATGGGTTCTCAAAGTAGCCCGAGTATGCTTGTTTTACAAAGTTAGACACACTTGCACGACATTCTTTAATACGTACTCGCCACCAAATGGTACAAAAATGATTGGAATAACTTGCAGATGTTCTTCTTGATGTTAACACCTCGATAAATTTTGGAAATTACTTGTGTGATCTTAATAAAGTGTGAACATACAAAGTGTGAGTATAGTGCAAAATATGGGGGTACCTGTATCTCAAAAACTAGAGCTGCTGTGTAAAAAATTAAAGTAGATCTGAAATCAGCGACGTCAAATTAGTAAGAAACAGTTTCAAAACCTAATAAAACAAAAAAGTTGAATTTTGTATGCCAGTGAAATGATTCGGAATCGGAAGCCACTTTATATATCGCGAAATTTGGAAATGTGGTCAAATTTTCGAAATCCATATTTATCAATGAAAAGCGACATAATTTTGTAAGTAGTACTTACTTACTTCAGTTTACTATTTTTGAACAGTTTCGCAGAGGTACAACAATCGGCCTCATTCAATCAGCCGCCATATTTATAGTAATAGGCAAATAAATACAATTAAGTATTGGAACTACAATACCTATGCTCCTAAATGTATCTTAAAAAACAAGTCTCATTCAGCGTTACAAGTGCAGAAGAGGAAGTAGACAGACGGATTAACATCAGTTCGAACAAGTACTGGGCACAAAAGGAAAGAATGAAAGGAGCTTACCCAGTACATCTTAAAAGATCCGTTACAGATACATGCATCCTGCCATGCCTCACCTATGCCAGCCAAACATGGGCCCAGACAAAGAATATAAAAAGAATAATAGTGACTTGCTAAAGGGCGATGGCAAGGAGCATAACTTAAGGAAAAAATATTCAAAGTGAGAATTGAAGACATAAGAAAAAAGACAAAGCCTACAGACACCTTGAGACATGCCCTAAAACTGGAATGCAAATGGTCATATTGTATCGATTTTTACAGATGAAAGAAGGACAGGAAAAATCTCCCCTTGGCCAGGTCCAGCAGGCAAAAGAAAAATAGGTAGACCGAAGACGCGTTGGTCTAATGCTATTGTGCAAATCGCGAGAGAAAATTAGCTTGATAGTACCAAAGACAGAGAGAAATGGGGATACCCAAGAGGGATCCTTATCCAAGAAAGAAGAATACCAGAATAAATATTTAAAAAAAAATCTAAAGAAAAATTAAACCGACTTCAAAAACCACAAACACTAAAAAGTAAAAATAATTTTAGTGATTGTGGTTTTTGAAGTCGGTTTTATTTTTCTTTTGAAAATTTTTTATTTCACAATTTTTAGTGGCCCCACTGTACTATAATATGCCATACCCAGTTAAAACCCTACTGTTTACTAAGATTAATATCTTAGTAAACAGTAGGGTTAGGGTACACTGATCGCGAGCAATTTGCTCTTATCCATTGAGGAGTTCCGTTCTCCATCTCGGAAGATATTCATCAGATCTTCATCAAATTTATATGGGACCACCTGCGAAGTATACCCTATCAAACAAAAAAAAAATCCAAATCGGTCCAGGCGTCTTTGAGTAATCGGGGAACATACGTTAAAAAAAAAGATACCGAGGAATTCAGAACCTCTTCCTTTTTTTGAAGTCGGTTAAAAATATTTTTTAAATTTTGGTAACAGTTTCCTTTTTTGTGATGCCAGGGAGCTCTAAATATCGATTTTGAACGACATCGGTCAATTAACAAAGAATTTCAAAATGGCGTCGACTTTTTTAAATTTTGGTAACAGTTTCTTATTTTGTGATCCCAGGGAGCTCTAAATATCGATTTTGAACGAAATCGGTCAATTAATAAAGAATTTCAAAATGGCGTCGACTTTTTTAAATTTTGGTAACAGTTTTCTTTTTTGTGATGCCAGGGAGCTCTAAATATCGATTTTGAATGAAATCGGTCAATTAACAAAGAATTTCAAAATGGCGTCGACTTTTTTAAATTTTGGTAACAGTTTCCTTTTTTGTGATGCCAGGGAGCTCTAAATATCGATTTTGAACGAAATCGGTCAATTAACAAATAATTTCAAAATGGCGTCGACTTTTTTAAATTTTGGTAACAGTTTCTTATTTTGTTATCCCAGGGAGCTCTAAATATCGATTTTGAACGAAATCGGTCAATTAACAAAGAATTTCAAAATGGCGTCGACTTTTTTTAATTTTGGTAACAGTTTCCTTTTTTGTGATCCCAGGGAGCTCTAAATATCGATTTTGAACGAAATCTATGACAGTTCAAGAAAATAGATTTTAAACACTATTTAAATTATTATCATTAACATTAAATTAAATGAAAACACGACGCGCGACGTGTACTGCAGCCCCTGAGCTTGAGCACAGGCCGAGCCGGTATAAACCGATTTCTCTCCGTACGCGACGTAGCGCCTGTGCTCACGCACACACGCGCCTCAAGCTTGTAGTAGTGTACCGATCGTAGCGCGCTTGTATGAAGCTTTGACTCTGTTCGCTACTCATGTGGTTATACAACGCAATACCACACTCACAAACACTCGTACAAAAATACAGACAAGTATATACTCACACACACTCACACACACACACATGGACGCACACGCACTTTTGAACGGTTTGAACGGAACACGGTTTTGAAATTGAAATTGAAAAAAGTGTAAGAATTTGTAAGAAAATATTTAAAAAAGGTATATCAGCCGGTTTTTTATTCCAGCTCTTAATACATGTAAAAACGTCCAATCTGTTCATTTACTTGAGCCTTTACCCTAGTACCTAATTATATCGACCGCCCCATATCAAAACAAAGTAAATGTCATTTTTCCGAAAATCGTTTTATGTCATAAGCCTAACTTTCATAGTATGTCCCGTTGTATTGTAAGGACACCCACATTAAAGTAAAATTAAAAGCTAGTAAGTCGCTTTGACCATTTTAAAACATAGTAAGTCTATGAACTGGCTAGGTTTTTTATAGATTAATGCGCCTTACTAAGTTTTTCAAAGGAATTAGATTAAATAAAATAAATATCACCCATTATCTAAATACCATGTCAAAACAGTAAATACTTAATAATGCATTAAAACTTAAAAGTAAGATAGGAAAAGTCAAAAGGAGTTCTGACCTCTACATGTCAACTGTTAAATATGGTTTGCAAGGGAAATACTTTGCATACTTACATAATGTTTTTAGGGTTCCATATCTCAAAAGGAAACACGGGACCCTTACAGGATCACTTTGTTGTCTGTCTTTCTGTCCGTCTGTCTGTCTGTCGTGTCTGTCAAGAAAACCGATAGGGTATTTCCCGTTAACCTAGAATTATGGGCAGGTAGATAGGTCTCAACTCTCATAGCCCAAGTAAAGGAATAAATCCGAGAACAAATTTCGTGATTCTAGATCAACGGGAAGTACTGTATAGGTTTTCTTGACGGACGGACGGACAAATGGACAGACAACAAAGTGATCCTTTAAGAGCTCCGTTTTTCATTTTGAGGTACGGAACCCTAAAAAAGAAAATGATGCACATGTTATGAATAAATGTGTAGGCCAGTCTTCACACTAAAATATTTAAACCCCTTTAATTTAAAAACTGTCATAGCCTAGTGGTTAGAACGTCCGCCTCCTAATCGAAGGTCGGGGCTTCGATCCTGGAATCACGCACTACTAACTTTTCAGTTATGTGCGTTTTAAGCAATTTAATATCACTTGCTTTAACGGCGAAGAAAAACATCGTGAGGAAACTTGCATACCTGCAAGTTTTCCATGTTCTCAAAGGTGTGTTCCTAAACTTCTCTTGAATTTAAACCACTTACTAGGTTTTGATCTGAGAAAGAAATTTGACATTAATTGACAAAATTGAGAGACCTAAGCTTGTATAAGAACACAGAAGTGTCATAATTCGTGTTCACTTTGCCTAACGTCTCTCAGAGAGCAGAGAGAGATTTAAACTGTTTCTTATAATCATTGGCCATATTTCAAATGCGAAAGTGTTTGTTGGTTTAATATTCAATCACGCTGCAACGGAGCAACCAGTCGACGTGGTTTTTTGCATGGATACATTTAAAGACCTTGAGAGTGACATCTCTCTCCGCATCGTATTCTTTATTGCTGAGGGTTGTGACCTCTTTCCATTATTCCTACATCTAATGGTAGGTTTTCTTGGGATGCGGTGAGTTCAAAGAGCCTACGGAACTCGACTAGAAAAACGAGATTTTGACTCTTAGGTTTAACGGTTATGAATTAGTTATTATTATCAGTGATAAAATTGATTAGGGCTGCCAGGTAAAATGACATTTATCTCGGAAAATCAAAGAGTTTCCACGAGATTTTTTCCAAGTTTGCGCTACTAAGTACATATTATGAAGAGGAAAGGTTTGTTTGTTTGTTATCGATAAACTCTGAAACTACTGAACTACTTGCACTAAAGACATAATCATCAACATCAACCGACAGACGTCCACAGTGAACATAAGTCTTTAATAGGGTCTTCCACATGCTACGGGTTTGCGCCGCCTGAATCTTTGCGCTTGCGCTTGACGACAATCATGCTTTAAAGAAAGCAATGATGAGGTCCAAGTTGGAGCACGCTTACCTAGAAGATGCCTATTCACTCTTGGCTTGCAGGTTTCTAAGGTATATATGGCAGGAAACACGGCCGCCGAAATGGCGTTCCAACCTTTAGGCTCTCCCCACTGCACGCAGCATGAATCTGAGCTTTCTTATGATGGTTATATTATTATGTACATATAATATCTCATAAGAAATCTCTAACACACAATCCAGCTAAGTAGGTCCAATTTCAAAAAAAGCTAGCTAGCCGACAAATCTAACTCAGTTAGGCAGCCTTCGGGAACCTTCGAGATGTCTCTCGTCCAAAATTCCTCAATGCTTGAAGACCAGTCTTTGAATAGTGCATGATGTCAGTGATGAAAAATGGATCCGAAATATAGGTCTTTTTTGTACACAGGAAATGCCTGACGCATACCCCTCCGTCATGTGGGGCTTGCACCAAACTTGCACTACTACGAAATCCATTTCGGAACACGGCACCCGGAACGAGGCGCGCTATCTCCTAAAAAACATAGGTATAATACCTATTTAGAACACTTACTATCTGTCATCATAATCTATGACAACCTCCGAGTATTTACCTGGTAAAACCGTGACTTTAGAATAAATTTTAGTATATAAGCAGGCTTCATTTAGAAATGAAAAAATCCCTATTTTATTTTTCAACGATTATAAACACAACTTTCATTCAAAAATAATAAGCTTAAATTCATTTTAAATAATATTTTGCGACGAAATGACGCGCGCAGTCCGCCCGTCATGACAGTCCAGTGGACACTGAATTCCATAGAGCGCCTGCAAGAAAATAAATAGCACAGGAAGTTTTTTGGTTAGTTTTAGATTATTTAAGAAATGAAAAACATTTAGTATAAAACTAACAGTTCGAATTGATTGCTAAACCTAAACATATCATTTTCTGGAAGTTGGCTTCAAAGTATCAAGATGTTAAAGAAAATTTTTACAGAACAAGTTGCGAACAGCAATGTTTTCAACTTGTTTTTTTTTTTTATTGGGATAATGTATACTAAATTAAAAGAGGCCCTTATAATCTTCACAAACTGAAGTTTTTAATTGCATGTATTTAATAGCTGTTAATGCTTTAGAAAAATAAACAATTTACTTCAAAGTACAGCGTTTTTGCGATTTGTCAAATAGCCATAGTCTTAAGTAGGTATATTGATCATTAATCGTTGACTGATCTATATATAACTCAAAATTTAAACAACCCCGACGCAAAAACCTTTATAAGAAAACTAGAAAAGAGCTGATAACATTTAAACGGCTGAACCGACTTTCTTCGATTATAGCTAAGAACACTCTCGACCAAGCCACCTTTCAAATAAAAAAAAAACTAAATTAAAATCGGTTCATTTGTTTAGGAGCTACGATGCAACAGACAGATACACAGATACACGGATACACAGATACACAGATACAGACGTCAAACTTATAACACCCCTCTTTTTGGGTGGGGGTTAAAAAAGCTATCCGATAAGCCGAGGGAGGGGTCTTAAGTCTGACCATTACGTTGTTATACCAGTATATTAAAAATGGCGCACAGTCAATTCCAGAAAAATCTTATTGGTCAGTGCCAGAGTGACTCAATACCAAAGAAATGCCTCATCCTACGTTTTTCACGATAAAGCTCGTGTAAAACTTTCCAAACTTTAATAAAACTTACTCAAGTTAAAAAATGATTTCACTTCCCCAAGTCCTCTAGTTTTTTTTTTTTACACGGAATGAATGCAGAGTGATATTGTATATTGATGGATGAATACATGAAAATACAAAAACACCCAATATTTTCCACAGAGTTAAAATTGTGTCCGTTTCACGTTTCCGTATTTGAGGCACTATAACCAGCTCTATACCAATCATAATATTAGATAAATTAATGCAGTGAGCATCGAGTTTGACAAGAATTGTTGTATTGAATACTTCTTCAATGTGGACGTGAATAGGATTCCAATTTCTGGCACAGTACTAAATTACCATCACGACTCAATTTTTTTAGGTGATTATGTGGACGCAGCCTTAGCATTAAAATGTTCTCTTTGGAGTGTGCCCGACGTATGTTCATGCTATGTTTATGTGTTACGGGCGTCTACTCCTATCAAATTGACCCAGTTTATGGATCCATATGCGTTCCGGAATTCATATGCTTTGAACATTGACTGAATAGGTACATTCAATCGAACTATTTGTCCGATTGATAGCGATGGGTTGGTACTTGGACATGACTGACAGCATTATTAGCATTACTTCCACGACAGGCAAACTAGAAACCATAATAAGCTTGCAAATGCTACGCTTCGCCCCAGGAAAGTGAGAAAGTCATTTGTGGGAATGAGTGTAACATTTTATAATAAAATTCCACAGTCAATATTAGACTTGCCTTTACAAAAGTTTAAAAAATCCATTAAAAGTATGCTCCTCGCAAAAGTAGGTATATTATACAATCGAAGATTATGTAAATGATAAAAAAGTATGGATTTGACTCGCTCCAGCAGTGCGCGGGGCTGCAATTGCTTGTGTAGTATGGAATATTATTGTAAATTGAAGGAATGAAAAGAGCAACTGCCGAGCTTCTTACTGGTTCTTCTCGGTAGAACGGCATTCCGAACCAGTGGTTAATTATTTTGACGATTATAAAGCACTTATAAAAGTTTATTTGAATAAAAATCTATTCTATTCTATTAAGTATAGTTGTTAGTTGGGATCATTAGCTTAGTTAGTGTGACAGTCTCAACTTTCAACCATACGATAGGTCCATCATAAGACTAGACCTGATTCCACCAGACCATTGACTAGAATCTAGATTGATGGAAATCGACTCCAGGACCTGGCGCTTATAAGACCACTGCGCCAGTGAAGACATCAAAATGTTGAAAAAAACCGGCCAAGTGCGGGTCAGACTCGCGCACCGAGGGTTCCGTATTCGGGTATTTTTTCCGACATTTTGCACAATAAATCAAAAACTATTATGCATAAAAATAAATAAAAATCTGTTTCAGAATGTTCAGGTAAAGCCCTTTCATATGATACCCTACTTGGTATAGTTATCTTACTTTGAAAATTGAAACACATTTTTTTTTAAATGATGTAACCACAAATTCACGGTTTTCGGATTTACTTCTTGTGCTATAAGACCTACCTACCTGCCAAATATCATGATTCTGGGTCAACGGGACGTACCCTATAGGTTTCTTGACAGACACGACGCACGGACGGACAGACAGACAGACAGATATAGACAGACAACACAGTGATCCTATAAGGGTTCCGTTATTCCTTTTGAAGTACGGAAACCTAAAAACAAAGAAACAATCAATATTCTCACCAAAGTTTCTGTAACGAACTTAGATTTGTTTGATAGAGTTCAGTTTGATTCATTACAACAAGAACAGTCTTTGTGGAGCCTCACCTCCAGGCAGCGGCGAATTATTCACAGTGGCGTCAAATAAAACATTTTAAGTACTTTGTCTGCCCACTTTGTCTTTAGGGTTCCGCGTGCCCGAAGGGTGCCAACAGGACACTATACTAAGCCTTCGCTGTCAACGAACGTTACGTAGATAGGTACCGCGGGGTCAATGCCGCATCATAGGCGGGGCATTGACCCCGAATTCGCACACTATACATTGCGGGCTTGAAAAATACTAAAAAAAAAAACTACAAGTATAAGGCAAAATGGTTATGGTATTGGATTGTGTTTAGGTAACAGTATGTATAATACGTACCTGCCTATTCTATGCCAATTCCCTCAGTTTATGTTATATCTCAATGCAATATGTTTCCATTCGTTATTACATCATCGCTCAAATTTTGTACTGGCACCTAACGAATGAACGACCACTGTCTCGAATTAGTAACGATTTCGTTGTTCTCGATCGACAAAGAGTTTCGTATAACTTGCTAACTCGTTACAGAAAGCTCTTTTGTTCTAATAGAAGCTGTAATAAGACCTCAAAAGCAAAATTGTGGCATCTGTTGGCCATTATGATTGTAATTGCTTGTGATATGCCCATGCTCGCACGTGGTTTAATTACTGTGGTGTGTTCACGATGATACTATGAATATGTCTAGATATAAAGAGGCGTATTTTAGCCAATTTCAGCATAAGCTTGTACACTGAAATAGGCAATTATAATTACGGCCAGCAACATGTGGAAGCTACTGCTACTTAGCAACCTGGATGCGGTCCGTATGAGAGGATATTTTATATGGGACGGCAAAATTCGAAGCATAAGCTTCTATTAGGTTAATTAGAATGACCTCTAGCAAGAGGGGGCCAGTACTTAGCTCACATGAATAGTTATCTTAGGCCTATAATACTAGAGGTGATACTGTCAAATGCAAATGCTGAAAAGGATCTAAAAATTGGATTAAAATATACCTAAACTTGTTGTTCAAAGCAATAAGTATAAAATTAACTAGCGATATTGAATATGGATTTTTAAAAAATTAGAAGGACCCGACATTTACCTACTTCCCTACTTCCTTCCCTTTAAAGGCGGATCAACAAATTCTTGAAAAGCCAGCGACGCATTGGCGGTTGCTCTGTTGCTGTAAATGTTCATGGGCGAGTAGGGGTAATTAATCACTCTTTTAACATCAGGTGACCTCCCAGCTCGTTTGTTCGCTATTTTGCAATATCTAAATACCTAAATCTCAATCTGGGACTAAATGAAAAAAATCTAAACATCTAACTGTGTCAATAACCTACTTAATCTCCATTTAGTTTCTTAGCCAACTTTAAAAAAGGAAGAGATTCTCAATTCCTTTTTGGTGATGATAATCCATAACAGCGTTAATTAAATCTGCACTAATCTCAGCTATTTTTATATACCTAAAAGATTTAAGAGTGCTTTCTTTTAAATAATAAAAACCGGCCAACCTGGCCGATTTTTTCTGGTGAAGATCATCAATATTTTTTGATGGAGGACAAAACTCTTCAATAGATAAGATAAATCTCTCGCAAATAGTGTGATAATTTAGCAAACAATACACTCACAAGTTTCAAGCATACGTAATGTAAATAGGTAGGTATAGGTATATATACCTACAATTTTTACAACACAAAAATCAGTTGTTTTTAAATCAGATTTTTTTACGTTTTCATCGCATCGATCTTTAACCGACTTCGAAAAAAGGAGGAGGTTCTCAATTCCTCGGAATCTTTTTTTTATATTATTACCTACTTAGATTCATCCACTTATTGCGATGTTTGAATCAAAAGGCGTGGGTGTTGTTCATGTAAACATATGCAAGGGAGCTCCCAAGGGTGCATAATGAAAGGGAGTGCAGTGGGCAGCTGTTAAAAACATATTGTCTTACAATCGTTTGTGGGCGGTTCATAGTTTCTATAATGTACATACAGTTGTGTGACAGGTTTCATTAGTTGAATATCACTTTCTTTTACTATTGAACTGTAAATTCTGAAAAATTCTAGAATATTATAAAATAATTAGGCATCACAAGTCACGACTACTGTGAAAGCAATAACTAGGTACGAGTATTTATTAGTAGACCAAGATTATGCGGTTGGTGCAGTATTTTAAAACTAATATTCATACTTTAACTTCTTACACGCACTTGACCAGATTTTATGAATACATATAAAACTTTATCTTTCAATGGGTGAAAAACTGGGAACTATTGCTAGGTAGCTACCTTCTGCCTACCTATTTACCTACTTAACTACAATGGCAGTTCGTTTCAATTTAAATGAATACCAGTCTTGAAATCGAAGACTCTATTAAATACTAGCCGATGCCCGCGACTTCGCCCGCGTGGATTTAGGTTTTTTGAAATCCCGTGGGAACTCTTTGATTTTGCTAATCCAGGATATTATCTATCTCCATTCCAAATTTCACCCAAATCCGTCCAGTAGTTTTTGCGTGAAGGAGTAACAAACACACACACACACACACACACATACAAACTTTCGCCTTTATAATATTACTGTGATAGAGTGAAGTGTGATAGCGTTTTTCTTAGCGGCTCCCAATCACTACGTTTGATAATAATAATAATAGTTATTGATCAAGGGCGTGGAATGGGTGAAAGATGGGATAAATGAGGGGTGTTATTGTGCAGGGGAACTCGTCAGCTGGCGCACTAGACTTAAGAGGGCTCTCTCCGTCACTCGTTTCATACAATCGTAGTTCCAATTTCATTTGAATATTAAGCAACCAAAGTCCCTGAAATTTTGCAGACCTATTCTAGAAACTAATATCTATGTCTGTGGTTTTCCAGATTTCTGTTAAAATATTTGGTTTAAAAAGTTACGCGGTCTTAAAAATTTTCATACAAATCTTTGAGCCCCTGTAATTTTAAAACTATATATTTTTAGAAAAATCTAAAACACCACAGACACAGATATTAGTTTCTAGAATATGTCTGCAAAATTTCATGGACTTTGGTTGCTTAATATTCAAATGAATTTGGAACTACGATTGTATGAAACGAGTGACGGAGAGAGCCCTGTTAATAAAAGATAGTTGAAATCGTTCGTTTATTTTTATAGATAGGAATTTTTAATATGTCAGAAGTACTTACCTACTTTGCCTCACTATCAATCATTAAGTAAGAATACGTTTCTAAATAGTTTTTTCGCTGCATCTTGTTTCCTACATACAGTTTAATCGGTGGTTCTATTGCTGTTGTGATGCCTGTAATTTTTTAACTATAGTATTAAAATTTAAAACACAGATATGACTATTCATTACTGTTTATATTTCTACTTATATAAGCTTATTAGGTAGGTACCTATTATTAATATAGAAGAAATGTAGAGTGACTAGAGTGAAGTAGGTAATAGGTAGACAGACGTACCTCTCTAAATAAAAACATAAACTAAAATCACTACATAGAAAACTTTTTAGAACCTACTTAGTTCTTACCTAATACAAAAACCGTTTAAGTCCGAATCGGACTCGTACACGAATGGTTCCGTACCATCGTACAATAAATACAATTTTTTTTTGTGATGTAACCACAAATTCACGGTTTACGAACATTACCTACTTGTTTGATAAGACATTGCTACCTACCAAATTTCATGATTCTAGGTCTACGAGAAGTAAGTAGGTACGATATAGGATTTGATACCCTTGACCGGTCTCGACAGACAGACGACGAAGTGATCCTAGAAGGGTTCCTTTTTTCTCTGGCGATACGGAACCCTAAAAATGATATCCAAACGAAGTCACGTAATACATTCTACAAACTTATTATCTGAAACACAACTTATATACTCAAGTCTCAGCTAAAGCATAAATATCGATGAATAATGTCCAAAGGCGGTAGTGAAAAGGGTTAGGTCAGCGAAGATAAGGGAGGACAGTTACCAACGTCTTTGCCAGATCGTAAAGTTATTTCGCCGGACCCAAGTTATCTGCGTATATTTCAATTTGAAATGACACACACTTTGGGACCCAATCCCAGATCTTATAGATCCATAAACAGTTCACTTGGAAGTAGGAACTAAATATAAGAAATTGTAAGTATCTATATACCTACTTACTTGAAAACTTATTTTTCTCAACCATACGAGTATAGGCATATTAGACTGCAATCACACCAAATAGTAGGGAGATGATGATGGAGCCTAAGGTGGAGCATGCCTGCCTAGAACGTGCCTATTTATTGACTTTTCTTTTGGAGATACCAAAATGTAGCTGGCGGGGAAAACAGAAGCTTGAAGGGCAGTTCGCTCTATTTAGGTAAAAAGATGAAAGAGGAATCGGGTCAAAAAGATCTTGGGCAGACAGGCCAGCACCCATGTTCCAAACGTTCCAAATTTATTAAAAAAATTAATTAAGTACCTACTGGCTTAAACTGTTCTATTAAAAGTTATAAGTAAAATAAACGTTTACAGGACTTTATTTTTTAAATGTTAATTTAAAGATTTTAAAGTAAAGCACCTAAGAAAAAATCTCAAAAGTTTACACAGTAAAAATGCTGAAAATTAACTTTCTTGAGAACAATTCTAATCTGGCACAAGGGCACAGTGGATACGCTTCTAAATTTCCTTTCATAAACTTTTATTCCGCACTCATTGTATCACTTGTGTGGGAAGGTAGGCTTCTCTGTTACAGTTGGTTTATTAGATACCAAGGAACGTGGTCAGAATCTAGAAAAGACCAAAAGAATATCTAATGCCTTTCTTTTTGTTGCAAAAAAGTTGCTTGTTCTCTATTCATGCCTTAGGGATTCTTGAACCTTTCTCCCCCTACTAAATTGTACCTACGTGCCCATGCAACCTGTCCTTGGGAAGTATTTACTAGACAAAATAATTAGGTGATGTAACAGTTACTACAAATACAAATTGTTATAGTTTTAGATTAAATCATAGTTTAATGTTAATTTAGTGTGTAACGATATGACTGTCACATAGGATACATAATATAAAAGCCTCTTAAAATTAAAAAAAGGAACTGTATGAGGTACCTACGCCGCAGGTCAGAAACTCAGAACGCAGTGGCAAGGCATCTGCGCGACTCTTATAATGTGCGCGTTGTCAGCCGCAGTTCTCAGCACATGAGTACCTAGATGAGATACTTAGTATGCAAGTTCTATAATACAAGTTACACTACAGGCCGCGTTGGACTTTAATGTCGAGCAATGCGTGTGTTTCAGGCTTTATATCAAACTTTGCAACAGAAATCAGATAACCTTAGCCCATTTTCCCAAAGTAAACTGTTTATGTTACCAGAAAAACGGGAAGAAAATATTAACGCGCCGTCTGTATTTATGCACACGTCGCGTCGTGAGGGAGAGACGTTTGTAAATTATTATCGAAAGCGTTTCTTACTAGCAACGCTAATCGAACATCAATTTGCAAGCATCCGGTTGTTCTAATTAATTTGGGAGTTAAGTATGAGATGAGATAGATAGTTCAGGAATTTATTAAGCCTTACACACGCGCACCTAGCATCGGATTTTTACGAATTTGTTTACATATACTTATATGTATACAAATTGTATACATACATATACCTATATGTACCTAGGAAGGACCTACCGCGCGACAGTGTCTTAGGCTAATAATGCAATGGCACCGCCTACCAGGCACCGACTCTACCAGTCACCGATACTATAATTATACTTACCTATTACTTATACTACACGACTGGCCAAAAAAGTAGTGTAATGTTTTCAGAGTACATGTATCTACCTACGAGTATGTATGATAATAATATGTGAGTGTTTTACTCTACCATAACTTTTATATGCCTGAACAGATTTGAATATCGTTAGAATCCTCACACTGGCTATAATTTTGTTGAAAAAAAAAATCAATATGGTGTTTATTAATTAGGTTAGTATAATAAGACTCGTTTTCAATCGAATTTTACCTACATTATGCTCCAGAGTCCAGGTAACATTCTGACAGAGTAAATTTTATGGGTTCCTCATTTTCATGGTCATACGAGTACCTACAAGAAAACAAATGGTAGTAATTACTGAAGAAGGCACTTAAACGCAGCTTGAGTGCAAACTAGATCTTAGAAACATTTAATTGGTTTACAAACAAAGCAACTAGGCACTCCAAGCGCTCGCGAAGAAACAAGAAATTAACAAGGGCGCACGTAGTTAAGATTAATTAAAAATAATTGAGTGTAATAGAACTTCGGACACTGTTAGAATAACAAGAAAATGTAAACTTAGTTTTGTAAATCAACCTAACCCGAATTCATATCCCGATGGAAAAGCTATTTAGCTCATAGTTTTTTACGTGATAAAATCAGAAATCAGAAGGTTAGTAGAAGATTGAAGAACCAAAGTCACCGATAAAGCTCAATGGAAGAGGACGCTGTACTTCAGCTTCCTCTCGGCGATGGGCGATCAGCAATTTGCGCAGGACATAGTTCTAAATACCTATAAATGTTGGGATCCCAAGGGGCTAGAATGGCAACATTCCACCAGAAAGCATACCGTTGGCAGACCCACCACTAGGTGGGCAGAATGACATCGCAGCGTAGGGTCGCAGGGAGCCACCAGATTCAGGCCACGCAAAACAGTAGTCAGGCGTACGAAGCGAAGCGATTTGCTTCTTCTTTTCTAATCCGAACCACCAGGATATGGGGCGCCCTTTCGGCATCAGTTTTCTCTTCCACCTATAATATGGGTACCTTCAAGTCAAGAATGAATAGGCAACTACTAGGTAAGCGCGCTCCATCTTAGGCTGCATCATCACTTGCTAGCAGGTCTGATTGCAGCCAAGCGCTAGCCTATATTATTTTAAAAAAAGGCGTGTGGAAGTCCCTACAAGAGGTCTTTGTCCAGTAGTGGTTGTCTATCAGTTGATGAAGACAACGACGACATGCCCCAAGATGGGCTAAACTAAGGACTTTATTTCAATCCCTTTGGGCATTTGCCTACTTAGTAGTGAGACGTTATAATAAGTTGTTGCGTCTATTTACACAGAATTTTCTCAACTCGTCGTCGGCGTAATTTTTTAGTAGCAGATTCAGTAGTGAAATACGAAATGGGACGGAAGACTTTCAACATCAACTTTGCATCGTAATGTAACTGTCAGTGGCATGCATTTAGCCTAGCTCGCATCTATTTTGGTCCCTACTCTACCCATTCCATAATAGGTAGGTAGGTATATTAATTATTATTAATTTCTAATAACAGCATTTTTAAATGAGATTTCTACGTTTAAGGTCTACACAAAAGCGAATATAGTTACTAGATACCTTCCGGAGTTTCTCTGAAGGATTTTCCAAGTTGTTTACGTGGATCTTTTTTCGATTTGTCAACCGTGCTGCGTCCCGAATGCATTTCAGTCACATCCACTCTTGGACTAAACCTCAATAAACCGATTAGGATCATAGAGTAGCTAGAGTGGCTAGCTGATCTGGACCCTGACTTTTGGGTGGAAAATCTGAAAATCCTTTCTTAAAGCCGATTCACACCAAACACGTCCACGTGACACGCGCGTAGTGACCGTGCGTAAATTCGTAGATATAACTGCACGCATTACGTCTGCGCGAACGTTCACGCCACGCAAGCGGTATGCCATGTCTCATACAGTTGCATACATTGCAATTTACAACGCAATGGTACGCGCTACGTTTACGCTTACGCGACGCATACGCGGCCTGTGTAGCCGGCGCTTTAGTGTTTAGATACGTTATAAAGAAAACCTACGTGCAAAATCCCAAGTCTGTAAACCCAGTGGTTTGAGTTGAACGGTACATTGATGTTATGTCAGTGACAGTAATTTTAGTTCCATCCTATTTCCCTTGTCCTTGTAATGTGTTCATTCTAAAGAAAAAAGATCCTATTAGGTAAGTGGGTATCTAGGTTAATAAATGATGCGAGCACAACGCATTGAGCACAAAAACAAACGTGATATCATTGCCTGGCCTTAGGTGCTAAAACTAATTTATCGGTGAATTTCTTATTAGTGTCGTCAAGCGCAGCCTATCCTTAATTTGAAAAAATCTTTGGTGACTCTGCCGATGTTGTTCTATCACTTCTAGTATTTAAATATCAGCGGAAACCTAATGATTTTCCGGACCTCATTTCCTACCTACGCCGTAGCGGTTTCCTACGCCACTATATATAGCTAGAGAATTTCTTTAAACAATACACTATAATAGCTGAAATAGGTGTCTATTTTGAAAGTTTTAGCACAATATGTGATATCTAGTGATAGGTGGTGGGTAACTGATGAATGAAAATATTTAGTTGCAGGCCTTCTAAAGGGTCTATGACCATGATCATATTTTGCGCTTGTAAGCAAATGGATGGATGGGTATAATTAATGCCGCCAAGCCGTTTTTTTAGGGTTTCGTACCTCAAAAGGAAAAAGAACACCCTTGTACAATTACTTTGTGGTCTGTCTGTCTGTTGTTTCTGTCATGAAAACCTATAGGGTACTTCCCGTTGACCTAGAGAATCATGAAATTTGGCAGGAAGGTAGTTCTTATAGCACAAGTAAAGGAAAAAATCCAAAAACCGTGAATTTGTGGGAAAAGTGTTAGGTACGTATATCTTGTACGATGGTACGGAAACCTTCGTGTACGAATCCGACTCGCACTTGACCGATTTTTAGGGTTCCGTACCTCAAAAGGAAAACGGAACCCTCATAGGATCACTTGGTTGTCTGTCTATCTGTCTGTCTGTCTGTCCGTCTGTCTGTCCCTCTGTCATGTCTGTCAAAAAAATCTATAGCGTAGGTACCTACTTCCCGTTGACCTAGAATCCTGAAATTTGGCAGGTGGGTAGGTTTTATAGCACAAATAGGTAAGTATACTTAAAGGAAAAAATCCGAAAACCGTAAATTTGTGGTTAGTTATATCACAAAAAAAAATGTGGTCACTTACAAATAATTAGTATTTTTAATTTTTAAAGTAAATTAACTATACCAAGTGGGGTATCATAATATGAAAGGGCTTTACCTGTACATTGTTAACAGATTTTTATTTATTTTTGATTTTGATTTATCGTGCAAAAGTCGGAAAAAATACCCGAGCACGGAACCTTCGGTGCGCGAGTCTGACTCGCACTTGGCCAGTTTTTTTATATACTTACTATCTACCATTTGTATATAAACTCTACTTTTTGATTATAGAGATCATTTGAAACAAGCTTGAAACTGAAATAATTTATCTACTAGACTTCGCACACAGAACGTAATAATAAATCCACTTACCGTAGCGGCTTACAAATGCAGATACGATCCTTTTCTCGTATTTTCGTCTATCGTTTCGTTATCCTCGTAGTACGAATGTCACTATAGCAATCACACAACCAACGTTCTATCGCGTAGGTATTAATCATCTGCAACCCGAGATGAAAACCGCGAGAATTCACTCGTTAGTGTTCAATTCATGCCGTCCGACTTGGTGCGATAAACTCGTGGAGCCGGCTGTGTTGTCTTCAATACATAAACAAACTGACTAGCGCTCTGAACATAGCTCCATGTGAGAGGGCACCAGGCAGCCACATCGCACTGCCGACTGCCGAGTTTGAATTTCAGTACGCTCTTTGAAAAGGAAAGTGATCTCCAGTCCATATGAATGGCTTCATTTATAACTCTACCCAAACAAAGGGATCATTTAAGTCCATGTCAGTAAGTTGCCCGTGAATATGATAGTAAAACTACATAGTAGGTATTGGAGACGGCTTTAGATTAGCGCTAGTGTGACGTACGCGTAAAACTTCCGCGGCTGCGCGCTGGAGCAACCGAGGGGAAACGATCCTTTATCACACAAACGAATTTGTGCATTGTGTTCTTGGAACAAGGTCTGTTTAAAGCTGCCTTGTCTCCACAATACATTAACGAGAACAAAACAAACAAAATTAAGCTCGAAAGTAATATAAATAAGGTAGTAATTTGAATGGAGCTCAGTAATTAAATACTGCAAGCGGATATATCACATGTGCTTGGGGATTTGGAGATAGAGATTGCAGCGAGGTGAGCGCCCAGCTCCTGTTTTTGAACTTAATTTATGGGTAATTTGATCACGTTCCACCGTACACGATCTGAAGCCAGCTTAGCTTAGCTAGGCCAACCAAAAGTTACAGGAGTAAGGGTACTTACGCACTACCCGGTTACCCGCAATGCGGCCAGCCGCCCGGTTGTCCGCAGGATGCGTTGAACTTGCGACTAACCGATCTACGAAACGTCCGGTTGAGAAACCGTTGTGATTTGCGGCCGAATCAAACCGTTTCAAAGGTAGACGTGGAAGAAATCGCATCTATTTAGGTACTACATTAACGCACTATATCTAAAGGATAGAAAGTATTACTTTGTGCTCTTGTTTGTGTAAACACAAGATTAAAGCCAATGGTTATAATATAAGTAAACTAAAAACTGAATCAACATTAACAGCGGACATCCGCAAATTAAACGTACAGTGCGAATAGTAACCGTGCGGCTGACTGGAAGTTGGACCGCAGCCCTCGGAGCGATCGCAGTGGTTTGCGGGTTGCTGCACCGCATCGCAGTGCGAATATAAATGACCAAATACGATCGCAACACGGGTAACTGGACAGTGCGAACGTGCCCTAAGAGTTTCCTGATAAGGAAACTCTTAAGAAGAGTTACTTATTTTAGAACAGTAGTTCTCAATAGAGAACTAGGTACTGTTCTAAATTAAGTAACTCTTAATCCTACAACCTTAACTTCAAACATATTATAAAGATGTAAAATCTGATAATTCTTTTGAGCTCCTAAACATCTTTTTCATCTCCTAAACATTCGAAATTCAATTTGTAAACAAAGTTTCGTTTGTGATTGGTTGCTGACTCAAAACGGTTAACGCCCACTGATTCTTGGCTCTGACCTCCGTCATTTGTATGCGATTACGTAACAGAAAGAGCGCTATACTTTTTTCCATGGATAGATATAGATAGGTAAGATAGGTAGGTACCTGTTTTGGAAAAATTTAAATTAAAAATCGTAAAAAAATCGTCAAACAGTTTAATCAATTAATTGGAATACAATATGAAATATTAATAGTATAATAATTCGAACCGTACAAAAATTGACACAAAATTAACCTAGCCATTTATTTGGTAAAAAGCAAAAAACTTTACGCAAGTCCATAATACGTATAGATACTTAATATAAACCCATACCACTTTTTTAGGTACAATACCGTACAGTACCGCCGGGTACCTGACAAGGCGGCATAGTTTTGCAGTATAGAAATATAATATGTATCATATTCTATTAAGTATATAATGCATACACTTTGAGATCTCACTCGCCATTTGTAACCCCCGACCCAAAAAGAGGGGTGTTATAAGTTTGACGTGTACATATCTGTATATCTGTCTGTGGCATTGTAGCTTCTAAACTAATGATCCGATTTTAATTTAGTTTTTTTTTGTTTGAAAGGCGGCTTGATCGAGTGTTCTTAGCTATAATCCAAGAAAATCGGTCAGCCGTTTGAAAGTTATTAGCTTTTTTCTAGTTACTGTAACCTTCACTTATCGGGGGTGTTGTAAATTTTTAATTTATACTTGTAGTTCTGTGTCAACTATAATGTCAAAAGTACGATTTTAGTGCGTATTTTAAAGGTGGACCGTATTTTTGGCATGTCCTAAACGCATAGGACTAAAATGACGAGTGAGATCTCAAAATGTACGGACTATAATACTTTTGTGTCACTATTTTACTAAAGAGTAAACTATCTATAAAATGGCATAGGTTTATGAGAACATTAACCTGGACTCAATTTGTAAAGAATAGAAATATAATACAACAGGTAAGTAAACTTTTACAAAAGCATCTGATATAATACTTAATAACATGTATAATTTTTATAAATTGGTAACAACAGAATAATTATTTTAATAAATTTTAAATACCTACATAATATAATTTATCCTTACAGCTATTACAATAGTAATATTAATTTGGTTCAATATATAATTAATTAATATCTAGAAAAATCGATAGATAATAATGTTTATGATATGGCTTATTTTAAAGTATTTTATGCCTAGTGTACAGTGAGCTTCAGATTACATATAACAATGTTAGCAATGTTGGTAGGTATGTTACACAATTTCTAAGCTAATTTGACAGGTCTAAAAATATTTATTTATTTATTTATTTAAACACTTAATTGCTTAAAACTATGACATAGAAAAAAAATACAGGAAAGATTTGCATGCAAAGGGCGACCTTATCACTGTAGTGATCTCTTCCAGGCAACCCATACTTATGAACTAAAATTAGAAATCCAAATGTGAAGCTCGCCCGACTTCATACCTAGGTACATTACACGTGTAACTAAACAAAATTTAGTTTTTATTACCTTTTAGTGTTTGTGGTTTTTGAAGTCGGTTTTATTTTTTTTTGAAATTTTTTTATTTCACGATTTTTAGTGGCCCAACTGTACTTGCCCAGTTAAAACCCTACTGTTTACTAAGCTATTACACTGATCGCGAGCAATTTGCTCTTATCCATTGAAGAGTTCTGTTCTCCATCTCCGAAGATATTCATCAGATCTTCACCAAATTTATATGGGCCCACCTGCACAGTATACCCTTACAAAAAAAAATCCAAATCGGTTCAGGGGTCTTTGAGTAATCGGTGAACATACATTTAAAAAAATAAGATTCCGACGAATTGAGAACCTCCTCTTTTTTTTGAAGTCGGTTAATTAAGAATTAAGGAAATAGTGCTATCTTTTGCACAATATAGGTCTAAACACATTTACGTAGCGCAACGAGACGCGACGAGGCAGCACCTTGCTTCATACAGCCTCATATAAACTATATTTGCCACGCTGCTTCGTACAGCGCAGCTCAAGTGCGTTGGAATCTTTAAGGTACTTTGCAGAAAAGGATATAATCATAGCAAACCTTTAGACCTATCCATTTAGCTTAGAGATTGTGTACAACCGAATTAGCACAATTAAGTTCTATTTATATGAGAAGAGCATAGGTAATTCTTTAGCGTCGAGGGGACAGGTCGAAGCAGAAGTGCGCGGTATATCCTTGCAGGGAAAATTATTACATTTTTGTATAGTTTTCCTCAAAAAGTCGACCTTATGTCATTTAGCTGCCTTTTCATTGACAGATGCCATTTTAACATTTGATTTATTTTTTGATATCCTTAATATTTGATGCTCATTGCTCACTGTACCTAAGCAAAGGTGACGCACGCGACGGTTTTTGTAGTTTTTATAAACATACTACTAATATTGACACTAATATCATAGCGTATGGACTCCATATCAAACCCAGCGCGTGGCAGACCTTCGTTAAACTTTTAAACTTTGATGGCGTCTGGCAGGAGGTTGCCACGACAATAAGTGTCTAACAATGCATAACGTGATTTTTAATACTGACGAAAATATAAAAAAATTAGACTTTATATAATTTGGCGTAAGATTTTTTACACCTTTACTACCTGTGATCTCCCAAAGCCACCATGATCCAAACTTCACAGTTGCTGATCGTTTTTCACTGTGCTGGGGACATTAGGCAGAGAAACTTTCAGCTTTTATAAAATAACGAAGGCCTGGCACGCGCTGGCTCTCTCTGTAGTACTGTGATTTCTGTCTCGATATCTACTTCGAACGACTGTATGGATTATCTCTTTAGGCTGTGCTAATATTTATGCAATGAAAACCAGTATGATTCTTAATAATTAGGCTAACATTAAGCTTAAATGCATTAAATTGACAAAAAAATTGTGCTAATCAAACACTCAAGTGAGGCAGACCCTGAAATGGTCTAGGTGTACAAGCACGCTGGAAGAGGTGTGCAATACAAATTGCAGGTGTTTTTGTGCCAATTCGGAGCGCCCCACCGAGCGTCAAATGGTTTTCATGTTGACAGATGTCTCATCACTAACATTTAGTTCCGAGTACGCTAAATTTACACTCACTGCTACTATCAGCCAAACTACTAAAATGGCGAAAATGAAGTTGCTTCAAAAACAGGTCGGCAATCGCAAGTCCAGCGTACTTATATTAATAGATGTCAGTGAGCAAAGGAATGTTGAACAACAAAGCAAAACATACACAAATACCATGACTAGAAAAATGTACCCTGCACTTTCGAGGAACACACTAAAAACTTAAGAATAATTTACCTAATTAAAAAATGCACATAATATTATTTACTTAATAAATAACACTGAAGTACCGTCCGTATGTTTAGATTCATACCCAACTTAAAAGAAGGGTTATTATGTGTTTACAAGAACGTAAGTTGCTAGTCTCTGAACTAAAATGACAGCTAAAGCATGTAAAAACTACATCAAGAAGATCATAGCTCTTAAATTTTAGAAGATTCTGTGAAGATCATTACTTTGTATACTCAGTTGTAGGTACAGTTACTGATTTAAATAAGTTTAGTTTTATAGTTAAAATAATCTAAAATAACCTAAACTACAATTTAATTAACCTTATAAAAAGCTGCAAAGCATTATGTACTTGTTATAATACTTTAGTCTTTGTTAAACTCTTAAAAGTTAGACTGAATCTTATAAGACATCATTTTTTTTATAATTGTTAACGAACGATGGATCGTTGTGATAGTATTACAATACTATATAAATTAAAATCAGTCTCAAAACAGCTCTTTTGGCATTTTCCTTAATAGTATACAATTTAATATAAGGGAAACATTAGATTTTTTAAGGTAAACAAATATTAGGCGCCCGAAAACTCTACCGCCTATTTAAACATCAGTTCTTTGTATAGAACTTCATATTTATAAAAGTAATAGAAAGATCTTGATTAAGGCGTTTCCGTTGTAAAGCACATATTATACGAGTTGGGAAGCTGTAACGTAGGTACCTAAAGCCTTTCCTTGTTATAATTTGTGCTGCTGTCACTTGTCGCTGTTATCGCGCGTTCTAACTGGTTAGCGCGCCTTAGCACACCTACGCGTTCGCACGCGGCGACAAAAAACCGACGTTTAATGCCCTTAGAATACCACATTCGCACGAGGTACAGGGTATGCCTTGACATCTTAAGCTTTCTGTCTGCGTTGTATCCTTCATGGCTGAGGGTCACGACCACTTTCCATTAATCACATAATGGTAGGAGTTTTCTCGGAAGAATAAAGCAGTGGGTTTCCAGATCCCTCCGCATACAACTCGACTAAGAGTATGAGATTTTAACTCTTAGCATGTTATAGGCATAGAGACAATGATTTGCCAATGCGTCGGTATACTAATTCGGCCTTTAAAATTGGTCTTGCTACGTAAACAAAAATTAAACTGTTTTCTATACAAAAAATAAGATACCTACTAGTAAAAAGGGCCCTTAAAAATATTCCAGGTCACCCCACAGTTTCAACACGGAATGTATCAAAATCACAGTTTGTACTGTTCTAGCAGTAGCACAGTTTTCTGTCTTGCTTTGCTTGAAGTCTCTGCAAGGATTGTCGCCTCCGGCCCGAAGCACACAGCATTGCATATTCTACACAAGTTTCCATTCTGCAATGAAAACAAATAAATATTACATTGTTATCTAAATATATATACAGAAAGAAAAGGTGACTGACTGACTGACTGACTGATCTATCAACACACAGCTCATACAACTGGACAAATCTGACTGTTTGGCATGCAGATAGCTATCATATTAACATAGACATCCACTAGGAAAAGATTTTCAAAATTCAACCCCAATGGGGTAAAATAGGGTTTGAAATGTGCGTAGCTCACGCGGACAAAGTCACAGGCTTTGTTATTAATAAATATGTAGAGGGTGGTAGGACTTAGTTGTGATTGCGAATGTGTTAAAATATAACATCAAAATATACTGCCATCTTTTTTCTAAAACGCAGCTAATTTCAAAAAGTAATTTTGACCAAAACATGAAAATTTTCAAAAACGAAAGTTTGTAAAAAAGAATGCTACGTTGGACAAGGCTTTTAGTTAGTTTTTAGTTTTGTCCTACATAGTTCATTTTTTTAAAAACATCTGTTTTACTAAATTTCCATGTTTTTGGAGATAACTTACATATTACTTTACGGGTTAGCCACTTTTTACCAAAAGGACAAGAGAATAATATTTTGTAAAACGAGCTTAGATTCCTCATAATTTTTCTAAATCGAATACCTATCTCTAACTAAAATTGATGGCCAGTCATAGTTGGTTAAGCAACATTGGGAGGTAACAAATCATCATCATCATCATCGCGTGCCTTCTTCGAAACGAAGTTTGGCGATCATCATCCGAAAAGCTTCTCTATTAAAAACCGCCTCTTGCAACTTCGGGTAACTAAGCCCTGTCCACCCCCTTATGTCGTCCAACCATTTACGTCTTTGGCGACCTTGAGCTCTTTTGCCTGCAATTCTCCCTTCCAAAACTAATCTTGGGAAAGAGAATTGTCCTCCTCTCTGTAAATGCCCAAAAGAAAGCGAGCTTCCTTCGCATGATGGTGGACATGAGTTCTCTCTCTTTCTGGACCAATTCCAGCACCTTAGTGTTCGGTGTAAAACTGTTCCAGGTTATCTTGAGCATTTTCCTGTAGATCCACATTTCGAAAGCTTGTAGGCGGTTAGTTGCTTCCTTTTTGAGAACCCAAGTTTCACAACCATACAAGAGGGTGGACCAGACATAGCACTTTACAAGGCGGCATCTCAGCTCAAGCTGTATTTTGTTGCTGCAGAGGATTTTGGACAAATGAAATCTGAAAAACGATTACCTGTACATAATCTTATCAAGTAAGATTTCAATAGCACGGTTAATGTTCTCTCCTGTTTTGGCGCTTGTTTCCACATAAGATAAGTTGTAGTTCTTTGCAAATTCTCGGGCACGATTTTGGTTCACCAATCGTTTTTCTTGTAGATCACATTTATGACCGCACAGCACTATGTCTGGGTCATCACTGAGACTGTGTGTCTGAAAGATTAAATCATCATAATCATTGAATGTTATCAGATACAAAATATTCTAATCCAAACTTCAAGTGTCTGTCTATGCTAGCTTTTCACGCACCATCTAAACAATTAACGGATTTTGATGAAATAGGGTACAGAGATAGCTTACATCTCAGGGAAGGATATAGGTTATTTCTTATTCCAGAAAATTAAAGAGTTCCCATGGGATTTTTACATCCACATCTAAGAAATCACAGGCATCATCTATTTGGTACACAGATAGCTTCTATCCTGGAGACAGATAAAACAAAATTATAGATTACCTACATTTTATTCTGGAAAATCATAGTCCCTATGGGATTTTTGAAAACCTAAATTCATGTGGATGAAGTCACTAGTATCATCTTTCACACACCCTCTCAACATTTAACCGATTTTTATGAAATTGGGGTACAGAGGTAGCTTACATCTTTGGGAAGGATATAGACTATTTTTGTACCCAAAAATTAAATAAGAAGTCACAGGCATCATCTATTTCGTGCACAGATAGCTTGCATCCCCAGACAGATAAAATTATAAATTACCTATTTTTTATTCTGGATAATCAAAGAGTCCCCATGGGATTTTTGAAAACCTAAATTCAGGTGGATGAAGTCACTGGTAATCAACTAACAACTAGTGTACAAATATAAGCCTAAGGGATTGAATGCCCAGTTTTGATAGGGAATCATTCAAGAACAATCATCTATATGTTCTACATGCTTCATGGCAGATGTATTTTACGATTCAAAAGTACTTGTAATAGTTTATTTGAATAAAAATATTTCTATTCTATTCTATTCATGCAATGGGATCTCAGATTATAAAGTCAAACTATGGAATATAATATAATATATAAATATCGCTCACCCTACTTTTAAATGACACTGTTCACATTTAGATGTAATATAATATTACATCTAAGTGTGAACAGTGTGATATTTCCGTAGTTTGAAGGCAACTTTATGGCATTGTATGAAAATATTATGTTAAGATGATATTGAAGTACCTTTAATTGTTCTATCCAATTGCGAACCTCCAAGAATGAAGCCTCATTTGTTAAATCAAAAAGCAGTAAGAAGCCCATCGCATCTCTATAAAAAGCTGTTGTTAAGCTCCTGAACCTACAACATAAAATGAAAATATTATAGCAAAACAAATATTCATCTTTCATTGATTAAATAGATAACTTTTTTTACACATAGATAAATAAACCAGTGTGAGTAGCAGGTGGCAGTACTGAACTGTATAGGTATAAACTGTGAGAGATTAAAAGTATCATAAATTCAGGAATAATAACCTAGATGATTACAACATGTAACGTGTACCTTAGCGGTCCCGTTACATCCTTTATTTAGATCGCATATTTTTATTAACATAACCTGAAATCTGTTAGTAGACCTTTTATACGTCATATGTCAGTGTCCCAAACTTCACCATGACGTTTCTAAGGCGTGACGTTTGGGAATGTAATTCAACGATCTGTCAAACCTTCTTTCATATTGGAAAAAAAACTAGTAACATTTTTGACAGCTCGTTTACCGAATGAAGTTGGCATCTTTCGGTGGCCATTTTGAAGCTTCACTTTTCTTCCTACATAGACACGCAAACATTTGCTCGTCAATTATTAATTTTTAAAAATGTGAAAGTTAAACTAAATAAGTATAATACATATTTATGGGCCAGAGGGCTATAGAGTGGTAGGACACGGCGCTTTTAGCGGTAAGTGTTCATTTTTCTACCCAATCTCGCCATAAGAACATTGAATTTTCCAACAAGAAAATGGATGAAAATTTTAACCTAACATTTTCCTTGTTACAGCCGTTGATCCTAGATCGTTGATCCTAGATCGTTGATCCTAGATTGTTATCATTTAACGCCTCATTTGAGCATTTATCATGAGGATTTTCCCGTAAATTTCATTTTGGATCGTACATGTTACGTTTTATATCGGATTCCATCCCGGAATTGGTGTGATGGAATGCAGTTTTCGGCCTGTGGAATTAGTTAGATATTCGACATGTGCCTAGCTTATTCTCTATTTTAACAAATTTTGTGATAATTTGGACTTTATTTTTTTTATAACCTAGTGTGTGGCCATGTGGCCCAGGTACTATAAGTTTGTTTATTTTTGATGATTAAGATAATCTTTGTTACAATTGGCAGCCCCGAACAGGGACTGATTTTTATTTGGGAACCTAGTTGTGTTGATTCTCATAGTATTGGTGAATAAATATTTTAATTGTTCTAGTTCTTGTCTTAATTTGTATTTTTTGTAATATTTTAAGGTGTATTGTATTCTTGTAACTTATTTTTTTTTTGAATATTGTATGCCTAGATACTAAGATGTTTGTCTTAGCATAGCAATTTAAGTGTGCTCGCCTAGTTAATAAGCGTAGTTTATTTTGAGGTTTTTTATACTACTATTATTTATGTGTTACTAGTGAAAATGCTACTTACCTAAAAAGGCCATTTCTTTGTAAGAAACGGAGCCAAAAACTTGATAGGTGTCGCTGTGACCAGTTTTCTCTTGAAAATGATAGGTGCACGACGATGGAAAATCTATTTTATTTAATTTTATCTATTTTTTTTTTTTTTTAGACTTTTTCCAAATTTTGTTAGAGTAATCTTCTAGAGAATAGACAGCGTTTGTAGTCCCAGGTCGTGGTCTATTTGTATTCGTTAGGATGTTATTTGGTATGACAAATGCACCGTCGAATTACACAGACTTTCTGATCGTTTGTTTGGACCAGATTTTGATAACGAAGTCCTGTTACCTAGATGATATTATTATTTTACTTTCAAAAGATTTTAAATTCATTCAGCATTTTAGATAAATAAATATCAAAGATTAAAAGATTCTAGACTTGCAAATAACTTAAATAAATTTGAATTTTGCTAAAGAATATAATATTCCAAAAATATTTCATAACATACTCCTCAGAATAACCCAGTTGAACGTTTTAATAAAACTATTGAGACTTGCTTAGCATGCTATGTTGAAAGTGACCATAGAACGTGGTCTAAATATTTACCCCATGTTCAGGCAGCTATTAATGGCACTATTAATTTAGTTACAGGATACACACCTAATTTTCTTATGTTTGGTAGGGAAGTTTTCCTTGATGGATCCTTACATAAATTTTATTCTATCTCTGACCCTTCAGAGTTAACTATTGGTAGTCGTTCAGATTATTCGGACGCACTTCTTACTTTGAGTAATATTTTTGATAAAACTGTTAGTAATCTGGCCAAGTCATATAGACGAAATGCCAAATACTACAATGAAGGAAGAAAAAGCATTTCTTATTGTGTTGGAGACACAGTTTGGAGGCGCAACTTTGTGCAATCCAATGCTGCTTCTTTCTTTTCCGCAAAATTAGCCCCTAAATTTGTTAAATGTAAAATAATAAAGAAAATTTCAGATAATGTATATTTATTAAAAGATTTGGAAAAAAAATAGTACAGGTAGATACCATATAAAAGATATTCTTAAAATTTGACAAAATTAAAACTTAAAATTAATTTTAACAGGAAAAGAATCTAGCAGAAGCTAACACAATAAGGACTCATTATTATTTTGTGTAGGATTTTTTTTTGGCTCCTTTGTCAGTCCTACCGATTTGTAGGTTGCGGCTATGCAGTTGCTCCGCATTACCTCTCCTTTTTGTATATATTGTATATTTTTGATTTTATAGTTCTGTTTATAAGAGATCTTTTGGTAGCGGTTATGCAGTTGCTTCGTTTTACCAGGCTCTTGAAGAACTCATTTTTGGTTGCGGTTTTGCCTTTGTTTGCACCGTATTACCTAATTTTGTTGTAAATATGTATAGTTTTCTTTTAAGGGATTACGGTTTAGCACATGCCCCGTACTATCCTCCTGCTTGTTCTGCTATAGTCAGTCAGGTAGTTTTGTAAATATGTACAGATCTTTTGTGGGATCATGGTTGGCACATGCTCCATGTTATCCTCCTGCTTGTGTCTGTTTTATCGGGCAAGTAGATGTATATATTTTTTTCTATGTGGGTCTTTAGTACTCATCCTTGGCCTTGTCTCACACATGTGGACATGTTCGCTAGGTCCTTGCTTTAGGCAGGACGATGTTTTAGGTGTTGCTCTTTTGTAGCGCATCTTTATTTTGGATGGTTCGACAATGCGCGGCGAGGGTGCCTGAGTGCTTTGTTCGGTTGCATACCATTCCGAAAACCCCTTAGCTAGGTTAGTTCGTCAATACGCGGCGAGGGTGCCTCAGTGGATTGATCAGTTGCATACTAACTCTAGACTCTTTTTATTTTGGCTTATGTTGTGTTAGGTTGGTTTGCCATTTCACGGCGTTGATGCTTAGTGTCTTGGTCAGTAGTATACCAATCCTAATCACACACTCTTTAGAAAGTTTTCTTCCCTTCTTCGCTAGTTTGGTTTGCCATTTCACAGCGTTGATGCTAGTGTCTTGGACAGTAGTATACCAATACTATGCAATTCTAGTTTAGGAATTTTGTTTTAATGGATTGCTTCTCAATCTGTATTTATTAATGATTATTTGGTCGTTTTGGCTTACATAAATTTAGATATTTAACTTTCCTTTTGTTTGGTAGTTCCCTTTGTTTTGTCTTATAGAATTGTTTAGGGTAAAGAAAAAAAAAAAGGTTTTTTTTTCTTTTCTCTAGAAAGGGGAAATTGTAACGTGTACCTTAGCGGTCCCGTTACATCCTTTATTTAGATCGCATATTTTTATTAACATAACCTGAAATCTGTTAGTAGACCTTTTATACGTCATATGTCAGTGTCCCAAACTTCACCATGACGTTTCTAAGGCGTGACGTTTGGGAATGTAATTCAACGATCTGTCAAACCTTCTTTCATATTGGAAAAAAAACTAGTAACATTTTTGACAGCTCGTTTACCGAATGAAGTTGGCATCTTTCGGTGGCCATTTTGAAGCTTCACTTTTCTTCCTACATAGACACGCAAACATTTGCTCGTCAATTATTAATTTTTAAAAATGTGAAAGTTAAACTAAATAAGTATAATACATATTTATGGGCCAGAGGGCTATAGAGTGGTAGGACACGGCGCTTTTAGCGGTAAGTGTTCATTTTTCTACCCAATCTCGCCATAAGAACATTGAATTTTCCAACAAGAAAATGGATGAAAATTTTAACCTAACATTTTCCTTGTTACAGCCGTTGATCCTAGATCGTTGATCCTAGATCGTTGATCCTAGATTGTTATCATTTAACGCCTCATTTGAGCATTTATCATGAGGATTTTCCCGTAAATTTCATTTTGGATCGTACATGTTACGTTTTATATCGGATTCCATCCCGGAATTGGTGTGATGGAATGCAGTTTTCGGCCTGTGGAATTAGTTAGATATTCGACATGTGCCTAGCTTATTCTCTATTTTAACAAATTTTGTGATAATTTGGACTTTATTTTTTTTATAACCTAGTGTGTGGCCATGTGGCCCAGGTACTATAAGTTTGTTTATTTTTGATCATTGTATCTATATATAAGACATATAAAATTAAGACAAGAACAAAGGGGCGATACCTATTATAAATTGTCATATTTTTTTTTTCCTCTTTAATAAATAAAATTTGTATAAAACTTTAGAAATTTAATAAATTAATTTTTAATAATAAATTTTAAATTCTTTGATTTTTATTCACCAATATTTATTTCTTGAGGACATTTGGCGTCCCGGAATAGAGAGCACGGCTAGGTGGACCGAATCTCTGACTTGCGATTAAAAGTCCAGGCCTCGGCAAGTCTATCTGTGGAGATTTCTATCCAGCTGGCTGGCGCCCGAAGGTTTTCCCTATATCCATTTTATATATATATATTTTGTCAGCTGGAAGTAAAAGTAAGGAATTCTATTGTATTGTATTGTTTTTTTTTATTTTATTTTTTTAAATTTTTCACCTATTGGGTGGTGAAAAATTTTCTTTGTTACAAACATTAAAATCTCAACTTTAGTGCTAGGAGAGCAGCCCTTGAGTCAAAACTCATTGGAAAAGACAAACCATAAGACATGCTGAGTCCTTAGTATACTATATTGTTTACTTAACATGATCCAGATCACAGTATATGGATCACTAATCACCCATGTTTTGAGAGCAATCAACATCCATATTAAATATTATACTGAACTACATGTTCAATATAAATCAGCGACCTATATCATGATCTAGAAACACAAAATTAAAAATTTTACTGAGCAAGTAGCATGTCTTTAAGCCTTAAAAGTAGTAACTGTAACTTGAAAAAATCTCTTTGGTAGCCTTAAAAATGCTACAGCAATAATTGTAAATAAGGTGCATAGCTACCTCTCTTGACCAGCAGTATCCCATAACTGTAGATGTATACGATGCTGTCTTGTATTTTGGTGGTATATCTGAAAAAAATCGATTAACTAGGTATAGGACCTATATTGTAATCAATGTTTTATCTCCCTCTTTTTGGAAAGACCATCTGAGTAGAGAAGCAGTTTGTGGAATTCTGATCCCCATTACTTTAGCTTTAGCCCAGCGCTAGACTTACAATAAACAACTTTTAACTTAATTTGATAACAATAGCTCTTTTGTACTTACAACAGTCTTTTCTCTAAAGTCGATGCCCACAGTTGAAATGAATTGAGTGTGAAAGACACCATCAGTATACTTGTATAAAAAGCTCGTTTTTCCGACACCGGAATCGCCGACACACAGAAGTTTGATAAGATAATCGTAGTCCATATTAGATGTAATCATTTCCCAATTTCTAAGTTATTTCTATGGTGCTCTTCTGATGTAGGTAAGTACTATTGAAATAAAATAGTCATCCAAATCAAAATTAATAAACCTGTCCGAACAATTCGTTATTATGTAAATAATATACCTAATAGATTACTATTGGTCATGGATCAGTTTCATTTGGTTAAAAGATAATCGGAAAAATTGGAATTGTTAATTTTATGCATTTTATGAACACCAACACGACACGATTCGCGAACAGACCTTTGACCATTCGTGGTCTGTGCCTTTGACATCTGTCATTAATTGACATTGACAACACAACCAGTATGGAACTTGTATGCTGTAGAGTCGTCACGGGTAACATTGTGCGTATCAAACGCGTGAGTCAATGGCTCAATGGGAATAATGGCACGAAAATTATTATATATACTGCAAAAACCATAGACATACTAGTTTTTTTAACCGACTTCCAAAAAAGGAGGAGGTTCTCAATTCGTCGGAATCTTTTTTTTTTTTATACTATCTCTATGGCAAAAACTGATATTAAAATAAGATATAGGGCATTCTTCATTTATACATTCAACAATTAATGCAATAAATATGTTAATTGTTTGATGTTTAATTATTGTACAATAGCATTAACTATACCGTATATATAGTATAGTATTGTGCGGTAACCTGGTAAAATAATATTTTGAAAAAACGCAAATTCTGATTCAAAAAATGTTTAAGTATTAATTACCATTTATTTTTTCATTTGTATTATAAATTATTTAGGACCTTATTCCACAAAACTTAACACAAAACCCTCGCTATTAAATCAATGTTACCCGTATTTACTGTATGTGGTCTTTCTTTTCTCTCGTCTGGCATATATATGTGGTCTACTAGAAAGTCGATTCCGGAAATCCTGATCAAGTTCAATCATTATGACAATCGCAATTCTTGTGATTGGCTGAAAAATTGTATTGTAGCATTGTAGCCAATAGTGAGTGAGCAATGCGAACCGACAGTCGGATTCCTGGTCTGTGCCGGTCATGGTGCCGATAGTGATGTAACTCTCGAATCAGCTGTTTTTGACATTTTTAATTTTAAACATTTTCCACACTACCGACCGTAAGAAAAGCGATATATTGTTTCATTAAGATGCTGTAAACAAGATTAATTCGAAACTCCGAACGAAAGAAATATTTTATTATTAAAATAGTGTTTAGAATGTCTGTTGAAAATTTACATCAGAAACCTAAAGTCGAGATCGAATATTGGTAGTAATTTTCGGAAATCATGAAACTTTTTTCCTCGAGATTACGAAAAATTAAACTAGTAATATTTTTTCAGTAAAGTATGCGACTATGGAGGTCATTGTTTAGCACTAGCCCAAACAATTAAAAATATTAGCCCTGAAGCCACAATTGTTTGTAATAAAGGTCGACAAGGTAGGTGCAATGTGTTCATTATTTTCAGATTATGGTCGTCCACTGCACCTACATTAAAGATCTTCCTCAATTAGCGCCACCACTTTGCCACTCCTCTCTATCAACTGTCCATCTTGTGATAAGTAAAAGTTTTATTGAGGTAGATAGGTACCCTTGTATCACACTTCACACTAATATCATAAAGGTGCAAGTTTGTGTGTATGTTTGTTACTCCTTCACGCAAAAACTACCTACTGAACGAATTTGGCTGAAATTTACACACAGGCTACTATTATCCCGGAAAATCAAAGAGTTCCCACGGCATTTTTAAAAAACCTACATCCACGCGAACGAAGTCGCGGGCATCAGCTAGTTATGTTATATAATATTGTTTGTATATTTTCAGGTTCATTTGAAGTAGTAGTAAACGATAAACTTATTTATTCCAAACTACAAACAATGGCATTACCAGATTATATGGAAGTGGCAGAAGTAATTCAAGATGTGGCAAATGGTGCTGAGCCAAGGGAGATAAAAGGACAACAACCAGTCAACTGTGCTTTATCATAACATTTAATAAAATATTACACCATTAACTTAAAAATGTAAAGAATTAACTACTTAAGTATAGGTATTTTACTAAGCCACTTTTGACAGTTGCTAAAATGTATGGGTTGAAAAAATATCAAACAACCGTATGGTGCTGCTCTTCAGTTGGTTAAGAATATACAATGGTAATAGCTACTTAATGGTGTTTTAGGCCTGTAATAAACCATCTATGATAATATTACTTATAGAATTCAATTTTTTTAGTGTTCCATACTCAAAAACCCTTATAGGATCACTTTATTTATTATTTACTTTGTTGTATGTCCGTCAGTCAAGAAAACCTGCAGGGTACATCCCATTGACCTAGAATCATGAAATTTAGCAGGTGGGTAGATCTTGTAGCACAAGTAAAGGAAAAGTATCTGAAAACCGTGAATTTGTGGTCACAAAAATGTGTTTATGAACAAAGGAGTATTTTCAAAGTACCTAATATAACTGTAACAAGTGTGGTATCATTATGAAAGGGCTTTACCTGTACATTGTAAAATAGATTTTTATGCATTATAGTTTTTGATTTATCTTGCCAAATGTTAAAAAAAATTAGTAGTTACTGACTGAAATAATTATCTACAATAGAAGTTTATGTATATTTTACAGAAAAATGAATCAGGTTTTTTGATATTAACAATAAACCTTTACAAAGTTATTTTGCGGTCTTCAAAAATGATATCACCAAACACATGACACAGAAATGATGACAAAAATGATTCTTACCGTTTTACTTCTGTAGTACAGAACCCTCGGTGCGTGAGTCTGACTCGCACTTGGCCGGTTTTTTTAAGACAATGTGGCTGCCAAAGCAAGTTGGAACTTTTGTGAAATATCAAAAGTGGCTTACCATATTTACCTACTCATTTTAACAAACAAATAAACTTGATGTTCAAAATAATATTACCCCATTACTAATAACATATTATATTAATTATTCAATTTACAACTGCAACAGTGTATATGTATGTAATAAATCACCATAACATTTAAAAATCCAAAGATAAAAATAAAACCACACACCTAATATTTCAAGCTTGTAAATAGATTACAATATTATAAAATATTGTTAAAAATCTTATTACACACAGACAAAATTATGGGAATCATTTAGTTAAAGATAATTTCAGTGGAGACTCATGAATACCATATCAGTCTTAAATATCAAATGATGCTGTAAAGTGGAAGCGAATAATAACATTGTCTTATGGTAGAATATGTTTTATCAGTTAATTAAAATTAATTAAAATAAACTTTTATCTTAAATGGATCTTGAGGTAACAAGATGGGGTTTCTGGTTATATATTTACTTAAAATTTTTAATCTCATTAGAATTGCCAAACCTTTTGATTAAATTATGCATTAGCAGCATATATTGAATGTAGTAATAAACCATTATTAATCAAAATTATCTTAGTTTTAAGATGTCTGTAGTCTGTACACAAAAGTGGAGTTCGTAGGCCACAAATTATTTGTTGATAGCTGATGATCTTGGTTGAAATGCACACATTATTAGTCCACATCTCTCTGCTTCAATGTACAATCATCCTGAATACTTGATCATAATTAATACCAAACATGTATACAGCTAGGAAATTGTGTGAAGGCATTCTTGACACCATGGAGCGTAGGAGAGGCGCTCCAATCGCGCGTCATAAATATTTGAGCTAATGGTGCAATACATTGATGCCATATTGCTAAGTCGTACAAGAACGCGCGATCATTTAGTTACCTAGTTATAAGGACTTTAGTAAATACTAAATAATAATATGGAAACAGCCATTATTTAGGAACATTTCATATGTACAGTTGGTTTCCGATAAAAAGAACGCTGGACGACGGAGCGGATGTCAGCGTATTGACATACTTGGTATACATACTATATATTATATATAATAAATATAATAAAGTGTTGATTAATGAGCCAATCACGAGCCAGCAATCGCCCGGCGCCTCTCATTTCGATCGATGTCGCCTACTGCGCAGGTACAGTGTTAACGGTCTTTTAACAAGAAACGAACTGTACCTACTACAAAAGCTTAATAACGTGCTAAAATTTATCTGCTAATATTATCATCGCTTAAATAAGGCAACACTTGAGAATTAGTATGCAAAATAAAATCCTTGCACCCATTCACGGGTCCTAGATAGCTCAAGTATATGCCGAATCGCATTTTACCGCCAAATTCTTCGGAGATAGTCCTCAATGGTTCAACTGTCTTTTCCCCAGTTTTTTGGTCTATGCATATCATCTGACATCGCGAGCATGGGCCCTCTACCTGCAAATCCAAGAAGAGATTTTAGAAATTGTTTTCAAAATCAGCAGCTTTTATAGCGGTAGTTGACTATGCAGCATAAGTAATGTTTTATTTTAACTGTAACAACGCTTAATTAGATCAAAATTAGGGAAAATACGAATCAAGAAAACATGGACCGAATTTTCATGTACATGCTGTTAACTCATTAGTGACAGCATCTGATCAGAACTCTACCCTAATATGGAGAAAATTACTGTACAATGATTGTTGTACAGTAATTTTCTTGGATTCAGATCTCACACTATTAGAGGTAAAGCCATTTTATATGATACCCCACTTGGTATAGTTATCTTAGGTAGGTAGGTAGGTACTTTGAAAATTGAAACATTTTTTTTGTGATGTAACCACAAATTAAGTTTTCGGATTTATTCATTTATTTGTGCTATAAGACCTACCTACCTGCCAAATTTTATGATTCTAGGTCAACGGGAAGTACCCCCTATATATTTTCTTGACAGACACGACCAACGGACAGACATACACACAGACAACAAAGTGATCCTATGAGGGTTCCGTTTTTCCTTTTCAGTTACAGAACCCTAAAAATGGAGAGTCCTCATAATGTATGCATTATAAGTACCTTGAATTTATGATTTCCAATAACCACCATCTGCCACTCCCTCTCTATAAGCTCATGTGCTGTATCAACAACTAAATTTCCTCTAAATCTGTCGGTTAAAGAATTCAAATCATCCATAAACATTGAATCTTTAATTTTGCTTTTCAACCATTTAACTGTTGCTTTGTTTATTAAGAGGAATTGGGCTTGATTGCTTAACGAAAGCAGACTCTTTTCTTCGCCATTTTTTTTCTTTTGGATTCTTTTATCATCATCTGCTTGTCTTATCAATCGTAAATAAGAGATACCTAAAGCATTTGATATCCAGTCGGCGACTGCATCTCCACAATCATAGCCTTTAACAATGTCTGTGCAGACTTTACTCTGGCAAAATGGAGCAGTAGATCTTTCTATGTATTTATCACTAAGTGAAACATCTAGAGGTATTGAGATTGCAGAGCCTGAAAAAATAATAAGTCAGGGTTTAATGTATGAAAATCTAGATAATATATAAAAAGAAAAATTGACTGACATTGTGGCTAAATCGGTTATACACACTCCAGGTCAAAAACCAAGCGCTATCTTTTTCTATAGCAAGTCTTAAGAAAGAGATGCAATACATTTTAACCTGTCATTTTAGTTTAATTTAGAGACAATCATAGTATGTTTTACTCTTGGCATATAAAACTTCAGTTTCACATATACTCGTATTTCAAACTAATGTATCTAGAAACTAGAGATTTTGCATGTTATTAAGTTTTCTTTATGATTTTAATACCAGCAGGTCAGTTAATGCCTTAATGTAATAAAATGTAACCTTGAGTTCTTAACCTTGTTAAAGTTGTTAACAGCTGTGTAATAAGTTAAAAACAGCCACTTTTCTAGTGCATGTACATATTTAAAAGAAATTCATACCTTTGAAATTTAATGTAAGATGCCTGTGTTTTAAATCAATAGCAGGCAGAATCATACACATTTCCGTATTTTGTTTTTGCGTAAGACACACCCCATTGTCCTTGACAATCATCCACTCTCTATCATATTCAAACCCTTTGGGGCCAATTTTCCAATCAGATTTTATTTTAAAAGCACCACATGATTTGATTGGAAATATTGCTATTTCAGACAAAGTTGCATTCGACCCAGTATTGAATATTTCAGGGGTTGTATGTCTCAAATTATTTTCATTTAGAACAGATAGTATTTCTTCTTTAAACTTTGCTGTATTTGTTTTGACAACTTCTACTTCGTTATTATTATGATTTATTAAATGTCTCTTTGGTTTTTGGTTATTAAGAGTCTGTTGTCTCACGAAACATTTGGTTATCATTGAAACTAACTTATCAATGTCATTGAAAGTATTGTGGTACCCGAATGAGACTCTCACAGCTCCAGTGGGCCTGCCATTTACTAAGTCCACTTCATCTCCACATTTATGACCAGCTTTGTGCATGCTCTTCATTTCTTTATTTGTAATATTTAAATGTCTTTGACATGATCCTGAATTGCAAAAGCATCCAGTTCTTAAACTAATGTTAAACAGGTCTGCCATGTGCTGAAACTGAGAATAAATTGTTCCAAGATTAATGAACATTTAACTAAGTATATTTTTTAATGAAATTAAACTTAATTTATTTTAAAATTTGTAAAAAACGTTGCAAAGAAGATGAATGACATCAAAAATTATTGTTAAGTACTTGCAAAAGATAAGTCTCAAAAGTCTTAAAACAAGATCTTACTCAAATCGTTTTTGTTTAACTATACTTACTTACATATTTTTTATCAGTTAACTCACCTCTGCATATCCTATGTATGTTCCATCTTCCCTTATCAGATTAAATGTAACAATACCTCCTTGTCTCTTGATATCAGTAAAATCAGAATCCATATACAAGACAGCTGCCTTGGTACCATTTGAGTGTTCAAGTTCACAAAGTTGCTTATATAGATCTTTAGCTAAATAAAAAGTATGGTGCGATAATGTTTCCATTATATCATTGTTTATTACTTTGGGTATTAAGCATGACATTACACTAAAGCAATGTTTAAGCGCAATGATGGATAAAAATGGTAAAGTTCCATCTTCAAACCTGAAATAGAAAAGCAATAATGAAAAAATTTACATTATGGTTGAAATTGATATATCTGTACTGATATTATAGAGGTAGTTTTTAAGTTTGTTCGTAGGAAGTAATCTCTGGAACTGCTGAACCGACTCTGAAAATTCTTTCACCTTCAAGCTACATTATTCTTGAGTGCTACATTTTATTTTCAAAAAATTAGAGATCTTTACAAAAAATTTAATAAGCTACTTATGCAAAGCCAGAATAAGTCGATTGTTGAAAATAAAAAAGGAGACTCAAGGAGTATGCCACAGTCTGCCTTATTAGTAGGTATGCAAAGTAAAGGCTTAATTTGAGTTTGTTTAAAAAAAAACGTTCCAACTCTGCTCCATTTTGTAAATCTGAAAAAAGTCCTACCTACCTACTAAAAGTATTTTTTTTTAATTTGAAAGTTTTATGTAGTTACTTCTTTTGAAAGTAATTAAGTAAGTAAAATTTTATAATAATTTAGTAGGCATGTTAATGTTATGCCTAATATGATAATTAGTTCTTTTGTAACAGTTAGGGAACTTTTACCTTTCGTAAAAAGCCTTTCTTTTGACATGAAAGTCTTCACTGCTGAGAACAATATCCACTGTACCACCACCAAAGTATTTTTTTTCCTTTAGGACATCCATACTAGAGTTCTTAACTAGCAATGCTCCCAATCCAGATGGGAATCCAAATATTTTGTAAAATGAAAAGCACACAAAATCAGGTTGGGTGACTGACAAATCAAGTTTACTCGTAGCCACAAATGATGCTGCGTCCAACAAAACATACCAATTACAGATAACTTCACACAACTGTTTCTTCAAATAACCATTGAGACAACCATTTTGAATTTCCTGCACACAGTCTATTGGATACTTATAGCCATTAAAATTGCTCTGTGCTGAGTATGCTAACAGTGCATTACTTTTCTTTTTTTCTGTCTCGGAATGATGGATTTTGGGATTTTCACAGGGCTTCAAGGCATTCAGAAAGTCATCATGTGATATATGGATGATATCTGCATTCTTCGCTTTAGCTAACTCACGCAAACCAATCACAGAGGTATGATTGTCTCTCAGATAAATAAAAGAACCATTGGCTTTATCATTTTCGTCTTCATCTTCACTGTGGAATTGGAATGACTCAAGTACCAGTTTTAGGGCCTGTGTTGTGCCAGATGTGAATATCAAACTGTATGTTGATTGATCTGTATTGAAATGGTTCAAAACAGTACATCTTATTTGTTCTATACAGTCTTTTGTATGTTTGTCTGAATGTGGGTTGAAGTAGACATTTCTTTGGAGATCGTCATTTATTTTTGTCAAGAGTGTCTGTGGATATAATGCTGTTCCTGCATTTTCTAAGTAGCATTTGTCTGAAAAAGTTTATAAGCAGTTGTGAAACAGGCCCCAAGTTTTTTATGCTAAGCAGTATAATAATTAAACTAGATGATGTTTGTGACTACCTCCGCAAAGATTTTTTTTTTTAAATCCTAGGAACTCATTGATTTTCAGGATAAAAATAACGTATAGTCTATGCCCATCTCTGGTTAGCAAGTTATCTCTGTACCAAATTCCATCAAAATTGGAATTTTGATGGAAACAGACACACTTTTACTATAATAATAATTTTAACTAAGTACTAATAAATACTAATACCTATATTAATAAGTCCTTGGTATAAAAAAAATAATTGTGCATATTGAGTAGGTGTACACCTTGTTTAAATAATGTTGTATTGTAAAAAAGTTTACATTTATTACTATAGTTAGCCATACAGACCCATTTTTATGGAATATTTACTTTAATTAATTTCCTCTTTGTAACTTGGTATTTGTACGGAATTTGCATGCAGCGTTTACTTTTAAATGATTTAACATAGTTGAGCACGATGGAAAAATCAATTATTATAGTTATTTAGCATAAATGTTAAATCGCTAGTAAACCTTTAAATAAAAAAAAAAAATGTCACAGCTGCCCTTAATTTAAATCAGATTAGGTTTATAAAAAATGCATAATTAATTGAATTTAAGTGAAAACTTATACAAAACTCACCACCAAGTCTTCCAAATTCATTTCTTATATTTTGCATACGTTGATTGTCGATTACGCTGCTCAGTACGGACATGTTTACTCGTTTTGTATAAAACACAATTAACGTTGATCCCGTTGCTATTTTCTTTGATACAATACATAATGTTTGATGATGAAACGGTAACGACTGTTACTTAAATTTAGCCTTGAGCATAAAGTAGTTGTTAACAGATAATGAGGAGAAACCACACATAGCGAATATAATATGCAATGTAACAAGCCAGCAACTGAACAAACACACTAAACGTAATTATTCCAATTTATAAACAACTACAATTGAATTTTCGTGTTACCTAGCCATTTGCACGTTGTCAAATAGATGTCATTTTAATTTGACGTTTGTAACAGTGTTTCCACTTACGAATTTCATTTTGCTCTAGTTTCTATTTTCGAAATACCCTGATTTTGGGTGCATCATCATCATCATCATTAGCCTGTGGTCATCCACAGTTGGACATAGGCCTTCACTATAGAGCGCCACCACACCCGGTCCTCAGCCTTCCTCATCCAGCCACCTGGATGCTTACCTACTTATTATTATTCTAAAGAAAACATTATTTCAAGTCTTTAATATTATTTTAACATTTATAAATAATCTTAATCTTGCGTTATAATTATGTATTTTAAAAAACGAAAAATGAATTAGTTATTATGACCAAACTGTCATAGATAATAATTTTTTTCCCATTTTCAAATAATTATACCTATTTAATTAGTAATCAATCTAGCTAATTGCTAATCTTGTTAATTGCTAACTGCTACCCTATTCCTTTTGTTTAATGTTGATTTCGCCCTAAAATAGGGAGAAATCCCTAAAAGTGGCAACCATAAACTAGTCTGCAAAATGTTTGCTTTTTTTTAAGTAATGCGCGGCTCTAGATACTAGCATTCTATCATTAGAGCTATAATTATAATATTTTGAAGATTTAAATTATTTATAGGGACCTGCAATTTAGGCTGCATCTATTAGCCAGTTAGCAAAGTTAAAGTATAAGTAGGTACTTACATAATAATATTATTATGATTACTTAGCTATCTACTATTTTTCAATGTGTACCTAGTTACCTACTTTGTGAAGCCTAATTTTTTAAGAGTGGTAGAATGCTACAAGCGCACAATGTCCATAATCATCATTAGGTAAATTGTCGAAATAATTGGCTAGTATTATTCTATTTCAAATGGGCAAAGTCAAGGCACACAGTAGGTAATGTATTAGGCAGCTGTTGCAGGTACCTAGGTAGGTACAAAGATGAAGTTGGATACGCCTCTAGGTGCTCTAGCTCCTGAAGTCGCGTTTCGTCGCTGCGCTCTGCCATGTAAACTTGCTACATCGACCTACATGACTACTCCTAATATTACAAATTCTACACGCGTACGTGCGCACTACATGTGACACGCTGCCTTGCAGTTTCGGTCGCATCACGCTAGTCGCTGATTATATTTTTGTTTCAACTTTCAAGCTTGTATCGAAATGCCCTTTTAATTTTAGTTAAAATTACTTACTTAATTATGTAAATTTTAACTCAGCGCTATACCTACATATTATCTAATGCATAGGGCCAGTCTTAGATACCTAGGCTAGCATCGCCTTACTAAATTGTGTTACGCCAATTTAATTATTGCTTTTATGGAGTGCTTTTAGTAGCTTTTAGTACCAAGCGAGCGCGATCGACTCCTTTAAGTGAATTGACGTTCACGATGGAGGGCACTTGCTCTTCTATTTTATTGCAGGTAAATGCTTGTAATATCAGCTTTATTTTGTACTAGCTGATGCCCTACCTATGTAGTAGGTACATAATTACCGATACTTAGGTAGATATATGCTTCAGTACCTAAACAGCAGTTGACCAAGTTATTTTCATCGCGGTAGCTCCAGTTTCAGTCTATTTTATATGCTTGATCAATGCACTAATGATTCATATAAGACTTTGAACTCAGATATTGGAGGTTTCTAGCATAATTAGTTAATGGTCTCTTCCCGTGTCACCCAAAGATAATGAGATGATTGATCTGGTACAATAATTGAATCAAATGTTTATAAACAACGTAAAATATTTACCCATTCTGGTTTATTGTTTGTCTTGTTCTTGAAACGAGACGTACCTAGGTATCTACCTAACTCATTTTGATGACCTCTCAGTTCTCACAACCAAACGCCTTGCAAACGAGATTAGAATCAATTCTACTGTAGGTAATGTTGGTAGGTAGTTGCGCCTTTTGCATACAAACAACTAGCTAATGCAATCTCGTTTTTGCAAAATCTCGTCGATATTTTAGGTACGAGATTAATTTCGGACGTAAATCGTATGAGATGTTGCGAGATATTAACGAGATTACACTGAAGCGTATTAGGTATGTCGTGTTATACGAAGCACGATGGCGCGTGAATAAAATATTAGATACTGTAGTGGAAACTCAAAGTTTAAATTAAGTATCCAATTGTCACGTGGATATTATACAGATTTTCACAAATATTAAAAATAAATATCATCAAAATCACTGTAACAAAGCAGGGTGCCCAGAACGCTGGCTGCGTTACCTCGTTGAATGGCCAGACTAACCTAGGTAACCTAGGTGACCTAGGTAACTGCCAGATTTCCGGTCACCCGTGGACTCCACAAGAAATTATTGTTTTGACGATATAATTATCATATACATGTGTGATACGCCAGAAGAAATCTTATAGCTTATTCGGAACCCTGCAAGTTCGACTGCACTGCTTCGAGTAAAAAGTATTTAAGTATAGCCTATTTATACTTAACCATCTTATCATGAATCTTGAAAGTATTGTTGAAACTACCAGTTGAAGAATTTTCAAAATCCGCTCAGAAGATCCAACTTTGGTTCATTATGAGGTAGTAACCCTAAAAATATTAAATAAGTATAGTTTTCCTTTCCAAAATGAACACACTGCATCAATAAATAAATGTGACACCATGAGGATATAATATTTTTGTAGTTAATTGAATTTTAAAAATCAATTAACAACGATGCAGAACCGGCGAGGCGTGCGCCAAAGTGCAGTGGTGCAATAACAGTTTGCCAAACAAATAATAATTTGCTCCAGGGACTCGTGTAAAATATACATATACCTACTCATATTTGTACTCCCTTTACAACCTCTCACACTGCCAAGGGTCACTGGTAGAGATCTCTTGTAGAGTGCTTCCGTATCCACTTTTTCTTTCTTTTTTTACAACTTTCTTTGTACAAATAAGTAAAAGAAAAATTAAAAATTGATAACTTACCTGTATTATGCTGACCTACTTATGTAATAAAACACTTCGATATTTTGAAGATCTGGATATATTTCAATACAATTGCTCGTAAGTGGCGAATTTGCCATTATTTACCTACCTATAGAGAGCTACCTATAGGTAAATAATTGATATCACTAAGGTAGGTAGTTCATATAATAACCGGCCGTGTATCACATGGAGTGACACGACGTTTTTCAATACATTTGTGGGAAAACATCTGAGATTTTCAGGCATTTTGGGCTTTTTATTTTCCACTTTATTCTTTGAACACTTGAACCTCTCATAATATTGAAAACAGAAAAAAAAAACTGTCAATCTGTTCAGATCTCAGACACTTTGAGCAAAACCACGGATGGATGAACAGACATGGCGAAACAATAAGAGTTCCTTGTTGACTACGAACCCTAAAAAACTGCACGGGCGTACTTACATGCTCTTTAATTTATATTCAGAACAAATTATCACACTTCACACTTATTATTAATATTATAAAGGCGAAAGTTTGTATGTGTGTGTGTGTGTGTGTGTGTGTATGTTTGTTACTCCTTCACGCAAAAACTACTGGACGGATTTGGCTATCCTGGATTAGCACATAGACTACTTTTATCCTGGAAAATCAAAGAGTTCCCAAGGGATTTCAAAAACCTAAATCCACGCGGGCGAAGTCGCGGGCATCATCTAGTACTTAATAAAACTCTAACTGGACGATTCCTGGACATAAATATTTACTGAAACTGAATATTTTAACGGAAATCTGGAAAACCACAGACATCTAGAACATCTGAATATAGGTAGATACCTATAAAGTTTGATTGATTAGCATTCAAATGAGAGCCACGTACTCTACATCTATACAAATATTATAAATACGAAAGTGTGTCTGTCTGTCTGTTACGTTTTCACGGCCCAACCGCTGAACCGATTTTAATGAAATTTGGCACAGACTTGGCATACATCCCGGGGAAGGACATAGGCTACTTTTTATCCCGGAAAATCAAAGAGTTCCTACAGGATTTCAAAAACCAAACTCCACGCGGGCGAAGCCGCGGGCATCCTCTAGTACATAATATTATAGACCCCGCTTAATTTTTCATGTTTTAAAGCTTTTTTACACTAGGAAAACAATTACCACCTCTTTCAGTGAACCGTATAACAAAACGCAGTGACGCTGTAATAGTTTGCCAAACTATTTACAAAGTGCTTCGGGCGAAAGGTGAAAAATATCGGTTAACTTTTTACGCCTCTCCGATTTTTTGGACCGAGGATTTCCATTTTCCATATCCAAATCATCTGGTAGTTTGAGTATATCATACACAGTAGACTACATTATGTAAGTTTGTCAATTAGCAAAGAACTCTCTGCCTTTTTTACCCGACTACGGCAAAACCAAAAGGAAGGGTTTATAGCAGTATATGTATATAATGTATGTATATATGTATCTATTTACGTATCTATGTATGTATGTATGTTTGTATCAGGTTCTGCGTGTTCCACCATAGCACCTAAATTACTGGGCCGATTTTGATGAATGAAGTGTCAATCAACACGTTATTATGGTCCGGTTGACATAGGCTATATGTAAAAGTGAGGGTGTCAAAAATTTTTTTTTGCTATTGTATAGAATAGGATATCAAATGAAAGAGAAAAAAAATTGAGTTCATGAATAAAAATATAGTGCAATGTTCAAATACACCAAGCGACGGAAAGTCAGTTTTTTACTATATTTTTCGCTATCTACCGGCAATTCGCGGGTATTAGTTGGGTTTTAGTGCTGTTTAAGTTTATTTAACATTTCTATTATCATCATTATCATCCATTATCATCTCAGTCGATCGTCAGCCCACTAGTAAACACGGGTCTCTTCTTGGAATGAAAAATGTTTAGGTCATAGTTCACTACGTTGCACAAGATGTGTGAATTAGCAGACTTCACAAACCTTTGGTACAGTATGGAGAACAGTCTCAGGCATGCAGGTTTCCTCACGATGTTTTCCTTCACCGTTAAAGCAAGTGATTTAGGTACCTTTTTTTTTGTTGACGCTGGCGAATGCTTTTACGCATCCCCCCGGAAGCTAGCCAGCCAGCCGTGAGGCAGCCAGCCAGCTGAGGGAGGGTATGTGGGACTCGCCGGCCGAGAGGCGACCGGAATACCCACTAAACCCCAGCGGCGCTGCCGCGCGTCGCCTGGCGACTGGGTCAAGGGAACGCCGAAGCAAACAACCGCGACCCAGCCAGCGACGTCTGCCGAGGCAGACCCTCCACCGGGGACCCGTTCGGTCCCCAACACCGTACCTCCGGGACGCACCAACGAAGTGCGTCCCCCGACTCTGGGACGCGCACGTCGCCCGCGTCCCATCCTACGCTTCGTCCACTGTGCCCTCTGCTAGTCAGAGGGACACGCGGAGAAACCTCCCCCCCTGCCAGTTCATCAGCCATAGCCAACAATATCTCCGAAGAGAAATTATTAGCCAAAGTGATGTAGGTACCTAAATCGTATAGATATAGTTCAAAAAATTAAACCCAGGAATTAAATTGTACCCGGAATCGAACCCCGATCCTTCCAAATATGAAACCGATGTTTTAATAACTACACTATCACTATCACCGTGTTTATGATTTATAGCACGATAAATGTTATAAGTAAGTAGGTAATAATTATATGGCTTTAAATCATTTTTTATCGGAAACCTTACAAAATTAGTAGCGTACAGGTTGGCAATGAATATAGGAAGCAAATTAATGTATAAGCATTTATTAGCTTCTGCACAAGGCCTAGTCTTGGTCGTTTGGTTTTAAATCGAACATTGGATAAAAATTAATTCAACAATTTTTTGAACTGAACTGGTTTTAACTGTCTGATCTTGAAATCACTATTGACATTGAATCTTCTTATTTGGTAATACTACCTACTTACTTAATTATTATTATATTATTATCATTAATATAATAAATGTTTCTTTGTTGGTCGTGTGTTTGTAGCTTTTCTTGGTAACTCTTCGAATAGGCAGGTGCATTCATAAACCTAGTACCTAGGTATATTGTGTCTGGTAATAATATAATAATAAGGGTAAAAAAACCGGCCAAGTGCGAATCAAACTCGCGCACCGACGGTTCCGTACTCGGTTATTTTTCCGACATTTTGCATGATAAATCAAAAACTATTATGCATAAAAAGAAATAAAAATCTGTTTCAGAATGTACAGGTAAAGCCCTTTCATATGATACCCAACTAGGAATAGTTATCTTCCTTTGAAAATTGAAATAGGTAAGAGTACATTATAATTCTTTTTCTTCTGATTTTTTTCCTTTAGTACTTGTGTTATGAGACCTAGAGGTACCTACCTGCCAAATTTCATGATTCTAGGTCAACGGGAAGTAACCATAGGTTTTCTTGACAGACACGACAGACGGGCAGACGGACAGACAGACAGACAGACAACAAAGTGATCTTATAATTGGGTTCCGTTTGTCTCCGTCCATCCATCAGATTTCTGTAAAATAACATTGGTACTTACCTGAACTTTCAGTGCAATTGAATACGGGTTTCATTATCATTCAGCACATTTGACGAGGAAGATTTAGGGGTATCTATTCTAAAATGTGGTACTTAAAACACATTTGTATTTTTTATCTATATAACGGGTAGGCCGGCCCCCGTGCGAAGCTGGGGCGAGTTGACTAGCTATCAAAAATAATTATGTCTAATATACTACATTGTAAGTAATAACCAGTTTTTTTTATTAAATTTTATTTTATTAACGTGTCATTGACTTTGGCCGCGTGGTTCCATTAGCTTTGGCTTCGTGATTCCGGTTGCTTGTGATATGTGCTCTTATAATAATATCATGGATCTTTCTTACGAACTACTTTGTATATTATTTTTTATTTTCAACATAAACACTGCGACCTGTTTTAGTAAATTTAAAACCGTTACACAATCTAGTGGATACAGTGACAGTATATTTTTGGATTCCTTGCAGCTTTTACAAAGTTACAACTATTCTTCGGAGAAACATGTTGTGGTTACTGAAGATGGATACAAGCTCAACATATTTCGTATACCCCGAAAAGGATCTCCTGTGTTATTAGTTCATGGTATTGGAGATAGTTCGGACTCTTGGCTCGTTTTGGGGCCCAAACATTCTCTAGCATATCAGTTAGCAGATGCTGGATTTGACGTTTGGCTTTTCAATGCGAGAGGCAACAGGTATTGCAAAGAACATATCAAAAACATTTCTCAAAAACTGTTTTGGGATTTCAGTTACGAGGAAATTGGATCGTATGACCTACCGGCTACAGTGAACTACATACTTTCTGAAACGCGTTATTCTAAAGTTTCATATGTTGGGTTTTCACAAGGATCGACAACGTTTTTTGTGATGTGCAGTATGCGTCCTGAGTTTAATAAGAAAATTAATCACGCTATTTTACTAGCACCTGTAGCTTGGTTGAAACATACGAAGTACCCATTGATAGATTTTTTTTCTAAAAGTTTAAACATACTGACATGGATTGCTGAAACGCAACAAGTGTACGAAGCTTTTCCGTTTAATGAGAAGTTGAACTTGTACCACGCTTCAGTATGTGACACTCTTTCACCCGTCAGAATGCTGTGTGAATTGGAATTATTTGTGAACTTTGGCCTTCAAAAACTCAGTAACTTACTTCCAGAAAAACTACCCGTCATAACTTCTCACATACCGGCAGGGACTTCATCAAAAGTATTTTTGCATTTTATCCAAGGGTACTCGACTCAAAGATTTCAACGTTACGATTATGGCGTATCGAAAAACCTTGAGGTGTATTCTTCTACGTTTCCGCCTGTGTACGATGTTTCATTAGTCAGTGCGCCAGTAACTTTGGTTAGTAGTGAAGTGGATTGGTTCAGTGATGTTGAAGATGTATCAATACTTAAAAGAAAACTTAACTCCGTAGCGAAGTCAGTTCATATTAATGGATCTCTACAGTTTACACACCTTGAATTTGTGTATGGTGCACGCGTAAATTCCGTTATCAACAAACCTGTACTGAATATCTTGGAAGGCTTGAGAAAAAAATAAAGCTGTGTACCTACAAAGAAAAAGATAGTGATAAGTGATAACCTAGTGCTGTGTGTAAAACACATACAATAATCGTGATATTAAATATAAATAATTTATTTTTTGTTTCAGGTTAAATTTAATGTAGATAAAAATAGAAAGGCTGTTTGTTACGTTACTTAAATTAAGGGGCATGAGACGGGCCTGTCCGCGAAATTCAAATTTAATTTGGTTTTTCGCAATTTGGAAACTAATACGACAACGTAGGCTCATGGTATATTAATTGCGACCGATTGATAATTTTATATAAACCTGTGAGGATGATACTGCCATCGTCGCAATCAAAATACCATAAGCCTACGTTGTCGTTTTAATTTACAAATTGCAAAAAACCAAATTAAATTTGAATTTCGCGGGCAGGTCCGTTGCTTCCACCTTAAGGTTTTAAGAAAATATTTTTAGTGTAAGGTGAAAAAAGAATGAATAATGAAAATTCTGAATTATTTAATTTTTGAATTATGTAAGTAATAAGTTGTGTTTACAGCTTATTTGGACGGCAATATGATAGTATAAGAGATAAAAAATGTATATTTCTTTTGAGGTCAAATTAGTAAATGCATTAACATAATAGCAACATTATGACCACGAGTTTGGGTAGTCAGTGAGTTTACAAGGTGAGCTTAAACATTTATTAATTTGGCTCAGTTGTTACTTTCCTGGTCGGTCACCACACTCTGGCCATCATAATATAGACCAACAATAGATATTAAAACCAATTTGAAGAGATCAGTTGTAATTTGCCGAGGAATTCTTCAAGGAGGTAATCTGCAAATTATTCTACTAACAACATCAAGTTAATGTTGCAAATTTTAAGTTGATTAAAATTGTGGAAATACAAGTGTAAATTAAAAATTTATAACACCGACAAGTGAATGTTACAGTAACTAGAAAAGAGCTGATAACTTTCAAACGGCTGAACCTATTTTTTTGGATTATAACTAAGAACACTCTCGATCAAGCCGCCTTTCAAAAATAAAGCTGAATTAAAATGGGTTTATTAGGAGCTACGATGCCACAGACAGATACTCAGATACACAGATACAAACGTCAAATTTATATCACCCCTCTTTTTGGGTCGGGGGTTAAAAATTTATAATACCCCCGACAAGTGAAGGTTACAGTAACTAGAAAAGAGTTGATAACTTTCAAACGGCTGAATCGATTTTTTTTGGATTATAGCTAAGAACACTCTCGATCAAGCCATCTTTCAAACAAAAAAAACTAAATTAAAATCGGTTCTTGAGTAAAACAATGCGTCGGTTCTACATGTAGGTAGGTACTGTGAAGTGGGTATGTGAACGCAGACCAAAAATTAAAAAACTCAATCTGGCTGACCCCGGTGTCGGAAACAGACGCCCAGTTTGGATTGCCTCTCACACTCAATTTAACGTTGAAAACACTCTGCTTTGTTCAGATAATGAACGCACCGAGCCGCGTTGGTCCGGTTAACAGTTAACAGAGCCTTCTTCATTGTCATCCGTCGACTGTTATTGACGTGGCTTTAATAAACTTTAGCGCTGTTCACTAGTGCATCGCATAGTAATTAAATTATATAATATTAAAAAAATATCCTTTTTGTGCTGTGAAATAAGATAAAATTGGAAAAATTTGATTAAAGGATTTTAGAAATTGTAAAAAATTGGGTATTCATTTTATTACCTAGAATATTACTTAATATAGTAAAGAAGGGTTTCCTTTTTTAGGGTTCCGTACCTCAAAAGGAAAAAAGAAACCCTTATAGGATCACTTTTGTTGTCTGTCTGTCCATCTGTCCGTCTGTCCGTCTGTCGTGCGTGTCTGTCAAGAAAACCTTTTTAAGGTACTTCCTGTTCATCTATGTACAATCATGAATTTTGGCGAGTACTAAGGTAGGTATTATAGCACAAGTACCTACTTAAAGGAAAAAATCCGAAAACTGTGAATTTGATTTTTAAAGTAAGATAACTAGGTATACCAAGTGGGGTATCATAATATGTAAGGGCCTTTACCTGAACATTCTTAAACAGATTTTTATTTATTTTAATACACAATAGTTTTCGATTTATCCTGCAAAATGACGGAAAAAATAGCCGCGTACGGAACCCTCAGTGCGCGAGTCTGACTCGCACTTGACCGGTTTTATATAATTTCTACGTTTCAATCTTTTATTTAAATTGAAACGTCTGTTATAACCTTTACAAAACGTATTTTCATCGTTGCCCTAGATGTCGGAACCTATATCCGGAAATATCAAAATCGGACATGAAAAATGTTCTGAAAAACGCGATCCCAGGTTAAAACTACGCGAGCACACTGCGTACTCTCGTTCCACAGACCAGAAAACGGTGTTTCTATTTCGATTACCTACTGGAATATTGAAAATAAAATATAACCGCTATCACATTTCCACACGGCGCGGCAGACGGAAATAAAGCCTGCCGACAAATCGACGCGGCTGCGTCGCTTCACGTACAACAATGAATTCAACAGAGTAGTAAGTACTAGTATGAGTTTATCGCTAGTAGGAATATCGCTTTATTTTCTGTTTGAAATATTTTCACAGAAGTGGCCTCAAGTGGGATTTCATTTGAAAAATATATATATATTTTTTTCTCTCTTTCGTATCTCTTCCATCTGCAATCAGTCGGTGGACTATGAACAGATTTGAGGACCAAATGTTTTATCAGTTTGGGCTTTGCACATCCAGCGATGTGACATCCCTTCAAGATAAGTATTACTATATGCTGGCCAATCTTGTCCTCTTAAGGCGGAACGTGCTGTAACTGGCATCCAGAAGTTGGAGTGCTAGGCTGTTTTTATGACCCTCAAGTCTCTGTTTGTAGGCCTCAAGTGTCCTGTCTATTTCCTCCTTTACTGTGGGGATTTCTTTTTGAAAAATATGAGGACCAAGGTTTGACTTTTATATTGCATTCTAGGGCCACGACTTAGACGTAGACCTACTAGGTATCTACGTCTAAGTTAAGCCTCAATAGCTCAACGGTTATAGGAGCGGACTGAAATCCGAAAGGTCGGCGGTTCAAACCCCAGCCGTTGCACTATTGTCGTACCCACTCCTAGCACAAGCTTAAAGCTTAGTTGGAGGGGAAAGGAGAATGTTAGTCATGATTAAAAAATGGCTAATATTCTTTTTTTTTTAAAACAAGCTTTTTTTTTTAAATAAGTTTTGGTGAGCTATTAGGATAGCTATGAATTTATAATTTTTATGTTAGTTTTTTATGTTAGTTTACTATTCTTGCGATCGTAATTTTTTATGACTTATTTTCTTTTCCTAAACCTGTCGTGACATTTTGCACGATAAATCAAAAACTATTAGTACCTATTAAAAATCTGTTTTAGAATGTACAGGTAAAGCCCTTTCATATGATACCCCACTTGGTAGGTATAGTTATCTTACTTTGAAAATTGAAACACATAGGTAACCACAAATTCCCGGTTTTCAGATTTATTCCTTACTTGTGCTATAAGACCTACAGTACCTACCTGCCAAATTTCATGATTCTAGGTCAACGGGAAGTACCCTATAGGTTTTCTTGAGAGACACGACAGACGGACAGACGGATAGACAGACAGACAGACAACAATGTGATCCTATAAGGGTTCCGTTTATCCTTTTGAGGTACGGAACCCTAAAACCAGAAAAACGTAGTTTAGAGCGCGAGCGTTGAGTGATAGACTGGTTAATGTTAAACTGATAAAATATTCAGAAATGCAATTTCATCACTTTATTAGAATATTGAACGGAGCCTTCGTTGGATATGGGCCAAGTGTAATAATAGCTTCGCAAGCCAAAGTTGCGCGCAGGACATTTTAAATCTTAAATTCAGGTAAGAAACTAAATTGAAACTGAATTGTATGACCTCGGAGAAAATTACATTGATCGTTTCGTCCTTTGTTCTCGTGCTACTGTTTCTTGTATTCATGGGCTACCACTACCACACCAGCGTGGATGAGATTCGCTAACTCAGACTCAACACTGAACGATAGTCACTAGCCATCGAGATCATTTGCCATTCATTTTGAACCCCCGACCCAAAAAGTGGGATGTTATAAGTTTGACGTGTGTATTTGTGTATCTGTATATCTGTGTACCTGTCTGTGGCATCGTAGCTCCTAAACCAATGAACCCATTTCAATTTAATTTTCTTTTGTTTGAAAGGTGGCTTGATCGAGAATGTTCTTAGCTATAATCCAAGAAAATCGGTTCAGCCGTTTGAAAGTTATCACCTCTTTTCTAGTTATTGTAACCTTCACTTGTCGGGGGTGTTATAAATTTTTAATTTTTATATAATATGTAAGTATGCGTGTATTGAGTAGGCATGTTAAACCTTAGGCGAGAGATTTGCTGCTATCTGCTAAGGAGTTCCTTCCTCAAAACCGATCCATTTCATCATTAAAATTATCAAAATATGTTTAGTGTTTATTGCAAATTGCTCCTGCCAGGAAATCGAAACTGCTAACTCCTACTATGACTGCGTCAGAGAGGTTATCATAATCAGTGGCAAAGTTATTTTTGTCGCGTTATAAATGGGCTCTTTGCTCATTAATACCGTCTAATTTGTTCAACGCGATCACCCGGTCCACCGGTTGTGTGAATCTCTCGCCTAATTAACCCTTTCAGCGGAGCGCTCCGCTTCAAAGTGTCACGTAAATAAAACCTAATGTAATATAAACTTTGACCGATTGAACCGATATGCTAAGTGGAGTGTTTTTAACGCTTAACTTAACACGTGGGTTTGTAATGCTTTGAAACTTGTAAGCCTCCATAATGTATGATATTATATTCATGTTTATTTTCTGTCTGCATATATTCGACCGGCCCCAGCTTTGACGGATCGCATGAACAGATTTCCTATTTGCAGGCGAATAGAATAATTTCATAGAATATAGCTAATTTTATTAATATGTTTTTTGTTTGTTTCTTTTATCTCCGAAGTAGTTAAAGAGTGGTTGCTTGTGGTTACTTACATAATCATAATATGCTGATACTGAAAAGTAGTAGAAAACACGCACACACACACACTCTCGCTCTCTCTCACACACACGCAGACACTCACACACACACACACACACACACACACACACACACACACACACACACACACACACTCACACACACACACACACACACATACAAGAGCGCGCGCGCACGCGCACTGTGTGTCTGTTTACTGTAGTCCTGTTTGTATAATATTATTATGGCCTTAGAGCGAATCGGCTTAGCGATCTAACAGCGCTCTATTTGCTGAGAGGTTAGCTCTTACTAGCTTAGACTTGCAACATTTGTCATAAGGCAGGCTATCCATTAGAGTAACCAACGATAACCGGCTTTTCCGAAATTCTGAAGATCTTTCCTGAGATTAAAAGCCCTCCATCAAATAATAACAATTCTCAGGTCTATTTACTCACTTCGCGTCTTTTGATTTATAAATGCGAAAGTGTGTCTGTCTGTCTGTCTGCTAGCTTTTCACAACTCAACAGTTTAATTGATTTTGATGAAATTTGGCACAGAGTTAGTTTACATCCCGGGGACGGACATAGGCTACTTTTTATCCCGGGAAATCAAAGAGTCCCCACGGGGTTTTTAAAAGCCCACCTGCTTAACCGACATAATATTATATGAAATATGGCACTGAGGTAGATTGCGTCCTCAAAAATTGAGATGGATAAATTTTTATCCCGTAAATTAAAGAGTTCCCACTGGATTAAAAAGACGCTGGCATTATCTAGTAATAATTAAGTACCACTGCCACTGCACGCACTGGTTAGAAATACCCTCCCCCCTCCGAGAAGTTTGAATCCTACTGTAGGTAGGTACCTAAGTATACAGATGCCTTGTCAACAAAGAGTAAATGTACGAGTATAAAGGGAACTTGTCAAACTGAATTTCATTAAAGTGCACACTGCCTGCTTGATATAAAAGCCGGCGCTGGATGGTGTACATTACTTTGAAGCCTTTCAATTGAACTAATTGAACGGCATGCATAATAATCTTTCACTCGGGCAGCCTATTATGCGATTGCTAGATACGTGACAGCTTACGCCGATCCAACTAAGTAGATAGTCGATAGCGACACGTTCAGCTACGCACTTTGAGCTTATCTAGATATTCTATACATACTCTTCTCAGACCTGGGCGCGTTTGGAACCCTAGTAGCTTTAGTTTTAAGTTTACGTAATTAATTATCACCACTATATCATTTAAAAATCTAACAATTCTGACCATCGAATAAATGATTTTGAGTTTGAGTTTATAACCAGATTCGCACTTTGAGCTGGTTTAAACGTACCTTTTTTAACCCCCGACCCAAAAAGAGGGGTGTTATAAGTTTGACGTGTGTATCTGGCTGTGGCATCGTAGCTCCTAAACGAATAAACCGATTTTAATATACTTAGTTTTTTTGTTTGAAAAGTGGCTTGATCGAGAGTGTTTTTAGCTATAATCGAAGAAAATCGGTTATAGAGGTGACAGACACGACGGACGGACGGACGGACGGACGGATGGACAGACATACAGACAGACAGACAGTCAACAAAGTGATCCTATAAGGGTTCCGTTTTTCCTTTTGAGGTACCGAACCCTAAAAACCAGAATATCGTCAAATACATCATAGAATGTTGTTTTCTAAAGCCAGTTGAAAGAAAACTCATATTATGTCACGTCAGGTCTTCTATTTCCGGTTGAAGTAAATATTTGCACCTACGGAGATTTGTTTCGGTGCAGGTAAGTACCTGCGTATACCAAGATCGTAGCCAGGAATTGCTTTGGGGTGGAGGGGGGGGGGGGGGGGGGGGGGCGGCATTTTTTTAATATTTACAAAAAATGTTAAATTCGAGAGACACATTCTTTTACACCGGTTTTTCACAAAACCAACTTTATTTACTTTCGTATATTCGTGTCTAACTTTCCATCTGCTTCTTCATTATCATGATGAAGCACATCAGGAGATTTTCTGTAGCTTTTATTTATTTATCAAAGACGTGCACAAAGAATTATCCATAAATCCATATTTATCGCGTAGCAAGCTTTTTTTAGATAAGTAAGTACAATATTCGCTTATTTATTAGAAGTATAATCCAAAAAACGTGGGCCTATGCCATGTTCTTATTAGATTGTACAAAAAGATTCCTCAGGATAACGTAATTGACATGTCATGACCAGTTGGGGGTACAAAAGGACCGAGATTGTGGAAAATTCGCCAACTGATAATGTCAGTCCGGCGAGCAGCTCCTGTATTACAAAAACTAACGCAATCAATGCGATTGTAAATTTTTCTTTCGTCCCTATTCTTCTTTGGTCTAATAACCTACTTTATTCAGCCCGTAGCTGTGTAAGTATTATGCGTTCTTCAAGATGTCTTCTTGTTTAAAAATCTGTTCAAGCCAAAACTTCGGTTTCTGCCTAATCAGATTTCAGGCCAATCTAGAAATGCGTAAGTTGATCTTTCCAATTTGAAATTTCCACTTGCTGTTCTTATTTATCCAAATGCGACTGACATTGGTAGAATTTACAAAGCAGCGAAACAATGATCACGGTTCAATTGCGATAAACTGCACCCGGTTGTGAATTCCAATTCACTTACGTCCATTGCGTCAAAGAAATTTTATAGATGTTGAATTCTCGCTAATTTACGTCCCTTTCCCGCGCGAGGTTCGACTCAATTGGGGCCAGGAAGACTTTTTCACAGTTTTAACGATTGCAACTATCGCAAAGTAATCAATGCAAAGTTTCGTAATAGATACAGAGGCAGCTAGAGACCGTTTGCGGCTCGCGGTTGGCAGGACCCGCTAGTAAATGCAGATGTTGCTGAAAATCACTCTCTCATTAGCCCCTATTTAATAAAACGAAGACTATTTGCGTTAAGCTTCTTTGAATGAATATCCTTTTATTGTATTCTTTATATATAGGTAGGTACAATTTGGCGGCCTCTTCTTGAGAGTTCTCCATAATATTCTCAAAACCTTAAACCTTCTCATTCTGAGAGGTGATCTCTATTCTCTACCCAGTAGTTGCCCGGGGAGGGGTTAGTTGATCAAGAGCAAGGAAGTATGTAGGTTCTCGTCACGCAATGGCCGTATTGAGGTACTTCCCAGCAACGCTAAAAAAACCTTATTGCTGAGAATCGTGACTCCTTACATTAATCACATGATGGTGGGGTTTCGTAACAATGATGGGATCATAGATTCTTCCTTATATCTTCGATTAAACTAAAATATAAAGTTCTCTCAGATTTAACGATTAAGTACCTAATATTACTTGTCATCTTGTGATAATATCTGAGATCGAGGCACAGTGGAAGAGTTAATACCAAATTCAGATCCATATTGTTACTGACTTCAATGTTGCTTTAGCCATCACAACAGACAGAATGTGTTATGGGCTATCGCAACATAAGCCCCATATAACATAATATGATTCCAAATGTCGCATGAAAGACTCAACATAGGGGCCCAAAATATATATAGTTTATGTATGTAGCATTTTTTAAAAACACACTCTTTATTTTTACCTTTAAAAAGAGTAAAAGCTGCGATGAAAGAATGACACAAAACGGAATAATTCATTTTGGAAAACGTTCGTTAGTGTTTGACAAATCGACTGCTAAGCTCTAAAGGCAGGTAGGTAGGCACATGTAGCTGTTCGTACAATAGCTAGCTAGCTAGCTAAGCCTTTAAAAGCTGATGTTAATTGAATTGGCTGCGGATTGCTGTCCTAGGACGTCGTAATTGTGTTAGTTGGAAACATGTCAGCTCTCGACGACGTACTAACTGTGTGCACTCGGTGAGACGAGTTTTTATGCATCACCGGGCTTTGCAGGTATTTTGTATACAAATGTCGTTTGTTCCTTAACATTTTTTATTCCTAAAAAGATAATATCATAAATCTTACTTACAACAAAATAAAGTTGAAAACTAAAACGCGACTGCTGAAATATTATAGTAAGTATAAATTGTTTTTTTGTCGCTCGGTGTATTTCAACATTGTACTTTATTTATATTTATAAACTCAGAATTTTCTCCTCTTTCATTTGACATCCCGCTCGATACAATAGCAAAAAAAATTGGGAGACTTTGGACTTTGGGAGACAACTTTTTATGATGTAACATCCGTTAGATCATTTTTTTTCGTAAAATGTAGCCTATGTCACTCGAACCTTTACGACGAATCAATTGACACCTCATTTATCAAAATCGGCCCAGTAGTTTAGGCGCTATGGTGGAACACACAAAATCTGAATACAAACATACTTACATACATACATACATACATACATACATAAATACATACATACTTAGACTGCTAAAATCATAACCCTTGCTTTTGGCTTTGCCGCAGTGGGTAAAAAGACTTGTTCTGACAGACTGATCTGCCAACTCACAGCCTAAGCCGCTGGGAAACCACCCGTTCACACTGACACGTCCAAGTTTTAGCGGGAACTGATTTTTGTAAGATCCGATTTAGTGGCAAGTGGCAACTGTATTCCCAAGTCCAACGCTCGCGTTCACACAAGCACATACGATTGAAGGATTTGTATGTTTGTGTAAATGCGTGAAATGAAGCTAAGCTGACTCCTAGTTCTATGGTGATATAGGTAAGGTGAATATTTTTACATAAAATAGCCCTGACTCGGCTCTGAGGAGGCCCGTATCTTGGAAGCCAGAGATTTCCCGTACGGATGACACACAAGAAATGAAATGTTACATCCCGTCGCTGCGTCAACGATAAGAGCAAGGTTGTGAGTTTAAAGAATAGCCACTGCTGTTACTGCGTAGGTACCTAGACACGCGACGCTGCGAGTCTAATTCACTTTACTCATATTCAATATCAGATGATGCGATGGAGCAAAGAGAATAACTCAACTGGGATTATTATTGGATAAAACTCGCTTCTTTCAGTCCTTTTGCGTTTGCAATTTTACATGTCGAGTGTTCCATATTAGGGACACAGAGAATAAGTGATTTGATTAATTAATCTTTATTATCACTTAAGTTTTACGCCGAGTTGTTCGAAAGAAATTCTAAAGTGAAGATTAAATTAATTTAGGCACAGACTATTAGACTACGGGCCCATGTACAAAAATGGATGGGTCATATGAACCACCAGATGACGTATATAGGACGATATAAGAGCATAAAATAATACGATTCAGCACTATGCCGTCACTTGTAAGCTGTCCAACTGAGTGCTGGTGAGAATTCAAAAGTGCAGGTAGAGTGAGTACATTTTGGTCATATATTTTTGTACGGCATTTTTACCATCGATAGATCCATGAAAAATAGTAAGAAAGCGCGCAGTGCCGTAAAAAAATGGTGCGCCACAAAGTCGGTAAATTTTTTGATTTTCTGATAATTTCCGGAGTAAATTTGGTCATTTCATTCTGTACGGCATTAGTTTCATACTGTTTCAATACAGCCTCTAATCCATTATTCCGCAACGCCGTACAAAAATCATGCGACAAGGGGAAAAAATCGAGGGTTGCAACCGCCTCTCTTTCCGTGCTCCAGGGGGTGATTTGAAAAAGAACGGCTTTGGTTCCAAAACATTATCTAGCACTCAAAAGTACTATTAAAAATAATGCCGTCAAAAAATTAGTGTTCATTTGAATGTGTATCAATAATTATCTTAATTTCATGGTATACTTGATTTTTAAAGCTGTAAAATCATTTGACTCTGTACGGCAACTTTTTTTTTAACATGATAGTGTAAAATACTATTGTTATATAGTATTGCCGTTCAAAAGAAACTGTTCTAAAAAAAATTATTGAGAAATACAAAAACTGAAATTTTTCAAATTATTGCAAAAGTTTAAATATTCATAGATTAATAAAATATAGCAATTTTCTTCATTCTCCCCTTGTTTTAAATAGTATTAAGATAAATGAATTAGGAAAAAATGATGCCGTACATTTTAATGCAGTCCATATCTTTTAGGCTGATGAAAATGAAACAACTATTTTTTAGATAAATTCGATATATTTAAAGATGATAATACAAAATAAGGTTTTTATTTAAATTAATCAGTATCGGAATCAGCCGCTGAGTTGTTATCGGAGTCAACGTCTTCATCGACGTCCGAATTATCTTCTCTATCATTTTCTGAAACATGAATAAGCTACATGCCATGAGCTGGTGGTTATTATTGGTGGAACTGTTTGATTTTCCGGGATAAAATGCCTATGTCACTTACAGGATCGCAAGCTACCTCGGTACCTTTCATACAAATCGGTTAAGCGGATGGGTTTTTAGGAATCCCGTGGGAATTCTTTGATTTTCCGAGATAAAAAGTTGCATAAGTCAATTACAGAGACGCAAGCTACTTCGGCACCAAATTTCATACAAATCGGTTAAGCGGATGGGTTTTTGGGAATCCCGTGGGAACTCTTTGATTTTCTGGATAAAAAGTAGCCTATTGTCCGTCCCCGGGATATAAGCTAACCCTGTACCAAATTTCGTCAGAATCGGTTAAACTGTTGGGCCGTGAAAAGGTAGCAGACAGACAGACAGACGGACACACTTTCGCATTTATAATATTAGTATGGATTGCATTAAGTACAAATAAACTATCTAAATGCCGTATAAAAAAATATCGTCATAAATTTCACTTTACATTTCGTTCTATGGATTTTTCCTTGAGTTTTTTTCCCCTACAAACCTTTGGACCAACGAAAATGTACGGCATGTAAAAAAATATTATCTATGCATAAAATACTTTCAAAATAAATTAATTTTATGTTGTTTCAAATCACCCCCCGGAGCACGGAAAGAGAGGGAGTTGCAACCCTCGATTTTTTCCCCTTGTCGCATGATATTTGTACGGCGTTGCGGAATAATGGATTAGAGGCTGTATTGAAACAGTATGAAACTAATGCCGTACAGAATGAAATGACCAAATTTACCCCGGAAATTGTCAGAAAATCAAAAAATTTACCGACTTTGTGGCGCACTATTTTTTTACGGCACTGCGCGCTTTCTTACTATTTTTCATGGATCTATTGATGGTAAAAATGCCGTACAAAAATATATGACCAAAATGTACTCACTCTACCTGCACTTTTGAATTCTCACCAGCACTCAGTTGGACAGCTTACAAGTGACGGCATAGTGCTGAATCGTATTATTTTATGCTCTTATATCGTCCTATATACGTCATCTGGTGGTTCATATGACCCATCCATTTTTGTACATGGGCCCGTAGTCTATATACGATTCTTGTGATTAAATTAAATTTCTTTCGCACAACTTAAGTCAGCTCTACCTTAGAATAAAAACCCAGATTTCAACGTAGGTAAGTATTAGATAATACAGCATCGTCTGATTATAATTTAGATTTAAAAATTATGCATAATTTAAATAAAGAATCAAGTGCGAGTCGTACTCACACCCGAGGGGTTCCGTATCATCGTACAGACCAGACGCCCTTAAACTTTTTTTAAGGGGGTTGCCAGTGTCGGGCAATGGATGACGTGATTTCTATAATACAATTTCGAGAAAATTATAAAAAATTGTACTTTGATGTAGGATTTTTTACACCTTTATTACCCGATATATCCCAAAGCCACCATGATCCAAATTTCAATGTCGCTGATCCTTCCTACCTGTGTTGGGGACAATTTATACGCGAGATACTTTCAGATTTTATAAAATAACGAAGAATTGTCAGGCGCTGGCTCTCTCTTTATACTTAATATTATTTCTTAAACAATCACAAAAATCATCTTTAAAAGGAATGAAAACGAATGGCTTCAATAGGTATTCTCTTTTACATTATTTAGCAGTGTTTGTCAGAGTATGGTAATTTATGCTTAGTGGTCTGCTATATTGCGTTCTCCAGAAGTAGTTTTATTGTCTTTATTGGCACTTTTACTTCTTTTTAGAGAGTGAGAATCGGTATTTAAAATAGGTAGGTGAAATACCAAGGCGATGCCTTGATGATCTCTCTGGTGCAGCTGTGTATGCTGTAGCCTCCTCATACTTATTTGATTGGGGGTTTGATTTCCAGCAGGGTTAATCCAATCATAATATTTTGTATGTTGGACATACGCCTTTTCGAGAGCTCGGCACCAAACTTGGGCCTCTCCTCGGTTCCTCATCCAGCCGTTTTCCATCACCTTCTTCAGACTCGCCGGCCGAGAGGCGACTGGAATACCCACTAAACCCCAGCGGCTCTACTGCGCGTCGCCTGGCGACTGGGTCACGGGAACGCCGAAGTAAACAGCCGCGACCCAGCCAGCGACGTCTGCCAAAGCAGACCCTCCACCGGGAACGATGTCCCCTACGCAACTGGCGCGCACGTCACCCGCGTTCCGTCCTACGCTTCGTCCACTGTGCCCTCTGCTAGTCAGAGGGACCAGAAATTAGAAGGCTTAGGTGTGATCTGGTGGAAACTCCATCGTTGTAACGCTCCAATACGAGGTATGCTATAAATAAATCGATTAGGGGATGGCAGTCTGTTTTGTAACTACGTGTGACTGCCATATCTCTCCAAGTTTCCATGTTAGATTGCATCTCCACTTAAAATTGCAGTGAAGCTTGTGATCGAGTAAAAAATTGGCAGTCATTGGGGACTGGTAAGAGAAGAGCAAACAGTAACTTAAAATTGAACAGGGTTTATTTTTTGGATTTTCAAAATAATTATTGTACTTCCAAAAATTAACCTTTCATAATCTATACTTCCATACTAATATTATAAATGCGAAAGTGTGTCTGTCTGTCTGTCTGCTACTTTAATAATTAAAAGTAATTTATAAATTCACATTAGTCTGGTGTTTAAATCTATCGGCAATCCGAGAACTTGCAGTTTTTACTCATCCCAAAATCGCCCCATGCGCCTAAAGAAGTTCTCACTTCAAAAGTCTATATACGAGTATAGTTAATAATAATGTTAGGGACTTCGTTTATGTTGGTGTTAGTTGGCGGGCGTGCTCTGCCTTTTTGGAATGTTTTTTTTGTTAAAACTGACTGGAAAGCGCTCTAAAGGGGGTGCCGTGCGTGTGTCGCGCGAGCGCCGACACAGACGGGGTCCATACCTGTATAGTTTCCCTAACTTGTTACAAATAACTACAAACTTGACATTGGCTAATCTTTGTAAAGCCAGACGAGAAAAAAATGTTAGGGTAAACTCAGGGAGTATCTGTTTCTAAAATCCAAAGCTAATACATTGGAACAGCGGAATAAACGGCCACGTAGGTGTGTCAGTTGAGCAGTGTACTTATTCCGATCACGTAATGCGGCAGGCTCTGGGAGGCGAGACAAATAGGCATGCACTCGGTGGCACTTATTTGCTCCCTAATCTTGTTATCTATCTTTGGAGCCAAACTTAAACTTTGAAAGATACAACTTTAAAAGTCAGTATCAGAATTTCTTATTATAATTTAAAATAGGTTAAGAGTGCATCTTAACCAATTCAACTGTAGGTATAGGTCGGTTAGCAAAACCTGGCACGTTCACAGTAGATACTCACACAAACACAATTTCACTATACAGCATGTTCAAAAAAAATCTATTAATATTATTTTAACGAGATTGTGCCCAAACTGCTTTCGGGGCGCTGCGTGCCGCGAGTTTTGAAACAAATATCGTTTCTACGCATAAAATAATACATCTTTGTAAATGTAGGTAATTTTAAACCACTAAGTACACCTATGTTATAAATGAGAAAATGTGTTTATTTGTTGGTTGGTCCTTCAATCACGTCACAACAGAACGGATCGACAAGTCGAGATCCCATGGGATTTCTAAACGCCTAAATCCACGTGGACGAAGATGCTGGCACGAGCTAGTCCTAAATAGGTACTTTCATTAAGTACTATTATCAATGTGATTGATGAAATAGCAAAATACATTTTTACTTAAAATTATAAATGCAAATGTGATCTGTCTGCTAGCTTTTGACGACCCATCCGTTTATCCGATTTTGAGAGGTAGCTCATCACGGGGATGGACGTAGGATACTTTCTGTCACGAAAAATTGAAGAGCTCCCAAGGGATTTTAAAAAAACTTAAATCGACGAAGCCGTGGGAATTATCTAGTATCTAAAAAAGGACATTTCATTTTAAATATTCAGTAAAGAAGTTCAATATGACTTTTAAATTTTTTTAAAGACAACATTTGTGATTTGGCTGCGCTCCAACTCTGTGCCAATGTGGTTTGGGTGTATAATATAGGTACCTAGTGATATTTTAAAAAGTAAGCATAGACATGACAAAAGATTCATTAAATATTCCTAAACTTTGTAAAGAAAAATACGGATTGAAGATTATGAAACAAGATTTTTATTAAGTATAGAAATTAATACATTTGAAGTTATTAAGATTAATGATAACACATAAGCACAAGAATAATATAATATAAATAAGAAGCATAAAGGTGCCCACGCACTTGAACTGAACTGCAGCTGAACTGCGCGTTGCGTCAGCGCCCTGCACGATATTCTCTCCAGCTACGACGCGCGTACGTCACTGCCGCGCGGCGCGGCTGGAGAGAATATCGTGCGGGGCGCTGACGCGACGCGCAGTTCAGCTGCAGTTCAGTTCGAGTGCGTGGGCACCTTAAGAAACCAATACAATTGAACAACGGCCACGTCTTGATAGAAAAATCGTGCAGGGTGCTAAAGGGGTGAGGCGACAGAGAGACTGCCGCGCCCTTACTTGCACTACTCGTATGTCACTAATTCGAACTAATTATATTAGTCCTTCTGGCGCGTAGTGACAGATCTACGGGCTAAGGTGCGAAGACTAGTGCTCACTAGATATGCCGATTTCTCCGTAAACATAAAATATATAAATAATGAATAAATTGTTTAGTGTTCAAACATGGGTAAGTATTAAGTATTTTCAGCATATTAAAATGTACAATTACATTCTTACAATATCAAACCTACCAATTAATCAAGTGAATAAAAATAATCTACCTATATTTAAAAATTAAAACCTGCCAAATTTAAAAACGGAACAAATAAAATATTCTATTTTAGTGAACAGAAATGGAAATGAAATATAATTTTAAAGGGGTCACAGTAAGATATTTTTTCTTCACTATGATGTTTCATTTCTTGTTAGCTTGTCTTAGCATATTGAAGAAAGAATAAGCCGATGCCATTTTCTGAAAAGAGAATAATAATTATTAGAATAGAATAATTATAATAATAGCACCAGCTGATGTTCGCGTGCCTTTAGATTTATTTTAAATCCTGTGCGAAGTCTGATTTTCCGAGATAAATAAGTAGCCTATTTCACTCTCTAGATAAACTTTATGCATGCAAAAAATCACGTTGATACATTAATTCGTCATGATTAAAGGACAGACCAAAAAAGAAACACTCTTTTGCATTTTTTATCACGGAAAATCCTAGAATTTTAAAAACCTAAATACACGCGGTAGGAGTCGCAGGCACCATCTAGAGGAGAATAAGTTCATATCCATACTAATATTATAAATGAGAAAGTATGTCTGTCTGTCTGTCTACTACGTTTTCACGACCCAACCGCTGAACCGATTCTAATGAAATTTGATACAAACTTGGGATACATCCCGGGGAAGGACATAGGCTACTTTTTATCCCGGAAAATCAAAGAGTTCCTACGGGATTTAAAAACCCTAATCCACGCGGGCGAAGCCGCGGGCATCCTCTAGTATAAAATATTTTTTTAAGAAAATTGGTCAGGTGCGAATCGGACTCGCGCACTAAAGGTTCAACTAAGTCTTACTATCGTACAAGAAATAACTCTATTTTCTTGTGATAACCACAAATTCACTGTTTTCAGATTTTTCCCTTTACTTGTGCTGTAAAACATAGTTACTTGCCAAATTTCATGATGATAGGTCAATGGGAAGTACGGGGGTCTTGACATTCAGATAGACAGACAGACAGACAATGAAGTGATCCTATAAGGGTTTCTTTTTTCTCTGGAGATATGGAACCCTAAAAAACTACTATTTTCAGTATTTCAGAAAGTGTAACTTAACGAATGTTTACCAAATCAATAAGACGACGTGTTTACCGGGAACAATAAAACTTGAGCAGAAAAGTTTACAGAGCAGAAGTTATCTTAAGTGCAGCAAGTGCGTTGTTTTTGAGTCTATATAAGTTAAAATTACTTATAATTAAATTATTAAATGTTTGAACAAAATCTAAGCTTACGTTTGAAAACGTTTGCATTGAAAATTCCTCGAAGCCAGGAACTTTAAGCGGGGGCGGTTTGAGAGATCTCTGCATGATAAACACCAGATAAGGCCGGATCACGGGACCAGCATTCCAGAAAGGAATATTCCAACACGCGTAAGATATAGAGTTGATCTAGGATTAACATAAAATTATTGTATAAATTAAATTAACGAACTAAGCTTCCACCCACGTTGTAACTATTTTTCATACATATTACAAATACAACAAAAGAATTATCCAATAAAGTAAAGGCTAGTAAAAGTCAAGAAAGTAGATGCACTATAAAGCCGAGAGATCAATAGAGCATACTTTGATGTTACTTAAAGGTGACTTTATATAAGAGACATAAATATGTCTTGTTAAAAGTAAAATCAAGAAACTTGATCACACTTTAAGTTAAGTACGTAACGAGCAGTCAAAACTATCTTTAGAGCGTACTTTGTTGTTTGATGCTCAGACTTTGCTTCATGTAAGAGGCATTTTGTCTCGTTTTAACTAAAAGTAGAGACAAAAAGTTGATTAGTTAAACCTTGTATGTAAGGATGAATTCTAAAGCCGAGATATAAAGATTGTACGTTGATGTCGCTGGGACTTTACTTTGTGTAAGAGACATAAAACTGTCTCGTTTTAACTTTAACCCAAAGTAAAGGGGAACAACGTAACGTACGCTGAACGCTAAACTCAGACGAACGTTACGTACTTAAAGAGTGATCAACTTGCTTGAGAAAAGGCAAAAATATAATAGGTAGGTAGGTACAATAGATGGATTTTTTTAAAGTCAAAGTTACAAGGAAGCAATAGGCTTTGCATTCACTGCCCATAAGATAAATAAATAATGATTAAGTAGTTTGTCTTAACTCTTGCTGAAAGAATCTGCTTTGGTAGAGTCAGGCTTGTTCACCAATAAATAATTAAAAAATAATATATTTTTTTCTTTGGTATCGTGAAGTTGTTACCTTAAGGGATAAAGTTGTACACAAATAGCTTGGAATAAAAAGCAATATGACTGCAGCAAATAAAAGCATTATCAGGATTGCGTTGAATTCGCCCTCTTCCCATTTCTGAAAAAAAAAACTATTTTAGTTACAAGTTCACAGCAAATAATATTAATTAAAAAATAATATGAATTAATTAAAACTAATCTAAATATAAAATAAATTGAAATGTAAATTAAATCTAAAACCTCATCGAAATCACCGCAGCGAAGCATTGTACTCAAGATGCTAGTAGGTACTATGGTCTATGGCCCCTTTGGATGGCGAAACTAATAAATTCTTTGGCCGAGTTAGATACCAGCTCTTGTATCCCAAAAGGCGCAAATATGTACTAAGCTCCCTACCTATCCAGGAAAATGGTCGATTTCTCTTTTGATATTCAAAAACCTTAAATGAATGAAGAACTCGCATTCATTACCTAGTAGCCTATAACTAGTATAACTCAATAGTCATAATATTTTTACCTCTGCTGCAGAATAGGCACTCAGACAAACTACAGGCGCTGAAAGTGCCTGTTCAAACATCAACAGTTTCTTGTAAACCCGGGCGAACTGCTCAGTTAAGCTGCAACATAGTATGGTTTTGATACACTCTCTTGTATAGGCAAGCGTTAAGAGGCCAGAACCAAGCGAAAAGGTGAGATAGTGAGAGTTATTATCTCTGAGAAAATACCGACAAAAAAGATGGCAAAAAACAATGTTGGCAGCCTTGCGATTGAAAAATCAAATGTAATAAAAGTTTAAAATTTTAAAACATTTAAAAAATTAGCTACTTATGTTTATTGTAATATTCTGTATTCCACATGATAGACAAGTGTAAATTAAAAATTTATAACACCCCCGATAAGTGAAGGTTACATTAACTAGAAAAGAGCTGATAACTTTCAAACGGTTGAACCGATTTTCTTAGATTAAATATAGCTAAGAACACTTTCGATCAAGCCACTTTTCAAACAAAAAAAAAAACTAAATTAAAATTGGTTTATTAGTTTAGGAGCTACGATGCCACAGACATATTATACACAGATACACGCGCCAAACTTATAACAGCCCTCTTTTTGATTCGGGGGTTAAATACTGGGTCAGTGGGGACTACTGATAGAAGTGAAAATTTAAACCAGTGTAAAATTTTTGCATTGTGCTGATTTTAATTTATTAACAGAGAATAAAAATTAAACATAGTACGTGTTCATCAGGTTGTGATGCTGCACGATGTCCTTCATTCGTTGTCGTATCAAATTGTCGAAAGCTTCCCTTTCCCCTGTATTATTCGTTGGTCGTATTCCTACCATGACATCTTCGATGTGCCATATAATAATATCAGCTTTGCAGATTATCTGTCTAACCCAAACAATTTGGGTCCCGATCATAACTGAAAATTATTATATTAATTATTATTATTAAACTATCGTCGCTGGCGAGACGAACTCGATGTCTATATGTCGGCCTGGCCCCAAGTATCACAGGACAGGTGGAAGGAAAAAGGGAGGCCTGTGCCCAGCATTGGGACAGTTCGGGCTATAATTAAACTTTTAATAATATTACACATATTTGTGACCAAGGGTGCAGGCCCACCCTTTTGTATAGTTTCTTCTATAAACAATATAATTTATACAAATACAAGATTTGTGTTGTATTAAAATTACGAAAAAATAACTTACATATATAGTTAAATGCGTAAGCAATAACGCAAGTACTTGAAAATATAAATGCCATTTCGTATATAGGTGTCTTACTGAAATCTGTTTCAAAGTACCAAAAGGGAAATAGCAGTGGCCTTTTGCCTTCCCCTGGCTCGTGCGTTAAAAGATGATAGAGCAGGAAGGAAGCTGAGAAACAATTCATTCCACAACCAACGCCCATAATGAAGATTATAGTTAATTTGTGAATATGACGTGTTTCTATCTGATGCTGAAAAAATCTCTTCCTGTAAATAAGAGAAAAAATCAACTGTTCATGCATCAATGTACTTTCAGTGATTAGTATTTTTACATTCATTCGACCAACATTGATGATAAAATGCCGTCTATTGACGCAGATTTTATCCATGGATACCGATTACCGATTGATCTACTATATCGGATCTACCACCGATCGAAAGTTCTTGACGATCATATTTGATCCATTTGTTCGCTTGATATTATATCTTTACCGATCGATCATAAAATTAATCGATCGGTAAAAATGTAATGTAACTGCTTCATTTTACTATCGATAGCATCGAGAGGTTGTCGTTGCGTCGAGCGACTAGGTGTGATTAACACCCTAAAGTCTACACATTTTTTTCAAATTACTTACTATACTTAAATTACTAAAAATAACTTTAAATTATGTAAAACTACCTGTACTTTTCACCTCTAGTACATATAAACAAAAAGTCTTCTTGCATTGAGCGTTGCATTCTGTGGTAGTCATGTGCATGCAGTTTAGCGCAAAACTGAATTAGCAACTTGTATGACAATATAAGAATGTAGTTTCCGGCTTCTGTCAAAAAGGGTATATCGAAGGTGTCCAACCCATGGTAAAATGACAAGCTGAGTAGGCCCAAAGCAGTAAATACTAAGAGCAGCATTATTGTCTTTACGACGTAACTGAAAAGAATTACATATATCAACGTTTAAACCGGGTCTGTTAAGTACTTTTATTATTTAATAACTACTTTTTCATACTCCAACGTATACAGGCGGATGTTATAAAAACCCTTTTACCGGTCTGTGTGTCTGTCTATAGCATTAAAGTGATCAAACGGGTGCACGAGTGGACCACAACTGTTCGCCGTTTCAAAATTACCATTTTATCTTTTCCTTAGTTGGTTTAGGGAACTCAGACATACGAGAAATGTCTATTTGATTTCTAAGTTTTATTCAAACTGCGTAAACCCGATGACACTGCGGTAATACAGCAATCATGTTTTGATGCTGCAACCAGAACAGTCCGCAGACTATTCAACTTCTTGACAACTGCTGGCTATTATACACGACACGTGTTTATAGGTTTGGTAGGACAATCTGATCTCGATGAGTAGTTGGTAGATGGTAAAGGTCTGATGATGGAGTAGTAAGCTGATCCGTTATAGGATGCCTAGGTTTATAAAACGTCGAGTTATAAATTCCAGTTTGGAAGCGATTTAGTTTTTAATTTTTATCCTAAGACTACGTAGTGACATCATCTATGTAATATAGTATACTAGCGACCCGCCCCGGCTTCGCACGGGTGGACATTTATTTTTTCTATTTTCCGGGATAAAATATAGCCTATACGGATTCGGAAGAATCCCTCGAAGTAATGGTAAAAGAAATTTTGAAATCGGTCCAATAGTTTTTGAGCCTATTCAATACAAACATACAAAAATACAAAGGATTCCTCTTTATAATATTAGTATAGATAAGAGGAATAGCTGACTGACTGATTGATCTATCAAGCACAGCTCAAACTACTGGACTTGGGCAGTGCCATGCAGATAGCTATTATGACGTAGACATCCGCTAATGTTTTTTGAAAATTCAACCCCTAAGGGGGTAAAATAGGAGTTCGAAATTTATGTAGTCCAAGCGGACGAAGTCGTGGGCATCAGCTAGTCACTTATAATGTGACATTGTTGTTAAAGAAAAGCTATCAGTAAAAAAACAACTTCATATTATACAGCTATTGTACGCATTTTGTACTAACGTGTATTTAGGAATAGGTCCGTCCAATACTTGAAACGCTTTTAAGAGAAAATAAAAGTTTTTATGAAACTCCCTGGCGTCAATAATCCCCTTTGCGTAATCATTGTATTCTTGCTCAAAAACTCCCTTCTTAAATTCTCCCTTCTTCTTGTTGAAATAAACTAGGTAAATCTGAAACTGCCGATATAGCTACGTGTAGCGCTGTAATATATAGTACACAGTAAGTTTGTATTACATCACGAATGACTTTTGCTCTTTGTAATCGACTCTATTAATTGGTTAGTGTAATAAGAACCCGACTTTGGTACAGATGATATTTTACTGGTCTTACTAAATACAAAGCCTTAAAATTAAAATCCTGTACACTAAAAACTTTTACTAGTGGGGGAAAAGCTGAGGGGGTGACAAGATTGAATAGCTCCTGAGCCTACTCTCCGAAATATATCAATACACCGATAAGCCGAGTACATTATGACGGTGATAAATAATCTGAAGATTTGACGTGACAACGTCTTATAATTCGATAGAGCCGGCTGCACGCACGACAAAACATGACTCATGCGGCGTTACCTCGCTCTGAGGCGTTCCATGTAAGGCTTGAAGTGCAAGCGAGAGCGCAGAACGAGCGACAAAGAAGCACAATCGGCCTTTGTTGTAACTATCGTCAGTAAACCGACTTTACAGACCACCAATTTTTTTTACCAAAAGGGGCGAATCTTCGCCTATGAGGCTCCTATTTCGACGACCGACCACGTCTATTGCTGCTAATTGGTACACAGTAGAGCCATCGTAGATGATTGCAGTAGTACTCCAAGTACGCCTGACTTGGACTTGATACAAGGTAATCACATGGTGAGGCCTTGATCTTTATTTTTTCCTAGCTTGCGTTTTTGTAATCGTTAGTTGGTGATTTTTTAAACGCCTAATATAATATGAGGCTTTCTGTTCCTATCTCATTGTGATTGTCAAATCACTTGTATTAACCATTTTATAAATCTAGTACCATGGAACCTATTCCACGTATTTATGCACCTTACTCACAACCTGCACGGGGAAGCTGCAAGAAATCTCTGTTTAGAGATAAGCATTTCCTTTGTACATAGCTTAATTTATCTTAACTTTGTAACTACAATTTTGGTACATGAAAATAAATATATAATATATATATTGTCAAGTTTGCTGTGTTGTTTTATCTACTGCAAAATTAAAGAAATTTTTATTAATGAAATAATAAAAAGCATTGCTACTGAATTGCTAACAAGATTCGTAATAGCGCAGTTAAACATAATAGTTGTCGCAACAACTAGGAGTGACAATTTGCTGAAACGTCTTCTCTTTTATTAGCGGCCCTCGACGTTTTCTGGGTCATAATTTTTAGTTCCAAATAGCATTCGCCGCATCGCCCTGAGCTGTGTCGTGTATAAAGCAATCACGGCTGAATACCTGTAGTTCTTATTCCATTCAAAACTAGGTTTAATTTCCCCTGAAAATGATTTATCCAACGTACAATGTGTATATGGAATCCCGAGTTTCTGCTGTAATTATGTTGCTTGATGAAAGGGAGGAAGTTTTAGCCGATTGTGTAAGAAGTTTAAGAAAGCCTTATTCAATTTTAATAGCACCTTTGTGTTGGGAAGGAAAGAAATTACAGGTTTTCACTCTTTGTGTTGTATAATACGATATTTTTTAAAAGGTGAGAACTATTTAATCATAGTTTGGTAATGAACTTACTTGAATGCGTCACTTTTTGAAAGCGCTGATATTGTACTATGTAAAAAAGTTTAAAGCAATTACATACACGTCTAAGTTTGCATGACTGACCACATTTGGGTCACTTGCTGCTCTCGTGCGTTTTTTATCTTTTTACTCATCAGTGAGAACGCATTTTATACGCTACTAGATAATGCCCGCGACTTCGCCCGCGTGGATCTAGGTTTTTCAAAATCCCGTGGGAACTCTTTGATTTTTCGGGATAAAAAGTAGCCTATGTGCTAATCCTGGATATTATCTATCTCCATTCCAAATTTCAGCCAAATCCGTCCAGTAGTTTTTGCGTGAAGGAGTAACAAACATACACACACACACACACACACACACACATACAAACTTTCGCCTTTATAATATTAGTGTGAAGTGTGATGAACGCCAATAACGTAATATTATAAATGTAACATATCTATGGCATATTATAACATTGGTTTACAGTTTCACAGATTCATTGTTTTAATTATGGCAAGATCTTAGCAGTAGGTACCCAGTAGGAATGTGAAGGCAAAAGCAGAAAGTGTAATTAAATTTACGTAGGAATCGTAAATATTTCATTATTCTATTCGCTAGAATGGCGACCCTGCATAAGGAAACGCAGCGTTGGGAGACCCCCTTCCAGTAAGTGGACGGGAAGTTGGGAGCCGCTTGACACAAGACCCTGCTCTGTAGAAATGTCAAAAAAGCTACTTTCAGCGATGTTTATTGGTTGAAACAACGACGATGACAACAGGTTTTTCAAAATAGATACTTATTCCTCGATATAAGAAAGCCCAGAGTCACTCAGCGCAGCGGGTGATGGAGAGAGCTATGCTTGGAATTTCTCTACGCGACAAATTAGATTTAAGGAGATCCTCAGGAGAACCAGAGTAACCAATATAGTTCAACGGGTGGCGAAGTTAAAGTGGCAATGAGCTGAGCGCATAATATGTTGTAAGTTCGAAAAACCGATAGACGTTAGAGAATTAAGATTCAGGGCTCTCTCCGTCACTTACTCCATACAATCGTAGTCCCAATTTCATTTGAATATTAAGCAACCAAAGTCCATAAAATTTTGCAGACATATTCAGCTAGAAACTAATATCTGTGCCTGTGGTATTTAAGATTTTTCTAAAAATATGTAGTTTTAAAATTACAGGGGCTCAAAGATTTGTATGTGAATTTTTAAGACCGCGTAACTTTGAAATCGAATATTTTAACGGAAATCTGGAAAACCACAGGCTTAGATATTAGTTCCCGGAACGTTTCTACAAAATTCCATTGAGTACAATTGGTTAGTATTCAAATAAGAGACGAACTACGTTTGTATGGAGCGAGTGATGGAGAGACCCCTCTTAAGGTGTTAGATGGCAGCCTCGCACTGGCAAGCGCAGCGTTGGAAGCCCTCTCACGGGATGGAGTTTGGCCGCTGGATTCAAGCGGCGCAAGACCGTGTCGTGTGGAAGTCCCTGACCTATGTCCAGCAAGCGATGGTTTATAATGATGATTATTTATTCCTCCATGACTTAAAGAAAAGTCAGGACACAATATGAACTTCGGATTAAAAGTTACCTAGATGTATTCGAACAAATTGCGCTCATAGAAATACTTGAATTATTAATCGAACGCTTCCAACTCCCGAGGCGCAGCTGGTCGCAGTTAAACCTTGGCTTTATGTTCCGCCGCTTCTGCTGGACTTAATTGTTACGTTACCTTCCAATTTGTTGCCACTAAGGCCTGCATTATTAGGGAAGTTAAGATTAACATGACAGCAGTGTGTTGCTGGGAATCTTGTGCATAAGATTAGATATAATATAACTAGCTTATACCCGCGACTTTGGCCGCGTAGACTACACTAATTTCAAAGTTGAGCCTTGATTATTCAACAGATGAGAAGCGGACTGAGTTTCGAAAGGTCGGTTCAAACCCGACCCGTTGCACTATTGTCGTACCCACTCCTAGCACTAGCTTTACGCTTAATTGGAGGGGAAAGGGGAGTATTAGTCATCATTAGCATGGCTAAAATTCTTTAAAAAAAAACCCTATTTGTAACCCTTTAGGAGTTGAATTTTCAAAATTATTTTCTTAGCGGATGTTTACATCATAAAAGCTATCTGCATGCCTTTCAGCTCGATCTGTCCAGCAATTTCAGCTGAGCGTTGAAAGACCAGTCAGTCAGTCAACTTTTTCTTTTATATCTAGACTTGTTTATGCCCGCAACTTCGTCCGCGTGGACTACACAAATTTCAAAACCCTATTTTCCACCGTTAGGGGTCGAATTTTCAAAAATCCTTTCTTAGCGGAGCCTTTCAGCCCGATCCATCCTATATTTTCTGTGGTGTGATTGATATATCAGTCAGTCAGTTAGCATTTCCTTTTATATATTTAGATTTTAAATACATTGCCTTAAGCCATAGCTATGATACTGATAAAACAGACCCAATCTTAGAGCTCAGCAAAATATCTGGTTAGGTAGTTATATATTGGCACATTTTCCTATCCCACAAGGATATTATCTTGATATAATCCTCCTTAATCAGCTGTAATTCGAGGCGATTTTCTGCTAATTGGGGACCACTGCGAGCTGGGTGTTTTCCCAAGATTTCTTATAACTAATTCTAGAGGGTTTTGTTCAAGTTCCTATTATCGTTACCATATTATGTTTTTATGGTTTCTTTTATTTGTAAACCCGTATCTCTTGTTCCCGGTTACTAAGTAAGTAAAATAATAGTAAGGTTACTTAACGATACATGAAACTTAAGTAGGTCATTTATGTACGGCGTGAATTTGCAGCTAAGCGCCGTGCATTAATAGACTATTCTAGGTAAGTACTTAAGTCACGGGTATCGCACACTATTTTATAGTTCGTGTGACCTCAATCTGCGTAACGCTTATCCATGACTGTATGCACTGTATGTATGGGGAAGTTAGAATTTTCAGAATTGGATCATTAGGTGATCCAATTCTGAAAATTCTTTCACTAATCAATATCCCCGGGTGATAAAAGCTACAAATTATATATCACGCGGATGAGATCGCGGGAAAAGGTTAGTTATTAGGGTTCCATATTATCTTCAGAGAATAGAAGGTACTTACCCTCATAGGATCACTTACTTCGTTGTCTGTTTGTCTGTCAAGAACAGTCAAGTGAATCAAAACGTAAAGGGTACTTCCCGTTGATCTAAAATCATGTTTGGTAAGTAGCAATGTCTTGTAGCACAAATAAAGGGAAACATCCGAAATCCGAAACCAAAATAAAGTAGTTGTCTTGTAAGTTGATATGAGATCCTTTGTGTACGAGTTCAACTCGCACTTGGCCAATTTTATACACCTTATTCCATTACTGATCTCGAACGACGAACTGACGCCATCAGAATATATCGAATATGAATAAACTGAATTACCAACATTCGCTGCTTCAATAACTGATTTTACTCGCAGACTATCAGTAATAAATGAACTTGATTATATTTTACCTATATGAAATATATATTAGATTCACTCTGCTCTTTCAGTGTCAGTAATAGTGGGACCCATTGAAATATCGAATGAAAAAGAGAGCTTAATTATTATTTCATCCAATAGATTTCAGTTGAGTCGCTCTATTGACCCGTGTCTAATCATTGATATCGAATCGAATTGAAAGATATGAAATATTATACCTACTTACTCGTAGAGAAAACGGTTTCTTCCCGTAGACTGCGATAATCTCACAGACTACGATAAGAGGATTAGTACTAATTAAAACTTATAATTGGTTCACTCTAGCAGTTTTCGTAGTTCGTATCATTTTAGTGTTACTTATCGCTCTAGTGAAATGACTGATTAGGTATAATATCTTTTTGAGAATCCATCCCGGGTGTCGATGAGACCCTATCACTAAGCCTCTGCTGCCTGTCCGTCCGTCCGTCTGCCAGCAGGATATATCTCGTGAACCATACCTAATAGGCAAAGAATTGGAATTTTCACACAATTTGTATTTCTATTGTCGATAAAAAATTCGAAATGGCCGCCGATTTAAAAGTGTTATTTCTTGTACGATATTAGGAACCTTTCATGTGCGAGTCTGACTCCCACTCAACTAATTTTTTTTATCTTTTCTTCATTTATCTACCAAGTAGGTAGGTATGTTACATTTGAAGTATCCGAAAAATCATCCCCGATGGTGGTGATGTAGGATATTAATTTACAACATAATTCAGAAATTTCTACTTATTTAGTTCGCCGCAAAGTGACGCACGGAGGCAGCGCGGCTGCAGGGCAGCAGTCGCGCTGCTTTGTCGCTACGGAGCAACAGATCGACGTTATGTCTTTCATGGGTATTAGTGTGAGATACATTGGCTACTTTATATCCCGGAACTCTTTAGTTTAAAATTGCTTTCATTGAATTGAATTGAATTGTTTGAAATGAATTAGATTGAATTGCTCGTGTGTTGAGAAACCTAAATCCACTCGGACCAAATCGCGGGCATCAGTTAAGTTAAGAGAGGAATATTTGAAGGCATGGATATTAGTATGGGTAATGTCATCGCTTCACAACTTTCATCAACATCATCTAGCATAGGTGTTTTATCCAAGTTGCTTATTAGAACCGCTAACTTAATAAAGATTTACTTTATTAAGTTAGAGGTTATAATCCCGCAAAAGTAACACTTCAATATACAGAAATCCGACTACAAATGGAACAGAGTTTTATTGAATACTAGCTGATGCCCACGACTTCGTTCGCATGGATGTAGGTTTTTTAAAATTCCCGTGGGAACTCTTTGATTTTCCGGGATAAAAAGTAGCCTATGTGCTAATCCAGAGTGTAATCTATCTCCATTCTGGCCCAATCCGTCCAGTAGTTTTAGCGTGAAGGAGTAACAAACATACACACACACACACACACACACACACACACATACAAACTTTCGCCTTTATAATATTAGTGTGATGTGAAGTGTGATGTAGATTTACGACATGTAGCTACCTAATCATAATTACATTCTTTCAAGGGTAAGCTATTGTGTTGACATCATGTTACTAAATTGACGTAAAATCTACTGTTTTTCGTAGCATAAAATCCTTTCAAATAACAGGGAACATTTAAATAGCCTTATATAGGTCGCTCAAGTTAGAGTCTTTGGTGTAAATAAACATTTGAATATAGGAGTTTGCTTTGATCGCTTGATTTGATGTCAATACCAGGTTTGCACAGCCCCTTGAAGCGAGCCTGTTTGAGGGCATCAAAAGAAACTTTTTCGAAAAGTCTATTAAACGTTCTAGAAAAATATTATTACAGTGATTTGTTTTTTTTTTTTTTGCTCTTATGTTGTATTTATTTGGATAGGACTTATAAGTTCAGTATCGGTTTTAACAACTTCGAGACTCTTAGATAATAATCTGGAATTTTTTTATCAGTCAACTCCCGGAATAATATACATATAGGTAGGTATTATTCTTCATTCTCCATTGTCTGAACTTTGGACAGAATATGCCTAAGCAACCAAAATCTACAAATAGCTCTTTTTATTTTTGAGTTACTTACTTAATTTAATAAAACTTATCTGTTTTCAACATGTTGAGTTGAATCATCGTCTGAACTTTCTTTATCAGTGATCTTGTCTGTTATTCGTAGGTTATTAATTTTGTGAATATTGCACAAGTATTTAATTGTATAATGGAGCTAAGAATCATCTTAGCTGATTAGGTGTTTGGTATAAAATACGGGTGTCGAATGTAGCCCGTCTCTACGTATTTTTAGCTCTCGGTATACACTTCAATCATTATTTATCTAAGCTCGCGTAGCTTAGCTTAGCTCACATAGTTGATTGAGAGCTAAGCTATAAAAGCTTAGCTAGTAATTTCGGTAAATACTATACTGGCGCTTCGTATAAAAGACAGATGTCGATTAGCAACTGGCAGATCGTCACTATACTTTTTTTAAATCCTCGGTATGAACCTACTACTATTATTATTATCTTAGGTCGTAGCTTAGGTCAGCTCGTATAGTTGTTTGAAAGCTAAGCTATGTTAGCTAAGCTAAGTTCGTTTGCTCGTTCAATGTTTAGTTCGCGGTATGTGTTGTAGCAAAGCCACAAGTTTTCATAGAAAAGTACCTAGTTTATGAAGTTTACTATGAATATCTTTTATTTCAGGAGATTTTTGTCACATGCCCGTTAAACAATACTTAGACTGGAGTTCGCCGAAAGCTACATAAACAACGGTTGCTAAATCAGCTGGTTATTTCGAAACCGTCGTTTAAACAACCGTTTTAATATTTACTGTTCATCACGAAAAAGTGTAGCATGGTTACTAAATCGGCGGAACACCATCTGTTCTCAGCTACGCTGCTGCTACGAACGAACGCTAAAACGCAATGCGTTAGCGAAGACACATTGTCATTACTATTCAACACAACAAACTGTGACGCCTATATTTAGGAGCATAAAATAAAATACTTTCAACTGGAAAAGTACAAAGACGCTATGGGTAAGATGAACTACACTATTGTTCTAAATTTTGCCAGGTAGTAACCGTCCCAAATTTACAACTTCGGGGCCCCGACGTCACAGTCGTGATCATGTGTCCTGCACGTGTTGGACTGTTGATTTTTTGCTGTCGTGTTGCCGTAATTATTTGTGCGTGCATTTAAAGATGATTTTAAGAGATTCTAGTGTTTAAAATAATTTCAATATTAAAATGGAGGGCCAAAAATGTGTACAAGTGATTTTTCAAGTGACGACAAGCGCATCAGTTCAGAGTTCGTTTTAAAATATCAAAATATAGTGGAAAGTAAGATAAGTAATTATTTCCAACCATTACATTAATCACTTGTTGCACGCTACTGAAATGAACGACGCAAAGACAAATCGAAATAATCTAAATTGATCTGTACACAAAGGCACAACAGATGTAAAAATGTGGAAACCCCGGTTAAACGACCCTTCCGAGCTCGGTTAGGTAAAACGGCCGTTTTAGGGCTGCAAACCTCGGTTAGGTGCTGGTGAACAGTAAAAATCACTTAATCAGCCGGTTTTCTAATAATCAGCCGTTTTAAAAGTCGGTGAACTCCACCCTAAGTATACTTAACTATTACTAAGTATACTTAACTACGGTGGGTAGGTATGTGGGTGAAGGAAGTACTCGAACATAAGTTAGAATTTGTCACAATGTTGGCTTAACTGCGGGGTGGGAGATAATTTAACAAAGCTTAAATATTTTAGCTAGTAATTTTCGTGGATCCTATTTCATTTGTTGCACAGTGTTTTATGTAGGATTTAATGATGCCCGTGACTTCATCCACATTTTTTTTTAAGTTCTGGGATAAATAGATATCCTATGTCCGTTTCCAGGACGCATAAACTATCTCTGTACTAAATAGATGATGCCCATGACTTTATCCACGTGAATTTAGATTTTTTAGAACCAGGAGGGGAACTCTGATTTTCTGGGACAAAAAATAGCCTGTCTTGGATGTAGCCTATCTTTACCAAATTCAGTAGGTTAGACACACATTGGCATTTATAATAAATAATCTAGTAAGTACCTAAGTTTCCCCAGGTTTCTTATCAAACTAAGATATAAGTAGATAGATGTTTATGTAGTTTTAATGATAGCCCTATAATTTTAATTATTATTTATTATTTATAGTAGTCATTGAACTTCGAGCATTTCACTATAATACGCTTATAACCTATTTCTAACCCAGCAGACAGTGCTGTACCAGAAAAAATCTATGTATTTTGTCTACGAGGAGCCATGTATCTACCTTTGTATTATAATGGACTAAGAGCCCGTGAGGGCCAGAGCTTTATTATTTTATAAAAGCTGAAAGTTTCTATGCGCATTATCCTCAACACAGGGAGGAACGATCAGCGATTACGAATTGTGGATCATGGTGGCTTTGTGGTGGCGCGTGTTGGGGACAGTGTGCAGAGAAAGGTTCAGCTTTTATAAAATGATGAAGGTCTGGTCCTCACTGGCTCTTATTCTATTATGATTGTGCGTCAATACTTTTCAAAGCTGTGTCACTCATAGAGATATCATTCATGTACGTTGTCGATGGAAGGCTGGTGCGAAAGTGGTGGTTTGCGGTGACAGCCGACAGGACGACGGCACATCCGCATCCGCTAGACGTCGCTGTCGCGAACGTTGAGTGACGTCTTATTTCCTCAGTATGGAGGCTGGAGCTATCTATCTGCCTATGCGATGCGCAACCACGTCGTCATTTCTATTGAAACTTCCCGGAAATAAAGTGAGCGTTCCATTTTACAATCAATGCAAACTAAAATGTTGGTAGGTAAACGTACATAATATCTATTTGCATTAGAAACTTTTGTTAAACTCGAATAGAGATTCATTTTTCATAGGAACCTTTTAGACTATACTATCCACAGAAATCCTAATAAGAAGGCATATATTATTCCTAATTCTGTGATAATATCACAAGAAACGCGGGCGTAGGTACGCACGATTTTTAATACGAGGAACTTCGGAATAACGTTGCAAGGTACTTTCACACTCATGGAAAATGTCGACGAGCGCATGAGTGTAAAACGGTACAGGTGTGCTTTCCTACCACAGTCCACATACCACTTGACTAGCCTGTGTATCCTACAAACAAGCGCATATGAACCACCGACTAATAAAATAAATCATTGGCCGACGCTTGGCACAGTTAGTGTGAACCCACTATAACATTGGCCTTGTTTTCATTCCCATCAGATTTTTTTTTTAACTTTCATGACGGCTTTTTCAATTTTTTATTATTTGTTGTTAACCTCTAGTACACATTCTGTGAACATTTTTCTACATGTCTATTACGGTTCACGTGATACAACCTACTGACAGACAGACTGACGGATGAACGGATGGACGGACAGCAGAGGCTTAGTTGTTGGGCTCCGTTCGGTTACGGAACCCTAAGCAGCTCAGTTTCTGTTACTTTCTAATGCAAAAACTGTACCAGTGTAAATCTATTACAAGATTTTCCAATTACGTGGTAACAAAATTAGGGAGCAAATAATTACTAACAGTCGGTAGTCGGTGGCTATACCGTATGTTTGTCTCATCTCACGGCGCCTCACATCTACGTGACCAGCATATGTACACTGCTTCTCAGTTGATACACGTTGCCGTTTATTTCACCATTCCGGTAAATTTATTTTTAATTTCAGTTTGCATTGAAACTTTTAAGTATAAAGGCTCTATTTTTAGGGTTCCGTACCTCAAAAGGAAAAATGGAACCCTTATAGGATCACTTTGTTATCTGTCTGTCTGTCTGTCTGTCGTGTCTGTCAAGAAACCTATAGGGTACTTCCCGTTGACCTAGAATCATGTTTGGCAGGTAGGTAGGTCTTTAGTACAAATACAGGAATTAATCTGAAAATCGCGAATTTATGGTTATATCATGTAAAAAAAATTAATAATGTTTCAATTTTCAAAGTAAACTATACCAAGTGGGGTATCATATGAAAGGGCTTTACTTGTACATTTTAAAACAGATTTTTATTTATTTTTATGCATAATAGTTTTTGATTTATCGTGCAAAATGTTGGAAAAAATACCCGAGTACGGAACCCTTAGTGCGCGAGTCTGACTCGCACTTGGCCGGTTTTTTTATTATTCGGTGAAGCCACCTTTTGGTTATATTTGTACTAGTAAATAATTTATGCTTGTATTTGACTTTTCTTATTACCTACTATTCTTTACTTCCTTTTGGCATTTTCAGGCATCATCATGTCATCTTCGTGGTGTCAATCGTAATACCACGATGTCTCCATCATTTTGATGCCAGTATATACCTACTCGCAAAAGTCGCAGTGAAAGAAAACTTATAAGTCCTATAACCACCATCAGTGCCAAAAGCTAACGAATAGAAGACACGCAGTACATGTTCATTGTTCATACAAAACAATTACTTATTTCATTACAATATAGGTAGGTAGGTACTTAGGGTAAATTTTGTCGAACTATTCTAAACAGTCTCTCTGCAACTATTTAATTTGCTGGCGTCTAAATCCAATTTCGTGTTAAATTGTGCTTCACCCACAATTCAATATACGGCCTGCTTAAATTTATAATGATACATTAGGAGCAAAGCCATTTCCGTGAATTTGTTTGATCATTTTGGTTAGTAGAGCTTTATGAATACTAATTTTAATAGAAAACTAATACTAAAGCTGCAGGCATATTAGTAATTTGAGGTTTTGATACACAATCTGACGGCGTCGTGAGGAAAAGTGCATGCCGCCGAGTTCTTCATAATGTTCTCAAAGGTGTGGAAAGTCTGTCAAATCTGCACTTGACCAACGTGATAGACAATGGGCCTACACCAATCTCATTCTGAGAGAAGATCCATTCAACCGGTCGGTAATGGATCGATGATGATGATGATGATATTATGAAAGGTTTCCTAGTGTGGATACTGGATGGTGACAAGATTATACTCTATCCACGGAAAGAAGTTTGCTCTCTCTGTTACTTGATCCCATACACATGAAAGAGACAAAAATCTTAGTGGACGCTAACCATTTACAGTCACCAACCAATCACAAACGAAACTATGTTTTCCAATTGAATTTCGAATTTTATTTCTGTATATAGAGTGGTAGAATTTAATCTTTACAATTACAAGAGTAAATTAAATATTTATAACACCCCGACAAGTGAAGGTTACAGTAACTAGAAAAGAGCTGATAACTTTCTAACGGCTGAACCGATTTTCTTGGATTATAGCTAAGAACACTCTCGATCAAGCCACCTTTCAAACAAAAAAAAACTAAATTAAAATCGGTTCATTAGTTTAGGAGCTACGATGCTACAGACAGATACACAGATACAACGTCAAACTTATAACACCCCTCTTTTTGGGTAGGGGGTTAAAATATGTATTTTTTGTAGGTATACCTTCCTCACACCGAGGTGATCGTTGAAGTTGTCCGATTTATTTAAAGTGGAACAAAATTTTGCTTTTAAAACTAAATTATAAGTTAAAGACAGAGAGGATTTATGCTGAACTAAGCGCGAGTTAATGACGAGAGTGTGAGCAGAGCGTGTTCATGAATTATTTATCAACAGTTTGCAACTACAGATTCCTTTGACTATATTTAAGATTTTGCATCATTTTCAAACCAAAAAGACATACTAACATCAGGATATCTATATATTAAAACATATAAAAAATTATAAGTTTGAAAGTCATATTCCTAGCAAGTGCCTGTAAGTTCATCCGCGTGGTTTTACGTTTTTGAAAATCCCGTGGAAACTCTTAAATTTTCCTAGATAAAAAGAAGCTTATGTCACTCTCCAGGTCGTTTATTATATGTGTTCAAAAAATGGGTAAATTCAAGTCAAGTGAATAGGCATCTTCTAAGCAAGATAGAGCGCTCTTGCCTAGAGATACACTGAATCATCAGTTGTCACCAGGATTGCAGCCAAGTGCTAGTCAATAAAAAAAAATACCTCAATCCCTAGAATCCCTTGCGGCGTGGATTAAGGACAAAATAACAATCAAAAACCGGCCAAGTGCGAGTCAGACCTCGCTCTTTTAGGGTTTCGTACATAATTACGAACAAGGAACAACATAATTATTTTGGGTGTACTATTCTATGATTTCTAAACAATGATACCCCACATGCTAGGGTAAGAAAAAAATATTTTTCAGCTCCTCGGTAAGGTGCCTTCCTGAAAAATAATAATTTAATTGCCTTTCTAAGTAGGTATTCGGTTTTGGGTCGTTGTCCACAAAGCAAAATTTTTGGTTTGTAATTCATTTTATCTACGAGCTATAGACATGTGACAGGTGGACAGACAGACATTAGCAGAGTGACATTAATAGGGCTCCGTTTTTACTTTTTGGGTGCAGAATCCTAAGAACCATAACACTTTCGTTACCTATAGGCAATATTATTGTGCCTGTAGTGATGTTCTAGATATGGTCAGGTGGGGTAAGAGGGACGCGGGGGGAAGAGAAACTGTAACTAGTAAAAAGAAAACTATAACGGCGAGCTCTATGGTCACTACGTTGATATAACAGTATTAGGCGTAGTTCATATATTCTTGGATAGATGGCGCTACAACACGGCAGATAAGCGAGTAAAAGAGAGAAAAAAAAATCAGTTGTCAAACTAAAAAAACCAAGACCTAGCGGCGTTCCTTGTTTGTGTTATTAAAATATTAAAAACATCAGTTTTGCGGTTGATTGCTATAGGTAAGTGTAATTATTACGTTTAATCTTTATTTTCTACGTATTGTATTGTTTGTAGTGTGTGTTTTTAGTGCTTTTTCGATGTCAATAAAAACATGACCTTCAAAATGGCAAGCTGGGAAAGAGGAACGGCTGTACTAGGTTAAGAGAAACATATGTTCCTCTTTCCCGGTTTCAGGGGGTAACAAACATTTTTAAAATCCACTAAAATACCGGCTGACATTTAAGTACTGGCCAAGATTTGTAGGATAAACCTACCTATGAATATGAACAACTTTTTCTAAATAAAAAGTCAGCTGTTCCATACAAAAGTATCGATCAGCTGTGACCAAAATGTATGAAATACTTAGTAGATTTTTTTTTTCGAGTACGAAAGTTGGTCCCATACAAAAGGTTAAGGTTTATCCTACAAATTTTGGCCAGGACTTAAAAAGTCAGCCGGTATAATACGTTCCGTAAATAGCTATGATTTGTTTAACTGTTTATTTATTACAGAAAAAGCAAAATGCCTCGAGCTTACGAAAAAAAGACCGATAGAAGTTCTTACCCGAAAGAAAAACTATTAGAAGCAGTTAGGGCCGTTAAAAGTGGCGCTTTGTCAGGTTATGCAGCCTCAAAACATTATGTTATAGTTTATATTTCACTACGAATGTTATTGTTTGTGACAGTATTTTTGTTGTGATACATTGTTGTTTACAATTACGCGTATAGGCCAAAGTGAGAAAAGTTCAAAATTGTTAGAAGTTTGTTTTGTTTCTTACGAGTTAATTTTTTAAATTGTAATTAAGTAAAGAAATTTACTAAAACCATATCTGTTTTTAGAATACATTTCTATCCCAACTTTTCCGACCAATATTATAAATGCGAAAGTCTGTCTTTCTGTCTGTCTGTCTGTCTGTATGTCTGTCTGTCTGTCTGTTGCGTTTCCACGCCTAAACCACTGAACCAATCTTAAGAAATTTGGAAGGTAGGTAGCTTGACACCCGGGGCTAGGGGCATAGGCTTCATTTTAACCGATCACGGGACACTAAAGGGGGTTCATGTTTTGAAAAATTGTGCCAAGCGCGATATAACCAAAACGCGGACGAAGTCGCGGGCGGAAAGCTAGTTTTTAATACGTTCATTTAATACCAGAAAAAGTTTAGCACCTCTGATCTTACCTATATGTTCCTGTTACCCCAAATTTCGTTTTTGTATGCTGTCAGCCTAAATAAGACCTTATTTTAAACGAGGTAAGGTTTTTATTCCCTTAACTCAAAAAAAAATTTAATACATGCTATATAAACACTTAAAAACACGAGTTATTACTTAAAAGTATCGAGTGTTCCTCTTACCCCAAATCTCGGGTAAGAGGAACATTTTTATGACCTAGCTTTGTTGCTAAATTGTGCCGTAATTATACGAACAATCTAGTTCTGTATCAAAAAAAATGTTAGTATATTTCAAAAGCGAAGATTTGTTTCAATTAATATCGAAATAAATGTATAATTTTGATAGCTGAAGGCCAAAATGTTCACAAACCAGTAAAGTATGTTTCTCTTACCCCACTTGACCTTACATAAATTAAATGCCGAATCGTTCAAATAAATTAATCTAAAATCTACAAAGTATTTTGAATGGTTGAAATATGTAATTGTTATAAATTATGAATACCGAAGTTTTAAATACAATTTCATAATGTTCACAGAGCTCATAATATTTATTTATACTAAAGGTGAAAATATAAGAGGATAGTTAGCATAATTTTATTCTGGAATTAGTTTTTTGAAACGTTAAAATTTATCTTTAAATAATAAAAGTTGAATTTACATAAATGCGAGAATTATAAAATTACTTTTGGAGAATTATACAATGCAGTGGATTCTATTCCTTCCTAAGTATAAAGAAGAAAAAACTGACTAACTGAGTGATGGCATAACAAAACAACGTACGGTCTAAAGCGCTGTCGGGTATAGAAACTTGAGTATTATATTATGTAGATTCTCTGTATTACGCAGACCCTTATAAAGAAAGGATTTTCAGAAAACCTACCAAAGTAAAGCCGGGGCGGGTCAGGTCTAGAAGGTATATATTAGAAAAATAGGAAATAATAGAAAAATATACTCGGAAAAGAAAAAAGCGGAACATTTAACTGTCTCGAAAATCAACCGAGTTAGATAGTTCGTGAAGTCCTTATCTTTATGAATATTTAAAGCAGGTGACTCAACGGTCTGTGAACACATTTTCCACACACATTAACCGCCTTTGCAGTCAATGGTCCTTAACCTCCTTGTCTTTTCCGTTAAAGCTGCAAAAATAGACGAAGAAACCATTTAAGTACCCAAGGTTATATTGTAGTGAAAAGTACTACCTATTATCGTCTGAAAAAGTATTTACTATCGAAATTTCAAAATTATTTTTTAAACTTTGTATAGGCGTATCTTCTATTTAAAGCTGTAGCACAGCCTAAAGATCAAAGCCCACAAATCACAGCAATCCTTCGTGGTGACAGAGATGAAACAGAGGAAGGATTGGGAAAGACCTGGGATGATTGACCGAATTTCCGTTAAGACTCTTGTATTTTTATTGTTTTAGTGTATAATATTATTGTAATAATCAAAATATCTGATAGATACACGAAAACTACAAAAAGTTCGCAATCATAATGTCGCGATGCAATGGAGTAACTATTTTTTGCATGGATAGTTAAAGAGCTGGAGAGTTATTTAGGCTATCTTGGTTGGTCGGTTGATGTAGGTTGTCTCGGGATTAAAAAGAGATTGCGGGGTTTCTAAAACCTAAATCGATGCGGACAAAGTCATGGTCGATTGGCTTTTAAACCCTTCAGTTGATACAAACGACTTTCTGACCTCGCACAGGCATCGCACGCCGACACATTTCCAACTAACACAATTACAGCGTTGAAGGGTAGCAATCTGGAGCAAATTCAATTAACATCAGCATTTCAAGTGCCTTTCAACATCTATATTCATTTACAGAAGTCATACTCGTACGTAACAGAATTTTTATTAAAATGCAAACTACGATGCTAAAAGAAAATAGGACACTAGCAGGATTCAGACTATTTGACACTCACAAATAAATCAAAACTATATTTTCGTTGACCTAGAATTATGGAAGCTCTCACAGTATAAATAAAGGAAAAAAATCCGAAAAGCATTAATTTGTAAAATAAAGAACGTATTTTTTTGCGATTACGCATTTGCAGTTCAAGATAAAGATTTAAAAAAAAAAAAAGATTATCACACGTAAGTAACTATCCTTCCAAGTGCAGAACAGTCGGTGTGCGAGTCTGACTCGCTCTTGGCTAGTTAGGGTTACGTACCTCAAAAGGAAAATACGGAACCCTTATAGGATCACTTTGTCTGTCTGTCTGTCTGTCCTTCCGTCCGTCCGTCACTCGTGTCTGTTAAGAAAACCTATAGGGTACTTCCCGTTGACCTAGAATCATGAAATTTGGCAAGTAGGTAGGTCTTATAGCACAAGTAAAGGAATAAATCCGGAAACCGTGAATTTATGGTTACATCACAGAAAAAAGAATTGAAAGTTTCAATTTTCAAAGTAAGACAACTAATACTAGAATAGAATATTCTAAAACAGATTTTTACTTTTTTGATTTATCGTGCAAATTTTCGGAAAAATACCCGAGTACGGAACCCTCAGTCCGCGAATCTGACTCGCACTTAGCCGATTTTTTTAAAGAATTGGAGAAAGCAAGATCCGGACGATATTGTAGGTATTGGTCTCGGGTTATAAAGTTACGTGACTGGAATAAGTTCCCTTACGTTCAATTGATATACGTTCCCGTTTATTTCTCTATTCCATTGTTTGTTTTGAATTTTAGATAGGTACGAAAATAGTCAGTTTTCCCCGGTGTAAAATTTTTCGACTCGCTTTTGTATATGAAAATTGTTTTCATTCAACTGTCATTCAATTTCGTGGGTCCTTTATAGTCGATAGTCGACGTCAAATAAGTAATTACAAACAACATTGTATTTAAACTTCATTGCCTGAGAAATAGTTATTTTAAGGTTCCGTACACAAATCGTAAAAACGGGGTCCTATTAAATGTCACTCTGGTGTATGTATGTCTGTCTATCTGTATGTCTGTCTATCTGTCTGTCCGTCTGTCTGTCCACGTGTCACAGGTCTCTAGCTCATAGACTAAATGAGATGCAAACCTGAAATTTTGGTATTTGGTGTAAGGCATCGATGTGGTGTAAATGGGTGTAAGATGTTGACCCGAACGTAAATATTGAATTAGAAATTCAATTAAATTACTTTTTGGCCCCCATACATGTAAAAGCAACAAAGATACCCCACATTCTAGCATGTGTGTGCATTTTTTTGACGAGGGCTATCTTAAAAACTTAAATAGATAGGAATATGAAATTTCAGTATATTAAGTAGGATATATTTTATTTAAACAATATATCTACACTAAAAACGATAAATAAAATCGTTTACAAGTTGTAACTAAAACAAACGAACATTTTTGAATTTTTTTTTCACGGTTTATTGCGATGTTCTCGCAAGCTTCGAAAAGAAATATTAATTCATACACCCAAAATATGATGTTGATAATAATAATTATATACGGAATCCTAAAAAAGCGAGACCCGACTCGCACTTGACTGGTTTTTGACTAAATCTTTGTCAATTTTACATTATTTACAATAACTAGACATATACAAAAGATGACTAGGTACACGTGGAAAATCCTTTGAAATTTTCTGTGCAACAAAATTCTATGAGTCAAATGTTCTTACTGAAAATGGAGCAAAATGTATTTTTGAATAGAAAAAGCACAACATTGTGTCGTTTGGCAGTTCGGTATTTTGAAATTTTTCGTAGCATGTTTATTGTAAACGGATGTCATAAATTCAAAAGTTTTGCTGCCTGATATATATTATAAAATGCATATATATTTTATATTTTATTTACCTTATTATAATACCCATATTATAAATTCGAAAGTGTGTCGTTGGAAAGGCTTGACAGGTTTAAAATTAAATTAAGTTTGGCTATCCCTTTCTTCTTTTTCTGAGAGGAGACCCGTACCTACTCAGTGGTAAGCCGGTGATGGGTTAATCATGATGATAATGATCCTTTTCTTATTAGGTACATTTTGGGTACATTGGTAAGAGAAAGATGCGAACACTCTAAAACTAGGTTGCGATCAGAATCGGTAGCTTCTTTCAAAGTTTTAGTCAACTTACTGACATTTTAAGGTTCTACGAGCATATTATTAAAACATTTTGATGCAAGCAGTCGCGTTTTGTTGGCTGAAAGCGCGCAAGTATTAGTGAAGTATGAGCCGCGCCACTTCAGCCTGCTACTCGAAGATAAGTCACGTATTCATTACACGAACTTCGGATGAACCTGTCTCTAAGCAGCCTTATACATATGAGTATACCTACTCACTGTATGTGAATACGATCTTTCTAACTCAAAAATCACGCTCAAGTGGATTATATTAAGGGTCATATACTTGACATTGTTGAACAAGGAGCAACAACTTTATTTTTCAAGCAACTTTAGCCTAGACACTTTTGATGCTACTTTTGATGACATTATACCATAGATATGTTATATTCATATTACGTCGTTTAAAATTTGTGCTCGGTAATGAGTAAGACAGATAATAAAACATGCACGAGTAAAGAAGAGATAGCGCTCTATAAGTAGGAATTATGAGACCTAAGTTTTAAGTCCTCGCTTTAAACATATCTGTATAAAATAATTCTAATTTTTAAAAAATAATACAATATAACACCTTTTAGACTAGCGTCTTTTTAATTTTTCTTGGGATGTAAATTGTAACCACAAATTCACGGTTTTCGGGGTTTTCCATTTACCTACTTGCGCTACTATACGTACAATGATTTGGCAGGTAACCATCTACCTGCCAAATCATTGTAGGTCAACGAGAAGTACCCTATAGGACATAGGTTTTCTTGCCAGATACGACAGACAGACGGTCAGATAAAGAGACAGATAAAAAAGTGATCCTATAAGGGTTCCTTTTTTCCTTTTGAGGTGCGGAACTCTAAAAATGGGGTTTACTCGAAATAACAGATTATTTCGATATTATTTATTTGTATTGATACGAAAGTTCATGTCTACTTCAGCTACTTGTTGTATTGGTCAGAAATATACGCTTTGAGAGATTTTCGTAATAGGGGTGAAGTGCTTCCCGCTCGGTGTCTGCCTCGATGTTATTTACTATAGAGAAGGGTAGCGGTAAATAATATAATAGCAAATCGTTTACCGATATAAGGCAACCGCGAAGTGCTCTCCAGGAGAATTAGAGCGACGTGCCACTAAAAGGATAAAATCCTTTAAAAGCATGACACCATAGAGCAACGAATTAATTGGACTAGGTGTACAAAGTAATTTAAAAAAAACTGTGTGAGTAAATGGCGATTAACTTTTAGCCATTTATTTAACTACCAGACAGATATGTTTAGGAGCTTAAACATTGTTTGTGATGTTGGCCGATCCACATAATTTCCAAACAATTGCTCAACAACTATTTAGATTTGATAATAAAAAATGAGAAATGAGATGTCGTGAGTCCGTCATAGTTTATAAATATGAAATGATGATAAATACAATATGGCGTATGTGGCAATTGGCAACTAAATAAAATGAGAAGGTAGAGGAAATAAACTGTAAAATATAGTAAACTAGCTGATGCCTGCGACTTCATCCGCGTGCATTTAGGTTTTTCAAAATCCCGTGGGAACTCTTTGATTTTCCGGGATAAAAAGTAATTCTAATGTAACTATAAAAGTAGTGCTAATCCAGGATATTATCTATCTCCATTTCAAATTTCAGCCAAATCCGTTCAGTAGTTTTTGCGTGAAAGAGTAACAAACATACACACACACACACACACACACACTAACACATACAAACACACACACACACACACACACACACACACACACACACACACACACACACACACACGCGTACATACACACACAAACTTTCGCCTTTATAATATTAGTGTGATAGTGTGAAGTGTGATAGTGTGATAGAAGATGTTGTAATATTCTGATGATCATGAAGTAATTGCAGTTGTTTGTTGGTGCGCTAATAGCACCGTCGACAACTCTACCTATATTGCTAGAATTTTGTGTAGGTTAAGATTCATTTTAGTCTTAGTCTTGGTGTTCAAATATTTATCTATAAAGCTTAGTGGTAAAAAAATACCTATTATGATACAAATATTTGTAAAGTGCCACATCTAAAAATATTTGGTTTCTTCCATCCGAGAGCGGTATGTTGCGATCACGTGCGGCAAGGCGTACCATCTCCACGTTAACCAACAAATTGATATTTTTCAGATACTTTCTCCATTATTAATGGATTTTTCCATAAAAATCTTTTCTGATATTGAAGTCTGGTTTGTGATATTAGTGGCCAATAAGAGTATTATGTATAAACGTAATATAAGTTTGTTTACGTAAGTTAATAATATGTATATTGTATAATAAAACAATAAATTAATTAAAGCATTTATCGATGTAAGTTTCACCTTCTGTTTTTGTTATGTTCTTCCTTCACAACCTCTCCCTTAACCCACTGCCAAGGATCACTGGTAGAGATCATCTTTATAGAGATAAGTAATTGCTTCAATGTCCACTTCTTATCTTTTTCGTTACTTTGTGGTACGATTATACTTAAATAAAACAAATAATTTATGAAAAGTTTTCAGAAAAACTTTTTCTTTGATTTCACGCACGGTTTTTTTTATTTCAATCAAGACGAATCTAATGACGTATCATTTTCACAATCGGTTGAGCCTTTGAGTAGTTACGAGTGGACATAGAATTGGACGCTTTTTTTTCACTTGATTACCGCTGGCTGCATTTAGACCTGCTAGCAAGTGATGATGCAGCCTAAGATGGAGCGCGCTTGCCTAGTAGTTGCCTATTCACTCTTGACTTGAAGGTATCCTTTTTAAAAGTGGAAGGGAAAACTCCTCGTTTTGAGCTTCGCCGCAGTCGAGTAAAAAATATAAGAGTAGAGACATTGTTCAAGAGAAGCATGCATACGTTTGATATAATATTGTTTAGAGACGTTAAACATCTCGTCTGTAACAAGCTGGCATGTTATGCACGAGCAGCGAACCGTTTGACCCGTTAAATATGTCTTTGTATTCTCGTCAACTCGGATGCATGCTCAGGTGATACAAAGGGACACACTCACGACACACTAGTAGCTAGTAGGTATGCTTAATTTATGTTGCTAGTTTCATGCATTAAATTACTTTTAGCATGAACAGATCTTTATAAGGGATTTTTGGGCTCAGCCCAGGGCCTCGTGGCTATACAGGGCCCCTAGCACCCATTCGACAAAATGAACAATATTGAGAATAAAAAAAAAATTGCTGATTTTGGTTGTTTTTTCTCGCTGTTAGGCTCTTCTCTCCTATAATACTATATTTATATATTATACTACTTTAATATTATACTCTCCGCCATTTATTTTCGGTGGCAAATGCAGTCATTCACAGTCGAATGCGCTTCATGCATCTTTTCTGCGTGTCGCATACTGTCATCACGAAAAGTTTTTTGACATTAGTGTAAATTAAAAACACCCCCACCAGACAGATACACAGGTACACACGTCAAACTTATAACACCCCTCTTTTTGGGTCGTGGGTTAAAAATAGCAATAAGTTGATTAATTAGGCAAGCCACAAGTAGTATTAGCCTAGGGCCCCACAAACTCACGGTCCGTCCCTGACTACTAGTACTAATAATAATAATAATCCCTTCTCTTCTGAGAGGAGGCCTGTGCTCAATAGTGGGCCAGTGATGGGATGATGATGATGAATTGATGATATCAGCTAAATAACGTATTAGCCGATAAATTATACCTATCAAATGGTTGTATTATAACAATCATATTGTACCATAGATTGGGGTCGCCGAGTGATTTAAATAATGCGATTTCAAACTAAAAGTGATTACATTTTCCCTCATGGACATACAAAATATCAGATGAATAATTTTGATGTAGGAATAAACCTGCAATCTAAATTCATGGACCAATCGTTTCGCACGGTAGTATTGCGGCGGTTGTAACTTGGAACCTTGGCATGTTGTAACATATCTATTCTATACATATAATAAAATTGTAGAAAAGTGGTGTCTGTACAATGGAAATATATTAAAAAAAGTAGCAGGGGTTGTTATTATATCGAAATTGTAATTTTTTTTTGTCTGTTTGTCTGTTTGTCTGTGTGTTTGGCACGCTAATATCAGAAACGGCTTATTCGATTTAGATACGGTTTTCACTAATATATTGTAGTAAGCTTCACTTAATATTTAGTGTTTATTTCATGTCAATCGGTACATAAAAAAAAAAGTTATGTCAATTTAAAGAATCACGGCGAACATTTTTAACGTACAGAGTACGAACTACACGCCTCGCGCCCCGAAAAGTCACTATTCCACGCGAACGAAGTCGCGGGCACAGCTAGTTATTAAGTATGTTTATTATGTAAGACTAACGAGTAAACGTGCAATTTTCAGGTTTGGAAGTGCATGACTACAATTTCACCTCATCATCACCCATCGCCAGCCCACTACTGAACACGGGTCTCCTCTCAGAATGAAAAGGGTTTGGGGCATAGTCTGTCATGCTGGCTCGGTGTGGATTAGCAGACTAAACACACATTTAAGGACATTATAAAGAACTCACCGGCATGCAGGTTTCCTCACGATGTTTTCCTTCACCGTTAAAGGACGTGATATCAATTAATTGCTTTGAAAAATACTTAACTCCGAAAAGTTAGAATTGCGTGCCCGGGATCGAACTTCCGACTTCCTGAAAATAAGGCCGACGTTCTAACCACTAGGCTATCACCGCTTATTCCCCTGATGACGTGAATTCCATTTTCAAATGAACCCCGGTCTGAGAGAAAGCCCACAACAAGGTATTCTTGTTATTATTAACCCCCGACCCAAAAAGAGGGGTGTTATAAGTTTGACGTGTGTATCTGTGTACCTATCTGTGGAATCGTAGCTAAACTAATGAACCGATTTTAATTCAGTTTTTTTTTTGTTTGAAAGTTAGCTTGATCGATAGTGTTCTTAGCTATAATCCAAGAAAATATAAAATCCCACAAAAGTTGGTATGTGGGACCCACTGGCACTGCCACAGGATAAGCACTAAAACCCAGAGGCACAGTTCGCGTCACGAATGATCTCAAGATGTCTCAGGATCCCAATTATTGGATGCGACTGAGACGTCCCGACGATGAACCGGCAAAGACTTGGACCTATTTCCTAAGTCGGGAGAAGGTATTTAGATTTTTAAATAATTTTGAACCCATTAAGGTTTTACTAAACTAGCGGCACGCTATGATGGCCGGTTTGACGTTTGTCCGCTCATGAAGTTCCGTATTAATTGATAACGACTTTGAAGGAAATAATTGTATTACTTTATTGACGATAGTGATGTGCAGAGATTCATAAATTTTATCGAATGTAGTTTTAGGTTTAGGACTCAAAATTTATTTATTAAATTGATTTCTTAAATGTATACAAGTGTAGAAAAATCAGTTTGCACCATTTAAGGGGTGAATGTACTTGTGAATATGAACAATTTTCATTATGTGGACAAACCTCTGAAATCGCAAAAAAATATCAATAAATTTTTAAAAATGGAATCTAATACGATCGTCACATAGGATCGCTGGCTAGCACAACTACTACCTCCGGCAAACTCGCGTCAATGCTCAATGCAAAACAAAGCAGTTTCGAATTGACGTTGCTTCGAAAAGTATAAACTGTCAGTGCAATGCGATTGTGATATAGTTTTGACCTGGCTTTGGATTTCAAATATTGATACTGCATTACTGTTGACCCTTGCTCGTTAATTTGGACTCTGTTCAAGCCCTTTGTTGTGGATTTCGTCGATATGACCGAACGTACGCAGAGAACTGTTCTAAATAGTCAGACACGTGAGTTCGTAATACGCCTTCGTAACTATTTCGATCGTGAAGCTCAAAATGGAGGGCCAATTTTACCTATAACGTCAGTGGTTGAACGCGTAGCTGATGCGCTTAATATTGGACAACGAACTGTTAGACGGATAACTAAAAAAAAATATGGCGAGACTGGCACAGAAGAAAATAAACTTCACACACCAAAAAAGAGAAAACGAGCAAAACCAGTCGTAGGCATCGATAGCTTTGATGCCGATGCTATCCGAAGACATGTTTACGGCTACTATTTACAGAAGGAGTATCCAACAAGAAAAAAGTTGGTGCATTCACTGAAGGAAGCTGGATTATTCTTCGGTGGGGAAAGTTCTTTAACGAAGATTTTGAAGACCATTGGATTTCGATACAAAAAATGTAACAAACGCAAAATATTGATGGAAAGATTTGATATAGCGATGGCAAGGTATACTTTTTTACGGCAAGTGAAAGAAATCAAAAATTGGCAAAATGTTGTGTTCTTGGATGAAACATGGCTTAATGCTAACCATACTGTAGGCCGTTCTTGGAACGATGACACAGCAGCATCTACTTCCAAAGTTCCTGTAGGAAAAGGATCGCGACTTATAATTTGTCACGCCGGAACCATCAACGGGTTTGTCGAAGGTTCTCTCATGGCTTTTGCGTCAAAAACCACTGGAGACTATCATGAAGACATGAATGGAGAAAAGTTTACTGAATGGTTTACCTCAATGTTGTGTAGCCTCCCTGAACCATCTATTATAATTATGGACAACGCCCCATACCACTCGATGCAAATTGACAAGCCACCTGCCCAATCCCAAAAGAAAGCTGATATCGTCGCATGGCTTCGTAAAAATGGCGTAGATGCAAACATGAATATGTTAAAAGCGGAATTAGTACGTCTTTTAAAAGAAAACAAACCAACCAAGATCCGATACGTCATTGACGAAATAGCATTAGAACATGGGCACAGAGTTATACGGTTACCGCCTTACCATTGTGAGTATAATGCGATTGAGTTGGTGTGGGCTCAAATTAAGGGATATGCTGCAAGACACAATACAGAACCCCCATTTACCACAAAAAAAATGCTAAAATTATTAGAAGAAGCTTGTGAACATGTGACTAAAGGAGACTGGGAAAAGGTTGTGAATAGAACTGTTAAATTAATAAGGGAAGATTATGAAAGAGATGTGAAAATAGATAATATTATAGAAAACGAACATATAATTATTAATGTATGTGATGATAGCAGTGACGACAGTGAAAATAGTAGTATGGACGAATCTGAATAATTATGGCCTTTTGTGGCACCTTTTTTGGTATCTTTTGTATTCATATGTTTCTTGTGTGCATATAAAGTATGTATATTCATTTTCGTTGAAATATTCAGTTCGTTCAAATAAATTAAATAAACATATACATTTTTGTTTTATTAAACCTATTTAATCAGGTACAAAAACAAAACTTAATTGTTTTTTGTTCGAGAATAAATTGACATTCCACATCACTATTGTAATGTGTCAAACCGGCCATCATAGCGTGCCGCTAGTATAGGGAAAAAATACGTAACGAGGAAATCGGTAGGAGACCTGAAGTGACCGACGTAGCTCAACTAATTAGTCAGCTGAAGTGGCAGTGAGCAGGTCAACCGATGGCGATTGGGGCGGACGTGTTCGGGAGTGGAGACCGCGTATCAGCAAGCGCAGTGTGGGACGACCTCCAACCTGGTGGACCGACGACATTAAGAAGGTAGTGGGAAGTGGGTGGATGAGAAAGGCGAAGGATCGTGTGTAGTGGTGCGCTCTAGGGAAGACCTATAGAATAGACTAGAATATATTTTTCTTCAAATAAACTTTTACAAGTGTTTTGAATTGTCAAAATAATTTACCACTGGTTTGGAATGCCGTATGTGTATAAACCGCCATCGGTGGACGCAAACCGGTGGATTGATTGAAAGGTTTCATTTGTGTTGAACCTGTACTAAAAAGATTTATCGTTAACAGGAACTTCGGTGGTATGCTCCTATTTAACCACTTCAACGCACTGTTTAAGATAACAATGTCCAAATATTTTGAAAACTGTTACACTAAATAAAACTGAAAATTTTGCTCCTATCTGACCTCTGTTGTATGCATGGCATGGCAGGAGTGCACAGATGATTGAGTTGCATTCGGTCGTACAGCGTAGGTATAACATGATAACAATATATTGGAGATCGATGGTTGGAGTACATTAGTATTTACGTACTTTAAGGGTCAATTTATACTAGCAGCGAATCGAAGTGAATTTCTAAAATTTTACACAGCATATTCACCTCATCTCCACATGTAAATTACCAATTTCAAACGAATAATAAAATTAAATAAAATTCGCGGGAATTCGCATGAATTTTATTTCATTTTAAATTTATTCATCTGGGCAAGAAGTTTTTTACATGGTGGAATCAGAAGTCAATATTATGTTGTGTTAAATTTTTTATGATCAAACGAACTTACCTGTAAGTGAAGTTCGATCCAAATTATGCGAGCAAGCTTCATTCGACGCGATTTTGATTCGTTGCTAGTATAAATCAACCCTTATTTTGTCATAAATTAGAAACAGTTTATTAATTTTTGGTTGTTTTTTCTCAGTGCTAAGTATGTCTCGCAAAATGTTCTTAGCCTGCTTAGTGTACTCAAAGCGCATCAAATTATGTATGACGTAGGCACTTCCGTGTTATTGTAGTCACGCGTTTTATCTTCCCAAGCCCTAAATCGCCTCAGAACTTTAAAGTTCATATTATATTACTAACGAGATACTTCAGTCAAAGACATGTGAGATTCCTAGTTCATTGGAATTGTTCGCTTCGACTTCTGCAACCGATTTGCAAGTTCTCGCTTTTGATTAGCTAGTACCATCGATTCACAACAAAAGACACAGACTTCTGCATGCTCGTAAACGTAAATCGTTTGAATAAAACTTGTCAAGTTTATTCCCGTACTAGCTGATGCCCGCGACTTCATTCGCGTGGATGTAAGTTTTTTAAAATTCCCGTGGGAACTCTTTGATTTTCCGAGATAAAAAGTAGCTTATGTGCTAATCCAGGATATAATCTATGTCCATTCTAAATTTCAGCCTAATCCGTCCAGTAGTTTTTGCGTGAAGGAGTAACAAACACACACACACACACACACACACACACACACACACACACACACACATACAAACTTTCTCCTTTATAATATTAGTGTGATTGTATCTTCTAAAACATGGACAACTCAACTTTTCAATAAATAACTTACAGATTCTAATTCTATATCAATGCTTACAACATTTTATCATATAATAGATGGTGCCCGCGAATTCGCACGCGTGCAATTAGCTTTTTAAAATTCTGTGGGAATTCTTAGATTTTGCGGGATAACAAGCGTAAATTAAAAATTTATAACACCCCCGACAAGTTAAGGTTACAGTAACTAGAAAATAGCTGATAACTTTCAAACGGCTAAACCGATTATCTTGGATTATAGCTAACAACACTTTGGATGAAGCCACCTTTCCAACAAAAACAAAACAAAATCAAAATCGGTTCATTAGTTTAGGAGCTACGATGCCACAGACACACAGATACACACGTTAAACTTTTAAACATCGCTCTGTGGATTTAGGTTTTGAAGATACCGGAGGAACTTTTTGATGATTCCGGAACTAAAAATAGCCTATGTTCTACCCAGAACGCAGGCAACCTTTGTATAGCAAAGTCAAAAGCTAGGCTGTGAAAAGTTGGCAATTAAATATCACTTGCTTTAACGATGAAGAAAAACGTCGTGAGGAAACCTGCATGCATAGTTCTCGTTCTCAAAGGTGGACCAGCGTCGATAGTTGCCTAAGTATTCTCATTCCGAGAGGAGACTCGTACTCAGTAGTGAGCTGGCGACGGTTTGATCATGATGACGCCCGCATTCAGTGCCATAAAGTTGCCGCACGCATTTTCATGCGGTTGACAAAAATATGCTGGTGTTAAAACAGCCTTGCTGCTTTTTCGCTTGTTTGCCAAACGTGAACTAATTTTCACTTCGGCCAGGGGCACTAGGAAATATGATTACAACGTTAACGGAAGTTGAATCAACTTTAGCGGGAAGTATCCACACTGCCGCAGCATAAGTACCTATTGGTATTTCATTTTTGGATGGATCTACAAACGGTGAAGGCTTAGTGGTTAAGACGTTGGCCTCCTCGTCAGGGATTCGGCGACAACTTGGTACACCTACGCACGTAACGTGAGATAACGGTAAGATTTCATTTACGATTTTATTGAATTTTTTTATTTAACGAACCCTAATTGCGTACAAATAACGGCGCTGTGCTGAACTGTGTCGCCTGCGCGGCCTGCGTCTCCTTATACGCTTGCATCATTAGTTACATTACAATTAACAATGATAAATGCTCAAATTATTACTTATAGGCTATCACACTTCACACTAATATTATAAAGGTGAAAGTTTGTATGTGTGTGTGTGTGTGTGTGTGTGTGTGTGTGTGTGTGTGTGTGTGTGTGTGTGTGTGTGTGTGTGTGTATGTTTGTTACTCCTTCACGCAAAAACTACTGGACGGATTGGGCTGAAATTTAGAATCGAGATAGATAATATCCTGGATTAGCACATAAGCTACTTTTTATCCCGGAAAACCAAAGAGTTCCCACGGGATTTCGAAAAACCTAAATCCACGCGGATGAAGTCGCGGGCGTCAGCTAGTTTATTATAAATTACGAAAATCAAGTTGCTTTAAAAACATGTCGACAATCGCAAGTCTAGCGTACCCACTAGAATTAGTAGATGTCAGTGGATATTAGTGATAACACCCGGGATCGATGGTTTATCATAGTATCGGAGGTAAATTCGGACTCCCATTTAATTACTGACTCGGCTCACCTAACGATGTTTCCCGCATAATCGAATGGTACGCGCTGTCGCATCTACCCACCCACACTCGATTCGCACTACCTACTCGATTCCTGACATTCTAATAATATATCGAGAACCGAGATGTACCTAGGAATGCGACGCGATACGTAAACTGGCGACAAAGGCTTTGACTGTAGGATACGAGTGTAATTTCACGTTATCAACTTAGGGGTTCATCTTAAACGAGCAGAGCTAAAAGGGAGTCGCAGTCGCGCACCGCTGAAGGCGATCGTGTTCTAATAAGATCTCTTTAGTTTTTTACTTTTTAAATTCATTGTGTTGTGTTTTTTTTTTCGCGTTTTTAATTTAAGTGACCAAGGAGGTGTTAATCAAGTTTTAGTTTTAAATCTTTTTGGTGTCATTCTATGGTTCCACAATTGAAAATAACTGTTGTGTCGTCTAACAGTGCTTTACTAATTATAAAAACACTTGCGAATGAGAAGATAAACTAATTTGTGTAAAAATAAGGATACTAAGAAGTTTACACAAAACGAATATTGTGATATTACATTGTTTACGAGTTACATTGTTTACGATTTAACGGCCAGTGGAAAAAAATAAATTTAGCCATCGCCATCTGTCACATAAATCTTGCACTATTTGATGAGCCCCGACTACTTACTCAACCTCAAGGATTGGAAATAGAAACGCTATAATACAGACTACCGTTAGATGGCATTAGACGAAATAAATAATTAAGGACGTAAAGTTGTCATACTTGGAAAATAGTCTTACACTTGACTCAGAGGAAAAAATAAATACTTATTTGTTTCACATTTACTAAATCAAATAAATCTACTACGTATGTTGTGCATGGATTTAATTATCATGATTTGACAATTGCCGTTTATCAAGTTATGAAGCTAAAATACACTATCAACGTAATGTACTCAATAGCGCAGTTGTCTCAGTATTTGAATTAACTACGCCAATAAAAAGATTGCATCGAGTTCAAAACCTACTTCTATTTTTTTTTTTTTTTTGCTTGTTATTATTTTTTATTTTTTATTGGCTTCTAGTAATTGATATAATTAACTTACTATAAGCATGGATGACACATCGAACATTACTTTACGGAAAAAACCGATATGGAGATCATACAACAACTTGTCAGACATCCTACTTAAAGACACAAGTATCCTGAACTCTACTTTGTTGGATGACTCGGCGAAAAGCCTACCTAATATATCAGCTGGGGATAACTCCTATTTACAAGATTTAAAACAGCAAATCCAAGAACTTACATTGCAACTGGACAGCGCAAATGAAGAAATTGAGAAACTTAGCATGGACAATTTATCTCTTACAAAATCCATTGAAAATTATGAACGCAAAATTATTATTTTTAAAAAAATTGGCATATCTGATAACTTAGTCATGCATATAACTTCACCTACTGTGAGAAAAATAAAGAAGATAGTCTCATCAGAATGTGACAACATTGGAAATAACGATCTTACCTTCGCCAACTGTCCAGATAATAAGGAAACTCAATCAGGCCTTGGTGAAGCATGCAAAAAGACAGAGGATCAAACTGGCTCTGAAAAACATCCCCTGGAAACACCAAAGATTAGCAAAAATTTAAACAAAAGCACAGAAATGACAAAGGATCCTCAGAAGACACCTCGGCTCTGCAGAAACTTGAACAACAGCCCAAATAGTCAGAATAAAGCCCAAATCAAAACTACCACTAAATATAAGAAAGACGTTTGCTTAAATGCTACCAAAGATTCTACATATTTGCAGAAAATTAAACTCACTACTAGAAACTTACTGAAGTCTATTTCTAATAACAGGGATATCTGTAAGCGAAAAATTGTAATATTAGGGGATCAGCAAGCTTGTGGACTTGCTGTTGCTCTTTTAGAATCACGTAGAACATCATGGAACAACTACTATAAAATTTCAGCTACTGTCAAACCGAATGCTTTGTCTTCCGAAGTTCTTTCAGGCTGCAATAATTTAGACAAGCTTGGTAAAGAAGATAGGGTAGTGTTAGCCGTTGGTGCAAATGATACAAATCCGTTTTGTGTGATTGATGCACTTTCGCTGAACTTAAGTAAATTGCGTAACACAAATGTATTGATTTTACCAGTACTAAACAATCCATTTCTTAACACAGACCTACTAAACAACTACATTGGTTCGATTGCTAAACTACACTCAAACGTCACCTATTTAAAACTAAATGATGCAAAATTACACTATAAAGATAACACTCCAAAATTATACAGCGACCTGATAAATTATTCAATCGATTATGATGACTATAAAAATTTTCAAAAGAAAAATAAAACCGACTTCAAAAACCAAAAACACTAAAAAGTAGAAAATAATTTTTGTTTAGCTACACATGTAATGTACCTAGGTATGAAGTCGAGCGAGCATATTAAAACAAAATTAGAAATCCAAGAGTGAAGCTCGCCCGACTTCATACCTAGGTACATTACATGTGTAGCTAAACAAAAATTATTTTCTACTTTTTAGTGTTTTTGGTTTTTGAAGTCGGTTTTATTTTTCTTTTGAAAATTTTTTATTTCACAATTTTTAGTGGCCCCATTGTACTATAATATGCTATGCCCAGTTAAAACCCTACTGTTTACTAAGCTATTACACTGATCGCGAGCAATTTGCTCTTATCCATTGAGGAGTTCTGTTCTCCATCTCCAAAGATATTCATCAGATCTTCACCAAATTTATATGGGACCACCTGCACAGTATACCCTTTCAAACAAAAAAAAAATTTTCCAAATCGGTCCAGGGGTCTTTGAGTAATCGGGGAACATACATAAAAAATATAAAAAAAAAATAAAAAAAAAAAAAAAAAAAAAAAGATCCCGACGAATTGAGAACCTCCTCCTTTTTTGGAAGTCGGTTAAAAAGCAAATACCTAGTTGGGAAAAATGATGGGATAAAAAATCTACTTAAGATAAACGAAAAAATTACACGTAAGGAATGTAAAATTGAATATAAAAAAGGGACTATACCATACTATTTCATTAAACAGAAAAATAGTAGTAGCTCACCTAAAGAGTATAAAAAGGGAACCATACCTTACTATTTTAATAAACAGGTAAATAGTGTCAAGGTTCAAAATCCCATTATTTCACCTATAAAAACAAATCCGACCTACGTTAAAAAAATTACAACAAAGCAACTAGACAGTAAGTTTTTTCGTGGCCAATAAAACAGATAGTAAAAATATAACCATATTACATCAAAATATTGCATCAGTACTTAGTAAGATGAACTGTCTTGAGATTGCATTACAAGACCTAAGGAAACAAAAAATAAATATAGATATAATCTGCCTCAGCGAAACTTTCATAAAAAAGGGATATGAAAACTATCTTAAATTAAACAACTACAAACTTGCTGCTTGTTACTCGAGAGAGAAAGAAAAAAGAGGTGGCACGTGCATATTAGTCGAAAAAAGTCTAGAATTTAAATCTGTTAAAATCAGTCAAGGGTTGGCCTGCGACTATCTTTTTGAATGTTGTGCTATAGAAATTTTACCGTTTAATCTTATAATCTGCTGCATATATAGAATACCAAAATATGATAATATAGTAGATTTTTTTGGAAAACTTAAGTCGCTCTTAGAAAAAATTTCAATTAATAAAGACTATCAAATAGTTATATGTGGTGATTGGAATATTGATACACTAAAGGATGACAAATTCACTAAACAACTAAAAGAAATACTACATAACTACAACCTAGAAATTCATATAAATGCTCCTACAAGACGAAATGCATGTATTGATTTATTTGCGAGTAATATAAAACCAGTTGAAAGCAATATACATATGCTAGGCTTATCCGATCATGAAACTGCTCAAACACTTTCGTTCGCTGTCAAAACTAATATTAATTCGGAATGGTATGAATTTAAGCGAGACTACTCTAAAGATAATAGACGTAAGTTTGTTGACGCCATATCAGCATTATCTTTTGTGGAGGTTATTTCTGAATCTAGGCTTGAAATGGCTTTTGATTCATTTACTGATTTAATAACATTATTCTATAATTTATGCTTCCCTCCAATACGTATCAAATATATAAGTAAAAAAACAAAACTGTTTTGGTTAACCAAAGGCCTAAAAAGATCAAGCGTAACAAAGAGACGACTTTATCTGAAATATATAAAATCAGCAAGTGATAAAGCGCTAAATAAAAAACGATACTTTGGGTATAACAAACTTTTGAAGAAATGCATAAATACATCACAGAAAATCCAAAACGCAACATTGATCTCTCGTGGACGTAATAAATGCAAATCAACATGGATGGTTATAAAAAATACAACTACTAATAACATCGAGAAACCTAACATTGAATATATTAAAAAAGATAATGAAAAAATTTCTGATTCACAAAAAATTGCTGAAGAATTTAACAAATACTTCATAGAAATTACGAATAAAACACAACACATAACTAAAAATAAATCTTATAACCTGATTGATCACAAAAGCGTGAGCCTATTTGTCTCGCCAACCAATCCATTTGAGGTATATAAACTAATCATGTCACTCAACAATTCAAAATCTGTAGGTTATGATAACATAAGAACTGATATTGTTAAAGAAGTAGCGGTGCATATCTGTCACCCACTAAGTCATTTAATCAACTTATCTTTTGGATGTGGTACGTTTCCGCAACAGTTAAAGATATCAGTTGTCAATCCTATATTTAAGAAAGGCGACAAAACTGAAATGTCTAACTATAGACCCATTACCTTAATAACTATATTTTCGAAGATATTCGAGAAGGCTATGTACACTAGGCTAAATAACTTTATAACTAAAACTAATATTCTAAAAGAACAGCAATTTGGATTTCGGAAAAATAGTTCAACTACGAAAGCTTGTTTTAATTTAATTAAATTGATAACTGAAAGCATTAACCAACGTATTCCCATAGTAGCAATTTTCTTTGACATGAGCAAAGCGTTTGACTTTGTGTGCCATGATATACTTCTATCGAAGCTCGAACGATATGGAGTTCGTGGAATTGCACAAGACTGGTTTAAAAGCTATTTGACGGAAAGAGTGCAGTGCACACAGATAACAAAAGTTGTAGACGGCGTAAAACGTACGTACCAATCCACATTTAAGCATAACAAAACCGGTGTACCTCAGGGAAGCATTTTAGGACCAATTTTATTCTTACTATATATAAACGATCTTCCTGAGGTAACACAACACCAAACCATCCTATTCGCTGACGATACCACTGTTTTAATCAAATGTACTAACGAAAAAACATTTAATTCAGACATCAACCTAACTATCAATCAGATCATAGACTAGCTAGATAAAAATAATTTAAAACTTAATGTAGATAAAACAAAAATTGTGGCATTCAAAAGCGTTCAAGCTAAAGATATTCCTCTTCATATTCATTACAATAACAGTGTCATATGTGAAGTGGAATCAACCAAATTTCTAGGGATTGAACTTGATAAACACTGCAACTGGAAAAATCACATTGACATTGTATGTAGTAGAATCAATAAGTTTGTGTTCGCTTTAAAAAAATTAAGGAAGATAGCCACTAGAGACGCTGTTTTGAGTGCGTATCACGGTTACGTATCATCTGTACTTAATTACGGTCTGATAATTTGGGGTAACTCAGTTGACATAGACAGAGCATTCAAAGTACAAAAAAAATGTATACGGGCAATATGCGGAGCTCACTATTTGGATAGTTGCAAACCTCTTTTTAAATCCCTTAATATACTCCCTCTACCTTGTATGTATATAAAAGAAATGTGCATATTTGTAAAAAATAACCCTGATCTCTTCACCAGACATGGAGATGCACTTGGAAAAGCAACGAGACACAAAGACAGATTGATATACCCTGATATAAAATTATGCTTATTCCAAAATAATTCGTATTGCATGGCAATAAGCATATTTAATCAGCTTCCTTCCCACGTCAAAGTTATGCCATTAACTACATTAAAATCATTTTTAAATAAGTGGCTATTAGAGAAATGCTTCTATTCGATTAAGGAATACTTGAATCCTTATAAATAATAGCACCTATGATTTTTCGATATCACTAGTTTTTATTTTTATTTTGTTTGTCTAATTATTTTTAAAATATGTGTAAAAAACAAAATATATTCTGACATTAAGCACTACCTAACAGACAAGCATATTTTGAGTTGTTAATAATAATTGATATGTTTTTTATGGTTTTTATAATGTTGACATTTTTTGATCTTTATTTAACTATTATTTTATACTTTGCTTGTGTAAAGTCTATGTATGCCTTTCTTTACTTAATATTTTAGTCTTGACTTTATTTGTATTTAATTTAATTGAATTTAAGATAATATTCAAACACCAGTTATAGTGGTAAAATGTATAAGGCTCATCAGACATTATTCCAACATATTGTACCTACATTTTATTGAATAAATTATTGAATTTGAATTTGAATTTGAATCTGATTGAACTATTTGGTTAGGAGCTTGGTGCATAAGTTCGTTCATTTTAATAAAATATAGATGAAGCCCGCGACTTGATCCACGTGGATTTAGTTGCAGGTTTTATGCGTGGTCACTTCTTTGGAAAAAAAAGGAAATAGCTGACATGCAGATAAGTCAGGCTCCATACTAAAATATTCAAACCCCTTTCCCAATAACAAAAATGATACAGTTTTAAGGAGAAATAAACACACTTTGAATAATAGTAAAAAATACTATGACATGAAAGCTAGTAGGAAAATAGGCGACTTAACGAAATCCGACGAACGTGCTTGGTCACAAGTGACGCTGGTTCTATGACAATAACTTGCTATTTATTGAATGCAAAGAAAACTAAGTGCTTAGATTTTACACAACTTAATGTGAAAAAGTTGGTAAAGCTTTTATGATTAATATAGAGAAACACTAAAAATGGAGAACTTAACAATTCCTTTGGAAGTGATTCTGGATAATAAGCTACTATGGCAGCAGCGCCCATATTATTATAGACACTAGCCGACATACTCAGCTTAGGTGCTCTCAAATTAGGGATTAGACTTTACTGGTGTTGAAACGGTTAGACTCGTCTACGTCATCCAGCCCATTGCAAACGTCCTGTAGATTTTCGCAAAGAGCCGATTTTATGATTAGCCGATGAAATATACAAGGTATGAGGCGCGTGCACTTGAGGCTGTAGGCAATAATTAAATGCGGCAGCAGTGAAAGCGGTTTATTAAGTGCCGGCTTATGATCTATAAACTTATGGACTACTAGGGGATGCCCGCGGCTTCGCCCGCGTGGATTTCGATTTTTTAGATCCCATGGGAACTCTTTAATTTTCCGGGATAAAAAGTAGCCTATGTCCTTCCCCGGAATGTATTCCAAGTCTGTACTAAATTTCATTAAAATCGGTTCAGCGGTTGGGCCGTGAAAACGTAGCAGACAGACAGACAGACAGACACACTTTCGCATTTATAATATTAGTATGGATTATAGCAATACAGAAATCTTACATCCCATTTTCTTAATTGTATTTATTGCTTACCTATCTAACCTACATAATTTTGCATCACCTTTCTTCAATTCGACATGCAGGTAACCAACTTCGATATATTGAGGAGTTGCATTTTCATGTTACAGCTAATGTGAATATGCTACGTTAAAACTGACAATTCGTCTGTCTGTCTGTCTGTCTGTCCGTCCGTCCGTCCGCCGTGTCTGTCAAGAAACCTATAGGGTATACTTCCCGTTGACCTAGAAGCATGAAATTTGGTAGGTAGGTAGGTCTTATAGCACAAGTACAGGAATAAATCCAAAAATCGTGAATTTGTGGTTACATCATTAAAAAAAAAAAAGTTGTGTTTAAATTTTCAAAGTAAGATAACTATACCAAGTGGGGTATCATATGAAAGGGCTTTACCTGTACATTCTAAAACAGATACTTATTTATTTTAATGTATAATAGTTTTTGATTTATCATGCAAAATGTCGAAAAACTACCCGAGTACGGAACCCTCAGTGCGCCAGTCTGACTCGCACTTGCCCGGTTTTTTTTTTGTTCACGGTAAATATTCGGAGCAATAAAATCGAGCTAGTGTAGTACATGAGTTGCGCGTGTAAACAAATCACCTGCCATGCTGTTGGTAGTTGGTAGGTACTCGGTAGCGCTCTCCGTGAAACATTTCAGCGTGCATCGGGCGGAAGTTGCCGGCAGAGCGTGTCTACTCTGTAAACAGGTAGCGCCGAAACATTTTACTCCTGAACTTTATTTCAACCTGTTTTTTTCATTAAAACAACATCAACCAATGATATTAGTTGCGGTACTTTAATGTTACATTAAACAAGTGATATTTAAAGCAATTAAATATTACTTGCTTTAACGGTGAAGGAAAACATCGTGAGGAAACCTGCATGCCTGAGAGTTCTCCATGTTCTCAAAGGTGTGTGAAGTCACGCTGGTCCAATCCGCATTGGGCCAGCGTGGCGGACTATGGCCTAACCCCTTCTCATTCTGAGAGGAGACCCGTACTCAGTACTGGGGCGGAAATGGGTTGATCAATGTTACATGAGTTATAAAATCCGTTCATGTTGATCTAATATATTTCGTACAAATACGTGGATGTACGGTTGACAAAGCTAAAGCTGACATTCAACAAGGGTGTATTCCTTACCGCTCTTTTTCATTTTCAATATATAAATTCAGAACATTCTAGAAGACTGAGATAAAGGTAGGTAGATATTTGGTATATAGGGGGACGTTAGATGAGTAATCTCAGATGTATGCAGACTTTTATATCCAAACAAAAATGATAGATATTAGAGCTATGCTCGTACTTTTACAGTAATACCTATTTTTGACTTTGGACTATCAACAGGGATAAAATGAAGATGACAGTAGACTGGATTAACCTGCATAAATAAAAGGAAAAGCTGAATAACTAACTAACTGATCTATCAACTTTCTGACTGACTGATCGGGCTGAAAGGCATTATAATTCCTGAAAGGTACCTATATCTTTCTTCTTTTTTCTCACTGGGTTGATTTCCGCACTTAAACGTTTCCATCTGTTGTGCGTCAAAGATCTGGGGTGATGAAGATCTTGAGATGTGGAAGGACAGAAGAATCACCAAAACCACTAAGATTCCTTGTCTTTCCAATCTTTCTCTACGGAGCTGTTGGTCCCTAAGACTACAAAACTGAGGTGAAATTGATGCTTCAGAGATGTGGAGCCTTTTAAAGATACCTTGTACTGGCCACCAATTCCAACCAACAATTCCATTTTGGAAGAGCTTAAAATAAAGAAAGGCTCTCGTTGACTTTGCAATTGTTAATTCTAAAGTACTTCTGCTATATCCCTCCAGAAGTAAAGGGTCAATTGAGCATTTTGTGGCACAAGGCGGAGTGGAAGAAAAACGAACGATGTTAACGATGCACAGTGGCACTAATAAATTATTATTGGCAACCGGAAGACGTCCACAACTGGACAAAGATCACTTTTAGGGACTTTCACATGTTACAGTATTACGTGGTCTGAATCTAGCGGTTCCTGCGACTCGTTTGACGTTATTTGTCGAGCCAAAATTCGTTAGTGCTTGAAGATTAAAATTCCTCTAAGTACTCTAAACCCATTTTCATTAGAGTTCAATCAATAAAAATCTCTTTAAGTATGAATTTTAATACGACTACTCTTCTTTCATATTTAGTGAAAAAATGTACATTTATCAAAGTAATGCAGCATTATAAGCAAGAGCATATTTGTTACATGGAACTCCAGCCATTTTTTTAATCTTTTCAAAAAATAAGAATAGCGCATAGGTACGTTGTTTCGCACTGAAAGCGCCTCGCATGCTTTAAAAGCTTACTCGAAGGAGAAGAAAATTTTAAACTGCACAATACACGACCGTAACGTTGCATAATATGCCGCGTGTTCAGCCAAAGTATTCGTTATGGTATTTGCTACACCTAGCCAACCGGGGCATATGTTTTGCGATATGACGCCGAACGTCAGGTGTTCATCTCACTAGCTGCGAGCTAAACTATACCTTACGATGATGAAATTACGTTGAAATTCAGGAAGCATTGGTTTTCGTTTATACGTTGTTGTGGAAATGATGACTAGAGAACCCTCCCTCTCCGAACGAGCGTTGCCAACAGTGAAGAGTACTTGAGACTCTCGCGAGAAGATCAGAGCGGCGATATTCGCGAGGCTAGGGGCTAGCTCGCTGCATCCTTTTTGCTCACGGGAGCGGGCGACGCTAGGCGGGCGGGAGGCTCTGGCTCGGCGTCACTCACGTCGACTCGGTCTCCTCGGTCGTATGTCCGAATCTCTCCTGTCCGTGACGTGCGATCTCTCCGAATTCTACCGGTCCCGATTCGAGCGTGCCGCATCCCTGGCGCGTCGGTTTTAGAGAATAAATATATCACCAATTCGTCAAAAACTAATTTTCCCCTCTCACCATCTCTACTTTAAATCTACTTTGCTTCATAATTTCTCATATTAATTTAAAGATTCCGTTGATAAATAATAAATAAGACTCAGCTGTGACTATCGTCTCAACTTTTGTGAGTGAAAAAGAGGATTGATATTGTTGGAGCAGTGCAGTGACCCAAGTCAAAGGCGGCAGTTTCGAGATCCTGAGCTCATTTGCATCTTTTAGTAGGTAAGACCTCGTCTTTGTCCGCTTTTTAATATCCGCTTTTTGTGAAAGCGTATTCTATGTGCACACAGAGTAGTTATGAAATTTTATTTTTGTATTAAAACCGTCGTATAATTTGCGTTTACGTTTGTAGTACAGACGTTTGTAAATAAGGGTAGCTTTGGAACTAAGTACCTAAGGTGTTTTTCATGTTTTCCATAATTCCGTTTCCTATTTTTTTGATGGTTATACCTAACATGGCTGGGTAACATTAATTATTTCGGAAAAGGCTAATTTTTGTGTCAACTTCTCTTTTTTTATTTACCAAGTAGGTATACATCAGTGCGGCTCTACAATTTACCACTTGCGAGGCTATCGAACACAGAGCATCAGAAATGACGTTGAAATTCTTGATCTGACATAAAACCAATTCCCTTAATCGGCCGCTTCACATCGGCTGAGTGACAGGATCCCATCATAATTGCGCCAGCCATGAGCCATGCATCAATACACGGGGTGGAAATTATATTATTTGTTCGTAGAGGATAATTTTCTCAATACTCTCAGTTTGACGATTAAATATTTCTGTTTCTGTTTCTAATAAAGGAGATATTTCCACCTTGAAACTGGCATTAATATGAGGTAAGTATGTCACCTGATAAATAAAATGCCATACCTGATTGAATTCATATATCATGAAAATTGGCCTACAAAAAGTTGGATTTTTCCCCTACAAAGAAATGCATTACTGAGAAAAACTAAAGTAAATAATGTCATTTTTACCGAGCGAAAATATTTTAAAGAAACCATTCTTTAAAATACTTTAGCTCAGTAAAAACGACATTATTTAAAGTAAAATAAATTTATGTAAATTAAAAAATTAATTAATTCGTGATTAAACTTAATTTCAACAAAAAAATAAGAAAGTAAAACTGTGCCAATAATAATAATTTGAGAATAAAATTGATTGATTTGAGACGCTGAGAGAAAATAAATGCTAACTTAATCTCAATAAAATAAATAAAGTAGAACTGTGCCAATAACAATTTACGCACCGAAACTCATTTATTCTTGGAGTAAAAACTCTCCCATTCCGAGAAAGCAACCAAGCGAAAAGTTATTTATGTTGCTGAATTTTTTTGTACTTACGAGTTCCTACGAGTATATTATGAAATCAACCTAAACACTGAATGAGAGCAAACTTTGGTATTTCTTATTCTTTACTTCAAAATAGTTATCACCTATTCTACACATCAATATTCTATCAGAGGTAGGAACACATTTATTTCAAATATGATAATGTATCTACTAAGTTGTTTTGATGTAATGTAGTGAATTATGTTTATCATTATTCAAAGACTAGCTGATACCCTCGACTTCATCCGCGTGGATTTAGGTTTCTCAAAATCCCGTAGGAATTCTTTGATTTTCCGGGATAGAATCTATGAGTTAAACCAGGATCTCCTCTCCAAACAGCAAATCCGTCCAGTAGTTTTTGCGTGAAAAAGTAACAAACATACATGCATACACATATACCCACCTACACACAAACTTTCGCCTTTATAATATAAAATTTGTGTGAAGTGTGATGTGATGTGATAGTTTGATTAAGAGAGACAATTGTTCTCTGTATTGTTACAAGCTCTATTAGTTTACTTGTGTCATCTGTAGCGTAAACAAAATCAGCACGACTAAGCTTTCTTGCAGCTTTTCATCGTCAAAGGTTTCGTTGCAAAAGTCGCGAAAAATATAATATTAATATTTGCTGTCGCACTGATTGTACACAGCCTACGGTATGGAGAGTCAATATTTCTTAAATAAATAATTTCTCAGCATGAAGACAATAGATTTAAAACAAAAGGATTCTGCTTCCGTTATAACTTCTTTCGAAAACGGCAATTCGATGTACGGACGCGACCTTCTTACAGATTTATTGTAGAACAGATTTATAAATGAGAAGACTTTTCTCGTGCGAAGGAAAAATTTAAAAAGAGAGTAACAGAAGGATAGCAAAGTTTTACGCTTGAATTATGTTTTGTATTTACCCAATTCAAAGGCTTTTGAATTTGAAAAAGTTATAGAAATGAGCTTTTATTTCATTTTTTTTACTCGTTTGCAACGGTCTGTTCTTAAGATTAATTAAATTCTATTGAGAATGAAGTACATATTGTTGTTATTAAGTCTTCCATTTTATTCGAAAACTAGCTAATGCCCGTGACTTCGTCCGTGTGGACTACATAAATTTCATACCCCTGTTTAGGGGTTGAACTTTCAAAAATCCTTTCTAAGCGGATGTTTACATCATAACAGCTATCTGCATGCCTCAGTCGGATCGGTCCAGTAGTTTGAGCTGTGCGTTGATAGCTGATCAGTCAGTCAGTCAGCTTTTTATTTTATATATACAGAAGATATACCTGTAGATATTGAAGATATACGAAAACCTAAAAATATTGAATAGAAAGCCCCGTCACACAAATTTGCCCCTTAAAGATGTAAAATAACTGCAGGCATACATTAACCGTTCGCTTCAGTTGCAAACTTTTCCTGAAAATACACTTAGTGCGTTACAAACTTTCTCTTCCACGGTCTTTATGGCTTAAATTATATACACCCGGGAGCACAAAAATGGAGACATATCCCCCTACAGGGATTATACGAGTTATTGTTACCGACCTGGATGTCCCGGCTACTGTGTGTACTACTTTATTCTCTCCATATTTTATACGTCATGACGTGCCGAAATTATATTTTATTCAACGTCAATAGGGACCGTGACTTTTAGGTAAAATTCGTCGATTGAATTTACGAGTATTATTGTACACTAGCTGATGCCCGCGACTTCGTTCGCGTGGATGAAGGTTTTTTTTATAAATTCCGTGGGGACTCTTTGATTTTCCGGACGAAAAGTAGCCTATGTGCTAATGCAGGGTATAATCTATCTCCATTCTCAGCCAAATCTGTCCAGTAGTTTTTGCGTGAAGGAGTAACAAACATACCCACACACACATACACACAAACTTTCGCCTTTATAATATTAGTGTGATAAATTCAGTTTTTAACCCCCGACCCAAAAAGAGGGGTGTTATAAGTTTGACGTGTGTATCTGTGTATCTGTCTGTGGCATCGTAGCTCTAACTAATGGACCGATTTTAATTTAGTTTTTTGTTTGTATGAAAGGTGCCTTGATCGAGAGTGTTCTTAGCTCCAAGAAAATCGGTTCAGTCGTTTGAAAGTTATCAACTCTTTTCTAGTTACTGTAACCTTCACTTGTCGGAGGTGTTATAAATTTTTGATTTACACTTGTCTTTATCTTTAGATTACATAAAGTTGTACGAGGCGGCAGTTTAGATTCAAGAAGGTTTTAACGAAAACTAAAGTATTGGATAGTTCGTAACATCGTACTTATGAGTACTTTTTGCATCTAAATGCTCAATAGGTAGGTGTGTATGTAAAATTGTTAGTGCATGTAAATGTTCTCCAGCATACGATTCGCTGTTTAAAGCAGTTTATTAATATTTATCTTATTTATAGAGAAACGCCCGAGTGTTCTGAAATAAACTGCAGTGTTACAGACTTATTAGTGCACGTCGCGTCGGTCTAATTTATTTCTAGGTGCTAACTGCATGCCTTGCTTTACAAATGCAGGGATAGGTACGTCTATACTCTGTTTGCGGCGTCACTGATCTATATAACTAATGTTTGACTGTACCAATTCAAATTTGTGAAATCTATACTCACATGAGTATAAAATAACTAGCTTTTTCCCCGCGATTACATCCGTGTGGATTTAAGTAGGTTTTTAGAAGATCCTGCTTGAATTTTTCGAAATCCTTTCTTAGTTGGGACTGTTTTATATGTAGTTGTAACGTACAGTTTCTACACCCAGCAGTTTGAGCTGTAAGTTGATATATCAGTCAGTTTCTCCTTTTATAGAGCTAAAGATACAGACTACCCAAAACATGTTATGTTTTCATATTAATTATTTAGGTACATGGCGTATGAAATCCGATTATAAATAATAGAATATTTACGCGTTATGTAATACCTTGGTCTTTACCTAGTTTTCTTTCATAACTTGTGCTTTTTTACTAATTACTCTAAGTATGTAAGAGGAAAAAATAGTTGACTGACTGACTGATTTATCAACGCACAGCTCATACTACTGGACGGATCGGGCTGAAAAGGGTTTTTTCGAAATCCAGCAATCGGTTGCTAATGATGATGATAATAATGAGGCAAATAAATAGATACCTTGCATTTAAATATATTATTCATAGAAAGCTGTATCTTACTGTGCTTACAGCTTTTTAACGGCCTCCCTGGCGAGTGGTAAGCGCAGTGATCTTATTAGTGGGAGGTCCCGGGTTCGATTCCCGGCAGAGGTTCAGAATTATATATTTTTTAATTTCTGGTAAGGTCTCGTGGGAGGCTTCGGCCGTGGCTAGTTACCACTCTACCGGCAAAGCTGCGCCACCAAGCGATTTAGCATTCCGGAACGATGCCGTGTAGAAACCAAAGGAGTATGGGTTTAATGAAAACTACCATACTCCTTCCTGGTTAGCCCACTTCCAGCTTAGACTGCATCATCACTTACGACCAAGTGAGATTGCACTCAAGGGCTAACTTGTGTATCTGAATTAAAAAAAAGCTAGCAAGAGGACCAAATTATGAAGTATGAGTACCTAAAATTACCATCTTCAAATTCGCTGTCACTGGCGCAAAATATCTCCTTTTAAAGATCAAAGGAGCGCACTTCATTGGTTCTTTTTGCTTTTCAGCGATGTTTTTTTTGAAAGTCAGTCTTTTTAGCTTTTAAGTGCCAACATGGATGTAATCGCAAACTTAGGACACAAAAAAATCTACGGTTTGAGGTCCCCGATTTACAGTGGCCGAAAAATTGCTACTTATTGAATAGGGGATATACCTACATAGAAAAATATAACAACTCATGAACAATTCACGCACACATCGATATATTTTTCAGGTAAATCAGCGACTTTTTATCAAACGTCCAAACACTCGCTTATTGCCTTCTTGATAAAGAATCTTTGATGTCTTTGCAGCACTTTTTGCCTTGTTAATCATAACAGTTAGCTTATTTCCTTCGATTGTAAAGGGATATACACACGACAATTTAAAAAGTAGGTACTTTCACACGAATCAGCAATTTCGAAAAGTCATTGAAAACTTTAGTATGCGAAATTATTAATTATTTTCAAGTATGTTATAATCATTATGGTTAAATGTTAATTAGTGGTTGTCAAATTAACTAACGCCTGCAGCCTAACTGATCCTATTCTATTAACAACATTATTGTGCTACTGCCTAAAATAATTAATTAAAAGCCCAATAGCTCAAATGCGGCCACGCCTTTTATCTTAGACGTATGTTCTCATGTTCGCTGGCAATAGATAGATATTAGTTTCTTTACTGGCGGTAGATATTAGTTTCTAGGATATGTCTGCAAAATTTCATGGACTTTGGTTGCTTAATATTCAAATGAAATTGGAACTACGTTTGTATGAAGCGAGTGACGGAGAGACCCCTCTATATAATGACCTGAATGATGAAATGACAACAGGCAGGTTGCAATTACGTTTTACTGTATTTTAAAGCATACAACTACTATTTAACAATAAATTAGATATTGATGACAGATATTAGAGCTTTCACATTTATAATATTAGTATGTATTAGTATAAATTACTTGTAGTTTCCGGACCAACTTGATATTAGAATAATAGAAAATTGGTTACATAAATTAATCAAATAATGTTATATTATTTAAGTTATTCAATATCAATGGTACTTCCTATTGACGTTAAAACTATTTAATTGTTAATAATTAATTTAGCTTATTGTGAGATACTACATAAAACATAATAGGTATTATTTACAATAGAATTACTAATACAAGTGCAAATTAAAAATTTATAACACCCCCGACAAGTGAAGGTTACAGTGATAACTAGAAAAGAGCTGATAACTTTTAAACGGCTGAACCAATTTTCTTGGATTATAGCTAAGAACACTCTCGATCAAGCCATCTTTCAAACAAAAAGAACTAAATTAAAATCGGTTCATTAGTTTAGGAGCTACGATGCCACAGACACACAAGTCAAACCTATAACACCCCTCTTTTTGGGTCGGGGGTTAAAAACGCTGTGCTTTCCGCTGCGAGCGTCGCCATACTAATACCTTGGGACCCTAACGTCTGTTCGGCTTTCTGAACTTTGTGTTAACCCTAACTCTTGTTACCTGTTATCTCCTGAAGCCACCATGATCCAAACACATGGGACAACACGCAGAGAAACTTTCAGTTAATAGTCTATTAGGTTCATTTATTGTGCAACAAATCGGAATTATTTTAACACTACCTTGACCGGACCTGAAGTGAATAGAAATATAGCAAGTTTGACGGCCAGTAGATAAAAATCTTTCTATCTTGAGGTGAACGCACACTTATCCGAGCCGAACGCGTCGAACGAGCCGAACGAAACGAATTTTAGAATTCTCATGGTTTCATGAGATGCTCGGATAAGTGTGCGTGCACCTTAAATGTTCCTTTTATTTAGGTATTTATCGGGTCAAATCCGTTACCATTTTAATTAATTTTCTCCTCTATCTTCAGGTGCTTTTAACCTGATACCTTGCCTTTTAGGATCAAGTCTAACAGGGATTATCTTTGTAGGTGCTCGAAAAATGCAGCCTTTGTCCTTACAAAGGAAGGATTTTCGGTCATCAGCTGCCATGGGTTTGAGTTGACCCTTTTTAAGACGAAGTGATTAATTCGTGAAGTATTAAGCATACTTTTTAATAATAATAGTTTATTGATTAATTACAGTAAAAGTTTTTCTTGAACATAATTTTTTATTTTACCATTGACAGTGAGTTCAAATTCAAAAGAACCTATAATACAGGTTTGAGTAGCGTAACTGGTGCAGCTAGTCCGGTGAAACCCGGCATGTTCTACTGTGAATTGAAAGCCGCAACGCGACTTAATCCTCAGTTTTTATACTGCATGACGCTTTGTACCGACAGCATATCACTTCCCATCACTACTCATATTATAAAGGCAAAGGTTAAGTGTTTTGTGTGGTTTGTTGGTTTGTCCTCCAATCATGTAACGACGGAGCAACGGATTGACGTGATTTTTCGCATGGGTATAATGGGTGGGGTTCCAGGTCCTTAACCCGAAGTTTATATTGTTATATATTGTTTCTTTTTGTGAGCACTAAGTGGAGCTTATTCGTAGCACGTTCCAAACGAAAGTAGTTTGGTTCTAATTTGAATATTTAGCAATCAAACTCAACGAAATTCTTGGCAGACACGTTTGTCTGTGTCTGAAACTCTCTGAATAAGCGTAAATTGTTTAACCTTGAACTTTACATTTTCACGGAAATCTGGTTTTGAAAAATGGCCCCTATTTTGAATAAATGAATAAATTTTGGAAAATGAGAACCATGGGGCGCGCACTATAGAAACTTCTCTTCAGTATTAGCAGTATTAGTGGATGCATTGTAACAAAATTTTCATAATTCGAAAACGTACTGTTATCATCTCCATCCAAAGTTGGGCATAGACAAACTATAAAGAGAGATGAAGTAGGTCTTGATCTCGTGGGAAACCCGTCGACGACCCTTCAACATAAGACCCTGACTACGTAGGCCAGTTCGGGTCGCTCCTTCGTCCCGCACTTACCGCACAATTACTGTACTTAGAAAATAATATAATGGATAATTTAGATGAGGCGTATGTCGATCTATATACGCGTGCTCTAGAAAACTAACAGTAAATCAGTGCACTAATTGAAATCTGAACCAAGCTACACATCCAAGCAAATAATATCACCTTGTGAAAAATTTCACACCAGTAAAACCAATAGTAAAAGCATGTCGAATTAGATATAGAGCTATAATATTAATTATTAATTTATTTTTTTATCTTTTGGTTTCTCCTATTGAGATAAATAATTAAGTGCACGCAAACTCAGCCACGAGAGAGCCGTGTTTTAATTACAAAAAATATAGCATTATGTTTAATCAAATAGGTATAGAAATAAGTTTAAATTCATATCTTTTCAGTGCGGGAATCTTGTGTTTTATATTTTCATAAAATTCAGGTGGAGTAGGTACTTTCTGCTATAATTTTATAGTTCGAGTATAATATAGTTAAGTTTTATTTACTTATCACTATATAGATCATACATATCGTAATTCTCTTGGTCCACGTAAGATCGATATTTTTAAATTCCCTTGGAACTTTTTAATGTTCCGGGAGAAAAAGCAGTTTTTATCCGTCTCCGGGATGCAAGCTATCTTCTGTACTTTAGTATATCGGTAGGTATAGTAGTAGTTTGATCCATGAAAAGCTAGTAGACAGACTGACACACTTTTGCATTCATAATATTAGTATGGATTATGGATATGGATAATAATAATAATAATATGCTTTTCTAATCTAGTGATTCACAAGTTTCGTATTTTACAGTTAATTTGCTTTAAAAATATCAGGTTTTTTATAGATTACGGGTGTGATGTACTTACTACAGGGTTAATTTAAAATGTGTCATGTAGTAGATTGTAGGTATACACCAAAATGAACCTACAAAGAGAATTTTGATAACGTTTCGCTTTGTAAAACCACTCTACCATAAAGTCGAAGTTTTCATCTCATCAAATTTGAAGTATGTTATAAAAATGCTTTTATTGCTTTTCGGAGCATAAATTTTCAAATGCGATGAATTTTATACCGATCGATAGCCTGTGTTTCGAGTAACTTGAAGAATCTTGAGGGTTGCCGGTCAAGTGGCGTTAATACGGGGTTTCTAAGAGACGTTATTTGTAAGACCCAACGTAATTAGTGATTGGCTTCGGCTTAGAGTCCTATTTTACTACACATTTAACGTAATTATTGTACGCCCAATTTGTCTGAACCTTCTCGACTTAAGGTCCGCTATTTAATAATTGCCCAATTTAAAAAAAAAGGTTTGTACCTATAAATTATCGCACTGTTGTAATTATTACATATTTTGCAGTCTATTCTGTTGAAATATTTTTCATTATAATCTTAAGTAATCTCTTGTGGTCTTATGTAAAACCTAGGTTAAGATTACAATAATAACTTTGTGAACACTGTTGATTACGATTAAATAAATACAATAAAATAAATCTCAAATGCTGACTTGCATAAGTTTATAATAAAGTTTAAACAGGTTTAGTAAATTTTATACTGCTGTCACTTTTTAACAACAAGCAAATGTGGCCAAAAAGTATCCGCGTTAAAACATTTAACCACTCGTAAAAATCGAAAGTCAGTTGTTCTGGTGCAAGTGGGCCTTAAACTTTAATAACAATAAGTAGCAGTAATATTTTTTTTTCTTTATTGGGTTCACCAACACCTTGTAACATTAAGGTACTTACATTAATAATAGTAATTCAATACAACAAAATATTTCAGCAAAATGTTAAGCTAACTATAGGTTGCAAGTTCCAAAATTGAATTAGGTACACTAAATTATATTACATTCAGATTATTAATATTATTAGGATTAAAACATAACTATTAATTGTCACCTTTTTTAAATTGGTAGTGGAGTAAAAACTAAAAATCTGAACAAACGGCAGTTCTACTTTTTAATAAATAAATAAAAAGTAGCTGAGATTTCCCGTTTTCTGTAACTGGTAATTTTTTCTCGAACTGTACTCGGATTGCTAACTGTAAGGGCAGCTTAGGAAGAGGACAGTGTGAACGACCTAACCGCTAACCAGTAGGACCTAGACAGGTTTACAGACTTGCCTCCGTTAGGGCCGAGACCGTTGCTTATAAATAACAGGTTCAGATGTAATTGATTAATATCACAATTTTACTTCCTTTATAGTTAAAACAATTGTTAATTAAAAATTTATAACACCCCCCATAAGTGAAGGTTACACTTACTAGAAAAGAGCTGATAACATCCAAACGGCGGAACTTTCTTGAGTTATAGCTAAGAACACTCTCGATCAGGCCACCTTTCAAACAAAAAAAAATAAATTAAAATCGGTTCATCAGTTTAGGAGCTACGACGCCACATACAGATACACAGATACACACGTCAAACTTAAAGACCCCTCTTTTTGGGTCGGGGGTTAAAAATATCATTGTTTTTCTATGTCAAAATATGATTTCAAAATATTACTGATACCTACTAAGTAAATTACATATTTTATGAATGTACTAATTTTTTAATGCTGAGTTATGAATATGTAAATGTCTAATAAATAAATACAACTTCAGTCTCACTCACTGACTGACTGATCACCATTCAGACCAAAAGCTAGACCTAGAAAGGGTGCAAAGAGGTTCCCTTTATAATGTAGACAAGGTATAAGGTCGGAATTTCGTCACGGGAACGAAGCTGGAGGAGGTTACTAGATTATTATATTTATGTAGTTATATAACCTCTAAAATGTATTTAAATAAGTAAAGTATAGATAATCTCAGTAATATGTAAATTACCTACCTGAGTCTGTTTGAAAAATTGATTAGAGTTAGTTAAACTATAATAAATAATTTAATTTGCAGCTTCCCTAGGTAATCTGCAGATTATCTAGATACTAGCTTCTGCCCGTGTCTACTTCCACGGTAGCTTTACATAATATAATATAATTTATAGCCTATGTTACTTCTCAATAAAGAAGCTTTCTAATGGTGAAAGAATTATTCTAGATAGGTTAGGATAGATTAGGTTTGTAGTGCTAATTCGGTTATACCCAAGGTCTAAACTAAATTGACTGGTCTAAAGTGTGTTCCTTTTCTGCGGGAACATTGTGAAAGGAAAAAAAAGTACCGAATAAATATATGGTAAAATATTTTGAAGATTCACTTGTAAAAATTTATTTGAATAAAAATATGTTCCTATTCTATTCTATTCAAGCATTATCCTGTTGCCTTGAAGTATTGAAACTTTCTGCTACTTCAATAAGCGTTGGCGTGATACACATACCCTAGAATTTCTCAGAGATTTTATGGCGGATTATGTGTCACGATGTTTTCTTTCACTTGGAAGCGCGGATATGTTGTTTTAGTAATAAAACTTTAGGCTGAGCAAACACTGATTACCTACTATCAACTGAGCGTCTGGCCTGTCTAAAGTCGTTTTCACGTGGCCTTCCCATAGATTCCAAACGAAAGATTTGCCCATCTGCCAAGTGCAAACATTAGTGTCCATGTTCATATTAGTAAACTCATAATATGTGCCATATCACTATGGCCAGCTCAATTTTAGATTCTTAAATGTGGAAAAAACTATCTATTAGATTCTTAATATTTTGTTCAATCCAAATATTGAAACATTTGGTGTTTTTACTTATGCAAATGCTTTTAAAAACCCCCGTATTCCGCAGTGGCTGTTTCTAATTTCTTGCTTAATTTCACGCCTCAAATAGATGACCCTTTTTTGAAAGCACCGACCGTTTGAATGGCTGTATTTTCGCACAATAATACGCAGGTTCAACCTTTTTTGTAATGTAATTGATACGACCTTTAACTTTAGGCTTGAAAAGACACACAACGCGTGAAGGCATCGACGTGCGATTCAACGTATCCAAAGGGTCTCCTAGAAGTTTTAATACTAAGTAAGTACTGGGTCCGAAGTTCGATTCCAGTCGCGCCTCTAACTTTCCGGAGTAACGTGCGATTTAAGCAATTAAGAAACACTTGCTTTAACGGTAAAGAAAAATGTGAGGAAATCTGCGTGCCTAAGAGTTCTCCATAATGATCTTAAAGGTGTGTGAAATCTGCCAATCCGCACTTGCCACACCGACTAAGTAGACTTTGGACAAACGCTTTTCATTCTGAGAGGAGTAGTTTTATGCTTAGTAGCGAGCCGGCAATGGTTGTCGATGTTGATAGTGATGACGACTGTGTGCTTAGAGCGACTTACGAATTATAACTTTCACAGTTTAGGGTACACAGATAGCTTAAATCCCGGGGAAGGACATCGGCTATATTTTTGTCAAAATGAAATCAAAGAGTTCGTAGGCGATGAAGTCGCGAGCATCATGTATTTTGTACGGGCTAGCTTACATCCTGGAGACGGATTTAAGACTCTTTTATCCTGGAAATCAAAGAGTTCCCACGTGATGAATAAAACCTTTTATACAGAATATATGGGAATCATTTATTATATAAAAATGTTAGTTATATCTCGTAAATAAACAATACGCACTAATATTAGTCAATTCTCAAGAAACCAAACAAATACCTTTTCCAGTTTCCTTGCAAAAGTTTTCCTTTGCCGATATTATAGCTATGAACTTCTAGGACGGTCTTAGTTTTGAGCGAACCACTATTCACTCCGAGTCCACTTGAATGAGTTTGCACTTGTTTGTCTACCCAGTCGTCTGTCAGTTTCATAACTTCAAAATCAATAAACATCTTGTAGGAAAACGCATCCCATCTTAGGCCCCATCATCACTTCCCATCAGGTACAATGGTGGTCAAGCGTTTGCTCATAATGAATAAAACCAAATTAAGTACCTACTTACTCGTACTTGTTAATATTACGTGCACGGTACATACGAACTTTTGATGTAAAATCTTGGGCCGCATCATTAGGTAATTAGCTACTATCACCTGACCCATCGCTTCTTTCAGCATCTGACCCTTTAATTTAGAGCAGTTTCGGCTTCCACCGAAACCCTTAAGGGGACTCAGGTATCCTCTTAGAAGTATTTGAGTAAATTGCTGGCGTATAAAAAAACTTGAGCTTCTACTTCAGACATCTATACTCATAGTCAGAGAATCTCTCTGGCGGTAGAAATCACTGTGCATCTATAATTCTTATACGGGATCAATATGACATTTTGCCGAATACTAGATTTATAATTTTATTGATAGCGACTTTTACCTTTTTCCTAATTTTTTTTCATAACAATTATTACACATACAACAAAAAATACTTACCCAATTTGGTCCAGTCGTTCTCAAGTTATGGCATGATGAAGGGAAAAGGGGATTAATATTATTTTTATATGTACCTAATAGAAGATTTCTTGTACGACGATGGTACAAAACACATCTCCCATTTGACCAGTTTTTTTGATTGTAAAATATATTAAAAATAATTTGTTGTATTGTTGCCGTTGCGTTTTGTCTTTGTCCAGCCCTTTATTTAGTTCGCAAAGGGGAAGTGGCCACATATTGTGGGCGCAAGAGAAATATTTATATTGGATTTCAATATTCCGCGGTTTTGCTATTATATGCTTGTTGCATTGATTGCAACATAACCGCATAGGAAATAATACTCGCATTTATTCAAGGAGATATATTTTGCGGACATATTATATAATGAAGTACGACATAACAAAGATCAAACAGGAGTGTGTATGGTCCGAGAGAAATTCGTAGAAGAACCATAGTAACTGAGATAGCCCACCGGGTTGCGAAGCTGAAATGGCCATGGGTGGGGTACATAGTTCAAAGAACCGATATAGACGTTGGGGTTGCAAGGTGTTGAAATGGTGACATCGCACCGAGAAACTCGAATCAGTAGACCCTCCACTATCAAGTGAGTAGCAATTGATCCAGGTGACGTATGACTGCGGCGTGTGGAAGTCCCTGCAAGGCAATTATGACCAGCAGTGAAGTTTATCGGTTGACGACAACGTGTAAGTACGACGACGACAATGGTTATAGGTACCTACTGCTGTGAAATGCTGGGCGTAGGTAGGGTGGGTAAGGATATTAGGGTTTTATATCGCTTGAGCATCTACTACATGGGCGACCTTCCTCGCCCTCTGGTGCCCTCCACCTTGCCCTGCACGACAATACACTCGATGGAGTCACTCTCACGCCGAGAGACCGAAGAATTTTAACATGCGACTCTGTACTAAAGCCGAAAGTCGTTGTTAAATGCCGAGTTTTTGGAGTATAGAGACGGTACGAAATTCGGTCCATGAGGATCAGCTAGCATCCCAGGCGCTATTAAATATCAGCTGCTTCAGTTGTTGAAAGAAATTAAAAATCGTTTAAGCGATGGAAGTAAATTGGGCCTCAGCCTGAATAATTGAATGGTAGGGATCTGCCCAACAATGTATTCTGATTATACGATTTCATTGATTACGCTAACTCAAATAGTTTTTCTATACCTACACTAATTTTAATTAGTTGTTCCAGGAAACTATGGAAAAGATACTAATATTATGAATATCATAATAATTTCCTTCAGATACCTAACAACATAATACGAAAGCGTTACAGTATATTATTATTGCATTCCAAGAAACCTTCATATTGTAGGTAGGGAAAAGCCTCAAGCGAAAGCTTATAATTATATAAATCCGGCTCTCTACAGATCGTAGCAGAAAAGCTGCCTTCGTTTCCGTACTACTCTACAGCAGATTTGCGTTTGAATGATAAAAAATGAATATAAACGATAAAATTCATAATATTATGGTGTTAAAATGTTGTCAATCTAAATATATACAAGTGTAAATTAAAAATTTTAACACCCCCGACAAGTGAAGGTTACGGTAACTAGTAAAGAGCTGATAACTTTCAAACGGCTGAACCGATTTTCTTGGATTATAGCTAAGAACACTCTAGATCAAGCCACCTTTCAAACAAAAAAAAACTAAATTAAAATCGGTTCATCAAAACTGTCATACCCCTTCCAAGTTTCAAGCTCTCTTTTATCGTAGACTGCGTCATCACTTGTCACCAGGTGAAATCGTAGTAAATGGCTAACTTGTAATTGAATAAAGAAACGTATGACGTACTAACATAAGATTTTAAGAAAGTTCATCCGAGCGAATCAAACCTTGGGTGAGTATAATTTTCAACAGACCTCTAGCAAAAAAATAAGGTTTCAAAATATTGTACTAGTTACAGAATTAACATTGTTTCCAACCAGCAAGGTATTCACAATGCTGTTCTGACTTCGCGACTGAGGGGCTGAGTGGAGCTTGTTAAAAGTTTAGCGTGACAGCATACGGAAGTTTAAACAAAACAAATATCTTGAACTCATTTTCCTTGTACCAAGGTTATTAAGATTACCTACAAGATAACAGACTTCATTATTTGAATCATACTCGTAATACTGTATATAATTTGATTTGCTAGAACAGGGTTAGATACTAACCCTGTTCCAGCCCAATAAGTAAATAATCTGAAACTGAAACGAAGACTTCAGCCTCCTATTTGGGGATCTGGGCTTCGATGGCGGGCACGTAGCTTAATTTTGCAAGGAATTAAATATTTGCTTTAACGGTGAGGGAAAACTTCGTGAGGAAACCTGCATGCTTGAGAGTTCTCCATACTTATGTAGTAGTTTCAAATGTGTGTGAAGTGTGTGTGTGTTAATCTTTACTTGGCCAGTGTAGTGGACTTTGGCCTGAACTCTTCTAATTCTAAGAGGAGACCCATGATCAGTAGTAGCCCTGCGATAAGTTGATTTGATGATAATGATAATGGTTCCTGAATTGTAACTAATCAAAATCCTATCTACTCTTCATTATAAATAAAAATTTTATCTTGTCTTCATTATTATTTCAAACTTATTCGCTTGTATGGCAATATATTTCTATATTTAATTTAAAATACTTGACAGAAAAATGCTTGATATTCATTGAGCCTAGAAATGTAGTGTAATTTATTACCTTCTCTGTACCGAAGCCATACATTTGCTTAACGGCAGAAGCCCCTGATCAAAGTTCATATAAATTCTTTGTTCCAAACTTGAGGCTATTAACATTATACGGTATTGATGACTAACTTAAGTATTTTTTTTAAATAGTGAAAGGCAAAAGTGTGTATTGGTTATCCACAGGCTTGAAAGTTTTCCATTGAAATCACACTAATATTATAAAGGCGAAAGTTTGTATGTGTGTGTGTGTGTGTGTGTGTGTGTGTGTGTGTGTATGTTTGTTACTCCTTCACGCAAAAACCACTGGACGGATTTGGCTGAAATTCAGAATGGAGATAGATAATATCCTGGATTAGCACATAGGCTACTTTTTATCCCGGAAAATCAAAGAGTTCCCACGGGATTTAGAAAAACCTAAATCCACGCGGGCGAAGTCGCGGGCATCGGCTAGTATACTATAAATGTTAGTTAAATATAATATAAACACGTATCAAATATTTAAACAAGTGTAAATTAAAAATTTATAACATCCCCGACAAGTGAAGGTTACAGTAACTAGAAAAGAGCTGATAACTTTCAAACGGCTGAACCGATATGGATTTTCTTCTATTATAGCTAAGAACACTCTCGATCAAGCCACCTTTTAAACAAAAAAAAAAAACAAATTAAAATCGGTTCATTAGTTTAGGAGCTACGATGCCACAAACAGATACACACGTCAAACTTATAACACCCCTATTTTTGGGTCGGGGGTTAAAAATAGAGTGTGCTTATGACGCAGGTAATTGTTGCAAGCGCCAAATATTGCGAATCAAAAAATAAAATCTTTAAAACGTTGTTTTGAAAATATTGAAAGGATTTCTGTGATGAAAAACGTGATTGAAAATAACCATGTTTCCGCATGGGCAAGGCGAATATTACATTTTCACTCGGATGATTTGCGTCGACTGCATTTTAAATAACTTAGCGGGCCGACGGTGGCTGTGTATTGATTTGAGCTATTATCAGAAAATGCAGGGCGGGCCTTTTCGATGGGAAAATTTGCATGACTTTTAAAATTTAATTATTATTGATATTAAAATAAAGATGAATATTCTTTGACACGAAATGAAGTGATATTAAATATTCACAAACATTTACAGTTATATTCGAATCGGAAAATACAAAGTGTATTGTTTTGTATTTCATATTTACCGTAGCATTACAACAATATTGGAGGTTTATTAATTTTACAGAAAACCTGTTACGACTCTACAACAAAAGTGTGATCAAATAATCTCAAAAAGTGGTTTAAATCCTGTAAAACGTAAATCTTAATTAATTCCCGTACAATTATTTCGTTTCATTTAATTGCTTTTGTTAGATTTCATTTCTTACTGGTAAGTATCTAGTCTAAATCTTTGAAATTGTCGCTAAACAAACATTAGTTTATTCTCGAGGAAATACTTCAAACTCATTTATTTAATTAGGCATAATAATCATTTAGACAGAATCTTATAATTTAATCAAATATCTCCTTCAAAATATCTTAACTTGATTTGAAAAAAAATACCTATTTAATAATTTATCGGGAAAAATGTATGTAGGTGCGTATTTTTCATTGTTGTTCAAGAACGGGAATTAATAGGCAATTACTCAAATGAAAAAAAAAACTTTGCTATGTAGAAACAAAATAAAAGCGACTTTTTAAAATAGAAGTTGAACTCAGTGCAGTATTGGGTTAATAATAATTTTGTCAGAATTTTTCACCAAAGCTTCCTATTTCACCGGGTATTTTCGGTTGTCAATCTGGTACGCGTGAATGGCCCGCTCTCTTTCGTACTCAATTCGCGCTTCGCTGCCGCGGCTGGATCGAATTTGTCCCCAAAACGGATACGTTATTGCCCTGTATATAAAAGCTCAGGGAAAAATTATGTTGTGTTCGGCAAGAATAATATTATTGCAAGTTCTATTAAGAATGATTTCTCAGTTAATATGAATAACTTCTACGCAATAATATTTTGTTAAAGCTATCGTTGTTATGTTGTGAGTTAACCGTACAGTTTTCCTTTTTAAGGTTCCCAAAGGGTTCCAATGGGATCCTATTACTAAGCCTCCGCTGTCCGTTCGTCTGTCCATCCGTATTTGTCTGTCAGCGAGTTCCATCTGATGAACTATAAGAGAGTTGAAATTTCCACAGGGAGTGTAGTTCTATTATGTCGCTATAACAACAAATAATAAAAAATAAAAAAAAATGGCTGCCATACAAACTAAAAATTTAAAAGTAAATCTTGTACGAGGGCATGGAACCCATCGGGTACAAGTCTGCTTCGCACTTGACCAGTTTATGTTGTGATATTAACTCACTCGTTTCGAGTTCCTACCCTACTTCCTCCGGAAGTCTTTAGTTACCTATAGGTATGTAAACTTGTTTCGGTATCAGTTTTATCCCTTGACTTTATCCTCGTGGATTTAGGTTTATGGAAAATCCATGGAAGCTCTTTGTTTCCCCGGGACAAAAATATGTATTGAACGTCCGGCTCCGGAGTGCAAGTGCTTGTTGGTCAAGGTAGCAAGTGCTATCATTGTACCTTTCTGTAAAGATCGGTTCGGTTGAACGTTAAATACACAGGCAGACATAATTTCACATTATGGGTATAGATACAGAACTATGTATTAGCGACAGTGATCCTTTTCTTTTTAATACATTTTAATTTGGCAGGATTATATACTAAATACTTAATCGCATGGTGATATAACTTTTCGCTCAAACCGAATCTTTCCAATTCAATTTCAAGCGCAAGCGCTAAAGTTTATTAATTTCTAGAATTGACCGGTAAAAAACCTACGGCTACAAACCTACCAAACTACCAGCTTTTAGCGAGGAATTACCTGCACTCACAAAAATAAATGGATCCGTCGTTTTCCATGTTTCATCTTTGCTACGAAATCCTTTTGTATCGATGGGATTTGTACAGGGAAACGGCAAATGGATCCTCCATCGAGAATTAAATTAAATGGTCTCGAAGTTTATTGGAAAAGGTTTATGAATAATGTATTAAATGTCGTTTCTCTTTATGTCTGTAAGTAAAGGTCAGATTACGATGTTATTAATGGCATAACTTTTTCGAGTAATATGTTTCTAATAATGTTATATTTCTTATGATTGAATTGTCCCTTGACCCTTCGAAGCATAAATTACATGACGTATCTACTGCTGTAAGTATATGGTAAGGTTCAGAATAGCTGAGTAAAGATTTTTGAAGGTGAGAGTTTTGTGACAAAATAATAGAGCTATGTCAGATTAAAAGAAAGTGGTGTGTAATAAGAGACTTAGTAATTATAATAGCTACTGTAAATTCTTGAGGAAGGAATATTATTTCTGGTCTAGCAATAACCGAATTAACTTATAATGCGTATTAACTATATTAGTACAAGTTTATTATTTATTAGAGTTAAGTGCTCTTAAATAGACAGACGCGACAACCTGACTTAGTTTATAGTAGGTAGTGATTCACACGCAGTGCTATGTGTACAGAGATTAAAATATTGGCCTTTTCCAAAGCAATTTAAACTTTAATATTGGAGTTAGACGATGTATCGCTTTAAACGAGAAAAATCAAACTCGTGAACGTGTACTGGAATACCTTTAATAAAGTTAGAGAACCCAATAACTATCCACGATCAATTTTCCGGAAATTTGGCGTCAGATTTTGTATTAATAAGTTGGGTGGTTAACACTTCAAGTTTGCACATTTTATAAGGTGCTTTATAATATCTTTTGCATATTTAAGATATTTATTAGGGTTCCGTACCTCAAAAAAAAAGTGAACCCTTATAGGATCACTTTGTTGTCTGTCTGTCTATCCGTACGTCCATCAGTCGTGTGATCGTGTCTGTCAAGAAACCTATAGGGTACTTCCCGTTGACCTAGAATTATGAAAGGCAGGTAGGTAGGTATTGTGAATATGTGGAATACATCACAGAAAAAAAAATTAAAATGTGTTTCAATTTTCAAAGTAAGATATCTGATTACACCTTGTAAAAAACACAAAATAAAATTCTACCTATGTCCGGTATAGACTTTTGAAATCATCCAACCGATTTGTCTCAACCAATTTCATTAGAGATGCAATAATGCGAAGATGGTTTTAGACCACTAATACAACACATTAGGCACATTCTTTTTTTAGCGTAGTAGCACGCGTTGGCTTATCCGCTCGAAATAAATATAATATACAATAGAGTCAGTAGAATTCATAATAACGATTTTGAGAGATAAACAGAACATCTATTTATAACTTTTAATACCAAACGGCTTAGTCTAGACCATTTTGACTCAAAATCTACTCTTGGCTACGGTTTGCTTCGATAAATTCATCGTAGACATTTATGAAATAGCGAAGACAAGGAATGCGTCGTTTCTGAAGTTCTACGTTGATTTCAGGGAATCGAAGTTTAGACTTAGGAGTTCAATATTACTACATTCTGTCGTGTAGTTTAAATACTTGCTTTTATCTTCAACTTTGTCCGCGTGTTATACAGATCAAATTAGTGTGCTTGGATGCAAGTCAAAGAAGTTACACAAGTATTTACCTTTTTTTCAATTAGGTATATCCACGTCACAGGCGTTTTGAAAAACAAATCTGCAACTCTACAATTGACGGTTTAGAAAACAGATCTTTAAAATAGCTGGTAAAATAATCAGCAGCTTAAACTCTGCCTATTTGCTTTCAAATAACGATAATAGTTGTCTTTATAGGTCAAAAGGTTTTGAGACGCATAAAACATCATGTTATAATATTCATCACTAGCCAATGCCCGCGACTTCGCCCGCGTGGATTTAGGATTTTCGAAATCCCGTGGGAACTCTTTAATTTTTCGGGATACAAAGTAGCCTATGTGCTAATCCAGGATATTACCTATCTCCATTCCAAATTTCAGCCAAATCCGCCCAGTAGTTTTTGCGTGAAGGAGTAACAAACATACACACACACACATACAAACTTTCGCCTTTATAATATTAGTGTGATGAATCATCATCATTATTGTCAACCTATAAACCTCCTGGACATAGCATCGCCTCTAGGGACTTTTACATGCCTTATAGACACTGACGTCGCCTGAATCCAGCGGCTCCCTGAGATCATTGGATGTCTTGTGACCACCTAAATTGGGGTGTCAGCCAACGATGCGCTTTCCTGCGTGAGGTTGCCATTCTAACACCTTGGGATCCCAACGTCTCTCGGTTTTCAAACTATGTGCCCTGCCCATTGCCACTTCAGCTTCATAACCCGTTGAGCTCGGGTTGACTCGGTTACTCTGGTTGTTCTTCTCATTTCTGATATAATCACGTAGAGGAACCTTAAGCACAGCTCTTTCCATCGCCCACTGACTGACTCTGAGCTTTCTTATAAGGCCCATAGTTAGCGACTATGTCTTGGATTCATATGACACAAGTGTAAATTAAAAATTTATAACACCCCCGACAAGTGAAGTGTATACAGTAACTAGAAAAGAGCTGATAACTTTCAAACGGCTGAACCGATTTTCTTGGATTATAGCTAAGAACACTCTCGATCAAGCCACCTTTCAAACAAAAAAAAAAAACTAAATTAAAATCGGTTCATTAGTTAAGGTGCTACGGTGCCACAGACAGATACACAGATACACACGTCAAACTTATAACACCCCTCTTTTTGGGTCGGGGGTTAAAAATAGATTCAATTGACAAAACATCTATGTTAGTAGAGATTTTGAAGAACTTGGAATATTTTTATAGGTTTATCATAAAATCTATAACTGGTTTACCCTGACCGTGCGTGATTACGGGTATAGGTACTTACACGAGTAATTAAGTAAACAACTTTATTGATGAGAGAATTTGCTCATGACGATATTGGTCTGGGAAGACAGCTAAGGGGGCCCTAAAACGTGAGAATCATTCACACATTTTTATAAAGAGCCAAATAGGTATTACAAAAAATGAAAAAGAAAACACATGAAAAAGTACCTACTCGTTGTTATTATAATGATGGAATTTTGTATTTAGATATTAGAATTTACTCCAACAATAGAGTAATTCATTAAAAAAATTGAACAAGAAAAGAAACCTTTGAAATAAAAACCTTAACAAGAAAATTATACTCGTCAGGCTATTTAAGTGCCTAATGCGATTATCTCGTTGCTTTGTAACTATAGAGCCCTCTGAATGTAAGTCTTCTAGTTAAAAATGTAATACGGCAGTTACAAATAAATTCTACCAAAGTATGGAGATGCCAAATCAGGACGTTTGTACATCACTATCATTATTTTTTTGCTTGTCCTTCACAGGGCTCTCTCCGTCACTCGTTTCATACAATCGTAGTTCCAATTTCATTTGAATATTAAGCTACCAAAGTCCATGAAATTTTGCAGACATATTCTAGAAACTAATATCTGTGTCTGTGGTGTTTTAGATTTTTCTAAAAATATGTAGTTTTAAAATTACAGGGGCTCAAAGATTTGTATGAAAATTCTTAATACCGCGTAACTTTGAAACCGAATATTTTAACAGAAATCTGGAAAACCACAGACACAGATATTAGTTTCTAGAATATGTCTGCAAAATTTCATGGACTTTGGTTGCTTAATATTTAAATGAAATTGGAACTACGATTGTATGAAACGAGTGACGGAGAGAGCCTTCTTAAATAACGTCGCAAGGAACAACGGATTGACATGATTTTTTGCATAGTTAAAGCGTGATATAGGCTACTTTTTATTCCGGGAAATCAATGAGCTCCCATGGAATTTTAAAAACCACGCGTATGAAGTCGCAGGCACCAGCTAGTCTATAATAAATTATTATGACTGTTGTGGTACCGCATAATGTTATTGTATTTGAAACATTACACTGAGCCCTCTTGAGGTGGTGCTTTACATTACTCAGATATTTGCATAGCTATCCTTTCAGAAAAAGGTGTTAGATTGTATACAAGGAAGTGTAGGAGTTGTAAGTTTTAAATTTTTTTAAGGTTCCGTATCTCTCGAGAAAAAACGGAACCCTTCTAGGATCACTTCTTCCCTGTCTGCCTGTCTGTGTCTGGCAAGACCCGTGGAGGGAATTAAAATCCATAGGGTACCTACTTCCCGTTGACATATAATTATGAAATTTGGCAGGTAGCAATGTCTTGTAGTACAAGAAAGAACAAGATAAAGTTGAAAACTAAAACGCTGAAATATTAGAGTAAAATTGTTTTTATGTCGCTTGGTATCTTTTAATGTTATTGTACATTTACATGCGCTCAGAATTTTCTCCTCTTTCATTTGACATCCCACTCGATACAATAGCAAAAAAAAATTTTGGAGACCTCTACTTTTTTTGATGTAACATCCGTTGTATTTTTTTTCGTGTAAAACATAGCCTATGTCACTTGGACCTTTACGATCCAACCAATTACGAGGAACCAATTGACACATTCATCAAAATCGGCTCAGTTAGGCTCTACGGTGGAACACACAGAATTCGGATACAAACATACATACATACATACAAAGTGCTAAAACCATAACCCTTCCTTTTGGTTTTGCCGCACTCGGATATAAAGTCCGAAAACAGTGAATTTGTGGTTACATCACAAAAAAAATTAAAAGTGCTATTTCTTGTACCGGAACGCGCCGTTTGCGAGTCCGGCTCGCACTTGACTGATTTTTTAATTACTCACCTGCCGTAAAAAAACAAAATTCAAAAAGAATATTTTAAAAATGTATGTTTCTGCTAAAAATGATCTCACTACACACGGTTCTGACTAACGACACTCTTGTCCCCCGTCAAGTGTCCCACGTCACGGCGTAACATAGAAAGCCTTTTTATAGGTCATCGTCCTACGGCATACGCTATTCATCTAGATGTGGCCTTATGAAAATTGATACCCAAGTCACCCTGAGTGGGGGTCGTGTTTATACGAGTACATATTATATCATAAAATGTACCAAATTTTTTCTACCGTACTTTTTATTTTTGCTAGCGACCCGCTTCGGCTTCGCACGGGTAGCTAATAACTATTTTCGTAGGGATCTCTAATTTTTTCTAAATAAAATGTAGCCTATGTCATTAATGAATAATGTATATTTCTACCGGTGAAAGAACTACTCTACTTCTACTTTAAGCTGAGAACCTTTACATAAAATAGTTGTGCTCGCGGTATTGCCGCAAATGAATAACAGCTCTTTATCTCCGACTTTCCTCGAGTTGAATACTAGAAATCCTTTTTTAATATGAAGGTATATGTTATAAGATAACGTAAACGTAAGATGAAGTAGCTTTCTAATGGTGAAAAAAATAATGACAATCTGTTCAGTAGTTTCAGAGTTTATCAATGACTAATACAGAACCAAATAAATCTTTCCCCTTTATAATATCACTAGTGACCCTTCCCATCTTCGCACGGGTAGCTTGAGAGGTAATTATGTAACAACTAGCTGATGCCCGCGAGTTCATTCGCGTGGATGTAAGTTTCGCATGGATCTAAGATGTAAGAACTTTCTAAAAATTAAACGTAGCCTATGCTACTGAAAAATAACTTTCTACTGCTGAAATAATTTTCAAAATCAGTTCAGCAGTTCTAGAGATTACTTTCTACAAACAAACTCATAAACTTACAAACTTTTTATAATATTAGTTGTACATTATAGGATAGAAGTTTAGAAAAATGAATTTCGAGACCTAGTGGCGAAAGCTGTACGTTTTATTATCATCTTATAGCGGTGTACCATAACAGTCTTATAACAAACCTCACAGCGACTGCATACTTGATATTAATTTTATATTCGTAGCGATGTAGACACCTCTCGTAGCCCGTAGCCTCTAGCTGAAACATCATTAGAGTGGCAAGAGTGGTTAAAAATCATAATTTACTGTGGTCCAAAAAAAATTGGGAATAATTAAGGTACATAATATCTAAAATAGACGAGCAATAGACCTAAAAATATATATCAACTTTCTTGTAGTCGAGTAACTACTACTACATATACCTTCTGTATAAATGTAGCCGTAGCATTATTCGATATTCGTAGCAGGTAACTTTGTAGTTAATATTTTGTAGTTATACGAGGGTAAGTATTGATTTTCGGTATTAAAAAGAAGCCTATACCATTCTCCGTCGTGATAGCTTAGTGGTTAAGACGCCCGCCTCCTATAATGGTGGTTGGGGTTCGATTCCGGAAAATTCGATCAGACACCTCCAACTTTTCAAGTTATGTGCGTATTTATTTGAAACTAGATTCAGGATGAAAAACCTACTATTACACAGGTATACTTCCTAATAATTAAGTACCTAATGTACATAAATTTATTTCAACCCGCTAAGAGGCATCTATGGGCTAAAAATACCAAGGAATTTCGATTTAATGTAATTTAATTTACATAAAGAACTCCGTCAAATGATTGAAATGGTTAACGTTTTTTCCAGAGAGGTTTGTACATCATAACTTCTATTTCGTTTAAAACTGGAAATTTGCACTACATTTTTAATGTCATGTATAATCTTAAGTAATTTAATTAGATTAAATTTGTGTCTATAGTAATTCTAGTATCTAGTTAATTCATTTGTAACACTATGTATATCTAAGATAAAAACACATTATCACGCGCATGCTAAAACAGCTTAGTGTGAGTTGTTGCAAGTATTAATCTTCCGCTGTAAAAGTCAGCTAATCTCTTGTGGGAAATACTACTAAAAGTGCTTTGGATATAAAATACCCAATTTGCATGAGAGCTTTCCCTTGTTTATAAAGCATGGTCTTGGAGCCATTAATTTCAATGTGAATTTTATATTTATTTTGTCAAGGTAAACTTTGTATCATAGTTTTTGAAACTTAAAACTAGCGATCGCCCCGACTTCCAACTTAATTTACAATTATATCATTATCCGGTGGTTTATTTTCCCAAATATACTTAAATTATAGCCTTTATTGTAATTAGGTATTGTATACAATCCAAGCACAATTAATGAGACAATGCTTTTTTGTGCGATAAAGCATTGCAAAAGCCGCAAAAAAGTGCTGATTGCACTCCCTAGCCGCACTGATTGACCTTGGGATGCTGTAGTTCCTACAAAGTTCCTATAATAAAAAATTTTCAAAAGAAAAATAAAACCGACTTCAAAGCTTCACTCTTGGATTTCTAATTTTGTTTTAATATGCTCGCTCGACTTCATACCTAGGTACATTACATGTGTAGCTAAACAAAAATTATTTTCTACTTTTTAGTGTTTTTGGTTTTTGAAGTCGGTTTTATTTTTCTTTTGAAAATTTTTTATTTCACAATTTTTAGTGGCCCCACTGTACTATAATATGCTATGCCCAGTTAAAACCCTACTGTTTACTAAGCTATTACAGTGATCGCGAGCAATTTGCTCTTATCCATTGAGGAGTTCTGTTCTCCATCTCCGAAGATATTCATCAGATCTTCACCTTTATATGGGACCACCTGCACAGTATGCCCTTTCAAACAAAAAAAAAATTTCCAAATCGGTCCAGGGGTCTTTGAGTAATCAGGGAACATACATAAAAAAAAAAAAAAAAAACCCGACGAATTGAGAACCTCCTCCTTTTTTGGAAGTCGGTTAAAAAACTAAAATTGCTTTGTCCTTGTGTTAAGAAATGATGTCTTACAAAGCGTAGAAGGTATGAAATAATGAGGTGAATAGGTAGATTTTGCAGGTACGCTGTTCGTAGACATGTTTTCTACATCAAACGGGGAGGCTACTTTAGCAAACGTGAGTTTACACCATTCTGACTCTAATGCTAAACACATGAAGGGCTAAAGTTGGTTGAATTATCACGAGACTCATTGTAACCATGACATTTCCGGAACGCGCTTTTATAAGTACAATGACTTATTTTCCTAGAAAGCCTCTTGTCTAGCACTTTGACTACAATGTTTTATCTACGAGTAGGGATATGTAAGTGTACCTACCAAGTTTGAAAACGGCTGAGTCTCCCCAAGAAACGATCATTAAGTAATTAGCTAGTTTGCTCCAATTAGGGGAGGATTTACCAGCAGTTAGTTAATTATTACTCTGTGCCAGAAACCAGCAAATCCGTAGCTAAGTTTAGCGGACTTTTGCTTTTTCTTTTCGAGATTTAAATAATCAGTTGGCATCATGCCTTTGCCAGTAGGGTGGCAACGAGCCATGATCGGAGCTACTCACTAGAAAACACTTTTACAAAATACCTCAATAATTGACCTTGTCTGGAATATGAGTCAGGACCAGGATCAGAAAGTGTCTTCAAACTTTTTCTGTTTGTTCAGAAATTGGAATAAATATTTTTTTACATGGCAACAGTGAATTTTTTACCAGAATGTGATTTTCCAGATGCTATAATTTGTTCTTCGAAAAAGTCACTTTTAAACCTGTATTAGAAATTAATAATGAGTCCAAATCCAAGATCAAAGTCCATTTACAATTAGACGTAGATGCTTTCTATTTCAAAGATAGGAACCTGTATCCAACAGTGGATGATGACGGCCCGTATAGGTACGTTGTTCATGATGGGCTGGTCAAGCTGCCTGAATATTGTCTTATAGGTAGGTAAATACATCTGATACGTCTGGAATAGGACACAATATATAAGTAGATTTAACAAAGAAACACATACCCCATATTTTTCCGTAATGGTTAAAAACAGTACAAGCTCTTAAACAAAACGTAACGATGTTATCGACAAGCTTGTTACCGGCCCCATAAAGAAACTTGTGCCATTGTTATCTTTTTACCTAACAAGCTCAAAAAATATACGATAGTAATTTGTAACATATTATAATTTTAAACTAGCTTTCTCACATGGACCTTAAGGGCTTGGGCACACACAATGTCAAGTGATTTAGCGTTCCAGTACGATGATACGTAGAGACAGATTAAAATACGTATTTGGGTACACTGAAATTAAGTGTATCTAACTTAGTTGGTTGGTATAGTATTGGCTGTGACAGATGTACGACGACAGACAGACACACGAGCGATCCCATAGGAGTTCCGTTTTTAGGGTTCGTACCTCAAAAGGAAAAACGGGACTCTTATAGAATCACTTTTTTGTCTGTCTGTCTGTCAGTCTTTCTGTCTGTCTGTCTGTCTGTCGGTCCGTCCGTCCGTCGTGTCTGTCAAGAAAGCCTATAGGGTATTTCCCGTTGACCTAGAATCATGAAATTTGGCAGGTAGGTAGATCTTATAGCACAACTAAAGGAATAAATCCGAAAACCGTGAATTTGTGGTTACATCACAGAAAAAAATATTTAAGTGTGTTTTAATTTCAAAGTAAGATAACTATACAAAATGGGATATCATAATGAAAAAGCTTTACCTGTACATTCTAAAACCGATTTTTATTTATTTTTATTCTTAAAAGTTTTTGATTTATCGTGCAAAATTATGAAAAAATACCCGAGTACGGAACCCTCGGTGCGCGAGTCTGCCTCGCACTTGGCTGTTTTTTTTCATTCCGAACGGAACGATAAAGATTAGAAAGTTTATAAGTAGGTACGTCATAACACTTCCTTTCGGCTTTGCCGTAGTCGGGTAAAAACGTAGGTACATAATATAAAATAATGGCATCGTGCTACATTTGAGTAGGTACAGTTTACAGGACAACCACAATAGGATATTATTTCACATCCGATTATTATAATCCATTTAATTATGTAATCAAAATAATATAATATTTTATAGAGTATTATAGCTTTAATCAATTTGCGACGGCCGTCAAAATAATATAATAATTGGAAGTTTATCTTCCATTACCACGCCGTAAGCTGAAAGCTTTCAATTTTATCAGCATTCAATAAAATGAAAACTTTTATGTTTGGAAATAAACATTCCTTATTGCATAGGTATGAACTTTGGCAATATACATCATTACCATCATTGTCATCTGCCATTATAACTACATCCACTGTTCCGGATATAGGCCTTCTCGTAGTGACAACTCTTTCAGATTTTGTAGATCTAAATGCTATCCGATTCGTTTAAACACTTGCGTTTCCCATATTTTTATACGCTGTAGAGACGTGGACTTTGCGACTAGTTGAGAAGAAGAAAATGATGTTAGGAGCTTAATAGGCTGAATTTAGTACCAACATCTCCAACTCCAAGAACTCGGCATAAGATGGATTTCGGCGTTAGTACTCAGAGTCACATATTAAAATTTTGAACTCGTCTCCCGGCAAGAGAGTGACTCTATCGAGCACCTTGTTGTGTATAGCAAAGTGGCAGGAACCAAAGGGCGAGAAAGGTCGCCATGCGATGAATTGACCAAATTAAATCTGCTGTGGACGGTCCCTTGCACGAGTGTACCAGGCTGTTGGCCAGCAGGGAGAAGTGGCGAATGCTTATGAGGCGTATAATATCTGCCCTAAAAGATGTCGTCTCGTAATAACTACGACCGCTCTGCCAAGAGTGTTACGACGAACAAGAAGAAGAGGTTCAATGCGGGACGTGCGGCCTGGTATAGCAACAGCGCATATCAGTCGATTGCGTTGGACCACTTTGGTGGATGGGTGACCCACTGTGGAGATCATTATCTTCGAGCTTCAGAAAGCACTTTCAGCTGCTTGCTCCGGCTATTAATTTTAAAGCTTAAGAGCGGAAATTTTAGTAAGTATTCGATATGTGGAAGGATCTTAAAGAATCCATTCTGTTTTAGGATAAATACAATGGAGTCACGAATAATCGATGGAATCGTAAAAAGAGGTATCACATAGTTAGTTATACTTGATAGATGGGTATACAGATGCTATTTTGATCGATCGGAAGTTCATGCATATCCACATGAGCATCAATTCAAAACAAGTTTGTTTGTGTGGTCATCCATTCTACGACGATTTTAGCGTGTATTTCGGCTTCCTGCACACATTACATTTCCATTTTGGATTACTTCAATGATCGTTACCATATACAGGTCTCATTCCTGTAAAAATATTATGAATATTTCATAATGCGACCTCATAATTGTGGCCCAAGAGCACGTAGGAAACTTTAAGGGGATGTTTGATTAAAGGTGAGGTACCTCTGTTCCTTTGCATTGCCAGATTTTGGTAAGTCACTTTACCTACCAGCTGTTATGCTGGCTATTACCTACTTGATTTTCAGGCAGTACTGCTCGATATTGCGAATCGAAATATCTATGTCATTGTAACAAATCATCATCATCGCGTGCCTTCTTCGAAACTAAGTTTAGCGATCTTCAACGAAAATCTTATCCATCTAAAGTTTTTAACTTTGGGTAACTAAGTCCTGTCCACTCTTGCATCAAACAATCTGGAGTATTGTTATATTATATATTCCTGTAATAATTGTAAGAAATGCTCCTGTTCTAAAGCAGATGCTGTGAAGTTTAAAGTTCCATAAAGTAACTTTTCTGGAATTTTCACAAAATCAAATTTCAGTACAAAGATCTTCCACTTATTAGAAATTAGTAATATCCGGCTAGCATATAGCCAAGCAACTCCTTAAAATATTCTACGGGCTCTTGGAGCATAACACTGCTTCATACAATATGCTTATACGTTTATTTCTCTCTGTATCTCGGTCCAACAACATTTGCAATATTAATTAGCAGCTCGGTTGATGTTCACAGTTAATAACAGACAATGGCGAATCGTATGAGATTAAACAATAAACTGAACATAACTATTTCAGGAGGGCTATAGCAACTGCGTGTAAAATTTTAATGGGTCTTGAAAATTCGAGGATTTTTATTGAAACCTCGTTCGCAGAAATGTTTTAAAACTTTACCTAACTATTATGAGCACCATTATAAGCGTAGGCATCAAATCATTGAATGAAATGTCAGCGTTGTAAAAGTTAAAGTAATTACTTGTGAGTGAATTTTGCGTAGGCATTTTGTCATTCCTTAAGTATTAACATTATCTGACTTTTGTTTTATTAACCTTAAACAAAAATTAGATATGTACACATTTTGTAACAATTAGGAAATAGTTAAATGGATCAATCTAAGTTCAGAGTACAGCTTCGACTAATTAGTATTCTTTATCAAAGGTGAACATTCAGTCAATTTATTCTTCTTTTATAAATGTATAGATAATTACCAATAGTAGATTTTCCTCGTGATTTGTCACGCTTGGATTTAAATTAACTTTAATAAATTAGTTATTAGATGTCTGCGTGCGTCTTCCGGATGCAAGCTCTCTTTAATTAACCACCTTTGTAACATCAGTAAACGATCAAGATGATATATAACTGCAACAGCAAAATTTTACAGTAGTATAGTATTTTGAGATTATCCACTAATACCTACTGTAGCATCAAATTAAACAATAAATCGGTCGGCATCCGGACGAAACTATATTTTGATGTGAGTTGTGACGACCACTGCCGCTTTTCGCTATAAAAATTTAAGAATTTATTTTATTGCGCTTTTTAGTATCGTGATATTATTATAACTTTTATAACAAACTTCATTTTTAGTGTGAGAATTTATCATTTATGTATACGTATCATATTTATTGTTTTACTTATAACTCATATATATTTGTGTAGTTTATAGTATGTATTTTTAGTTTATCCATAGTATTACATTATTTAATTATTTGCATAAATTTATTTATTTTTATGGAGGCCGCGTTTAAGCAAGCGCGAGTGTGGGACGCCCTCTAGCACGATGGACCGACGATATATAAAGCGGCTGGCGGAAGTGGCTGGATGAGGAAGGCTGAAGACCGGGTGTGGTGGCGGTCTATAGGGAAGGCCTATGTCCAACAGTGGACGTCCACAGGCTGACGATGATGATGATGATGATTTATTTTAATATTATACCTTACTGTACTACATACTTGCACCACCTACCTCTAATATCTATGTCCTTTGTAGCGATTGGTTGCCTGGAAGCGACCGCTAGGTTTTGCTATGCGCCGCTGCCTATGTTTTGCTTTGTTTGTATTTGTTCTGTATTAATTTTGTGGTGTACAATAAAAATATGTTCATTCATTCATTCATATTTATCAGGAACATTAGTAGATGATATGGTGTATGAAAATATTAATTTTCAGCTAGTCACATATACAGACTGACCTCCATTAATACACGCTAGACCTACAATTGCCGATCGGTTTTTGAAGCAACTTGTTTTTCGCCATTTTGGCGCTGATAGCAGCAGTAAGCATCATGTGAGCGTACTCGGAAATAAATGTTAGTGATGAGACATCTGTCAAAGACTAATATGGGTAAGGAGGCTCCACCTCGAGGGCCGTATCCCAACAGGCTTCGGCCTGTCCAGAAGACACCACGAAATCTGTCAATATAGTGTCAACCCCAAGGCCATTCGACACAAAGCATCAATTTTAATTCCCGGTACTCTCGGTGGGGCGCTTTGAACCAGCACAAAAATTAATACTTAGTCCGTAAATTTTGAGAGAGGACACACCAAATTTTTTTGCTCTGTATATGTCAACTGTCACGTCTAAAGTACGCTTTACCTTACTAAATCGTACTTTTGATATGACCGCTAACACGAAGCAAATGGCGACACTTTTTGCTCAAGTTGTATGCAAATAAATTAGAACCGTATTTTTTTGTTAGACACATTTATGTAAATTTTAGTGCCTACAGATTGCAGCGCAAAGTTGGGATACAAAAAACGAATCAGACCATCATTTAAAAAGTCTTAATATGCAGGAAAAATTTGAATGCCATGAAAAAGTAACCAATGAAAACTCCGCCTTTTTTGAAGTCTGCAAAAAAATCAAAGTCGATCCTTCATCAATATACCGACTAAATTACGAGCCTACTTTGTACGGCGAGACATTAATCAATAGTGTGATTAATGCGAGCCTGCACGCTGATCGCTTGATGGATTAGCACCCATATGGGTGTTGATAATTTTCCGAGTGCTGCCATCTGCGTCCGTCGGCTTAACTTTCGTTATTATCATTATCATAATTTACCGCAACATAGCTTATTTGTGTACCGACTTGCTTACAAGGGAGAGACTGAATCTCTCAACAGATAAAGATTTGCAAATATAGGAAACTAGAGGATGCCCGCGACTTCGTCCGCTTGGATTTAGGGAATTGTTTGATTTTTCGGGATAAAAAGTTGCCTATGTCAATTACAGGGACGAAGCTACCTCGGTACCCATATAAATCGGTTAAGCGGATGGGTCTTTAGGAATCCCGTGGGAACTCTTTGATTTTCCGGGATTAAAAGCAGCCGTCCGTCCCCGGTATATAAGCTGACCCTTGACCTTAGATAAGATAAGATGACTTTGTACCAATTTTCGTCAGAATCGGTTAAACTGTTGGGCCGTGAAAAGGTAGCAGAAAGACAGACAGACACACTTTCGCATTTATAATTTTAGTATGGATACGTATTATCCGTCATTAAATATGCATGTTCCTAGTGATCCTAAAAAATTGGTAAAAATGATTCTGAAATACCATAGCAGGTAGCAACAGTGAAATGACATATAATACATAAATTGTAAAGATATTCCTCTCCGATAAAAGAAAAATCTTTTGTCCACACTGGTAGTATAGATATTAACAAAGGCTTAGATACTTTTCTTTTACATCAATAATATAATGTACCTATCTCGAACAATGCTTAAAGTTTTAAATTGTTAAAGTTGTTTCCATATTCGAGAAATTGCTTTTGAATTTGTTGAAATACTGAAACGTACCTAGCTTGTATTGATATTGATTGGTATATTTTGTTCGATCAAGCTAATACAAAGTTTTTTGTGTTCCATACAAAATGTCATTCGATAAAGTAGGTAGGGGGATTCGATTTTTTTAACAATTTAAGGTTTGGTCTCAACTTTTATAGATAAAAAAAACATAATGACATACCTACATATACATTTTATGATGAGTGATAACGATTGACGCATTTTGACACATTTCCCAGATTTACTAAGTAGTAAAACTAGTTAAAATGGAAAAGTATATCTTAAAAAACCCACATTTTGTGATGACATGCCGATCATCCAAATGATGTATCGGTATTTAAAGAACCAGACGTGGTGTGGTGTTACATTAGCGTATTATTAGACTTTCTAAGTCTCGATTGGCCGACATTATGGAAGTTGTGTTAATACCAACGCTGACACATACAAGGCAATAATCATGGCAATAATAATCACATATATATTATTATAGACAAGAACGTCAAATTTTTTAAAACCCACAAGATTGGTCAGCAGTAAATAACAAATTCCTGTATTATGTCCGATAGAATTACAATGATTCCTTATTTCTTTATAAGTTTTTAAAAGTACCTATTTTGTTATTATTTTCCTTTACGATATTGCTTGGAAATCTGTAAATACCACCCAGATACAAGATCTTTTTTTTGTCCGTTCAAAGTATTTCGCACCCGCCAGGTCTTACCGTGAAGATTGGCAACAGCCAAATCCTTACAAATCCCAACTATAAAAAACCTTTCACCCTCGGAAAACCTACTCGTATCAAAGCATAGAATAAAATATTATGTTGTTACGCAAAGTACTGTTTGGGACGCGGGATTTTGTGGTACACATTGTGTCACGGCTTAGGCCCTCTAAAGGTAATAAATAATAAACATATTGGACCCAAAAATACATAAGCACATATACTATAACAACACATAATATAGAGGATCTATATCTATATAATAATTCATATCACACTAATATTATCAAGGAGAAAGTTTGTATGTGTGTGTGTGTGTGTGTTACTCCTTCACGCAAAAACTACTGGACGGATTGGGCTGAAATTTAGAATGGAGATAGATTATACCCTGGATTAGCACATAGGCTACTTTTTATCCCGGAAAATCGAAGAGTTCCCACGGGAATTTTAAAAAACCTACATCCACGCGAACGAAGTCGCGGGTATCAGCTAGTTAATAATATTATTATGAACACGAAAGTACGTCTGTCAGCTGTACTTTACTTACTTTTCACGGCTAATCCATTTAACCGATTTTAAAAGGTACAGATAGCTTGCAGTGATTGCTTATTCTGTCACAATCTCAGGACAAACAAAGAGATCCCACGGTATTTTTAAAAACGTCAACTCACCACTGGAATAGATAAAACTGTCTAGCAGTGGTAAATAGTGTGGTATATTATGTAATCTGAATAACGAGACCACCGCAAGAACCGATAGAGCCGCAAAAGGTGAAAAGAGGTGCAAGTAGCGCATTTTGCCATTTTTAACCCCCGACCCAAAAAGAGGGGTGTTATAAGTTTGACGTGTGTATCTGTGTATCTGTGTGTCTGTGTATCTGTGTATCTGTGTATCTGTGTATCTGTGTATCTGTCTGTGGCATCGTAGCGCCTAAACGAATGGACCGATTTTAATTTAGTTTTTTTTGTTTGAAAGGTGGCTTGATCGAGAGTGTTCTTAGCTATAATCTAAAAAAATTGGTTCAGCCGTTTAAGAGTTATCAGCTCTTTTCTAGTTTTCTTGTAGAAAGGAGGTTAGATAACCGTTAGGTTCTTAATATTATGTCAATAGACAAATGTCAAGCTGTCAAGGTGGACGTTGCCTAAATACATAATTATTTATTTGAAAATGATGTTTTGGAAAACTCAAATACTTTGGATCGTCGGGGGTGTTATAAATTTTTAATTTACACTTGTAGATTTATTACTCACATAATCTACACAACATTGAAAATGCGTGTAAAAACATCGAATCGAAGTACTAACTTCATTAGAAGACGGCGGTCTCGTCACTTCTCACAATCAGCAATAATTCTGACTCCCATCTCAAGGTCTCATTTTAAGCAAGGTAATAATCAAGTACCTACTTATGAATCTGACTTGATGTTGAGGTTTGAGTTGGCTTTTTATTTGAATTGACACTAGTTTTGATAATTCTAATGTAATTGATGATTTATAGTAGGTATGTTGTTTTAAAAATTATCTAGTTAGCAACATTTTCATAAATAAAACGCGCGTCGTACTCTATAAAGTAACACTTTATAAAGTTTGTTGCGATTAAAATAAGTGCTTTAGCGACTGATGCTACATGACGGGCGGTGTTTTTCATTTAGCTTAAAAGCAATAAACTGAAATACAGAGCCGGACATCAAAGTATTTGCCGGAACTTGTTTCACTTGAGTTCTGACCTCTTTTAAACTAAAAGCCAAGCGAGTATTAATCGAAACCGGGTATACCGGGTATATATTTTAATGTGTTTACTTACCATCTGATATTCTCATTTTCAATGTCCTAAGGATTTTAACATATCAAAGAACAATGGTGATTCTCATCAATTAGTAAAGATGGAATGAGAAACACTGACAGACAAGCCTGGGTTAAAAGTCTAAAGATTTATATGTAAATCTTTGAGCCCGTGTAACTTTGGAACCACATATTTTAATGGAAATGTGGAAAATCACAGATACCTACAGATAATATTTCGCATGGGTTAGCAGCAATTTTATTAAATTCATACGCTCTATCACGCGTGTATTAGATGAAGTTGCTTTTTAAATCATGTCTCAAAATCTAATTTAAAAAGTTCCTCAAAATCTAATTTAGTGTTACTTACTTACCAACTGAATAATATGAAGCAGATCAGTACCATAAAAATCACATCAGCATAAATCAGACATGAATATTCTAAAGTACGAATAGGATAAGTACTCCTTCCTATATACAATGTTAGTAAACTATTACAAAGGAATTTGTATTCCGTCAACTAACATCACAAAACAATGAAAAGCTTTCATGACGTTGTAAGTTCCAACTTTGTAGTGCATTTACACAGTTCACGACTTTTGGCTCTTGGCGTCCTATAAAACAACCTAATCAAACCTGACGATGCAACATGGTGGATTGTGCATCATTGTGCATTGGAGTTTTACAAACGTACGCGATTTCTCAGTACATCTGTCATATCTTCGCTTAACGCCAAGGCACGACGTACTTTGGTGCTAATTCCCACTAATCTGTGAATTAAATTGTACACGCTTAAAAGTAGTAGGTATTCCCTGAGAAATAAGATATCGATGCTCACACCTCTATTAATTATTTAGCTCTCAAATATCAAAGAAGAGTAAAAAAGAAGAGAAAGAATACTTACTATAACTCCTAATAAATTACTTATTGCTTTTTTCTCAAGGATAAACTAGTTCATCGTTTACGTACATAATAATAATATTATTATCAGGATTGTACTGCACCTAACATGTACCTACATTTACTACGTAGGTACAACATTTTAGTATATTTTGTCATCCATCACAAAACATTCATCTGCCGTCGACTTACGTCTGGAGAACAATGCCATACACTCGACATTGTAACTCTTCGCAAAGCGTCGTTACTTGTCACAGAATATTTAAACTCTCGTCATGTTTTGAACTATCTGTCTACATTTTAGACATTCTCAATATACAAACTATAATAGAAGGAGAGCCTACGAGGGCCAGACCTGCGTTATTTTATTAACCCCCGACCCAAAAAGAGGGGTGTTATAAGTTTGACGTGTGTATCTGTCTGTGGCATCGTAGCTCCTAAACTAATGAACCGATTTTAATTTAGTTTTTTTTTTGTTTGAAAGGTAGCTAGATCGTGAGTGTTCTTAGCTATAATCCAAGAAAATTGGTTCAGCCGTTTGAAAGTTATCAGCTCTTTTCTAGTTACTGTAACCTTCACATGTCCGGGATGTTATAAAATTTTAATTTACACTTGTGTTATATTTTCTTCAGAATAGTATTAGAAATAACGTCCATGTAGACACTCAGTATCGTGGCAGCCCCCTGCCAAACAACCTTAAAGTTTAGTAAATTGTTATAGTTTTAGAGTGTCTGGCAGGGGATTACCAGAATACTTAAGTATCTGGCATTGCATGACATGATTTCCACCACTATTCCGAAGAAAATATTAAAAAAAATAGACCCTACACATTAATTAAGATTTTTTACAGCTTTGTTGTTGTTATCTCCCAAAGCCACCATGATCCAAACTTCATAATCGCTGTTCGTTCTCCTTTTATAAAATAACGAAGATCTGGCCCTCACGGCCTCTTAGTCTGTAAGGTTTGTACTCTGCAATATATTATTATAGCCTGACCAGAAAAATAAATAACTTTGCCATATTGCGTAGAACTTAGAATGTAAAATGCAAAAGTGCGGCGCCCCAGAACAAGTTTTTTTATATTTCTTGACAGGCTTTAACTTTATATAATATCTATGAAAGTTTAACGTACTGAACTTAGTTAAATTAGGTATCCCTTGCCCCGGCTTCGCGTTCTTATATTTTTGACAGAATATAATACTCTAAGTTGCTATTAAAATTTTAAAATACGAAAAAATTTAACGGAACTTTCTCTGTAGTTTATTGAAACTTTTTTATTTTTTCAATCGTTTCGGAGATATATTGAATAAAGGTCAATTGACAAGGTTGAAAGCCTAAATCATAAAATAACTTTGTCTAATTTCAATAGGTATATAGAACAGGTCGCTGAAAGTGTAAAACTTTAACTCGGTTAGTCTCATTAGGCAGTCAGGTCGTCTGCTTTTATGTTATGCACAAATTAATTAAAATATCCATTTTAGTTGAAGTTTAATGAGCGCGCTATACATATAAGATGTGTGCACACACCATAGAAACCAACTTGTTTTCAATTCGCTGTCATAGCGTACCTACTTCTGGAAATATAATTGGAATGAACCACACTGGCTGTAGAGTTGGGAACAAAGACGACACTACACACAAGGTTTATGCAGTCAAAGCGTTTGCCTCGTTAGTATTATCTGTATTTTTAACTTAGAAACGAGACCAAATAAATGTTTTACGTAGAGAATGTATCCACACTATAATATTCTAGCTTGAAGTAGGTACACACAATGCACGAAAGCTGTGCTACGCGGCGCAACGACAAGTATTAATTCAAGAAACTACATATAACTTTATCATATGGCTGATTTTCTTCTCACGCTGATTATATTGGCGCTGACAGGTCAAAATTATGTTTGTGCATTACGAGTATGTGGAGTTCATTGATAACGCTGGTTGCTAATTAGTTATGCACTCGATAGCCAGAGCCAAACAATCAGAGGGAGAAGAAAATCAGCCTAAAGGCAGGCACACTGCGTCAAACGACCCCTAACCGACACACGAGGTAAAAAAAATCATGCCTTACATCGATTTATTTTTCACCGGGTCGATCCTGGATGGGCCAGTGTAGGTACAAATAAATTCATACTAATATTACTAATGCGAAAGTGCGTCTGTCTATCGTTATTTCACTATTTCATTTCTTGAAACGCACATAACTCCGAAAAGTTAGAGGTCTGAGACTGGAATCTAATCTAATCTAATCTCCGACTCACCGAATAGGAGGCCGACGACTTCACCACTAGCATATTATGATAAGTGATAAGACTCATAGAAGTAAGTATTACGCAGGCATAGTCAGGCCGCAATGCTAGACGTAGCTGCTTAGCGTTCCCACAGTCGCTGCGGAAACTGACACCAGAAATCGCGAGCACCTTGCGTGAGGACTGGGTACCGGACATATCACAATTAGCCATAGAAGCCTCCGCCACAAATCGGCGTAATTAGAAAAATCCTTTGTTATATTATTTAAAATCCTTTGTTCTATTATGTAAAACTTTGGAATAATAGTAGGATAACGAAATGTGGTTTCCTTTCGTACCCCCTGCATTCGCCCCCAATATAACTTAAGAAAAAAACCGGCCAAGTGCGAGTCAGACTCGCGCACCGAGGGTTCCGTACTCAGCTATTTTTTAACTTCAAAACTATTATGCATAAAAATAAATAAAAATCTGTTTTATAATGTATAAGTAAAGCCCTTTCATGATACCCCACTTGGTATAGTTATCTTACTTTGAAAATTGAAACACATTTTAATTTTTTTCAATGATGTTATCACAAATTCCCAGTTTTCGGATTTATTCCTTTACTTGTGTTATAAGACCTACATACCTGCCAAATTTCATGATCCTAAGTCAACGGAAAGTACCCTTTAGGTTTTCTTAACAGACACGACGGACGGACGGACAGACAGACAGACAGACAGACAGACAGACAGACAAACAGACAGACAGACAGACAGACATACAGATAGACAGACAACGGAGTGATCTTATAAGGGTTCCGTTTTTCCTTTTGAGGTATGGAACCCCAAAAACACTGAAGAATTTAAAAAAGGCCACTTAAAATGTTTGTTGAGCATTGCTAATAAAATAGAGCAAACAATGTCGACAATTTATTCACTAATTTAATATAGCACAGTTTATTCGGATTTCGTTGCCACCTACACAAACGTAAAGCTTAAAACGGGGAAGTAAAATAAGTAAATTTGCTTAAAGCTACCGCATCACGGATGTAACAAAATTATGACAATCTTCCTCTGGGTCTTGCCTGAGCTCTGGAGTAATTAAACAAGTTTGTAGCACGGTCGAAGTTAGTACGACTTATGGGGCTAATTAGTCGTACATAGGTGTACGTAATTATTTTAAAATATAATGCAGTCTTTGCGCTATAAAGTTTAAATATTATCTTAAACTGCATAAAAGCGCGTTCAGTGCAGAAACGCGCTTCTGAGACATAGTCATATTTTTAACCCCCGACCCACAAAGAGGTGATAAGTTTGACGTGTGTATCTGTGTATCTGTCTGTGGCATCGTAGCTCCTAAACTAATGAACCGGTTTTAATTTAGTTTTTTTTGTTTGAAAGGTGGCTTGATCTAGAGTATTCTTAGCTATAATCCAAGAAAATTGGTTCAGCCGTTTGAAAGTTATCAGCTCTTTTCTAGTTACTGTAACCTTCACTTGTCGGGGGTGTTATAAATTTTTAATTTACACTTGTAATTTTACAAATGCGAATTGTGCTTGTTTGTTGGTTTGACCCCCCTGCAAGGAAACAATGGATCAATGTGATTTTTTGCATGGATCAAAGTAGTTGAAGATTTGGAGATTGACATAGACTACTTTTTATCGCGGGAAATTACAGAGTTCCCACGGGATTATATAAAACCGAAATCCACTCTGATTAAGACAATACACCATCTAGTGATTTTTTTGAAAATTCGTAGATTATGGACTGCGGATTTTTTTTTATTAATAGTTGTTTAAAATGCACTTAGCACAACCGTACACAAACTATTTATTTATTGTATGAACCACTTCATATAGTAAAGCTGGAAACGTGGACGGACGCGCCCGTCCTTATTTATATTTATTTACCTAATATATTTACTTTATTGTTAACAAAATTACATAGAGTATGAATAAAGGTCTTGTATTACAACTTCATGGAACTGTTTTGGACACGCGTTCTGTTTGTTTCAGTCTTGAGCCCCGAAGCCGCATGTGTGGGTGGTGCAAAAATGATAATGAAAAAGCTATAAATGGCTTAATTAAATATCCATTCACGTTCCGGGTAAAATAAACTCGACACGGGTTGTATCGCATTGTTAATGTTGCGTTATTATGTGGTCAGGTGTTAAAAGCACTCAGGTCTGTACTCTGCAATAGTGTACATTGTACATGAGTTCGAGCGACGGCTTCTAGTTTAATTTTGTAAATGCTTATCAGCTTGTACGCAGGGCTGGTTTTTATAGTATACGACAATGCGAGCTCTGCCGATACGATGTTGCAACAGATTCATTATACACGAAATCACAAGCTCAATTCGCTATAATTAGCATAATTGCAAAATTGTCACTTTGCAATTTACTAAAGTTGAAATTAACGTGATATCGAAAATTCGGCAATTATAAGCTTTATATTATTTGCTCAGTAATTTAATAGTAGTAAATAGAAGCGCGTTGTCGTGAGTTATAAAGAGGATGTGTACATACTGCGCGTTACTGTTGCACATGACGCCGCCCGTGTTGACCTGCAAACAAGCTTTAAAGGCGACTAATTAAGCGAGCGCACATTTCAAGCACTCAAATTAACCGATAATGTGCTTTCGATAGCGAATTCACTTTGACAGTTATCATGATAACTGTCAAAGTGAATTCATTTAGCAGCAGTTATATAAGCTCCTTTGCACTGTAATATCGCAGTAGTGAATAGAATCACGTTGTCGTGAGTCATAAAGAGGCGTGTACATACTAGAGACGTGACTGTTGCACATGACGCCGTGTTGACCTGCAAACTTGCTATAAAGGCGACTAATCAAGCGAGCGCACAGTTCAAGTTGGTACTCAAATTAACCGATAATGTGCTTTCGTCAGTGAGTTAGTTTACTTTGGTAGTTATCGCGACAACGAGAATTTGGCAATTATAAGCTGCATATTTGCGTAGTAATATCGTAGAGTAATTAGAAGCGCGTTGTCGTGAGTTATAAAGAGGCGTGTACAAACTAGAGACACACCGCACATGACGCCGCGTTGCCCTGCAAACTTGCTATAAAGGCGACTAATCAAGCGAGCGCACATTTAAGGTAGGTACTCAAATTAGCCGATAATGTGCTTTCGACAGTGGGTTAGTTTATTTTAGCAGTTATCGTGACAACGAGAACTCGGCAATTATAAGCTGCATATTTGCGTAGTAATATCGTAGAGTAATTAGAAGCGCGTTGTCGTGAGTTATAAAGAGGCGTGTACATACTAGAGACGTGACTGTTGCACATGACGCCGTGTTGACCTGCAAACATGCTATAAAGGCGACTAATCAAGCGAGCGCACATTTCAAGTAGCTGTACTCAAATTAATCAATAATGTGTTTTCGACAGTGGGTTAGTTTACTTTAGCAGTTATCGTGACAACGAGAACTCGGCAATTATAAGCTCCAAATTTGCACTGTAATATCGCAGTAGTGAATAGAATCACGTTGTCGTGAGTCATAAAGAGGCGTGTACATACTAGAGACGTGACTGTTACACATGACGCCGTGTTGACCTGCAAACTTGCTATAAAGGCGACTAATCAAGCGAGCGCACATTTCAAGTAGGTACTCAAATTAACCGAAAATTTGCTTTCGACAGTGGGTTAGTTTACTTTGGCAGTTATCGTGATACGAGAACTCGGCAATCGTAAGCTGCATATTTGCGTAGTAATATCGTAGAGTAATTAGAGGCGCGTTGTCGTGAGTTATAAAGAGGCGTGTACATACTAGAGACGTGACTGTTGCACATGACGCCGTGTTGACCTGTAAACATGCTATAAAGGCGACGAATCAAGCGAGCGCACATTTCAAGCACTCATATTAACCGATACTAATCTCTTCTGTTTCACTCGTAATAGTTATTTAAATTTTCAATAGGGGATTTAAATTGTTATAGCTCATAAGATGCTTTTTATGCTACAATATCACAGAGTTACTCAAAGATTTTTAAGAAATGTAAATGCGCGCGGGCGAAGCTACGGGGATATTTAGTTATCACCTTGGTTATCACATTATTTTTGGCTGTACCTTAAATAAATTAACTCAATAAATTTATCTTTGTCAAATTTTGCAGCAGAATTAACCATAAACAGTAATACAAAGCAGACTAGGACGGTTAGGCTCGATCTACATCTTACTACTTAAAAAAAACCGACCAAGTGCGAGTCAGACTCGTCCACCTAGGATTCCGTATTCCGACATTATGCACACTAAATTAAAAAATGTTATGCTTAAAAATAAATAAAAATCAGTTTTAGAATTCACAAGTAAAGTCCTTTATATGATACCCTACTCGGTATAGTTATCTTACTTTGAAAATTAATACATTTTTTTTTCTGCAATGTAACCACAAATTCACAGTTTTCAGATTTATTCCTTTACTTGTGCTATAAGACCTGCCTACCTGCAAAATTTCATGATTCTAGGTCTACGGGTCTTCCTATAGGTTTTCTTGACAGGCACGACGGACGGACAGACAAACAGACAGACAGACAAAAAGTGATCCTAAAAGGGTTCCGTTTTTCCTTTTGAGGTACGGAACCCTAAAAATGCAGATAGACAAATAAACTATCTGCTTTCTCGTTAAGTTGGTAACAGACGTCTCAGCGTTGTAAAGAATAGCAAAAATCTGGCCTTTAGCAACTTCTCTGTTCATTTAGTAGCAAAAGTTCCTCGATACGCCAAAGTTAGAAATCCGACAGCAGAAATCGGTTTAATGACAGCCTTTCGAGTCAACTTTGAAAGTTTTCCTCGAGTAATACTGTGAAAATTTGAATTCAAATCGATTGGTCGGAAAGGTCGCCAGAGAGTTTATTGTATAGCAAAATTGAGAAGCCAGTGCCAATAATGGGTAAGTGAATTGTCTCTTCGTCTTAATCGAATTCAGTGTTGAGAACACCCAAAGTGGTCTTAAGGGAACTTTAGGACTCGTGGCCGTAGAATTAAACTTTATGAGGTTCTTTGCAATGGCGCCGATTCTGTTGTCTTTCTGTTAACTAAATTTAGAGTATCTGCATCTTTTTCTTTTTAATATTGCTAAAAAAAGGACGGAACATGAATTTTACATTTAAATACTCTAAATTTTGATGCACGCTATGAATTTAAACAATAGTCTCGCGACTGCCAGCTCAAGTCATGAGGTTTGACAGCTCTAAATTAAATTTAAAACTGTCAAACTCTGTCAGTCTTTTTCACATCAGAAGAAGTTGGAAATACTCTAAAATTTTATTGTACTCAGAATTAGTACCAGTATCTTTTTAACTTAGCTTTGGCTTGGTTGAAGTTTGAGTTCATCAGTTTAAACAGAAAAAGATTGTAGAGTTCCCACGAAGTCGCGGCCATCATAATATAGTTTTATGATAAACGTGAAAGTAACTGTTGCTTCCTTCAATGACTTAATCGCAGAACCAATCATGATGAAATTTAGCACATAAGACTCAGAAAATCAAAGAGTTTTCACAGGAATACCCTAAGTCCCACGGACACGAATGAAGTCGCCGGCATCAGCTTGTATCCTGTAAATAAGCTTCATACTACATTTTGTATTGCTATTAATTTACATATATAAATTTAATCATGTGATAAGGAGAATATTATGTGAACATACTTATTGCTTACCTACCTATAAAGGGAAAATGCTGAAATTACATACCATGTATTTCAAGTATTTACTCGTAGCTCGGAGCGAAGTTGGCCTTTGATTCAAACCTTGAAACATACAGAAATTTTCAGTAACTAATTGATTAAAAATTGTTTTGGAAAAGTACGTTGTAGGTAAACCAGTGAATTGAATATTTTGTGTTCAAAGCTATGCTCACGATTTCGGCTACTTCTTCTTCTTCTCTCTGGGCTGGTTACCGCACTTAAACGTATTCTTCGTAGACTTCGGCTACGTGGACTACTCAAATTTGGACCCCAACTACAAAATTTTCAAAAATCCTTTCTTAGCGGATGTACTGACTGCATGCCAAACAAGCCTGATCCGTCCAGCAGTTTGAGCTGTGCGTTGATAGATCAGTCTGACAGTCAGTCAGTCAGCTTTTCTTTTCTTTTATAAGTATATTTAGATATCACTAGAGGATGCCCGCAACTTCGTCCGCGAGGATGTAGGTTTTTGAAGATCCCGTGGGAACTATTTGGTTTTCCGGGACAAAAAGTTGTCTATGTCAATAACATGGACGCAAGTTACTTCGGTACCAAATTTCATACAAATCGGTTGAACGGATGGGTCTTTAGGAATCCCGTGGGAACTCTTTGATTTTCCGGGATAAAAAGTAGCCTATGTCCGTCCCCGTGATATAAGGTAACTCTGTACCTTTCGTCAGAATCGGTTAAACTGTTGGGCCGTGAAAAGGTAGCAGACAGACAGACAATATGTCCGTCCCCGGGATATAAGCTAACTCTGTGCCAAATTTTGTCAGAATCGGTTAAACTTTTGGGTCGTGAAAAGGTAGGAGACAGACAGACAGACACACTTTCGCATTTAATATTAGTATGGAAGTATGGATTGATGATAACTTCTAGAAGCCACGGTAGATACGTTACCATGGCGCCGCGCTACCTTTGCGAGATTTGTCACAGCTTTTAATTTTCTCTGTAGTCGAATGGAGCACTTCGTATTTTTATAATTTCTTTTTCATTTTCTGAACGTTTTTTTCTCAATTACATCTCTAGGACGGAATAAAAACAGTGACATTAGTTTACTCGAATTTAATGGAATTTCCAAGTAGTGCCAATGGTTGCAGATTTATTTTTTTACTTGTATGAAAATATAGATTAAAACGACATTTTTTAGACATTTTGCACGATAAATCAATAACTATTATGCATAAAAATTTATAAAAATCTGTTGAGGTACGGAATTCTAAAAATAAGTTAGAAAGTCGTATGTACTTTCTAACGTCGTACTTTCTAGTCTAACTAACTGTCGTAGTAGGTATAATAAATTTTAAAAGATTATTTAACATCACAAAATATTATCTTTCAACAAAGACCATCGCTTGCATACTGGAATATGACATTATTGCACTGTTGCATATTATCACGACACAACTGGGGATACATTCAAGAACTTAAGTGACCTATTCTGCTATTACGAGCGCCATCAAACGAGCCTTGAGGGATTTAATACATTAGACACTACAGTGTAAGTTTCATAGAAATTAAACATTATTAATATTTAGGATCTACGAGGGATATAAAGTTTAAAATTACAACCCTGGTAGCGCGTCGTCGGTAAATATTAGTATGGTACGCATAGAGACTGTTTATATCAATTTATGGCTGACATGCTAATTTAAACATATTCAGTGGATTCTAAACTTTTGAATATTGTTTGACTTTATTTTTCATACATTCCATCAGCCTGTATGCGCCCACTGCTGGACATAAGCCTTTATAAGAGCGCGCCACCGTCACCTTCTACAAATAATCGGTCCAGCGGGCTGAAGGTCGTCCCACATTGTTTTAGTTTTAAATACACTTAACTTAATATCTATTCTTCAGCATTCATAATATGTAAATTATTATTGAATAAGGACTTATCTGAAAGCGCGCCACCATAATTCCTTTGCTTTTCTCGTGCAACCGCATCTTGCCATCTTTTTGGAGTCGCCTCCAGAATGCGCTTACCAGCCACTCTCTAAGTTTACCCCAAAAATCAATCAATTTTCTGCAACAGATAAATACGACCTGCCAATCTGCCACTGTAGCTTGCTAATAAATACCTAAATTGCTTACATTATGGCATAATGCTATTGCAAATTGAATATTTGAAAAAAAGCAACCGCTGAGTTTCTTACTGGTTCTTCTCGGACCAGTGGTAGACTGTTTTGAAAAAAAAATTGATCGAAAATATATTTCTATTTCTATGATCGCACACCTATAACTGTAAACCTGAGTTTAGTTTGCAAACATAATATCGAATAGTAGGGCAGTGTGAAAAATCGTAATTACAAAAAGTACTCTGCAGAAAACTTTTAAAATTTCTTGTAGTCAAATCATAGCAATAAGTTCCTTACATGTTCATTTTCAGGTATGTACTTAATTCAAATCTTTTCTGAATAAAACGCCTAATAGGTAGATAGATGTCTATCTACCTATTAGGCGTTTTTAGGTGCATGCGCACTGAGGTGATACCATTAGTGTTAAGTTTTTCCTTTTTAGTACTGAACTGAACTGTAAAAGATAAGAATCATGAAAATGAGCTAAAATTTGCAACTGAAATAGGGACTTCAATTTGGAGAATGTGATGTGAATTTTTAGAACTGACAGACTAAGGTAGCTTACAAAGTAGAATATGTTAAATATTCTATTGCCCCGATTACCATATTTTATGAACGGCAGAAGAAAAAGCTGCCATGTAACGAATTGGTGAGATGTTTTACGGCAGGTCAAAGTTCAATATACTCTGAGCATCTTTTAAAAGACCCTTTATTGAATCTTACGAGGAAAATTTAAATCTGTGGCTGTAAGGAAAAAGGGGATGAGTTATGCAACACAACTTTTCACTACGGTGTACTTTAATAAGCAAATACTTACTTTTCGTTGATCTAAAATTTTATTTCATTACAGAATATCACAGTATGCTTTATATGTCTAGAAAAGTAGAAAAATTTTGTGGGAACTCTTTCATTTTTCAGGGTTCCGTACCTCAAAAGGGAAAACGGAATCCTTATAGTTAGTTATCACTTTGTTGTCTATCTGTCTGTCCGTCTGTACGTCTGTCCTGTGTGACAAGAAAATCCGTTCCCGTTGACCTAGAATTATTAAATTTGGCAGGTAATTATTTATGTCTTATAACAGAAGTAAAGGAAAAAATCCAAAAATCGTGAATTTATGGTTACATAAAAAAAAATGTACTACAAATAAATAATTAGCATTTTCAATTTTCAAAGTAAGATAACCATATCAATTAGCAGGGCTTTCGAAATGGCCACCTTTCAAACAAAAAGAACTAAATTAAAATCGGTTCATTAGTTTAGGAGCTACGATGCCACCACGTCAAACTTATAACACCCCTCTTTTTTGGTTGGGGGTTAACTATTATAATTTCACTAAAGCTATGAGGTCAGTTTTCTGTAATCAGGCTACGCAAGGAAACCACCCTACAACTTCATTTTTAATCAAACACAATAAACTCTCTGGGCAAAACCAGAGCACCCTAAAGTATAAAAAGTTATAACTAAATCTGTTGTTTTATTCGGTTTTAAATACTAAGTAATTACGTACATTTAAATTAAACATGGGCAGTGATGGTAATGACATTTGAATAAAAGTTATTTCCAGTGAAAATCGGACCAAAACACGATTCATAAAATATGTTACAGTATTAATTTCACCCAAAATTCCTATTTGCCTAAATAATTAAATGTTTTCAGAATTGACAGCATGAGTAGAAAATCGATTTAACTTTATGAAACACAAAATGCTTAAGTTCAAAAACACGTTTTGAATAAATGTTTCAATTAACAGGGCTCTCTCCGTCACTTACTCCATACAATCGTAGCCCCAATTTCATTTGAATATTAACCAACCAAAGTCCATGAAATTTTGCAGACATATTCCAGAAACTAATATCTGTGCCTGTGGTGTTTTAGATTTTTCTAAAAATATGTAGTTATAAATTACAGGGGCTCAAAGATTTGTATGTGAACTTTTAAGACCGCGTAACTTTGAAACCGAATATTTCAACGGAAATCTGGAAAACCACAGGCATAGATATTGGTTCCCGAAACGTTTCTACAAAATTCCATTGAGTATGATTGGTTAGTATTCCAATGAGAGACAAACTACGTTTGTATGGAGCGAGTGACGGAGAGACCCCTCTTAACAACATTTGAAATAAATCCCGGGGTTTTAGCTTATTTAAATAAACTATTTACTTACCTACTTAATTTCCGTTTTGTATTTTATAAACTTGAACTTAATCTAGTTTTGCTTTTAGTTGTATTTATGGTTTCCTTTGTCTTTATTTACGACAACAATATTTAGTTCTATTTTCTATCAATATTTTTGCTTTGTTTCAGGTAACCGCTGCTTCAGCTTTTGTAAATTATTCACAACAGCTGTAGGTACACAAACAACTCAATTTAAAATTTAAATATAAAATTCATGTTCCGCCCTTTTTTAGCAATATTAAAAAGAAAAGATGCAGATACTCTAAGTTGAGTTAGAGAAAGACAACAGAATCGGCGCTATTAGCTTCCTTGGCCTCAATAAATGTTGTTCACTCTGATCCGTTCGAGACTCGAGAGCTTCTGTGGGAGTTATGCTGTTAGCTATGTTAATACTACGAGTGTTTGAGCTTGCAGTACTTGTGTACACGCATGTATATTGTTTAGGTTTATGGTTGACAGTAAATACTTACATTATTAATATATTTATTAATGTAATGCATTATTTGGCATATTATTGTAAATTGAATACTTGAAAAGAGCAACCGCCGAGTTTCTTGCTGGCTCTTCTCGGTAGGAACCAGTGGTAGATAATTTTGACGATTCGAAAGCACTTGTAAAAGTTTACTTGAATAAAAATAATTTGAATTTGAATTTGAATTTAGTAACGTTTTAATCGCACAACTTTGAGTACGTGTCGCACGCTATGCCTACGCTCTTTTCGACCCGTAGTCAAAATTCGAGAATCATCTGCATAATGTTAGTCCACAATATCTGGCCAATTCTCTCGGCGGAGTAAGAGCCACATAGCTTATATTTATATTTTTAAAATTTTTGTCTGTCTGTCTGTCTGTTTGAACGGGCAAATCTTCGGAACGGCTGAACCAATTTTGACGGGACTTTCACAGACAAGTAGAGAATTAACCAGGTAGTATAATATAGGCTACAAAAAAGGAGTTGTGTTTTTCTGCTTATGTATACCGAAATCTCCGAGATATCTGAACCGATCTGCGTATTTTTTTTTTATTGATAGAGGAACTTTGTGACATTGTCCTGTTCAAAATTTGGATTCCAACTCCTCAATCCTGATGCTGCAGGAGACCTGATCACCAATGCAGATTGGATTTGGAAACTGTCGGTTATAAACTGATTTTGAAGGTATCTTTGCCAAGTAAAGACTTTGTCGTTGACCTCGAGAACCCAACTTCTCAATCTTGATGCTGTAAGGATTTGCATTCCTAAATCCTGGTGATCCTACGGGATTTTCAAAGGATCATGCTTTTAAATGTTGTACGACAGGAATATCTTGCATCCCGGAGACGGTTTATTATGGATAGGCTCCTTTTGTCCTAGAAAGTCAAAAGTACCCACGGGATTTTTAAAAACCTGAATCCACGCGGGTGAAGCTGTGGGCATCAGCTAGGTATTTGCTTAGTGATTGGCATGATGGCATGGCAAACGTCTCTCTTTATCCATACTAATACCTAGGTATGCGAAACTGTGTCTAGGTATCCGTCTTTCTGCTAGCTTTTCATAGGCCATCCATTTATCCAATTTTGACGAAAGATACGGAGATAGCTTAATTTACATCCCACGAAGGACAGGCTACACTGATCCCGAAAATCAAAAAGATCCCACGGGATTGTTTTCCTAGCGACAGATGAAAACTGCATTTTATCCCGGAGAATCAAAGTTCCCACGGGATTTTATAAACCTAAATCTATGTGGACGAAGTCACGGGAATTGTCTAGTGTAAAATTGGCTGTATATGTTGTGGTATAGGTACTATTATGTGGACAAATTAATACTGGTAGCAAGTTGCCCTATTTGACCTCTATCGTTGTTACATTGGGCTGCATTCCAATACTCAGTCTCATCATTAATATCTTAATTAATACACGTCTAGATATAGCTACGTTGTAATACTCCCCTCAGTTGTTGGTTTGTGGCTTGCGGTCATAACCACAGGCTATCGGGCGGAATATAACGGCCATGTTCGTGTGTGTTCAAACACGGCCTAGGTACCATACTCTATATTTACTAATACTGTGAGAAATTTCATATTAGAACTGTGTACATAAATCCATACTAATATTATAAATGCGAAAGTGTGCCTGTATGTCTGACTGTCTGTCTGTTTGTTTGTCTGCTACCTTTTCACGGCCCTACAGTTTAACCGATTCTGACAAGGTACAGGGTTAGCTCATATCCCGGGGACGGACATAAGCTACTTTTTATCCCGGAAAATCAAAGAGTTCCCACGGGATCCCCAAAAACCCACCCGCTTAAGCGATTTCTATGAAAGGTACCAAGGTAGCCTGCGTCCTTGTAATTGGCATAAGCAACTTTTTATCCAAGAAAATCAAATAGTTCCCACGGGATCTTTAAAAACCCAAAACCACACGGACGAAGTCGCGGGCATCCTCTAATATTTGTTATGTAATTAATCCTGTAACATAAAATCAAAGAAAAAGTTAATTTATTCAATTAGTATGTTCACGCCTTTGATATACTTACTCAAAATTATAATTTTCATTTAATGTAATTATTATCATCATTATCATCATTATTAACCGATAGACGTCCACTTCTGGACATAGATCTTTTGTAGGGTCTTCCACAATCCACATGCACGAATCTAGTGGCCCCTTGCGACTTGTTATAGTCCTGATTTACAAGGAACCAAAAGCTTAATTTGCTATAATCCGCCAAACCAACGAAATCTGTATGGTACTGTGTGGTGCTGTGTGGTGTTTGGCGGATTATAGCAAATTAAACTTTTGGTTCCTTGTATATCATGGACTTCCGCAAAATAACGCCTGCTTTTATAATACATAGTCCTGATTCTCAATTGATTTAAAATCAAAATGTATTTTATTTCATGCAGGACAACAGTTATATTACGCGACAGGTCGAGATGGCAAATGGGGCAAGTCTCCCCGCCTCATACCCCGATTGCCATCTTGACCTGTCGCGAACTATAGTGTCTTAATATGCCACGTCTATAACTCTACCACCGCACCTATTCAGAATGCAGACAAAAACAAGAAGATTTAAAACATGCTAAGTAATACGAATATGAGCAAAGCGGTCAGACGATACAATCAATTAACTAAGCCTAAAAAAAATAAAAGGTCAAGCGATGTCTTATTTTTACAAAGAGCTTTATATCAGAACCAGACTCAATATCCTATTGAATTGAACTTCAAATAGACTGAAGTGGTTTTGAATTTCATTACCTCAGCGTATTCTGTTATTGGATTTCATGAAACTCACTACAAAGGTTAAAATAAATAAATGTGTGTGTTCGCTGAAAATCAAACTTCATGAAGCCGAGGGTTATGTTTATGTTTGAATAATGTAGAACATTATTTATTTCGCCATCGCGAGTCTCACGACTTCAAGTAGGTACTTGTAATTAAATATTATCGTACATATTTTTTATCTACATAATATTTGCTTTTGAAATGAAATTATGTGCCTTTATCATTTTGTACAAGGCTAACTTTGTTACAAGTTGAAATTGAAGCTAATTTTTTTCAGTTACCAGTAAATAAAAAGAATGAGCTCTTTATCTGAACCTATACGGATTAATATTTATGTACCTACATATTATTATATAAGTAACATAGGTAAGCAATATTATTTTATTTCTTGCCAAACTTTTTATGTTTTTGTTTAGTGTCAGCTCTAGGCTATGCAGTATGCAGATGCCGGCTTGAGGAGGTTTTACTTTGCATAGTCGATTTGGATACGCCTCGACCGAAGCAAATGGGTATCCCTTGACCTTGAGACTGTCAACAATATGTGAGCAATATGTCAACAATGTCTGGTTAAACCTAAGCCTCATAAGGTTACCGTATTTTGTTTGCACCACGATTGTTAAAAAAGTCCTAATATACAGTTACAATTTTAACGTGCTAGGTGTTTGACGACCGCCCTGGCTCAGTTGGTAATGGGTGTGGTTTTATAAGTGGGAGGTCCCGCGTTGGATTCCCAGCAGGGGCAACATGGGAATTTCTAATTTCTAAATTGTCTCTAGTCTGCTCTATTGGGAGGCTTCGGGCGTGGGTAGTTACTACCCTGCCGGCAAAGCCGTGTCGCCAAGCGATTTAGCGTGTACGATGCCACATAGAAACCAATCAGGGGTATGGGTTTAGGAAACCGCCATACACCTTCCAATTTAGCCCGCATCCATCTTAGACTGCATCATCGCTAATCACTAGGTGCGATCGCAGTCAAGTGCTAACTTGTGTTGGAATAAAAATATATTTTTGATCATGCCTAGCCATCCGACTTTTGACTAGATTTAATTTTAACTTGAAATAGAGCCTCTGAAAATAGCACTTGGTAAATTTTTAATTAACACAATTTTAGGTAAAGGCCAGACGGGACCTCGCTACCCCGAAAATGTGAACACGCTATAATGGCAAAAGAAACCCACGAAACGGGCAAGCGAAATGTTCCATTAGTGCTACTTCAACATTAATTATTATAATGTGTCCAAATAAGAACCATACACTCTAATGGTCCAGAAAAATACGGGCTTTTTGAAACAAGGTAATAATAACAACTCCTTTGCGTTGCGCTGTGCGCAAAAATATACACTTATAGTCATCCGACAATATTGAAGAACTAGCTGATGCACGCAGCTTCGCCCACGTGGATTTAGGTTTCTAAAAATCCCGTGGGAACTTTTGATTTCCCAGGACAAAAGTAGCCTATCAGTAATAGCCCATCCCCGGGATGCAACGTCTTTCTGTACCACGTAAAAACATTTAAACGGATGATCCTTTAAAAAACCCGAGGGATCACCAGGATTTAGGAGTTGGGTCTTCGAGGTCAACGACAAAGTTTTTACTTGGTATAGATAAATTCAATATCGATCAATTTATAACCGACAGTTTCTAAATCACATCAGTTTTGGTGGTCAGGTCCCCTGCAGGATTGAAGAGTTGGAATCCAATTTTTTTATGGATCAATGTTGCAAAGTTGCTTTATCGATTAAAAAAAAATACGCAAATTAGTTCAGAAATCTCGGAGATATCAGTGTACATCGGTAGAAAAACACAACTCTTCCATTTTTCAAAGTCGGTCAAAAAGTAGCTTATGTTACTTCCTGGCCAATTCTCTACTTACCTGCGAAAATCCCGTCAAAATCGGTTCAGCCGTTCCGAAGATTAGCCCGTTCAAACAGATAGACAGACAGACGAAAATTTTAAAAACGTCTGATTCAGTTATGGTATCGTTCAAATAACCATATGAGCTTAATATGAGGTAGTTATTTCGAAATTACAGACAGACACTCCAATTTTATTTATTAAAAAAATATGCCTAGATTCCTCCGACTGTCGGACGGCTAGCATCCCTACGGCCTTATGTTTATTTGTTCTTAACCTTCCTATCCTCTTCTTTGATATACCTGGAGATTTGATAAGATAACCGGGTCTATTCATCAGTTAAACATTATTTTGCGATTGAAAAATCAGTTGTTATTAACACACATTATTTTTTTAAACATTTATGTTTTAATGGAGACAGAAATATAGAAATGTAAATAGGCTACTTATGTAAAGCACACTGACACACGATCGCGTATCTAGATAACTTGGAAAATATTTTTTTTTTAGAAATTCATTTCACAGTTTGTTCATCACTGATTTCATTAATTCTAAATGCTATATCATTCTCGTTTTTCGTTGAATGAATAAATGAAAGCTCATAAATTTTTCATACATCTCAACGAGAGTGTGACTGTAGAAAGTAGAGAGTAGAGACTGGTTCAAAGAGTGGTGTTGTTTTCGTACTAAGAGCATTTTATATTAGTGCCATCACATTTTCGGGGCGGTTAACCACATTTTCATATTAACCGTTGTCCGGGCTTCCACGTTAATGCGAGGGTTCAACCTTTATCATTTGTTTACGACTTGATTAAATTTAGAGGGCATGAGGGGTTTCTATTCAATTAATTCTCGGATTAAGTTTTGTACATTCACAAATTTTTTGAATTAGATTTGCGGTCAAATGAAATAACTTGAATTATTTTAAATAAATAACACGACTAGACTTACGTGATTAGTTAGTTGAAGTAAGCCCGACTATTTTCGAACCCGTCTGGAGTCCTTTTTAGGGCAAAACATAAGCTAATTTTTATTTCGGAAAATCAATGAGCTTTCACGGGATTTTTAAAAACATATCCACGGGAACGAAGTCGCGGGCATCAGCTAGTCATAAATTAATATAATAAGCAAGTTTTAAAGCTTTTTTGTGACGAGACAATAAACTATTTTACATATCACTGAAAGAAGTCCCAAGTGGTTATTAATTTTTAGTGACGATCCTGCGGTGAATTCAGCCAGGATTTATTGAAAAGCTGAATAGCCTTTCAAATGGTGATACAAAAGGATTCTGAACAAGGCAATATTCAACTCTACGTCAAACATTAAAGAAATTTCAGCATTCATATAACTTACTATGTGATTTTATTACTATTATGTATATTATTTTTACCCGACTATACGGCAAAGTCAAAGGGTAGGGTTATGATTTTAGCAGTCTATGTAAGTATGTATGTACCTATTTGTTCCACGGTAGCGCCTAAACTACTGAGCCGACTTTGATGAATGGGATGTGAATCGATTCGTTAGGCTCGCGATTAAAATGAATATGACGGATTTTTAGATATATCCAAAAAAATGGGAGTCTCTGAATTTTTTTTCTATCGTATCTACTACTTATCTAGTGAGATGTTAAATGAGAGAGGAGAAATTTCTGAGTTTATAATTATTTATTACAAAAGTAGGTACAATATCAAAATGTAGCTAGCGACAGAAAAACAATTTTACATGATGAGAGTATTTAGTTTTGAACATTATCTTGTTACTTAATTATGACTTGTTTTCGTCATATTAGGGTCTCCTCTTCTCCGTACCACGATAGCGAATGTATCAAGATGGTAAAATAAATATTATAACAATAAAAATGCAATTTCTGCGTGTCCGAGTATGACACTCGAGTACACTGCATGTTTGTGTAGACTGTAGACCATCTATGGCCAAATAGCTGTTTAAATTCTGTGTAATATAACTAAGCCGCATTCTAATTAAATACACTGTATTAATACAATATGACACTTATCAACGTGACTATAACATCAACAGATGAACAAACATTGAACACAGCAAAGTACTCAGTCCTAAGTACAATAATGAGTACTTCCATCGCGCTAGAAGACCCCGTAATGTCCACCCCATTGTTCCATCAGGATAATGTTGCGGACCGCAGTAACCGCTGATGGGAAATCTGAATACTACAGCCACATATCGAGTTTACTGCACGTTTCTAGTGGACCATCGATAGCCAAATAGCTGTTTAAAATCTATATAATAAGTAGGTACTATGTCGTTTTCCGTGTTTGTCGGTGAACATTTTTTAACCCCCGACCCAAAAAGAGGGGTGTTATAAGTTTGACGGGTGTATCTGTCTGTTGCATCGTAGCTCCTAAACGAATGAACCAATTTTAAGTAAGTTTTTTTTTGTCTGAAAAGTGGCTTGATCGAGAGTGTTCTTAGCTATAATCGAAGAAAATCAGTTCAGACGTTTGAAAGTTATCAGCTCTTTTCTAGTTTTCTTATAGAGGTTTCTGTAGGGGTTTTGTTAAATTTTGAGTTATTATAGTTTATTAGTAAAGGTTACCTGGAAGAGATCACTTTAGTGATAAGGTCGCTCTTTGTTTTTAAGTGTATGCTGTGTTTTTACTCTTTGTAACTTTGTTAACCATAACGATGTTTAAATAAATAAAATAAGTAAATATTTTTTTAGCGTAGTAGCACACGCCGGTTATCCACTAGTTTCATATAGTACTTACCAAAGTAAATCACATAAATAGTATCGTCGTCGTCTCCCACTGCTGGACATATTATTAAGTCCTAGGCTACTTTTTCCCTCGAGATTTCTTGAACATCTAGTTTTCCATAACTATGTAAGGAGCGTATTTAGTATAGCAAACAAACTACTGAAATTAATATAATTATTATCAAACGTGCAGTGAAATCACAATGTGAAAGTTTTAAATAAATTAACCTAAAGTTAACACTGCTTTGAACTCCACGGCTAGGTCTCAGAGGGCCCTCCGGAGCTAATTTGGGAACTCCTGTTGTTTATAAAGTTGTAGTATTTCAAGGAACTGATTTTATAGTAATGACATAATTTGTATTAGGTATAGTGTAGCTATAGTGTTTAAGGAACGTACTGAGCCCTATTTTAGGCATTGATGCTTTTGGAACTAGAAAAATTATATTATTAACATCATTTTACTTTTCCACTTGATTTAGGTAATTTCTATAGGTACTCACTATTGAATTAACTATATTTTGTATAAAGGTATAATATTATAATGTACGTAAAACTATGTAGGTATAGATATTTGGATTTGGTATTTGCACAATTTTAAACTTTACTTAGGTACTATTTTTAGAGGAATCACTAAGTACATTTAACAATGCTTTAAATTACTACCCACTGTTTAAAGTACCTATATGCCCAAGATATTTCAATGGCTCAAGTTTTAAAACCTACGCAGGTGCATAGTTGAGTGAGTATAGTAATAGAATATTAAACTAGACTTCAGGAAGCATGAAACTGTTCCTACGCCGTGAATTGAATCAGATTATTGAATAAGTGCGCCACGACATACACGTCGCGTCGGTTACGAGCAAGGATGTACAGAAAATACTGGATGTGCCAAATTATACGTATTTTTCTTTAAAATAGAACAAACACACAAAATGGAACAGACACAAACCTAGGTCTAAATATTTATTTTTGCACGTATTGTGCCTCATGGAAAGAACGCTTGGGTTGAACACTTACTTAGAAAATGCCTTTTCTTTCTTGCCTCAGGTTACTAAAAGTATACGTGGAAGAAAGTCTGAAACTTTACGCGGTAGAAAGCACGGATGCCTGAAACTTAATAAAGTCCCTATCTAAAAATTTGGTGTGTAACTTTTAATGTTAAATATCAAAATCTAATATTTTACTCCTTAAACTCGTGGAAAATAATTATTGTTTAAACAGATTTTAGAAAATAACTACTTACATAAATAACTAGGTACATGTAGTACCTAGGTATTTGATTCGAAGTTATTTTCTATTCTGATTCTATTCTGATTTCGAAACGGGAAGACGAATTGTCACGGATATAACTTGAAAAATGATGGTCTTTTATACAAACATTCATGCTCTATTTGCCTCCGGCCATTGTAAATGGTTAGGATTAGTTGTTACTTAAACTAAGTTAAGTTATGCTAGTAATAAGTACGTTAACTTAGGTTAAGCGGTTGTTCCGTACTAGCACACAATTATGGGTTATGCTTGAAATAAAAGCCTATTTGTATTATATTCATTTAACTCCTAGAATAAAATTTCCAAAATCCTTTCTTAGTGAGCTCCTCTGTCATAGGAATCTACTGTCAAAATTTCAAGTTACTGAACCCATGGTTTATGGTGTGTGTTAGTCAGGACAAAACTTCTTATATAGGATGATGATGATGACCTGATCTAGAAACAATTTTTCTGTGTTTCCCGAGCTAACCCTGTTAGGCGACGGGGAGATTTGCAGAGGCCATGAGGGTTTCATGACGCAATGCACTATGACATCTCCCGTATTTTAAATGGCTTGAAAACAGAGGAAATAAACTCTTGACGTCACTCCTCGTGCAATTACGCGGCACGAGCAGTTTTAATGATTTATACTGCTATTTACTGCGCTTGGTTTAATTCTAACCAGTAGGAATGTTTAAAATGACTCGGGAATTCAACACAAATTTAAAATTTCATCAACGTTGGACTGATTTTTAACCGACTTCCAAAAAGGAGGAGGTTCTCAATTTGGTACGGTTTTTCTGAGAGAAATGTACACCGATTTCTGAGAGGTTTCTGGACCGATCTGGGTACTAGCAATTTTTTTTTAACAACAATGGATAAGAGTTATTTAACTCAATAGATAAAAGCTATTTAATTGCTAGCGATCGGTGTAATAGCTTAATAAATAGTAGGTTTTAGTAAGTGATACACTGGCGCCACTAAAAATTATAATATTAAAAAAAAAAAAAAACCGACTTCAATAAGTAATCATTATTTGGAGTCGGTGCACTAGACGGTTCAAGCGGCTAATTGGCGTCAGCTTCAAAAAATATTATTAAGTAAGTATAAAACTACGTTACCCTTTTTACACATAATAAACACGGTAATAAATTAAATTATTTTTTACTCTTTAGTAGTGTGTCGTTATTGAAGTTGTTTGAACTGTTTTTCTAGCGTTTAAACTATCGTGAGTAATATCCATTATAAATATAGCTAATACCGGCTGGACTCACAGCCTCCTTCACAGTGGTCCATGCAGCGCACAGTCCCTCTGAAAAAGGATCCCAGATGGGATCGAAACTATGTATATTATAGTCGGTATAATATAGTGTAGCATATACTATATATATACTTCGACTAAATACGTGAGTCCAGCTGGTATTAGCTATACCTATGTTTCTGTTTCAAAAAATAATTTCTAGTTTTCTTACCCGCACCACGATAGTCTAGCTTCTGTTTCTATCATCGAGCAAACCTTATTTTTACTCATTCAAAGGTCATCCTAAACATTAATTGCAATGTCTTTGCAAGATATTTTCACTGGATGAATCTCGCCAAGCAGTACGGTCGACTTCATTTATTTCCGCTGACTGAAACACTTCTGTAGAAGGTTTTCATACAAATGACCCTTAGAGTAAAAGGTTCATTAACGCCCGTTCTACGTGTTTACTTTCTATGTATCTTGAAGTTTTTTATATAGCTTACAATTTTTTTTCATACATGGCAGCAATCTTATATAGTCAAATATAATAATATGTTTTTCGTAATTCGTAATTGGTTCCTATAACTGTACTTATCTACTGTTCAACCTTACAGCTTATCACACTTCACACTAATATTATAAAGGCGAAAGTTTGTGTGTATGTATGTGTGTGTATGTTTGTTACTCCTTCACGCAAAAAGTACTAAACGGATTTGGTTGAGGAAGGGAGATAGATAATATCCTGGATTAGCACATAGGCTACTTTTCATTCCGGAAAATCAAAGAGTTCCCACGGGATTTTGAAAAACCTGAATCTACGCGTATGAAGTCGCGGGCATCAGCTAGTATGTATATTTTGAAGTGGTTGTGACACACAGATAGTTGGGCAGACGGACCGAACAAACCTCCAAATGTTCTGGAATTTCTCCGGGAGGTCGTCCCACACTAACCTACCGAAGAAAATCCGTGACGTCTTAACCACTATCAATGCTTTTTTTGTGCTATGTTAGCTATGTAGTGCTGTAGTATGTTGTTTTGTGTTATGTAGTGCTGTTTTTCAAATAGGTTCCTATACTATGCACAAATGAAATGTAGCGCAAGCGAAAAAGCGGTGCAAAATTTATGTTAACATAACTGTTTTGCGTATTAAAATTGTAATTAATGTTTACGTTGAACTGAAGCATAATTTCGGAGTAGCATCAAATGTACAAAATGATTACGTACACTAATTTCGTTGCCTCAATTTAATGTTGATTTTGAAACGCGTTTATATCAGAGAATATTATTATTAGAGCGAACAAAGTAGTCTATACGCAACAGCTAAGAACAATTGATACCTACCAATCACTAAGTACATATGATAAATGTAAAAGTGTGTTTGTTTATTGGTTTGTTGGTTTGTCCTTCAATCACGTCGCAACGGAGCAACGGATCGACCACATTTTTTGCATGAGTAAATATAGTAGTTACCTGGAGAGTGACATAGGCTACTTTTTATCCCGGAAAATCAAAAAGCTCCCGCGGGATACTTTTTAAATTAAATCCACGCGGACGAAGTCGCGGGCATTAGCAAGTTATATTATTATATTAAATCATCACTAAAACATAGTTAATTAAATCCGACGCGTTGAAGATAGGAATTTTCTAAGAGAACGTAAATAACCACATATTACGTTATCTTAAAGAACATTATCTTAGAAAATCTTTTTGCCGCTTAGTTCGCTATTATTTTATTATCACTGCTTATTTTTTAAGTTTTAAAACTGTAAATCTCTATGGTGTGCGTACAAAGGACTAGGACATATAATCCCATAATAAGGACCACGTATTAATCGAAAGGAATGTTTTCCAACTCGCAGATGGCCGGTTTTCTCTAGGAAATACAACTAAAGTTTACGAGCGTTTTATAAACTTACTTATCACTTACGAAATGTTGGTACTACAGACTATCGAGATACCTTGCATCCCGGAAACGGGCTATTACGGATAGGTTACTTTTGTCTTGGAAAATCAAAAGGTATATTTTAAAACCTAATTTCACGCAGGCGAAGCTGCGGGCATGATCTAGTCCATCCCAAAAAATTATAAATCCCATCCCATAGTGAAATCCCAAAAAATTGTATGAAAATAGTAGGTACACAAAAATATTAATTCTTATTTAAAATGCTTTAAGAAAATAACCCTAATAATTAATTTGCATTTGAACGTATCTCTCGGTCAACGGTTAAAACAAAAAACAATAGTCAAGAGTTTTCTGAAAATTCAATGGAATGGAGAAATAAGTTGTGTGAATGCGAATTGCGATAAAGAAACCTTGAATCATTGAAAGTGTTTAAATTGGTTTTATACATAAGTACTATTATAGTAACTTTAGCGGACATAAGAACAGACATACATACCTACATACAGGTTAACCACATAATCCTACTTTGGGCTTCACCACAGTCAGGTAAAAAATAGTAGATTCTTAGATATTTTATTCAATTTTACAAAAAAATACCTCCGTACATTTATGACGATCTAGTTTGAGTAGGTATATTATTTGCATCTTGCTTATCATTTTTTATCTTTGTCATAGAGCAAATCAATTCGGTATAATAATAATTATACTCTCAAAGGCTTAAATAGGTAGGCAGGCAGAGAGCATGCAATCGGTTCTATTTGATGGCAATCAAGTTATCTGTTAACGCAGCATCAGCTCACAAGCCTAATCCTCTGTGATATTACGTGAGCATCCCCCCTCTTAAGTTAATTTGCTTGTTGCTCAACCGGATTGAGTGACACGTCTTGATACATAAAGCTTAGATATGGCTTATACTTATCTTCTCTGTTTAAAAGTGTGTTCAGAAATGTTCGCTTGCAACAGAATATTATACTATACTAGTTAAGACTTCGTCCGCGTGTAGGTACTGTGCACAAACCCCTGTTTTTCCCTTTTAGGGATTGAATTTTCAAAAATCCTTTCTTAGTAGATGTTTGTGCTTCATAATTATAGCTATCTGCATGCCTTTCAGCCCGATCCATCCAGTAGTTTGAGCTGTGCGTTGATAGATCAGTCAGTCAGTCAGCTTTATCTTTTACTAGCTGACGCCCGCGACTTCGTCCAGTGGTTTTTGCGTGAAGGAGTAACAAACATACACACACACATACACACACATGCACACAAACTTTCGCCTTTATAATATTAGTATGAAGTATGATATGATAATCACACGATTACCTACTAAATGCTACATTATAGTATTGTACCTATAGTATATTATTGTATGGTAAGTTACGTTGCGGCCTAAGAAGGTTACAAGTTAACTTGGAAGCGCTAAAATAATTATGTACTTATGTGCTAAATATTTATGGGTAATAATAATCAAGATAGGTATTTATTTATTCACTGTCTACTCGTTTCATTGCACAAGATGAACAAATTAATTTTCTTTCTTTCTTTTTTAGGTAAAGCTTAATTTTATTTCATAACACGGATAACTAATTATTATCGATATAATTAATTGCATTTCAGCATTGGTATTTAGTACTTGACAGAATCATCATTAGTTAAGTGAAAACAAAAACATTTACTGACGACGCGAGAAAATTTCATAATTTATAGCTTTCCACTAAATTACGTAAAAATCTTTTTCTTTTTCCTCCTACATCCCGGGTTTGATATTAAATCCACGTTAATGAAACTGATTAATGAGTCTGCTAATAAGTTGTTCACCATTATGCCCTAATCTGATGCCGAAATTTTTAATAATCTTTATGCAATGTATTTATATTATGGTTAAGTAGGATAGGTATGTTTAATTTTAAACTTATTCAGGAACTTGATGATGTCCGCAACTTCGTCAGCGTGGACTTAGGTTTTAAAAATCTCGTGGAAACTCTTTGATTTTCCGGGATTAAAAATAGCCTTTGTTCTTCCCTTCTTATCTTTTAATTTGACAGCGAAATAGAATACAAGTATAAACAGATGTGGTTGGTACAGAGTTCCCGCGAGGTAAGCGCGAGCAAAGCGAGCCCAAATTTTTTGTTATATTTTCAGAAAATATTCGAAAACTAGTCTATTATGCATAATTAATTACGGGGCATGAACCCCTCTCCCCCCTCCCCCAGCCTGGCTATGGTCATGCTTAAGCTACGTACACTGTTGGAGGTAAATCATTATGTAATCACGCGAGAGACTGACGTCAAAATGGAAACACGTCTCAAAATTGAGTACATGAAAGTTATGAATCAAGTTGTGCTAAGTTACAAGTTTAAACCGCGGTTTATTGGTGCAATAAACTGATTTACACAGTTCATACTGGCTCTTTAGCGAGTGTTCTAAACATGATCGCTTGAATAAGCCTTTTGAGTTTAGCCAAACAGAAAATGTGCATTGTATTTATTGCACCTGACGTAATTATTCCTGCATTTGGATAGCTTTGGCTTTAACAGTTGCGTTCAATTATGTTCAAATGAAACGTTTTATTTAATTTTCACTTAGGTATAAAAACCGATCAAGAGCGAGTCATACTCGAACACAAAGGTGCCTCGTAGAAGATTTAACACTATTTACTTTTTAATTTGTGTGATGGCCATTTTGAAACTCACCATCTTGGTTGTTTGTTATATTTTATTGTTATAAGGGCAACAGAAAATTTCAATTTTCTACCAATAGGTAAAACGTAACAACGTTCATGAGATACAGCCCACAAATAGAAAGACGGACAGGCAGAGGAGGCTTAGTTATAGGGTCTCGTTGGCAACCTTCGAGTACAGACCCTAAAATGCGATAAAATTACTTTTGTTACGCTTGAATTCACGCATCAATTATTATTTATTTATCGTCTCCGATACTAAAACACAGCATCAAAGAGGTAGGTAACTATTTCCAATACCGAAGCAGATTATTTTATTGGATTCTGAACGTCGAACGACCAATAAACTACCATCAAACAAATCACCATTTCCGATGCAATGAAGTGTAGATAACGAACAAAAATGAGATGCAATAAAATCAATTTATTTTCTTGCCTGCTTTATTTATTTTTCTTGTTTAACTTTTATTTTACCATGAAAATTCGTGTTTTGCTGAAATTTTTGTATTTCTTGCCTTTCGTGTTTAACACGATACTAGAAAGAATTTTATTCTAACATCAATATTATGATAATATCACTAGCTTTTAAGTTAAACTAAAAAAGTGTTATTTCTTGGAAGTAAGATGGTACTGAACCCTCCGTGTGCAAGTCCTGCTCGCACTTAACCGAATTTTTCCTTTGCTTAAGTACAAGCAAGATAAAATTGCAAAATTACCTTTTGCATTTTATTAAGAAAATACATTTTCGAAGCCTGAAATTGAGATATTATCTAAGTCGCCGCAAAAGAAATGATAGGTATGCATGATAATCTATACATATCTAATCTTTCATTTTATTCATCAGCTAGTAAATAATATAATCACTTATAATATCTACGAATTAATACTAACAAAGGAAAATAAGGAAACACTAAAGCCATAGCGCTGTCATTGTTCCATTATGTCTACAGCCTTTTTTTTATTAACTAAGATCGTCTTTGCATTACAGTAGGATTTCTTCAGCAGAGTAGGATTTCTTTTACCGGAGCAAAACAAATAATGGGTCGGTAAATAGGTTGAGTGAATCGCTATTTATTTTGAATCTACAAAACGGTTTGTGAAAAATATACTATAGAAAGCAAAGCAAAATAAATATTGGTTTAGGTATTAATAAATACCATGAATAAAATATCTTGGAAATGGGTTTCGTGAAAATACATTGTATTGTGAAGAAATATAATGTTTTGTGGATTAAGAAATTGTGTGACGATTTAAAAATTTAGAAATATTTTTTGAGTGTAGATAGGTAAATCCTTGAGTTAAATTATTAAAAAAAATTACACTAATACTGTGTAAAAATGCTTAACTATTTTAGTTACTAACGGTAGGTTTACGTCAACAGTTGTCGCTGGAATAAGCCCATTTAATTAAAGTCAAACATTACTATGTTTAAACCCAGTTAATTGAATAATAAATGGTAGAGCCCTATCACAATTGCGTTAAGTCGTACCCCCTTGCATTGTTTAGGCAGGATCGAAGGTCTATAATATTGTAAAGCGTGCTGGTTCACGTTACAGGCGGGCGCGGGCGCGGTTGCGGACATGGACGAGACAATATTCACAAGATAAAGTTAAACAGCACGAAAACCTCACTACTACCCGCGAACTACCGATAGATAGCGATATAAATAAATAAATAAATAAATAAATCTTTATTATCTGAACAGAACATTATTTACAGACTTTGGTGTGAGGCCCTGCCTCCTGATGAAGTGAAAACTGTGTTTCAGGAGGCAGTGTCTTCCCATAATATAGTGTACATCACAATATAATATAACCACTTATAATAATTAAATTAAGTTTAAATTGAAAACACGTAATTAAAGGTATACTTAATATTTAAAGATAGATAGTTACAATTCTAAGAGATTTGTGTAGTGTGTGTGTGTGTGTGTTTTTGTATGTGTAATGTGTGTGTGTGTGTGTGTGTGTGTGTGTGCGAGTTTGAGTGCGTTTGCGCGTGAAAAGAAATATAAAATATAATAATTACATTTATTTAATTTGTTAATCCTTTTTGCAGAATAATTTCTCGACATTCTCATAGTCGTATTTCTTCAGCCATGTTTTGACATAGCTTTTTAAGTCTCTATTCGTCATATCTTTCAATGTTCTTTTTTTTAGTAGGTTATATAAGAAGGGTGCAAGAAAGTCGTACTGTCTACGCGCTAAACTACTCTTGACTGCAGGTACAGGGCATCTGTCGATTCTCCTTGTACTCGCAGGTAGGAGTGGAACCGCTTCACTGTGATATCTGCGCAGCGTCTGGTAGATAAAGAGTTTTCTTACCGAGAGTACGTCGCAATCTTCATATAATCTTGTAGTTGGAAAGATAAACGGATAAAACTTAATGACTTTGAGCAAGGCGCGTTGAGCCCGCTCAACCTCAAGATTATGCGTTTTAGCAGCTCCACCCCAGGCACAGATGCAGTAGCTGAGGACACATTCGCCAAGGGATTTATAAAGCTTGATTAACATATCCGTACTACATACTGCGCGTAGGGTTTTAAAAATGTAAATAAGTCTTCTAATACGCATACTAGTGTTAGCTATGTGTGGAACCCAAGTCATATTATCATCTATTGTAACGCCAAGGTATTTAACTGTATTCGCTGGCGTTAAGGAATCACAGTTACACATAAATCCATCATCTTGATTGCACGGGTAACAATGCGCTCTTATTCTAAAATCATTTGGCGGTCGTCCACTTTTGGTTTTGCTGAAGCAAAGATACTTGGTTTTGTTGGTATTAAGAGAAAGAAGACTATGTTCTAACCACGAAATTATTTTACTTAGGCCTATTTCTGCATTTACTTTAACCTCATCCCATGTGGAACCGTGGAATAAGAGAACTGTGTCATCAGCAAACATTATGACATCAGCATTATTGATTCGTATATTGCATAGTTCGTTTATATAAGCTAAGAAAAGTGTAGGGCCTAAGGTGCTACCTTGAGGGACTCCGTATGAGCAGGTATACGTATCACTTAAGCATCCTTCAACTCTTAATTGCTGGGTTCTATTAGAGAGATATAGTAAAATTGTTTTTCTGTGCTTGGTGTATTTTAACATTGTACTAATTTTTATACAAGAACTTAAAAAAAAATCTCTTTCATTTGATATCCCACTCGAAACAATTGGTAGCAAAAACAATTTTTGGGGACCCCCACGTTTTTGGATGTAACATCCATCAGGTCGACTTTTTATTCTTTAACAATCTAGTCTACGTGACCCGGACTATAATAACAAATCGATTGTCATTCATCAAAATCGGCTCAGCAGTTTGGACGCTAACACACACATAAATACAAACCTACAATATGTAGACTGCTAAAATCATAAGCCTTTTTTTTGGTTTTCCCGTAGTCGGGTACAAATACAAAGTGAATCTACATGTGTGTGGGTAAATCGAACTGTGACATCCACAAACTAGATACGTACAGATGCATTTTGTTTTTTTAATCATAAAAAATAGAGAGCAAACGAGCAAGCGGGTCACCTGATGTTAAGTGATTACCACTGCCAATGAACACGTACCCACGTAGAGTTAGTAGTTATTTTATACCTTGGAAACACGTAAACACTAAGAAAGAGTCTCCGTCCCTAGCATACTATTTACTAGATATTTCACAGTCGTCATTGTCGTCTCATCTGATGCATGCCCACTACTGGTCTGAGTCTTGCATTGATTTCCATTTTCCGCTGTACCCAATCTTGTCCCACTCGTGGCTCTGATTAGGTTTTTCCACGTTAGCGAAGATATCTAATAATAATAAATTTAGATGAGCTATTTCATTCTTACACTGGAAATGAAACTGAAAATTTTAGAAAGTTTCACACTCATCTCTCGCCAGACATACTCGCACACTTCTTGGGAAGCCAGCCAACAGAAAAATAAAGCAGCCCATGCCGATTTCATGGTACGTTGGTAGATATTCGTCTTTGTTTAGGAAATCATAGCATACCTAATCTTGGTTATCTATAAATCTTATTCTATCAACGTCGTATATAATAGGGTTGGAGTTGGAGGTAGTAAGTTAATTAAACAACAAACGGTCCGGACCCTATCATGAATTCGTTGAATCTAACCCTCGTATTACTATTAACCTATACCTAGCTGTTAATTTACCTCCAAGTATATTTCCAAAATATTGTCGTACCTAACCTTGTCATTTGTAATTATTGTTACCTAACGAATTAGGGATAGCTCTTTAAATTCACGAAATTATTCAGATCGGTATGGAAATGTATTTACCATGTCTTCTACATCTTGAGAACATTGTTTGAATGAAATGGGAATGTTTTAACGTTTAAACTGTCGTGAGTAATTTCCATATTTATAATGGAAATAGGGATGTTTCGGAATGGTGTGTGCAAGTAACGTTTTTGTGCGAGCTTTTGTATATAAAACAAGAATATTGACAGAGTCACAACTCACAGTCCACGAAAGTCTTGAAACGAAACTTCGAAGCTTCACTGCATCAAAATGTAGTTAATGAAATGACTATACATCATGGGCCGTCGCGTCGTGGCATAAAGTTTTAAATACTTACTTATTATTTTTTACGTCACCCTTTGTGCTCAAATCCATACTAATACTATAAATACGAAAGTGTGTCTGTCTGTCTGTCTGTTTGTCTGCTAGCTTTTCACGGTCCAACAGTTTAACCGATTTTGATGCATTGTGGTACAGAGTTAGCTTAAATCCCGGAAACTGACATACCTAAGCAACTTTTATCAAGACAAGATTTCGGCTGTTAGCAACTTTGTAATGTGTCAAAATTGTCCGGCATTTTGACAAATAACTCCGTTACTTAGAAGCTTATCAATTACAAATAGTTCAATCACTGTCAATTTAGTTTATAAATTGTGCATACCTATATGCACAACAGTACCAACTAGTCATCTACTTATCTATACATCCCTATAGGTCTCTTGCATGGATTTCCGCAAGCTATGGTCTTGTGCCAATTAAGTATGTACGAGTACAGCGGCTGCCGGCAAGTCGTTTGAGTTCATACGACTATTTAGTGGGCGGTCTACAACCGCTGGGGTTTCCGGTGCGGGACTGTGGACGCCGGCTTTTATTTTTTTAATAAAAATAGCGAGCAAACTAGTTGGTGGTTCACCTGATGTTATGACCTGATTAGCAGCACCAGAGGATCCGCCATTCAGGAATTTGTTGGTCCGCCCCTTGAATAACCCCATGTTGTAATCTGTGAGAACACCACCGATGGGAGGTAATTCGACAGTTTGCATGTGCGTGGAAAAAAGGATCTGCACAACGGGCGCGGCGGTCGAAGTTCACCAGGCACCCAGATGGTGAGGGTGAAATTGCTTACGGTGGCGTGCGGTGTGGTTGTAGAAAAGGGAAGGTGGAATGAGAGAGAGATGTGAGACGTGTAACTGAGAGCTTACATCTCTGCGGTGCTCCAGGCTTTCCAACGAGCCAGTTAGTTTCGGACTGTCCACAAGATGAACAGCCCTCCTTTTATTTCTTGGATCCGACCAAATAGTGGGAGTTGGTCCTGGGCTAATTTTCAAAAAAAAAGCTGTTATATAATATTATCATGCTGTAAAGGAGCAGACGCAACAGTTTATTGACCCTAAAAAAGTATTATCGTTACATTTGCATGAGACTGAATGTGCGCGACCCTTTCGTAGTAAACCGCAGTTTACGACCCTGATAGGCGTATACGACATCAAGTTATTTTACTTTTACTAGTTTATTGTTCTATATTTGGTGTTATTTTATAAATCTTACTAGAGGATGCCTGCGACTTCATCCGTGTGGATTTAGGTTTTTAAAGATCCCGTGGGAACTCTTTGATTATCCGGGATAAAACGTAGCCTATGTTCGTCCCCGGGATATAAGTTAACCCTGTACCAAATTTCGTCAGAATCGGTTGAACTGTTGGGCCGTGAAAAGGTAGCAGACAGACAGACAGCCAGACAGACAGACAGACACACTTTCGCATATATAATATTAGGCTAATAATAGGCTTTTATAAAATGACAATACATAAAGACTATGAGTAAAAACTGTATCAAAAATTTGTACCTACCTATTTGATGAAAAGGAAACTTTGGTTCTTACAAGGAGTGAAGGACCTTTACACATAGTTTTAGCGCATAGTACCTACTCATACAAGAGCCGTGATAGCCGTGATGATCATGATGATGTTGACTCGTACAATACGTAAGTAAGTATATCTTTTTTAAATTCATAGATTAGCGCTTGACTGCAAGTAGACCTGCTGGCAAGTGGTGATGCAGCCTAAGAAGTGCGCTTGCTTAGACAATGCCTATTCATTCTTGAGTAAAGGTACTAATAGTGTAATATGTAGGTTGCTTATGCGTTAAATTAAACAAAAGGTGATGCACAATTTATGTAGGTTGGATTAAGAAATATCAATTAAACAATTGCACGTAAGATTTCGAGATAATTACTGTTTAGTCCCTTAAGAGTCGACCATAAGCCTGCACCAAATAAAGACGTATTCTACAGCTCCGTCTTCCATCATTTAATCCACAAACAAAAGAGATATATTTCAATAGTACTAATAGAATATTACAAGTGGAGGCGAAAACTGATGCCGGAAGAGCGTTTCATATCCTAATAGTTCGGATTAGAAACGAGGAAGCAAATCACTTCGTACGTGTCCGTGAAATTTCACCTACGCACGGAATCTAAACTTTTTAGTCTACTTGAATGCTTTTCATATTATTATTATTATGAGTTAAGTAAATACGAAACGGATCAATTTCTACCAGGAACTTGCAAAATGTGAAATAAATTTTCTCCGGCATCATTTCCTACGCTGTTTCTACGAAGGTATGAGTATTCAGTATGCTATGAGGTTAAACATGGCATTTAAATTAATCCAAAGCAGAGCTAACATACCTACTATTAACTGTAATTCTGTTATAACCTTGGTTGCTACAATATTATATTAGGTATATCCTTTAAATAGTACAAACTAGGTTTATTGTTCCTTGTCGAGTTTTTTTATCTTTTTCGTTGTAGTTGTTTTTTGTACTGAGAACAATCTTGATTTTTTTTTTCTTTCTGTGTCGTATTTCTTATTGCTGACGGTCTTTTAACTCCTTCCACTGAAAACTTTCTTGAGGATAATTGTATAACAAATACATGTATTTGTATAGAAGCAGGCGTTACTTTGCGCAAGTCCATGATATACAAAGAATCAAAAGCTTAATTTGCTATAATCCGCTAAAAAGCGGATTTTAGCGGATTATAGCAAATTAAGCTTTTGATTCTTTCTATACATGTATTTGTCATACATTTGGCTACCCCCTGCCAAAACTTTTTAACTTTAAGGGTAAGGGGTTGCTATGACACTAGTGTCATGCATGACGTGATTTCTAATACTATTCCGAAGAAAATATAAAAAATTAGACTTTATATTTTGATTGACGTATATTTTTTACACTTTTATTACCTGTTATCTCCCAACTGAACTGAATATCTGGCACACTCTGGCTCTCTTTCTATTACTTTTTGGAGTTATGTGCGTTTTAAGCATCATTTACTTCAACGGTGCAGGAAAATACCGTTAGGAAACCTGTATGCCTGAGTTCTCCTTATTATTCCCAAAGGTGTGTGAAGTCAGTCAATCCGCACTGGGCCAGCGTGGCCTAAATCCTTTCCATTCTAAGATGAGATCAGTGCTTAGTAGTGCGCTGGCGATGTTTTGATCATGATGAAACAGGTAATTCGTATTCCGTTCCCTTAATTTATATGAAAAAAGGAGAAAGTTGTTCGTAACACAGTGTCGACTGTTACATTAATTAAAGCTTCAGTAAATGATTTTAAGGCGGCTACAACTGAATGGGTAATGAGGCTCCGCATTCGAGTCTTTGTTCTGGCATATTCATTACCTGCTCCCATTCGAGTTTGTTTGTAAAAAAGCTTTGTTCTCCGACGCGCTCTCTCGAGGGAAACAAACAATATCTCTAACAATTTTGAGGTCAAGCGATTTCATCCGGCAAATATTCCGAATGGTAATTAAAAGAACAAACAAGTCGTCTTATTAACACAAGGTTCATAATTATTATTTATTGTTCATCGTGAATTTATATTATTTTGTTTACAGTGTCTAAATGTTTTATGCATTACTATGCCTTTCTTCCCGGCTTTTGACGGCTTATCTATAATAATCTAATTATAGAAAAGGAAACAACTGACTGACTGATCTATCAACGCACAGCTTATACTATTGGATAGATTGGGCTGGAGATAGCTATTATGACGCAAACATCCGCTAAGAAAGAATTTTGGAAAATTCAACCCCTTAAGTTGTAAAATAGGGGTTTGAAATTTGTGTAGTCCACACGGGCAAGCTAGCCTTTTCTAATAAGACTACATTACCATACAAACATACCTACAGCGATATACAATATACATATTATTTCCGTGCATACATACCGTATAAATAGGTACCTATACAAAGTTCTCGAAGGGTTATGTTTCTATTATCCTGCACTATAAGATGCTCAATGGAGTAACTCTCCGCTCTGCCAAGAGTGTTACGACGAAGAAGAAGAAGCAGAAATTCTAGTGGCAGGCTTCGGCCGTTGCCAGTTACCCCCCTAGGGCAAAGATGGGTACCAAGTGATTTGGTATATCTATATCAGGTAGGCACACGAGTTTCTGAAATAAGGAATTATGACAGACGGACAGACGGAGGAAGTTGCACCTTATGGGTTCCTTTTTAGGATTCCGTAGTAAAGCAAGGAAACTTAAAATACGTCCAGTTCATTTGTTTCGTCTGTCTGTGTGTCACAGACATTTTCAAAATAAACTATAAGAGCTGTTAAATTGAAATTTAGCACGGAAACCTGTTACCGCTACACAGAGTAAATACTAAATTTTGAAAAAAAAAACGTCGGGAAAATTTAAAGTGAGAGTCAAAAAAAAATATTTTTTAATTAAAAAATTAAAACCGACTTCAGTAACTAATAATTTAATTTATTTTACAATTTTTAGTGGTCATGTATTTAAATATGCTATGCCTGGTTAAAAAACTACTGTTTACTAAGCTCGTACACTTATCGCGAGCAATTTATTCTTATCCATTGAACAGTTCCGTATTCCATCGCCGAAGATATTCATTAGATCTTCACCAAATTGTAATGGGACCACCTCTGAAGTATGATATACTAAAAAATTATCATCAAAATCAGTTTATAAATAGCGGAGTAATCGCGTAACAAATGTTACGCGATGTTGCATGTTCTCTCACGATGTTTTTCCTCACCTCATTTAATTTCCCAAAACGCACAAAACTCCGAAAAGTGAGAGGTGCGTGCACAAGATCGAATCCCCGACCTCCCGAATAGGAAGCGGACATCTTAACCACTAGGCTATCACAGTACAGCGAGTAGCAAATAACAAATCAAATTATACTACACAGTTGCAAACAATCTAAATCACTTTATTGTAGTAGCCATGTTTGTGTTCTAAATTTCCACAACTTAACTCATAACTTCGATGTTCTGTAATTGAAGAAGCGTGGTTTAACGTCATATACCTACCTACTGACTATTATAAGTAGCTTACTTCAGCGAGTTGTTCACGTGGATTAAGCTAGAAAATACACAAAATCGTGAGGGGGTAAAGTAAAGTATAATAAAATATTCTTCGTGTCCACATAATGAGCGCAGACATATCTACTCGTGAAGCCTGCTTAGATAATTTTCTAATCCTTTTAGTTAATTAGATAACAATAGGTGAGTTAAAAAAAGTTTCATTAAGTCTACACCGCAAAGTTGGCTAATTAAGGCATTACTTTAAAAATAACCACTGTTTGTATAACTGTCTCTTGAAACGCCATTAATTAGTAGGTACTAATTAAGATTCAAATGGGATTACTGTCTCGATGGAGCGTGACAATTGAGCGGGATTTAACATCTTTATAACATTGTAAAAAGTTTCTTTTATGAATGAACAAACGGTGAATCGGATTTAATGAAGATTGTTAATTGTTGTGATGAAGTTTGCTTAGTTAATTATTTTAAGGAAGATTTATCACTAGACTGTCTTAATATACATGATGAGATGGGCAGGTGAAGTTTGGAAAAATAGATTTTCAAAACTTTGTCGTGATGTTCTTCTCTCTTTTACTTGACTTAAACGTTTCCATTTATTGTGCGTCTTCCGTGCATACTTAGTAGTAAACTCTTAGTAAACTAGTACCTATGTCAGTGTCATGAAATTAAGTTTTATAGCTTTATAAAGTTCACTTGTTAATTTACGTAGAGAAAAATATCTTCATGCCGCATAAACTGACTTGATTTTACATACTTTTAGCTCATTTTCAGAAAAATTGTTTCCAATTAGTGTCTTGCGGATTACAGTAAATCTAGACTTTGTAGGTACTTGTGTATCATGGATCATCAATATTGATACGTCTGGGCTCAAAGTTCGTAAAACACATTTGGTCGTAAAGGACTTTTTGACACTGTTTTACAAAGTTTTTAATTCTGTATTATATTACCTAATATATAATATAATACACATCTTTAGTAAATTCTAATAATATGAACTGCAGTTATCCAAAAATTTTTATTGTTTCAGATAATATACATCTACCTTACTAAAAAGTAACTTAGACGAAATCCAACATTAAGGTATGTATCTATTATAATGAATTATTATTAGTTTTAATAAATTAAAATTATAATATCATAAAAGACATGTTGTGCCGACCCCACGTAGCAAGTCTTATACAACAAATAAAGGAAAAACCACACACCGCGAATTTGTGGTTACATCACAAAAAAAAACAAATAATAAATAATAAATTAGTATTTTCAATTTTCAAAGCAAGATAACTATACCAAGTGGGGTACCATATGAAAGGGCTTTACCAGTACATTTTTAAACAGATTTATTTTTTGTTTTTATGCATAATAGTTTTTGATTTATCGTGCAAAGTTACGAAAAATATACCCGAGTACGGAACCTTCGTTTCGCGAGTCTGACTCGCACTTGGCCAGTTTTTTCTAACGTAGCTTAGGTACAGAAGATATTTTTATTCAACAAAAATGAGAATTTATTTACGTGCGATATTAATGTTCAGTATGAAAGGGTTATTTAATCCCAGATTCGATTTCCTTACCATATTATTCACCGATACCGAAAATCTCAATGGTCTTTACGTTTATTAATATCATACTATTGAAATCCCTGAGGTTTGACTAGTTAGGTAGAGCCAATCATGTGAAAATTTATGTTACAGTGAGTTTCCGTAACTAAACAAGAAAGAGAGCTATGCTCCAATGAAAAATGAAATGATCCATGGAAATGATCCATAGAATATATAATATAATATCCATAGAGATCCATAATATATAAAATCCTTTCTCAAAAACTGATGGATTTTCTTTTATTTGTCCGAACTGTAGATATGTATGAAGATATGAATTTAAACATAATCCTTTCGGGAATCTAGTTATTTATCAGTCGAGTTCATTACATTAATCATTGTAATCTGTTTCTCTGAAATGGAAAGTGAAGAGGACGTAGCATAGACAAACACTCCAATATTGCGAATTACGCTTGACTGAAATCTTTTAATTAAACCCGACAGTCGACACGGTGAGCAGCTACGACAGGTGAACTGTAAGTATATAATACGAGTATATACTGTTACAGAATTACAAACTTTATTGTGTAGGCAGAAAGTACTTGAATTGTGTACATGTCCTTTACATCACAATATTGGTTCATCGTTATTATTGTTTGTTCAGATTCCGCCAACGTTGTTAGAGATGAGAAATCACTCCTGTCGTAATTTAATTACCGAAGTTTAAAAATTTAAGATACTCTAAAACTCCAGATAGATAAAGCTCATAGATTCATATAAAAAAAAAACCGGCCAAGTGCGCGTCAGACTCGCACACCGAGGGTTCTGTATTTGGGTATTTTTTCCGACATTTTGCACTATAAATCAAAAGCTATTTTGCATAAAAATAAACACAAATCTGTTTTAGAATGTACAGGTAAAGCCCTTTCATATGATACCCTCCTTGGTATAGTTACCTATCTAACTTTGAAAATTGAAACACATTTAGATTTTTTTTTCTGTGATATAACCACAAATTCACGGTTTTCAGATTTTTTCCTTTGCCAATTTGTATGATTCTAGGTCAACGGGAATTACCCAATAGCTGTTTTGACAGACACGACAGACGGACAGACAGACAGATAACAAAGTGATACTATAAGGGTTACGTTTTTCCTTTTGAAGTACGGAATCCGAAAAAGAATCTAATTAGGGAAGTTTTGTGCATTTATTTAAAAAAAACCTCTTGAAATAATAGATCAGCTAAAACGCCCATAGATGAATAGAAAGTTGTGCCTTCTTTATGATCAAATAATAATAGATATTGCCTTTGGGAATGAAGACGAAACTTATGATAACAAGAATGGGAAACAAATAAACAGTACAGCTAAACTTTTTACTTTTGGGCTTTACCATGAGGAGTTAAATAAACTTACTTGTATTTTTACGTTTCTTTAATGAACTTGAACAAAATTATAAAGGAATATTTCATCAGTTATATTAATTAATGAGTAGACAAAGTTACCTGTAAGTGAAAGGCTATCCTGGTCTATTCTATCATATGCGAAGGATTGGCCCGAAGAAATTAGGCCTGGATGACGCCCTCGCCGATTTAAGTTTTTTAAAAATCATATGAGAACTCTATTTTTTTTGGGATAAAAAGTAGGTAGCCTATAATATATTATCCGTCTCCGAAATGAAAGATGACTTTGTACCAAATAGAGTATGCCCGTGACTCTATCAGCGTGGATTTCAAAACTGACGTGTATGAAACTCGCGTATGAAATATAATATGACAGGTAATTATCATAAATTGACTAGCTAATTCTGAAATTCATTCGTATTTACGATACGACGTATTAAAGTCACGTCCGATCTAAGCTAACCAAAGGTCAAGGGATGCTTGCCCCGACTAGGAATTATTTGCACACGTATCCTATGCTATGCATACCAGATGTGATTACACAGTTAGCTTTCTTAAATTAAATATGTACGTTCTACAAATTGAAGTTGACCTATAAAAACGGAATGAACGCTGCGTCGAGGGCAATGCGTCCATCGTTGCAACGGTGGACGCATTTTGAATAAACTTTTAGGTTGGGATTTATAGAGCGCACTTCTTTTTTTCTCTTTCTCGTCTGGCTTTACAAAGATTAGCCAATGTCAAGTCTGAAGTTATTTACAAGTTAGGGAAACTATAAGTATGGACCTCGTCTTTGCCGGCGCTCGAATAAAGAAACACACACATACAGGCTTCACCATGAAAACATCACACTCCTTTTTCAGCAGTGTCCACCTGAAGTAAAAAATAAATTAGTGATATAAGAGATTTTATACACTGCGAAAATACTCGTTCGGATGTCCATTGCGATAACATACTTTATAGTACGGTCACGAGTCATAAGCTCTGTCGTGATCCCCTTTTTGTGAACTACAAACTACAAACAAGAAATAGAAATTCACTTTGGATACGGGATTGTATTATTCTGCTGGGTTAGCGCAGAAGCTGTGGGGGTGTGTGAGGCTTCCTCAACCCGATTGCCATCTTGACTTGTCGCGTCCTTACATTTGTCACATTATCAAGCTAAATAATCATATTATTACCTATATTTCGCATCCTTCTCAAAGGTGATTACTGTTTACATGCTCCACCACACACATACGCCAGTTTGTGCTGTCCCCATCAGACATTTAGAGTTATAAGATATTTATTTGTTTCGTCTTATTATTTATTTTTAATTTATTAGAGACCCGTGGTTTCGCCCGCGTGGATTTCGGTTTATTTAAATCCCGTAGGAACTCTTCAATTTCTGGGATAAAAAGTAGCCTATGTTCTTCCCCGGGTATCCCAAGTCTGTACCAAATTTCATTAAAATCAGCTCAGTGGTTAAGCCGTGAAAACGTAACAGACAGACACACATTCGCATTTATAATATTAGTATGGATAGTATGGATTATTATTAGTGACAGACTTTGTAATCGGTGTATATCACGAATATTTTATGCGGAATGCTTCAAATATATTATTCAACCTCGTAAACAAAACTTTCCGTACTTAGGATTAAGACCAACTCTTTAGTTTAAATGGAAAACCGCATACTTTGCAAACTTTCCCCAAGTGTTAATGCTAATATTTGGGAACACTGGAGTGTATTTCTAAGCCTTAACGGGTGTTTTTATCTTGCCATAAATTAGACGTCATTGTCATTCTCTAGGTATATTTAGGATCTACTGGATATAGGAGTCTTGTAAAGATTTTCACACCACACTTTACGGTTACCTAATGTGCCGCTTATGTGCAGCAGATTGCTGCCACTAGTTTGACGTAGTTCGTCCTCCAAAGTGGAAATCTGAGACTGAAGAGAGTAAAGGAGTAGACTAGTTTGCATAGTGTTAAACAGTTTCATTTACGTTGTTTTGGTAGGGATATATTCTTTCGAATTTTTGTACTTCGTGTTTTTGTAGTATCTCACTCAGAGTTATCAAAATCAGCGGTCCCTGTATTGGAGACAAAAAATACCATTTCTATTAATACACATTTAAAGTTTTAGGATGGCAGTATCCATCAAGCGCATTGAAACCCCGACGTTTTTCAGTCCTCCGAGTTAGGTAGGTAGGTACGGTTCATAAAATACAGTCCGCTGACAGACAGACAGACGGACGGACAGAGGAGGCTTAGTATAGGGTCCTCTGGCATCCTTCGGGTAAGGAACTCTAAAAAGTATTACTTGCTAGGTATTTACATATAGGTTCTTAATAGGTAGGGTAATTTCTTATCTTTTTTATTACGTGGCCATTTCTCGTTTCGTCTCAAAATAAGCTATAAATACTGGAAAATATATTTTATGTGTTACTTCAGAATATTCTGGTGCACTTTTACATGTGCCTGAAGCAGAAGAGCTTCTATAATATTTTACGTCTAACGGTTTAGTCTCTTGAATTAGTAAACGAATGGAAGTGGAGATATGAGAGCTACGAAAATTACACATATTTTCCTTAAAGGGATATAACGTAACTGTTTTATTCTAGCTAATATGATGAGTTTCCATTATAACTATAAAATAAAATGATAAATAGTATCTATAATACTTAAGAATGAAATCAAATGAAATTTGTAATATTCTAATACTAAAACTTCATCCATCCATATTTTCATACAATGAAACTGTGTCTGATTGTCTGCTAGCTTTTTCAATCTGTTCAACTAAATTTTGACGAAATTCGGTACTGGGATAGCTTGCATCTCGGGGATGAAGATGGAGATAGTCGTACAGTTTGTAAACTCCTATTTCTGTTAAGACAGTATTAAGGTTACGTGCGCCCTGAAGCCATCAAAAGGTCAATAGAGGCTCGACCCGGCTCAGAATTCTCTGTAAACTTATGTTGTACGTATTTGTAACAAACATACAGAGGGGATGTGTGCTTCCTTGGTGCTGTCATTTCACAGAGTTTTTCACCAAAGGTTGCCTGGTGGAGTTTGCTCTGAGCAATAAGGCCGCTTTTGCATACAATTGTTTTTAGTTTTTAGTTTCTTTGTTTTGTCTTGGTTGTTTCATGTTTTGTGTGCGATAAAGTTTTGTATCTATCAGCCATAAATTCACAAACGTTACTATGAGGTTTCATAGTGCGCTTGAACGCATAGTGTCGATTCCACCAATCAGATGACTATGTCACGTCAATTTACAATGATAAAATAAAATAAATAAATAAATAATTAATGGTATTTTATAAAACTAAGTATTTACTTTTATTACCGAATAAAAATTCAAAACTAAATAATAATAATTAATTATTATTACTTAATCAAAATAATAAGAATGTTGAACATATTTAATACTAGCTGATGCCCGCAGCTTCGCCCGCGTGGATTAGTCAGATCCCCTGCAGCATCAGGATTGAGGAGTTGGACTCCAAATTTTTTATGAAACAAAACAATGTCGCAAAGTTCCTCTATCGATTGAAAAAGAAATGACGCAAATCGGTTCAGAAATCTCGGAGATTTCGGTGTACATAGGTAGAAAAACACAACTCCCTTTTTTAAAGTCGGTTAAAAAAGTAGCCTATGTTACTCCCTGGTCAATTATCTACTTGTCTGTGAAAATCCCGTTAAAATCGGTTCAGCCGTTCCCAAGATTAGCCTTTTCAAACAGACAGACAGACAGACAAAAATTTTAAAAACGTGTGATTCAGTGTTGGTATCGTTCAAATAACCATATGAGCTTAATATGAGGTAGTTATTTCGAAATTACAGACAGACACTCCAATTTTATTTATTAGTATAGATTCAACACAATTTTTTTTACAGTAATTGTCAATATATAATGTAAAAATAATAATTTTTCGATGTTCAGTTAGTTATCTCTTGATTGTTAGTGGACGAATTTTTTGTGCTATAAAAAGAAAGCTAGTTTCCTTAGTTGACCACAAGGCGACAGGTATACCTAATCTTCCCCACAAGTATTTTTCATATTAAAGAATCACAATTGTTACGTATTTTTTGGGGAATCGTGAAAAGGCTGAATATAATATGTGCATGAGGATTATATTATTACATTGAGGAATATTCAATACAAATTGAATACAACTAATAAAGGCGATCCCTACACAAACATTCTATTCATTCGTGATCATAAATATATTCCATGCTGTTTGGAATGAAATCATATATCACAAAAACTTAAAACATATTTTGATGAAGCTTATTTAACATTTTATTTATTCTGTTTTTCGTTACAGCGAATCTCTATACATATAAACAGATATGCAGATTGTGTCGGAAGTCTGCCGAAACTCTGATGCATAATAATATTTACTATTGCCCCACTCTAATGCTTCAGCGTAGCATCCATTTAGGGAAATACTACTTACATGCTGAAGAGATTTCTCTTATTTCAGTCCGAAAAGTGTCGGCCTTGAGTACGTATTGATGAGGTAAATATTTACATATTTAGTAATATTATTATAGCGGTGATCACGATAGGTCGAACGTCGATCCCCAAAAGAAGTTATTTGGTTTGCTTCGTTGTGAAAATCAGAAAGACAGATTAAATGGTGTTTCATACAAGAAAATAAAATATTGACTCCTTGTAAAAGAAGATTTTATATTTACTTTTCTTTTATGCACTTTCACGAAAAAACAAACTGTAAACTGATCGCCCGATAAGAAGTAAAAGGAAAACTTGATGTAGGTATTATCCTGCAAAAAGCTTATCGTGAATATTCTGCTTTATTCTAAAGTAACTTTGCTGCTATGCGCCGGTTGTTTTAGCCTTATTACAAAGTCCCTCAAAGATTATTTACTAGCTTTTTACCTGTTACAATTTCGTGTAAAATTTTTGCATTTTAAAATACTGCTCTACATTTTTGGTTTGTATCTGAAAAACAGCATATTAAACTGTAATCTTATTTAATTTCAGTGTGTACATAAAAACTAAAGGCCTCGTCCAGAAATGCAAAGCCGCTCGACGAGCTATGGAGAAGGGTATGAGTTTCTCTGAGGGATAAGATCCGAAATGAGGAGATCTGCAGGAGAAACAAGATCACTAGCATAGCTCATAGATATCCTACTTGTCGTAGGAGCAATGGCTGTTGGAGCTTAAAGGTGCCCACGCACTTGAACTGAACTGCAGCTGAACTGCGCGCGTACGTCACTGTCGCGCGGCGCGGCTGGAGAGAATATCGTGCAGGGCGCTGACGCGACGCGCAGTTCAGCTGCAGTTCAGTTCGAGTGCGTGGGCACCTTAAAAGTCCTAGAATGGAGACCGTTTATGACATAGTGTGGAGCGTCCTCCAATACGATGGACCAACGATATAAAGAGGTTGGCGGAGAGTGTCTGGAAAAGGATGGCGGAGGACTGGGTGTGGTGGCACTCATTAGTAAGGCCTTTACCTAACTGTAGACGTTCACAGACTGATCATAATGATGTAACTAAAAACAGTGAAAATCTGGTCATTTCTAAGATAACAAGCTGGTAATAATCTCGATAGTACCAAGATAAAAGCTTGTAATCGTATTGTAGTTAGCGAACTAGCTAATTAAATAATAACAACGCCTTGTATACCTGTACTGAAAGCATATTTTTTTTAAATTTATTATTGTTAATCAGAAATACGAATTGGAGTAATACAGACTCTCCATTGGATGTTACTTGTTATTGTATCGGAACGCTATCGGTGCATGATGCGATACTGAAAGTAGGGACAGGAATCAGGATATAAGTATATTGGAAGAAGATTCCACCTAAAAGAGCTGGTAGGAGCTAAAAGAGCTTCAGAGCCTCGATAGCTCAACGGTTGAGGAGCAGACTAACTTCCGGAAGGTCGGCGGTTCAAACCCCACCCGTTGCACTATTGTCGTACTCACTCCTGGCAAAAGCTTCACTCTTAATTGAAGGGGAGTATTAGTCATGATTGGCATGGCTAATATTCTTTCATCGTATAAGAAATAACACTTTTTTAATTATTTATTTTAATTTAATGGTGGCCATTTGGAATTTTTCATTATTTTTGCTGTAACGGCAATAGAAATACACATTACACACTGTGTGAAAATTTCAACTCTCTACCTATTACGGTTTAGGTTATACAGCCCGCTATAGACAGACCGACGACAGACGGACGGACGGATAGACAGCGGAGGCTTAGTGATTGGCAACCTTCGGTTACGAAACCCTAGAAAATTATGAGCACCCATCTAGTTACCATCTTGAGTCAGTATAATTTTTTGAAGCAACTAGTCCATGTTCTACCCTCATTAATTTTACTAAATGTTTTTGTCTGCCATTGAGAATGAAGTGGCGTAGCTTCGCAGTTAGGTGTGGAACGTCAATTGTCTGTCAGATCAATCTTAATCACCGCTTGTGGGAAGTTTTGGGCCTCATGAGCCATTATCTAAATGAATACGAGAACGACCTTAGTGCAGCTCCTATTTCGTTTCATGTTTTCTCTGCTTAAACATTTATATTATGAGTCTCTAATGAATTAAACTTTTTGCTAGCGTAATCATTATTACGCCAATTTGGAACTGACTGACCTTTTTGTTTTATGGTGAAAAAAGTTACTTTTATTTATTAGAAAGATAAGTTATAATTTAAAAAAAAAATTTGCCCCCCAGATGGCCATACCTACTGTTTAACATCACTTCAGTGAAAGTAATTAAGTATGGTTATTTACTACAAATATACATATACTTAACGATAGAATCACTCATAAAAGTTGTACTCACTTATAAAAAGAGGCCTAAGTAAGTACTTACTGTTTTGCCGTTAAAACTCCAATAATGGTCTTTCTACGCGCATTTTACGACCACTAGAGAAAGTATAGGTAGGAGTAGTTAGGTGCACAAACTTCAACTGTATCTAATGCGTTCGCAGCGTATTTTAATTGGTTAAGGCCGCGCTCTCACAAAAATCAAAAAATTTTGCTAAATTTACCACAATAGGAAAATCTTTCACATAATTGAACACATATTTAAAATAAACCAATTTTTCGTATTGACATTTAATGTATCATATTTAAAAAGACTATTTTGTTTATTGCGTGGCTGCTTATTGCAATTTGGAGTGATGTTTATTATTATTTTTATGTTAGATAAAATTAATGGATTGTTACCAAAACTACATAAATAGATTCGTTAAAGAACATAGTTTATCTTCACATAAATTTTTGAATGAAGTTATGCTTTATTCCATACAAAAAATTGTGTTAAACTAGCCACATAATTTGCAAAAATTGGTAACAGTTTTTTTTTTACTCATTAATGTGATCAAAAATCAATATTTTAGTTCATTATGTATCAATAGGTCTATATTTTTAATATTTAAATATTTTTTTCCAGTAAATCAGATGATTTCTAAGGACAGATTTAGGGCTTCAAAGTTGAGTCTGTTACTGTTTTAATTAAAACTAGGCGCGGGAGATTGATCATTACAAAAGAAATAAAATAATTTTCGCAAAAATGTTACATTAACTGTCAATAACGAAAGATTGATTTATTTTAAACGTGTATTCAATTATGTGGAAGTCTTTCCTACGATGGTTAATTTGGAGCTCGAAAACTCGCATTTTTTGGTTTAAATGTAAGCGCGCCCCCTGAAAGGAGGTCAAGTTTGAAAAAGGACAGTTTTGATTTAGAATATTACACGTAACCAAAGATACGGTTTCTTTGTAAACGGTTTTTATATTTAACAGCTTTTTCTATTTAAGAGTCTGTTTTCTCTATTTGCAATAATAAAAACCAGTAGATAAATCACTATCGTGGAAGCTGCTGCAAACTGAGCCGATTAGTGGCTTGCGGGCAGATTCAAATTCGTGGATTTTTGCTTTTACTGGTTTACCAACCATCCAACCAACGGTTCTGGAAAAGTGGTTTATTTTCAAGTGCTGTAAACAGTCTAAAAGAAGCTTTTTATACGTTACTTTTTAACCCCCGACCCCAAAAGAAGGGGTGTTATAAGTTTGACGTGTGTATCTGTGTGTCACAGTAGAAAGTATCACAGATACACAATCTGTGTATCTTTCTGTGGCATCGTAGCTCCTAAACTAATTAACCGATTTTAATTTAGTTTTTTTTGTTTGAAAGGTGGCTTGATCGAAAGTGTTCTTAGCCATAATTCAAGAAAATCGGTTCAGCCGTTTGAAAGTTATCAGCTCTTTTCTAGTTATTACTGTAACCTTCACTTGTCGGGGGTGTTATAAATTTTTAATTTACACTTGTAGCCCTTGACTGCGAAGTGCGATCTACCCTGACGATCAGTGATGATGCAGTCTAAAATGGGATGCTCTAACTTGGAAAGACTATGGCAGTTTAACCATACCTTAAATAGTTTATATTTCATTGTGGTATAGGCTTATGCTCGACGACCATCATGCTTAATCAAAAATTGCCGAGAATATACATATTCGTTATTGCCTTGAAGGTATTTAGGTTTTTTTTTAATCCTTTATTTATAGGCTTTTACATTTATGCATGTCAGCCTTGGTATTTAGGTTGTACGTGAGAAACACGGGCGCCGGAAAGGCATTCCACGCCCTAGCGGTTTGTATTTTCAGAAACGTTGACAAAAAAACGTTTTGTACTAGTAGATTGATTGTCGACTACATAATATGAAGGTAGTTTCTATGTGGCATCATACAAGAACACTTAATCGCTTAGCGGCACATCTTTGCCGGATGCTAACTATAGCCACGGCCGCAACGCCCATCAAACCAGACCAGACACAATTTAAGAAATATAGTTATATTGAGCCAGATCTTTTTTCCGCGCTCACGCAAATTGTAGAACCAATTCGTTAGTAGTGGTGTTCCCTATAGGGTGGTGTTCCCACTATATTTCAAGATAGAGTTATTCAAGGGATGGATCAACAAATTCCCGAAAAGCCGGCAACGCACTGTCGCTTCCTCTGGTTTTGCAAATGTGAAAAAGTAAGAGATCCAATAACACTTAAGTAAGACACGCGCTATTAGCACGGTGCATAGAACGGACTTGAAAAATCGAACTGTAAAACGTCCACAGCGCCAGGAAAAGCGCATCGATTACATTTCTCGGATTTTTTTAAGTATTTTCCTAGATAACGATTAAAATAGATTAGAATTATTGATTTTAATGTCACACTGGATATTTTCAAGCTTAATAGAAAAAAGTCATAAAATTGGGGCTGTGGCTTGTTTTGTATTATAATTTGGGTAATGGCTCAGGAGGCCGAAACTTTTCGTAAACGATAATTAAGATTGATCTGATGGAATATTGATATTAATCTACCGAGCCTTTTTTTGTTATTATTTTAATTTTATGATTCTTAGTACTTACAAGTGTAAATTAAAAATTTATAACACCCCCGACAAGTGAAGGTTACAGTAACTAGAAAATAGCTGATAACTTTCAAACGGCTGAACCGATTTTCTTGGATTATTATAGCTAAGAACACTCTCGATCAAGCCACATTTCAATTAAAAAAAACTAAATTAAAATCGGTTCATTAGTTTAGGAGCTACGATGCCACAGACAGATACACAGATACACACGTCAAACTTATAACACCCCTCTTTTTTGGTCGGGGGTTAAAAACATCTTATAAAAAACAGTTAGATGGATAATCGTAATAAATTAAAATATCCTCGAGACATATAATACTCTACCAAACTTCTAGCACAATTCTGCCAAAAGGTGAACCGGAGAACACTTTAATTATTATTAGTTGGGAAAGTTCATTTTACAAACTCTTGCGAGCTGAAACTGATAAATGTGGAAAATTTACAAAGTTGTACGTTATAACTATATTATACATAAGCTGAACAATTGATTATATTACTAGAAATAATTAATTAGACAGTAGGTATACAATTTAAAGTGATAACAATAAATAATTACTATTATTTTTGCATATCCGTTTTTTGCATGATTGGTGTTATTTTTACATGCCCGATACCTGTTTTGCATTTCCGGTTCATTTTAAGGGTTCCGTACCTTAAAAAGAAAAACGGAACCCTTATAGGATCACTTTGTTGTCTGTCTGTCTGTCCGTCTGTCGGGTCTGTTAAGAAAACCTATATGGTACTTCCCGTTGACCTAAAATCATAAAATTTGGTAGATAGGTAGGTCTTATAGCACAAGTAAAGGAATAAATCCGAAAACCGGGAATTTGTGGTTACATCACGGAAAAAAAATTAAAATGTGACCAAGTGGGGTATCATATGAAAGGGTTTTTTTACCTGTACATTCTAAAACAGATTTTTATCTATGTTTATAGATAATATTATTTGATTTATCGGGCAAAATGTCGGAAAAAAATATCCAAGTACGTACGGGACCCTCGGTGCGCGAGTCTGACTCGCACTTGACCGGTTTTTTTGCATATGCGGTTCATTTTTGCATATCCGGTGTTATCAGTGGTATGTGCTGATCACAATAACCTCTGATTGGCTAAAGTTCGCTTTCAACTATAGCGATAGAATTTCAACCAATTAGAGGTGGAGGATTTTTTGGTAGAGCTTGTTGAGTAGCTGTACCAAAAAATCTAAGAATACGAATTTCTATGATCACAATGTATAAACACTCACATACACACAATATGTTAAATTCATCTTACAAATAAACCCCCGGTGAAACGCCAAAATGAGCAAGATCAGTTTTAATTACAGCCCTTTGATAGTAACACCAACGAAACATCAAAGGTAAACCGTCAAAGTCACCCTTGTATCTTTAAAAGTGATTGTCAGGGAAGGAAAACGTTATAGAATATGCTGATCAAAATGTGTACCCGTATCCCATACTTAAGCGGTGCGGCAGCTCTCCGAAATAAATAATAGAAGAGGCCGCTTGCTTTTACCTTATTACTGGCAAGTCGATGAGAATTTACCTAACAACAAAGACCGTAGAGTCCGTAGAGTTATGGCTGTCTCAACTTTACCTTTAGGTACTTACAGGAGCTTTTGAGAAAAATATTAATTTTTCTTTGTCAGTGTAACAAGAACTTAACAAGAGATAAAGAAAGGTCCATTAAATCGTTTCTTGTTATTTGTTATTTCCCATTAATAAAAAATAATGGTAGGGGCCACTTGCACACAGTTTATCGATAAGAATTTGCCTAATATCAAAAAGTATTGTGTTTCAGCAACCTTTATCTTTCCTGAAGCTTTTGTCATAGATTAATGGTTTGTTTGCTGTGGTATAAATGTGAAATATACAGGGTGCTAATTAGCATTAAACTGCAACACAATTAAAACTGCGAGAGAAACAGACAGGTCTAAAGATCCATTACGTCAACTGCAATATAAATTTAAAACTCATTAGTTTTGGGTAAGGTCTGACGAAATCACAAACACAATCTTTATGATAAATTATTACACTTTTATTTCATATTTAAATTTATTAACTTTTACATTTGTGTCAAATAAATGTTGTTCCTCTTACGTTAGTATATTTTTGAATGTCGTCGTTTTAAAACCACTCTTACAGGTAACCTCTCCACGTTTATTAGCCACTCCCCTTTTTATCTTATCGTTATCGGCCAATCCAAATTGTACAATGAATAAACTTAGTGACTAATATACAAATCATCAAGCTCGTTTCACAAATCATCTAAGTAATAAAGATATTTTCATCTTATATATTGATTACAAATATTATCCTTTATTATGCTACAATTCATCAACTAAAAACTATAAGAATTTTATATACAGTACGTTTATCGATCAGATGTTGAACAACTTCAGCCAATCAATGACGCCTTCTAATATGATGTTATGATTTGAGTGGCGCCAACTATGTTTTATAGATAATTAATATGGGCCAAGCTTACAGCTCGGCCATCCTGTTTTAAGCGAGTCTCATCGCTTTTAAAAAAAAATTAAAACTTAAGTAACATGTAAACTTCACAACCAAAATGACAAAGACTTAGTTCAACAAAACAAAAAAAAAATTAAGATAGTAATTAATTAAATTAATATTCTTGCTAACTTAACTAGAAGGAATATACAGTTTTATTGATACATTGGTATTGATTATGATTGCAACTTAATTTTAGAGCACTCGCAGCACCCCTTTCCATCCGTTATAATTAGAAAATAGCAGATAAACTCAATTCAATTCCAAACTATTTACCCTCGCAACTTTACCTGCCAGTCTACAGTAGCACTCAAATTTAGCCTTTAATCTAAAATTCATTTTTCTGTTCTCTTCCGCTAATATTAAAATAAAAAGATGCAGACACTCTAAATTTATAAATAATTTTTCAAAAATCATAAAGATATCAAAAATTGCAAGACCAGTAGCAACTAAAGGAGGCCTCAATTTAATCAAAGAAGGTAGGTATATGCATAAAGTCCGAAGCATCAATTATAACTCACAAGCCAATATTTTACAGGAACACTCAATAGAGATTTGGGGATGAGCATGTAAAACTAATTACTAAAAACTACTTTAAAGGGTTTCAAGTATCTCAAAATAAATTGTTAAAAGTTCTGTTCCAACTAGACTCTCCTTCCCACTAAAGAATTATATAAGAAAACTGATGAACTATATTATATAAGTCAATTATACAAATTCAAAATATGTCTATTTGTTAGGAAAATACTATTAAAGTCCGTACATACACGCATCACTTTAAAGCTAAATCTCATAAATATGGTACACAAAACGAACATACCTATTATGCTACAATTACATAAAGCTAGGACTAATTATGGTATGTAAACTACCTAGCTCTACTACATAATGTACTTGCCGAAACTCATACTGGAGGAAAAATCTTTTACAAAGTTTAAAGTTTAATCAAACAGTGTCAAACACCATAGATATCTTAGCTAGATGTAGGTATAGTTTGTTAACGAATATAACGTGTTTTGACTTTTTATATTATTGTATAGTCACCATACCTTTAAAGATTATGTTTTCTTCTATATTTATATTTAGAATCGGGAGCGATTCTTAATATGAATATGTGTAAGTGAACTTCTTGTCCTTTTGATAAAATAAACTCTCTAAACTTAAAGTTAATCGCCGCCAGTTCTCGATTTAAATCACAAAACATTTTCATACACTTTCAACGCAATAGTTTTACGCACATATTTTCTTCTTCCCTTCTTATTGGAAAATCGCGGATTCCGAGCCTTGGCGCGTCTCTCTTCTACCGGGATACATATGTGATTGTCCTTATTTCCCTCCAGATCCAAATTTTTAATGACCCTTATCCTAGGGTTCTTTCCCTCCAGATCCAAATTTTTAATGACCCTTATCCTAGGGTCTACCTCCTTCCTCCTATAGGACTTTTTGTCCATAGCCCGTAACCTCGGGGCTTTCCTTCCTTGGGACTTTGTGTCCCTGACCCATACCTAGTTTTGGGTCTTTCTTTTCCTCATTTATTCATTTCCAACATCCTTGGATCCTGCAAACATAAAACACTTTGAGTAGACCGTTCATTTAATTTTGTTTCATAAGCATCCATCATAATACAATCCGACCTAAGAGAAGTAATTTTACTTGGTAACCTAGAAAACCTATTATCATTATTATAATTTAGTTTTCTCCAGTTCCGTACCCCTCGAAGGGTGCCTACGAGACCCTATTTTCTAAACCTCTGCTCTCCGTCCGTCTGTCCGTCTGCACGTGCGTCACGGCCTGAACCGTGAACGGCGTATCGTGAACCGTGATAGTTAGAGAGTTGAAAGGAACGTGATTACGGATGTATGAAAATCCTATGCCTGGTTGCTTCCAATTCAAACTTTTTCTTTTAATGCAGATTACGCTTCCCATATTTCTTACAATTACCTATTGTTTTTTTTTTTTTTTTTTCTAGCAAAATCCACATTCTGAAGTACTAATGGACAATGTTAAACAAACGCCAGGGTACAGTAGTTGCGTCACTTGTGCCTCTTAACCATATAATATCTACATGCAAAAAGAATCTTTGATTTATAATTTCACATGATACTTATATATTTTATTTTAGCCATAATATGCACCATATGGCGTACTTTGTCGTTACGAGTAACATAAGCAGAACTACCAAATTCGACCCTGGGAACGACACAGTCGCGACTCGCCGCCGAATGATACCTATTAGTTTATCATTAATTCCTTTTCATAGAGAAAAGCGATATCAACATAATAGCAGGAAAAAAAATGAAATAAATATTCCGTTCGATACATCTCTATTCTCTACGACATCAAGATCTCTATCACAAGCTGATCGATCATAAAGATTAGAAGAAAGTAGGTACCTTATACATTATTTTATATGTTAACCGTAATGACCCGCATCTGTTCGATTTTCCTTTATTCGTTTCGTAAAAGATTCGTCCTCGTACGTCCATCATCATCATCATCATCATCATCATCATCATCATAAGGTCACTGTTGAACATAAACCTTCCCTAGTAAGCACCACACGTACTGTCCTCAGCCTTCCTCATTCAACCCCTGGTTCCTATTGATACAAACCACTAAACCCTCCCCCCCATCAAATGTGTACCTATCTACATCCATCCATCATACCCAAATGCCGTGCTGGTTGATGTGATGAGCGACAAAGTGTTAACCTCTTCAATACCTCATGGAACTGTAGGAATAGCCATGGAAGACCTCCAAACCGAACGTTGATATTTTGTGTAAGTGGTCCCACGAGTCAAAAAAAAATATTCTTGTCCATAAAGGAACAAGCCACGATATAGATTCTTCTATCGGAACTTAAATATTCCAATCACTGCATGTATTCCAACTAATCAGTTTGCTACTGTATATTTGAAGTTGATAATAAATAAAAATGTTAGCTTAATTAAATTCCTATGATAATTCGATTTTTGGTGCATCAACCAGCTTCACCTATTATGTAAAATTAAATATATATATTTTTTTTAAATTACCGGCTGTACATTTTAAACTAACCTAATCAAAATATACTTTCTTACTAATAACTTAATCTTAAAAATTTTCCAGAGGATCCTTCCGCCTCAAATTAACTCAATGATAAAAATGAACAGGAAACTTTAAATGTTGTAAAATCCAGCCAATGCTTCGTACCTTGCCTTATTAATCCAATAGGTACTTCTTTGGATTTTGTCAAAACAAAATACTTTTACTTGTTGAGTGTATAATAAATAAATAATGTAATAAATCAATTAACTGTTAAAGCTAATAACTTTTACAGAAAGCGAACCTCATGATATCTCTTATGAGTTTTAAGCGTAAAATTACCACGCCGAAAACAAAACATGAGCTGACAGTATTCTTATTTGATATACATAATCCAGTAATACTATATCTATCTACATAATTCGTAAATATGTATGTATAGTTTGTAAGTTACTATTTCACTTTATGCTGTTTCAATGCTTTAAGTTATTATTTTTATCTTTGTCTCATTTTTTTAGTTTAGCCTCATTCTATTTTTAAACTTACTATTTCGCTATAATATTTACAAGTAACCTCATCGAAGACTACACGGTCTTCTGATAACCCAACAAGCATTTATCCAACAGCTATCGCTTTCACCCGAACGGAGGTTCCCTGAAATATACTGAGATAACAATACCTAGTTGACACATGGATGTACAAGAGCGGCAACAAGCTATGACCCCCTCTAGTCATAACTATATCTTTATGATTGTAACATTTCAAACAGTGAAAGTATGTATAAACGATTTCGTCCATAGGACATGCGCTCTAAAGAATGTTAATATAATTATCAGCAACTAAAAGCTTGAAGAAACTAATAGGTACAACTTGTCTTTGAAGTATGAAAATATGCACATTTATCAAGTATACCAGTTCATCAAACATTAAAGTACGCATTTATAAAATGATAACTCACTTATTAATCAAGATAACTACCTGTTTATCAAACCTACCCTACCAAATATAAATAACTACTCACCAAATGTAATACTTTATAACTTAAGTAAGAATATGAAACAAATGTGCATCAACCACATACATACACTCTTCAAATTCATCCATTTATCAAAATGTTATATAATATAACCATTCACCAAATCCATTATATACTTTGTTCATTAAATAGCTTAGTCAAACTTTACTCCACTTGCCACGATTGCAAATTTTCCAAAATAGTCAGCCGCAAACATTGCAGCTCATCTCACTTGATAATGCATCCCTCCCTCAGAAAAACAGGCATTAGGAATGTCTTTCCAAGACGCGCGAGAGACAGCCACCGTGGCTTTTCGCGAGATTTAATCCAAATTGAACTAATGCCTAAATAAATGTTTTAATTAGAGGGCGATTGCTTTTGCAACCTCTAACCGTCCAATCAAACACCGAAAGTATTCAATAATCCGAGACGTAAATAAAAAACCCGTCAGAACACCGTATTTATAAAAACAGAGACAAGAAAAAGATTCCTCCTCGCAATGAGATCGCGTGACATCCAACAAGTGAATTATCGACTTTATTACACAACTTATCCTCAACATGTTTTACATCATTTCCTACAATTGAAATCTTTCTATTTTAAATACCCTAACTACAACTTCATAATCCAACCAAAAATCACACTAGATTTATCCCTCGGTCCCACATCTTTAATGCTTTTTTTTTCTGTTTCGGTAACTAAAACAAAAAAAATATATATACTCATGTTATAAAACGTTGTCAAAGCTTTCCTGAACGCGCTAAATAAGCAAAAACATAAAATCAGGCGAAATGCCAGACCAGCCGAAAAACCTTCAATGCTTAATCAGCCTAAAAAAAAAATTATGATCACTATTCATATTATCATGAGATACTACCGGCGCTCCTAAGCGAAATTTATAAGGCACCGCATTTCGATTTTATCAAACAGACTGATCAATTTCGAGAGCACAACAAACGTGGTTTCCTGAGAGTTTCGTTAACTAAATGCATATCGAAACTGAACTATCGCGAAGCGAGTCAAGCGAGCGTGAAAATTTTTTTAAATATATTTCTGGGATAATGTCATGCCACAAACGCGAGCGTAGTGCAAAGATATTTGCCTAAAATTTCTTTCGTACAACAAAGAAAATAGTATTTTGGTAGTAGGTACTTATAATCGCGCCCTGCCCTAAGGGCAGTACTGTAGGTATATTACCATTAAAAAAAAACTTACTCTAATTTTAATAGAACATTTGCCAGGAATTTAACCCGCCAAGCGATGTTAATCCAATAAAAACAAAATCATATTGCATTTAAATGCGGCAGTACACAGTTAATTGCGTGAATACAGGTAAACAAAAAAAAAACCCCGCTGCCCATATACTATACCTACCTGCTACTCGTAGTACTCAAATTATTGTGCCAGTATTAAAAGTAAATTAGCTGTTATCTAGCGTGGTAGACTACGGCCTAAACCCTTCTCATTCTGTGAGGAGACACTTGTTGCTCAGTAGTGGGCCGGCCATGGGTTGTTCATGGTGAGCTGTTATCAGCAAAGTTATGTTTGAAACTCAAACATTACGCGTTTCAAGTGGTAAAAATAGATAAATGAAAACATTTCTCCTCACTTTTGTAAAAAAAAAACACTTATTTATGCACCCCGTATTTTAAAACTATCTGACTACCTACCTACCATAATTTTAAATTTAGTTAAAGAATAACCAGATAAGATAAACCTACTTTTACACCCATTTTAGGATTTATATTTCTCAAAATGCTCAATTTATTAACCCTGGTCACTATTACTTTATTACAACGGATCACCTTCATTTTTATCAATTAACATTTTATATCCCCAATCACTTAGTAACCATTACAAGTAGAGACGGATTATTTCACTGGCAGGCGTAAAACGAAAAGCTATTTCATGTAACTTTTTCTACCTTATCCCAAAGCGGTTTACAAAAAATAATAATTTCACAAAACAACATTCAAGATGCCCAACGAGTGCTGTGTGGTAATATCGCGTCACTGAGTGCTAGAAAAAGGAAAACATCTATCTATACAATGAGTGCAGCAAACGATTGAACCTAAATCCAGAACCTACCTTCCGTAAAACAAAACCACTATGTGAAAATAAATCCCTATCGTAACTCTTAACCAAACTAATTCGGCACACGATTACAAGTGTGAAGATTGAAATACCACGTTCCGTGAGATATTCACCTGTGAAATCATTTAATGAGAAATAAAACCCCGGCAGGACATAGTAGATACATCCTGAAAACTATTTAAAAGTAACAATAACGCCCATCATTAAGTAAACCACACTTTTTATATTGTTTAACACTATGTTCACTATCTATTCCATTGTACCCACGATACAGGATAACCTAGTGCGGGTACCACCACACAGACACAGGAAAATTGTACAAGACTGTATTTTGTAAATAAACATTTTTCATTTTTCATTGTAAAATAAGCCTTCTAAATACCTCAATGTTATTTAAACCACAATTTGAAGGTCGATCGCATTTGTATAACCAATATACAAGATGAATTATAAACATGTGGGTAATTCTAGGTATCATAACGTTATATAATTTCCATTCCAACTCGGAGCAAAGCTTTCTAACAAAATGATAACTAAATGTAGAACAAACAAAACGAAAACCCACACAAATAAAAAAAAAAAATTACCATTAATAGGTATCAATAAAAATAAAATCATGGAAAGATCCTACCCGTTTATCCAGAAATCCTTTGATGCCATGACTAGGTACTTTGATATATTGAGGCCCAAATATTGGCCTTGTGCTCCAAAATGTCTGTGGTCTACTAGACCTCCACTTCTTTCTCGTTCCTCTGTATATTTCCACTTGTTTCTCTGAGTCGTGAGCGTGACAAGAAAATATTATATTTTCTTGATGTCCCTCTTCTGACCTTTTGGGTAAGGTCTGACGAAATCACAAACACAATCTTTATGATAAATTATTACACTTTTATTTCATATTTAAATTTATTAACTTTTACATTTGTGTCAAATAAATGTTGTTCCTCTTACGTTAGTATATTTTTGAATGTCGTCGTTTTAAAACCACTCTTACAGGTAACCTCTCCACGTTTATTAGCCACTCCCCTTTTTATCTTATCGTTATCGGCCAATCCAAATTGTACAATGAATAAACTTAGTGACTAATATACAAATCATCAAGCTCGTTTCACAAATCATCTAAGTAATAAAGATATTTTCATCTTATATATTGATTACAAATATTATCCTTTATTATGCTACAATTCATCAACTAAAAACTATAAGAATTTTATATACAGTACGTTTATCGATCAGATGTTGAACAACTTCAGCCAATCAATGACGCCTTCTAATATGATGTTATGATTTGAGTGGCGCCAACTATGTTTTATAGATAATTAATATGGGCCAAGCTTACATTAGGTTTATAAATTTTTTAGAAAGGAATTTTAGGTAAATGTAATTGAATATAATATCATACTTATATTAGGGACATATTATAAACCTTATTTTATTTTCCAGACTAGGTGTATTATCAACATTTAAAAAGTATATTTCTGACCCTCTCCGTAACGAATACCGAACTAATATCGGTTGACGAAATTAACACCCTGTATTTTAAGGCAACTTTACAACATCACCGCACACAACAAACCCACGTTTTGACTTCTATGTGACAGTTTATTAAATGTGTGTTTCATCATGTTTAGTATGAAATATGGTCGTTCTTGTTGTTACTGTACTGTAGGTACTTGTCTTAACTATACTTTTCTGTCCATCAGTATAATTTTTGTCCTGGTGTAATTTGATATTTTTATAAACAACGAATATGTGCAACTTCTGGTGTCTAACGTCCGAAATTAATAATAATAACAAACAATCTACCACCGGATTCCGTACCTGAAGGGTGCCGACCCTATTACTAAGTCTCCGATGTCCGTCCGTCTGTCTGCCAGTGGGCTATATCTCATTAACCGAAATTGATAGAGAGTAAAATTTTTACAAAGTGTGTATTTTGTCGCTATAACAACAAATTAAAAATAATCAAAATGGCTGTCAATTAATTTAAAAAATAAATACGTGGAGACCGCGTACCGATAAGCGCAGTGTAGGGACTAGCAGGCCGCTGGACTGATGACCAGAAGAAGGTAGTGGGAAGCGAGTGAATGAGGAAGGTCTATGTCCAGCCGTAGATATTATATAGGCTGATATATTCGAAGTTACTACAAAACTTATACAATTCACATGCGAATAATTAATACCAAATGAAAAGACAGCTGATTAATTATTATCGTAGTAAAAGCATAATACCTTTAATAATTGTCACAGTGCATAATTAAGTGCGTCGGCATATTATCGAGGAAGCATAATGGTTTGCATTGATAGCACCGAATTAAGCCTTTGAGGCTAATTAATATTCAAACATGTATTTTGTCATGGGTATTTCAACAACCACCAATTGATATTTCCTACACAATTACGGAACATACAGTAATTTCTGTGCACATGAATTCGTAAATCGTATTTAACCAATAAAAGCAAGAGCATTGTAGAAATCTGCAGGTATTGCCAAGGCTAGTAAGGTGAATTCGAACTTGGTCCGTCTGTCCTTCCGTTTGTCTGACAGATAAAAAGAAAAAGCGAAACTTGGCCTGTAGATATTATGACGTAGACATATTATGCTAAGAAAGAGTTTGTGAAGTCCACGCGGACGACGTTGCGGGCATAAGCTAGTAATGTGTAAATCTATGGCCCAAAATGACTTTAAAGTCATACTTACTTTTAAAAGTAATAAAAAAACTGTATGTTGGGGTGCTCCAAAAAGCAAATATGGTGCAAAAACAATTTTGTTAATTATCCTGGCTTTTGGTAGGCATATCGTTGAAAAGATCTCTTAGATTATCAACTCTATAGATCCAGACTTAAAGAGGAAGTTTCAATACCTAAAGTTTGCAAACAGCTAATGAATATAATAATTAAAAAAGACGTTTTTAGTTAACGTTTAATATACTCGTAATATTCTATAAAAGTTATTGTACCCATCTATATAAATTTTAATTACTCAGTAAGTAAAGTATAAACATAAAATTCGATAGAATTAATGGAGAAATGATTGTCAAAGATAAAATTAATTCATTTGTTAAAATAATCTCTTTTGAAGCGACCACGCGACGTATTCAATTTATTTCGGGTGATTGATCACCAATAAAGGCGAATTAGGTATCAGCTTGAACAGAATTTTATCGATAAATGTTACATTATTTTTGTATAAATTACAATACATTTAACTTAATGGCAGTTCTGCGGTTCATATAGGTACCCTAATTGGTGATTTCACATTGGACGGCTACGGCACCACTACCGGCACGGCGATGGCACGATTTTGCCGTCCTGTCAACGCCAGGAAAGGCTCTTAACAGGGCTCTCTCCGTCACTCGTTTCATATAATCGTAGTTCCAATTTCATTTGAATATTAAGCAACCAAAGTCCATGAAATTTTGCAGACATATTCTAGAAACTAATATCTGTGTCTGTGGTGTTTTAGATTTTTCTAAAAATATGTAGTTTTAAAATTACAGGGGCTCAAAGATTTGTATGAAATTTTTAAGACCGCGTAACTTTGAAACCGAATATTTTAACAGAAATCTGGAAAACCACAGACATAGATATTAGTTTCTAGAATATGTCTGCAAAATTTCATGGACTTTGGTTGCTTAATATTCAAATGAAATTGGAACTACGATTGTATGAAAAGAGTGACGGAGAGAGCCCTCTTAATGTATGTGTAGATAGGAAAACACAGTTCCTTCATTTTTTAACGTCGGTTAAAAAAGTGGCCTATGTTACTCTTTGGTTAATCCTCTGCTTGTCTGCGAAAGTCCCGTCAAAATAGATTCAGCCATTCCGAAGATTAGCCACTTCAATTTTATTTATTAGTGTATAGATTGTCTCCTAGCCTATTATTATTTATGTTTTAGTATAATATAGAATGTGAAAATGTAATACGGAAAGCAATAAATAAGAAATATTTAAAAAAAATTAGGGAAATTAATGAAAAGGATTTACAATTTCAAAATGAAATTTGTTATAACGCGGTTCATGTTTCCGGATCCCTTATTCCGGGAAATCTCTCTGGAATCAATTGTGAAATTTGTTGTGGCACGACGACAGCTGGGATTAAAAATATAATATCGTGCCTTTTTCGGTGATAGGTATGTACCTACCTACTTATTTAAAATATCTACAAAATATGGAAACTGACTAGCTGAAGCCGTCGTGCACGTTAAAAGGTTTTTGAAAAATCCCGCCGGAACTCTTTGATTCTCCGGCACAAAAAGTAGCCTATGTCGTCACTCTGAAGGTCTTTAGCTATATCAAAGAATCACGTCGATTTGTATCTCCGTTGCGGCGTGATATTTTTAAAAATTTATTTGAAATATCAGATGGGTGGTGATACTTAATATGTCGTATTGAAAAAATCACTGTAGTACTGTTACTAAAACCTAAAAATTCCAATAAACACGGACGAACAGGTTCAAGAAAATACTTTATTTTCCACAATACGCGGCTGCCTTGCGAAACGCGCTTCATCCAGGGCAAAAGGACATTCCTCGACAATGCAACGACAGAGTGAATAGAGTAAGGGAACTCTTGGCTTTGCCCAGAATCGAGGATATGACAAATATTAGGCTATGGTGACCTGAAATCATAGAAAAATAGGCATGATGGCACCTGCGTCAAATATACTAAACATTTGACGCCTGCCAGTGACGTAAAAGCCTCGACGTTTTGTTAGAAGTTCCCTGTCGTGAACTGTGGCAGCGTGGCCACTACAAGCCGCGCTGCCATATAAAGAAAAGATTTCCAAGCTGGTGCACCTTGGAACCTAGTTAATGAAGAATCGTTTTAGAAAATATAATACACCTAGTACTTTATTGGACCCGCTCGTCTGTGTTAATTGAAATTCCACTGGTTCGCTAACTCTATTATTCAATATCGTTTTGTTCTATTTTACATTGATTTTGCTTTTTTGCAAAAGTTCAATGGAACTTCATTTTGATGCAATCCCGTCAGTTATTTGCTGACACCAACTGCCAATAACTAACTATTGAGTTTCCATTATTTCTGGTCTCTCTTTACTTTCATAATACTTAATTAAAATTCTAATTGAATTTTGAAACTCGATAAGATCACTGAGGACGCTTCTACTTCATTACGTTTGACGTTGCGAAATATTAACTTTGTATAAAATCTGGTGAATATATTAGGTATTTATATCACACTACATAATATATCAAAATATTAGCCTATCTTACCTCTGGATGAATATTTTTTTGGTTTTTTTTAATGGCAATAGAATCATCGAAATAGGTTCGATAGTCTTAGAGTTTATCGACTAAAAACAAACAAATCACATTGATACCTTGCTCTTTTTCTGTGTGATTGAAGGAAGACCCAACATTTTATTTATAATATTGGTAGTAAGTATCAGTTACCTTTTTAGTTTGAAAAGTTGGAGTTTGAAAGTCCTAAAATATTAGCTTTTCAGTCGTACAGTACATAACGTGAGATTTGGCAAAATTCCCACGAAATTTGATCTTCCGCGCGAATCCAGGGATTTGACTTCCGAAGTAAAGCTGATAACAGCCACTAATATACAACGACACAAAACACGGATTACTTTAGACTAGTAAAACCCAGGCTTTGGTCGCGGCTCAAATGAATTTTCACATTTAATATTCTAGCTAGGATACGTATTAGCGCGGATTTCTTCGACGGTAAAAGGATTTTGTAGTTTCATCCCTTTCTTTGATTAAAAATACCTTTTTCCATTTGTTATTATATATTTTCACTAAAAGATCTTATTGAGATTAAGATTTTATATTTTATTTTATTACTTATTCCGTTGACTTTTCGCCTACTTCCAAGTGATTAATTTTTGTTTGGATAACAACTTAATTATCGTTTAGCGTTCTTATGATGGAGGTGGTGGAGAGGTGGGCATTGAAACTCTGATGGCATATGGCAGGACATTCAAATTTGGATTCATTTGCTTTGTCCATAAATACTTACTTTTCAAAAATACACTGACCAGAGCCTGATGATGGAGATGGAAGATGGACACTGGTGTTTTGACCTTAAGTGGAACAGTATGGGGAAATCTGAAACCATAGGGGATACAGGGAAACTGTCTTAGGAAACTTCAGCTCTTTTTTTGTCAAAACAATTTTGGTAAAGTTAATTTACGATGCCACAGACAGATACACAGATACACACGTCAAACTTATAACACCCCTCTTTTTGGGTCGGGGGTCAAAAATACGAGTGACTTTACTGAAACAATTGAAACCATTAGATATCTAACGATGTAAGTAGATACCTATTGTCTACCTAAAGTAAAAAATCTATAGAGCGCACTTTAACTATGCTCAAACTTAAGAAACTGTTAAAACGAGACAGGGTTATACATATAGCTGGCATGAATTATTTGTCTCGTTTTAACTGAAACTTAAGTGTAAGTCAAAGGACTCTCTATAGATTTCAGCCTAAGTATTACTATTGCGCACAATTTTATAAAATTTTATAGCATTTTATTGCAAAAAAATTCTCGACAAACTCATTTCAAACTTTCGCGAATATAAATCATGTTTGAGAGTTCATAAAAATTACAGTTTTGTATCAGAATCACAGCTGGATATTTATTCTGAAGGTAAGTCGAGCATCAGTTTAGACGTATATTTCCCGTCCGAAAATTGAAACTTGAAAGGTAAAGAATTTGCTAGCAAGGGAGTTAGTGGCAACATTGACTTTTATCGGTGACGTCTTTTAGATTGATAAATAATTAATTAGAAAGAAACGAATTTTAGCTTTAGCAGAGCTTTGAAGCTTGTACGTAAATTGGGCGAAAGAGAGTGGATTTTTTTATTTTCTTTATAACTCAGTGACAATGAAAAGTCGGACGTTGGTTGTAGTGGTTTTAACCTTCAGGGGCACAGACCTCCCTGGTGCAGTGATAAGCGATGTAATCTCATAAGTGGGAGGTCATGGGTTTTATATTTTCTAAATTGTCTCTGGTCTGGTCTAGTGAGAGGCTTCGGCCGTGGCTAGTTACCACCCTACCGGCAAACCCTTGTTCCCAAGATATTTAGCATTCCGGTATTAGCAAACCAATTTGGGTTATGGGTTTAATATAACTGCCCTGAACTAATGATACAATGATTTTTCTACCATCAGCTCCTTGTCTATGTGAACAAAGTGAGCAGATAATCGAAGCTGTTGAATATTTCAGACGGGCGGAACGTGACACAAATAATATCATGTAAAATGCCTACGGCTTATCACCCCTGCTGTTTGCACTCTAATTTGCTAGAGCCATATCGCACCCCTATATAAAAAAAAACTGACTTTTAAGAGTTCCGTACCTCAAAAGGAAATAGGAAACTCGTATAGGATCACTTCCCTGTCTGTCTGTCTGTCTGTCCGTCCGTCCATCGAAATTATCGTTTCATCTTCCAAGAAATTCGTTACATTTCAGAAAAAATTAAAAGTGTTACCTATTTCTTGTACGGTAATACGAAACCCTTCATGTGCGAGTCTGGCTCGCACTTGACCAGTTTTTATTACTTTTTAGGGTTCCGTACCTCGAAAGGAAAAACGGAACCCTTATAGGATCACTTCGTTGTCTGTCTGTCTGTCTGTCAAGAAACCTATAGGGTACTTCCCGTTGACCTAGATTCATGAAATTTGCAGGTAGATAGATCTAATAGCACAAATACAGGAATAAATCTGAAAACCGCGAATTTGTGGTTACATCATTTAAAAAAAATTAAAACGTGTTTCAATTTTCAAAGTAAGATAACTATACCAAGTGGGGTATCATATGAAAGGGTACCTGTACATTCTAAAACAGAATTTTATTTATTTTTATGTATAATAGTTTTTGATTTATCGTGCATAATGTGGGAAAAATACCCGAGTACGGAACTCTCAATGCGCGTGTCTGACTCGCACTTGGCCGGTGTTTACAGTAATAAACCGTTTGTAAGCTGCTTGTCTGGAACAACAAAAAGCTCGAAAACAATTTAAAACCGAATATTAATAAGGAACACAAACATGTAGCACCTAAATAATTCATGGGGGCTTTATTGTGGGAGCTTTCAATAATCCAAGAGTGAAATCGGGAACACATTAATATGTACATACTGACTTGTTCACATTTGCTACGCGCCCGCCGTATAATTTCAAAACAGTACGCTCGACTCCCGTCAAAATATCGTCTGCGAATGCTAAGCTTGTGTGACCTGGCTCCACTAAATATACACCTGTGTGAGTGAACCAGGTTATTGATTCATGGCGGTAGGATTTATGCCTACCCTCTTTCACTTAATCAAAACTGCGTCAGAGGAACAGAGATAAACTGCCTTGCACGTCTGCAATATTGATATGGTCTATTTATTAAAAATTAATTAAAATCCTCGTTATAAAATCGGCAGCGTAGGTACAGCAAATTTGCTTCAGAAGATAGCGCCGCGCTGTAGTTAGAATTTAATCAAAGGGGTTTGTAAAATCAAACCATTGAATTTATATGTATCTATTCTTCGAATTCTACTATGTGTGTATTCCTCAAAGCTTATGACTTATGAGTTACTAGCCGATGCCCGCGACTTCGCTCGCGTGGATTTAGGTATTTCGAAATCCCGTGGGAACTCTTTGATTTTCCGGGATAAAAAGTAGCCTATGTGCTAATTCATGATAATATTTATCTCCATTCCCAGCCAAATCCGTTCAGTAGTTTTTGCGTGAAAGAGTAACAAACATACACACAAACACACACACACACACCACAAACTTTCGCCTTTATAATATCAGTGTGAAGTGTTGAATTTTTTTGAAATAATGTACCTACATTTTATTAAATAAATAAATTTATTATTAAAAAAAAGTGTGATAACTATGGCACATCTCCGTGGATTGTTAAAAGTGTAAGGTCGCCTGTTTCATTAAACAGATAAAGTTATTTTTTCCTCAGCGTGTTCTAAACCCCTTTAGTTACACTCAAGGAAGAAAGTGATGTAGAGAGTGGTTAGTATGTTGTTAGATATATCGTGAAAGGGTCTGAAGCGTGGAAGCAATCACGCCGCCAAAGTAAATAGTCTAAACGAGTAATTAGTTTGCTCTACCATTCGGAAGTGGCCTCGGATACACCTCTTTTGAAGACCAGAGTAAAGTGTTTGTAGACAAACAATTGCTTTTTTTCTGTTTGTTACTTTTACTCTTTGTCAAATTAAATATCTCAAGGATAATGAAAAGGTGACTGACTGACTAACTGACTACTCTATCAACGCACAGCTCAAACGACTGGACGGATCGAGCTGAAATTTGGCAAGCAGATACTCGTAACTATTATGACGCAAAATCCGCTAAGTAAGTATTTTTGAAAATTCGACCCCTGAGGGGAGAAATAGGGGTTTGAAATTTATGTAGTCCACGAGGATAAAGTCGTGGGCATAAGCTAGTATTAGAAAAGAGTCAGAGGAATCATTCAAATAGATAAAGGATTGTTTGATAAGTAGGTAGGCACTGTATTGGAAAATTTTAGTCGTAACCATGTGTTTAATTTTACGTATGACGTAATATTGTTTAGCTATAATTACGATCAGGCCTTTGAAATACAAGTAGCGTTACAAAATATCGGGTTTTCGTAATATAAAATAGCTTCGCCTCGAAGGGATGAAAGTCCGCGGCTACGGGTCTCAAAATCGACTCGTTTTCAATATTCCCTCGACCGTTTCATTTCATTAAAACATGATGAATTAATTGTATAAAACAGTTACTGAAGGATGTTGCCCTATAGGGTTCCGTATCTGAAGGGTGTCAACGAAACCCTATTACTTAGCCTCCGTTTTCCGTCCGTCCGTTCCGTCTGTTGGCGGACTGTATCTCATGAACCGAAACAGGTAGAGAGTTGAAATTTTTACTGAGTGTATTTTATTGCCACTATAACAACAAATAATAAAAATTACAAAATGGCTGTCATACCAATTAAAAAGTTAAAAAATACATAGGGTTATATCTTGTACGGAACCCTAAGTGTGCAAGTCCGACTCGTACTTGACCGGTTTATATAATTGTGGTTTAAGGATTTTTTTTAATTCCGTCAGAACAAATTTTTAAAGAGATGAAAATTAAACAAGATTTTACTTAATAAGGGTAAAACGGTGTACGGTAGTCTTAACATTGATATAGAATAAAGGGCTAACATAATTTTATTTTAGTTTGAAATTTTGTAGGGGCATTAAAATTTCATCAAATTACTTTGCAACTTTTCCAATCTCCTATATAGCTCTCGATTTCCGAAAGTTTAGTTCGGAACACATCCTTATTTGTATTTTAATAGCCAATACGTTAAGCTGTTTATTTTATGAATAATGTTGTATAAAGATATTGCTGCGCATTTATTGCAAGAGAAATAAAGAAAGAAACATTCAGAAACAAACAAATTTTTCCAAAAAGGTTACACTTTAATACCCGAAGGGTTTGTGAAAATTTTCGGTTATTTGTGATGGATTATCACAAACCATGACATAAGTACATCATTATCCTGTTTTTGATAGAATTATTAATAAATTAGCTTTTCATTGCAACTAATGCCTATCGCAGATTGCCGATATAAGTATAATCAGTCTGACAAAAGTCGGCTAAAATGGACCACAGAACATACTAAGTATTTTAACGTAGATTTGGCACAATAAAACGGTACTATAAAAAATGGAGTGAGTACGAGTATAACAACCAACTCCAAACTCTTCTTGATATAATAGATTTTTAACGGCAAAAAAAAACGCACAAGTATAAACACGTACTAATCAGACACCTCTTCTCATCACACTCACACTAATATTATAAAGGCGAAAGTTTGTATATGTGTGTGTGTGTGTGTGTGTTACTCCTTCACGCAAAAACTACTGGACGGATTTTGCTGAAATTTGGAATGGAGATAGATAATATCCAGGATTAGCAGCACATAGGCTACTTTTTATCCCGGAATTTTTGTCTCAGATAATCGAGTTACCATTGAAGGATAAAAGTCGATTATCTGTAACTAGTCTAAAATAGTCAGCACTTCCATGCTAAATAAAGCACGTTTCCTGTTTTAAAATCGTTCATACTAACTTAATATGTCAGCTCGTTTCTCTAAGTGTCAGAATTGAAAATGAGCCGTATCTGTAAATGGACTATTACGTATATTTGTGTACAGAGTCGGACAGCCAGACCTCCGAATATAGCGCGGCTGAGTCGCTAAATAATTCAGCAGCGCAATGCTTTTACAAAGCCTGTCGACGTCAATCTTAATTTAGTAGCAGCTACCGAACCGCTTCTATACTAAGTGTCGCTAGACAATTGTAATGGAAGTCTGTTGTAGCGAAAACCATGGATTTGTTTAAGCCAATTTCTGATTTTTAAGGCTCATACGTGGTTTGTTTGGCCAAGTTTATACTTTTGGATTCGTTTTTTTATGCATCATCATCACCATTGTTAATCGATAGACGTCCAGTGCTGGACTAGGGACTAAGGACTTTAAAGTAAAAATTCTAGATTAAAAAAATTAAAGAGAGCTCTTAAAAAGGCTGAACACGTATCTATAGTCCGATAATAAAAAGAAAACATAACCTTTGGCTATTTATAGGGTCTTACGGTAAACAAAGATGGCTACCGAACAAAAAAAATCAATAAAACATATTTAGATGTTTTTTTTTTACATAGATTTTACATACAGTAGAACTTCTTTCAGGAAAAATACAAAACGTCATGAGTATGGAAAATTTACCGGACTATCCCAAAAGCCCTCAAAAACTAACAGTTTTAGTAGTGACATGGTTCCATAACTAAATAATGATGTTCAAAAACTTGACTTACTTTTACTAATCAATTCTCAAATTTAAATTCTTCATGCCGGTGGATCATTCTGTGGTCCACTCACCCGTGGAAAATTTTGATTTTATCTATAATACAGGTAAAAAGATAATTCTACCCGTGTAAAGCCGTAACAAGTTAGCTAGTTAGGTATACACCTTGTAACTCGAAGGTTGCGAATATCTAAATTTACGTTTCAACCCTTTAATGCCTCGGGGTGCTTTCATCCCTCTACTTGGCAACAACCCTATCGACATTACTCTGGGTTGTCGGGAAACATTTAGCAAAGTGATCATCCTGCTCAAATGCTGAAATACGCTGTTTTCCACAAACAAGGATTTCCTTGTATCGTAATTGGTGTGGTGCTGTTCTTTTTTATGCCACATCTAATATTGTTATTTGAGAAGTGATATAATATCCGTCCATCTGTCTGTTTGTTTGTCCAGATTAGTGAGTAATGTGTTTCAGGCAGGCAGTTTTTTTTTAAAGAATATTAGCCATGTTAAATGACTAATATTCCCCTTTCCTCTCCAACTAAGCGCCAGGCTTGTGCTAGGAGTAGATATGACAATAGTGCAACGGGCGGGGTTGGAACCATCGACCTTTCGGTTTTCAGTCCACTCCTTTACCGGATGAGCTATTGAGGCTCACTCAGGCATGACTAATTAACTATACCTAAGTGATTTAAGGTAGTTTTATCTAGAAATCTAAATATTCATTCTAGTTATAGGTACACCCGACAAGTGAAGGTTACAGTAACTAGAAAAGAGCTGATGACTTTCAAACGGCTGAACTGATTTTCTTGGATTATAGCTTAGAACGCTCTCGATCAAACCACCTTTCAAATAAAAACAGACTAAATTAAAATCGGTTCATTAGTTTAGGAGCTAAGATGCCACAGACAGATACACAGATACGCAGATACACAGATACACACGTCAAACTTATAACACCCCTCTTTTGGGTCGCAGTTTAAAAATATAACTTTACGATTCTCAACTAGGTATCATAAGTCGCGGGCACCTGCTTCTTAGTTAATAAATACCTCCGAAGCTAATAAATGACCCAGCCTCGGTCTGCTCGCTCCTATGGCAGTCGTTCATTACTTCGGGCTATAAGTAATTACAGCAATATATAATCTTAAACATACAATACAGCTACAGTATTCTAGTTGCTGAAAATAATATTTATGTTACACTGCTTCTTATATTTGTTTTGTAATGAAAAATATATTTAAGTACTTGCCTAACATTAAAAATATTAGCCAAGAAAATTACATCTTTTGTTCCCTTCACAAGTAGAATTTTATTCTGAATAATTTGTGGTTCAGATTCTAAAATTAAAATTTCTAGTTAGGATTCCATATATTTTCCAAGAATTTATTCTAAGAAAAATGTTACGTTGCTTTAAAAATTATTTTCCTTTAAATTCAACTCGTAACGGAATGAAATGGAATGAAAACATAATATTATGAAAAATAATAAAGTTATATATTTAATATTGTGTGGTTTATATGATACTAGCTAATACCTCTCATGCGTTGCATTGCCTCTCACTCGCCACCTAATGATATGTAAGAAATCTTAACGCAAGTTCAAACAACAACTTCGAATAGATTGCAAAAAATTCCGCCAATTGCAAAAGCCTTCATACATTTTGACCCAAAAATGTAAGAAGGTAAGAAGATTGGAGAAGAAGCCTACAATCCTACTGGGTATTTGAAATGAAAACTAATCCGAGAATAAGTTTGGAATTGTATTGGATATGCATATAATATATGGAATCGTATTGGAAGGAAAAATACTTGTAAATCCGTGATAGATCCATTACCTTCCGGCAGACCTTTTGCGATTAAATAGAGCAGTCTTTTGAATTTCAATATATCTTGCTTGGAATAATTTTATATAGGGATGATGTAAATAATCATCCAAATATAAGACAGAATCAATAGTATATATCTGTAGAACGAATAAAAACGAGATCAAAGACCACTCCGAGAGATTTCTTTGAAATGTTTGCTTACGAATTTTATAAGTAAGCAGTATTTACGGAGCATAAGCCGGCATTTTCAATTCCCTGCCTCGTAAACCAGGGTGAGAAAGAAACCGTTTATTACCGGTCCCAATTGTGTGACTAGGTCCGTAGGTAAATGACATTAATCCGAATTTATGATTTATTATATCATTTCTTACTAACTGCGGGTCAGTTGGTAAGGCTCGGCCTTCCTCAAGGAGGCTTTTAGAAAATCAATTTTTTGCAACAAGCATGCATACATTGCAACCCTGAAGCATGTCAGAGGACTACATGTTACAATAATTGGACCCAGTTATGACAAAATGTACCAAGCAACAAAATTACATTTAAAACTTGTCTTGTGATTGCTCATGCTTCAATTAAATGAATGTAGTTGTTGTAAACGCGCAGTTTGTGTTCTTTGCTTTAGAGCTTTGATTTATTAAAGTTGCTTCATATTGTATGATTTTCTAAAAGTCGTTTGGCACATTTTGGCATAACTGGGTCCAATTTAAATTGTAGCAAAAACCGTTGGCAGATTTTTGTAACGTAATATTCCAATACTACAGCACTACTTACTATCGTCTGTTGTTGCATGTTGTTGCTCCAGCGTAAAACAACCTTGATGTCTCAACGGGTTAAGTCGCCATATTGGTATTTAATCATCTACTACAATAAAGTGAACATGTAAACAAATCTTGATTTTCCGCTAAGAAAGTTAACAGCAATAGATTTGTGTATTAGGTATTCTGAAATGGGAAACCATTATTTTATTTGAACGATACCAATATTCGTTTTATGCACGATTCGATTGTAAAACAAGTATTCGATTTCGATTGTATTCCATGTATTCAATTGCGATATATTTCATTGCAGTTATTTTGTAAAATATCAGAATTGAAGCGAAGTTAGACATCGCCAATGTACGTTGTACGACCAAGTATACCTACTTACCTAAGATTAGTACCTAATATATAGGTACTTTGTTACAAGTTTAGATTATGTCATTTTTATAACACTGATTTTTGCACGCGAATTCAGCCGTATTGGTTTTTAAAAATTCTATAAGTACAAAACTTTTGTTTCCCCGAGATAAAAATAGCTTAGGTATACCACAGCTTCGCATCTTATGAAACCTACCACCTGCCTATGAAAGTCTCTTGTATCTACTCTTTCGAATACTAACCCAAAAACCCAAATAAACAGGCAGAGAGTTGGTCAGACAGAGTAATTTGATGAAAAATCACAGGTGATTTGCAAATCATGCCAATTTGTACACAAATATATTTAGCCCCCGAATAAGTACAAAAGTTTGGCACGGAATACGATCTGTTTGTTAATCACTATTAAACATTACAATCATTGATAGGTTTTCGCAATTGAAATATTATATTATAAAGTAACAAATTAGCAACATAGGCACCTATACAATGAAATATAAGAAAAATGTATTAGTATGTGCCTTTTTTATTTATTAACCCCCGACCCAAAAAGAGGGGTGTTATAAGTTTGACGTGCGTATCTGTGTATCTGTCTATGGCATCGTAGCGCCTAAACGAATGAACCGATTTTAATTTAGTTTTTTTTTGTTTGAAAGGTGGCTTGATTCGAGCTTGATGATGGATTGAGGGACAGCATTCCGAACCAGTGGTAGATTATTTTGACGATTCAAAAGCACTTGTAAAAGTTTAATTGAATAAAAATAATTTGAATTTGAATTTGATCGAGAGTGTTCTTAGCTATCATCCAAGAAAATCGGTTCAGCCGTTTGAAAGTTATCAGCTTTTTTCTAGTTAGTGTAACCTTCACTTGTCGGGGGTGCTATAAATTTTTAATTTACACTTGTTGGTAGTAAAGATTCACATACAACCACAACTACGGCTAAATGTACCTAATCAAAAAACACTTTCTTTTAAAAAAGGGAAAGGAATAATTTAAATTAGATTACTCAGTTTGTTGATTTAACCCTTTTGCACGCGGTGCAGGAACGAATTGATCCAATTTTTTGCATGAATATAGTAATCTAGGCTATTTTTTACGAAATATAAACAAGGTTGCGGGCAAAATATTGTATTTTATAAATAAAATTAAAAAAAATGTCAAAACATGTAAACACATTCCAGCAACTCAAAAAAAGATATACTAGCAGTGTTTATCTAAAAACTTTTCTAAATTCATTTTCAGACTGGAAAATATACCTACCTTCTATTTTCTACTGAAAATAAGCTTCTATTTCAAACACCTCACTCTCTTTGAGATAAGAATGACACTCCTTTGATTTAAATTCTTTCTCATTCTTTTGTTTCAAAGGAAAACAGCGAAACACAGGAATAACGCTCCTAGGAATCTGAATTAAAAAAATATTTTGTTGTTTTTATTCAGATACAAGTTAGGCCTTGACTGCAATCTCACCTGGTGGTAAGACATGATGCAGGTAACTCAAATCATAAGTTTTAGACTTCATACTCAGTGAACATGAAATATTTTACATGATTAACTTTTTTACGTAATATGTATAATGATTAAGTCTCACTATTACAAAATATTGAATTGAATAATTATACTGTCAGCTTAGATATCACAATATGGTGGAAAGTCATTCTTATTCTTATTTCTATTACATAGCATAGTACCGACCTGAAGCCTTAGTAGAACAATTTTGAGTACAATCAATACTAAGTTTATAAAATCATAAACCAAATCCTAATAAATAAATGGATACCTATTGTTTCGCTTTGAATAACTCAATAGTCTGAAATTCGAGTATTCAAACAAGAATAATTCTCGATAGGTTTCTCTTATTATATACGAGTAAATAGACGAAAAATGCAAGCATAATAAAAGGATGATTTTTTTTTTGAAAAAGGTAGTAAGTAAGTAAGTAGGTATATTTTTTCAAGTTTGAATATTTCTTATCTAGCGATAGGTTGAAATGCAAACAGGCGGAAATGAGAGCACTTTTGCATAACGCGGATATTTTAAAACTTTTTGCGAGATGTAACTAATTAACAAATGCAGGCATTCAGGCATTGAAAATTCAATATGAAGTTCATCCAACATTGACCTGATAGATATGATTCCTAGATCAAATTCACTCAGTCAATAAATATCGTGATATTCGTGATCACATCAATAAAATTGATGTACGCATGTGTAAATGCGATACCGAAGTTGTTAACGCTTCACTCGAATTGATAAACGAGACCGGTCAGATACTGTATCGTGATATTTATTGACTATCTGATTCGCATGTCAGTTATATAAAACGATTTTTTGTTACAGCAACTGAATTCCATATTACTGATGAATGACGTAAGATCACTGACCTCTACTAATACACGCTGGACTTGCGATTGCATCTTTTTGAAGCAATTTGATTTTCGGTATTTTAGTGCTAATAGCAGTAGTGAGTGTCATGTGAGCGCACTCAGAATTAAATATTCGTGATAAGACACTCTCTGAGAATAACAGTAGATACAAAGATACAATAGTTTAGAACGGTATTTTTAGGTGTATCGTTATGTACTCGTACCAGTAAAGACATTTTTATGTCCTGATAAAGACTGCCACGGATAAGATTAAGACAGGATAAAGTCAGCTAAAAGATCAATTAATAGCCTTCACATAATAGCTTCTTAACAGCGACGAAATAAAATCAGACCAAACAATGCTCGGCATAGGAGATAGGATTCTTGCAATTAAAAGCCTTTGTCTCCGTATATGAGTAGATACGTGTTATGAAACAGAATAGACGGGATTTTATCACAGAGTTATTTATTACTCAATAGGCATTTCAGTATCACACTTCACACTTAATATTATAAAGGCGAAAGTTCGCGTGTATGTGTGTGTGTGTGTGTGTGTATGTTTGTTACTCCTTCACGCAAAAACTACTGGATGGATTTGGCTGAAATTTGGAATGGAGATAGATAATATCCTGGATTAGCACATAAGCTACTTTTTAACCTGGAAAATCAAAGAGTTCCCACGGGATTTCTAAAAACCTAAATCCACGCGGGCGAAGCTGCGGGCATCAGCTAGTCAGGTATTATCTCAAACAAACGAGCTTTAGCAGTTTGTTACATAAATACAGGGTGTAACCAGAACGCTAGCAAAAACGAATACCTACAGGTGATACTACTGATAATAATTACTGATAAGATACCACAAAAAACGCGAACAAATAAATAAAAAATCCTGTATATTTTAAAGGTTCACAATATATTGCAAATAAAACATCTGACTGACGCTAGAGGCCATCGAACGTTACATAATGCCACTCAGAGTTAATGCCGCGTCGTAGGTCGGGCATTGACTTGAATTTTGTACGCTATTCATTGCGGGTTTGAAAAATACTATATTAGTAGAACTAAGAAATAAGGCAATTTATTTGTTAAGGTTATTGGCATTAGATTGTGTTTAGGTATATAATAATAACGCTAAATTTTTGATTGCATTCTGGTTGCATTCTGTATGTTTTTATTTATTTAAATCAATAATTTAGGTGCGTGGCCGGGATCAAACTCTGTTTCGCCCGAATAAAAGGCCGAATTTTCTATCTGTATTATAGGTACTATATTAAATAAATCTATCCTTCTCACATTTTCATTTCTTTATTACCTCTTATGCTGAGTTGTTCGAAATAAATTCAAAAGAGGAGATTAGACTAATTTAATCACGAGACTACAAAGAATATAATAAAATAAGTTAAATCTCCACTTATCTTTTTGAATTTCTTTCAACGACTTAGCGTGAAATACCTAAATGTGAATCTAGTGGAAGTAGTTCAACAGATTCATTAATTTTGTTAGTGATACTAGATATCACGCCAAACAGCAATTAACTGAATAAGATAAGTAGGTGTAATAGAAGAGTAATCATATAATATTTTAAGTGCATTTGAGAACAATACCGCTCAAATAAAACTATCTTCTATTTTCAGTGCATGTGAAATCAACAACGTTCAAGTAAAACAATTTTCTTTTAAATAGGTAAATGCATAAGGCGACTTAAGCAATTGATAAATTATTTATTGCTCATTGGTATTTATTTTGAGTTATTATAAAATTGTATCTAAATATATACAGGGTGTTTGGTAATTAGTATATAATGACGACACGTACCCATGCTACTTTGATCTGATAAACACAATGCTGAAGTACAATGACGAAATAAAATTATAAAAATTTCTACACAAAATTGAAAAAAAAAATTATGTCAATGTTTTCATGACCCTAACGTGCCCTAACTCACTGAGATCGTTGGCCATCTTTAGATAGGCCGAGGCCAACGATCTCAGTGAGTTAGGGCACATTAGGGCCATGAAAACTTGGTCATAAAAAAAAATTAAAATTTTGTATGGAAATTTTTATAATTTTATTTCGTCATTTTACTTCAGCATTGTATTTATAAAAGTAGCATGAATACGTGTCGTCATTATATACTAATTACCAAACACCCTGTATAAGGAAAAGGCGAAGTTGTAAAATATATTTTATGTAAGTAAGGAATAACGTCAACAAGTGTAAATTAAAAATTTTCAACACCCCCGACAAATCATTTTCAAATAAATAATTATGTATATCTAGGCAACGTCCATCTTGACAGCTTGACATTTGTCAATTGACATAATATTATGAACCTAACGGTTATGTAACCTTCTTTTCTACAAGAAAACTAGAAAAGAGCTGATAACTCTTAAACGGCTGAACCAATTTTTTTGGATTATAGCTAAGAACACTCTCGATCAAGCCACCTTTCAAACAAAAAAAACTAAATTAAAATCGGTTCATTCGTTTAGGCGCTACGATGCCACAGACAGATACACAGATACACAGATACACAGATACACAGATACACAGACACACAGATACACAGATACACACGTCAAACTTATAACACCCCTCTTTTTGGGTCGGGGGTTAAAAACGTAATGGAACATCCAGATGAGTTTTGGTACCTACTAGGTATGAAACCACACCAAAGCAACATCTTGTTGTGACAGCCCTGTCACAGAACGTGATCAACGGAAATTACAACCGTCAAGAATCAAATCTGACTAACTACACTGGGAAGTTAAACGCAAGACACTGGGAAACCCGTTATATATAATAACATCTGATAATAAAATGTATGAACATGTCTTTGTATGAACATAATATATAATGACTAGTCGTTTTGGTATTAAAATACGATTATGATTGTAATCACAGTACATCAGTAACTAATCAACGATTTTAAATACTTTTCTACCTAAAATAGGTGTGGCAACGAGCCAATGTGTTTTTTGCGATATATATTTTGCAAATCAAAAAAAACCAGCCAAGTGCGAGTCAGACTCGCGCACTGAGGGTTCCGTACTCGGATATTTTTTCCATTTTGCATGATAAATCGAAAGGAATAAACGGAAAAAAGGAAGTACCCTATAGGTTTCTTGACAGACAGACAGACGGACGGACAGACGGACAGACAGACAGACAACAAAGTGATCCTACAAGGGTTCCGTTTTTTTCTTTTGAGGTACGGAACCCTACAAACTGACTAAGTGTGTGTTCAATGTACTCAACTCAAATCAAATCGTTGTTTCGAAACTTTAGTGTTTGTTTAACGTCCCACTAAGAAAATATGTATTTTAGCAAAAACCTAAGCTAAACCAGGGCTGGTCTGTTTAAGTGGTGTTCTTATATAAAAAAAGGTTTGCCAAATGAAGGTTTTCACTGACTTATAGTAAGTCAAGTAAAAAAAAATTAAAGTTACATTGTTGTACAAAAATGTTATATTATTTTTGCGTGACTAATCTATTTATTTACTCCTATTTACTTCAATATACCTACTTCATAGACTAAAATTAAACTGGATATTTTGCTTCTGTAAATAAAGTTTTGTTACGCTATTATATATACAAACTGAATGAAGTACAATTTGCATCTTAATAAAATTTTCTCGCGTCTCTTGATTTTTGTTCTCTAAGTTCGTAATGAAGTTCGTCGTCGAAACATTTTTGACACCACTTTGTATGAAAAGCTGACCAGTAAGCATGGAGACAATCGTTAACAAAAGTGAAATTCCTAAACACATAGCGTTTGGTTTATTATGAAAAAGTAGATATATCCGTACGCATTTCAATTCAATAACGCCTGCACTTTCCTAGCAAAATTCCTTTAAATCTGTACTTGATACGTAGAATATTTTCATCGCTGCGTCAGCGTTGACAGTGAGACTGTGCGGTGCGTTTAGAGGATTACGGAGATCTTCTGTTCGCGTCTGGCACTGGAGGTAAGCTGATAGCAAGTCTGTTAAAGCGAAACCAAAGACCGACGCGGTGCGGTGACAAGTACGGACGGAAGCATTTTGCTTTGTCCGTAACGTACCTACTACTTAATGGCGCGCTTACATTTAACCAAAAGAATGCGAGTTTTCGAGCTCCAAATTAATCATCATAGGAAAGACTTCCACATAATTGAATACTTGTTTAAAATAAATCAATCTTTCGTATTGACAGTTAATGTAACATTTTTGCGATAACTATTTTATTTATTTTGTAGTGATCAATCTCCCGCGCCTAGTTTTAATGAAAACAGTAACAGACTCAACTTTGAAGCCCTAAATCTGTTCTTAGAAATCATCTGATTTACTGATTTACTGGAAAAAAATATTTAAATATTATAAATATAGTCTTATTGACACATAATAAACTAAAATATGGATTTTTAATCACATTAATGAGTAAAAAAAAGAACTTTTGCCTTTTTTTGCAAATTATATGGCTAGTTTAACATGATTTTTTGTATTGAATAAAGCATAACTTCATTCAGAAATATATGTGAAAATAAACTATGTTCTTTAGCGAATCTATTTATGTAGTTTCGGTAACAATCCATTTATTTGATCTAACATAAAAATAATAATAAACATCACTCCAAATTGCAATAAGCAGCCACGCAATAAACAAACTAGTGTTTTTAAATATGACACATTAAATGTCAATACGAAAAATTGGTTTATTTTAAACATGTATTCAATTATGTGAAAGATTTTCCTATTGTGGTAAATTTAGCACTTGAAATCTTAAATTTTTTGATTTTTGTGTAAACGCAGCCTTAAGGTGGAAGCAACGGGCCTGCTCGCGAAATTCAAATTTAATTTGGTATTTCGCAATTTGTAAACTAATAAGACTACATAGGTTTATGGTATTTTAATTACGCGATGGCAGAATCATCCTCACAGGTTTATATAAAAATCTTTTCTTGAAAGGGTCCAGTTTAAGAAATTAGTTCTAGTAGTACCTATCGATTATTCTCACAAATTAGTCGAATAACCTCTTAAGTTAGAGCATACATCTATGAAATAGAATAGATAATTTATTATACATTAGTATCGTTCAATTGCATAATACTAATCGCTTTCACAGCCGTTTCAATCACAGAAGTCACCGCTCTAAATGCGAAAGTACACGTCTAATAATAGATTATGAATTTCTAAAACTATTTCTGTAACTCGACGTTGCCAGCTCCGGCGGGAGAGAGGTGGCGTTTAAAGCACTACCAACGACATAGACTTATATATTAGTGACCTACGAGTATTTTATTGCCAAACTAATAACAGAGTAGAGTAGACAAGGTCTTTACTGGTAAGACGATCTTAAGACAAGTGTAAATTAAAAATTTATAACACCCCCGACAAGTGAAGGTTACAATAACTAGAAAAGAGCTGATAACTTTCAAACAGCTGAACCAATTTTCTTGGATTATAGCTAAGAATACTTTCGATCAAGCAACCTTTCAAACAAAAAAAAAATTAAAATCGGTTCATTAGTTTAGGAGCTACGATGCCACAGACAGGTACACAGATACACAGATACACACGTCAAACTAATAACACCCCTCTTTTTGGGTCGGGGGTTAAAATAGCGTTGTACCGCTGGCATAAATCTGTCTCGTTTTACCCTTAACCTTAGTACCTTATACATACTATCAATCCGCACCGACTTCGCAAGGGTACAATGTAGGTATCTACTAATGTGGTCTCAGTATGATAATTTTATATTTCAAAAGAATAAGACAGTATTATCGATGAAAGCTACCAGTAGGCTTGATTTCTTCCGACAGTTATCGACATATTTTAATAAATTTACCCAAAAATATATTAAATCTTAATCCCATTGATGAAAACTGCATTAAAATTTGTTTAGTTTAAAAGATCTAAGCGTACAGAGGGACAGATGGCGGGAAACGATACTTAGTATGTAAAGATTCTAAAATAAATTACCGCGCATTGTTGATACAAAGTTTTTATATCGACAAGTAAGTATCTATGGAAGATTCATTAAAAGTTATGGTGTGGTTTGTCACGCAGATCACTTTCAATTATTATTGTATGTATAAATTTCGAACTCGAATCGACGCCGACAGAGGAAGTTTGATATTAAATAGAAATCTTCGGGGAAGATAAACGTGGCTCGATAGGGGTGGGCCTCACTTTACAAGGCCAAAATTTGTAAAGTGAAAACACAAGGTAAACATTAGTATCTTTTTAGTTTTAAGCTCAATACAGTCACAATATTTTGACTGTTCCTGGTACAATATTGTAAAGAAAACTTTTGTAATGAAAGCTCACAGGAAATTTTGAAGAGATGCTTGTTAAAAGCTGAAAGTTTGCTGGGTGGTTCTATGATGTTATTTGTAGATGGTAAACTAGATCTGTCCCAGATCGCAGTATTACACGCCTCAAAATTTCCAAAGGGCTTTTTGGTTTAGAACGATTTCATTAAAAAACCGCGTTCAAATCGATTCATCCATCTACGCTCTTTGATGGCACAGACGACACGCAGACAAACAAATCAGTAAAACTAACAAGTGTAAATTAAAAATTTATAATTTCCCCCGACAAGTGAAGGTTACAGTAACTAGAAAAGAGCTGAAAACTTTCAAACGGCTGAACCGATTTTCTTGGATTATAGCTAAGAACACTCTCGATTAAGCCACCTTTCAACAAAAAAAAAACTAAATTAAAATCGGTTCATTAGTTTCGGAGCTACGATGCCACAGACAGATACACAGATACACATCTCAAACTTTTTTTTTTTTTTCTTTATTTATTTAAGGGCTTTGATACATTTAAAAGTACATGTCAGCCCTATTATAATCTAATTAAATACAACAAAATTCTTAATCTAACAAAATAAGTCTTTCTCACTATCCATAATTTGATTTAGAAAGCTGCCATGTGCAGATGTCATTATCCCCAAACCAAACCGAAATATACTTCATAATCTCCTCAATAATTAAACCAATAAATGCTTTAATCTTTTCTTCGAAAGTGCAGTCAAACTTATAACACCCCTCTTTTTGGGTTGGGAGTTAATAATAAGAGTAAGTTATATTATACCCTCTTTTTAAACGTCACCCTACACAGTGGCATGTTATAATCGGGCGCCTCTACAGAGCTTTTGCAACTAAACATGATTAGGCACGCTTCTATGAACATGGAATCGTCGTAGCGACTCGGCGCTTGTTATCTCCTATTTACAGACACGCCGATTGCCTTTTGCTTTCATTGTTACTTAGTGTTTGATAATGGTGTTTTCATAGTAGAGTTTGCATTCGTTACTTCGTCCATGTATAGTTAATTGACTTTCCTCCATCCTTGGAGGGTTATAAAAAGTTTAGAAGGCGTGTAAAAGAACTAATGTATTATGTCCGATACCTATTCGCTCACGTGGATTATAAAGAGCATTATAGAAACCTTTGTTTTCCACATGTTTTGTAGATTTATCTGTGCATTGTCTTTACCTCCGCGAAAAAGGAACGATGCCCATTCTAGTTGGTATAAAACTTTTAAGCCAAGACAGACACGTACCTACTATAATATAAAAAACGGGCTTATAAGTATAGGTTGTTACGGCTATACTCATCCATTTAGCTGATGTAAGGGTTTCTTTTTCATAGAAACACAGCTCGCTGCGCGTCGCGCTCAAGTTTTAGGAGCTTGCATAAAAGTCAATTATTTTGAATTCACAGGCATTTAAGCAACGGTTGGAAAAAAAATAGATTTTTTGTTAAAACCCGAACTCAAACATGTTCCTTTTAACTATAAAAAAATTACGCACTTATTTTAAATGTTTGCTTAAAACAATGTCAACCCTACTTAGGCGTAATAAATTATTATTATTTAATATCACCCTTTCCATTTAACTAATCATAGGTAAAAATTATGCCATAAATTAACCCTTACTTTTTATGAAATTAAAAAGAATTTATACTGATTACAAATTGCATTAATAGGTATAGCAAGTTTTTACTCGTACGAGTAAAACCTATCAATAAACGCTCCAATAACATCAACACCTACGTAACATCACAAAGCGGTCCTGGGCATCAAAGTTACCGCAATAAATAGATTGCCCTACGTCATGCGCACCTGTCTAGCGATTAAGCTTCGTCTATCACAAGTTTAATTATAATACCCGATTCAGGGCTAGCGGGTGAGATTGTGAGATAAACATAATAGATGCTCAATCACGCAAATATGCCTACAGCAATACTTACTCAAATGGACATTGTACCTATACAAGTGCGCTGGAAGAGGCTTGCCATACCCAATGAAAGTTGTGCCGATTTAAAGCATCCCACCGAGCGTAGCAGGAATCGGGTATTATAATTAAACTTGTGATAGACGAAGCTTAAGCACTACACAGGTGTGCAGGACGTAGCGCAATCTATTTATTGCGGTAACTTTGATACCCAGGACCGCTTTGTGATGTTACGTAGTATTGATGTTATTGGAGCGTTTATTAATAGGTTTTACTCGTACGAGTAAAAACTTGCTATATTAATGCACAACTTGCTTTATTAATATACAAGTACGCTGGAAGAGGCGTGCCATACCCAATGAAAGTTGTGCCGATTTAAAGCATCCCACCGAGTGTAGCAGGAATCAAAATTATTCATTTGTGTCAATTGGTCTTTGTATTGATACTATGTTGACAGCTACGTCTCATTACTGACATTTAGTTCCCAGTACGCTCATGTGATATTTAATTGCTTAAAACACACATGGCTCCGAGCAGATAAGACACTGATGTCTTAACCACTAACTAGGCTGGCTTTACAGTGCATGTCTGAGAGTTCTACATAATGTTCTGAAAGATGTGTGAATTCTGCCAATCCAAATTGGACTATGGCCTTAGTTCTTCTTATTCTGAGAGGAAACTTGTGCACAGTAGTGGGTCGGTGGCGCTGTGTTGATCATTTTGATTACGCTTGCATGACGCTCACTACTACATTTTGGTACTATCAGTGCCAAAATGGCGAAAATCAACTTGTAAAAACAGGTTGGCAATCGCAAGTCTAGCAAACTTGTATTAGTAGAGGTCAATGGTAATACTGCAATGATGGTGACGTCGATGTTGGTGACAGGAATAAAGGCTTAGGTACAATTAATAACGCACGCGCTGCAGTGTGACGTGCTCCATACAGTAGCAAAGCAAAATATGCCGTATATTTCAGGCTGAAACGTTGATTTCAAGAGGGAGACCTGACAATGGCTTCTTAAAGCTATGGCCTTATCTATCCAAACTTATAATAAAACTGTAACTGGTCGATTTCTGTATATTTAATATATTTTGAAAATTTTAATCGCAAGAAGCATTATTGTCGATATAGAACCCAAAACAGTCTTTTTTTTTAATTTTTGTCTGTTTTCTAAAACTACTGAATGCAACTTGGAATACTTATATAGGTAGTACTCCGGGCCGTTCTATAGAATAACTTTTATCTCTAACAACAATATTATGGATGGTTCACAACAAGGAATGATGAACAATAACAATAATTTTTTTCTATGTAAAATAATATCAAAATCGGTTAAGAATCGACGGAGTTATGGAGCCCCAACAAATCTTAACCAATATTGTTTTTTTATCTAAGGTTGTATTGTCACGTAGGTCTAACGTAAAAGTGAAGATTTAATGAATAATTCCGGTGCTAAAGGATGAAACTCTTCAAAGGGTAACAGTAAAGTGATGGCGATCAATGTAATAGTTTAGTAAGTATAGACTTTTAATAACCACAATACATAACATAACAATACATCCATTTTTAGTTTGGATTTCACCAAAAAAACTATTTTTAACAGTCGTTTATAGTACTGATCAACAACACTAATAAATATTATGATACAAAAGTCAAATTCACTTCGTAAAAGTAGGAACAAACAAGAATCCTACCTACACAGGGAGTATCAAAAGATTAAAATTTTGAATGAAACGGATTTTCGAGCTATTCGACAAGTACATCAAATAATAAAATGGGGTATCTGCTCACTCGCCTACTCTCGTGCTTATTAAAGAGTTCCCACTAATCCTGGTAAGCGTTTCATAGCAGACCAGGTCACGTAGAATTTACGACACTGTCTGTCACAGAACTCTAAATGAGAACTAGTAAAAGGTCTCTAGCAAGCATTCAAAGCATCTAAATTAACAAAAGTAAATTAAAAATTTATAACACCCTCGACCAGTGAAGGTTACAGTAACTAGAAAAGAGCTGATAACTTTCAAACGGCGGAACCGATTTTCTTGGATTATAGCTAAGAACACTCTCGATCAAGCCATATTTAAAACAAAAAAAAATTAAAATCGAAAAAATTAAAAATTTAGTTTAGGAGCTACGATGCCACAGACAGATACACAGATCCACAGATACACACGTCAAACTTATAACACCCCACTTTTTGGGTCGGGGGTTAAAAATAACTAAATACGTGCTTTTACAATGATACGCACTGATGACAAACTACACATCAGCTGCGACTTTCTATATCTACTCTGAATTCTTCGCTGTCTTAATATCATGATTAACTAATGGATAATTAATATTCTTCAGGATAATACACTGACTACACTGATCTTTTGGGACAAATTAGGGCCACGTTCTTTGGCAAACGAAATTGTTTTATCGAATGTAATTTCGAACACATTTAATTAATTATTGTTATCTATTATTATCGTAGTAGTTGGATGATTAATATTAATAATTAATTTATGCTTCAAGTAGTTTCAAATGAATGAAATAAGGATTACTTCCAAGAAGTTTCTTATTATTTTGTAAGTACCTACCTACCTACTCCCTATCTTTCCTTAGGAACATCAATAGATTCGATTTATTAGTATTCCAATAGGTAGATTTCTCAATTTCTAGATTAATATGGCTTCTAACTTCTAAAATATTCCGAGTCTGATTGAATTTCAGTATGTCAACATGCAAAGGAAAAATTACGAAAAATGCGGGAAGTTCGATTGTATTTAAAGTATGACCTTTTAATTGTTTTTTAATGAGACCGTACAAAATGTAGACAAACAAAAAATAAAGAAGTCTATGATTTTTAGGGTTCCGTACCTCAAAAGGAAAAACGGAACCCTTATAGGATCACTTTGTTGTGTGTCTGTCTGTCCGTCCGTCCGTCTGTCTGTCCGTCCATCCGTCGTGTTTGTCAAGATAACCTACAGGGTACTTCCCGTTCACCTAGAATCATAAAATTTGGCAGGTAGGTAGGTCTTATAGCACAAGTATAGGAATAAATCTGAAAACTGCAAATTTGTGGTTACATCATTTAAAAAAAAATTAAAATGTGTTTCAATTTTCAAAATAAGATAACTATACCAAGTAGGGTATCATATGAAACGGCTTTAATTGTATATTCTAAAATAGATTTTTATTTATTTTTATGCATAATAGTTTTTGATTTATGTGCAAAATGTCGGAAAAAATACCCGAGTACGGAACCCTCAGTGCGCGAGTCTGACTTGCACTTGCCCGGTTTTTTTTTAAATTAACTGCTATTCAAAATTAGACTGGTCCTATGACGTGAGGTTTATTTAGAAAATATAATTTCGCTGATAACGAGCATGTCAAAACAGACTGAGCGGCCTTTGATCAATGACAGATACCGCCACAACACCGCTTGGATTGCTAGCGCGACGTAAAGCGAGTCGTTCTAATTCCACGAACACGTTGCAAGCTAAGCGGCTCATGAGACACTTAGCTCACAAGGTGTAAATTCTCCTGTAACAAAACCAAAACAAACCAAAACAAAACCAGAAATTGGAACTACGGTTGTATGGAGTAAGTGAGAGTAAGAGAGTAAGAGAGAGCCCTGTTAAAGATCCCGTGGGAACTGTTTGATTTTCTGGGATAAAAAATTGCCTATGTCAAATACAGGGACGCAAGCTACCTCAGTACCCGTACAAATCGGTTAAACGGATGGGTAATTAGGAATCCCGTGGGAACTCTTTAATTTTCCGGGATAAAAAGAAGCCGATGTCCATCCCCGGGATATAAGCTAACTCTATACCGAATTTCGTCAGCATCGGTTAAACTGTTGGGCCGTGAAAAGATAGCAGACATACACACAGACAGACACACTTTCGCATTAATAATAGTATGGATTACACGTACTATTGTGATACCTAGGTGTGCACACCCTCGCTTATGCATTCCTAATATTCTAACTGGTGGCACACGAGAAGCGTCATTCCTCGACTTCGCTTGTCAAGCACGAAATGGAGTGAGCCTTTTGTACTTTGGGCTTTGTGTGTAAAGTAAGCTTCCTACCCGCGACGTATAGCTGTGCGATGATGAAACTTGCCAGACGCCGCGCTTTTAAGCTCGCTTTATGTCTCGAATTAAAACTTTACAGGAGGAAATTAAACGTCGGAAAAATGCTCCGTCATTCGTCATGATTCATGATATCTGCTTTAGAAACGCTGGTTTAGATTGCGCGTTTTTAAGGGTTCCGTACCTCAAAAGGAAAAACGGAACCTTTATAGGATCACTTTGTTGTCTGTCTGTCTGTCCGTCCGTCCGTCTGACTGTCCGTCCATCCGTCGTGTCTGTCAAGATAACCTATAGGGTACTTCCCGTTGACCTAGAATCATGAAATTTGGTAGGTAGGTAGGTCTTATAGCACAAGTAAACGAATAAATCCGAAAACCGTGAATTTGTGGTTACATCATTTAAAAAAAAAAAGTGTGTTTAATTTTCAAAGTAAGATAACTATACCAAGTGGGGTATCATATGAAAGGGCTTTACTTGTATATTCTAAAATAGATTTTTATTTATTTTTATGCACAATAGTTTTTGATTTATGTGCAAAATGTCGGAAAAAATACCCGAGTACGGAACCCTCAGTGCGCGAGTCTGACTCGCACTTGCCTGGTTTTTATTTATAAATTCTAACATAAATACATAATGTTCCTCCGATCGAATCCCAGTCACAGTGGCGGCCAATCTTCACTGGAGACGTCATAATGCGTGTGCACACAACTCTATTCCTTTACTCTCGTATCCAACGGGACGACGACGGAGAGAGATCAGATGCAGAAAAACACGTTGTGGCATGATTGTAGGACAAACCAACAGAGCAACAAACAAACACACTACGCATTTATAATATGGGTAGGTTATAAATATGATATGTGCGTAGATAAGCTCTCATAATCTTTTAACACTTCTGTGGTAGCTATTACGAATTTATGTTTGTGTTATTTGTACAGTCACAACCATAGTAGGTACCTACATAAAAATCGCTGAATTGAGCACGACAGGTAGTTTTTAGTGTCTGTATTGTCTTGGTTATTTCATGTTATGGGTGCATCTATCTAGGTCTCATCTAGGTACATCTATTTGTATTAATATGAAAAATACAATTTAAATAATACTTACACTTCAGGAAAGAAGATAAGAACAGAGACAAGAAAATCCATCCTTAATAATATGTAACTAGATCGCGCTTTAGGTTACTAAATCAGTAAATTGGCTGCCGATTGGCGCTCACCGGTCTAATCGAAAGTTCACGATGCAGAAAATAGCTTGTGTGCTTTGGCTATCTGTCAGTTAGCTACAATAAATATCCGTTAGCCACACTGGCTATTTTTCTCAATTCGATCTCTAAAACTCGTTAAAAGTTTTCAGAGAGCATAAACTTTCTAGTGTCTATTATTTGGTGAGGGCCATTACGGTAATTACCGAAGTCCGTGCCGTTTTAGGACCGTTGAAGGTAATGGAGAATCATTGAAACAATAACTTGACTTTAGTATCGGCCAATAATAATCTACTGCGGAATTTCATGGCTTTAAATTTAATTTTGAGATTCTCTGCCATTATTTGAAAACCGCTTCTTGGTTTTGGTTTAGTTCACGACAATTTGTAACAAAACGTTAGGGCTTTTTTTTTTTCAAAGAGCGAACAAACGAGCAGGTGGGTCACTTGATGGTGGTGGTGGGCTTCAACGGCACTGGCAGTTAATGTTTTTACATTTGACGCTAGGTAGCCTATGAATCTCCTATATTTTTTTTAGGGCTCCATACCTCAAAAAGAAAAACGGAACCCATAAAGGATCACTTTGTTATCTGTCTGTCTGTCCATCCGTCCGTCCGTCGTGTTTGTCAAGAAAACCTATAGGTTACTTCCCGTTGACCAGGAATCATGAAATTTAGCAGGTAGGTAGGCCTTATAGCACAAGTAAAGGAAAAATCTGAAAACCGTGAATTTGTGGTTAGGTACATCACAACGAAAAAACTTAAAACGTTTTCAAGAACAAATAATTAGTATTTTCAATTTGCAAAGTAAGATGACTATACTAAATCATATTATGATAGGGTTTACCTGTACATTCTAAAACATAATGACTCAATGACTTCAGTAGAGTTTCCCAACAAGTGTGCTTAAAAATGAACTGCTTAATTCACGCTTCCCATCAACGAGGTGCTCGTTGTGGCCTTTTACGAGTATATTCAATTTCCCACCTTCATTCCTCACTTCCACTACGTCCATAAGAAAACCTCTGTTTAATTTCATTACGTCCGCGCAAGCTCCCTTTCTCTCGTAAGTTTTCTACTCGGGTCGCTTATTTTTCCTCCATTTTTAGATTACACCCATTGTTCCGTCACGGGCATCGCGTTTCTAACAGTTTACCTCCGTGTAAGCAGACACTTGCAATCTGAGTTACACGACTCGCTATTTATAAGGCGGTTCACATTTTGTCTTGTTGGGGTGAGGAATGACAAATTAGAATAAACTATGAATAATAATACCAGATTAAAATTATGAATGGTTAACATCAAACGTATGCAATCTGCTGTGTTCGTGGTTGAGCTCACAGTAATCGAAACATTACAACGTTGAATGAGAATGCCACCAAGTCACAGCGTCAGGTTTGAAAAACTTCTCAAAAAACTCAATTGAATTTTCCGGATATAGGTACGAATGTGTTTACAGCCGCCTAGAATAGTATTTCAACTCTCTTTTCGAAATTACTAAACCACCGCGGTTTGAGTGGCTGAGTAGTCCAAGTATTTACCAGACATTTCACTTTCTGCATTTGTATTTGCTATGCCGTAAATACAATGCAGAACGCAATTAAAGCCTCAATAGTTCAACAGTTGAGGAGCGGACTGAATTCCGAAAGGTCATCGGTTCAAACCCCACCCGTTGCACTATTGTCGTACCTACTCCTGGCACAAGTTTTACGCTTAATTGGAGGGGAAAGGGGAGTATTAGTCATGATTAGCATGGCTTATACACTTTCAAAAAAGAAAGTATTTTTTACCTACTCTTTATTATTTTGTACTATGGATCGATTCGTTGTACGATCGTTTGCTTGGTTGTGGATGTGTTTGTAGATAGGATTGACGTTTATGTGTTCTCCCTCATCTCCAAAATTACTCATTACACGTCATTGGGGTTCCGTTGGCTTTGTCATAGCCATTATGACGAAGAAATCAAATATGGCGGATATGTTTAACAAAAATCGAAGCACGTTAAAGCCTTGTTAAAGCATAGAATAATATAACAGTACTATGATACTTATTTTAATTGCATAATGGTGAAGGAAAAGATCGTGAGGAAAACAGCATACTGAGAGCTCTCCATAATGTTCTCATCTGTGTGTAAAGTCTGCCAATCCACAACTCAACACTTGATCGACTTAGTAGATTATCGCCAAACGCCGACGATGGATTGAGATGATGATTTTGGTTGCCTGGAGGAGATCGCTAGTTAGCGATAAGGCCGCCTTTATTTTATTTTTTTGAGGACCTAGAGAGACAAAGACGGTCTCTGGCGGCAAAAAGCAATATGCTGGCTAGACGTTTCACCCGCTGTTCCCGACAGGTAAAAGTCACCCTGTTCAAAGCCTACTGCCAGGCGCTCTACACCTCCCAGCTCTGGTACACTTACTCCAAAGCAACTTTTGACGCACTTCGAGTGCAATACAATAATGCATTCCGAGCTCTGCTGGGGCTGCCATGGAGGTGTACCTAGTGCGTAGTACTGTATTGTACCTGGCCTATATTTTTTGTTTTGCTTTGTATGTACACAATATTACAAGTCAGATAATACAAAATGTAACAGTCTGCTCATATGCACTGATGAAGTGCTTATAATAATATTATGCATGTATGAGATAATAATATGGTTCGCTAGTGGTGAAGCTAGCGGAAAAACGGTGCAAGTGATTCTCGACCTAATTGACGGTTGCGAGAAAATCGTTATTTTTCTGCTTACGTGTCATGGTGCAATCGGTGTATACGAATAGAGTTTAAAAAACATTTTTTTTAAAAGAGTATTAGCCAAGTTTATTATGCTGACTAATATTCTCCATTCCCCTCCAACTAAGCGTAAAGCTTGTACTAGGAGTGGGTACGACAATAGTGCAACGGGTGGGGTTTGAACCGACGACCTTTCAGTTTTCAGTCCGGTCCTTTAACCATTGAGCTATCGAGACTATAAAAACATTCGAACGGAGCTAACAATCGAACGTTATTTTACTTTTTTTAAATAATATTATTTAGCGCAAAAAATATTAAATATTCTTCGGTAACAAACGTTCATACTATGATTTAGGAGCACTATTACAAACAGCTCGAGCGTAGATAATATATCTACTACACTTCAGTTGAGGTAAAGACTGAGTCGGACGTCTATGAGTATACATACCTAAAGTAAAATTAATTTCATAGTCAAATATTGGTTTACTCTACGTTCTCTGCCACTGTAATATTAGAACAATCAGGGACGTTATTACTTTGTGGAGGTAAATTAATATTAATAACACGTACCTATAGGTACATATTTAAGTAACTGAAATTAGTTCAAATAGAAAGTTACCGCAAAGCTTGCAGTTTTCACGAACTAAAATTATAAAAAGTTTGTTTAGTTTTTCTAATTCAGTGAATCATAATTCAATGAATTCAGTTAACGGCACCGCTGTTGCACAATTTACTGAAGCTTTGGAAATCGCGCAGGATCACCTACACAAATTTATAATTTTTTAAATGGATTTATTTATTTGATGGTTTTTTTTTGGGTTAATCGGATTTTGTTGTTAATGAATGAATCTTAATATTGTGAAATCAGAAAAAAAAAGTTATTTTGCATGTGACTTCATGGCAGATCACTGTACCCATAAGCATAAGCATCTATTGTACCTAGGGTTTCCGATTTCTCGAGGTTTTTTAGTTCTCGGGTGTCGAGACTTCTCGAGCCTGATTTCTCGGGTCTTCTCGGGTTGTCGAGAAAAAATAAAATACGTCTAAATTTTTGTTTAATTAATAAAAAGAGTCTTTAATTTAACTGTGTTTATTTTACATGAAAAAAATCAACATAATTTTTAACAAAAAAACAAGTTCTCAATAAAAAATCAGCTCAAAACAAAATTGCTAACTAAAAACAATCATACTTCTTCTCCTTATCATAACTAATCTCATCTCACTAATCTGTAATAAAAAACAAAATCTCTGTTAACAATCAGCTTAAAACAAACATCTTAACTAAAAACAATCATAATTTTCCCCATCATAACTAAAGATCACTCACTAATCTCACTATGTGGGTGGTATGGTATCACAATTTTTGGCAGTTTTAATGTAATTAAAAAAGAGATATCTATCTACTATTAATACGAAAAATATAACTGTCTTTAAGCCTGCTTATTAATTCTTATGAAATATGCCTTAAGATAAACCAAAGCATTAATAGATTTATCAGACAGCCGGCTCCTAATCTTACTGACCACATTTCCCGATATGGAAAATACCCTTTCATTTTCTGTTGAAGTCGGCTTGACTGAAATTAATGCTTTGTATAGTGTTTCCAGATTAGGGGTCCTCTTGCCTGTTTTTTCAAATAGCAAAAACTCTTTTTTTATAATTGATTTGGAAAGCACCACAGCATTAGTTGATTCACCATTTCTCGAAACACCTTTTATTGCTCTCTCTAATTGAGCTGCAAAGCTGTCTTGTTCAGTTTCTGATTCGCTTACGCCTGCTTCGACAACTTCTGAATTATTTCCTGTCGAAGGTTCTGTAGTAGTGGGAACAGTGGGGTATAGACAATTGAATAAGTCTTCAGCGTAACAAAGGATACCGACAGACACGAGCCGTGCTGTCAAAGGATGCCGCTGCCGCCTCGCATTTACAAAGAAAGCTAAGCGTGAAAATGTTTATTTAAACTTCTCGATGTCTCGACTTTTCTCGAGCTGAATTTCCCGGGTACGAGACCGACCGATTTCCCGGGAATTCCCGGGACGAGAATTCCCGGGAACAAACCCTAATTGTACCTCCTCAATCTATGCGAAAAATGAATGAAATGAAAAATATTTTGTAAAGACCTTTTTAAATCCACTAACGTGGTATTTCCCACACTTGCCTTTGCAGTGAGTAATAATAATAGATCTTTATTTACGCCACTAAATCAGGCGACAAAAAGAGTGGACAAAAGTTTGCTGAAAGACGTCGCGGCGTTAGGAAATAGAGTGTAGAATAAGTTAAGTGATTTGTCGTGTTCTGGTCAGTTGTGGCCGGTCGGGACCCTTGACAAATAACACTTAAAAACAGCTTTTAAAACTTTGAATGCAAATAAGTAGTCCGTACTCTTTCATAATAGACTTATAAACGAGAAAAGAAAATACTTCCATAAATTACTTGTCTAACCTTTGATGTTATTGGCAAATATATTATAAAACTTCAGATATTAAAAGCTCTCCAAGTATATTTTTAAAAAGTGAAGACTTTATACGCTTTTGTGCACTAATACGGATTTGTGTTTCTATGTATGATATATTATTAAGCGGCTATATTTTATTTTGAAAATAAAATATAGCCACTCAAAAAACAATGTAGCTTTCTACTGATGAAACAATTTTCAAAATCAGTTTAGTAGTTCCAGAGATAACTTTCTTCAAACAATCTTACAAACTTTAATTCTTTTTAATATTAGTATACTTGGATATGCTTAACGACACAAACTACAGAGATGGTACGGGCATATTATAAGCAGAAGCGATGACAAAAAGATTTTTAAATAAGTATGTGGGTAACCTACATATACCATTCGATGGCATCACAATTGTTCATAATACTCAGCAAATGTATGATTAAAAAAATATTAGATACTTAATTCTGACTTTTACTTTCAGGTAAGCTCACAATGAAACTACTGGTAGCTACAATCTTAAAGTTGTAAGTAAAAAAATTTCAGTTTTTAATGTCTTTGCATTATAACTTGTACTTAACTAAACATTTAAGTTTCGAAGTCATCTAACGTCATGATTCATGATATATCTCAATTAGTCGGTCGGAGATAACAGATAGAATTTTCTCCATAGCTGCCGACATCAAAGCTATCTCAAAGGCGCCTGTTCCGCATATAAATTGACGAATTTGCCTCCATTTACACCTTCATGTCACCCAGGCAGACAAACTTCGTTAGTAATTTATAATAGTCCCACTTTATACACGAGGACGTATTGAATCTTACGCGTTGAAATTTCAATTACCTACCTATTGAATTCACGAAAATGTTTACGCATGTAAGTAAAACTAATTATGGAAAGATTTTCCAGACTTTTAATAACTAGAATATCATGTTCTTTATAAATTCTAAAATACCGAATAGTATGAGCACTTTTGTTGATAATGCAATTAAACAAAGAGAAGGCGTACCTATAAGATTTTACATCATAGCTGTTATATAAATAGAGGGTAATTTTTTTGTGATTTCTAAACAAAAACTACATTTATTTTTATGTATAATAGTGTTTGATTTATCGTGCAAAATGTTAGAAAAAATACCCGAGTACAGAACCCTCAGTGCGCGAGTCTGACTCGCACTTGGCCGGTTTTTTTGAATATCAAACTAGCAGATATGCGTTCGGTAATAGTAGATACGACCTAGAATTCTAGAAGAATTCTACCCTACACATTTAGTTTCTCAGAAAATACGTAATGTCTCACAGTCCTGGGATCTTGCGCTAATAAAATAGCTGCCATCAACACCTTATCTACAAGTATAATAATTTAGGATAATTATTATGTTTATCAATTAATTTAACTCTGTAGGTACTCTGGGTATACAGAGCGAAAGTTTCTATGAAGTCTCATTGAGATTTAGTTGACAAAACTAAGTTAGTGCCGGTTGACTCCTAAGTTCGACCCAATCATTTATTAATTAACCCTAAAGTACTTATTGAAAGTGGTTTTGCTTAGTTTGAAAGCGTTTATCGAACTAGGTTTCGGACATAAAACTAAGTAGGTAGGTACTAGCAATGATTTAGCTTGTAAAACACTTGAACTGTCTATTTGACACCAGCTAACTCGCTCCAGCTTCGCTCGGGTGGGATTCTAGAAATCTACTATAATGACGCTCTAATGACGTATGTGTGTCAGGCGCTAGTGATGTGGACATTTTTCACGACAAATTAAACAAATTTAAAAAGAGAATAGTTTTAATTAGTGATCATTGATAGTGGATATTTTTGTGTTTTTTTTTTTAGTTTAACTGTAAATTTACTTTCCATTGTTTTAAAAATATATACATATATTAAGAATTTGTACTTTAGGTTAGTGTTAGATTAGTTTTATTATAAAGTACCTATACACCTGTAATTGACAGCCATACTGAAGTTATTTTTGTAAATTTTTTTGTCTTATTTGTATGGAAGTTGTTGGTGTAATAATAAATAATAAATAAAATAAAATCTTTTTGAAGTGGGGGTGAGAAGGAAACCTACATTCAAATTATCTTTTTCTTTAGTTTAAACTCTGATTTCATTTTGGAATGAGATCTGAATCTACTAACAAAGGGTAATTAATGTAACTATGGTCTATTGTCTGTATGGCTGTCTGGTGGCAATAAAGAATTTCTATCTATCTATGAGAGAAACTAATACTTAAACAGAACGAAAATCGGATGTTTAGAATTTGTTGAAAACGTGTTCAAGTAGCAAATCGTGCTGGCTCATAATAAGATGGTTCTGTAAAAGCGGCTTTTGAAAAATCGCCCTATTTTTTGTTATCTAATCATTATACTCTACCTGTTTCGCGATCGAGTGCTCTCTCAGGCTCTTGTGATATTCGTTTCAAAAATATAGACAACTTTTGCCAAGTTGTAGCCAACGAAGGACAAGGGCCATAGTGCGTTTTTAACCTAAATTTACAATTCTGGTTAAGAACTTGGTGTTATATTATAATGGGAGTTTAAATTTATACAAATAAAAGACATAATAAGTAAGTAATTAATAAAGCACAGCTTAAATCACCCAAGACATATTAAAAGCTAAGGGGTCTAGCAGGGTGTTGCCACGATTCTAAGTGTCCGGCAATAAATGACGTGATTTTTAATACTGTTCCGAAGAAAATATAAAAAATTTGACATCATAGTCATTGTTACCTTTTATCTGCCAATGCCACCTCGCACAAAACAAAAAAAATCATAGTCGCTGATCGTTCCTCCCTATGTTAGAAACTTTCAGCTTTTGTAAAATAACGAAGGTCTAGCCCTAACGGGCTCTTAGTCCAATGCGAGGTCGCTATTCTTGCATCTTGAAATTCCAACGTCCAACGTCTATCGGTTTTTCGTGCCCTGCCCATTTCCACCTCAGCTTCGCAACCCGTCGAACTATGTCAGTTACTCTGGTTCTCCTAAGAATCTCCTGATTTCTGATTTGATCATGGAGAGAAACTCCAAGCATAGCTCTCTCGATCTTTCGCTGAATAACTCTAAGCTTTCTTATGAGGCGATAGTTAGCGACCATATCCTCATATCAATATAATCACTGTCATCAATATTAATGGACGTTTGAATAATTTAATGAAATGGAATTACGGTTTGTAAAAAGCTTTGCTCGTCCGATGAAATAATTAAAAAGTTCTACTTTTAGATACCATTCAATATTTCGATTAACCGATAGAGATTTCAATTTCCTTTAGTCACGTGCACGGGGATATCGGATGAGGCGGCGGCTCTGTAGGTAATGAGCGGCGGATGGCAATTTTGCTAGATGGGCTTTTGGTTACCTACTTAACTGGGAGGTTGTTTTACATCAATGATCATTTAATAGGACTACTGGATGAGTGGGTAGTATAATCGTTACACGTGAAATAACTTTTCAATTTGTTAGGTGTTTTTTTCGTACATTTTTTTTGTACACTGCTGTTTAATACGAACCATGCTGTGCCACGTCCGTCAAATGATTCATTTGCGAGCAGCAGTTAGTAGTTTGAGCATTCGCATCATCGCTTTCATCTCATTGGCTGATATTCTCTATTTAATTGACTAAAATTCAACTTTATCAAATTTATTCAATCAAATCAATAATCATAAATCTTTGCTTTGATTAGCTAAAGAAAAAATGCACTATTGCCGCAAAAGTCCTATAAATCTAACAAATCAGAACAGTTGAGATTGTTGCGCTGTTAGTTGTGTAGTTGAGATGTGATAATGTGATAACTTTCGGACTAAAGGGGCAGGTCATGCGGCATGGGCGCGCAAGATTAATTACTTCGTATAATTACTTATTTATACGACTTATTAATTATTATTATTTATTTATACTTATTACTTATATTTCGTAAAATACTTTATTATTTTATGTTATAATATCATTACAATACAACCTGTGCCCTGTCTATGAACGAGCCCGTGTAAATTAAATCAACCATACATAAATGCGTCCCAATTTTAATTATATTTAAGGAGACTTTAACATGCTAAATTGATTGAATTATTGATCCTATAATAATTATTAGCTACCTACTCGCCACCGCTGCGTTCGGGGTTATTATCTGTATCGGAGCCCTACAAATCACTACTTACTTATAGGTGATAATTTAGAATAATATTTGTGTTCAGCAATTTTCAGTATTATAGGACTTTGAACAGATGTAGATGAATTATAGTTTTTTTTTGCAATTAGTGTTTATAAATAATTGAATGACTTTTGATTGAACAACTCTCGCCCTACCTATTATGCGTTGATGATACGTACCTATGCCTACAACATTCACCGCCTTCACGCAAGTGCCACGAAAATTTTATACAAAATTTTCAATCGGATGAACAATACACGAACGTATAAGTAACGAACAGAAATGGACAGTTACATTTTTATATAATTTATTTCAAATAATTTAATTCAATAAAAAAACAATTAATGAAGTTAAATAATTTTGCCATGATTTTTGGTAGGTAAGCTAGTTTCTACCTTAAAATATCAACGCGCAATTTGTAATTTTCCGAGGTCGAATTAAAAAACATCTTTTATTTTATTCTTTAACAGAAAACATTGTAGAGGCACATTTTAAAGGAATACTTCTTCAGTCGACGGAGACGTCGATTTATCCTGCGAGATCATAAGAATGGATTATGTACAGTCAAAGGCCGTAAGTCGTTTAGCACCTTTATGATCATATTCGCGTGGCACGGTTATGCACATGCGTTAGGTATGTGTGGCGTGTTTTAACAAAAAGTGCATACCTAAGTACGATAGGTTTTTGAGCAATAGTTTCGCAGAATAACGCTACTCGAATTCTGAGGGCGACCGTACCTACTGTTAGGCAGAAGCTGCTGGGACAAACTTGAAATATTTTATATTCGACTTTTATAACTTTGTAATAATATGGGTACATTTTTACCTGAAATAAAGAATTATTATTATTATTATTATTATTATTATTAGTAAGATAGTGGATCACTCGTTAAGATAATATGTATGCGCCACGACCGTAAGCCTAGCTCATCCGCAAACATCAAGGGCATCATCTTACTGTATAATATATGTATATTATTTACGCTGTGGTAGAGGTGAAGTACACCTGCAGAACATTAGACAAAGGCTTGGAACGATGCAGAGAAATTGAATTCGGAAAATATCACCGATATTTGGAAGCGTTCCATCTATCCGATTTTGTAAATATGTTTATATGATATAGGTGTACCTATTGCTGTTCCAAATACCTACTTATAGTAATTTTTGAAGTTTAAGTAGGTAGGTAGGTAGGTAATGTAATTACCTTCTACTAACCAACATTCAGTAGGTAAATGGAAATGCTATTGCTATATACTTAAGGTGAATGCGATGGGTCTTGAAATTCAAATTTAATTTTGTTTTTCGCAATTTGTAAAATAATACGACTAAGTAGGCTTATGGTACTTTAATTGCGCCAATGGCAGTATCATCCTCACACGTTTATATAAAAAAAATTATTTGAAAGGGTCCAGTTTAAGAAATTAGCTATAGTATCGACTAATTTGTGAGTAACTCATGTCCAACTCATTATTTTGAGTAATTTCTTAAACTGAACACTTTCAAGTAAAGACTTTTTATGTAATCCTGTTAAGATGATACTGCCATATTCGGAATTAGAATGCCATAAGCCTACTTTGTCGTATTAATTTACAAATTGCGAAAACCAAATTAAATTTTGGAATTTCGCGGGCAGATGCGTCTCATGCACCTTAAATGCATAGTTGGATTCCATCAGTAGACAATGCAGAGTCAGTTTTATTATAAAAAAGTAATGATTAGCTGATTTAGTTACAAAAACGCGTGGATTGGCGATATCTATTTTCTGGATCGATAAAGTCAACCTTGCATTTTGGAAGCCATCAAATGCCGTCAATCTTGTAATATCTCGCTCCTACTTAAATCAGAATAAGTACAATAGATTATAGAATTCACATGCGCGAAGCCATACGCAAATCCAGTTTGATTTACCATCATTATCAAGCTTCCCCACGTACGTTTTCCAAGACCTTGTTACTCGTGCCTTTTGTTTCTGGGTCAATAGAGTCAATCCCCTTGCAATTTAGAAGCAGTTAATCTTGTAATATCTCGCACCTAGTACGAGTAAGTACATAAATCAGAATTAGTTCAATATTTACATGTGTGAATCCATAGCAAAACTTAATTTACCATCAAGACTCACGTTTTCCAAGAGCTTGTTATTCGTATATAAGCTAGTTTTAGTAATTTATTACTCTACCCCTAAACTGAAACAATACAGAGTAATGAAATAAAGTTTGATTTATGATAAATTAATTTACGGTGCGGCGCGCGATACAGAGCATCATCTCTGGAGACCACGTTAACCTGTTTAAACGTGCATCGAACATTGGTTTATAAAATTATACACCAAGAGGCTTTGGAAATTTTGAAGGGACGAGGCTTAGGTAACAGCAGTTGAAAGTTTGTACCTGACGTTCGGCGTTATGTGAGAATGGCTAACTGGTTCTGTCGGAATGAATGAGTGAATCCATAACGGGATATGGATGATCCGCATCCCGTTATGGGTTCACGGTTTTTGAATTTTAAGTCAAAATTCCAGGTATTTCTAGACAGCCTATTTTATTAAGCATATTATTATGGTACGTTTTTGAAAACAACTTTAAACAAGCCTTTTACCTAAAGACACGGTAATATTATCTATACAGTATTCTAACTCGGCCGTTTCTTTGAAATAAATACCTACAGATGCGCGGTACGTAAACATGCGGTAGGGCTGCCCGCCTCCAGCAGTTTAATTACATTTGCCTACTTTGTGTTTCCATCTAGTTTTGTGATTGTAAATATACTTTTTTTATATAAACAAATAAAATACTTTGTGAATTGCATAGGAAATGTTCAATAAAAATGCGTGTTGTTTTTTGATTGGTAGATTTAATTAAAAAACCATGTTTGTGATTGAATAACAAATCGGTCTTATAATTTGAGACCGAAAAATATTTGCGCCTCGACTGAGACGTAGGAAATTAAACGAATGTTACAAATTATTAAAAAAATCCGCATCCCTATAGCTTTTAATCAAAAATTGTTTTGGGGAACATGGGCAAGATAGAGAAAAAGGAATAAATATCTTTTACTTGGTTATAGACACCTGCAGCTACTTTACAATTTATATATTTGGTTTTAAATGAAGTTCGGAACATTTTCTCCATTTTTTGTATGTATTCCACAATATCATCGCTGGGTACAATCAAAAAAGTTTGCGAATTAATCTTATTGTAGTCCCGGTACCTTAAATACCGACATTCTGAGCTGAAATTGTGGCTTCTTTGATCGGGTTTCACATACAACGAAAAAATCGCGCGGTTATTGTTAGAAAAACAAAACACCGCCCGTTCGTCACTGCGGCACAGTCGCGACTGTCTGCGTGTCGAGCGCCTGCCGACATCGAGGTGCGTAGGTATAGCTCGGGTTTCGTCCGTTTCTATGAAGTTGGAATACTGTACATACCATTACCGTGCTAAAGATCCAAGTAAAATACTCGTAGGTAGTCTGCTTATTTTGTTTAGTTTGTTTATTTATATTTTTCTATGAAATAGTACTTCTGTTAATTTTTATTTTTACATTTATATCTTACAATTAATCAATTAACTTTACTTTTATACTCGTTACGTTTTACTTTTATATTCTCAGGTAACGCAAAATAAACTTCTGCTTTTATCAAGCACTTCCTGAAATTTCCTCGCGACCTCATTCACGCCAAAACGACTGAACTGATTTGGCTAAAATTTGAATTAGAGAAAGCTTATACCTGAATGAACATATTGGCTACTTTTTGACACGGAAAATCAAAGAGTCCCCACAGGATTTTAAAAACTTGAATCCACGTGGATGAAGTCGTGGGCATCAGTAAGTTTTGAGTTGTTGCGATGGCAGGTGGATAAATCTACCCAAAAACATAGTAAATCCAACTGAAATTCAACACTCGGACGGACCGGTACGGCTGGCAGGTTTAGTTAACCAACTTATAAACAAGTGTAAATTAAAAATTTATAACACCCCCGACAAGTGAAGGTTACAGTAACTAGAAAAGAGCTGATAACTTTCAAACGGCTGAACCGATTTTCTCGGATTACAGCTAAGCACTCTCGATCAAGCCAGCTTTCAAACAAAAAAAAAAAAATTGAAATCGGTTCATTAGTTTAGGCGCTACGGTGCCACAGACAGATACACATATACAGAGACACACAGATACACAGACACACAGATACACACCCCTCTTTTTGGGTCGGGGGTTAAAATTCAGCTTCTATCAAGTATCTACTCAAATTGTTCCACGGCTTCTCAGACCATATTGTTTCCTACTTTGGATACATGGTGTCGGTGCCACCCACTGAGTAAGTAAGTATATTAAACAAAGTACTGGCGCGGTGCGGATAAATTGAATTTGAAAATATCACCGAGAAGGTGCTTGGAAACGTTCCATGTCCCAGAAATCATATTACAAAAATATGAATGTCATGGATGTATCTCCAATTCCGAGGCTAATATGGTAGACTTATATTACGGATAAAAATATTATGTAGAGCCAAAGAGTAAAACTCGATTGTAATGTAATTTATCTGACGATATTTTCTAATATAATTAGATTCTAAATGTGACTATTAATATTATATTATGGTATCGAATAAAACTTGTAAGTATAAATTTAAAGTTCCGATGTTATGATACCGATTCCTTTGAATCGGTATTATACTCGTAAAATCTCCATCTTACAAGGCACGGAAATTCGCAAGAACAAGCTAGTTTGTATTCCTATACTAGACTATGATATATATTTAACGTTGAAGTTGTCGTAATTGGCACTTACCTACTTAGACTAATTAGGAGTAGAATAATATAAAGAGTTACGAGGTAGTAAATATTCATAATATGTACAAAAACACACACTTAAAAATTGCTACGATCATAACGCTTTCTAGTCGGGTAAAGAATATTTATATCGTACTTAAATAATTTTTTTTGGGTTCCGTACCTCAAAAGGAAAAAGGGGACCTTAGGTCTCATTCATACAAGATAGCTTTTTTACCGTCCGTTAAAAAGCGTTCAAATAGAACAAATGCATTCCCAAGTACTTATCTGTTCACTCGTTCACGCTTTTTTAACGCTCGTGTGAATTAGGGCTGATAGGATCACTTTGTTGTCTGTCTGTCTCTCTGTCTGTCTGGGAACTACCCTATAGATTTTATTGACAGACACGACAGACGGACAGGTTGACCTAGAATTATGAAACTTGGCAGGTAGGTACTTAGGTCTTTCGACTACGTACGGGTGCAGGCAGACCTTGGTGATCGATTCATGGCAGTACGATAGTAGAAATGTCTAGTGGGAGGCTACGAACGTGGCTAGTTACTACCCTAAGAACCGGCAAAGCCGTCCCGCCAAGCAATTTTCGGTACCGATATTTGTAGAAACCGATAAATGGTATGTATTTAACAAAACTACCATATCTTTTCCAAGTTGTTTCCTTTCATCTTAGATTTCACTTACCATCAAGGTGAGATTGCAGTCAAGGGCTAACTTGTAATAGAATAAAAAAGTTACCAATTTCTGTAGATTTCAAAATGTTTTCACATGATATAACAAGTTAAATCACGAAAGAATCTTGGTAAATGTTTTTGGCAAGTTAAACAAAGCAAAAAATAAGAATTATGGAAAATTATCCCTATTTGGTGAGGGCGAGCGTTACACAGCGGAAACCTCGCTACACGATGGAGGAAATTACCTACAGCAATATTTCCCCATCTTTCTCGCTATTTTTTATATCCCAGTATTACTTAATGTGAATAATAGTTACTAAATGGTATTAAGAGTCTCTCCGTCACTCGCTCCATACCAACGTAGTGCCAATTTCATTTAAATATTAAGCAACCAAAGTCCATGAAATTTTGCAGACATATTTTAGAAGCTAATATCTAAGCCTGTGGTTTTCTAAATTTCTGTTAAAATATTCGGTTTCAAAATTACGCGGTCTTAAAAATTCACATACAAATCTTTGAGCCCCTGTAATTTTAGAACTCAATATTTTGAGAAAAATCTAAAACACCACAGGCACAGATTACAGTTTGCAAATTTCATGGACTTTGGTTGCTTAATATGCAAATGAAATTGGAACTACGATTGTATGGAGTAAGTGGCGGAGAGAGCGCTGTTAAATACGTCACCCCTTACCTCAAATACATATTATTTGAGTACAAGGTAATTAAAATTACCAAAAGCCATTTTCTAAAATAAATTGTGAACACATTTGGCCAATTCAAAAAGTAATTCCGAGCAATCAGAGAATTAATTAAGCTGTCAGGAAATTATGTACCTATACTAATACACAAAGGTGCCGCCCTTTCCAGAAAACGAGTGGCCCTACTAATTTTCTGGGAGCGTATCCTGATCAAACTCACTGTTCCTGTCGCTTAAATTATATTGTCTAAGTTGCTGTTTAATTCCGAGAGATAAATTATTTGCTATAATGCAAAGTGATTCCGGGACGTCTGTGGTGGCGTTTGCTGGCGCGCGTGTTGTGACTTTTCGGAGTGTTTTTTTGTTAGAAGTGGCCGGTTTTTGTGTTCTGCTGGTGTTTATTGCTGGTGGAACTGACTGGGAAGCGCTCTAAAGGGGTGCCGCGTGTATGTCGGCGGGCGCCGGCACAGACGAAGTCCACACTTATACATATAGTTTCCCTAACTTGTAAATAACTACAAACTTGACATTGGCTAATCAGTGTAAAGCCAGACGAGAGAGAGAAAAAAAAAGTGATTCCTATATAATTTTGTTAATCTTAGAATGATTTAAATAATTTTGAGGTAATATGACTTTCATGAAACCGTATAATTAAGAAAAACGATAGAAAGGGGCATCTAATATCCTCTACATCATGACATCCATTGCTTAATTGGAAAGCTACGATTGGACATAGGCTTTCGCTAAGGCCGGCCACACTTTGGATACGTTTTCATATAAATTTAAATCATGCGCACGCGCACGAATACGTACTAGTCAAATTCGTACGAAATTGCATCCAAAGTGCGCTCGGTCTAATGAGCACCACCCACGGAAATCTAACTAACTGTAGAAGTGTCAAAGAAACATGACATTGTCATTGCGCAGATGGAATTTAGATAGGGATATTCTTTCCGACAGTTTGCACGATAAATCAAAAACTATTATGCATAAAAATAATAAATAAAAATCCGTTTTACAGGCGAAGTTCTTTTATATAATACTCCACTTGGTATACTTAGTTATCTTACTTTTCAAATTGAAAATACTAATTATTACATTTTTTTTGTTGTTACCACAAATTCACGGTTTTCGGATTTTTTCCTTTAGTTGTGCTATAAGAACTACCTATCTTCCAAATTTCATGGTTTTAGGTCAACGGGAAGTACCCTTTAGGTTTTCCCGACAGACTCGACAGACGGACAGATGGATAGACAGATCGGTGGACAGACAGACAGACAACAAAGTGATCCTATAGGATCCGTTATTCCTTTTGAGGTAAGGAATCCTTAAAAGAATCAAATCGGGTTGATGCAAACGCTTAATCGAAACTGGTCAAATCTAGCTTAAAAATAATATAAAAGGGCTAAGTCTCAGTGAGCATAATATTATAGTACCTACTTGTTTTTATTATTCACAAAAAAATGTTGATTTACTGTAGTAACAGTATCAGTTTATCTAAGCACACGTTGAGTTATCTGAATATCGGAAAAAGCTCAAAAATAATTTTGCACATTAAAAATTCACGCTATACCTTCTAAATAATGAGATTCCTAAGCTCCCTCATAAAATTTATGATGATTCGTTAAGAAAGATCGCTAAAGATTTCATCATGATAATGCTATTCTAAAAACTCATTAGCTCTCTAACCGACCAAGCAATTTTATTAAACTTTGCCTTTAAAAATGAAAATCCCGAACATTTTAATGAATCAATAAGGAGGTACCGAGCCTTTTTAAAAGTAAACTAAGTCTCCAAGGTGGGTCTTAAAAGCGATCGCTAAATATTCAAGAAAAGCCAAAATATTTAAGTTTGTGTTTTGATACTTAATACATCAATAACTATACATATTCCGCCGCGATGGGTTCGTGTTTGTTCGAGTTAATCTCAGAAACTACAATACGAATTTTCATACAGTTTTCACCAATAGAAAAAAAAATTATCTGCAATTTTCTTCTAGATTATATTATACTATAATTTTGAACACTTTAGGAAAATAAACTAGCGGTATATGATGCTATATAGTAAATAAAATGTAGTGTCGAAAAAATCGTCACCCGTGCGACTATGTACTGACTACATCCATACTGATATTATAAATGCGAAAATGTGTCTGTCTGTCTGTCTGTTAGCTTTTCACAGCTCAACAGTAAAATCGATTTGGATGAAAGATACAGAGTTAGTTTACACTATAAAAGGTATAGAAAGGATAAAGGATAAAGGTATAGAAAGGATATTGGCTACTTTTATCCCTTCCGGGATAAAAGTGGCCTATAACCTTTCCCAGGGTGGATTTTCCAATTAAAGTGTTCCCACGGGATTCTTAAAGTCCTATCCGTTCCACCAATTTGCATAAAGGCACAGAGGAAGCTTGCATCCCGGAAATTGACATAGGCAACTTTTATCCCGGAAAATCAAACGTTTCCCACGGGATTTTTAAAAATAACCTAAATCCACGCGGACGAAGTCGCGGGCATCATCTAGTAAGTCGCTAGAAAAATACGATATTAACAAAAAAGAAATGTACATAATATTAAAAATTAAAAAAGCTATTCACGATATTATTTGCAAGACTTTTTACTAACAATAGTAACGAGTGAATGCTAAGAGAAATTAACGAACTCAGAAACTCAATAAGGTGTTTTAATTTTAAATGAGAAACACTACCGTTAAAGTAGAAAGGTAACGTATAGCTTGTGAAATGTTAAGCGAATGAATAAAGAGAGAGCTTTTCACGTGTTTTAAGCAGACGGAAAAAATTGCATCCACCTGGAGTTTTTCTCGAAATTGAATGTAAAATATGTCACTTTGCTTTGATTATTTTCTTTTCATGTAGATTGTAGACGGTAAATAAAGCGGACATTGAAAAAGATGATAGTAAATTAAAATGCGAGACGGTTCGCTGTGAAGCTTTAATAATAAAAAAGTTACAATAGAATAGTAGGTACAATGATTAGACGAGGTACCTTTTTAACCCACTTCAAGAAAGGGGGTTCGGTATCAGACCCGTATGTGCCTTTGTAAGTATTTAAGTATAGGCATATGTATTTATATGAGCTATTTACATGTTGTTGTGTGTGTGTGTTGTCCCAAAAAATCAGTGAACCAATTTTCATGATTTTTTTCTCTAACTTATGTGGATTACATGAATATACTTACTACTGTCTTACACCAATCTTATGTATCAAATCATATATGCACAAAATATGTACATTGACTGTGAAATATTTGTATAAACTTATCAACACTACAAAGTTTTCTAATAATTTTTTACCACAGTGCTTCAAAATGCTATATTTCTTGTTTGTAGAGTAAATTGAAGGCATATAGGTACAATAAAACGGCAAAACCGACGTTGGTACATCACACTCATATCATATCACACTCATATTATAAAGGCGAAAGTTTGTATGTGTGTGTGTGAATGTTTGTTACTCCTTCACGCAAAAACTACCAGACGGATTTGGCTGGGAATGAAAATAGATAATATCCTGGATTAGCACATAGGCTACTTTTTATTCCGGAAAATCAAATAGTTTCAACGGGATTTCGAAAAACCTAAATCCATGCGGAATTGGGCAAAGTCGCGGGCATCGGCTAATTGATTTTAAAATACATGTACATACAAAATTTCGTGATATTTGGTGTCAGAGTATTTTTTCTGCATCATAATTTGATATACCTTCTTAATACGAAAGTTCGAAAATATTTTCGTATCTACCGTGCCTACACTTATTACACTCTCGACTATACAAGTGTAAATTATAAATTTATAACACCCCGTGTGACAAGTGAAGGTTACAGTTACTAGAAAAGAGCTGATAACTTCCAAACGGCTGAACCGATTTTCTTGGATTATAGCTAAGAACGCTCTCGATCAAGCCACCTTTCAAACAAAAAAAAAACTAAATTAAATCGGTTTATTAGTTTAGTAGCTACGATGCCACAGACAGATACACAGATACACATGTCAAACTTATAACACCCCTCTTTTTGGGTCGGGGGTTAAAAATTCAGCTTCTACCAAGTATCTACTCAAATTGTTCCACGGCTTCTTTTGGGTCGGCGCGGGGGTTAAAAACCAAGACAAGACACAAGATTCGCTACCTCTATCAAACTAATTTGACATTGGTTGGTTCTACACTGCTGCTTCACCATTTTCATCGAATAATTTTGACCTTCAATGGATTAAAAATAAAGGCCAAATAAGCTCAATGGCTATCATTCAGTTTTGGCCACTAAGTTCAATCACCCCACTGAACCTCTGGGTGTAATATCGTTAATCATGAACTAAGATAATACTGGTACTTCACGAGTGAGGTGTACGCAACAAGCCACAGCACACTCACCGTGATTCCTACCGCTTAACCCCATTACATTGATTAAGTGCTAATTCAAGCTGAGCGAGCGTCGTAGCATCGCGTAGCAATATAGCTACGCGCCGTCTACAGTAGAATTTTTAATGAAACAAAACAAATCAACGTTTCAACATATTCCCTCAAACTGAGGAGATTCTAATTGCTGACAGCTTTTGTTCTACAACTACGCCTCCCTGTCAATACCATTCAAGTGCCAAAAGATCCTTGTCGCACTGCATCTTATGCTAGAGATAGTGATGTTCCACTAAATGGTATACCCTGTTCTACCTGACCAGTGTAGGGGACAGTTGTGCTTTTTTTATTCAGTAAAATGCTGCAGAATATCAAATTTCTGGGTTCAATGGTACGAGCTATACGATGATATGTCAGTCAGTCAATTTTAATTCAACAAAAGATATACAACGATTACAAAAATTAGCCATTATACTTCCATTATGGTATGTATTTTAATTTTTAACACAATAGCGGTAAAGTTTTACTAAATATAGAACATATTTATAATGGAAATCACTCACAATAGTTGCGGAAAGTTTTTTTTAACTTTATCTTGCTTTCACTCAATAAATTATTAAGAACGTGTTTATTTCAGTAATAATGTGGATAACATAAAAGCAAAATTACGTTCACACTCAAACAACTTTATAAAACTCATACCAGCAATTTCGAAAGAACTCATTTTACCAAATAGATGCATAACAAATTTTTCGTTGGCAATGCCCGGGAAAAACATTCCTGAACCGATCCGCTATAAAGTTTCGTGAATACAGATACCTTAATCTCTTTTGTCTCTTTGTGATTAAAATTATACTGGGCGAGGGCAAAGAGTTTCCAGCGAGACCCCCCCAACTTATGCGTCGTAGTTTCAGAGCAGGTTTGAAGGCAAAATAAACAGAATTGTGCAGAGGTATAGTGATGTTACCAGTCGGCTAAACTCGACTTCGCATGAGTAATTGTCCGGCAAAGGTTTGCCACGATACTAAGTTTCTGGCAAAGCATGACGTGATTTCTAATACTTACGAGGTAAATATAAAAAAAAATAGACTTAATAGTATTAAAGAAAAAAAAGGTCATGAGATTTTGGCGGCAAAATACAATTTGGCGTTTGCACATCCTTTAAAATATCAGACAGAGTTCATTGCATCATTTTCTACTTCAGCACTTCATAGCCATTAGAATTATTCATACTAAGAACAACAATCAAAAACTCTAATGTTTTTGTAACTACACGTATTTATTTTAACTGACTGTTGGGCTCTAGATTCTAAAAATGTATTATTTTATTTTTAATAAATAATTATCATCACAACTCACATCCCTAGCGTAGGTACCTAATGTAAAAAGTTCTGGCAGCAACGGTGTATTGCTTGCCTCCAAAACATCACAGGTTTATTCGGCATTGTTCAACCCGGAGCGGCGTTTGTTGACTCCGATATTTCTACTTCGTTAACATGCTTTTGTCAAGGAAAAAATTGAGTTAGTAGGTACGTGATATTTAAAATCAAAATTAATCTATTTTATGTAGGGCAATTAGTGTAACTTATACTACGTCTGTGACTCTATCACCGGTTTGGACTTTGAAAAGTAGATTCTATTGGGAAGAGACATCAAGAAAATCATCAGTTGCTCAAAACCCGGCCAAGTGCGAGTCAGACTCGCGCACCGAGGGTTGTAGGATCTGAGATCCTTTCCAATATCATGCATATACGTAATACATAGAGCTAATGGACTTCATACAAAGCTACGCGCTATTCTATATTCTATTATGTATGGTTTCATCCACAGTGTGGTTTATTTAGAAGTGGCAAGGAGGCAGACGTGGCGAAGGCACATAATTGTATCTTCCATAAACTAATAATGTCGTTAGCTACTCAAGGGACGTGTCGGTGATTGCACCACTAAATTGACGAGTTTAAATGTACCTTGTGGTATCCATTTTATACTTGTTTCTTGTGGAAAAGGCTAGTGATAATTTCGGACCTATCAAACCAGATTACAGATTTTGTATGGGTAACTAACGATCAACATCAATTTTCCTGATAGATGCATGTGCGTAAAATGAATTACAAAAGACTATTGATATTGATTGAATCACGGCAACGCCGTATAGCTTATTGAAAATAAATGAGCTTTTTTGGAATCACAAGAAATTTCAACTCTATTAACTGTTATGCTAATTGGAAATTGGCATACAATCAGTTATTTTCATGGCAATATTATAATAACCATTGTTCGTACAGACATTGACTGAAGAATTAAGTTCTCATTAGGAGCTTATTTTTATCCTGTAGTCGGTTCTTAAGAGGGCTTGTTTTTACCGCTTTGTTAATAAGTTCTGTTTTCAAAGCTTTTACTTTGTACGTATTCATAGTAAAATGAATATGCAAGACATTCTGTATTGTCTTTTGGAGTGCGGCCAACAGTTCGCGAGTTGGTAATATTTTTTAAATTCAATTTCAGTAAAGCCACAGGGTTCTATACAGTCGGTTTAATGGGCACCTGGTGAGCGTTCGAATGAAAGACCGCGTAACAATAAACATTAGGGCAAAACGTATTCAGGAGAAGGTGTCTGCCGTCATCTATCATCATCATCACTGATGCAAGCAACTGATATTGCTGATCATAGGTTTCTTATAGGGACTGCAACACACCACAGTCTTAAGCCGCCTGAATCCAGTGGCTCCCTGCGGCTCGTTTGATGTCTACCTACCTATTACGATTAAAAAGACGTTATTAACAGGCTACTACAGTCAAACATTTAAATTAAAATCAAAATATTTTTATTCAATTAAAATTTTACAAGTACTTTGACTCGTTAAATGCATCTATCACTGGTTCGGAACGCCTTTACTACCGGTTTATATTATGTAGCCGTTTTCTCGAACTCTCATACTCAAACAAAACATGAACACCTTTCCCAGCGACAAAAAAAGGTAGGCGTGGTAAGGTTAGCTTCGACTCATTAGTACAGTCTACATAGCATCATTATTTTTAACCCCCGACCCAAAAAGAGTGTTATAAGTTTGACATGTGTATCTGTCTGTGGTATCGTAGCTCCTAAACTAAAGAACCGATTTCAATTTAGTTTATTTTTTGTTTGAAAGGTGGCTTGATCAAGAGTGTTCTTAGCTATCGGTTCAGCCTTTGAAAGTTATCAGCTCTTTTCTAGTTACTGTAACCTTCACTTGTCGGGGGTGTTATAAATTTTTTGTTTACACTTGTATTAATTACGTGGGCATGTGATAAATAACAAACACACAAAAACTAAAAAAAAACTTACCTACATAATGTCTTGCCTATAAACATCTCATGTCACGGTTGATAATAATAATATGTTCGTCTTAGTCTAGGTCTTCGATCAACATTTATAGTATACCTACTAGACGTAGATGAGAAATATATTCATTTTGAAAATATATAGAAATTAACCATACTCACTTTTGTATTATGTATTTCCTTTCAATTATTCATAATAGTATTTTAACGGTTGCTGTAGTTAGTACCCAATCAAAACGTGAGTAAAAATTCCCTTTCGCCATTCATTAAGTTTATAGCTCTATTTTCTAAAAAAAGTAATCAAAAGATAATTTACGGTTGCTGTTCTAATAAGTTTATAAGTTCGCTCATAAAAACGAACGTACCTACCTATCTAGGCATGGTATTAAGGTTGTTTCTTCGTCCATAAGTAATCCTTTAATAAAGAAGGTAATGCTTCCTTTTATCCCGTTGCTGTACACTAGGGTTCCTATAAGTAACATAATATTATATATTTAATAAAAGTTTGTGCACTTGTCTATCGAAAAATTACGTCGTTTTTAAACGTTTCATTTTATATTTTTAACCCCCGACCCAAAAAGAGGGGTGTTATAAGTTTGACGTGTGAAGGTATATATATATCTGTATATCTGTGTATCTGTCTGTGGTATCGTAGCTCCTAACCTAATGAACCGATTTTAATTTAGTTTTTTTTTGTTTTAAAGGTGGCTTGATCGAGAGTTTTCTTAGCTATTATTAATCCAAGAAAATCAGTTCAGCCGTTTGAAAGTTATCAGCTCTTTTCTAGTTAGATACAATAAACTTCACATGTTGGGGGTGTTTTAAATTTTTAATTTACACTTGTTTAATCAATGTTTCTGGCTCTACTGAGTAACAAACAATTTGATAATAATCTATCCTAATAATTAACAGGTTTTATTTTTGGGGTTCCGTAGTCTACAAGGAAGCCTTATAGTTTCGCCATGTCTCTCCGTCCGTCCACGGCTAAGCTCAGCGACTTAGATTAGTTTAGAAAACTGTAATTTGGCATGACAGATTAATCACATCGTCAAAGGGTTAAATAAAATTTTAAAAAAAAAGCTATGCGAAAGTGCTTAAAAGCTTTAAAGTGCTTAATTTTAGGGTTCCGTAGACAAAGGGTAAACTGTGTCTAAATAGCAGATTACGATTAACAGGAGTGCGGATCCGATGTTCGTTGGAACATATTGTTACTACTATGAAACGCCGCGCCGCATCCAAGGTACGGATTTACGGAACTTGAAGTTGAAAACTAAAACCCAACTGCGATCGTCTTAATAAACACTGAAATGTTATAGTAAAATTATTTTTCTTTCGCTTGGTATATTTTAATGTTGTAGTACATTTATATTTATGAACTCACTCCATCTTAGGCTGCATCATCACTTGCTAGCAGGTCTGATTGCAGCCAAGCGCTAGTCTATATAATTAAAAAAAAAAAAAAAAACAGAATTTTCTCTTCTTTCATTTGATACCCCACTCGATACAATAGCAAAAAAAAAATTTGGAGACCCCCACTTTTTTTTTCATGCAATATCCGTTAGGTCAATTTTTTTGTATAAAATGTAGCCTATGTCACCCGGACCTTTACGACGAATCGAGTGACACCTCATTCATCAAAATCGCCCCAGTAGTTTAGGCGCTTCGGTGGAACACAGAATCTGGATACAAACATACACACAAACATACATAGACTGCTAAAATCATAACCCTTCCTTTTGGCTTTGCCGCAGTCGGGTAAAAATACGAAAATGAACATTTACATCGCCAGTCGCTACGATAATGAGTTGATAAAAGTTCCGTTGTTCTCATTACGAGTGCCCCTACCGCCTGAAGGATACCCGCAATTGAGATTCACTTCGCACCTCTTCAGGATTTATTGCGGTGGATTTCTTTCTTCAGTAAAACAATTAGTCAGCCTACTTGCGCACTTTTTTTGCAGTATTCTTGAAAAAGTTGTAGTTTGTTCCCGTTGTTGCTAGAAAGAGATTCATCGTTATTGTTTCATTATTCGTATTTACATATAGTACATTCTCAATATGATTAATAACCAAGAAAAGCAAAATGAATACCAGATTTTTTTATAATACCTAACATTGTCATTGAAATCAGCCCAATGGTTTTTATTAAAAGGTTTACATTCTATTTGGAAGCGTTTTCCCCTAACTTTCATACGCCATTTATTCCGAGTTTCTGTTTGCGTTTCACTCCAATACCGGGGCCGTTCGTCTAGAAAGTTTATTTACCTACCTTTTCATATGAAGTCACTGATAAACTTCTATATCCACTTTTTATATACCAAACAAAAATAAGGGATGTTGTAAGTTTGTCAAGAAAGCTTTTGTGAGCGGTATTGCGGCTTTAGAACTCGTTTGTTAGCTAACTTCTGAGCTTTTTTGCTTAATAAACTATTTACTTACCTACTATCAGTCATATGATAGGAGTAGCAAACACTGTAATTATTATCATCTCAGTTTAAGAGGCGTCTTTCCCTCACTCGCTCCATACAAACTTAGTTCCAATTTCATTTGAATATTAAGCAACCAAGGTCCATGAAATTTTGCAGACATGTTCTAGAAACTAATATCTATGCCTAAAGTTTTCCAGATTTCTGTTAAAATATTCGGTTTCAAAGTTACGCGGTCTTAAAAATTCACATACAAATCTTTGAGCCCCTGTAATTTTAAAACTACTTACATTTTTTAGAAAAATCTAAAACACCACAGGCACAGATATTAGTTTCTAGAATATGTCTGCAAAAATCCATGGACATTGGTTGCAACGATTGGTCACATTCAAATGAAATTGGAACAACGATTGTATGGAGTAAGCGTCAGCCCTGTTAAGGAAAGTTTCTCTAGCGCGCTCCCCAGCATTCTCCGTACAAACATAGTTTGGTTCGCATTTGAATATGAACATTAACCAATAAAACTCTATGAAATTTTGTAGATTAATTCTAGAAAAAAATACCTAAATTAATTCTAGAAAGGATATTGACTAATTTTTATCCCAAAAAATCAAAGATTCTCCACGGGACTTTTAAAAAACCTAAATTCACCTGGACATCACCTAGTAATAATATGAATAAACATTTCACTGCTCGCCATATTGTGTTTTATTTGTACATACCACAGTTTTTAATTAAAACAATCATGTTTTTTCATCACAGAGGTCCCTGTATTTGATCAACAACATTGGCGGTATTGGGTAACGATAATATATTCGTCGTGTACCTATTTTATCCCAAAATTTACTTTTATCCTTGAAATATTAAAGTCCTTTTAATAGATGTACGACGAACGCTGGCCAAGTATGTAACCAGCAGTTCTTGAATCTCCACAGCTTAGGATTGCAGTGCCCTGAAACATCATAGTGGAGAAATTGGTATTTGGAATGTACAATGATAAAGTTTGCACCTCGTTAAAAATAAAGAAATATGTGTCTCACAATATTTGGAAAGTCCAACCCCAAGAGGGTTAAGATATAGAGAAAACAAGTTTGTATGTAGTCCGTAATTTTTGAAGTTAGATATATTCATAAAATTTAGGTTTTTGTTTCAAAATGAAGTAAGAATTAAAAACGTGTTTCAGTATTTTTGTAAATTCCACCCATTCCACTCCTTCATCGATTTTTATTATTTTTAACCCCCGACCCACAAAGAGGGGTGTTATAAGTTAGACGTGGGTATCTGTGTATCTGTCTGTGGCATCGTAGCTCCTAAACTAATGAACCGATTTTAATTTAGTTTTTTTTTGTTTGAAAGGTGGCTTTAATCGAGAGTGTTCTTAGCTATAATAAAAGAAAATCGATTCAGCCGTTTGAAAGTTATCAGCTCTATCCTAGTTACTGTAACCTTCACTTGTCGGGGGTGTTATAAATTTTTAATTTACACTTGTTACTATAAAAAATGACACTCGAGGGACAACGGGTGGCCCAGTTACCTAGCGGCTTTACATTACAATGTAAAAAGACAATCTGACTGACACATAAATTTCTCAAACCACTGGGTATAGAAGATTTTGCATGTAAGTAGCTTAGTTACTCTCTCTAACTTAGATCTCCGCTATGAGAGAACTTTCAGTAATTTACCCCAACCAAAACTGAAGTGGAATATATACCTACCTTTTATAAAAGAGATCCCTAAACTTTTTTAATATCCGAAAATTAAAGTAATCTTTCGTTTAATTTTCAGCGAAAAACTAAACACGACGTAATGACTGTGGGCGGATTATTCGACAAAGAGGTTTACTTAGGACCTAAACTTCATTTGGAGCATAAATCCTTTGCTCCAATTATTTACCATTTGACCTTTGAGGGTATCTAAGTACAATTATAAACTATTATTTGTTCGCTACTATTATACCCTCGGAGGTCAAATAGTTACGCGCTTTATATAGTGCGTCCATGCGACAAATAATGAAAACAAAACTGAACTTTTCATTTATGACCACGTTTGATAAAATAAAATACAATCTGCTTTGCTATAAGTATTGAACTTTCTTCAAAAAAATTATAACTATAATGTCATTCGGTTATGTAAGCGTACCAATGATATCTCATACATCCCCATCTGTTCAGGAATTTAGAAGTTATGGTGGAACAGAGAAACTCACATACATGAAACCTGAAAACAATAGGTACACTTCTCTATAATTTATTTAGTCGGGGGCTACGGTCGTAGGAACATGTAATAGCTGAACATCAACAGGCACACAAAACATAGAATAGAATAGAATATATTTTTATTCAAGTTAACTATAGGTACTATAACTTCTTATTACTGTTATATTCAAGTGCTTAGGTTATAAAGTTACAGCTTTTAATAATCATAAATGCTAACTTAATACAAACTAAGCAAGTATGTCAATTAACATAAAAACCAACACCCGTTATAATATAAAATCATATTTATAGACCATCTCCTTATAACATAATAGCAAAAAAGATAAAGTTCGAATATATGCGATAAAACGCCATAAAGTGCGAGTCAGACTCGCGCACCGAGGATTCCGTACTCGGGTATTTTTCCGACATTTTGCACGATAAATCAAAAACAAAACTATTGTGCATAGAAATAAACAAAAATAGGTTTTAGAATGTACAGGTTTCATATGATAAACTCAAACTCAAACTCAAATTATTTTTATTCAATTAAACTTTTACAAGTGCTTTTGAATCGTCAAAATAATCTACCACTGGTTCGGAATGCTGTTCCTACCGAGAAGAACCAGCAAGAAACTCGGCTGTACCCCACTTGGTATAGTTATCTTACTTACTTTCACGATTCTAGGTCAACGCGAAGTACCTACCCTATATTTTTTATATATAGTTTTCTTGACAGACACGACAGACGGACAGACGGACAGATGCACAAACAGACAGATGGACAGACAGACAGACAAACAAATAGACAGATGGACAGACAGACAGACAGAGAGTCAGACGGACAGACAGCAAAAAGGGTTCATTTTTTTCTTTTGAGGTACGGAACCTTAAAAATCGTAATATCCGCAATACAAGCAACTGCTCGTTCAATTAGTAATCCTATTGTCTGCGTTTTGATCGAGGCTCCTAAACAAACCACTTTTTGATAAGTGTTTACCACACACAACGAGAGATTTCTTCTGTAAATCGTGTTTACTTTTGTGTTCACCTGTGAGGCTTGTTTATTATTGTAGTACTACCTGGTACCGGGCATCAGCTAGTTTATCATAAAAATAACACAAGTCCCGATAAGTACTAAGTTTAAGTTTTCAAAACAGGTTTTTGGTAGGTCATGTTTTTAATTTTTTTGAATTACAACTTGTTGTTGCGTGTGTATTTTGTACTTCAATTATTATTATTTATTATTACAATATAATGTATGCACGCTCGTTGCCTGCTAACCATTTTACTCTTTCTTTCTTTTTATTACCATACAAGTTAGCCCTTGACTGCAATCTCACCTGGTGGTAAGTGATGAAGCGCGACTTCGTCTCTATTTAAACTTTTCAAAATCCTTTGCGAACGAAACGTCAATATCAGTTAAACCGATGGGCTGTGAAAAGGTAACACAGATAAACAATTTTAAAATTAAAATAAACTAGCTCATGCCTACTCCTACCATGGTCATACTGTCACATTAATTATACCATGATTCGCTGGTAAGAAATTTAATAGATGTTATAATGTACTAAACACTTTAGTATAATATTCTGTTGGTATAAGAAGTCTGATTTGTCATTTTGTTATATACGTACTTGTTTTAATTTATTTTGAAATTATTTTGTTAATAACGATAATTATTAATTTTGGTAATTCTTTCTTTGTTTCAGATAAAGTTTACACGGATTTTGAAAACAGGAACTTTATGTAGTCAAATTTCAAAAGGTAACTAAATAAACTTTTATTCTATATTTTGGTATAATACCTTTAGTATTTTATTTTCAAGATAGTAATAAGTTCAAATAAATAGTTAAGTATACCTAGTTAAGATAAAGTGAAAAGTTAGAGACGGTCAAAGTTGTACCTAGCGAAAGCGATACTTCTTAACTATACCTTAATGTAACTTTGTCACTAAATAACTTAGTTGGACACTTAGCAAACGCCTCATTATTAAATTATGTTCCTTTCCAAGTTTAAAAGACACTTCAGCCAGATGTTGAAGAGCTACACAGAATTAAGAGTTTTTATTGAGACGTTTATGGTTGGAAATATTTCCAAATTGTTCCAAGCGGATTTAATCATAAAAACCGGGATCTTTGTTATTTCGGCTAGTAATCAAGCTGTTCCAATATTCAAGTTATATTCTACACACTCTCTTAACAGGGCTCTCTCCGTCACTCGCTTCATACAATCGTAGTTCCAATTTCATTTGAATATTAAGCAACCAAAGTCCGTGAAATTTTGCAGACATATTTTAGAAACTAATATCTGTGTCTGTGGTGTTTTAGATTTTTCTAAAAATATGTAGTTTTAAAATTACAGGGGCTCAAAGATTTGTATGTAAATTTTTAAGACCGCGTAACTTTAAAATCGAATATTTTAACTGAAATCTGGAAAACCACAGTCATAGATATTAGTTTCTAGAATATGTCTGCAAAATTTCATGGACTTTGGTTGCTTAATATTCAAATGAAATTGCAAAGTACGATTGTATGAAACGAGTGACGGAGAGAGCCCTCTTAACTAAAGTAGAATGACAGATCGGAACATAATTGCTGTTCCTTTCATAATGCTCTCTGCGGAAAAGGATAAATAACATTAGCCCTGTAAAAGTTTGGTTTAGATAGTGCATACAACAGTATTAGCCAAATTATCAAATTACTCTTTTTAAATTAAAAGCTGAATCGCACAGGCTTTGCACAAATAGTTTTCTGGCTTACCTATTTTTTATAAACAGAAATGTGATAAATAAGATACATACGAGTAGGTAGAGCATAAAATGTTAAAAGTTTATTGAAGATACAAGTAAATATTATAGACAATTGTAGCTTCTACTTAAAAGATAACTCAAAATTTAAAAAACCCCCGACACAAAAACCTCTATAAGAAAACTTTCGAACGGCTAAACCGATTTTCTTCTATTATAGTTAAGAACACTCTCGATCAAGCCACCTTTCAAACAAAAAAGACTAAACTAAAATCGGTTCATTCGTTTAGGAGCTACGATGCCACAGACAGATATACAGATAAGGCCCCTCTTTTTGGGTGGGTGGTTAAAAACAGATAGGAAAAAGATATTTTATAAAATTCCAGACAAGTATTCTACGGCAAAATAAATGAAATTCGTATTAATATAATATGTGGTAGGTATGTAGGCTACCTACTACATGTTGAAGATTTTTCATATTCACAAGCCCGCATCCAAAAAGCCTGTGCTAAAAAACCGCAGCCTGTTTAATTAGCGTTAAAATAACGAGGTAACTGAATTACTGAATTGATGAAAGTTTTTTTAATATCACCATGTCAAATATTTTATAATGAGTAGGTTTTATATTTTGCAATTTGCGGTACATTGTGCCTACCCAATGAGAGGAATATTAATGAAAACACAGCAAGTAACTTGAATGCCTACCTAGAATTAGAGGGCTCTCTCCGTCACTCGTTTCATACAGTCGTAGTTCCAATTTCATTTGAATATTAAGCAACCAAAGTCCATGAAATTTTGCAGACATATTCTAAAACTAATCTTCTCGACAGTAAAATATAATGACTTTTTTCCTGTTTGGCAAAATTGTTGTTTTTGCGAGTGGTTTTAGTTCGCGACAGGTCGACATGGCAATCGGGGTATGAGTTGGCGGGACGCTCCGCACACCCGCACGTTACCCGCACTATCCCGCACCGGGCTAGCGCGAAGGCTGTAGTAACGGGTCTGGCGAGTGCTATGTCGACCTGTCGCGAACTATATGTAGGTATATTGCTAAACTTTTGTTTTGATCTGCAACGAATACAGTCCATAAACATTTTGTTTAGATTGCTCCCAGGTGCCGTATCAATGTGAAATATAGCCTGCAGGCTGCAACCATTCAATGCGGATAAAAAATTCGCTTAAAAGTCAAAGAATTAATTTCGAATTTTTGAATGACTCTTTTTATTTTTAGAATGGGAATGTATTCAGCTAAACTCACTTGTTTGCCGGAGAATGCCCACTGTGAGTTTAACTGATCATTCTCAGTTATTACATGGTACCTACTGATAGTTAATTTAGTTTTAGAGTATTCGCATCTTTCTCTTACCTATGTAATAAGAAAAGGGTAGACAAACTTATTATTACAATATAAAACTGTCCAAATTCGTGACTTTTAGTTCTGTTTTCAGAATACTGTTTAAAGTAGTTTCGATAACACTAAAATATTAAGTTACAGACAGACAGACGGACGGACGGACGGACGGACGGACGGACGGACAGACAGACGGTCGGACGGACGGACAGACGGACAGACAAACAGACAGACAACAAAATGATCCTATAAGGGTTCCGTTTTTCCTTTTGAGGTACGGAACCGTAAAAACTGTCAAAACGTAAATTTTCCAATGGTTAAAAAATTGCCTGGCAGTAGATAAATAAATCATTGAAAAGTCTTGTAAAAATATTTTTAATTTCATTTCTTAGCCTATAGACTGCAATCTCACATGGTAGTAAGTGATGATGCAATTTACGATGGAAGTGGGCCAACTTGGTAGGGGTGTGGCAGTTTTATTAAACCCATATCCCTTATTGGTTTCTACACGGCATCGTACCGGAACGCTAAATCGCTTGGCGGCACGGCTTTGCCGATATTTCGTCGGAAACATACCTATCTTATCGATATCGATATAAAGCGGCTGGCGGGAAGTGGCTGGATGAGGAAGGCTGAGGACCGGGTGTGGTGGCGCTCTATAGGGAAGGCCTATGTCCAACAGTGGGCTGATGATGATGATGATGATGATTACCTATCTTAAATTCTTCAATCTATTTCATGATTTACAAAATCAGTGTCCCACATTCCGATCCATCAAGCTAGATTCGCACCCGAGGGACTGTTTCATTACTTTTATCAAATTTAGCAGAAAATCAAATCTTTCAACGAGATTATCCCAGCATCCGCGTCAACGACATACCGATGAGCTCGCGCCTCACATAATACCTACTATTTTTAACCCCCGACCCGAAAGAGGGGTGTTATAAGTTTGACGTGTGTATCTGTGTATCTGTCTGTGGCATCGTAACTCCTAAACTAATGAACCGATTTTAATTTTGTTTTTTTTTTTTTGTTTGAAAGGTGGCTTGATCGATAGTGTTCTAAGCAAGCATTCAAGGAAATCGGTTCAGCCGTTTGAAAGTTATCAGCTCTTTTCTAGTTACTGTAACCTTTACTTGTTGGGGGTGTTATAAATTTTTAATTTATGCTTGTTATTTTATCGTATATTTCGCCGTAAATAAATCATTTAAACGATAATGTTTACATGAAACGTTTATTTTAGAAAGCAAAGTTATTAAATACTCGTTAATTACTAGAGACACGGGTCCGCGTGGATTTAGTTTTTAAACTCTTGCTTTTTCGGGATAAAAAGTTGTCTATGTCAATTTCCGGGCCACCAGCTACCTAGTACAAAATATGTTGAAATGATGGGCTTTTAAGAATCCTCTTTGATTTTGACGGACGGACGGAACGAAATGTAATGTTTGGTGCTGAAAATGCAGCGGCCTCACTGTTAAATTATTTTATTTATATTTCATAATAATTCTGCAAGTTGTTATCAAAAGCTAGTAATTTTCGGTGGCAGAAAATCAAAATGGCAAGCTTCTGTGAAAGCTTTAATAACTCAATAATTAATTATACCCATCAGGTACACTCTACTACTCAGTTTCAATTTGCAGTGAGTTTCTACCTATTACTGCAAATTGATACTAAAAGCGTCTAGTTGCTTCCGACCATAATGCAGGCATATAACAACGAAACTTCTGTTTGTCTCTACTATTACCTAACTACTCAACTATCACGAGAGGAACCACTCAAATCATTTGCCTATATACTGTAGAAAGATGATAAAAGCAATTACTGTCTACCAATAGAAACGCTTAGTAAATTCATGAAGGGAACTCCTCTCAGCAATTCTTACCATTAAACTCATTTACTCACTGCAAATTGATACTAAAAGCCTGAGCTAGTTGCTTTTAAATAATAGGGACTCTCAATTCAAGCACAGGATACTCCTCAACGTAAACATTTACTCAATAATTGCACGTCCAGAAGAGTTGACGTCTCTAGAATAAATATTCTATCCCCTAGTGGAATGTACAGACGGCAGCGTAAATGATTTCTTTTATACCAATGTAGTCTTTATTTATATAGGGTCTAAGTGGACAAGTTAAAAGGTCCTTGTTGGTGACTGTACCAGATACCTTACGCTCGAAGCATCTCTTTATTGGACGAAATTATGCCCCGTTGCTTTGTTTACGCATAACTTGGAGATACTTTGGTAGAGTAAGCGAGCCTTTTGAAAGAAAACCGTCGTTTATTTACTTTAAGATGTACGTATGAGCTAACAATGAGCTAACAATATAAATGTTTTAATCATTGGCTTTAGTGGTAGGTTAACCGCATTGAAAACCTCTAAGAAGTTATAAACGAATAGGCACCGGATTGTGATTTACTTTTGTTATAATAATAATCACCACCCATAATATAAATATGAAAGTGCGTTTGCATGTAAAGTATGTGGGCTTGTCCTTCAAGCTTGGCTTCTGAGGATTTAAGTAGTTTAATATCTGGAAATTGAGATAGACTATTTTTTACAAAGATTTCCTACGTGATTTTCAAGAACCTAAATCCACGCGGATTAAATAGTGAGGATCCGCTAGCCCCTACATTATACAAGGGGAAATAATAAAAAATGCACTTCTATTATTGAAGAACTAAGGTATGTACCTACTTTTCAGTAAATCTGCCTGAAGTAGTTTATCAGTAAGTATAGGATTAATTTGCAAATAGTTTTCTAACTCTATCGTACCAAAATAGGACGTTTCTAGTAAATGGATTGCGGATAGGTAGGTACAAATATTTTGGAGTGCCTGACAAAACGAGTTAAAAGTTAAAGCCGGTCAAGTGATCTAAAGAAACTTTCCGCTTGGGCTGTGGCCTGTGGCGGTCAAACTAACTTTGAACTTTATGCCAGTTAAATATTTTTATAGGAATCGACATTGGGATTCGCAACAATTTGGATAAATTAAATAAATATAATAAAAAAGCCTTTTTATTTCTCATATTCCTTAATTAGTTACATAGTAGATTAGTTTTGTTAGTTATTACATTTCCTTATTTTCCTAAGTTAGTATGGTTAGTAAGTGAAAATTCGGATACTCAGCAAAATTCACTGCAAATTCCTGAAAAGCCGGCAACACATTGATGGTGGTGGTACATCAGGTGACCCGCCTGCTCGTTTACTCGCTATTTACAAATGTAAATTAAAAATTTGTAACACCCCCGACAAGTGAAGGTTACAGTAACTAGAAAAAAAGCTGATAACTTTCAAACGGCTGAACCGATTTTCTTGGATGATAGTTAAGAACACTCTCGATCAAACCACCTTTCAAACAAAAAAAACTAAATTAAAATCGGTTCATTCGTTTAGGCGCTACGATGCCACAGACAGATACACAGAGACACACGTCAAACTTATAACACCTCTCTTTTTGTGTCGGGGGTTAAAAAGAAATAAAAATTTATTTAATAAAGAATTGAATGTGAGCAGTAAAGTTACGGCCACACTTCGGGTACACCTGCGCATCATGAATCTCAGCATTAGAGTTACGGTACCCTAATAAAGTAATCGATACACGCGAAAATTAAATTTTTTGAAACAAAAATAACAAGATAGAGACAGTAAGTACTTTCCCGAACTTGACGCTGATAAAGCCAAAGGCATAGTTACTTATCCATAATTTAGTAGAACTTAGTTGTGCAATTAATTATTTTTTTAAATATAAGACCAAAAAAAGCTGCAACTTTGCCAGCCTTCTAAATTACCCCATTTTGTAGGTATCAAATAAAATTGGTTTTCCATCGCGAGCTCCATCGCTTCATGTTTATTTATTAGATCCTAAACGATGTTTAGTAATATCCTGAGCTTATGGATTTGCATTACAATAACCCGTGAAATTACGTTTTATTAAATCCATTGATTTAATGAACACTTAAGTGGATAGCTTATAAAATCTGCTGTTCTTTTTTCAGCCAGTTTGACCAAGAATTTAGTTTTTAAATGTTTACATACACTTAGAGAAAACATCGATATTTAAATGCATTACTATAATATTATAAATGCGAAAGTGTGTCTGTCTGTCTGTCTTTTTCAGGGCCCAAAAGTTTAACCGACTCTGACGAAATTTAGTACAGGGTTAGCTTATATCCCCGGGGACGAACATAGGCTACTTTTTATCCCGGAAAATCAAACATTTCCCACGGGATCTTTAAAAACCTAAATCCACGCGGACGAAGTCGTGGGCATCCTCTAGTTTTCAAATAAATAGATACAACAATTGCACAACAACCGCGTCCGGCGGCGGGATTCGAACCCACATCTCTGGTATCACAGTCTAAATGCTTTGGCAACTAGACCACTTGTTCACTAACTTATTTATTCGTGTGTTCATTGTTCAATAACTAGACTAGATCATGAAAGATAGATAATGAAAAAGATGTGCAGAACTTAGTACAATTTATTTTTACTGCAGAGTTCTTCTAGGAGCTTCAAAAACCGAGGAAAACATAATTTTGAAAATGCTGACAAAATAAAAACCCTAAATCCACGTGGACGAAGTCGTGGGCCTGAGCTAGCCTAACATAAATCACACATTTTAATCGTCTATTTTTAACCCCCGACCCAAAAAGAGGGGTGTTATAAGTTTGACGTGTGTATCTGTGTATCTGTGTGTCTGTGTATCTGTGTATCTGTGTATCTGTGTATCTGTGTATCTGTGTATCTGTCTGTGGCATCGTAGCGCCTAAACGAATGAACCGATTTTAATTTAGTTTTTTTTGTTTTAAAGGTGGCTTGATCGAGAGTGTTCTTAGCTATAATCTAAAAAAATTGGTTCAGCCGTTTAAGAGTTATCAGCTCTTTTCTAGTTTTCTTGTAGAAAAGAAGGTTAGATAACCGTTAGGTTCATAATATTATGTCAATAGACAAATGTCAAGCTGTCAAGATGGACGTTGCCTAAATATATAATTATTTATTTGAAAATGATGTTTTGGAAAACTCAAATACTTTGGATTGTCGGGGGTGTTATAAATTTTTAATTTACACTTGTCAAACTAATGTTCTTCTACGACATTATAATTCGAAACAACAAACTTCTTGCAGTGTCTGTATACAAACTAGTATTTCCATTGGATGCCCTATCTGAAATCCTTTGTACGCCACTAAACAAACTCAATAATACTATTTTATCGGCGCATCATCTTCACAACGCTGACAAGTGTCTCCGTGATTGGTCGTTGAATACCGATCCCTCTGTCGTGGGCCTTTCTAGATGATTTGTAAAGGCTTCCTGTCCCCTTTCGATACTGTATCAAGCATACAGACTGTCTCTAACTGATAGCTAGGTTATATTCGTAAGCACGTCCATCATTTGACTTACTTCCCTATTTGTATAGCCTTTATTGTATACGTTTTCAAGACATCAAATGCGACAATGAATCTATACTAATAAATAAAATTGGAGTGTCTGTCTGTAATTTCGAAATAACTACCTCATATTAAGCTCATATGGTTATTTGAACGATACCATAACTGAATCACACGTTTTTAAAATTTTTGTCTGTCTGTCTGTCTGTCTGTCTGTCTGTCTGTCTGTCTGTCTGTCTGTCTGTTTGAAAAGGCTAATCTTTGGAACGGCTGAACCGATTTTGACGGGACTTTCACAGGCAAGTAGAGGATTGACCAGGGCGTAAAATAGGCTACTTTTTTAACCGACTTTTAAAAAGGGAGTTGTGTTTTTCTACCTATGTACACCGAAATCTCCGAGATTTCTGAACCGATTTGCGTCATTTCTTTTTTAATCGATGGAGGATCTTTGCGACATTGTTTCACAAAAAATTTGGAGTCCAACTCCTCAATCCTGATGCTGCAGGGGATCTGACCAATCCACGCGGGCGAAGCTGCGGGCATCAGCTAGTCTATACTTTATACTAATAAATAAAATTGGAGTGTCTGTCTGTAATTTCGAAATAACTACCTCATATTAAGCTCATATGGTTATTTGAACGATACCATAACTGAATCACACGTTTTTAAAATTTTTGTCTGTCTGTCTGTCTGTCTGTTTGAAAAGGCTAATCTTTGGAACGGCTGAACCGATTTTGACGGGACTTTCACAGGCAAGTAGAGGATTGACCAGGGCGTAAAATAGGCTACTTTTTTAACCGACTTTTAAAAAGGGAGTTGTGTTTTTCTACCTATGTACACCGAAATCTCCGAGATTTCTGAACCGATTTGCGTCATTTCTTTTTTAATCGATAGAGGAACTTTGCGACATTGTTTCATAAAAAATTTGGAGTCCAACTCCTCAATCCTGATGCTGCAGGGGATCTGACCAATCCACGCGGGCGAAGCTGCGGGCATCAGCTAGTTATTAATATCAACTAACCGATGTCCCTAATTTCGTCCGCGTGGATTTAGATTTAAAAAATTCTGTGGGAACGCTTTCATTTTTCGGTACAAAAAATAGCCTCTGTCACTCTCGAGATCTTTAAGTTTAACTATACTATCCGTGCCATGCCATCCAAGAACCACGTCAATCCGTTCCTCCGTTACGGCGTAATACAAGGACAAACCAACAAACACACTTTTGCTTTTATATGGTAGTGATATCGTGGCCGTAGCATGGTCTAGTCTAGGATGAATTATTTCATAATTTGTAGTGTCATGCTCCAATTTTTAACCCCCGGGCCCCGACCCAAAAAGAGGGGTGTTATAAGTTTGACGTGTGCATCTGTATATCTGTGTAATTGTCTGTGGCATTGTAGCTCCTAAACGAATGAATCGATTTTAAATTTAGTTTTTTTGTTTGAAAGGTGGCTTGGCTTGATCGAGTGTTTCTAGCTATAATTGAAGAAAATCGATTCAGTCGTTATAAGCTCTTTTCTAGTTTTCTTATAGAGGTTTTTGTGTCAGGGGTTTTTAAAATTTTGAGTTACTAAACACATATAGTTAAGCTCTATAGATTTAAGTAGGAGCATATTATTTTGTTTTGAAAATCCCTTTTTTATCGTGGCTTCCTTTTTTTAAACCATAATATATGAATTTCCATATTACAAATATTATATTTAAACAGGTTATTAGGCGTTCTGAACCAGTGGTAGATTCACGCGACTATTTAAAATCACTTGTACAAGTATATTTGAACAAAAACAATTCTATTTCTATAAGATTAAAAATAATTTTACATTCGTATTATACTTAATTACTATTTGTATTGTAGTTGTTGTGTGATGTCTTATATTGTTGCAATAATTCAATACAATAATAATAAGGCACGCCCTGTACCACTTTTTATCGGAAATCCTATAACAATATCGACGCGCGTCTCTCTGTGAGAGTCCTTTAGGTTGATAAAAGGCTACCTTGATATTTATCCCGTGCTACCTATCCTACTGCCGCAAGTCTTTATAAAGAAGGTTTTAAAAGGCTTCTTTTCTCGGTTCGATAACTTACAAACCTAGCAGTCAACTGACAAAGCTGACAGTGCTATCACATACATATATTTTGTTTGATAGTGTGTTTCAAGTTTTATTTAACAAGTTTGAACTGTCATTTTTGATGACTTCATATTATAATAGTTTTCAATTGAAAATTGAAGTTTTTTATGGAAATATAATATATATTTTGCTTTAAACATTACATTTTATACCTATCGAGAAAGGTACTGGTACAAACAAAATCACTTTAGGGGCAGGCCTAGCTGTCAAACATTGCGTGAATCATAGAGTGAGAAGGCGACATTATCTCTACACCCAAGTGTCAAAAATGGCCATAAGTACACATACCCTAACAAACACAAAACATTTCCTAGCCTTTATATCAACTCATGTCATATTATATTACCTATTGCAAACTTGAATACGTTAACATTGCCTGACGTGTGACTAGGACTTGAAAGACTATCTTACGAAAAGGACAAAACTCGATTGCGGTAGAGTGATAGCAACAAAGTCATAATCACAATCACCTATGATTGGTTGAAACTCACTCACTATTGGCTACAATGCATTGTTGCAACGAGGATACCAACAATTCAGCTCATAACAACAATTGCAATTATTGTAATAACGATTAATGCAGGTTTTCCGCAATCGTGGTGTTGATAGACGACAAAACTTAAAACTCAAGTCCCCCGTGAAATAACTTCTTGGCGTCATGCTAAGACTGCTGTATATTATTCCCCTTTGATAGGTAGACTAGCATGTGTGTGTTTCACGGTCACAGTTATTATGGTATTAATGGTGAAGCAAAGATATCTAGAAATAGGCGAATTTTATGATGACAAAACTTTTCTCATTACACATTTTGAATGAAGATGTTGGTGGTTGGTTGATGATAAAAGTTAAGCAAACAATCCCAACTATGAAGCACCAGAGAAGCAAGCAGCTCTTGACCTCCCAATATTTTAATTCATTATTTTGCTTTATACGAACACTATGATAATGGGCCTATTTTGTATACTTATTTATAACCTTCTTAACCGACTTAGAAAAAAGGAGAAGGTTCTCAATTCATCGGAATCTTTTTTTTTTGTCAATAGCTTACTAACACCTCCGACAAGTGAAGGTTACAGTAACTAGAAAAGAGCTGATAACTTTCAAACTGCTAAACCGATTTTCTTGGATTATAAGAACAATCTCGATCAAGCCACCTTTCGAACAAAAAAAAACTAAATGAAAAACGGTTCATTGGTTTAGGAGCTACGATGCCACAGACAGAAACACAGATACACAAAACACACGTCAAACTTGTAACACCCCTCTTTTTGGGTAGGGGGTTAAAAATAGGTACACAACGTTGCATGGGTAGATACTAGATATAACATCTCAGAATCTCTGTTTGTTAACATATTATTAAATTCTCAAAAGTTAAGAGCTCGATAGATGTTTCTCCAAATATTTTTATATTAAACGAAGGCATCAAGCACAAAGTGACATAATACATTGCAGGCATGTCCCAGAATGTAAGGTAGTTTCATGCGACGTGTTTCACTTCGCGGTTCACCTACCTACTGCCTTGCTATCGCGAATGTTATGATGAACACTTTAGATATTGCACTGAATATTTTTGTTATACTTACCGCTATATTATGTTGTTGAAATTGTTTATTTCTAAATATTTAACGTTTTACAGTAGCGTATTTTTGTAATAAGAATACCTACTTATGTTTATTTTGATTAAGAAGTTATTTCAGCTTTTGCACACGATCTATCTAGATTTTTATACCGTCTGTAAAGGAAACTAGCCTATTCAAAATATAACTAGAAAAATCAATTCGTCAATCTATCAAAATAAACACTAGGTACACCAAATTAAGATTTCACTAATTGAATTGAATTTTGCTATAAGTTTATGTCAATCGTTCCAAATTAATATAGTTTAGAAATTACCTATTGCTTTGCTTGTTTGGACCATCGAAGGTTCGGAGTTGGAAATTTTCACACAAATCAATATAGTAACAAGCAAGCTTGCAAGTGGTCGCTATTTTGAACTTACCTGCCGACCGTACAGCTGACTCTGTCAAACTACGGAAAATTAGTTTCTAAATTGTGATGAAAAGTTTAATTGCTCCTTCAGAGCCAATATGCTCCTGCATATGTCAGCTTACAGATTGGGCCAATTTCGGCAAATTAGTTTTGAGAATTTTGAAAGCTTTGTAGTTTAGTATACCTACCTTATATTATGGTCTTAAAAGTAAACGGATTCTAAGTGTGATCCGATCCGATAGCGATTCAATCATTCTTTGCTCTTTTTCAAATCGCGTCTGACAACACCTTTTCTATCACATTTATATATCATATCATTGAATAGCGAAATAAATTTTTCATCTTATTATAATACTTAGGTATACTTACATTCACTTTTCATAAATGTTGAAGTACCTACCTCTAATGATACTCGTATAAAGTTATTACAAGTATGAATTAGTAATTAACTGTTGCAAACTAATTTACTCAATCATTTCAACAATTGAAAGTTATTATTTACTTATTAGTTACTTAGTAGAAAACTTTAAATCGGTGCTTAGATTTACTTACGAACCCTAGATAATGACCATTTTCAAAGAAAGCCGGATACTAGAATGAGCTTATGTATAGACCATAGATTTACAATTCATATTTTACTTCATATTTTACTTGTAAAAACAGTCTACAACAGAACAGAAACAGATGTATGATCTATTTGTTTATAAACACCCTTTGTAAAAATCAACCATTAGACTGGATTAATTAATTAGCTGTGGTTCTAGACGATAGCTAAAGAAATGATCTTTTTTGTTTTACTGAAGGCAGGAATCAAACAAACAGATTGGCTAGTAGATATTTGCTCAATTCCACAAGAGAATAGGAGGACGCATAGACGTCGTCAAACAGTCGCTCAACGCTCTTCTCAAAAAACCTAATGAAAAAGTCCTGGAACAGGAAAAGTTCATCACTTTTCCAATTAAGCCGGACCCTTACGCCATCAATAACCAAACAAATAGCGACTACCATTCGTTCGGATTAAACGTGTTCCCAAACTCAACAGTGGCTATTGAAAACGATCACTCTGTTGAGCGTATCGTGAGACGGCGCAGGGTTGCGGTGAACGATAGCTTATGTTACCAATTTGCATCATTAATTTGCATCATGCGAGTGGTCTAAATAATTGATTTAATATGTAAATCTACGGGTCACATTTTGTTCGTATTTTACAAATAATTACAAAATTCCTGCATCAGATGTTTGTGTACCATTGCCTACATATCTACTCGCAATTGTACCTATTTGTATTTAGTTACGTACAAGCTATTTCTGGTGCTACGCTTAAACTACTTATCTACCGTCATTGCAATATTTGCCACTGATCTATTAAAAGTAGGTATAATGATCCTGAAAACAGCAATAATATTGCACAATCGAAGATTCTGTAAATTATAAATGAGCGTGCGCAGGACTGCAATTACTTTTTATATATGGCATAATATTATAATATTGTTAATCGAATCTTTAAAAAGAAATGAGTATTTCAAACCAGTGTGTTAGATTCATTTGACCATTAAAAAATTCCTAATTGTAAAAGTACCTATATTTGAATAAAAATATTTCTATTACTAAAAAATCATTGGTAATAAAATATTTAGAAAAACATTTTTAATCTAAAGTTTGGCTTCACAACCATGTTGCAAATTGCTACAACTTAATACCTACTACTTGTGCAGTTTTAAATTTTTTCGCGCGGTATTTTTTGTGCCTATTATGAATTTGTATCAAATAGATTTGGTATTTTTTGAACTGTGTTGTTACTATGAGTACTTGTGAAAATATTCATAGCAAATATTATGTCGTTTGTGTCAGGTTTGTCAATTTCACTACCAGTCAAGTCAGTTCCGCACACCGGAAATAGACCAGAATACGCAACAGCAAAATTGCAGTTAAATTACCAAGTATACAGCAATAGAGCTTTAGTATTAAATATTAAAAGACTTATTAAATATTAAAAGACTTACAAAACATCCTTGCTAATATTATCATTCATAATAACTGTGTTTGCTTGTTGGTTTTTCCTTCATTTACGCTGCAACGGAGTGAAAGATTTACGTGATTTTTCTTATTTTACCTACAATTTTAGATCTTAAAGACATCTAAAGGGACCTAGGCTACTTTTTATTACGGAAATTAAAAGAGTTACCAAGAGATTTTTAGATAACCAATTATACGCTACGTGGACCAAGTAGCGGACATTATTTATTACTACATAATCGTAATAGTATCAAACGAATTTTTGACTACATAACTATAATACCTACGAGTATATGAGTATTTTGGGTCTGTAGCATGAATCTAAAAATTATTTTAAGACCGAATCTCGTATTTCAAAGACCCGTTGAAGGCCCACCGGATTATTATGTTGGCAATAGCACAAAGGAAAATTCCACGAGTCTCCTTCTAAATTGTTCAAGATTCCAAGTAAAATTCAAAGAAACAAAGGGTCATTTATGTTGGAAAAATAAATTAGATGTGCTAGCAAAGAATTGTTTTTCAACTGATATAGTAGGTATATTACCTATTATTGAAATGGTGAATATTGTTATTTATGTATTTTATATCGGCCGCTAGAGTAAGTACCATAATATAGGTTTATTTTCTCAAAAATAACAAAAGTTCACTTACATGAGAACAATTCTAAATATAAATATAGAAGAAAACATGCCCATTAGCATGCCCATTAAAGGTTTAAGCTCACTTTACATTAAAAATAATTCAAAGCCTGTTACATTCTAAGTTAACTAAGTACTTACTCGTACCTATATCAGCCAGTCACGAAATAAGGAACCAATTCAAAAAACTAACTGACCTTCGAGTCCCAAAGTGGCGGATTAGCCACCCATTTCAGAAGACAGCATCGGTAGACCTCCTTATCAGAGTGAACTAGAGTGAGGGAACTCTCGGTTTGATCCTAAAATGTCAAATATTAGGCTAATTGTGACGTAAAATCATAGAAAAATAGGGCTATTTAAGGGCTAGCTGTGTCAAATGTACTAACATTTGACGCCTGCCAGTGACGTCGAAGCCTGAAAGTCAGAGATATAATAAATCATTCATCCATGCTCGACGTTTTGTTAGAAGTTTCCTAACTGTCATGAGCTGAACAACTATGATGGACAGACATGAAGTAAATCGCTTGAGAAAAGCAGCACATTCATCTAAACAAAGCCCTATAAGAGACTGTTTAACAAGTGTAAATTAAAAATTTATAACACCTCGACAAGTGAAGGTTACAGTAACTAGAAAAGAGCTGATAACTTTCAAACGGCTGAACCGATTTTCTTGGATTAAAGCTCCTTTAAACTCTCGATCAAGCCACCTTTCAAACAAAAAAAAAACTAAATTAAAATTGGTCCATTAGTTTAGGAGCTATAACGATGCCACAGACAGATACACAGATACACACGTCAAACTTATAACACCCCTATTTTTGGGTCGGGGGTTAAAAAAGAATGTTAGAAAAATTAAATCAGTCTATTCTAAATCAGGGAATTCTTCACGTTTTTAATTTCGCTTTGTAATAAAATTAATGCTCGTCTCAAAGACTTGCTTATTTTTAAAATAAATCTTTTGTTAGATGTTTAGAAAGTAAAGAGCAGAAAATAAAACACCACTTAACGGTGTTGACATTAAAGGTCGTAGAAAGGGGATCATCCGACCAGCTGTGTGGTTTGTTTGCGAAACAACGAACAGTCCCTTTTCATATGAAATGCTTTGTTTACACAAAAATACGCGAATATTGTCACAACGGTTCTGAAGCGAATATATAAAACTAGATAATATACCTATTATATACGTATACCATACATATTATTATACATGATACCATTTTATGTTTAGAAGAAAAAATATTTTCATAGTTGTACAAAATACAAAACAATTTTTTAATACAAGTGTAAATTAAAAATGTATAACACCCCCGACAAGTGAAGGTTACAGTAACTAGAAAAGAGCTGATAACTTTCAAACGGCTGAACCGATTTTCTTGGATTATAGCTAAGAACATCAAGCCACCTTTCAAACAAAAAAAACTAAATTAAAATCGGTTCATTAGTTTAGGAGCTACGATGCCACAGACAGATACACAGATACACACGTCAAACTTAAAACACCCCTCTTTTTGGGTTGGGGGTTAAAAAAATAAAAGGAACACCATTTGAGATTTAAATAAATGGAATTGAAGAGAAATAACAAAAGTTGGACATTATCATATTTTATGTCCAACTTTATATTATTCCTCTTGAAGTTACTTATCGGGGTAGTGTACCTATATCTGAACTTGCGATAAAAACATAATTTTATAATGTAGATAATTGGTACATATCACGAGTCACGACTAATTTGATGATTTAAAAGTATTGAAGTTAAGTTTCTAAGCATATTTTCATGGTGCTTTTTAGAATTATTATAAGCTTAAAGATTTCTTAAAAATCCCGTGAGATCACCAGGATTTAGGAATGCAATTCCTTACAGCATCAAGATTGAAGAGTTGGGTCCTCGAGGTCAACGACATAGTCTTTACTTGGTAAAGATACCTCCAATATCAATTTATAACCGGCAGTTTCTAAATCCCATCAGCTTTGGTGGTCAGGTCCCATGCAGCATCAAGATTGAGAAGTTGGAATCCAAATTTGTTAAAAGACAACATCGGCAAGTTTCTCTATCGATTAAAAAAAAGTACGCAAATTGGTTCAGAAATTTCGGAGATTTCGTTATACATAGGTAGAAAAACACAACTCCTTTTTTGAAAGTCGGTTAAAGAAGTAGCCTATGTTACTTCCTGATTAATCCTCTACTTGTCTGTGAAAGTTCCATCATAATCGATTCAACCGTTCCACCCGTTCAAACAGACAGACAGATAAAAAATTTAAAAACGTGTGATTCAGTTATGGTACCGTTCAAATAACCATAAGAGCTTAATGTGAGGGAGTTCTTTCGAAATTACAGACAGACACTTCAATTTTATTTATTAGTATAGTACTTATAGATATTAATATGCAGAGATTGTGCGTTCACCGATTAAAATTTTCAAAATATATTTAATGTACAGAAATCATCCAATTCTTTTATAAGTATAAATATGGAACTATTGCTCTTTCTTTATTTAGGAGAATCTGTCAAAAATGCATTAAAAGTAAGCCTCTTTGCTATAAAAGTTCTCTTTATTGACGTAAAAGCACCTGGTGCTACGATCGGAACACAGTACCTAAATGAAAAACCTTTAGAACAACTTCGAATTCCGTACGAAGCCTTTTGCTCACTTTTAATAAAAATGTTCAATGCTTTTTCAGAGCATGTCAGTAGGTAAAGCATTTTAGTATAAGTGAATATATACTACGATGGCAGTGTATCTACCTTACATGTATTCACACTTTGAATCTTAACGAAAAAAGCATCGATTCCGAATTTACTTTAGGATTGAATTCTTTTATTATAAGTAATTTATGAAAGTATCGCTCAATGAAACATTTTTTTTGGCAATGATACAAAAGAACTCGTTACGATCCGTATTGGTGATTCAGGGTAAAGATTTGAAAAACCAAAGGGTAGCCCGTAGCTCTACAAGAAAAGTTGCCTTCAAATGGGGTAGAACATTATCTAATTCTAATCAACATTAAATATGAGGTATCTACTAAAAGTATACTTGAAGTAAAAGATATGAAATATTTTACTTTACCATTTCTGTATGGTGCAGAGTGGGTATAAAGCAGTAATTTAAGTTCTGGTAAGATGCCAAAAAAAAAAACAGATTATGGGTAAGGGTCTATAATTCATGTCTCATTGCCTGTAGGAAAAAAGAGTTTTAACCTTTAGCCTGCGCGGTGCATTTGTCAAGCTATCTGGCTGTATGGTGTCTGTGATGCCGCGTGGTTGGGTGCTAAGTAAAGGAATATACAGTGCCTGTGAGCAGATATTTCCCTGGCTCAGCTCTGTTTACCTGACCCAACTTTTAGATTAATTTAAATACCTGGTAAAGTCCTTTTGGACTATGACTAAACGAAGTGTACTTACCTATTGTCAAGTCGGACTTCACCAAAACTGAATAGTATGCTGTGCTAACTTTAAGAAGGCTAAAAGTATATTAAAGCGATCTGATCTAGCTAATATTGAGTCAATATACTTTGACCAACTTGTAGATTCTTAATCGGATTTATTTACCAAGCAATTCTAAAGTGGCACAGGGGAAACATGTGGAGACGCCAGAAACTGCAAGACATTTCGTATCCAATACGATTGATGCCAAAAGGGACTGCATTTGTAGAAATTTTATACTTTGAGGATCTTGTAACATATGGAGATTATTATATAAATATATAAAATAAAAAAACCGACTTCAATACCTAACCACAAACACAAACACTCATGTTCTATAATAATATTTTTTGGAGTCGGCGCGGATGAGATGCCATTATGGATTCTCAAAAAATATGAAGAGTTAGAAGCGCAGCTAATAAATAATTGGCACCGGCCGACTCCACAAAATAATATTATTACTAGAACTACATTAACTCTTGTATAAATTGAATTGAATAAATTGAACTGTTCGTAATTCTTTTTTGTTTTGTTTATGGTCATGTAAGAGTTATCAGGACAAAATTAGGAGATAACAATTTTGAGAGATTCCAATGGGCCTTTCAAAACACTAAATCAAGTCGCAGGCACTAAATCAACTAGTAAAAAATGAATTAGCCTATCTAGATTGTGTTATGAAGATACTTACTAACTTATATAATTTTTCAATCATAACCTAATTTCGTGGAGTAATTGCAAGGGTGTGAACTGTGAAGGGCGTTGTAAATGTGTGTAAATAACATGTAGCCTTTCGTAGCAATCACGCCAGATAAGAGGTACCCCTGTTGAAATAAATTAAAACTTGATTATATTTACCACATCAAATTTCTTATTTATTTATTTATAGACAAATGGCAAAAACAGTAGTCCGCGTGGATATAGGTTTTTTAATCTCAAGGGAACTCTTTAATTTTCTAGGATAAAAGTAGCCTATCTGTTAAGTCAAGGTTCAAGCTATCTCCATTCCAAATTTCAGCCAAATTCGTTTAGTAGTTTTTGCATGAAAAAGTAACAAACATACACACAGCGTGAAGTGTGATGTGATTGCGAAATTCGCTAATGAAACTAGATATAATATTATTTACTATTTACTAGATAATATTATATTAGTTTTCAGTGGTCACAAGCAACGAGTAAATAGCTGTTAACAGGGCTCTCTCCGTCACTCGTTTCCACTCGTTTCATACAATCGTAGTTCCAATTTCATTTGAATATTAAGCAACCCAAGTCCATGAAATTTTGCAGACATATTCTAGAAACTAATATCTGTGTCTGTGGTGTTTTAGATTTTTCTAAAAATATGTAGTTTTAAAATTACAGGGGCACAAAGATTTGTATGTAAATTTTTAAGACCGCGTAACTTTGAAACCGAATATTTTAACAGAAATCTGGAAAACCACAGACATAGATATTAGTTTCTAGAATATGTCTGCAAAATTTCATGGACTTTGGTTGCTTAATATTCAAATGAAATTGGAACTACGATTGTATGAAACGAGTGACGGAGAGAGCCCTCTTAATGAAACTTTGAAAGCTATGTTCACCGTTATTGGATTATTTATTAAAACTTGTGTCCATTTTGCGAAATTGATATCCGAAACTACTCGGTCCCACAGAGATAGTAGGTATAAAACATTCAGCCAAGCTCCGTCCGCTCGAGTTTCCTTTTGACAGAACCCCATGTCATGATGTCAAATATATCAAACTTCTTTATTTTCTTCTTTTTTTAGGGTTCCTTTTTTCCTTTTGAGGTACGGAAACCACAAAAGGAAATACGGATACCTTATAGGATCACTTTGTTGTCTGTCTGTCTGTCTGTCTGTCAAGAAACCTACAGGGTAGGTACTTTCCGCTTACCTAGAATCATGAAATTTGGCAGGTAGGTAGGTATTATAGCAAAAGTACAGGAATAAATCTAAATACACATTACTTTGTCAAATTGTACCTTCACCGAGTTACATAATAATTAATTAGCTAGTTTCCACCATGAACATTTACGGATTAGGCCTCATTCGCACGAGAGCTTTTTTAACATCCATTAAAAAAACATTCAAATAAATGCATTCCCAAGTATCTGTTCACATGTCAACACTTTTTTAACGCGCACTTTCTATTTTCAGCGTAACGCCGGGTTTTAACGCAACGCTTTTTAACGTTCGTGCGAATTAGGGCTTAGGGGCTTAAAATTACGCGTAGATAGCTTTAATTTCGTTCGTAGTACTTTAACAATTGTGTCAGGAAAAGAAATGAGCAGAGTCGCTGCCAAAATGAAAAGAGGCCTGATTTATATCGCACGTAAACCCCGACACTGGATCTTATTAACATTACTTTTTATAACACCGTACGCTAAATTGCAACAATGTCAGGAGAATTTTAATTAAAAGAGGTGTTAACTAGCGCTATTAAATGTTATAGTTGGTCTCGAGGTTGTATATTTTTTTCATCAGATGATAATAATTAGTTAGCCCTTGACTGCGATAGTGGTAATAATTCTTAAGTGACGCAGTCTGCGATTGAAGCAGGCTAACTACTTTCAAACACTTTCAGTGATGGTGCAAGGTACTACTACTACGAAGCCGAAAAAAATTTCGGTGGTAAATTCATAATGTAGGTACCAAGCAACAACTTTGTGATTAAACTCCCAAGTTCCAACTCTTCAACCCTGATGAATGATGATACAGGCACACCTAAACCACAGGGATTCAGGAACTGTTCCTGGTGAAATAATATTTAAAATATTGAGCATAGAATTTTGCTGGTGAATTCTAGGTAACAAGCATTGATCTTTAGGCTCTAACTCCTTAATCCAAAAGAGGGGAAGGTAGGGGGAAGTGGGGGAGATGGGGGAAAGTGGCGATATGCAGTAGATGTGGGAGGAATATTTCTAAGGACGAGTACATAAATATTTCTGTAGAAGTACGTATCTAACTATTAAACATATATTTTATTATGAAAGAAAACATTTACGATTGTCACAAAGGCCTCTATGTAGGCCGCGTAATTTGGAGTAGGCCTCGCGGCGCTATGCCGTGCCCACATGTAGGTGCTCGTATGTTTTGTAAGTAATTCTTGTACTCTAATTGAATTGCAGCTATGGTTACGGCCTAGTTCCGCTCTAGATGGTTAACATAGTAAACAAATAATTAAAAAAAATTGTAGATTTGCTAATAGCTATACCTATATTATGGGCTGCAAATTATTTCATGCGGACAAAATAGCGTGAAAAAGTTAGTTGTATATAATGGCCCAGAGGAGCATAAGACATGAGTGCAGCAAGTAACATGTCCTCGGTTCGATTCTTGGTTAGTGTAAAACTCACGATAGCAACACGTTTTGCAAAAAGAGAAATAGTCTTAAAATGGTGATCGAAATTTTACATCCAGTTCTTTCAAACAGCTTGGTATACGACGGAGCGTTGTATTTTTTCGTTTGTACGCAACAACGATTTATGAGGTCGAGTGATTTTAAGACCTGAAAAAACAGCGATTTTCATTTTCAAGTACCCTGTAATGATTGCTACCGTTTCGGTTTTTATTGTAGGTATTTTATTTCAAAAGAAGCACTCATATTATACTAGCTGAAGCTCGAGATTTTGTCCGCGTCGATATATGCATTTTGAAAATCCCGTGGAAACCCTTTGATTTTCCGGGATGAAAAGTATCCTCAGTAGTCAGTATCAGTCAGGAGCGGTTTAGCGGATAAGATAATAGAAAAACAGACAGTAAGCTATTACACTTTCCCATTTATAATATTAGTATGGAATAATGTAATATATATATATATATATATATTGATTCATTCAAAACTAGGCAATGACCTACACAGTTACAATTTTATCTCATAATAAGACCCCTGACATATTCCACCTCTTTTACATGCATAATATCCTCTTTCACGCAACCCACCTTTTCTTTGGTCTTCCTCTCCACTTTTTAACCCCCGACCCTAAAAGAGGGGTGTTATAAGTTTGCCGTGTGTCTCTGTGTATCAGCTCTTTTCTAGTTATTACCTACTGTAACCTACACTTGTCGGGGCTGTTATAAATTTTTAATTTACTCTTGTTTCCTTCACATGCATATTTTGACATTTTTCTAGCGATATGATTTTCTTCCCTCCGTATAACATGCCCAATACAAGCTATTGCACTGGTCGCCATTGAATTTCCGGGATGAAAAGTATCCCGGAAAGATATTTCCTATTACAGAGTTTCATCCACAATCGCCAGCAGGTTGTTTATAACCTTGGTTAGGTAAATAATAACTCATAAGTACCTACCTGGTATTCTGATTTTCCTACTTTTACTTTGGAAGCAACACAAAAGAGTGCCTATTTTATTTTTACTGTGTGACACAAAAGCACGGGAGAGGGAAAACGTCCTTTTACAAAGGATGGCTGCCTATTTCACACACTTAATGCTTTCGAGAAGAAATGCTCATTATTTTATAATTGTGTGTTGGGAATACTTGTATGTATTTAAAAACTATTTTATGCGGCTTAAAAGGAACTTTTCTTTTTCATTGATGCTGGAGCTCAATATTATTTGTTATTAAATTCTGTCAGAGATATATTTTAGAAATAGACAAATAAATATCTAAAAGTTTATTTTCAGAAGATAAAGGGAATTACGCTAGTTGTAACGCATATGAGAAGTAAATAACAAATATGAGAAGTAAATAATAAATGAATTTATGTGAACCACTTGCATGGTAAAATATTTAAGTATAATTTTTTAAGCATTTTATAAGCTAACGAAATCGTAATAATAAGTTACTATATCTGACAATAATTGTAGTTAACAGGTACAGTTACTACATCCACTACGATATACCTATATAATCCATAGCCACTAAATATTATTATAATTATGCGAAAGTGTGTCGGTCTGTCTGTCTCACTTTTAGCGTTTCACGGCCCATCTTCAGCTTGCATTCTGAAAATCATTTTATCCTCGAAAACTAACAAATTTCCGCGGAGTAAAAAATAAATTACTTAGTTCCATTCCATTTTATTGAATAAATCATTCATTCATTCATTCCAACAGAACAAAGTTGTGGGCTTCATCTACTTGCTACAAACGGTTGGTTGGACAGGTTGAGACTGGCATAGACTACTTTTATCCCGAGAAATCACAGAGTTCCCACGGGATTTGTAAAAACCTAAATCCACGCGGATGAAGTCGCGGGTATTATCTAGTATCTACATAATTGTTAAATATTCAAGTGGATAGGTATTGAAAACAAAATATGAAGACATTGGAAAGCAATAGTGTCGGAAATCCGACGAGGGTCGGAAAAGGGTACGGATCCTAGTCACATGTCTATACAATGAAATAAAATTACGGGACGCAAAGTTTATTGTAGAACTCTGTAACTGGCTCTAGTGATCTTTTGTATAATAATCTAATATATACTTACTAAACATTATATATTTTTATTTATTATTTAAACAATATTATGAAGAGGTAAACTTTGTAAGATATTTTTTCGCAGGGGATAATGTGAAAAGGATAGGTAGAGTTTTTGACCTTTCAATTTTGTTAAGATTGTATATAACCGAATTATTTTATCATTAAACCAAATATTTACCTACCTATAAAATATGTAAGCACCTTTAACTTTACCTTGTAAGCCCTGAGGCTTAAAACTTTTTTATTATAGTCGAGGTTAATGGTTTTCTTATAATATTAAATAAGGCTTGTTTCTAACTCGGTTTATATTTCAAACAAAATCTCTAATGGCATGCCGCTCCCGTGAGTCTCGCCCGAATTCTCGGTCTCAGTCACGTGGGCTAAACAGCGGAGATAAGCTATCTACGCTGGAGGTTTTATAGTCCACAGGTATACGCGCAAATACAGGTACACTTTCCCTTTCCCTCACGCTCATAGATCGATGGGACGGCAATCCAACACAACCGGAGAAACCGGCCTGACCTAGAATTCATACCCGAGACATCTTGATCCTTAGCTAAGTAAGCTAGCCGCCAGACTAAATGTGCAGTTGAGTTCAAGTTAATTTGAGCCATGTAGACCGTACCTAATAATCGGATCCGTGAAAACATTTTCATCACGTCGTGCATAGGTACTTGATCATTAATTTTTTTTCCAATGTTATCGGCCTCCAATCGGAATAAGTTTGCTGGCATTATTCCCAAATCGGTGAATAAAATTGCTTTCAAAGCGCCGGTAAATTCAATATATAGACAATAAATGCTAATTCAATCCCAAGTTTTGGAAGGAAATCTAAAAACTCACGCCGCAAGTGAAAAGCCTTGAGAAAATATGCATGAAAACTACGCTCCAACTCTTTTTATCGCAACTTGGGAACTAAAAGTTGTCTTAATGCACTCAGTAAGCCACGTAAATGTATACTACACGACTTTTGTTATTTCTCTTTAAAGGTATTCGTTTGACGTAAGAAGTTGCTTTTAGTTGTTGTAATTTTCTTGCGGATTCCTAATGAAAGCTTTACCGGCTACCTATTTTTTACTGTACTCTTTGATGTTACCTATTCACAATATTGTACTTCATACTAATATTATAAAGACGAAAGTTTGTGTGTATAAACGTGTGTGCGTTTGTTACTCTTTCACGCAAAAGCTACTCAGCAGATTAGGCTGTGGAATGGAGATAGATTATACTCTGGATTAACACATAGGCTACTTTTTGTCCTAGAAAATCAAAGAGAGATGCAGTCACGGGCATCAGTTAGTGATAAAATATATACTTGACTTCTCTTAATGAGTAGGTATGCCTACATACTTCAGATTTGTATACACATTTCTACCTGTAATCAGACGAAACTTGAAGTTGAGACATGGCCTGACAAAGGCTAAAGTAACAAGTGTAAATTAAAAATTTATATCAGTCAAGGTTACAGGAACTTACAAAAGAGCTGATAACTTTAAAAAGGCTGAACCGATTTTCTTGAATTATAGCTAAGAACACTCTCGATCAAGCCACCTTTCAAACAAAAAAAAAAACAAATAAAAATCGGTTCATTAGTTTAGGAGCTACGATGCCACAGATAGACACAGATACACATGTCTAACTTATAACACCTCTCTTTTTGGGTTGGGGTTTAATTAAATGACAATTTCTTAAAGAATTCGCTCCACTTTGAAATGAATAGTATATGTATATTGTATAGTATTTAATTCATCAAGTTTCTTAAAGAAATTTGATCTTTATAATTGATCCTAACGATCTATGCAATAAAAGTACACTGTTGTAATTTTTAAAGATTTTAGTCGGTTCGATTCCCGGGTGTGGCAAACGAATTTTCGAAAATCTTTGAATGCAGTTTTCTTTCTATTCAAAAATAAACGAATGTTTTCTTTGAGTAAAATTTTCTAAGAGTACTTTACCTTCAGGTGGCATTACGAAATTCTACTCTGTATATTGTTTGACGTTTTCCTACGTGATGTTGCGATAATAATACATGATACTAGTCAACTATTTTATTTATCTGTTCAGTATGCAAATCAGGTAACATAAGCTACTATTCACCACAACCCAGTTACACCCCACGGGACCGCTAAATAAATACACTCAACAGAGCGATCGGTTTCAATAGCCCAATAACCGCCGTTGTATTCGGGACCACGTTTACCTACGGTTTAGGTAATCCGAATAAAAGGTAGTTACATATTTGCCAACCGACAGCTCACGTAGGTGAGGAAGGTGGTTAATGCATCGAGTAGCTCTTCTCATTCGCTTCTTTAAACAGTTGCAATCCTCGTTTGTCTGGGTAGGCACACGCAAATAATTTCTAAACTTAAGTGGAGTTTCAGTAAAATTTTCTAGATGATTGAATAATTAATTAACAAATTTTATAAATGGAGTAGCATGTTTTAAATAAAGTTTTTAGGGTTCCGTATCTCAAAAAGAAAACGGAACCCTTATAGGATCACTCCGTTGTCTATCTGTCTTTCTGTCTGTTCGTCTGTCCGTCTCTCCGTTCTTCGCGTCTGTCGAGAAAACCTATAGGGTACTTCCCGTTGACCTAGAATCATTAAATTTAGCAGATAGGTAGAACTTAAAGCCCAAGTAAAGAAAATAATCCGAAAACCGTGAATTTGTGGATACATTACAAAAAAAATTAAAATGTGTTCATGAACAAATAATTAATATTTTCAATGTTCAAAGTAATATAACTATACCAAGTGCGGTATCATAATATGAAAGAACCTTAGCCTGTACATTCTAAAACAGATTTTTATTTATTTGTATGCATAATATTTTTTGATTTATCGTGCAAAATGTCGAAAAAATACCTGAGTACAGAACCCTCGGTGCGCGAGTCTGACTCGCACTTGGCCGGTTTTCTTCTTTCTCCGTTCTGTTTTTTAGGCTAACGTACAATTTAATGTGATACATCGTTATTATTAAGGTGAAAGCAAATTCATTCACTGCCATTATAATATTATGTAGGTATATACATCCTATTTCCTTCTTATTAAATAATGACAATACAAATTACAGGCGTTATATTAAATATTATCAATGTAAAAATCTGTTGTAAAATAGTTTGAATGGGTTTTAAACTCAGAATGCCATAACAACAAAAGAAAAATAAGTTATCTACCTCGTTAACAGTTGAAAATTGATTTCTCGTATTTCCGACTGATTGCTCCCAAGCCTGCTTTGTTCCCTCAGGTCTCGGAGCCATTAGTAATCCTCAGGAGTCTATGATTTATGTTAAGTACGAGATTAAACTTTCCTAATGACTTTAAACCGTTAACTGTATAAAGCTAAGCGCACATCATAACGGACCGTAGTGATTACATACTCGTTAAAATCATAAAAATAAATAATAAATACTATTGGGCTGTATACTGAATACTAATGCTTCCTCCAATCCAAAAAAAGTGTGTGCAGAGGCAGTAATAATGGACGTATCGCCATAGAACTATACACCAAAAAACCGGCCAAGTGCGAGTCAGACTCGTGCACCGAGGGTTCTGTTTTAGAATCAATCTGTTTTAGAATGTACAGGTATATAGCCTTTTCATTATGATACCACACTTGGTATAGTTATCTTACTTTGAAAATTGAAAATACTCGTTATTTGTTCATGAACACGTTTTAATATTATTATTTTTCTGTGATGTAAGCGCAAACTCAGGGTTTTCGGATTTTTTCCTTTACTTGTCCTATAAGACCTACCTACCTACCAAATTTCGTCACTCTAGGTCAACGGGAAGTACCCTATAGGTTTTTTTGACAGACACGACAGACGGACCGGCACAAAAAAAGACAGAATTTATAGAACTTATCTACAAAATTTCATTAAGTTTGATTGGTTGATATTTTAATGAGAGCCAAACTACGCTTGTATTTGAAGCGCACTATGAATAAACTCCTCTTAAAGTTTTTAGAACGTAAACCCCAATTTTCCAATTCGAAATATTTTTTCGGGAGCATAATAAAATATTAATGGCGGTTACGTTTGAGTTACGAGCAGGAACGGCCGCGAACACATTGAGCCTACAATTCTTGTGGTCCATACGGTATAGCGTGCCCGAATATTGCTGCTATTAATCAGAATCTTGGGAGAAACGGCGCAAACAAGAATTTTACATGAAAATAAAACTGTAGCAACTAAGCACTTTATCTACTTAATTACTAGCTACTTAGCTTAGGTTTTTGACGACCGACGACCGGCGCAAAGGAGTAGGTTCCCTGTGGTCTAATACACGGGAGGTCCTTAATCCGGAGGTCCGAATCTTATCTCCAGCAGTATCAACTTAGGAATTAGGAAAGAAATAAACTGTTCTTCCGTCTGTTTTCCGTCGAATATTTTGACTTAGGACCGGTATTTAATTGTAGACAGATGTTCGTGTACTCGTAGCAATCTGCTACGACGAGGCTACGACGATGCCATTTCATAAAGTTTCAATTTTTCTGCGCTGTAGGTATAAACTATATTATTATTATAATATCGCAAATGTTTATATAATACAACCATAAGCAAATGCACTTCATGCATACCATGAATTCATAAGGAGTCTGTTCCCTGTACGTCGCTCGGTTCTTTTAATTTAGCATAAAGATTAGTTTTTTCGTATATTAAAATAAGTAAGGTACATGCAAGACTATTAAGGACACCACCGGCTAAATTATATTAATTTTTAAACTATTCTTCTCTTATGATTTATAAAAACGGTTGATAAAAATCCTAACTTTAGCTTGACTAGATACTATCACCTAATAGCTCAGACAAGTTAGCACAAAAAATAGAGGTAAGGTTACAATAATTCGCAGAGAGCTAAAAATTGGTACGATTGTTGGGAAAAACACCACCATAAATGAATTGTGAAAAGTCCCCATCGATCTTATATTTGCGAAAATGTTATTCAAGGTCAAAGATCAAAATTTTCGGCTTTTTGGAATTTTCTCGTAAACTGTAAGTTGTATCCAAAAAAACAGACAATAATTGTAGATGATAAAAATTATCTACAATTTTTTTTCTAAGAATAAAATACCTGAGATATCGCGATTCTAAAGTTATGTATATCAGATTTTGTTCGTAATTGAAACGCATAAATCAAAATTTTTGGTAGATAAAAACATCTTCACATAATTAGTATCATCATCATAACATATTATTAGGTTTCCGTACTTCAAAAGGAAAAACGGAACCCTTATAGGATCACTTTGCTGTCTGTCTGTCTGTCCGTCCGTCCGTCTGTCCGTCGTGTCTGTCAAGAAACCCTATAGGGTACTTTCCGTTGACTTACAATCATGAAATTTGGCAGATAGGTAGGTCTTACCCTAGGAAAAAATACCCGAGTACGGAGCCCTCAGCGCGCGAGTCTGACTCGCACTTGGCCGGTTTTTCGTCATATAACAACGAATACAGATTATTATAGATGTACTAAAAAGATCAATAAAGAGTGTGTATGGTGTAGGTATCTACATCTAAAACTGCAGAATAAACAGAAACATATTGTAGATGCTGGAGGTTTCCTTGGTTTGTGTTTGCGATACAATCGTGAGCTCGATGAATAATATACCCACTTAAACATCCTAGAGCGATCCGAGCGGTTGATTGGTTTCCGCATTCAAATTGGCCTCATACAGAGAATTCTACGGACGATGTGTAGAATCTGCAGCAACCATGGAATATCAATGATATATTTATTGAGAAACCACGCAACACTGCCTTTTCTTTTCATATTTTACGTAATAAATCACACTAATATTATAAAGGCGAAAGTTTGTATGTGTGTGTGTGTGTATGTATTTTACTCCTTCACGCAAAAATTACTGGATGGATTGGGCTGAAATTTAGAATGAATTATACTCTGGATTAGCACATAGGCTACTTTTTATCCCGGAAAATCTAAGAGTTCCCACGGGATTTTTAAAAAACCTACATCCACGCGAACGAAGTCGCGGGCATCAGCTAGTATTTACTAACTTTAATATTGGGTCCCTGAAAATAATAATCTGATGTTTTTAAAAAGCTCGTGAAATTGGGGGCATGGTGGAATAGTAGTTATTTCAACAAAATCGATCAATAGAACTACTGGGAATCAAGGTACTAATTAGGCTACCCTCAAAGGTATCTAATGAATTTTAAGTATTGAATCTTATAAAAAAGGACCCCGGATAGGTTCGACTAGTCGGGCTTACATCGACTAAATACTTGAGTAGAGCCTACCATTCTATACTTAAAATGGAAATCACTCACGATATTTTAAACATTAAAAAAGTATCTAATAAAGACTAGCTTGTTCCTGCGATTGCGAGTTGATTTGATTTTTCAAAATCCTTCTTTGTTGTACCCTTAAGGTACCTACTAAAGGACTATTTCCTGCAAATTTCAAATATCTAGGTCCACCAGTTTAGGCGGCAAATAGGTACTTACTGTTTTATATAATGTACCTACCTGTATAGAAAGCTTGAATAAAATCCATTCAGAGGCGCTGCCAAATTGACACTTTATAGGAAATAAGTACTATTCAATGATATACTCATTTCAGTCATAGTAATTATTTATTGCTGAAATGACCCGTATAGACACAAGGTATAGTTAATATATGTCGATACGGGTATCGTTAGCTTCGGAAATAAAATATAGGTAGTTTCAGAAACTGTAGCGACCAATTTCTGCAAAAAAAATCCATCGCTGCTTACTAGGATTCCATCAGCGCCTAGTCGTTCAGGCGATAGGAGCCACTGCGTGCCTAGTCTAAACGTTTCCTTGAAGAGGCATTTGCGCTTCCGGCAAAAGCCTATAAATAATATAACCGCTTTAGACTTACCTAAATATCCTTGAGCAATTCCAGCGCTCGATTGTTTCCGCTAAGATATTGACTGTATTATACCTACAGTACATACCTCTACAAGCTTTTTGATTAGGCCAAATATTATTAGCTATATACATTAATCTACCCATTCATTACACTACTACTAAGTCAAATAGCAAACCTTCCAAAATCAAAGCGGCCCCCGAGCAAACCGCAATAAATAATATAATAGTGTTGCAGATATACCTATAGCATGGATCAGTAAAGAAAAACCTAAGATTCACTAAGTCTTTATGGTAAAATGTAGAATGGTCTGTTATAATCGTAAATTTCTTATTTTACCATAATTTAGAGGTAAAACCTAGGATTTACCGATCACTGACAACTTCGCATTTTTACTAGAACTTCTAGAATTTACCATCCAATTAAGCGTAAAGCTTGTGCCAGGAGTGGGTACGACAATAGTGCAACGGGTGGGTTTTGAACCGCCAACATTTCGGAGTTCAGTCCGCTCCTCAATCGTTGAGCATCGAGGCTAAACTGTTGAGTTTGGAATAGCTATGTCAGTTAATACGATCGAGAATGCGATATCTCTATATGCGTCGCATTCACCTGCTCTCACGAATTCCTTTGGCAAAACAATATAGTTCTACATAGCTATCAGTATAAGTATGTGTGTGTGACAAAACTATGCAGTTAAATGTACATACAAGAATAGATTTAATATTATAGTTATTTTCTTATTCTTAATATATGTAATATATTATTTATACATAGAGCAAAGGATTATGTAGGTTTTACATTTTACAGTCACAAATAAGTTAGGTACTTAGTGAAAAGGGTCTATTACGGTATTACTTTACAATCTTAGAAAAGTTACTCAATGAAAAAAGGTTTATTATGGTAGGTATTCTAAGGGATTTGCATGAAACACGGCACGGAGATTTATAAAAAAAAAGCCGATTACTTAAATTGAGAAGTGAATCCCGTCCTATAGGATTATTAAGTTTAATTAGTTGAAGAAGTTCCGAATAACGCCTATTGTTTTATTAATTCCTTCGTTAAAGATAGCCATCTCCTTTTTACTCGCTGCTCGGATAAAAATTCAATTAGACTTAAAAATGAATCTCTTGAACGGCTTACTGAAAGAACTGAATAGAGATATCGATGTTTTTCACAATCTCACTCATAAAGGAACAAGACACCATTTTACATCAGTATGCGTATTTTAATACCTATGTATAAATACCAACCTTATTTTATTTTTAGTGTAACAATAGTATTTTTCAAGTTGACGAAAGTAGGTTAATTTTTTTTTAATAAAGAATATTAGCCATGCTAATCATGACTAATATTCCCCTTTCCCCTCCAATTAAGCGTAAAGCTTGTGCCAGGAGTGGGTACGACCCCAGAATAGGTGGCTCTTTCAAAATCAATGGGTACGACAATAGTGTAACGGGTGGGGTTTGAACCGCCAAACTTACGGAATTCAGTCCGCCCCTCAACCGTTGAGCTATCGAGGCTCTAATTAATTCGGTCACTTCATCATCATCATCATTATCAACCGATAGCCGTCTACTGCTGGATATTATACAGGTCTCTTGTAACTCCACACACCACGGTCTTGCGCCGCCTGAATCCAGCGGCTCCCTGCGACTCGTTTGATGTCGTTTGTCTTCCTACTCTGCACTTTCCGGTGCGAGGTCGCCATTCTAGCACCTTGGGACCCCAACGTCTAACGGTTTTTTGAATTATGTGACCTGCTCATTGCCATTTCAGCTTTGCCACCCGTTGAGCTATGTCGGTTAATCTGATCTTCTCTTCTCCTACAGATCGCCTCATTTCCGATTTGATCAGGTAGAAAAACTCCAAAGTCCAAGCATAGCTCTCGCCATCGCTTGCATCGCTTCTATGAGGTTCATAGTTAGCGACCATGTCTCGGATCTATCACTTCAATAATACCTATTTTTCTGGACTATTTAAATAATATAGACCAGGTGTTTCTAATGTCGATGTTTATAAGATGCATGTACTTGTTTCTCGTACCTGTAATATGTAAATAGTGATGCCAGGTGACGCGGACGCCATGTAATAGTAGGTAATAAATGAACGTACCTTGTGTCTATAGTGGTATAGGTGTGATGCCATTGTCACAGTTCACTACAGTTAGGTAATTTCCAACAAAACGTCGAAGCTTCGACGGCACTGGCAGGCGTCAAATGGTAGTACATTTGACGTAGGTAGCCCTAATGTAGTCCTATTTTTAACCCCCGACCCAAAAAGAGGGGTGTTATAAGTTTGACGTGTGTATCTGTGTATCGGTGTATCTGTGTATCTGTCTGTGGCATCGTAGCTCCTAAACTAATGAACCGATTTTAATTTAGTTTTTTTTGTTTGAAAGGTGGCTTGATCGAGAGTGTCCTTAGCTATAATTCAAGAAAATCGGTTCAGCCGTTTGAAAGTTATCAGCTTTTTTCTAGTTACTGTAACCTTCACTTGTCGGGGGTGTTATAAATTTTTAATTTACACTTGTTCTCTATGATTTCATATCACCAAGCACATCGTGAACTGTGACAGTAGCCTAATATTTGACATGTCGTCGATTCAGGATAAGCGAGAGTTCCCTCTATCACTCTAGTTCACTACTCTACTATTATTGTTCAGAATGAATGTTCAAATTTTTACTATAATTTCATAAGGTTTTAAATTGTTTCAGATACCTACCTACTAAATCACCAATGAATCCAGCGCTTGCGGAGTAATAGATACCATGTAAGTATTCAGATCTTATTATCTAGCTTGTTAAGTATTGGCAGTAGTTTAGGGGATAGTCCTAGTTGCAAGCGTATGTAGGTGCAGATACTAAATCTTTATCTCGCGTCTAAAGTTCTTGTTTGCCTGTTTATTCACAAGTAATTAATTTTAACCTTCTTAGTATCTACTTAGATTTCAATGCGGTTTTCACCATCATTCAGATCTTATCACAAGGAAGCCCACGGACTTCGTCTGTGATGGCGTTTGATGGCGCGCGTGCTGTGCTTGTTTGGAGTGGTTTTTTTTGTTAAGAGTGGCTGGTTTTTGTGTTAGTTGATGTTTTTTGGTGGTGGAATTGACTGGGAAGCGCTCTGAAGGGGCGCCGCGCGTGTGTCGGCGGGCGCCGCCGGCGCAGACGGAGTCCATACTTGTATAGATTCAAAAACTTGAAAATAATTACAAACTTGACATTGGCTAATCAGAGTAAAGCCAGATTTAAAGAAAAAAAAAAAGGAAGCCCACATGTGTAAAGCCGGGGCGAGCCGGTATATTAAATTAAAACTCGTACCTAATAAAAAATCAAAATGTGCTCTATAGACTTCAGCATTAGTCTTAGCTATTATGATTTAGGATTTTAAAATTATGAATTAATTCAGCCTACCTACGTAATACAAGCATCCGTCAGAAGAGCAGGTATCATTTAATTAATTTTAAAGAAGAATATCCTCCCAAAACCAACGCGAAAAAAACAGATCCAACGCGTAGAGTTTTAATCTAAAAAAACTAATGGCAAAATAAATAATTTTACTAGAGCACGATTGCTATCACAACATTGAATTATCCAGTTCCACGATCTACACACTGAAAACTGAAAATATTCAATAGTCGCTCAGAATCTCGGAAGGAGACTAACTAAAAACCTGCAAAACACCCGTACTTTGCCGTGTTCACTCTTATTGGCCTCCTAGCAAGCGATCATATTATTATGATATCGAATGAGCCAAATATCGACTTTTTTAAACTACTTTCATTAGATAAATTAATAATGAAGTTTAACGTGTATATGTGGGTATCTGACTGTGGCATCGTAGCTCCCAAACTAATGAACCGATTTTAATTTAGTTTTTTTTTTTGTTTGAAAGGTGGCTTGATCGAGAGTGTTCTTAGCTATAATCCAAGAAAATCGGTTCAGCCGTTTGAAAGTTATCAGCTCTTTTCTAGTCACTGTAACCTTCACTAATTGTCGGGGGCGTTATAAATTTTTAATTTACACTTGTTGACAATTCAAATCAATTTTTAAAAATAACCTTATAGGTATAGTACGAAATAACCTACACACCTTTTTAAACAAAGCATTCGCGTGGAAAACTGGTAGCACTCAAAACAACAATTCATTAATATAAACCCTCGCGACAGGTCGTATTAGAGGTGCTCGTGAAATATACGAATATCCTCGTGAATAATTTGTCGTCCTCGTTGACCGCCGTCATGCGAGTATAGGTAGGTACCTACGTTAGGCCGCAGACACACCTGTAAGTTTTACTCACGTAAGTAGCTTACGTGATTTACTTAGGACTTTACTAATGTAAACACTCTTATAGTACATTACCTTAGTAAATTTATCAATTAAATACGTAAGCTTCTTACGCGAGTAAAACTTACAGGTGTAATCGTGGCTTTACGTGTAGGCACCACGTTAGTACAAGGGCTGAAATCAAATATCTACCAACTCGGTACCCATTTGGTACCTTTACAGAAGGTTTATTTTTTCGTGAAAATACAGGCTTTTTTGGAATACCCACTCAGCGCGGGGGGTACAACTGTCAGACTCGCGCACCGAGGTATCCGTACTCGGGTATTTTTCCAACATTTTACACGATAAATCAAAAACTATTATGTTTAAAAATAAATAAAAATATGTTTTAGAATGTACAAATAAAGCCCTTTCATATAAGTGGGGCTTTATTAGCCCCACTTGGTATAGTTATCTTACTTTAAAAATTAAAACACATTTTTTTTCTGTGATTTAACCAATAATCCACGGTTTTCAGATTAATTCCTTTACTTGTGCTAGAAGACCCTACCTACCTGCCAAACATGATTCTAGGTCAACGAGAAGTACAACAAAGTGATCCTATAAGGGTTCCGTTTCCTTTTGAGGTACGGAACCACATTCAAGGGGGCAGCATGGCAGTATGACACTTTGCAAGATGGCGGCGTTAGTTCCAATTTTGGCCACGCGCCTAGAGAGCCTTGTCGGACTGTAGTTACCTACTTTTTTTTTCTCTCTCGTCTGGCTTTACACAGATTAGCCAATGTCAAGTTTGTAGTGATTTACAAGTTAGTGAAACTATATAAGTATGGACTTCGTCTGTGTCGTCGTTTCCCAGTCAGTTCCACCACCAAAAAACACCAGTAAAACACGAAAACCAGCCACTTTAAAAAAAAAATACTCCAAAAAGGCACAGCACACGCGCTAGCAAACGCCAACACAGACGAAGTCCACCTACCTACTCTGAAGAGCATTTATCAGGATGACAAATGTCAAAAGTTTTGGCATTTGATTTAGTAGTTGTCTGTGGTTGTCTATAACAGCTTCACGAAGACGCGTCATCTGCGTCGAATTTTATTAGTTTTTTAATTATAAGTGATTAAGAAAATTGTGATAAGTGTGATTTTATACAAATCTTCGTGATAATATTAGTGTTAAGATTTGTTATGTTATCGCGGTTATTCTTCGGAACAAATAACGAGGTAAGAGAACTGCGGCGACATTGTCTGGAAGATTTGTTTAGAAATTGCGGGATCGATAACCCGGTCGGCTAGCCATGAGGCGCGACGCTGAGGTTATGTTGCGAGTCGCGAACCAGTATCCGAGTTCAAGTAACGGTCCCGCGGAGCATTGCGAGCCGACTCGTGTTACAGCCGCAAAATCCGGTCGCACCTAGGACAAGTTAGTTTATAATAGCGTTTAGATCCTCATTAGCCGCCCTCATTCCGTCGCGCTTGTCACAGACTTCATTGTAAATAATTAAGTATCTAGCTTCGCTTTGAAACAAGTACTTCCCATGCCCCCGCACCTTTAGCGCTCGAAACCTTTGGACGTTCCTTATGAGATGTGCGCCTGTTTTCCAGCTTACCCTGCCTGCAGTGAGTGCCAAGAGCCCCCGAGTCCCAGCCATTAGATTGAGTGGAGTGTCCCCTGCCCACACGTAGCCCCATAAGCAGTCAAAATTCCGCGAGACTCGACGGACTCCTCCTCCAGCATGGAACTGGAGAAAACCCCCGCTCTCCATGAAGAGGACTCCAAAGTCACCCTCACAATCAGACTGATTATGCAGGGGAAGGTAAGACTTTACACTTGATCCATACAAGTATTGGTTTCAGTATTCTGAGATGTTCTCGTTGTGAAAGTGTGCACTTTACCTTCTTCTAATACCCTTGTCCTTGTTAGTTATTAAGTCATAGATCATTGCATTTTTATAACTTGCACCCACTCAATTTTGGTGTCACTACTACTAAAAGAAATTTTTGTGTAATAATTTTAATCACACAGGCTTTCTGAATCAAATTTGTTTTTGATCCTTACTAAACATTTTTAAAGATGATAGTATATTTTCCAAAAAAGTCTTTTTTTTATTTTGCAAACATTAAATGTTGATCATACTGGGTAAAGAGTTTATTTTCATAACTTGGATTTGATTAGCTTTTACCAATTATTATGGGATTACTTAAAGCAGTTATTGAGCTTTCATTGGTTAAAGTATTAATAGTGAGATAAGTAATACAATTCATTTTATAACAAGTTGTGTGACTCTAAAGTATGTTAATCTAACATGACATTGATATTTAAATCTTGTTAGGAAATTAGCACTTCTATGGATGCTTAGTGCAATATCCTGTTTGTGTGTTGCCTTGCCCACCTAACTAGTACTTTTTACCTTTAAATAATCCATTAGACCCATTTTCACAATTAATTTTATTTGAATTTACTGAGTATTTCAACATCATATTGATGAAATGTCAATTTCTATCTATAAAGGACAAATTTACAGGTTATAAAATAAGTAGTTATTTTAATCATGTATCATGCTTAATATATTATCTACTTTTTGGGAAGCTAAAACAGTGTAAAATGTACATAATTATGGTTGGCACATTGGCTGTTAAGTGACAGGCAGTCAAATAGCTGCCTCAATCGGAAATGTCTATGAGTTTATATATTAAAGTACAATTTAGTATGATAAATTGAGGTGGCTTATTGACCTACCAGTTATTTAACTGCCTGTGTGTAGCCTAATTATATTATCAAAGTAATAATTGATAAAATAATAATTATTATTTGGGATTTATTAAGTTACTACCTCTACAAATACATTTTTATGGATAGGAATTGAATTTTCTTCATAGAAAAAAATATTAAAAGGACCTAGAAAAATTTGGATATGTTTACTGTTTATATTAAGTTCTTACTGTAACTCTGTCTTCTGTAATAGTAAAATAATAATAATAGTAGAATATGAAATATTTACAATATCAAAAATAGCAGTTTATGCAAAGAGTAACTTACTAATTTTCCAAATCGGAAACCTTACTTTTAAATATTACAATTTTTTTAAATTTGCTTAAAAACTCCAAATAATGACAAAAAAAATATAATAAATGACCTTTACCTATTTAAATTGTGACAGTAAATTATTTCTTTAATAATATTTTTTATTTAAATAAAATACTAGTACTTAATCTTTAAATGCATCTACCACTGATTCAGAATGGCTTTCCTACCGAGTAGACAAGCAAGAAACTCAGCTGTTGCTCTTTTCAAAGATTTGATATACAATATTATGCTGTGTATAAAACTAATTGCAGTTTGCAATAGTTTCTAAACTAACACACCTAGATGTCTATCACAGCTGTGAAAACTGTGAAATGTATTGATGTTAAGATACTATGCAACATGTCTAGTACCAAGTTTTAATTGGCCGTAATCCAATATAATGCATATCTGGCAATACGCCAGCTATTGGCATTCTCCATGTTCATCAAACATTAATTTGTTTCTTTTCTAATTGAAATAATACTGCAGATGTTTGATTTTGTTTTTGTTTCTTGTGGTCTTAAACTTCCATGATTCTTTTGTTTCTTGTAGCTATGTTAATTTGAATCAGACTTATGAATAACTGGCTACTAGCTTTAGCCTGCGAATTTGTCATGGTACATATTATTAATTTATAGCCAAGGTGAAGTAGCTTTTGAATAGTGAAAGAAATATTAAAATCGTTTCAGTAGTTTCAGAGTTTATCAATTAATTTTAGTTTACCGTTTATGATTAAAAACATCTTGATAACTTTTTTTATACTAAAATTTCTCATAGTAAAAGTTGAATAAAAGTTATTCAACTATTTTTGCTGTATTATATTTGTTTCATGTACTCAAATATTGTTGCTTATCTGCAGTAATTACAAATGAAATAGAGAAATCCAAAATGAAAGAGTTTTCTATAAATAAAATATAGATATGACAAGTGAGTGAGGAGATATGCAAATATTTATCAATAATATTATTAAATAAAATACTTAGTGTAGTAGTACAGAGTTCTTTGAACTTACGTAGGATTGTATAGTCAGTCTCGTTTCTATTTGTGTGTTATAAGATGTATTACTTGAGTGGAGAGTGACGCATGAGCATTGTTCACATACTGCAGAAGTCAACCACAGATGCTGCCAGGAAACAGGCCCGGCATTATATTGCCCGCACTCTAAAACTGTCATTGTGCATCCAGATACTATTATTGTAGTAAAGAATTGCAATGCTCCGTCTATTAATGGACACCAGACAGGAAATCTTTTGTGCGATATAAATCTTCATGCGCCTGCATTAATTATGCGTGCGTTTGTTGCACAATACTTGCCAATGCTTGCCACTTCACTACACAGAAGTTATTTCAGTTGATCCAAAGAAAAATTGTATCTTGTTACTCACAATTAAGTAAAAGTTATTTTTTCTTCTTTTTGCAGGAAGTTGGCAGTATTATTGGCAAAAAAGGAGAAATCGTCAAAAGATTTAGAGAAGAGGTGAGTAAAACAAATAATAACTGAATTTTTTGAATTAAAGATATACTTTCAGCTCAAGTTTAGTATTTTGGAATCTTTTGTGTTTCAACCTTAATATTTACTTATAATTTTTCCAAATTTTACTCTTAATGGCGCAAAAAACAAAGTTATCGGTTATGTGTATCATTATATACAACAAATATTATATATGATATGATGGTGTTTTATTTTGTTGCAGTCTGGAGCTAAAATCAACATATCAGATGGATCGTGTCCAGAGCGTATTGTCACAGTCACTGGCAACACAACTGCTATTTTCAAAGCATTTACTCTCATCTGCAAGAAATTTGAGGAGGTAATTATAATTTGTAATATTCATAAAATATTTTGGCTATTTACAAGTTAACACAATCTGTAAAGTTAATCAATTATTGTAAATCTGAAGGTTATTTGTTCATAACATTTTCATGCACAATTGAGTTGTGAACACAAAACTTTGAGCCTAAAAATAATTAATCTGCAACAATCCACAAAGCTATATCCACATCAACAAGTATTTGTCGTCATATTCAGTAAAAATATGTTTAAAAAAAAAAGAATATTAGCCATGCTAATCATGACTAATACTCCCCTTTCCCCTTCAATTAATCGTAAAGCTTGTGCCAGGAGTGGGTACGACAATAGTACAACGGGTGGGGTTTGAACCGCCAACCTTTCGGAGTTCAGTCTGCTCCTCAACCGTTGAGCTATTCAGGCTTCATAAGTACAAATCGCCAGTCTCAGATCAAGTTTTGATTGGTTTCAAATTGGTGAGCTTACATTAGTAATCACAAGCTATGTAACATATTACTGGTACTTTTCCAGTGGTGCTCACAGTTCAATGAAAGTGGCGGCGGCGGGTCACGAGCGCCCATCACGCTGCGGCTCATCGTGCCCGCGTCGCAGTGCGGCTCGCTCATCGGCAAGGGCGGCTCCAAGATCAAGGAGATCAGGGACGTCACTGGAGCTAACATACAGGTCAGTGAGCATTTAACTCTTCGCAGTGAAAGTGCGGCGGCGGGTCACGAGCGCCCATCACGCTGCGGCTCATCGTGCCCGCGTCGCAGTGCGGCTCGCTCATCGGCAAGGGCGGCTCCAAGATCAAGGAGATCAGGGACGTCACTGGAGCTAACATACAGGTCAGTGAGCATTTAACTCTTCGCAGTGAAAGTGCGGCGGCGGGTCACGAGCGCCCATCACGCTGCGGCTCATCGTGCCCGCGTCGCAGTGCGGCTCGCTCATCGGCAAGGGCGGCTCCAAGATCAAGGAGATCAGGGACGTCACTGGAGCTAACATACAGGTCAGTGAGCATTTAGCTCTTCGCAGTAAAAGTGGCGGCGGCGGGTCACGAGCGCCCATCACGCTGCGGCTCATCGTGCCCGCGTCGCAGTGCGGCTCGCTCATCGGCAAGGGCGGCTCCAAGATCAAGGAGATAGAGACGTCACTGGAGCTAACATACAGGTCGGTGAGCATTTAACTCTTCGCAGTGAAAGTGCGGCGGCGGGTCACGAGCGCCCATCACGCTGCGGCTCATCGTGCCCGCGTCGCAGTGCGGCTCGCTCATCGGCAAGGGCGGCTCCAAGATCAAGGAGATCAGGGACGTCACTGGAGCTAACATACAGGTCAGTGAGCATTTAGCTCTTCGCAGTAAAAGTGGCGGCGGCGGGTCACGAGCGCCCATCACGCTGCGGCTCATCGTGCCCGCGTCGCAGTGCGGCTCGCTCATCGGCAAGGGCGGCTCCAAGATCAAGGAGATCAGAGACGTCACTGGAGCTAACATACAGGTCAGTGAGCATTTAGCTCTTCGCAGTAAAAGTGGCGGCGGCGGGCCACGAGCGCCCATCACCCTTCGGTTCATCATGCATGTTGGCTTGTTCAAGTTCAATATTATCAATCAATAAAAATACCATATTTTGACAAAATTGATATTGGTGTCTTTTTAAAGTATTTTAAGGGTTCGTAATTTGTCTAGTCCACGCAAGTGATACAAGCTTTCTAATAAAGGATTTGTTTTGCAGGTAGCCAGTGAAATGTTGCCGAACTCCACGGAGCGAGCGGTGACCATCAGCGGGACGTGCGATGCCATCACGCAGTGCATTTACCACATCTGCTGCGTCATGTTAGAAGTACGCTCATTTATTTATTGCATAAATTGTGCACTGTGTAATACATTGCATAAATTGTGCACAAGGTCTTGTTATATTTATAAATAGCTCCTACAGTTTGCCAATTCCTGGCGCGCAACATACAATACAATATTTATATTTATTATTCAATACATTTTCATCTAATGTTACCTACTTGTGACTTGACTCTACCACAAAATAAAGAGTGATACGGTAACCCGGCGCCTTTTTAACCCCCGACCCAAAAAGAGGGGTGTTATAAGTTTGACGTGTGTATCTGTGTATCTGTCTGTGGCATCGTAGCTCCTAAACTAATGAACCGATTTTAATTTAGTTTTTTTTTTGTTTGAAAGGTGGCTTGATCGAGAGTGTTCTTAGCTATAATTCAAGAAAATCGGTTCAGCCGTTTGAAAGTTAACAGCTCTTTTCTAGTTACTGTAACCTTCACTTGTCGGGGGTGCTTTAAATTTTTAATTTACACTTGTATCTCGTGGTGATTGACGATTCCGACGACTCCTCAACATAGGGCCAGATTGAACTAGAATGAAGAAAATCTCCGTTTGATCCTGCACTTCGATTCCGCAATCGTGATTGGCTGAATTTAGGGTATTCTTGTTACAACAATGCGTTGTAGCCAATAGTGAGCGACTGTCAACCAATCAGAGGTGATTGTGATCGTGACATTGTAGCTGTCTGAATCGACGATATGTCATAATATTAGGCTATGGTTATTGGTTACGTAAAATCAAAGAAAAATATGGCTACTTTAGGGCTACTGCGTCAATGCACCTGCGAATTTGACGCCTCCCAGTGACGTCAAAGACTCGACGCTTTGTTAGACCTGTCGTGAACTGTGATAGACCTAACTACCTAGGCCGGTTCAGATCATTCCTTCGTCCTACCAAACGATTGCTCTGTCTAGACAGCTTCGTCGAACCTCTGTTTATTTGAGTAGTATCATATTATTCTTACTCTGACTGTACCTCTTACAGAGTCCACCAAAAGGCGCAACAATCCCATACAGACCAAAGCCAAATGTAGCGGGGCCAGTCATTCTCGCCGGGGGTCAAGCTTACACTATCCAAGGAAACTACGCTGTACCGGCGCAAGATGTAAGTAGTCCAGTAGAACGTGTATTTCAATAAAAATGATAAAATAAATCTCATTGCTGTCTGTTGATAGCATTTACTATGGTCCCTCTATTTTACTCTGACCATTGAACTATATTATAGGCTTTACTTTCTCAAACATGAATAAATATAATTATTTTAGCCAACATTACAATACGCGCGGAACGCAATCTGTAATATTGAACTGTTAAGGGATATGTTAAAGGAGCCATATCTGCACTGAAGAAACGTCAAAGAAAAATTCTGCGTTTATCGGAATTAAATAAGTTCCAACTGTCTTCTTCCAACGTGGACGCTTCTCTTGCCATAAAATTTGTACATCATGTTAATCTGAAGAAGAAAAAAGCGGTACTCCTGAAAACATGTCTTAAATTGACCACATCTCCCCTTTCTTCATCATTTTGAGCGTTTTAAGAATTTGTCGTTTATTTTTTGGGACCCAATCATTAGCAGCATTTTTCAAAGACCTTTAGCTTTTGAAACGACGCTTCGTAGCGGACGGAGGTGGTGAGGTCCTAAATGCCAAAAAGTCAAACGACATCTCTTGGACTGGGAATCGCGTATTGTCAATGACAAAGCTGTACTCGATCTCGTTTCGACTGATAATTTTGTCTTAAGAGTCGTCGAGACCGAGTACAGTTACGATTGAGTAACTATAGCACAGTTTAGTGATGTCTGTGTGTAAAGATACCTACAGCAGATTAGATCGGGACGAATCGTCATGTGAAAATTTTGAGCTGGAGCCTTTTCTTGGTACTCATCCGTCGTCGAGTGGTACAGTGGTACAGTGTGTATTATTATAATGACGAATCGTCAATGAGCTAGGTCTATGTATGCAGGCCGCGTCGTATGTAATAGGTAGGGTAGGTTCTGGGATAGTGTGTGACGTGTGGGGCGGTGTGCAGGCGGTGTGCGCGCCCGTGTTCCCCGTGCTGGAGATGAAGCCGCCCCTGGTGGGTGCGCTGCCGCCCGCGCACCTGCTGCCGCCGCTGCACGACCACCACCTCGTGAGTGAGCCGAGCCCACCCGACCTCATAGAGCCCACCCCCACCCCAACTACTGTAAACTCACAACTATACACATCCCCTGCAGGTCTATTCCGTATCTTAGTGGCTTACGAGTTACTGCCGATTACTGAAATTTTAGAACTTTTGACATGCCTGATTTTTGGCATTTGTCCATACAACAAAGTCAAAAATCAGTTGGCATTTGGAACGTTTTCAAGTGATAAGTTAAGTGTAAACAAGTTTTGTAGAATGACTTCGTCAAACTACCCAAGTCCTTCTGCCCAGGCGGCCTGGTGAAAACGCGCTTTACCCAGTTATTTGTTGAACACTTCGCAGTGTACGGAACTGACCTGCTGCACCGCGCATCCTCGTACAGCCCGACTTCGCCCGACTTTCAATCTGACAACTCTTATACTCTTATACAAAACCTGAAGCTCTTAGAATCTTTCTAGCGTCGTCTAAATGTTAATAGAAACTTATCGAACTCTGAGGTGACGCGCCTATTCACAACAATGAGGTGTCTTTGCCCAAAAGTAGGTTACAATATTATTTAATTGGCTTTTATAAAAATATTAACAAAATTTCGATTTCGAGACTATATATGTATTTTATATTCTTATAATTTAGCATAATCTTCTCTAAACATTTTATCCAAGAATGTTGTTGTTTATAGAAGAGCCCTCACTCATTTTAAGTCATAAAGAAATGCTATAAAATACATTAAAAACAACATAATTTTGGTATCACTATGTATTTGGTAACTCTATGAGGTTGGTATGAGGGACAGAGAGCGATTTGATTGGTGCTGCCCCATAATATCCTTTTAAGTGGTTTGAATGTGTGGTTCGACTTCCTAGTAGTGGTAATAATTCTGAGCAGTTCCATGTAGAACTCCCCAACGGTGTGGAATGTAACTATAAAATTAGTTGCGCTGGTATCCCTCGCTTTGAAAAACGTAGGAAAATTCCTAGCTTTTGTAATTGCACGTGCCCCCGTCCCTTTGTAGATAGACTCATTATTTTCAGCACAGATATACGTTGTTCATTGTCGGAAATGTATAAGTAAATTAGTTACGATTAATATTTATATCAAGCTTTATCTGTTTGTTTTCTGGCATCGCCGAGACAAGCTTCATATTATAAACATTCACTCGCATTAAAGTGGCGCATACGTTTTTTTGAACATTCCTATATTTGCACCTCTCCTCTACCACGCCTTATCCGATCTTTTGTGATACGAGATAAAATCGTCGATTAACCGTGAAGTGCATGATAAACATGACACTACTTTTATTATATTTTAGAATTCAATTCAATTTTTCCTCCTGAACTAGTAAATGCATTTTTCACGGGCAGCACCACTCGTAACTCACAATGTGGTGGAATCTCAGAAACGAAAATAAAACTCTCAGAGCTGTATCTCATGCTATGAAACTCTGCAATCTTCAATTAGTTTCATTCAGATACAAGTGAAACTATCTACAGCATTAATTAGAGCTGGATTAAATTAATTGAAGAAATGCGAATTTTCTCTGGAGCATTATTGATCATTCTGTAACTTTTTTCTACCCAGGCAACCCTTTCCGGCGATCCTATCCTGACCATGTCAACGGAGACGAAAACAAGCAGCTGGAGCTTGAACATTTTATTTTGTATTATCTTTGAGGTGGAATCAAAATATTATGACGCAACAATACATTTCAGATGGGAGGGTTGGCTAAATCACCGTTAGCAGGATTGGCCGCGCTCGGGCTAGGAGGACTCGGACCCGCAGGGACTGGCGGTCTCAATCCAGCAGGTAAATACAAAAAGCCCTCCAATTTTAAATTCTGTGCATCCTTGTCGTATGTAACTGTATCAAGCCTAAGAACCTATTCAGCGCTATTTGATATTAGAAGATTTTCAAGGAAATCATTACAAACCTATCCACAAAGGATTTCATACCCCAAAACGCAAATATAGACGTTTCTGTTACGTCATTGGCTACCCGGCTAACGGGCCGCCATTTTTTGAAGCACGCTCGAAGGTGTCAGAAGGTGCGTAAGTCTCGCGCCAATATCTATGTAGTCTTGTCTCGCTATGCGTATGTGAATTTGTCTTTGTACGAACTTTATATACTTATCTGGAGTTTTATAATATCTGTGTGTAAAAAAATTACACAAAGCATTTAAGATGGATGCGACGGGTCTGCCCGCGAAATTCAATTTGGTTTTTCGCAATTTGTAAACTCATACGACAACGTAGGGTTACTGCATTTTAATTGCGACAATGGCAGTACCATCTTATTTATTCTTAAACTGAACCCTTTCAAGTATAGATTTTTATATAAACCTGTGAGGATGATACTGCCATTGTCGCAATTAAAATGCCATTAGCCTACGCCCTACGGTGTCGACTGTTGTATTAGTTTACGAAATAGGAAACGAAATTTTCGCTAAGTACGAAGCGAAAATTTGCTAGGAGCATTATATTTAGTGATACTTAAAAAAAGTTATATGTATTTTAAATTATTATGGGTACTCAAACTATGAATAAATCTCTGCTTTTAATCATGCGCAACATTGATAAGTGCATACTCGATTCATTTCGAAACAATCCATGATCGTTAGTTATAAGTTCAGCAGTGAAGTAGCATTCGATAGTCGGCCAAGCGCAAATCAAAGTTGGGCGATGAGTAAAGGTCAAGATTAACATGTAACAGTTACAATTAATTATTACTAATGTTTAGTAAATCGGAAGTACTAGTGTGTCTAATTGTCTCGTTTATTAACGCTGCAAGTGTGCGCTCTCCCAGCGTTGGCGGCTCTGGCCGGCTCGCAGCTGCGCACGTCCAACCAGACGCGCAACCAGCCCGCCGCCAACCAGCAGTCGCACGAGATGACCGTGCCCAACGAGCTCATCGGCTGCATCATCGGCAAGGTATGCGTCTGCACATGCACGCTGCAAGTACTCCTGTAGAGCCTCGATAGATCAACGGTTGATCTTTCGGAATTCAATTCACTCCGAATTGAATTCCGAAAGATCGGCGGTTCAAACCCCACCCGTTGCACTATTGTCGTACCCACTCCTGGCACAAGCTTTACGCTTAATTGGAGGGGAAGGGGATTATTAGTCATGATTAGCATGGCTAATAGGTATCTGCACCAAATTTCATTAAAATTGGTTCAACGGTTGGGCCGTGATAACGTGGCAGACAGACACACTTTCGTATTATAATATTAGTACCTATGGATTTCTACTATTTAATAGTACCTACTTAAAAATTTTCAGGGTGGTACTAAAATTGCGGAGATTCGTCAAATATCGGGCGCAATGATCCGGATATCAAATTGTGAGGAGCGCGAAGGTGGCAGCACTGACCGCACGATCACAATCACTGGCAACCCCGACTCCGTGGCGCTGGCCCAGTACCTCATCAACATGAGGTAAGTGGCTTGACAGTGTTCACCACATAAGAAACATGCTTACTCATTCCCAAATAAATTCCCCCTCATTACTGTCCAAAGAACGTAAGTTGATCCGCTCACTAGTCCAATACGAACAAGCCTCGTCCACCTTTGAAAAAGTTTATTTAACATTCCCTGTACATCCTTTGATTTGTCTTTACCTTTTGATGGGGCGTTTCGATGACTGCAACGTTCTACAAATTCTTGATATTATGGCTTCTGATCCGGTATAAGACAATTAATATAGTAATTTTGAAAGATGTGCTGATCCATATATTATATGCCGTGTCAAATAAATACACTTTCTAATTGCGTAAAACAGTTACTAACAGGCATATTGTAAATTGAATACTTGATAAGAGCAACCGCCGAGTTTCTTGCTGGTTGTTCTCGGTAGAAACGGCATTCCGAACCAGTGGTAGATTATTTGGACGATTCAAAAGCACTCGTAAAATTTAATTGAATGAAAATATTTTGAATTTTGAATTTTTTTTTTTTGAACAGCTGCTACTAGTAAAAATACTGTAATGTTCACAAAACTTTCTCTCGTCCCGTAAATTTATTAACTAATTTGTCGTTTGCAGTATGAAGAAAATATCGATTAACTATCTATGTCAGACAAAAGTCTCGTAATTTACATAATTAATAAAAACAACGTAATGTTTGTATACATTGATTAAACAACTTCAGCTCGCCCAGGTACTCGTAAAATTTCTGAAAATCTTAGTGGAGGTCTACGTTATAGAGAAAACCTAGATGCAAAATCTTAAATTTTTGACAGATGCGGTGTAAGCTTATCGTTTTATAATATAATAATGTAGGTATAGATACACAGGGTAATATTTTTTAAACAACAGAGTCAACCAGGGTAATTGTAAACAGGTTTCAAAAACATACTGAATTCAGAGAGGTTTTAAAAATTCAGGTGCCATCAAGGGGAAGCCCGCCAGAAGCGTAGCTGCTATACATCGTTCTGTGAAACTAAATTTGACCGGACTGAGATGGTCCAGTTGTGTCTTGTCCAGACCTGTCCTGTCAGGCCCGATCAAGTCCGGTTCATTCAATCGGTCGATACAAAAATCTCGTGTGTGTCGGGAAAGTTATCACGGTAACGTTTTCTCACTCCGCGGCGGCGAAGCCCGTACGTGAAAAAAGCTTTGCTTCAAAAATGTGATAACATTCACAAGACTGCAAAAAACTTGGGAGGACAATTTTATTAATTATTTATTAATACTAAACTCATTGTCAAAGTCAAAGTCAAATCAGGGGGCACGGAAGTGCCCCCGCCAAGACGAGCCAATCTAAAGGACTGGGCGCTACGTACCTTTTCTGGAAGCATTTCGTCGTATTTTCGAACTGTCATAGCTCTGGTCTGGATGACGCTAGGAAGCTGAAATTTTCAGGATAAGGTGTCCTCAGCAAACTTATTAAACACATTAGTGTGTTTGATAAGTTTGCTGAAAAATTCCTATTAAACTAGATACTTAGGTATCAATTATCTAGCTTTTATGGTTTCAGATTTATTGATACCTGAAATAAGTCGATTTCGTGACTAATAAAATGATCATCATAATTCAAAATTTCTAATCAAAAATTGTAGGGTACTTCCTGAAGTCCTGGAAGACTGAAATAGGGTATGTAGGGTAGGAATCGCATATTGCAGCAGTTGAAAATTGAGTTGCAAGATTCCACCCGAACAAACATAGTTACATACATTGCAAGTTTAATAAAAGCTTTAAAAAAAGAGGTTACGATAGAGAGTGAGACATGAAAATGATGTACAAGAAATAAATCTCAAAAAAATCTAGGGCACCTGCCAAAAAGAAATGCACCAAAAACATTTCATGTAAATTTAGTTGCCAAGATTCACAAGTTCATAATGCGTTCACTGTTAAAAGGTTATGTGATCTCTACTAGCTGAGCCTCGATTTGTGCTGCTCATGGGACCTATCACAAGTCCAAAGTATATAGCTCTTAAGTGCTCTTGACTGTATCACATTTATAACAATAAATAACAAATAACTCTACTTACAAGCTCTGATTCTACAAACCCTACATCTAGGCAAAAAAACATATGCCACGGGCCATTTAATGTTCGTGGATTTTTTATATGATGTAACATTTAAACACGGAATAGTTTCTGTGACAATCACGAAATGGCCCCACAATACAATTTAGTGATTGTATGTGATATATTATTTTTAGATATACCGATAAGAATAACAGAACGCATCCAAGACATGTTGTCATTAGCATATTATTTTCGCTTTTTTTTTGTTGGATAAGAAGTTGTGCCCAGCAAACTAAAATTTCCATACAAACGTAGGATCTTTTGACATTAGAACGTCATCATATTTATAAAAAAATTATCATGTTTCCAATTATCCCTGTTTACGATTACCCTGGTTACCTGTAAAACAGTTGGGATTATGTCGGATCAGCGCCTTTGAAATAAGATAGGGAAAGCATCGAGACGTCCCAGGTTGTCGCCTGGCCTTCACGATAGTCCTGTCCCGCTCCCGCAGTGTGGAGCTTCAGAAGGCGAATCTGGAGGGTAACGCATCGGGCGCGAGCGGCAGCAGCAGTAGCCCGCTGGCCTCGGCCATCCCGCTCGCGCAGCTGCTCAGCAAGAGCGGCGCGCTGGGCGCACTCAGCTCGCTGTCCGCGCTCGGCGGTCTGTCCGACCTGCTGGCCGGCTCCGCCAGCCCCGTGCAGACCACGGGCGTGCACCGCGCGCATAAGGGCTTCGCGCGCCGCGGCGATGACGACCCGCCCGCCAAGAGCTCCAAGGAGCGCAACAAATATAACCCCTACTAAGCGCGCGCATCCAAAGATATCGATATCGTTCTAGAAACGTTTCACGAGAATTTCTTTATTTTTCGATACTAATCTGAAGTCATTCACGTAGTCGGGGCGTTGCGCCCCAAACTAGACTTACCGCTCCTTCTAAAGAAGTACAACAGAATTTTTATATTTGCCCGATTTTCTAATGGATCGAAATAATGAAGTTTCAAGTTTTTCTTGCCGAGTGGTTAACTACAAATATATTTTTCAAATTAAAGTGAAATCGATCTGAGTCATTAAATTCCAATGTCAATAATCTTTTAAAAAAGTAAGTGATCCATTTTAGGTCAAAAAATATTTTAGTTCATATATTTAACCCAACGCACCGTATTGTTGCAATATTGATAGTATCAATAATATTATAGAGCCCGGGCGCAATTCTTAGTTGGTCTCGATTCTTTTTTCATTTAAAGGTCAATTTTAGTCTTATAAACAAACAAAATGTGTTAACTTGTAGCTAAGTATCGTAAAAAAATCAAAATCGTTTTTTTTTATTTAGATATTTATGATTTAATACGAAATTTGCAGTGTCTCTACATCTGACTAAACCACAAAATATCCATTTTGGCTACTCACAATATATGTATTATAATGATGATATAATGCAATAATGTCAATGGCTTGTAAATGCAGTAAAGCCAGTTGAAAAAAAAAATACTTGTAAAGCACTGTAAATATCGTATTTGAAAATTTAAGACTGTTTGGATTTACTGAGTTATGCACAGGTTGGTTAGTAATGAAAATAATTCACATAAATAATAAAAACAATAAAATCTATTCACTCCCTAACATTATAAACATTTATTTAGCAAACAATTGAAAAAAAATAAGAAAATAATTCCCCTACCTTGCTGGTTTGGACTTGTCCAAAATTTATATTATGTTATTACTTTCCAACCTACCTATTTTCCTTTGTAGATATCCATTATATTTATTACATAAGTCATGATTTATACTAGAGTAAAAATTGTAATTTAATTTTTATAAAAAAAAATCTTTTCATATTTTGTCTCAATTTTCTTTAGGACCAGGCCTTATCAGTAGTCATCAAAATCCTTTTATTTTATTTGACGTAGATTTGTCATCACTAAATCACTTATACACAACTTATAAATCATATTGGATTTTTTAATTTTATTATTTACATATTCTTTTCTTTTTCGATACTACACCAAAAGCAATAGTCATGTAACGGTATCTAGAAAAGTGACAATAGTAGACATTACGTAGAAGCTTAAATGCTGTAGAATATACAGAGTGCTTCGCGTTTTAATGATTGTATAGAAGGCTATTTGTAATTGAAATACAGGGTGTCTAGCGGAGACATCAAGCTATACTTCAATAGAAATAGGATTACTTTTAGTCAGAGTCAGAAACATTTGGTTTTCTGAAGAAACAGAAGTTTTCAAGTAAACTAACGTAGCATTGGAGTAAGCATGCTATATAATGTAATTTTGTAGGGCCAAAATTTATTGATCATTGCATACAAAAAAAGATCAACCCAACTCCAGTGTCACATTTTACACAGGGGGCCGGCCGTAGTGTTACATTCTGTACACTTAATCATTTAATGTAATCATTTAATGTACACAGACAAGCGTAGCACGAGGTAATTAAAAAAAAAACTTATTTAATTTTCCGGGTTAAAAAATAGCTTACGCCCACCTCCGGGATGCAAGTTACCTATGTACCAAACTTCTTCAAAATCTGTTAAGCGGATGGGCCATGTATGAGAAATTTTCACTCAGGCGAAAGTAACTTGTAATACCTTCAGCACAAAGTTTAAATTGATTCGTAAGTACAAACTTTAAATTTAATCATAGATCTATTAAACATTTCGTTGTTTGTTAAGGTATTAAAATCTGGTAGTACAAGAGCACGGAGTACGTAAAGAAGGCCCCCCACTGTTTACTACTAAGTTTATTATATGGTAGTTTTTGTGCAATCTGTAACAATATTGAAATGAAGTATAGTTTGATGGCGATAGATGAGTTTTAACTCTGTGTATTTTTTAATTACTTGATCGTGTTTGATAACATAAGATTAAACAACGCCATGATGACAGTAGGAATAGTCGGTAAGCAATATGGTTTATGTTACTATGCGTTTCAGATAGTCTGTTTTTTTTAGAACTTCCACTTAATGATTTTAAGCTTATTTCGTGGTTTAAAGACATATATTATAATGTAGGTAAAGGATACATACCACGATGAATTTGATAATTTTGATCTGTCGATATTTCAACTCAGTTGTATGAGTCGCGGTTCTTCTGACTTTCAGTTTTTTTTTTTTTTTTTTAATTTATGGAATTGGGCTCAAGCCCAAGCGGGTCTGATTGCAACTGAAGTGATGATGCAGCCTAAGATGGAGCGTGCTTGCCTAGAAGATGCCTATTCACTTTTGAGTTGAAGGTACCCATATTAAAAGTGGAGGAGAAAACTGATGCCAGAAGGGCGTTCCATATCCTCCATACTAAACAAAACTGTCCCGTTTTAGCAATAAACATTTTTGCTATTGACATTGGCGAGATGCGAATAGCCCTCAAACAACTCAACAACAACAAGGCGCCGGGTGATGACGGCATCACATCAGAACTCCTACGTGCAGGAGGTACCCCTGTACTCACAGAGCTTAAGGAGTTATTTAATGACGTCATCATGAATGGAACAACGCCGAAAGCATGGAGCAAGAGTGTAGTAATCCTCTTCTTTAAAAAAGGAGACAAGGAGCTGTTGAAGAACTACCGGCCGATTTCTCTCTTGAGCCATGTTTATAAGTTGTTTTCGAGGGTTCTTACAAATCGCCTCGCCCGAAGACTTGACGAGTTCCAACCTCCAGAACAGGCTGGGTTTCGAAAAGGCTATAGTACCGTAGACCACATACACACCTTAAGGCAGATTATACAGAAGACAGAGGAATATAATCTCCCACTCTGTCTTGCCTTTGTGGACTATGAGAAAGCCTTCGACTCTATCGAAACTTGGGCTGTTTTGGAATCATTGCAAAGATGCCAGGTCGATTGGCGGTATATCGAGGTGCTGCGATGTATTTACGATTCTGCGTCAATGACCGTCCAAATACAGTCTCAGCAGACAAAACCTATCAGATTGCGAAGGAGTGTTAGACAGGGGGACGTAATATCTCCAAAACTGTTTAACAGTGCACTGGAAGACCTCTTCAAAACGCTGGACTGGAAAGGACGAGGACTTAACATAAATGGCGAGTACATCTCACACCTACGGTTCGCTGACGACGTGGTTATCTTAGCAGAATCTCCGCAAGATCTCGAGGAGATGCTGTGTAGCCTAAGCCGCTCTTCCAGACGTGTCGGTCTCGGGATAAACATGGATAAAACAAAGATAATGCTCAATCAGCACGTTGTCCCGACACCGGTTCGCGTCGAAAATGTTGGCATCGAAATTGTTTCACAATACAACTACCTTGGCCAAATAATTCAACTAGGCAGAAGCAATTTCGATGAGGAAGCCAACAGAAGAATTCGGCTAGGCTGGGCAGCTTTTGGAAAACTAAGTCAAGTCTTCTCATCGTCAATTCCTCAATGCCTGAAAACAAAAGTCTTCAACCAGTGGGTCCTTCCCGTCCTCACCTATGGTGCTGAAACGTGGACACTGACAACTGGCCTTGTTCACAAATTCAAAGTTGCTCAGCGAGCTATGGAGAGGGCTATGTTAGGAGTTTCCCTGAGGGATAAGATCCGAAATGAGGAGATCCGCAGGAGAACCAAGGTCACTGACATAGCCCAGACTATTAGCAAGCTGAAGTGGCAGTGGGCAGGCCATGCCTGTCGTAGAGGCGATGGCCGTTGGAGCCGGAAAGTCCTTGAGTGGAGACCGCGTTTGAGCAAACGTAGTGTGGGACGCCCTCCAGCACGATGGACCGACGATATAAAGCGGCTGGCGGGAAGTGGCTGGATGAGGAAGGCTGAGGACCGGGTGTGGTGGCGCTCTATAGGGAAGGCCTATGTCCAGCAGTGGACGTCCACAGGCTGATGATGATGATGATGATGATGATTTTTGCTATAAAAATCAAATAAAACTCGTTCTTGGTAGCCGTTTAGTTATATTTTCTTTTTGCATTATTTGTAAGATGTTTAAAGAAAACAATGTTATGTCTAGTTTACATACGAAATATCAGTGCAAAGTAATCAGTTTGTCTGAAACGCACAGTACAACGTACACACACGTATGTATGTATGGACACGTGAGACTTAAATCTCAGTTTAAATCCGATATGTTTTAATAAAATGATTACATCTCTTTCAACTCTAATATTTATACTGAAGAATTTGTCATTGGTTAGTTTAAGGTTAGTTGTAGGATGGAATGTTTTGTATTTTATAATGGTAGGGAATGTTTAGGTACGCTTGCGGAACGTGTCGCACTGTAACGCATATTTGGTGCGTGTTCAGGTTAAACTCGCGTGCGTGGTACATTTGGTACAAAAGGGGTAAGGGTTTCATAAAAGCTGGCATATCCCTTCCAGCTTAGCCCGCTTCCATCTTAGACTGCATCATCACTTACCACCAGGTGCGATTGCAGTCAAGGGCTGACATTTATCTGAATAAAAAACCGGCCAAGAAGCCGAGTCAGACACGTGTACTGAGGGTTCTACTTGGTACAGTAATTATTTACTATTACTTACTTTGAAAGTTGAAAATACTTAATATTGGTTCATGACCACATTTAATTCTTTTTGTGATGTAATCACAAATTCACGGTTTTCGGATTTTTCCCCTTATGTATGCTTAAAGATCTACATACTTGCCAAATTTCATGATTCTAGGTATTCAACGGGAAGTATCAAGTACCCTATAGGTTTCTTGACAGACACGAGAGACAGACAATAAAGTGGTCCTCTCCTTTTGAGGCACGGAACCCTAAAATTAAAAAAAAATGTCTTACCCTGTTCAAATGCTAAAAGCAGGGATGGGAAAAGCCGTTTGATTTCAAACTCCTTAAGAAATGTAACCCTTGATTGGCTAATCACAATCATTTGGGAAACCTTATTGATTGGGTTACCTACCTTATTGGTTGGGTTTGGGTTAAATGACATGCAGAGATGTATGAAGTAAGTGTTCTGTTACTTCTTACTTTTAGTAGTACGGCAACCAGACCCGCCAATTGTTAACATGAACAAGCACTAATATTGTGAAAATATAAATAACCCTGTCTCTCCTACATTTTCTGTACAAGATTAATTCAAAGAAAGACTCTTTGGATGAATCCTTTGCAAAAAAATTATTAACTTTAAGAAAAGCGACTACAAAGTGGGCTTTTAGCGTTATAGTGTTACACGTATAAGGCCAAGTTTCCACTAACAATCAAAGCAGAAGTCGAATTATTTTACGAGAAGTTTTTAAAATAGAAATACTATTTTAAATGCAGATATTGATTTGTTGCGAGTGATTATATGGTGCAAGTGACTTTCCACAGCTGATTTCTGTAAGTTTGCAAGTGGACACTTGCCTTTAAGGCTAAACGCAAGCTTTAGGTTAGGTACTTTAGAAATCGCAGAAAATTAGTTAAGGTACGTTTGCTGAGCGCATACAGAATGAAAATGCCGTAAATTCGTGAACAAATGGGCTTCTCGTTCATTAACATAAAATGTTCTATTCAGCCAAGTAATTTTTTTGTTATTTAAAAAATCGTAGTTTTACTTCAAAATTATCGAAAGATAGTAACCCTTTGTGTTTCTGAATGGCTTAATTCATCCGGCTTACAGACAAACAAGTTAATAATGTTTATTGAAATCGGTTACTTGTCTCTTTACGGCTTGTCGCGACTCTGAAACGTACCTTTATGTATAGGGTGGCGAAGAAAATAATGTTTTATCTTTATACTATATCGTTAGTTAGGGCGAACTTAAATCGAGGTCCAATTCGAATGTTTTAAAATTTAGATATAGTTCCGAGTGGGATGCGGTTTTTTTGCCTGCAATTTTTTGTAATTTAAATCATGTTAACTTAAAATAATAAAAGTTTCTTTTCAGGAATCGTATTATTCGCTAGTATTAAGAAAAAGTGTTACGAACATCTTAATAAAATCATAAAGTAATGTGCGTTTTTCCTTTTCCTCTTCACCTCTCTACCTAATCAAATGTTTGCCTGTTACGCGCAGAAAAATATTTTAATAAGGTCTGACAAAAAGCTTCCTCGAGACCCACGCCACTATCCTGTCTACTCAGACCAATCCTGTGATACCTGAAAGCTGAATCGGTCCATCGAGAACCTACATCCTACAGCTCACTGGATCATCCAATATCCCGGTAAGATGTTTCTTTCCCTAAATTTGAATTTGTATCCTAGTTTGTCCACTCGTTTATATAACATAGTCACACTTATCATTAAAACCGACTTTCCTCCATAATTCCAGCCTCTACTGACACGAGCCCCGCCTATGTCGACACTGTGCATAGTCCGTGCCCGCCGCAACGCTACATGTGCTCTTGACGTTGCAGGATCACCATGGAGACGGCCGGGCTGCCGCTGCCCGGCTACCACTACATCGCGCCCAACCACATCGTGAAGGCGCCGATCCATTGAATGGGGCTCCGAGGCCAGACATCCAACGTTGCGAAGTTTTACAACACCGACCGCTATTACATCCAACCGCAATACGGGAATCTGGCTCCGATGTATTTTTTCAAGTAAAAATTTGACCAAACTATTGGAAAACAAGAGGGGAAGCAATTGGCGAATAGCTGAACGTATGTTTACATTTGTTACGAGTTTATAAGTATTTTAGATATTCTTATATTTATTCTCCAATATTTGATTGATTGGAGTACGACTTATGGATCGTGTGATCGGTCGTCGCGAGAGCGGTAGAATATGGCACTCATTGAGAACTAAATTAAAGGACTGAAATTTTGATAGTTCGTTCAGTCCGTGAACAGTGCACGACGATAAAATTATACAGAGTGCATGATGTTTAATAAATTGTTCTATGTTTTAGTACCTTTGTTCACTGTTCAGGGAATAAGATTTCCGACGTCGAGAGTGACTAAGCTGATCGAATTTACTATGGATTTAAGCGGTCAAATAATTTTCGGTTGGTTCTGTTCATTGTTATGGTCGGTCCCAGCTGACCTCAAATATATTGTTCAAAATGATCTAACGAGCGTCGGCGTACATTAGATGTAGATGCGTTACAATCGACCTCGGATCCGCTGACGTAGCTTAGTGTTAGATTAGCGAACAGAGTGAGAGGGTTAAAGACAATATTTGTAAATAACATATTCGTAATTACCTGGCAATTAGGTGTTACAATAAGCAATCTTACAAGCTTGCGGTTAATGGCGATTTTTTCCTGTAATTGGAATGTTTTAATTATAGAAAAATATTCATAAATGTTTTGCATAGGTTAGTTCGAATAAATTGTTGGCAGGTTGAAACTCGTAAAAGAGTGCGTGCAAGTAGGTAATCGTAATGAATGTTGCTTTTTATAATGAGTTATGTTGTCACTAGCCGCCAGCTTGTAAGTTACCAAGGCTCGTCGTGCGAGCGCGGCGCGTCTTCGAAACCGATGGGATCAAATCCTTTAAGAAACTTACATTAACAGAGAAACGGTGGTGAACTGAAACATTCAGTATATTATATTTTAAAATATTCGTCTATTATCACAAAAAAAGACGTTAGATGTAAAAATAGTGTTACTAAATGTGATAGTCTTCTAATTTATTTAACATTTGAATAATAATTCTAACATAGACACCTCGTGTACATCGGTAACTGCGTTGTTAAGTCGAATATTATTGGTCCAGGGATCAAAGCCAAAGATTTTTGAATTTGTTTGACATATTACTGTTGTGAATTTATGCTAAATTATTCTGGGAGTAGTTAACATTTAGCGGATTAAGAACATTTTAATTGAATTACTTTATTGCCCTCTCCAGACTGCTCATGGTATTTAGTCTTAGATTGAGATTTTAGATAGTCTGTGGTAAGCGACATAAAAAAATGAAAAAATAAATAAAAAAGAATAGAATATAATAGAGATAAGATAAGTATAAGACCAGTGAACTAAGATGCTTTCTAGTAAAGTATTTTTGATCTAGAAAAACAGTGCCACTTTTTCACTGACGTCTTTGTGCCAAATACAAATAACAAATGCTAAGAAAAATTCAGGTCAATATTTTAAAGAGACCACTCGTTATTCTAAACTATTCTTAAAATATGGAAACATTCATTTCAAACACAAATAATTAATTTTGCACCCTAGATTAAGAGAACCTTCACAAGTAGGATAGGAGCTCGGAAACATATCCAAATAACATATTATTAAACCTATCGTCTTCCCTATCAATATTTCGTTATGAACTAAATATTTTGTGCCAAATTGTATAATTTACCTATATCATACATTTTTTTTTATGTTTGTGACGTTTTTAAAACTATTTTATAGTAAGTAATAATTATATTTAAAACTTTATGTTTACAGCTAATACTAGTGCTAGTCAAATTGGTCTGAAAATAAAAGACAAAAATTTTATTTAGTAAATTCTAGTCAAAATTTATTTCGTTTGGACACTATGATTTCGTGTTAAAATACATTTTATTTGTTTTATTATGAAAAGCAAAAAGTATTGAGATATGTATTGTGTGTGCTCTCACTTAAGTATTTTATCTTAGCAATAAAAATCATAATTCAATTATTTATTTAAAAAAAATTACAAATAAGACAATGTATAGAGCTTTTTAACTATAAGTAACAAGCAGGTGTAAAATAGAATATAATCTATATGAATTAGGTACTCGTAAAGATTTAAAACGTTAGTCGAAAGAGAGAGGAAATTTTATAGCTGTGATGTACGATTGAAAAGCATTTTTGTGCTGCATGCTACGTCAGTTTAAACTGAAGGAGTACTGTCAGGAGGAATGAGGTAGTTCTAGGATTCGCTTAATAGAAGCACCGCGATATAAAGAGTCGAGGAGAAAGAATCTAGAACGTTCTAAAGAATGTGAACAAGCGGCAATTTATTTCGTTCACATTGCTTGCTAGTAATGGCAATTGTAACGCAGATACTTTCTGATAAAGAAGTATTTATTAGACTATTGGTGTTGTTATATTATACATTTAGTACAATGACATTTTAATAAATGTACTATTTTCACGTATGTATACATAATTATATTAATATAATTTGCAATAAATAAAACATGAAATATTGTAATCGTATTATCTTAGGTATTATTGTTACTGTTATTTTGATTTGCTCAATTATTTAAATACTTATAAAATAAGCTAGATCTGAAATTATAATCATGTTAGTTTTGTTGGAATTTAATTGTAGCATAAGACAATGCGGAAAATGCATCATGTTTTAAAATTAATAAGCACGAAAGTTTTACTTCAGTGAAACTCTACAGGGGGCCTAGCACCAAATTTTGACAGCTACAATGTGACGATTGCAATCGCTTTCGACTGGCACTCTCTGCTATTGGACCAAATGCGAATTTTTAACCAAAACAACAATAATAACGTCAAAAACGAATTCGCAATGCAATAATTTTAATAGGTATCGCAACTTCGGGACTAGGTCACAGCCACAGGCATAAAATGTCATGATGAAAGTACTGAGGATTTTTTTATAATGAACATTACAATTTGCAATACTTGCTAGGTACCAATGGATTTAGAATTAACCAATGATATTATGTAGCCTGACCGTCAACTAGCTAAGCTCCTACTGCCAATTTTAAACTGCGATGCATTAGGGGCAAAGTAAAGAGTTGCAAGGCTGCAGTAAGAAGGAAATGACGGGGAGTCCGGAAGATTTGCAATTTTAAATATTAATTCAAAGATTTATACTTACATAATTGGTTGTACAAATGCAATATGCGTATTTAAAATGAGAAACGAACTTTTTTGCGTTTAAATGATTCACGTTTAATGTTTTGCTGTTTCCTTCGATTATAAAAATTATTACTTCTTAATTATTAGCCTTTATAGACAGGGTCAGACTGCGCTGTAAAATAGTGTAATTAAAAATCAATTTTAGCAAATATTTACTAAATGTAATAGTAAATTTTTATTCGTGTTAGCACCTGAATTTTTAATTGTTATTGCACCTTTTTGGAATTCCCTCTATTGAATTTTGTGAATCTTAGGGCATGGTGAGAATTGTCATTTGTGGAGAAAACTTTGTATGAAAATTATAAATCATTCCTTTTAGACTGCGATTTAAAGAAAAAGGACAATGAAGAAAATCATTTCTTAATATAATGTGCATATTAAACAACGTACCTCAAGGTTTAAGATGATTGAATAAATGGGTTGTGTAGCATGTTGTGCAGTTTACATACAATAGTCTACTCCATATACCTAATGTATTGTCTTTGTCATTCAAATACACGCTCCCGTTGGGAGCTTCAAATCTCAATTTATATTGTAGAGATCAGGGTAAAATAATAATAATTGTTATTATAGTCAATATATATGTTTACTTCACAAGTTTAAAGTCACTTTACAAATACTTCTAAAGCTAATTATGTTACACGAGAATATTTAAATGTAATATGATTGGTAAAATAACTAATATATACTATTTCAAGATAATTAAAAGTAAAATACGTTTTGGGATAACGCTCGCAGTAACTATGCAAAAGATCCGAATGAACAAATGGAGAGCGAGATGCTTTATGTTGTCTTTTTACCTTGTCTGCCATTTGATAATAATTGCCCCTGAGCGCTAAATGGAAGTTAAATATGCTATTTGACTAGTATATTAATTGTGGAACACTATCGCTCAAAAATTATTTATCTCGCTCGCACATAGGCGACCATCTGCTCCCCACAATCATAGCGACAATGCTTCTGCGCAGCTTTTTTTTATCTACACGGCATGGCCAAACCGAGAGAGAGAGAGATAGAGAGGTGTTGCACTGTTCGTACTATGACTGCAATTACTCCATGTAAGCGAGAAACCCATATGCACTGATTCTGCTTGTTTGGCACCCATAGTTGTCCTTCTCAGTCAAATGAATAATTCGATGTAATTGAATACTATAGTGTATACGAAAACGTGGCAATTCTTGTGCAAGTGGGCTGTGCCATATTGTTTCTAATTTCATTTAGGAATAAAACTTGAACTTTTGGACTGAATATAGTTTAAGATCATTGCCAGTTTAATAACTACTAACAAAATCGATCAGTCGCTATTGCACTTTTGATAAGCATTTAAAATTATTTTATAACAAAGTAACCTTTCTAATAAATTCAGAAATCCCGATGAAATACTAAAATTATTTATTTATGTATCGCCATAATTAATTATCATCTGAAAATAGGTTCAACTCGTGAATTTGAAATATCTTTTAAACATGTGATTAAATTTTATTTTAATCCAATTATATACCTACTTACACGTATCCATGAATTTTTATTGTACCTACAAGGTTCTGTCTTTGAAATGCAAGTTGGTAATCTAATTTATTCAATCCAGAGCAATAATAAAAATGTGCATCTTATATTTTTAACTATGATTAATTAAGTATACATTGATGATTAGATTTTTATATGCTTTCCCTTAGAAATTAGTTCGAAATTAATCTTAAGACTTTTATGTACCTATTTAGTGGTGGGTGGTGTAATTTTATTAGATTGGTATACTGACTAGATACATTCATTATTGCAAGTTGTGATTTATTGGATCGCATGTATTTTATGCAATGATTTCAATTGGGAAATATAGCTAAGTAATCTATTTTTTCTATGTAAAAACCTACTATGTATTTTATCAAGATTATTGTTGAGAGTAGATTTAAATTAATATTTATAACTAACCATTTACGTCTACCCTATGTATTTTATTAATGTAGTAAATTATTTGAGGAACTGGCAAACTAAACTTCTGATCAAAATACTTATTTTTTTATTTAATCCGAATGTTGTATCTTCACTGAATACAAATCTGAAATCCAAGCAAAACGGCCCGAAACTGGACTAAGTTTGAGTCATGATTTTAAAATGGATTTTAATCAGTAACTACAAACTTGAACTCATTTCCAAGAAAAACGGACTAAACCTGTTGAGTCCTAATTTCGATTTTTCGATCACATATAAATAATCAAAACATAATGATTATAGTAAAGTTTTTCATAAGATTCTTTCATTTGTTTGCTTCACATGTAAAATTTTATTTTGAGCAATTACGTTCACGGTTTTGTTCGCCAGCTCATTATTTTTAATCTGAACACTTTCTATTAAAGAGATAATATATATTTTTTGAAAATAATCTGAACAGAAGCTGTAGCTTTTTACAGCTCTGTAGGTATATATGATTCTTAAAAACTTTTTTAATTTTTGAAGACAGAACCTTAGTAAAAGTAGTACTTAACGGTTTGTTTTTGCAAGAAATTAGTGATACTATAGATAGGTGACACGTAGTTCAACAGTTAGATTTTCACTTGTCATATCTTTCAAATATCAATGTAATTGTCGACATATCTAATCGTTTTGTGAATTGAATTGATTAATGTTAATATAAATGTTGTACGTACGGTTACAGTATACTGTCATTATGGTTAGTTTCGATATAATTAATGTTTGTTTTCATTATGTTTATTCAATAAAGTGTGTAAATAAAATAATGCGTTTTATTAAAACCTGATAGTCCCAAAGTTGCCAAAAAAAGTAAGATATTTCATAGTACTCACCCAACAAGCGCATCATGCGGACACGCTTGAAAATATGGAGATCTCAGACTCGAAGGTTTCCTTACGTTTTCGTTCACAGTTAGGTAGGACAAGCAAGTGATAGAAAGCTTAAAATGTACATACATAATTATATCTCTGAAAAGTTAGAGGTGCATGCCCGGCATCAAACCATGGACTCCCGAATGAGTTTGAACTGTCGACTTCATGACTAGTCGGGTAGAGCTAATGAGATTTTCAAGCATAAGGAGCATCGCACGCACCCATAACTTTTCTATTAATAAACTAGATGATACCCGCAGCTTCGCCCGCGTGGATTTGTCAAATCCCATGCAGCATCAGGATTGAGGAGTTGGAATCCAAATTTGTTATTGAACAATGTCGCAGTTCCTTTATAGATTTTAAAAAAATCGGTTCAGAAATCTCGGAGATATCAGTGTACATAGGTCGAAAAACACAACTCCTCCGTTTTTCAAAGTCGGTTAAAAAGTAGCCTATGTTACTGCTTGGTTAATCCTCTACTTGTCTGTAAAGTCCCGTCAAAATAGGTTTAGCCATTCCGAAGATTAGCCCGTCCAAACAGACTGACACTTCAATATTATTTATTAGTTAGTATAGATATAGATAATTATTCAATTAATAATAATTGCCTAACGCTTGCTATAAGGTAAAGAAATCCGTACGCTCTTCATAATATTCTTAAAATCAAAGGTGTGTGAAGTCTGTCAATCCGCACTTGGCTAGGGTGGTGTACTTAAGTCCTCCTGAGAGAAACCCTTTGATATAGATGATGAGCTGACTCGCCCCGGCTTCACTGAGGTGCAACTTATCACCATCATGATCATCTCATCGCCGGCTCACTACGGAGCACGGGTCTCCTCTCAGAGAAAGGTTCGGTCATGTCAAAGTCGACCACGATGGACTAGTGAAGGTTCTTGGGTGTGTGAAGGAAGGAAGGACTTCACACACCTTTTGAGAACTTTATGGAAAACTCTCAAGTCTTAGGCATGCAGCTTTCCTCGCGATGTTTCCCTTCACCATTAAAGCAAGCAACCACCGTTAAAATGCACATAGTTCTGTAAACGCTGTGCGTGCCCAGGATCGAACCCCGTTTGTCTGTCAGTTGGGGGAATCTATAATAATACTGTAACTGGACGATTCCCGTAAGTAAGTATTTTATAAAATTATAAACGGAAGAAACATTTACTATCAATATAGAGCCCAAAACATTTTTTTTTTAATTTTTGTCTATCTGTCTGTACCTACGCGCATCACACTAAAACTTCTGAACGGATTGAAATGAAGTTTGGTACAGTGGGAGCGGATACTTCGGTTTAACAAGGGTTACTTTTATTCCTAAAAAAAATTAGGGATTCTTCGGGATAGAGGATTATTTTTTAATAGATTTTATACCATAACTCCGTCGAACCGATTTTCACACTATAGTACGATACAGTACAGTTATAGATTCGGCTTGTGTTTTGATCCCCATTCCCGTAGCACCGTAGCCTTGCCGTAGCAGTGCGATCATTGTAGATCGTAATCGGGAAGTAAAATAAAATTCAATATCCAGGTAGGTAGTACGTAGTACCAAGTACCAAGGTATGCGTTTGTTAAAACCTAGTTAAGTATTTATAGTTATGTAGGATACGGTAGAGACTTTTCGTAAGGTTTCCACCACTCTACCAAGTGTGGATTGGCAGACTTCACAGAAGACCTTTGAGAAGATTATGAAGAAATCTCAGGTTGAGGCCTGCCTCGCCTGCCGTCGGATAATAACGGGCCTGATAATATTTCCATTCACCGTTAAAGCAAGTGATACCTACTTACCTAATTGCTGAAAAAGTACGTATCTCCGAAAAGTTAGAGGTGCGCGCCCAGTATCGAACCCTGGACATCTCAACTTGCAGAGCGACGACTTAACCACTAAGTTATCACCGCAAAGTAGGTACCTATAGGTACGATTTTCTTTTGCCAATCTTCTTGTCATCAGCAAGTTTGCTGAATTTGCATTTTAGGTAAATCTACCTAGTTACTTACTATCTATGTCTTATCACTACCTATCCATATTATAAACGCGAAAGTGTTTTTAAAGTGGGTTTATTGGTTTGCCGGAGGTTTAACAGAGTAACGAATCAACTTGATCATGAGCATGAAGTGTCATTTTTATCCCGGGTACTCAAAAAGTTACCATGGGATTTTAAAAACCAAAATCTACGCGGACGAAGTTGCTGGTAACAGCTAGTAATGAAATAAATTACATTATATTTTTCACCATGGCTTCAAAGAAATGCTAGTAAACGCGAGGTCGTGGCTCGTGGATTAGACTCGCCTGCCGGTTCACCATTAACGTAGTTCACGCGATGTCTTGTTGGCGCCATGACCTCCAACCACTTTTGTTATTGACTTTCTTTACTCAACCTACATAAATAAAACTATAAAGTAAGCAAATAGGTACCTACCTACTTTGGTACTAAGTTTGAGTGTATGAAAAATATTATAACAAAGCCCACGTATAGGCAGGTAAGTAAATAATTATAATAGACCTTCACGTACCTACTACCTACCTACTGAGTTCGACTCACGATTTATTTCTTATATTATGTACCTATAGGTAGAGCTACTTATTTCTTGTAACAGACTAATCACACTAATATTATAAAGGCGAAAGTTTATATGTGTGTGTGTATGTTTGTTACTCCTTCACACAAAAACTACTGAACAGATTTGGCTAAAATTTGGAATGGAGATAGATAATATCCTGGATTAGCACATAGACTACTTTTTATCCCGGAAAATCAAAGAGTTCCCACGGGATTTTGAAAAACCTAAATCCACGCGGGCGAAGTCACGGGCATCGGCTAGTTTCTTATATGTATAGGTAGAGCTAATTATTTCTTGTAACGGACTAATATTTATTATAATAGAGAAGAGAAGACAAGTGTTTGCGCGTGATTTTAAACATAATTATTATTTAGCACACTTTAATTTTTAGGGTTCCTTAATAAAACGAGGAAGCCTTTTTCTTTATTTCATCCGGGTCACAATCATCTTATAAGCTGTTAGGTGGAGTTGTAAAGTTGAAATATTTCTACGCAGTTAGATCCTATGAAAACTTGTGATTGCCACATAGATATGTATGTACATACCTACTTAATATAAAAAAAATATTATTGGGCGGCGGTGATCACTTAACATCAGGTGACCCGCCTACTTGTTTTATTTTATTTTTAAATAAATATATTTAAAATTGTGAGACTCAAAAAATCATTTTTGCATACAGGGGGCATTATGGTAAAGAAAAATTGGTACCTAAATTTCGCGGTGCAAATATTCTTTTCACAGCCATATTTATAGGTTTGTCTATGGTGTAGATAAGCCCTTCGTGAGAAGCCGAGATGGGTTGAGACTTGACCTATATAATATTATGTACCTTCGTGGTAGATACAAAATAATCCAAAAAAAACTTATTTACTTATCAAAAAAAATCGTCGCCCAATATAAGTATCGTATTGATCGTGATCTCATTAGCACTAAATTGCCAAATTGATGGAAACCAATCTACAAACACCTCATTTTCATTACAAAGAACAAAGGATAACAATCGAACGTGACGAATTGGGCGGGCGGGCGGGATAGAATAGCAATATTAAGTTAAATAGGTAGGTACGTATAACTTGAAATTTCAAACAAAGAAACGTGATAAATTAATAAATGGTTACCCCTGTGCCCATAAAGTGACTTTATTCGTTATTAACGTTGAACAATAAATATGCATGTGTCTGAAAATAAAACGAACGACTCGGTGGCGGTGCGCTGTGCGCATGCCCGCCACTGCGCCACTAGGCGGCACGCTGCCCCCTGGCGGCCTCGCGTCGCAGTCCGTTGCGTAACCACAACCCGCCTGTAGACCGCGCGGAAAACTTGAGCTACGTTCCCGCGGCGGCATGGGGAAACACAAATCACCATAAAACTTTCCCGCGCCGCGCAACCCGTTTAAAAACTATAAAGGAAAACCCCATTTATTTGAAAAAAAAACCTTGGAATTTTTTGGTTTAGATACCCATAACTTTTAAAGTTGACTTTTAAATAGTGAGTCGATTCGGGTCTCGTCAGTTATTATGAATTAGTGCGAACGTTTAAAGTGTGTGTGTGTCCATTTGTTTTGTTTTACTTTGCTTGGTAGCTACTGGCTAGTGGTGGCGGCGGCCGGTGGGGCCGCGCTGGTGGTGCCGAGGAATCGATACTGCGGTAGGAGCGGCAAGGTAAACTTTACTGTCCTTTTGTAATTTTTAAACGCAGTTTCTTTTGCGAATTTGGCACGTTACTTACAACAGAATATTTATAAATTGTATGCGGACTTATAAATAAAGTCTTCAGTTTATAGATTGGGTGATACAAAAGAACGTACTTAATTAACATAATGAAAACTAATTTCTCCTAACAAGGTAGGTAGATACCTATACTTACTTTAAAAATTAAACTCGACTAGATAGATATTATACTTACAAATTCACTTACAATATTTACCAACACGGATGAACCGCTTAAAAGTATGTTATCATTTTTTAGAAGCTCTATCAATAATTCTAATATTTTTGGAATATACACGGTATGCACTTAGTTTCAACATTTCATTTGGATTTTAATACCAAACTCGATATGTTTTGCAATCTGTCTATTTTCTAGACGTACCTAATTTTGTTTTGTCATGATATCCGCCAAATTTGATTTGTCATGACGTCATATAATTATTATAGCCTATGACACCCTAATGAAATGTGAACGTAAGATGAACTTCTTAAGAAATCATATTTTATTAAAATACCTATTAGATTTTTATGAGGTGTCGTTGGCTTCGGCTAGTCGAGTTTGTTTTTTGCATTATAGTGGAACCGATTAACCGATAAACACCCACCCTCCCGTAGTCGGTTAAAAAAACAAAAAAATCCTACACAAAACGTTGTGTTATGAAGTACCTGTCCGTTTATTACCTTTTTATCCAGATGTCTTTGTTACCGTTTCCTGTTGTTCGAAACTGATATAATAAGGCTTTGTAGATAATGTAGTCTATGTCACCCGGACTTTTACAACGAATCGATTGACACCTCATTCATCAAAATCCAGCTAGTAGTTTAGGCGCTACGGTGGAACACACAGAATTTGGATACAAACATACACACATACATATATAGACTGCTAAAATCATAACCCTTCCTTTTGGCTTTGCCGCAGTCGGGTTAAAAGTAACCAGAAAAGGACATCTTTTCCTTTGTTACAACTAAGTTTTTGTGCCTTCTCTGATGCTATTCGAGCGGCATAGGTACTTAAGTTACATAGAGCACTCGCAAACGTTTCAGATCGATACTAACATAGGGTCTTTGACCTTTTAAAACAAACCTAACAATTTTATTCTCGAGAGACAGAATCATACTGCATGAAAATTAAATAAACGTATTATAAATTTTTGAAGCATCTTTACTGTAGGTAAGTTTATATTTAAACCACATCACTGTTTTCACGGTAGGAAGATTCTAAAACGGATCACTTAACGTTCACATTAATCTTCTACCTAACTATTCAGGTACTTACTTTAAGAATATTGCCTTTTTGTAACAATAATGTTAAAACCGCCCGCTTATCTAAACGAATTCAAGCAAAGTTAGAAAGTTACATTTTACTCACAACCTTACCAATTTCCTCTTTACAATATTTTTAGATATACCTAAATAAATTGCTCTACAATCAAAATTTTGCCTATACCACTTGGTAGGCAAAATTAGGATATTTGCCGGTAATATTAACTTGAAAAGTTACATTCAGAGCTCTGGTGGTCAGCTTTATTCCGTCTAGTCAGGTAACACTAAAAACCGCTAACGAACTGAATCCTGAAAACACATATCGTGTGATGTCACCATGTTTATAAATTAATTCATTGTGAAAGGATGCTCTAGAATATGTAATACAATAAGGATCTGTTATAGAGATCCTTCTCTATTGTGAAGCGCGTGTTATCAGAATATATTATATTGATAATAATAATTAGTAGATACGCCTCAAGTACATACCTAATGCAAATCGTACCTCCGTGCACGTTCAGTGTCAACCTCCTCTTCTGCCATGCAGTTTCCGTCGCGTGTTTTTATAGGTACTGACAACTGAGTCTTTACTATAGTCTTTACAGTACAATCTGGATAGTGTCTAAGCCATTGTGTTCATTGGCAACTTCTTGCAGAAATCAGAACTCTTGAAACAATTCGACTTCTGCAAGTTTTTAGTACCTACACAAAAATTTGCTTGAAATTTACGTAACATTGACAGCGTCTTTTGCAAAAAAATTTGCTAGTCAGCACATAGCCTGTGTTAGGGTACCCAGGCCCTAACATACAAAACCTGGACTCGGTGCTATATTAGGTCAGACATTTTGCTCTAAAAGCCAGCCATATTACCCTTTTTAGTAGCCAAAAATATATTTTTAAAACCGGATGTGCGTTTTTCAGCTGGACATACACTTGAAACCTCAATAAATTGGTTTCTTATTTTAATTTTTTATTACATTCAAATGAATCGGAATTTTCCTCATTGCTTCGCTCTCTCTTCAGGCTCTGCGTGTAAACCGTTAATCTAAAAAAAGCCTAACAAAAGCTGGACAGGTCGACGTAAATATTTAGCTGAATACTACGACGGCGAAAAGCCAAATATGTCCGGTTAAAGCCAGACGCCTGGCAACCCTACCAATGGTAGAGTCATCTCATGCAGTGAATCTCATTACTCAAAAGTTGACGTCTGTGAAGGCTTAAGCTCAGGTATTCCATTTCAATAGTTCGCAGAAAAGCTTTACTTTTTTGGTAGGTACGAAAAAAGAAAACCATGTAAGTAACAAACAATACATAGTATTTATTTAAAGCCTGAATTTTTTTCTCGTAGGTACTGGGTATTGGGTGTAGGCCAAGGCGTGACGTAAAATACTCACAAGGAACTAGGTCATACAGAAGTTTGAAACAGTATCTCAGACATGTTTTATGGATTTGATTGTCAGACATTCATGAATATGTACCTACCTACCAACTGGTGTTACAGTTACAGAGATCAGATGAAAAACGCAGTGAAGATGAAAAATTACAGTTGTACCTACTTAGTTTAATACAGAAAATGGTAGATATTCCTATAAAATGATAAATAATGTGTTAAATAGTTTTTAATTTTCATTCAATGCATCTCTTCAATTTTAATAAAACTTGTAGATAGTTAATTAGATTGAAATTATTACCTATCTAGACAAATTGTGTGTCTCCACTCTCCATCCTAGTTATACATCGTCTACAATTTCGAGTTCAGAACTCTCAAAGATGGGGCGCGGGACATGAGCATTAGATATTATTTTCGTCATACTAAAGTTCATTTTTAGGCCCATCTATTGAGAAACTCAGGGAGGTCGCAGGGAGACGCTTGATTCAGGCGGCGTAAGGCGTTTGGACTACAAGAGACCTAAGTGGGTGTCTATCGGTGGAATATGATATGTTGATGAGACTATATAGATAATTTACACAAACAATATAATTAATAGTGGAACAAATAGGTGGGTATTCCATAATAGTCAGATATTTTCGCCCTTGGGGATATCAACATTGACGCATTTGAATAATTGAATTAGGTAGGTAGATAGGTACTAGACGTGAGCATAATAATTAGTAAATACAACACTTACAAAGACGGTTTAGTATAAAATACAGAGCACTTACATACACAAGGGTAAATTAAGAATTTATAACACCCCCAACAAGTGAAGGTTACAGTAATTCTAGAAAAGAGCTAATAACTTTCAAACGGCTGAATCGATTTTCTTGGATTATGGCTAATCATAATCCAAGAAAATCGATTCAGCCGTTCACTCCCTCTCTCCGAACACTGTCAATCATGCCACCTTTCAAACAAAAAAAAACTAAATTAAAATCGGTTCATTAGTTTATTATCTATGATGCCACATACAGATACACACGTTAAACTTAATGCTCTACCTGTCAGTAATCTTAACAGGGCTCTCTCCGTCACTCGCTTCATACAATCGTAGTTTCAATTTCATTTGAATATTAAGCAACCAAAGTCCATGAAATTTTGCAGACATATTCTAGAAACTAATATCTGTGTCTGAGGTGTTTTAGATTTTTCTAAAAATATGTACCTAGTTTTAAAATTACAGGGGCTCAAAGATTTGTATGTAAATTTTTAAGACCGCGTAACTTTGAAACCGAATATTTTAACAGAAATCTGGAAAACCACAGACATAGATATTAGTTTCTAGAATATGTCTGCAAAATTTCATGAACTTTGGTTACTTAATATTCAAATGAAATTGGAACTACGTTTGTATGAAGCGAGTGACGGAGAGACCCCCCTTAAAAATTATGGTCTAAAGCTTCTGTCAGACTTCGTCTGTGATGGCGTTTGCTGGCGCGCGTGCTGTGCTTGTTTGGAGTGTTTTTTTGTTAAGAGTGGCTGGTTTTTATGTTAGTTGGTGTTTTTTGGTGGTGGAACTGACTGGGAAGCGCTCTAAAGAGGCGCCGCGCGTATGTTGGCTGGCGCCGGCGCAGACGGAGTCCATACTTGTATAGATTCAATAACTTGAAAATAACTACAAACTTGACATTGGCTAATCAGAGTAAAGCCAGATTTAAAGAAAAAAAAAAAAAAAAGCTTCTGTCAATGTATTATGCGACTATTCGCTTCAATTTGAATATGACCAGAGAAGTAGATACTTACCTACAGGTCTTCCATTCTCGTAGCACCGTAGCCTTAACGTAGCACGTATGAACATTGTACTTAGATTGCTGGCGTAGCATATTCTTGTACCTAAGATGCTAGTAGATCTAGAATTTATTAGTTACTAGCCACCCGCCCCGGATTCACACGGGTGCAATGTATATACTAATGTGGCGTCGGTGTGTCTATACAGTTGTATTTCAAAAGAATAAGCACTTTCAATGAAAGCTGTCAGTCGGCTTGATTTCTCCCGATATCAATTATCGTCATTTTTCAACAAATGAACACAAAACAATATTAAATTATACGTGCATATAAACGTTTCTCTTGAATCATCTATCTATTGCTGAAAGCGACTCTATTTTATACTATGTAGAGATTTTGTGTACTCGCTACTGTAATGCGATTTTGACGGGGTATATTTTCACCGTATTATTATAATATCACTGACCTCTACAAGTACGCTGGATTTGCGATTGCCGACCCATTTTTGCAGCAACTTGATTTTCGCCATTTTGGCGCTGATAGTAGCAGTGAGCGTCATGTGAGCGTACTCGGAAGTAAGTAGTGATGAGACATCTGTCATCATAGGGTCAACACAAAGACCATTTGACATTTAAGTGTCAATTTTCCCGGTAGGTACGCTCGGTAGGGCGCGGTGTTACAAAAAATTACTGTAATTTTGTATAGCACTAGTCTTCCAGCGTAGGTACTTGTTCATGTCCATTTAAGTGTATAATAAAGTACGTACGCATATTATAAAATATACCTAAGTAGTCAGGTTGACCTTACCTACGTAATAATATTCAGTTTCATACGAAATTGAAAGGAATAAAATTGAAAGAAATATAACATAAGCTGGAAGTGATTAATCTTGATTAAAGATTTAAAGACTTGCGCTGCTGATCTTTGGCAAATAAACTTTTCAACTTTAAAAAAATTTAAACTTTCCATAATAAAAAGGTAATTATTTAATATAATAATCAAAACCACGGATTGTTCTATTTCTATGATTCAATTAAGAACGATCTAATAAAACTTCTGAATATGCTTGCAATTAGATAAATTGGTAACCATTATTATTAGCTTTGTAAAATAATTGTCGATTTTCAATTATAAATTTCAGTCGATGATTGTGCTTTATTTTATTAAAGACTGGAGGATGCCTGCGACTTCGTCCGCGTGGATTAAGGTTTTTAAAGATCCCGTGGGAATGTTTGATTTTCTGGGATAAAAAATTGCCTATGCCTATGTTAATTAAAGGGACGCAAGCTACCTCGGTACCAAATTTCATACAAATCGGTTAAACAGCTGTACTGGGTATTTAAGGAATCCCGTGGGAACTCTTTGATTTTCCGGGATAAAAAGTAGCCTATGTCCATCCCCGGGATATAACCTAACTCTATACCAAATTTCGTCGGAATCGGTTAAAATGTTGGGCCGTGAAAAGGTAGCAGACAGACAGACCGACAGACACACTTTCGCATCGTATGGATGGATTTATGCACAAAATAAGTAAGTAGGTACATTGTACACTACACTGTACACTATATTTACTAAGAACTAAGTGTTTACCTTTATAATAATACGTTTACATAATAAAGAGTTATCGACGTACGTTACATGGATAGGTTTTATTTCAGACATGTTGGAAATTCCTGAAAATTGACAATTACGATGGCGTGCTCGTAGTCGCGTCGCCTGCAGCAAAACGCGACGTTCGTTTACCTTAATTTCTTTTCTACACGTAGTAAAAAATTCAAAACCAGTCAAGAGCGTCTGGGACTCGCACATGAAGGGTTCCGTACCATCAAACAAGATTATGTATTTTTTAATTTATCTTAATTTAATTAATTACTAGAGGATGCCGCGACTTCATTCGCGTGGATTTATGTTTTTAAAGATCCCGTGGGAACTGTTTGGTTTTCCGGGATAAAATGCCTATGTCACTTAATTTAATTAGTGTAATTGGACTTAAAAGGTCCGTTCTAATTAAATGATTAATTAAATAAATAAATAAATAAATGTCAATTACAGGGACGCAAGCTACCTTGGTACCAAATTTCATACAAATCGCTTAAGCGGATGGGTTTTTGGGAATCTCGTGGGAACTCTCTGATTTTCCGGGATAAAAAGTAGCTTATGTCCGTCCCCGAAATATACGCTAACCGTGTTCCAAATTTCACCAGAATCGGTTAAACTGCTGGGCCGTGAAAAGGTAGCAGACAGACAGACAGACAGACACACTTTCGCATTTATAATATTAAGTATGGATAAGGCAGCCTTTTTGAAACTTTTATTTTATTTGTTGTTATCGCGGCAATAACACTGTGAAAATTTCAACTCTCTACCTATTACAGTTCATGATATCATTTCGGTGGCATCCTTCAGGTACGGAACACTAATTGTAGTTTTTATAAACTTATACCTAAAAAGGTGCTTAAATATAAACTATGTACACGTACCATAAGCTGCTCTTAAGCATTAAGCTTAAGAGCTTAGTAAAGCTCTAAGGGCTCTTCATTTGCTCGCAATTCTCTCCTGTTTATGGATATTTGCATCCAATTCGAGTTTCCCACTACGAACTTGTGATTGATTCGGCTTTGAGATGAGATGAAATAGAAATCATTTCAATAGGACTATCCTTGCTTTAACCTTCAATATTCATAATGTCTTAGTGTTAAAGAAGCTCTTACGCCCTACTAAAACTATCTACAAAGTACTTTTAAGTATTTTCAAGATGTAAGTAGGCATACATAAAGCTGCTTTTAACTGAGATTAGGGACCTTAGGCGTAATCTATAATAATATTTTCCTCAAGCGGCAAAGATTTAAGAAGACACAAATTGCGCGAGCGCCGTCGCTTACGCTTTGGACCTCGAAAATACTTCTAGAAGAAAAGCCTAACCTTTGCCCAATGCTTTAGGATTTTTCGCTTTTATCATGGTTTCGTTGTAAGTTCGCAGTAATAACGTCCTAAGCGCTAAGTCGCTACGCATTTCTACGGGAATAAGTGTTTACGTTACTTATATTTATTAGTAGAGGATGCCCGCGGCTTCGCTCCCGTGGATTTTGGTTTTTTTTAAATCCTGCAGGAACTCTTTGATATTCCGGGATAAAAAGTAGCATATGTCCTTCCCCGGGATGTATCCCATGTCTGTGCCAAATTTCGTTAAAATCGGTTTAGCGGTTGGGCCGTGAAAACGTAGCAGACAGACAGACAGACACACTTTCGCATTTATAATATTATTATGGAATTATGGATATTATGGATATAAATTACAGATAATAAATATACCTATTACCTCTCTCTGATTGAATTAGGTATGTGAAACGTTTGAAACATAATGTTTTATCAAACCCAACGCTTACCCAACGATAGTTTCCACTACAAAGTTTACACTCGTAAAAAAGGTTATTAACGCACAACAAACATTTCCCAGATTGAAATATGAAATGTGTGATCGCAAACACGTTGCTTTTCAGATTTTACAAGCTTCAACTGTTTTATGATCGTCATCTATTTTTAACATCGAGACGCACTGAAATGGACATAATATACAAAGAACGCTGGAAGAGGTATGCCATACAAAATAACAGTTATTTTCTTCTTCTGCTTTTTTTGTTTGGAACAATTATTTTTTGTGTCGATTCGAAACGCACGCCCCACCGAGCATACAGAGAATTTAAATTTGACACTGTGTGGCAAATGATCTTCGTGTTGACCTAAGATTAACAGGGCTCTCTCTGTCACTCGTTTCATACAATCGTAGTTCCAATTTCATTTGAATATTAAGCAACCAAAGTCCATGAAATTTTGCAGACATATTCTAGAAACTAATACCTATCTGTGTCTGTGGTGTTTTAGATTTTTCTAAAAATATGTAGTTTTAAAATTACAGGGGCTCAAAGATTTGTATGTGAATTTTTAAGACCGCGTAACTTTGAAACCGAATATTTTAACAAAAATCTGGAACTACGATTGTATGAAACGAGTGACGGAGAGAGCCCTCTTAAAAGGAACATGTTATATTGTGTTGACCTGATGTCTCGTCACTAATATTTTCATCCGAGTACGGTCACATGACACTCAAAGTTGTTGTGGAAGTTATTTCAAAAACAGGTTGGCAATCGCAGGTCCAGCGTGGATATCTACTTGTATTAGTAGAGGTAGTCTTTGTACATTTCTCTACCGTCATTCCTTTGAATATTTGATGCAATAATTCTTTCACGATTTTCCTTGTTATTTGCAATGAAAAGGATAATAATATATTGTGCAGAAGCTTTCTATTCAGTAGTTTTTGTGGCCATATATTATTTTTCAAAATTCGGAATTTTGCAAGACTACTGGTACAGTTTAACTGAAGTAATGAGTAAAATGATTACATAAGTCCCGTCTGGAACTATGGCGCCACATTCTTCGCAAACGTCACAAAGTACCTACTGTAAACAAATTGTATCTCTACATACAAAGTAGTTGGCCAATTTGCGTCTGCGTTCTACAATCAACATCTACTTATTCTGTACTACAATTTTTAGTTTCAGTAAAATAACTTCAGACGTAGATCGATCCTTTTCTTGTGCAATTTGTAACAACATTGTAACAAGTGTAATATACAATTTCGCTGTCCTATCTGAAAGGTACTGTATATGTAAATGTACTAAAGCATTATATTGTCCTATTTCTAAAAAGCGGTTAGCTGCCAGAAGTATCTTTTAAGCTATCGCCAAAAAAAAAGAGTAGGTATATTCGAAAACTTAATTATTTCTAAAAATAATGCTACAAAAAAACCTTGGTCCTACGTAGTTAGTTTTAGTTGGGGTACAAAAAAATCAAAACAACTGATGTATTGATATTGGAACATATCTTTTTCTAGGTAGGTTGTAATTGAAAGTTGTAAGTTGAAGTTGTTATGGAATTCGTTTTCAAACCTATTGCAGCAATAAACGAGAACAATTTTTCTCCAAACTTATATGGTACCAACCTGATAGTGCAACCTTTGTAAAGAAAAAAGAATTATGAAAATCGGTTCTTTGACAGAGTTGAATCGATAAAAAGTTTGATCGCTATCTTGAAGAATCCCTAATTTTATCGGGATAAAAACTACCCTATATATTAACCCAGAGTATCAGCTACCACTGTGCCTTTCATTTTAATCCGTTCAGTAGTTTTCGCGTGATGCGCTTACAGACAAACAGACAAAAATTCCAAAAAAAATTGTTTATATCGACAATAGTGTTTCCCCTGATTGAAATTTTCAAAATATATACTTTGATGTACAGAAATCGTCCAGTTACAGTTTTATTATAGTAAAGATTAGTATGATTGAGAAACCACTGCATAGGATTTTGGAGTTGGAAATTAAAAGCTAGACATACATTATTTTGTATTGTTATGGGAATGGCATAAGAGCTAGGTGGGTATAAAAATAGGGTACGTAGGTATCGGTCCAGTAGAAATACCAAATTACAAAATCCGCTGCACTACTTAAACCAAATACCAATTAGAAGAGATGAGCAAATTAAAATAAAATAAAACTGTCTTACGATATATTATCTTCTGAGTCAGAGATAGGCAAGAACTAAGTACTTATATCTGTAAAAAAGATCAACCTAAAAGTTATGATTCAGTATCTATTATTATTGTTGTAAACATTGTTGGATGAGAGCGCCCGCTTGTCTTGGACACATCAGTACCGAATGTCGAATGTTAAAATTAGCGAAGTGCTGCATGAATGCGGATCGCCCTTGAGTAGAACGGACAGCGTTGAATTAAAAGTACGTACCTACTTACAACCAATTACAATAAAATAAAGGAGTTGGCTAACAAAACGGCGTATTTGCTCATCTGACCAACACACTTTTAGGTTTGCGTACTAAAATGGTGAAAATAATACCCTTTTATTGCGACTTTTTCCGTCCGTCCGTCCGTCTGTCACAGTCGATTATTTCAATCAACATGGAATACATAGTTGTACCTATATAATAGTGGCCCAACATCATTGCAATAAAAAAATCGAAACTTATTTCTAGTTTTAAAAAAAAAGATGGGAAAATCGGGGGTTTGAAATTTCAAAGTAAGATATCTGTACCTTACTAATTGATCTTGATCTCTTTGAGGAGATATCGAGCGGTATGTGGGATTTCTACCCACTAAAACTCCCTCGGTGGCCATCCTCAGCGATTATAATTATAAGAGGCTCGAGAAACTTACGAACGTGCGGCGGTGCCTCCATTCCGCGACGCCCAATGGGTTCACCCTGGAGGAGGCACTCCCAACGCCTCATGCACTTTGCAGAGACAGCTTGTGCCACAGCAAGCTGTCGTCCTTCCAGGCTCGCCGGCCAGATCTCCGCTCCAGCCACTTCTAACCTGGTCCCAGCACCCGGGACTACTGGATGGACGGATCAGGGGGTTGATCAGCGCCGCCCTGATGTCTCCGCCTCCGAGCAGGATCGGCTCACTCGCGATCCCCCTCAGCGTCCTCCTTCTTATATACCTAGTATTATAAAGAGATAAAGTTTGTAAGTTTGCTTGTAGAAAGTAATCTCTGGAACTACTGAACCGATTTTGAAAATTCCTTCACCAGTAGAAAGCTACATTATTCGTAAGTAATATAGGGTATATTTTATTTTCAAAAAAATTGAGATTCCTATGAAAGCTGTACTAAAAAGTTACCCGTGCGAAGCCGGGGCGGGTCGCTGGTAGTAATAAAGAGCCACCATATTTAATACCACACACAGACTGAATAGGTATCATGCATGCTTTAACGTATTGTTCTTAGTTCGTGTCAGGCTTGTTAAAATTAATACAATAATTATTATGTGCGTTAGGAACTAATCTAGAGCAATAAAGCGACGGACGCGACGGAAAAGTCAACCAGAGATTAAAGTGACAGCTAGAATTGAGAGGGGTCTCTCCGTCACTCGCTTCATACAAACGTACTTCCAATTTCATTTGAATATTAAACAACCAAAGTCCATGAAATTTTGCAGACATATTCTAGAAACTAATATCTATGTTTGTGGTTTTCCAGATTTCTGTTAAAATATTCAATTTCAAAGTTATGTGGTCTTAAAAATTTTCATACAAATCTTTGAGCCCCTGTAATTTTAAAACTACATATTTTTAGAAAAATCTAAAACACCACAGGCACTATATTAGTTTCTATAATATGTCTGCAAAATTTCATGGACTTTGGTTGCTTAGTATTCAAATGAAATTGGAACTACGATTGTATGAAACGAGTGACGGAGAGAGCCCTGTTAAAAGTCTCTGAAGTGAAAAATCTGTAGTGCTTAGGTAAAATGACTTCTAAGTTCTAACAAAATAGGTAAGTACCTAATACTATAATACTAGGAACATTGTGCTAAGTGAAGCTATGAGTCATGATCTAGTTAAAACAACTTAATATAAACTTTTTTTCTCTCTCTCGTCTGGCTTTACACAGCCAATGTCAAGTTTGTAGTAATATACAAGTTAGGGAAATTACATAAGTATGGACTTCGTCTGTGCCGGCGCCCCTTCAGAGCGCTTCCCAGTCAGTTCCACCACCAAAAACACCAGTAAAACACAAAAACCGATCACTTTTAACAAAAAAAACCGGCCAAGTGCGAGTCAGACTCGCGCATCGAGGGTTCCGTACTCGGATATTTTTTCCGATATTTTGCACGATAAATCAAAACTATTATGCTTAAAAAATAAATAAAAATCAGTTTTAGAATGTACACAATGATATAGTTATCTTAAAAAACACATTTTAATTTTTTTTAAATGATGTAACTATTAATTCACGGTTTTCAGATTTTTTCCTTCACTTGAGCTATAAGACCTACCTATACCTGCCAAATTTCATGATTCTAGGTCAACGGGAAGTACCCTGTAGATTTTCTTGACAGACGTGACGGACGGACGCACGGACGGATGGTCGGACAGACAGACAGACAACAAAGTTATCCTATAAGGGTTCCGTTTTTCCTTTTGAGGTACGGAACCCTAAAAATTTCTTAAACTGGGCCGTGAAAAGCTAGCAGACGGATAGACAGACACACATCGCAGTTATAATTTCACCAAAGGCTGCCTGGTGGAGACTGCTCTAAGCAATAAGGCCACCTTTGCATAAAATTGACTTAAGTTTTTTTTTTGTTTCTTCCCTTTGTGTTGATTATTTCATGTTTTGTGTGCAATAAAGTTTTTATCTATCTCTCTATAATTTTAGTAGATATGGCTTATACGAGTAAAGTTGCGGGGCCATTACTGTGTAACAATCTCGTCCATTTTACCTAATTCGCTCGCTCTCTTAGCACAGAGACCTCTGTAGTGTGAATCTAAATCGTGTTGGCTGTTAAGCTCAAAGGGCGGGGCTGAACAAGCCATTAAATGCAAATATTCCCGTATTTCCGACTTACCACGTTGTTCCCAGACAAGGCTTTTAGGCCGAAATAATACCTCTTACTTTGCTACCCCTAATGGACTTGGTTTTGGTTGACAGCTTCAACATTTATAACTTGCATCATTTTGCGCCTTGATTTAAATTTTTGTCCCTAATAACCTATGGTGAAATATTATGTTCTACATTTTACATTAGGTACTTTTTACATATGTTACGTCCCAATGTAAAGGCAGATCCTCTCTCGTCTGGCTTTACAAAGATTAGCCAATGTCAAGTTTGTAGTTATTTGTAACAAGTTAGTTAAACTATACAAGTATGGACCCCGTCTGTGCCGGCGCTCGCCGACATACGCACGGCACCCCCTTAGAGCGCTTTCCAGTCAGTTTTAACAAAAAAAAACACTCCAAAAAGGCAGAGCACGCCCGCCAGCTAAGACCAACACAGACGAAGTCCAGGCAGATATAAAATTAGTTTCTCTTTTATCAAAAAAATCTTAAATATTATGTTTTAATTTTACATATTGTCTTTCTTTTCATTTCATTATCCTAGACTAATTGAGAGTAAGTTCATATCGAAGACATGAAATCTAACAAACACAACCCTTCAACACTAAAAGTTGCCACTAACGTTTAATAAGCGAAATTATTTTCAAAAAGTTTCTTGGCATCTATCAAACAATATTTTTTTATTATTTAATGTAAGAGGGTGGGTTGAATAGACATAACGAGACGACTTCGTCATAATGAAAGGGGGGGCTGAAGTCCATCTAATGAATATAAAAGTTGATTTGCATTCGCCTTATGGGCTATCTTTCAGATGTTAATTTTTTATTTTCACTATACAAAATATAGTACTTAATGTATGTATACATGTATTTTAGGGTATGATTAGCCTTACAAAGAGCTAATCTAAAGCTATTGTGTACTTTACATACATAATACCTAGTTAAAAATACATCCTATCCAACTATACTTACATAAGTAAATAACAAGTGTAAACTAAAAATTTATAAAACCCCCGACAAGTGAAGGTTACAGTAACTAGAAAAGAGCTGATAACTTTCAAACAGCTGAACCGATTTTCTTGGCTAAGAATATTTTCGATCAAGCCACCTTTCAAACAAAAAAAAAACTAAATTAAAATCGGTTCATTAGTTTAGGAGCTACGATGCCACAGACAGATACACAGATACACACGTCAAACTTATAACACCCCTCTTTTTGGGTCGGGGGTTAAAAAAATTTATTCCGACTATAATGGGCCTATAAATACTCGCCGACTGACTATCAACGTAAATACTTATAGGTGCCTATAGCCTGAACCTAGTTAGAAACTTAGAACTTAGAAGTGTTGAGTGTAGGTAGGTACGATCCTTTTAGAATTTAGAAATTTCACCGCTAAGGGAATTTAGTTACTGTTAGGATAGGGAATAAGTCCATAATATTTTTCGAGATCCTGAAAATTAGTATTTAGTTTTTGGTTTTAAATGAAAAAGTAAATATTTCAGTTTTTTTTAATTTTGTTGATTCACTTGATCGCAGTGGAGATGGCTTGTCTAGTTTATTAAAATTGATATTTAAGTATAATACTATTAGTCAGAAATACCTAGTTTTGATAACTCTCCTGACCATTTTCCTCGTTTTTAATGCAGCTTACATTTTCCCATAGTAGATTTATAAATTGAAAGCATTCTAACCAGTACAGCATAGTTAAATAGTAATAGCAAATCGTTGGGATATCAATAGTTCGCCTGCTTTGGCGAAAGGTGAAATAAAAAATCGATAACGTCTCGACCCAAATGAACAGTGTTGGCAAACTTGCCGCCTCAATGTCTGGTATTCGAGTCAAAACAGGCCATTATGTATATTTTATGCTGGTTCTCAGTCTGGCATTAAAGTGTTATCAGAAAAGGGCCTTGGTCTTATTTCGGTTTTTGTATTTTGCACTTTATTACTTGCACGCCATGTCCAAAAATGATCGCATAACAAGAAACGACTTATAAGACTAGCAGGAGGTGCAAGAACTTGCCATACCACGGCCTCGATGTACTGTCATGCCATTCGATGACCTCCGCTGATATCCCTAGATTTGCGTAGTAGAAACGCCATTACATTAGTCTGCCGCTCTGTCGCGGCGTTTCTAACGCCACAGAGCCTTGACTCGACAATCCACGTCGCCAGCAGCAGAACTTGTGGCCTGGCGACTCTTGGGCTCTTACTTTCTTGTTTGTAGAAAATTGTGCTTCATGAAAGTTCAAAGCTTATTGCTGGTTATTTTATTGTTCCTCTTATTATTCAATACCGTAAAACTAAGTCATTTTTGGTCTAAAATGTTTAATTACTAGTTGATACCTGAAATTCATATAAATAGACTTGGGTGTTTAAAAATGTCGTCGTAACTCTAGTGATGATAGAGACTATCCCGGTTCTACCCGGGATAGTCTCTTGCACTCCAGGTATTTAACTATTCCTTTGCAAAAGATCACCGCGTCAATCGGTTGCTTATTAGCGAGATTGGAGGATAAACCATCAAACAAATATACTTTTGCATTCATAATAATTAATCTGCCGGCGATTTAATTTTTTGTACCCGACTGCGGCAAAACCAAAAGGAAGGGTTATGATTTTAGCAGTCTATGTATGTATGTATGTATGTATGTATGTGGTTAAAATGTATGTTTGTATCCAGATTCAGAAAGAGGAAAAAATTCTGAGTTCATAAATGTAAATGTACCTACTACAACATTAAAATATACCAAGCGACAGAAAAACAATTTTATACTATAATATTTCAGCGTTTATTAAGACGATCGCAGTCGGGTTTTAGTTTTCAACTTTATCTTGTTAACAATGATAAAACACCAACAATAGCCAAACTTAAACCGATATTTTCAATTAAGTATGTAACTATAAGCATCCAAAAATGCACGGTTGTAATTTTAGGATAAACAGAACTTTAAATAGACTGCTGATATAAATAGACTGCAATCCGCAATTATCCACAAAAAACCACTGAGTACCGACAGTAATTTGTAGCAGAGCCAACAGTAAATCTTGCGAATGCTGATTCAATTGAGTAAACGAAGTTAAAAAATGGAAAAGCTCAACATTTTACTGACGTATTTCTGTTTGGCAATTTTGCTGAAACTGCGTTCCTGAATTGTTGGATTTTGCATTTGACCTAATTAAGTTTTGTCTAATATTTCACATGCCTAATTCATTAACAGGGCTCTCTCCGTCACTTACTCCATACAATCGTCGTTCCAATTTCATTTGAATATTAAGCAACCAAAGTCCATGAAATATGTCTGCAAAAAAAAATTTGCAGACATATTCTAGAAACTAATATCTGTGCCTGTATGTCTTAATGTACATCTACATTACTAATTAATTTTAGAGCCTCAATAATTCAACGGTCAAGAAGCGGACTCAAATTCGAAAAGTCAATGGTTCAGACCACGTGTTGCATTTTTTTGCACTTACCAGCTTGTAAAGTTTCTCCCTTGTGCTATTATTTTATCGTTTCTTTAGCTAATTTTGAAAAGGAGAACCTAAAAGGACTATTTTTATTTTAGTACTCACAAATATTAATTCAGATGTGTGCCACTTAGAAACTAAATTAAAAGTTATATGTTCTTTAAATTAATTTTAAAAGAAAAAAATGCGTATTTTTCTGAAAACGATCAATAACTCAAAAACGGGCTGTTTTTGCCCATAGGTGTTTAAAGGTCATTTGATAGCATATTTGACCTCCTCTACAACTTCTCAAGGAGAAGGTAACGTTTCACTGAACGTCATGTATAAATATCATACATATGGATTAAAAAATGTTAAAAATTATTTCCGCGGTTTCTGATTTTAAATAATATACAAAAAGCAAAAATTTGGAGGTGTTTCAGAGGACTTCCTAAGATTGGCTATTTTACGGCTTCATTTACTCCACTAGTTGCTGTGTTTAGAATTTGTTAAAACCATCTTAAAAATCTAATAGCTACCTATGGTCCAAAGCCCTTCTCATTTTAAGAGAAGACCAGCGATGGGTGAGATGATGGCAACGACAAGTTTTTTTTTTTGTGAACGCTTGATTTTATAGCATATATAGATATACAATCTTCGAAAGCTGTCAAGCCTTAATCAAGCCTAATGCCTCACTCCAGAGTACATATTAAAAGATCTTTGTATATGCATACACACTACAAACTTAATGACTTGATTCCATTAGGCTACGCTCTTAACTAACTACATGAGGCTTGGTACAGATAAGAATTAAATTTCCTGTTAATTACGTGCAAGTGGTGCATAGTGACAAATACTCTGGTATATTTATTTAGTGATACTATAGCTATATATTTCGAATAAAAGGAAACGATCAATTACAAAGGCGAAATTCACTTGAAAACTCACGTTTTTGTAGGTAGGTACCCGTATGGTCTATGCGCCCGTAGATTTCTGCAATAACTAGATGATGCCCGCAGCTTCGCCCGCGTGGATTGATCAGATCCCCTGCAGCATCAGGATTGAGGAGTTGGAATCCAAATTTTTATGGAACAATGTCACAATGTCTAAACGATTTAAAAAAAATACGCAAATCATTCTCATTATTAATTTATTAACTCGTCAAGTTTATAAATTAATACATACAGACAGACAGGCAGACGAACAGACGGACGGACAGGCAGAGTTATCTACTTAATAGGGCTCCGTTATTACCCTTTGGGTACGGTACCCTAAAAAAAGGCCTTCAAAACGCAGATGTGATAATATCATCTAAGTAATGAATACTTATTAAATGGCCGTAAAAATGGTTAGTGCCTTCGCGACTTTATACGGATACATAAAATATTACTCGGCGTAATTAGTGAAATTCTGCAAATTCTATTGGACCGTAAGCTTTATTAGATGAGGTTAGCAGAGGTTGGATTGGAATAGTGTTGTTATGGATATCCATATCCGTAACCGAAACTATCGGATATCCGAAATAAAAAAATATCCGTAACCGTAACTGAATCCGTAATAAAAGTTTTGGATAGTTTCGGATAGGGCGGAGTCTAACTAAATACTACACTCGTACGAATTAACTGTGCACTCCGCTGGAATGCGACACCTTTATCAGTTCACATTTTACAGTTCCTTAAAAAATTAATATACGTAACCGAAACTATCGGATAATCCGAAATAATTTAGTATCCATAACCGTAACCGAAACCGATATTATTTTTTACCAATATCCATATCCATATCCGGATCCGAAATTATATATCCATAACATCCCTAGATTGGAACATGTAGCGAGCGGCCTACTTACGAGTAGGTACCACTGGATTTAATTACGTTTATGGACTTTTTACGGCCATAATAAAAAATGTAATCCATCTGCATTCTGCAGTAACGTTAGACTGTTGTACTTTTGCTTACTTTGAACAGAAAATACATACAACTACTTATACATAATATTACATACGTATATGGTTATAACTGGTGCAAGCATCCCTTTATTTTCTTAAGCAACTCCCGACCCAAAAAGAGGGATGTTATAAGTTTGACGTGTGTATCTGTGTATCTGACTGTGCATCGTAGCTCCTAAACTAATGAACGGATTTTAATTTAGTCTTTTTTGTTCGAAAGGTGGCTTGCTCGAGAGTGTTCTTAGCTATAATCCAAGAAAATTGGTTCAGCCGTTTGAAAGTTATCAGCTCTTTTCTAGTTACTGCAACTTTCACTTGTCTACTACTACTGAACACTGGTCTCTTCTCATAATGAGATGAGTTTGGTCATAGATTGGGAGAGTGAAGTCTGCCACTGAAAACATTATGGAGAACTCTCAGGCATACAGTAATCTCGTGATGTTATCCTGTCTTCGAGAATAGTGTCTTGGACTGTAGTAACAAAATGATGTGATGTTTTGTATATCAGTAGTTTTTGGGGCTAGAATTTTCAATAAAAATCATGATTTCTACGCCATGTACGAAAAGTGATTAATGACGTTACAAGGCAAACGACCTTCTGTCTTCACTCTGGGCTGGTTTTCGCACTTAAACGTTGCCGTCTGTTGTGCGTAAGGCAAACGACCAATGTTTTTCAAATTTTTTAACGTAAAAATAGAGTAATTTCTTTGGTAAAAAAATTATGTTGAAAAATTGAAAAATATTTGCCTTTTACGCCTTGTGAGTTGTGACGTCATTAATCGCCTTCCTTACAGCGTAGTAATGAAGTAATTACCTTTATAGAGTTCAACACTCTAAAGTTACTTCAACTTTGGGGCTTCACAGGTAATAAGTACCTATTTTTTAGAAGCGAAGAAGATTTAGATATATTTCCATGACTGCAGACAAAATGTGTCTACTCTTCTGGTACTTTTATAGGATAGATTGCTTAGGATATAGATCCAATAGGTAGAGGTAGCACCCTAAAATTATATCAAGGCTAGAATGTGATTCCGTTGACTTGAAATCTCTCTCAATATGAAGTAAAATAACGGACGCATACAAATAAAATCACTACCCAAAATGAAAAGCGTGTTTGTTTGTTGGTTTATTGGTTTTTCCTGCAGGTAGATAGATTAATGCGGTAAAAAAATAATTATAATAAGTAGGTACGACTAGATAGTTTAGCTAACTTGTTACAAATAACTACAAACTTGACATTGGCTAATCTTTGAAAAGCCAGACGAGAGAAAAAAAAAGGTACGACTATGTTGGATGTTAGGTTATGTCTTACCAATAAGAGAACCCTATAAATATTTTAGCAAGTAATTTGCCGGCGAGGGCTAAACTTCCGAGCGGTAATTACCAACGTGCATGTTGATTGCACAATTGCACATAGACCATAAATGATGTAGACTAGAGACTACATAATACTTAGGTACTTAAGCGATTTCATAATATACGAACATTTGTATATTAATTATTACGTCTTATATTGTACAACTTTCTAGGCAAAGGGATCACTAAGTAGTTAGTAGATAAATAATGTAGTAGATAAATGTCATACCGTTAGTAGCAGTACTTTACAAGTAGCAGAGAAATGCTAATCCCACCAAAAACATTTCATGTAAAATGTTGCCAAGACTCACAAGTTCATAATGCTTTCACTGTTAAAAAGTTATGAGATCTCTAGTAGAGCCAAGCCCCTAGCTGAGCTTAGAATTGCGCTGCCCATGGGACCTATCCCAAGTCCAAAGTATATAGCTCTTAAATGCTCTTGAGTATATCACATTTATAACAATAAAGAACAAATAACTCTACTTACAAGCTCTGATTTTACAAACCCTAAATCTTGGTTAAAAAAGGACGGCTTGGCCGTTTAATGTTCGTGGTACTTTTATCTGATATGACATTTAAGCCCGGAATAGCTTGTGCGACAATCATGAAGAATAATATAAATTAGTAATTGTCGAACAAACTATTCCTTATGACCTTAATATTATAATATGTTATGACATGTAATAGTTTCACGAACATTAAACGGCCAAGCCGTACTTTTTTAACCAAGATTTAGGGTTTGTAAAATCAGAGCTTGTAAGTAGAGTTATTTGTTCTTTATTGTTATAAATGTGATATACTCAAGAGCATTTAAGAGCTATATACTTTGGACTTGGGATAGGTCCCATGGGCAGCGCAATTCTAAGCTCAGCTAGGGGCTTGGCTCTACTAGAGATCTCATAACTTTTTAACAGTGAAAGCATTATGAACTTGTGAGTCTTGGCAACATTTTACATGAAATGTTTTTGGTGGGATTTCATTTCTTTTTGGCAGGTGCCCTAGATTTTTTTTTTGGATCTATTTTTTGTAGGTACCTACATCATTTTCATGGCCCGCTCTCTATCGTTACCTCTTTTTTTTAAAGCTTTTATTCCACTTGCAATGTATGTAACTATGTTTGTTTGGGTGGAATCTTGCAACTCAATTTTAAAGCAGATATATCAAATTTCAGTCTTTTAGGACTTCAGGAAACACATTTTTTAAATGTACAGACTGGGAAAAGTTTATTTTCCTGTTGTTTGAATGAAATCCCTAGCCTACATACCAAATTTCAGTCTTCTAGGACTTAGGGAAGTACTTTAGAACTTTTGACTAGAGGGGTTGTGAATGGCAATAAATCTGAAACCATAACAGGTAGAGAATTGATACTTGGTACGTTTGATAAGTCTGTCAAGGACATATTATCCTGAAAATATCAGCATTCTAGCGATAGACTTTACAAATAATTTGCTTCCCCCATACGTGGGAGTGGAGGGGGAAAATTTTGAATTTCTTAATTTTCCTGTAGTTTGTATGCGATTTCTAGTGTACACACCAAATTTCAGTCTTCTAGGACTTCGGGAAGTACCCTAGAATTACAGACTAGAAGTTTTGACTGTCAATAAATCTGAAACTATAAAAGCTAGACAATTGATACTCAATGCGTTTAATAAATCTGCCAAGGACATCTTATCCTGAAAATATCAGCATTCTAGCGACAGAATTTACAAATTTGCTTCACCCATAAGAGGCGTAGAGGGGGGGCATTTCCAATTTCTTAATTTTCCTGTAGTTTGTTGTCAATTTTTAGTCTACATACCAAATTTCAGTCTTCTAGGACTTCGGGAAGTACCTTAGAGGTTTTGAGTAGAGGTTTTGATGATCATCAGTGAGGGACGAAATCGGCGTATTTTAGGTATCAATAAATCTGTAACCATAAAAGCTAGATATTTGATACTTGGTATATTTGATAAATTTGCTGAGGACACCCAATACTGCAAATTTCAGCTTTCTAGCGTCATCCAGACCGAAGTTATGACGAGTCGAAAATACGGCGAAACACTTCGAGAAAAAGGTACGTAGCGCCCCGGCCGCCGTTTGGCTCGTCTTGGCGGGGGCACTGCCGTGCCCCCTGATACGAATAAGTTCTGAACTGACTGGAGTACGGGTTTAATTTCGCCGCTCCCTCATATATCGAGAGAGCGCAATGCATACAAAACATAGACCGATATTAATATTCTACGATACATCTTGCGATATTAATTTCTCAATGATGTGCCTATGTCTTTATGTTGAGGTTGTTACTAGAGTAACTACACTATTATGTATTATGTAGTGTACGTAATATCTGCTCGTATGATCTTCTGGTTGACTACACTCCCTCTTTAGCGAAGAGAGACATCACTCTTTCTTCGCCAACGCAGACAGGAGGCAGACTCTCCGGCACCGAATTTCAAACGCACTCTATGCACCGACTAGTAATGACATGATCTGTGATAATTATATTGTTTAGCTTCAATAAATGGGTACGTACCTACATTTAAATAGTACCATGACCAGTGATAGACCATATATTCTATACCAATAACCATGACTGACTGGGTGACAGACAACGCATAGCCTAAACCGGTGGACCTAAAGATTTGTTTAAAGGGCACATTCCTTGAGTAAGTAACTAGTAGCTTGAGGGTGTACTGAGTAAGAGTTTTGAGAAACTCAAAGTGGATCTTTAAAAATCGTAAATTCGTAATGAATTATGTATGTACATTTACAGTTGACCGATACTATTAAGACAAATATTTTTCTGAATCGCTTACCCAGTGGTGACGCGGACGCGAACATGGCCTAGTCTAGTCGGTCACGGGCAGCGCGGCCAAATTGGCACACTCGCCTGGTTAAATTTATCGATCCATCGCACCCGATTGCCTTATTATGAAAGTTCATAGTGAATAAGATTTGAATTGTGTGCCGTTCTTCCGGCTATGAAGTGTCCATGAGAATCGATTAAGTTGGTGCTACTATCCTTGTACACAACTTCTCGTTTTTATGCGTTCCACCCTTAGGTATACATATATTTTAAGGGAATCATTACATGGGAAGTGAATAATTTAGTTTTTTACCTTTTTTTCGATTTTACCATTTATTAATTCCTAGCGAACAGTCTTCCTAGGGATTTTCTTCCTTCTAATATAAAGTGTATTTTACATTAAGACAAACTTTTGCCGGTAAACCATTCCGAAGGTGACACTTCAAGTAATTCTTAAATTAAGTTGGTAAAATCTTTCACAAGTTATTAAACTGACCTTTATCATTCACGGCTTAAGATAGTTATCAAAGTTAAAGTGAGCATTGTGTCATTAAGAAGTTTCGCCGCGATGAAAATCGGTCAAATGAATTAGGTTTCCGCACTTGAAGTTCTGCTTCAACAAAATCTTCGTATGCAAAGTTTGCCTCCACAGTGTGTGCTGCTGAGATAAGACTGCCTTTGTTCATTTGTTTATACAAGATATTAAACTGCTTTAATTAAAACATAAAATATGTTGTTATAACAAAAGTAATCTTGAGCTGAAAGTTTAAACCAGAAGCAACAAAGTTTCTAATTTGCTTACGTACCTACTTACAGTCTAAAACCTCAATTTAATTCAACACCACTTTTAGACCAGATTATCGTTTTTGGAACGTACGTACCTAACCAAAAAAGGATTTTATATTTTTGTCCCGCGGTAACTCTTTGATTTCCCAGGATAAAAAGTAGGTCGTCTGTCGCTCACAGTATGGTCCTCGGGTTGGTTGGCGTTTTGTGGTTCCGGCATGCCTCTAACGGTGTTTGGAGGACGTAGTGCCCCAGTGGTGGATCTGCTTCGGTGGACATCTGCTGTCGGAGTAGCGAGTTGTCGGTCCTTTGTGCTCCGTCGTCAGATAGGATGAAACTTCGGGAGGTTTTTATTCGGTAGGAGTCCGACATAACCACTGTGCTCCCCCGAGTAGTCAGTAAGCAATTAAATTTCTTAAACTGAACACTTTCAAGTAAAGATTTTTGTATAAACCTGTGGAGATGATACAGCCATTGGCACTGTTAGAATACCATAAGCCTACTTTGCCGTATTAGTTTACAAATTGCGAAAAACCAAATTAGAATTTCGCAGCCAGACCCGTCTAGTGAACCTTAAGTAATTAATAGCCCTTTAGTATGTATATGTGCTACCATTTCTACTTACGGCTACGAAGTGACATCACTGTTAGGTAAAGTTACCTTCTCGGAATAGGTAGAGTTACTTAAGACTAAGCAGAGGCTTCCGATACCCGATAATATGATTATCAGCAAATTTCTTTACTGAAGCCATATTTCATACCATACTGAATAGGGCCATATGCAATCAAAACAGTAGGTAGGTAAATAATAAGTAGTAACATAATTTACACTGAGTAGATCCGTGTTTGACTAAAATGTACTAATTTTTTTATTATATATTTATATAAACAACTTTATTGCTTAATACTTAATACTAACAACGATTAAAGTACAGGATAGATTTACTAGCAAAGGGCGACCTTATCACTATAGTGATCTCTTCTTGAGTAATTTATGTATGGTTAAAATTTTAGCTCATAAGTAGAGTAGGTACTTAAAGGGTGTAGGGGGGTAGCCAGGCCCTCTGCATCATGAGGATTGAGTAGTTGGAATCCAATTTTTTATGGGATAGTGTCGTAAAATTTCTCTATCGATAAAAAAATATGTGAACTTTCACATATATATTTTTAGGTTCCGTCCCGTCAAAATAGGTTCAGCCGTTCCGAATATAGCCCGTTTAAACAGACAGGCAGACAGACATATAGACAAAAAATTTAAAAACGTAAGATTCAATTATGGTACAGTTCAAATAACCATATGAGCTTAATATGAGGTTGTTATTTCGAAATTACAGACAGACACTTCAATTTTATTTATTAGTACAGATTAATAAGACTATCTCCCATTCATTGTATAGTCATTTTACAGTACCGAGATATTTTCTATGAACTATTTAAACTGGTTTATATAATTTATATATTCTTCCTAATGTTTGCAGAATAAAGCCGTTGATATAAATAATAATATAAAGAGCTCTAGCAATAAAAGCTTTTGTATATACAAGTGGCCACTAATTTTTTCAACAAAAGGTTTAATTCTTATATAAGAAGAAAACTACGAGATGCCTGAAGGAAACCCACGTTTCTCTTTGTTGTTTCAAATAGAAATAAAGTTCTTACTAACTATTTTACTACACAATTTTTTACTGTGATATATTTTAAATGTAGGTAATTAAGTATTTATGATAAGTTGATTTTGTTACCTATTTTTGTCTTGTTTGTCGCGACTTGTTTGTCGAAATTTTTTCGTCTTCAAATTGTCCGATTGAATTGAAATTTAACAAACAAGCGTGATTTAGATAACAATGGATGATTATGGTACCATTGAGCGTCTCTGATAATAGAGATGCGAGATCAAAATGAAACTCTTTGATTTACATAGGGCATTAGAGTCAAATTTGCACCCATTAGCTTAGTTTTCATGAGCTTTCTACCTTTCAAAACCAAGATGACAGTAACATGATGACGATAAACAGACAAGATGTGGACACGGAAACTCCCTATGGCATAATAGGTAAGGGTAGTTGCGTTTAGATTACTAACGTACTCGTACCATTGAATCTTTCTCCTCACAAAAAACCCGGCTAAGTCAGACTCGCGCACCGAGGGTTCCGTACTCAGGTATTTTTTCCGACATTTTGCGCGATAAATCAAAAACTATTATGTATAAAAATAAATAAAAATCTGTTTTAGAATATACAGGTAAAGCCTTTTCATACGATACCCCACTTGGTATAGTTATCTTACTTTGAAAATTGAAATACATTTTAATTTTTTTTTTTAATGATGTAACCACAAATTCGCGGTTTTCAGATTTATTCCTGTACTTGTGCTATAAGACCTACCTACCCGCCAAATTTCATGATTCTAGGTCAACGGGAAGTTCCCTATAGGTTTCTTGACAGAGACGACGGACGGACGGACGAACAGCTAGACAGACCGACAGACAACAAACTGATCCAATAAGGGTTCCGCTTTACCTTTTGAGGTACGGTATCCTAAAAAAACGGAAAATTAGAATCAGTAATCATTTATTGAATATTTAATGTTCGACCTCAATGCATGTGACATGTGACTAAGGAAAGGCCTATGTTTCACTAAAGTACTTTTATGTCTGTAATATGCAAATGAAGTATAGATTTAACTTTCTGTAAGTATGCCAAGGACACTGGGGGCTGTTCGAGTCACAGAATAAATAATACCTGGTGTTTAAGTAATCTACAGTCATCACATCAAAAAGGCAAATCTGACATAAAATATGTATGCCTAAATGGAAGTCTCTCTTCCTGCTATCTACTTGTACCTACCTACATTATGTTAATAAGAAATCTTACTGAAGAACGCTGCTTGGTTTATTAAAGTACCGGATCCATACAAAATGGATTTATGATCCATAAAAAAGAATTAAAGAGAAAGTGTTTTTGTTGGTCTGACTAATATATTAATTACTTTATGTCTTTTGAAATGAAATGAAATTGCTAACTGCAAATTTTTGTATTAAAAACTTTTGAAAGTCAAATAATAGGTGAGTATATATTAAATAATAATCAATCCATACCAATATTAGTTTGGAACTAATATTATTCATTGTGAAAGTGTGTAGTGTCCGTCTGTTAAAAAAAGCAAGTTCAGATTATGGTGCAACAAATGTTATGGGCGGAATATCAGGTGGTCACCTGTTCGTTTGCTCGCTATTAAATGCAAAAAAAGCCTTAGCTTTTGTCAAACTTTTTCTGAAGCCTCAAAAATCGCCACCGTCTTTCAGATGTGCGGACATTAACTGTGCTAATCTCCCCAGATAGTAGATGACGTAAGATGGAGATGAGCTAACCTCCAGGAAGACAGTTTTTATAACTATGATAATTCCTTGTCAACCAATTAATATCAATAAAAGTCCTATTTATAGAATTAATCTTACAGATGGCATTAATAGAAATGTCGATTGTCGAGTACATTGTTGCATGAATTAATCAAGGTTATAGCAATTAGTATGTGTAGACATATTGTATGTATTTAGTGCTGGGAGACTGTTTGACCATCTTAAACAAGACACTGAGAGCCGCTAGACCCAAGCAGCATAAAACCTATGTAAATCCTTGGGAGAGACCTATGTTCAGCCGTCGACATCTATGGTAAGTAATCAAATATATCTACCTACTATACAAGAGGTTGCCAAATACCGCAAAGCTGGTCCTAGGGCTTATAATAATAATCGGTTATTGTCATATAGCTTCCTTATTAGAAAACACCATTTAGGAATCATTATCAAGTGGTATGAAATGAAAATGGGCATAATTTGGTTTTTTTTTTAATTTTAAAACATAAATCCTTGGTTTAAAACTTGAAAAATATCATTTCTTATCTCTCTCTTCAAGACGCAAAGTAACACGCCTTATGAAACTTCACTCATAAAACAGACAAGACGAGCTCTAGGGGATAGCAGAAATACGATCTAGAGATAAAGTTTAAAGTAGGTAGGTACTTAATTTTTTTTAAACAACTAAGACCTTAAGGTTCTGTGGCACAAACTGAACTGTAGGTATCCTGGCTGCGAGTGAACGGCCAAAGAACCCCAGTCGCCTCAGTATGACTCTCTTTTATTTATTATTCTCATATCAATAAAATAAAATAATTACAGAAATTTCAAAAAAATTAAATAACAGAAACAAAAGAGAAATAAAATAACAGAAACATAAAGTGACGGAAGGAATTGGTTAAAAATATGGTCAAATAGGTTCCATTAGCAGCAAGGTGAGTTGGACCGAAGCCGCCAGTGCTCAGGACTCCAGAGTGAGGAAGATCCTCACAATGCGTGCCGTCTCAAGAACCACTGCCTTCTGTATCCTTACCCTTGATCCAACAGTTAAGCGATAGTTTCTTAAGATGTTGGTCGAAACTTTTCGCAATAAGACCATGGACTGATTCAACTATCGGTACAGTAATCGCTCAGTCCACACTCCACATGGCGTTAATCTCGTGAACCAGGTCCAAGTATTTCGATACTTTTTCCTTTTCTCCTTTCACTAGGTTATCATCATGTGGAATAGTGACATCAACAATCATTGCTCGACGCGCTGACCGGTCAACTAGTACCATATTAGGTCTATTGGCTACAATATACCTGTCAGCGATAACCGACCGATCCCAATAAACCAGGGCACTGATATTTTCAAGAACTGACATTTGGTAGTACCAACTATAGTACGGCACTTCAGTATGTACAAGGCCATACTGAAGAGCAAGTTGTTGATGGATTATCTTGGCAACTTGATTATGTCTGTGCAAGTATTCGCCGTTAGCAAGATGAGAACAAACCAGATACAATATGTCTGAGGGATTCCCCAGGAAGATGGCACGCACGACAAATGCCTCAGTATGATTATAATAGTACCTATACTATTAATAGTAATTAGTATGGTATATTATTTTTATATTTGTAAGTCTATTATATTTCCTTTCGGCTTTTATATCATGTATTTATTTTGTACACGGGCGTGAGTGAGAAAAATATAATAATAATAACATTGATTTATTTAACAAAGAGTTATAGACAGTTTACAATAGTTACGTACGTAATAATATAATTATTTATAGAAAAGTAACAAAAGATCTTACCTATAAAACTGTAAATTTTTCATTTTGGGAGTAAAGTAGGTACCTACACAGGAAAAGCGTACCTACTACCAAGGAAATGCAAATGTTTTACACATTGCAAGCTCGCGGCCTAATTTAAGGTTCACACGCCAACGGAATAATTATTTTCATATTTTACGGCTCACAAAGCTGTACATGAAAATCATGTAAATTCCAACTTTGTTATAATGCAAAAGTTTACACTCAAATCTTCACTTCACTCAAAAGAGGCACCGTAACCAGAGCCTCTTTGTAAGCCCCTGAGGATGGCCACCGAGGGTGTTAAAGTGGGTAGAAATCCTATATATCCCGATCTTCCCCCAAAGACATCGGGTATCTACCAAGAAGATCCCCCCCCCCCCCCCCCGTCCACAAAAAAAGGCTAGGAGAAGGGCTTGCGTAAGAGGGTTTTACATGAGATAGAGAGTTACAGTAGGTACGTGGAAAGTAAAGATTTTCAAAGTGCATATTCATTAGGTATGCACAAATTAACTTAACTTTCAATGCGCTCGACTCTAATCTTATTATCTTTGAAACTGTCTTGAGACCGCAATTTTATAACGGAGCCTATGCTTCAGTAATAAAGTGAATTTTACTAAAACTAATCGCTTTTTTCTGTCAGGGACTGGATCCAAAAGCGTGAAATTTTACACAGGAGGACGTCAGCTAATACCTACTAAAAATATCTTTGAAAATCTATAAATAAATTAATAAAATCGAACCACCCCATTCTGGCGCACTACAGAAGATGAAAATACACACGTAGGATGCTGATATCTTAACCACTAGGTTATCACCGCTTTTTTACCCGACTGCGGCAAAGCCAAAAGGAGTTATGATTTTAGCAGTCTATGTATGTATGTATGTGTGTATGTTTGTATCCAGATTCTGTATGTTCCACCCTAGCGCCTAAACTACTGGGCCGATTTTGATGAATGAAATGTCAATGGCATAGGCTACATTTTATACGAAAAAAATTAACCTAACGGATATTAGGTACATAAAAAAAAGTGGGGATCTCCAAAATTTTTTGCTATTGTATCGAGTATGGTGTCAAATGGATGAGGAGAAATTTTTGAGTTTATAAATATAAATTTACTACAACATTAAAATATACCAAGCGACAGAAATACAATTTTACTATAATATTTCAGCGTTTATTAAGACGATCGCAGTCGGGTATTAGTTTTCAACTTTATCTTATTATTTTTCATTTCATACTACAATGCAAAATTCTGATATCCAATACAAAATTCCAAAAACTAAGATTAGATATCTACGGACTAGTAATACAAAAATAACTACTTCTGTATAGAAACGGATAAAATCCTGGCAAAAGTGTGATTCAAGAACGTTGTCCCAAATTAAGAAAGCCCCATTTTCCAAGTGAATAGGAGCGCGGCATCCCTTGCGGCCTCTTATGTGCCTAAGCCTAGTTTCGTTTCGGGCTGAGGACGTCCTTAAGTCAGCTTTTACCCCAATTTTGAAGACTGTATTCACCAAACCGACATAAAAACTACATGATCCACGAGTATTACATACCTACCCCTAAAATAAGGATGTCCACTGCACCATCATCTAAAGAAATATGTCATCCGTAACACTTCTTTCATATTTGTACTGGTTGTCCAGTTAACCCTTGACTGCAATTTCTCTTGGTAATAGGTAAGTGACCATACAGTCTAAGATAAAAGTAGGACCGGTAATTCTATTGAACATATCTATAGCATGGATGTTTAATATTACAATAGAATAATAGCATGAATTATAGCATCATTTTTAATACTCTCGTCTTTTTAACTACATTATTTTTTTCTCTATATGAACGCTTTATGCGAATGTCTACGGTAATGCTACGAAGATACGAATTTTCTTAATACTTGCCTCCCTAAATATAGAACCTCAAGCGCAAGCCTGAACTTGCAGCCAGTATGTGCGTGATACGACAATAGACACGAAGTGCTATAATTAAGTTTACTGGTTACAGGTACAAATCTGTGTACTGAGTGTTCAGTACAATATGCAATATATTTTGAGTAGATTAGCATATTATTGATTGATGATGCACTTCTTACCCGACTGCGGCAAAGCCAAAAGGAAGGGTTATGATTTTAGCAGTCTATGTATGTATGTGTGTATGTAAGTTTGTATCCAAATTCTGTTTGTTCCACCGTAGTGCCTAAACTACTGGGCCGATTTTGATGAATGAGGTGTCAATTGATTTGTCGTGAAGGTCCGAGTGACATAGGCGACATTTGGCTACATGATCATAAAGGATTCCAATGTGTTTGAGTAATTTATATGAGCAACGTTATACTGCGAGGGCCGAGAAGCCTCGATGTAAGGTAAAGCAAAGGATATCCTAAATTCTTAATTCCTTCAAGATAAAAGAATATAATTTTAATTCTAGTATTTTCAATTAATGTAAAAAAAAAGTAAATTATGTTCTTGGATTTGTTATTCCAACTTTTTTATTGTCAGATATGTAGGTAATTTAAGTTCCCTGATAAAGCAAATTTGATGTATGAAATAAATATAAATGAGCTTCGGGCTTTCACGATTCCATCGTACGATTTTTGTTATATCTACTCTTGTACTCTTGCTATACATTTGAGGATAATAAAATGAAATGTTTTTGCTGAGTCGCACTTTAGACATAAAAATCGAAGATAGTTATTTTTTATGGCACGTTATACCTAGTACGTATTATATGACACGTAACTGCCACGCGCAACGAAGTACGAACATAATATAATGTGTTTGAATTGCAGGTCATTAGCTTGACCTCAATTTCAGTTTTCATGTGTAGACAGATAGCCTAGCTTAACTAACTATAGATATGCAAGTAGATGCATTCACTACCATTGCATATTGAATTAAATTATTTTTGTGTTTTCTTTATTTCGCTAAATTGTTTTTTAACCCCCGACCCAAAAAGAGAGGTGTAATAAGTTAGACTTGTGTATCTGTGTATCTGTCTGTGGCATCGTAGCTCCTAAACTAATGAATAACTAATGAACTATTTTATGTAAAATTCACTAACAAACCTTATAAATAGAAATAAAACTAGTATAAAATACATACATAGATGGAATGTGGATAACCCACATGCATAGTAAGCTAAGTTGCTCTCAAAAGTCGTAATGAGACTCGGCAATGGCTAGTTACCTCCCAAAAAAGTAGAGTGATTTAGCGTTCCAGTACGATACTGTGTAGAAACTGGAAACCGATTAGAAGTAGGATATCCTAATAATATCATAAATGTGAAAGTGTGGATGTTTGGATGTCTGTTACTCAATCACGCAAAAACTACAGAACGGATTTGGCTGAAATATGGAATGGATATAGATTATATCCTGGATTAACATATAGGCTACTTTTTATCCCGGAAAATCAAAGAGTTCTCGCGTTATTTTGAAAAACATAATTCCACGCGGGCATCAACTAGTTAGGTACAATAAAAACTGGCATATCCTTAGCATGTTAGCCTGCTTCCATATTAGAATGTATCATCATTTACCAACCGGTAAAATCACTGTCAAGGGCTAAAATTGAACACAATAGTCTTTTGCATGGGTCCAATTTTCCGCACAGTTTTATAAGCACAAAGAACCTTTATCGCGGTGAATAACAAAGAGGTGTAGTGCTAAGCTACACCGCCCATTGTCTTCCGTAAGAATACACTTTCGTTCGAGGGGAAAAAAAGGTTTTATTCGAGCACAGCAACCTTCGAGTATATTTATCTGGCTTACTGTAATAAGCTTAATTTTATTACATTATCTATGCAACCCTGTTTACTCTACTTGTACTTAACATAACTTTGTATATCGCAAGTTAGAATCCTTATATTATCATCTACGTATACGATGTCATGACTTTTATCTCTTCTCTACCATTGCAATACATAACTCTAACAGCTGTCTCAGAATACATAACATAATTCGGATATCAAACAGTGTACCGAACTTGCTTACAACTACCTTGTGTTTCTAATCCTAATATAAAATTAAGAGTTAAAGTTAGTTTAATAAGTATTCTCAATATATAAAAGGTAAAGCTGACTGACTGACTAACAGTAGTTTGTACTAGATATCAACGCACAGCACAAACTACTGGACGAATCGAACTGTTGGCATGCAAAGAGTTATTATGACGTCGGCATCAGCTTTGGAAGGATTTTTGAAAATTCAATCCCTAGAAGGGTAAAATAGGGGTTTGGTGTAGTCCACGCGGACGAAGTCGCGGGCATAAGCTAGTACTACAATCAATGAAAAAGTATCTATACTAGTATAGGTATATTCCTTCATAAAAGTAGTAAAGTAGGTAGGTATAAGGAATCCGTCTTACTTAAAGAATGATACGTCAGCTGCTGTCCGTATTAGTTACTAGTTACTGCATCCATAGTGATCAATGAGGGAGATGGATTTCTAAGCGGAGATAGGTAGGTATCGGAGATAGGTTTTCGGATTTTTTCCTTTACTTGTGCCATAAGACTTACCTACGTGCCATTCTAGATCCACGGGAAGTACCTTATAGGTTTTTTAGCAGACACGACAGACAGACGGACAGACAGACAGACAACAAAATGATCCTATAAGGGTTCAGTTTTTCCTTTTGATGTGCGGAACCCTAAAACCGGTACAAAACCATAAACAACTAGTGAAATCAATAAATCCACACCATCTATAACCATTTCAAAATACCTATCGATTAAACAAAAAAGTCAATTCTTTAAGATTTTGAATTTCTTAAACGTATTATTTAGGCAACTAATAATGTACCTAGAAACAAATATAATAATGGGGCTTCAACAAAAATAATTACAATGTCATGCGTAGCTGATAATAATTATATGGTTTAGAATTTAATAGAAGTAGCTCAAGTAACGTAATTTTTTTTAAGTTACTGTTTTATTTACTTAGGCACCTATTGGTACGTTACCCGCTCATAACAAACTCATATTGATCTATTCCATATATAAAATATTCTATGAATTTGTTTTGTTACCCTTCTTCTTGGAATGATTTCAATGATATTATTGAAAGCCATATTATTTTACCGAAAATCTTGCGATGATGCATTCTTTTCTATGTAAATAACTTACCAATTGTATGTTATTTTAAATTAAAAGAATAAATACTGGTATTTTTTAATATTTTATATTACATATTTCGACACTTTTCATGCATATTTTATTTTGCATATAATCCAGTATCTAGAGAGTAAATATGCAATGTTGCATAATCCGTTTAGTAGTTTCAGAGTGAAGCGGAAATGAATAAAGAGTACCTATTTATTGTTTTGGGCTCAATATCTATGCTTCCTCCGAATATTAAAAAAAAATACTAAGTGTAAGCAGGTACCTATTCAATGTACAAAAAATCGTCCAGGTACAGTTTTATTATTATATTATTGAGGAGTTGGAACTCGAAAATTAATAAAACTCGAAAATAATGTTGCATTGTTGGAACAAAATTGGTGTTTTAACTTAAGTTTGAAGTAAGTAAGAAGACGTAAGAAATTGAAAATTCCGTTGCCAAAGGAATTAGGCCTTAAAATTCTTAGAACTAATCTGATTGTGACTGTAGCCTTATTGGGATGAAAAAGATCAATTATTGTGTATTTACCAAAGTTTAATCAATATAAAGCCCAGTGCATAACGTTCACTTACTTGACCTCGTCCCTCTAGGAATTTCCTCCCCAGTATTCAACTTAAGCATTCAATTCTTTCTTTCAGCTTCCATTGCTTTGCCGCGGTCTCTGGAGTGCAATAAACATTTCAAGGAACAGGATTCAGCGTGAATCATTAGATCGGGTTGGGCGATTTGAAAAATCTTTTGTAGAAGATTATCAAATCACAATAATTCCGAGTGGAATTACGATTATGTTTAAACACTGAAGGGTGTTCTCAGTGATGAGCTGATTCGGTACTTACTGGAACTTTTTGATTTTCCTGGATATAAATTACCGTGTTATTCAAGATTGATACAACACTGCATAGATACTTAACTTGCATCCTAAGATGCAAGCTGTCTTTGTTAATTTGGAATGGAGATACGAGTAGCTCTCTGTGCTATAATAGCCTAAATTACGTCAGGTTCGGTTCAAAGTTTAAACCGTGAAAAGGTGAAAAACAGACAGAGTTACTTTTGTATTTATAATATTAGTATGAATTAGTATGAATGTGACCTCCCATACAATTTTTTGGACTCTTTACGAACTGCATCTAAAACCAAGAAAACTGATATAGAAACTCGGATCGAATCCGAATGTCGATTTTACACCACTTCCGTTTCGACAGAATCGTTGCGTATCCGCGATAGTTCGGAAGATCAGACGCAGTGTACAAGCTTTCATACAAGTAGGTAATTTGGATCTATGTTATATTTTACAGTGCGCAACCACTCATGCATTTAGTAAGTAGGTATTATTGCTACTTCGGATCGGGGATTCTTGGATTCGGATCGGGCACAGTGCGTAAAGAGCCTAAAATAGGAACGTGACGTTTTACCAGTAGGCCAGTTGGCAACCCTGTATTGTATATTTTTTAATAATATTTATGATGAAATGATTGTTACGAAATACTCCGGCGTTATTTATACATCTGAGAGCAGGATTTGTCTACTTTCATAGTTTATCCCTTTTGTAAAAGTTCGTACAATACCTCTTTGATATAACTACAATATGTATTATCATTCACATAAAACATGCATGATATAACAAAGGCATGTAAATATCATTTCGTAGAGAAAACCTTTGTAGGTACATATTATTTCATTTTCTGCCCATTTGCAAAAAGGGGAACTCGGTTCAATGGTAGCAAATGTCACCTTTGTTGTAATGAGGGTCTCATTTGTTAAATGAATAAAATAGGTAAGCACCTAGGTACCTACGTGGTTGAAAACGCGACACTAAGGATTAATTATTCTAGGAAAATACTTTAAATATCAATTATTAAAGGAAAAACTTACTGATTGCTATATTTTATCAATATTCAGATCAAACCGTATACCTAGGTACCCACTAGTACTTAAGTATTGTATTATAAATAAGATCTAGCTACTTTATATGAAAGTGCGAACCTTATCTATTTAGGTATATATACTTACACAAGCTTTTAACATAAACCGACCGTTTATCGCTTAGGTTAATATCCCAAAAGTCATACTTATCTAAAAGGATGAAAACATGAAGCCATGAAAACGTCGACAAGTCAAATAGCTCTCCACTGAATAAACTCGAACTGGGGGAACAATAAATAAGTTTATCTCACTTTTGAACAAGAACAACTCACAACCGTGGGAACTATTCAGAGAGTAATATTATGTAAAAAGGATTTTAATATTAGCATTTAAATTGTAGGTAAACACATTTTAATTAGTTAGGGACGGCGATAGTGTTTGTTATTGTCCATGTCCCATTATTTTTAACCCCCGACCCAAAATGAGGGGTGTTATAAGTTTGACTTGTGTATCTGTGTATCTGTCTGTGGTAGCGTAGCTCGTATACTAATGAACCGATAGTTTTTTTTTGTTTGAAAGAACATAATCCAAGAAAATCGGTTCAGCCGTTTGAAAGTTATCAGCTCTTTTCTAGTTACTGTAACCTTCACTTATCGGGGATGTTATAAATTTTTAATTTACACTTGTTCCATTACTATTTAGCCCTTGACTGCGATCTCACCTGGTCATAAGTGATGATGCAGTCTAAGGTGGAAGCGGGCTAACTTGGAAGGGATAGGGCAGTTTTATTAAGCCCCTTATCGGTTTACTAGCTGACGCCCGCGACTTCGTCCGCGTGGATTTAGGTTTTTCGAAATCCCGTGGGAACTCTTTGGTTTTCCGGGATAAAAAGTGGCCTATGTGCTAATCCAGGATAAAATCTATCTCCATTCCGAATTTCAGCCAAATCCGTCCAGTAGTTTTTGCGTGAAGGAGTAACAAACACACACACACACACACACACACACACACACACACACACACACACACACCACACACACACACACACATACAAACTTTCGCCTTTATAATATTAGTGTGATACGTGGCATCGTACCAGAACACCGAATCCAATAAATACCAGTAGCAAACCCCCTAATTGTCGCGCGTGCAGTCAATCAAATTCTACGTTACTACTGTTTAGCTACTTGTTACATAGTTATAGCAACTGAATCTTTGTCAAAAGAATATAATATAATATAATAAAAAGTAACATTAGTGATGAGTAGGTACCAAAATATTAGAGACATGCCAGTTACCCTGTACCTACCACCAAACCACGATCAGATATTATTATTATTTTAAGGCAAACTCTATACTATAGGATGTTTCTACTGAAAATAAATTCAAGACCTTAGCAAGCTTAGCGCATTCAGTTTTAAACTCACTTAAGTTTGAGTTAACTACATTATATGAGTTGCTCTTTAGTTTCATTGAGGAGTGTTGAGGAAGGAAGTAGATTCTCTTCAAGTACCTACTTGTAATATTTGGCACAGTTTCCAATTTCATGCATACAGCATAACGGATTTCTCTACTTTGGCAACAGTTCAGATCGTCAGGCCTCGATTTTTTTCGCGATGCAATTACTAAATGACAACACTGAGAAAAGGCCATAGATTTATTTAAGGTCATTTTCGCAGTTCCGTGGAGTTAGCTAAAGCTGACAAACTACAAATTCAACAATTATTGACAATCAAAAAGTATACAATGGTAGGTACCCAATTTGAACAAATGATTTGACTTTGACCGACACACCGTTACTTTTATCATCGGCGATTAGCGATTTAGCGTAGCGTATCCGTCGTAAAAGTATCGTAGACGATTAAATTCAACAAGCATTCATCTCTCGTGGTGTGGGGATCAAACATCATATTATAATATTACATCACTAAAACCTGCAATGATCATGATAAGTATAAACGTTAAAAGTTGAACACGTGTCAATGTAAATATTAAACACAATATTGGCCAGCTTTATAAAAACACATTAAAACGTAGTAAACAAGTGTAATTTGAAAAAAAAATTAAAATCGGTTTATTAGTTTAGGAGCTACGATGCCACAGACAGATACACAGATACACACGTCAAACTTATAACACCCCTCTTTTTGGGTAAAAACCACTCACGTGCTAACACAAGGTTTCCGTACCATCGCATACCTACCTACGAAAATAACATTTTTTATTTTTTTTCGTGATGTAACCACAATTTTTTCCTTTAGGTACTTATGCTATGGGACATTGATACCTGCCAAATTTAAGATTGTAGGACAACGGAAAGTACCTACGCCTATACGCCTTGATTCTCTTGACGGGTCTTGACTGATATGATCCTAGCCTTATAGGATATGAGTATAAAATTTCTTTTTTCTCTGGCGATAACTCTGACAATTGTGATGCTGTCCCTATCACTATAACACTTGAAAAAATGTTTACTTTAGTTTTATTCTAAAAATAACGTTGTTTACTAAAAAATCATGTTTAAACGTAAATGCATTAACCGCTTCAGTTCCATCGCGAACGTCATTACTCGTAGATGCTTGAGGCATTCTTTCTATCTAGTTTATTTCTAGAAAATCAGGTTTGTAGAAGTGTAGTTTAAGTACAAAAAACAGACTCGTGCACTGAGGGTTCCGTACTCGGGTATTTTTTCCGACATTTTGCACGATAAATCAAAAACTATTATGCATAAGAACAAATAAAAATCTGTTGTAGAATGTGCAAGTAAAGCCCTTTCATGTGATACCCCACTTGGCACAGTCATCTTACTTTGAAAATGGAAAATACTAATTATTTGTTCATGAATACATTTTCAGTTTTTTTGTGATGTAACGACATATTATTTCCCATATATATACTCGCTAATTCTCTTTTGCAAATATTTACAAATTATGTAAAGCTTCTACTGTGTTAATATTAAGTAGGAGTAGGTGTTTAATATGCGGGAGGTAAATAATGTTTGAAAATAACTGAAACCGATTTAATCAGGGGCTTGTTTTTGCCAGTAAAAGAAGGGAATAGCTGCCTTTTGCGCCAGCGAATGTTATTTTGTTTTATAAAGGTACACAAACCATGAATATTTTAGATTCCCTGGTGGTTTTAGGGCCCGCTCTTTAATGTAAACCAAAATTTGACGCTTATAAGTCTGTTATTATTCTACTAACACTTGGAGTAAGATTACTATGCGTGTTATTTTTTAACGGCTTGTTTTGTTAATTTACAATAATTCGTATAATATTATGTCTTTATTTTCATAAATATAAAAAAGAGTAGGTGGATACCAACTATCATTATCTTCTAAATATATAAAAGGAAAGGTGAGTTGGTTGACTGACTGGTTGATCTATCAACTTACAACTCAAAGCTGAATTAAGGCATGCAGATAGCTGTTCAGAATTTTTGTAGAGGGTAAAATAGGCGTTCAAAGTTTGTGTAGTCCACGCGGAGAAGTCGCGGGCATCAGCTAGTTTTAAACTGAAATTATTATCACAATTGTTGGTATTTTGCTAATTAAATACATATTTCATAAATCAGATAATAAGTTAAATCATATTATTATCGGGGAAGTTGATATAATATTAAGTAGGTATACCTACCTAGTTTTTACCAACGGAAAAAAAGGTACCAAGTTACCTACTTATTACCTACTTACCTACTTATGCTTATTTTGATATTTCTTTAATCTAAGTATCACACTATCACACTAATATTATAAAGGCGAAAGTTTGTATGTCTGTGTGTGTGTGTGTGTGTGTGTGAGTGTGTGTGTGTGTGTGTGTGTGCGTGTGTGTGTGTATGTTTGTTACTCCTTCACGCAAAAACCACTCGACGGATTTGGCTGAAATTCGGAATGGAGATAGATAATATCCTGGATTAGCACATAGGCTTTTTATCCCGGAAAACCAAGAGTTCCCACGGGATTTCGAAAAACCAAATCCACGCGGACGAAGTCGCGGGCGTCAGCTAGTTTAAGTATATAACAATGTTCGTCCGACTAGAAAAGCATATAGTACTTTTCCATTCGTTACGTTTGTTGGTCCTTTTTTTTTTTTTTTAAATCTGGCTTTACTCTGATTAGCCAATGTCAAGTTTGTGATATTTTCAAGTTATTGAATTTATACAAGTATGGACTCCGTCTGCGCTGGCGCCCGCCGACATACGCGCGGCGCCCCTTTAGAGCGCTTCCCAGTCAGTTCCACCACCAAAAAACACCAACTAACACAAAAACCAGCCACTCTTAACAAAAAAAAACACTCCAAACAAGCACAGCACGCGCGCCAGCAAGCGCCATCGCAGACGAAGTCCTTTGTTGGTCCTATAAAGTTGGAATGAAGCTGGGCAAATTACTGAAGTCTCTATAAATAAAATATAAATAAACACCTTTTTGCAAAGCCACGGGCACATTTTGAAAAGTTGACGCTAACTCTGCGCTTCGTTATGAAATAAACTTGGGAAACTGAAATGCTTCAGCGAAAAATAGAATCGTACCACGCTATTTGAAAGAAAAATTTTACTTTTATTCATTTTCGTAACAAAGATGCTGCTAATTATAGAAATAATTTAGATGGTAAAATATAACATGGTATTTTTTTTTTACTGTTATGAAACAGGTTCTTTTTTTTAATACTATGGTCATGATCTCTAACCTAAAAATAAAGACCCTTGTTAAGACGTATTACGACTATTATGCTTTTATTAGTAGTAATACGTCTAAAACTAAGCCAGATATCGACCAATTTATCCTTCCAATATCTATGCACAAAAATAATAAAAGTAAAATTACTTATAATTATTTTGAAGGTTATATACCCTTAACAAATCTCTATTTTAGGGCAAATGTGCATAAATTAATTTGTGCAATTATAAAAGTATAAAAGGAACAAGAAAATTGAAAAATTAACAACGTCATTTTGTCATACTTTACTTTATAATAATTTCTAATGTCTTTAGTTTGTCTAAAAAATGTTTTCTTTCGAGAGAAATAGGCGTAATTCTATACGTTGATTTGAATTTTCATTTTGCTGTTTTTGACTAAAAAAGCTCAAGCAAAATTCATTCACCTGGCCTCTCTCAGGAGTCTCAGGGTGAGGTGCGGTTAGAGAGAAAGGGAAACACACACAGATAACGTTCGCTTTATTTCCTTCATCTGTGGAAACTGCAGTATTTTAGGCTTACCCAACAATGAGTTGTCGCTTCCATGGGACACCTATCGTAGGTTTTTACCTTATTTTATTGAAACTGATATTTATATAGGTACAGTGTACATACATATTTAATTTCTTACATGTTCTACTTATTTGTCTCCATATTTCCCTAGTTGCAAACATTATAAAGTTGTTTTATTTCATTTTAGATCCTACTCTTCACGATGCTGTTGCGGAGGCCTAACGTAGCGCGGGCTGGTTGAGCTTATGTCCACATGTCGACAACACTCTGCAGGCAGCAGAAAGGTATTTTTTTTTTATAATTATTATTATTAAAAAAAAATTTAGCTTGACAATCACACATGGTGGGAAAGCAGGTGGAGCGCGATACCTAACTAGCTAACCACTGTTAATTAGAAAAAAATATCATCTAAGCTTATAAGTAACAGAAAAAACTACAAGTGTAAATTAAAAATTTATAACACCCTCCGACGAGTGAAGATTACAGTAACTAGAAAAGAGACAGACAGAGAGAAACACTCTCGATCAATCCACCTTTCAAACAAAAACAAATCAAATTAAAATCGGTTCATTAGTTTAGGAGCTACGATGCCACGGACAGATACACACACATCAAACTTATAACAACCCTCTTTTTGGGTCGGAGATTAAAAAGCTAAACGATAATACATTATATATTATTAGAAGATAAAACGTTGGAAGTCTGAAAAGCATTCTTTAGCGGTCTGTAAAGTATATAACAGAATAATATTATGGTAAAGCGCTTAAACATACATCTAACCTAGGAAATTCTAATTATTGCTTACATTATAATTATCAAATTACCTACTTAATCATGCAGGTACTTGTATTACAAGTGCATCTATTTCACGTCCCAAGAATTCAAATGACACGTGTGCCAAATATGGTAACAATTATTACTGAATTTAAAGAGAAAAAGAAATTGAAAGGGATGGTAGAGCAGAAATCGACACCTCCCACGTAAGTTGTTGTATCCCCAAAACTACAACTTTTCAGTAGAGCGTTTTAAAGATATAAATTGAAATTAAAGCTCCATTTTTCAATATATTTTTGTGAAATTCGGTATTTAGTTATAGTTTACAGTACTTTCACATATTCTGAAAGATAATTTATAGAAATACTTCACATTTCTGAGAATTTGTTCATACAACATTTTACGGCGTGTTTCATTTTTGTAAAATGTTGTATAAGATACTTACAACAAATTACGCTGGAAAAAACGGGTTGAGTGTCATCGTATGTGTTAAATACAACAGTGTACGTCGTTTAATATTTAAAAAAAATGTAGTATGTGTAGTCCGATTCATCATTTCCAAGCAATGGATGTCCACTACTGGACATAGGTCTCTTGTAGGGACTTCTATATGCCACGGTCTTGCACCACCTGAATCCAGTGGCTCCTTGTGACTCGTTTGATGTCGTCTGTGCACCTAGTGGGAGTCTGTCAACGCTGCGCCTTACAGTGCGAGGTTCCAGCACCTTGGAACCTCAACGTCTATGGGTCCTTCGAATTATGTGCCCCGGCCATTTACACTTCAGCTTCGCAACCCATTTATGCCGGTTACTCTAATTTTCCTACCGATATCCACATTCCAGATTCTTTTAGAGAATTAGATTTCATTTAGAGAAACTTCAAATATAGCTCTCTAATTACCCGCTTAGTGACTCTGAACTTTCTTATGAATTCCATTATAATATTATGTGACCATATTATCTCAGATCCATAATATGTCATCACTGGTAACACGCACTGTTCGAAGACTAATTTGGTTTCCGTACGCTGCCGCCGAGTCGGATTCGTTGGCTGACCTGTTTCTTGATATTGCACTTACCTAGGTACCTGGTTCCAGGCTTACACACTTTTCTATAATTTCGAGTGCAGAGCCCTCAACGATTACTGGGTGGGCCGAGACATAAGAATTAGACATAATTTTCGTCTTACTCATGTTCATTTTCAGGCCCATCTTTTGTGAAACTTTGCAAAGGTCATTGAGCTGTAAATGTAGAAACTCTGGGAAACCTAATGAGGTTTCCCAGAGTTTCTGCGATAGTGACTATGTCATCGACAAATCGAAGGTGAATTTCTTTTGATGTTAATGTCAAGTTTATTCCAATCCAAGCTTAAAGATAAGGACGTCTTCCAAAGCAGCGGTAAAGAGTTTCAGAGAATTACGTCTCAATGTGCACCCTGTCACAGCAATTGGACTGGCCTAGTCTGGTCCTATATGTCGACTGACATGGTGTTTTTGTACAGGATTCTATTTCAGCATTTGTATGAACAGGCAGTTGTTTTAGCATCTCAATAGCGACCTTATTACAGCCCCAGTTTCTACCAAATCAAAAACTTTCTCATAGTTTACAAACGCTTAGCAAAGAGGCAGATTATTATAATAGCCTTCAGTTTTATTATGCATAACATGTCGCAGCTTATGAATGTGACCTATAGTGCTTAAGATTTTTCAGAATCAAGCTTGTTAGGGATGCTGAAAGTCATCGAACTTATTATTGTGACGATTCATAACGACTTACGATAACAACAGCTTATAGACATGGCTTAGCAGCGAGATGAGTCTATGACTCTTCTTGAGTAATGTTTGTAACTTTGTAATTTCGTTATGCAATGAACTAGATTTGAATATAAGACTCACTAACCTTTTGTGCCCACATTGCAACAAATAAACCATTACTTATTATTTATTACGGCATTATCGCCATGACGGGATTGAAAATCCCGTCATGGCGATTGGAAAATCACTGAAAGACCTTAAGTAATTCTACTGTGATTCTGATATCACCGAGCGAATTTTTATCCTTGAGTTGTTTGAGAGCCATACTTATCTCGTATATACTGGCATCTGGGATATCTTGGGTTTAGTGTCCCGTCAATTTAGCTCTGGGATCTTTAGCCAAATCTTCAACAAGTCTTTGTATTGTGGTGTATAACTGTCCATAGAACTTCTCCACTTATTTCAAGAGCTTAAGTTTAGCTGAAATGAGGTGTTGTCAGTTTTTTGTCGTATCAGCAGGCCCTGTTTAGTAGACAGATCTTTCGTGAATACTTTTGAGTTCCTGTTCCGCTCTATGGTATCTTTAAAACGAAATTAAAGATCCATAAGTCACGTGTTTGTACAATAGAGATCTGCCAGTTGGTAGGTGCATTTGCTGAAGACTACAGTATCATTTCTGGCCTTTTTCTGGCCATGAGCTTTAAAATCATAAAAAATATTTGTTATTTTTGGACGATAGGCCGTAAAGAAATTGGACTCCACCACCTGGCAGGTTCTACCAACCTATTTATTGGCAAGGTAGGCTCTGAAATAATATATTGTAATAGTGATTTTTTTGTTAATTATATGGTAACCTAGTGGTATGATGAGCCGATTAGTTATTTCATTGACTACCATAGGTTTACGTCGCCATCAAACTAAATTTTAACATAGTTTTATTGTATACAATGTCGTATGTAAGAAAAAAAACAATGTCATAGCAACGTAAAATATAGCATGTAATCATACAACAAAATTTTGAGAAATAAATGCCGAAGTAAAATGTTGTATGTATCACTTAACACAAAATTTATTATAATTCTGCAACGTAAACGGTTGTATGTCATCATACAATACTGTTTTTGGGTGTCCTTAACGACGTAAATTGTTGTATGTAATCTATACAACAGTTTAGCTTGGCATCACTATTAAATTACTAAAATACGATAATGAATTAAAAAAATGCAAACACAACCGTGACATATCAGTGTCTTGAGTTACAAACATTTCATTTGAAGTCCGGCGTGATCTGTTGTATCTGTTACATACGAGGCGCAAACGTACGACTTCACCCCGCATAAAACGTTGTATAGGTCGATATGATATTTTACGTCGTCCTCGTTTGAAAAATACAACATTATACGCCTCATAAGTGCTTTAAAAAACAACATTTTTAGGATTTTTTTTAATTGAACATATAAAATAGATAAAAATAGACATTATTATGTAAAAAACGCAAAATGGCAATTTTGTGGCTTACAACAACTTACGTGGGAGGTGTCGAAATATTCTAATAATAATCTATACATATTATAATAAAATTGTAGAAAAGTGGTGTCTGTACAATGGAAATATATAAAAAAAAGTAGCAGGGGTTGTTATTATATCGATGCCGAACCCGAAATTGTAATTAATTTTTTTTGTCTGTTTGTCTGTGTGTTTGTGCACGCTAATATCAGAAACGGCTTATTCGATTTAGATACGGTTTTCACTAATATATTGTAGTAAGCTTCACTTAATATTTAGTGTTTATTTCATGTCAATCGGTTCATAAATAAAAAAGTTATGTCAATTTAAAGAATCACGGCGAACATTTTTAACGTACAGAGTACGTAATACACGCCTCGCGCCTGAGCGTCCGTGGCTATATAAAGCGCGCTGAGAGCTATTCTACGCGAACGAAGTCGCGGGCACAGCTAGTCTATAATAGTCTATAATATACGTATTAATGTGGTGTCAAAGCATGTATCTACTACGAGATAGTTATACGCTGGTGTATGCAAGGCTGAAATTAGATAACATTGTTGCGCCGACGAATTCCTTATGAAAGGCGTAGATATTTGTAATCCCTCTAACAGGGCTTGGGTTTTCATGATATTGCTGTTGAAATACGTGACTGACGTAATCCATTTGCTACGTCTACCTATAGCATAGATAATTCTCAACAAAGCCCTATCGACTTAGGCATGATATCCCAAGGGATTTAAAGGCATCAACATACTAGCATTGCAGGAGACACGGAAACTGCGAGAGCGCGCCATCCCTCGGTTTTCTATTCTTTAGATGAAAAACTCAACACAGCACAATACCTACCTACTGACTACTAGTGTACTATTTTTATTTGTCGCAGCATTACGTGACTCACGTAACATTAATATTGAATAAATAACTAATTGGATTAATGATTTAATCAAAAACTTTTTACCCGGTGCATGTTTAACTAAGTTTAGATCATGTTGGGACCTATTAGACAGTCTGTCTGTCTTTTACTTCGTATTTTATTTATAATAAGTACCACTATAAATGCCGCAATTCGTATTGATTAATTTTTAACCCCCGACTTAAAAAGAGGGGTGTTATAAGTGTAGTGGAGCTACAATGCCACAGACAGATACACAAATACACACGTCAAACTTATAACACCCCTCTTTTTGGGTCGGGGGTTAAAAATAGTTGTAAAATAGAGTTACCCATTACAGTAATTACGGGGTAGTTTTACCCATTACATATTTTTTATGAAATAATCATTTAATATCAGAAAAATTCAATTGACGTCATAGCATTTCATGTCGAATGGTAGGCAAATGTAGGTCATGTATTTAATGCTAGGCTATCAGAAAAAAAGGTGGCCTCGCCGATTACTTAGGGCAGGAACGCACCGTGATTAAAACAACAAGCAATAGCCTTCGCGGCTACAATACAATATAAAAACTTACCTTTAATAATTAATTAAAAGTTGCCACACACGGGGAAAAATTAGGTATAATAATGTGTACCTACCTGTGATGTAGCCTGAGATGGTTTAGTGAAAATTTGAATTGACTTCCCGCTGAGACCCATAGTAATAATTACGTTACTTTGAGGCGGGCAAATTAATACTATGAGAATAGCTGATTTTCGGTATGCATTTCCTTCGCATTTCAATGTGACTCGTGCACGATCGTGCACTAAATCTGTAAAAAAATCTTTAAAATCGGTTAAGCTATTGGACTGGGAAAAGCTAGCAGACAGACAGACAGACACACTTTCGCTTTTATAATATCAATTCGCATTGATAATTTCGCTTTTATTATATATTTTTAAAGTTTGGAAATTAGTATGGATGAATAATAATGTGGATTCGTATATAAATGCCATACAATTGGGCCCTTTCGCTGTGAACTCAAAACCGTATCTAACTTATAAGTAACATATATTTTGTGATTCTGACACTTATTCTTGCAAGAAGGTTTACCAAGTGCCAAGGTGTTGCTAAGAGTGCCAAGCAAGGTATTTGAAACGTGCCAGATATGGCATCAAAATTACACTTAAAACCACATAAAAGTATTGAGAATCAAGACTCAGGGTGAGCTCTTAGCCTTATGCCAGCGCATATAGCTTGCATGACTTGCGACCGGACATAATTTGTCTGGGCATATACTTACATGTAGTACCTACATACTGATAAAAAGGTTCATATCATAGTTTAAATAGATACCGGCAAATTAATATATCTATAGGTAAACTACCTACCCAGATGTGTAAAACACAGCTCTCTACGCAATGTCTTTACGATTTCTAATCACAGCCCTTTATGGTATTTTAAGCTTTAATTTAAAAACTTATACAAAATATCTGCTTCAATTTATCGAGAGCTTACATCCAACATGGATTCCGTGGTACGATCCTATCCCAATCTCCCAAAAAATAATATGACAGTCAGAAGGGACTGGCAACGGAAGGGAAAACTTAACTATGGAAGCATACAAATTTTAAAACCTAACCCGTAGGTATAATTGGTGATGTGCAGCACAGCTTTCAAAAATAAACATCTTTCTTTCTTTTAAAAGCTAATAAGTTTAGCATGTCGTTAACGCGACCTTGACGTTTTTACTCATCTGAAAATCGCCCAACACGCCCAAAGTTTTCACTTCAAAAACTTGAGATTTTGCGTGGAGCTATGTATTACTATCCGTAACCTAAGAAAGAAATATATCCGAGCATAGCCTGATTGGGTCAGCTAATTGATGTCGGAACTATCAGATCACCGATATGTAATACTAGCTGATGGCCGCGACTTCGTCTGCGTGGATTTAAGTTTTTTGAAATCCTGTGGGAACTCTTTGATTTTCCGGGATAAAAAGTAGCTTATGTGCTAATCCAGGATATTATCTATCTCCATTCCAAATTTTAGCCAAATCCGTTCAGTAGTTTTTGCGTGAAAGAGTAACACATACACACGCACATACAAACTTTCTCCTTTATAATATTAGTGTGACTTATAGAGTTTTCTAAAATTGTACCTACTTAATTGTTTCAATTATAATTTGCAGATGTCCTAATATGGGTTGGTCATGCGTTGTGGCACGCGCCGTGGCTGTCCTCCTCATGCTCAGCAGAGCATCTGCACTTACGTCCGATATGTAAGTATAATATTTTTTATTCTAAAGTATTTGTACTGTGATGACGTATGGAGCAGAATCACTCTCAGGGATAAAATCCGGATCGAGGAAATCCGCAGAAGAACAAAAGCGATCGACATAGCTCCAAGGATTAGCAAGCTGAAATGGTAGTGGGCAGTCATGTCTGTCGCAGAAGCGACGGCCGATGGAGCGGACGTGTTCTGGAGTGGAGACCGCGTACCGGTAAGTGCAGTGTGGGACGACCTCCAGCCCGCTGGACCGATGACCTAAATAAGGTGGCGGGGAGCGGATGGATGAGGCAGGTGTAGGACCGTGTTTGATGGCGCGCTCTTGGAAAGGCCTATGTCCAGCAGTGAACGCATAAAGGCTGATGGAATGGAATTGTAAAGATAAAGTTGGAAAGTATAACACAAACCTGAAAAGTCTTCACAAAGATTCCGTAGATCGATTTTTCGAAAATTACTTAATACATAGATGCCAAATCTTTTTAATTAACACAGACAGCCTTGACACGGGGTCATCTATAAGCTTTTATGAAGCAATCCACCCTTGAAGCATACAATCTTTATAGAATGCTTTAAATATTGTGAATCGGAAGGTAGAGTTTATTTTTATTCCTCTCCCTTACGTACTCGAGCTGCCCTACAAAAGTCGACTTGGAGTATCGATACCTTAATCGATTCATTATATTCAGCCATTTTCATTAATACTTTACTAGACTTAATAATCTTGATCTATGAATTTTTTAATCGTCCACTCCGTTTACACATCGCTCGGTATTTTTTAAATATCGATAGTTTACTTATGGACTAAGAGCCAGCGCGTGCCAGACCTTCATTATTTTATAAAAGCTGAGAAATTCTCTGCGTATTGTCCCCAACACAGGGAAGAACGATCTGCGACTATGCGATGGGATTACAGTGGTCTTGGGATATAACAGGTAATAAAGGTGTGAAAAATCTTATAGGTACTAGTCTAACTTTTCCTCCCATCCGAAAATCGCCCAACGCACCTAAATATTTAGTTTTCACTTCAAAAGGAACCCTTTCATTACGTTAAAATAAATCCAACTGTATACCTAGGTATAGTTGATAGGATTCATATAAAATTCCAGTGTGAAGCTATTTTTAGATCGCGTTGGACAGTGAAAATATTTGTAGGGTAGGTAAACACCTAGGCCATAAATGAAAAGCCTGGCAGGCCGGCACGCGGCGAAGCGGACGTAACATGGTAAACATCTGTCCAAGCGTAAAGTGTCGGCCGCGTCCTATTTTACATTTTATTTATACTTAATTTATAATATACAGAGATCGTTAAAAGATACATTAATAATAATCATCATTATAATCGTCAACCGACAGACGTCCACACGCCACGGTCTTGCGCTGCCTGAATTCAGCGTCTCCTTGCGATTCGTTTGATCTCATTTGTCCACCTAGTGAGCGGCCTTCCAACATTGCGTTTTCCGGTTCGAAGTCGACATTCTCGCACCTTAGGACCCCATATCGTCAACGTCCAACATTTATTATATCAATAAACAAAACATACTTGCTTTGGACGAGTACTACTCGTTCACAAGTTCTACGAGTACGTATTGTACTCGTAGAACTTGTGAATATGTAGCAGCCATGCAGCGTATGATGACTGATAAATGAAATGCTGCTACAATTATTACGTTGTATTACATGAACAATTATTATTTACAATATATGCCTTGGTTATAATTAAAACTGTGGTAGGAAAATGAGGGCCGGAGCTTGCAACTTGCAACTTGGCCATTACTACTTGTGTATTTAAGGTGGCCCTTCTTACGCACTTCTCCATACAAACGTATTACGCCTATTATTTATATATTATTATTATTTTTATTTGTTATTATAGATCTATAACTATTTCCTCGTGTCTATTTATCTCTCCATTATCTATGCCCTAAAATAATAAATTTAGTCAGATTACTTACATATTATATTTATTTTGAAAGTTATGACCCTTGAAAAATCGCCATTTTAGGGCAAATTCTGTGGCAGATTCGTGCGTAAATAAGCTATATAAGAAACTATGACATTGAAAAATTAACAAAAATCATGGCGTCACACTTTACTTTATAATAATTTCAAATATCTTTAGTTTGTGTAATGAAATGTTTTCTTTTGGGAAAAATAGGCGTAATTTCAAACGTCGATTTGAATTCTCCCTTTGCGGTTTTTGACTTAGAAATCTTGTATCTCAAGCAAAATTAATTCACCCGGCCTCTCTCGGGGTAAAGAGCGGTTAGAGCGAAAGGATGGCATGCTCAGATAACGTGATTTCCTTCATCTATGGAAACGGCACTATATCTACCAACGAGTTTTCGCTACCGTGAACGGGGCTTTTAAGTTTGTGTTTACCTACTTATGATGTAGGCATATGGTTTTTTTTTATTTAGATACAAATTAGCCGTTGACCGCAATCTCATCTGGTGGATTAATTGAAATTATTTTATTTTAGTTTTGCAGCGGGCAAGTCGGACAAAGAGATTCTGGACAATCTTCTGAAAAACTCCCGCTATGACAAAAGACTGCTCCCACCAGTAGATGGTAAGCAAAAACCTTTTAAGAAATTATAACCTGATTAAATTATAATAGTCCCTATTATGACATAATATTAACTGAATTAATTCAAGTTAACTATTTTAATTACTACATACATACATTTAGATAACTATACATAAGAAAAAATAAAAGGTCTGGTTAAAATTATAATGTATGGAAGAGACTAAAAGCAGCAAGAAAATTAGATTGAAGTTGTGGAGTTTAACTGTAGAGATCGAGAGGTTAAATCACAACAAGGTGCAAGGCTATATTAAATTACAGATCCTGAATTTTGTTGTGGTCTCACTTCGCCGAACGACACTCTCAATCAAAATAATATTGGGCTACCCTCGCTTCGGCCTCGATCGCACAATCGTGGTTCGTTGTGTCCTATGTTTTTGAAAAGAGAAACACTTTATATTGCCTACCCCGTTCATGTTCTTTAAGTTTATCTGTTAGTTGTCACTGCATCTACCTACGCACTGATTTATTATGTATTATTATTTATGTGATATTAGTTACATATTTTTGGTGTGATAAAAATTTTAAATTTGCACTTACCTTGATTTGTCTGTTCTTTTTGCAAGTAAAGGTACCTACCTACATGGTGAAATTTTAATGATTTTAGAGCCGTGACTAGTGAATCACCTTAAGCAGTACTATGTAACTATTTTAACCTTAGTCTTCAAATCAAAATAAAATAATTAATTACTATCAACCCGCCGCATCGCTCTGACTCTCAGGTGTCCTGAGGTATCTCAGAACAGCGTGGAATTGTCACGTGACGCTTGTATATGCCGCCCACTACTACTGTTTCTCACAGATTCGAGTTTGTGCAAAGATATTTTTTATCAAAACAAAGTGTAGTTTTCCAAAACAAACAAGTGTAGTCAATAGTACTTCCTGCTTAAGACAATTTACTTAGCCGCAGCTCTAAAACCACTATTTCACCGTGAATTTAATTGTAAAAGAAACGAAAGTCAAGGTAAACTCAAGTGTAAATTCTTATTTTTAAATAAATCTTTATTTAACTTAACTGAATGCATTTGTAGTAATTTGCACTACATACACTAAAGCATCACTTGCACATACAGTGTGGTTTTCAATGAATTCTTTGTGTTAGACTATTCGTATGCACTACTACACGTATCGTAAAAAAAAAAGATAAAATATTCTCTCCGATATCTAATAGTAGGCAAGTGTTTAACATATTTTTGTCACTAAGCATACGTTTTTATCTACAACTACCTGCTATTATGTATTCTGTGTTACCTGAAATTCAATATCTGATGAAAAGACAAGTTGTAAAATTTTTGGCCAGAAGAAGAACTTTAACACCTTCACAGTACCATTCCTGTTCAAAAAAAATATTAAATTTTCTCTTTTCACAAACATAACACAAATGTCAATGCTAAATATTTTTATTAAAGTCGTTTAAGTGTTGATTTTATTGATTTTTCTTTCTGATCACTGGAATCCCTAAATAATTATGATAACACTAAAAAAAGATAACGTTAAAACAACCAAGCACTTTGATGTTGTTCTATAGATACTAAGCATGTGGTTTCTTCTGTAAAGTTTATGTCTGCTTCAATAATTATTATCGAACGGTTATCTATTTAGATCTGATTGCTGTACTTCATAAGAAAGGCTCTGTTCCTTTATTTTGCTTTTTCCTTTTATTTATAAAATTAAACTATTTAATTCTATAAGGGAAAGCAAAAATTCATCACAATTATGTCCGTATTGGTTTCCAGGTGTCCTCACCGTAAATGTTAGCGTGCTACTTCTTAGTTTAGCATCTCCAGATGAATCTAGTCTTGTAAGTTATTTTCTTTCTTAGATTAATAGTATTGTACTTCTGCTATACTTACTATCAACTCTCAATTTCTATAGAAGATTTATTCTTCAAATATGTACTTAATTAATGGAAATATTTCAGAAATACGAGGTTGAATTTCTTCTGCAACAGCAGTGGTATGATCCTCGACTGCGGTATTCAAATCAGTCGCATTACGACTTCCTTAACGCCATCCATCATCACGAGGATATTTGGCTACCCGATACTTACTTCATCATGCATGGAGACTTTAAAGTAAGTTGCTTAACATCCCAACGAAATTAGTTTTAGAGTTTAGCAAAATATAACTGATGGTTAGTAAGTCGTTTAGAATATGTAGTAATCTTAGACAAAAAAAAATTGAAATTCTTTTCTAGATATTATTTTTGTATAAGTAATTCAGTTTTATTTTTGTGATTTTCTCAGTTAATTATTAATTTTAGGTGTTATGTATTTGAATGATTAGTACTATATGATGCGGGCGGATCCTATTTTGCTTGTTTAGACTTATGATTAGGTACTTAGTAAATGTATTATTAATGTAATTCCAGGATCCAATAATACCGATGCATTTTGCCTTGCGCATATATCGGAATGGCACCATCAACTACTTGATGCGGCGTCACCTCATTTTGTCCTGTCAGGGAAGCCTCAACATATTCCCATTTGATGACCCATTGTGTTCATTTGCGTTAGAAAGTAGTGAGTAATCATATTATCTAGATTTTTTGTTATATTTAGATTGTAATTGATCTATCTCAGAATATCGCGTCACCATCGTCGTTATGCCTTAGATCTCAATTCATCTTATTGTTAGATATTAGTCTGCATAAGTTAACGATTAGTTTGATGAAAAAAATATTAAAATAAAAATTGGATAAAATATTAGCATACGTTTAGAGAAAGCATGAAAATTGTACAGGTTAAAACTGAAGGATCTGAAAGCTTTTTACCGTTGCAATTATCTTTTCGTTGTAGTTGTTACTAAGATGATTTAAAATTCTAAATTATTTTTTGGAACAAATTTCGGCGATGTTATATCATGAATCAGTATTATTTAATAATATGTTTTTAACTGATTTCAGTATCATACGAACAATCGGCTATAACTTATGTTTGGAAAAACGATGAAGACACTCTAAGGAAGTCACCGTCGTTAACGACGCTAAATGCCTACCTCATCAAGAACCAGACCATTCCTTGTCCCAATAAAGCGAGCTGGAGAGGTAAAATATTGCTCACATGCCATGATTATGATATTGCTTTCTATGACATTACTAACAAACTAATTTAGCATATACAGGGTGTCATTGAAAATAGGTCGTGAAAATTAACTAAGGCTAGTTAGACAGTGATCCATTCAAAGAAATACTTTGTGACAAAAAATCTTGATTATAACTTAACTTGATATTAACTATCAAACTATGGATACTTTCTGTAATATACTTAGTAGTGATTGTAATTCGTGGTACAGAAGCATATTAACTTAAACTTAGAATTAAGGCTTATAAAAATATTTTTCACTATACGCCGTCACTAACACAAACTTTTTACTACACACACTTTGTTAAAATTGTGAAGAGGTTTTGCAAGATTTTTTGTTATAACATCCTTTCGCGACTCGGTGTGAATGGCTTCAATAACTTACTTTTATTTTATATTTTCATTTTCATAAATTTACTATTTAGAAATCTTATTTTTATTACGAAATACTCCAGTGATTAATTTAAAAATTGAACTTATCTCTCCTTTATTTATAGAATTTGGTAATAAATTAATGTTCTTTTATAGTAATATTATGTTCTAACGTATACCTATTATTGAGGACTCCCTGTATATATATATATGCATATCGGTCGCGCCCAAGTTATGTAGCTTAGTGTTCCTGACATACATTCTTTTGTTATGAGCACAACCCTATACTTAATCGAAACAAATTCTGATTAACTCTTTTCAGCTTGGTCTTGGTTTTCCGAAACATACTTTTAAGTTTTCGTGCTATAGAAATGTATACCTAATTATATACATAACGTTAACTGTGACTGCTTTTTGTTACTGTATTACTACTAGATAATATTATGTTAGTTAGTTATGTATATTCTTAATGTGACTACGCAAATTGACCGTAGTTAGCCGTAGGTATGGCATGATCATTTTTTATTTATCAGTTTGATACACACATTTTGCATTAGTTGGATGGTATATCAGCTTTTGGGAGTATTTAAGATTGTCATGATAAATAAATGAATAATTTATAATGTAGTATGTAAGAATTTATTCACGTCTTTGCAAGCAGCTGATGGTTTAACACTTTACGAAGACGATGAAGACCTGACATGTAATCTTTGCCAGAGACGATTTGAGGAGCAAGGTACCTACCTCTTGAGCTTGAACTGGATGACTGACCGTCCTGTCCGGTGTTGTCGTTTAACTCATATTCCGCTTATGTGTGAGTAATTGCGTTGTTGTGTGGTAGTCAAGTGAAAAGGCTACGAGAACTATGATACAAGTACTTCCATCATTCACTATCATCAAACATTTACTTATTATTTGTGTTACGTTACTAATGCACGAAATTGTTTAAATGCACGTGATAGAAGTTAGTCTGTTTTGCTGTTTGAGAAGTTGAAACACTAGGCTCCTACACGTTGGTACACAACACGCATTACTCCTGCATACGGAAACGTAGTTTAGAAGTTGGTTTTGTTATCGTAACTGTAAATAATTTACAAGGCCACTGAATAGAGTTATTTAGAATATGTCCGAACCTTATCATAACCAATAATTGCATTGTACAACTGAATACAACACACGACACAGTGTCAACGTGGACGTGTTGTATGACGTTCAATCGTTACGTATAATATTAACTTCACAGGTAACTACAGCTGTCTAAAGGTGGACCTTATTTTTACAAGAGACCGAGCATTCTACTTTACCACAGTATTTATCCCTGGCATAATCCTGGTGACCTCTTCCTTCATCACATTTTGGCTGGAATGGAACGCAGTTCCAGCTCGTTCCATGATAGGTAAAATTGGCTGGCGAATGGAATGTTCTCGGTCTTGTATCTTGCATCTTCTCTCTTCTTAGATGTGGCTGCAGCAGCTGTTCATAACACGCTAATTCTACTTCTCGCAGGATTCTTTTGCTTACTAGTTGGCATGTACTTATAATATTACTTTAATGCCAACGTATTCGACCGCTTGTTTATTTTAATTTTATTATTAGATTTTGCCTTACGTTTTTAGGTAATTACAGCTGCCTCAAAGTGGATCTAATCTTCACAAGAGATAGATCATTTTACTTCACTACTGTTTTCATTCCGGGCATCATTTTGGTGACGTCGTCTTTTATTACTTTTTGGTTGGAATGGAATGCAGTACCTGCTAGAGTCATGATAGGTCAGTTTCATTTGTTTTTTGTTTTATAAATTATCTTATACGAGATCAACAAAGAGTGGGTGAAGTGGATATCTGGCACTTCTTAGAGCCAAAGAACAAGAGCGTCAAGATTGGTAACAATTTTCTACATTGGTTCAGGTCTATACCATCTAGCGATTCAATAGCACGAGGCTGTAGCTAAATATATCCCTTTAATAGGGAAATGGATCTATGCAATTTTCATCAAATCCTTTCAAGTTCTTCGGAACCGTAAACCTATAGATGAACATTATTTAGCTAAATATAAATCTTTATTTATTATTATTTTTGGAATCTTACTTTTCCAATAATAACGTTCACGGATGTTGTTGGTGTTGATAGGCTACAATGTTAGGTATGTAGAAATTAAAAGTTCTAGTTAAATTCTTATTACAATAAATTATTATCAAGCACAAAGCACATCTTATAAAATTCTTATGCTTTCCAAATGGATATTTCCAACCTTGCGCAATTTAAATGCCATTTTTTTTCAAATATTATTTATATTATTGAAATCAATATCTTTGGAACTAATTAAATTGCACACAGTAATAAACATATTATAATTATTTATTATTATAAACCTATGAAATTACCTATGTTAAAATTACGAAAGGTTGAAAATGTTTAAGTAGAAAGTATGAATAGATTTTTTATGATTTTGAAAATAGATATCACGAAGCTTATTACTTAAAGCACCTTTATTACATAGGTAGCTAAGTTATATATTTCTTGTCTAGCAAGTCCGTATCTCTGAACATAATATGAATATCCAGCGTATTTTAGAAAACGCTTGCTGAAATCTAGTGGTTCTTGCAATAAATATATACATTTTAGACATCATTTAAATAGTCATGCTGCAGTATGTTAATATAATCATCAAAAGTACCGAACCTACTTTGCTCTTTTAACTAGCGAATTTTTTAAATCAAAACCTTCTGGAATAAAGAAACTTAACTGCATTAGACAATAAAACGATTATCCAAAACCTTAAAAATTGAAGCCGCATAATATTACATTTACGTAGGTAGGTAACTTCGTTATTATTTAGGCCATTAGAGCAAAGTATTGTTCCTCGAGCATCCAATATGCGAAGTAATACGCTGAGATATTCGTATATTAACAATCATAATGTCACTAATAAGCAATTTATATTCTTTGATACAGGTGTAACAACCATGTTGAATTTCTTTACAACGTCCAATGGTTTCCGTTCAACGTTACCAGTGGTGTCGAATTTGACTGCAATGAACGTATGGGACGGAGTGTGCATGTGTTTCATCTACGCGTCCCTTCTTGAATTTGTCTGCGTCAATTACGTAGGTCGCAAGAGACCACTGCATAATGTGGTGTATAGGCCCGGCGAGAACCCAGTAACACAGGTGAGACTTATAACTGAACCTACTCGTATAATATTATTCACTCTGGTACTTGTCGTTTGTTGTGTTAACGTGTGATTCATATCATAGCAACGCTTTGACGTGATCAGTTGCACTATTGTACCTAATCGTTGATAAATTGATGATTTACTTGTTTAAAATATAAAGTTTTATGACTTTTAATTAGATAAAGAACTATAAAAAATGGCAAATTTAACAAAATCTAAATATCGCGTGACATTACTAAATTAAACCTACACAATACTTTGTGCATAAAAGAAATTATCTTGCTTGCACATTGCCTTTAATTTCTTTAGTTTCCTATTTTTAAATTTTCCATTTAATAATATTTCTGTCTTGATAATGCTGAAATAATATAATGGATAATGTAAATACATTCTATAAAAAAGCTGCATTGTTCAAAAAAATGCACACTCGATATTTACAGATAGTTACGAGTAGGTATTAATTTACATTACTTATATAGTTTACAGTAGGTACATAATGAAAGCTTGAAACGGTAAAAGCTTTTTCAATTTTATAATAGATTAAAGGTGTAATTATGATCTCGAAGAATAATAAACTAGCTACCTACCTAATAGAATTTCTATTTATCTCTTTGCAATGTTTTCTTTTATCTATAGTATCTTTACTAATAAAATCGTAGCATGTCTCAAATACCATTAACTTAATATCCTTCTTTACTATATTTAGCATGTTTTCTAAATTTTACGAAATGCATGTTTTTATTTAAATGAACACCTAACAAGCCAAGTGCAAATTTTTCCTAGAATTTATTGTATGAACATCGTATCATCTATACAGAGACTATTTTGTGTGGCCAAAATCAATAATCTTATTTTTTTTCATTACAATTTCAATACAATAAACATCACAATTATATATGAATGTTTTTTTCATCGAAAATGGAAAACATTGCAAAGAATCTTTAGACGATTATGTTACTAAAAATGATGTCAAGATTTTTGTATTTTGGATGTGCAGTGTTCCTAGATGATGTTAAATGTGGCCACATCAATCTAGTCTGTGTTCACTTTTGCACTACAGTAGTCCATCAGCCACAAGTGAACAATATGTCTGTATAATGTGTTCACAGCGACTGCCCGCAGTTCTGAGCAGAATTGGCATTATACTGGCCAGCCCCTTGGTAAGAACATTCGCCATTATCATTGGCACATTCCTGATATGAGACTGTTATATTTCTTGGAAGCACAGTATATAATATGTTAATGTAAAATTGAAAGTTACCTACGAAAAGAAATATAACAGTAGGTATATAGGACCATTGTAATCACAGCACAGATTCATTCCATTAGGTACGCATGTGTTGGTCTTCAGATGTTTTTGATATGTTGCATAAAATTAACAATGCAAAAGCAAACTGCGCGAGAATGGTTTGTTGTTAGTATAGCTTAAATGTTAGTCGTAGTTATTTGATCATATTAAGTTATTTCATTTACTATTCTCGAGCGCCTACTGTGTCATTAAAGGCATCTTGTGATGTAGGTATAATAATATATAAGTTATAATATCATTGAAAGTACCTGGTAGTATCGAGGATAGCATCAAGTAGACACTAAACGAAATGCTCTATATAAACATATTGTACAAGTATCTTAATAGCTTTAATGTACTTACATATTTGAAATGAGTATGAACTTAATATAAGTAAGAAGTTTAAAGCAATGAGTAATATTATTGAGTAAGATGCTTTATTTAGTAACTATCAAGTAAGTAATTACGCAGCTTTGGCAAGTCACACGTTCACGTTATGTGCTTCGGCTAAAGGAAATAATAATATTCATCCAAATAGGAGGCGATGGCATTCCTCCATTGGGCAAAATCTGAAACGCCTCAGCCGGAGACTAGCGGTGCTGTAAGTGAAGTCACAACGCCCAAAACACATCCCGCTAAATACCATACCATCTCAAAAATCTGATATCACGAAATCTAACGCATACTTTTTCTTTAATGCCACTTCGGATTGCTACAGCCTGTAAGTAGCCTTTAGATTTTTAGTTTATGATTTTAACTTATTTCTTTTCACTAACAATAGTTCCCGAGTCATTTATTCACTTCAGTATGCATTTAAGTACTTAGCTATTCTATAGTAGCATCTTTTGACTTGTGTAGTTTGTAGAACTAAAGTTTTAATTGTTATATTTGAGGATAATTACTGGTTCGCTACGAATCCTTGATTTATTTTTTTAAATAATTATTTATTACAGGGTGATAAAAAGAGAGAGTCAACAACTGCAACAGATCTGGTGACGTGTACAGCATGTACAGGTGCGCCCGGATCTTGCACACATACGGCCAACAATGGCGGGGTTTCCGAGGTAGCTTAATATTCCTATATATTTTTCAATTATTTTCCTAACAGGTAACTGCTAGCTAGTAACATAATAAATATTTTTTTCTACTAGTGATTAAGTAAATTATTTTTCAAAAGCTTTTTCTGTACTTAGGAGTTAATTTGCTTTAAAAATAATTTTATTTTAAATATGCTTATCTAAGTTCTTACTATATCAGATAAATTATTATCTTTCATGCTTAACTGTATTTTTATCAGAATTCGTTAATTTTATTTTTTTTAATCTGATTACTTCCTAATTTTTAATCAATTATTATTTGTTGTAATAGTCTAAGTAGGTATCTGTATTTTCCGTTCGCCATCATCATTCATTTACAAGATAATTTCTTTCAGCCATGTTTCGTTCAGGTCCGTAAAAAGGAGCCTCCGCATCCAATCCGTGTGGCGAAGACGATCGACGTGATAGCTCGCTTTACCTTCCCCACTGCGTACGCCGTGTTTCTCATCTTCTTCTTCATTCACTACAAGGCCTTCTCTTAATGCTGCCTACGCTCGCCACGAGCTGTGTGTCGGCACCAAATAGAGCAGCTTTTGTATCTCGTATTTCACAGCTATTTAATAGGTAAAAACCACTTACAAGATCTGATAAATTATTTTTGATGAATTACAATTCAAGCAATTGCGATTGTATTTATCCAGTGTAGAAGTAAAATAGATATTGATAAGAGTGAAAATAAGATCAGAAGACTCCTTATTTTTTGTGAAACATCTAAAGACATAATTACCGCGTAAAATAAATGTTAAACTACTTAGTACCTATTATTTTTCTGAAGATTTGAAATGGGTTTTAAAAATGCGTATAGTTACTAATGGGATAGTCTTCGGAAGGAAGATTCCGATTTCGTACTAAAAATACTTATGATAAGATAAAGTGGGAACAATTCACATTTATAGAAAAGATCGCGAAGAGTTTAGTAAAAGACGTAAAAGTGTGATGATTTTTGTAAAGAAATCTATTTCAAACCTTAAGACAGTCCAATCGTAGTGAAGTTATATAACTTATCGTGTAAGATATTAATGTAGATTTTATATATTATAATACAATACTATATAAGTATTAGTTAAATCACTTTAGGTAGAGCATATCAATATGCACATCCACATCTTTTGTAAAACCTCCAAATATCGAAAATATTGCTTTTAGAAATATTTATATACCTACCTACCTATTCGGATTTTACCCTTGCTAGTGAACCGCGCTGGTTGGTTATTTTTAATTTGAGTCAAATGACACCAAAGAATTAGATTTAGAGAATAACGCTCAAATAGATATGTTTTAGTGTTTAGTCACCCTCTAAACTACACGTTGTTTTCATACTTTTTTATGTAAGTAGTTACCTACCTACCCATATTTTTTTCAAAACCATGAACATGCCTTGTATTACTTTTTCAAGTCAAAAGTTTGTTCAATTTATTTGCTTAGTTAATAGATGAAAATATAATGTAAATACAATATAAACCTATCAATACGTAAGATTATATAAGCTAAATAAATTACTATATGAAAGTAGTAAGTGGATATGCATCGTAAATAAAGAGTTTTGTGTGATGTTAAAACTATGTGGTATTAGTTTGTTTGTAATGAGTAATGACTGTGTAAAATGCAAAGACATAATAAGCTCAAATGCTTAAAATAAGATTTAAAAAAATAGATTTAAGCGTGCCTTGAATTTATAAGATCTTGTGAACTCGTGAGTACACTCATATAAATATAAACAAATAATAATTACAGTATTATTTGTGTATTGAGTTATCAAGTATCAAACACTAAAGTCCATTATTATATTTAATTTAAATGAAATAGGCACTATATTGCACTGGTGATGATATTGTAGGTAAGTATAGCAAAATATTAAATATTGTAAAGGTATCTATTTTAAGTGAGATAAATTCTTCTAAGTAGGAAGGTATACATTTCGTTCATAAAAACGATCATACTTATCCCCTGAAACAATATAAATTAATTATCTCTTTGGGCATAGCCAGCACTCAGCAGACATCATCCGGTGAGCAACAAAATTGTGACATCCTATGAAATGGATAACTAGGTACTAATAAACATGAATTACTACATTTAAAAAATGACACTACTAGTATCTGCCCTCCAATTCGGAGAAATGTGTAGTATTTCATTTAAATGTTCTTGCGAAATTTGGTACAGACTACAGATAACTTGCATCCCGGGGACGGGCTATCGCGGAGGCTAATTTTGTCCAGATAATCAAAGTTCCCACGGGATTTTCAAAAACCTAAATCCACGCAGGCGAAGCTACGGGCATCATCTAGTTCTGAATAAAATGGCTATGACACGAGACAGACTACATGAAACAATAAGGCTTCCTTATTTTATTTCACTACTAGCTGATGCCCGCGACTTCGTCCGCGTGGATTTTCATTTTTCAAAATCCTCTTTGATTTTCCGGGATGAAAAGTAGCCTATGTGGTAATCCAGGGTATAATACATCTCCATTCCAAATTTCAGCCAAATCCGTCCAGTAGTTTTTGCGTGGTTGAGTAACAAACATCCAAACATCCACACTTTCACATTTATAATATTGGTAAGATGTTAGGTAGTCTTTAAATTTTAACTCTTACTGCACTCATATCCTCTTCCCGTGGTGGGCTCTGTCTTGTTCTGGCTATGCCCATTTTCTCGGCTGCAGAAATTTGCTTATTTTAAGTTCACATTGCAAAAGACAAAAGCTCACTGAGCACTAAGAGTTCAGCATTTGTAGCAAATGTATGTAATAATGTATGTACAGTTGTGTCGTTCGTTAAATTCACAATGATTCGCATTTTGGATACCTATTTAAGTGTAGTATTTGTCCATTTTGTACTAGAGTAAAGCCTAAGCTTCTTATTCCAATTGATGATACAAGATACAAATGTTCAATTTATTATCGTGTCAACGATAGGTACCTACTTGCCTTTTGCTTAACGAAAAAGCGGACCAAAGAGTCAACTTTTGGTATATATTTATTATACATACCTTATATTTAAATATAATAAATACTATGTATAGATAAATCGTATCTAAGAAACCCGTTTTGGCTGTGCTTAATTATTGTAAATTAAATCGTATAGGATTATAAAATTATTTTTATTGATACCGACTTTTCTTTTTCTTTTCAATTTGTTATTCTCTTTCCGAAGGATAGAAATTTATGGAAAGTTAAGTGTCTAGCTACCTAAGCTAAGCTCTAAATACACGATCAAACACATACGAATGTTATTCAAAGTATAAGTTAATTATGTATTAGTCCGTGCAGAGTTATTTTATCTCTGGCTATAAAGTTGATAGCACTTCCCCCTACTTAGGTGCCTAACTTATCAACAGATTATAACAGTTGGGATAGATTTTATTATTAATTTGCCGATAGGCTACAAGTACCTGCTAACCTGTACAGCTATACCTGCCTAAGTATCTCGATTTCTCGGCAATGTTTAAAATTCTAAAGAATACCAAAACTATCACATATTGTACCTAAATGAATAGATCTTAAATACATTTTTGAACATTGAATGCAGGTAAAAGGAATGAATAACAAGATATAAAATATACGATTTATTTTCAAACGTTCTATTTTCACAGATGTTTAATAATCAATAAATATTATTATTTATATTACCTACTAAATAAAAATATTATAATTAACATTATTAGTAAAACCATTCCCAAATTTATGAAATATATATAATATAGTTAGTTTATAATTGTTGTTGGAAGTGATTCTATTTTAATTCGCAATGTTCTAAAGTACCTATAAGATAAAATTACATATCATTCGCTTTATAAGATACGGAAATAAAATATTTATTATGCTATATTCTTCTGTTAAAATAGAATTATAAATTTATATTGTGCAGGCGTTATTTAACGAAGTTATTGTTAAATTATAAATTTCTATCTTTTATCACAATTTAAGATTATATATTATTGTAAAAGGTACATTATTAAATTATACATGCATATGTTAAAATATATCCACCGATAATGCAATTTTTATTAAACCATCATTGTAAAAAAAAAAAACTGTTAAACTGTTATTATAAAGTACGCTTTTGTTATAATATGTTATAGTCCAAAGCTAAAATGCCGGCAATTTGCCAATGTCATTGCAATCATCAGTCATGCTGGAAGCGCCTTCTGCCTCGTGAATTTTAGGATCATTTGCGGAGTGCCTAAATACTTAGCCCAGACTGAAACTGAAGTCAAAACTCAATTTTATCAATTCGGCTTTGGAGTAGGTAGCCAGTCATGATAACCCTAAAGCAGTGGGTATATGGGTAAATACGAATTCTCCTTGCACCTACTGGCATAGTGACGAAATTCAAAGGCACGAGACGATAAGAATTTTGTAGCCGTGCAAAATACAACTTTTCATCTCACTACAGAGAGGAAAATGCTACCAAAGTTTTTTTTTTGCGGCGTAGGTATATTGAATTCCTCGCTACGCTCAGGAATGTACTTTAGAGTTCCTATACTACTAACTATAGAACCCTTCGCTTCGCTCTGAATTAAAATAACAGCCACGATGAACAAAATATAACTTTGGCCTCTAATAACCATATAATATTATTATTATATTATTATAATAATTCTAAATAAAGTCTAAACACATTTAAAATGGTATATAATTCAGGGCTACCTCTAGTCCAAAGCCGAAAACAGGAAAAATTGCGTTTCGGCTTTGTACAAAGAATTTAGGTAGGCTCGCGAGTGGACCGAAAACTTACAAGGTAGGTAAAAGTCAAAGTTATGGTTTTAGACTAAGCCCTTCCATTATACGCTGGTATTTCGGCTTTGGACTATAAATATATAGATATTATTTTAATATTATGTACATTTGTTCATAAAGTGGTTCTTCAATGTGGCCGTCAAAACTTTAAAGTAGTGTACCTATTCGTATGTAGTACCTACTACCTACTAAGGAATAAATATATTATATAATGGAGGATGTTAATTATAACTATTGTAATATTTATTATATTACGTCCACAGTCCAATGAGTAGGAATAAATTAAAATAAATGTTTTTTTTAAATAAATTCTAATTGCTTAAATTGCATTTGAAATGCTTACTTATCTCCTCAGTTATTTATTGTGTGCCTATCAATTGCCTGTGCAATATGACAAGAATTACTTAGGTCATTTACCTAGGTAGGTAAGTATAACGTTAATTTCCTGTCATTTATTTACCTAATTCCTTAAACTAGGATGAAAGTAATCTGCCGATTAACTGAATCTACCTAGTCACATCACTATTTAAAAGACATTAAAATAGTTAGAAATAAAACAGTGGACCCCCGGTAGTCCGACAAATGTTTTGCAGGACATTGTCGAACTATCGAATTTGTCGGATTATAGAGTACTGCCTAAGACCCCCTATAATCCGGATTTTTTTTACAAAAGAGTACCTTGTAATCCGACAAATTACAGATCCAATGATAAGATTCTATATGTTATACATACTCTGAAGTACAAATCATACTTCACTATGTATGTCTAATTTAGTTAATTCAATAAAAATAGACATGTCGGATTACAGGGGGTGCCGGATTAGACAGGGGCCGGATTACCGGGGGTCCACTATAATATGTGTGGCAACACTGCATTTTCAGTAAGTCTGCGGCCCAGGTGGGAGCGGGTGCGTCCTGCGACGCGGCCAGCGGGCGCGAGCCGCGATGCCATACTCTCCGACCCGCTCTCGATTAGGACACGTCCGCGCGTTTTCCTTCCAATTATTTGTAAATACCTATTAAAAGTTTGTTCTACACGCTGGCCGCGCCGCAGGACGCTGCCGCTCCCACCTGGGCCGTAGACTCGAGTCACTTAGATACTCGTAATATGTATTATGCTTTGCCCAAGTATATGAAAGTTGTAATTGCTACGTTTAACATGCTAAGTAGGTATGTTACCATGAATTTTCATAATAATTATACTTATTTAGATAATAAGATAATAATTAATTATGCTGTAACTTGAAAACAATAAAACGAGTAGTCATATTATTATACATCTAGCTAATGGCTACAGCTTATGTTGTTTATAATTTTATTATAAAATAAAAAGTCTGGGCGCCTATTAATCGCCTGAGCGAACGCTACTTTTCAGCAGCTGGGGTGGTTCATTTAATAGCGTTCCATCGAGAAAATGCTCTGGCAGAAGCATTTGAGCATTTTATAGCTGCTAAAGCGGCTTGAACTTAGGTATATATTTTAGACGCTATCACTCAGGCGTCAATAGATTAATGTGCGCCGAGTCTTTGAATTGTACCTACATATAGCTGCCTATCTTTTATTCCAATCATGTGTGGCTGCCTAACATAGACTTTTAGGTAGGTATCCCGTAGTTTTTAAATTCCATAACTCCACGAGGTATAAATTATTGTGATTCCATGAGGTATACATTTTAATTATGATTATGATTGTGAAAGTTATTCTACTTCTTTAAAAAATAAAATCAAATCGCTTCCCGCTGTCTGTCTGGATGTATGTACCTATGTATGAACACGTGGAAATGATACTGTCATTGTCGCAACTAGAATGCCATAAGCCTACTTTGTTGTATTAGTTTACAAATTGCGAAAAACCAAATAAAATTTGAATTTCGCAGGCAGACCCGTCGTATCCACCTTAAAAGCTACGCAAAACAATGTACTTAGTTAGGTACTGTAGTGGAAAATTTCCTCTTCCGTGCGAAGCTGGGGCGGGTCGCTAGTAAGTTACTATGTACTGGAAAATTTCCTCTTCCGTGCGAAGCTGGGGCGGGTCGCTAGTAAGTTACTATGTACTGGAAATTTCCTCTTCCGTGCGAAGCTGGGGCGGGTCGCTAGTAAGTTACTATGTACTGGAAATTTCCTCTTCCGTGCGAAGCTGGGGCGGGTCGCTAGTAAGTTACTATGTACTGGAAATTTCCTCTTCCGTGCGAAGCTGGGGCGGGTCGCTAGTAAGTTACTATGTACTGGAAATTTCCTCTTCCGTGCGAAGCTGGGGCGGGTCGCTAGTAAGTTACTATGTACTGGAAATTTCCTCTTCCGTGCGAAGCTGGGGCGGGTCGCTAGTAAGTTTCTATGTACTGGAAAATTTCCTCTTCCGTGCGAAGCTGGGGCGGGGCGCTAGTAAGTTTATAAAGCGACACTTTCTGCTGTTAGATTGTGGGTAAGTATTCAATAATTACTTACACGTCTTGTAAAGATACTGAAAGTTAAGGTGGAGCTTCGTTCTTCAATAATCCAATTCGTGGAATCTAGGTCGGAGACTTCATAGTAATAATAACTGTGAATTACGGGGGTTCCTCTTTACGTGTATTTTAATGCGTATTAATTTCATATACCTAGGCGAACATTTGTGGCACTCATGCTACCTACCTACCTACATACTATTTATTATGTACAAAGGCCGTAAGTCGTTTAGCACCTTAATGATTCGCGTGGCAAGGTTATGCACATGCGTTAGATATTGTGTGTGGCGTGTTTATAGAAGAAGGTCATCAGTGATTGAATTTGATGCAATTGTTTCGTAGAATTGCTACTCGAATTCTGAGGCCGACCGTACCTACTTAGGCGCCTACATCGATCAGCCATGAAGACTTCATCGAAAAAAAGAATTTTTCATTACAATAATAAACTTAAAGCTAGCCTTATCTAATTAGGTACTGTACAAAATGTCCGCGTGGCATGGTACCAAGAATGCTGGTTGCGTTTCCGTGTCTGACAGCCAGGCTGATCCTTTGCGAAGAAAATGTGCCAGCCCTTCTGTCCCCAGATGAGCCTATTAACCGCTTAATTATACATCACAAAACAATCGGTCAAGTGCGAGTCGGACCTGCACACGAAGAGTTCCATACTATCGTACAAGAAAACACTTCAGTATTTACTATATGTTCGTTCCAACAATTGAACCACACTGCAAGTTAATGATGGACAGCGCCATCTATAATGTTATTTAATAAAAATATTATATCTTGAACGCTTTTTAATACTTTTTGTGATGTAACCACAAATTCACGGTTTTTGGATTTTTCCATTAAGTACTTGTGCTATAAAACCTACCTACCTGACTGCCAAACATGATTCTAGGTCAGAGCGAAGTACACAGGAAGCACCCAATAGGTACATTTTGATTTCCTTTCCTTGACAGACACGACAGACAGGCAAAAAAGTGATCCTATAAAGATTCCTTTTTCCTTTTGAGATAGGTACCTACGTAATGACTAAATAGGTATTAAATAAAAAATATCTATTTCATACGCTGCGTATCTAGGTACGAGTTACTGTGTATAACAATGTGAACAATGATCTTCACCTATTTGTAAACAAAAAGAAAATATTTTACGAAAATTCACTGTGTACCTATAGGAACGCATCAGAGCATTTTAGGTAAGATAACCCTTTTTATTTATTTGACTTTTACTAAAGTAACTATGTACCTACCTATTATAGGTAAATAATAAATAGCTATAGGTTTCAGCATCAAGTACCTACCAATATCGGTAACTATACCTACTTGCGAAGCTACAGTTGTATTTCTCGCATAGCTCTACGTGTAAATAAATTAATGGCATGTCAAATCGTATGTTGCATTGTAAATAATTTTAAGTAGAATTTATTATTACAATTTTCAAAATAAATAAAACACAATTTCGGATTAAAGTATGCTTGTTATTTTATTAAGTACCTTACTTGTTAAGTAATAAGTACCTTACCTATCGAATAACCTATGACTGTATATGACATAAAATTAAATACTGACTGAAAATAATGTAGGTAAGTACACTGTACATAGATTCGATAATTACATATAGTTAACCTAATATTAATTATAACATTTATTTTATCAAGGGGTAGAATTTTCAAAAGTCTAGGTATGTTATATCTATTAACTATCTGCATTCCCAGCCCAATCCGTACAAGGGTTTGCGCTGTGTGTTGATAGCGTTTTCTTTTATATATTTAGATATATCTGGCAACTCGTCAGCGTCTCAAAATCATCTTAATCGTGGTACATGTACCCGTTATTCTACATAATAATAAGTAATACCTTGATCTATATTATAGGTTAGGAATGTCTATGTACCTACCTAAATTCTACAATGTTAAAAATCCCGCCTAAACTCGGGCTTCCAAGAAAATCCGCAGTACACTAGCGTGTTCGTGTATATACTCTGTGGTTAAATTATAGCTCAGCAGATAAAAGGCCTTAAAGGACTGGTATCCAGGGCCGTAAAATAAATTAAAAAAAAAAAACAGCAGATAAAGGAGTAAGGAGACTTCGTCTGTGTTGGTGTTAGCTAGCGGGCGTGCTCTACCTTTTTGGAGTGTTTTTTTTTTTGTTAAAACTGACTGGAAAACGCTCTAAGGGGGTGCCGTGCGTGTGTCGGCGAGCGCCGGCACAGACGAAGTCCATGCTTACATAGTTTCCCTAACTTGTTACAAATAATACAAACTTGACATTGGCTAATCTTTGTAAAGCCAGAGGAGAGAGAAAAAAAAAAGGAAGCAAGGAAGATACTCTTCTTCTCTATTCCTTGCTCTAGTGTTGAAGTTTGACTATCGATAATTGACCTCGAAAACTATTCAGGATATCGATGCACGTGAAAATACTATCGATAGCGCTTTGCGAGCAATCGAAAAATACAATCTATACTATCATAGTATTTAATGTAGAACTATCAATAGTATTAAAAATTCATCGAAAGTATTGCTTGTAAAGCGCTATCGATACTATTGCCACGTGGCAATACTATCGATAGATTATAATCATCATTAGTTTTACCTTGAAAATCGAGTCTAACGATAGGCAACACTACCTTGGTATGGTTTACTCTATATTTCGACTTAGTTTAGGTGGGTAGAAACCCATTTTAAAATTTGTTTTTCGGTTCGAAAAAATATCGATTTTTATATCTTTTCGATAGTTGGAATTTTATATCGACATATCGAAAAATTAAATATCGCTCAAAAATATCGATATGTCGATATTTTTTCGACAAGCCTATTTAATGTCACTGTCACACTCAACCTAATCATGATCACCATAGATAATATACTAATAACATCACAGTGTGAACTGTGAATATATGATACATAAACTGTAATTTTATTATTATAATAATTCGTCAGTGTAACATAAATTCGTAGTTAGCCCTTATATCACAAATTCATTACCTAATAAATGAGACTGATCTATTGAATCTAAAAGATGATATTAAAAGTGCAGCCATTACTTACCAAATAGGCATACGGGGCTGTTGTAAAAGTGGAAACTAGAAAGAATGTAAATGAAAAGTGAAAATTGTGAATAAATTAGAAATGGTATTTTTCAACTTCTGGTCTGTGCTTCAGTGGTATTTGAGGCCTTTTATAAAATGGTTTTTGCGGAAAACTACGCGTCTTTGTGAACTGCAAAGGATATGTTATGGTGACAGAGTAGGAGCTCAGAGGACGTGTAATATTGAAAAATCATTAATGTTATCACGAACGCGAGATGTAAAAGAAGTTGTTTCGTTCTTAGACGCGGTGGTAAGAGAGCGACGATTCATTCCGGCACATTTCTCTGAAATACTCGATCCTCCAATAAATATTATACTAAGAGTTAAGAAGATCAATCCAAAACTCCACGATGCTTTCAAACCATCATTTCGTCAGTGCCTCATACAAATCTGGAGTTACCGTCAGTTAGTTGATGAAGTGGAAGATCTTCGGTGTACACAGTATGATAGCAATAATCCAGATCATGAGGCAAAGCTCTTGAGGTTGTGGAATTTGTTGATGCCTGACAGACCATTGGAAGCAAGGATTACCAAAGACTGGCAAGACATCGGTTTTCAGGTACAGTAAAGAAATATAACAATAATTGAAACTAGAATTTTACCTACATATTATAGTTTTTAACTTTACCTAGCCTATTGAAAGAAAGAAACAAAAATGTTCATTTTCTGAAAGCTGTGCCACACATTGCCAGTTATGCCTACGGGTTAGGTTATCTCCGCGCCTCTAATACTTGAGCATTGAAGTCAAAAGACCTCGAAGAAGCACCGGAATACACTGTGTCATGTGTGGCACAACCTGAACAAAAAGATGTCCCAACTTGGCACAAATGCTGTATACCTTGCCCGTATACAAAAACATACAGTGTGGTTTACAGCCTTATTGGGTGATTGCTGTTTTTCTTTTTAGTTGATTCAAGAAATTTTTAAATTTTCTTTTAGATTACTCATACAAAAAAAATTCTTTGGTTGTAAAAAACTGCTGCAACAGAAGTGCTTACATACATATTATCTTTTCAGGGTGATGATCCAAAAACAGACTTCCGTGGTATGGGACTCCTGGGTTTAGAAAATTTACTATACTTTGCAACAGAGTACACTCGGGCTTCAAACCATGTCTTAAGTCACTCATTGCACCCTAAGTACGGATACACATTTGCTATTGTGGGTATTAACTTAACATCCATGGCTTACTATCTACTAAAGGATGGCTCGGCCAAAACGTATATGTTTAACTGTAAACAGTACCTGCCTAGTATTAATTTGTTTCACAAGTTTTATTGCTATCTCTTTTATGAATTTGACAAAATGTGGATTGAATCAAAACCAGAGAATATGATGGAATTTTCTATAATATTCAAAAAGTTTGAGAATGCTATTCGTTCTGAGCTAGCTGATCCAGCATCAGTGTTTAGAATAAACATACAAGTAGATACTATATAAAAATAAATATTTAGTTGAATTTTACACTCGATTTGTAGCACAAACTTGAAGCTTATGAACTACCTGTGCAATGTGTTCAATTAGAACTGTGTTATAGTAATACAATGTAGGAATTTGGATGGCACATAACTTTTGTTGTCTTGTGTAATAAATAATTTCAAAAATATACCTATCACATAATATGTGTGAAAACTCCTATACAATGTCTTTCATATGTTAAATGTTGCTGTATCAATATGTATTTTGTATTTATAGTGTTCAAAGTATAATAAGATCTTTATTTAACTTAAAATAACAATGAAATCTTTTATATGTATTTTCTTAAGCTTATGCACTTGTGCTTCTGTGATCAATATTTTAATACTAACTCTCAAATGTGATTACCTATTTTTAAGTTAATTATGTTAAAACCATGACAAAACAAAATGCTTATTGTTTAACTTTGGTTAGGTATTAAAAGTCTTATGCAAAATTAAATAGTTTTATTTATAATTATATACTTATTTAGTATTTTAAAAAAATACAATACAAATATACAAACTTAATATATGGGTTTTTATGCAACTTATAGGTAAGTATACCTAGGTAGTTAAAAAAGTATTATCACATGCTCAAAAACTAGGACGGATAAATAAATGCAACGTTCCTACCCTGATAATAATATTTTATCACTGGTCATAATTATTACATTAGTGCTAATAACTTTGAAGTGTTTTTTAGAATCTGTGATGTCATATTAAGACCAACTCATTTGCTCTTCTTCTCTTTTTTAACTTCTTTAGGTTTTGTTTTTCCTGCTTTGATTAATGCTATAAGGGCTGTTATTGCAACAAGACCAAATCCTGCTAGTCCTATCTGCCAGATCCAGGGATATCTTGCTAATATGTCCAGTCCAAAAGCTATGCTGAATTTAATCATTTCAACACACCAATCAACCAACTCATCACTGAAATTAAAAAAAAAACACTTTTTAAGATTCCATAATCTATTACATATAATAAAATTGTAGAAAAGTGGTGTCTGTACAATGGAAATATATAAAAAAAAGTAGCAGGGGTTGTTATTATATCGATGCCGAACCCGAAATTGTAATTAATTTTTTTTTGTCTGTTTGTCTGTTTGTCTGTGTGTTTGTGCACGCTAATCTCAGAAACGGCTTATTCGATTTAGATACGGTTTTCACTGATATATTGTAGTAAGCTTCACTTAGCATTTAGTGTTTATTTCATGTCAATCGGTTCATAAATAAAAAAGTTATGTCAATTTAAAGAATCACGCTGCCCGAAAAGTCACTATTCCACGCGAACGAAGTCGCGGGCACAGCTAGTATTATTATATAATAAGATTTAACTGTCTTTATATTTGTTAAAGATGTATAACTTATGTAATGTTTGACTTACAATGGTGACGAAAGAAGTGGTACAGATTCACCCTTTGAGTTTTTGTACCAATCCTGGGCAAAGGAAACAAATGACTTGATATCTCTCTTTGGTAAGTCATAGCGATAAACTTTTCCAAGACGGAAGCTGAAATAACCAACCAACCATCAACCTCTTACTAGAACATCATTTTATTTTAATATTATAAGTGATTTTGACCTTTTTTAAAATAAAAATATTTACTCATACAGCCATAATAATGACACATCACACACTCATAATTCACATACACATGCCCACACATCTATCAGCAACCATACTACAGTAGAACGCCGATTATCCGAACGCCGATTAACCGAATCGCCAATTATCCGAATCGGTCCTAAGCGTAATATTTTTTTTTTTTTTTTTTTTTTCCTTACCATAAAGCTCCATTATATAATGGTAGCTTTATTTCTACTACGATCTAGCCTATGGGCTAATAAGTAATTTTATTCTAGCTTAAACTTCTACTTATGAATAATTTCTAAATCTAATTTCAGTCCAATAACTGTCCTTAGTTTATTCTAATATGCTTACGGTCCACTATGTTATTGCGACCTAGATAAAAATAAAGTAGCACAAACACTATACACACTCACTGCATTTATGCACTTTTTAACACTAGTTCGAACGGCTTGGTTCTTTTGAGTCTTCTTTTTATGTCCAAGTTATCTAGAAGCTTCACAGCCTCGAAATTAACGTGATGATGAAGTCGATGTTGGTGAGCTTCTGCGAACTTTTGGATGACTTTGTTTACGATCTCTATCTTAAGGTCCCTGTGGAGATCGTGATTTCTTACATACCAGGGTGCATTTGTTATTTCCCGGAGTACTTTATTCTGGAATCTCTGTATTACTTGTACATTGGTCGATTTAGTACACCCCCAGAGTTGTATACCATACGTCCATACAGGCATCAGAATTTGCTTGTATAGCATAAGTTTATTATTTATAGAGAGTGTTGAGTGCCTTCCAAGCAGCCAATACATTTTTTTATAACGTAGTTCCAGCTCCTCGCGTTTCTTTTTAACATGAGCTTTCCATCGAAGCTTTGCGTCTAGCGTCATACCTAAGTACTTTGCTGTATTTACATATGGAATAAGTTGCCGATTTAGATAAATCGGGTGATATTTCGGTCGCTTATTGGTAAAATCTATATGCATTGATTTCGATTCGTTAAGCTTAATTCGCCACTTTATAGTCCATTCGTTAACTTTATTTATGGCAACTTGAACTTTTTCCACTGCTTCTTCGTGACTTTCACCAGTTCCTATAATCGCAGTGTCATCAGCGAATGTTGCAATGGTATTATTTTCTAGTGCTGGAATATCACAGGTGTACAATAAGTACAGGACCGGACCTAAGACACTTCCTTGTGGTACCCCAGCTTTAATTTCCTTGAGTTCAGAATACGCATCTTCTTGACGAACTCTAAACCATCTGTTTGAAATGTATGATTCAAGGATATCTGCAAATGACTTTGGTAGCATATTTCTGAGTTTATAGATAAGCCCTTCGTGCCACACTTTATCAAAAGCTTGCGCTACATCTAAGAAAACTGTAGAACACACTTTCTTATTTTCTAATGATTTCTCTATTATATCAGTAATTCTGTGGACTTGATCTATCGTTGAGTGTTTTTCTCGGAATCCAAACTGATGATCTGGTATTAATTTTCTATCTTCTAGTACGGGTTTTAGTCTCTTGAGTAATAATTTTTCAAACAACTTTGAAATAACTGGTAATAAAGAGATTGGTCTATATGATGTTGTTTCATGGGGTGGTTTCCCCGGTTTGGCAATCATAATGACTTCAGCAACTTTCCATAACTCAGGTACATGTCTCAGTCTAAATGACGCATTTATGAGATTGGTAAGTTTCACTAAAGCTTTCCGAGGTAGGTTTTTTAAAATTTCTCCAGTAATGAGATCGTATCCTGGAGATTTTTTTTTGCTTAAATTGAACTTTATTTCTTCAGATACTTCTTTTGGTGTCACAAGTCTGATATTTTGCCGATCATCTTGTCTTTCTTCATTCTCACTAAGATCAAGTGAATGGCCCTCATTTGGTTGGAATATATCTTCCAGATGCTGAGCGAATCTATTAGCTTTTTGAATGTTATTGATAGCCCATTTTCCATTTGAGTCTTTAAGTGGTGGTATATGTGTGATGGGTCTTTTTAGATTTCCCGTTGCTTTCCAAAGAGAATAGTCAGTTTCTCGATCATTGGTCAAGCTTCGTAGGTAATCATTTAACTTATTTTCGTTATGACTTTTGATTGCTTTCTTGATTGTTTTCGCGAGTTTGTTAAGTGTTGTTTTGTCTTCTGGCGATCTCGAGGCATGCCATTTTTTTCTTTGCTTTCTCTTTATTCTAATAAGGTGGATAATTTCCTTCGGATAGGTGGCACCCTTACTCCATTTTTTAATGAATGGCGTATTGTTCCAGGCTGATTTTTGTATCTCTGTAATAAATTTGGCTACTTCCAAATTGAGCTGGTCTGGGCATTTTAAAGGGACCTTTAGGTTTATAATATTGGCTAACTCTATTTTAAAGCTCTCCCAGTCTGTATTGTTATTCACAAGAGTGAGCTTGCTTTCCTTGAATGCAATGTTATGTTTATCCAATGTTAACAATATTGGCGAATGGTCCGAATTCATGTCGTATTTTCCTTCAATATTTAGGTACCTTGGTGAGATATTCTTAGATATAAAGAAATCTATCAGATCTGGGATTTTTCGAGGATCAGTAGGCCAATAGGTCGGCATACCAGTACTGATCACGTCGCATCTTAGGTCTTTAATCGCACTCAACAATTCTTTTCCTTTTGTTGTTGTTAGTCTAGAGCCCCAGAAAATATTTTTGGCGTTAAAATCGCCACCAATTATAAATCTGTGTCCATATTGACTCAAGAATCTTGTGTATTCATATTTTTTTAGAGAATGCCGTGGTGGGCAGTATATGGCTACTATTGTAATTGGGTATCGTTCTGTTTTGATATTTACTGCCACTGCTTGAATTTCTAACTCCTCATGTTTACTTTCTTCGTAATGGGAAATATTCTCTTTTATTATAACAGCACTACCTCCTCTGGCTGAGTTATTGGGATGTAGGGCATGGTATACTTTATATCCTTTAAATTTGATATAGGATTCTTTTGTAAAATGTGTTTCGGAGATCAGACATATGTCAATATTTTCAGTATCTAGGACTACTTGTAGCTCATGTAGATGTTGAAATAGTCCATTAGAATTCCATGCCAATATTTTTAGTTCCTTTCCCATTATTTGGTTTTAAAGGGAGCTTTGTTATTGCTTTTTTTCAAGTTTTCGCAAGCGATCATCAAATGATGACAATAGTTTTAGGATCTCGTCTAGTTTATTTGAGGTAGGATCGCTCGTGTTATTACTGCCGGACATTATATTTGATGCTACTTGTGCATATGTTACCTTTTTATTAGGATTTTCTTTGTTGATTTCGGCAAGTCGGTTCTTAATAGCTGGAGTTTGTTTTGCTTTATCACTTGCTGCTTGAGTGTTTTGAGAAGATGGATTTTTGTATTTCTTGTTCCTAATGGATTGCATCTCCTTGGCTACTATGCAGCCTCTATAATTAGCTGGATGAGCTTCCCCACAGTGGATACATTTAGGTTTCTGCTCAGCTGGTTTTTTGCATTCAATACTCAGATGTTTTCCAGTGCATTTGACACATCTTGGCTCTCTAGAACAGTACTTTTGGGTGTGCCCATACGTTTGACATCTTTTACATTGTGGTATGAGCTTTGATGATCTCAGTGGATGTATTTCCACTTTGCATCCAAGAATCGAAGTGATTCCATAAATTTTGTTGATGTCTTCTCCATTTTTGAAGCTAAGCAAGAACATGTTTAGAGGTTCCTTATTTTTCCACCTTAGCTTGTTGACGGCATTTTCAACCTTAAACCCCTTATTCTGTAGGTCTTCGATTATTCTTTCTGGCTTGCAAGTAAAATGCAACTTTTTGGCCATGACTTTAATGGGCCTTTCTTGCTTGTTTTCATAAGAATGCCACAGGAATTTCCCTGCAGTCAGTATCTTAGTGATTGACCGATATGTATCTTCGTTGTTGGCATTTATTTTAACATTGTTGCCATTTAACATTTTGATTCGAAAAGAGTCTCCGGATGGACCTTCTGTTAATAAGTCATAAAATGACTGATAGTTTGTTACATCGTCTACTATTATTGGCGGGGGTGGTGGGACTTTCTTTGTCTTTTCTTGAGGGGAATCATCATGCTGATTTATAGATGTGGACTGTGCAGGCGAGGTGTTCAATTTTCTTTTCTTCCTGCTTTTAGCTCTAATCCATTCTGTCTCTCTGGCTAGCTCTTCCTCATCCGTCTGGTATTCCGTAGGTTGCGGTGAGTTTTCCTTGGTAGTGTTATTCTGGCTGGTATCCATTGGATTTTGATTTGATAGAAATTTTATCTGATTTTGGAGTTCCAATATTTGCTTTTGCATAGCAGTAATCATGATTTGAAGTTTCTCATTTTCCGCCTTTTTTTCGGAGAATGCTTTAAAAAGCATTTGCTCTGTTTCCGTAATTAATTTAATTTCCGTACCCATAGTTGCAGTATAAAGGTAGTATAGCTGCGATTTAATATTAAATTATTTTATAATAACCCTGACGCGGTCAAAACGCGGAACTGGGTCATTATGTCGAACGCAGTTGACCCGCGCGCGGCGGTCGAAGACGCGGCGTCAGCAGATTACGCTGCTAGTATTGCGTTTAAGACACGGTTGTTTTCGACGAAAACTAAACACTTAATAAGCGTAATATAAAAAATTAAAACCAAGCACTGTAAGTAAGTAATGTAATTGTTGTCACAAGTTGAAACTCTAGTGCACTACTTACATATTGTAGAATTGAGTTTGTTAAATTTAATAAAGTTTATTCTATGTGTGACAGTTCGTTTTTCTTTATTACCAGTCTATGTCCGATTATCCGAATTTTCGATTATCCGAATCGACCCTGGTCCCAATTAATTCGGATAATCGGCGTTCTACTGTATAACTAGTGGTTCCCCCGAACTGAGACTTAGCGGTATCCCATTATTCCCATAAGATAATTTTAACTATATATTGTAATAGTTAATTTTTAACATTAGATGCAAAAAGAGCTAGAATTATTGGAGATAGTTGAATATTGCAATAATGCTTCACAGCGCCATCTATTAACATTATTGTGAAGTTATATTTAAAAATACTGATGCCCATCAAAAATGAAATGATTTTGTTTCATTATGATTGTTTCATTATTGAGCTTATGAGGCTCTTAAAACTAGGAATTCCTTTTGATTTCTTGTAAAAGAATAGGTATTTAGGATTGCAGGGGTACAGATTTCAATTTAACCACCCTGAAAGCATTTAAAACTAATAAAGTGAAAAAAGTAATTAGTTAAACTTACAAGAGAAAGGCTGGCAGTTTAGCAACTTTAAACCTCTTGGCTGTATTGAGCCCTGCCAGATTAGCATCAACCCTGGCAACATTAATTCGTCCACGTAATGTTGCTCCCACACTTTCCCAAACTGCATGCAACCTTTGACATTCCACACAGGATGCACCGTAACTTTAACAAAGTCATAATCAAACATCATTAGGTATTAAAAAGATGCATCAAATAAACTGTCTGTGGCATCGTAGCTCCTAAACAGAATGAACCGATTTTAATTTTGTTTTTTTTTTTTCAAGGATATGTTATGGGATAGATTATGTCATAATATTATGATCTATAAGTGTTTGAAAGAAATAAGTGCCTCTTCAACTCACATAATAATTATGCATAAGATATTAAGTCATTTTGCAAGATAAATCAAAAACTATTATGTCTAAAAATAAATGAAAATCTGTTTTAGAGTGTACAGGTAAAGCCCTTTCACATGATACCCCACTTGGTACAGTTATCTTACATTGAAAATACTAATTATTTATTTGTTCATGAACATATTTTAATTTTTTTTGTGATGTAACCACAAATTTTCGATTTTCAGATGTTTTCCTTTACTTATACTAATACAAAAAATAATTATAGCACATAAGACCTACTTACCTGCCAAATTTCATGATTCTACGTCAACGGGAAGTACCCTACAGGTTTAATTGACAGACATGACAAATTGACAGACGGACAGACAGACAGAGAACAAAGTGATTCCATAAGGGTTCCGTTTTTTCTTTTGAGGTACGGAACCCTAAAAATAAGTAAGACAGTACTTACAACATAACAAACCAATCCCCAGTGGTGGCACCAGTAGCTGCTTGTGTCATGTGCTCAAAAATTTTATCTGTTAACTCTTTAACTGCTGGCGTCTGATTTTTTTCCAAAAACCCATAAAGTTCATTTTCACCTGGTTCACCTATTATTAAATTAACATGAAAATAAATAAGTATATTACCCAATATAGTCATTAAATTCTAAACAGTGGTTGTTTTAAGTAACATAATATATTGTTCTAAACGAAACAGCCAGGAATTAAAATAGTGTCAATCTTCTCAAAATTTACTTTTGGGACAATATACAGTCAGGTCAGAACTTTTTTTAAGCTTAACTTGAAAATCTCAAGAATGAATATAGTGAAAAGCTTGGACAACAATGTTCAGGGCACTCCAGTCCCATATTTTTCTCTATTGTATGCAAACATTGTAGTAAAATTAGTGAAAAATAGAATAAGGTTTCATACCATCATAGAGCAAAGGAACTCCATGTCTGAAAAATACAACGGCCGGCTCTTTGGTTGGACTGTAAAGTCTGGATAAATGACTGTTAACTGCTTTCACAGTTAAAGCATTCATATGCTTCACAAAGTCATCATACATACTGTCAAGATTTTGTTCCAATTTATTACACACATCACAATTTGGTTTAGCTGAAACAACCATATTTAAAAAACAAATACATAATTTGAAACGTTTTCAAAAAAACACTGACTGCAGTTTGCGGTGCATCATTTTCAGCACACACATTTAAGTGTGTAAAATCTGCCATTTTCCTTTCAAGAACTTTATGTACCCAGTGACACTTGCACCATCAAAACAAAACTTATGTTTCATCTTGATGATGTGTTTACTTAAGCGGACATAGGGACAGATATACATACAGGTCCTGGGCTTTTTGGGGCTTCACCAGTCGGGTAATCATGGTTAATTAAAATATTGGCCTGCTAATAAATAATACTTATATGATATTGAACTAGCAGCTGGGCAAAGGCCAACTGTTATCGGAGATTTTATTTTTGTTTAATTGGCTACTTATGACAACTACTGACACTGATACTTCTTAAACATATGCTTACTAAATGTAATGATCATTCACAAGTATTACACAGCATTTATAAAAATTTGGCCCAAAGAAAAAACATTACAAACAATTAAATTAATATCGACAGAAAAATGCGCAGGGAGCATGCTAAACTTCTATGTATCATTTTAGTTTTTAGAATATACATTGTCGAAGCAAGATTGAGATAAATGCTACGCTTACGACTACATAAAAGAAATCAGAAGACGAAAAAAACCAACAATATTAGTAGGTGTAAAAGTTTCAAAATACTTAAAACTTCAAAACGCGCGGCAGGGGCGCCTGAAGGACTTTTTAGAGTAAAAACAGGTTGTTTGAGCTTACTTACAAAACAATACAATCAATTTTTCCTCTTCTTTTATCAGTTGCAGTAACTCATCATCGCTTACATTTTGCAAAGTTTGGCTTTGAACTTTCACGATTATAAAACATAACAAACAAAACGGCAAAATATGCATTATGCAATAGTTGCTAAACTTTCTTTCTTTGAACTAATTTTCAGCGCTTATTTTTAAAGATAATATATTAAAATAGGTAATTATTTAGGTTATAATGATTGAAAATGTTTGAGGATATTCGTAGCACAGACCAATAACATATAGGATAAATTCGTAGGTCAAAGAGTATGTAATTGACGTATCTCCGTATTCGTGGTCTGTGTTGACGTATACGGTATAACAAATACCTATTTTACTACATCCAAGACTACACGAGTAGCGCGAAATGATTTTTTTTTTCTGGTTTTACGGCACTGGGTTCTCGCCCTTTTAAGCCTGGTAGTTTAAAATATTAAACAAATTATCGCGAAGTAGGTACGTTGTAAATTTAGGAGACAAATTACCTATCCTATTATTGGTATGGTCTGTGAAATCAACAACAAAAATATGACAGAAATCAACATATGAAAATGTCAGAAACTAAAAAGGGAGCGGGAAACTTCGTACCTACATAACTTTCCCTAATTTATTTATCACTAGAAACCTGACATTATCTAATTTGTGTAAAGCCAGAAGAAAATAAATGAAAATGTCAATGGTCAAACCACGGGTCTGCCCGCGAAATTCAAATTTAATATGATTTTCGTTATTTGTAAACTAATACGACAAAGTAGGCTTATGGCACTTTAATTGCGGCAGGGCAGTATCATCCTCACAGGTTTATATAAAAATCTTTACTTGAAAGGGTCCAATTTAAGAAATTAGCTATAGTATCGACTTTGTGATTAACCCATTTAACTCAGTAACTAATTTAGCGTAGGGATTTACGAAGTATTAAAAATTATATATTTTAGATTTAATGGATATTATATTAGAACCAAATAATTAACATCGTTTATGGCCGACGACATAGGGAGTTAGGCAGGTCTTACCTATGGGTCTTACATTCAGCTGCTACTCTGCCGCAGGGTTATCTGGGAAATTGCCTTTGCTAAAGTTGATTGCTCATTCGAGAAAGAAGGTAGCTAATTTAGGGTTCCATACCCGAATAGTGCGAACGGGACCCTATTACCGACTCCACCGGCCGTCCGTCTGTCTGTGGGCTGTATCCCGTGAACCGTAATAGCTAAGTATCCCCTTAGAGAGATGAAATTTTCAGAATGTGTATTTCTAGTGCCGCTATAACAAACACCTATAAATCGATGCAATTACCTAATAAGAATTTCAAAATGACAGCCATGAAATGATTAGTGTCATTAGTGTATGATGGTACAGAACCCTTCGTGTGCGAATACAACTCGCTCTGACCGATTTTTATATCTAAATTCTAAATACATAAAAACGAAAGTCCTTTCTCACTGACTCCTCAACGCTCAGCCGAAATCTTTGGTGCAGAGGTTTCCTTTATAATTTAGACAAGAAATAACACTGGTATTACTTACTGGTATTTTAAAACTTTTAAGGAATAGGGAATAAAGAGGATATATAATTAATATGGAACCCTAAAAATGACTAATAAGTAATAATATTACTTATTAGTCATTTTTAGGGTTCCATACCTCAAAAGGAAAAACAGAACCCTTAAACACTTTGTTGTCTGTCTGTCCGTCGTATCTGTCAAGAAACCTATAGGTTACTTCCCGTTGACCTGGATAGATGATATGATAGATATATGTTTGGTAAATAGGTAGGTCTTATAGCACAAGTACAGGAATAAATCTGAAAACCGCGAATTTGTGGTTACATCATTAAAAAAAAAATTAAAATGTGTTTCAATTTTCAAGATAAGATAACTATACCTAGTGGGGTATCATATGAAAGGGCTTTACCTGTACATCCTAAAACAGATTTTTATTTATTTTTATGTATAATAGTTTTTGATGTATCGGGCAATATGTTGGAAAAAATACCCGAGTATGGAACCCTCAGTGTGCGAGTCTGAATCGCACTTGGCCGGTTTTTAAATGTTTATTTATTGGTAAGTACAGTAGGTACAGTAAAAAGGAAGCGCACAGGAAAGCACTTATTTTTATAAGAGATCTCTATTAGTGAACCTTGGCTTGGTGGGAGAGGTTGTGAAGAAAAAGAATAGGTACAACAAATATAGGTGGGGCATATTATCAATATAAATCAATATAAATGATAACATAAAATAAACTTAAAAATTTAATAATTTTGTCAAAAGCTACGAGCACTCGCTAGTATGAATAATCTTTTAAAGTTTTAACATAATATTTTCTTATGTAGGTACTGAATCCTTAACAAAGATTTTGTATGTACGAATGTGTGTGTGTGCTTGTGCAAGTGTACATGTGTTTTTTAAATCCTTGATTATATTTTTAAGAGAAGCAATTTTTTTCAATGCTCTTCTTCTACTTTCTCTTAATATTTTAATTTTTTTTAATCTCCGATCAGATGTGGCTTGAACTTTCTCCATAGTTTCTAAAAGTCTTTTATCTGCCAGCGTCCTCCCATCTTCTATAACAGTTAGTTCTCTGTTTCTACTTGGCTCTACCTCTTCAAAGGTTTGACTCATTTCAGGTTTGACATTACATGATGCCTGCGCTCGATTTAGTTTTCTTTTTTTCACAACCTATTAAAAAAACAGCAGTTAATAAGTACAACAGTGTGCAATTTTGTTATAATATATTCGTAAGTACAAATTGAAAAATTACTGGTTACAACTTACTGGTTGATAATATTTCGGATAATCTTCGAATATGGTCGGTACTGCGTCCGATTTTAGCCTTTTTATTTTTAAACCAGATACATAACAGGATGGCTCAAAATGCTTGGAGCATAGTCGGGCATGGATTTTTGGCTCCCAGTTTTCTCTTCTTATTGCCCTGAGCCAAGCATTTCTAACTTCAGGACATGTAGGAAACCTACAAATAGGTACATTAAAGGTAAATTATTTTCATCCCATCTATTCGAAAAGGACGACTTGGTTCGCCTTTAAGTGCACCCAAAGGAGGTGTTTTCTTTAATGAGTAGTGCGCGGCAAAGATAATTACACTTCTAACATGTAAATCTTTAATTTGCAGCAATTTTCGAAATAAAAATCGCGGTTGGTAACGATGAAATAGGTACTAATTAAAGACTTACCTATGAAAAGACAATTCAGGAGCTTTTAGGCCTCCTTTCGTAGATCTGGAGGCACAAAACACAGCCTCACACATTTGATTTTTAGATCTAAGAGATATTTATAATTTTAAAACAACGCTAAATCAAATTCCAATGTTTTGTGGTTTTGTGCCTTCCAATGGTGACGACCACAGATCACTATAAACCAGTCTAAAGAGTGAAGGTGACGACCACAGAGTACATTCCTCTCTCTCGTTTGGCTTTACAAAGATAAGCCAATGTCAAGTTTGTAGACATTTGTAACCAGTTAGTTAAACTATACAAGTGTGGACCCCATCTGTGCCAGCGCTCGCCGACATATGCACGTCACCCCCTTAGAGCGCTTTCCAGTCAGTCAGTTTTAACAAAAAAACCACTCCAAAAAGGCAGAGCACGACCGCCAGCCACAGATAACTATTATACCAGTCTAGAGACGCCAGCTAACACCAACACAGATGACTTCGTCTGCGATGGCGTTTGCTGGCGCGCGTGCTGTGCTTGTTTGGAGTGTTTTTTATTGTTAAGAGTGGCTGGTTTTTGTGTTAGTTGGTGTTTTTTGGTGGTGGAACTGACTGGGAAGCGCTCTAAAGGGGCGCCGCGCGTATGTCGGCGGGCGCCGGCGTAGACGGAGTCCATACTTGTATAAATTCAATAACTTGAAAATATCACAAACTTGACATTGGCTAATCAGAGTAAAGCCAGATTTAAAGAAAAAAAAAAAAAAAAAAAAAACCAACACAGACTTGACAATGATATTACATTTGACAAATGACAATGACGTTTAATTAATTTGAACGATTTGAACTTTGCTGTAGGCAGGTACCTTCATCCGAGGCATTTATACTGATTAATATTTGAGAACTTGAGAAGTAAAATTAAAAAGCTACTTGAGACTTCGTTTGATTAAAGGTAATTACTTATTCATGAAGCTGATCTTGCCAAGGATAATACATGAACTTATATTTATCATTGAGTGCACTTCAACTGTTGCAATTTGTTTTTGTTTGTGTGTTCATCATATTTGTAACCGCCCTAAAAGTAGCGATTGATCTAACAAGTAACTCGAGATTTCTTGTTAAGGTTAGCAGGTGTTAACCTTGCACTGCAGAAAAGTAGGTTGCGGTGCTGTCATTTGTTACGACTCACGATATTTTTAAAAAGGACTAAGTTCATGAGTCATCGTCTTTACTTGAACAGGAGTTAGGGCGCGTCGTGGTGACCTGTTAGCATTGTAGTTGTATCACTGAGGTAATCATGGCTGAAATTGAAGAGAAGGTGATAATGACTCCAAAGAGTAAAAGCCCAACATCCACAGTGCTGATAGTTGAAAGGAAAGTGATTGAAGCAGAGCCAAGTGACAAAACTCATGTGGCTGGAGGAGACCACACCGGGATCATAATCAATAAGGAAAAAATTTATGGTAATGCTGAGTTTAATAATTATACTATTTCAATTAATTTAACATGTTCAGTTCCTAACTAACTAAAATATTTTCCTGCTGATAAATTTATGACAAAATATTATACTACTGTGGATTTGTTCCGAAAATCGATACTGATGATGTAATAAATATTTCAGAGGGAATTTCAGTTTCAAATTTTTTTCTTGACAATGGAACCAATTTTGATAAAAGCGCAGAGGTAGTTTGCAACTAGGATGCTTTGTATCTCATAAAAACAGATGATGTCTAACATGACAAATATTAAAAAAAAACTTTTTGTTACTTATTTTCAGAAAATGGTGTAACAGAACCCTGCCATGCTCAACTAGAGTTTTGTGTGTATTTGGTATCAGCAGTAACCGGTAACCACACACGAGAGGCAAGGGCTCTCAGGTTTTGGTTTAAACCTGATGTGTCCCTTGACGATTGCCCACATGAAGCCCAGGCATTCTTCCGAGAACTTGTTAGTCCTCAGGACTTTCCTAAAGGTATACTTCATTTTATAAGCAAATCATGTATTTGAATTTGGACTTTATTTTGGCTACATTTCATGTAGCGCATACTTACTGAAATATGAAAAAAAAATATAGTACAGTAGCTTTTGCTTGTGACTTCTTCCATGATTTGATTCTAATATATAATCTATAGCCTATAACACTTGGATATAATGTAGCTATTTAGCAGTTAAAGATTTTTTGAAATTGAAGTAATTTTGGAGAGTAGGTAAGGTTAAAGTACCTCTTATATCCAAATACAAACTGTACCTCTGTGTAATATTAGTGTATCTTGAAGTATATGCCCAATAATCTAGGAATAATAAGTAGTATAGAACCAATAATGAATAATACCAATAAAGAAGAATATTTACATGATAATATGCCTGTTTTATTCTCAGACTTTTTCTTGTTTACAGATTATGTGGGGTTTATTAAGAAGATAATAAAATTAATGCAAAACAAATATCACCAATTGAAACTATTAGAAGTAGAATTAAGACAAGAAGGCACAGGTCCACCACCACCAGGTTAGTATCATAGAATAAAGTAAGGCAGGCAAAAAATACTCCATTACTTATTTAAAATTTATCAAAATCCGTATTAATAGTTATCCTTATAAATATTTATAGGGAGGTTCTCCCTACCACATGCAAAACTCCAAGTTTCTAGATCTGCCAGTTTAGGCTGTGCATTGTCTATCAGTCAATCAGTACTGTTTTATTTATTATATAGATGGTGGTGGGCAAATCAGCTAGTTAACCATATAGTCACATTTTAGACTGTTAAATTATGGTTAAAGTTAAAAAAATTAACCACCAAAAAACAAGCAAAAGTGAGACACACAAGTCAGTAATTTTGTACCTTCATGGTTACTTTTAGGTAAAGTTTTGATCAAAAGTTAACAAACCTGACTTTTTTCAACAACAACAATTCATTGTGATCTTTAACCATAATTGTAATCTTTAATGGCCAGTCTGATATGCAATTTGCTCTTAGAGCCTTTAAATTATATTTGTATTATTGCATTAATTTAAAAAAATATTAAATTATGTGTAGATTAAGACATTCTATGTATGCCTTTAAAATAATATATATTTTTGTAATTCTGTGCCACAGAAGTGAATGGTGATATTTCGAGTAAGACAGTTGTATACAAGTATGATAACGGTTGTATGTATTTCATTAGAATATTATATAAAAGCATGCTGTGTTTTCTGAAAGTTAAGATTGCAAATAATACTATTAAAATATTAGATTTTTAAGAAAACATAACATGTTCAATGAACATATTTTTTAATTTTACACTAAAAATAACAATTAATTCATTGCACTATACAAAATTAAACAACTGACAAATATTATATTTAACGTTAAAAGCAAGTTTTTACAGACTTTGAGGATTCTGTATCTCCAGAGCAAAAAAGGAATCCTTATAGGATCACTTTGTTGTCTGTCTGTCTGTCCGTCTGTCTGTCTGTCTTTCTGCCCGTCGTGTCTGTCAAGAAACCTCTAGGGTACTTCCCGTTGTCCTAGAATCATGAAATTTGGCAGGTAGGTAGGTCTTATAGCACAAATACAGGAATAAATCTGAAAACCGCGAATTTGTGGTTACATCATTTAAAAAAAATTAAAATGTGTTTCAAATTTCAAAGTAAAATAACTATACCAAGTGGGGCTATGAAAGAGCTTTACCCCTGTACATTGTAAAACAGATTTTTATTTATTTTTATGCATCATGGTTTTCGATTTATCGTGAAAAATGTTGGAAAAAATACCCGAGTATGGAACCCTCAGTGCGCGAGTCTGACTCGCACTTGGCCGGTTTTTTTTAACATTGTGGTTGGCTTTCGGCTCCTTATGTCTGTGCTTATGATATCAATCTTATATTTATCCATTTGTATTTGTTGGTTGTTTACTTTTTATACACATCACAAGAATGATACACCTCTTATTATTTTCAATTAACATATTTTAACTCATGAAAGAATCTTATGGCATTCAATGTTTCCTTGTATGTTTTACCATTTAGCACAAGTTAGACACATTGTTGATTGTATGTGCTCGATTTGATGGATTCGTTATTATATTATATGATATAGAAATAGATATAGAAACTCATAGTTTGTCACATTAAAAAGCATGTTTGTTGCCATCAAAATCAATATAGGGTTAGTTTTTAGTTTGTAGGGTTCTGTACCCAAAGGTGCTAACCGGCCCCTATTATTAAGAGGGGTCTCTCTGTCACTCGCTTCATACAAACGTAGTTCCAATTTCATTTGAATATTAAGTATTGTGGCTATGTTTGTGGTTTTCCAGATTTCTGTTAAAATATTCAATTTCAAAGTTACATGGTCTTAAAAAATTACATACAAATCTTTGAGCCCCTGTAATTTTAAAACTACATATTTTTAGAAAAATCTAAAACACCACAGACACAGATATTAGTTTCTAGAATATGTCTGCAAAATTTCATGGACTTTGGTTGCTTAATATTCAAATGAAATTATAACTACGATTGTATGAAGCGAGTGACGGGGAGAGCCCCGTTAAACTCTGCTTTCCGTCCGTCCATCCGTCCCTCCACATATCTGTATCTCGTGAATCATAATAGGTAGAGACGTGAAATTTTCGCAGTATGTGTATATCTATTGCCGCTGTAACAACAAATACTAAACATTTCAAAATTACTGCCATGAAAATTAAAAAAAATTAAAGTGTTATTTGTTGTATGATGGTATGGAACCCTTCCTGTGCGAGACGGACTTTGGTTGTAAATCTCTAAACTTAACTAATTTAAGAGAACTGCGAGTACCAGTACCCAACAGATTCCGTGAGCAAATGCAGAGTATCGATTTTAAGGTCTTTTTGGCGCACTGAAGGGGGCACGAAAGGATTTAAATGCAATTTTGATTAATCAGTGGACCTTGTGTCCCCCACAACTACTTTTTGCTAAAGTTATTTGCTGGACCCTACAAATGTTTCCGTAACTGAAATTGTGCAATGGAATTTGTGAAAAGCTTAACGGCAATTGTGTTAAAGTTAGAGATTTCTGGACAACTAGGTCTAAATTAAGACATCTGGTTTCTTTTCTTATGCGTGTTTATTTAATACCTACGTCCTACATATAAATATTAAAAAACTGAGCTAATGTTTTTCATACATTACCACTATTTTTATTCTATTGTTTGTGTTATATAAAATTTTTCAAACTTCATTCATAGATTTTACAGTATATGAAAAAGAAACGCAGGACAGAAGTTATATCAAATAGATTCTTATTTTACTGTAGTAGAAACAGTTTAACTATGTACTTTCTTATATACAATCTACTTACATCTACTTACAGTATTATATAAAAATGTTTATTTCAGCGTTTATTGAAGACAGTATAGTGAATCAAACGCACATATCAGAACAAAGGGTACTAGATATGATTGAAAATGCTTACCCTAATCCTCTCTCTGTCGAAGACTTCGTAACGTGAGTATATATTCGTTAATAAAGAAAAATATTGTCATCACATATTTGGGAATTGTAATTGGGATTGGGATCATCCCAATCCCAATTACAGTCTATGAGTTGCATTTTCAGTGCAGGAAAATGGTCAAAGGCCGAAGTGAAAGACGCATTGGAGTCCTTAGAGGAGAAGGGGTTGACGCGTCTAATGTCAGATGGCATCTACGTGCGACAACATAGTATTGATACCCAGGTAAACGACAAAATTTAAATAATTCAAAAATTTATTTCATGTAAGTCTGCTCTGAGCAGATCGTGAACCAGAGTGAAACTACATTCTTAGCGGGTTGCGAAGCTGAAACAGCAATGGATAGGGCACATAGTTCGAAAAAAACTGGCCAAGTGCGAATCAGACTCGCGCACCGAGGGTTCCGTACTCGGGTATTTTTTCCGACATTTTGCACGATAAATCAAAAACTATTATGCATAAAAATAAATAAACATCTGTTTCAGAATGTAAAGGTTTCATATGATACCCCACTTGGTATAGCTATCTTATTTTGAAAATTGAAACACATTTTTTTTCTGTAATGTAACCATAAAACGGTTTTCGGATTTATTCCTTTACTTGTACTATAAGGCCTTATAGTACAAGTAAAGGTACCCACGTGCCAAATTTCATGATTCTAGATCAACGGGAAGTACCCTATAGGTTATCTTGAGAGACACGACGGACGGACAGACGGACGGACGAACGGACGGACGGATGGACGGATGGACGGACGGACGGACGGACGGACGGACGGACGGACGGACGGACGGACGGACGGACGGACAGACAGACAGACAGACAACAAAGTGATCCTATAAGGGTTCCGTTTTTCCTTTTGAGGAAGAGACCTTATGTCCAGCTGTGGACGTCTATCGGTTGATGATGATGAAGACTGATATCATAAGCTACGTGTTTGACTCTACCATTGGTTTGGACAGCAGATTCAGAATTTCAAATTGCAAAAGGAAAACTGAAAGCTTAGACGGTGGCTTCCACATTGTTATTTATATTTACTACTTATAAAATACCTATGCGGAAGTACTTCGAAGTCTGACACATTATTAGACAAGAAAAGAAAACCCCTATCAATCCGCTATTAATGGAAAGGTCTACGAGCCTCTTTAATGAGGATTACGAGTGAAGAGAGAGAGAGCAGTGAATATTGTTGAGTTTGTGCATTCCGCTAATATAAGTCTTCATACCTAACAACTAAAAAAGTTTCTGCTGAACAAGTTTTCTATGTAATAATATTATTTGCACTGAAAATTCGGATGACAACATAGGTTAAATTAATTCCTTGCATTCTCACCGTTGCGCGTCGATTACTTGTGACGCTAGTAGATTTTCTATGAACAAAGGACCTAGTCACACTAATATTATAAAGGCGAAAGTTTGTATGTGTGTGTGTGTGTGTGTGTGTGTGTATGTTTGTTACTCCTTCACGCAAAAACTACTGGACGGATTTGGCTGAAATTTGGAATGAAGATAGATAATATCCTGGATTAGCACATAGGCTACTTTTTATCCCGGAAAATCAAAGAGTTCCCACGGGATTTCAAAAACCTAAATCCACGCGGGCGAAGTCGCGGGCATCGGCTAGTAGATTATAAATTTCGTAATAATTGCAATCGCGTCTTTCAAATGATGCGTATTCTTATTTTAAAACAAATGAGTAAAGCGCATGTAATGTAATCAACTCATGTATGTGCATTGCGCGTCATTCTTAAATTAAATTAAGTCACATTTGGCACGTGTGGTTACTATGATTATTATTATTTACTACTCCCGTCGTTGGATAATACGAAAAATGAAATCCAACGAGTTTATTTATTTCATGTGTCACTTATGATATTATGTCAAGACTACCACCAACCAAAAGCACGCACCCGAACTCTTCGGTCTGGTCTGGTTGTGTCAAATAGACATCCCATTGGACTATGGTAGTGAGAGAATACAGAATGCACCTTTTTGCGCACGCATTTGTGCTCTATAACATTGCCTCCTGTAATTGGCTAATCTTCATTAGGATTAGCCGCCGTGGTTGAAATTCGGTCAGGAGAACATAATTTGTAACTAGCTTATGTCCGCGATTTCGTTCGCGTGGACTACATAAACTATCTTCGCACGGGTACGGCTACGGGGATTACAATTTTCGTAGGGATCACTAATTTTTTTCAAAATAAAATATAGCCTACTAGAGGATGCCCGCGGCTTCGCCCGCGTGGATTTCGGTTTTTTAAATCCCGTAGGAACTCTTTGATTTTCCGGGATAAAAAGTAGCCTATGTCCTTCCCCGAGATGTATCCCAAGTCTGTACCAAAATTCATTAAAATCGGTTCAGCGGTTGGGCCGTGAAAAAGTAGCAGACAGATAGACACACACTTTCGCATTTATAATATTAGTATGGAGGATGTTACCCAGGAATAATGTAGCTAGTTCTTTCACCAATAGAATACTGGTGAAAGAATTTTCAAAATCGGTTTGGTAGTAAAAATCGGTTTCAAAATTGATAAATACGCAATCTTCTTATACCAAGATTTTGTCCCGGCTTACGTCAGGGTCTGCTTTCCTGCTAAGTCTCTTCTACTTTGCATGATCTATACTCTATAGCATCGTCCATTCGAAGATCGTTGGCACGTACCTTACTTGTGCGATGTCAATTATCCGATTATTACCGATATTTATTGTAAACGTTATCGGTATATTGTTACCCATGGGCCACGACACAGGATTACCTAGTGTAGATACCATCGGACAGAGAGAAAAAAATAAAATAAGTTGTATTTAGTTAATAAATATTTTTTCATTTTCAATTCATTGTTTTTTTCGACCGGCCGCGGGCCCTGGACCGCTAGTCAGCGAGGGGCTTGTTAAGACACCTGTGAGTTGTGACCCTCGTAGTGACCGGGAGTCTTAAATATTGTCTGCGACATCTCACGCCAAGACTACCGCAGATGTGGTTGTTATACACTCAGACTAGTAACGCTGCTCATGCACCTATTCGATGAACTCGTAAAATATGCCAATATTCAACAGAATGAATCCAAATATAAATAAACATTATATAAAGCTTCCCTTCCCTAGGTGGTGAAACAAATGCCCACACTGTGCTCATCCCGGCAACCCACGATAGCAGTGGTGACGGCCCTCTACTGTGAGAAGCAAGCAGTCGACGCTATGATGGATAACCAAGAAACTTTTGTGCGGTACACTACAGTTGGTGAGTACTTCTGATATTTGCTTTTAACGGATGAATGGACGGACAGACAGACAGACAACAGTTATCCTATAAGGGTTCCGTTTTTCCTTTTGAGGTACAGAACCCTAAATATTGTGTGACCCATATAACAAAAGATAGTAAATCTAGTACTATCAAAACATCCTTATTGTACTAATAACTTTAGTCATAACATTATTGTAGTAAGTTGTATTGTTGTTATTAGTTGCCAAGAGAAAACCATAGATTTATTTTTAATTTGTTGCCTAGCCAGCCATGTCAAGCTAATATGTTCAGTAATTAAAACCCACTTATGTGTCAAAAGACAAAACACAAATGAATACAAATGAAGAAAAATAAGTTATATTAAGAAGCCCTTGAATTTTTGAATGGATTCCAAAAATACTTAGTTAATTGGATTTTTCATACATTATCAGAAATAATAATTGAATAACTAGATAATTTATATTTTTTCATAATTTTATTACAAAAAATAACTAACAATATTGAGAATATTATTCATTAGAGTGTGAACATATGGGTGGGATCCTCAATAACAAAAAAAAATATCCTAAACTTAAAGTAACAATAAATACAACCACAAAAATCAAGCTTAATACTGAAAAAAAATGGAATTCTGATCAATAACAGTATGTGTGATTCTTCCATGAGAAACATTATTCAAATGCACATAATTACAATAAATAAAATCTCACATAAGTATAATACAATGGGTAAGACTACTTTAAATACTTATAATTACGCATATGTAAACTTTAAATCTTCAATTTTGGTAATATCACCGTCCAGTGTCAAAAATGTGATGTCTCCTAAATTGTGTTTTAGTTCTCTTGTGCCCATATTTGATTCAAACACATCTATATCCAGGTACATATTATATCCATGACCTCTTGCTCTTATTATGAAATTGAATTTCCCATCTGCTACAAAGTAGGAAATAATTAAAATTATAAAATTACTAATATTGGATCTGGAAAAAAAATCAGGGAGGTTTGGTGCTACGCAGTGTGAGCAGATAAGGAAATGTTTTTTTTTTCTTTTATATCCATAATTAAACACAAGAATACTTACCTACATAATATTCTTTCATTTCAATTTTTATCTGTTTACTATAATTACTTAGTAATATATCACAGTTTTTAAGCACTAACTAATTTATCCACATTATTAATTACCACATTACCTGGAAATTGACCAATCAAATCTGGTTCCTCAGAGGGGGGTTGGTTGTCTATTTGTCCATTTACACTGCCGCTTATATGGAAAATATTCTCAGAGAAATTAGCTTCAGCCTTGCATACAATATTGTAATCATCTGGATTATTCATGCCTGTTGTAAGTTTGAGTAATAACCTGAAAAGGATAATGTAAAATTAGGCTTAAACCTGATTCATATTTCATACAAATCAGTTATTTTATAGAGAATAAGTAATAAGATGAAAAAAGTGTGTTAAACAGGACAAGTGCTAATGGAAAACAAGCGATTCATTTATAAATATTGCTACTTATTTCAAAGTTAGTTTACATAATAAATACCTCTGTGGATCGCCTTGTAAAAATCCATTTATTTCTATCATATCGCCATTTTTTAGGGGCCTCGGCAATCTAAACATATTTTCGTTCTGTCGATGTGACTCAGGCCAAGCAGTATTTTGTGAGTGCCCATTTAACATCGTCCCATAAACTTCATTGTCAACAGGGGAGCTAGATTGTATGAAAGAATTGTATTTCATCAGTAAACATGTATGCAAAGTTGTTCTAATAAAAAAAAAATTAGCTTTTGGTATACGCTTTTAATCAGAATTAATATAAAACATACACGTCCAATGTTAATCGGAGTTAACCACTGAATCGATTTAAATATCAACACTCACGGTCAATTACAAAATGATATTTACTATAATTAAAGTACGTCAAATAACCACAAGCCTTTTACCACATGGACGATTCATGTTAAATACTATGCAATTCATAAATTCAGTCTTGTATTTTAATTTACATAACCTACTAAACGTGTTTTCGGGTCTCAACTCCGTCCAAACTTAACGTTTGTCAATAGTGTTGACATTGACATTTGGCTATTGAAAAAGTTTAGAAATCGTTTGGAAATAGTAAAAAGAATGTGACAAAGGGACAAACTACACTTTAAAATGTTTGAAGCGAAATATAATGTTTGCAAACATTGAGTAGGTAATTGAAAGTGCACTTCCGCATATTACAAGAAGAAAATATCGGGGCAAACTTCTCGCCGTGTAGCCTAAAAATAACACTTAAACTGCTCTTTACATACCCCATCACACACTCCCAACAGTTTTTTAACATCGTGATTAATCTACGTTTCCAATCAATAAATAAACACAACACGTCAATTCACGCTAAGATTCGTTTTTAACTACCTATCAATGATAGAGAGATGGAATGTGGATTGACTGAGGTGACGTAATACCGAAAACAAACACGCTCACAGCGGAATACGGAGACACAATATACTTATACAGTATACACCTTACACAGTTACACACCTTGAAGATTAACGCCACTGGCCGCGGCCACCTCCGAGCCGCAAGCGCAGTTATTCTGCACGATCGAGACGTCAGCTATGAGCACCACTTGTATAGCTAAAGCGTGTACAGTATGCGTCCCACGATACATTTATATAAAGTTTTTTTATAACAAGTTGATTTTCATAAATAGTGACGCACTTACCTACTTAGACAAGGATAACATACCTAATATTATCATTACCTACATCAGTTGCCTTATCTTTTGGTCATCAATTCAACAGGCATGTCACACGGAAAAGGGCAGAGGGCGGTGTTAGTTCGTAGTAGCACATCCTTCCAACATAAAGTAAAGCATATAAGCCAAGAAATATTTACCGAATTTTCCGAGCTGAATGGACTCGAATTGGTCTTACCTACTTACGTTGGCCGCCTACATTATTACTAATTGCATCTCAATAATTGGTATGATCGTTAAATTCAAAATTATTTTGATCATGTCTGCTAATCGTTCCCAATTAACTTACTGGTTCAATTTTTTTTTCGATAGTTAAATATTTATGGGTTTAAACAATAAGCAGAATCTGGTCAAAGGTTTATGATTTGACCTATCAATAGTTCCAAATAATAGAGGTGCCCTGTTGGACACAAGCCTTTGCATGGATTCTATAGGTTTCCAGCAACTCGCTTGAGCTGATCCCTTCACTTAATGGGGGGATCTCCACTGTATCAGGGACTAGCTGACTCCCGCGACTTCGTTCATGTGTATTTAGGTTTTTTAAGGAATTTCTCCAAGTCCTTTCTTAGTGTGGGTCTTAAACGTGAAAGGGAGAACCCATGTGTAAAATTTCAAGTTTCTAGATCCACCGCTTTAAGTTGCTTGTGTGTGTTCATTTAGTCACAGTAATGTTTAATATAGGCGATTAATATAAGTTTTTAGTGTGGCAAAAAGGCGTTCTTTGCAGTCACACCCTTTGTGGTGTTATTTTTAATATCAAACATAAATTAATGTCTAATATGATGTTTTATTAATTTCATAAATCTAAGTCACGGAAACCTACTAGTCCTTAAACTATTACTAATCCACCCACACCTTATTGAGGCAAGTCACCTAGGTACTTGTACATTTTATCAGCTTCGATTGTCCCCGCGTTCGTTGTAGGTAATAAATAGGTACCTAAGTAGGTACCTGATAAGTATAACAATAACGTAGAACCTATAAGAATATTTTTACCCGACTACGGCAAAGCCGAAAGGAAGGGTTATGATCTTAGCAGTCTATGTATGTATATATGTAAATATGTATGTATGTTTGTATCCAGATTCTGTGTGTTCCACCGTAGCGCCTAAACTACTGGGCCGATTTTTTACTAACAGATTTACGTGATAATTGTCAGTCTGAAAATATATATCTCATACGGCGTGTGGAAATCTACAAGAGATGATGATGAAGATTTTTGCTAAAAATCATCAGTACCGAAGTGGGTAGTAACTAATAAGTAAGATTGGTTATTATTTCCATCTGGGAAACCTCATTGAGTTCCAATCAGAAGTTTTATTGGGATGACTGGATTAACCAACTCGATGTACAACGGTTGAAAACAAATATTTTGGGGCTTACATAAGTATCATTAGTATAAAAAGTGTAGGCGTACGGCCTATTTTTTTTAAAATATAAAACCTTTATAAAACATGTAAAACTAGGTTATCTATCTTTTGAAGAGTACGTGACTTTATGTAGCAACTTGAGTACTATCACGTAGAAGTAAGCTTGTCTGACGCAGGTCAATAGGCAGGTACGGTATTTTACAAGTTGTGACCAGAATCTTGACTCGTCGTTCATGTTAAGAGGGGTCTCTCCGTCACTCGCTTCATACAAACGTAGTTCCAATTTCATTTGAATATTAAGCAACCAAAGTCCATGAAATTTTGCAGACATATTCTAGAAACTAATATGATGAGTTAATGAATAAATATTATGAGTTGTCTGAATAGTTTCACATTTAGTAGGTGATATCCCTATTCCTATTTTAATATTTAGATGTATTATGCACCTGGCTTAGAGGCGGATTTTTACATGATTCCAACTTAGAACTTACCTTCAATCTGACCTGACATGGAATTAATGATAGATGCTTTCTTAGAACTGAATATAAGGTTTTAGGTAAGTACATTTTTGTTTACTTTATGATTTAGATCATAAAAATTACATGCAATGAAAATAAATCTTACCTTTTAATTTATAATCCAATGTTAAAAGTTGTTTACTTTATGATTCAGAGCCTCAATAGCTCAAACGGTAAAAGGAGTGGACTGAAATCCGGAAGGTCGACGGTTCAAACCCCACCCTTTGCACTATTGTCGTACCTACTCCTAGCACAAGCCTGACGCTTAGTTGCCTCAGGAAAGGGGAATATTAGTCATTTAACATGGCTAATATACTTTAAAAAAAAAAAAAAAGTTTCTCCGGATATCGGTGATAGAGTAACGCGTGACTACGCCTCACTGAAGTTTACCTACACTGTACAAATTATGACCACAGAAAATATTATTACAAACGCTTCAAATTATTTTTACTTTCAAAGATTTATTATTGTTTGCACGATTTCTTCGTTTGGGCCAAAGAGTGGGCACATTCTATCGCACGGCTGTATATTTTATCTTATTGATGTTGTATATCTGTATTTATGTTTGTATTTTTATGCATAATAAGTATATGCCGCCATATTAAATTTCTAATGACATAATTACTTTTGCATAAATATATTTTTTTTTAATGTTCAAATGTACAAATGTTCGAGTTCATTTTACCCATACCCATATTATGAAAGGTTAAAATTAATGGTTTACAGTAAAATAAACTTTTCATTACAACGAATAAATAATCTTTATTATAAAAAAACCTTTCCTCGGACCAGCCGAAGATTACTTAACTTTAGTAATGACTAGACAGTACACACAAAGTTACCTTAATATTTTATTTTTAATAGTAAAGAAATGTGACCAAACTTGAAAAGGTATTTACTTAGTATGATATAATTGAGTTAGTCTTTAAATACCCAGCAATTCCATACTTTACAATTTAAAATGCATATTTTGCCACTTTTTATAATAATCTCGCTCAGTAAAAATACTTATGGATATTCTAATAAATCAGAATAGGTATACTTATAGGAAAAATTTGAAACTACACTTATTAAAAATTTGATTACAATCGATATCTCGCAGGTAGGTATGATACGAAGCTTATTTTCTGATAATATGCTCCTGAGGTCTATTTTACGAACTTTTCCTGGTTTCACTGTCCTCTTAATGTATCGTATTTTTTATCGTCTAGCTTCTCTTGTATTTCTTCCATTTTTCATTGTTTCTTAGTTTCTCATAAATTGTTCTTATGAGCTCTCCTTTTCCCCTCAGGGACCGAATTACCGGTATTTTTGTAGCGTTACTGAACTACCGTTGCGTTATTGTTAAAAAGTAACAATAAAAATAACAATGCCCACTATTAACGTTATAAGTACCTTTTTAACGTAACGATTTTTTTGGTAAACGTTAATAGTAACGATAACCGTCCCTCCTTCCCCATTAAATTTCCTTTCATGCCTTATTAAAATGTGAATTCTCAAAATCAATAATCGGGACGTGTAAAATTAAAGCTCAAATTCTGGACATGTTCAACGCCTTTAAATACGATGTATTCGAGAGTTTGAAATGACGCGAACCTACAGTGACCTATTGGCTCTTGTCCTCTATCAGTTTCTTCAAAATATAGATCCATTATTTCACCTGATTCAGTAACTCTAGCAATCACATGCAGAGTAAAAGAGACCTCTTCTGGAAATAATAAAATTAAAATACATGTAGGTATTATTGGAATATGCTACTCGATTATTTTTTATATTTTTACTTAAATCTAAAAAGTTATAGCTGGTTCAATCATCAGTGCCACTCATTATATCATCATCGTCGTCTCAACCCATCGCTGGCCTACTACAGAGCACGGGGCTGGTCTCTGAGACCAGCCGCGTGCCTAACCTAGGGCTTAAACTATAGTTGCCACGCTGGCTGAGTGCGGCCTGGCAGAATTCACACACCTTTGGGAACATTAAGGAGAACTTTCATAATAGTTAATAAAGCAAGTTATAGTGGTAGAATTACAAATATCAAATGTTTTATTGAAACCCCTTCACCCTGAAAAAATAGCTGAAAATTCTCAAACAGCTGGATATTCACTAAACATATTATATGAGAACCGCATTAAAATAGATCCATCCATTTTAGCGATATGACCCAACAGACAGACAGACAAACCAAGCAGTTCTTATAACAGTCCTCTTTTTGCGTCGAGGCTTAAAAATACTGTAGTACATAGGAAAGTCATGTTGTTTACCGGTTAGTTTTAAAATTTTAATATCTTAGTAATATAAGGATGTAAGGACAATTCATATTGTGGTTCAGTTACTTACTATTATTGGGATCAATATCGTAAGTTGTTTCGCTAGTTTCGGCCTGATTTTCGAATTTAATTGTGAATTGATCTTTGTCTTGATTAGGGATAAAGAAGATGTTGCAGTTGTCGTGTTTATCCATAAAGTCGCCAGAGAACGTTGCGCTAAACCTAAAAAAAATTTAAACCATTAAAAATACGAAAATGCAAAATGCATCGGAGACGAGCGACTTCGTGCGCATGGATATTGTATTGGTGTGTGTACTGCGTATGGTATTTTGAAAATTCTGTGGGAACTCTTTGATTTTCCGGGATAAAATAGTCTGTTACTTCATAATCTATCTCGATTTCCCAGGTATAAGCTATCCCCATTCCCCAAATCATTCAGTCATTGTGGCGTGAAGTCACAAACATCCAAACTGGAGATGGAGATAGACAATATCCTGGATTAGCACATAGGCTACTTTTTATCCCGGGAAATGAAAGAGTTCCCACGGGATTTTGAAAAACCTAAATCCACGCGGACGATGCTAGTTGAATATAATAATTTTATCACTAGATACTTACATGCCAACGTTGTTATTATTTCCAAGAATTGTTATGTTTGTTCCTGGTTTAATATCCTTCGGTAGTTTTAGTACAGTAGGAATTTTCGTAGGATCTAAGAGTTCTACACTAGACGTCAGCGAAACTGGTATCATTTCGATGTGTGTCATAACAATACTTATAATTGCGAAAGTTTTTACTAAATCCATTTTCGCTCTCACTATCACTTATACTATACTTAATATTGACGAATCCTGAGCAGTTTTAGTAACCAATTATTTACGGTTTTATTGTTTCTTTATTATCATTGACGTGCTACGCGACGTGTGAATTAATTACTAGTGATGGATTTCAAAATAAATTGTATTTATTGTAATACATATTATGATCAAATGAATCACGCTACTAAATTGACAATTCCTTATGAGGCTTTTATAAAATAATCTAATAGGATACCTATTATATGAAATTGAGGAAAATAGTACTGCTAGTCTGTCGTCCTAACGAAGAGAGCAATAACTAGGTTTCGACTACTTTCGAGATATTCGCGGTTATGATTAGCTACTTACAAATCGTAATATTACATATTGCAGTTTTGATAACCAACAGAACCGAAACTACTGAAGATACAAAAAAGACGTCTAAGGCGAAAATATAGAGCTCATTTTCCTGATTACGGATATGGTCTTAAGTCAATTTGCCCAAAAACTCGACTTATTGCACTCTTTGTTAGGACGGCAGTAGTGCCTACCTAGATGTTGAAAAGGATAATACTTATCTTTGAGTCATCCAAACTCTCAATGAAAGGATGAAAAGTACAATGCTTTGTTATTCAAGCGCATGTGAGTTGATGGTTAACGTAAAGTTAATGAATGATAAGGCACTCTACGACAATAAAACAATGGACAACGTCTCTAGTTTGATGGCTCGTAGAACACGATTACCGTTCGGAATATTCTAAACATTTATTTCAATGGGTGAAGGCATTCGTTTAGAAGAGATTTTACGAAAACCCTCCTCACAAGGACTCTCCTCTTCACGTAAAGAGGAGAGTTATAAGGTTGTACCTATCATAGTTTTTGGTAACTAACCTTATTGGACGTCTTAGTCCTAAGAGAAAAGAGAAATTCAATAAGTTAGTGTTAAAACATACAACCTAATACTTACAGTTTTACCTCCCAAGGTAATAGTAGTGCAGATTACAGTGCATGTGCATGCATTACATGTGCACTCTTATTTACAGAAACAACGTATAAAATAGGGTGTATTTTAAAACTACTTATGTTCGGAAATCGCTTATTCAGTAATCACTTTTTTTTGTTGAAAGTTAAAGAAAACTTTCAGTAACCTATTTTTGACTCGCCATTGATATACAAATATATTCAACAGGTGAATCCAATGTGTACACGTTGGGAACTATTGGCGCACATCGAGTCGTCACCACGAAGTTGCCGTCAGTTGGCAGGACGAGAGAAGCCATGACAGCCGCTGGTAACACCACAACCAGGCTCCTTGGCACTTTCCAAAAGGTAACTTGTAACCCGTATCTAATTTTTGGGGTTCCATACCTTAAAAAGAAAAACTGAACTCTTATAGGATCACTTTGTTCCCTGTCTGTCGTGTCTGTCAAGAAAACCTATAGCGTTGCCTAACTTCCCGTTGGCCTAGAATCATGAAATTTGACAGGTAGGTAAGACCTACCTACCTGCCAAATTTCATGATTCTAGGACAACGGGAAGTATCCTATAGGTTTCTTGACAGACAGACAGACAACAAAGTGATCCTATAAGGGTTCCGTTTTTCCTTTCGAGATACGGAACCCTAAAAAAGTGAGGCAACCTGTGGTGAAATATCTCGTAAAACACGAGTGCCAATAATGATGAAACTCCAGGTGGCTTGAAGATTTTATTCAGTTCGCGCTGTAAAAATAACCATTGTTTTTATTGCTCATGAAACTTCCAAATAGTATCAAAATCTACTTAGCTAATTGGTGTTAACCTGCTTAGTATGTCCTTGGACGCCTGTTCTATTTCGTATGTGAACGTGAAGTGGCTGAAGCTCATAACAAATGGCGCGATTTTGCTACATTACTAATGTTCCAAACGAGAGCAAGTTCCAAGATTAGTGTAGTTCGATACCTACGAATCAAGCACAATGTATTACAATTATTTCTGGAGGTGCAATGCGGGAAATTTCAATTTATTTTTAAACGAGACGCCTAGCGATTCCATCTATGTTTATACATTATGATTTACAATAACAGATGCGAACACGCTTGATTGAATTTCTCGCATGAGTGTGAGTAGGTACGCCCGCGCACCAGAGGATGTTACACTTGAATGCTTATGGACCCTTAGATTTATTAAAGCAAAGTTACGATATTGCAATTTGATTTTATTGGAACTGGAATTGGTCCACAAAGAGAGAGAACTCATGTCCACCATCATGTGAAGGAAACTGGCTTTCTTTACAGGGAGAAGCCCAATTCTGATTCCCAAGATTAGCATTAGAATTTAGAAGGTAGAATTGAAGGCAAAGGGGCTCAAGGTCCCCAAAGACGCGAGGGGATGGACAGGGCTTAGTTACCCGAAGATAGAGAAGCTTTTTGGATGATGATCGCTAAACTTTGTTTAACGATTCCAAATCTTTGCCATACGCACTCATAGGTAATAGCTGGTATCTATGAGGAATCATGATTCATGACGCATATCGTTTCAAGGAATGTCGACGACATGAGGGTTCAGGGTAGCCTTGAACTGATTTTACAAGGCAAATCATCTGTGGTATATTCGTTCATATCCGTCAAGATAAAATATTTTTTTCATTTGGTTAACAGAGAGCGAAGATAGATAGACCTTTTCTATGTGGAATTTATGTTTTCGTTCCGGGTGGAATCTTTCTGAATGACAGACTATATGGATAATGGGGATGACCCGCTGGTTTTGCCGACTTAGTCGTAAAATTTATGAAGTCTAGTTAATTTTTCACGCAAGTCACATACGAATTTGGTATTCATAGAGGTGTTTTGTGTCGTAGGTAGATTACGTGTTCTTGGTGGGCGTGGGCGGCGGGGTGCCCCATTATACGGATTATGCTAAGCACGTGAGACTGGGAGACGTTGTGGTCTCCACGCCAGCACCGGATCTGCAAGACAAGTGAGTTCCTCTTTGATATACTAGATTTCTATAGAACAATTTGAGCATACATACATATATTTTTTTTAAATGAAAGAAGTCCTAATACAGTAACATTTTCTTTACTTGGGTACCTATTTGTCTATACTAAAAAACAGTTCTAGTAACTATTAACTATATAAATAAATAACTAGTATTATAGATGAATACTTAACAAACTAAAAATAAAGATGAGGCTATCTAACATCTGTCTGCGGAGGAGCCTCGAGTACTTCAGTCACATAGCAAGGAAGAACGCCAGCAATATTGAAAAACTCATAGTCATTGGTAAGATCGAAGGAAAGAGGTCAATTATGTTGTACACTATCTCTAAACCAGACTAAATTGTCAGCTCTATATCTGCTGTGTAATAGTGCTATCTTTTTTATAAATTGAATGAAATGAATTTAAAAATTTAATGAATTGAATACATTCAGACTTTACGTTCAATTGATACGTAATAGGTACCTTACATATAATTTTACTATAGAGTAAATCAATCTTTCATAAGAATACAGTTATTAAAGGAATAGAAAACACCTACCTAAATGCTTTCGTATTTGCTGTTTGAAAGTTTGATAAAAGGGAATAATTATTAATTTTATCAAGGTCAAATCTCGAACATCACTAATCCTAAAGTTCTCGCCGCTTAAGAAACAATTTGAGGTTTTTGTGTCGTTTTATCTAAGTGTCCTAAATTGTCTGATGGTTAAAATGAGTTCTTTGTAGTGCTATAATTATTATAATCTTTACCATATCTTTACTGGTAATCTCCCTACATTAGAATATTTGTAATGTTTTGGTAGCGTAAGTGTGATATTTTGATACTGCTCTTTTTAATTTTTCACTTACCTGTAGCTTAATCTGTAAATGAACAGTTTTTTAAGTTACTATTTATACAATACCCATGGTTTCGCTTGGATATCGTCTCTTTGGACTAAATACTATACTATCTACATCTATGCTAATGATGTAAGCTTGGCTTTTCGAATACAAAAACGCATGGTAGTGTTTAACATGTCAAGACCTTGACACATATTGAGTAATTTTATAGCTTAAAATGCGGCGGCGTCTTTAGGCGCCACTGTAAATGACGTATGCGTCTAGAGTCTACACTCCTAACCAAAAGTTATGAGAAAATCCAGTATAATCCACTCATTCGACGAATCATACAATTATCCTTTCGCAATTTTTTCACAATAGGTATAGCAATTAGTTTTCCTACATTGTACCTATTGGTATTGATTTGACTTACCTATAATATTGACTCTACCGCATAATCTTGAATACTCAATAAATCGTGTCTATGTTTTATGTTGTTTTATCTATTATTCTTTATTTATCTAGGTATGTTGTTACTAGAGATGGGCATTATTGCTACTTTTACTTAAATCATTTTCGTTTGATGATTTTTTCTCTCAGTGATTTCATATTTAGATGACTTTTCACGGAAAGTTATTTTTCAATTTTACACAACTTACAATCGTTACTACATTAATTTATTATTTAACTAGATGATTTTCTCTTTCTTACACGCAGCGATCTTTAGCGTATTAGAAATTCTAAAAGTAAAGCGGGATAAAATCATTTTCAAATTTTGTGAGCATTTGCTTCGTGGATTTTCACAGGCTTCTCTTTATGTAAGATAGGAAATAAGTGTTACATTTGAAAAGGCTTTCATGCTACCTGGGAAGTGGTCCATATGGTATATCTCTAAGTGCAGCTCAAACAGCTCGGCCTCGATCTTAAAATTTAGCTTGAAGGATTTCTCTGTTACATAGACATCCTAAGGAATTTCCGATTCTCCGTCCGAGCGATTGCTAGTAGTGAGTAGCTTAGGCGGGTCAGCTAGTCACTGCCCGTATAATAAATGCTAAAGTGTGTTTATTTGTTGGTTTGTTTAATTGTTTGTTCTTTAATCACGCAGCAACGGAGCAAGGGATCGATTTGATATTTTGCATGGATATAGTTAAAGACCTGGAGAGTGGCATAGGCTTCTTTTATACCGGAAAATCAAAGAATTCTAAAAAGATTTTTGAAAACATAAATCTACGCGAAAGGCGGGTATCAGTTAGTCTAAATATATAAAAGGAAAAGCTGACTGACTGACTGATCTCTCAACGCACAGCTCAAACTACTGAACGGATCGGGTTGTGGCATGCAGATAGCTATAATGACGTAGCCATTCGTTAAGAAAGGATTTTTGAAAATTCATCCCCTAAGGGGGCAATATAGGGCTTTGAAATTTATGTAGTCCATTCGAACAAAGTCGCGGGCATAAGCTAGTATCCTATAAATCTAATACAGTCAACGAGCTATCATATGTAGTAAGTACTAAGCACTAGACGAGTCATTCCGAACAAAAATTATGCGGCCTTTGACTCGTTTTTGCTTACAACTTGATGCCCAGTGTCATACTAATTTCGACAGCTTCGTACAACACGATTTTTGTATGACAGAGCCCTTCTATACGTACTAATTAAGTTCAATGGCAGTACACATTACCTAAATTAGTTTAAGTATGCTATAGGCTTATGAGTCTAATGTAAATGACCTCACAGCACGCCCCGAGAGCGGGTTAAATGAATGAACTTTGAACTACCCATTGATCACAATAATAATTCATAGCGTTACCTGTCTGTACCATACGTCATCATTGACAAATGCTTAGTTAATTACCTATTTGAATATCACATATGACACATACTATGGGGAATACCAAAATATTTCAATACCTATTCATTTAAATACAACTTCGGTGTGATAATATTATCAGGGTTCCTTAGTAGCTTCTATAAATAAAGCTGCAATTACGTTACTTTTCCTATTTAATATGTACCCAGTATGGTGCATAACAGACGTTTTAATGTCATTTTGAGATCACTCACCATTTTAGCTCTATCATGTATCAACTGTCATGTCAAAAGCAAAAGTACGATTTTATCCCTTCAGGTGGATGCGACGGGCCTGCCCGCGAAATTCAAATTTTATTTGGTTTTTCGCAATTTGTAAACTTATACGACAAAGTAGACAGTGGCATTCTATTTGCGACAATAACAGTATCATCCCCACCTATTTATATAAAAATCTTTACTTGAAAGGGTCCAGTTTAAGAAATTAGCTCTAGTATCGACTGTAACTCACAAATTAGTCGATACTAGAGCTAATTTCTTAAACTGGACCTCATCAAGGAAATATTTTTACATAAACACGTGGAAATGATACTGTCATTGTCGCAACTAGAATGCCATAAGCCTACTTTGTCGTATTAGTTTACAAATTGCGAAAAACCAAATAAAATTTGAATTTCGGTACTTTTGACATGACAGTTGATACAGAGCTAAAATGGCGAGTGTGATCTCAACTATCGCACTGTATATTTTTTTAATTAGGTACGTGTACATCTACTGCGAAAAGGCAGAACGTAACAACAAAGGCGGCTGGGACTACGAAGTGAAACCGTACAAGCCGGCGGACTACCTTCTACAAGATTTGGCGGTCATCCTCGCAAGTTCTGGCGCCACTTGGACCCATCATGTCAATGACGGTATGGTTACTACAGTCCAACGGATTCTATGGACTGTTTATTTCTAAAACGCTACGATTTTTTTATCCAATGGTGGCTAACATTGCTTTATTGCCACCTCTTACTCGGTACACTGCAGTGAATAAGTTTTTAATTCCATTATTCCAATTAACAAGCTAGCCCTTGACTGCGATCTCACTTGACGGTAAGTGATGATGTAGTGTAAGATCGTAGCGGACTGACTTGGAAGGGGTGCGGCACTTTTTGTTACATCCATAGCCCATACCCCTTATCGGTTTCTGTAAGACTATCCTTCTCACTGCTTGGTTCTGGCATAAATATTATATCGTAATGGTTTTGTGCAGGTTTGAACCGTCTGAAAGGCGTGCCGGGGCGCTGGGAGCCGCCCGAGGAGGCGACGGACCGGCTGTGCGTGGACGTCGGCGGCGGCGCCTACATCGAGGTGTCGCACCCCGCGCCGCAGGGCGACAAAATGTATGAGTGACAAGTTTTTACTGATTTGTACCTCGAACGGTTAAAAGAAATCCTTATAGGATCACTTCCGTCGTCTGTCTGTCTGTCAAGATCATTTTTCTCAGGCATGCGTGGAGATAAAAACGTCTACGACCCCTTTGGCTGTAAGAAAATCAAGCTTCGAAGTCAACACAATCAAAAAATACAGTATTTTATGCCGCATATTTTGGCAATCTCAAATAAATCAAACTATAGGGTATTTCTTCTCGACTTAGTGTTATGAATTAAGGCAATAAGCAAGGCCTCACAGCACAAGTATTTTTGATTTCTATCGGCGTGGTCGAGATTTGCCAACTCGCGCTAAGGGTACAAACTTTAGCTTTGGATAGTCAATATATAAAGGTCTTACACCGACGTGTCCAGGCGCGGCCCTCGCGTGCACTGCGCGCCGGTGGCGGGCGGGCGCGCCGTGTCGTGCGCGGGCGAGGCGCGCGCGGCCTTCGCGTCGCACGCGCGCGCGCTCGCGTACGACTGCGAGCTCGACGCCGTGCTCGATAGCGTCGTCGGAAACTGCAAGGACTGCTTCCTCTCCATCAGAGGTGAGTACCGAGGAGTTCAGGCGTACACTGGCGCGCCGGTGGCGGGCTCGAACAGAGGGAAATGCCTCCTCACTTTCTCTGTTCGAGCTCGTTTTTGTGAAACCTCACACAAGTAAGATGATGATGAGATATGATGCTAGAAGACAGACATCTGCCCTCCGAATGAATAAATGTAGGCCTACTATAGATTTGTAGCATAACTAATAATGAAATCTGCTGTAGAATTAACGATGCCTTAAAGTAAATGAAACTTACCTATAAAGCCTAACTATAATGGACAATTGAGTTAATTCATAACAATTTCAATTAATGTTCGTTTTCCTTAATGAACTTCGATATCTTTCGATGTATTGCATAAGGTCAGACAGTGCGTAAACTCAGTTCATCAGCTAATGATTTTGTGGTAAAAGTAGTTATTTATTAAGTATTTATTTATCTATATGTTAAATAATTGTGATTCCAGGCATATCAGACTACCGCGACGGCACTCGCGGCAAGGAGTGGCAGCCGCACGCCGCGCTAGCCGCTGCCGCCGTCATGAAAGCCATCGTGCTAGCCCTGGCGCCACCCACCGACTAGCTGACGTAGGTGTGCTGATGACGGACGTAGGCCTTACAAACGACAATAACACCATCGATGCATAATGCGTGCAAAATGAGATCTTTTTCGCCATTTTAACTCTGTGTCAACTGTCATGTAAAAAGTACGGTGCACCGTAAAAATAAGGACTAAAATCGTACTTTTGGTATGACAGGTTGGATACATAGCGTTATAATGGCGAGTGAGCTCGTTTTGTACGGACTATATATTATAAATAAGCCCTTACTTATGAAACATCGGCCAAGTGCGATGGTACGGAGTCTTTCATGTGCGAATCGGACTCGCACATGAAAGGTTCCGTATCAAGTAATAACACTTAATTTTATCTAAATTTTCATGGTTGGTCATTTTGAAATTTTTATTATTTGTCGACATAGCGGCAACAGAAATATACATTCTGTGAAAATTTCAACTCTATACTTACGAGATACAGCTAAGAGACAGACGGACTGACAGCGGAGTCTTAGTAATAGGGTCCCGTTGGTACCCTTAGGGTGCAGAGCTCTAGAAAGCGCGCCAGTGAAAGAAACTGATTTACAAAATTAGTGTAACGCACGCTCGAGCTCGAACTTGTCGTTAGTATGAAATAATATTTACAGCGTCAGATTACGCTTTTTTGCGCAAACTAATTTTTCCGATGCGACTTATCTTGCAAAAAATTCGGACATTAATTATATTATTATATTAACATGGGGCGAATTTATTCAAAATTCTAACGCAATTCCACATTTATATGCAGCAATGAAACTATTTAAATACGATGATAAAATACATACTTATTGGACCACCCGTGAAACTTAAGGCGCATGACGTAACGAGGAGCGGATTTCCGAGTGAAGTTTTCCATTCCATTTATCCCTAGTCTGAGCGCCTTCCTTTTGCTTAAAATTTAGATTAATCAGACTGAATTATAATTTTCCAAAATCAGATTTCAAGTTAGGGTGAAATTTTCAATATTCTATCACTATTTTTGATATGACTGAATGATAAATCAGCCCTTACTCCGCCTGCACAGATTGACTGGTGTCCGCGGAGGCCAAAAGTTTCTCATCTTTGACTACTGAGTGTCACCGAACTATTTAGTCCATCGTGTGTATTATGCAATGCAGCTCTTAGTGATCCATTCTTGACTCTACGAACAAAAGTAGTTTGCGCAAGCCATAATACTACCTTCTTGGTCGTTTCCTCAAGGACTTAACGCATTTTCTATTTAAGAATTAAGCATTTTTCATATATTAACAACTTTCGTACATGACTTCCACAATTTACAGTAGAAAAAAAAATAGATAGACGAAATTACAGGTCCACTTGCCTTATTTTTTCCTGATAGTTATCTAGATGAAACTACTTATTTATACACTATTTAAATTAAACGTAGTACTTTAGATAAGTTTTTAACGTTACATCTTTATTAAATTTATATCGCGTTATTTAGTAGATTTATGACACTAGATGTTTATTGCAGCATTGTCATTATTTTATGTCCCCGTATTTATTTAAATATAATATACTCATTTAATAAGTTAATTAAAATAATTAATTATAATATACTTACCCACTCTTTCCATTCTCGAAGTCTTTCCAAATGGTTTTTCATTGTACTTTTAAATATTGTTCATGGTAAAGACCTCTGTACATGTTGGGTCAAAAGTAAGAATAATCCCACCAAAAACATTTCATGTAAAAAGGTTGCCAAGACTCACAAGTTCATAATGCTTTCACTGTTAAGAGGAAAACCATCTCGAATGACTTAGACGATTTCACCTTCAAACTAGCAATTTTGACATGTCATGACCCTCTATTGACAATTAATCAAGCAGACATTTCAATCTGCGAAATTTACGCGGACTTTTCGTATTTTGACGTAGGAGGGTAAAAGATCCAGTACATGAACGAATAAGGATTACCCTGACTTTCACCTAAAATTAAGATATATGAGAATTGTTCTATATATAATTTTTATTTTTTGTGTATCTGTACACAGTATATCAAAAAATCAAATAAAATGCGTGGTATTAATTATTATAAATTATTTTATTTAACAAAAGGATAAATTGCCAGTAAATGAACTGGAAATTTCAGTGAATGAACGAACTCTATCTAGTGCATAAACTCTCGATTCCTATTAATAAATTCTTAAGTATATTTTCGGCTTGGAATTTAAAAAAAAATGTCAGATTTTCAGTTTTTGACTTATTGTATATTTTTTTCTACATTTTGCGCGATAAATCAAAAACTCTTTTACATAATAATAATAAATAAAACCTGTTTTAGAATGTATAATAGAGCCCTTTCATATGATATTATCCCCTTTGGTATAGTTATCTTAGTTTGAAAGTCACCTAAATTTTCTGGAAAACAGTCCAAATGACTACAGAGAAAATGAAACTTAACGCCCTTGTTGCATCCAAGTCGCTGGAAGTGCAACATCAGCTACTGAATGTGTTAAGAGTAGTGAGAATAATATACCGTAACACAAGTGTCTGATGTTATCAGATTTGTTCCTTTGAGCCGAGAAGCCACATGTTCTGATGCTTTTTAGACAATCTAAGATCTCTCATTAAGTGATCCAAATAATTTTGATTGAATGGTCTAAGTTGAGATGTAAAAAAGTCACTACATCGTCACTACCTTCTGAAAGTTCTTGAAATGGTAGATTAGAGGTACTGGGTTGGGGCTGAGGTACAGATTTATCACCAGAAGTCAGAATCGTTCAAATTGCAGACTGCAAGTTACAATAGAGCCGCTTGGAACAATTTTTTTGCTGTTTCTTCTGGTAATATTCACAACGCAGAAATAATAATCATCATGGTGTTTAGATGGTTCGCGCCAAATAATAAAATTTTTTTTTAGTAAAAGTAGTTAACTATTCTTATTTGCTCATAAACGCAACGAGGAAATACAGCTTCCACATATAAAAATTGGAGTCCAGGCCTTGCTGTTAGCTGCTAATGGGTTCTCAAAGTAGCCCGAGTATGCTTGTTTTACTGGGCACAAAAGGAAAGAATGAAAGGAGCTTACCCAGTACATCTTAAAAGATCCGTTATAGATACATGCATCCTGCCATGCCTTACCTATGCCAGCCAAACATGGGTCCAGACAAAGAATATAAAAAGAAATAGTAACTTGCTAAAAGGCGATGGCAAGTTGCATAAATTAAGCAAAAAATATTCAAAGTGAGAATTGAAGACATAAGAAAAAAGACAAAGCCTACAGACACCTTGAGACATGCCCTAAAACTGCAATGCAAATGGTCATATTGTATCGATTTTTACAGATGAAAGAAGGACAGGTAGGTAGACCGAAGACGCGTTGGTCTAATGCTATTGTGCAAATCGCGAGAGAAAATTAGCTTGATAGTACCAAAGACAGAGAGAAATGGGGATACCCAAGAGGGATCCATATCCAAGAAAGAAGAATACCAGAATAAATATAAAAAAAATTCAAAAGAAAAATAAAACCGATTTCAAAATCACAAACACTAAAAAGTAAAAAATAATTTAAGTTATTGTGGTTTTTGAAGTCGGTTTTATTTTTCTTTTGAAAATATTTTATTTCAAAATTTTTAGTGGCCCCACTGTACTATAATAATATGCCATGCCCAGCTAAAACCCTACTGTTTACTAAGCAATTACACTGATCGCGAGCAATTTGCTCTTATCCATTGAGGAGTTCTGTTCTCCATCTCAGAAGATATTCATCAGAACTTCATCAAATTTATATGGGACCACCTGCAAAGTATACCTAGCTTTTCAAAAAAAAATAATTTCCAAATCGGTCCAGGCGTCTTTGAGCAATCGGTGAACATACATTAAAAAAAAATTGAATTTGCTCTTATCCATTGAGGAGTTCTGTTCTCCATCTTCAAAGATATTCATCAGATCTTTACCAAATTTATATGGGACCACTTGCAAAGTATACCCTATCAAACGAAAAAAAATCCAAATCAGTCCAGGCGTCTTTGAGTAATCGGGGAACATACATAAAAAAAAAGATACCGACGAATTCAGAACCTCTTCCTTTTTTTAAAGTCGGTTAAAAATATACTAAGATTTGGTTACTAACATGGTGTTATACCACAGAGTAGCAAACAGAGGCAAAGCTTCTAAGAAGCGAGCAAATTTTATAACTATTTTGGTAGGGTTGGCACTGGAGGATACAATTTAATTAACAATAGTTATTTGTTCAACAAGATGGTAAAGTTTGTTTTTGTTGTGATTGCCTAGTTTAAATATCGATCAATAGATCTAAATATCGATTTTGATCGAAATCAGTCAATTTAGAAAGAATTATAAATGGTGCCAACTTTTTTAAATTTTGGTTACAGTTTCCTATTTTGTGATCCCAGGGAGCTCTAAATATCGATTTTGAACGAAATCGGTCAATTAACAAAGAATTTCAAAATGGCGTCGACTTTTTTAAATTTTGGTAACAGTTTCTTATTTTGTGATCCCAGGGAGCTCTAAATATCGATTTTGAACGAAATCGGTCAATTAACAAAGAATTTCAAAATGGCGTCGACTTTTTTAAATTTTGGTAACAGTTTCTTATTTTGTGATCCCAGGGAGCTCTAAATATCGATTTTGAACGAAATCGGTCAATTAACAAAGAATTTCAAAATGGCGTTGACTTTTTTAAATTTTGGTAACAGTTTCCTTTTTTGTGATGCCAGGGAGCTCTAAATATCGATTTTGAACGAAATCGGTCAATTAACAAAGCATTTCAAAATGGCGTCGACTTTTTTAAATTTTGGTAACAGTTTCTTATTTCGTGATCCCAGGGAGCTCTAAATATCGATTTTGAACGAAATCGGTCAATTAACAAAGAATTTCAAAATGGCGTCGACTTTTTTAAATTTTGGTAACAGTTTCTTATTTTGTGATCCCAGGGAGCTCTAAATATCGATTTTGAACGAAATCGGTCAATTAACAAAGAATTTCAAAATGGCGTCGACTTTTTAAATTTTGGTAACAGTTTCTTATTTTGTGATCCCAGGGAGCTCTAAATATCGATTTTGAACGAAATCGGTCAATTAACAAAGAATTTCAAAATGGCGTCGACTTTTTTAAATTTTGGTAACAGTTTCTTATTTTGTGATTGCAGGGAGCTCTAAATATCGATTTTGAACGAAATCGGTCAATTAACAAAGAATTTCAAAATGGCGTCGACTTTTTTAAATTTTGGTAACAGTTTCTTATTTCGTGATCCCAGGGAGCTCTAAATATCGATTTTGAACGAAATCGGTCAATTAACAAAGAATTTCAAAATGGCGTCGATTTTTTTAAATTTTGGTAACAATTTCCTGTTTTGTGATCCTAGGGATCCTCAGATATTGATTTTGAACAAAATCTATGACAGTTCAAGAAAATAGATTTTAAACACTATTTAAATTATTATCATTAACATTAAATTAAATGAAAACACGACGCGCGACGTGTACTGCAGCCCCTGAGCTTGAGCACAGGCCGAGCCGGTATAAACCGATTTCTCTCCGTACGCGACGTAGCGCCTGTGCTCACGCACACACGCGCCTCAAGCTTGTAGTAGTGTACCTATCGTAGCGCGCTTGTATGAAGCTTTGACTCTGTTCGCTACTCATGTGGTTATACAACGCAATACCACACTCACAAACACTCGTACAAACATACAACACACTCACACACACACATGGACGCACGCACACGCACTTTTGAACGGTTTGAACGGAACACGGTTTTGAAATTGAAATTGAAAAAAGTGTAAGAATTTGTAAGAAAATATTTAAAAAAGGTATATCAGCCGGTTTTTTATTCCAGCTCTTAATACATGTAAAAACGTCCAATCTGTTCATTTACTCGAGCCTTTACCCTAGTACCTAATTATATCGACCGCCCCATATCAAAACAAAGTAAATGTCATTTTTCCGAAAATCGTTTTATGTCATAAGCCTAACTTTCATAGTATGTCCCGTTGTATTGTAAGGACACCCACATTAAAGTAAAATTAAAAGCTAGTAAGTCGCTTTGACCATTTTAAAACATAGTAAGTCTTTGAACTGGCTAGGTTTTTATAGATTAATGCGCCTTACTAAGTTTTTAAAAGGAATTAGATTAAATAAAATAAATATCACCCATTATCTAAATACCATGTCAAAACAGTAAATACTTAATAATGCATTAAAACTTAAAAGTAAGATAGGAAAAGTCAATGACCTCTACATGTCAACTGTTAAAATATGGTTTGCAAGGGAAATACTTTGCATACTTACATAATGTTTTTAGGGTTCCATATCTCAAAAGGAAACACGGGACCCTTATAGGATCACTTTGTTGTCTGTCTTTCTGTCCGTCTGTCCGTCTGTCGTGTCTGTCAAGAAAACCGATAGGGTATTTCCCGTTAACCTAGAATTATGGGCAGGTAGATAGGTCTCAACTCTCATAGCCCAAGTAAAGGAATAAATCCGAGAACAAATTTCGTGATTCTAGATCAACGGGAAGTACTGTATAGGTTTTCTTGACGGACGGACGGACAAATGGACAGACAGCAAAGTGGTCCTTTAAGAGCTCCGTTTTTCATTTTGAGGTACAGAACCCTAAAAAAGAAAATGATGCACATGTAATGAATAAATGTGTTGGCCAGTCTTCACACTAAAATATTTAAACCCCTTTAATTTAAAAACTGTCATAGCCTAGTGGTTAGAACGTCCGCCTCCTAATCGAAGGTCGGGGGTTCGATCCCGGAATCACGCACTACTAACTTTTCAGTTATGTGCGTTTTAAGCAATTTAATATCACTTGCTTTAACGGCGAAGGAAAACGTCGTGAGGAAACCTGCATACCTGCAAGTTTTCCATGTTCTCAAAGGTGTGTGAAGTATGCCATTCCGCATTGGACCAGAAAGAACTACGGCCTAAACTTTAAACCACTTACTAGGTTTTGATCTGAGAAAGAAATTTGACATTAATTGACAAAATTGAGAGACCTAAGCTTGTATAAGAACACAGAAGTGTCATAATTCGTGTTCACTTTGCCTAACGTCTCTCAGAGAGCAGAGAGAGATTTAAACTGTTTCTTATAATCACTGGCCATATTTCAAATGCGAAAGTGTGTTTGTTGGTTTAATATTCAATCACGCTGCAACGGAGCAACCAGTCGACGTGGTTTTTTGCATGGATACATTTAAAGACCTTGAGAGTGACATCTCTCTCCGCATCGTATTCTTTATTGCTGAGGGTTGTGACCTCTTTCCATTATTCCTACATCTAATGGTAGGTTTTCTTGGGATAATAATGCAGTGGGTTCAAAGAGCCTACGGAACTCGACTAGAAAAACGAGATTTTGACACTTAGGTTTAACGGTTATGAATTAGTTATTAATATCAGTGATAAAATTGATTAGGGCTGTCGGGTAAAATGACATTTATCTCGGAAAATCAAAGAGTGTCCACGAGATTTTTTTCCAAGTTTGCGCTACTAACTACATATATTATGAAGAGGAAAGGTTTGTTTGTTTGTTATCGATAAACTCTGAAACTACTGAACTACTTGCACTAAAGACATAATCATCAACATCAACCGACAGACGTCCACAGTGAACATAGGTCTTTAATAGGGTCTTCCACATGCTACGGGTTTGCGCCGCCTGAATCTTTGCGCTTGCGCTTGACGACAATCATGCTTTAAAGAAAGCAATGATGAGGTCCAAGTTGGAGCACGCTTACCTAGAAGATGCCTATTCACTCTTGGCTTGCAGGTATCTAAGGTATATATGGCAGGAAACACGGCCGCCGAAATGGCGTTCCAACCTTTAGGCTCTCCCCATTGCCCGCAGCATGAATCTGAGCTTTCTTATGAGACCCATGGTTATATTATGTACATATAATATCACATAAGAAAGCTCTAACACACAATCCAGCTAAGTAAGTCCAATTTCGAAAAAAGCTAGCTAGCCGACAAATCTAACTCAGGCAGCCTTCGGGAACCTTCGAGATGTCTCTGTCCAAAATTCCTCAATGCTTGAAGAACAGTCTTTGAATAGTGCATATTGTCAGTGATGAAATATGGATCCGAAATATAGGTCTTTTTTTTGTACACAGGAAATGCCTGACGCATACCCCTCCGTCATGTGGGGCTTGCACCAAACTTGCACTACTACGAAATCCATTTCGGAACACGGCACCCGGAACGAGGCGCGCTATCTCCTAACATAGGTATAATACCTATTTAGAACACTTACTATCTGTCATCATAATCTATGACAACCTCCGAGTATTTACCTGGTAAAACCGTAACTTTAGAATAAAATTTAGTATATAAGCAGGCTTCATTTAGAAATGAAAAAATCCCTATTTTATTTTTCAACGATTATAAACACAACTTTCATTCAAAAATAATAAGCTTAAATTCATTTTAAATAATATTTTGCGACGAAATGACGCGCGCAGTCCGTCCGCCATTAGAGTCCAGTGGACACTGAATTCCATAGAGCGCCTGCAAGAAAATAAATAGCACAGGAAGTTTTTTGGTTAGTTTTAGATTATTTAAGAAACGAAAAACATTTAGTATAAAACTAACAGTTAAAATTGATTGCTAAACCTAAACATATCATTTTCTGGAGGTTGGCTTCAAAGTATCAAGATGTTAAAGAAAACTTTTACAGAACAAGTTGCGAACAGCAATGTTTTCAACTTGGTTTTTTTTTTTATTGGGATAATGTATACTAAATTAAAAGAGGCCCTTATAATCTTCACAAACTGAAGTTTTTAATTGCATGTATTTAATAGCGACCGACATAGCTCAGAGGATTAGCAAGCTGAAGTGGCAATGGGCAGGCCATGTCTGTCGCAGAACCGACGGCCGTTGGGGCAGACGTGTTCTGGAGTGGAGACCGCGTACCGGTAAGCGCAGTGTGGGACGACCTCCAGCCCGCTGGACCGATGACCTGAAGAAGGTGGCGGGGAGCGGGTGGATGAGGAAGGCGGAGGACCGTGTTTGGTGGCGCGCTCTTGGAAAGGCCTATGTCCAGCAGTGGGCGCTTACAGGCTGATGGATGGATGGATGGATTTAATAGCTGTTAATGCTTTAGAAAAATAAACAATTTACTTCAAAGTACAGCATTTTTGCGATTTGTCATATAGCAATTACCTTAAAAAGTTATGAGATCTCTAGTAGAGCCAAGCCCCTAGCTGAGCTTAGAATTGCGCTGCCCATGGGACTTATCCCAAGTCCAAAGTATATAGCTCTTAAATGCTCTTGAGTATATCACATTTATAACAATAAAGAACAAATAACTCTACTTACAAGCTCTGATTTTACAAACCCTAAATCTTGGTTAAAAAAGGACGGCTTGGCCGTTTAATGTTTGTGAAATTTTTATCTGATATGACATTTAAGCCCGGATTAGCTTGTGCGACAATCATGAAGTATAATACAAATTAGTAATTGTCGAACAAACTATTTCTTATGGCCTTAATATATTATGTTATGTCATGTAATAGTTTCACGAACATTAAACGGCCAAGCCGTACTTTTTTTAACCAAGATTTAGAGTTTGTAAAATCAGAGCTTGTAAGTAGAGTTATTTGTTCTTTATTGTTATAAATGTGATATACTCAAGAGCATTTAAGAGCTATATACTTTGGACTTGGGATAAGTCCCATGGGCAGCGCAATTCTAAGCTCAGCTAGGGGCTTGGCTCTACTAGAGATCTCATAACTTTTTAACAGTGAAAGCATTATGAACTTGTGAGTCTTGGCAACCTTTTTACATGAAATGTTTTTGGTGGGATTTCATTTCTTTTTGGCAGGTGCCCTAGATTTTTTTTTTTGGATCTATTTTTTGTAGGTACCTACATCATTTTCATGGCCCGCTCTCTATCGTTACCTCTTTTTTAAAAGCTTTTATCCCACTTGCAATGTATGTAACTATGTTTGTTTGGGTGGAATCTTGCAACTCAATTTTAAAGCAGATATATTAAATTTCAGTCTTTTAGGACTTCAGGAAACACATTTTTTTAATGTACAGACTGGGAAAAGTTTATTTTCCTGTTGTTTGAATGAAATCCCTAGCCTACATGCCAAATTTCAGTCTTCTAGGACTTAGGGAAGTACTTTAGAACTTTTGACTAGAGGGGTTTTGAATGGCAATAAATCTGAAACCATAACAGGTAGACAATTGATACTTGGTACATTTGATAGATCTGTCAAGGACATATTATCCTGAAAATATCAGCATTCTAGCGATAGACTTTACAAATAAATTACTTCCCCCATACGTGGGAGTGGAGGGGGAAAATTTCAAATTTCTTAATTTTCCTGTAGTTTGTATGCAATTTCTAGTGTACACACCAAATTTCAAACTTCTAGGACTTCGGGAAGTACCCTAGAATTACAGACTAGAAGTTTTGACTGTCAATAAATCTGAAACTATAAAAGCTAGACAATTGATACTCAATGCGTTTAATAAATCTACCAAGGACATCTTATCCTGAAAATATCAGCATTCTAACGACAGAATTTACAGATTTGCTTTACCCATAAGAGGCGTAGAGGGGGGGAATTTCGAATTTCTTAATTTTCCTGTAGTTTGTAGTCAATTTCTAGTCTACATACCAAATTTCAGTCTTCTAGGACTTCGGGAAGTACCTTAGAGGTTTTGAGTAGAGGTTTTGATGATCATCAGTGAGGGACGAAATCGGCGTATTTTAGGTATCAATAAATCTGTAACCATAAAAGCTAGATATTTGATACTTGGTATATTTGGTAAATTTGCTGAGGACACCTTATACTGAAAATTTCAGCTTTCTAGCGTCATCCAGACCGAAGTTATGACGGGTCGAAAATACGGCGAAACACTTCGAGAAAAAGGTACGTAGCGCCCCGGCCGCCGTTTGGCTCGTCTTGGCGGGGGCACTGCCGTGCCCCCTGATAAAGATACTTACAGATTTCACGTCGAAAATTATAATAAAACAACAAGTCCTAACAAGGTCTTGTACAATCTTATCAACCCAGCATATTCGCCCAAGATTTTGGCCCATCATGTACTAGGCTTTTGAGATATTAGAATTTTAAGAACTTGACCATACCTATATAACCATTTCTATTTAATTTATACTAATATAACTTAAGTTTCATGATTCATGGGGCCTGATTTTCTTTAGAATAATTTAATTGTTTCTATAAAAGTAAGGCCTCCTGGCCATTTTACTGCTATTAGCACAAATCCATCACGAGTTGTGCTAATAAGGCCGCGTTTAACTAGGCCTCGAAATATAATTATTGCCTTAATAAAAACCAATTACTAAAAAAAGGCTGAAATATAGACGTATCAAAATATTTGCAAGCAACTTGCATTTTTTTATATTCTGAATATATCATGGGCTTCAAACCTTAGCGGCGTATACGCCTTCAATCTTCACTTTTCACTCAGGAGATACAAATTCTAAATAACTTTGCTGTAACAATCATACATCAAAAAGTTATTTTTCTTTAAAAGATATTTTTACCTCTAGCATTATGATAAAGTGAAACCAAAGACCTTGGTCCTCAGTCGTAAGATAAAGAATTATTTTCATAACAATTTTTGTTCATAATTATATTTTTTTATATACTAATGGTAGGTGCCTAAATCAGTTTTAGAAGTGGTAGCAATGAGGACCATTTGTTCAATTTTCCTTTTAGGCTCTCATGCTACTGGAATCGAAAATCTTTTTTGTATACGCTCTTATAGTTTGAAACCCACAATATTTGTATATTTTTTTATTTTAAACTTGGTGTTGAGATCGGTAGTTACCATAATTTTTGTAAACATAGCTTACATAAATGTTTAGTGCAAGTTTTTTAAGGTCACTAAGCGTAACTAAAATATTCTATGTATCTACTGGCTTCTCATGGTGTAGGTATCCTTGAAATTGGAGATCGGTTATCATGATTTTATGAAGAAAAAAGTTTTTGTTGAAAAGCAGGCAATTTATAAATGAGTCACGTTGTAACATTTCCAAGTACCAGGCCATCTTACTTGGTCACGTAAGGCCGGTCGCACTTTGGATAGTTTTCGCACGAATTTGACTCGTACGAACACGTACATGCACGAATAATCCCGGCCTTCCATCTATGTACTATGGAAGCACGCAGACTGGGTTCCAGTACTTGCAAAAGTAGATATTGTCAAATTCGTACGAAAACGCATACCTTAGCGCCCCTTCGACGTCATTCGCGTAACTCTTATTTCTTCTGTGAGGGAGAAATAGGAATTATGCGATAGAGAGAAATATAAAATTTTAGGACTGTAGCGTGTGCCAACTGAGTTGCACTGCGTCGTCATAGACTCGCTATTTCGCTTTTTTTATTATTATTATCGCTCAGAACTCTTTTAAAAAGAAATCCACGTTATGCTTATAAGTTGCCAGAATTTAGTAGTGACTAAAGGATTTAGAGTAACTATAATACTATGTTATAATCACCATTTCACTGCCATAAATGGCCTATTTATATTACCATAGATATTTGTATAGTCATGATTTTACAGTATGTTGTGAGGAACCAAAGCGTTTATTTCGGCTGTTTAATACAGGTCTAGTCGCCTGAATTGTTAGTTTACACCCTTTAACAGGACTCTCTCCGTCACTCGCTTCATACAATCGTAGTTCCAATTTCATTTGAATATTAAGCAACCAAAGTCCATGAAATTTTGCAGACATATTTTAGAAACTAATATCTGTGTCTGTGGTGTTTTAGATTTTTCTAAAAATATGTAGTTTTAAAATTACAGGGGCTCAAAGATTTGTAAGTAAATTTTTAAGACCGCGTAACTTTGAAACCGAATATTTTAACAGAAATCTGAAAAACCACAGACATAGGATATTAATTTCTAGAATATGTCTGCAAAGGTTCATGGACTTCGGTTGCTTAATATTCAAATGAAATTGGAACTACGTTTGTATGAAGAGAGTGACGGAGAGACCCCTCTTAAAAAGTTTTTGTAGGATGTTATTTATATACCTATTTATAAAGCCTTTGACATGTTATATCGTTATGTTATATATAAAAAGTTAACATTTATTCGGTCCAGTATAGGTACGTTAAAGTCGACTGGACTCATAGTGTGATTTAGATATAGTTTTACAGCCTTTTTGAATACCAATAAAATAGACATACTTAATAGGCAAAAATAGTTAAAAAAACACTATACATTATTTTAATTATTTAATTACTTAAATTATTATTGAATTGTTGAAATTAATAGCCTTAATAAATTGTCACAATTATTTAATTTTAATGTAAATTGCGTAGCGCCTGCACCCCCCTCGTGAAAAAATTATACCTGGGTAAGGCCGTAAAATTGGCCTCATGTGACATAAAAGTAACTTAAAAGTGTGTGGCTGGATAACTTAAAAGTAACATAAAAGTTTTGTAAAGGGACGTCTCCAATATAAGAAAAAACTCCTTTTTGCACAATCATTTATTTATAGCTGTTTAGAAAAGAAATAATAGTTACTTATTTTGAATTTACGAAATCACTTACACATTATATTATATACGATAACTAATTTACAGTTCAAAATAAGTTTCATTAAAATCATCTTTTAATAGGTATTCGTTTTTTTTATTATCTTCTTCGTTCAATTCTATAGTTTTCACAATTGACAAAGAAGGAACAGTATCCGTGTCCATTTTCTTCGGGGTAGTGAATCTCAGTGAGGGTTTTTTTATAGTTTTAAGAAAATTAATAGTGTAGTTTGTATCTTCGTCTTTGGTGTGTATTTCGACTACACGTCCTATATAATATTTCCAAGTTTTGCGAATGTAATATCTTACTAACACATATTGATTAATTTTAATCTTCACATCACTTTCATCATAGACTTTGGTATTTTCGTTTTTGTTAGCTTCTACAATACTAATTACTCCTGAGTTCTGTCTTCCTTCTTCTTTGATTTCGTTTGTTTTTATAGAATCTTTTATGTCATATCTTGCTTTTCCTTCAAAGTCTTCTTCAATATTTTTGGTTTGGTCTCCTTTATTCAAACTACTGAAGTATGTTTTTCTGTTTTCTTCGAAGTCTTTAGTCTTTTGGTTTTCAGTCTTAGTCTTGATTCCTGAACTACTAGCCACCGGGTTTTTATATGGATCAATATTTTCTGTGCTTATGGGAACATCTAATGATTTTTTCAATGAACAAAGGTCAAAATTTGAGTCCACTTTTTTAAATTGTAGTCCACCACATCGTTTCAAATCAAAATATCTTTTATTCCATGGTGAATTTCGAATATCAGATAAAATCGTTACGCCTTTTTGAGATGCTGTTTTTTTTTCAATTCGTACTTCTTTAATTTTTTCATCTATATTTTCTACCAATCGTCTTACTTCTAATCCTTCATTTTCAAAATCAGTTTTACCTGAACCCTTTTCTGCTCTTTTTTCTTGTCTTTCTCTCAAAATATTTTCACCTGATTCTAAATATTCTTCTTGATTATTTTCGTCTAATTCTAAATATTCTTCTTGATAAGTTTCAGAAAAATGTGTAGCATCACTGTCATCTAAATATTCTATTTCAGTACAATCAGACTCAGTGGTGCTTGCCGTGCTTTCCCTTCTCTTTTTTGTACCAACTTTACTTCTCTTTATTGTATTTAATTTGCGTTTTACAGTGTTTCTTGGTTGTGCGTCTTTGTTGATTTCAAATCTGTGTGTTTTTGTAGAATAACAATCACATTTGCCACTCATATTTTTGCAAAAACAACTTAAGTTTCTAAAATTCACAGCATTCTTATCTTTAAATATTACTTGATGAATTTTTAATGTATTAGGCAGAGGTTTTAGATTTTCTATTAGTTCTTCTTGAAGTACTTTTATATCCTCTGGTGGAATATAAAACATTTTTATAAGTCCCTTTTCAGAAAGGACTTCATATGCGGTTTTCGCATCGGGAATATCTTCGCCATGTGCCACTTTTGAGTCTAAAGTACGCTTGACTGCACCACCAATACCGTCCGCGGCACCTTTTCCATGTGCCGCCTCAAAAAAGGACCATGTGGCATGCTCAAAGCCGTACGTTTCAATTTGGCTCAACAAGTAAAAATTTTTTTTATTTCTGTACTGTGATGTTGGTCCGTCGGAGAAAAAATGTAGTGTGTCGACTTGAGGGTATGTGATTTTCAAATATTGTAATATGGGTGTCAAATGAGCCCATATGGCTTCAGGGCTGTGTACGTTTGCGGGGGATATTGAGCAAAATGATGTAGGTCTATCATGATCCTTGATGTAAAGAACACCAGTGTGCAGAGTTATTTGCACTTTAGAAGCTCCGAAGTGTAGGGCTTGTATTTCTGTATGCAACTTGCAAGTATAATTTTCGGAAAAATCTATGTGAATGACTGTTTCATTGTCTTTTAAGTTGGCTATGCAAAATTTGTAACTTTTATATTGATGTGATATATTGTACGAATGAATAAGAAAATTCTTCATATCAGAGTGGAATGCATTAATCAAGTCTTGTATAGTTCCTTCTCTAACCGTTTTTACCATTTTCTTTGTTGTCTTTTTGTGTCCCTCTTCACCGTACTCGTGCTTTTTTAACATCCATACTGGCCATACAATTTCTTCATTCAGGTTGATCTGATCTTCAGTAATAATGACTTTGTCTTTACAAGATTCACACAAGCCATACATACAAGTATTTGATGTTATATCACAAACAAATTTTGATGTTATTTCACTGAGGTCATCGCTTTCGAGGATCGTTAACTGTTTTAATTTTTTTACCATGAACGCCATATTAGAGTGTTTTACACAAGCACATGTATCACGGTCTGAGATTTTAGGTTTGAGTACGTAGAACGGTCTATATTTCTTGAATGTGCTCAATGAAGCCTTTCCACCTTCCGCAACATATTTTTGATGTAATTTTTTTATATGTTCCAATAGATATCTTATCTGTCTCTTTATTTTATTTTTTGTTCTATATTCTTTTTTGCCAGCAGTTGCACGACTATTATCGTCTCGATCGTAAAAGTTTTTGATTTCATTGAATAGTTTCTGTTTGCGTATTTTCCTGTCTCTGTTTGTTCGAATGTTACTTTTGAGCCCTAGGGTATTTTTGAGTTTTGTTTTTAATTTGTATTTTTTCACTACATCGTTAGTTACAATTTTTTTAATAGTATTCTTTTGTGTACCATCAGATTCTTTATACTCGTTCCTTAGTGATTTTACCAAAACATTATGTTCTAAAATCTTCTTTTTCACTATTTCTTTTTGTTGTGTGTTAATTTTCGGTAAATTTTCCTTTATAAAGCTCTCTGTTTGTTTCATAGGTGTAACACTGTCGCTGTCCGTTTCTTGATTTTCTTGATTGGTTTCGGTCTTCTTAAATTCCAGGAATGCTAGATTTAGTTCATCTAGTTTTTTGGACTGCCGATAAAATTTTTTTCTTAGTGCATTGAATCTATTGCGCAATATTTTATTTTCTTTTTGTAACTCTTTATTTTTCCTACGTAATTTATATTCTATATCTTTTTGCGTTTTTGCTGGCTTACTAATATCAACCTTTGCTTGATCAGCTTGTTTTTGTCTTTTCCTTTCTTCCTGCCATTTCTTTCTTCGTTCTATTTTTTCTTCTTCTGTATATTGACTTACTTTCTTTTTATAGTACCGCAAAGCGCACTCAGCAGTCTTCTTTTTCATTTCGTCATATTTGATAGGGTTCTCTCTTTTCAGCTTTTCCCGGTATTTTCTTTGTCTTTCCGCAGGTGTAAGTGGCATCTGTAGGTACAGGAAAAAAATACAAAAATTTCAGTTAGGTAGTATACTATGGCTGCATAGCCTCATGGAGGCTCATTCGATTCCACTTAAATATATATATAAACTAGTTTTTGCTCGGTGCGCGAGCTGCTAAAGCAGCTCACGTGACGTGGTAAGGTTAACTTTATTATATAAAACCAAATTGATTTATTAAGATACATAATTCACCCCGAAAAACCCCATAAAATGACAGGCATTTCTATTTTTTGTAGAAAATGTAAGTCCGCCATCTTGGATTTGAAAATAAATGTCATTATCAAAATCAGCACCCTGGAAAACCCTGAAAACGATATCCATATTATTTTTTTGTAAATTAGGATAATAATTTAATAGGGTGCGTGGGTGCGCGGACCACTAAAGTGGTCCGCGAGCATGCAGAGTTTGTTTCACCGAGTAGACCTTCGGACCCTGATCATCTTTTGCCAAGAAACCACTCTTCCATCTTTTATAGCCTCCGAGATAGACACCGACGAAATTTGTACGGCGGCCATCTTGTTTTTCCAAAATTTTCCACTTTTTCTATTAATCGTTTGGTACTTTCTTCAAAGATTGTGAGTTTCAGCGAAATCGGTTGGAAAACAAAAGTGTTGCAAAAATCACGTCAGTCGCCATCTTGTTTTTCTGAATTGTCATAATTTTTCCCTACTCATATCGCGCATCCGAACATATCTCCCATACATCAATGTATCGTTTTCCGTCTCTTTCTAGGAGAATGAGACATTCATAATCGCCATACAAAATGTATGGAAAAATAAATTCCGCCATTTTGAATTTTTTTTCTATTCATCGAGTAGACCTTCGGATCCTGATCATCTCCTGCCAAGAAACCTCACTTCCATCTTTTATACCCTCCGAGCTGGACACCGGCGAAATTTGTATGGCGGCCATCTTGTTTTTCCAAAATTTTCCACTTTTTCTATTAATCGTTTACTACATTCTTCAAAGATTGTGAGTTTCAACGAAATCGGTTGGAAAACAAAAGAGTTGCGAAAATCATATAGGCCGCCATCTTGTTTTTCTGAAATGTCATAATTTTTCCCTACTCGCCCCCCCCACCCGAACACATCTCTCCTACATTATTGTATCGTTTTCCGTCTCTTTCTAGGAGAATGAGACATCCAATATTCGCCGTACAAAATGTATGGAAAAAAAAATTCCGCCATTTTGGATTTTTTTTCTATTCATCGAGTAGACCTTCGGATCCTGATCATCTCCTGCCAAGAAACCTCACTTCCATCTTTTATACCCTCCGAGCTGGACACCGGCGAAATTTGTATGGCGGCCATCTTTTTTTCGCCATTTTGAATTTTTTTCCAGCTTTTTGGCAATTGGATGACGTCATGAATGACATTTGCTCGAGCACCCCCCACCTATCTTCAATACCTTAAGCGGGCCCTCCACCCGTCTCCGAAACCCTCAATCATCAGCTCTCTCCATAATTTTGGCTTACTAACTTTTTGTTTTCTATTCGACACCATCAGTGAAAAAAAAATTTTTCATACAAAATTTTACAGGAGTTTCTTAGTTGAAAATCTCGAAAATCTCCGCAAAAGTGGCAACACCGGTTGCATATTTCTATACTGCCAGCCGAGATACACAATCGATTCATACATATTGACTTTCCAAAATGTTGCCAACTGCCTCAAAAACGTGATCAAAATTTCGAAAAATGAAAAAAAATACAAAATGGCCGCCAACTCGTTTCATAGAAAAATTTTACACGGTTTCATAATTTTCCTATTAACTACATGATATACCGCGCCCGATGACGTTTCAATCTTTCCTCTCGCTCGCACCCACGCGAAAGGGGATACCGTGAAAAAGACCGTGTCGAAAATCACTTTTACTTTGATAAATTCCAGTGTTGCCAGTCTTCGGTGACAAAAATACCCAAATGTCATTTGTACGAGCAAAACACGTAATCACTCATACTCGGATTTTGCTTAAAGTGCGTATTTCTATTTTTTACAATTTCCCGAAAATCTTGAAATTTCCCTAAAAGTGGGGTAATTTTTTTCCTCCAATCTATACCCCGAGTCTATACGTACAATCGCTTCATAGAAGCCGAATCGCTCCGATGTTGCCAACTTTGAGATATTCGAATTTTAAAATTGCGTTTTTTCGTACCTCGAACAAAATGGCCGCTATGACAGCCGCCATCTTGAATTTTTAAAAACCATTCCCGTTTTGTCAAAATACAGGATGATCGTGGGCGAAACACGAAAAAATAATTATCCTCGACTACCCCGTTTTGGATCTGTGACGCCGCGGTTTGGGGTCGAAAAATCAAAATTTTGAAAACACTACAGCTCGGCCGCCATCTTGTTTTTCCAATTTTTTCTACATTTTCTGTTAATCGTTTACTATTTTCTTCAAAGTTTGCAAAATTCAACGAAATCGGTTGGAAAACAACGGAGCTGCAAAAATCACACCGGCCGCCATCTTGTTTTTCTGAAATGTCATAATTTTTCCCCAGAGGGTTCCCGAAACCGAACGCAACTCCCTCACATCACTATATCATTTTCCGTCTCCTTCTAGGAGAACAATTATGTCAATGAGTGAGTGAGTCAGTGAGTGGTAATTGAGCTATATATAGTATAATAATGAAAATGAATCGCCTAAATGTTCGCAAAAATGTGTGCATAACTCTAGAACGACTGCACCAAATTAGATGATTCTTTTTTTGGTATGTTTGTAATCAGAACTAGGTTTGTAACGGGATCAAAAAGAAAAACAGGATCAAAAGGATCAATGGGATCAAAAGGATCAACGGGATAAAATTTTAATATGTACTCGGACAAAGTCGGGCGGGCCGCTAGTAGTATTCATAATTATTAAAGATTTTTTAAATTAACTTCATTCAATGCACGTAACTTTTTATTTACCTAATTGATAATTATAAGTTTAATTATTTTTTAAAGTTTCTATATGAATAAGGCCTTACATCACTTTTATGTTACGTAACTTAAAAATGTGACATAAATGTCACATAAAAGCTAACCTCTCGTCAAAACATTTTCACTTTAACGGTTAAACGACAAGAATAAAAGCACGTACACAGCCTCTAGCTATTCCTCAAACATTAGATTCATCAAAATAATAAGTCTCCTATAGTAAATGAATACAGTTTTACCTTTATTCAGATGGAATCAATTTATAACTAACAAAAATGACTCAATTCCACTCGAAAACAAAAGCTCACTGCTACAAACATGGCCGACGAGTGAAAAAACGTAGCATAGACAAGTAGACTATGGTGTTGCCATATTAAACAAATGAATTCTGCTGCTCAAATGCTAAGTTTTAGTAAAAAATATCGTAACATAAAATACGTGACTTAAAAGTATCAGTATCCGTGGACACGATGTTAATGTACCAGAATTTTATGATTTGATTATTATCTAATCCTGCCTGATACTGTAATTTTGTAGAATAGGTATTAATTTATTCATAAGAACTTTAAAATGGTCAAATACAAATACAGCAAAAATTCAAAATTGATACATATGGCCCCAGGGCGAGTGTGGGACATTTAATTTTGTATTGAAAATATTGTGATCACCAGGGGCGTAGCTACCGCCGTATTTGCCGTATCAATTATACGGGGCCCCCGGGCCACGGGGGCCCCCAAAGTGTGTAAGGAAAAAGAATAAAAACTTTCTAATTTATTTTATTTTACAAATGACAAAATTCTATAAAGCAATTCCTTTTTTTCCCGCCTTAAGCGTGCGTTCAAAAGTTGGCAACACTACATCGTTATGGCGGGCTGCGGGACTTCCCCGTTTTACTTACTTCATCTTCAACTCAGCGGTGAATCCCCGGGAATCCTTCATCGATATCGCGATGTACGTGTACGTTGTTGTACTTTGCATACCACGGAGCGCAGTGCACTGTTTTTAAAAACAGTAACCGAAAGATAACGAAGCGTTTTTTTGATGAGTTATCACAAGATGAGAGAATTTCCGACCCGGAATCCTATTTCAAAGTCAATGTATACTATTGCTGTTTAGATATATTAATTTCTCAAACTAAAGAAAGATTTCAGAGCCTTTGCAACCTGAGTAGTATATTCGAAATATTACAACCGGAGAAACTCCTATCTTCTTCAAGCGAAGAGATATTAAACGCTTCCGGAAAACTGTCTGCTAAATACAGTAAAGACATCTCACTTAATCTTTGTGACCAATTAAAGGCTCTAAAAACATGCTTAAATTCTGAAATTAAAAAAATTTATTCCTTTAAAGAACTCATTGAATTATTGCTAGTAAAATTCAATAGTCTTGCATCCAGTTTTCCCGAGGTAATCACAGCATGCTTTTTATTCTTGACCCTTCCAGTTACAACCGCAACGGCAGAAATAAGTTTTTCAAAATTAAAACTAATAAAAAATTACTTAAGAACTTCGATGGGACAAGAACGGCTGTCAGACATCTCACTATTGTCCATAGAGGCAGAAACTTTAGAAAAACTAAAATCATCATCAGCCATAAATGATTTAATAAATCAGTTTGCCGATAAAAAGGCAAGGAGAGTGAATATTTAAAATTCGATTTTTATTTGTAAAATGGGTAAATTATGTGATAAATAAATATTACTTCACACAATATTTTTTTTCTTTTGTGAAAAATCTTTACCTCCATATAAGGGCCTCCAAAAAAATTTTTATACGGGGCCCCGACAAGGCACGCTACGCCACTGGTGATCACATATTATTTTTATGAAAAATAATTAATTATAATATGTTTTGAGAATGTTTGTATAAATAACCTATTAGAAAAACTATTATACAAACCTAAGAAAAAAGAATTTTATAGGTAATATATAAGATTTTATTTTATTACTTACCGGACGCTGGAGCTAATATAAAATAATCCATTTTTATCGGCCTTACCCACCTACTCATAAAAACTATATATAAAAGACTTATTTGATAAAACTACTCAATAAAAAATAATTAAATCATTTAACAGTTTTGAGATAGAAACCTTTACTCTAACCACGGAATAACATAATAGAGGAATAACACACAAATGACAGAGACAAACAAGTCAGTGGGCGTTAACAATTTACCTATTGACACATTGCATTGGTGGGTGACTCAAAATGGTCAACGCCCACTGTCTTTTTGTCTCTGTCATTTATATGAGAGTAACAGAGAGACCCCTATAGTAACTTCTCTCCCTAGATAGAGTATACTTAGGACTTCGTCTGTGTTAGTGTTGACTGGCGGGCGTGCTCTGCCTTTTTGGAGTGTTTGTTTTTTTTTTGTTAAAACTGACTGGAAAGTGCTCTAAGGGGGTGCCGTGCGTATGTCGGCGAGCGCCGGCACAAACGGAGTCCGTTATTGTATAGTTTAACTAACTTGTTACAAATAACTACAAACTTGACATTAGCTAATCTTTGTAAAGCCAGACGAGATAGAAAAAAAAAAAGAGTATACTTACCGAAAAAGTAGTTGATGGTTGGATAGGCGCAACGCAAGCAATTTAGATTATGTTGTAGTAATTTATGACTGTCGTCCTGTTGTATTGATTTTTTAATATTGCTTTATGTAAATTTGAATATTTGTGTTGTAATTTGCTTGTTTTGTAATCGCACAAATAAATGATTAGTAAGTAGTTACTTTGTGTTTTATTGCGAAACGAAAAACTAAATTAAGCCTGACTACAAACAAATGGGTACAGCTTGTAATAACAAGTGTAAATTAAAAATTTCTAACACCCCCGACAAGTGAAGGTTACAGTAACTAGAAAAGAGCTGATAACTTTCAAATGGCTGAACCGATTTTCTAAGTAAGAACACTCTCGATCAAACCACCTTTCAAACAAAAAAAAAAATTAAAATCGGTTCATTAGTTTAGGAGCTACGATGCCACAGAGATACACACGTCAAACTTATAACACCCCTCTTTTTTGGGATGGGGACGCCCTGAACAACCGCGTGCTAACGCGGTGCGGGGCGTGCCTCCGCCTCATACGCCGATTGCCATCTCGATCTGTCGCGTACTATATCCACCTCCATTCTAGAGTTATTATTTTTAACCCCCGACCCAAAGACGCTCCTAAACTAATGAACCGATTTTAATTTAGTTTTTTTTTGTTTAAAAGATTGCTTGATCGAGTGTTCTTAGCTAAATCGGTTCAGCCATTTGAAAGTTATCAGCTCTTTTCTAGTTACTGTAGCCTTCACTCGTCGGGGGTGTTATAAATTTCTAATTTACACTTGTTATTTAGGGAAATAATACTAATCTATGTCTGTCTTGGTTGTATTACCCAGTAAGGAATTCATCGTAGATATATATCCTACTATCATATTCCCGCGGGAAAACAACATTGCTTCGTGATATATTTAGTAAGCAGGTAAGTAAGTAGCTAACTAAGTACTTATGTAAATGAAGGTACCTAGGGAAGATTAAAATAAAAGATCATTATTTTAATAAAGATATCAATTTATTAGTTTAGATAATAAACGCTCATCTTCACTGTATGTCGTGGACTTTGCGAGCACAATATTACAAATCAAATCTGGAAATAAAGTTTGAGATTAGTTAAAATCTCTTCTATTTGGGGACGCTATACAAGGCCTGTACCCCAGGAAGCATACATATATACAAAAGTATCATTATTATCATCAGCCTTTGGAAGTCCACAGTTGGACATAGGCCTTCCTTATAGAGCGCCACCACACCCGGTCCTCAGCCTTCCTCATCCAGCCACTTCCCGCCAGCCGCTTTATATCGTCGGTCCATCGTGCTGGAGGGCGTTCCACACTGCGCTTGCTTAAACGCGGTCTCCACTCAAGGACTTTCCGGCTCCAACGGCCATCGCCTCTATGACAGGCATGGCCTGCCCACTGCCACTTCAGCTTGCTAATAGTTTGGGCTATGTCAGTGACCTTGGTTCTCCTGCGAATCTCCTTATTTCGGATTTTATCCCTCAGGGAAACAAAAGTATAGGTATTAAAATACTATTAATTATAGGTACACCTACATATATAGGCAGACTTAAAAGTTAATTTAGAAGATTCATTTGCGGTATGACGATGCGGCATAACTTGGTGTAGGAACAACCAGTCTTAGCCAGTCGTGTGTTAAATAAAATGTTATTATAATTATGTATAATATTGTATAGGTAATAGTTACTTACTTATAAGCCTCACTCAAACATCCATTATTTTCATTCTGAAATAATAGTAAAATACAATTACAGTCATCGCCGGGTAGGTATTCCTGAAGGTACAAAAATAAAAAGTTTATACCATAAATTAGATGCTACTTATATTTTAAACAATCAATTACCAGTTTTAGATGACTAATTACAAGTGTAAATTAATTTATAACACACCCGACAAGTGAAGGTTACAATAACTAGAAAAGAGCTGATAACTTTCAAACGGCTGAACCGATTTTCTTGGATTATATAGCTAAGAACACTCTCGATCAAGCCACCTTTCAAACAAAAAAAAACTAAATTAAAATCGGTTCATTACTTTAGGAGTTACGATGCCACAGATATATACACAGATACACACGTCCAACTTATAACACCCCTCTTTTTGGGTTGGAGGTTAAAAGTACAATAGCTGAAGAATTTTCGATAAGAATAAAATATATATAATTGTATAGATCCTACGATATGTTGTACTTTACTACTGCTTTACACAGTGTCCCTGTGGCGCAGAGGATAGCGCGTTGGACTTCTAATCCAAAGGTCGTGGGTTCGATCCCCACCAGGGATGGTCAACTTAAATTTTAGATCATTTTATAATAAAACCGGTTAAGACTTCTTTGACATACCCAATTAATTTGTTAAATTTTAAACTAATATTGGACAGTTATGTTCTCATATTTTTAAAATTTTTATAAGTATATTTTATTATGTAGATGTACCTGTAGTCAGTATTAAAACAAGTTAGAATTTGTAACTATTAGTACACCAAGTGTTTATGAGACGAGCGGCATTTTACTGACGACAGGGTACCAAGGGTGACTGCCGAGGTATAAGGTCATATGGTTATTTGAACGATACTATAACTGAATCACACGTTTTTAAAATTTTTGTCTGTCTGTCTGTTTGAAAAGGCTAATCTTGGGAACGGCTGAACCGATTTTGACGGGATTTTCACTGACAAGTAGAGAATTGACCAGGGAGTAACATAGGCTACTTTTTTAACCGACTTTCAAAGAGGGAGTTGTGTTTTTCTACCTATGTACACCGAAATTTCCGAGATTTCTGAACCGATTTGCGTCATTTCTTTTTTAATCGATAGAGGAAGTTTGCGACATTGTTTCATATAAAATTTGGATTCCAACTCCTCGATCCTGATGCTGCAGGGGATCTGACCAATCCACGCGGGCGAAGCTGCGGGCATCAGCTAGTTGTAACTATAGCAGTCACCTGTGTTCTCGCATTGTGCCTTTATGAACAAAAAAAACACATAGGGTTTTTTTATTACTAAATTGTCTTTCAAAACCATGTTCTAAGTTCTAACATCCAATGCCAAAAAATGGTCAAAACAGATATGCTATTTTTTCTTTCATTCCAACTTTCTTACTCTCTCTCTTATATTCTATTCCCACTTTTCTCTAAAGTACTATGTTAGTCAAATGAAAAATGAAGGTTATAGGGAAGTACTCATTTGCTGGGCGCAGTCTCACTAACTGTACAGTTCGCAGCAAATTTTGTTTCTACAATATATTTAGGGGAAATGTTGTGGGCAGGTCGTTAGGTTTGCTAGTCGGCACAAAGCACAGCCTTTGATTTGCAGCTCAGTTAGTCGACCGCAAATTATACGCCAAGTGAGACTGCAGCCTTAGTAATGTATTCATTATACTAAAAACCATAGTAAGTGTAAAGCCTGAGTGCTTGGTCTAGTCGAGCGCTAAACGGCGCAGGTTGGGCAGCGTTCGTTTCAAACACAAGTTCATACACAAGAGCACAGTGGCATCCAGACCCGACACACTCTGTTGCTGGTGTTACCACTGACCGTACACTGCACACCCTGCAGTACAAGCCTCAATCAGGCCTTACTCTTATATGTCGATTTTACTTGCTTGCTTGCATCAAACATTGTAGGGTGGCCATTTGGGTGGTAAGGGTTATTTTAAGACATACACAAAATGTTAGTTAGTGCTGAACATTTATTAGCAGATCACAATGACACACAAAGCACAATATTGTTATTAACAGCTTTAGTACATACAGTGCAAAACACAAAAGCAATGTGTCAATAGGTAATTTTGTTACTTGCATCATCAGACTGAGAGTGACGACCACCAAAGTTATTGTTGGTCTTCTATAAGTGAAAAATATTTTAGATGATACAAAAAAAATGACACTTCACTTACTTAACTAACATATTTATAATTTAGTTAATTATAATAATATGCAACAAGATAGCTATGCAAAAAACATTTTAGTTGCATTTATATAAAGTTATATTTCAGAGTATTTTTATTAGTTGCAGTTGTCTTTTCTTAAGAGTTACTTATCTTTATTTGAGCATTTGAGAACTATAAGTAATTTTAATATACTTACTAACAGCAAACTATTAATATGAAACTATTATTCAAGTAACATACATAGGTCAACATAAATCAATTAAATACAATAAATTAATTATATTTTATCAGCAGTTAGCATTTTAGATTGACATTGTTGTATACTATGCGAGTAAAAACATACTGCATCACCTATAAATAGTTTTTACTAGAGTAAACACAGAGATTTTTAGTTTTTATTGTTTACAAGAGAGCTTTATTTTACAGTGTAAACATCTCCCTACTTCCCCTCACTCCTCTACAACTCCCACCATATAACTGATTTCTATAATAACAAACTCTTGAGTTTGGATGGTTTAACTTTACTTTAAACTAAATCAATTATAAATAATAATTAATATTCATACTAATAACAAAAAAATGGGCTGTCCCTTTAAATTGGTTCTAGAGATTTTACACTTTTTAGAGTTTTATATAAAGCAATTTCAAAAATATGATTGTTTTTACCATGCAAAACATTTTACAATAATTACTATGATTACTTACCAACATATTTAACTTCATCAAAGGCTTTTCTAGCCTTCTTAAGTTCCTCATTCATGGTAAGCAGGTCTTTTACTCTTGCATATTTACGGGGGTCTTTTCGCACAAGAAAGATAATGTCTTCAACCTGAACTCTGCCTGTTCTACCAACTTCCATTGCCCTAAAACATGTTCAGAATTTACAACTTTATCACTTTTAAATTTATTTTATCACTATTTAATATATTATAAGACAAAAAGCGACATGTATTGACTTTTAATGTCTAAGCTTCCAAGTGCATTCCTTTCCTTTAGTTTACAGTTCACATCAATATTTAAAACATTCACAGGCAAGGCTTATGATATAGGTTTATAATTATATATCACATTCACATTTAGTTTTAAAAAGTAAGTTTATCTGTGCGAATCACTTGCCTTTGGACATTCAACCTTAATAACTTCATTATTATAAGAAATAGAGCCTTATGAACTTTCCTTTTAAATACCAAATGTAGCAGACAGTCTTGGGCTTTCCTTACCTGTGAGTAGTTTCCGTAATAAATTCGATAACAAGGTCTTCTAGAAAATCAACACTTTCCGTGTAAGGATTCCGATCGTCACCAAAACCATACATCATGCATCGCAGCTCCTTACTGAATAATCTTTTTCTACCGGATGCTGTTGCTCCCAATTGTTGATCAGTATCTTCATCATCGAACTGAAAATCAACAAATGAAATCAAAAACAATCAGCAAATAAATGATTTGATTTGAAAACGATAAAAGTATAATTATTTATCGAATTTAAAAAATCTATTACAAACTGTGATTTAGTTCTTACTTGGTCAAATTGATCTTGATTGTCTGGTGTAGGAGTAGTCATATTAAAACTTTCGAATCCGCTTGGTGGTTTTCAGAGCGCCTATTTATGCTTTATAGTAATTTTAATGATTCTCACTAGATTCTGTTCTACCAAGTACCAAACAAATTACAAAACATGAAATTAAAATTATTATTCTTGTTGTTGACGTTGACAAATGACAATAGTTTTTTTTTCTCTCGTCTGGCTTTACAAAGATTAGCCAATGTCAAGTATGTAGTTATTTGTAACAAGTTAGTTAAACTACACAAGTGTGGACCCCGTCTGTACTGGTGCTCGCCGACATACGCACGGCACCCCCTTAGAGCGCTTCCCAGTCAGATTTAACAAAAAAAAACACTCCAAAAAGGCAGAGCACGACCGCCAGCTAACACCAACACAGACGAAGTCATGACAATAGTTTGACATCACTTTGACCAACTTTTTTTTTTCTCTGGCTTCACACAGATCAGCCAATATCAAGTTTGACTTCGTCTATGGTGGCGTTTGCTGGCGCGTGTGTTATGATTTTTTGGAGTGTTTTTTGTTGGAAGTGGCCGGTTTTTGTGTTCTGCTGGTGTTTATTGGTCGTGGAACTGACTGGAAAGCGCTCTAAAGGGGCGCCGCGCGTATGTCGGCGGGCGCCGGCACAGACGAAGTCTATACTTAGTTTCCCTAACTTGTAAATAACTACAAACTTGACATTGGCTAATCAGTGCAAAGCCAGACAAGAGAAAAAAAAATTACAAGTTAGGGAAACTATATATATATGTATGGACTTCGTCTATACACGCACGGCGCCCTTTTATAGCGCTTTCCAGTCAGTTCCAAATATAGTAGATAATCTATGCTACGAAGCTAGCAGTCCGATGACTCCTAGCTTTCGTTTAGAATCCAGAGCTGGGAAGCCAGTAAAAAAATAATCCGAATTTAAATATTGATCTGTGTTTTGACATTGACAATTACGTTTTGTAACACAAAAATTTAAAATATATACCTATGTTGAGTTTGTTAAAAATTACTTAAAATAATTCAGAATCAACGAGAAATTAATTTTAATTACAGATCACAATGAACCCTATGACGTAAGAATCATTATAAAAGTTTCTTTAGAACAAATTTTGAACAATAGATAATGTCAAAATATTTTTTGTTACAGAAACGTAAAAAATGTATTGAAATTAAGTGAACGAGAGCTCACCGGCAACTCGAAGAGTTCCTGGCATGATCAATACAAAGACAGCGCTTGGTTGTTCATAGGAGGTTTGCCTTATGATTTGACTGAAGGAGATATTATTTGTGTTTTTTCCCAGTAAGTTTTCACACCATTCCAAGAAGCAGACTCATTTATGTTAGATTATACAACTTAGTAGGTAAACGTTATTGAAAATTGTTAAATTTAATTTAATACACTAATATGTATTTTTTACTTGTAAAGGTATGGAGAAATTGTCAATATCAATTTAGTGAGAGATAAAGGGACAGGCAAATCAAGAGGGTTTGCATTTATTTGCTTTGAAGATCAGAGGTCCACTATCCTTGCTGTGGATAATTTAAATGGGATTAAGGTAAATATCATCATTATCAACCCATTGCTGGCTCACTACTAAGCACAGGTCTCATCTCTGAATGGGAAGTTTTCAGACATAGTCCACCCTGATAGCCTAGTGGGGATTAGCAGACTTCATCACACACCTTTGTTTTAAGAACATTATAGAAAACTCTAAGTCATACAGGTTTCCTCATGATGTTTTCCTTCACCATTTAAGCAAGTAAGCACCATTAAAATACAATTAGTTCTGAAAAGTTAGGATGGAACTAACCACTAGGCTCTTTTTAGGGCTCCGTATTTATACTAAGTGAGGTTGTTTATATTTTAATTATTATAATATTGTTATAGTACAAAATTATTTTTAATATAACATCACACAAAAACCCTTAGCTGCAGTCATGTGACATACTCACAAATATCCGAGAGCTGGTGCAGGATAATGGCAGGATACTTTTTTTTTTAAATTAAGCATGACAATAATACATACTTTTGAGTTTAGATTTTAGGTCGAACAATTCGTGTGGACCACTGTGAACAGTACCGTGCCCCAAATGCAGATATGAGCAAAGTTGATGATCTGACAGCATTAGTACGAGCAGAAGGATGTGCACCAACACTTCAAATAGATGCACCTGTTAAACAGGTAAGCGGGTTTAGTCTTCTTCAATGATAAACACTTAACTACCATCTAACCTAATAGGACAAGTGAATAAATCAAAATCTGTTTATTCTTTTTTATTCTACACAGCATATTTAAAACACCAAGTAAATGTTTGGTCATAAGGCTTTTCAGTTGGAACTAATCATGGATAAAACCTTCCATCTGACAACTATTTCGTGATAATTTATTACTGTTTACTAATGAACAACCAACTATGGACCTATTTATAAAAATTGTAATTCTTATATTTTTCACAGGAAAAAGAGCACAAAGAAAAGAAAAAGAAACATAAAGAGAAGAAAAGCAAAAAGAAAAAGAAAACCAGGAGCAAATCTGATTCTGATGCTAGTTCAAGTGATAAAGATATTTAGCATTAAGCAATGAAATATTTTGTAATTATGAACAACTCTTTTCACTTTAATGATAAAATAGATAAGCTAATGGGTAGTTATAAAAATTGAGATTTTATAATAATGGTCAAAATATTGCTTCAAATCAGATTATCTAAATATATAAAAAGTCCTGACTTTTTGGCTAATTCATCAACACCCAGCCCAAACCTTTATCACTTTGGTTTTGAGAATAGTAATTTTGCATCTGTAGTATGTACATCATAATAACATGAGATTTGATAAATATTAAACACTTTTATTACAACAATCAGATATATAATAAAATATGCAGTACATACACCATGTGAATATAAATTGTTAACATTAATACAATAATAGACAATAAAAATAATACTGAAGAGTGGAGCAGAGCAAAGGTACAGCATCTTATTTGATAATAAAATTAATTACTCAACTTGGTTCACTTTTTTTTTTCCTTTAAATCTGGCTTTACTCTGATTAGCCAATGTCAAGTTTGTGATATTTTCAAGTTATTGAATTTATACAAGTATGGACTCCGTCTGCGCCGGCGCCCGCCGACATACGCGCGGCGCCCCTTTAGAGCGCTTCCCAGTCAGTTCCACCACCAAAAAACACCAACTAACACAAAAACCAGCCACTCTTAAAAAAAAAAAACACTCCAAACAAGCACAGCACGCGCGCCAGCAAACGCCATCACAGACAAAGTCCCTGGTTCACTTTGACATACAATTGATAATGAAAACAAAACACGGAGGAGACTTACAAGGGCGCGCTGCCGCCACTATTAGTCACTAAATCTTTACTCCTCTCTGCAGGTGTGCATTGGCCTTAAACTTTATCAATGACAAACACTTATCAAATGCATAATTAATTAATGAGATCAAAAATTCAGGTACATAGCAAAATGGAAAAAACCTAATTATATTCATTTTAAGCATAATCCATATTATATTCTTCTGGACATAAATTTAATACACTTTTTTAAAGAGATAAATAACTTACTTAACAGCTAATGACTAAAAACAACCGACTAAAGCAGAAATCCATATACATAACAAACTGAATGTTGTTGTACTTAGGACAGTTTATGAAGTATGCTTTTTATTTCATGTAAAACAGCTTCATTTATGTAAGCTATGACTCCATCCTTGTTACAATATTCTTTTGTTTGAAGATCTTTACCGTCGTTGTATGTGATTGGCTCATGATTTTTGTAACACAATACATTACCACCCCTTGCAAGAACTATGGCATGCGGCGCACATGTGTCCCAGCGATAAGTTGTTCCCTGTGAGACAATGTAGGCAGATGCTTCACCTGTAAGGTAACACATGGTCAACACAAACGGATAAACAAATGATATGATGTTATCAATAAATCCATTGTGAGCTGTGAGCTATAAGTTCTTTTAGACTAATTGCTGGCTTCATTTGGGTGGAATTTTCTCAAAATCAGTAGGGTCTATATCATAGAAAGAACTTAGGTTAGGAACTTAGGATTCAGCGGTTAGAGCTGTATGTTAAATGTCTGTCAGTTTTTCTCTTTGGATTATACTAACTGACCCACTCTGGCTTTGCTAAAGTAGTTTTTTTTTGAAAATCTCCTTTAAATTTGGATAAATCCTGAAACATTTTCCTTCATTTTCAACCACAAGGTCAAATACCAATATTCATAAATATTAACTTGAAAAATGTTGGACTTTGATCCCCTTTTCAACCACCTTGGGAGTGAATTTTCAATATTCAAAGATTTTGACTTTGGAAATAGTAACTGATTATTTCAAAAATGTGCATTACGCGCAGACTAGTCGCCCGGTGACTCGCGATTGTGCGTAATGGCTCTTTAAGTATTAATTTTAATTGAAACTTAATCCATACCAAGGGCTACTTTCATTAGCTTATGACCAGCACCAGGAAGAGATTTTACAACCCATCCAGCAGCTTTAAACTTCTCCATAATTTCTGGTTTTTCTGCACCACTCATAAGGACTACTTTATCTTCTGAATTCTGGATATCTTCAGAGCTTAAGTTAAATTTTCCATAGTGCAGACCCCATACAATATGGCCTTTTCCACTGAAAAAAATAACATTCTCATATTATAATTGTCCTTGACTACTACCTTGAAAACTAAAAATCTACATAAGACAGCAAAATTAATGTTTCCATTGTAGCTGTATTGTCACATTTATTGTTGCTCTTGTGTCATACAGCTTAGTAAACTATGCAATAAATAACACAACACACCTCCAGAGTGGAGTGGAGCCAAGGTACAGTATTTTTTAATACAAATCAAATACAGCCTGTTAACTTTGCTATAATATTAAAATTGATATAAAGAGAACATAGCATGGAGTTGAACCAAACCTCTCAAATCAATATGCAAACTAAGATATCACATGCTTTAAGTCATTTACTATTATCACATACTGGATGATGCCTATATTTCATCTGTGTGGATATATTTTTATAAAACCCCATAGGAACCACATTTTTGTGGAATAAAAAGTAGCTTATGTGTTAATCCAAGGTATGATCTATCTCCATGGCCAGCTGAATCCATCCAGTAGTTTTTGTGTGAAAGAGTAACAACCATACACACACACAAACTTTCACCTTTATAAAATTAGTGTAAAATGTGATGCAATGCTTACTTGTTATAAAAAGGTTGATTGATAACTCCAATCACAGGCTCACCAGTGGACCTCAAATAGGCGCCAATCAGTACTGTCACACAAGGGAGACCATGGCCAGGTTTAGCATCACCTCTAACTCCTGATATGAACTCTGCTGTAGCATCTGTGTGTCATAATTAGTGATCAAAATAGGTACGAGTATAAATCACTATGAAAAAATGAAGCACTACGAAAAAGATTAGAACTAATACTTAGTTAATCTAGTCTAGACTCTAGAGAATGTGTACAACCAAATTAGCACCTATCAAAGTATTTAAACTTTCACACTCTTGAATAATGTCTCACTAATTGAATGAATATCTTTAGTATTACCTATTGCCCACTACACTGTAACCTTAAAACTTTTGTAAAACATGTATTTGCAATATATAAATTATAATTATGATTATGATTATTTACTATAAAATCAATTAAATCATACCAATAGGATCTATCCATACACCTATATCGCTAGTGTCAATGAAAGGCAGATCAACTGGTAATGAAGGCAAATTATCAAATATGTCACTGTGAGCTGCTTCTGCCATTCTTCTGGCGGTTATCAGTGGTAGTGCACCGCTAAGTAATCGAGCAGTGCTCTCGATGGTACCTTGTAACCCTATTGTTACACCGCCAATTTCGGGGCACTCTTCACCTCTAACGTGACCATTAAGCTCGGGAAATTGCGAAATTATCACCGCTTTCGCACATTCCTGTGCCAAAACATCGGCAACAGTCTTAAAATCCTTATCAAAACGAGTGTTAGCTTCCGTTCCGCACTTTTCGGCGACCAGTAAAGTTTCAGCGCTCGAATTCTCGCAACATGATCTGGCTATTCGTGCAGCCTTTTCTGAAGCTTGTACCAAAACTTTTAATATATCAGCCATAGTATTTTTAGAAATTTTAATCTAATTAAAAAATCTCATCAATGCAAATGGATTATGGAAAGATTTCAGTGATTTCAGATATCAGCCAAAGAGTATGCAGCACAGCAGGGTATCAGATATGAGATATCTCATATCAAAGAGTATGTAATCACCACAGACCACGAATCCTACGTTTTATTTTTTATACTTATATCCAGTAATCAGATACATAGACGTAGTAATTTTCTGTATATAGAATAAGCAGTGTTGCCAACTCTTTAAAAACGTTTGTCACCACTATGACGCAGTTGAAAAGTCGCCAGATGCTACCATGAAAAATATTAAAAGTTTTCTATTGTCTTGACTTGTCGCTGAAATCAGAATAGAAATCCAATACAAAATAAATTACTTTTATTTATAACTATTTATTTTTATAAAATCAAATCTTTTTAAGTAATGCACTAACTATATGGCTTTCGTCATAGTTACCTTCAATACTAAATTTAAAACCGAAAACTAAATAAAAACTCCTAATATTCGCGTATTATATTCCTATCCCAGAGGCTTATTGGGCACAGATGACAACTGTGCCCAACAGAAGAAAGCTAATCTATGATAAAGGCAAAAAAAATGTTTTTTTAATCACTCTTTAAAGCTTTTCCATTCACTTAACCTTGATTCTTTGTCTAAGAGTAGGTACAAGTTAGCTGTATTGACAGTGATCTCCATTTCGTTTAGCATAAAGTCCAATTTCTAATACAATTATGCTAAGCGGAAAAACGAGCCGAGCGAGAGGTCTATAAATTGGATTGTGTCACTGTCTAATGGATTGCAAGCATAAAAAAATATTTTCTATGGTACGAATTATGATGTAGCTCACAAAGTTCTTATTCATTGTTTATTTAATTTCAAACAACAAGATTACTTTCTTTTGTTTTCGCAGTAATTTTCATACCGTTATCTTTATTTTATAATGTCATTAAAATATCATTTAGTTTAAAAAGTATTATAAATATTTTTTTAAATTAATAGGATGACAACACTGGATGTCAAGCAAAACAATATGGCGAACATTCTGTACTATACTATACAGAAGTAGTAAGGTAACCATAATTTGATTGTTTAATGGAAGTGTTTTTTTTCTGTTTATCGATAGATTTCTCAAAAATGAAGACTTAAGGCAAAAATGGATCGCTGTCGTTCCAGGAAATATCACCAAATATTCGGCAGTTTGCGGAATGCATTTTAAAGCGGAAGATTTTGCTACGGCTTCGTGTGCACTGAATTTTTTTTAAAAAGAAACGCTGTACCATCAATTTTCCCAAAAGTATGCCTTGCTTACAAACTTCCTAAAACTGTTTAGGACCTAAACACATGCACCAGATTATACAAAATAATTTTACTTACCTATATTATAGGTACCCATACTTAACATGACTGGTACTTTTTCGCAGAACAAAAAAAAATTGAATTTCTCTACTTTTATAACTACAGCGCGGCAGACTATGGCCTAAACCTTTATCATTCTGAGAAGAGACCCGTGCTCAGTAGTGGGCGGCGATGGGTTATCATGATGATTCATCCTCTCCTATAATCCGTCAAATGTCTTACATTATCAAATCGTGTTGTCACCCTAATAGAAAGGGACACAATCCAATTTAGCGCTATCTCAATAGGCTCGTTTTTGGTGTCTCAGTGCACAATCTAGTTTAGGTAGCATGTCTCTGATTGACGTTGACAATTGACACAATTTTTTCCCCTTAAATTGCTTTACGGCTCTGGGTTCTAGCTTTGTAAGACGATATAACCTTACAGTAAAATAGGGTTTTAGAAATACGGTCGTTTTCTATATATTTCTGCCTTGGCTTGGGGCCCCCTAGCTAGTAGTGTTAATTATATTATATTCTCCATACTGCGGACTATAGGTTCGCCGTCGCGCGCGGGCTTGATGTCAGGTCCAGTGGAGATCTCCGCGCGTTCCGTTTTTCCTTTTGAGGTACGGAACCCTAAAAACCGGCCAAGTGCGAGTCAGACTCGCGCACTGCGGGTTTTTTCGTACCTACTACAGAAGTAGTAAAACGGTAAAAGAATCACTTTTCTTAACGAACCGCAAAACTAACTTTGTTTGCAGAGGTTATTGCTAGTATGAAAACTATTCTTACTAGTTAAACTGCCTCTGACAGGAGTCGAACCTCAAACCTCCCGCTTATAAAATCATAGTATTGCAGCAGCTACCGGCGCGTTCAGCGTGATGTCAAAGTCCTGTAATTTGTACTTAAATGATTTAGGCATTACGCAAAGGATTACGAACCTATTTGTCTCTAGGCCACCACGGCTTATAACATCAGGAATTGAGTCTTATCAAATAGAGCCAATACTGCTAGAAGTTAAACGATGCCAGCGGCTTCGCCCGCATGGATTTAGGTTTTTGAAAGTCCCGTGGGAAGTTTTGATTTCCAAGACAAAAATAGCCCATCCGTAGTAGCCTGCCCCCGAAATGCAAGGAATGTCGGAACCAAATTATATATACATATATATATAAACTTATATTATATATATATATATATATATATATATATAAACTTTCGCCTTTATAATATTAGTGTGATAATAACACCACAGACAAGCGAGTGTAGGTATACCTACATTTCGAAAGGTAGGTATTTTGAATGTTAATGAGTCAACTATCCAAACCAAATATCCTCGCAACTAAAAATCGCAGGTCCTTAGTTGCCCTGAAGGCAATCCTCGAACAACTATCACCCTTGAAGGTTCAACGTTAATTGAATGGCAATATTGACCTTGCAATCCAAACTTATTTTTATTTTTACATATACTTACTCAAAAAGAAGCTGACCATTACGAGAATAAAATAACAGAGGTTTTTTTTGATATAAGTGTAGGTATGTATATAAAGAAAAAAAAAACCGTAGAAACGGACGTGTAAGTACCTAACCTACTTAGTATCCGAATATGGAATTTAGCAGGTCGAAGCCCTTGAAAGTTGGCATCCTAGATTGATTGGCAACATTCCTCGCAAACCAAACTTTTTTGTTTTTGATAAATTCCAACAAGATAAAGTTTTTTTTATTTTTTAAAAAAGAATATTAGCCATGCTAATCATGACTGATACTCCCCTTTCCCCTCCAATTAAGCGTAAAGCTTGTGCCAGGAGTGGGTACGACAATAGTGCAACGGGTGGGGTTTGAACCGCCGACCTTTCGGAATTCAATCCGTTCCTCAACCGTTGAGCTATCGAGGCTCTAAATTTGGTCCATTTTTTTCGTATAAAATGTAGCCTATGTCACCCGGATCCTTACGACGAATCGATTCATTGATTAAAATCGGCTCAGTAGTTTAGGCGCTACGGTGGAACACACAGAATCTGGATACAAACATACATACATAGACTGTTAAAATCATTACCCTTCCTTTTGGCTTTGCCGCATTCGGGTAAAAAGAAGCTGATCATCTAAATCTTAGGAAAAGATGACTGACTGACTGACTGAACTATCTACGCACAGCTTTAACTACTGGAAGATCGGGCTGGGCATACAAATTGGATACTTTGGCAATATTATGTGACGTTAGGCATCGGCTAAGAAAGAATTTAAAAAAATTAAATCCCTGCGGGGGTAAAATAGGGGCGAAGTTACGGGCATAAACTAAATAGGTAGTTATTACAATAATAAAATTAACAAAAGTTTTTTCCGTAGGAACGCGACGCGACGGTATTATAAGCTTAAGATTATTCTCAATTTAATGCTTATGTAAATCTCAGCAAAAAACTTTAGAAAAATAAATCTCATGAAGTAAAATTAGTTGAACTAACTATTCTAAAAGGCTCTTGATAAAAAAACCTTATCTACTTTGCTAGCCTTCCATAACAATAAAATTAATTAAAAGAGTTTATTAACCTACTTAATTAATTTGGCGGTGCTATGCAAATGTATATTTTTATTTCGAAAACGTTGTGTGTTGTTGTTGCCCACGAAATTAAAGTTTAATTTAGTTTTTTGCAATTTGTAAACTAATACGACAAAGTAGGCTTATTGGCATTCTAATAGCGCCAATGGCAGTATCATCTCCACAGGTTTGTATAAAAATCTTTACTTGAAAGTGTCCAGTTTAAGAAATTAGTCAAGAAACACAAAACTAATTAAATTGGCGATAGCTTAAATGATAGCCAATTCATAATATCACGAACCGAAAGAATAGGTACTTACAAATTGAAAGTACTTAGGTATCTGGATAATAGTTGTAGGTACCTAGGTACATACCTATTGACTATTTTGCATTATTGTTTTATCTTTAAATTTTGGTTGTTTCGAATGACGTCGAAGTATACTTAAATAAATTAATATTCTCTTGTTTCATGGCCAAAGAAGGAGATTATTATATATTCCGATGGTATAAAAATATGAAATAGTACATATTATTAGCATTATTATTTCTTTATTTATACAGGTGTTAAAGTGGATTGACGTAAATTAGTTTCCATGTGAATTATACTTATTCTTATTCTTATATAAACAAGATCGTATCCAGGAATTAAGAAATAATTTTGGCGGGGGAAGGGCGGGGGCGGGAGTCATCAGGGTATTTTTAACTAAACCCTCTCATGAGAACTTGATCTTGATGACATAGTTCCTGGTAGGTACAGTAAAATTCTATCTTTGAATTTGTAGATACACAATTCAATTATTGCAAACATTAGGACAAGAGCGTAGCCCAATTTTTACCCGACTGCGGCAAAGCGAAAAGGTTACTCCTGTCTCCTTGGCTAATCCTCTACTTGTCAGTGAAAGTCTCGTCAAAATAGGTCCAGCCGTTCCGAAGATTAGCCCGTCCAAACAGACAGACAGACAGACAAAAATTTTAAAAACGTCTGATTTAGTTATGGTATTGTTCAAATAACCATAGGAGCTTAATATGAGGTAGTTATTTCGAAATTACAGACAGACCCTCCAATTTTATTTATTAGTATAGATTTAGTATGCTTAGCTAATGTCTCGGGTGCCCACAATGCCTAAGTAGGTTTTTTTGCATAGCGTTAGCATCTAGATTTTAGAGTTAGGATGCTAAAGATATAATTTTATGTTCTTTTTAATTATTTGGGTACATTTTGTGTGGGCGAGTTGGTCCAAACCGGCGACACGCGGTCTCCTTATCAAATATAATTACCTACCATTTAGAGTTCTGCTACTTGGACACTTCAAAAGAGCAACCGCCGAATTTCTTGCTGGTTCTTCTCGGTAGGAACGGCATTCCGAATCAGTGGTAGATTATTTTGACGATTCAAAAGCACTTGTAAAAAGTTTATTTGAATAAAAATAAATTCCATTCTATTCTAAGCGACGCGACGGCAGTGACGCGCGACGGTAATAATTTGTACTCACAAGGAACTGTATCAAAGCGTTCACCCTGTCGAGTACCAACGCGTCAGGAGCTACGTACCGTTGCTGTTGCAATTAGCAGTTCAGTGTGACGTGGGACAGTGCGTTGTTACCCGACTGCGGCAATGCCAAAAGGAAGGGTTATGATTTTAGCAGTCTATGTATGTATGTATGTTTGTATCCAAATTCTGTGTGTTCCACCGTAGTGCTTAAACTACTGGGCCGATTTTGATGAATGAGGTTGCAATTTATGCGCTGTGAAGGTCTGGGTGACATAGGCTATATTTTATACAAAAAATAGACCTAACGGATGTTACATCAAAAAAAGTGGAGGTCTCCAACAATTTTTTTCATCCCATTTATTCGAAAAGGACGAGTTGGTTCGCCTTTATGTGCACCCAAAGGTGGTGTTTTCTATTTTTTTGAATTTGGAACATCTTAGTGTTCAGCGCCAAAGAAATCGAACGCAAACAAATATTGTTTGAATAAAGTCTGGGTGGTACGACGGCCCATAGTCGCGCCGCCCAGCTGAGTAATTACAAGTGTAAATTAAAAATTTTCAACACCCCCGACAAATCATTTTCAAATAAATAATTATGTATATCTAGGCAACGTCCATCTTGACAGCTTGACATTTGTCAATTGACACTTGAATATTATGAACCTAAGGGTTATCTAACCTTCTTTTCTACAAGAAAACTAGAAAATAGCTGATAACTTTTAAACGGCTGAACCAATTTTTTTGGATTATAGCTAAGAACACTCTCGATCAAGCCACCTTTCAAACAAAAAAAACTAAATTAAAATCGGTTCATTCGTTTAGGCGCTACGATGCCACAGGCAGATACACAGATACACAGATACACACGTCAAACTTATAACACCCCTCTTTTTGGGTCGGGGGTTAAAAACAAATTAAAAACGCGCGAACTACAGCCCGCGTTTTCGTCAATTTTCACGGATTGTTAGAAATTCATGGTTTTGTTTTGCAAGTGTAAATATAGGTTTTTAGTTGTTTTATTATTATATATGTACTATTTAATTTCAGTTTAGTTGTAACTTATTAAATAATAATATTAGATACTTACAATAAAATATGAGGCGCGCCTTTTATTTCCTTATAGAAGGTGATGAAAATTAGAGTGTATCACTCGGGCGCAAAATATATTTTTGGCTCGGGCGACGTACTTTGAATCCCTCGCTACGTTCAGGATTCTACTCTACAATCCCTCACTTTGCTCTGGATTCAAAAAAGCACCTTCGCCATAAAAATATTATTTTGCTGCCTTATGATACAATCTACTATTTCCTATTGTATCGAGTGAGATATCAAATGAAAGAGGAGAAAATTCTGAGCTCATGAATAATTAAAGTGTACAACAACATTAAAATATACCAAGCGACAGAAAAGCAATTTTACTCTAATTTTTCAGCGTTTATTAGACGATCGCAGTCGGGTTTTAGTTTTCAACTTTTGGACACATCGCACACGCGTATGAGTGCCTTCAGCGTAACGTCATAACGTCCAGCATTCCGCGTAAGTAGTTTCCACGAAGCTGCCCTCGAGCTTTGAGTTTGTCTAAGCCTTAAAACACGTAGATAAATGACTGTTGCGTGAATTATAAGTGTTGAAATATTTAGTTCTGTCACATTAATATATCTTATTGAGAGTTTACGAAAGTTATAATATTATGGCTCAAGGTTTCTTTCGAAGTGCTATTCAGACGAAGTGTGCTATGGTTTTGCTTTTATTGGTTGCACCATTAGTTTATTGCATTTACTTGATAATAATTTAATATTTATAGAGCAAGAAAAATAACTTGAGATTTTTCATAATAAGCATTTATTTTCTTAGGGTCAAGGCAAAGAAGTGTCGCAATTCGCATATAGTGGTAGAGACTAGAGATGCGTCAACTTGGTTCCTGAAACGATAGGTAGGTACCTCTACCTACCTACTCAAAAAATTTACATAGAATATCTACCAAACTTTATTTTTAATACTTGCTTAGACATTAGGTATAAAAAAATACTAATTATGTTAATAATATTTTGAGCTATTTTTTTATCCCGGAAAAAGTTCCGACGAGATTTTTAAAGACCTAAACCCACGCGGACGAAGTCGAGGGTAGATATCAGCTTGTTTGCTGTAATCCGCTTATTGATACAATCGTCACTTTGCAGGTCTACATTTCTTGAGGATGCTCTGATGGATATCGGAGTGAAACGTGCGTCCAGTGTATTTGGTGGCCGACTTTTCCTGCATGTTTAGCAGTGGGAGGGTGGGCAGTGCATATCGCACGTTGCATGTTGCACTATACAGAATTTGCCTAGCTAAAATTTAGACTATTATAGGTCATAAAGTATTATAAACAGTTAGTTTGAAAAACGGAAGCCGCAAAGGCATTCAAAGATAAGGGCATGGGCAACTCTAATCTTTGTCTAAACATAGTCTTTGATAGGCCTAGCGTACGTAGATAAAAGTTAAAACAATATATAAAGTTAAAACAGCCATGTTAATAAGAAAATATTAGTTTTAACTAGTATGAGAGGAAATAATTTTGGTAGGTAAATAGGTAATAGGTATCCTATGCAACCAAAGTAAATAAGATTAATAAAATTAAAAGTGTTCAAGAAACAATGTGGCAACAATTTATTTTTTACGAAGAAAGACTGGAAAAAAAAAAGATTCCGACGAATTGAGAACCTCCTCCTTTTTTCGAAGTCGGTTAAAAATTTTATTTTGTATAGGTAATTATTGCGGTGAAATAGAAATTAGTGTCGAACGGATAGGGTTACTTAAGTTTAGAATAATTTATCGAGGTCAATGAAGTACCGGCCGCCTCAAGGATACATTTCTTAAAACCGGTTCCTGTTTTTCGCGGGAAAGGCCGCTTTCTATTTAGGATAAGGCTAAGCCCTGCATTATGACTTAAGGGTCCGAACCACAGATATATATTTGCATTTCTGTGGTCCGAACGGAGCGGGGAGCGCGCGGTAGCCGTTCTCTTGCTTGTTTTGCGTTGCCCCTCCGCTCTGGATTACTTTGATGGTAAATTCTGAAGTCTAGTGTTTGTTGTTACATGCCGACCGCGCCATTGCCTGTACATGCATGCATGAAATGCACAGCTTTAAACGATAAAAACTTTTTAGCAAGGTTATGAATAGCGCTAAAATTCAAAACCGTAGGTACATTTTGTGTTCATACATCTTGTGCTCAATAGGTACACAGAAACGGCTTTCGATAGCATCAAAACCTAATTAATTAATTATTGTCGATAACATACAAGTGAATGTCATAACATAACGCAAAGAATGTATGTAGTAAGGAAATAAGAATTATTATTAGACATTCTTTCAATTCATTATGTAACACAAGATAAAATTGTATTGACAACCTTCCTAGCGTAGTGGTGTAGGATGTGACCTAACAAGACCTGGGAGGTCGATTTTCGGCAGGCTCTATTAAGCAATTTATAATTTCTGAATTGGTTTTGTTTCGTAGTAGGTGGTTTTGGTTGCGGCTAGTTACCACCCTACCCGTAAAACCAAGCGATTAAGCGTTGCGGTCTAATGCCGCAAATCTGATATTGCCAAAATATACGCAGGCAATTAGGTAGATCAATCTGTTAAGCGCTTACTTGTAATCGAATAGAAAATACTTAACAAGGATAGGCAGTTGGTATTATTGAACCCACTAACAATAGTGTGAATAATTTTGTAACAGTCCTTTGCGGGCAACCTTCGCGGCTTCAGTACTGTGTCGGCTATAGGTTTGCGTGAGCCGGTGTTCGTAGGCTACATCTGTGGCGAGGTACAGGTGCTCAAGTGCGCGGAATTGTTTTATTTGTATTTTGTACAAGTGGACGGAATAAGTCATTATCGCGGAAATGTTTTAATTATTAAGTTACTCATCACGCGAGGCACTGCAGTTATATTAAGCATGGGAAACGGGAAGGTGTTCAATTGGTAAGCGAATAAAAAATATAGACATAATTTTAAAATGTGATTAATTTATTAGTTGGCGTTTAAGTTAACTAATCTTTCCTTTGACCCGAGCGAACCTAATATTCTGACGTTACAAGAACGAGTTTGAATCTTCAACAATTTAGATTTCAGTTCACCCTTTTATGATTTTCGCTATTGTAGTTTTCATTAATTCAGGGAAGATTCATGTGAGAATCTAATGTGTATGTTATGTAAATGCCTTCAGTGCAATAAGATAAGACAGTCATATAATATTATTGGGTGCTATCACCGACTGTCGGCACTATTTCTCTACGACCCCGCATTTACATACATAATGAAGAATATCCGCACCTTTAGGCGTGTAATAATAATAATAAATATTAGATATAAAGTAGGTACCTAGCTCCGAAGGTATAACAAATAATAAATCTTAAAAATAGTAGGTAGATCCCTACCTAAGTACTTTTTTTTTGTAAAATTGGTACCTAGTATTTACCTAATGTTACCAGCACGAATCCATACTCCATACTAATATTATAAATGCAAAAGTGTGTCTGTCTGTCTATCTGTCTGCTACGTTTTCACGTCCCAACCGCTGAACCGATTTTATTGAAAGGTATAGACTTGGGATACATCCCGGGGAAGGACATGGGCTACTTTTTATCCCGGTAAATCGAAGAGTTCCTACGGGATCAAAAAAACCGAAATCCACGCGGGCGAAGCCGTGGGCATTCTCTAGTAGTCAACAAACTTATTAGTTTATTATTCGATCGATTAATCGATTAATTTATTATTACTTACTACATAAACAAATATTCATAAAAAAATGCACTTGATAATGTGAGGACTGAGGATCATTTGCATTAGGTTTTCAGTTATTTGAGAACAATTAAATGCAAAAGTGGTATCGTAAAATATACACGTACAATGACGTTAGCCTAGTGGTTAAGAATATGCCGGCCTGCTATTCGGAGGGTTCGCGGTTCGATCCCGGGCCTGTAACTTTTCGGAGTTACGTTATAGGTACCTAAGGAATTAAATATCACTTTCTTTAAACGTGCAGGAAAACATTGTGAGGAAACCTGCATGCCTTTTCCATATATTTATTTTATTTCTTATTTGTACCAGTAAGTTGTAATAATAAAGACAAAATAAACAATAGGTAATAATTTGACAGGACAGCACTTATTATAAGAGATCTCTACCAGTGACCCTTGGCAGTTGTGAGAAGTTGTAAGGGGGTACTAGGTACAACATAGACAGAATTTTTTCAAAGGAAAAATTATCCATACTAATAATATTATAAATGCGAAAGTGTCTCTGTCTGTCTGTCTGTCTGCTACGCTTTCACGGCTCAAGCGCTGAACCGATTTTAATGAAATTTTGTACAGACTTAGGATACATTCCGAGGAAGGACATAGGCTACTTTTTATCCCGGAAAAACCAACAGTTCCTGCGGGACTCCTAAATACTCATCCGCTTGATCGATTCGTATAAAATTTGGTACCGAGGTAGCTTGCGTCCCTGTAATTGACATAGGCAACTTTTCATCCCGGAAAATCAAACAGTTCCCACGGGATCTTTAAAAACCTAAATCCACGCGGACGAAGTCGTGGGCATCCTCTAGTAGAAAATAATTTTCTCAAAGGTGTGTGAAGTTTGTCCATCCGCACTGGGTCAGCGCGAAAGATTTGGCCTCAACCTTTGTGATTCTAAGAGGAGACGCGTGGGCTGGCGATGGCTTGAGTTGAAATTAGATGAGAGAGAGATGTAATGTATCACACGATTGAAGCCAAAAGGTATCACTATGTTTTTGAGATAAGTATAGGTGTAGGTACCTATTTCATTTTCTACTTTCAGTAAGTATTAGAAGTTTACTAAGGTTCGTAATTAATATACCTACCTATGCCTAATTCATTGTGACTATTTTAAGAAATGGCTAGTCATTCGCCTTTATTATTATAAAAGTAGTGTTATTTCTATCATATACCTATGGTTAGTTACCGATACAACAATACTGGTCCACGGTATATAGGAGGTACTTATAATATCTACTCGTTACGCGTGTCATTGAAAAACACAAAAATCATCCAGAAAAAGACTTCCGATAATTATTATCAAAGAAAATCCTCGACGCGATTTCACTGGCTTTTCGGTTAATATTTAAAAATTAACTGTGAAAAAGTAAAAATTAGTGATTAAATAATGCAAGGTTCCATCATAATCATCCTTTTTCCTGAGCTTTATTGATCGGGAGCTCAGATACTCTCCTAGAAAACCAAGTAAAGTAACAGGAAGTAATATAATCATATTGACGCTCGGAACGCCTTCCATTAATCACAATAACGTAAAGGATGGATGGATCTTCTCGGTAGGAAAGGCATCCGAACCAGTGGTAGATGCTCTTGATGATTCAAAAGTAGGTACTTGTAAAAGTCTAATTGAATAAAAATATTTTGAATTTGATTTGATGGTGGTTTTCATGGCATCACAATCTATAATTGGCGGCTCACTACTGAGAACGGATTTGGCCTACCTAGTCTACATGTGCTGACCTGACCATGTGCAAATTGGCAGACTTCACACATTTTTGAGAACATGATATGGACTCTAACTTAGGACTCTCAACAACTCTTAGGCATGCAAGTTTCCTCACAATGTTTTCTTTCTTCTTTGACGGTGTGCAAGTGATAATTATGAATTCATAGGATAGTAAAGTAAAAAATTTAGAAACCTGCTAATTCACTGTTGACACAGTGTGTGTATTTCGGTGCAAGGTCTCGCAAGTTAGTGGCCCTGAAAGCAATTTTCCGATATGGTCAACTTAGGAAATATTTTCGCAGATTTAAATCTGGTCATTCTCATAGGCATTGCCAAAAGTAGCAGTGTGCGTGTACGATTGTTACATTGTCGTTTCTATGGTCCAGGACCATATTAATCTCGTTTTGCCAGGAGGTGGGTAAATAACTCTTTTTGTTGTCTTATCATAAATAATTGGACCCATTTACGCAAACAGTTGGTCCCTGTTTCTCAGAGTTAGTTGTTGATTTTCAATTTTAAAGTTTGAAGGTTGAATTTTTAAGTTAACTATGTATTTAAAACTAACTCTGTGAAGGTTGGTTCCTGTTTGCGTTAAATATTAAAAATTCGTTAAATACACGGTTAAATAAATGAATTTAAGGTTGCGAAAATTATATTTCCTCAAATTCTATGATACGAACCACAACGCGATTATAAATTATTTCTTACACAATTGATAACAACTGATTGTAATAATTTCTTATTCAATTGACCTCTTTGTGTTCGACAATGACAATAGTATATAATTAAATGATCAAACGAACTTACCAAGTGAAGTTCGATCTTGATTGTCCCATCTTCGGCGAAGAGATTTAATATTTTTCACTTGTAAGTAGTCTTCGCTACGCTTCAACCCACTCGCACGTAGTTTAGCTATATAAGAAAGAAAGAGATAGCATGCTCCCTACTTTCATAGCAGCCATGCCGGCTACAGGCGTCATTTAGTTTAGAGAATAACAAGGCCTCCAACGTTGATGTTTCGGGTAAATAATAAATAATTATTATAGACGGGGATGGGAGGGACCTTAAATCTCTTCGCCGAAGATGGGACAATCAAGATCGAACTTCACTTGGTAAGTTCGTTTGATCATTTAATTGTCCCATCTTCGGCTCCGAGATTTAATATTTTTCACTTGTAAGATGTTCAGAGCAAATGGAAACGTTGGAGGGCAAAATATTAAACCAAAAACAAATCTAGATTAAACAAAATAAGTAGTTATTTATTGTGAAAATTAACATAAAAATTAACCTGAATCTGTATTCCATACAAAGAAAATAACTTAATTAGGCGAAACATTAAATAGTGCATTAGCAAAACCTAAATTATCGTTAGTCAAAGGTCTATTGTAAAAATTCGCAAAGGTTGCTGACCGCTCTGACCAGGTAGCAGTCTTTCTTATAGTATCGACACTGACACCTGCTCGTAGTGCAGCAGAAGCAGTTGCAAGTCGAGTACTATGAGCACTAAATATTGCCGTATCGACACCACTAGCTGTGAGAATTTGTTTTATCCATCGTCCAATGGTTTGGGACGAAGCAGGATGAAAGGGTTTTTTAGTAGTAAGTATAAGTCTATCATCGTGACTAGATCTGCAGATCGAGGTCATCGTTATATAGGATACTAGTGTATCCGCTGGGCAAACGCTTGGCCGTTGTATAAAATAAGGGAGGTCAAGTCTCGGTTGTGATTTGCCTATCCCTGAAGTTTTAATAATACCGGTAATCGTTATAACAATCCTTTCACTGCTCATTTTAATATTTGGGATCCTAATTAACGTTAATGTCTGACATCTTTGTCCATTAGACAAGGCTAGTAGAACTACTAGCTTTTTAGTGAGTTGTTCCAAATTAAGAGAGCTATTTGGGTATAAGTTTGCAAGGTAATTAAGAACTACATTTGGATCCCAAGTGGTATCATACTTAGGAAAGGTTGGTTTAATTTTAAAAACACCTTTGAGAAACCCTCTTTACTCGTTCATCTTGGCCCACCTTATTTATGGTAATAAGAGATAAAGCTGAACGATGATTATTTAATGAACCATAAGAGGATACATTCCTTAAGCAATCTGCTAGGAAGTCCAGTAAGTCATAAACCTGAATATCTAAAGGATCTAAACTTTTAGTATTGCAATAGCCATACCATACCATAGTTTAAAGCTAGAAGTATACTGGGATTTTGTACTATTCGACAAGGATGCAAGAATTGTACTCATTGCTGATGGAGGGACTTGTTGCCTGGCGAAAGCTTGCCTGATAATACACCCACCACCAGGGAAAGGCACCGATGAAGAGGATGGGTTTCCATGTCCCTTTTTCAAAAATACATCGTAGATAATTAAGTATATCTTTATATGTATAAATTATATATATATTCGAAATCTGCATAATGGATTTGATATCAAACTCTAGCCATCTGTCTGAAGTTAATTTTTTCTTGACATATCTACATTTTTTATTTTATTTTTTCCATATCATGTATCTAAGTACTTCTAAATTCGCAACACTTCTTGGTTTTCTGTTGGTTATATCTCCTAAATTGATTTGTTTTGACGTCATAATATAGCCTCTAACATACGGGACAGGATTTATATTAAACTTAATGTGTAGTTTGGCAATAATGAGGGAATCGATAAACAAACAAACACACATACATAGCTGCCAAATTCTCTGTCTTACCCTAGTTGGGTACAGAATGGTCTTGTTTGATAAGATTTGATAGGTATTCTCTAGTTCGTTCTTCAAATTATGTATTACATTTTTTCAACAGCTATAATCCTTAACTACATACGCAAAACACAAAAATGAAAATATTATATATACAAAAGTTTTAAACTATCTGTAAGAAAAAATTACGAGTATTAAAAATACCTAGTATTGAGATGTGATAGTCGTACTACAATTTCAGGTATATTCTAAATAATCCAATAAGAATTTTCAAAAAACTTTCAGAAAACTTTCAAAGAATTTTCAGAAAACAAGTGTTATGTCCGTTCTCGGAAAAGCCTCGACCGATACTAGTTTCCTAGTTCGATTCCAACTGCATGTTTGCGCAGTTTTATGGTGTATTTCAAGTTTATTTTTGGTAACAAATAATAATTAAATTTAGATGTTTTCTTTAACCCCTTCATAACATATATTGTAAATATGTTTTATTTTCATGAGTACTTAATTTTATTTATAAATAAAGAAAAATAATCCACCTAAATGATAGTTTTACATGACTATAATTTTATAAAATTATAACTTTTTTGGTTTGGATTTTTCTAATTTAAAAAATGCCAATTGAAACTTTGAATCTGTCACTTTGTTAGTTCAGGACCTCATCTTTAAAAAAAAATATATGTCTTTGTATGAATTGACCTAGTAACTTTTGATGTAGTGAATGTCAAAGATGAGACGAAACCCAAAATTCACTAATAGTCTTTTGATATTTCAGGCCATAAAATAAAAAATAAAAATAAATTGGGAAATATTTTCTTCCAATTTAATAAAACAGGAAATATTCTACAATGTAGTATGAATATATTTTACGTAAATGCAGTGTTTAACAAAATATGAAGCGGCAAAATGGCTCAAAAATGACCAAAGCCGTGTCAACGATCTTAAGCCAAAAAGTAAAACCAAGAACTCGTAAAGAGAAAAAAAATCTTAAATATTTTGTGTGATTTCTGTGTATTGGTACCAAAAAGTAAGCTTCTTTGCGGTCTAGGTTTACTATATAAGAGTTTTTGGTCATTAACTTAATTGCAGTCCTAATATCTTCCATTTTGATGTGACTTATATTTACAAACTTATTAAGCTTTTTTTTTTTTTTTTTAATTTAAAATAATACGTTTTTCACCGTTACTTTTAGGGACCAGAAAAATACCTTGAAACAAATTGGCCCTTACACGGTTCACATCTACGAATTGCTTGAGAAAAACTTAAACTCATTATTATTATTATTATTGGGAAGAGAAATTTTTGGATAAGATGTTGGGTCCTGAATTGGTAATTCAGTGAATGGAATTTTATACCCAGAAATGCTATTAAGAACAGCTTCATCATTAGTAAAATTTTTCCAAGCTCTCATGAAAAATTTTAAACGACCCGCATGTACCTGGGAACTTATCGTTTCTGCTTCGCCAGCCACGACTGCTTGTGACGTCGAGACGTCGATGGTGGCGGCGTTGACGCTCGCTGCCCGCTGCAAACCGGCTGTGGTTGGTACGCTGTTGAACGGCGCTGGTAAACTTGCGTCGGCGTGAATTTGGCCCCCCGCGGGTCGGCTGACGTCCGCCGCGGTAGTTCGAGTGTGTACGCGGCAGGGAGGGCTTGAAGTTTAAATCACTTGATGTGGCTGAAGATTGGATAAGTTTCCCCGTCTTCTGGATGCCCCGTGAAGACTTGATGAAATCAACCAATTTTTATGTCGACCATAGGCGTCACGAGTGAGCGTCTGGTTTCAGATTCTAAATAATGGGAGTCAGCAATCAATTTACCCGCATCTGCAAGATTTTTCAGAATCGCCGGTGCTTCTATTTGTTTAGTTAGCATGTCCGACATTGTCTTGCTGAGTACTGTAAAAGCACATGCCAGCTGGTTTTGCTTTTTTTTAAAACACGGGAATCTCTATTCCGGGCCGACTCTGTTAGCATTGCGCTAATTTCTGGATTGAGCACGGAGGGCTTCAGCAGGGGACAGATTTTTGGAAATAAGCATTTTTTTTTTTTTTTTTTAATAATTCGCCCCTTACCTCCTTTTTTAGTCCCTCTTTAAGGAGGCTCTCGAAATCCCCTAAAGCGAGTAAGAGTTCTAGTCGGCACTAGGGGGTGCATTTGTAACCTCTGTCAGATCGGGTACTGTATGTAGATGCTGCCACCGCCGCAGGTGGTGATGGCGGGGGCTCCACGCCCCATACTTCTGGCTCAATCGAGTCAGCCCTGTGTGGAATTTCCACGACAGAAGATAGCGGTCGTGCTGTTGGTTGCGGGCACCGGGGAAAGTTGAAAAGATAAATAAATAAAAGAAGGGTTAATATCTCGTATTAACTCATAATATATTGCTATTGGTCAATATCTCGTATTAACTCATAATATATTGCTATTGGTCAATATCTCGTATTGACTCGAAGCCGTTTTGTTTTTTTTTGTTTTTTTTTTTTTTTTTTAATCTACGGTCTAATATCACGTAGTAGATCAGAGATATAATTGCTATAAGTAGCCAAGAAATAGCCAGCATGGAAACAAAAAGAATAACTTTTTCGTACATACCTTCACTATCCGATACGTAATGCTGGCGTCGTAATTTTTCTTCATATTTTCTAATCTTTTTACGCCATTTTTTTTCCTTATGCTATGCTTATGCACAGTGCTATGTGCCTTCTTTTCGGCATGGTAATTAACTTGAGAAATATTTTATTTTTTTATTATTTTTATTATCCTTTACTACGTGCGGTAGTCGCGCGCGCACGAAAACGAATGACGCCTGTAGCCGGCATGGCTGCTATGAAAGTAGGGAGCATGCTATCTCTTTCTTTCTTATATAGCTAAACTACGTGCGAGTGGGTTGAAGCGTAGCGAAGACTACTTACAAGTGAAAAATATTAAATCTCGGAGCCGAAGATGGGACAATTACAGAAACGCAATGCAATTTTTATTATCACTGTTTGAACTTAGTTACTACGACCTAGTTCATAATATTTAGCAAGGTACCTACTAAAAAGTTATAAGTAGATACCTATACTAATCCGTCCGATATAGGTAAGTAGGGAGGAATTGGATAAAATACAAAGCGGTTTCTCACTGTTCCATCCCAAATGATTGGTTAAGTCCTGTAAATCTTTTAAACTACAATATTTCTAATACCTACGTCTACGTTACACCAACCTATAAATAGGTACTATACCTACTTACAAAATCTGAAGCTGCTAAGCCCTGGCGGTTACAGCTGTGGATTCATCAGTTTATCCTTTTCGATTTACGTATGTAAGTAGGTATAGCGATTTTAATTCTTTGTTTATTGCCGGTATCTTCTTAGGAGAGTCTACTTTCTGAACTGGTGAAAGCTAGAGTCTTTACTTGTCACTTAGATATAATATCTCTATGACTTGAGTCTTTAAAGGATGCCAATGACGATTTACGATTTGATTAACGATTTATAATATACTAGGGGATGTCCGCGGCTTCGCCCGCGTGGATTCCGGATTTTTAAATCCCGTAGGAACTCTTTGATTTTCCGGGATAATAAGTAGCCTATGTCCTTCCCCGGGATGTATCCCAAGTCTGTACCAAATTTCATTAAAATCGGTTCAGCGGTTGGGCCGTGAAGACGTAGCAGACAGACAGACAGACAGACAGACAGACAGACAGACTGACAGACAGACAGACAGACAGATAGACAGACAGACAGAGAGTCAGACAGACAGAGAGACAGATAGAGAGACAGACAGACACACTTTCGCATTTATAATAATATATTAATATGGATTTAATTGTCATATTACCATCCATTGCGCAACTGTATTGCGTAACGACATTGAAGGTACGAGTAGGTAGGTGGTAGGTACGTACTCGTAGTTCAGATAAAAAAGTGTGTGTTAGATCATTTTTACGCTGACGACCAAAATTTTACTTTATCTGAGAAAAAACTTGATCAAGAGAGACAAGGTCATTTTCGGTAACAAAAAGACAAGTTTAGATGTCACTTTTTTGGGTGAATTCAACATAGGTACTTACCTACTTATCTAATTATTTATTATTATTTAATCCCATAGTTGTCGTCAAAGACAACAATGATAGAGGTGTCAGACCTTGACTTCGTGAGAAATATTAAAAAAAAATGCGTTGTTAGACATCGACTAAACTTGAATTATGTTAGCCCTGTTAGCCATTGTCGCAATGCATTGCGATCTCACTGATAGTAAGTAATCTAAGATGGAAGTGGGGAATATGGGCTAACTTGGAAAGGGTACAGCAGTTTTATTAAACCCATATCCCTTATGGACTTTTTATCGAAACTTATATATAGGTACTTAAGTATCTTGTTTTTTAGGGGTTTTTTTTTCAAGCAAAACATTTGTTAATTTTATCATCAGAATGACCAGCTTCTTTTTTGAGTTTATGTAAAAGTAAAAAAAAGTTTGGCTTGCGAGGAATGTTGCCATTTAATCTACGATGCCAACCTTCAAGGGCGATAGTTGTTCGATGATTGCCTTCAACGCGACTAAGGACCTACGGTTGATTTTTCACATTTATTAAAGTTTTGTAAGCAACCGGAAATTAGGACATCAGCATATACCCAGCGTACAGAATAATTTCAGTTATTTCAAGGTCGTGTTTAAAATTAGAAATTAATAATTTATTTTTAATTAGGGTACAAACTCCAAAAAATACAAAGTTTATTTTTAATTAGGGTACAATCTCCAAAAAACACAACGTTAGTCTTGATAGAGATGAAGATGGGCACTAGCACTCCCTAATAGCCTAGTACCTACTTATTTTTTTTGCTTTTAACTTAAGTTATTATCTAGTACCTATCTACCGATATAAAATTTGTACAAGTGGACTTGCTGCGAGTATACAAATCCCAGTGTCAAAAGCTGACTTCTGCAAGTCAAATTCAAATTCAAAATATTTTTATTCAATTAGACTTTTACAAGTTCTTTTGAATCGTCAAAAGCATCTACCACTGGTTCGGATTGCGGATTACCTACTTGCCAGTGGATTCTTTAGATTAGATAGATAGGTACACATCTAACGGAATTCAGTGGCGGGAAAAACTGTGTGGACAAGACACCGAAGAAAAATGCCTTGCTAGTTTTCCTCCTATTCTATATAGGATCTGAACTCTTTGAAATATTCTGTTCATTATAAAACAAAGTATAATAATGCCCTCGTCGTGAGAATCGCTTCTTTCATGATTCTGTCATAAGATTTTATTATATTCGTGTTCTCAAACGCCTACTACTTACTTGTCTCGAGTCAATTAATTTTCGTGGCACACTTATCTACATTTTATTACTTTGTACTAAATATGTAGTACAAAATTGTTATTATTATGAAAGTGTAAACACGAACTCAGACAAATACTTACTTATAAAAGTGTTTTATGCATTAAATTCTATTTATTGAATGTGGTTGCAAATTACAGTGGAAACTCTAATAGATCTTCGCTATACAGAGTTGCATACTGTACACGGACAATCGAAAAGGTTTTTTTTAAATTAAAAATAGCGAGCAAACGAGTAGGCGGATCACCTGATGTTAAGTGATTACCGCGTGAGGTGGTCTGTTCTTATAAATATCTTATAATAACACGCGCAGATATACAGCGTGTGTTATTATGAAAACCAAAAAACGGATAAGTACATGTTTTATCCGTTTTTTGGATTTGCTCTGATATTTACCTACTCGTAATCCTATTTACATGAATATGCCACGAAGAAATGGATGACACCATCGACACGCATTTTCAAACTAGCTTTGAAAATCCCACGTGACCAGACTTAAAATGCAGCCCTTCCTTGACTGAGAATCGAATCTGGGACGCTTATAAATCTATAGTTTTCAAAAATAATGTACATATATGACGCTGAAAGCTATAATATATTCTGGTCTCGCACCGAAAAGCGCAGCGTTAGGGACAAACCCCTTTAAGTGGACAGATACGACATCAAACGAGTCGTAGAGGGAGCCGCTGCATTCAGGCGGCGGCGTGTGCAAGTCCCTACAAGAGACCTATGTCCAGCAGTGCACGTCTATCGATTGATAATGATGATAGCTTTATAGGTAGGTACTTATTGAAAGGCATAATAATAATAATCCAAATCAATAATTGGGCCAGGAAAATAACATATACCTACCTAGCGGCCATGAGTTTTAGATGTCTTTTCTTTTTCAGGGGCAGTTGGTGGATATCCTTGAGTCTACTCTATGGAAGTGTGTGGTCTTACAAACCTCCCAATATATTATTCATTATGGTGGACGATATGGTATACCTAACACATCTATAAAAGCTGATGTTAATAATAGATTTTAATTTTATTATTTTCGTATAATTAAATACTCATCCTGATCCTAATATCTACCCATAAATGGAGTTACGTATTATCTGTAACACATTATGTGTGTGTGTTTGTGCTGTGTCTGTGTTGTGGGGGCGGTTCTACTTGTATAATAAATAAAATAAATACAAATTTGTTGTTGAAAAGTTTGAAGTTTGATGATGTTTTCAAAAAATCTCGCTAATATATAGTCGCGGGCATCATCTATCAACCTAACTTATAAATCATAATCCTACTAATATTATAAATAATGTGAAAGTGTGGATGTTAGGATGTTTGTTACTCAATCACGCAAAAACAGCTGAACGGATTTGGATGAAATTTGGATGGAGATAGATTATACCCTGGATTAGCACATAGGCTACTTTTTATCCTGGAAAATCAAAGAGTTCCCACGGGATTTAAAAAAAATCTACATCCACGCGAATGACGTCGCGGGCATACAATAAAATAAACACTTCTGGCAAAAATTTCAACTTAACAGGACACTCCGTCACTTACTCCATACATAGTTCTAATCTCATTTGAATAAGCAACCAAAGTTTATGTTATTTTGCAGACATATTCTAGAAACTAATACCTGTGCCTGTGGTGTTCTAGATTTAGATAGGGTGCACCAGAACCCTAAAAATAAACTTTTTACAGGGTTTCAACGATGTGTCATACCACGGATCGGACCAGATATTAACGCCGAACATCGATGCTTTGGCCGCCCGGGGAATAGTTCTACAGCAGTATTACAGTGAGGCGATATGCACGCCTGCGCGGTCAGCGCTGCTTACTGGCAAATACCCTATGCGGACAGGTAAGTCGTAATTAATTAAAAAAGGGCATGTAAATAGGTAGGCCTTTTTACCAACTCAATAAAAAGTTATGTATGGAACGGGTCAAATTATGAACCTTCTTCTTTTTGTTGAAGCCAGTTAATAACAAGTGTAAATTAAAAATTTATAACACCCCCGACAAGTGAAGGTTACAGTAACTAGAAAAGAGCTGATAACTTTCAAACGGCTGAACACTCTCGATCAAGCCACCTTTCAAACAAAAAAAAAACTAAATTAAAATCGATTCATTAGTTTAGGATCTACGATGCCACAGACATACACAGATACACACGTCAAACTTATAACACCCCTATTTTTAAGTCGGGGGTTAAAAATTAATCAATACGACCGAAATTTCTTAATTATAATGTTCCTACTATATGTAATACAGTTACCGTAGCGAATGCTTCAAAGGCTATGAAGAAATATGAGTATCGGTTCTACACGCCTTGCGCTTTCCAGTTTGCTGTAATTTAGAGATCGTTACAAGTTACAACATCCAACGTCATGTCTTTGATGGTGTAACAATAACGCGCAATTAAATTATAACAGTGTATTCAATAACGCGCAATTAAATTATAACAGTGTAACAATAACGCGCAATTAAATTATAACAGTGTAACGATAACGCGCAATTAAATTGTAATAGTTCTGTAAGGTTCGACTTAGGCGGAGCTGGGAGGAGAAATGTGTTCACAGCTGCAGCAATTCAGCAAAAACTGCATCAACCATTATTATAATCACAGTTGTTGTGATTGGCTGAAATAATGGTATTCTTGATGCAACAATGCATTTTAGCCAATAGTGAGCGAGCTTTAACCAATCGGGGGTTCGATCCCGGGCAACGCACCTCTAATTTTTGTGTTATGGGTTATGTGCGTTTTAAGTAACTAAATATATACCAGTTTCTTTTACGGTGAACAAAAACATCGTAGGGAAACCTGTATGTCTGAGAGTTCTCCATGGTGTTCTCAAAGTGGTGTAAAGTCTGCCAATCCGCACTTGTTCAGCGTGGCCTTCTCACTTCCTTCTCACTCTGAGACGACACTCTGTAGTGAGTTGGCGATGGGATGATCATGATGATGATGAAATTGCCTTACCGCTTTCAGATTATCGCGCTTCAGCTTTTAGATGTTGCATTATTACCTTTGGGACTCAATACTACTAGGTACTCTATTACTCAACTCTCTCTACTATTACTCAATATTACTACATCAGCGAAGAACTTCCCCCGGGTCCAGCACTAACTTTGATCGAATAAAAAAACAGGAAGACACAGATACTCGTATTTACCCAATATTTAAAATTATTATTTGTTTCAGGGATGTACGGAACACCTCTTTCCAACTCCGAAGATCGAGGTATACCATTGACTGAGCGACTACTTCCAGCATATCTGAAAGACCTAGGTTACAGCACTCATCTGGTAGGGAAGTGGCACGTCGGGATGTCCAGGCGGCAGTACCTTCCCATGTCTAGGGGGTACGACTCCCATTACGGCATGCGAGGTGGCTTCATTGACTTCTACACACATGATAAAGTGGAAGTTGTAAGTGAATTTAAAATACTTATTGTAATACTAGATAATGCTCACGACTTCGTCTGCGTAAGTTTCAATTTTTTAATCCCATGGAAACTCTGATTTTCCGGGATAAAAGTAGCATATACCCTGGCCCTGAATGCAAGCTATCTCTGTACTTTTGGTTAAAATTGGTTAATTATAATATAGGCCATAAAAAGCGAACAGACAGACAGACCGGCAAATACTTTTGCTCTTATAATACCTAATAATAGTACTTAGATATTATGATGCCCGCGGCTTCACCCGCGTGCATTTAGATTTTTTACAAATCCTGTTGGAACTTTTGATTTTCCGGGCCAAACAATAGCCTATATTCTTAGTTAGCTATATAGTATAGCTATGGCTGTTCCAAAATTGTTAAAATCGGTTAAATAGATGGGCCGTAAAAAGCTGGCAGACAGACAAGCAGGCACACTTTCGCATTAATTTGACAAAGAGTACTTAAACTTATTATAAAAAAGATTTAATTCAAAGTTCATCTATCAATCTAAAGATTGTTTACGATAAGCTTATTAGCTTTTCAAAATACGAAATATAAAAATTGTTAAGTACCTACCTACTAAGGAATTTTTGTGCATGCGCAGAGTAGAAATTTGAGGTTGAGGCAATAAATTACTAGAGCTAATACATAGAGATTTTGTCTAACTTTAGGTACATTCAGTGGACCTATCACAGGCCGCGCTTACGGTGAAGCAGGGATTAACCTTTATTCGCACATACACCTATTATATTAATTTGATATGTGAATACATTAATTTTGCATTGCTGTATTATAGTTTCCAGGTGACGTACAATATTTCGGACTGGATATGTACGATGGCGACATTTCCCAAGAAGAGGAAGAACGGTATGCTGTTGATGCATTAACAGACAGGGCCATATCGAGTAAGTGGTAAACTTAATTATTAATTACTAGCTTATTCCCGCGACTTCTTCCGCGTCGACTATACAAATTTCAAACCCCTGTTTCACCCCCTTAACCGTTGAATTTTCAAAAATCCTTTCTTAGCGGATATCTTTGTCATTAGAGATTATCTTACTTTTCATTCACATAAACTTTATTCCAAATGGCAGTAGTTTCACGGGCACTGTAAATAGAAACTCATCACATATTCCTTTGAACACAAACAAATACAAACCACATAGGTACGTAGATTTGAATTTCCAAATCCAAATTACTCATATCTTAATTAATAACTACTACAAATAGTACCCACAGCAACTGAACGACGAAATGAATTTAAAGCTGATAAGTAACATACCTAACTACGTTGGTAAGCTTTGCTTCTTCTGCGTAGGTAACCCGAATTTTGAGTTCTATATAGTATCGGACCGCGATGGGTTCAAGATAAATCACCTAACGACAGATTCAAAATTTCCCAACTCATCGTATGATCTAAATATCCCTTAAGTAAAAGTTCTTTTATTAATTAACCCCCGACCCAAAAAGAGGGGTGTTATAAGTTTGACGTGTGTATCTGTGTATCTGTGTATCTGTGTATCTGTCTGTGGCATCGTAGCGCCTAAACGAATGAACCGATTTTAATTTAGTTTTTTTTGTTTGAAAGGTGGCTTGATCGAGAGTGTTCTTAGCTATAATCTAAAAAAATTGGTTCAGCCGTTTAAGAGTTATCAGCTCTTTTCTAGTTTTCTTGTAGAAAAGAAGGTTAGATAACCGTTAGGTTCATAATATTATGTCAATAGACAAATGTCAAGCTGTCAAGATGGACGTTGGCTAAATACATAATTATTTATTTGAAAATGATGTTTTGGAAAACTAAAATACTTTGGATCGTCGGGGGTGTTATAAATTTTTAATTTACACTTGTACCTATTTAATTTTGTCGTTTTATGTTTAACTATTAACCGGAAGTGACATTGATTTACTAAATCGTTCCGCGTACATGTTTCGACATGGTCCCTATAAACAAAGGAACTTTTCCATGTTCAATCCGCTCCAGGACATGATTTGCGCATCTCTAGTAACAAAAAAGTCAAAGAACCTTTAGTCGGCGTTGGCTGTGATGCAGCTGGCGTAGCATTACTGTGCTGAGGCAGACAAAGGCTCCGAGCGTATGCAACCGAGTGACACAGACTCGTTCTAGTTAGTAAATATTATTTACTAAGAATAGAAGTTTCTAAGATGACGTGCACCGTGCACGCGTCACGCAGACATCTGTACCGGCAATACAACACGACGCAGAGCAGCACAGACACATATTGTCTGCGCTGCGTCGCACGTGTCTGCGCCGTAGCTTACGCAGCTCTCAGTAGTATACGTTCATGCATTACAAAATCTGCTCTGCTCTGCACTGCTTCGAACTAACTACTTTAGTCGCCTGCCTCTCAACATACGCGTAGCCCCAAAGACGGTCGTAGTT